>NC_136065.1:1399772150-1402481441 GCF_964261635.1 Lissotriton helveticus
TGTTATGTAGGCCAAAGTCCTCCTGTAAAGCGTCGAATGTTTTCAGTTCTCCCCTGGCAATCACGTCCCCTATGGTCGAGATGCCGATGTTGTCCCACTGTCTAAAGCCTGTCAGTTTGTGGAGTTCACCCAGCCACCTACAGTGCCATAGTGGGGTCTGTCGGGTGGGTCGTTTGTCCCATCCCATGCGTTTGGTTGCCCTGTTCCACGCGGCCAGCGTGATCTTGGTAGCCGGCAGAAAGTGTCTCCCCGCTGGACCACCGTATAGGTAGTACAGAACGTTCGTGTGAGACCATTTTGATCTTTCTAGCGCATAAGTAGGATGATCTATTGCTGCATGCAACCAGTCATTTATCGGGGCGAGGTGTTCTGCCCAATAGTATGCCTCTAGGTTGGGAAGGGAGATCCCACCGCTGTACTGGTGGCGTTGCAGTGTGGCTAAGGCCACTCTCGGGTGTTTCCCCAACCATAAGAATGTACGCAGATCACCGTGAATTTTAGACAAGGTTGTGGGAGGGAGCGGGTAGTATTCATTTTGCAGTGCATAGAGGAACTTCGGCAGCAGAACCATCTTATACAGTGCTGCGCGCCCCAATAGGGTGAGCGGAAGCTGCCTCCACCAGTCCATTTCTAGCTTCGCACTTGCCACGATGCGTGTCACATTGTTGTTAAGGGAGAGTGTTTCGTCTAGCGTTATGAATACCCCCAGATACTGGAATCCCTCTGTGGTGTGAATGAGGAGTTCCGGTAGGCACTCCCTTCGCTCTCGGCCCTGTGGGTCATATAGAATCGATTTATGCCAATTAATAGTATGACCAGCTCTCGCCCCGAAGTCATCTAACTCTTTGAACAGGACCGGGATCGTGGCATCCGGTTCCGTCACAAACAGCAGGACGTCGTCCGCATATAATGAGATTTTTTCCTGGGTAGCTTCCGAGTCTCCCCAGGTGAACCCCCTAATCCCTTGATTCTGTCGGATCCGGATTGCTAGTATTTCTATCGTCAATGTGAACAGGAGGGGGGACAGTCGGCACCCCTGACGTGTTCCCCTGTTAATGCGGAATTCGCGCGACAGTCGTCCATTCACTCGCACTCGTGCCTTTGGGGCAGAGTATAGGAGTCTAATCCATTGTAAAAACTTAGGGCCAAAGCCGAACCTCCGCAACGTCTCAAACAAGAAGGGCCAGTGGACTGCATCGAAGGCCTTCTCGGCATCTAACGAGAGGAACCAGTGGGGCTCGCTCCTCTCTCGGGCTTCCTGCAGCCAGTTATGGGTGCGGCGGAGGTTTAATTTGGTTGCCCTGTCTGGAAGGAACCCAGACTGATCTGCATGCACTAAATCAGAAATTACCCTCCGCAGGCGCCGAGCTAGTACCGTAGCCAGAATCTTTGTCTCCATATTAAGGAGAGAGATCGGGCGGTAGGAGGCACACTTGTCTCTGGGCTTACCCTCCTTGTGTATAGGGACAATTGTGGCCGTGGCTAGATCAGATGGCAAGCTCGCCTTTTGGAGTGCCTCGACAAATAGCTTTTTAATATGGCGTTGCAGCAGGTCCGCCGTACGTTTGAAAAATTCTGCCGGGAAGCCGTTGGGTCCCGGCGTCTTCCCCGGCTTCAGGGACGCTATTGCCTCTTCTATTTCTTCTAGTGTAATCTCTGCTTCCAGGTCCGTAGCATCCTCCTGGGACAGTGTTGGGACCTCCATGTCACACAGATAGTGGCTGGCGTCCGTCTCGCCACCCAAGTCCCTAGCTCTATAAAAGTCCTCGTAATACGCTGCAAAGGCCTCTGCTATAGCCTCGTCCGTACAGGCTGATCTGTTCCCTGTCACTTCAATCCTGTCAACCCATCGTGCCGCCCTTTCTCTCTTGCTCAGCCACGCTAGGAGTTTACCCGATTTGTCACCCACGTCGTATAGGCGGTGGAGTGTCGCCAGAGCCTGTGTGCGCGCTTCCCCGTGACAAGTTCTCTATAGTGCCTTTGTGTGTCTAGTAGTTTCCTAAGTATTTTTTTTTCCTTTCCCTGGTGATATTCTGTTTCGAGGGCTAAGATCGAGGCCTCCTCATTCGTAACCGCATGTTGTAACTCCCTCCTGGCCGCTCCCAACCTGCTATTTATACGATCCCTAAGGACTGGCTTCAATGCTTCCCAGAGCATGATCCCTGATTCTACTGAGCCCTCATTCTCAGCCACATAGACCTTTATGTCTGCTCTAATTCCCTTCAATAGATCCGGTGTTTGCAGGTACCAAGCCGCGAGGCGCCATTCCATGGTCTTTTCCCTCCTCCCTCGTCCCAAGTGTACATACAGGGGGGAGTGGTCCGAGATTCCCCGCGCATTATAGTCCGCTAAGTCATTGACCGTGATTTCTTGCCTAGAAGTAAATATATAATCTAACCTGGAAAAGACCCTGTGAGCCCCGGAGTAAAAGGAGTAGGCCTCCTGTGTCGGGTGGAGCCATCTCCAGACATCAGTGAGGCCCAAAGTGTGCATCTGTCTAGCCAGCGCCGTACCATGTCCTGCTGCATGTGAGGACCCCGATCTGTCTCTTGTGGTACACATTACATCGTTGAAGTCCCCCCCACTATCTGAATCGTATCTGCCGTGTCTAGAAGGATAGCAGTGACTGCAGTGAGGGTGCGTGCCTGTAATTTTGGTGGGGCATAGACTGAGACGATTGTGTACCTGCGCCTCCTCCACGTTCCCTGTACTCCTGCATATGTCCCCTGAGGGTCCAACCATGTGCGAGTGACAGCAAACGGTGTGGCTTTACATTTGGCCATTTTTGAATATCTCTTCTATTCGAATTGATACTTTAAGCAGAATGAAGTCTGTCCTTTTGCAGACAACTGTGCCCTTGACGTCATCAAAAGAAACGTATGATCTGCAAGTCGCAAGGACAACGGCAGAGATACATAACCTTTTATCAGCAAATTGCCCCCTACATTTCGCAGAAATGTTAAGCCAAATCCTAAATATGTCCGATACTGGCGGTATCCCACATATATTTAAGACAGTTTTTTCAGGACTATTAATACCCTTCACAACAGTTCTGGGCATTTTTCCTAATTTTGTCCATTCTGTCTTTGGCGACCTACCACTCCTGTTGGGACTCGTAGCAGGCATTTTATTTTTTATACTTCTGCTTCATTATGGCAAGCCAAAACGCAGACAAGACTCCTGCAACAATGGAAGAAACGATCCTAGCTATACGCTATCGGGACCGCATAACTAAAGTCCTTGGATTAGCCCGGCTAAGAGATCTGAATATGACCTGGTTTCTTTCATTCAGACCAATCTGGCAGAATTGTATCTTACCTGTGCTTCGATGTATGCTAAGCGGAGAAGAATGCGTGTTGGACGTCTGTCTTACACTACAATCAGCAGTACCATTGGATACAGATACTTTGCTAAGTCCTGTAACGGCTCATGCATCGTGTTGTCCCCAGCGGTTACCGATCCTGATGACGGCATTCGTTGAGACTTCACCACTGCGATTAAAGGGTAGTGAAGTACGAGATGAGAGCAACATCACCCAGGTCTGACCTTCTGTGAGCACTGCTGATCCTATCATCGATGATAGCAATCATGCTCACGACTGCACAGTTGCGGCATTTTCCAACTTGGTCGAACTTTCACCTGAAGCGGTAAACCACTTTTTTGAAAGTCTGTCTGAAATGATGTTTTCCCCCGAACAAAAAGAATAACTTTTAAGCAAACTAGTACACAGAGTTCCCTGAACTCTGAATTCGGCCTTTGACTTTGAACAATATATCACGTCAGCCTCTAGCACATTTACAGCAACTGTATTTATATGTGATGGAATGGTCTCGACCCTTTTTTCTGTATTAAGAGCCATTTCATGTGTAAATTTCGCAAATCATTCATGCCGATATATATATGCATCCTTTTTAGTGAATGATTACTCTGCTTGAAAAGCGTACAGTACCTATAGTCATTTTCATGTATTTCGGATATACCATTTCAAATGCAAAAATGTATTTTGGGGTGGGTTGATATACACATGCACCTTTTATGTTTACTATTGCTTAAGTTTTAGTAATGATGGGCATTAATTCGTGGAGTGGGTGTAGTGTTTTATCTAGGAAACCTGAATCGATATTCCTATTTTATGCCCTTGTCCGGTTATAATCAATAATATCCATACAACGGCATAATAATCATATCCATAATTCAGTCGTAGCACATGCTGTCACATTAAGCAAGGCTACTTCTCCGGCCCCCTAGTAAGCACACCAGGTTCTCTAAACAAAACCAAGCCTCCAGCAACCTGGGAAATCCCCCTTGCTTTTGTTTTGATTTCGTCCTAGAACTCCTGTAAAGCACTGCAAGAACGGCCAGTTCTTAGTGACATCTTTATTGACGTCTTATGTCCGACCTTACGTCAAACCCAGGCACCTTTCAGGTATAAATATACCAACGTTGCCTTAAGCAAACACACGGTGGTGAATCTGGAGCAGAGCAGCTATACACTTGCCCGGAAGCCCAGCTGATGCGAGAGCCCACAGACGCTGCCCCTCCTCTTTGACGCGCTGAGAAAGACGCTGTCTTTTCTCCTGCCGAGAAATCCAGCTCCGGCGTTTCCAGCCTACCCTTGCGGGTTGCTGGGATATCGAGTCCTGAGAGAGAGATACCAGACCTCCTGCTTTCTAAATACCCAGGTACGGAACTGACTAAACCCTTACAGAGAATTCTTGAGTCAGATTCTTGGCAAAACAAACTTAACTTAAACTGCTACTTACTTACTCCCTCCCACGTATTAGGCTTAGGTCAGGTACACCGGGGTAGGCGTATTTAGAAGCACCAGTTTGAGTACGATTAATCAATGTATATATGTATGTATATATTTTATCTATTTTAAAGTATCATATGGCTAAGAAACCATATCGGATAGGACGCTCGATGTTTACCAGAGCGACTTTATGGGATTTACGCTATCTGCTAGATGCAATTTGCGCATTCCGCGCATTTTAATGAAATTTTACCGATTGTGCTCTTAATAACTTTTTTGTTGTGCAGGTACCTCTGTGGCAGCGTGCTGGGCGTTTTCTGCGCTGCACTTACTCCCCTTCTTTATCACTCGGCCCCTGCAGGAGATTAAAGTCCTGCCGGGACTCGCAGTTGGCTGCCATCTTGGGTGAGGAGGGTCACTAGGCGAGCGGTATAGCGCTCGGCCCCTCACACCATCGGCCCTATAAAAGCCACAATATCGTGGCCCCCCAATTGATAGGACGCTCGATGTTTACCAGAGCGACTTTATGGGATTTACGCTATCTGCTAGATGCAATTCGCGCATTCCGCGCATTTTAATGAAATTTTACCGATTGTGCTCTTAATAACTTTTTGTTGTGCAGGTGCCTCTGTGGCAGCGCGCTGGGCGTTTTCTGCGCTGCACTTACTCCCCTTTTTTATCACTCGGCCCCTGCAGGAGATTAAAGTCCTGCCGGGACTCGCAGTTGACCGCCATCTTGGGTGAGGAGGGTCACTAGGCGAGCGGTATAGCGCTCGGCCCCTCACACCATCGGCCCTATAAAAGCCACAATATTGTGGCCCCCCAATTGATAGGACGCTCGATGTTTACCAGAGCGACTTTATGGGATTTACGCTATCTGCTAGATGCAATTCGCGCATTCCGCGCATTTTAATGAAATTTTACCGATTGTGCTTTTACTAACTTTTTTGTTGTGCAGGTACCTCTGTGGCAGCGCGCTGGGCGTTTTCTGCGCTGCACTTACTCCCCTTCTTTATCACTCGGCCCCTGCAGGAGATTAAAGTCCTGCCGGGACTCGCAGTTGGCCGCCATCTTGGGTGAGGAGGGTCACTAGGCGAGCGGTATAGCGCTCGGCCCCTCACACCATCGGCCCTATAAAATGGCGCCCCCCCACAGGGAGCGCAGCGGACGGGCGCTGCGGGCATGCCGTCAGCGCCGAAGTCGCGCCAAAGTCTAGCCCGTCTGCGGCCAGACGGGCCCAGGGCTCTGGTGCGCTGCCTCTTCCATCACTTACTCTCCCGCTACACTCCGAGGATTACAGCACCCCCCTTGCGCCCTCCAGTCTACAATCTGGGACCGCCTTGTCTCTCTTGGTATCCCGGCGGATATACCCTCTCCCAGACTTACCCATCAACCCCCGGTGGTCTCTATTCCGCCTGTAACCCCTATTCGCATACTCTACCTTAATACACGCTCCCTTCCCCAACACCACGCTGATATTCTCCTCTTGCTGACAGCTGAAAACCCCGACGTTTTACTGCTCACTGAGACTTGGCTGTCTGACATCTCCCTTCCTGACATTCTGGCTGCCCTGCCCCCTAACTACTACATGCTGAATGCCAACCGGCCTGCAGCCCGTCGTGGCGGGGGGGTATCGGCAATCATACGGAAGGACCTGACATCTATTGCGTCTTCTTCGCTATGCCTTCCCGAGGTCGATAATCTGGTCATCAGCCTGGCAACGGAAGCAGGTGCCCTGACTCTCATTGTTTTAAACCGTCCTCCCACCTCTATGCCCCTGTTCTCCGCTGCCCTCAGCGAACAGCTCGCCGCCTTGATGACCGCCACTGAATTGTTTGAGGCACTTTCCAGCCTAAACCTAACCCAGCACGTCGCCACCTCCACCCACACTGGTGGCCACATCTTTGACCATATTTGGACGCAGGGGGTATCGCTCACTGGGCTGAGCATTTCCCCCTGCGTCTGGTCCGACCACTTTATGATCGACTCGTCCATCCTGGTAAAGGGTCTGGTCAAGCCACCTCCGCGGGAGGGCGGGAGGGCTCGGAAGTGGAACGCTCTTGACTCCTCTGCCTTTCTCTCCTTCCTCGCGGAGACTCAGCCTCCACTCAGTAACAATTCAGGCGTCAACACACTGGATGCCAACATTGCCCATTGGCTTGCTACTGCTAGTGACAAATTCGCTCCCCTGTCCTGCTTCCCCCGCTCTCGCCACAGCAAATCTCATAAATGGTTCAACCCAACGCTGAAGTCACAACACCTTGAGCTGCGCCAATTGGAGCGTAGGTGGAGGCGCAATTATCTCAGCACAGACAGGGAGGTGTATGTGCTCGCACGCAGGGCATACAAAAAAGCCATCATTACAACTAAGGCTGCCTATTTCTCAGATAGAATATCTACAGCTTCCAACCAATCTAAAGAGATATTCAAGGTCCTCGGCGAATTAACATCGGACACCAGGACACTCCCGAACCTGCCCCCTTCTGCAGAGTCTTGTACTGCCTTGAATACTTTTTTCATAGACAAAATTTTGGCAATTAAAAATTCTATTCCTCATTCCTCTCCTTCAGTAACAGCTGCTGTCTCGTCCACCAACACTCTCACTCTGGCCTGTTTTCCCACTCTTGACTCTGATTCCTTAGCCAAGTTGGCCACTCGGGTGAAATCCGGTTCCCCCAAGGACTGTTGCCCTCCTTCTGTGCTCCGTGACGTCTGTCACATTCTCCCGCACTGCATCTTACCCCTCCTTAACACTTCCCTTAATTCCGGCACAGTTCCTAAATCTTTCAAGGAGGCTGTACTGGTGCCCCTGCTAAAAAAACCTGGCGCGGACCCAGTTGTCCTCGCCAATTATCGGCCCATCTCTCTTCTGCCCTACCTGTCAAAAATCTTGGAGGCACATGTGACCACCTGCCTCTCGCAATTCATCGAGGAGTCCAACTTCCTAGAAACAAACCAGGCCGGCTTCAGACCAGCCCATTCCACCGAGGCTGTGCTCCTTGCCGTGCTGGACAACCTCAGATGCAATGCTGACAGAGGCCGCCCCCAGGCACTGGTCCTTTTGGATTTGTCGGCGGCATTCGACACGGTGGACCACAACATCTTACTCCACCGTGTCGAGTCCGCCGGAGTCCGTGGGCCTGCCTTGTCCTGGGTTAAATCCTTCCTGGAGGGTAGATCTCAAACAGTCAGTCTGGGCCCCTTTAGCGCCACCAGTGCACCTTCATTTTGCGGGGTTCCTCAGGGTTCTTCCCTCTCTCCCCTCCTTTTTAATTTGTACCTTCAGCCTCTTATCCACTCTCTAGGCAGTTGGGATGTCACCGTATTTAATTATGCGGACGACTTACAAATTATCTTCCTCCTCTCCTCTCCTGATGCCGTCACCAACTTCAAGGCGGTTATGATACACATCCAGCAGTGGATGAACCAAAATCATCTAAAGCTCAACCCTGGGAATACTGAGCTCCTCCTTCCTGGGAGAAGCGCTTCCCATTGGGGCCCGCAATTCTGGCCATCTGTGCTCGGCCCATCTCCTCCCCCTGCTGGATGCGTAAAGAGTCTCGGCGTCATAATCGACTCCGAGCTCACTCTTAAGGCCCAGGTGAGCGCCGTAACATCTTCCTGTATGTTCCAACTACACAGGATTCGGAAAGTCGCCCACCGACTGACCCCTGAAGCTTTGCTACAAGTCCTAATAGCACTGGTGCTGTCTCGTCTGGATTTTTCAAATTCTTTATATCTTGGTCTCTCCAAATCCTTGTTGTCTAGGCTACAGATTATTCAAAACCAGGCTGCCAGACTGGCGTTTAAAATCCCCAGATGGCAGTCGGCCAAACCTTTACTACATCAGTTACACTGGCTACCTGTCAACGAAAGAATAGCCTTTAAGGTCGGCTGCCTGGTCTTCAAAGCCTTGACTGGTCCCTCTCCTGCTTTCTTGAAGTCCCTGGTTACTCCCTACTGCCCCTCCCGAACTCTGAGGTCCACTCACCTTCAGCTTTTAGTCACTCCCCGGTTAAAACTCACTAAATTAGGTGGCCGTAGTTTTTCCCACCTGGCCCCCAAATTATGGAATTCTCTCCCGCTCTCTCTTAAATCCTCACACTCTATCGTATCATTTAGGAAGCTCCAAAAAACTCTGTTGTTCTCACATCCCCACTAAAATCCCTTCTGTTTAGCCTCAGTGTTCCTATCAGCGCCAGGAAACTCATGGTGACAGCGCGCTCAACAAATGCCCATTAACATAACATAACATAACATATCAATGCTTTTACAGTATTATTTTATAATCCTCCTTTTACTGTACGCCCTTTACTTTACCATGAGCATTACAATCGTGGCAATTCATTTCTCTTGTATGAGCAAGAAGACTGCTCAATAAATAACACCTTTTATTGAAAACGGCCGTCTCTCTTTTCTCTGCATTCTGGTGAAACTAAGTACGCACATTTGACTGAGTGAAATAGCTGTCTATTGTTTTCACACAAATCTAGAGATACACTCTTATTCAGGGAGAGCAAAGTTGTCATGTTTTATGGTTGTCAGAAGCTAATCCCTTCTTGTCTATCCAGGGAGGTTAAACTCCTCCTCGTTTATTCGAGAAAGTTTCTAGTGACCTCTGAGCTAGCTGGCAAACCTTAAGTCTAATATAGTCAGTAGAGACCTAGATAACCTCAGTCCTACGTCTACACTGCTGAATATATTATTCCAATGCGCAGAGCCTATTGGGAATATAGGAACTACACTACATTACTTTAGTGGTTACATTTTAAATATACTAGATTTGACGTGTGCCCCTCACTCATTCTGCACCACCATGACATCACCTTTTATTTTGTGACCCTGCTATTACAATTCTATGTCAAGACCGGAGGATCCGATTATGCTTCTCATTTCTTTACTGCAAGAAATTCAGCAGCCAAAAAAATAACAGAAAAACAAAACACTATAATACCCATGAACACTTGCATGTCACGTGAACAACAATAGAGTCTCTCCCTATATAAGCTCAATACAAGGAAACAGTGTCCTCTTTCTTTGCTGCCAGTTAAGTGCTCACTCAATTTCGTATATGATTTTGTTGCGCGATATTGCTGAAGGTTAATGTGTTATTGGGGTAATTGCTTACTTACAGGCTTGCTTTGCAGAGCGATATTTCCCCACATTAGTTGCCCGCTGGGCTTTGGGTAGGCGGTCCTGTCAGTTTCCCCCCTCGCTTGAATTTTCAGTGTCGTTTGCTGGGCGCATTAGGAGCGCTCTGCCTCCTGAACTGGGCGTCCCCGCCCGCGTTCAATTATCTGTGGAGCGGTAGAGTGGGGGAGCGAGGACGCGTTTCTGCCAGACACGGAGTCCTCTTTTTGCTGGCACTGAGTTGCTCGCATTGCACATTCGAAGTGGACATTTTAGGAGCATTTCACTTTCACTACGGTGTTTTCCACGAGCGAGTGAGCGGTGATTAGTCTTGTAACTAGTTTTTCTCTAGTGCCTGCTCCCGACGACGTCTCAAACGGTCAGGAGGGTTGGGGTAGCATAATTGGCAGAGGCTCTGCCTAGACTGTATCGGCAAGCCCTCCCTCCACACTTTAACAAATTTTAACTACACTGTCTGGCTTGCCTGGGGTTACTCCACTCCCCTTGATTTTGGGTTTACCCAATTCTTACATCTCGATTGTGGGATTTTGCCCCATTGTGGTTTATTACGCTCCCCAATTATACATACCCTCAAGATGTCTGAATTTTACTATGTGGAGGAGTATGGTGATGATGATCCTTCGGGTTCTATGGAGCATGACCTTGTTGAGGCCCTTGACGCTGGAGTACAATACTCCGAAAATAGAGCACTGGTCAGGGCTATTGAGCCACTCAAACGTCATCTTTGTTCCTATGCGCAACAACTGAGTTGGATTCCCATGCAAGGTCCCCGCCCAAAAGCCGGTGGGAAGAGGGTCGCAAACCCTCACACAGCATATTTTGCCAAGTTAGCCGAGTCCATGGTTTCAGATCATGCCTATAAAAACCCCAAGAGTGAGGCAACTATCACGGAGATTCCCCAGGAGGACTCCTCCGATACATCCTCAAACCAGTCTTTGGACTAGGAGGAAGCTCCTCGCCCCTCTAAGAAGGCTAGGAAGAAGCATCATGAGCAGACACCCTCCTGTCCCAAACTCGTGACGTTCAACCCTACTGAAATTGTGCACCCTAACTCCACATCCTGGCTCCCACCTCAAGAAGCAGCAGATTATGTTCAGACTCACCTTCGTCAAGCATTTGACAAAGAGGTGAGAGCACATCTCTGCTCCAAGTGCCCTAGACCTGACCTCGCAGGCAAAGTAGCAGAGACACCGGAGGTAGACCCCTCAATGCTGACCTACCTTAAAAAATACTCTAAGGACCCAAAAAAGGGTTTGGATAAGGCTTGGAGAACCAGTCAGGATAAATTATTGGATATGGCAGGTCCCCTTACAAAGATCCTAGAACTTGGTTTCTGCGCCAAGGACTCTGTAATGACCATAGACCCTGAAGAACTGATCAGTTGGGCTCAGCGCACGATACGCCAATTGGCCAATGACAACCGTGCCATGTCTAGTGAGCATGGGCGCTCTATACTTCTGAAACTGGAACCTAAGTTGGCCGAACTTGCCTCCTCTGAGTCAGGCCCACTAGCACAGGGCCTACTTTTCGGACACCTATTCCTGAAGGAACTCTCCAAATTCGTTGCCACTTTTAGTGGTGTAGATAAAGCCCAAGGCTCGCTCAAACGAGCATCCAGACTGGTTTTTGGCAGGGCCGGACGTTTTCGAGGGCTTTTGTTCGGCCAGGGATATAATCAAACAGCCCCAAGGGGACAGTTCCTGCAGAGAGGTGGTTATCAACCCCTCCTTCTACCCCACTCACCATGCCAGAAACAGGTTCCGGAAAACAAGGGTTGGAGGTAACCAAGGTGGACACCAAGAGTCTGGAAACTCAGGTGAGAATTATCTCTTATTCCGAGGTAACTCTGGGGGGCAGAATTCAATGTTTCCTCCATTTATGGCAGACTATTTCACAAGATGCATGGGTGCTGAAGACCGTGCAGGGCTTCAAAATTGATTTTTACAATTCCCTGAGTCAGATTTCCACCCCTCATCACATGTATTTTTCCCAACAAGATCAGAACTTTATTTCCAAGGAAATAGACTCTCTTCTTCACAAAGGAGTGATTGTGGCTACGGTGCCTCCCCCTCGCAACTTCCTCAGCAGCATCTTTCTGGTGGATGAGAAAGGGGGTGGTTCCAGACTGGTGTTAAACTTCAAGGGTTTCAATGGTTGGGTGGTATATTGCCACTTCAAGATGGAAGGCATCCATCTCTTGCGCGATCTTCATCAAGAGGGCGACTGGATAGTTCATCTAGACCTGAAGGACGCCTATCTTTCGGTTCCAATCTTTGCTCCCCATCATCGATTCTTGCAGTTTCTCTCGCAGAGGATTTACTACGAGTACCAGGTTTCTCCTTCGGCCTTTTGTCAGCACCTTGGTGTTTCACGAAACTCCTGCAGCTGGTAGTAGAATCTCTGAGAGCAAAAGGTGTACGTCTGTTTATTTACATCTTAATTATGGCCTGGTGACCTTGCCTGGTGGTAACTCACCTGGAATGGGTGATCGATCTTCTTCAGAGTCCGGGATTCTTGGTGAATCTGCAGAAGTCGATCCTAATACCAACCCATTCCATAGAGTTCTTGGGGTTTCAGATCGACAACCTCTGTCTTGTCAACTCCGCATGCCCGCTCAGAAAGTCCGCTCAGTCAAGAGAGAGTTGAGGTCGATTTGGAGCAAACAGATTGTGTCCTTGAGATCGGTAGCCTGGATCGTGGGACTACCCTCTTCATCGATCGAAGCAATCTTTCCTGGTCCCCTCCACTACTGTGCGATGCAACGACTGAAGATTCCCCATCTCCGGAAAGGCCTCGGGTATGCACATCAGATTCCCCTCTCAGAGGAGGCGAGGTTGGAGATGCGATGGTGGCTAGACCACATGGAGGCTTGGCAAGGTCGAGCCCTCTTTGGATCCAGCCCGGAAGTGGTGATAGAATCCATTGCCAGCAGGTGGGGTTGGGGAGCCCGCTGCTTAACTGGAGGCAGTTGGTCACCGAAAGAACTTTCGCTGAATATAAATTGTCTGGAGCTCCTCACAGGCTCTTTTGTGATTTGTTGCCTTTCCCCCCAAAAAACAGATTGTTGCACACTTCTCTGCATGGACAACATATCTGCCGTCCGATATGTGAACAAACTGGGGGGGACCTAGTCCAGGATATTGGCAGAGATAGCCAAAGATTTTTTACACTTTTGCCTGCAACAAAGGATTTCAATGATAGCAGAATATCTTCCTGGTCACAACAACGAGGTGGCCGACTGGCACTCTCGACATCTTCAGGACTTCAGCGACTGGAGACTTCATCCCAGATTCTTCCAATTGTTAGTTTGTCTTTGGGGTCCATGCGAGATAGACCTATTTGCCTCTCACCTCAACAGACCGGTGCCGTCTTTTTTCAGTTGGCATCCGGATCCGGAGGCGTTCCACGGAAGCTTTTCTTCAGACTTGGCCAGTGACCCTCTACTAAGCCTTTCCTCCGTTCATGATGATCCCCATGGTTCTAGCTCAGATCCTGCACCATCACTCAGAACTGATTCTGATCAACCCCCTTTGGAGTGCTCAGCCTTGGTATCCCATGATCCTCGAGTTGTTGTGTGCAACCCCGATCCTCCTGCCGCAGCTTTGGAACCTATTGCTGGACCCTCAAAAAGTCCCTCATCCTCTGATGGGGTCGGGGCATCTTCATCTAGTAGCCTGGCAGGTTTCAGGGATAGATGGAAGATCCCAGGCCTTTCAAGCGACGCTGACAAGTTCATTTCTGAGGACTAGTCAGCTAACACACATAAGAGATATTTCTCCGCCTGGAAACGTTGGTGTAGCTGGTGCTCTCAACAGGAAGTGGATCCCGTTAAAGCACATGTCTCCATGATGGTACATTTTCTGGCTTCCCTAGCTGTCTCAGGTTTGGCTTATAGGACTGTCAACAATTTTGGATCAGCCATCTCAGCAGGTCACATAACAGTTGACGGTAAACCTGTGGGTGAACATCCCTTAGTATGTAAATTGCTCAGAGGCATACATATGGTCAAACCTCCTTGTCCAAAATATTCTGAATTATGGGATGTTTCAACTGTCCTGAGATTTCTTGAATACTGGCCCTCTAACAAATACTTGTCTAGAAAGCAATTATCAGCTAAATTCACTATGTTACTTTGTTTTGTATCATGCAAGAGGGTCTCAGACGTGAGGGCTTGGATCTGGCTGGTAGAAGATTCTCCCCGGAGGGTGTGGCTTTTTCTATTACTAAGCGGACTAAATGTAATACCTCTTTGGTATCTTATCCAGCCTTTCCTTCCAATCCTATGTTATGTCTGGTTCAATGTTTGAAGTATTATGAGGTAAGTACAGCAGAGTTTCGTTCTGACATGAATGGTCAATTATTGATTGCTTTACAGAAACCATTTTGTCCTGTGACTCCAGCTACTTTGTCTAGATGGGTACGCTGGTTAATGGCGGAAGCCGGCATTGATGTGTCAAAATTTGGTGCTAATTCAGCTCGTGGAGCGATGGCTTCTAAGTCTTTCTCTTTGGGTGTCAGCTTTAATGATATTATGAATGCAGCCGACTGGTCGTCAGAATCTACTTTTAAATCTTTTTATTACAAACCTATTGTAGACGTAGCATCTGTAGTGGTGGCTAAGCTTTGAATAAGAACAATCAAAGTCACCGGTCCTGACATAGAATAAAAATTTGCGAACATACGTGACAAGAATTTTCATTCTATTAAGGACACGGAGGCAAGGATTATCCCACCCAATTGTCTATGTATTGAGATATGTTGAACATTGTATATTGCATATGTTCCCTTGTTTTCCCTTCCCTTTCCTTTGACTGTTGAAAACACATGGTGAACAGTGTTACGGCCTATTCCTTGTATGTCAGGTGGCGATAACAAATGATGTTTGATTCATATCGGATGTTACTCCTTGCAAGGAGTTTTGCGAGTTTTCGCTGGATCAGGATTCAGGTTTGGAGGTCGATCCCTATTGGGCTACTGGTTATTCTGGAGAAGTTTCCACGTTTTATAAAGATGGTTACAAAAGCAGAGGTCATATCATGGACTTAACTGATGGATTTCGTTCAAAGAAAGAGGACACAGTTTCCTTGTATTGAGCTTATATAGGGAGAGGCTCTATGGTAGTTCATGTGACATGCAAGTGTTCATCTGTATTGTAGTATTTTGTTTTTCTGTTATTTTATTGGCTGCTGAATTTCGTACAGTAAAGAAATAAGAAGCATAATCCTCACAACATTAATAGAATTGAAAACTCTTGTCACTATGTTCGAAAATTTGTAATTGACTACTCTGTATGTACAGAACATAGGTTATCTATGAATCTCAACTTAACCTTGCCTCATGGATGGAGTCACACATTTAAGGCACTGTGTAAATATTTGTAAATATGTTAGACTCGCCTTGTTGCTCTCAATCTTTGCCATGTCTGTACCACTATGACAACACCTTTAACGTGATCCTGCTATCAAAAAGATTTTTCTATTTGCCACTGGCGCTGTGACCTTTCCTTTCCTTTTTCATTCTCTCTCCGCTAATATCTTTCTATAATACTCTGTCAGTCCCATACATTGATACTTGCCTCTCCTATGTCTTCTCTTGGCTTCAATACTGCCCCACGGTCCTTTCACGATCCGGATTACACCATTCTACCACCCTAGACACTGCTTCTGATTCTGTCTAATTGATATTACTCTCCTCGTGTGGCCTTATGTCACAGACATTCTAAATCTCTCTAGTTATAACTTCGCTCCCATCCAGCTTAGCTGGAACTTACTCGTAATTGGAGTAGTGGACCTTTCTTCATTTTGTGACGTTCCTGCAGAAATGTGAGTAAAATAACGTTACTTGCCAATTCTAACAAAATGCAAACCCCAAAAAATAATAAATTTGATTTCTGCCTGAACGTTACGGACATGAGTCAGGTGACACTTGCAGACCTAGCATACATGCTGGGTAATCTACAGAAAGAAACACAGGCCCTTCTAGCATGAGTGGACACCATTCAAAGGAGCATGGGAACTGAATCTAGTTTGGGTAATAGGACAGGGACACAGTTTCCTTCTTCTCAGCCTCCCAGTGCTAATGTTCCAGTTATACAAGTATCCACACTGCAGTCAATTCCCCTAGCCCCCTCTGAGCGTTTTATGGGGGATCCCACCAAGTTTGCATCTTTCATTAGTCAACGTCCACTTCACTTCATATGTAAAACCACATGTTTTCCAACCAACCAAGCTAAAGTAGCTTTTATCTTATCCTGTTTAGGGGACCTGCAGCCACCTGGTCCATACCCCTCATAGAAAGAGATGATCCGCTGCTGCATAATTATGTCGCATTCAAGGGAGAACCTAAGAAGCAGTTTGACATGCATTCTTTTATGCAGTCTGTAAACTCTGAGCTTCTAAATTTGAAACAGGGTACAAAGGATCTTCAATCAATCAATCAATCAATCAATCGGAGTACTTGCAAAGCGCGCTACTTACCCGTGAGGGTCTCAAGGCGCTGAGGGGAGGGTGCTGCTACTGTTCGAAGAGCCAGGTCTTGAGGAGTCTTCTGAAGGCGAGTAGGTCTTGGGTCTGCCATATGTGGGTAGGGAGGGTGTTCCAGGTCTTGGCGGTGAGGTAGGAGAAGGATCTGCCGCCGTAGGTCGTATGTTGGATGCGGGGGACAGCGGCGAGAGCGAGGCTGGTGGAGCGGAGCTGGCGGGTGGGGGTGTGGAAGCTGAGTCTGCTGTTCAGGTAGGCTGGTCCGGCGTTGTGAAGTGCTTTGTGTGTGTTGGTGAGGAGCTTGAAGGTGATCCTCTTGCCGACAGGGAGCCAGTGTAGGTCTCTCAGGTGGGGGGGTGATGTGGCTGCGGCGGGGGACGTTGACAATCAGTCGGTAAAGGCATTTTGGATGCATTGTAGTCGTCGTAGGTGTTTGGCTGGGATTCCTGCGTAGAGTGCGTTGCGGTAGACCAGTCTGCTGCTGACGAGGGCCTGTGTCACCGTTCTTCTTGTTTCGGTCGGGATCCACTTGTAGATCCTGCGGAGCATGCAGAGGGTGTTGTAGCAGGAGGAGGAGACGGCATTGACCTGCTTAGACATGAAGAGGGAGGAGTCGAGGATGAATCCTAGGTTGCGTGCATGGTCAGTGGGTGTTGGTGCTGTTCCCAGTGTGGTCGGCCACCAGGAGTCGTCCCAGGCTGAGGGGGTCGGTCCGAGGATGAGGACCTCCGTCTTGTCCGAGTTCAGCTTCAGACGGCTGGTCCTCATCCAGTCGGCGACGGCCTTCATTCCTTCGTGGAGGTTGGTTTTGTTGGTGTGTGGGTCCTTGGTGAGGGAGAGGATGAGCAGGGTGTCATCGGCGTAGGAGATGATGTTGAGGTAGTGGTGGTGGGCCACTTGTGCGAGGGGGGCCATGTAGACGTTGAACAGCGTCGGGCTGAGGAATGAGCCCTGGGGGACGCCGCAGATGATGTCGGTGGCTTTGGATCGGAAGGGTGGGAGGCGGACTCTCTGGGTTCTGCCTGAGAGGAAGGACGTAGTCTAGTCAAGGGCCTTCTCTTGGATTCCGGCTTCTAGGAGGCGTGTCTTTAGAGTGCGATGGCAGACCATGTCGAAGGCGGCTGACAGGTCCAGGAGGATGAGGGCTGATGTTTCGCCGTTGTCTAGCTGGCGCCTGATGTCATCTGTGGCGGCGATGAGGGCTGTCTCAGTGCTGTGGTTGCATCTGAATCTGGACTGGGACGGGTTCAAGATGTTGTTGTCTTCCAGGTGGCGGGCCAATTGCATGTTGACGATTTTCTCGATGACCTTTGCCCGGAAGGGGAGCAGGGAGGGGTCCGCTTTGGGCTTCTTGAGGAGGGTGTTGATTTCGGCGTGCTTCCAGCTTTCCGGGAATGTCGCTGTTTCGAAGGAGATGTTGATGACCTTCTGTAGTTGGGGTGCGATAGCTGCGTCTGCTTTGTTGAATACTTGCTGGGGGCATGGGTCTGATGGAGATTCTGAGTGGATGGAGTTCATGACCTTGCGTGTCTCTTCGTCGTTGACGTTGGACCAGGAGGTCAGGCAGTTGGCGCTGGTGGTGTTCACAGGGGAGGTGGAGTCTGGCAAGGATGTACGACATTACAACGCATACTTTTACATCGCATGCTTTTACAACGCGAGTTTTACAACGCATACCATTACAACGCATAGCGCTTTGGGGTGCTGGATAGTGATTAGTTTAATTTACTATTCCAACTCCAGTCCCCGTGAACACTAGGGAAGGTGTTGGACAGTAAATGAAACTTATTCCCTATCCTAGAGCGCCCCCCAGCGCAATGCGTTGTAATGGTTTGCGTTGTAAAAGCTGCGATGTAAAAGCATTGCGTGGTAAAAGTTGCGTTGTAAGTGATGTTTCCCGTCTGGCAATGTCGGGGCGGTCGTGGTGTTGAAGCTGTTATGGTTATCAGCGATCTTGCGGTGAAAGAAGATGGCTAGTGAGTCGCACAGTTCTTGTGAGGGCGGGATGTCATTGGCGCTGGGGTTGGAGAGTTCCTTTACGATGCTGAATAGCTCTTTGCTGTCATGTGGGTTGTTATCCAAGCGGTCTTTGAAGGAGGATCTCTTGGCTAATCTGATGAGGTGGTGATGTCTGCGGGTAGCGTCCTTGTGGGCTGCGTGGTTGTCCGGTGTGCGTTCGTGGAGCCATATCTTCTCCAGTTTCCGGCATGTGCAAGGTCCTGTAGCTCGTCGGTGAACCAGGTTGCTCTCTTGCTGGCGTGGCTGTTGGAGGGTTTCTTGAGCAGGGCGAGGGTGTTGGCGCAGTCGTCGATCCACTGTCTGAGGTTGCGGGCTTCGGCGTCTGGGTTGGTGGGGTCGGTGGGTGGGTTCTGGGCGACGGTGGTGATCAGCTGGTCTTCGGTGACTTTGCTCCAGCAGCAGCGAGGCAGCTGTTGGGTGCGGTGGTGCGTGGTTGGTTTCTTGAAGGTGAAATGATGCAGCGGTGGTTGGTCCAGTGGAGTTCGGTGGTGTGGTCGAAGGTGATGTGGGAGCCTGTGGAGAAGACAGGGTCCAGCGTGTGGCCGGCGGCGTGGGTAGGTGCAGTGACGAGTTGTCTGAGGCCGAGGTTGGCGAGGTTGTCGATCAGGGTGGCAGAGTTGGCGTCATTGTTGTTCTCGAGGTGGAAGTTCAGGTCTTCCAACATATATTTCTACTTTTAATAGATGAGCAGCAGAGGCGGGATGGCCTGAAGAAAAATGCAGTGCTCTGTTCTATAGCGGGTTGAAGGACGAGTTAAAAGATATTCTAGCACACGTAGTCCATCCCCCTGAGTCTTGTACAGCCCTTACAGACCTGGTGGTCAAGTTGGACCCCAGAATCTGTGAAAGAAAAAGAGAAAGAGGAAGGCCAAAAGGACGTGTGTTTGTTTATAGAGAGAAAAGGCCAGATGTTGAGAAACAACCAGAAGGTCCAGAACCTATGCAAATAGGGAGTGTGAGAGGATCCCTTAGTGGAGAAGAAAGGCAAAGAAGGTGTGACAAAAGGTTGTGTTTATATTGTGGACAACCAGACAATTTCCTAAGAGATAGTCCTGTTATGCCAAAACAAAAGAAGATTTCGGAAAACTAACAAGCCCGGAGTCTCCTGAGACAAAGACTTTGGGTAGTTCAGGTTTCTGTCTCGCAAACCAAACCTGTTATTTCATCTCCACATCACTTCCTTCTCTCCTCTTGCCTTATATGGGGAGAACAGGTTATAGATGTCAAAATATTGGTAGATTCTGGCACCTCTGGTAATTTTATGGACCTTCAGTGGGCACATAGTAAGAAGATTCCTTTGGTGCCTATGGGCTCTTGGGAGGAAGTCACAGCCATAGATGGCAGTAGTCTTAAATTTGGTCCTGTGACACACGCTACCATTGACTTAACCCTGGTCATTGAGGGGAGACCTCAAGAAAGTATTGCATTTGATCTCATTCAGTCTCCTAAATTCCCAGCCATATTAGTGCTACCCTGGTTATGGCAACATAACCCCTCTATTAATTGGACAGAGATGAGGTTGATCTTCAATCCGGGTTTTGCCAGGGACATGTTTTGCCAAAAGATTCAGAGTAAGTAGGGGTACTCACTAGTTCTGACATATCCGACTTACCTGTTATGTATCACGACTTGAAAGAGGTGTTTGATGTGGAAAAGGCAACTAGCCTTCCACCTAACAGGCTTTATGATTGTAGAATCGATCTTTTGCCGGGTGCCCCATTCCCTGTAGCAGAATATATGCTTTGACCGAAAAAGAGAACATTTATATGCTGGAATATTTGGATGAAATGCTCAGAATTGGATTCATCCACCCTTCTAGATCACCAGCCTCCTCATCTCTCTTCTTTATTCTTAAACGAGAAGGTGGTCTTAGATACTGTATAGACTATAGGATGCTCAATAACGTTACTATTAAGAACAGACACCCTCCACTGCTGATTTCTTCCCTTCTTGATCAAATAAAGATGGCAAGATTTTCACCAAATTGGATTTATGAGGAGCCTATCATTTGGTGAGAATTAAAGAGGGAGATGAATGGAAGACAGCTTTTTGTACTAAGTTTGGGTTTATGAATATTTAGTCATACCATTCGGACTATGTAACGCCCCCTCAGCCTTTCAGTTTTTTATCAATGAAGTCCTGAGAGACATGTTGGACCTCTTTGTTATAGCTTATGTTGACGATCTATTGATTTATTCCCAGTCCTTACAAGAACATGAAACCTATGTGAGGGAGGTCCCCGAAAGATTAAGGGACAATCATTTATTGAGCAAATTAAAAAAGTGTCAATTCCATACCTTCCATGTAGCCTTTCTTGGGTAGATTGTGTCCCCACAAGGAATCAGTATGGATCCACAGAAGGTAGAAGCTATCACTCGCTGGCAAGCACCAAAGACTGTTCGAGATATTCAGAGCTTTCTTGGCTTTGCCAATTTTTACAGACGTTTTATTGATAACTTTTCTGAATTGGCCTCCCCCATCACCAAAAAACTTCTCAAGACGGGGGGTACATTTTTGTGGACCTCCGTGGCGGGAGATGCTTTTTGTAAATTGAATGAAGCATTTACACAGTGTCAAAACTCCCAAGCAGGCAATACATGTGGTGTATTCATTGTCTAGTAAAACCCGCTGGATCAACAAAAGTAAATTCTCCTTATACAAGGGATGGGGACATTGGAGTCACGAGCAGAATTCCAAGATGGCCCCCGACTTTAGAGAAGATGTTGCGGTCTAGTGTTTCCGCTTTTCACAGGTGTGGGAGATCAGGTAAAGCGCGCGGTATTGGGCTAATGCGCACTTCACTGAAGAGTTTTCCAGAGAAGGATTCGTCGAGCTCCGGTAAACTTTGCCCTAGAACTTTTCGACAAGCATTTTCTACCGCGTTTCTGAATGAAGGTCAGTTGGGAAATACCTGTATATGATGCAGAGTCCCTGCTTTGACCTTAATCGAGTTTGACAATTGCTGCTCCAATTGCGGCGAGTTCGGCAAGAAGCCTCCAATGGCAGCTGCACTCCTGTGAAGAACTGAAGAGAAGAAAAAAGATAAGTGATTCGGATGTTAAAACTTAATGGCAATATAAATAAACCTTGCATTCAATGTAAATGAAGTGCACTTAAGGATAATAAGATATTCAAATAATACTCACCAGAGATTGTCTTCCTCCAAGAGTCTGTGAAGAAAAAAGATAAAAGGATTTAGAGGAGTAGTTCACTAGGGCGGATTACAATAGTTAGTCAGATACATAAATCATATTAGTTTAGAACTAGGTTTAGTACATAATAAGCATAGTTAGGTAGTGTAGGCTTAGCTCAGGTAATTAGAATAGCGTTAGGAATCTATTGAAGAAGAAAGAACTGGAGAGAGTTAAAGCTACCCAACAAAGTTGAAAAGGTGAGCAAGCATTTCAGTAATAAATAAATAATAAAGTTTAGAGAAACAAAATACTTAAGTAATTCTATTCTTGTTAAACAGGTATCATCTTATCTAATAAATAGTTAAGATAATAAAACAAAAACAAAGAGAATAAGAGAGGCAAGAATACTGGAATAATAGGTAAAGGGCAGAATAGAAGTAGAAATAAACATTAGAGTAGTTTAAGTATAAGCTAATTTTCCTCTTTGAAACAATCCAGGTTTCTCTGAAGTTCAAGTCTGCAGGACGGGCTGGACAAGAGAAGCAGTAGAACAGTTCCAGTGCAGTCTCGTCTGTTGTTTCTTATTTTATCCACTCCCTCTTCCCCCTGGAAGATCACTGAGGGTCAAGTTTGATAACGGGCTCTGAGGGATACTTTTAGAGGGAGTTGGGAAATATTCGACTTCTGTTCCTGAGCAAGATCATGTGGTAAGAGATAACTACAGTTTGTGACACAAAGGCACCCATTTTGAAACATCCTGATCCTTCTCAACCCTTTGTAGTTGAGGCCAATTCCTCCCAATCAGCTGTAGGAGTGGGTCTTTCTCAGGCTGACCCAAACACAGGATGTCTTCATCCTGTGGCATATTATTCACGTAAGCTATTACAGGCTGAGTTGAACTATGCTGTAAGGGACAAGGAATTGTTAGCTATAAAAAAGGCTTTTGAGGAATGGAGGCAGTATCTTTTAGGTTCTAATCACAGGATAACTGTTCTTATAGATCATCGCAATTTGCAATTTTTAAATCTGCAAAAGCCTTATCCATGAGACAACTACGTTGGACACAGTTTTTTAGTGATTATGACTTCATCATACAATTTCAAGCAGGAAAGAAAAATGGGAAGGCAGATGCCCTGTCTCGATTAGGTTATGAATTAGAGGAATCCCAAATCGAGCCCCCACCCATAATACACCAGGAGCACATAATAGGAGTTCTTTATTCTGAGGAGGAATTCCTGAAAACAGTTAAGGAAGCACAAAAGTCTCTAGATTTAGAGAGCTTAGTGGGCCCGTATTAACTTGCTAAAGAACAGGACTTCTTTTTTGTCCAAGGGGATTTAGTACTTCCTACCCATGACTTACAGCAGCAGGCGTTCGAGTGGGGTCACACCCATCCTCTCTCTGGGCACCCAGGATATAGAAAAAACTAAGGAAATCCTGAGGAGACACTTTTGGTGGCCTGGGAAAAGCGTCTCATCAGGCACCTGCAGGGTTATAGGTACCATCGCCCACTCCACCTAGCCCTTGGCATACAATTTCTCTTGATTTTATCGTTGAACTACCTAGGACTGCTCAAGGGAACACTACACTCCTTGTAGTGGTCAACTTATTAACTAAGATGGCCCATTTCATTCCGTTGAAAGGGTTACCTACTTCCAAAATTTTGGCTTCTCTCTTCATCCAACATATAGTACGATTTCATGGTCTTCCCTCTGTTCTTGTGTCTGATATGCTCCAAATTCTGGAGAAAGGTGTGTAATTTATTACAGATAGATGTAAGATTATCCTCCAGCCACCACCCTCAGACTGATGGCCAAACTGAGAGGGTTAACCAATGTTTTGAACAATACATACAGTGTCAGTGTTTACATTCTTCCTCAGACTGGGACACAATGATGTGGATCGCTGAATTCTCCTATAATAGGAGTTGCCATTCCTCTACTGCTTACTCTCCTTTCTACTGTACTGAAGGTTTTCACCCACGAACCATGTTAACACCTCTTTCTTCTTCCTGTTCTGTTCCTGCAGCATTAGACTTTGTAAAACACCTGCAGGATGTTCACAAAACAGCAAAGATGAATTTAGACAATGCTAAGGCAGGTTACAAAGAAAGAGCTGATCACCATAGACGCCAGGAACCTAAGTATACTCCAGGAGACTAAGTGTGGTTATCCACTAAGAACCTTACACTGAAAGGGTTTTGTAAATTCAAGCCTCGTTATATAGGTCCTTACAGGATTTGTAAGGTTATAAACCCTGTTGTTATGAAATTAAACCTTCCCGTTGCTCTAAAAGTAGATCCAGTTTTCTATGTCTCTTTTTGAAACCTGCTGTACCCGGTACTCGTGTTGCTGATACTCCAGCTCTGTTGTTGGTGAACAATAAACCAGAGTATGAAGTTGAAGCTATCAGTGACTCACGGAGAGTGAGATGCAAACTCCAATATTTAGTGCAGTGGAAAGGTTATGGGATGGAGGAACATACTTGGGAACCTGCTGGTCATATACATGCCCCTCGTCTGATGCGGTTGTTCCATAGTCAGTATCCTGATAAACCCAAACTGGTGGGAGGGCTTCTAAGGGGGGTTTACTGTCAGGACTGCCGGATACGTGCTATTAACGGCACGCTGCCAGCTTCGTGCTTTCAAAGGACAGAAGCTACAAAAATGGCTGACTCCCGTATTGACGCATGCGCAGGAGCCAGCCAGTTGGAATAAAGATAAATGGGTTCCAGCATTGGGATCGAGTAGTACTGTTCCGGGTCACCTACCTGCATTTCCGGACCACTGTCCTTTTCGTCTGTTTTCCTCGCTGTAGCGGCGTCTCCTTCGGTGTGATCCTGATTTCCAGCATTACCTCGCCTCCATCCGGTTCCCGTCTTCGTCCTCCTGGTCGGCATGGTTAGTTCCTGTAAAAAAGAGAAAAACAAGCAAAGCTGCATTACCGTCATATTGATATCAGCACTTGTTCGCTGTATTCTTTGAGCTTTATTTTGAGTGAGTTGTATACTTATCTGATTAGAGTCCCGCGTTGTGGAGATTGGCTCTTTCTTTTTATGTAATTTTAATTTTTTTCCTGAAAGTAAGGAAACATTTGTTAATTTGAATGCTAAGGAGGAAGTTTTCCAGAATTCAATTATATTGAGAAGAACAGTCAGAGCACAAGTTATATATGTTCGTTCGTTCAAAAAGCTTTATTCGAAGTGTAAAAACAACTCATAAAAGCATATACAACAATCACAATCGTTAAAAATTCATCATGAGTACAAGTTATGATTTAAAAATAGGCAGCCGGTAATAAAATTTAGTCTAAGTAGTTTCTTAAAACTTAGCACGGGATTTCGATAGAAAAGTGTAAATTAAAAATAATAATTAAAAGATTAATTCATCGAGGAAACAGCAATTATTCAAATCTGATGGTCTGTCTTAGTCTCAATAATGCTCTCAGATACATAGTTACGGTGTTAATAGTATAGTAATCTTCCAATGTCCTTAGTTTGTTGTATGCCTCACGTGACTTTCTTATTCCCCAGGATAGAAGAAGAGGTCTTAAAATTAATCGCCTTGGGTATGAATGGAAAGTACAATAGAGAGTGCAATGGATATTGGACTGAATTGAGACCTCATCACAAAGACAGATAATTTTATCTTTAGACCAATCATTACACCTTGGGAGCGTTATTAATCTAAAAAACGTTTCGAGTCGAAAACATGTTAGTAGCCTACGGAAGAAAAAGGGTTGATCTACTACAAGATACAGCTGGATGTTTCTGTGCAATGTGACATCATCATGATTAATAACTGATATCTTGGCCCTTTCTATGTTCCATCTTTTCATTTCAAGGTGTTCCATCAAAGTTTTTTTTTAGGCCGGATCGTGAAACACAATCCATTGTGGTTGGGTTTGAGAAATATTCCGGATGACCAATTTCAGATACAATGTTCTTTATATAGGTGAACCATGCAATGTTTTTTGCCCCATCACACAACAAGCAATCCTCTATTATAGTTCTGTTTAATGTTGTGGCAGGGTTGGTCCAGATGTTGTGCCATAGTAGAATTGGTGCCGCCTTTATGATATCCGAGATGTATTGTATAGCAAGCTCGGCATGGAGCACGTATGTAGATGTGCTGTTGGGCATTGCCAAGAGATATCGTAGAAATGTATTCTCTATTCGTTGGATTGTTTCCACAGGATGTAATCTTCATAATCCTGCTCCGTAGGTTCCTATCGAGACGCATTTTGATTTAAAAACTTGAAGAAGCTCCCTGGGAGGCCTCAATCCTATTTTTTTTGCAAAATTTAAGAGTGCTCCGGTTGCTTTGGTAAACGCTAGGGCTCTCGCTTTGACTGCGGGTTTCCAGGTGCCTCGTCTATCGAAATGTACACCTAAATAACAAAAAGTATCCGCTAAGTCAACGCGTCTGTCTTCTAAGATTATGTTACAAGGTGCTCTAGATTTCCTTGGGCCACAAGACATGGTAAAGGTCTTGGAAACATTTATATGGAGCCCCCTTTTACTCATGTAGAGTGAGAATGTATCTACAGCCTTTTGTAATCCCCTCTTCGTCTGCGATAAGATTGCAGCGTCGTCGGCATAGAGAAGTATGGGTATGGGTTTTCCTTTGATTACGGGGTAGTCATTATAATGTTGTACTAGGAAAGAGCCCACACCGTTTATGTATAGATTAAAAAGCAAGGGTGCAAGAATGCACCCTTGTCTTACTCCTCTGTAAATGGGGAAGAAGTCTGAACAATCACCTTTTTGGCCAAACCTAACACGGGCACCAGCCCCAAAATAAAGTTCTTTGATAAAAATAAGAATCCTGTTGTCTAGCCCAATATTCCCTAAAGTTTGCCACAAAATATCATGCCTTACGCAATCAAACGCAGAACTAAGGTCTACGTAGGTTACATATAAGTTGTTCTTTTTAGCATGTATATATTTTGAGGTAATGAGGGCAAGGTTAAGACCCTGTTCTATTGTTCCCTTCCCTCTCCTAAATCCGTATTGTAGTGGGGATAGTACATCATTTTCATCGAGCCATTCCTGTATTCGAGTAAGAATGATCCTGCCTGCCGTTTTCATTAGGCCGTCTAAAAGCGAAATAGGCCTGTAGCAGGCAGGATCATTTCTATCACCTTTTTAAATATGGGAACCAGGACAGCCTCTTGCCAGGTCTTGATAAAACCAATTTGATTTGAGGAATTAAGTACATTTGTGAGTAATGGAGCCCAGAGATCAGGAAGATTTTTAAAAACATCAATTGGAACGCTGTCGGGTCCAGGAGCTTTGGCCGCTGGACTTTCCTTTAGAGCTTTTTGAACCTCTTCCAATTCAAAATGGATGTCTATTGGATAAGAACTTCCCGAATTGTCGGTGATAGATCTTAAGTGAGTGGAATCTTCTAGGGAGGCGGGGATACTATAAAGGGCCTGAAAATGTTGCACCCATTCCTGTGCTGGAATTGCGTTGTCTATGCAGGGGCCCAAACACTTTTGATAGAATAGTGCGTTTACGGCCTTCCAAAAGGCAACGTTGTCCTTTTTTTCGCACGCCGAATGCAAAGTGGCCCAGGCCTTAGCTTTAAGATCTTTTTTTCTAGAGGTTAGGGCAGAGCGGTAAGTCCATCTAGCAGATCTAATCTGTGTTCTGGTGGACGAACTAGCATGTAGGATATTTTTGAGAGCAGTAAGTGCCCTTGTACAATTTCCGTCGAACCAGCCCGGGGATCCCTTGCTGCTATTACGAGGGATTCTTGTCAAAAGATTTTTAATACGGGAGCAGATGTTACCAAAGGATCTAAGAACAGTGGTTGGATCTTTTTCTAAGGACAGGCACACATTAATATCGTTTAGGGTAGAAGTCATCAGGGATTTTGTAAAGTTTTCTGGGATTACTTTCTCCCATTTAATTGTAAACCCATTTTTTTGTCCAAGGGTTGGGTTAGGGTCATAATAAATGTAGGTGGATTGAGGTCGGCTATTGAAGTCAAAATTATAAGTGACCGAAATAGGGTAATGGTCACTCATAGCTGTATTAAGAGTCTCCCAGTTAGTTAGCTGGGAGGCGTATCGATTTGAAAATAGTGCAAAATCTATAATTGATTTTGCTCCTCTGCCATTAAAGGTTGGGGTAAATGTTTTAGGCGGATTACAGAGCTCATTAGTGAAAGCCAGGGAGTGATCTCCCATTATATTATTCATTAAGTCGCCAATCTTTGTGTGGCAGAAGTGATGGTGTGTCGCCCGGTGGTCTTCTCCCTCTAAACCACACACCCCCTTAGAGCTCATTGGGCATATGGAACAGTTGAAATCACCTACCCAAATAATTTTCAAGTCCCCAGTTAGGGATTCTTCGATGGAATTAAGAGTACCTGACAATTTTTTAATTGTCTTTTCTACTTCTGATGGTGGACTGTTATTATAAAAGTTAATTATGGTTAAATTTTTCTGGAGACCCCAGGTGGTAATTAGAATTTGGTAATAGTTGTTATCCAGGAAGGTTTTTAAGACGGTTGGATCAGTAGTGATTGATATATACAGAGATAAACCACCCTTCGGTCTACCTCTTCTACTAGGTATAGCTGGTGTATAGAAAGTTTTGTAGCCCAGGAGATGTAGTGCTTCTGTTGCCCATGTTTCCTGCAGGGCAATGATGGAGTGGCTTGTTGTTAATTTCTGCCAATGGGTACCTTTAATTTTACCAGCTAGACCCGCTACGTTCCATGTAATGACTGAGCCCGGGGTTTCTGTGTTTAACAGGAGTTTTGAGTTATTAGAAAGATTTTGAGGGGGGTCAATTTTGGTGGTTTGAGTGAGTGTGACAGTTACATTTCTCACGGAGGCTCCAGGTTTAGGGTGAGATAATGGTTGTTCACCTAGACAATGTGAATTGAATTGAGGGGATACCTTGGAGGAAAAACCCTGGGTACGTCAATCTACACGTTCAAGGCCTAGGAGAGCGTGATATCTGTTTGTTAAGGTGGGTGGATAGTAATAAGCCTCCTGATGTCTCTGATATTGAGGCTCCTGTCGATGTTTAGGTAATACCAATGTCCTAGGGTAGAAGTAGGTTAACTGCTGCAACTGTATGCCTAAATTCTCCTTTTCCTGGTACCACTCATTTAGGTGGTTCATTACTCTGTAGTCTCTAAAGTTGATAATTATGACATCACCACTGATGTCCTTTGGTCTAACGCCCAGCCATTTAGCCCTTCTTACATGTAGGATTTCTCCGTTGATATTCGGGGGGAAGGGGTCTATTCCTTTTTAGCCAACGTATTGTTTTGTTTTTGAGGCTCCCGTAGTCCTTGTATTGAGCTGGAAGTAACTCGGGGACCCCTGTCAACACGGCAACTAAGGGAGCTGATTCAGGGGGAAGCGTGATTTGAATCTCACGCCGAGTTCTGGTTTCTGGCCTATTTTGGACATTAGGATTATTTTTACCAGTTGTAGGATTAGGATTGTTTTTGGACCCTTTGGCGTCTGTTTTATTTTTATTGGGTTCTTTGTTTGCAGCCACGACCCTGGTGTTTTTATCCCCTGCATTTCTTAGGCCTTGTTGGATTTGAGATAAGGATATAGGATTTTTAAGGGCCGATTCAGACTGTAAGGGTAGCGCCATAATGGTTTTATCACAGGTCAGTTTGGGGTTATTTTGCCCTTTCGTTGTTTTAGTCTCAGATCTTACATGTTTTTCCTGGGAAACTAGTGGAATAGAAGGTTTACTACATACTGCGTTCCTAGATATCTGTTTAATTAGATCTCTAGTGAGTTCTACATTGCTTTGAGTTGTGCTTTCTAGTTCTCCTAACTTTTCTGAAATAATTTTTAACCTGTGTTCTATCGGTAAAATTAATGATTTGATCAGATTCTCGAAGTTCCCTACCAGTTCTTTGAAAGAAGGGGGTTGTGTTGTGAGTTTGTTTGGGACATTTGTCTCGTTTGGTGTCAAATCTTTTTGAGGATTCTTGATATTCCCGTATTTAGCATCCAATTTCTTCCTAGACTTAGCTCCTCTACCTTGAAATAGGTCCACCTCTCGTTTCCTCTTTCTTGGAGCAACCTGGTTCTTAGCCATTATTGGTGAAAGAGTAAATAGTTGTGGCAATGATGGCAAAGTCCCTTCTAGTGGAGCCTCATTTTCTTGTAAGACTAATATAGGATTAGCTGGGGAAATCTGTTCACGTAACTGGAGAGGAATACTAATATCTCCTTTGTCTTGAGCCACAAGTTGGTGTAAGGGGGACGCGGCCTTGCTGACTACCCCACAGAGGCACTGATGTCATTAGCCAGTAAAGGAGAAAGTGCCGTGGAGTGCAGGGAAGGCAGTACCATGATACTGGAGTCCTTTTGAATGTGTTGTGCATGAGTCACAGATGGAATACGTGAAGGGATACGAATGATGGAAGTAGGTAAAAATCCTGAGAGTTATGAGTAGTATCCGACAAATTAATTATGGAGAGCGGAGGCAGTGAGCCTGCGGGTAGCGACATGCGTCTTTCTGTGTGCCCGATAGCAGTTGTCACTACTCCAATGGTCCTTTGTAACATGCGATCGATAGCTGTCAGGGATTGTCTGTTGGTTATGGATTGTTTAACTGGTTTAAAGGGGGGCATGATGACTGACATGGGGTTAATAGAAGACAGTAGACCGGCAAGAAAATATAGGCAGTTCTTACTTTATAGTGCGGTGAAGTCCAACGATGAGAGGACAGGCGAGGGCCAAGGGGGATGGCCCAGCCCAGCCTCCTTCGGCCCCCGAACGGCCACAAAACGGCCCGCCCTTTGCCCGGGCTTCGCCCCGGGCGCACCCGCGCGCTCCCGCGACGCGGATGGTGGTCACAATTTAAGGCGCCTCCGGGCGCGTTTCTGATGTGTCCGCCGCTTAGCCCGCTGGGAAAGGTAGTCCTCCACTCGGTGGCCGCTTGGATGTGATTGCGGCGGCGGCGGGAGGACTACGGGGCAGCTAAGTTCGTTAGGGCCAGCGGAAGCAGGGAATCAAGATTGCAGGGCTCCCAGGCAGCAGGATACAAGAAAACGGAACACCCGCTTCACCGGTGGTGGTCACAATTTAAGGCGCCTCCGGGCGCGTGTCTGACGTGTCCGCCGCTCAGCCCGCTGGGAAAGGTAGTCCTCCACTCGGCGGCCGCTTGGATGTGATTGCGGTGGCGGGAGGACTACAGGGCAGCTAAGTTCGTTAGGGCCAGCGGTAGCAGGGAATCAAGATTGCAGGGCTCCCAGGCAGCAGGATACAAGAAAACGGAACACCCGCTCCACCGGTGGTGGTCACAATTTAAGGCGCCTCCGGGCGCGTGTCTGACGTGTCCGCCGCTTAGCCCGCTGGGAAAGGTAGTCCTCCACTCGGCGGCCGCTTGGATGTGATTGCGGCGGCAGGAGGACTACAGGGCAGCTAAGTTCGTTAGGGCCAGCGGTAGCAGGGAATCAAGATTGCAGGGCTCCCAGGCAGCAGGATACAAGAAAACGGAACACCCGCTCCACCGGTGGTGGTCACAATTTAAGGCACCTCCGGGCTCGTGTCTGACGTGTCCACCGCTTAGCCCGCTGGGAAAGGTAGTCCTCCACTCGGCGGCCGCTTGGATGTGATTGCGGCGGCGGGAGGACTACGGGGCAGCTAAGTTCGTTAGGGCCAGCGGTAGCAGGGAATCAAGATTGCAGGGCTCCAAGGCAGCAGGATACAAGAAAACGGAACGCCCGCTCCACCGGTGGTGGTCACAATTTAAGGTGCCTCCGGGCGCGTGTCTGACGTGTCCGCCGCTTAGCCCGCTGGGAAAGGTAGTCCTCCACTCGGCGGCGGCTTGGATGTGATTGCGGTGGCGGGAGGACTACGGGGCAGCTAAGTTCGTTAGGGCCAGCGGTAGCAGGGAATCAAGATTGCAGGGCTCCCAGGCAGCAGGATACAAGAAAACGGAACACCCGCTCCACCGGTGGTGGTCACAATTTAAGGCGCCTCCGGGCGCGTGTCTGACGTGTCCGCCGCTTAGCCCGCTGGGAAAGGTAGTCCTCCACTCGGCGGCCGCTTGGATATGATTGCGGCGGGGGGAGGACTACGGGGCAGCTAAGTTCGTTAGGGCCAGCGGTAGCAGGGAATCAAGATTGCAGGGCTCCCAGGCAGCAGGATACAAGGAAACGGAACACCCGCTCCACCGGTGGTGGTCACAATTTAAGGCGCCTCTGGGCGCGTGTCTGACGTGTCCACCGCTTAGCCCGCTGGGAAAGGTAGTCCTCCACTCGGCGGCCACTTGGATGTGATTGCGGCGGCGGGAGGACTATGGGGCAGCTAAGTTCATTAGGGCCAGGGGTAGCAGGGAATCAAGATTGCAGGGCTCTCAGGCAGCAGGATACAAGAAAACGGAACACCCGCTCCACCGGTGGTGGTCACAATTTAAGGCGCCTCCGGGCGCGTGTCTGACGTGTCCGCCGCTTAGCCCGCTGGGAAAGGTAGTCCTCCACTCGCCGGCCGCTTGGATGTGATTGCGGCAGCGGGAGGACTACGGGGCAGCTAAGTTCGTTAGGGCCAGCGGTAGCAGGGAATCAAGATTGCAGGGCTCCCAGGCAGCAGGATACAAGAAAACGGGTGGGTTTATTACATTACATTTACTGCCATACTTCTGCATCTCACATTTGCACATATTACTTACCCTATTGTTTTTTCTTTAGATGCTTATACCCTCTCTCTCACCCCAGTGGACATAATACATGGAAGAAGGGAATCAATCTGGTAGACATATATGCAAATAGAAAGATCTAGTGTATAACAAAGAGACTTTCGCTTCTGATCAACCAATCCTGATTCAGACTGGGGTGCGACGTGGGACCTTCTCTATTCCTTGTTTTCTTTCCCTTCTTCCCCAAGTTGCTATTGATACTTTGACATTGTTGGGTGAGATATGCACACTGAGGAAGTAGTGGACCTTTCTTCATTTTGTGACGTTCCTGCAGAAATGTGAGTAAAAGAACGTTACTGCCAATTCTGACAAGGAGTAGGCCTATTTCTGTGGGCCACCATGTGTCATTCCATGGTGAGCTGTTGTTCCCATAGATAAGGACTTCTGTCTTGTCTGTGCTGAGTTTGAGACAGTTGTCCTTCACCCAGTCAGAGACGTTCATCATGCATCTGCGAAAGATGGCTCTGGTGATGAAGGAGTCTTCGGACAGTGAGAGGATGAGCTGGGTGTCTTCAGCATAGGAGATGATGTTGAATCTGTGTGATCTGACGGTGTCAGCCAGTGGGGTCATGTAGGTGTTGAAGAGGGTGGGGCTGAGGGACGATCCCTGGCGGACTCCGCAGGTGATCCTGTTGGACTTCGAGCTGAATGGAGGGAGATGGAGCCTTTGGGTTCTACACTACGTTTGACATTGGTTTTTACCTGTGCAGCTTTGGACAACAGTGCTGTTTGAAAGTGTTGTAATTATCTGTGTGTACACATTTCTGATATTGTTGTGATCTGGGGTGCATCCTATAACTGTGGTATTGAATTATAATAACTGCCAGGGTGGGCCTTGTTCTGACAACTTTTTGCACCGCATAAGGGTTTTGGGGGTAAAGTAGGATTTTTCCCAAGTGTGCATATTACTGATGTCATTTTAACTCGGTTGGGCCTAGCACTGCTAGTGATATTTCCGAATGTGATTTATGCCCAGAAATACTTGATGTTCATATTGTATTAATTAATGTGTGTTGAAAACAAACCTTATTTACATACACCACATGTGAAGTCTCTTTTGTGAAGCTCAGTGTATTTATTGTGTGAGTGTGATATGCCAATGCTTTTCACCTTACCGTTGCGATAAGCCTGACTGCTTGGTGCCAAGCTGCCCAAGGCTGAGCGCAGGTTATGCAGGGAGTGTATTCACCCACTCCTGATGGGAGTAGCAGGTTCTGCCGGGATAGGGCCTTGCCTCAACCTACCATAACGTGCCAGTTAAAAACAGTCATCCTACCTGCATATACACTGAAATAATCAATTTAGGCATTGACAATACTTCTAAGTACTGCATCTTTATTTGCAGGTAGGGGATGAGAAATCAAATGACACTGCCTTATAAGGTATAACTGGAGTTCAAAACAAGAATTGCAATGGTGTATTCTATTGGTTCGGTAATGTGTATTTCAGTATAGATTGAGCCATAATTTAAATTATTTTATAAGGCAAAGAAATATCACATGGGTACAACTTAAATTTACCTGCACAGACAAATGCAAGAAACGCCAAAAACCAATAAAGAGGTTAGACAATTGATTACCTGACTTTCAGCACGCACCACCATGTCCAAACCAGAGACAGAATAAAATACATCCCAATTTACCAGTATTAATATCGCTTGTTCTTTTGTAGGCTCGGTCTTTCTAACCAATGTAGGGTGCCCGAGAACCCCGTAATCTTCCTAGACAAAGTACAGCAAAGGACCAAACCGATATTAAAAGCATTAAGGCATTAACCTTCACTAACCCCATTTTTCAGTTTGTACACACGCCTAAGTGTTTCAGTCAGTTTGAAGTTAAACATAAAAATGTTTGAACAGTCACGTCTGCACTTTTTCTTATCTTATTGCAAGAGATTGTTTAAAGATGAAGCAGATAACGGGAGTAAATGGTTTTTTACTAACTTTACACCTATTTGCTTGGCCGTTAAGTGGGATGTCAGCAGTTTGTTTTTGGGTTTGATGTCTGTGACTTTAAAGAAAACGGTCCAGCAAATTGTAAGGAAACTCCACTAAGAACCCTGATTTGTTTCGCTACCTCCAAGTAGCTTTCGGCGGCCTACGCTGAGTAGAAATAACCTGGAACGAATTTGAAATGGTGCGGCTGCAGTTACATGATAACTTGTTTAACGCAGCATCATTTCATTGCTTACAAAGGCCATCATTGTGCAATACAAATAAAGCATCATGATAAAACTCTTTAATACAATGAAGAGTGACAATACTGTGAAAATAAAGTTTTATTTTGAGTAGTAATGAAATAAACATATTTGTTTTGTTGATGATTTTAGCACTGTGGGGTTGGGTTAGGTGCAGGATCAGGGCTAGGTTTGATGCCATGGAAGTCTTTTCTTCTGGTATTTTTTCGTAATTTTCAATTCAACGAGAAATTCATTTTTCTTCCTAGTGGGTTCGCCATAATCACTGTACGGTTTAAACTGATACACTTTAATTTTTTACACCGCACCTACCTAACCCCAGTTTCCCTGAGGCGTATCTCTGGGGACAGAGGAGACGGATGCCCTAGATGTAGCGCAGAGAGGGCGGGCTTCCCACACTTAGCCTGGAACTGTCCTTCTGTCAGGCATTTCTGGGTGGGGGTGGTGGAGCGTATAGTCACAGCTACAGGCCTTCAGATGGCGATGGACCCCCTGCATTGTCTGCTTGCGTTAGTCCCCAGACCCAAGAAAAAGAAACTCTCATACAAACTCTTATAATTAATGTTGGTGCTAGCTAGACGTAGGGTGGCGATTACTTGGATGGGGCAGAGCGCTCCGGAGGGGCCCATTTGGCTTACGGATGTGCGGGAGTGGTCCCTGGCTGAGAAAACTCACATGCAACTCACTCGGAGGGACGAGAAGCTGCAGGACAACTTACTCGCCTGGCGAGTCATGTGTGCATCGGGTCTAGCAGAGAGGAAACTTTCCTCCCATGATGCGTCTGACGGTGATGGCGGTGGGTTGAATACGCCAGTTGGGTCTGGGTCTGACGGGGAGGGAGGGGATGGCCACTAGAGATATTCGGCACCTACAGAAGTGCAGTGCTTGGCTACTTCCTCACAATGTTTTAATTGTCTGCTATTGTGTTCCTTCCCCATGAGTCCATTCCACCCCTGATGCTGCTTACAGTCCTAAGTGCCGATAATGAGGTCGTCGATCTGTATACATACACTGTTATGATGCCAATTGGGTGTTCTTGTTTATGTTGTGTAAACTGAAAAATACATATATATTTTTTTTAATTATTTGTACAGCACTTTTTTTACCATTTGTAAGACTTAAAAAAAAAACAGCAGTCAAGAGAAGCGCTATCGTCCTGCTGTAGTTTTTTTGGCTGACTACAGTGGGGTAGCTTTGTATCAGTCGTACATGGTCTGTGAATTGATGGGTCTATTCCTGTATGGTAACTAGTAAGGCATAGTGTTACTATTGGTTTGATGGACGACCTTACTTGGCTATATTGCCTCAGATTACTAATGGATTATGTTGTGTGAGTTTTGGTGTCTGGATGTGTGAACTTTAAGACAATACCATTTATCTTATTTCACAAGGATGACTGGTTTTCCATTTCCCTTGTGGCTGTGTTGGGATGTTTTGTCAGGGTGCAGCCAAATGTCAACTACATTTGTAAAGTGTGCAGCTGTGAGCTGCGAGGTATGAGGTTGTCAGATTAATGTGATCCACTGATTCCGTGAGGGATGATGGTGTAATGAGGGTTGTAAGGCTGGGGGACATCTGATATGCATGAGTAACTGCTGTGTGTGCTTCTACAACTAAATCTCGTATGAGGTATGGGTTGCCCGGCTGTGGTTGTCAAAGGTATTTGTTTGCAAATTATTTGTGTTGGGCACAGTGTTGTGTATTGGGAGGTTCGTAAGGCATGTCTGACGTGTTCTATCAGCCTTATAGAGGCATCTGGATTACTGCGTTTCATGAGATGTATGTATTGATTGCGTTGACTGGATGCATGTATTGCATCAAATCCAAATTATAATTTAAATTGCGTTTATAGCTTGTTAGTGCATGAAACTGTTAGTGAGTTGTTACATTGCTGGCAAAAGAATACAATCTTCAGTGCTCCATGGTGGCAGCGTGGATCTTTTGCTTAGCTTTTATCTTATGAAAGTGAGGTGGTCTTTGCATGGCTTTTATCTTTTGGTGGTGCTGGTGCTTGGAGCTGTAGATGAATCTCAGGCTGTTCTGGGGTGGAAAAGATGAAGGGGTAGTGGGGCGAGGAAAATTAAGTTGGTGAATTTGGGAGAGGGCAAATTCCTGGTCTTTGGCCCCTGATTTGTGTTGATCAGGCAAGAATGTTTTAAGTTGCCTTTAGGCATCCCTCATAGCCCAATGTGTCTAGGAATGTGGCATTAATTGAGCAATGACCATCTATGGCTGGTAAGTTAGTTCAACACGGGCCAGTAGAGTTTTTGATTTTTGTTAATGGTGCACACCACAACTAATAAGCACGGGCCACAGAGCAGCTACAATGACTATGGGGACCAGATCACATGGGACAAGCTGATCCAGAGATATTAAGCCCCTACCAAAGCGAGGAAAAGTCTGGTTGCAGTAGAAAAAATGTGAGAGAGGACTTGAAGGACCAAGGGTGTCAATGGACAAGGCTGCAATGAAAACTTTGATGAACCCTAATCACATCCATGTGAAGTCAAGCATTGGCCCCTCTGTATTATAGTCCAGGACCCTTTAATTATTCTGCATCAATGGATCCGTGGGCATATCCACCGATCCGGCGAGTTGTAAAATAGTGACCCTTTGAACATGTCCACAGATATAATACTGAAAAACATTTTTCTTTAGAGCAATATAAGTCTTACGGCACAGTATGGTACCAGAATATCATTGCCCAAGTTTCATCCTGCAAAAATATTGTGTCCTAAATATACTTCCCAAAAATATCGTTCACACCCATAGGGGCAGTGCTTAATATGTGAAATAATGAGTGTCAGTGACCAAAAGCGCTGCTAAGAAGCCTAACATGCGGTATTAAATGCCAGAATGCCGAATACCGAGGCTGCTAGTGCTGAATCCACCTCAGGCCTCTTTAATCTACTATCCGACTGCCCCTTTATCTCACTCTTCCAGTTTCCTGCTTGCTCCCTTGATGACGTTTTTTCCGTCTTTCCCTTCTTCCTTTTTTCTTGTTTGTGTGTTTTTCCCTCTCTTGCTCCCTGGAAATAAATGTTCAGTAAAAGTAAGTGCTGGTCCTAAAAATTAGTGCTGGTGGCCCCAGTGGTGCTGGAACAATTTTCAGAGTGGGGGTGCTTCCATCATTGTTAGATCACTGAAATCTTAGCCATTGTGAAAAATCTAAGAGTTACACAGAGAACAAGTTTAGCACACGAGCCACGCCTATTTAGCAGGTGAGTGGTAAGGATTTGATATGTAGCAGATGGTGCATTTTAGAGCACACTGTCACAAATATATTGATGAAGTATGGTGTGGAAGTGCAGTGTCATTTACAGACAGCACATTTTCCATAGAAGTGAGTGAAGTGAAATACTTGATTGTTGATTAATAAAAATCATTACAAACAGAAAGTATATATAAAAAACAATAAATTGTACATAGACACAACAAAACTTTGTAAAGTATAAAATAATATTGAGGCTACGTTATATTTCAATTCAGTAATCACACCATAATTAAGCAGAATTTGAGGATTTTTTCTCCAGATCCTAATATAAAGTGCCATTGCAAAGAGCCTTCACATATATAAACGTTAAAAGGATGCCAACCTTCTTCGGTTGACATTCCATTTCTAATATTATAAATCAGAAATTTCACACAATTCACAAAAGACGACGCTACATTATTTAAGAAACTAATAGCTAAAATTTCTACAAAATTTTATAAGAATTGCCTACACTGCCCCGTATTTTAAATTTCAAAGGTAACAAAGTCATGATAGAAAAAAAAAACACAGGTAAGGTGGCACTTTGTGGTTGTATTTTAAATGGAGCCTTTCTCAAAGTCTTCTAAGAATTGCTTAAAGTGCCACTGTGCAAACCCTTTCAGAGAAGCTTATGAAGGTATAGTTGACAATAACATCTTTGGGACAGCATTGTCGAACAGACCGATTATTGGTTATCACACGCCCCTAACATCAGGTGGCACTCTCTAAGGATAACTTTTTTTCTGCAATAAGAATAAACTTTACAAACTGTGTGGTCAACTGAGCCGATTTCCCGGAGAGGCAAGTAGTAATTGCTTGATGGCAAGTCTTCACACCTTTTCCCTTTAAGGATAGATTTTAATAGGGGTTTCCTCTCTTCTAGTAGCTGAGTGTACCGATGGGGGTGGGGGGGGGCTCCATTCTTTGTGGGATATCTCCCAAATTGTAGCAGAAAACATTTGTCTCTTATAAAAACATTTTCCATTGGAAAAACTACAAAATTTGGACAGACACACAGATTTACTGATAAAAAATTAAAAAATATGTACTACCAAACACCACTGGGTATGGGCTCCCAAGCAGCAAGGCCAAGCCACAGCCTTATGTATTATAAACAAAGAAGCGCCAATGCTGCCTATCTGAATTTATTATCTCTTATACATCTCACCTTAGAACTAAAACATAAAGTGAGGAGACCTTAGTTTCTTGAGTTAATCCTTTGTTTTGTTTTATTTTACTTCATTAGAATTTTTTGAACATTTTTCATCAAATTTTTCACATTTATAGATACCACTTATCAAAAAATAACATAAAAGACATTCTATACAATGAGTCAAAAACCACACCCCTCCTATCATACACACTTAGTATCATACCAGTTCACTGTTCAAACATACTCATACATACTCACTTTCATACTGTTCTTATTTACAATATTGAATCAATGTTTCTATCAAAAAAACTACTTTTTTACATAGCCATAGATTCTAAATTAAACATGAATCTGTAATCAAAAATCAATCCATTTTGTTAGTTGATTCCTTATGGCTTTAAGAACACAAGGACCTTGTGTTCTGGTATGATACTAAGTGTGTATGATAGGAGGGGTGTGGTTTTTTACTCATTGTATAGAATGTCTTTTATGTTATTTTTTGATAAGTGGTATCTATAAATGTAAAAAATTTGATGAAAAATGTTTAAAAAATTCTAATGAAGTAAAATAAAACAAAACAAAGGATTAACTCAAGAAACTAAGGTCTCCTCACTTTATGTTTTAGTTCTAAGGTGAGATGTATAAGAAATAATAAATTCAGATAGGCAGCATTGGCGCTTCTTTGTTTATAATAGATAAAAAATATGTAGCATAGAAACAACAGTGTGGAAATCAGGTTTCAGCAAATATATATTATTTGCACATCGCTAAGTAATTTATTTTGAACCTATTAAAATCTTTGTTTCCATCACACTTTAGAATTACACAAAAGCTTTAATTTATGCTTTCTTAATTACTGATAGATTTTGAAATATTTAAGTATATTTAGGAGTATTTGAATTTTTATGTTAGAAAGAAATGTCAGCCCTCCCTTTCTCTCTTCTTGTACTCCAGCAAGATTGTCCCATATTTCGCTTTTAAAAATCATCTCACTTTGGAGTTGATAGAGCAGAAATCTGTATCATACTTGGGGTACCTGTTATGAGTGCAAGTAACCTCTTGTAGTATGCAGGCACATATTATTCAGTGTTATTAGTGAAATTAGATGTTAGAAGAAATGTGAACCAATTAACCTGTTCTTGTGAAATTAACACGATCCACTGTGAAGATTAACAAATCTAAATAAACTTTTGGCACAAAACTAAGACCTTGATATTGGAGACCGGCGCGTTTTATATATATTTGAAAGACTTTGAACCCCCGTTTGGAATGTGGAAACACGAATGAATAATTATATTGGTGGATGCCGTGGACTTACGAAGGCACACCTCTTGCTCTTCTAGTAAGCTCTGATTTTAGCCATAGCCCTGAAGAAGTCTTTTGGTCACCAGACCAAGACGAAACACGTGTTGGCAGCGGCTAATGTATGTGTTCTTGGTGAAGATTGGATTAATAAATGAACAGAAAATAAATGAAGATGAAATGAAGACAACTTGATTCATTGGATTTAATTGATGGACTATGATATTGACCTTTTAGCTCAGGATATACCATTTGTTTCTCTGTTTTACAACTGTGATTTGTCTTTTGATCACATTGTTTGGTTCATGGTGGGTGACCAGGACCTTATCCTTGGAGCTTAACAGATACTGATCTATACTTGTGTTTCTTCCTAGCGCAATTAACACTCATTCACCTATTCTCTTTCCCTGATCCCCAATATAGGTTTACGCTTCAAAAATTACGATATAAATTTAACTCCATTCTTAGTAAGAGAGCAAGCATTCAAATTTCTAATGCCAAAGCCAGATTTAATTTTAATACTAATCGTTCTGGCCGACTGTTAGCTAATTATTTGCGCATTAAAAAAGACAAAATTCAAATCAATTCTATTCACAGGTCTCATGGTAAAATTGCTTTTTCTCAAAATGATATAGTCAAGGAATTTTTGAAGTTTAATTCTACATTGTATAACAAACCTGATTTTCATGATGAATCTCTAATTGACTGCTTTTTATCTTCCTGTGATTTACCTCAGATTTCCCAATCTGATAAAATTGGTCTTGACTCACCCATTACTAAAGATGAAATTTTACTTGCCATTAAGTCCCTTTAGAAAAATAAGTCTCCTGGTCCAGATGGGTTACCAGCAGAATTTTATAAAGAATTTCAAATACAATTGCTACCCTTTTTATATCAAGTTTTTACTTTTTTTGGATCCCATGGTACAACCTCTGGCTCATTCACAGAAGCATTAATAATTGTACTCCCAAAGCCTGATAAAGATCCCACTCTTGTTTTTAATTAACGCCCTATTTCTTTAATTAATCAAGACTGTAAATTATATGCAAAAATACTCGAGTCTAGATTAGCACCTATTTTGGATTCAGTTATTTCTCCCGACCAATCTGGTTTTATGAAAAATAGAGTTTCTGCTAATAACACCAGAACTCTACTTCACGTTATTAAACAAAGTTCTACTTTATCATCCCCCTCAGGTATATTAGCCTTAGATGCTGAGAAAGCCTTTGATAAGATCCATTGGCAATTCTTATTTCATACATTATCCTTTTTTAATTTTGGTGATTCCTTTATTCGTATGGTTTCTGCCTTATATTCTGCACCGACTGCTTGTTTATTCATAAATGGACACATTTCTCATCAGTTTTCTCTTTTTAGAGGTACAAGGCAAGGATGTCCGCTTTCTCCTCTTTTATTTTTAATTGGCATTGAGCCTTTTCTTTCTTCAATTAGAAAATGTGATGAGATTAGAGGTATCAGTATTAAAGGTGTTCTTGTTAAAGCCCTTGCATATGCTGATGATGTGCTTTTATTTTTAAGAGATCCTGTGTCCTCTTTCCCACCTTTAATGCATATTACAACAAATTATTCTACAATTTCTGATTATACTTCCTCTGAAGTTTTATAAAGATGTTGATAAAGTTTTATCTAAGTTCCTATGGAATAACAAGTCTCCTCATATTAGTTATAAGTACTTAAACTTCCCAAACGTAATGCCGCTTTTGGCATTCCTAGTTTTTTTTCTTTATCATAAAGCCTTTATTTTGAAACAAAGTTCTCTTTGGTTTAATCACTCTTTATTAATTACTCCGCCTGTTTGGTTATCTATTGAGAAATCGTTAGTAAATCCTCACCCACTTTCATCTCTATTAACAATGTCTAATACCACAGCATTTTTCCATAAATCAACCATTATTAAATCTACTAAAATTATGTTTAATGATTTAGACCTAATTTTTCTTTCCCCCATGAATACTACTGGAGATATCTCCCTTTGGTATAGCACTGTTATCAAATTGAATAGGAATGTTACTTTTTGGTCCTCCTGGATTAAAGCAGGTATTTTTTATCTTAAAGATGTGTATACCAATAATAATTTCATTTTGTTTGAACATTAACAATCTCGATTTGGTTTACCTCGACTCCATGTTATCAAATACCAATACTTATGTAATTCGATTTTAGATTCTTTTCCAGCTGCTATTCCCTCTAATATTGAGGTTGATTTGGCTCGCTACATTCAAAAGGTTTCTTCATCTTCTCATGGTGTTTCTATTTTATATAAAAAGTTATCGGACACTCTTGGTAATAATATTGATACGCTGTCAACCTTCTGGAATAATGAACTATCGCTTTCTTTATCTAATGACAATTGGAGAGAAATTTGGTGTAATGGTATATCTGGATGGCTCCCTGTTTCTCTCTTTCAAACTAACTCTTATATTTTACTTAATAGATTGTGGACCCCTTACCGTTTATTTCATGCTAAACTTCTCCCTTCTCCTGACTGTTGGCATTGTACAGTTGAATCTGGTACATTGCAACATATGTTATTTGATTGCCCTTCTATTTTCAAGTTTTGGTCTGATGTTTGGGTTGTTATAACTCAGATTTTAAATATTCAAGAAGATATTCCTTATAAATTGTTGATTTGTAAATCACATATCTTATTACATGATTTAAATGTTTTAGAATGTAAACTTTTTAATTTTCTTATTTCCGCAGCATTGAAATCCATTACTTATTGTTGGAAAGACTGTTCTTCTTTATCTGTTCATGCATGGTGGTCTTGGGTTCTTCTTACAAGAAGAGGTGCTCAATTATCTTTGAAGGGGCTTGTTCATAATTCGCTTTCTTTTCAATCATTCTGGTTACCTGTTGATTTATATTTAGATATGAAGTAATGTATGAATATTTGTCTTATCTTAGTGGCATTTATTTTCCCTTAATGTTTATTCTCTCTTTATTACAGTAGCTCCTTTCAAATTATTCTTATCCTAATCATATATTTTCCCTTCCCTTTCCCCTTTTATTTTCCTTTAAATAATGTTTTATCTTTACCTTTTGCAATCTTATAATGTATTGTTTGCTAGTTTTGATAATGTTTTAAGGTATTTTCGCCATTTAGTAATATTTTTTGTATTGTCTTTCGGTTTCACCTGCATATAAAAATTTCAATAAAATATTTTGAAACCAAAAGGCTCTGAGGACGTAAAAAACAAAAGTAAATTGCTTTGTAATGACTGCGTTGTAAAGCCCTGCATTGTAAAAGATTTTGCAGAGTAAAAAATGCGGGGTAATGGCACGTGTTGTAAACGGTCATATTCCTTCCATGTTAATCTCCAATGCTTTTGCAATGTGGGCTTATTTGTTCCTGAATGAGCCCTAATGTCCGTTGTCCGTGATGAAGGTTTCAACGGGTGAAATTTCGGAGTAATTTTAGCCTTTGTTGTAAAAGACCTATGGTACAGTTTAAATGCCTCAGCTGAAGTGGAAGGTCTCCAGTGCTGTAATCTCGAGGGAGGGGCAGACACATAAACAAGAAACAATCCTTCTTGCCAGGTTGCTGGCTGCCTGAAACAAATGTAAATATGTGCAGTTGGTTAATCTGTAAATGTAAATGTTGCTTGGGAGCCAGTAGAGGCGGTGTTAATTGATGGACACTTTAAGTGTCCTGAAGACAAAGATTTATTCTTTTTGAGAGGTATTGTAGGGGGTGTGCCAAGCTGAGTTGTGGAGTGCGTGCATGTAATGGATAGTCTTAAAAGTGTTTGTACTAGGTGCAATTTCCATATTACTAAAATGTACACTATGAAAACACTTTTTTGATTTTAACCTACATTTATGTCCGCATTTTGTGGCAGCCTATCTTATACTGTGTGTAATGCAAATGTAAAATAATGACTTACAAATTCAATGTGCTTTCTGTGATGGGCAGGGAACTCCTAGCAATAAAAATACACAAGTCACTATTCCCTGCTGAACCAAACAGAATTCAGTTCTAAGGGCTTATGGTTGCACATGCATACATTTGCAGTGATCACATTAACCAACAAATGTTTCACAACATAAAATAGTGTATTACCAACTAATTGTTTTTAACTTGCATTTACTTTTCATTTAAGGTGAGCAATATTTCATATGCAGTACAGTGATGGTAAATGATTAAAAAATAGTCACAGAATATTTTCTTCTTTTAAGCTACGCCTTAGATTCTGCCTTCATGCTCACTGACCACATCCCCATTGCACTCAGGATCACAGTATCCATACATTTTTAATGCCCTTTAACCACTGAGAAAGCCAGTGATGTTAGCATATGTTGTCCAGTCCCTCACTTTTATTATGTACCTTTTTTGTTTCAAATTAACCTATAATTTGTATTTACTCAACACAATGTACTAATCATCTGACAGAATTGTACAAAAACACTGTCCTCTGGTGCTAAAGGGGATTGAGAAAAAGTAAGTAATCTAGTCAGTTGCTTAAATTGCACTATGTATGACCAGGAAACATAGGTTCAAATCCCAGCTCACCTGCATGACTAAATCGTGTGATTGAAGTCATATCAGGCTACTTGATGTGTTTAGTTTACTTGACAGTGACATTTGAGAGCACCTTGAAGTAATTCAGTTCAAGATGAATCCTGTGTAAAAACCTTCAGTACCCTGTAATGTCCCTCCATCCATAAAAATAATATTGGCTATGACATAAGGGGCACTTGACAATTTGTAGACTTTCACTCATGGCTTTGTCAGGAGGGAGAGTTGATAACTGTTTTAAAGTCGATGTTTAGAAGCTTCCAATTCAAATAAATGTCAGTTCAATGTTGTGATCTACTATACTAAATTGAAATACTTCCATGTGTTAAACTCTTTATAATGTTCTTATATAATGTTCTCATATGGAGAAGTGTGGCTCAGGGGTTAGAGGCAGCAGACCCGGAAGCTGAGATCGGTCCTGGACCAGGGTTCAATTCCCCGCCTCAGCGGGTCTTGGGCTAAAAAAAAATTCCACGGACTCGATAATTCTCGCCCCGGTGCCTCCTCGACTCACGGGTTCACACTCTGCGACTCTGGGCAATAGCTTGCTTAATCTCCACAACAGCCCCTCGCGGCGGGATGCCTGACTTTCACCTTGTGGATACCCTGCTATCTCACAGGGGAATACCAGGAAGGGTTCCCTAAGCAAGCGCCGGGAAACCCACTGCGAGTAGCTGTGCGCTATAAGCTCAACTACATATTTACATTTGTAGAATTGTTTTGAATACGTATAAAATATGTAATGCACTTATATAGGGATCATTAGTGATGTGACGCATTGACCCATTAAAAGTATCTTCAATGTTTATTAGGGCAATGATGTAGTTGAAATAAACTTACTAATATAGTTTAGGGAACGTTTTTGTTGAACATGTTAATGATTTATGGAAATGTTAAACATAAATAGCATGGTGCATTCATTATTTTATTCTAAGTTGTAGTCCTGATTTCACAGCACATTTTAAATGTTCTCTTTTCTGAAATTAACTCTTAGATTTCCATGCGCGTCTTGTAGAATGTTGCTTGTTTCCATGCTTTCATTGCAGGTGGACAAACACCCTGCGAAAGGGTATTGTTGTCATCAGATAGTTGAGGAATGAAGAAGTTACAGTTAGCTTGGCCTGGCGACAGTTGCTGAGTACAATTTTGAATATATGACGCATGGTAGAGAGGGACAGACGCCCCTTTCCATCTTACCTATGCAACAGTGAGCAGCTGAGTGCTAACTTGCTTCTTTACTGCTTGTGGTTTTATGCTGCTTGACCCATCTGATGGTGGAGTGACTTCTTAGGAAGACGCTCACTGCTGATACCTTTTCACTTTCGGTCCTCTTGCATAAAGGCTAAATTAGGAATGCCACCTCTAGAGTTAGAGTAGGGAAACTAAAACATAACTAAAGAGTCTCTATCACCACTCTGCACAAAGAACTAAAATGTGATTTGTTTATTTCCTTAAGCCACACTTGTATCGTTTGCATCTACAATATTTAATGGGTAAAGTGCCCCCTGCCATACATTATCAGGATATTACAAGTGACTTAGGAGTTTCATAACCATATAGAGGAACGAGGCTGAAGGCTGAGTTCCTTTATAAGCTTATGCAACTCTGAGGTAACTTGCAATATCCTTATTATGTACGCCAGTGGCTAGTTTATCCCATATTGCATGGTCACACCATCACCTTTCCCACAAACTCCTTAAATCCTTTGTGCGTAGCTCTTTAATATGAAAGAGTGAGCATGTTTGCAAACATGTAGAATAAAAATGAAACCTCGGGTACAAAATTAAACACATCAAAAACATGTTAGATATTTGTTGCAAACAGACATTAGAAACAGTTCAATATGTCAGTTAAAAAAGCTGCAGTACTTCGGAATGTGTAGAAACATGCTGAAAGATTCTAGCTTTTCTCGAAGGAGTGCAAAAAATTACCCATATTCTGTCTGCTTGTTATTGTAACCTATTAAAATAGAGCAGAAGAAAGAAAAGCAATGTTACATTTTTGTTGCTTTAAACAGTTGCATCAACTATGCTCTGTGACCTGACCCTGCCTTTCAGCTCGGTAGCTGACTCTGGCAGCAGGCATTGTCACATTGGAACTCAACTTTAATAACATATAACAGTCAAGTTCTGATGTCTTTTTGTTATAATCGGCGACTGGGTGCGTCACAAGTTGTCGATTATAAAGAAATTAGAGTGCTGTTTAAACAGGGATTATAGAATCCCATGTATTATAAAACACTAATAGGTCAGCAATTTCCATATTGTTAGACATATATAGTATAATTATATTTTATCTAAAATGTTAAATATTTGTGGTTGATATTTCTATAAAATAATAGCACTACATTATGCATTATTTAATTAAACACGTAAACACATTTTAATAAAAGCAGTATAATTGTTGATTGCATTGTCTATATCCACATAGAAGATACACACAGCACTGACATCATCATCATTCAAATTGATAAATATTAAAAAAACATTTTGTCAAAAATCTCTTTTTTTAATCAAGCATATCATTTCAGGCGACATTACATTGTGTATAAAGAACATTCCTCACATTCTCGTTACAATCTAATGAGGGTACAGAGTCTTCATTTGTGGGTGCCTTTATCCCAAGCCAACTATCACATACTCGCCCTACTTATTAATCCAATGCTTAAAATAAATTGAGTCTTAAGTCCGAATAGCCCCTACCCAACTGACCCTACCCCACCCTTAACCCATCCCTTTAACAACTGTGGTGGTAGTTTCATGGTATGCAGGCTGGTCTATCAGTGTTGCAGAATGCTAGGAGTATGTTACTAGGGTCCGGGTTCTATTCTCTGGTACAATCCCCTCGAGGTCCCTGGAGCACTCACGGCTGATCTTGATTTGTCCTAGAATTGGAACAAGTGCAAGACCCTTAACGAGGGTGGGCACACCGCCAAGGGAAGACCCTGTGTAATGTACAAGACCAGCGGGCTCCATTTGTATTCACATTTTTTATATTCATCTCTAAAAATATCTGCTAACCTTTCCATGCAGAGTAGTCTCCAAAGGCAATAGTGCCATTAAGACAAGGCTGGAGCTTCTTTCCTTTTCCACGCTGCAGCAATTGCTGTTTTGGCGGCCTCTCTGCAGGCCCACATGATTGCCTTGTCTGCTTTCGTTTGGTGTTCCAGTTCTGGGTCTCTAATGCTCAAGAGGACTCCTTCTATGGACGTCGTGATAGGGTACCATAACATATCTTTAATATGTGTCACGATTTCCTCCCTAAAAGTTTTGATCGTGGGACAGTGCCACCAATTGTGGCGAAAATCCCCAAGGAGGCTGCAACCCCACCAACAGAGATCAGAGGAATCCGAAAATATCTTTTTGAGTTTAGTGGGGTACATGTACCAGTCAAAGAGGGTTTTATAGTGTGCTTCTCTCAGGTCAAGGGAGTGATTACTCTTAGCGATGTCTGACCATAAGTGTTCCCATTCCTTTTCCGAGATGTCCCTCCCGACCAACTGTTCCCAGAAGCTCAAATAGCGAGCCCTTGGTGAGTGTAGTGATGAAAGTAGAAGGCCATATAAGAAAGAGATCACTCCTTTCATGGAACCCACCCTCCGCACAAAGTTTTCTATCGGTGTACTATCTCGTGTGGCTGCTTCCCTGATCTGTGGGTGCAATACCCAGTGTTTGAGCTGGAGGTAGTGAAAGTGTTTGCTAGATGGTACATGGAATTCCCTTTGACAGTTCTCAAATGTGAGTATATCATAGTTATGAAACAGGTCTGAAAGCATCAGGCACCCTCCCATCAAACGTCGAACGGACCCTCTCGCAGAGCAGGGGGAAACTCTGGATTGAAATGAATCAGGTGTAGGGAGAAGGGAAAGACGTCCACCCCTCGCCTCTTGTGACTTCGTCCCAGACCTTGAGGGTGGTGCGTGTCGGAGTGCTAATATAAGCATTGGCAGGCCTATCTTTCTTGGGTTTCCAAAGCACATCCCAGATCGTTCTCCCCCCTTTTGCCCTGTCCATGTGGAACCAGTGCTTGTCGGACTCCCTCATTGACAATTCCGCTATGATCCTCAGAGCCAAATCATTTTAGGGTGCGGAATTGACCCTGTCAAAGGCCTTTTCGGAGTCCAGGTCCATGAGAATTGGCGGGATTTTGTATTTGGTATTTGGTTACTTTCTCGATCAAATGTATTGTCCTACGGATATTGTCGTGGGTCTGCCTCCCCTTTATGAAGCCCGATTGGTCAGGGTGGATTAGTTCTGGCATCAGGTCCTCTAATCTAGCAGCTAATATGGCGGAATATAATTTGGCATCTAGATTTAGCAGTGTGAAGGGCCTGTAGGAGGCACAGTTCTGGGGATCTTTCCCTGTCTTGGGAATTACAGTAATCATTGCTTCAGCCATTGAGTTTGACACAGTGTGCCCCTCAGTTATTGCATTAAATAGAGAGGTAAGGTGCAGGACGATCTCCGAAACGTATGTTTTATAGAAGTGGGCTTTTCAGGCCATCTTGTCCTGGGGACTTGTGAGGCTTGAGTTTCACAATCGCCTTCCCTACCTCCTCGGCAGTGAAAGGAGCGTTTAGTTGGTCATTCCACGACGTTGGAACTTGGGGCTATTCAAGTGAGTGAAGATACTGAGGTTGTACCTGTGTATCTGTAGGTGTCCCTATATAGATCTCTCTATAGAACCTTTCAAATATGTTTGCCTTCCCAGCAGCGACTTGCCTCTTGTCTGGTATTCCATTCTGTCCACCCTATAACCCCCTCCCTAAACATGTGAAACAAATAACCAAAAATAACCTGAGCTGGGCAGCCCGAAGGCCCCCATCTAACACATTGCTTGAGGTTGAGGTCATGTTGACGAGCGCCCTGGACACGGCCCGTAGCCTTGGCTGTCGATCGCATAGTTCAGTGGTAGCCTAGGAGAGTCCATTCTGGCCCATGGACCAGGAGCATACGTAGCCTATAACAGACAGAATCCTGGTGCCGCTGTTCTTCCTCTGCTAATGAAACTGTCCCTTGTTCCGGCTCCTCGCCAGTAGGACCTCCACAGTCTCTTTACCCTGGTTGTTGGCTTGCTTCACAACCAGGAGTCTGGCCTCAAACTAAAAATCATCGGCCATCTTAGAGTCAGGCAGGGAACATGTGGTGTGCGTGACTTTATCAGCGTTCTATCCTTGAGACCTGAGCTGCTGCTGCTGTGTCTTCTGTTTGCAGTCTCTGCACTGTAGATGCTACGGGGGCCTACCCTGGATTGTCGTTTGTGGCTCCTGGTGCCAATCCACTACCGGTGCCATTTTGGAGTCAGCCGCAATTCAAATGGCTCACAAAGATTACTGTGGTGAAGCCCAAATGTCTGAGAGAAACAGTGTTGGGGGTCCGCAACTGCCCGGGACACCCGAAGCTGCCAACAATGCCCCCGCTCACCGTCTATCGTCCCATGTTGAGAATCTATAATGGGGGGCGCTTCATGGGATCGGCGCCATCTCTTCCCCTTGATGTGTGTGTCCCTCTGTGCCAGCAGGCTTTTCTGGGTGCCCCCACCTTCCGTCATGTCACTCCGGGTCCTTGTTGTAAGCACTGCTGCAGCGCTTCAACTGCTCCACTTTCCCGGGACGGACGGGCCGTCGGTGCCATTTTGAGAGCCCACTTCGCTCCCCTCCGCCGCTGAATATACCGGATTTCCCGGTCGTACAGGGCTCGCAAATACTCCCACGGGTTCCCGGTGGCATCAGACTTCTATGCTGGCTGATCAGGTGAGTTTCTGACTACATCTCATTTCTGAAGCAGCCTGTAACAGCAGCAAGGCTCTGGAACCGGCATGGATCACGTGCACCTGGCCATCTTGCCTGATCAAGCCCCCCACATTTAATATTTTTAATGAAGCATTTTATTGATTTTCATACAAACAAAAAACATATAATCAACTAAGCTACAGCAATATACTTTGAGAGGCTCCATAATAACAATCAGTATAAAATTCACAAGCTTTGCATATCAATAAGTACAAATACATTTACAACTCTTTCCTGCTATCTCTAAAACCACAAACTTCGTTGACAGACCAGGGCTTAAGCCCACATGGATCTAGCATAATATTAGCAAAAGTCTTTCAAATTTTAATAATGTTTCTGCAAGGAAACTGCAGCTAAAGATTATGCTTCTCGAAGTCCATACATTGATCCAGTACTTTTCCAATCCCTCCAGTATGAGGGAGGGGGCATCTAGTTCCAGTGCCTAGTAATATCTCTTTTTGTCGACGAGACATGTTAACCACAACAATGCCATTTTGTATCTATTTGAGTCTAGATCAACATTAATATATATGTAATGGTCATCTTGGGGTCTGTTGCCATTCCCTAACCCAACACCTCACTAAACAAGCATTGGAAATGCATTAGGTCTCGCAATAGAAAAGTTTGAGCTTTTGGTGTGGTAAATGTAAATATTTTGTAATTTTTGTTTATGTTTTGCAACTTATAAAAGTATTAATTTTGTTATTTGAAATGCCAATAGTTATAAATTGTATTGGGTTGGATGATGGTCACGGGGAGAAGGTGTAAGGAGCTAGGATTGCGTGTGCATGTCTGCAAGTGCTAAAAATCATTTAGAGGGGTGGGGGAAGCAGGTAGAGAGCGTGAATGGCGACAGCTAAGTGTGGGCTTTTGCAGGGAGGGCTTTTGCAGGGAAGGAAGTCGGAGGGAAAGGGGATCTCAGCAGTGGAGGCGGAAGCCTGTGATTGGGTGTGAGCAGTGGGTGAGCTAGGTGGTGGGATTTATGCAACTGGTTACATAAGGGAAACCTGTTTCTCGGTTCACTCTTGGCAATGTTTTTAGAGTACAGGGGTTTTCTGGAAGGCTTCATATTTGAAACAATTTCTTGCAATAAATGTCCCTCAAAATAAAACACTAATGCTAAAAAATAAATAACTTTTTTAATTTTGAATGAACTTTCTCGTATGTTTACATGACAAGTGTTCCCTGATTTATGCGCAACATCTTTGTATGGCTCAGCTCTTGTTACAGTTCTTTTAACAAGCCAGACCCCATGCTGATACAATAAAAGCGGACGATATATAAAACAAAGGTCCTTTGCCACAGAGTACCCTATTTAACCGCCTCAGCAAAAATTAGACCAAGGAAGATCGCATTAATATGGTCCGCTACTGTAACACTGAGCGCATGTGTTTATACACATCAGTTTTTTTTATATTACACATGACGATTAATAGAAAAATATAAAAAATAAATGCCTTATACTATCAATGTTTTTATATATTTTAATGATAAGCAGCTCTGATCGACATTAAGATATAGGTAAACAACATCACTTGTGCTCGCAAAAGCTACATATAATATACAACTGCTTGTAATACACGCCCGATGTGTATACTAGCAAATGAAGGTAACCTAAAATTCAAGTGTGATTTTAATGTAGACAGCAGACTAAACAGAGGCCATACAAAGTGTTTGAAGTACGCGCTCGCTTTGCATGTAAGTAGGAGGAGATGGCCGAAAAACAAATAGTGTGAATTGAATGGCGCCAGCAAATTAAAGAGAGACTAGACAGCCTGTTTGTGACGGGCGCTTGCTTTGCATGTAAGTAGAGGGAGATAACAGTGGAAGGAATGATATAAAGTAACAGAACACACTAAAGAGAGGACATACAAAGTGTTTATAATGCGCACGCGGTTTGCACCTAAGAAAATGAAGATATCAGCAAATTAAATAGTGTGAACTGAATATTTCACTCCCCTGATCGATGTGCTAGCGGGGGCTAGTGGTGGAGAGTGGGGAGAGAAGCTGAAGTTTCAGTAAGCGGGGTTGGGTTCAAATTTGGATGAGTGAGGGACGTGGGGAGGACCGCATGGCTCGGGAGGAGGCTAAAGGGGGATGGGTGCAGGGGGATTGTGTCCCGGACTGCGTGGTTCAATGGAAGTGAAGGAATGCGGGGGGTGTGGTAATCGGCGGTACGCAGGAAGAACTGGGGGGGTGCTCGCATGAGTAGGGTAGTCACATGCAAAAGCCTTTCATCCTTCTGAGGCCGTTTCGTTTGGGGTACAGTTAAAAGAAAAACAAGTCGGATGGGGTGGGGGACGGGGGAGAAGGAGAGTGAGCAGCTCGAGGCGCTATTGATGAGCTGTAAATGGTGGCGCCGTTGATAAGAAAGACTCTACTTGTGGCTGTGCCAAGGGTGCAAAAACTCATCAGACTGAACCTTCCACTTGTGCGGCACGAACAAAGCAAGAGGCAAACTGATGGCAGACCGAGGGCCATCGACAAGAAGGTGCATCCCTGCCGTGTAAAGTAGCTGTAAAAAACACGCAGCATATGTCGAACGGAGTTAAAAAGAAAAAACAAGTTAAACAAGGGTAAAATTTAAAAAAAAGCTCTTGGCATTGCTGTGAGGAGGGCGGAAGAGGGGAAGGGGGAGAATAAACGCGAGACACGGCCTGGCGGCCGTGAAAGTGAAAGTACGGCCGGCCGGCCGTGAATAATTAGGGGAGGAGGGAGGAGCTGGGGAACAGATGGCTGGCTTTGATGTGCACGCGCTTTTATGTCAATGCGCTTGCGCATTGAGCTCGCTTTTCACGGGCACAGCATGAAATCGCCAGTTTGGTTAAGCTGTGGATAAGCCCCTATATTCTCGCAAGCTCAATGCGCAAGCGCATTGACAGGCGAGACCTAAAAAGGAAGCCCCTCAGAAAGGAACAACGATATTGCAACTCCATATTGTGAGGCTCCGATTCCTGTGTGTGATCTGCATTTTAGGCAGAGTGCAGAAGCAGTTGTACCAAACTTCCACATCTTATTTCTACTGAGGTAAGTACGATGCAGTAACTTTGGATAAATTGTATTTGTGATGCGATGGCTGTCTCTCCTGAGGATACCTGTGTCCCTCTTTATTTCTTATCAGAGAATGGTCCCAGATTATGGTACAAAATAAAACACAACTGGTCAAGGGAGTCTGGGGCATTCGTAACTAAGGAGCAATAAATATGTGTCATATAATGATCCCTCATCTTATACTTTTGCTTCCAGAGGACTAAAGTCTGGGAGTTCTTTTAGGTCAGTCACATAAGGAATGAGCGTATGGTAGAGCTGAAAGTAGAAGAAGAATCGACAGCGATGAAGGTCCCATTCTTCTTGCAAATCGACAAATGACTTCTCATTGTGCCCGACATTACATCTCCCACCCTGGGGATTCGTATAGTAATCCATTGCTTCCACCGCTGTAAATCAGCAATCTAGTAGTCTCCCTCTGACCCACAATGCGGTTTCTTTAGTTCATTTTTGCCTCCATCTCAAACCCTGCTTATATTCCTCAAAATGCTGACTATTAATTGGGTGGCCATGAGAATTGTAGGATTAATTTCTCCACCATAGAGTGGGCTTATATTTTAACTACCAGCATCCCCCACTTTTTGGAGGCAAAAGCCGGGTCTCCCTGCATGTCATACCACTGCTCATTGAGAATCACTACATGGGAAGCTCTGTAACATGATATAATGTCTGATGCCAACACCCTACTATCATATGTGGATATAAAGCATTTATTTGCAGTTGTCTAGGGAAATTCTGGTTCCCCAAAAAACTCTTTAAAATGGAGTTGATCCAATTAAAGAATGTGCATGTTATTTCAAAGGGGATGTTCTATAACTGATACAACAGGTGCAACAAGGCTACCATTTTTAGGATTGCTTACCTTCCCAGCAAGGATAGAGTAAGCGCCACCCAAAACTTGATGTTATTTGTCTGTTTGCAGCTGAATATGCCTATTCTAGACTACCTTTGCATCCTGTGTCATGTAGATCTCTAAATATTTAAACCCAAAGCTAACTACTTGTGGATCATGGGCCAAGCTAAGGTCCTGTGGGCGATCGTAATTTAGATATACAGTCGACGAAGTTCGGTTTATGTTAAGTCCGGTAACGGCTCCCAATACATGGAAGATTTGCAGGACTACTGGACCAGACCATTCGGGGTCCATCAAGAACACCAAAATGTAATCAGTCTACAACAATATTCAGTCCACGACACTTCAAGCCCATTCAAACCCCTTCATTTTGGCATTCACCCTAATCCATTCTGCTAGTGGTTTTATCGGAATGGTGAAGAGCAACAGGGTCAGCAGGAATCCTTTTCCAGTGCCTCACTTCACTGGAAATAACTCAGACACCTCTCGCCCTACCCTAACCCTTGCTGATTCACAGTCTGTCAGTCTTGTCCTTTAATATTGATTTATGTATCATCACATACGATATATGATGTTTTAATATATTGTTCACTCTTTTTCAAGCAAACATTGTGGTTGTCATTTTTCATGTGTAGTGCTATCTATGGTCAGTAGTGTGCTTCTGTGTATCATTGATTGATAGTCCTATAGATTTATCTATAAAAACCAATTGTTACTTTTATGGCAGAACCTCTGTTTTTAGACTGCAGTGCCTCTCCATGACAGCCATCTCACCCCGGTGTTTTTTAGAGGAGGGGCAAACTGGTTAGCACAATCTCTGCACAGATCTGCTGAAGAACCTGGAAGAGGCACAGACAATGACAACGAAGAAGACTTGAAGAACAGCGAGACCAGGAGCAGCAGGAGTCTTCCTTGGGGCTGTCTCGTTTCCAGTCGAAGTCCAAGTGTCCAGATGGTCGAAGAGCGATGTCGTTTTAGGGTTGAATTTTGTACCACGACAAAACTAAGGAACCAACCACAGGTAAGCCCTTAAGTATCCTAAGGAAAGGGGTGGAACAATTCGGGGGTCCCTCCCAGAGGAGGGGCTGGACAAAGGGAAGGATACTCCCATTTCCTATGTCCCGTTTTCATTTGGAGTAGGCAAGGACACCAAATGTGTTCTTCAAAGCAGCCTGGTGATGCTAGCAAGTGCCCCAGCTCAATACACTAAGTCGTGTATGGGAGGTGGTCACACCTCCCTGTGACAGGAAACCTAATATTCTGCCTTTCCCTGCCCGAGCTCAGCTCAGCAACAGGAGGTCAGAATTGTGTCTTGCTGGCAGACCCTGAAAGGCTGTTACCAGGAGTAGGAGGTCCACTAAGGAGCCCCCTCAGTACATGGGAATCAGTGTTGGGCTATGATTCCAACATGTTTGTTACAAACAATGACCTAGTTCCTTGCAGCCACTATATAGCTAGACATCTCGTAATGAATGATGTCTACTATATCTATTAAAATGGCTGACCGCACTTGAGAATCGACTCTGGGGTTTGTAGGGATGTCCTGCTCATGCAGGGGCACCCTCACACTTATAACCATGCACCTTGCCCTCAGGACTGAAGTGCCTGCTATAGTGGCGACTTATAGGTTTTAAGTGCGGTGATCTCAAATATAAGGAAACTTATATCTGTTGTGAGAGGTGCAAACACTAACTCACACAGGCTGCAATGGCAGGCCTGCAGTCATATTTTAAGTGGACTTCCATGGGTGGCACAATACATGCTGAAGCCCACGGGAGACCCCTGCTGTACTTATGCCCTGGGTACCTTAGTAACATATACTGGGGACTTATAGGGGCAAACCAGTAGCCAATTGTGGCGGTACCAAAGTACTTACCATTTCAATTTAGGAGAGAAAGCACAGTTGCTCGGACCTGATTAGCAGGATCCCGGCAGACTAGGTCCAAAAAACACAGACACCAGGAAAAAAGTGGTCGTAACTATGCTTGAAGAACCCTACCTTCCTACAGGTATGTAGAGAATTTCTCTGTATGGTCGTTGACGGAGACTCTATGCATTGAAATTAAAGCTCAAGAAGTCAAGACTACAGCTGTGCAAACTTTAGTTGCTTTCTTTACTTTTTCCTGGCCTGATAGCTAATAGTATCTCCTCTGATTGTGGCCGCTAAGGTCTCCCATAGTACCTCAAGAGAGTCCACAGAGCCCTGCTTGGATTAAAAATATACATCAATTGTGTCCAATATATGTGTTCCACATTTCTCATTGTTCAATCACAAGGCACTCAAAAACCATCCAGCCTTTTTCGGACCCTACCAGATCTTATGTTCTACCATGAGTGGTTTTAAAGGCCATGTACCTGTGTTCGCCATCAGGGACCCAATGTATCTCTGAATTTGGCATCAAGAAGTAGACGAGTCGGGAGAACAATCTATGAGCTCTGAAGTAGAATGGGAAACCTCACTCTTGTGGGTAGATTGATCATCAAACGTCCATTGCCTCCAAGCATCTAGGAATTTGGCAAGTATGGAAGGACTCCACTCCAGTCAGTCCCAGGGCCCCGGGGGAAGTTGAGTTTTTTGTAGAACAAAGATGCCTGAGCTAAGGAATTTGCTCTAAGGACTGCTTCCTTTTTAATTTTGTTGATTAGATCTGTAGGAAAGGGCCACTTTGTGCAAGGTTATCCCCCACTTTTTGCCTGACATCTGCTGCAACTGGACTTGGTGTGCCCTAGATCCCTGCCAATCAGGTTCCCAGGGACTGTGTTCTTTCCCAAGACTGTTCCTTTGTACCCACAATCGGCACATCTCTGGCCACAGGTAAGCACCTTGTAAAAGGTACTATGGGTACCCAGGGCACGGTGACCAGGGAAGGCCTCTAAGGGCAGCAGCACCTATTGTGCCACCCTTAGAGGCCCTGTACTTTAACACCCACCCGCTGCCATTGTAGCCTGCATGTTTTGGTGCAGAGAAAAGTGAAGAGTCAAAATGGCACACATCTGTGTGTGCCATGCCTGCAACACACTACCTAAGGCCTAGGTAGTACACCCCTAAAGCAGGATGCACTAGCCCTAAAGTGAGGGTACAGTGGCATGAGCCCTGCACCCTTATAGTGTCTAAGCCCCTTCTTAGATATTGTAAGTGTAGTAAATCCATGAAGAGTATATGGTCTGAGAGTTGGTCATTATGAACTCCACAACTCCATAATGGCTTTACTAAAAACTGGGAAGTTTGGTAGCAAACTTCAAAGCACATTACACCCACACTGATGCCAGTGTGGGATTTAATGTAAAATGCACTCAGAAGGTTTCTTAGAGGTGCCCCTTGAAAATCGACCAGCCCTGGTGTACTTCTGGAATGGCTATACACCATTTCCCACCACAAGACAGGTTTCTGGACCTCTGGGTAGAGAGCCTTCGCCCTCTGGGTCCATGAACAAAGCCCATCCTGGGCGGAGGTGCCATACCGCCTACCTCATTATGGGCTGGGTCCACGAAAGGGGATGCTTCAAAGGCCTGCTGCCTTTGGACTCCATCCCTGCCTTTTGCTGCCTCCAGCAACTGGCTTCCGCTGGTTCTGGACCCCACTTAGGGTGGGAGAATCGGCTGAAAATCCAAGCTAAGGAGAGAGGTGTGTCCACCTTTGCCAACCCCACCCCTCAGGTGGGGGAGGCAAGGTGAAGTACACATCTCAGTCCCCTCCACCTTGCAGATGAGGGGACTCAGCCAATTAGGAAGAGGCTCATGCCCCCTCTCACTGGAGGGTGGCATAATAGCGGGTGTACCCACCCTAAGGAAAGGACCCATTGGTCTCACCCTGAACACCCCTTTAACGCCCCTAAATTTAGTATTCAGTGGCGACCCTGAACCTTGCCTCCTCAGATTCGAAGAAAAAAGAAGAGGGACCGAAGAGCCATGCTGACCCAGAGAGGAGAAGAGGACACCAACTGCTTTGGCCCCATCCCTACCGGCCTGTCCCATGAATGACATGCCTACATCAAGAACCCCGGTGAGTCCAGCAGCCATTCTCAACAAAGAAACCTGGTCCCGGTTGTCAAGAGTGATGTAAATGTAAATGTGTTTGTATTTATATAGCGCCTTCTACCCTGAGGTCTCGTAGCGCTGTATTCATACCGCTGTGGAACCCTTCCTGGCTTTCCTGTGAAATGTCCACTCCTGGGCACCCCCAAGGTGAAGCCAGGCATCCAAGCGCTGCTGGGGCCGTTGTGGAGATTAAGCAAGATATTGCCCTGAGTCACAGAGTGGGACCCATGATTAGACTAGGCACCGAAGCGAGAATTATCTGGTCCGGGGAAATTGTGTTCAAGAGCCGCCGAGGCTGGAATTGAACCCTGGTCCCGGGCCAGACCTCTGCATTACGGTCTGCCGCTCTAACCCTAGAGCCACGCTTCTCCACAAGTGCTCATTGTAACATCACCTGCCTATTATTGTGCGGAGATATATCTAATCTATGGCACATTTACTTTCCTAGACAGGGTGTGCCTCAATTCTTTCTATTAAAACTTCTGCGTGTCTGTGTCTGCATGTGTTAGTACCTCCCAAACACTGCCCAGAGTGTAGTGAAAAAAATGTGAATGAGGAAGGAAGGAACCTCACAGGAGCAACCACCAGGGAACTGCTGACTGGTACTCGTCAGTTTGTTCCACTTATCATCATTGGTTCCTTCAAACCTTAAACGAAAATGTAGTAAAAAAAAGTGTAAGTGATACATAAGAACTCAATTGTGATCCTAACTGCTTATATCTATAATCGCCCAACCCCCTGGGTAAGAGAACCGCTATTTAATGCTCTACCCTGCTAAAAATGAGTTGAATACCTCTAGCTAAGTAATATTCTTTATTTGTTGCTGGGTATCTAGCCACCAGGACCCCGCGCACAATTTAGTGAAGACATCACGGACTTCATCACTCCACACGCGCTCCCCTCCGAGGATTACATCCTTTTGGGAGACCTCAACTTTCACCTTGAAAAGAACAACGACCGCAACACCTCCACCCTTTTGGACAACCTCGCCAACCTCGGACTTAAACAACTGGTCACTACCCCCACCCACATCGCAGGTCACACACTCGACCCTATCTTCACCTCCAGCAAACATGTCTCCTTCAGCCACACCTCAGCTCTCCTTTGGACTGACCACAGCTGCGTTCACTTTACCTACAACAAGCCCACATCCAACAACCACCCCCAACCCACTCTGCAAAGGAACTGGAACAAAATCACCATCGACCAGATCTCCTCATCGCTTCTTCAAAACCCCCCAGCCCACTCCTCAATCCCAGACCAAGCAGCCACCTACCTCACCCAATGGTTATCCAACAGCGCCGACATCCTAGCACCACTGAAAAAACGACAAATCAAACTAGGCAGCAAGAAGGCCTCCTGGTTCAACGATGATCTTAAGAAATCCAAGAAACTCTGTCGCTCCCTTGAGAAGGCCTGGAAAAAAGACCCAACCACCAGCACCAAGGACGCCTTCAAAAACGCCACCCGCATACACCACCAATTGATCCGAAATGCCAAAAAAGCCGCTTTCAAGGACCGACTAGATAACAACGCCCATAACAGCAAGGAATTATTCAACATCGTCAAGGAATTTACCAACCCCTCAGCCAACTCCAACGACATCACCCCCTCTCAAGCCCTCTGCGACTCCCTAGCCTCATTCTTCCACAACAAAATTGCAGACATCCACAACAGCTTCGACAACCGACCCAAAGACCAACCCACCCAACCCCCTGCAGGACCCCCACGCCCCCTGAACATCCTCAATGACTGGAAGCCAATCTCCACTGAGGACACCATCCGTCTGATGAACTCTATCCACTCAGGATCCCCCACAGACCCATGCCCTCACCACATCTTTAACAAAGCAGACTCCATTATAGCACCGCACCTCCGAGACGTCATCAACTGCTCCCTCAACTCCGCAACCTTCCCGGAAAGCTGGAAACATGCCGAACTCAGCGCCCTCCTGAAGAAACCCACAGCTGACCCCACCGAACTCAAAAACTACCGCCCTATCTCACTCCTTCCATTCCCGGCCAAAGTCATCGAGAAAGCGGTCAACAGCCAGCTCGCCGCATTCCTCGAAACCAACAAATCCCTCGACTCCTCACAATCCGGCTTCCGAGCCAAGCACAGCACTGAAACCGCACTCATCGCAGCAACAGACGACATTCGAACTCTACTGGACAATGGAGACACAGTCGCCCTCATCCTCCTCGACCTCTCCGCAGCCTTCGACACGGTCTGTCATAGCACCCTCTTACAACGCCTCAGAAACGGCGGAATCCAAGGAAAAGCACTGGAATGGATCACCTCGTTCCTCACCGGAAGAACCCAGAGAGTCCGCCTTCCACCATTCAAGTCAGAGGCCACTGAAGTCATCTGCGGCGTACCACAAGGATCTTCACTCAGCCCCACCCTCTTCAACGTATACATGAGCCCCCTCGCGGCCATCGCACGCCAACACAACCTCAACATCATCTCCTACGCTGATGACACTCAACTGATCCTATCACTCACCAGAGACCCTAACACTGCCAAAACCAACCTGCATGAAGGAATGAAAGAAGTAGCCGAATGGATGAAGCACAGCCGTCTGAAACTGAACTCAGACAAAACAGAAGTCCTCATCCTAGGCACCTCCGCCTGGGATGACTCTTGGTGGCCAGAGGCCCTTGGAAAAGCTCCCATCCCGACGGACCACGCACGGAACCTGGGCGTCATCCTGGATTCCTCACTCTCGATGAACAGACAAGTCAACGCCGTTTCTTCATCTTGCTTCAACATTCTTCGCATGCTCAAAAAAACATTCCGCTGGATCCCCACCGAAACTAGAAAAACAGTCACCCACGCTCTGGTCACAAGCCGACTGGACTACGGAAACACCCTCTACGCCGGTACCACCGCAAAACTCCAGAAAAAACTCCAACGCATCCAGAACGCTTCAGCCAGGCTCATATTAGACATCCCGCGTAAAGAACACATCTCTGGTCACCTGAAAAACCTCCACTGGCTCCCCGTCAATAAGAGGATTACTTTCCGGCTCCTAACCCACGCACACAAAGCACTCTACGAAATCGGACCCGAATGCCTCAACACACGACTGTCCTTCTACTCCCCCTCCCGCCAGCTACGATCCTCCAACCAAGCCCTTGCCACTGTACCTCGCATCAACAAAACCACCATGGGAGGTAGATCCTTCTCCTACCTGGCAGCTAAAACCTGGAACTCACTTCCCACTCACCTTCGCCTTACTCAGAACCACCTAGCATTCAGAAAGCAACTCAAAACGTGGATATTTGACAAGTAATTCCCCACTCTTCTCCAAGCGCCTTGAGACCCTCTGGGTATGTAGCGCGCTATATAAATTTATTGACTTGACTTGACTTGACTATCTACTCATATTAAAACCAACACACTACTGTTGAGCCTCGTTTTAACCTATATGAAGCCAACATATTTCGTTGCCTATCTCACATGGTTGGCAACTTCTTCAGGGCTAGGGGTCAGTGCCACACACTGCTGTAATTTTCCAGCAATCAAACCTATAAAAACATGGACAGAGTCACAACAATAAAAAACAAAAACATAGAGTGACACTGGTTATATTATGCCCATAATCAATCATTTGACGGGGAGAGCATTCAGGGTTGTCTGAAGAGGGTCTTTGACTGGTTTCAGCAGAATGGTCTCAAGGCCAACTCTAGTAAATCAGAGGTTCTGCTATTTGGGTGCGCTTCGGAACCGGAATGGCGTGACTGGTGGCCGGCTGATATGTGCCCCCCGCCCAGCCTTCTGTGGCTGCCAAAAATCTCGGTGTCAAGGTCGATAATGACCTCACGTTCAGATCGCACATTCTTGGTCTGACGGGCACCTGCTTTGGCCTTCTTAAGATGCTCCGGAAGTTCCTACCCCTGCTTACAGAGGAGCATAGGAAGATCATTGTCCAAGCTCTTATAGGATCTAGACTGGACTACGCTAATGCTCTCTATTTAGGGCTTCCGGAGTATCTGATTCAAAGGCTGCAGGTGGCGCAGAACTCTGCGGCTCGCGCCATCTACGGCCTTCCTAGGCGGGCAAGGACATCTGGGCTGCTACAGTCACTTCACTGGCTCCCTATCCGAAAGCGGATAATGTTCAAAACGCTGACGCTGGTGTATAAGGCACTTTCTGGCTCCGGTGCTAAGTATCTGCAGCGCAGACTGGCCTTCTATCGTCCGGTCCGCCCCTTGCGGTCGGAATCTTTGTTCTTGGCCGTGGTGCCCCGTGTTAGGAAGGCTCGCATCGGGGGTCGTTCTTTCAGCTTCAAGGCCCCCCAGCTGTGGAACTCTTTGCCCCTTGCTTTACGCAGCACTCCTAGCTTGCTTCTATTCAGGAAAAACCTGAAGACCTGGCTTTTTAATTTTTAGGTTGTCTTTTTTCACTTCTCTCTTTGTTTTTCTTTGTTTGTTCTCTGTTATGTTTTTTAACTGCTGAGCCGCCCTTTGAAAGCGCCGGGACACTCTTGTTTGAGTAGCCGTGCGCTATATAAATAAAATCATAACATAACATAACATAACATAATCATGTATTCATGAATAGTTTAACAGTTGTTTTGTGGACATTGGGATTTACATGGTGGTAGCCACTCAATGGCATACCTGTAGCCACCGGTTTAACCGGCTTCTATATGTGTCCTCGTTTATCGAGTCCAGCAGCCAGCCACCCCCAGAGCCCGGAGGACCTGCCCTGTGACCTTCCTCTGTCTCCTGTGACCACCGGATTTACTCAAACAAAGACTCACCTCTAGAATCTGGATTCCAGCGACTCCGCAATTCTGCCCCACTCTGCACCCGACGTCCACAGCTCAACACCCCAATGAGGTCTCCCCAGCGATCCTTACCTGGTATTCGGTGACCCCTGACCTCCCTCAAGCCTCCAGATGACGTCTGCAGCCTCAACCTGAAGGGTTCCCCCAACCACGACAGGAGCTGATAAGAAAACCCAAAGCCAGAAGACACCCCAGGAGCCGAAGCTCCACTGCCTTTGGTGGCCCAACCTACAGTGTCCAGGCATCCCCCAGATCCCAACTCACCTCTACAGCCGGTGGTTGTCTTCTGGTAACCTCCCTGCCTAATCCTGCAGCATCTTTTCAAAACTGAAGGTCTCCATTGGAAAGCACAGGGTCCCCAACGTCCATTTTTACCCTGCACCGGGCCACCCGAGTGCTGCTGGTAGTGCAGCTCTTGTGCTGATCGTTGGCCCCTGCAGTGCTGACCTTAACCACAGGAGCTTTGCTCCCACAAACCAAGTGGCTTGCTCATCAGCAGTCCCTAACCGAGGCCCCCTTAGCCCCATTGGCTAACATTGGGCCCTGCACTCTGCACCCGACCGCCCCAGTGCCTCAAAGGAACCCATGTAAATAAATATTGGGCCTAAAAAATGTCTAAGCGTTGAACTGTGTTGTATGAAGAAAGAGAATTCTATTGCAAAGTATAAAAAGTCATACTTACCTTGTATGTAGAGATCCTAAGGTGTGGTATCTAGGCATACCGCCCTTAGTACTAAAGGTAATCCTAAAGTAACTAAAAATGTAATCTGTAAGTACTTACTGTATAATAAAAACTGCAATTCAAAAGTGAAACAAACCTATGACAACTGCAATTTCCACTGCAACTGCATTTCCCTTGCATTTGAAAGTATATTTTACACACCTGTGCTAAATCCTGCTTGGTTCTAAAATTAAACATGAGGATATATTTGTTATACTTACCTATTGGTCTGGATTCTGTCTCTGAGTGTGTGTAATCAGTCTTTGATTTAGTGGATACAATACATGCTTAATACACCCTATGGATAATCCTAAATGCTCACCAACACTACCACAAAGAGAGTTGTTAGTACTTACCTAATTTAGCCTACGCTATACCTCTGGGAACTCCCTGGACTCTGGGCACACTATACCTCACTTTGGTATAACATATACAGAGCCAGCTTCTTACAAGACCACTTATATTCTAAGTGAGAATACGCAACTGACCCAGTGAGACGCTAGGTCACCCTCAACCATAGGGGAGATGGTAAGGGTATGTGGCAGTGTGAAAGCTTCTGTGTAGCGTGTTGCAGGATGTTATGAGCTACCAAAGTGATGAAACAAACATTTCCTTTTAAAAACCAAACCTTTCACCCCACCCTACACTTTAAGAACATGGATCATTTGTCACAGACTAGATTAGAGACCACTACCAACTGGGCAGGGAAAACACCTGGTCTCTTCGTTGCATATCCCATCTACCCACATAAAAATAGAACACAGAACTAAGATGAATGCTTCGCCTAAGAGGGTCAACTATTTAGGGCCTACTGCTGTGTGCCGAACTCCACTGCCCCCTATTTCATTTATTTGACTCCATACAACAGTGTTTTCTTCAACAAGCATGGCATTACATTGATCTTCCATGATTAGCCCCAAACAGGGGGGTATTAGTGCTCATAGAACAGTTTGGCTATTAGTCATTTGCCAGGCATGTCAGAAATTGGGAGAACACTCTTCTGGTATGGTCTACCAATCTAGCATCCCACAAAGCCCCATTTCAAGGTCGAGGTTGGGTACAAAGAGCTCTGCACATCGTCAATCTGGTTTGATTTATTTTATGAGAATGGTTGCAAGTATTCTTGGGTGACTTAATTTTAATGGTGAGCATTGGATCATCATCAACATACGAATTTCGATTTGGCCTGATATCATGTCTTTCCTTCACCCATTCCCGGGCTGCAGCTGATATCTCACATGAGAATGTTCAGGAATGGAATGTTATTTTTAGCAGAGTAGAGGAGCTTATAACTAAGGTTTGTAGCTCTACGTTTCCATTTACCCTTCTCAAAGACTAAGTTACTTACCTTTGGTAACCCTATTTCAGGGGGATAGTTTATCTAATCACAGATTCCTCACCTTGTGGATTTTGGAAACTCAAAAGCCAGTGCTGCTGTGTGCCAACATATCTCTGTGTAACTCTGCATCAATGCTGTTAGGGAAGTGATGAAGGGGCCACATATAAGTGCCACCCATGTGCGCTGATGTCAGTTTCTTTCATGACTCATTCACACACTCAGATGCGGACCCATCTGCAAAGGCCAGGACAAATAGGAAGACTTATTAACTTACTATGGACCCCCTGTGATTTTACCAATGAGCAATACCTTTTTGTAAACCCTCTTTTTAAATAGTTAAATTACTTTTTATTTATTGTGTAATAATTGTGAGTTTTTATTAACTGTACAATAAACAAAATTCCAAAATCCATCTGCAAATTGGAAGAACTAGTGTGCAGATTCCTAACTGGGACCTTTTTAGGTGGAAAGCGACCATTGCACAGAACCAGGAGAGCGGTGAGGAATCTGTGGTTAGAGCAACTACCAGAAACAGTTTTACTGAAGGTCAGTAACTTGCTCTTCCGATGGATACTTCGAACCACAGATTCCTCACCTTGAAATAGATACCAAGCAGTACCTCCCAAAGTGGTGGGTCTGTGGATGCGCCCAGACCAAAAGCCCGGCAGGACCGAACGGGTAAGATGCCCATCCCTGCAGACCTAAATGTCAAAGCAGTTGTGCTTCGTAAAGTGTGAACTGACACATAGCTGCCTAACAGATATCCAGGAAAGGTACTCCGCATGCCAACACAATGGTAGTATCCGTGGCTTTGGGGAATGGACTTTCAGACCTTCCAGAAGCTCACTTTTAACCAATGCAAGTAGATTTTAATGCGAACTATCCATTGAGAGATGGTCCATTTCTGTACCACCTTTTTAAAAAAAAAAAAATTGTTTAGTGCATTTTTATAAAGTGCGGACATTACCCGAAGGTGTCAGAGCGCTGTACAATAGAGCTAGTTACATTACATGAGAAAAGTGGTACAAAATAGAACATTATAAAGACTAAAAATGAAGGGTACACAAACACAAAATCCAACACAGCACACTGGGGTGAGGAATGTACAGGAAAGAAATACAAATTTACAATGAAGAGCAAACTTCCAAGAGGGGTCTGAGAATGAAGAGTACACAGACACAAAATCAAACACAGCTCGCAGGGATGAGGAATGCACAGGAAAAAATACAAATTTACAATGAAGAGCGAACTTCCAAGAGGGGCCTGAGTATGAAAGTGTTAGTTCTGAAAGTGTCTTTGGAAGAAAAGAGATTTGAGATCAGCTTTGAAGATAAGGATAGAGGAGGTGGCACGGAGCAATGGGGGAAGTGAGTTCCAGATTATTACCGCATTGCCTGAGAAGGATTGCGCCATCGATCTTTCCCTTTTGAAGCCAGGGGGCTCAGCTTTTCCGCGTTGCGAGAGGGTCGAGAGCCTCTGAACAATTTCAATTTATTTGCCAGGTAACGAGGGGAGGACATGTGCAAGGCTTTGTGTGTGATGTAGGCAGTTTTGTAAATAGATCTTGCCTTTATAGGGAGCCATCGAAGAAAGGACAGGATAGGAGTAATGTGGTCGCTTCGTTTAGACCCTGAAATGAAGCGAGCTGCTGAGTGGAGCATGCATTTGAGAGGGGAGAGGTGGGATTTGGGTAAGCCCATCAGAAGAGAATTGCAATAGTCCAGTCTTGAGAGAACCAGCGATTGTACCAACGTTTTTAACTCTTTCCCCGGGAAGAACCGACGGATCCCCCACAGAAGGCGCAACTGGTACCGTGCGTTCTTGGCAATAGAGTTGATGTGGGAGATTAAGTTGAGTCTTTTGTCAAGAATTACACCTAGGGATTTAGCGCTGTCGACAATGATGGGTTTGTTGTTGAGTAAGTTCAGCTGATCCATCCACGATTGAACGGGGGCAGGTGAGAGAGAGAGTTAGAAAGGAGGAGGAATTCAGTTTTGGAGGGATTTAGAATGAGTTAGTGCGCTAACATCCAGTTGTGAATGGAGTTGAGAGTAGAGTCGAGTAATGAGAGATCGTGTGCGGAAGACACCTTGAGGTAGATTTAAGTGTCACCCACATAAAGATGGTAATGTATCCCAGATTTGCTTAGGAGGTTCCCTAATGGTTCCATGTAGAGATTAAATAGAGTGGGAGCCAGTATAGAACCTTGAGGGACACCATGACCTACAGCCGATGGAGAGGAAAGACTGTTGGCTATCTTAATCATTTGGGATCTGTCCGAGAGGAAAGAGGCAAACCATTTAAGCACTGTGCTATCCAATCCGATTCTCTGTTGAAGAGTGTTGAGGAGGGTGCTAGGGTCAACAGTGTCAAAGGCTGCAGAGAGGTCTAGAAGAATCAGAAGACACGATTCCCCAGAGTCGAGTATATGCAATGCATCATCAATCACTTGCAGCAGGCTTGTTTCAGTGCTGCAATTTTGGATGTAGCCAGATTGGAAAACGTCAAGGATATTATTGTCCATAATATGTAGGCAAAGTTGTTTCGCAACACATTTTTCGGTGATATTCGAAAGAAAAGGGAGGTTGGTGATAGGGCAGAAGTTGTTGAGGTCGGTCGCATCAGCGGAGGTTTTTTTTAGAAGACAGGTAACCTGTCCTGATTTAAGGGCAACAGAGACGGAGCCTTGACTGAGGAAGAGATTAACTAGCCTGGTCCAGTAAGAGAGAGTATGGGTGTAGAAATCGATGGCGAAGAAGCTAGGGATGGGGTCAATAGAGGGGTTGGATGGTTTGGTTTCAAGGATGCATTTGAGGAGGTCATTTTCCGAGATGACGGCAAAGTATTACCAGGTGACTTAGGATTTCCGCTCCTCAAAGGAGGTGGGGTGGGCAACTTGATCCACCAGTGCTTTGACCTTTTCATCAAAGAAAATAGCGAAATTGGCTGCTTTCTTTGTGGAGTTCTCTGGCTTAGTAGTTAGGGGAGAACAGTTTGGGTTTTTGATGAGGTCAAAACGTTTTTTGGGTCTGTTTTTTGGCTGAGTCAGGGAGGGATCTGAAATGTGATGCTTTTTCATGGAAGATGTGGTTGTGGTATTCGGATCTTGCTGAACGTAACAGAGGGAGATTGGAGGTAAAAGGAGATTTTCTCCAATGTTTCTCCAGGACTCTAAGGTTTTTCCTTTCATTGTAGAGAGCCTTATTGAACCAAGGTGCTGAGGGGGTGGGTCTATTCCTTTTGCTTTGGAGTGGAGCGACATTGTCGATTTCAAGTGCTAGGACTGAGAGGCACTGAGTGGAATAAAAATAGCAGCCTCCTAGCGAGGCTGGTTTCGCAAGCTGGGGAGCGCAAATTGCAAAGAGGACAATTCCTCTGCTCCCCAGCCTTTTATGGCCAACTTTCCCCAGATCGATTCTAGCCGGCCTGGTGCTGGCCACTTGCGTGACCACTTTCCCCAGATCGGTTCTAGCTGGCCTGGTGCTGGCCACTTGCGTGACCCGGAAGTGATTCGCATCACTTCCGGGTCACGCCTTGGACCCACGACCAATCAGGCTTGAGGCGCGCCTGTTGCGTCACTGCTGTGTGCGACAGGCCCGCCTCACGGGTCGTCAGGCTTCGCACCAGAAAACCACAGAAAGAGCTGATCATCCATCCTTTGTTCCTTAATACAATCAAGGTAGATGCTGAGTGCTCTTTTGGGGTCCATGTGATGGAGTCTCTTCCTCTTTCAAGGGATGAGACAGAGCAAAGATAGAAGAATGACTGCTTGTCCAACATGAAAAGAGTCCCAACCCTGGATAGGAACGCTGCTCGAGTTCTTTTTTTTAAATTGTATTTTACTGCATTTTAAATCACACAAAAAATAAAACATATACAATAATGCAAAGAAAATTGAAATGATACAAATGTAGGTCACATAAACCAAAAGCAAATATGAAACTTAACAGTGGCAATACAAAGCATGGTGGTGAGTAGGGAGGAGGGCGGATGAGGCGTGGGTGACATCACAACAAGAAAAAAGCCATAATTGAATTATACAGAGGGCATTATACTATTATAGATAGTGCAAATAGATATAAGTACATCACAGGGCAATATTGAATTATCTGAAATAGTACACTAAGATATTAAGTTTACAGAGACTGGCCACAATCATATTCTAGTCATCTGGCGCATCTGCCGAGGCCCGCTGAGCAACACGATATTGAGCAAACAGACCCCAAAAACTCTTCGGGCAGTTACAAGGAGGAAGCATTTCGTTATAGACATCTGATTGGGTGTTGCAATAAACCATATCATGTTCCCACTCTGTCACAGAGGGCACAGGGCCCCTCATCCATTGCATCGCTAGCCTTCGCTTGGCCAGGAGAAGACCCATTGCCACCAATTTACGCACATTTTTCTTAAGGAGCTTAGTATTGCCTAGGCGTGCCAACAAGGGATTCGGAGCAAGGGAGAGCCCAATTATATCAGCTTCTGAAAAATCTTCACCCAGTAATGCTCCACCTGTGGGCACTGCCAGGCCAGATGAAAAAACCCAGCTTGTGGCATGTGACAGCGCTCACAGTTATCGGTGTCAAGCAAACCATACTCAAAAAGGTGCAGAGGGGAGTAATAGACTCTTTAAAAAAAATTAAAATGGGCCAGCCTATGACGACCATTAATAGAAATCTTTCAGGTGACTTCACAACATTAGGACCATATATTATCCATATTAGGGACGCCAATTTCTAACTGCCATGCCTGTCTAACCTTGCTGAGAGAAGAAGCCTTAGTGGCCAAGGCCGAGGCATATAGTTTGGAGATTAGCTTGCACGGGGTCTGCGCACTCAAGAGTGCAGTCAGAGGAGGGATGTCCAAGGGTTCTAGTAACTCTTCCCCAAGTATAGCCCGCATAGCATGCCGGGTTCTGAAAAAGTGGAATCTCGTCCGTACCGAGTGCTAATTATCAGCGCCTGCTACATCTTCCCAAGTACCTACCCACCCGTGCTTAAACAAATCACCCATAGTCTGTTGAGGGATTCCAGGGTCCCCTTCTCCAAGCTGAGCGCAAACCATTGGCACCACTCCACACACATCCGGGGCGAATACAATTGCGCCCATCATACATTCTAAGCAAAGCATTCCACGCATGAACAACAGAATTGATCGAGTCAAGTATACCGCAGCGTCTCGTAGGGGCCTGCGTTAGGAAGTGAAACAGGGAGTGCGGGGCAGTGGCAACCCTCTCGATCTGACGGTGAGGTAAATCGTGGGGCCCTTGCACCCATCTATATGCATGAGAGGCCTGCGCGGCCATGTAATACAGTTCAAGATCGAGAGCACTCAGTCCCCCAGCCATGTACGGGAGCATGAGAGTATCCAAGGCGAGTCTAGGGGACTTACCAGCCCACAATAATTTGGTCATCAGAGACCGGTGTTCTCAAAACAGATGCTGGGGTACCACTATTGGAATATTAACAAAGAGAAAGAGCAGGAGAGGAAGCACAACCGTCTTCATCAAAGAGACTCTGCCAGCCAAAGACAATGGAAGGCATATCCACCTGTCTATGTCGTCACCAAGCATAACAATCACTTTACCGTAATTAGCTTATATTACAACATCCGAATCGGAATAAACTTCAAAACGCAAGTAGCGCACCGGGTCGGTGGTCCATTGTACTGGGAAGTCGAGCAGAAACTGTACCGTGGATGGTGTCAGTGGGCACAATATGGATTTATCCCAATTAATCTTTAGGCCAGAGAGACCTCCAAAGCGCAGCACCTCGCATATCCCGGGGCATAGATGGATCTCAGGTTCACAGATATATAAAAGCGTATCATCAGCATAAGCAGAAGTGATGAGATTGTAATGAGGAAAACAAAGACCCCTGTGCCCACGATATTCACGCAATGCCCGCAGCAGGGGTTTAGCAGCAACTGCATATAATAATGGGGACATCGGGCACCCTCGTCGGGTAGCACTCGAAATTTGAAACGGGGCAGAGACTACATTGCCCGTACTAGGGAATTATATGGTACCGAGACCAATTGCAGATAGACCTCCCCGACCCCCATTGACCGCAGCACAGCATGCATAAACTTCCATTCAATCGAATCAAAAGCCTTTTCGCCATCTAAAACAACCACAGCAGCCTTGACCTCAGGGCAAACATGCTGCAGGGCCCCAAAAACTGTGCGGAGATTTTGTGATAGCGTCCGTCCCGGAATGAACCCGGCCTGTTCAGGGCCAATTAACTGAGGGAGTAGCGACAACAGACGATTAGCTAAAATGTTCGTGTAAAGTTTGGTGTCCACGTTAAGTAGTGAGAGCGGGCGATAAGAGGGGCAACTACAAGGGTCTTTAGCTGGCTTCAACAGAGTAATGATGAACCCCTCGTGCATGGAAGAAGGCATTATACCGTCTGCGGCTATCTCGTGAAATAAAGATATCAGATGCGGAATCAGAAGGTCACTGAAACCCTTATAGAATGTGACCGTAACACCATCCAGCCCAGGGGCGTTGCTCTAAGGCATCGACCCCAGATCGAGCCAAACCTTCGCCGCCTCAATGAGGCGCATCAAGAACTCACGCTGCCAGTTCTGTACCCAAGGGAGCTGTATATATTCCAAATAGTGAGAAATGTCATCATCGCTTGGGGTGAGTTTAGAGCAATAGAGCTCTTGGTAATAGGAGCGGAACTGATCATTGATTTTAGTATGTTCCGTCAGGATCGACCCATCATCGCCCTCCAGTTCAACAATGCCCCCAGAGACTAGATGGCAGCGGGCCACTGCCGCCAGCACTGAGCCCGGCTGGCCAGACTCACCATAGGCTCTGGCTGACGCATACTTGCCCATATGTTTGACCTCACTGTCATCCTCCTCATGGAATTCAGCCAGTGTGGCATTGAGTTGCTCATGTAAATCGGGGTCATTATTCTGAGACAAACGTGCCTCAAGGTCTGACAGACGTGCCTCCAGCAAAGCAAGATTGACCGAGAATGGCCCGGAGAACGCCTGCATGTTTATTAATGACAACACCTCTAATAAAAACCTTGAACGCCTCCCAAACCGCAGTGAAGGAGTCGACCGAGACCACATTGATATCGAAGAATTCAGAGATTGCATCGCTCAGCTCGGAGTGAAAAACAGTATCTAATAATGAATAAGGAGGAAAGCGCCACAAAAATGGGGGGGTGCGAGGGGGCAATGCGATAGTAATCGTTACTATTGAATGGTCGGAGAAGGAGTGGGCCAGGACAGAACAATCCTGTACTCTATGCATCAGAGATTGAAAAATAAACCAATAGTCAATGCGCGTATGTGTATCATGTTGAGCTGAATAATGTTTATAACCTCAAAGGGCGCTTGAACTAGACCTCCATACATCAGCCAGCTGTTATTGTAAAGTAATATCCTCTACTGCCTTTCCTGAGGCAGAAAGTGGACGCGCTGGACCCTTCGAGCGATCAAGAGTCGTATCCAATATACAAATAAAATCCCAACCAGAATATCGAAAGGGAACATCAATCCTTGAGTAATGCAAAAAGGGAATGATACAACCTCGGATCGTCATAGCTTGGATCATAGGAGTTCAAAAATCAAAATTCCCACTCCGGGCTATAGCATCTAGACACAACATATCTGCCTGTCGGGTCCGTCACCAATTGTTCTAACTTGAGACCCACCTTGGGGTTGAGCCATGTCAACACACCTCTAGAATGGGAAGTGAAACAAGCCGCATGAGAGGCACTCACCAATCTGCTACCGGCAAGAAGAGCACACCCCGGCTGGAGACCCTCCTGTATATTGCGACATAGTCAAGGGCATTTTGCCGCACAATACGTGACATTTGGTGGCACAATATTGTGCTTTTAGCAGCATTTTTGTCCCACAATATTTTATCGTTCATACCACACTTGCTACACGGTGCAGCAAACTGCTCATGTAGGTAAGTGCTTCATCATCTCCTGAAGCAATGCCACGTCAATATCTTCACGTTTCGGATAGGCAATGATTTTCCACACCTTGCCGTGTTTGTTTAACCCGCGAACATTCCATGTCATGAAGGTCATTCATTTGAGCAGACTAGCCCTAGCCTTAGACTCTGTCATGGAGCCCACAAATGCACAAAGTGTGACCCCCATCTGAAGACCCACCACCCGCACTTCCCACCATGAATACAAAAGGTGAACATGTGACTTATAAAAGGAAAAAAAAAAGAAATCAAACCAAAAGAGCATTCCCCCTCTCCCATGCCTTGCACACCCCAACTTTGCCAAGGCAACCCACCCACATACCACAAAAAACAACAGCCATGATGCAATCACATCATGAATAATAAAAAAAAAACAGAAACAAGAAGTAATACAGCGGTTAACGCAGTGGGGCAGATGTTACCCAGCGATACAAACTTATCCAACCCACAGCCACAACACCGCATGCTATTTATAAAGCTACATAAGAAGTGACATGCAGCAATAAAAGAGTAACAAACAGCAAGTAAATATGTGTCATGTTGATACCAGTAAATCACTAGGGGTCTTCCCCCATAAGAAGTCATGTAGAACCGTGCCACCTCAATCCAAAGGAAAACAGGAGGGGGAGTAGTGTAGTGAAGGAGAAGAGGGCCTAGTGCAAGCACACAATACCTTATCCATCTAAACAGGTTACCCGGCCTGCTAATCATGCTAAAAATGCACATATAACTTTATAACTTTGTAGAACCATTACAACAACTGCAACGAATCAGCACTGCACTGAGGATAATTGTGCATCTCCTCAGTCATTGTCATCGAGGCTACCGGGAACATCATTCAGAAGAGGAGTGTCATTCTGATCCTTTCCACGCTTGCCAGTCTTCTCCCAATCCCTGAATGCTTTCTGTAGGGACTGGGGGGTCTGAGTAAAACCTGGGCTTACTGTCAAATAAGACCTTGAGACGTGCCGGATATAACATAGCTTACTTTATGTGCTGATTACGCAGTTAAGTTTTAGGGGAATGAACTGCTGTCTGGACTCCTGTACCTTCAGGGTGTAATCTGGGAACAGAGGGATGGAGGCGCCCTCATAGTACAAAGTTCCCAGTTCTCTCACCTTGCGCAGCGCAACATCTCTGTCCCGGTAGTTTGAGAGTTTTGCTATTATAGGCCGAGGCGGAGCTCCAGGTTTGGGGTGAGGGCCAAGTGATCGGTGCGCCCTCTCCACAACAAATAGGTGAGAAAAAGTGTCTGCGCCTAGGAGAGAAATAAGCAATTTTTCCACAAATGTCTCCATATTGCCCGTCGCTATAGACTCCGCCAGGCCTGTGATACGGATGTTACTGCGTCGCAACCGGGCCTCCAGATCCTCAGCTCTGTCCTGCAGTGCGGTCAATGTGCCCTCAACGCGCTTCTGTGTGCCACCAGCGTCATATTGAGCCTCCTCTAGTTCTGTGATGCGGCGCTCTGCCATGTTTATGCGCTCCGAGTGCTTTTCGACCCTCTCAGACATTCTGTCCGTCATGTAGGCCAGCATGTCTATTTTCAAGTCAATGGCGGTGAGACCCTTCTGCATGGACACGATGATCGGTTTGATGTCGCCAACTGGATCGTCAGCAGGGGCCTCCAACTCAGAGAGCGCATTGTCCGCCACCTCTTCGCAGCGTCGAGACTTGCGCTGCTAAAAGTTGAGCATGGGTTGGGACTTGTTAGGCTTCCCCATTGCAAAATCCACCACACAGCGGGCAGCCCAGAAGTTCACTCGCCAGATCTGGCTGCAAGATTATCAGTGGGAAAGAGGGGGGGCCAAGTTGTCAGAGCCAGTACAATAAGATGAGGCAAACTCAATAGCAATGGGGAGACGACCACCACACAAACGTCTGCCGAGCTAGCAAGGAGAGAGGGGCCTAGCAGAACATGCGCCAGCACAAAGGCGATGATATCAGCTAGAATAAGCCAGGCGGCACCAGACAGCAGTGAGCCCCAAGCTAGGACCAGCAGCCCGCGTCGCGGCGTCATAGGTATGCGAGTCCGAAGGCCAAAATCAGGAACTCCCTGCGGTGCGCAAGTTTTCACACCACTGGGCACGAGGAAACTTCCAGCACGTTGCAAGGCTGTGCACATGGGGGGCACAGACGACACCTTAGGGAACACCTTGGGCCGGGCACAGAGCGAGGAGCAAGATGTTGGACTAGGCCGTAAGGGAGGCCGCTGAGCGCTCAGGGGAACAGCTATAGAGCCGGCCTCCCTGCAGCCCAGTCTAGGAATGTCTCACCTCTGCAGGGCACCCTGCAAGGCAGCAGCTCCGGTCGAACGCAGCCTCAGATCTACGCGGTGAGGTCCAAGGCCCACAGGGCTGCCGCCAGCTGCGCCGTGCTCACGCCAGCCGCACCACCTCGCAGGCACAGATCCGGCAGTCCCTGCGTGGATCAAGGCCACGCCGCAGCAAGAGAGGCACCACAACAGCCGCAGCGCCGAGGCACCACTCGGAGACCATCAGTCAGCCCAGGATTTCAACAGAAGCAGCAGTCACAGCCGGGGCATCCGCCAGCTCTGACACATCGACCCTGGCCCAGAGAGCAGGAAACACTGCAGGCTCCTCCCACAGCAAGCCCGTGCAGTAGGCCGTACCACGTCGCAACTGTTCACTCACAGATTGATAGTCCCCCAGCAAGAATCCGCTGAAGAAAAGCCCAGTCTTCGTAGCACCGAGACCTCAGGAATGCAGATCCGTCGCCACCGCAACAGCCTGGGCTAGATGGAACTCTGATTATTGACGGATAGTAGCGGTGCGTGGCGGAGCTCTAGATCACGATGGCCATCTTCCAGCCGGGCAAGCTCTGCCCCCTAAAGCTGCTTGAGGACTTAACACCATTTTGTCTAGAAAAAAGGGGTGTACGGAGACTAGAACAAGAGGATTTGAAGCTCACTCAGCCCATTGGCGGATTTTATCCCAACAAAAAAAACTGTTTATAAGGAAAGGAGGCGTAATGCGAAACTGTGCTTTGGTTAAAAAGGGATTCACACGAGAAAAGTGAAAATCACATTAAAGACCCACTGTGGTATACCAAAGGGCTTAGACAGAAACATATGTTGCAAATCTTTGAGGAAACGCATCACAAGTATTGAATTGAACAAGGGCGGCTGGTCAGGCAAACATAAAAAGCCAGAAAGGGCCAACAAATAAACTTTAACAGTGTCCTCAACAGGTCCTTGCTGGGTAAAAGTCAGAACAAACAACAATAGACCTAACAGTTATGGCCCATAATAGGATACCGCACAGAGACACAAACTTATCACACCACCCAGCTTACTCAAATACTGATGACACTTTTGCCACCCAATATCCTTGCATGGCGGTGCAGTTTGCACAGTCCCAGGTGAAAGGCCTGCACTACTGCTGCAATAGAAGGTCCTCCCGAAGCGGCTGCCTGTAGAGCAGATGCTCAAGCCCAGAAGTTACTGGTTCTACACTCTCCTGGCCCAATCCGGTGCTTCTAGGTTGACTTGGGCATGCTCATTTCTAATCTTCTTCAGAACTCGAAACGGCATACAGGAGTACCATGTTTAACTCTATGTATATGCAATTCGTTTGGATAGCCTTCTTGAGAACTCCAGCACACAAAAGCATGGACATTGCATGTTCTCAGTGGTGGGGAAAAGAATGAGCCTGGGTTCTCTCCATTGTTGGAAGTGCTCTGCACCACATGCCATTCATGATCCATCATTGCTATTGTAAGATGAGTTCACCTGCCTTGAAATTTAAAGATCCTGCCAGGTAGGGTACCACCAGAGAAATTCCCAGATGATTTAACCAGTTACAGAGCTATAGAGCATCCTGGCACATGGCCCAGAACCCTGTCCTACCCAGTTTGTTGCAGAATCACATGGTGTTTTCCATGAGAACCTGCGCCAGCCTTCCTATAATGTGGGACAGGAATGCTTTCAAACAACCCAAGCCCAGCTCCTGCAAGTTGATGTGGAAGCAGATCTCCCCCAGAGACCAGTATCCAACCTCCACTAGAGACAGAGTCCTCTGAGCTCCACTTCTCCCCAACCCAGTAGAGTTGTGTCTCTTACCACTCTTAACTCTGGGTGGGGTAGGGAGATGGGTCTGCCACTGGTCTAATTGAAGTTGAGCTGTCACCACTGCAGATGTTTTGCAGTCTTCTCTGACACCTACATGGAGTCCAACAGGTTCTCCTGGTGCTGGTCCACTTATATTTCAAATTTCACAGCAGAGCTAGCATGTGTCATTTTGCATGGTCGGTGAGGAGGATGCAGGAAGCTAGCAGGCCAAGTAGACTCAGAGCCATCCTCGCTGAGACCCAGGACGGAGACTGTAACATCAGTATAATAGCCAGAATATCCTGGACACATTGGTCCGGGGCTCTAATGAAGGGAAGCCTCTGGGAAGGAATCAGACGTGAAGTCAGCAGGTTGAGCAAGAACCCAGACAATGAGGTTCTCCATCATCTGGAGCTGGTCCGTGACTGTAGTAAACCTGTCTCAACAGCCAGTTATCAAGCAAGGGGAAGATTGGTACCTCTGATCTCCGAAGATGGACAGAGACCACCAACATCAGCTTTGTTGGTAAAACCGAAATAGAGCACAGAGAAATGAAAGTGCCCTTTGGTGCCCTTGAACCACAGGTACTACCTTTGGGCCTGCAGGACAGGGATGTGAAAATAAACATCCTGCAGGCCCAGCACCACCATCTAGTTACCGGGAACCAGGGTTGATAGAACCTTGGCCAAAGTGAGCATAGTGAATGTATCCTTATGCAAGACTGCATTGAAAGGGAGGTCTAAAATGAGACAAATGCCTCCATCCTCCTTCTGCACAAGAAAGCAGTAGGAATAACGCCCAAACCCCATTTCCAAAGCCATTACCCTCTCTATGGCTCCTTTGGCCAAAAGAGCCTGCACCTTGTGGCATAAGATGGACGGATGGTCCTCTGAAAGCTGCTGAACTGTAGGTAGCAGGTTCAGTGGGTCACAAATGAAGGTCAGGGAACAGTCGTACTGAACAATTTGAAGACCCACCTGTCGGACGCGTTTCCACCCCTGAAGGAAGAGGCTGACCCTGCCTCCAACTGGATGGCTCTGCGCCACTAAGGGTGCACTAAGGAGTATCTGAGTTTAGGCGGAGTGGGAGACTGGGAAATTTGATGCCTCTGATCGCAAGGCTGGTATCTGTTGGGACCATGCCTGACCACGAAAATGGGCGAAACTGTTAGTGGGACTGAAGGACTGGAGATGAAACACCCAAAAAGTGTGCAGAGGTCTGGCTTTCCTCAAAACACTTCAGAACTGGGTTTGGCTTTTCACCAAACAGTCAGGATCAGAAGTGGCACAAAATACAATACATTTAGCAAGCACGTCAAAAGGAGCATCAACAGAAAAAGCAAAAAAGGCATCTTTTTTATCTACAAGTCTGGCAGCCAACAATGCTCCAATAGAAAAATCAGGAGGAGAAAAAGAAAGAGACCGAGGAAGAAAGAGCCATGCGAATGACGAGGGGCAGGAAGAAAACAACTTTGTAATGAACATCTCAAATATTCAATTAACAAAAGCAAAAACAGCATTATTAAACAAAGGAACCACATGTGTGCCAGCATATAAATCTAACCCCCAGGAAACAGAAATAGCTATCTTCAAATTTTTAAGGATCTTGCGTCTTAAAAACTTCTTTAGCAACATTCAACCTATCACAGCTAATGAAACTGGTAAGGATCTCAAAGTATTCAAAGTCAAAAGTACCATCGCACAAGTAGATAGATGCATTTGAAAGAGTCATCACATCAGAAATCAAAGCAATTAATTTCAAAAGTGGGACACAGAGCAATTTCTCTAGGAATGAATGGAGCACATTAAAAAGCTTGACTGAAATTACAAAGCTTACGATCTAAAGAGCAGACAGAGGGGGAGCCCTTGTGGTGATGAACACGGAATTTTATGAAAATAGTGTTTGGACCCATCTGCAAGACACTGACATTTACCGGAGATTAGATCAAGATCCAACTAAAGCATTCCAGATGACATTGAAAACAATCGTTGATCATGCATTACAAATGGAGTGGATTATTGAAAAGCACACAAATTCCTCAACATAAAGTATCCACGCAGACCACAACTCTACATGCTACCAAAAATGCACAAAAATGCCACCACCCCGCCATTCAGACCGATAGTTTCAGCTTGTGGTTCATTATCTGAACCTTTAGGTCAATATCCAGACTGGCTTCTACAACCTTTAGAGCAAAATTGGCAGACACACATAAAGGATACAACTGCATTTTTAAACATGTTGAAAACTGTAAATTTGACTGAAAATGAAGAAGTATGGCTATGTTCAGTCGATGTAACAGCGTTATACACCTCAATCCCACACAATGAAGGGTTGGAAGCCATGAAATGGTGCCTACTTCAAAACTAAGTGGACCATTCGGAAAAAGTGTTTTCATTAGAACTCCTACACTTTGCACTATTCCACAGTTATTTTCAATGGAAAAACATTTATTTTGAACAATGCAGTGGAACATCAATGGGATTTGCGTGGGCGCCATCATACGCAAAAATCTTTATGCTAAAATTGAATCTGATCATATCCTAAAGAATCCAAACTGGCAACAAGGTCTGATCCTTTTTAAGAGATACATCGATAACATATTTATACTATGGAATGGAGAAAAACAGAAGCTACTAGAAAACATCTCACAACTCAACACACGCCATGAATGTATCAAATTTACACACCAGATCAATAATCATCAACTAGCATTTTTAGATGTCTTGATCACCATCGAAAGTAACAGAATAAAAACCAATGTCTAAACGAAAAGTACAGACCGGAATAGTTGTCTACATTTCAAAGGTTTTCACCAGACGTCCTTAAAAAACATTTGCCTTTGTCCCAATTTATTCGATTAAAACAAATTACTTCAGATCCTAATGATGTTTCGACCACGATTGACAGACAGATCTGCAAATACCTCAAAAGAGGTTATCCACGCAATATCCTTGAGGAATCTAAAACGAAAGTAGTAAACCTAAGCAGAGATTCTCTACTGGAAAGTAAAACTAAATCTGAAAAGAAGCCCACAGTATGTGTATTGAAGTACTCTACACAAGCAAACAAAATCACAAAAATAATGAGAAAACACTGGCCACTGATAATACAAGAACCAGATTTAAGACCACTGTTCTCGGAAAAAATCACTTTTGCCTCCAGCAGATCTAAGAGAATTGTTAACAAGTCAAAACAGAAAGACCAGTCAGAAGCCACATAAGGGGATGCAAAGATGCGAAAACTGCATACACTGCAATAATGTCATTCCAGGCAATATATTTACTCACCCAATAACGGGTCAGAAAATACCTTTATTACATTCAAGCACGTGCAACACAAAAAATGTAATTTATGGAATTAAATGCCCATGCGGAAAAACTTACGTGGGACAAACAGAGAGGAAGTTGAAAATAAGAATGACAGAACATAGAAGCAATATAAGTCAAAAGAATTTGAAATCTACAGTTGCTGCACATTGGATTGAAACAGGACACAATATAGCCTAATTAAGATTTACGATTGTGGAAGCTATTACTATAAGGAGTGATACTGATCCTCATAAACAACGCTTAAGATCAGAGTATCACTGGATAAGAAAATTGGACAGCATGTACCCACATCGGATGAACAACAGCATATAATTATCCTGCTTTCTTTGAAGTTTATGTTTTTGACTTATATGGACTATGCCTATCTAGCTCAGGCCTAGTTATGCAAAGGTGAATGCAGCATTATTCGAGAGCTAATATTGTTACTTTAAGTCTTGATGTGCACTAATGTTAATTAATTTTCATTTCATAGAACTTTATTGTTTACAAACACAGTATTCAGCTGAGTAGAAATTTCACACTTCCCGTAGTTACCACCACACCAACATGGCCGCCATAAACTACTTCACCACCATGCACATCTATAGATGACCGGGTCTAAGATACCTCATGATCATGAGGACAATTTATCATATATTATCTGTCAAAACAGTCCATTGACAGTCATTCATAGCGTTTACATGATTTCGTACGATACTTTGAACATCGCGTAGTATTTACCAAATCATCATGGCCGCCTCAAACTTCTTTGACTTCACAAACATGGCTGCCGTATATTCGATCTAGTTATATTTTCGTCATTGAAATTGTTTGGCGATTTATGTAGTCACTTGATGAATCACGAAAGGTATTGATAGATACTCACCATAATCGAGTACTGTATAATTATAGATTTATAACTAATACAGTAAAACTAATACGATCACGATATCATGTGATGTAATTTTAGCCTATCACGGACAGGCTATCATATTTTCTGACCCTATTCTCAATAAAATGGCCACCATAAGCTTATTCACGTCATGTGTTAACTACGTCAGTAGCTGGTTAGCCCAGGATTTCGTTTGAGCTCACGGTAGCGTTTCATCTCAGTAAGTAACTTTGCTTCTTAGATTAATTTTGCACACATTCGCTAACAGATTTCTATTTCGGTTACCACTACCGCTATTCTTGTAACAATATTGGTGCGCAAATCGATTTAGTCGCTCGCACAGTAAGGCACATTAGTCAGCTGGTTTTACTCCACATGATTCAATACGATAATTCAGCCATAGGAATATGCTCCTAGTCAATATAAGTGTACATTACATCAATTCCCACACCCTTGGAGACCTTTAAGATGATATGTTTATTTAAGCCATATCATTGAATGTGTAAATAATTACGTAACTCTCTAGTTAAGACTAGCTCACAAAGTTTCCTTTTCTTTCTCAACAGACCCCTGATGAAAGGTCATCATCAGACCCGAAATGCATTGTGTAATATGAAAGACAGCTTATGGAGATAATCAGAAAGGGTGAAATTTATGTTTCACTAATTATGTTTGAAGTATGAAATTGAAGTATCAATAAATACCATCTAAAAAACACAGAGGAATGTTTCAGAATATAATTAAATGTATTGAAGAATTGTAGAAACTATAACGTTCTTGAAAAAGTGCACACATCCTTTGGAACAGACTTTGCCTGCCCCACATAGTTGACGTCTATGCGAATGTGCCACATTGTAATATTTTTTCTGTGTGTCCATGACTTATTTATGTCCATCAGTATGCCCATGAGTTATTTATGTCCACATCGTGTGACACTGTGACTGACACTTTATCAACAGCAGTTGAAAAAGAAAACGTATGCAGTACACAAAGCAATCAGAGTTTTCTAAAGTTGGCCGTGTTAAGTTCCAATGTACATCTATTTCAGCACAGTAAAATGAGTGTTATGATTGATAAAAGAACACTTGCTGGAATTGGAAGCAAGCTAGGGGAGAGGGAGCAAACTCCGGCACGGAGCGGAATCAGAGTTTTTTGCCGAACTCCGCACTCACAGCGGAGCGCAGAGTTGGGAAAACTCTGCAAACTCCGCTGGTAGAGTAGAGTTCATTGCCCGCCCCTACTCCTAATGACTGTAGCAAAGGATGTATTTTCCTCAGTTGCTGGTCCAGGAAGTGAAGCCAACCCAGTATCAGATGAGATAACCAATTCACTGGCATTTTGCAGATCTATGTACCAGTTATCCTCATCATAGGGTGGGTCAAAGTCAATCAATCAATCAATCAAACATTTGTAGAGCGCACTACTCACCCGTGAGGATCTCAAGGTGCTAGTGGGGGTGGGGGGCTGCTACTGCTCGAACAGCCAGTTCTTGAGGAGTCTCCTGAAGGTCAGCAGGTCCTGGGGGTGTTCCGAGGTGGTGAGGTGGGAGAATGATCTGCCGCCGGTGGTCATCGGTGGATGCGTGGAATGGTGGCGAGGGCCAGGTCAGCGGAGCGAAGCTGGCGGTTCAGGATGTAGAAGGTGAGTCGTTTGTTGAGGTATATTGGTTCCCATTACCCCCATTGTCATCTCCATATTGTTGTCTCTGGGTGGAGTCTATTTTGCGGATCCACGATTCACGGATTTGCGTATTCACGGATCGTGGATCCGCAAAATCCGCGTATTTGCGGATTAGCGGATTTGCGGATTTGGGGCGGGGCTTCCATGCGAGTGCACATGCCTCTTGTGTGTATATAAGGTCAGAGACCGATCAGAGCAGTGGATGAAGAAGATACAGAAGCTCCTGGCCACAGGAACAGCACGAGGATTGCGCTCGTGAAAGTCAAGGATGCAAAGGCCTCTGTCCAGCATCACAGCCGATTTTCGATGGTATATTTGGGAAGAGGGCACAGCTGCCCAGCCTTGACAGCGCTCACGATTGTTTTTTGGGCCGATGAATGAGTCACTGAATTTAAGCTTCAACTAGGGCACATGCTTAAATGATATCTGTAAGTGCTTCCGGTTGAGGTTTAATTTTTGTGCCAGGACCATCGTGCCAGAATGAACCCTGCCCTTCATATTTATTCAAGAAGACGCCACCGTTTTGTGCCATACCTCGTTGGCTAAATGTATAGTGCTTTCACTACACTACACTACAGCTGCCTAAAGTGCCAGAGAGTTGTCTACAGCGACCAGGTGTGTGTTACTATGCAATAGCGTCGAAGGGCGCAGGGGTCCCTTGAGTGAGCTATAAAAGCTCCTGTCCACAGGAACAGCACGAGGATTGCGCTCGTGACAGTCAAGGATGCAAAGGCCTCTGTCCAGCATCACAGCCGATTTTCGATGGTATATTTGGGAAGAGGGCACAGCTGCCCAGCCTTGACAACGCTCACGATTGCTTTTTGGGCCGATGAATGAGTCACTGAATTTAAGCTTCAACTAGGGCACATGCTTAAATGATATCTGTAAGTGCTTCCGTTTGAGGTTTAATTTTTGTGCCAGGACCATCGTGCCAGAACGAACCCTGCCCTTCATATTTATTCAAGATGACGCCACCGTTTTGTGCCATACCTCGTTGGCTAAATGTATAGTGCTTTCACTACACTACACTACAGCTGCCTAAAGTGCCAGAGAGTTGTCTACAGCGACCAGGTGTGTGTTACTATGCAATAGCGCCGAAGGGCGCAGGGGTCCCTTGAGTGAGCTATAAAAGCTCCTGTCCACAGGAACAGCATGAGCATTGCGCTCGTGACAGTCAAGGATGCAAAGGCCTCTGTCCAGCATCACAGCCGATTTTCGATGGTATATTTGGGAAGAGGGCACAGCTGCCTGGCCTGTTAACTATTTTACGATGGCACCGGCAAGCTGCCAGCGCCATCCTAAAATAGTTACTAAATTAGCTTCAACAGGAAGCTCGAATAGATAAAATAAAGCAGATGCACGAGCGCCTGCTTGATTTTATCTATTAGTGCTTCCTGTTGAAGCTAATTTAGTAACTATTTTACGATGGCGCTGGCAGCTTGCCGGCGCCATCGTAAAATAGTTACAACAACAGGCCAGGAAGGCTTGAACTTTTGGCCTCGGAATCCGCCGCTCGCGGATTGCGAATTTTCGGTAAATTCGCGAGAGTTCGCGGATCGCGGATTTACCGAAAATTCGCAAAATCCGCGAGCGTAGCGGATTTTGCGCTCATGCTTAGTAGAATTGTAGAAACTATAACGTTCTTGAAAAAGTGCACACATCCTTTGGAACAGACTTTGCCTGCCCCACATAGTTGACGTCTATGCGAATGTGCCACATTGTAATATTTTTTCTGTGTGTCCATGACTTATTTATGTCCATCAGTATGCCCATTAGTTATTTATGTCCACATCGTGTGACACTGTGACTGACACTTTATCAACAGCAGTTGAAAAAGAAAACGTATGCAGTACACAAAGCAATCAGAGTTTTCTAAAGTTGGCCGTGTTAAGTTCCAATGTACATCTATTTCAGCCCAGTAAAATGAGTGTTTTGATTGATAAAAGAACACTTGCTGGAATTGGAAGCAAGCTAGGGGAGAGGGAGCAAACTCCGGCACGGAGCGGAATCAGAGTTTTTTGCCGAACTCCGCACTCACAGCGGAGCGCAGAGTTGGGAAAACTCTGCAAACTCCGCTGGTAGAGTAGAGTTCATTGCCCGCCCCTACTCCTAATGACTGTAGCAAAGGATGTATTTTCCTCAGTTGCTGGTCCAGGAAGTGAAGCCAACCCAGTATCAGATGAGATAACCAATTCACTGGCATTTTGCAGATCTATGTACCAGTTATCCTCATCATAGGGTGGGTCAAAGTCAATCAATCAATCAAACATTTGTAGAGCGCACTTCTCACCCATGAGGGTCTCAAGGTGCTAGTGGGGGTGGGGGGCTGCTACTGCTCGAACAGCCAGTTCTTGAGGAGTCTCCTGAAGGTCAGCAGGTCCTGGGGGTGTTCCATGTCTTGGTGGCGAGGTGGGAGAATGATCTGCCGCCGGTGGTCATTCGGTGGATGCGTGGAATGGTGGCGAGGGCCAGGTCAGCGGAGCGAAGCTGGCGGTTCAGGATGTAGAAGGTGAGTCGTTTGTTGAGGTATATTGGTTCCCATTACCCCCATTGTCATCTCCATATTGTTGTCTCTGGGTGGAGTCTAGTCCAAAACATTGGTAAAGTGTCTGTGTGAGACTTTGCACTGATAGTACAGTGTCTCAGTCAGTGGGACTGAGTATTGGCTGTGCCACATCAGGATCTCGGTGAGGCATCGGTTGAGGTTGGGATGAATTATGCTCAGAGTCGGATAACACAATAGGTTGTGGATCCTCCTCTGGTGCTGGCATCAATGTCCAAGGGATTGGTGCAGATGCTGAACCTGAAGTAGGTTCAAGGGGAACAAAAGCCACTGAGGATGGATCTGCCAGTAGTAACCCGACTTGAGGCCCTTGTTGATCCTTGGGGTCCAAAGATACAATAGAGGGCGCCAGAAGCATGCTAAGGATACCGAGTATGCCTCTCAACAGGCTTTAACCTGCTGCAAGGTTGCCAACAGCCCCAAACCCTGGTGTGGATCAAGACTAAGTATGAAATTGGCTTCTCAGAGGAATGGAAGCGGAACTGTGAGACACAATGATGCCCTTGCTACTTCTATGGAGAATGAGAGCGTCAGGAAGCAGCCAAGTCCCGCTTGAACTTCTTATGTTTCTTCCTGGGCCTACCAAAATATCTGCCATGGAAACAACTTCGGAAACCGGAGCTCCCTCAACTTTGACCTGGGGCACGTGCTGCATGGAGTCTTGTGATGATTCACCATGAAGAGCTTTGCATTCTCGGATGGCTGTTAAATTCATCTGGACACAGTCTTTGCAGGCCTTGGAGTTGTGTGATGAACCCAAGCACCACAGGCACACATCATAGGAATCAGTCACTGATCTCTGTTTGCAACAGTCCCTAAAAGGTTAAAACTATGTAGTTTTAGGGAGTGACATGTTACCTTGTACATTGGAAAACTGTGTGGAAAAAATTCTCTTCAGAGTAAAAAAGAAGCAGAGCTCAAGATCCACGTGTGCAGGCGCAACATGAAAGGTGACGTCAGCACATATGGGTGGTGCTTACATGTGACTCTGCTCATCACTTATGGAGAGGAACGAAGTCGATGCAGAGTCACACTGCTTCACCTAATCTTTTTGAGTTTCTAAAATCCACCTGGTCACATGGGGAAATTCAACAGTTGAGAAATTTGTGGTCAGAAGTATGAGAAAGGATATTGTTGTTAATGCACTAGTGTTGTATAATCTGGGAAGATCATGATTCACAGGGATTCGTAGCTCATCATGCCTTGATCTTGAACAAAGTGGAAGATTTCATCTCTGTCATAATTCGGAAAACGAGCATTCATGGGAGGGGGTGCACCTGCCGGCCGTTGCTGGAGGAGCACTCTATGTGCACGTTTAATTATAAAGCATGTGGAGAGTCTTCCTTTAGGCAACATTATCTGCAGCAACTTTTCTATGCATTTGTTAGAAATCCCAAAAATGAAAGTTGTTTCTTCGGGCAACACCCCTCTGCATCTTCTGCCCTTGACTCTAGTCCCCTGCAGAAAGTTTAGAAACCGTTTTTTGTGGGGTTTGGCTGCAACTTCTATTTCCAACATTTGCCTCTTGGCGTCCGTGATTTTGTCCACCTTCTGCCTCAGGTTTCGTCTTAGCAGAGTGGTGTCGGAGATTACTGCTCTAATTGTAGCCTTATGTGCCTCTCTGGAAGAATTAATGGCCTACAGGATAGCAGCTGTTTCTGTGATGTGACAGTCAGTTGAGGCTACAATAGTGCAACACTGACTGCATTTGAAGATTGTGGTTGGCCAGAGCCTCGTAATGAACATATTTGTCTATGGTGCCTTGCTTAGTGGCTGGTGGGTGTTTATCTTTAGCCATTATTGAGCAGAAGGCGCAATGAAATTCCCAGCCATGAAGAGCCTATCAGATGGGTGCTGCCGCTCCGAACTTTGTGGATTATTATACGGAGAGTTGCTTGGGTCTGGGATGACTGGGACGCCTGGGGAGGCAGCGAGTTCACCTGATTGCTGAAATGCCTTTATTTCATTGGTTGGGGGCGCTGTCACCTCATGGGTGAGAATTCGGACCTTACTGGGGGGTTGGTGCTGGAAGCATCAGCTGGCTGCTGTGGAATTGCTAGGTTCTATCCCACCCCCACCGGATGGTTCCCAGTTAGCACGCCTTTGAAATCTTTTGAGGGCGCTTGTTGGTGTTTGGTTGGATAGGATTCACTATGTTAGTGCCTGTTCTGGGGAGGGTGGGTAGGGTTAAGTGTGAGGTTGGGATTGTTGGGGTTGTGGGGAAATTTATTTGGGGAATGGTACTCACCGGTGTGTCTAGGAGAGAGCGGCGAATTATTGTGTTCCTACAATTGCATTATGGGTCCATTACCTGATGTAAATTTTATGACTTGGAATGTGCGGGGATTACACTCTATGCGACGAAGATACAAGGTCCACTCATATTTAGTACGCAGGGGTGCACAGATAGTATTCCTACAGGAGACACACCTCACTAAGGCTGAAGGGTTAGCATTGCAGCGCAGGTGGCGAGGGCAGCTTTATTATACTACCTATTCGGCTTTTGCGAGAGGGGTGTTGATTTGGGTTAGGGCCGGGATCGACTTCCAGATGACTAACCAGTTGGTAGACCCGGAGGGCCGCTATGTGGTGGTTATGGGACGTCTTCACAGGCGGGATGTGACCCTTTGCAGTATTTACGCCCCTAATGTGGAGCAGGCGACTTTCTTTGCTCGCATGTCTGAAACTCTGCCTGTTTAATTCACGAACCCGGTACTATTGGGATGAGACTTTAACTCCATAGCAGACGTGACCATGGATAGATCTCATCCCCCGTTACCCGATGCCCCAATTCATAAATTATCGAAGATCAGATTCCAGTGGCAAGATAGCTGGGGACTTAGAGCTGTATGGCACGCAAAACACCCTGGAGAACGAGATTACTCATACTTCTCGGCCCTACATGAATTGCATGTGAGGCTCGATGCGGTTGTGTGTAGCGCTGGCCTCGCTACTATAGTAGCTTGTAGTGAATATGTATCGCGTACGATCTCGGATCATAACCCATTGCTGGTGAGCTTCTGCTCCGTCCTGGCGATTGCGTCCAGAGATGCTAGAAGACCCGGTCTTCCGTGCTGAGCTGGAGACGGGGATAGAACGATACTTTAGCGATAATGAGGGTACGGCTACGATGACAGCACTGGAGTGGGACGCCTTTAAAGTGGTGATCCGGGGCTTGTGCATTACTAAATGGGTGGGAGTACGGAAGATGTTTTTGCAAGAAATCGACTCTGCAGAGAGGAATCTTAGGAAAGCCGAGCATACCCACTCAACTAATCCTGAGGCGCGGTAACTGGTTTTGAGTTCTAAAGAGGCTGTGGCGGTAGTCGTGGAGTGTTTGAGGTGCTTTGACCATAGTGCTTACTTGGTCCGTGCGCAAGCCGAAAGAGATAAGGTAGGTACTTTGTTGGCGTGGTTGGCTGACCCCCTCCCTAGATGCACTCCTATTCTGGCGCTGACCTCCCCGACGGGACAATTAGAATACACTCAGCTACAGATAAACACCCGATTTCGTAACTATTATGCTGCATTATATGATAGTCAATTGCAGGCCAATGAAACAGACATGCGTGTTTTCCTGGAAGATTTGGAGCTGCCCTCCATAGATGCGGAGCAGGCGGACTCCCTTGGCCAGGATATTACGTTATCTGAAATAAGATGCGCTATCAAACAAATGGCGCGTAACAAGACTCCGGGAATCGACGGCCTGCCCATCGAGTTTTACTCGACCTATGTAGATATCCTTGCCCCTAGGTTACTGTCGGTTTTTAAAGAAGCCAGGGAATTAGGGGTACTGCCGTCCTCGACTAGGGAAGCCATCATCATCCTTCTACCTAAACCAGGGAAGGCCCCTAATGACCTCTGATTATAAAATTTTGAGTCGGGTCCTGGCCACTCGACTCCTCCCGCATATGGTACGTTTAGTCCATCCCCATCAGGCCGGCTTCATTCCTACTCTCAACACTGCGGGCAGTATACGCCGATTGCTTCGCATACTGGGTGGGGACCACGAGGACGAGAAACGGGCGGTAGTCCTCTCTGTAGACATAGCAAAAGCATTCGATAGTTTAGAATGGCCCTACTTGTTATTTATTATGAGAGCCTTTGGACTTGGGGAGGGTTATGTCCTCTGGACCGAGATATTATACTCATCGGCGAGCGCCAGAGTGAAGGTGGGAACTGTCATCTCTTCCTCGTGTCCAGTGGTGTGGTACTCGACAGGGATGCCCGCTATCCCCGTTACTATTTGCCCTGGCTATAGAGCCATTAGCAATCAGGGCTAGATCGGGGAGAGCATTTCAGGGCCTACGACTCCGCGGTTGGATGCACTTTATCTCATTGTACGTGGATGATCTCCTGATGTGTTTTTAAAGGACGCGGGAGATGCACTAGAGGGAGCCCGGGCGTTTTGCACAGGTTCGGGGAAATTTCCGGTCTCAGAGTTAACTGGGCGAAGACTTGTGTCTTCCCGGTGGACCCGGCATGCGATTCGCCTGCGCCTGCGCACGACATCAAGTGGGAACCCCACTGCCTTCCTTATTTAGGGACGCATATCTATCATACCCAGGAGGACTTGCTGGATGGTAACATTGGCAGGGCGATGAGAGGTCTTAAGAGTAGCATGCAGTTTTGGGAAACCTTACCTTTGTCGATGGCAGGCTGCGTGGCCCTACTGAAAATGGTGACACTTCCCCGTCTACTTGATTATTTCCGGACGCTGCCAGTGTGGGTGCCTGCCGCCTTCTTTCGACAGCTCCGAACTATGGTTGGTGGCTTCATCTGGGGGAACGGGAGGCGGAGGGTGGCGCTGGATACACTGATGCGTCCGAGGGCGGAGGGGGGCTTGCTGTCCCCGACTGAGTTGTATTATCTGGCTGCACAGTTCCAGGGCCTTACCCAAGCAGTGGCGCTGAAATTTAGGGGTCCTGAGCGTGCATTTGAGCCGGATATACCTCGGCACGTGCTGTCGTTTGTTATACAAATAAACAAAAGAAGAGAGGTTGAAGTATCAAAAAAGCCACATAGATGGAGCGAAACAACTAGTGGAACTCACACCCTATTTGGGTGGAGAAGAAAGCCCTCACACACCGACCTAGTCAGTGTCATGCTTCATCATTGGGCCCCACCAAAGAGGCCGAGTGCCTCTTTGGTGTGCTGCGATGCCAGAAGACTGCGGAGCTGGTTGTGTGAAATGGGCGTGTTGTGAGGTTAACTAAAAGTAAAAGTGTCTAAAGGGTATCTACAAAAAAAGTTTAATGAATGATCCCTAGGACACGGATAAAAGATTTATGTGTCTGAATTTAGTGCCAAAGGTAATGGATGGTTAATTCAGAATTAAGTCAGTCAACATGTTTCAGCCTTACGGGTGGTTTAAATTTACCTAGGCATTCGTCAGGACAGAAATAAACCCCGGCGGTATGGACTCTCTAATCGTCCACCCTGACCTGGGGGCGTGAAAGTGAAAAACTAATAAAAAGTGATAAAGTGCATAAAAAGGTGGAAGAGCGCAATGCTCATTCCAAAAATACTCCTAGTTATGGAGTGTATCTGCACCTGCGGAGCAAAAAAACAAACAAACACATAAGACATACAAACAATTAGTTGTAACGCTGTGTCATCACGTCTTTTTGACCATGGTGCTCCATAGTAGTGGCATAGAATGTGTTTCCCAAGTAAACGCTAGAATTAACACCATCCACACACCCTATAGGGATGATACCTCTAGCTCTGGGAAGTGAGGTGAAAAGGGTGTTTATATTAAAAGCCAAATGAGGGCTTAAAACACGATATGGGTGCTTCAAGGGATCAATGGACCAAAGGTCTGTGACCCCCAATGAAAGGCTGCATAAATACCAACATATCTCACTTTAAAATATGGCGCTAATTGCTCCATGGGTCTCAGGAGGGGGGTAGGAGCGTCCCTGGCACATCCTAAAAGTAAAGAGGAAAGGATAGAAATGTACAGAATCGGAGTTAGACTTAGCTCGAAAAAGTAGTATTTGTCCGGTCATCCTGGTAAAGTTACTCACGCCCTCAGCACTCGCTGCCCACTTGAACACCTGGTATTCCCTCAAACCGGACCGCGACGATGGAGAGCGGGCCGGTAAAAGAGTTTAAATGCTTGTTTCTTCACCTCGGCGCTCTTCCGGGTGGGCGTGGCCTCGCGGGAGCGAGGCCTGAGAGCGCGTCACTCTGGTGAGTGGGGCGCGGTATATCTCCACAGCGAGGCTTGGATTCTTTAGCCTATGGGAGAGCTGGCTCCTAAAAAAGTAAACAAAAGCAAAGCAACAAAACGAAGCCTGTGTTCCGAGATCGTTACAAATGGAAAGATCTAACAGCATGTGTGTTCAAAGTTATTTGGATACAGATGGTGAAAAAAGGTGGAGTAATTATACTCGAGTGAATCCATGCTGCTACAATTCTTAAATATATGTCATTTATGCTAGGAAGAATTACAATCTCACAGAATTCACCGAAGTTACTTCTATTGGAAAGTAAAATTCAAAGTCATTATAATGTCGCATATTTTCACATATTAAAGATGCCTGGGTCACTAGGTTTAGGAGAGAGCTGGGGGGGGGAGAAGTATAGGTGGCAAATAGGTAGGGACTATCAGCCCAGAACCGTATTCCACGGAATATCATCATTGAGCCCAATGATGTTGGTCCCCAAGCGGTACACCCAGCGCTGCTCCTTTTCAAAAAGCCTGCTGGCGACATTTGTGGTGCCAGTGATTATCTCAATTATTGTCCATTTCATATCATTGGTGGTATGATTGGACTCCAAAAAATGCCTGCTTAGTTTTGTAGTTGCTTTTTTACACCTTATGTTACTCCGGTGTTCACCAATACGCTGTTTCACTTTGCGTGTAGTCATGCCAACATAACGTAAGGAACAGGGACATGTGATTAGATACACTGCATTGGTGGAATTACAGTTGGTATGCGCAGTCTGTGTCCAGGTTTTTCCTTGTTCCAACGAGAGTGTTTTCGAGGCTTCCGTTAGATGGCAGACGCTGCAATCTGAACATGGGTAGTGCCCTATGATCGGAGGCAGACCCCACGTCGTCGTGACTGAAGGGATTTTTGGGTTTGTTTTCTCTTTAGGGCGAGTATGAACTAAAGCGTCTTTCAGGCTACAACCTTTTTTGAAGGACAAAATAGGTTTTTCCCAATCCTTCTTTACTGACGTTATAATACTCCAATGCTTATTTATTGTTTTCTTCATGTGGTTGGAGAGACCATTGAATGTAGTTACACAGGTGAGTGGTACACCCTCTTGATTGTTGGTTTTTTCTTCCAGCAGGGCTTCTCTCGGCTGGTTTCTTGCTCTCTTATAACCTTTACTCAGGGTTGATGATGGATATCCCCTCTCTCTCAGTTTGTCAGTTAGGCCTGAGGCTTGTTCCTTGAAGTCAGTTATTGTACTACAGTTCCGTCTCAACCTCAGGTACTGTCCATAAGGGAGGTTCTCCTTCAGGGGGCGGGGATGAAAGCTGCTGAAGTCCAGTAGATTGTTCTTAGCTGTTGGCTTGTGGTGAGTTTTTGTGGTTAGGCATGTGCCCGTCACCGAAATTACTACATCAAGAAAGACGATGTCTGTTTTGCTTGTGGTGTTAGTGAACCTCAGATTGTGGTCAAGGGTGTTAATCCACAGCAAAAAGGATTTAAGGTCATCGTCACTGCCTATTCATAAAAGCAGAATGTCGTCGATGTAGCGCTTCCATAGAAGCATGGACGATCTAAATTCCGCGGTTTGTGGCAGGATGTATTGTGCTTCAAAATCAGCCACATAGAGCCCAGCTACACTCGGGGCAAAAGTACTGCCCATGGAAGTCCCCGAGCATTGGAGGAACAACTTGTTCTCAAAGGAGAAAAAATTCTCCTTGAGTGCTATCGTTGCACATTCGATAATGAACTCCTTAGATGTTTGATATTCCCATTCAATTGAGTCGAGTGCCTTCCCCAGGACTTCGATGGTATCGTCCTGGGGGATGCTTGTGTATAAACTTTCAACATCCAAAGTCACCATAGTGACTGAGTTTGCTTCGAATGTGATGTCTGCGAGGAGACGTAGTAGACTCTTCGTGTCTTTTAGATAAGAAGGGGTTGCTTGTACTAGTGGCTTTAGGAATTGGTCACAAAAGCGCGATAAGGGCTCCAAAAGGGAGCCTATCCCTGACGCTATGGGACGTCCAGGTGGTGGCAAACGATTTTTATGCATCTTGGGCAATGTGTAAAAATATGGAACAATGTTACTGTTGGTGTTCAGGAATTCTGCTTCATTTTTGGAGAGATGTCCCCTTTCTTCGGCCTGTCAGACCAGGGTGGTGATCCTTTTGGTAAGGGCAGCAGAGGGATCAGTCATCAGAGGAGTGTAGTTCCTGTTATCTTTTAGAAGATCTTCACAGGTTTTGTCGTAATCAATGGTACTTTGTATGACAATACCTCCGCCTTTGTCCGCTGGCTTGATGGTTATTGAGGTGTCATTCTGTAATACTTGAAGTGCTTGGTATTCAGCTGTGGTAAAATTACCAAACGTTTTGGGGTTTTGGCTGGACTCTAGGTCTTTGAACACTGCCTGTTCAAAGGCAGTGATAGCTGCTGGTACAGCGTGTGGAGGAGGGATGAATGTTGAGTTGGGTCTCAGCCCAGTGTCACCCTTCCTAATAGATTCGTTGGGGTCTGATTTTCCTTCAAAGAAAGCTTTCAGTTTTAGCTTGCGGAAGAATCCGGCAAGTTCGCAGTGTAGTCTAAACTTATCGGGTCGTGCCGTCGGGACAAAGCCTAGGCCTTTCCCTAAGACCTGGCACTCAATTGGTGACAAGACTCTTTCGGACAAGTTAGTTACCAGGCTCACACTCCGCTCGTTCCTGGCTGTTGAATGCTGCTGCGAGTGTGGTTCGATACAGAGTCGTCCTCTGTCCAAGAGACCCTGCTGTTGCCTCTCCTCTTGCCCCGTCCTCTCCGGCCGCTCTCTAAAAAAGGCGGTCTGTATTGGTTGTGGAAGTGGACCGGGGGCACAAATCTTGGGTTCCAACCCATGAAGGGGTACTGGGATTGTTGGTAAGGGTAGGGAGGTGGGCCCATCTCCATTTGCGGTTGCTGCCTTTGCTGGTGGTGATTCGAGTTGCCCGGTCTCCCTCTGTTGTTCCTATTGCCACGATTACCTCTTCTCCTTGGTTTTTGGAAGGAACCATTACTTGATCCGCTGGTGTTGGAGGAGTCATCATCAGATTGGTCTGATTTACTCGCATTTCTAACTGGGGGACAAAAGCTGCTGCGGAGTAAGGATATACTGTTTCAAAAGCAAATTTCTTTTGATCCTTTTGGAATTTAGTTGCTTTCGATTGCATTAGATTATCCTTATACTCATTCATTTCTTTATTGAGTTCGTCCAACCTTTTCTTATATCCAGTTATTGTGGCCTTAAAGTGAGACTCAGTCTCTCTGATTTCAATCATCACTGCCTCTGATAGTCTGAGTGCTGTTTTTATAATTAGAACGAGCCAATCTCGCGTGCAATGCCACGCGATCATGGCCCAATCTTTTCTGAAAGTCGCATCATTGAGGAAGATGCGAGGAGCGTTGGTGACTAGTAGGCCCCTCGGTGCTGTGTTCGAAATGAGGTATTGTTTCAGGATGGTACCGTGTAGAATAGTGCGGATATGATCGCGCTTTTTTTCTGTAAGATGCTCCCACTCTGTAGTAGTATTTGCTATTGCTTGGGATATATGAGGGTCAGCGAATAAAGTGGGATCGGACATAAGAGCCTGCACTTCAGATTCCGAGTAAGTCAAGCCTAAGTTCGCCATGGTGAGACCAAAAGGGAGATAACAGTAAAACAAGCAACGGTACGAAAGAGTTACCTTGCCTGAAGTAAAAACAGACTCTCACAGCTGTGCGCTGCTAAGGTACAAAAGTAACAATGGGAGAGACAGGGAAAATAAGGAACACTCTCTTGATCCCCGGTTTTATGCAAATAAACAAAAGAAGAGAGGTTGAAGTATCAAAAAAGCCACATAGATGGAGCGAAACAACTAGTGGAACTCACACCCTATTTGGGTGGAGAAGAAAGCCCTCACACACCGACCTAGTCAGTGTCATCCTTCATCATTGGGCCCCACCAAAGAGGCCGAGTGCCTCTTTGGTGTGCTGCGACGCCAGAAGACTGCGGAGCTGGTTGTGTGAAATGGGCGTGTTGTGAGGTTAACTAAAAGTAAAAGTGTCTAAAGGGTATCTACAAAAAAAGTTTAATGAATGATCCCTAGGACACGGATAAAAGATTTAAATTTACCTAGGCATTTGTCAGGACAGAAATAAACCCCGGCGGTATGGACTCTCTAATCGTCCACCCTGACCTGGGGGCGTGAAAGTGGGAAACACATTCTATGCCACTACTATGGAGCACCATGGTCAAAAAAACGTGATTACACAGCGTTACAACTAATTGTTTGTATGTCTTATGTGTTTGTTTGTTTTTTATTTATTTTATTTATTTATTTATTTTTAACATTTGTTAAGCGCAAACAATTGCCCGCAGGCATCTCGGCGCTGTACATTTGTTTGCTCTCCTGTGCTGCTCTGTTAAGTTATTAGAGATTAAATAACCAAGTTTTCAGTTTTTTCCTGAAAGAGATGAGGGTTTCGCAGGATCTTATGGATTGCGGGAGAGTGTTCCACAGCTTTGGGGCAGTGACCAAAAAGCGTCTGTCTCCCCAGTTGACCCGCTTGGTCCGGGGTACCACCAAGACATTCTGTGTTGTTGAGCGAAGTGTTCGTGAGGGGGCGTAAGGAACAAGGTTGTCTATAAAAAATTGGGGGGCTTGATGATGTAGTGATTTGTAGACAATACATAATGTTTTGAATTTAATTCTGTTCCTGACCGGGAGCCAGTGAAAACTTCTTAAGGTCTCAGCTATTGGCATGAATCTGGGAGTACCTGAAAGAAGTCTGGCTGCAGCGTTTTGGATTGTTTGCATTTTCTTAATGACCCTAACTTGGGCATTAGAAAAGAGTCCATTACAGTAATCCAATGCTGATAGGACCAGAGAGCTGACCAATGTTTTGCCTACATTATTTGGAAGGAACGGGAGAATCTTCCTTATCAAGCGTAGTTTAAAAAATGCTGTGCTCGCCGTTTGATTGGCATGGGCCATGAAATTTAATTTGTCGTCAAAAATGACGCCCAGATTTCTCACTTTTGTGGCTGGCTTTGGCACGTTTCCAAATGATGAAGGCCACCATGTTGGGGACCAGTTGGGACTGAGATGGCCAAAAGTGACCACCTCCGTTTTCTCGGAGTTTAGTTTCAAACAGTTTGCTGACATCCATTGTCCGATGGCCAGCATACCTGTCTTGAAACTTTCTGCTACTGTTTCCCCATCATGTCTAACTGCCAGAATCAGCTGGGTGTCATCAGCATATGAGGTAAGGTTCATCCCGTGCGCTTTGATGGTTTTTGCGAGGTCCGACACATAGATATTAAAAAGTGTCGGACTGAGGGATGAACCTTGTGGTACCCCACATGGCAGTGTTAACTCTGCGGACTTGAATTGGCCCAGAGTAACGGCCTGGGTTCTCTCCGCCAGAAAAGATGCTAAAAGATTTTTAGCTAGGCCTTGCACGCCCATCCTTGCGACACGGTTGACCAGAATCTTATGGTCAACCGTGTCGAAGGCGGCCGACAAATCCAGGAGCACCAATAGTGCTGCACCACCTTGGTCTCTAATTAATCGGATATCATCCGCAGCCTTAATAAGTGCTGTTTCCGTTCCATGAAACTTACGGAATCCAAATTGTGTTTCATCGAGCAGATGGTTTTGCTCGATGAATTCCGTAAGTTGGATATTCATGGCTTTTTCTACTATTTTAGCAAGGAGTGGTAGATTAGCTATGGGCCTAAAATTTTTCAATTCTGTTTTATCTAGGCCAGGTTTTTTTAGGAGAGGTTTTAATAGAGTTTTTTTTAAGTGACTAGGAAAGATGCCAGTTTGAAACATTAGGTTGCATATTTTGGCTATAATTGGAATCACCATATCTATTAACGGGCGGAGGGTGTTCAGGGGACATGGGTCTAAAGCAGATCCGGACTTAATGGTTTTTATGATGTCATCAATTTGATTCTCTGTGACTTCTGCGAAAACAGATAGAGTATTACTTGAGAGTGGGGCCATTATCTGTTCTGTATTTTGACTATAACCAAGATTAAATGCAGAAAAAATGTCATTCACTTTGGTGAAGAAGAAGGAGGCCAATGAATCACAGAACTCTTGTGAACAGGGGGGATTCAGGTCTGGCACAGATCCCGCCAATTGTTTGGTTATTTCGAATAACTTTTTGTGTGAGTTTTTGGCACTTTCAATTTGTTCCGTATAGTACCTTTTTTTGGTTTCGGTGATTAGAAGTTTGTATTGGGTTAAGAGTACTTTGTACATCTTTCTGTTTTCTTGATCATAGTTTTTCCTCCAATGTCTTTCTTTATTCCGACATTTTTGTTTGAATTTTCTAAGCTCCTCAGTGTACCACGGTGCTGAAGGGAACCTTCTATTCCTGGATATTCTTTTTATTGGTACCAAATTATCAGCTGCCTGATTCAACCATGCATGGTATTGTTCGGTGGCTGTTCCAGGATCATTAGACAGGGAAGGTTTGGAAATATCCAGTATGTCCCTAAAATTAGAAATGTTGATGTCTTTCCATACTTTTAACGACTCCGGTATGGGATATGGTGTTGTGGCAGCGGGAGGTTTACCAATATGTATTGTGGCCAGTACCAGATGATGGTCAGTCCAAGTCATTGGCAGGACATCAGTCACAAGCAGGTTCTCTAGATTGGTGAATATCCCATCTAGAGTGTGTCCTGCATTATGAGTAGGGCCTTTTACCAGCTGTGTTAGACCAAAAACCTCCATTTCCGACTGGAGGGATATGGTGTCCTTGTCCTCACAACAGTCCAAGTGGAAATTAAAGTCTCCTAATAGTGTGGTGGACTTATCGTTGGCGGAAGCTTCTAGGATGGTGGTGATTTCTGTAAGAAATCCCGACCGGGTTTCAGGCCTTCTGTATAATAAAAAACCTCTAAAATTAAAAGAGGGGGACAGGTGGATGTCAAATTGAAACGCTTCACATGTTGTGGAAGGAATTGTAGTGATGCGGGTTTTGAAAGAGTCGCGGGCAATTATAGCAATCCCACCTCCTCTCTTGCCCGTTCTGTCTAACCTGTAGGATTTAAAACCTTTTGGGACGGCTATTACAAGGTCTGGATCTGATGTATTATCCAACCAGGTCTCTGTCAGGAATAATATGTCAATGTTCTTGTCAGTGATGACATCTGCTGTTTCTTGCCTGTGTTTGGCTAGAGAACGCACGTTGATCAGGGCAATTATGAAGCTTTGTCCTGTCTGTTTAGGGGTGTTACTTCCCACAGCATGATTTAAGAGGGGAATGGACACCTGACAATGCTCACAGTATAGTGCGTTTATGGATGATGTAAGATCCAGCTCCGCAGGTGCAGATACACTCCATAACTAGGAGTATTTTTGGAATGAGCATTGCGCTCTTCCACCTTTTTATGCACTTTATCACTTTTTATTAGTTTTTCACTTTCACGCCCCCAGGTCAGGGTGGACGATTAGAGAGTCCATACCGCCGGGGTTTATTTCTGTCCTGACGAATGCCTAGGTAAATTTAAACCACCCGTAAGGCTGAAACATGTTGACTGACTTAATTCTGAATTAACCATCCATTACCTTTGGCACTAAATTCAGACACATAAATCTTTTATCCGTGTCCTAGGGATCATTCATTAAACTTTTTTTGTAGATACCCTTTAGACACTTTTACTTTTAGTTAACCTCACAACACGCCCATTTCACACAACCAGCTCCGCAGTCTTCTGGCGTCGCAGCACACCAAAGAGGCACTCGGCCTCTTTGGTGGGGCCCAATGATGAAGCATGACACTGACTAGGTCGGTGTGTGAGGGCTTTCTTCTCCACCCAAATAGGGTGTGAGTTCCACTAGTTGTTTCGCTCCATCTATGTGGCTTTTTTGATACTTCAACCTCTCTTCTTTTGTTTATTTGCATAAAACCGGGGATCAAGAGAGTGTTCCTTATTTTCCCTGTCTCTCCCATTGTTACTTTTGTTGTTTGTTATACTCCAGCAAAAATTACATATGAACTCGTTATCCATTGAGGAACGCACTTTGAGGCTTTGCTGGAGACGTTACCACAACAGAATTGGGACGCAGCGCCCTTATGCCCCGGAGATATCCCTGGGTATGTGTACCGCCCTTCCGCATGGTGGGGATTGGTCGGTCCTTGCGGAGTGGGAGTCCCATGGAATACAGGTAGTGGGAGACTTGTACGGAGATGGTGCTTTGCTACCCTATAGCCAACTGCAGGAGAACTTCGGGCTCCCACGAGGACACTATTTAATCCATACAGCCTTAATAGCTGCCATCCAAAAGTACTGGGGTAGGGGTCTATTGGAGCCATCGGTGAGCTCAGCGTGCCAATATGTTGTAATGGCGGTGGGCACTTATAAGGCCGTCAGCTGCTTATATAGACGTATGCTTGGGGAGGGCTTGCCGCCGCTGCAGAAACTACGCGACCAATGGGCAACCGATATTGATAAAGACATACCAGACTTGGCCTGGTCGCAGATAGTTAAGAGGGCATGGAAGAGCACTAGAAATCCCAGATTTCAATTAGTTCATTTCTTCATACTGCACAGGGCATACCTTACCCTGGCGAAGATAAACCAATATTTTCATCTAGACACAGCTCAGTTCCCCCGCTGCATGTTAGTGGACGCGGGCCTTTTGCATATGCTATGGGATTGTCCACGGTTGGGTACATACTGGGAGGATATAATGGTATTATTATGTAGTATTACGGAGCAGCAGATCACTCTGGACAAAGGTACCTGCCTACTGCACTGGTTCCCCCACACTAGTAAGACAAAAATAACAAGTAAATTCCTAGATTTGGGGTTGGTGCTTGCCCAAAGGGAAATTACGTCCCACTGGAAGGCCGCAGGGGGACCCAGTTTTGCCAGATGGAAGGCTGCGCTACTTACATGGGCGGGGAGTGAGAGCATAATTCGCCTGCAACAGGCCCAGAGATCCCACAATGATAAGGCACTAGAGGCAGCCTGGGCATGGGAAGCCCTGGTCACAGACTTGAAGGCTACAGACGCGGACTCTCGCTCGGAGCCAAGTGAATATACAGGAGATGGAGCCTTGTAAGTGGTTGTACTAATGCAAGATATAGAAACGTGTGAGTGTTTTTCCCCCCCTTCTGCTATAGTCATGTTCTTAGACACTGGTTTATGTATGATGTCCCTTTTCTTTCAAATTGGCTCCAACTTAATATCAAGATAGGTAACGCTGTTGTAAATGACACGCCGGTGAGAGTGGGTGGGCTGAGGGAGGGTAGAACAGTTTAAATTCTTTTATATGGCTCTACATCACATGCAAACATACTGTGCAGTTGGTTATTCTGGTACTAACTGAGACGATTGGGCTCCTTAGCCGTTAGTTAACAATTGTACATTACTTACTCTGAGCTACTGCCCTGATTATATTATCACACATCGTATGATTTTGCTACTACCTAAACGAGATCGAAGAGCATGTATAGATTTGGTTGATCATTATGTAAGTTGATTGTGGTAGAAAACAATAAACAGATAAAAAAAAAAAAAAATGAAGAGCCTATCAGATAAGTCACACCAAGCTGCACGCCCAAATCATCAGTGGGCTCCATCTACCCACCAGCTTTTGAGCGCATCCACACCCAATGGAGCTGGCACAAGCAGTCAGATAGTGATCCCAATTGAGCCCACAGAGCCTCTTCAGTAGCAAGATAAACGGAGTCAGATAGAGAGGAGGTTTTATGGTTGTGAGTTAGAATCATACATGAGGCTAACCCTTTAATGATGGGCCAGGGGTGTAGATCATTCCCCGGCCATTGAAATGGAATCAGGCCTGGTATCCCCTTCACCCCTCATTACTTTTGCCACCTGCCCTTTGATCTCTGTTGGGCTCAAAATATATAAGCAACTCACTTCATGTTGTGCTGTTTGTGCACTCTTCCATCTCATCCCGTGTTCCCCTGCCTCATCTAGCCCTGTCTCACATTTATCTTCACAGATCAGGTCAGTGTGCAAGGGGTGGAGCAGCAGCTGATGCCTGCTGCTGTCCCACTGCTTTGACAAATCAATAGAAGTATGACCACCGTCTCAGCAGGCTCAGGCTACTTCGTACAACTCCTGATGCTGTGCGACCCTTTCACTTGGCTGATTTGCTTCTCAATCGGTCTATAGCTGATCCCAGCTGCCTCAGACACCAATGGTCAGGGCCCCTTAATACACTTTGATCAAAGCAGTGCAAAGCAAGCGCCAAGAAGGCCTCTGCACTACGCTTCAGTTGCTCCTCAAGGGCCACCCATGATCCACACTGGACGGCTCCTCTTCATGTCTCTAGGCCGCCACCTCCTTTAGGTGCTATGCCTCTCACAACACTCTCCTCCAACAACTTCCAGGGGTTTGTCCCAGCTCTCAGTTTTCTACACAGATGATCTAGATATGTTGATCACTGGCAGGCGAAGTATAGGTTGCAGCATTTTGCTCGTTGGCACAGAAGCTCTCTCCCACTATGTCTAGGCAGCCATGTTGCCCAGTCAATGTTGCATATAATTCTCTGATCCCAAAAACATGGTATAGCAGTTCAGTTTATGTAAAGATTATGCAGCGGCAACCAAGACATTCCTAAATTAATAGAATAGCTAGGAGCTGCTATTAAGTCAAATCCTATCCATTCTTGGTGTTTAGATATGCAGAGGAATAAAGGTTGGGCCTGTTCATTTATGTATACTGATGATGCGGGTATATTGTTAACAGGTCCTGCTATATCTGTGGGCCTTAACAGAATATTATGGTTTTGTCAACTTTTGTGGTCACTGGATGACCATGAAAGAGCCTAATGTTCCACGATCATCAAAAGAAAGAACTGTAAGGAGGATTGTACAATAAAGAAATATGCAGATTCTTAAATATTATAATAAGGGGTTATATGTGAACATACTTTTCTCTAGCCCTTTCCTGATTGATGAGTGCTTTTGTTTTCCAAATCTCTTTTTGAGTGGGTCAGACATTTCCCAAAAAGATTACCTTTTTGGTCACAATATAGACAAAGACCTATCTTACGTTGGCAATTCTTCCTTCTTCTGACAGCAGGCGTCTAGACTTCGCAAATGCAATAGTTCTTCTTCGGACTTTAGGGCCGCAGGTATTTGAATACAAGAAGTATGCACAGAAACCCTAGGTGAGAACTTAGAACTAGCTTGATTGACTTTTCTCTAATTTTAGTTTCTGTATCATCTCGATGGTGATAGAGAAAAGGTCCTGAAATGTGGCTGGCTTGTCAGTTTGGGCCAGTTAATGTTTTTAATCCTCTTTCAACCCTCTCCTGAAGAGTGTGTCTTAAACTGAATTCACCTAATCAGTTTCTCTAGTGGATGATGTGGGTTTGCAATTTTAGACTCTTGATGGTAATCCGAAAGATCTTCTTGTATTACATGTTGCTGATCTTGTTTGATAAATGTATCAGTGAAGGAGTACAAAAAGGTGGAGTAATCATTTAGATACCAATGAGGTTGCCCACGATAAAAGGGTTAATTTGATGTTACTAATATTAACCCCCACTTTTTTGGTTTAAATGCTTAGATATTGGGTTTGAAAGTTAAGTGAATCATACAAATATCCACAAATTCATTAATATTCCTTGGATTTCATTCAAATTTCAGCCCAACCAAACCTGGAAAATACGATCTATGGCACCATGCAAGAGATCTACCAGAGACTGGTGTTAAGTAGCATTTTCACTGGTTAGAGACTGTAGGAGAGTAGGGTCTTCTTCCTATGGTCACCCCCACTTTTTTGCTTTTGCTTTACTGGTTTTCGACTTAGATGTGGCTGTGGGCCTGCTAATCAGACCCACAGCCCAGATGCACTCTCTCTAAATTCACACCATGTACTCTAGGTACATCCACCATTGGGCATTGGTTCATCTTGTCAGCCCCTGTAGAAATGTACCCTAGTTACTCAGCGGTACAAAAGGGGGTGGTGATGGACGGAGCATCAGAACCAATCAAACACTCACACCCAGTCAAAAGATCTGGGTTTGATCCATCACCGTTCTTTAGCCCACTCTGCCACCCCAGTTCGGACATGGCTATATGCAAATCAGTCTGACCCTGTGCCTCATGGGAACAGTCCAGCCCGAACTGCCAAGCCATGCCTTCCCTGGACCGGAAACAAGCTTCAGAGGACCGGTTTCTGGCATTCCAGCCGTCCTCAGCCCGGCTTGCTTGAATCCAGTGGCAAAGTGAGCAAGGGACTCACGTCTGAGCATACCCTGCCACACCTATGGCGGCCAAAAGCGGTACAAAAGGGGGTGGTGATGGACGGAGCATCAGAACCAATCAAACACTCACACCCAGTCAAAAGATCTGGGTTTGATCCATCACCGTTCTTTAGCTCACTCTGCCACCCCAGTTCGGACATGGCTATATGCAAATCAGTCATAGATAGCCTGGCTGATGAGGATTATGAATCCGAAACCGGTCCCAGGATGCTTGTTTCCGGTCCATGGAAGACATGGCTTGGCAGTTCGGGCTGGACTGTTCCCATGAGGCACAGGGTCAGACTGATTTGCATATGGCCATGTCTAAAATGGGGTGGCTGAGTGGGCTAAAGAATGGTGATGGATTAAACCCAGATCAGTTGACTGGGGGTGAGTGTTTGATTTGTTCAAACGCTCCGTCCATCATCCCCTTTTGTATCGCTTTGTTCGCCCTAAGTGTGGCAGGGTATGCTCAGACGTGAGTCCCTTGCTCACTTGGCCACTGGATTCAAGATAGCCTGGCTGATGAGGATTATGAATCCGAAACCGGTCCCAGGATGCTTGTTTCCGGTCCATGGAAGACATGGCTTGGCAGTTCGGGCTGGACTGTTCCCATGAGGCACAGGGTCAGACTGATTTGCATATGGCCATGTCTGAAATGGGGTGGCTGAGTGGGCTAAAGAATGGTGATGGATTAAACCCAGATCAGTTGACTGGGGGTGAGTGTTTGATTTGCTCAAACGCTCCATCCATCATCCCCTTTTGTATCGCTTTGTTCGCCCTAAGTGTGGCAGGGTATGCTCAGACGTGAGTCCCTTGCTCACTTAGCCACTGGATTCAAGATAGCCTGGCTGATGAGGATTATGAATCCGAAACCAGTCCCAGGATGCTTGTTTCCGGTCCATGGAAGACATGGCTTGGCAGTTCGGGCTGGACTGTTCCCATGAGGCACAGGGTCAGACTGATTTGCATATGGCCATGTCTGAAATGGGGTGGCTGAGTGGGCTAAAGAATGGTGATGGATTAAACCCAGATCAGTTGACTGGGGGTGAGTGTTTGATTTGCTCAAACGCTCCGTCCATCATCCCCTTTTGTATCCCCTAGTTACTCAGGGCATAGGTGTAACCAAGGCCTACCAGGGGCTGCAGCATGTATTATGCCACCTCTGGCTGGCCACTCAAACTGACACAACTGGCTGATCACTCCGCTGGGGCAAGGTCGTGTAATCACCCCTTGCTTAGGTATAGTATTCCTATATCTACCCTTATATATAGACACACAGTAACCTATAAGTCACTCCTATGGCAGGCCTTGACAATCCTGGAGGCAGAGTGCTTGGTTATGTGTGAGATGGTGCTCTAGCATGAGCTGAGCCTGTCTGCAGCTTTCGGAACCATGTCCTTATAGCTGTTCTACAATATTGCCATACCATATACTCTTAAGTGCATTATGAACCTCGCGGTTAAATGCTAACTTTGGTTTGGCTTTATTCAAACATGTCATGTAAGGTGTCATACGCTTTGGAATACTACCCCCTGGCCAATTCTGGCGACGGGGGTAGCATTCCACCCTTCTAGAGGGAGAAGACATGTTATTTCTGACTAACCTGGTTAAAGTTAACCAGAGCCCCAGCGTCACTAAATGGACGCAGCTGCCACAGACACAAGTCTGACCTCCTGTTGCTGGAAGTCCTTCTAGTCACGGAGGTTTGGACAATAGGTTTCCTGCCTGGAGAGGTGCGAGCACCACCCCAGACAGGACTTTGTGTATTGGGACAGGGAGGGCTGAATAGAATGAGACACTGCCTGGGGCACTCTAGGTGCTCCATGCATACCCCAGTTCAAACCGGTTGCTGGGACACTCCAGCCCCAGCTCTGGCACGAAACTAAACAAAGGAAAGGGGGTGTAACCATCCCCCTTCCTGGTCCCACCCATAGGAGGGACCTAGAAAGTAATCCAGCCCCTTTTAGTTGTATAAAGGTAGGAGTTGAGTCCTAGGACTTTAGATTAATCCTGAATCGAAACTTGACACAAAACTCTGGACCTTCGACATTCTCCTGAAGCTGAAGACTGAAGAATCTCCCTTGTGGCCAAGGAGTGACCACCCTAGGCAACCAGGCACCATCCAGCAAATCAAAGGCCTGCTTTGTCGACGTTCCCGCCAGAATCCGAGCACAGAGCCTGACAAGACCCAGACTTCCAGACCTCTCTGACCCTCTCTTCACGACTACAGCATAGCTGAGATCCGTGAAGGCGACAAGACACGTGGAACCGGACATCTTGGAAAGCCTGCAACTTGCTACCTGTGCAGCTCCTGAGGTATCTTTGAAGCTGTGCATTGAGGATTGAGAAGCCCCGAATCCGAGCTCCACACTCCACGAGTTCTGCGTGGGGCCCTTCTGCATGTGTTCTGCTCGACGCGTTGTCCGGTTGCTGGCCCGTTGGCTAGTAGCCTCTGTGACGACAATCCTTTTGAATCACCTCGCTGGTCTGGTTGCTCCAGACTGGCCCTTGCCTCCCTGCAAAGGTGAGGCACCTCAGACCTTGCTGATCTGCACCAGAAGCCTTCTTTGAATCCTGCGTGGGTTGCCTTTGCCAAGGCTTGTTGACTCCAATCCAGCAGTCGACCCTTCCATTTGCGAGAACCTTCATGGGACAGCTCGCCTCCAGCACCTGGTCGTCCTCGATGCCTCCCGGTACGCGTGGCTGAAGAGACAAACCAAGACAGCACCTGATTGCTCCTCGACGTCGTCTGGTTCCTTCCTGGTTCCACCCGGTCACTGGCTAGTGACCCAGACTCTGTCCCCTCTGCTTTCAGGTCCTTTTCATCTTCGATCCACCCTTGGATCTACCCGGACATCTTCCTCCTGGTCGCCTGTAGCATCTTTCTTCAAAGGCTACATAGGCTTCAACGGCGAAACCCGACACATCAAGTTCAAGTTTCAAGTTTATTTATTTATGATTTTGGAACTCTGACGAGATCCACATAATAAATTAACAAAACAAATATATTTACATACAATCATCGATAAAATACAAGAAAGATATACATATCAGACCGACTAATATATTGCTAAGAAACTTTAAAAAAAGTTAAACAGTTTATAACAAAACATTTCATTAGGAGGGTTGTAAATAGCCTCTCGAAAAGAAGTGGCGGAGAGGATACTTAATTGAAAACAGATTGGTCTCAGCCACTTACGTCTATGTGAAAGAAGGGCCGGGCACACAAACAACACATGGGTAACATCCTGAATTGGACTATTACAGAGATTGCACATCGCTGGGGAGCCATACCATCTAGACAATAGATTATTTAAGGGGAGTAGATCCTGCCTCAATAAAAACAGAAATCGCCGTACACCATGAGGAAGATTCCAGGATACGTATGCTTGAGCTTTTTTCATTAGGCAAGCATCAATGATCGGAGCGGCACCCTTCTTCAGAATACAAGCTTCCCTATCCATTAAAAAGCTCAGATTCCAAGAAGCCACCTTCAAGATGGACTTCAGCTGATATGCAGATAGGGAAAAGAGGGTTGATTCATGAAGTTGCAAAAGATCAACCGCAGGTTCTAAATTTTTTTACAATTAGCGAGTGTTCTTTAAAAGTTCCTAACAACTCAATTTGAATAAGGTGTCTTAATGTACCCGGTTCCCCCCTAGCAAGGCTAGAGACCCAACGCACAATCCCAGCTAGGCCCTGAACCCAAATACTACGCAGACCAAATTCCAGCCTACTAGCGGCTGTTGAACATGCTGTATTAACCGTGGTTAGACAGCGCAAAATTTTGCCTTCCGTAGAGTCTAAAAAGCCCCAATTTTTTATATCGAGTAGTTCAATGCCATAGAGCAATAAAGCTGGGATTTTGGCACGAAAAACCTCTAGTAAAATAGCTAAATGTCTTCTACCTGTAGCTTTGTAGAAGAGAGAAGAGACTTTTACCCTGGACGATTGCTTTCCGGGTATTGTTTGCCATATGGGCCTTTTCACTTAAATTACCATCTATAATTTTCCCAAGGAAGACATAGGATTTTACTACTTCCAATCTCTGACCACCTACAGTCCAGCAGAAGCTGGCAAATTTCGACTTTTTCCTTCCCGTCATGCACATAACTTTACTTTTTGAGATATGTATCTTTAAGTAATGTTTCTCCGCATAGTCATGAGGTGCATGCAGACGGTTATTTAATCCTTTAGGTGTTAGATCCAGAATTAATATATCGTCTGCATACATCAAACAGACAATCGGTTTACCCCCCAAGACAGGAGCAATTCCTTCACTTAGGGACAAAGCATGAGGGAGATCAGCTATATAGAGGGAAAATAATATAGGGGCCAATAAACAGCCTTGTTTTAACCCATTGGCTGTAGGTATTATTATTCGTGAGAGTCCCCTTTCCCCACCTAACAAAACTCTACACCAGGTATCAGTATGCAATGCTCGGATCAACTCCAAGAGAGTAGATGGCATGCCTAAATTTGATAATTTCCTCCACAGCAGAGATCGGTCTACTTTATCAAATGCTGTGGAGAAGTCTATGAAAGCCCCATAGACTCTCCCTCCTCAGAGCTTGATATATTTTTCTGTTATGATTTGCAATGCCGTCAAATTGTCCATGGTGCCTTGCTTTTGCCTAAAACCAGTCTGCTCAAAAGGCAAGATTTTTTCTTCGGACACCCAGTCATTAATTGACTTAAGAAGACATTTTGTAAAAACTTAGCCTATGGCAGCCAAAAGGGCAATTTGACGATAATTATGTGGAGCATCGCGGACTCCCTTCTTATGTAAGGGAATCAATATGATCCCCCTCCACGAGGGAAGAACAGTTTTTCGAGAAAAACAGAAATTAAAAACTGGAAAAAGGATTTTACTCCACATCTCACTATTTTGTTTTATAACTGAGATCGGAAGTTCATCCGGACCCATTGCTCCGGAGGAGCGCAAACCCTTAATAGCCAGTTCAATGTCCTTTTCGGTCGGAGGGCCATATGGAGAACTATCTACATGTGCAATAACAAAATCAGACACCAATCCATTGCTCGCATATAAACTCTCAATATACCCAACCCAAATTTTTTCTTCAATTGGAATTGGCAGTGGCCTAGATCTAACTCCACAGCCCTCCCCAATCAGGGACCAAAATACTCTAGCTTGACCCTTATGTGCCGCTTCCCGTAGATTAATCCATAAGGAGTCCTCATTCTCTCTTTTCAATTTAGCCTTTACCCTACTCCTCCTTCTTCTTAAAAGAATTATTTTGTGGTATCTTTCCAGGGAGTAGGTTAGGTATTGTTCCCTTACTAGTTAATTTATTTCAATATTAAGATACCGAAGGCGGCAAGGAATTATTTTTAACTTTTCTTTAGGGTGAGATTTTTTTGCAGTGGAAATGACCTCTTTCATAAAATCAGTGAAACATAATAATTCGGAACCTTTCCAATGAATCAAATTCTCCACCGCAACCTCTAGAATACTCACTAGGCATTTGATAGCTTTAAAGTTCCAATAGCATCTCCCAGAGTTGTCTCCAAAATTTACCAATTCACTATCTATAGACCACGAATCCGTCAAAGGGGGATTTATGTTTACGGAGATAGACAGTACCTTGTGGTCGCTTAATACTGTGTTGGAAACCAACAGATCTTTCAGTAGAAAGAAGGAGGAACTTCCCACAACCACATAATCAAGAATAGACTCATTGGTATTAGACTCATGAGTGAAATTTGCTGGAGTATCCGAGGGAAGCCTTCCATTTACTATGATGCTATCAACCTCTACCAATTCCTCCAGTAATATTTTCCCTCTCTTATTGGTCTTAATATTACCTGGGAAAAGGGCTTGGGGTATCTGTAGAGAGTCCTCCTTATACTTATTTCTGAATCGCTCTAAACTACAGTGTGAAATTTTGCAATTAAAGTCCCCTAACAAGATAATATGGAGAGGGAATTCCAAATCGAGGAGGTACTTTATGTGGGAAAAGACCTTCTTAAGGCCTGCATTAAAACTTACGTCTGGAGGTATATAAGCATTTATTATTGCAATTGATTTTCGCTTATTGCCTATAATAATATTGGACAATGTAATTGCCCGGAAAAGATTACTGGAATCTAAGTGATGAGCAAAATTCCATCTAATCTTATTGGAAAGCAAACAGGCAACTCCGCCCTTCGCATGGCCTCTCCTAGAAGGGATAGCTTTACCCTCCAACAAGTAATAGTTCTTGCCCGCATAAAATTTCTCATCACACCAAGTCTCCTGGAGACAAATCACATCAGCTTCCAATGAGTGCAGATATGGTAATTTATCTGGGCTATTGTTTATTCCAGCCGCGTTCCACAATATTATTTTTAACTCAGTGTTAAAGATAGGGATGAGGTTTGGAATTTAGCAGAGGTTTGCTTGACAGGACACCGGGCAACCAATTCCATTTAAGACTTTCTTCTACCGAATTCATTTGGCAGGGGAGGAGATTTTTGTATGTCACAAGTCGAGCATTTTTGGAAATACATATTTTCAACTCATCGGGTTTAGAGGACCTATCTAAACAGCTTAAAACTGTGGTAGAAAATAAAGGCAAGTTGACAGGTCTTCCATCCCGAGGAGCCACAAAAAAGGGAATAACATCAATACCCCTACTTTGTAAACCTTCAGACCACTGCATAATGTGATTTACAACGAGTTTAGAATAAAATTTAACCCTTGTTATCTTCCCAACCTCTGATTTCAAAATAGAGACTACATCTATATCGTTAGTTTGAATAAGGTTCAAACTTTCTATCTCCCGAAAACAGTTAAGAAGAGAAGATCTATTTAGTGTAAGATCCATGTCAAACAGAGGTATAAAATCTAAATAAAAAGTGTCTATACTTTCCTTTAGAGAAGCAGTTTTTGGCTGAGAAAGATCTACATTTCCCTTATCAGACACATCCCTTAACCCCTTGGTAGTCCCCTCACTTCCAATCGTATCAGCAAAAGACTTAACTATGGGGTCAGGGGTCAGGGGTCAGGGGACGAGAACTGGATATTGGAGGACAAAATCTGCTCAGCGGGAAGAATGCTGTTAACGGGCCCCCTTGGTTCGACAATCAATGGACTCATTGGGATTCCTTTACCTTGCTGCTGTAAACGCTGGGTCTGCTACGCCTCTGAACTTTTCCCTGCATCTCTGGAAAACTGCTCGCGGAACCCGCTGCGCGGGTCCCGCATCGTGTGGGGCAGACTTTGAAGTACATCACGTGAACATCGTCGTGGGAGCTTGGTCGTGCAGGGCTGCGAGCGCGTTGCTGGCGCAGGACTACTAGTCCCAGGAGCGCCCGCAACCCCCAATTGTCACCAGCTGGGACGCTCTCCCTGCAGGCTCCTCCCTCGCTCAACCTTGCGGTAAAAACCCTCGCCCCAGGTTCATTTGTGGATTCCTTTACCTTGCTGCTGTAAACGCTGTGTCTGCTACGCCTCTGAACTTTTCCCTGCATCTCTGGAAAACTGCTCGCGGAACCCGCTGCACGGGTCCCGCATCGTGTGGGGAAGACTTTGAAGTACATCACGTGAACATCGTCGTGGGAGCTTGGTCGTGCAGGGCTGCGAGCGCGTTGCTGGCGCAGGACTACTAGTCCCAGGAGCGCCCGCAACCCCCAATTGTCACCAGCTGGGACGCTCTCCCTGCAGGCTCCTCCCCCTACATCCCAGTTAGCTCATTTTCGGCTGCCCAGTCCCGCTGCGCGGGAGCGCGCGGGAGGGCGCCGGGAGAAGCCCGGGACAAGGGCGGGACCGACTGTGACCGACAAAGACCGATTGAGGCTGGGCTACTATCCTTTAGTCTCTCATTTTCAAAACCGATAGAGTATTTAATGTTTTCTGCTAACTAATAGACTATATTGTGTTTCCTTCTTTTTATATATTGATACAAATTGATTAGTTGTAGGGTGCCATTGTTTATTGCCCCTTTAGACAAGATGACTACTAAGAAATTGAGATCTGGAAGAGTTGTAGTTGGTAGAGCTTGTTCCAAAACCAAATCCAACCCCTTGCGAAATAGAGATGGGTCAGCCTTACAAGTAAAAAGTAAATGTCAACTATACTCTTTATGGGATAAGGGTAAAGATAAAGTAGATCGGGAAGGGGCCCTCACTGAAAATATTAATATCAGCAGTAAAGAACAGGTGAGAGACCCCTCTGTTACTAAAAGTGACAGTACCTTATTAGGTATCATTGCCCTACCCCATTTAGAAGATATATCTTATAAGAACCAAGAGGAAGACCTTCCTTATCATCCGGAAGCCCAAAAAATAGCTATAAACGTTGTAGATCGAGGTAACTCCTCTGTTTTTCCTGTTATAGCTGCAGTTCATAATCTTCCCCCTCCTCTAAAGGCTGATCAAAAAATCTATCCCGGTACCTCTACCTCTCTGCATATCCCCCAAGAGGACTATACCCTTCCTGATATAAACTTTGAGTCCCAGAAAGGTTTAATTAAAGCACAGAACTCTATTATCTCACAGGACATTGTAGCTACTCCTAGGCTACATCTTTTTAGCAGTACCCCTTCAAAAAACTCTGAGTTTTCCACCCCTGAAATGAACTTATTCCCTAGCCCCACTCATATTCAAAATAAAGATCTCCTAAACTTTTATACGCGAGAAGATAATGTAATATCCAACTCTCTAACCTCTTTAGAGCGGCTTATTTCATCTATTTTACAGCTTTTGGAAAAATTAGTTAATGGGTCAGATAATGTATTTGATACAGTAACCTTGATCTTAAAGGCACTATTGAGCCACAACACAGGATTGGAAGGTGTCATCCATTCAAAGATGAATACTCCAACTAAAAATTCAAGTAAGGGAGGAAATAAGGAGGTAAAGGAAAAAACAACTCTTGATGTATCTTTTCCGTCCGATCCCCTGGTTAAAAATAACACTGACACTGTAGTTCCTGCTAAATCTTCCGTATATAGGAATGAGAACCCAATTAATAATAATTGTGTAGCCCTTATTAGCCAGGAGATCGAGGTATTACCATCTACGGAGGATAACTTGACTAATACTTTACCTCCTATTTTCCCTATTTTCATTTCCCAAACAAATAAAGAAACATCAAACTTCCCTGCTTCATCGGATAAAGTTTCCCCGTTAAAAGAGAAGAAATCCGAAATAACAGTATCAAAAAAACAACGATGCAAAAAAAGAAAACCAAATCGTAGATTCTATCAAAAAAGGCAAAGGAAAATTACTTTTGAATATGAAAAAGAGCCTTCTTTGGATAATTCCAATCCTGTGGATTTGGACTCTAATTCATCTTATGAGCAAGTGGGAACTCTAAAGCTGATTCCCACAGTGATACAACAAGAATTATTATCTCATATAAACCAACAGTATTCTGATGATCAGATCAAATTGGTGAATGATCAAAATTTAATTCCATTTTCTGATCCTAAACCAAAATTAATTCTTAACCCCCTGGCTACTCCATTCTCAGAAGTAGTTGCATCTGAAAATGTATTTAAGACAGTGTCTAATATTAGAGAAAATGTGGATACTTTTTTTCTTGATTTTATACCCATTTTCGATCCAGATCTTATTTTAAATAGATCTGCATTAGTTAACTGCTTTCATGAAATAGAGAGCTTAAAATTGATCCAATCTGCAGATATAGATATTGTAACATTAATAAACTCGGAGAATGGAAAGATAGAACGGGTAAAATTTTATTCTAAATTGGTAATAAATCACATCCTACAATGGGCAGAAGAATTTCAAATAAGAGGAATCGATGTCGATCCTTTTATTCCGGTTAAAATGGAAAACCAAAGATCCCAAAAAATTTGAATCTTCCAGGGTGCAAAATCTTATTCTTCAGGTGGTCTCCCTGTAGCGACTGAAGAGTAAAAAATACGTATATAAAAAAATAAGCGACAGGTGATAGTAAATAATCCGCTATCTATAAAACAAATTAGGGTAAAGGATGCCGATCTGGAGTGGAGTTGGTTGCCCGCTATTTTGTCAGATAAATCTGGTTTTACACCTAGAATGAATTCTGATTTTTAACGATAACCTAAAAATAATATCGTGGAACATTGCTGGATTAATCCAGAGCGCCGCAAAGTTGCCATTTTTGCATTCTTTAGAGGCAGACATTATCTGCTTGCAGGAAACCTGGCTGGTAGGGAATTTTCCGGTTGTAAAAGACTATTATGTATTGGAGAGGCCGTGCGAAGGGTGGGCTAGCTTGTCTTTTGTCAAACAAAGTCAATTGGAATTATACTCATTATTTAGATCCGAACAAATTATTTCAGGCAATAACTTTAATACATTTTGCTAAGGATGCGCCCAAGAAATCAATTGTAATAATAAATGCCTATTTACCTCCAGACACAAATTATAATTATGGAATTAAGATGATTTGTTCTTTTATATTAAATCTGCAGGAATCTACTTTCCCCCCTCACATTTTATTACTAGGTGACTTAAATGGTAAAATATCGAATGGTGCCTTAGAGTTATTTAGGAATGAGGCAAAGGAGGAAACGTTCCTGATCCCTAAAGCTATATTTCCAGAGAACATTAAAACAAATAAAAGAGGGAAATTAATCTTGGAGAGTTTAGCTGAAGCAGATTGTATAATAATCAATGGAAGGCTTCCCTCGGATAGTCCTGCTCATCTTACACACAAATCAGGGAATGGTGGTTCGATCCTGGATTATGTGATAGTTGACAGTACCTTTTTTAGCTCTCTGAAGGATTTATCTGTATTTGTTACTGATCTTAGTGATCATAATGTCTTATTTGTAAAATTGAATGTAACATCTCTTCAAAGGGACCTATGGAATATTGGGGATGATTTATTGAACTTCCATAATAAAAAAGGGAAATGCTATTGGAATTCAGGGTCCATTAGAAGTCTGACCAATATATTAGAATACACAGCAGAGAACTTAATTTTATGGGAAGGTAGAGAGCTACTTTGCTTTGCGTCTCTTCTACAAACCTTAAAATCTAAAGTTCAAAAGCCTCCCTCAGGAAAGATAATACCTAAAATCCCCTCTGACCTTCGTCACCTAAATACAGAAATAAATAAATTGGTTAGGGCCCAATATCTCTCCTTTATCCCTGAACGTAGACAAAGAATATCCCTTTTAAAAAGAAGGAGAAAAAGGATGAAGGTTAGATTAAAACGTGAGAAAGAAGATGCTCTTTGGATTAAACTTCGAGAGGCATCTAAGAGTGGGCATTCAAAGACCTTGTGGTCATTAAATGGGGAGGGATGTGGGGTAAGATCCAGACCCTCTCCGATATCTATTAATGAGCAGACTTGGGTTGATTTTATCCAGCATCTTTATAGTAATAATGGTGAGAAGTTTGATTGCGGTAAGCTGCAGGAAGACTTGTTTCCATATGCTCCTCCCTCTGAATTGAAAATCGTTGCTGCTATTAAAGCTCTGCGATCTTCCGGTGCATTAGGCCCAGATGAAATCCCGATTTCAGTATTAAAATCACATAGTACCTTATGGGGGAAAATCCTTTATCCAGTCTTTAAAGTTTGTTTTACCAATGGCATCGTTCCATATTCTTGGAAAGGAAGTTTGTTAATCCCTCTCTACAAAAAGGGGGCTAGAGATCTACCCCAAAATTATAGACAAATAGCCCTCTTAGATGCCATAGGCAAGGTTTTTACTAAATGTTTATTGAATTCTTTAAATGACTGGGTGTCTGTGTTCGCAATACTTCCATTAGAGGAGACTGGTTTTAGGAAACAACATGGTACTTTAGACAACCTTACTGCTCTTCAAATTCTGGTTGAAAAGTATGTCACAGTCCGTAGAGGAGGTATATATGGGGCTTTTATTGACTTCTCTATGGCCTTTGATAAGGTGGACAGATCTTTACTGTGGAATAAGTTAATTAAATTAGGGATGCCCCCCAGCTTATTAAAATTAGTTATTGCACTACATACAGACACTTGGTGCAGAGTATTAATGGGTGGCGAGAGAGGACTATCTAGGGTTATACCCACAAATAATGGACTTAAACAGGGCTGCCTATTGGCTCCCCTGTTATTTTCTTTATATATTGCTGACCTCCCCAAGGCTCTATTATCATCTAGCAATGGTATTGCACCCGTTTTGGGGAGATCTCCATTAGCGTGCTTAATGTTCGCAGATGATATTTTAGTTTTGGACCTTACCCCAAAAAGGCTTGAATGGCCGCTTACAAGCTCTGTTCTTCTACGCCCAGGCTCATTTTTTAAAAATAAATATTTTAAAAAGCAAAATAATGTGCTTTCGGGGAAAGAGAAAATCCAAATATGAAAATTATTATTGGTCCGTTGGGGGTGAAAGACTAGAAGTAGTCAAATCCTATCCCTTTCTTGGAAAGATAGTGACGAGTAATTTAAATGAAAAAACCCACACTGAGAACAATAGCAGGAAAGCTCTTGCTCAAGGGAAGAGTCTTATCTCACTTTACAAGGCGACAGGTAGAAGACACTTTTCCATACTGCTTGAGGTCTTCCGAGCAAAAATCCCCGCATCCCTATTCTACGGACTAGAAATAGTGGATATGGCATGCTGGAATTTTTTGGACTCTACCGAAGGAAAAATACTACGTAATTTAGCTTCTGTAAATACTGCAAATTCTACGTCTTCATTAAGACAAGAATTTGGCCTGCGTAGCTCCAGGGCTCAGGCAGCTGCGAGTGTGGTGCGTTGGGTTTTTAATATAGCTGGAGGAATGCCTGGCACATTAAGGTACCTAATAAAAAATGAGCTATTGGGTTCCTTTAATGCCTATTCTTCAATTGTAAGGAATTTTCGACAGGCTGTCACTTTATTACAGCTAGATGAACAAACCCTCTTTTTATTATCTACAGCCCAATTAAAGTTATCTTTAAAGACTGCATCTTGGGAAATGAGTTTCAGATTAGATAGTAGGACAAGTAAAGCAAAGAGAGGAATGCTCTCTATTGGTAAATTTTGTGAAATAAAAAAACCCCAGCCATACTTATGTTGGAATCTCCCACATGGAGTTAGGCGATTTATCCTTTTGCTAAGGCATAATTTACTCCCTCTGAACTGTCTTTTGTCCAAATGGTATGGTGGTTTAGATATTTGTGATTTTTGTAATTCTAATCTCCAGGATATGTACCATGTTGTTTTTGTTTGTCCGGCCCTTATGGCATATAGGCGCAAATGGTTAAAACCTATGTGCCTTCAATTGGGTATTTTTACTGCTTTTGACTTTATCGCAGCAATGCTTAACCCTCCAAACGAAATGTTTTGTTTTAAATTGTTTTATTTCTTTAAATGTTTCTTAGCATTATATTGATATTTTTATCTATTTTTAATGAAATTTTGTTGTTTCTCACAGAATTGTTATGTGGATCTCATTCGAGTTCCGTTACCATAAATAAATAAAATTGAAAATTGAAAATTGACAATCAAAGGATCTTGGCCTAATTTATCATACTCAGTTATATCATGAGATGGGGAAGGCACAAGTTCTTGAGAAAGGTTTTTTCCTGTGGGAGAATCGATGATTTCATCAAAATTAATTTTCCTCTGTCTTTTTTTTGCAAATCTACGAATTGGTTTCCTCTTTTTCCCACTAGGCTTTCTATATTTACCTATATTTCCCTTTTTCCCTTCGTTCGCTGAGTCCGAGACAACCTCTTTCTCTTCATCTCTCTGTGGTTTAAATATGGAAAATAATTCTTTACTCATCTTTTTTTCAGGCTCTATCATAATTTCTATTTCCTGATCGGGAACAGAAATACAATTGGCTGCAGCAGCTTTTGAAGTACCTGCCAGTAAATTCCTTTGAGCATCTGCTAGTTTCTTTCCATCTGTTTTATGGAGATTCCCATCTTGTTCTGATCGAACTAAGTTTGAGACTTGAATAGCATTCTCAGGCTCAATCTCAGTCTCTAACCTCTTATCTTTCTTTTATTTTCGCATCTACAGAGGATGACTCATGGGGTAAACTAGAAGAAAAGCCCTGTTTATTATTTAATAATACCTTAAGTATTTTAGTTACTGTTTCTAGTACACAATCTGACCCTCCAACAAATTTTTCCAATAATAATAAAATAGAAGAAAGCAGGTGTTCCAAGGAAGTCAAAGAATCAGATATTGCTTTATCAAGCCTAAATAACGGGTTAGGATGAGAGTCAGTAATATAAAAAACAGGACTCGTGGGAATATTTGCATGTGACATAGAAAGATCAGAATTATTAGATTTGTTAGAGGGGGTACTACTATATAATTGTAACCCCTTAGGGGCTAGTACTTTTGGAGTATTTACCTGATCTAAGATCTTATTATGATCATACTCATCGTTGGTATATCTCTTGAGAAGCTCTATATCTATATCAGGGAGGGTAAAGTCATTACCAGAGGCAACCACCGGATGAGACAGACCAGGAGAAACAAGTAAGCCTTCCCTTGAGGGTGAAGAAGAGTTGTGCACTAACACCTCAACTGTTTTAAAAGTGACACCATATAAGGGGACAATATTACCTAAACTTGGTCCCTCCGGATCATGCTGTAAGGGCGTCTGCAAATTTAATAGGACTTGAGAATCACCCACCCCACCACTAGGAGGGGTAACAGACTTTTCTCTATTAATCAAGTCGATGGACACGTCCTGGTTGCAGAGTCCTCTCATAATAGATCCATCCTCCTCTTTACCTTTTTCAGAAGTGTCTGCTGGCTTTAAACCCCCAATCATTATCTTGTCCTTTCCCATAGGCTATATAATTGGCATTTTCCCTTTAACTGTATGGCAGGGGTATCCTTATTTCGTAGGGGATTTGATTTAGTCTTAGAGCAGGTCCTGCCCACCAATACTCGCCCGGACCGCAATTTATTTGCAGTCATTTCAAATGCAGAAAAAGAATGAACACACCCCAAAACAACTCTAAAAGGAATAAAGACCAGTGACTATAAAGAGAAAATTGGATAGCCAACAGACCAAATAATTTTTGGGTGTTCCCTAACCTATGTAAACCACAAAAGGAGATCACTAACACAACTTACTCCAAAATGAATACTTGAAACTAGGAACCACAACAAATGAATCGTATCAAACTAAGTAATTAGTATAAAGGGATAAAGGGCTTAGAGACGTTGCCCAGCCCGGCCTTATTCGGCCTTTGGGCTTCGACCCGCGCGCGTCCCGCGGGCCGTGGAGGAGGGCTTGGTTTAGTAAGAGGAACAGGGGGCGGGAAGAGACTCCAGCTGCGCTGCGTTGGCTGAGCGCTAAGAATGCTGAGTCTCGCAGTCCCGGCCCCTGCTAAAGATGGTGATTTGTAGGTTTTCAGTTCTCGCCCCCTCAAGGTCCTCCGTGCAAATCCCTCAATGTCAGCAGCAGCAATGTCCCAATATCTGAGGCATGTAAGGGTTCCACACACCAAAACGGCTTACTCGCGGCTCCCGCGAAGCGGGGGCCGCGAGCCGTAAGTAGCCTGCGGGGGAACAGGGGGCGGGAAGAGACTCCAGCTGCGCTGCGTTGGCTGAGTGCTAAGAATGCTGGGTCTCGCAGTCCCGGCCCCTGCTAAAGATGGTAGTTTGTAGGCTTTCAGTTCTCGCCTCCTCAAGGTCCTCCGTGCAAATCCTTCAATGTCAGCAGCAGCAATGACCCAATATCCGAGGCAAGCAAGGGTTCCACCCACCAAAACGGCTTAAGAGCGACACCCGCGAAGCGGGGGCCGTGAGCCGTAAGTAGCCTGCGGGGGAACAGAGGGCGGGAAGAGACTCCAGCTGCGCTGCGTTGGCTGAGCGCTAAGAATGCTGGGTCTCGCAGTCCCGGCCCCTGCTAAAGATGGTAGTTTGTAGGCTTTCAGTTCTCGCCTCCTCAAGGTCCTCCGTGCAAATCCTTCAATGTCAGCAGCAGCAATGACCCAATATCCGAGGCAAGCAAGGGTTCCACCCACCAAAACGGCTTACGAGCGACACCCGCGAAGCGGGGGCCGTAAGCCGTAAGTAGCCTGCGGGGGAACAGAGGGCGGGAAGAGACTCCAGCTGCGCTGCGTTGGCTGAGCGCTAAGAATGCTGGGTCTCGCAGTCCCGGCCCCTGCTAAAGATGGTAGTTTGTAGGCTTTCAGTTCTCGCCCCCTCAAGGTCCACCGTGCAAATCCTTCAATGTCAACAGCAGCAATGTCCCAATATCCGAGGCAAGCAAGGGTTCCACACACCAAAACGGCTTACGAGCGACGTAACTTAGCAGAGAAGCAGAGTAGCTGTGATAGTTGCTTATTTGCTTGGAAACCTGATGGCTCGGAAGCTCCTAGTAGCCCCCGCCTTGTCCTGACCAGCTCCAGTAACAATCTCAATACCCAAACAGTGATCCAGATATATTCAGCGTAGTAATTGCAAGTAAAGAAAGTAATTCTGGGCAAGTTTATAAATGATAATTGCTGAGTCTGGGTACTGAGTCGGAGGGCTAAGAATCGGGAGCTCCTCACCCCACTCCTACTGGGCGAGCCTTGTGGCACCTTCTTCCCTTTTTTCCTTTGCCACCGTCGCGCTTCACCGTGCCAACAACAGAGCGCTACAGCGTCATGGCTTACCTCCCAGCCTGTCTGCTCCTGCACAGAAAAGCCGCCAGCACCTCCAGCCCGCCAGTACACCGCCGACCTCAAGCAGCAAGCAGCAGCAACGCGGTACAAGGCGGTACAGTGCGGGCAGAGATGCGACGAGCAAACGCTGGAGCAGCAGCCATCAGGGAAGGGCAGCCATCGGCAGCAGCGCTGCGGCAGTGCGGCAACACGGCAGCCCGGTATTCAGTGCCGGCAGCAGCGCGGCAAGCTCCACAAGCTCCACCAGCTCGGCCAGGCTCAGTTTAAGGTTTAGAGTTTTTCCAGAGCTCAGAGCGGCTCACGGCTTGCAGCTTCCGACACGGCTTCCAACACGGCTCACAGCAACATCTTCACACCTATGCACCCGCCGTCCGTAGGTGAGGTAACGCGAGTATTTCGGTGTTCCCAAGGGTATTGACTATCCAAGTGTCTAGGTTTTTAGTTGTTTCCTCCTAGCTAAACTGGAAGTGTCCTAAATCCTTCTTTATCTAACTTCTAAGTTCCCATTGACTTTACATTGACTCTCGCGTGTGTGTAAATACACTGCACGCGCCGCCTGTGGGCCTCCTACTTCTAAACTAAGGTTCAGATAGTGTAGCCCCTGCGATTCCCTATGCCCTAGGCCTTTCCTTTTCTCGTGACGTGGTACTTATACCACTTTCTTAATATATGGTTTGCTTCGCCCCTAGGGCCTAACTGTAAATTGTGCAACTTAACGTATTCTGACTAAGTAACTTGTTATGTGCTTTGGCCTCTGATCTCATAAAGAGTTCAGAGGAGTGTGTTAGTAAATAAATACTTATATCTTTTATATATATCCTGTGTGGTGTCCTTTCATTTGGTATTCAAGGGGTTCCATATGGTAAAACAGCTGGCTTTACACGCCCTCAAGAGTCTTTTAGCCTAAGACTGTTCTGTCCACGCTACCACTAGGATAGCTGGTCTATAAGGTTGACTTACAACCATCACCATAAGGGTTGTTTGGACTGGTGCAAGGTGTTCACTAGAATAGTGAACATCATATACCAGGCCAACTTCTCCCAGAGACTACACGTGTGTAGTCAAATTATTAACATCTGCAAGAACATATAATACAACATCCACTCTAAGCTTGATTCCACTGGTGTTGCAGCCTGTCGTTTGCTTGGCGATGCAGGTGATTGCTTCTTGATGTGGAGCTTCCAGTGAGCACCTTCTGGTCCAGACTGATAGCTGGTTGAGGAATTGTAAGAAAACTTCATTACCTTGGAGGAAAAGTACTAGAGTATAGAAAACACATAAGGCAATGCAGGGACTGTGATAAAAGAATAGCCCAGAAGCAGGATCAACAACCATAATGAGCAACAGAGTAGGAAAAGTGACATGCAACGCACCAGGCTGTTCCATCACCTTCCTTTCATATGCTGGGGAAATTGACCTAGAACAGGAAGGAAGAATGGAAACAGGAAATTAATTCATTCCATAATAGATTGGGAATAAAGGAAAAAACAAGGATCAGATCTAGAGTTTGGAAGACAGTCCTTCGTTACTCCTTAATGGCAGATCAGATCCATATGCCAGGTTGTCAGTTAACCGTTTTCTGTATTGAGGGTTTGGCCAGACCGACCAACATCCATCATGATGGAAGAAAGTCTGTTAGCTGTCCTTTAGTCCTATGTTTTGAGCCACCCCCATCCTTCATTGTCGATACCACTCCATTAACGTTTGTATGGACGACTTCTGTCTGCCATATTAAGAGTTACCTGCCATCACAGTGGGACAAATGGACCCTCACGATGGTGGCCACGATTTCCAAAGGTAGACAAGTCTGTTGATGAAGAAACATCCACATCCGTGAGCACACATCTGATCAAAATCTACTCACCAACAACAGCTGCAGCTCCCACTACAAAGGACAGTCCTCAAACCTCACAAACTATTTACTTCTCATAACAAAAAGCACCAAGAGCAGAGCTAATTAAAAATATTGCTTACGATTTCTGAAAGAAGACAACACTCATTCTCGGAAAATGAGTTTACTGTGATGGTAGATGAGATAATTAGGCTTGAGCCCCAGTTGCTTGGAGCACAAAAAAACAAGCATGAGCCAGAGAAGTGAAATGTGGTCCATAGTTGTAGATAACGTGAATAATGTCTCCAACACCAGACACTCACAGGTGGACATCCACAAGGGGTGGACCAAACTGCAGCAGAGAGCCTCTTCCCTCCCTTCCAAGGCACACCAAGAGGCCCTGGCAACTGCTGGTGGGTATATCAGAACCCTAAACATCATGCCCTGAGAGGACTAAAATGTTCCAGTTCCTGGTTTGGAATAAAGATATCACTGCATTCTATGAATTTTATTATTTTATTTTGAGGGGACGTGGGTAAGCACAAAATGAAGTAGAACACACTCCTGCTGGGCTCTGTTGGACCACCTTGGAATCTATAATAATCTGAGCATATTGGTGTTGTACCATGATCGCGACAGACACCGGCTTCTGATGCAGGCTCAGCACTTCTCCTGCGGAAGCAATGTGTGGGCTCCAGGAGGGCGCCACGATTTTGTTTACTTAACTCATGGTGACTGACCCGCCGGTGTTGTCCTCCGTGCCTTCACTCTTACCATGGGGGTTTGCTGCTAGAAGATGCCGTGCGTACCTGCCTGCTCCCAGTGTTTCTTCCTCCCAGAATTCCTAGGGGCGGATGTGTATATGCCCAATTCAATATGGCACCCATCCATGTCTTCGATGGTATCTTCCCAATCAATCATGATTTCTCTTTTATGATGTCATTTTTTTGTATATAAGGAGATCAGAACAGCCTTGCCCTTGGGTCCCAACTCTTCGTCAGTCCTATTAAGGGTTTCTTCACTCCCTGTTTCCTGAATATGGCTTCCTGTTCTACAGTTTCTGATTGGTCCCTGTCCAACTCCTGCTTCTGCTACCACCTGTATTCCAGCTTCTTCTCCAACATTACCAACATCGGGAGGTTTTTTAGCAAGTTGCCTTTTTCCTCGAAACAAAGGTTCGTCCTGGAACGCACCATCCGCTTAGACGCTTTCATCATCATGGCTACTAGAAGGGGTACACCAAACCTCTGACAGACCAAGAAAGAGAAACCCTGAACCATCCGCTCACACCGAACTCAAAGGTCCTGAGTCAGGAGTGGCTCTCCTGAGCCTGACAATTAGTAGGCCAGTGAAGATATTTGAGATGCCCATTGTGTGCCTTCAGCATTTTAGTCGGTAGAGGGCAGACATTTAGGGCCAGATGTATCAAGATTACATTTTGCGAGTCAATAATAGCAAATTTTACTGATTCAATATTATAGACTCGCAAAATGCAATCTATGTAGGGTTTTACAAAAATGTTGCGATTCCTACATATTCCTTAATAGTTAGTCACAAACTGCGATACGCTATTAAGGAATGCCTAGAGGCCCATAGGATAGAATGGGAAGATATTTGCAATTTGCAAGTACCAAATACGTATTCGCAAATTGTGCATGGAATTTCATGGGTGCAAGGGGGCCAAAAGGCCACCCTGATGCACCCCTGAAATATGCATGTGTGCACATGCGGCGTACATGCGCCACAAGGCACTTAGAAAAATGCCAAAAAGTGCAAGGATTTCGCAAATTACTACCAACTAGAAGTTGGTGGTGATTTGCGATGCCTTAATGCCAATTCGCAATCTGCAATAGCTACAAGAATTGCATTTAGGAAATCTCAAATTGTGATTCCCTAACTGCATTTGCGCCTTAGTTAATCGCAAATAATTGCGATTACTCATATTGCGAATTATTTTTTTTTGATACATTGCAAAATGCATTTTCGTGATCGCAAACCGGCCGATTCTGCGTATTGGCCCGTTTGCGAAAAAGCGTTGATACGTCTGGACCTTAGTGTACAGAAGCTGGGAAATTTAGCGGCGATTTGAAAGTGGGCAGTGACTGCAGGACCAGGCACGAAGCCCAGTGGAACAGGTATGCCACCGATAACAACTTGAGGACGGGCGCTGCAGCTGGAGGCTGTGGGCTTGACTGCTGCCGAGTGCCAGAAAGGGGAGGAGAGAGAGTACTGGTGGCCAGGCTGGGCAGGAGCAGTGAGAGAAGAAGGTAGCCAGAAAAAAACAGGTTTGCATCTGCGGATTAGTGCAATGCCGGGGTCAGAGGTCCGAAGACTGCGTACACTGAAATCTGGTAAGTAAGCCCTCCCGAGGATCATCCAGACGAACAGCTTGATAGAGTGGGCCTAACCAGAGAAAATCTGTTGCATGCCCTTCATCATAATTAGATAACAATATTCTGGGACGGCCCACATACATGGACATGGACATTTTACAGCATGATTCCCTACATAATATAATCTGCTTATCTTGTATTGGAACTTCCTTCTACCACCCAAATTTAAGAAAAGTAATGACATAGATGTGACTCCCTTAAATGGGAACGCAACCATAATTACTGGGGCAGCATTAAACAGCCATCATTGACCCTGGAAAGACTAGCAGTGGGGTTGGCGCACGCTAAGGCGAACAGTGTAGTGCCATGTGGAGCATATATGCTGGGCTAGTAGGATATGGTCACTTACAAACTGAGTAATCACATCAACTACAATAAACAACCTGGGACGGATGTGCTGTTAGATATAATGGTGTGGAGTAGGGGCGTGGCTACCACCGAGCCAAGATGGACGCAGCCTAAAGAGCTCTGTGACCGACAAGCCCCTCGCTAAATAATCCGCCCATATATCCGCCATATCGCAGAAGCTGTACTACAGAAACGGACTCGACGTGCCCTCCGGAACCCATTACAGTAATCCGTTTCCCTCTACTCCTCGGATCCAAGCCGGGGCGTCGCCGTGAAGTTTGAGGCCTGTTTCAGCGCCGGGAGCCGGGGACTGGAGTGGCGGTCAGGCGCCGGGAAGGAAAGAGCAAAAGGCCGCCGAGTCACCGGCCGGCAGCCACGAAGTCAGGTATGCGACCCCGGGGCACGCATGAATAGCGATACCCATATGCCCATATGCTGCATGAGGAGGCTCCATAGTGGGAACGAAAGGGAGAACAAAACGCCTTCATCACCCCCTATAACTGCAGTATAGAGCGGGAAGACTCCGCCAGTTTAAATCTTCGCGCCATTACGGCCGGGACTAATGGCCTGCACTCAATCTCGGCACTGCAACCCAGGGGACCCCACCAGCCCTAACAAAAAAAAATAAAAAAATAAAAAAATCCTTCAGACCTCACCACTAGTGCAAGTGCACAGTGTTCCTGCCACACTGCTGGGAAACACGGCATTGCGAATCCTCGCACCCTGGATGGCCATATTCAACGCGGTAGCTCCTCACAAAGAAACTCCCCCTGCTGCTCAATGGTAACCTACACCAGCACACTACGCGCAAGTAAAGCAACGGTGGGCCATTCACTGGGGAGTTGAAGACCAGGCAATACGGGCACTGCGTGGTGACTGGAGTGGACGCATGAAACTGACCCTGTTCTGACCAGGTTGCCCACTGCGTCACCGCTATTCACAGTGAATAACTGGACAGTACGTGCACATAAACTGAACTCTAACCTCCCCACTGCACAATAAATCGCCAAACCAGTGAAGCCCTCCGACTGGGACAATGAGTGGCAGGGGGCAGAGAGCCCAACAGGCCCCAAACCTTGACAAGTACGCCTATCATAGAGAACCACCTGACAACGCGAAGGGGGAAACACCGAAAACGCCGACCCAGCCAAACGGCGACCCACCCAGCACAGACAAGGTTACTCTGCTAGACGTCATGGCAGCATTAAAAGAAATGCAGTCATCAATGGGAACAATCTCCACGCACATCTCCCTAATACGGGCTGACTTCGGGAAAATGTCGGATCGGCTCTTGGATATGGAAAAGACAACTACGGGGCTCGTGGGGGACACAGCGGACCTACAACACAAGGTTCAGAAATTGGAAGAAGATAATGCCGTACTTAAAGCAAAGCTGGACGAGCAGGCAGGCAGGTCACAGCGTAATAACGTACGCCTGATAGGTGTGCCAGAATCTGCAGGGGGCCCTGCCCTGGATCTATATGTGGAGGACCTCATACATAACCACCTACAACCGAAAGGCCTCTCCAACTATTTCTCAGTGGAGCGAGCTCATAGAGTGCCTGGGGGAAAACCACGACCGGGAGCACAAACATGGCCCATCTTGGCGAGAATCTTTAATTTCAGAGATCGTGACGCCATTTTGCAGGCCGCACGTGTAACCCCACCAATAAAGATGGAAAACTCGGAAGTCACCTTCTATCCCGACTACACAGCGGCAGTAGCACAACAACGAAGAAGTTTTGGAGATTTCAAGAAAGAACTCCGAGCTCGAGAACTTAAGTACTCCATGATCTTCCCGGCAAAACTACGCATGGAATCCGAAGGAAAAGCATGGTTTTTTGAATCCCCGACACAAGCGCAGGAATGACTCGACGGTTGGAGACCAGCTAGAGGACCCAAGAACCGTGATGGACAACGACACAACAGAGGATGATCAATGAAGCAACGTAAAGGAGAATCATCTCACTGCCAACAATTTGGAAAGTGACCAGCAATGAGACTTGAAACGTCGAACTGGTTCAGTGGACACGCTGCTGACGACAAGCTGATGAAGAGGCAGTGGGGGTAGGTGCGAAGAGCATAATGACTCATGGCCAAGCTAGATTCTATGAGGTGGGATGCTGAGGCCGGAAGCAGAGACTCCTAAAGGTAGGACACATTGAGCAAGCAGCAATGCCTGGACAGTTAAACAGCGTGGGGGGGTTCCAAAGAGGACACAGAAGTCTCACCCCCACGAACATTGTATTTGCGTTGGGACAATAAGCACTCTGCTCTGTTGGGGAGGTGGACGGTTTTAGATCCGCCGGGCAGGGAGGCAGGGAGGGGGGTATGGGTTTTGGATGTTTTATGTTCGCTTAGTTTTTGTTCTATTCACAGGTTGATGGCTTTGCAGACTCTACATGTACACCAATGGTCTCACTTGAGGTATAGCTCTATAAAATTCAGCACGTTGGTCCAGAGGACAGAGGTTCTCAGTGGGCACTTGGTTTGCACTGAATGGCACTACACCAACATTACAGGGAAATCACCAGAAGCTCTAGCACGCACACCAGGCGTTAGTGACTACCCAGATTCCACCCGGAAACAAATTGCGGTGATATGACAGCCTTTACTTCCTGCACACTATGTCAGGACATGGCATAACGGGACGTGATCCCCAGTTCCCACAATTAGTCTCCCCATTAATGACGATCATTTCATGGAATGTAAACGGGTTGGGACATAAAATCAAGAGGGGGCTTGTTCTGCAATATCTGAAACGGAAATTCCGAACAGTGGTGTTACTCCAAGAAACACACTTGACAGGGACGACAAGTAAGGCACTGAACCGTTGGGGGTTCAAAATGGCCGTCCATGCGGAGTTCACCTCAGGATCCAGAGGAGTTGGTATCCTAATAGATAAAATTCCCCACTGATAGTCGACCGTACATGGGCGGATGACCAAGGGCGATTCGCAGCAATCGCGTGCCAATGGGAGGGGCGGAAATACAACATTTGTTTGAAACCACTGCAGAGACTAAAATCCGATGTAGCTCATTGGAGATCCCTTCCACTGACGCTGCTCGGAAGAGCAGCACTCTTTAAAATGATTTCGCTCCCTAGGTTTCTTTATGCACTACACAATAACCCATTCTCTGTCCCTCTCTCTTATTTTAAAACAATTGACGCAGAAATCTCCTCCTTGCTCTGGGACATAAAACCGGCTCGTATAGCCCACACTAAACTGGTACGTAGCTGGTATGACGGAGGGATAGCCTTACCAAGTGTTAAACTAAACTATTGGGCTGCTCAATTGATGATTATTAATCAATGGCTCCATACTCCACAACACGAACCAGCATATAGACTTGACAGGAATATACTCCCGACAGAACATCTGATGAAGGCCTTATACACCAATAAATGAAGACATGCACTTACAGGCCCAACGGCACACACGGTAAAAATTTGGCATGTGTCACAAAGGGCTTTGGGATGGGAGGGAGTACTCACACTGGCCACCCCACTGTGGGAAACGCGTCGCCTGGGCACACTAGCAAATACTAAAGGGTTCAGGCAATGGGACCTAATTGGCATCACGACAATAGGTGACTTATGGCATCAGGGTGGAATCATTGCATTCACAGACCTACAAGAAAAGTACGGGAGGCTGATACGGAATTATTGTGGTACACCCAAATCAGGCACGAACTACATAGCGCCATCCCACCAGGCACGACACAAGCTGAATCATCCCCCCTTGAGGACAGGCTTCTCACTGACTACTTGGGGAAGAAAGCCATTTCCCAAACATATCGTAAGCTCGTAAATAATCTCCCGGATCCCACGGTGGTCCTCCGTAGCAAGTGGGAGGTAGAATTAGGAGACATAGAGGACTCTGATTGGCTGGAGGCACTAGCGTCTCCACGAGAGACATCAATCCCCTTCCGACAACTCAAAGTACTACAGCGCATATAACACTCCCGCACACTGTTGCATAAGTTAGACCACGCACTGGAGCCGTACTGCCTCAGAGTATGCGGAATCATGGGAACATATTACCATATCATATGTGAATGTCCCAAAATACAAATACTGGGAACAAGTAATGACTCAGATTACGGAGGCAAGCGAATTGGAAATTCAGCCAGATCCCGGGTGTTGTCTAATAAATATCTGGAAACCTACAGACTTAAATCGTGGCTTACAAACTTGGCCGACACATGGGATGGCGATCGCAAAGCGTAACATAGCTAAGAATTGGGGGTCGGGAATAATACCCAAGCCAACGCAATGGGAGTACGACATGGATGCAGCCATGGTGGCGGAAAAAGCGGTATATACTCATAGAGGATGTCCCAAAAAATGGACCCGAATATGGGGGAAGTGGAATGAATATAGAGGGAATATTTGTGAGCCACCACATGCGACATCTGACTCTGAGGCCAGCCCATAAAATTGCAAGGAATGAGTGCTAAATGTGTAAAGATCGGGACGGAGCTGGGGAGAGACAGAGGGAGGGATGGGAAGTAATACAGCTGTAGTATATAACTACTGTCTTGGAAACTTTTACATGCTAAATATGTAGGACAACCAGGGGATCGTCCCTCATCGAATGTGTATACCTCTGCCACATATATCAATACCGGATACAGTGAACCATGAACTGTACTGAGACGTTCATAATGAAGAAAATCGATGTATATGTATGTGAATATGAACAATTGCTGATAACTGCATTTTCTGTCAAAGCTAATAAAATGTTTTTTTTAAAAAGAAAGAAAAATAGTGTGGAGTAAGGGTGACAAGGGCCAGCTAGCATCGAAACAAGCACAGATGCAGATTGACGAGGGATCCAGCTCGAATTGCATGATCAAATCAGTACAGTTCACCTCAGAGGGTCATACAGAAAGGTTTGACGCTATATTACAAGCAATTCTTGGCACCAACGCAAATGAATATAAATGCAGTAGCAATTGATGTTAACCTCTTATGTGCAGATCATAGACAATTAAAGGAAAGGGTGACACACAATGAATCTGTGTTGGCTTCACTGCGACCTATAGTGCAGGTACTTCAGACAAAGGTGAAGGAGTTAACAGGGGCTATTGAATTTCGACGCAACAGTGTGAAGATGCCAAAGGGTGCTCACAGCTAAACAACATTCAGCTGGGGGGTGCCTGAAACAGTGTTGGGTTGTTTCGCAGTGCAATTCCTAGAGAATAGGTTATTAGATAATGTATATGGTGGCACTGCATCTAGTTTTTTCCAGCTGGGGCACAGAGTACCACAGCGCTTAACCATGCCAGGGCTGCAACCAAGCCAAAACAAGCCAAGTCACTGAATTTCTGGGATAAGCATCTAATCCTTCAGAAGGCAAGATTTTATTTTGACTGTTGAACTATACATGATTCAAATGATACATAGAAGAAAAAGTATGTAAAAGTGGTATCACAGTGACATTGATCCATGTATTATAAAAAAAAAAACATCCAGCGGCTCATGTACATTGAAGTGGAAATAAGAGTTGTATATATAAGTCACTCAAGAGACCTGCAAAGTGGCCTGCGTCTGCTGAGCAGAGTGGCTTGGCTGTCTCACTCATCTGTGTAACAACATACCTCTGGCAAAAACAGGTTGTAAGTGTACTGTTGTCTGCTGATGTCCAGACATTGTTTCACATTCTGTAGGAAAAATGCTGTCATAAATAGTATGTAAGAACTTAGGGGTACTGCTGTTCTTGCACTGTGTATCTTGCTAATAGACCCAACACTACACAAGGGGGTTGGTTGTGTTAGATGAAATCAACAACCTTAAATGTGTTTGACTCGCACCTGCATGGTGCCTATCAGAAAATGGGTGTAGTTTTACTATTTATAAGTATCACAATATAGCTAAATATATTTGTTTTTAAGTCAGAAGGAATCATTGTGAAGCTCTATTGTCTAAAGCACTTGAGCCTGTATATTGCAATTTGAGTGTAATGTTTGCCCACACTAACTTTCGTAAGAAGCTAGGATTGATCACCATTACTAATACTGACAGCCAAGTGGTTGGGGGCAGTCGACTTGGCACGGTGTTGCTTAAGCATAGCAGGATGAACCCAGGGACACGAGAGCCAAACAAACCTAGATTACACTAAGCCAGCTCTGTCCTATGGAGCCTAAAATCACTCTGTATCAATGATACACACAATATTTTGTAAGTATATTATGTAGAATTTACACCATGCCCCTCAATTCCATCAGAAGAGGAAGATAAATCATTTCAAAGCAGGTTGACATTATATATAACAAACATAAAGGGCAAATGTGTAATAGCATAATGTAGCCAGTTATATAGTAACAACTGTTATATTTTTCTAAAGTACAATATTTTATTACATTTTCTTCAAGGGGGAAAGCAAGATCAGTCACCATCTTCAACTTCATTGTCCAATTTGTCTGAGAAAACAAGATTTCAAGCCTTCAGTGGAAGCAGTACGCCTGATGAAGAGGATGATCTTGATCACCAGACTGGCCCATCTGGTTTGTATGGCCAGCACATGTAGCCTATTCCTCTGTTTGAGGACAGAAGATAAACAACATCCAGCAGAGTATGGCCCTGTCACCTACATCAGTGCCCCTACATGCTCCTCTGTGATCCCAAACCACTAATATCTATGGCCACTCCTGTCCTGGCTCTTGTCACAGGCCACAGGGAGGTTTGGAAATTGCAGGGGGGGGGGGGCTGTTGTGGGGAAGGAGGATCAGGTGGGCTCACCAACGTTAGCATCATGAATAGAGATGTTATGGGTAAAGCTATGCGGCAGGAGGATCAGCTGGCTCAGATTACTGACCTCCTAAGAGCCCAGAATGATCTCATGAGGGTTCTTAATGATCTCCTGGAGTGGCACCTAAAATGTCTCTATCACATTCTGGCGTGGTGCACGATAGTTTTAAAACACTGACTACACCAATGTCTAATTTAGCTTCCACTTCCCATAGTCAAGTACCATCTGCTGCCAGCTCAGTCCCAGAAGAATTTACAGCAAGCAGATGAACAGAAAGTTGGACACTGTTGCCCACAAAGCCATCCGTCACCACCCATTTTGACACTCAGGCTGCTTCCGTGGCCCTTAGAAGGGGTTGGTCACCTGGCCCAATTGAGGACAACACCAAAGAACCTACTACCAAGAGACACAAAAAATGATGACCAAATGTGAGCATCTGACCTATTTTCCCTATCCATCTGATGACCATGCATCCCCATCCGCTCATGGACTGTTGTCTGGAAAAGGAACCATTGAAACTGTTAGCTCACCGTTAATTTCTCCTCCAAGATACAAGTTGATTTTTTCTCTGGAAATCTTAATGGGTATAAAATGTTTTAATAATATTTTTGTCAATATAAATAATTACAATAATGTATAAAAAACAATGTGTTTAATGAGTTATTTGTAGTATATGTTTAGATTAAAAGTTGATTTATTAACAAGCCACAGATACTGCACATCAAAGTTACCAGATTTGGTACTCATGTAGCTTACACACAATACACATTTCATGACAAAAATACTTGTATAGCATCAACATACAGACTATGGAGAGAAGACACAACATCTGGAAGTAAAGACGGAAATAGAAAAAGTTGTATGAGAGATAATGATAAATGAAATATGACTGTTACAATGCTAGGTGTATAGTGTATTGTGACAATATAAACTCAGTGTTACATATCGGTAACAACTGGTCCTCTAAACATACAAATGGTAGTCTTTAGTCACACACTGGGCTGATCTCATGTTTTCCACAGACATTATTCTCAGACGCAGTCATAAACAACATCAAATTTTAGGGATCAGCCACAGCTGTTAAACTAAAGTGTATTTTCTAGGGTTTGACAAACGCACTATGTGTCAGGTACCTTTGATTAAACTCATGTACATTGGCATCACTCCATGACTGAGAGGAAGTGTGCCCCTAATTCTTTAAGGACCATCAACCAAGAGTCAAGCAACACGCACTGCAGATCTCTCTATGACCAGTATATGTGCAACACTACAAAGTACCCACCGCCTACTTCCTAGAGCCTCAGAAAATGACAGGATGACACGACCTAGGACACGACCTAGGAAGAATTAAGACGAGATATAACTCAGTTTGGAACAAACATTCTATTTTCCTTTGGTATTTAAAAAACGTTTATAAGCTAACATCAACTTTTGCTAAACATTACTCCTCATTATGCGTAGCCAATTTTATATTTGTGATTTTAAAACTATACTAGTCTACATTCAAATACAATATTAACCCAGAGGCGCAACTAGAGTCAAATTTCGGGAAGGGGGGTGGCGGCTAATATAAAATTTCGGGGGGTGGGCTGATTCTTCAAGCAAAAGGCAGAGTGGAACAGCAGGGGCTCTAAACGGGGGGGCATCAAACCCTCATTAACAAGCAAAGGGTCTTTAAAAGACCTGTGAAGTACTCAGTTGCAGCTGTGTGTGTGTCCGGGAAGCTGTCTCAGCCCAGGCTGACACACACAATGCTGGGGGCTGAAGCCCTTTGAGTCCAATGGGCATCGGGCGCCTGTATTAAACTCAATAAAACTTTGAAAATTCAAAGCAAACCTCAATATGAAAGGAAATGCGTTAATTAGTAGGTTAAATCCGAATAGAGAATATATCCATGAGGAAGAAAAACATATGCACTTTCTTCACAGTCATTTACCATCAGGCAAATATGTTGTCAATGAGCTCACCCCTGAGATCAGAAACTAGATGTAGTCATTCAAGCAGCTGGGCATGACCAGGTCCTTGTTGTGGACAGGCAAATAAGTTGACTCAGAAATGGCATTCGAGTTGCTTAATGTTTACTTAAAGGAGCCAGTAGCAGACAAATGTAACGCTGCCATCATCTTCACTATCAGAGGGATGGAAGTCGGAATTTTGATATTCAGCAAAGGTTCAGATCGGAATTTTTGTGCCAAAGCCTCTATGGTGTTCTTAATAATGTGTCATTCCTGCATGGCCTCTAAATCAGAAAGTGGGTTGACCACACATTCATTACATTAACATATCCTTCTCCGTCTTGTCAGAAATATATGATGGCACATCTGCAAAATATTAGCATAACGTGCAAATGACATAGGTGCACAAATTTAATGGGCGGATTTCAATAAGATAACATTTAGCCACATGTTTAAATACAGCAGCATAAAAAGGCGTCAGTGTGAAAAATGTAGATGTTTGTTATGTAGTAAAATCTATTAAGCCACAAACATAAATATATTCCACTAAGTAAATTATCTCAAAAATCAAATACACACAAAATAAAAAAGATCACTAGATTTTAAATTGTTTTTAAAGTAAAGATTACATTTGAGGAATAACCTACTTTTTTCTAAAAAAAAAAAAGGTATGTATTGCCAAAAATTCAATTTCACACTTTTTATTTTATTTTTCCTTTATATTTTGAGAAATCTGGCAAGATTGGTAGATATTACATCGCAGATGGTGTAAATGGATTGTTTGTAATGGGGACGTTCCAGTTGTTATTGACTGAATAAAAGTTGCAGATGACGAATTATTCGGTCAATGACATACAGCAAATCCGCTATACTGTCAAACATATCCTATGCTCACAATGTTGATTTTTGATGGTGGACCAGACATGGCAAATGCATGCAGTAACCATCATGGACGACGAACTAGCAAGCGAAGGCTGTGCATACCTTTTCTGGTGGCATTGGTCCCTAATGGGTTACAGTGGTCTGAGATTGACAGAATTCGTCAGCCACCATGTAGGAGTGTGTTGATGGGACATCTGTCACATTGGTGTACATATGTGTTATGCCCATTAGGTCACTTGCCTCCTAACCATCATTTGCAGGAGACTTCCTCCTTAAATTTGGTTAGGATCCAGCATGGTTCAAGGTGCAAGTGAAAGGGTCCCCAAATTCACTCCTGAGGAGTTGGACATCCCCACGGAGGGGGCCCTGACCTACTACAGGCAGCAATATGGTACAGCATAAAGTCAAGTGAGCTACATACAAGTATTTTTCTTAAGATTAAATATACGTTGAAAGAACTAATACAGTGAGTGACAGGACAAAGTGTTATAAACCCCTATAATCCCACAAATTAAGCTTTACAAACAGGACAGAGCAACACAAAAGAAATGCAGCATCCGTTGTTTCTAACCTTTGAGTTTGGCCACTTTCATTCACCTTCATTTACAATGTTCTAAGATTCACTTTTTTTAAATATCTTTATTAGGTTTTTTTCCGAATTACAAAACACCCTCTCCCCCCCCCCCAAGTCAGACAAGTTCAACAAGAATATTTCACATATAAGCACAGAGAAATTAGGAAATTTAGATGAATTCATAAATCATACATTAATGGCTAAATAGGTTAATCAACTAATCAAAACATTTCCAGTCTATTTGGGGAGATATAAACAGCATCTAAGTAATTATCGATTTCAAACAATTTACAACCATAAATAATAAAATTTTTGCAATTTTTAGATCATGCTGGTTATGGCCTTATGTTACAGAGAATTACCTTGGGATTGGGACCACTCAATTAAGGGATTCCAGATTTTCAATCCCCTGGCCCTCCGTCTTCTGCCTTTTCTTTTATATATAGCCATTTCCAAGTTAAATATAGCTAACAGTCTAGAGAACCACTGTTGAAAAGATGGTGGGTTAGGGTCTAGCCAGGCGGAGGCGATACAGATTCTTAAGACCGCCATTGCGATAAATACTAATTCATGTCCAGGGGATGGTTCTGCGAGACTCGTCGCCCCAAGCAAAATCATTTCATTAGAGTGGGCTATTCCGGGTTTTAGGACATCAGTTAAAAACCGTTCAATGTTCAGTTTTAAGGAGGATAGGTTTGGACAGGAGGAAAATATATGTATGCTGTCCGCATTAGATAATGTACATCTAAAACAACATGTACCCCTCCCACTCCCCCATTTAGCAATTCTATCAGGGGTATAATACATAAAAAAGCAGGTTTTATAAAACTGTGTTTGCAGTTTAGTTGACATAAGGATAGTTTGGGATAGATCATAGGCATAGTTAAATTCTTCTATGGTGATTGCTAATTTTCCCTGCCACTTCTGTGCTGTTTTCTCAAGATTGTTCGGAAGGAGGCATAACAAATGAGAATATATCTCGCCAATTGTGATTTTTTTTTTTTTTAAGGTTTCTGCTGTCAGTATTTTATCAAATGAGGTATTTTCCCTAATCCTTCGTGTTAAAAAGTCTCTGATTTGCAGATATTTCAAAAAATCCCTCCACTCCAAGTGATATATTATCCTCAAGGTTTCAAAAGAGTGTAACCCTTCATTTGAGATAAGACATCCAAAATGTGTAATTCCTGCCGTATTCCATCTATCAATACAGGCTCCTCTGAAGATTTCAGGGAGGACCGGATTGTTGCTTAGAGGAGAGTAGAGCGAGAGTCGTCCTATACCCAGTAATTTCCTCACAGCTTTACATGCTTTAAACCCCCCCAGTAAGGTCTTTAGGCAGACCTTTTTGTGGTAGCTATCATAGAGAAATAGCCACAGATAGCCTTTACTCTTATTGCCTAATAAAAGCTGATGGATTGATGGTTGGTCTTCCCCTGAGACAGTCTCATTATCATCTAATAGAAAGAAGAGTTCATGATTATATGAGAGCATACATGCCCAATAATATAGCTTAAGGTTAGGGAGGGCTAAGCCTCCTTTTTCTTTAGGAAGAGTCAAGAGCTTGTAGGCTCTTCGAGGTTGTGAATAAGGCCAAATAAAACTAGAAAAAGTACGCTCCATCAGTTTGAACCAATATTCAGAAATTTCCAGATTAATTGCTCTGAACATATGGAGTAGTTTAGGGAAGAAAACCATTTTCAGTGCATTTACACGGCCAATCAAGGATAAGTATAGGTTTTCAGACAGTGAAGATCTTTCTGCATTTTATCTAGCAGGGGGCTGAAGTTTAATTTGACCACTTTATCGAGTTTGGAGGAGATACATACCCCTAAGTAGGTCGCTTTTGTTGTCACACGGGGATCTACCATAGTGCATTTGTCGTTTACGATTGCTTGGGTTTTACTCTGGTTAAGAGCGTAACCGGCCATATTACCAAAGTTTTTAGCCTCAGTTTCAATTATAGGTAAGGCTAATGCCGGATCTGATGTTACTATGGCGATGTCATCGGCATAGGCAAGAGTTTTAGTCATATAACCTTGGGTCAGTATAGGGATAATACCAGCATTAGATTCCAGACTGCGAATAAAGGGATCAATGTAAATGGCATACAGCAATGGGGAGCATGGGCATCCCTGTCGAGTTCCCCATGATATTATTAATTCTTTAGAGAGATTGCCATTTACCATCACTACAGCTTTAGGGTCGGTGTATAGTTTTTGTACTGCCTTAATGAATCCGTGTTTAAAGCCCAGATGACCCATTGCCAGCCACAGAAATGACCAGGAGACCCGGTCAAAGGCTTTTTCGGCGTCTAAGAGAATAAGCGCCATTGGGTCTCCCGTCACCTCTGTACTGTCAAAAAGGGTGATCACTCTATGAATGTGATCTGTAGTTCCTCTTCCAGGTACAAACCCGTGCTGGGAATTTGAAATAAGTTTGTGTATTAATGGTGCCACTTGATTCGCTATTAATTTGGAATATATTTTTGAATCCACGTTGATTAGGGTGATGGGGCGGTAGGAGCCCATCTGATCTGGAGGTTTATCTTTCTTCAAGAATATGACTATTTTGGCTTTTGACCATGACTTTGGTGGTTGTCCCCGTTAAATATGTGAACACATTAATTTAAGAAAATCTCTTTGATTTGATCTAAAAAAGTAATATAAAACTCTAGAGGGATAAAGTCCAGGCCAGTTGCCTTTCCTCTAGGCAAAGCCTTCACTGCCTCTAAAATTTCTTCCAGGACTGGTATCTCTTCTAGATCATCCTGATCTTCTTCAGAAAGTCTACTAGGTAGTCCCTGATTTAAGTATTATCTCATACTGTCTGTATCGGCCCCTCCTTCCTCGGAGTATAAAGTGCTATAAAAGTGCCAGAATGCCTCTCTAATTTTATCGCTTTCTGTGATTAAGCCTTCCACTGGGTATGATATTTCCTGTATGAAATTCTGAGATGTTTGTTGCCTCATACGTACGGCTAATTGATGGCCAACTAATTCGCTTACTTCGTAAATTTTCTCACTATGAGCGGTGGCTTTTTTAACCGCTTTGGTGATAAATGTATTCATGATAGCAGCCTTATTAATTGTCACTTGATATTGAATTTTGGTGAGCTCTTCTACCGTTAAAGAATCATGGGTTGCCCTAATGAGTTCTTCTTCAGAACCCTGTAATTTTCCTAGTAGCGATTTATATTGGTCCCTGGCCAATTTATTAACCCTTATTGAGTATTGTGTAGTTTCCCCTCGGATTCCTGATTTTAGAGCATCCCACACTATCTCTATAGAGGTACTCCCTACATTATTTTCCAGGAAATTGGGAATCCATGCTCGCATGTGATTGCAATAGTCTTCTTCAAGGAGCAGGGATTTCTCGAAGGTCCAGTTTCTTGGCTTCTGGCCCCATTGTCTCAACTCTAGGGTGCATACTAGAGGATTATGGTCAGGGAGTACTCGAGGCAGTTTTTCTATTTGTGTGATAGAGTTTAATGTCTGTGATAAAAGAAAATAGTCAAGCCTTGCATGAACCTGGTGTGGATTTGAAAAAAAGGTGTAGCCAGAATCCTCAGAATTAGAGATCTGCCACCCATCCTGAAGTCAGTGCATATGACATAAATGTTTTAGGGCCTAAACACTTTAGGTTTCCTCCCATGATACACCCAATTATCATTCATTGACCAGTCGGAGGGTAAACTAATATTGAGATCCCCGCAGATGAGTACTGGTAGTGGCCAATGTGCAAGTTCACTAGAAACCTCATTTATCAGGGTGGGATCATCACAATTACTCCCATAAATTGAGCAGATGGTAATTAACTGTGATTGTTCAAACTGGCATTCCGTAATTGCCCACCTGCAGAATTTATCTGCTTTGCATCGGTTGAAGCTAAAACCTCTGCCTCTAGCTAAGATTGCCACCCCACTAACATGAGCTCCCTGAGTGGTAGCGCAGATTAATTTGTATCCCAATGTTTTTAAAAGGTGTAGCTGTGAACCTTCGATATGCGTCTCCTGCATACATACTATGTTGGGGCCTGAGGTTTGTAGGCCCACCGCAACTGCTTGTCTCTTCTTAATATCATTTAGGCCGCAGATATTAAGTGACATAATCTTCAGTGCACCCTTTTGTTTGTACTACGTATTTTATAAAGATATTCTCCCATAAGTAAGGTATTAGTTATAGTTTTATAATTATCTTTTTCTCTGTGATTTGTAAAATTCCTCACTGACCTTCCCCCTAGACCCCCCTCATTCCCTCCCCCCACCCATCACCACCTTTGAAGGTTACCTGACCCTGTCTGGACCAGGGGGGTGACATCCGTGAAAGCGGGCCCTGCGGGCTGGGCTAGTTTAATAATGTGTATTATATACTTATCTAATCCCCACTAAACCAAAACCTAAATAATATGATAACATTACACACTTATAAATTAAATATATTTTCCAGCCTGCTTAGCCATTCTATTAGTTCTTAACGCTTCCGCAGAGTATCGTTCCTAATTAATACATATTGGATTAGTTAATTCAGCTTATCTATTCCTTCTATAAGTCCTTTTTAGTGGTTTTGCATTATTTCCCTGAATTTCGTGATCCAGTCCCTTAGATTTCTCGTAAATAGTCCTCCGCCTGTACTTCGCTATTAAAGTTTCTCGTTGAGCCTTTGAATATGATTTTCAGGCGTGCCGGGTTTTGCAAAAATACTTTTGCTCCAATTTTTTCAAAAGGTCCAAATAGCTGGCGCATTTTCCATCTTCGCTCGACAGTAGAGTGAGAGAAGTCCGGTCTAGCAAAGAATTTGAATCCCTTATATTCTCTTTGAGTGGTAGGTCTGGCAAGGTCATAGATTGCTTCACGGAGAAGGAAGTTGCCAAAGTAGACCAGCATTGCCCTGGGATATTGATGTTGTTTATTAGAATGTTTTGATGGCCTTAGAGGAAACCGATGGGCCCGCTGTATCTCCCTTTCCATATCCCAGGCTTCCAACTCCGGAAATTATGTTTTAAGAATGTTAATCATTGCTCCTCTAGCATCGTCTCCCTCAAAGTTTTCTGGAATTCCAAGGAACCTTAAATTGTTCCTTCTAGATCTATTTTCATGATCTTCCACTTTGGCCATGAGATCCTTTATTATTCCATCTTGTTCTTTTTCGTTTTCTTGGAGCTTCACGATATCTGTTTCGAGATTCTCGGTGCGAGTTTCCACCATGACCATTCTCTCAGACATCTCAGAGCAAATGTTACCCACTTTTTTCACTGCGCCTTGTAGTTTTTCAATAGCCCTGCGATTCCTTTGGCTATCTTTTTTCACATCCTCTTGAATTTTTTTTATTGAGCTTAGCACCTCGATCAATGAGGGCTCAGTTGTTTTTTGACGTGATGTTTCTCCTGGTGATTTAGTCATTGGGCTTTTCCGGGTAGAGTTAGGTCTGCTTTTGGTATAGTCCATGTTGTTACCGGGGTCTGTGGTCTCTTCGTTCATCATATTTTTTCCTCTTTTATGTTTCATCCTTTTTTTCCCCTCGCTCCTTTTCTTTCTAATGTTAGTTTCGCTGAGTAGTCTTGAATTGTTGGAGCCAGAGATCTCCAAAGGTACAGAGTCAATTTTCGCACCGGGACTTGATTCACTTGAGTCGCTTAGTTCACTTGAATCACTTGAGATAGACATCCCTGTTTCGTATAGTTCTGATTCGGAGTCTTCGTCTGAGAGTGAGTGATTAGCTGAGTGTAGTTCATTCCCAGCTGGGTGCGTTTGCGTGTTGAGAGAAGGATGTAGATGCTCAGCTTTCTGATTCATCTCTTTTTGATCAGATTGCTCTCTCTGATTAGATATCATTGCGTCAGCCTCTACATCAGCCTCTATGGATGCCCTTATCTCATTGTCCCTCATATTGGGGTCAGCTTTCAGAGTTCCTTTGCCTAGCCCTGTAGTATGATTCCCCTCAGGGTTGGTTTCAATTAGGACCATACTTTGAGCATCCTTGTAGTTTTCATTCAGCTCTCTAAAGTTCTTGCTTTGTAGTTGGCTCTGTACTTTTTCATTTGTTGATGCATCGCTCGGGCACTCCTTGGGTCGGGGGCTGAATAGATTAGATATTCTTGGCTGGGATGTTGCCGGTAGTCCAGTATTCTTAGCAGCGGCCTTTAAATTTTTTATAGTCTGTAACCTCTGCGCTATTTGGCCATTAACTCCAGTTTGGCGTTTCCCTCTATTTCCTCTGTTTCTCCCCCTTTCTCATTCTTTTTGCCAGCCTCTTTCTCCTTCTCTTTCTCTCTCTCCTTGTGTTTTGCCTTTTCTCTTTCCTTTTCCAGCTTTTCTGCATTTTTATCTTTAGTTTTTCCTTTCTCTTGGGATTCATTTCTTGCCATGTCTTTTTCCTTTGCTCTGGTTCCAGGGCCTTTATGTCTGTTAATTATATGTGAAGTAGGTGCCTCTTCAAGTATTTCTTCAATTTCGGCACCCTCAAGATTTTGATTTCCTAGGCTTATCACATCCTTTAAGTATGCCGGGTCTTCTTGGATCGGTGTATCTCCTTGTAAGAGAACGCCTTCTTCATCCCTCTTTTCTCTGTTGCGAGTCGTATTGCTTAGTGCTGCTGTTTGTATTTTCTGGCCTTTTTGGCTTTTTTGGATTTTTTGGTCGTTTTGTACAGCGAGCCCCTCTTCTCCATCCTCTTGGCCCTCTCCAGTGTCCCTCGCCATATCTATATCCTGAGATGGTGCTGCAATCAATCTCTGATTGTTTCCTGGCGTCTGTAGGCCCGTCTGTAAGCCCAGCTGAAGTCGTCTTCCTTGGATTTCTTGGATTTCTCTCTTGCAATAAGAGCGTTTTCTCAGGAAGATTTCACTGCTCTTCTGGCCTTTTTTGTACTTAATTTCCTTCAGACAGAGATTTAGCACACTCCGTGAGGCATCAGTAATGGAGGAGCAAAGTTTACACAGCTTAAACAGTTGAGATTTTGTTGCTCCAGATATTGATGAAAAAAAAGGGATATTGATCACTATATCAAGTAAAACAGATGACGTGGTCACAGTTCCAGACCCAGCGCAGCCTTCAAGACTACGCCTCCTTTTTAGTAGATATGTTCTGCCTATGAGCAGCATTCGCTCCCCCAGCTCTTTCCTTCTCTCTCCTTCTTACAGCAGCTTCCTGCGTTTCCCTGGCAATGAGAGGCGCGGGATACGGCGCGCGCGTGAGATTTAATCCCCTGCTCTCGTGTTAGCAGATGAAGCTTTGGAGCCACGGAGGCAAGACGAGGGAGAGATATCGGTGCCTGTCTGCCTTGAAGAGGAGAGGGCAGCAGTCGACAGAGGCGTTGGTGTTGGCGATATATCCACAGTAAGATACTTGAGGATGACGGGGTGAGTCAGAGGTGAGAGTGCAAACCAAGAGACTTGGGAAAGGCAAGAGAGGCAGGGAGAGAGGATCTTTAACAAGTTATAGCTGTGTGAACACAGAGCTAGGAGCCAAGCAGTGATGCGATAACGGTGACAGCATTTAGCTGTTTGTAGTCGATAACAAAGTCAATGTTAAAAAAGAAAATTCATTTCGCAATCATTCCTTACCCGGTGCGGAGCTCCCATATTGCAAAATAAGGATGCGGCGTGTGGCGTTCTTCAGACGGGGGTTCTTTGGATCAAGTGTTGCAGTAGTATTGTAGGCTGGTAAAACGTAGGTCGGAATGGCTCAGAATGGCATCAGATTGATGTAGGGAATCATAATAATTGGGCGAAATGTAGAGACGTAGAAAAGTATTCTCTTTGGTGTAGGCTGCCCAGCGCCGCTGAGCACTGCTGCTGCGGCCGCTCACACAGACGCCATCTTCCTTCTTGCAGCAATGTCCATTCTGAAGGCCAATGTTCTAAGATTTACATTGAAACATTGAAAACACAGCAACCTGTGCAACCGCCCAGCTTTTACAAATAAAAGGCAATGACTGACTGAAGATCCACAGATGTTTATGAAATACAGATATGTTGGGGCACTTCTCACACATATTATAGAATTTGTTGGACAGTATTACATCAGGATTTGGGATGTAATGTAGTTCGCAACCACTGCAACAAAGCCTGTCATGTTTTCATTGAATGGTGTAAGAATGACATTAGTAATTTAGGACATAGCACATTTTAGCCAAGTGTAGCCCTGGCTGTGGAAGTAAGCATCCCAACAGTCAAGCCAGCTGGGACACTTCCATTAGAAAGACCACTGTGCACTTTACTCTAAACATAACATTTATACATTCCTTTTGTGGACTGGGTACTCCATCACATTTTTGCTCCCCGGTGCACAAGCCCTGGTTTTCAGTTTGGCAGAAGGGTTAGTCTATCTCAAAGTAACAGATACTCCGTTCACATAATTCAAGTGCCATAGTATATAATGCACTTGCAATAAGATGGACGTATTATTCGTCATGCTGTGATGGAGTAATTTATTTTAAAAAAATACAAAATTAGACCAAGAGTATTGTTACTTAAAGGCATTGCAAAACACGGAGTAATGTCCATCTTAAAATTACAATAAACGAGTCACCAATATTAAAGCATGACAGTTGGCCTCATTTAGAGTATGGGCGACATGTTATTCCATCACAATGTGACAGATATCCCATTCACCTTATTATAAGTCCCATAGCATATAATGCATTTCTAATAAGGTGACTTTATATCCGTTACACTAGTGACAGAGTAACGTGTCCACCAAACTCTAAATCAGGCACAATAAAGGTCAAGTCAAATTCTGATCATATCTACGTAAGGATGTTTTACAAATCATGAGGTTTACCATTAGATGGGTGGGTTTAATGGCACTTTATTTTGTTTTCTTACCTACCTCTGTCTAGTTCAGGACCCATGAAAAGAAAAAGATCTGACAGGCCACTGCAAGAAGAGGGCACCAACAGGGGTATTGAGATGCCACAGCATCCACTGGTGCAAATCTTAAAAAGACCTCAGGCAGAGTCTCCATCTCATTGCAGTAAATCAACTGGGAAGGAACTCTTAGCAGCAAAAGCAGGTGAGGTGGTCGCAGACTCCCCACCCATCGTGTGGCGTATTTTGGATGTGGCCTACTCTTGACTTGGACGAAGGGCTAAAGGTCATAGATCAGCGAAAAAGGCCATGTTTAACCACTTGAAAAAATATTTATGTTGGTTATAACCCTTCTTTACAGTTTGCAAGTTTGAATAATATGTGCCAAACTTGACTGCTATACTGTTCACCCTATTACAAGTGCCATAAGCTATAATAGACTTTTGATTCAGAGGATAGTATATCCATCTCATTAATGACTGAGCAACCCAAACGAGAGCCCTATGGGTCTGTAGTAGTTTCTGTGTAAATACTAACAATGCTTTACTAAATGTGTGCCTGTAGTTTTGCACGCTATTAAGTATGGTCATGAATACCTATACTAACATATGTATGTGTAGACTACCTAACAAGCATGATTTTAAAAAATGCTATATTTTTGAGGATGTGATCCTCCATTGCAAATATGAAGGATATCCCATCTGCTGTCAGTAACTTAGGCAATAATGTTAATGTAACAAGGCAGATGGGGTATCTTTCATATTAGCAAAGCAATATCCCCTCAACCAAACCTGAAACCAGACCCTTCTTCAAGTGATTAGTGAGGGTCACACTCTTGTGGCACAGGAAAATGTGTTGGTCATGCTCATCTTTAACAAATGTGATGTTTTGGCATGACTGTGCTAATTAAAGCACTCTGTAACATGGATAGTGTCCCTTGGCCATTACTTGTGGGAGACGTTTGTAGTGGATGTCCTAACACACACCCACACTCATGTGTAGTTTGAGGTTAAGCCCATAAAGTCCAGAAGGTGCGACTGCTGTTTCAGGTTATGTCCATATAGTAGAGTAAGAGTGATATGAATTTGAATGCGGGCATGGGATAAGTGTCTATACCATGCTAGGAACATTGCGGTCAACAAGATTTCAAACGTTAAAGGTAAAATATGTCAGATTTTGAGTTTGGCAGTTGGGATAGTCCTTAACAAATATGTCTGAGCACATACACAATATGGCAATTGCATTCAAGTGTATGGCACTGTCATGTCTTCTAGGATAGTCCCATCATGTATACCCCATTTCTACATATATTCTCCCATCCACACGACAATAACGATTCTAAACAGGTGTCCTTTTACTTAGTAGCGTGCTCCTGTCTCTTCAATACCAGGCTCTTGGTACTCTATCACAATCCCTGCACCTGACGTATAGAAACATGTCCCCAGGCATGGCAGAATTATGCTGTATAAGGGTCACCACTTTTTTTTCATCCTTGGCCAACAGCCAGCTGTGCATGATCACACTTGTTTGGAAAAGCATCGGTGATTGTTTTCAAAACATTTATGATTGTTTTCTTAACACCCATGATTGTTTTTTTTGTTCAAATCTGTTTTTATTGTGAACACAGCGATAAGCCTACAACCCCTCATCGGGGCCGGCCGCGCAGATAGAAATCAATAATAGGAGTAGGTAACCAGGTGGGGTGGAATCCTTAAACACAGCGCCCTGCCTACAACCCCCAGGGGGCCGGCCGCGTGGCCTAAGGGAGTAGAAAGCAAGAGGTGGCCATGTGCTGGCAATGTGCCATAGTACGGGGGAGGCGCGTATGAGAAGGAGAGCAGCGGTGTCACATTAACAAAGGCCCGACAGGGGCCAAACTGCCCCAAAAGGGGGGCGAAAGCCAGAGTGGCAAGGCAAGGAAAAAGAGAAAGTCGGAAGAGGGAGAGCAGGGGTGAGGTGGAGAGGGGCCAGGGAGGTGTATCTGCGGTCGCCCATAAGAGGCATAAGACGCAAACCAGCATTGAGGGAAGTGACTATGAGCCTAGTCTGCTTGGGTCGGCAGGGATGAGGGCGTCCTCAAACAATTGCAAAGCGCGGAGCCTGGGAGACATGTGGCGGGCATAGCTTATGGAGCACAGGTGGCGCACGAGGGGTTCCCACACTGCCTTGAATCGCACCCCCCTTGATTGTATCCGTGCCGTGAGCAGCTCCATGGTCAGGACCTGCCAGAGGCGCACGAACCAGGAAGCTATCGGCGGTGCCTCAGTCCGCTTCCAGTATAGTGCAATGAGTTGTTTGGCGGCGCCTAGCATGTGGAGGGTGAGGATCCAGTCGCTGCGCGTGAGTGCTTTAAGTGTGGGGGGTCGTATACCCAGCAATAGTGTGCAAACCTCCTCAGGGAGGGGAAAACCCAACACCTCCTTAATGTGACTGAGGACCTCCTTCCAAAAGACAGCCAGGGCAGGGCACGACCACCAGATGTGTATGAAATCGCCAGTCGCAGTGCCACATCTCCAGCACAGCGGTGAGGAGGCAGGGAACATTTTGCTTAGTCGCAGGGGGGTGTAGTACCATTGTGTTAACATCTTGTATGCATTTTCCCTCTGCGGGATGCTGCGGTAGGATTTGGGGATGTCGTTCCAGAGCCTAGACCACTGAGATGGCGTGATCTCAGTGCCAGTTGCCGTCTGCCACTGCCTTTGGTAGGGATGCGCAGGCGGAGTGGTGGGATGCTGCAAGATGTTGTAGATTTGGGAGATGAGTCGTTTCAGTCCCCCGAGGGAGCGTGCCAACTTTTCAAATGGAGTGTGCGCCCTGGAAGCGGCCTGGTACATGTCATCTCCCGAGGTCCAGTGGCGCAGCTGCGCGTACTGCAAGCTAGCAGTCGAGGGGAGGTTGAACTCCTCTTTGCAGTCCAGCCACGATTTAGGCGACCCACAAAGAAAAAGATCTCCTGCAACCCTGCAGTCTCCTTGGGTCCAGCTCTCGAACGCCCGGGTCTGAGCAGCAGGGGGAAAGTGCGGGTTGCCGGCAATGGGGGTATGCGGAGAGGGGAACGTGGTCAGACCTTTGGACACTGCCACTCTGTCCCATACTTCAAGAACCGTCCTCGTGGGGACCGCCATGTATGCACTTCTGGAGCGCGCCACCCGCGGTAACCAAGGCAGGTCCCATATGGTGCGCCCCGTAACCACTCGGTCCATGTGGAACCAGTGCTTGTCGCTTTCGCGTGCACCCCATTCTATCACGAACCGGAGATGCGCCGCCCAGTAGTAGTGGAGAAGATTCGGGCAGGCGAGGCCGCCCCTGTCCCTCGGCTCCATGAGGACTTTCTGTGAGAACCGGGGTCGTTTGCCTCCCCATATGAAAGACGTGAGGTCGCGTTGGAGGGTCTTGATGCAGTGAATCGGTATCGGGGTGGGGAGGCACTGGAAGACATATAGAATGCGGGGGAGGATCGACATCTTGACCGCGTTGAGCCGCCCTAACCAGGAAATCATCAGGGGTTTCCATTTCCGCAGGTCCGCCAGGACATCCTTTCGGCAAGCAGCCCAGTTTTTCGAGGACCACGAGTCGAGGCGAGGAGTGAGGTCCAGACCCAGGTAATTGATGTGTTCATCCGCCCAACGGTAGGGCGTGACCTCCCTCAGTAGGCAGACCTCCTCCTCGGGGATGGTGAGGTTAAGCGCCCAAGATTTGGTGTGGTTAAATTTAAGGCCAGACGCCCGCTCGAACAGTGTGAGGGCGTCGTGTACCGCTGGGAGTGAGACTCGAGGGTTCGTGAGAGTAAGGATCAGGTCGTCCGCAAACAGCGCTACTTTGTTAGCACGCCCCCCGTGGGGGATGCCATGGATGTCAGGGGTACGTCTAATCAACTCCGCCAGCGGCTCGACCGCCAGGGCGAACAGGAGCGGCGAGAGCGGGCATCCCTGCCTCGTACCCCTGTGGATCGAGAGCGGCGGTGTCAGTTGGCCGTTGACCCGGATTCTAGCCTGTGGTCCAATGTAAGGGGCCATGCACCTGGAGATCATGGTAGGGCCAAGACCCAGTTTCTCAAGGACCGCCCTCAGGAAGGTCCAGTCGACCCGGTCGAAGGCCTTTTCCGCGTCTAGCGAGAGGAGGCAGGCTGGGATTTTCCAATGGTGTACCTTTCCCACCAAGTGTGCCAACCTGCGAACATTATCGGCCCCCTGGCGGTCTCGTATAAAACCCACCTGGTCCGGGTTCACCAGACCCGGCATATGTGGATCCAGCCGTTTGGCCAGGATCTTAGTGTAAATCTTAAGATCGGTGTTAAGGAGGGCGATGGGGCGATAGGAAGCACACAAGTCGGGGTCCTTCCCAGGTTTGGGGATCAAGGCTATTTCCGCCATGCCCATATCGGGGGACGGGCCGATAGCGTCAGAAAAGGATCCATAGAGGCGCAGTAGATGTGGGCGGAGCTGGGTCAGGAACAGGCGATAGAAGGCCAATGGCAGGCCATCCGGCCCCGGGGTTTTCCCCACGGGGAGGTCCCCTATAGCCTCTGTCACTTCCTCCTCCCGCAGGGGGTCCTCCAACGTGGCTGCACACGCCGGGGACAGCGGGGATCCCTCAAAGTTCGCGAGCACGGCCTCCCGCGCCTCCGCAGAAGTGGGCTCCTCGGCGTATAGAGAGGAGTAATACTTAATGAACGCAGCCTGTTTGGCCCTCTCAGAGGTGGCACGGGTGCCATCCTGCCGCATGACATTAGCGATGTGGGCCCTAGCGGCGCGCGCCCGCAGTCTGCCTGCCAGTAGGCGACCCACTTTGTCCCCTCCCTCATAATACCGTTGCTTGAGCGCCAGCAGGGAGAATTCCGCCTTGTTAGTGCGCAGGGCGCGAAGTTGTCCCCTGAGATTGGCAAGGGCTCTCTTTGTCGCCCGAGTGGGGGCGTCCCGATCCTGGGCCTCCGCCAGCTTGATCTCGCTGGCCAGGTCAGTTTCCAACTTGAACACCTCTTTCCTCCGTGCCGCCGCCAAGGAAGTGATGTGGCCCCGAATGGTGGCCTTGAAGGCGTCCCACACCGTGTGAAAGGGCATGTCAGGGGTGTCGTTAACGGTGAAATACGAGTCTATGGCGTCACGGATGCTGGCAACGTCATCCGGGTCTCGAAGGACTCTCGGCGGGAGCACCCACCTGCGTTCGCGAGCGGCACGAGCCTGGGGGTCCTGCAGCAACAGCTCCACGTGGGCGTGGTCCGACAGGGAGATGTCGGATATAGCAGCAGCTAAGGAGTCTCGGGTCAGTTCAAGAGAGGTAAACAGATAGTCGATACGGGAGTACGTCCGGTGGGAATGCGAGTAGAAGGAGTAATCTCGGGACCCCGGGTTATGGTAGCGCCATATGTCCACGAGACCCAGGTCCGTAAGCTGCGTCTTGAGGGTAGAAGACATCGCTCCCGCGCCGTTAAAGGGGGCGCCCGCGCGATCCAGCTCGGGGTCCCAAACAAGATTGAAGTCACCGCCCAGGATTGTATTAGCGTCGCCCATTGGGAAGTGTTCCCGCAATAATGTCTGGAGGTACTTGTCCTGCGACTGGTTGGGTGCATACACACACCCTAGAGTGAACTGTGCACAGCCTATCTGTACCGTGGTTCGGAGGAAGCGCCCGTCAGTGCTTTTAAAGGGTTTCACGGGTCCCCGCCTAATGCCAGCCCTACAGAGGATTGCCACCCCCGCCGTCTTGGTGTCAGAGGACGCCCAGAACTGTGTGGGGTATCTAGGGTGCGTCATGCGTTTGATGTCTCCCCTGAGGAGGTGTGTCTCCTGGAGGAGAACAATGTCGGGGGAGTGGTGCAGGAGGTAGCGCCATACCTGCCTTCGCTTGTTGGGAGAGTTGAGCCCCTTGACGTTAAGGGAAAGGACCTTCAAGGGTGTAGGGATGTTTGCTGTCATAGCGCTAAGGGGGTTTGGAGTCGCGCAGATCCCGGCCTAGCAGACCTCCCCGCGAGCGGGACAGCAGAAGCGTCAACTCGTCGCCAGCGCGGCAACTCCCGCAGGACCCACCATGCCACCCCTCCGCAAGCGCGGGGAAGGAACAGGAAGAGGGGGATGTGCAAGGGGGAAGTAGGAAGAGAGGAGAGAAAGAAAGAAGAAAAGGCGCAGAGGGGGAAGAGAACCAAAACAGGCCAACGGGCCCAATGTACAGTGTCCCAGGTACCGGACATCCTCTACCCGAGGGTTAGGATGAACTCAGGAATGTCACTTCCTACGGGACAAAGGGAGGGAGCGGAGATCTGGGAAAGTAGTGTTCAAACAAGTCGTCTCAGAGCCCGTCTACCCCGCTGCTTCAAGGTAGTTCGGGGGGTGCGCCGGGCCGTGGGGTCCATTCGGCCCGGTCAGGCACCCACAGGGCGCTGGAGCTCGGCGATGCGGTGCTCGGCCTGGAAGAAGCGAAGGGTGTTGTCCATTTCTAGAGCAGTGGGATCAGGCCACCGTGATGAAAGAGGGCAAGACCAAGCGCCCAGCTGGCAAGCGAACGCCCAGGGTAGCATGTGATACAACAGCAGCGATCAGCAGCCATCCAGCGTTGAGGGGCGATCCCCACCCTCCGAGCCAGAAGCGAGTAGCTGGGAGGCCTGCCCCTCGCGGTCGCCCTCAAGGGAGCGGATGTGTGCGATAATGTCCTGTTTGGACTGAGAAGTAGAGAGCGCGTCCACCGGAGGGGACCTTCGTCGGGGGCGCACAGTGGACCAATCTGGGCGCGGGGGGCCCCTCTCCGAGCGGGGGAGGCGAGTCGGGCTGTGGTCCGGGGACTCTGGCATGCTTAGCAGGTGCGCCGCTTCTCGGTAGGACCGGAGAGCCCTACGCTTGCCCTCCCACTTGAAGATGAGAGCAAAAGGGTGGCCCCACTGGTAGGGGACGTTGAGGGTCCGGAGCCTCTCGGTGATCGGGCGAAAGACCTTTCTCCTGTGGAGTGTTGTGGGGGCCAAGTCTTGGTAGATCTGGATTTTGTGGCCTTCGTACCGCAGGTCCGGATTGTCCCTAGCTACCTTCAAAATGGCCTCCTTCTCAGTAAAGTAGTGGAGTCTAGTGACGATGTCAGGCAAGAGGCCCGCTTTTCCTCCCGCTCCAAAGACCCGGTGTGCACGGTCGAGGCGCGGCGGGGGGGCGTCCTCCTCGCCCCACACCGCTTGCAAGAGCAGGGCCACATAGGCCATGGTATTAGTCCCCTCTTCTCCAAGTGGCACGCCCCGTATGCGGAGGTTGTTGCGTCTTCCCCTGTTTTCCAGGTCCTCCTGCTTAATCTGAAGCTGGATGTGTTGTTCCTCAAGGGTCGCCACTCTCTGCCAGATCTGCTCCAGGTCTTCGGTGCGGGAGTCGACCGTTTTCTCCAGGCCGTCGACTCGATCTCCAAGGTCAGTGACTTCCCTGCGCATTTCTTTGACGCAGGTGTGGACCTCCGTTCTGAGGGATCCAATCTCCGTCTTCAGATCGGCCATGAAGGAGGTCATGAAGGCCTGCGTCACCGGTGGAGAGTCGGACGGCGACGGGGGTTTTCCCCCTGACGTCGATGAGGGGCCTCCGGAAGACGGCGGGGAGCCCGCCTTGCCCCACATAGAAGCTACTGATGCCCCTCTGGTCGTCGTGGGCGGGGGTTCCAGCTTGGTCCCCTTGCCGCGAGTCATGATCCACTCAAGGCGGCACGGGGCAGTGAGGGACAGGATCGGCTTCCACGCACAGTCGCCGGGTCGAGGTGGGGGTTGCTTCGAGGGAGGACGCACTGGTGCCCTGCGGCGTAGCTGCCCGGGTCCCACGATCTAGGGCCCAAGGTCACGGTGCAGGAGATGGCAATGCGTGCCGCTGCCCACGCTGTCTGTAGCCAGGTCCGTCCTCTAACAAGGCGTGGGGCGCACTCAAGTTGAAGGAGTCCAGAATGTGGTGGGGCCGCCGGAGCGGGAGCAGCGACCGGGGAGGCAAGGTAGCAATGAGGCAGGATAGACGTTAGGTGCGTGATGGCTACAGGTGTCCCACGGCAGATCGCGTCTGGGGCCCACAGGCGGGGGGCTCCCGAAGAGTCCCGGCCAGGCTCAGTCCCCTCGTCCCACCAAGGTCAGGGCCTGTTCCCAGAGCAGCGTCCCGCCAGCCCCTCCACAGCAGTCGAGGAGCATCCAGGAGGGCCCCCCAGGCGTCACAGCTCCCTAGCTGCGGGAGGCCCAGCGCCGGGAAAAGCAGAAGGCAAAGGCTCCCGGGGTCCCCGTGTGGTCGCGGCAGGTGTGCCCAGTCTGCGGCCCACCAGGCTTGGCGGGGCCTTAGCAGGGAGGCGGTCAGAAGATTTGCCCAGAAGATATGGGGCTCACCAAGGCTCAGGGTCCGCTTGCACACTGCCAGTGAGTCCAGGGCAGCCGGGGGCACTCCAGCAAGGATCGTCCGTCAGCGGGATCAGCGGGATCAGCCCTCAGCCGAGGGGGGAAAATGGCGGGTAGGCCAACCGCCAAGCCCCGCAACCGCCGGACCCCCCGGGAAGGCAGCAGAGGGGGGGGGGAGGAGGTCAGCGCGCTGCAGCTCACCGGGTGGGTCCAGCGACGGGCGATGGAGCAAGGGCTCGTGGGCAGGGTCCGCCGGCAAGTCCTCGGGTCTGGGCCTGTTCTTCCCGCCGAAGCCGGGGGCTCGCGTAGGCTCGGCGTCCAGGCCGCCGCCGTGTGCTCCGCTCGTGGCAGCCCGGCTCCAACAGCTCCGGCGCGACTCCGCCGGCGACAGGCTGGTTCCGCTGGTGCAGGGAGCCCACGGGTGGGAGCAGGGGCGCTCCGGAGTCTCACCCGGGACGCAGGGTCGGGCCTCCCCCCGGGCGCCAGGCCAGGCGCGTGAGCGGGGGCAGGTAGTGCAGCCAGGGGGGTGTTGTAGCTAGTAGGCCGGAGAGGCGTCAGGGGGGCGATGGCGGCAGGTGTCCCACGGTGGGCCGGGCTTGGTGCCCAGTTGGCCGTGTCAAAGAAGGCCCCCGGGATCACCCCAGCTGCAAGAGTCCCAGGAGCAGGGGAGGGTGACGGTGGAGGCCCCCGGAGTCCCCGTAGGTGCGCAGCAGGGTCGCCAAGTCAGCAGCTCACAAGGTCCGGCAGGGGCGGGCCGCGCCGAAGAGGGAGCCAGGGGGCGAGGGCGGCTGTGCTGAGGGCCCCCAGGGCACAGGCCTTACCGGTATGCAGCGGCGGGAGTTCTTTTCAGTTCATCCACCCCGGCAGGGATCTTCCGTGTGCTGGGGCCAGTCCCCCACCAAGAGGGCAGAATGGCGGGCAGGCCCGCGGCCGGGCCTCGATGTCCCCGGGTCCCCGGGAGATGGTGCTCACCGGAGGAGTCCGATGGTGGGCGGGGGAGCCGCGGCCAGGGCCCGCAGGCGGGAGGTCTCCGGCAATCCCTCTGGGTCGGGCCTGGTGCTCCGGCTCAAGCCGGGGACTCGCGTGGTCTCAGTGCCCGGGCAGCGGCTGTGTGTCCCGCCTTCGGCAGTCCGGCCCCGACAGTGCCGGCACGTCCCCTATGGCGTCAGGCTGGTTCCGCTGCAGTGGAGCCACAAGAGGGGTCAGGGGTGTACCGGTGCCTCACCCGAACCACAGTGTTGGTCGTTGCCGTGGGGGCCGATCCAAGCGGCCCGGCAGCAGGCCCCGTTGTCAGATGGCGGCTAACGGCCGGTCTCAGGAGCTCCGGATTTTGATGCCGCTGCCGCGCGTGGACTTCCAGCCGCAGATCACCACCAGAGAGGGACCTCAACAGGTCCAGTGGTACACAGAGGGTCACCAGGAGTGTGTGCCCCCCGAAAACTACGCTAATACAGGCTCGAGAAAGCAGCGGGGCAACGGAGCTCGCTCGAGACACGTCTTCTCACATCGCTGTCTCGGCCACCCCATGATTGTTTTTAAAACATATGGATTCTAGAAAAAACGCTGGATTGACCACTTCAGTACAAAAGACCCTCACTCCCCCTGACAAATTAGAGGAGAATTCCTTCCAAGCTGAGATAGGGATCATCCATGCCGAATCTCTGACACACAGCAGTCTGACATCCCTTGTGGGTTGTCATCCTCGACTCAGAGACGGGGTCCTTCATTTCCAACCATCAGGTGAGGAAGCTGGTTCTTCCCTGGGGTTTTCATGGCTCCAGATACACATAACTATACCCACTCACCTACACATCCAGGTTAGGATAGGTACATTTTAGCAAATTACTTAGGATGCATGTTACGAATATGCAAGTGCTACTGTTTTTATCTGAACTGTTTCTGTTCATCTTATTAGCACTATGGTAGACATGTATCTACTATTCACTGTATTGATACTACCAATCTCTTTTGTATGCTTCTGTCTCCTGATTGTCGCAGCACATATGTTTTACAAGGCTGTCGCTGGACCAAAAATTCTTATTGAAACGTCCTAATAACCAGCCTGTGTTTTCTGCGAGAAAGTAAGCACGAGTGTCTGTGTGAAAAGTACTGTACTGTTTTCCACGATCCCTGAGGAATCAGGGTTGTCATGTTCAGTGGTTGCCAGAGACTACCTACCCCACTGTAGAACACAGGGTGAGGTAGTAGCACTGTAGAGCAAGCTGGTGTAACGGCTGACATTTCCTGTGAGGGGGTTCGGAAGCGGTTGGGATACCAAGCCCTCAGTTTAAGTCATCCAAAAGGCGCAAGTCCCGGGGGACTCCTAGGAACTACACGACAGCACCAGTAATTTGTTTGATCAAATGTATGTAAATTTGTGACAAAGTGTCCCGTCTATCAAACTCTAAAGCTAGGACACAGTATTTTACTAAACAATAAAGGTTAGCTTTGCTTTAAATGAGTAAATTAAAAGATATTGTGCATAAGATGAAATGCAGTTGTAAAGAGGCAACAGGAATGTTTGCAACGGAGCAACCTGGTCCACAAAAGTATAAATCAGGTTCCATCTGATGTCACATTAGGTGACTTTTATTTAGAATTATAACTTTTAATCTACATATTATGGACCTCTTTGATGTGTGGACATTTTGTTAATTCAACCTAAAGTTTGTATCTGATGTGTGCATGTGTCTGATTTCAGGTTCCTTCAGAGAAAGCGGGGTAGACACTGGACACACTTTGAGGGTCCATCAGGCGAGCCAATGGGAGTGATACGGTGAAACGACTGACACTGAGGAACTCCGTGGCACCAAGAGTGAGGGGGCTTGCCAGGAGCCACATCACTATGTGATTCTGAGGCCTCTCCTCGAACGACCACCAGCACCACTGTCGTAACTCCCCAGTGCCAACCCAGCACCCAGTCTGTAAACAGGCTGGGATTCACGCCGGCACCACTCCCCCTGCTCTCATCCTGCAAGAACTGGTGTCAGAGGAGGCACTGGAAGTTCTTAAGAACTTCTCTGAAAGGCAGATGGCGTTGTTGCATGCCATCCAGGGTGTAAGTCAGCTACTGGCTCAAGAGATTGACATTCTGAATGACATGCACTGTGTCCTATCTGAAAATTAGAGAAGACTTGTCTATGCTAGTGCTCCCTTGACACCAGTGCTTCAGGTACACTTGCACCTATTCCTCTTTCTGCCTCAGTCCAACCCTTGACCCCATTCAACACATGAATGCATTCCAACACCTAACCCCCTTTGAAAGCCCACCCCACCCTTGCTGACTCAATTTCTCCACCTCTCTCTACTACTCCACATCACCCTAGATCTTACCTTACCCCAAAACAATCCCATACACATAAACCTCACCATTCAACACCAGAAACCTCCGGGCCCACCCCAACTATAAGAATATCTTAAATAGCCTCCCAATTCTATGGAGAGTGCCATGAGGATAATATTGCTTCAAAGGAGTGGAGGCAAAAACCAATGCCTGGAGCCAATCTGAAAGACTATGACAGGACACTGTTTTTTTTCTGCCTCACCCTCAGACTTTTCTTTTATTCGTTTTTTGTTTAAAGTCTTTCATTCACCCAGATGATAAAGATTGTTGCTGTGTGTTTTTATTTCAAATGTACAAAACGAGAATCTACATTGCTTCTTTTCTGTTATATACTTGAGGATATTGGTTGTTCTTGAAAATGTTATAACATTTGCCATATGATATATTTCAATATATTGCTTATGTTAACCAATAACTTCTATGTTGAGGTCTTGGGATTTCTTGTGTTGCGTTGTGGGTGATGCAGTGCATTCACTTTCCCATGTGTGTTAATGGAATTGTGTGTGGTGTTATCAGGGCCTAGCATGTGTAGCTTTCAGAGTGGAAACCTATATGAATTTCACATTATTATTTTGGTGTTAAAAAGTACATTACAAATCTTAAATTGTTCATTAATAGTGTAATAGTGTGTTAGCAGTTGATGTCTATCTAAACATGTGCATTTCGAAAACAATAATGATTACTGATTTGCAGGCGGTAATACAATTACTTTAGGTGAGTATTTTATGGGTATATATCCAGACTGGAAGGCAAGGTAAATTGTTGCTTGATATGGTTTGTGTAAATTAACTAAAGTTTAGTGACTGTGGCAGTTAACATAGTGTTTTAAAAATAGTGTAAACAGTTGCACTTACCTTTTATTTTGCATTGTCTTGTTATTCATCCACCCCTGCCAGATAGTTTCCAAGTGCTTGAAGTAGCAAGGACATGTTGATTGTAGGCAGGGTTTGCCTATTTGTGCTCTTTTTCTTCCAATATAGGTCTGGCGGATGAACCGCCAGGTTTCCATCAACGGAAATTATATTCCAAATATGGCAGATGGCGTTTTGCCTTTCCATCATTTCCTCAGTCGAGTTTAGGATATACTCCCATCAATGCAGTAAGAAACATGAGTAGGCGGTGATGGACGGAAGACAAAGTTTTGCCCACTAAACCACCATATTCTAAATAGGATGGTTAGACCTCCACAGTAGTGGACTGGTATTTATTTATTTAATTTATTTTATTTTAAGAGTTTTATATAGCGCTGGCTAGACCCAGAGGTATAAGAGCGCTTTACATGAGATTCCACAAAATTACAAGATTACATCAGTTCCAATTTACATCAGTTGCTAGACAAACAATTACAAGAGGATAGAAGATGAGATAAGTGAAGTGTAAAGGGGAAGGGGGTAAGGGTAAAGGGGTAGGAGGGAGATACGGCAGAAAGACGAAGGAACGTCTGCCCAAAGACCGGCTGGGTAGGTGACGGTCAAGGGGGAAGTCCCAAAACCCATCTCCTCTATTGCTATCAGGTAGCTCCTCCGGGCATTGGCCAAATAGCTAGCTCTCAATGGGAAAACATTTAAAGAACATGGAGGGCAAAATAAATGGAGCGTAGAGGGGAGGGGGCAGGGAAGGTGAGAAAGGGAGGATAGGCCCTTCCACATCAGCCAAACTCCAAATTAGGCACTAAATACCACTACAGAATATGAACCATAGTGCAGCTTAACATGGAATATGCAGCTATAAGGTTTTCGAATCTGGAGTTTAAGCCTCTGACCTATCACAGGTTTCACAGTAGGACAATTGCCCAAGATTATTGTGCCCCAGATTTCCTTCCCCCAGAGCACCAGCCTAGACACGACAAGCAGAGACATTTGCTGGAAGCTTCCAAAACACAGCCCTGGACAATCGCCACCAATAAGTCTACAGAAATACAGGGCACCAAATGACCATTTATAATGGTTATACAATGGTGGTTCATATGTTCTGTAATAACAGTTAAATGTTTATATGTTGGTTATATACGTTTATGTTGCACTGTGTGCCACTATATACAGAGGGGATCGTATGTGTTAGTGATGCTACTTTTGTGTTTGTATGGTGAGGTATACGTCAGTGTATGTCACATGGTGATAGAGTGTATGAAGATATATTTGCTCATGCTTTCGTAGTCAGACTGATTGTACATTTTTTTGTGTTTGTATTTATCAGTGGATATGTGCTCTTATGATACACTGGAATTTGTTTGGTAAGTAGATCTTTTTCTAAATCATAGAAAATGAGTTGTAGTAGGATATTGAGTGTTTTTCCTTTACAGCAGTTGTGTGGTATATTACAGAGTTTGATTCATGTTGTGATGGGACATGTGTGAGGGTGTAATAGTGTTGTCTTAATCTAGGTTTGTTTGTTTAATGTGAGTCTGACTTAATATTGCTGTATGTCTATTATGGTTTAACTCTTTTTATTGATATCAGCTAAAAACAAAATCACACCATATACCTTCTGATCGAGTGCCATCGAAGTGAAACGTACAAGCAATTAGAAGGTTGGCACAGGCACATTGCAAAGTATAAAGTACAATCAGCCAAGCGTTGGCATATGGTATGAGGGAATGAAACAAACCCCCCCCAACTAAGAACTCCCTCCCTCCTTTCCCCCATCCCACTCCCCTCCCGCCCGTCCATTGTTCCCTTTCTACCCCTAAGCTGTCCTGCCACTCTCTCTTCCTGTGTCTCAATATTTACTCCTGCCTTAAGGGTCTGTTTCTTTCGGTTCCGTGAGTCTCAACAATCTTAGATACCTTGGACATGTGATTTCCCTAAATTCCGTGATCAAGAGGGACCTAAATGGTTGCCAAAGCTCTTCATATCTATCCCCCTCCCCAACCATAGTGAGTGATAATTTCTCCATTCCAAGTATATGCCACAACCTGTGCAACCATCCAGTAAAGGTGGGAATGTTGGAGGTGCGCCAATGTGTGAGTATGTTCTGCACTGCGGCACTTAGAGCGATGGCCATTTGTCTACCTCTGCGGGAATGTAGTGGGTATGTTAGGGGGTTAGGAAGCCCCAGTATGACATATGCTAGAAATCGCGGGAGCTCTGTCTGAAAATGTCTATCCACCTCATCTAACACCTGCGTCCAGTAAGGTTGGAGGTGGACACAGTCCCATAGTAGGTGCACTAGGTTTCCAACTTGGCCACAACCCCGCCAACAGGTCGCCTCTCTGCCACGGTCCATCTCATGTAATCGTTCGGGAGTATAATACCAATATGTTGTTACTTTTGTGAGTGTCTCCATGAGCTCCATGTGGTAGGCGGAGTGGAGTGCTCTATAGTAAATCTTTTCCCATTCCTTGTGACTAAGGACCCTACCCAGCTCTCTTTCCCATCGCTCTCTGCCTGGATTCTGTATATGTGTCTGATTTATCTGCAGAATCTTATAAAGGTCAGATATGAGTTCAGTGTTTGATGTGCGGGAGATGAGCCACCGTTTGTAAGGGAGCCACAGCCACATCTCCGGACACCTAAGAGACCTGCACTGGCTCCCGGTCAACAAGAGAATCACCTTCCGTCTCCTCACCCACGCACACAAAGCCCTACACGACCAAGGCCCGAGCTACCTCAACAACCGCATCAACTTCTACGCTCCCAAACGACACCTCCGATCAGCCAGTCACGCCCTCGCCGCCGTCCCCCGCATCCGAAGAACGACAACAGGAGGAAGGTCCTTCTCCTACCTGGCTGCCAAGACCTGGAACTCCCTCCCGACCGACCTGCGCCTGACCCAAGACCACCTCGCCTTCAGGAAGAAGCTCAAGACCTGGCTGTTCGGGCAGTAGCAGCACCCCCCCCTAGCGCCTTGAGACCCTCCGGGTAAGTAGAGCGCTCTATAAATGTCTATGATTGATTGATTGATTGATTGAGAAGCCGTCTGCCCGAGCTTGCACGTACTTGTGGTTGCAGCGGCCAGTTTCTCACTTGTAGATAGCGTAACCGTTCTGTCTCTTGGAAGCCAACATCTTGCTTGAATTGGGGGAAGGGAATGATCCCCTCTGCTCCATAGATGTGAAATAAGAAGCGGCATCCCGCGGACCTCCAATGGGCAAAAAAAAAATGGAACACTTCACGTATTTGCGTGTCATCCTTGCGCAGGGGCCATGCTAATCTTCTCTGTATCGTCCAATTTTAGTATATGTGCTGCCGAAGCGAGCACGCTGTATGTTTTTTAAAAGAAGTGTTTTACATGGCTGTTGAGTTAATGTGTGAAAGAGAGTTACATTTCTGTAGTGTTGGTTATTATTATATGGTGTATTGATTGGAAAATTATGTTTAATAACAGTTAAAAAATAATTGTACTGAAGAAGAGATACTCAAATATGAATCTACTGAAAAATAGTTTTCTTAAAGAGAAATTAACAAAGTACTGGTACTATTGGAAGATGTCATCAGCAATATAGTCTCCTGCAGGTGGCCAAGCCATGCTGCGCATTACAACAGATGGCCAAACTCACTGGGAACAGTCTTCAGAGTTCGCTTTGTATGGCCTGTCGCCAGGCCTTTCACCAACATGCAATAGCCTTTGCCTGTGCACCGTGGGAGTTGGCAGGGGGGGGGTTTGGCCTCCAGCTGGCTCTGCTACAACCCATCGCAGGTGTCCAAACCTCTTAGTTTCACACTATACCGGTGAGTATAGGCAACCAAACCCCATACACATGGCTTTCATCTGTGCACAGTGGAGGTGGGTCGCAGAGCCTGGCTTGCAGCAGAGCACTCCACCCTCTCCTCAGTGGGGGGTCAATCTCAACGGCACTCTGCCTTCACCAGTGCACAGCAGAGGGTGGCAACATGGCCTGGCCTGAAGCTTGCATCTGGACCCAATCCCCTGTTGGTGGCCAATCTCCACTGTGCATGTCAAACCTGCGCCAAACTCCCACCAAAAGCCTGGCAAAGTGAGGGTTGTCCATAGGGCCTGGCCTGTGGCCTGCCTATATTGTTTTTTAATGTATTTAAGGGAATGCAGACCCTGTTTAGGCTTCATGGATCCCACTTTGGGACAGCTGACTCAAAATGGATGACAGGACGAAAACAGGGAGGGGAGACTATAAATTGACATCTACGAACAGTATGGAACCCGGGTTCAAGAACTGTGTATGGACAAATGGTCCATATATCTGTAATTTTTAACACTTTCAAGCCCAACAACACCATTTTGTAATGCTATTTTCACAAAAACTACTGAACAGTTTACTCCAAACCAAACAAAGGCAGTTTTAGTGTAAATCCATTTAAGCCCATTCAGGGTTTATTTCTGTAACACAGACCAAAGTTCACTTGTATTCATCAAACTATGCCACAGAAATTTGTAACTGAACACTTTTTAGATCTCATTCGTTTAACTCTGCCGTCCCACCCCAACAAATGTGCACAAATTAAAAAATACCAAGTGTAAGCTAAACATCTAAGCATCCGCCAAATGTCGCGCTAATTTATCATATGAAAAATTTAAAAAAATACTTTTAAACTGTCAACATATAGCTATCTTTCTAAGTTTGATTGGCAGGTCTTGTCAATCTGCAGCCTACAAAAATACATTTTAATGCTAATCTCTCGAAAACATTCTGAGTAGATTTACACACACCATGCAATGGTACTTCTTTGAGTAAAGTTCTACCTTCATTTCAAATTTCATGTAATTCCGTTCAGGGATTTTTTTTCCTGTAGCTCTGTCAAAAGCTTACTATATAGGTGTTAAAATAGGAAATATTGAATTTTTTACCCCACCTGTTTTTTTTACTTCCCACTTGACGGATCTGCACGAAACTTGCCATGCTGAACCTAAATCATATAAGCTTTTTTTAGAAAGCTTCATGCATATGCATCAAAGGGTGGCAAAGTTCTTAATGAAACAGAAAATGCCTTTTAAATGCAAATGCTGAACTCAGCATAATTATATCTATATCTATATATCTATATATCTATATCTATATCTATATCTATATCTATATAGCAAGATTCTCGCCATGCAAACACTTCCAATCACGGAAAATGACGATGAGTGGACCAACAAGTAGGTGTAATTCCTCAGTGCTTCATTAATGCATAAAATATATCGCCCAGCAGTCCGTCACGACGCGTTCCGCCTCTTCCCCGAGGCTTGATCACATGACGTGTCATAAACATAGAGGAGGGTTTTTAAAGTGCAGAAAGTGCGCGAAATAGCTGCTCAATGAATTCAAACCTTTCAAAATGGACATGGAAAAATACTACTGTGTTTGCTGACATTCAAAAGATTAATAAAAGACTTAGGGCCAGATGTAGGTAAATCTTTTTTCTGATTCTTAAATACCGACTCATACCGAATCGGTATTTAAGAATCGGAAAACGGGATGTAGGTAAAATTCCGATAAATGTTACCGATTCGGTATCATTCGGAATATCCAATCGGTATTTACCGATTCGGGAAATACCGAATCGGTAATACACATTCATGCATCTTCCGAATCGGTAAATACCGATTCGGTAATTACCGATTCGGTAAATACCGAATCGGCAGTTTTGAAATTGACATGTGAGATTGCTAACGAATCAAGGACACCCTGCACACCCCACAACCAAGGCCCAGACTAACCAACCAATCAGAATGAAGCACCCCTCCCCAGTACCTGGGAGTGGCCACACCCATGCAGGTGCAGAGCAACTGAACAAACAGAAGAGCAGAGGTGAGAGGAGCTGACTATCCAGAGCAAAGCAGTTAAACATAATGGAGTCTCAGGAAGGGCAAAAGGATGGTGGTGAGCGCAAAAGAAAAATTAAGTTCAGCCCAGCAGAACTGCAGGTGCTAGTGGAAGAAATTGTGAGTCACTACACCTAAATATTTGACAAACAGTCTCTGCATTTTGCAGAGTCTGTTAAGAGAAACATATGGCTTGGCATACAGGCAGAGGTCAATGCCATTGGGGTGACGCACAGGGAGATAGACGACATAAAGAAACAATGGTACGACCTGCGCATCATGACCAAGAAGAAGATTGCTGCCCAAACAAAGGAGGCTGGTGTGACAGGAGGTGGTAGAAACAAAGCACCAAAACTGACTGAGCTGGAGGTGTTAGTGGAATCAACCCTGGAGCCAGAATGCATCCATGGGATAGTAGACTTGGACAGTTCAGCAAGAGCAACAAAGAAACAAGGTAAGATGCTTGGACCCTATTCCAAACCCATTACCCTGAACCCGTTCCCCACTGTGCATTATCATTACACTCCTGAACAGCTGTTACTGGGGGCCAGCAATGCATCATGGGAGACATAGTCATAGTTACATACAAGCAATGCATACACAATACTATTCAGCAAGGCATGCCACACACATCCCCAAGCACACAATGTACACTAGGCAAATGTGTGTAAACAATGTATTTCAAAAGTACACACAAGTGAACAACACCATTGATCCTATGTCCATATGTTTTCATAGGAGAGTCCTCACACAGTACAGCACCAGCAAGGGAGGAGAGTGCACCAGCAACTAACAGAAAAGAAAAAGAGAAAAAACACAAAGGTCATAGCGCTGTAGAAGGAGGCAACAAGACATCCCTGGAAGCCTCAACACCTGAGCGAGCCACAACACCTGTGCAGCAATCCCCCCTATTGTTTGGAACAACCTGAGTTTGAACCCACATCGCTTACACCAACACCAACGTCCAGGTCATCCATGCAGGGAAGGGCAAGTAGGCCTGATGTGCCCCCTCTGAGGATCCTGGATACCTCAGATGAGGAGGGCGATAATCAAACCGTTGCACCTGTGGCTGACAAGGCCAGGCCGCAGATTACAGCAGGTGCTGCGCGTACCAGTGTCCTTGGCAGGAGGGCACGTGAGGGTGGCGAGGGGCAGGAAGGAGAGAGCGTCTTCTGTGGCCTGGAGGCCTCAATGGTGAAAGTACAGCGCCTGCAGGCTAAGGCAATGTTGGCCGTGCACAGGCAGGTGCGCAGCATAAACTACAAACTGTCACACATAGACAAGGGAATAGGCAACATTGCTGGTAGCTTGGAGTCAATTGCCAAGGGGATGTCAGACATCTCAACATACATGGGTGTACTGTCTGATAAGTTGGACAGGGACCATCTAGAGAGTCGCAGGGAGCGGCAGCAGTCCAAGGCACTTAACCGATTTGCAACATCAACATCACTACTGTGCCGCCGCTCAATAACCATGCAGGATGCAATAGTGCACTGCTGCACAGACTTGACACAGGGCATGGGAAGAGTGACCTCTGCGATGGAGCATATGCTCACCACTCAAACAGGCACTGCTGGTGACACGGGTGTGGAGGAGACAGAAGGGTCCACCAGCAGGAGTGGCTCCAGCACACCTGTACGAGAGGTGCGTAGGATCTGCAGGCGCAGCAATGCTGAGTCAGGCCCCAGCCAAGATATGGAAACCCAGCCACGTAAATCCCGCTATGTAGTGCGTGGCCTTAAGCATTGAACATTGCCTGAACTCCACAGGACTGCTCACAGTGACGGCAACTGAGCTCACGCAGTCATGGACACGGACATTGATGGACATGGCTTTTATTTCTTTACATGATGTAGTGATTATTAAACTACACTCTTCAGACACTATACCTGTCTGTGTGTCATACATTACCTAGAAATATCGACGTGTGATGTCTGCCCGTCTCAATCTACCATCTGTTGCTGCTGCTCCTGTTGCTTGGGGCTCTGCCTGTTCTTGGTCATCATCAATGTCCTCGTGATGTGTCATCTCCACCCCTGTGCCTTCTTTGGTGGCAAGATTGTGCAACATGGCACAAGTCACTATGATGTTGCAGCACAGGATGGGGGTGTACTGCCGTGCACCTCCACTCTTGTGAAGGCAGCGGTACCTGCTTTTGAGTAGCCCAAATGTGCGCTCCACTACGTTGCGAGTTGACCTGTGAGCCACATTATAACGCCTCTCACTCCTGGTAGTTGGATTGGGATAGGGTGTGAGCACAAAGAAACGCAGGGCATATGCACTGTCACCTATGGGGGAAAATGTTCAAGTTCAAGTTCAAGCATTTATATAGCGCACTGCTCACCCAGAGGGTCTCAAGGCGCTAGAGGGAGAGTTCATTACTTGTCGAATAGCCATGTTTTCAGTTCTTTTCTGAAGGAGATGTAGTTTTGAGTAAGGCGGAGGTGGGTGGGGAGTGAGTTCCATGTCTTGGCAGCCAGGAAGGAGAACGATCTGCCGCCCATGGTGGATTTTCGGATGCGCGGGACTGTGGCGAGGGCTTGATTGGCTGATCTTAGTTGGCGGGTGGGTTTGTAGAAGGACAATCTAGTGTTGAGGCATTCGGGTCCTAGATTATGAAGGGCCTTGTGTGCGTGGGTGAGAAGGCGGAAAGTAATTCTTTTGTTGACGGGGAGCCAGTGGAGGTCTTTTAGGTGTCCGGTGATGTGATCTTGGCGTGGGATGTCTAAAATGAGTCTCGCTGACGCGTTTTGGATGCGCTAGAGTTTTTTTTGTAATTTTGTTGTAATTCCTGCGTAAAGTGTGTTGCCATAATCCAGACGAATCGTGACCAATGCATGGGTAACGGTCTTTCTTGTCTCGAGGGGGATCCAGCGGAAGGTCTTTTTGAGAATGCGAAGGACGTTGAAGCATGAGGATGAGACGGCGTTGACTTGTCTGGACATTGAGAGGGAGGAGTCTAGAATGAAGCCGAGATTACGTGCATGGTCTGTGGGTGTGGGTGCTGTGCCCAGGGCGGAAGGCCACCAAGAATCGTCCCAAGCTGAGGGGGAGGATCCTAGGATGAGCACCTCTGTTTTGTCCGAGTTGAGTTTTAGGCGGCTCTGTTTCATCCATTCGGCTACTTCTTTCATGCCTTTGTGAAGATTGGTTTTGGCGTTGTTGGGATCTTTGGTGAGGGAAAGGATTAGCTGGGTGTCGTCGGCGTAAGAGATGATGTTGAGGTTGTGTTGACGCACGATAGAGGCGAGAGGGCTCATGTAGGCGTTGAATAGGGTGGGACTGAGTGATGATCCTTGGGGTACTCCGCAGATGACTTTGGTGGCCTTAGAGTAGAATGGGGGAAGTCGGACTCTCTGGGTTCTTCCAGCTAGGAACGAGATGATCCAGTCCAATGCTTTTCCTTGTATGCCGATGTTGCTGAGGCGTTGTATAAGGGTGCTGTGGCAGACTGTGTCGAAAGCGGCGGAGAGGTCGAGAAGGATGAGGGCCACTGTTTCTCCGTTGTCCAGGAGTGCTCGGATGTCGTCGGTCGCTGCAATGAGGGCGGTTTCGGTGCTGTGTTTGGCTCGAAATCCGGATTGAGATGGATCAAGGGAGTTGTTGGATTCCAGGAAGGCGGCGAGCTGGCTGTTGACGGCTTTCTCGATGACTTTGGCCGGGAAAGGGAGGAGGGATATGGGTCGGTAGTTTTTCAGTTCTGAGGGGTCAGCTGTGGGTTTTTTCAGAAGGGCGCTGAGTTCGGCGTGTTTCCAGATTTCTGGGAAGGTGGCAGAGTTGAGAGAGCAGTTGATTACATCGCGGAGTTGGGGAGCGATGATGGAGTCAGCTTTGTTGAAGATGTGGTGGGGACAGGGGTCAGAAGGCGAGCCAGAGTGGATTGGGAGGGAGTGATGTCGTTGGATGCTGCGGTGGGGTTAGTGAATTCTTTGACGATATTGAAGAGTTCCTTGCTGTTATGAGAATTGTTGTCGAGACGGTCCTTGAATGCTGATTTCTTGGCGGATCGGATCAGTTGGTGGTGTTTGCGGGTGGTTGCCTTGAGGGAGGCCATGTTGTCTGAGGTTGGGTTTTTTCTCCAATTCTTCTCCATGGTGCGGCATAACTTCTTGGATTTTTTAAGTTCATCATTGAACCAGGGAGCCTTTTTGCTGGTTGATTTTAACTGGTGCTTTTTCAGGGGTGCTAATTCGTCAGCACTGTGGGTAATCCATTGCTTGAGGTTGGTGGCCGCTTGGTCTGGGTCCATTGAGAGGGTGAGAGGGTTTTGGTTGAGTGATGTGAGGAGTTGGTCGGTGGTGATTTTGTTCCAGTTTCTCCGGGGAATGGGTTGTGGACAGTTGTGGGTCAGGGTGGTTATGTAGCTGAAGTGAACACAGCTGTGGTCCGTCCAGTGGAGAGCTGTAGTGCGATCGAAGGAGATGTGCTTGCTGGAGGTGAAGATAGGGTCGAGCGTGTGTCCGGCTGTGTGAGTGGGGGTGTCAACAAGTTGTTTGAGTCCGAGATTGGCCAGGTTGTCCAGAAGGGTGGTGGTGTTGCTGTCGAGTATGTTATCAAGGTGGTAGTTGAGGTCTCCTAGAAGAATGTAGTTCTCTGAGGCGAGGGCGTGCGGGCTGACGAAGTCTGTGATGTCGTCGCTGAATTGAGTGCGGGTGCCTGGAGGCCTGTAAATGAGGGTGCCTCTAAGGGTGGTCCTGGGGTCGGTGTGGATCTGGAAGTGGAGGTGTTCAGCGGTTGCAAGATTGTCATCGGAGGTGGTTGTAATTTTGATGGAGTTTCTGTGGACGATGGCGATGCCTCCTCCAGTTTGATTGGTGCGGTCTTTTCGAATGATCTTGTAAGTGTCCGGAATGGCTATGGCGATGTCGGGAGCAGAAGATGCGTTCATCCATGTTTCAGTAAGGAAGGCGATGTCAGGTGACGCAGTGTCGATTAGGTCCCAGAGTTCTGTTGCGTGTCTGTGGACCGAGCGGGTGTTCAGTAGGATGCATTTCAGGCGGTTGGGTTCGGAGATGTGTGAGGAGGAAGTGGGTTTGGAGAGGGACCGGAAGCAGTTGAACTTGCAGGAGAGGCAGGCGAATGGGCCGTGGGTACGTCCTGGGGCAGTTTCGCAGCATAGTGGAGTGCGTCCGGGGTTGAGGGCGAGGAGAGAAGCGGCATCATAAGTGAATCTAGTGGGTTGGGAGTGGCGGGGACCAGGGGGTCTGGTGCTCGGCGCGGTCCAGGCGCGGACGGGCGTAGACGGGCTTACCTTTGGCGCACCTTCGGCGTGACCGCTGCGCGTGGACGCTGCGCGTAAGACCATCAATCTTAAATGGAGAGTGGGGGGGCGGAGCGTGGGAGGGTCAGCTGGGAGGCGGTAGCAGGGGAGGGTAGGCGGGCCAAGGGAGTACACAACAAACAAACCAGATGACAAAATGGAGGATGGCACGTGAAACGGAGGTAGGTTACTACAAGGCTTAATTGCTCAAAGTAATGCACACAGTAAAGCAGCACGGAGATACAGTGAGTCAAAGGCGGCAGCAGTTACAATACAAACAGACAAAGTTGCGCTTAGATGTTAATTATCGTGCGAGGTTCGGCGCTGTATTACAGTCAATGCGCTATGGTTAAATGTCTATTACAATCGCGATCAGAGCGCTGTGTTTAAATGCCTACGATACCACGGTGAAATCGGCAGAGGCACTTCAAGACGAGGATTGCAAGCAGATTCTGTGGCCAGGGAGCGTGGGGGGAGCGACCTCTTAGGATCAGATCCAGACAATAGAGCACCATTAGTCACATATGCATCACACATGCATCTGCCATGACTATCAGGGTGTGTCACTGTTGTTTACCTAGCAGATATCCATCACCCAAATTCTCCAGCAACAAGCCGTGTGTATATCCCACTATTCTGGAAGATGTAGGAGTCATGGGTACTACCTGGAAATTTGGGCACTATGTCTGTGATGATGTTGGCAGCATTGCAAATCACCTGCACATTGATGGAGTGCGTTGACTTACGGTTTCGGTAGATGTGTTCAGTGGCTGCAGGTGGACAGAGTGGAATGTGTGTGCCATCAATGCAGCCTATCACGTGAGGGAAGTGTGCCAGTTGATAGAAATCAGTTTTTGTTTTTGCAAGTTCCACAGGTGTGTCAGGGAACCGGATGTAATGTTCCATTCTCTGCGTCATGGCCTCCAGGAACTTCCGGAAAAAATGCGATAGGCAGCTCTGGGACACATCACCAACTGCAGCAATCACACTCTGGTAGCTCCCAGAGGCAAGCAGGTGTAGGCTACAGAGCACCTGCACATGGGGGGGGATGGCGTGGGCCCTGGGTGTTGGGTGATCCAGGTATGGGTGGAGGTCCCTAATCAAGTCCAGGATGGTTCTGGGGTGAAGCCTGTACCTCTGCAGTATCTCTGGCTCAGTCAGTTGAAATAGGGTGATCCTCTGCCTGTAGACCTGCTCCTCCCTCATCCAGACCCTTTCTCCTGCTGCCTGTAGCCGTAGCCGCCTCGCAATGACATAAAATGCCGCCATTCTTGCAGTATTGTTGCATTTTGGGGCACTTTTTATAGGCTGCACCTGGTTACCACCTGCTTTCAATCCATGGTAAATACGACTCTTAAATACCGAATTTCATCGGATTCGGTATTTTTTCCCTTTCCTACATCTTGATGGCCCTTTTTTACTATTTCTTATTTTCCGAATCGGTAAATAAGAACTCGGTAAATAAGGATTCAGAGAATTACGATTCGGAATTATACCGACTCTTATATACCGCTTCGGAACTTTTTTGGCACCTACATCTCAAATTCCAAAAATAAATTTAAATATCCTACATCAATATATATATATATATATATACACACATGTCCTCTGTACACTTATTAATTACATATATATACAATATATACATGCTTATTTACAGAATAAAAAACATATACATACAAACATCCACATTGAATCCAATTTGATGTTACTTTGTTTTAGCAATGTCCAAACACTTTTGTATTTAAATTCATGAATTTTATCAGCCATTTTACCACTGACTAAATCCAAAAAAATATAAGTCACATGACCATCAATATAAAGCCCCAGTGGGCTTAAATATCTGTAGAGCCAACTATAAATAAGCATTTGCACAAGGCACTCTTATTCTATCCTCCAGGGGGTGCTATAGATAAACTTAAACATAAACATCTATGCTATATATATATTTATGCCATGGCAGGTAATACATAGCATATAACACTCTGCGCACGTGCACACATGCGCTTGTGCACGCGCACACACACACACATACGTGCGCGCACACACACTTTTTTGCTTCAGTGAGAAAAGCAGAGGTTAAAGTAAGGTTATAGTTAGGTGAAATGTTCAGTAGCATTTAACATTTTAAACAAAAAAAGAAGAAATTCACCTGTTATAGTTATCTCAAGTAACTGTGACTGGGGGTGAGTGTCTGAAAAGATTCAGCGCTCCGTCCATCATCTCTGGAATGAGCTACCTGAAATCTTACAAGGGGAATCGGTGCTATTATCCTTCAGGAAGTCTCTGAAGACCCATTTGTTGAAAAAGACAACAGCCTCAATTTAAACTGCCAGCTTGGTTGCTGGCGGATCACCGGTGGCTATCCGTTTTGTTCCTTTCTTTAAAAGCGCTTAGAGACCAGTGGTGATTTGCGCTATACAAAAATAAAGTAACATAACATAACATCTCCTTGTGTTTGCTTTGTTCGCCCGAAGTTGGCAGGGTATGCCGAGATGTGGGTCCCTTGCTCACTTTGCCTCTGGATTCAAGCTAGCCTGGCTCATAAGGCTGTTAGCCCAAAACCAGTCCCAGGATAATCGGTTCCGGTCCAGGGAAGACATGGCTTGGCAGTTCGGGCTGGACTGTTCCCATGAGGCACAGGGTCAAGACTTATTTGCATAAAGCTGTGTCTGAACTGGGGTGGCAAAGTGAGCTAAAGAACGATGACGGATTCAACCCAGATCTGCGATTGGGGGTGAGTGTCTGAAAAGTTTTCTTTTTTTTTAAATTTGTTTATTGAAGTTTTCAGTATCACACAGCATAGGTGCATAACAAGCAGTGTAAATTTAATCCATAGTAATAAAAAACTTTAAAGGTACAATCGGAGATCAGATGATACAATTAGTGCACTGGAGTGGTACCTCTTTGTAAATGCAGTACAAGCATGTCGGGTAACACAGTATTACAGATTGTCATTCAACATCACGTAGGGACAGTATGATCCTGGAGTAACAAATATTCCCTTAGAGGGGTCCATATATCTGTAGGTCTGGATGTTACCGGCAGTTCTTCAGCATATAGTTTCAACTGTTCACGGCAATATACCAAGTCTTTCATCCATTCATTAATTTTCGGAGCAAACTTACTTTCCCAAGTGAACATAATCCGCCTCTTGGCGAGCAGGAGAGCCACTCTAACAAATCTACTCACGGTGGCCGTTAACTGGATGTAGCCAAGGAGGCACTCCATGGGCATACATTGTAAAGAGAAGCCCGTCATAGTGTGTAGGCATGCAACAACTGTTTCCCAATATTTAAACACAGGGTCGTACTGCCAAGCAAGATGGATAAAATCAGCATTGAATTGACCACAGCGTTTACACTGATCAGAGTCCCTGAGGCCTATTTTTTTAATAGGGGTATGATACATTTGGTGATTGAATTTAAAATGAATAATACGCAGATTGCCATTCGGCGTGAGACGACTTGTTAATATGCAAATCTGTTCCCATTCTTTCGGAGTGATCGGGGGAGGTCACTATCGCTTTCCATTTCCCTAAATTGTTATCTGGCCCACGCACCATTTCATTCTGCACCATTTTGTATAATTTAGCAATCAGTTTTTTCCTGGACAGGGCTACTAACAATAATTGAAGTGATTGAAGTATAACGGGTTCTGCTGGGAAGTCGGGGTAGTGGTCCTTAAGCGCGCAGTTCAAGCGAAAGCAGGAGTACTGGAACAGTGGAGTGGGATTTTGAATATATTCCAGGTCATCCCCAGTAAGGTGGCTACCCTCAGGGAAAAGGTCTCTCAAATGCGTGATGCCAGCCTCTTTCAAAGCTTGCACGGGCGCTTGTTCCCGCGCGAAGGATAATGCCGCATGCCCAGCCAGGGGAAGAGCAGGAGGGTATAACGGGATTTATGTGCGTGTTGCCAATTGCCAACCAGGCTGCGATAGTGGCGTCAATGGTGTTAATTTCAGACCGTGGCGTATGCCGATGAGTATGTGTGAGGACACTCACAAGTGGGACAGGGTGTGCATCATCGTCCTCTACTGCAATGTGCGCAATATAATCATGCGTCCTAATCCAATAGTAAGCATATTGGGCCTGCGCACAGAGATAATACACCTTGAAATCGGGAGCAGGAAACCCCCCTTTATCATAAGCAAGCGTTAGGGTATGCCAGCTGATTCTGGGCTATTTGCCCCCCCATATCAATCTCAAAAGCTGGGCTTGCCCAGTTTTAAAAAATTGCTTGGTGAGTTTAATCGGTATATTACAAAACAGATATAGAAACCTTGGGAGGATGACCATCTTTATTACTGTGATGCGGTCTGCAAGGGACAGCGGGAGATTGGACCACCTGTCCACTTGTTGCACCAAAGTGCTTTAGGCCGGGCCATAGTTCTATCTGATAACGGTGTCAGGGTCGCGATGAACCCAGACGCTGAGGTACTTAACTGGGTCTGCGGTCCATATTAGTGGCTATTCCAGTTGGGGTGGAGCCGTGATCGACGTCAAAGGAATAATGACCAATTTCTTCCAGCTGATTTGGAGTCTGGAGAAAAGGCCAAACCTGATATATTCGCGGATGACGGGAGACAAATACAGTTGAGGCTCAGAGATGAATAGGGCCATGTCATACGCCTACATGGAGATACCGACAGGTCGGCGATGAAAATTAAGAGCCCCTTCTCTGTGGCATCGACGGATTTTGCATGCTAGCAGTTCCAAAACGAGGGCAAAAAGAAGGGGAGACAGGGGGCATCCCTGTCTGGTACCGCGTTCTATATGAAAAAGTTCCGAGGTGAGTCTGCCCACCCGCACCCTCACCGATGCATCAGTATATAAGACCTTTATCCATCGAGTCAAGAGAGGAGGAAAACCCATTCTGTGCAGAATGCGTAACATATATTTCCATTCTATGGAGTCAAATGCTTTGGCCGCGTCAAGCATGATCGCAGCCGCAGATAACCCAGGATTAAGCACGGGAAACATAGCGAAAATGGTGCCCAAATTGTGGGAGGTGGAGCACTCCGGAATAAAACCGGACTGATCTGGGAGTACAAGAATAGGCATCAGGGGTTGGATTTTTGTAGCCAGTATCTTAGCTAAAATTTTTACGATAGGATTCACAAAGTGAGGCGACTTATCTTTTTTAAGAAGGGTGATAATCAAGGCCTGTCTGAGGGAAGGAGGGAGGATCCCAGATTCATGGGCCTCTGCATACATTTCTAAAAGGTAGGGCACAAGGAGATCTGCATATGCTTTATAAAATTCTGCTGTTAGACCATTCGGCCCGGGGGCCTTATTATTGGGAAGAGACAGGATAGCCTCACGCACATCGGTTTCATCTATGGCCTGGCTCAGATACTCCATGTGGGCGTACGATAGCCAATAAATGGCCGTGTCTGCTAGGTATTCGTCCAATGCCTCACCCTCCATTTCCGCCCCGCGTGGTATACATAGCTGAGTAAAAGTGCTTAAATTGCTCGACTATCGCGTGCGGCGTGAAGTGTGCGTTTTCCTGAGGGTCGACTATTTGGTCAATCGGGTGATGATCTGCCCTGAACTGCAGCCGAGATGCCAGGCTCCTCCAAGGGCGTCCCCCTCACCATAAGCTCGGGCTACATGTCGTTTCGTTATGTATTTTGCCTCTGTGTCTGCCAGTGTGTTGTATTCCACCACTAATGCGTGTATACTAGCTAGTATGTCCGCCGAGGGTGAGCTCAGATACCGACTTTCTAATTCCCCAAGGGACTGTTCCGCTTTTGACAACTGGCCCGTAATTTCTCTCAGGATCCCCACTGTAGTACCAATACACACTCCCCGTATCGTTACCTTGAATGCCTCCCAGAGAGTGGCTTGACTGGCCATCGAGCCCACATTCAAATCAAAATACCGTACAATAGCTGATCTGATGGCCTCATGGTATATAGGATCTAGCAATGCCTCAGCCCAGAATCGCCAGGTGAAGGGGTGGTGGGTGTTTGGGGGAATGCAGAGAGTGAGGCCAACAGGGTTATAATCGGATAACGTGTGCGGGAGTGTGTGTACATGTGTGACCCACCCGTTAGCTTCTTCTTTCAGCAGCCAGTAGTCCAGCCTAAACCAGCTATTGTATGCAGGGGTAATGTGTGTACCTTCTAGAACCTCCACATTTCGCAGACGCCAAGCATCCACTAGACCTATTTCCGCCATGGCATCTCGGACACACTGGGCTACTTTAACAGTGCGCACGCCTGTTGGGTTTGATTTATCAACTTGTGGATTAAGATGGGTATTCAAGTCGCCTCCCCATATGATTGCGGAGTCAGGCCATGACAGAAGCACACTAAGCATGTGTAGAAAGGGTGCTGGGTCATCCACTACAGGGCCATACATGTTGACAATTGTTATTAGGTACATACCCAACTTCCCCTGAGCCGACCGGTCGGCGATGAAAATTAAGAGCCCCTTCTCTGTGGCATCGACGGATTTTGCATGCTAGCAGTTCCAAAAGGAGGGCAAAAAGAAGGGGAGATAGGGGGCATCCCTGTCTGGTGCCGCGTTCTATATGAAAAAGTTCCGAGGTGAGTCCGCCCACCCGCACCCTCACCGATGCATCAGTATATAAGACCTGTATCCATCGAGTCAAGAGAGGAGGAAAACCCATTCTGTGCAGAATGCGTAACATATATTTTCATTCTATGGAGTCAAATGCTTTGGCCGCGTCAAGCATGATCGCAGCTGCAGATAACCCAGGATTAAGCACGTGAAACATAGCGAAAATGGTACCCAAATTGTGGGAGGTGGAGCACTCCGGAATAAAACCGGACTGATCTGGGAGTACAAGAATAGGCATCAGGGGTTGGATTTTTGTAGCCAGTATCTTCGCTAAAATTTTTACGATAGGATTCACAAAGTGAGGCGACTTATCTTTTTTAAGAAGGGTGATAATCAAGGCCTGTCTGAGGGAAGGAGGGAGGATCCCAGATTCATGGGCCTCTGCATACATTTATAAAAGGTAGGGCACAAGGAGATCTGCATATGCTTTATAAAATTCTGCTGTTAGACCATTCGGCCCGGGGGCCTTATTATTGGGAAGAGACAGGATAGCCTCACGCACATCGGTTTCATCTATGGGCTGGCTCACATACTCCCTGTGGGCGTACGATAGCCATTAAATGGCCGTGTCTGCTAGGTATTCGTCCAATGCCTCGCCCTCCATTTCCGCCCCGCGTGGTATACATAGCTGAGTAAAAGTGCTTAAATTGCTCGACTATCGCGTGCGGCGTGAAGTGTGCGTTTTCCTGAGGGTCGACTATTTGGTCAATCGGGTGATGATCTGCCCTGAACTGCAGCCGAGATGCCAGGCTCCTCCCAGGGCGTCCCCCTCACCATAAGCCCGGGCTACATGTCGTTTCGTTATGTATTTTGCCTCTGTGTCTGCCAGTGTGTTGTATTTCACCACTAATGCGTGTATACTAGCTAGTATGTCCGCCGAAGGTGAGCTCAGATACCGACTTTCTAATTCCCCAAGGGACTGTTCTGCTTTTGACAACTGGCCCGTAATTTCTCTCAGGATCCCCACTGTAGTACCAATACACACTCCCCGTATAGTTACCTTGAATGCCTCCCAGAGAGTGGCTTGACTGGCCATCGAGCCCACATTCAAATCAAAATACTGTACAATAGCTGATCTGATGGCCTCATGGTATATAGGATCTAGCAATGCCTCAGCCCAGAATCGCCAGGTGAAGGGGTGGTGGGTGTTTGGGGGAATGAAGAGAGTGAGGCCAACAGGGTTATAATCGGATAACGTGCGCGGGAGTGTGTGTACATGTGTGACCCACCCGTTAGCTTCTTCTTTCAGCAGCCAGTAGTCCAGCCTAAACCAGCTATTGTATGCAGGGGTAATGTGTGTACCTTCTAGAACCTCCGCATTTCGCAGACGCCAAGCATCCACTAGACTCATTTCCGCCATGGCATCTCGGACACACTGGGCTACTTTAACAGTGCGCACGCCTGTTGGGTTTGATTTATCAACTTGTGGATTAAGATGGGTATTCAAATCGCCTCCCCATATGATTGCGGAGTCAGGCCATGACAGAAGCACACTAAGCATGTGTAGAAAGGGTGCTGGGTCATCCACTACAGGGCCATACATGTTGACAATTGTTATTAGGGACATACCCAACTTCCCCTGAGCCGACCGGTCGGCGATGAAAATTAAGAGCCCCTTCTCTGTGGCATCGACGGATTTTGCATGCTAGCAGTTCCAAAACGAGGGCAAAAAGAAGGGGAGACAGGGGGCATCCCTGTCTGGTGCCGCGTTCTATATGAAAAAGTTCCGAGGTGAGTCCGCCCACCCGCACCCTCACCGATGCATCAGTATATAAGACCTTTATCCATCGAGTCAAGAGAGGAGGAAAACCCATTCTGTGCAGAATGCGTAACATATATTTCCATTCTATGGAGTCAAATGCTTTGGGCGCGTCAAGCATGATCGCAGCCGCAGATAACCCAGGATTAAGCACGTGAAACATAGCGAAAATGGTACCCAAATTGTGGGAGGTGGAGCACTCCGGAATAAAACCGGACTGATCTGGGAGTACAAGAATAGGCATCAGGGGTTGGATTTTTGTAGCCAGTATCTTTGCTAAAATTTTTACGATAGGATTCACAAAGTGAGGCGACTTATCTTTTTTAAGAAGGGTGATAATCAAGGCCTGTCTGAGGGAAGGAGGGAGGATCCCAGATTCATGGGCCTCTGCATACATTTCTAAAAGGTAGGGCACAAGGAGATCTGCATATGCTTTATAAAATTCTGCTGTTAGACCATTCGGCCCGGGGGCCTTATTATTGGGAAGAGACAGGATAGCCTCACGCACATCGGTTTCATCTATGGGCTGGCTCACATACTCCCTGTGGGCGTACGATAGCCATTAAATGGCCGTGTCTGCTAGGTATTCGTCCAATGCCTCGCCCTCCATTTCCGCCCCGCGTGGTATACATAGCTGAGTAAAAGTGCTTAAATTGCTCGACTATCGCGTGCGGCGTGAAGTGTGCGTTTTCCTGAGGGTCGACTATTTGGTCAATCGGGTGATGATCTGCCCTGAACTGCAGCCGAGATGCCAGGCTCCTCCCAGGGCGTCCCCCTCACCATAAGCCCGGGCTACATGTCGTTTCGTTATGTATTTTGCCTCTGTGTCCGCCAGTGTGTTGTATTTCACCACTAATGCGTGTATACTAGCTAGTATGTCCGCCGAGGGTGAGCTCAGATACCGACTTTCTAATTCCCCAAGGGACTGTTCTGCTTTTGACAACTGGCCCGTAATTTCTCTCAGGATCCCCACTGTAGTACCAATACACACTCCCTGTATAGTTACCTTGAATGCCTCCCAGAGAGTGGCTTGACTGGCCATCGAGCCCACATTCAAATCAAAATACTGTACAATAGCTGATCTGATGGCCTCATGGTATATAGGATCTAGCAATGCCTCAGCCCAGAATCGCCAGGTGAAGGGGTGGTGGGTGTTTGGGGGAATGAAAAGAGTGAGGCCAACAGGGTTATAATCGGATAACGTGCGCGGGAGTGTGTGTACATGTGTGACCCACCCGTTAGCTTCTTCTTTCAGCAGCCAGTAGTCCAGCCTAAACCAGCTATTGTATGCAGGGGTAATGTGTGTACCTTCTAGAACCTTCGCATTTCGCAGACGCTAAGCATCCACTAGACCCATTTCCGCCATGGCATCTCAGACACACTGGGCTACTTTAACAGTGCGCACGCCTGTTGGGTTTGATTTATCAACTTGTGGATTAAGATGGGTATTCAAGTCGCCTCCCCATATGATTGCGGAGTCAGGCCATGACAGAAGCACACTAAGCATGTGTAGAAAGGGTGCTGGGTCATCCACTACAGGGCCATACATGTTGACAATTGTTATTAGGGACATACCCAACTTCCCCTGAACCATGGCCCAGCGGCCCTCCGTGTCTGTGCATGTGTGGATGGCAGAAACGATGTTCCCTTTTTAATGAAAGTGATCACCCCCCTAGAATAATTAGAGTACGAGTATGCAAGACGAAAAGTCGTCCACCGTTGTGCCATGCTGGCTTCTGAGTGTTTACTCAGATGTGATTCTTGTAATAGAGCGATTTGCACAGTGTGCCTATCTAGGAATGTTAAGACTTGGTGAACTTTCTTTGGGGTGTTAAGCCCGCGTACGTTCCACTGATTGAGAGCGAGTGAGTGCTACGAATTGTGCGCGAAAGCGTGTGTTGATTTTAACTTCTTTTTAAACTCTTGCTGCTTATTTTTAAAATTGTGTATTTTGCACTGTGATATTTGCTACTGTGCACTGCACCTACCTACCACCTAAAACGCTCTGTTTGGCAGTGTCCTGAGGCGAAAAGCCGGGTCCTGCTCCTCTAAAATCCACAAACTTTCCTATCTTCAGCTACCCCTGCTCCCTGGTCACTGACCTCGAGGTAGGACTTCTAGCGGCGGCCATATTAGGTGAGGAGAAGGCTTGGGGGCTGAGAAGCAAGCGCTTAGCCACGCCCACCCTCCCGCCCTCGTGGGCATAAAAGAACAGATCCTTGCACTTTCCTCACTGATTGAGAGCGAGTGAGTGCTACGAATTGTGCGCGAAAGCGTGTGTTGATTTTAACTTCTTTTTAAACTCTTGCTGCTTATTTTTAAAATTGTGTATTTTGCACTGTGATATTTGCTACTGTGCACTGCACCTACCTTCCACCTAAAACGCTCTGTTTGGCAGTGTCCTGAGGCGAAAAGCCGGGTCCTGCTCCTCTAAAATCCACAAACTTTCCTATCTTCAGCTACCCCTGCTCCCTGGTCACTGACCTCGAGGTAGGACTTCTAGCGGCGGCCATATTAGGTGAGGAGAAGGCTTGGGGGCTGAGAAGCAAGCGCTTAGCCACGCCCACCCTCCCGCCCTCGTGGGCATAAAAGAACAGATCCTTGCACTTTCCTCACTGATTGAGAGCGAGTGAGTGCTACGAATTGTGCGCGAAAGCGTGTGTTGATTTTAACTTCTTTTTAAACTCTTGCTGCTTATTTTTTAAATTGTGTATTTTGCACTGTGATATTTGCTACTGTGCACTGCACCTACCTTCCACCTAAAACGCTCTGTTTGGCAGTGTCCTGAGGCGAAAAGCCGGGTCCTGCTCCTCTAAAATCCACAAACTTTCCTATCTTCAGCTACCCCTGCTCCCTGGTCACTGACCTCGAGGTAGGACTTCTAGCGGCGGCCATATTAGGTGAGGAGAAGGCTTGGGGGCTGAGAAGCAAGCGCTTAGCCACGCCCACCCTCCCGCCCTCGTGGGCATAAAATGGAACCCTTATACAGGCAGCGCAGCGGACGGGCGCAGCGGGGGCGCCGGCGGGGCGCCGAAGGCGCGCCAAAGGCAAGCCCGTCTGCGCCCGTCCGCGACCGACCGGGACCAGGGGCCAGGACCCTTGGCCCTACGCCGTATTATTCCAAGGAAAACTTAACTGCATTGAATAGTGCTACCTATTCCATTAGCCAACATACACAAGAGAATCTAAGGCAGGAGAACCTACTGAAATCCGTAGCTGAACCAGCCAAAACAAAACCCAACCAGAGAAGAAGTAGAGCAACGGTAACATCATTGAGCGTCGGCTTGCTGAACACCCGTTCGCTCCAAAAACACCATTTAGAGGTATTCTCCCTGCTCCAGGAGGGGAATATAGACATTCTAGGAGTCACGGAGACATGGTTGGATGACTCTTCCACACCCGACCTAGTTGCCGCCCTCCCAGCCAATTTTGGTGCTATCTCCCATAATAGAAAAAATGGCAGAAAAGGGGGGGGGAGTAGCACTGCTATATAAAAATGTCTTTAAAGCAGAAACTATCTGTGCTGAATGCATTGAGGGAGCAGACATCCTAGGAGTCAAGCTTTGCTCTCCCACCAATTGCCTCACGATAGTCACTGTATATCGCCCACCTAAAACACCCCCAACATTTCTAGAACCTTTCTTGGCATTGCTCCATGACCTCCGCACGAGATATGAGGGTCTCGTGGTAATGGGCGATTTTAACCTCCACTGGGAGGAGCCCAGTAGAGACATCACGTGCAAACAGCTAGAAGATGCAATGACCACACTAGAATTAACTCAGATTGTGATAGGCCCAACCCACATAAAGGGCCATACACTGGACCTGATTTGGACCTCTTTTCCTGCCCTGTGCCCAGTCACTTCATTGCCCTGCATTTGGTCAGACCACTATCTTTTGCAAGGTACCTTAGCCTTCCCGAAACAAGATAGCACCGCATCTGACAAATGGCGGGTTGTGAGAAGATGGAACGCCATTAACCCGGATACTTTGCTATCTACTCTACAGCAAGCCTCCCACTTAAACAGGCTACCGGAAGATGACCTAGAGAAAGCCAGTCAAAAGCTATCGCAAAAATTAGTATCTGCAGTTGAGGTGGTAGCCCCAGCACGTAAGATAAAAATCAGAGAAAAAGGTAAAGGCGCCCCATGGTTCAACGACGATTTGAGACTCCTAAAACGATCCCTGCGACAGTGTGAAAGAGCCTGGGTAAGGGGTATGATCCCAACTGCCAGACTTGTTATAAGGAAAAGCTTGCCGTGTATAAACAAGCAATCATAACTAGAAAAAGTGAGTTCTACGAGAACAGAATTGCCACAGCATCTAACCCCCAGAAGGAAGTTTTCCAAGTCCTCACTGAACTGAGGAAAAAGAAGGACCAACCGCCCTCTTTTACGCAAGAGGACTGTCATAAATTTCAATCCTTCATCACCTCTAAGATATCCGACCTTTTGAGAGAAATCAAAAGCACCCCTAGGCTTGACTGCCTGACCACTCCGCCAACTCCACCTCCCACAATCACTGAGCCTTTAACCTCCATACCCCTATTCACCAAGGACTCCCTGACAAAAGTGATGAACCAAATTAAATCAGGTTCTCTGGCGGACCCGTGCCCCCCGCAGATATTTAAACAAGCCTGGCCAGTTCTGGAGGAGGATATTTTATCGCTCCTAAATAGCTCCCTAACCTCGGGACTAGTCCCCTCTATTCTGAAAGAGGCGAGACTGATACCCCTGCTAAAAAAGGCCGGTGCCGACACCAAGATTCTAAAGAATTACAGGCCCATATCTCAATTGCCTTTTTTAGCAAAAATATTGGAACACCATGTGCTGTCTGCCCTCTCGCACCACCTCGAGAGCAACGCACTACTACAACCCAACCAAGCGGGGTTTAGAGCTCACAACAGCACAGAACTAGTCATGCTATCAGTGCTAGATGACCTACGCCTGAAATCAGATAATAAAGATCCTTGTGCCCTGGTGCTTCTCGACCTCTCCGCGGCATTCGATACGGTCAATCATGACCTTCTTCTGTCGCGGTTGGGGGAGTTTGGCATCAAGGGCACGGCCCACGCCTGGCTGACCTCGTTCCTAGGTGGTCGGGTCCAGAAAGTACAACTGGATGACATGGTGTCAGAGGCTGCTGAAATCACATGCGGTGTCCCGCAGGGCTCTGCACTGTCCCCCTTGATGTTCAACGCCTATCTGCAGCCCCTCATTGCATCCCTGAATCAGATGGAATGTAATATATATAATTATGCCGACGACACCCAGATCATCATCCAGATAGGCGACTCCCCTCTGACTGATCAAAACCTGAAGAATATTTTAAAATTTACCGTCAACTGGATGACGGCAAACTTTTTAAAGATTAACCCGGACAAAACGGAGGTCCTTCCTATCACCACTTCGTCCAGCCCCTGGTGCGACCTCCTTTGGCCTTTGGAGCTGGGTACCCCACCAATACCGGCAACTGCAGTGAAAAGCCTGGGCATAACCATAGACACTAATCTCACGATGTCAGCCCAGGTCTCGACGGTGGTGGGCACCTGTGTAGGTCTCCTGAGACAACTGCGCAAGCTAGCTCCCATTCTAAAGGCAGATACTCTCAGAACAGCAGTGTCAGCCTTAATTCTTGCCCGACTGGACTATGGTAATGCCTTGTACTTCGGCATTACGAAAAAACTCTCCAGGAGACTGCAGATCGTCATGAATGACGCGGCCAGGCTTATTTTTAATAAACCGAGAAGGACACCGGCCACCCCCCTCCTCCGGGAGCTGCACTGGTTGCCAGTGAATCAACGAGCTAAGTTCAAGGGCCTATGCATCACGCAGAAAGCCCTATATGGGCAAGCCCCGGAATACATTAAAAAACGACTTGTCCCATATGCCCCTAACAGGAACCTACGCTCAGCTAACGCCGCCCTATTGATCTGCCCTAGGATCAAACGATCCACTATTGGTGGGCGGACATTCTCCCACATAATGCCCAAAGCCTGGAACGAACTGCCTGAAAATCTGCGCAAGGAAACCAGACTCCTACCTTTCAGGAAAAAGCTAAAAACCGTGCTTTTCCAAGAGGCATGGGGTAATATCTAGTCTGTTTTTCCTCTGCCAGTACTCACTCGCCTGTCAAGTGCTTAGAGACCCCTGGGTGATAAGGCGCTCTACAAATCGAAAATACAAATACAAATACAAATACATTATACATTTCACCTATGATCACGTCCCAATGTGTACAAAATACCCTGAATGCTGGACTGCGTGCGGTTCGAGCGACCATCGGTTAGGACACCACTTACTGCATGTATTCCGAACCCAGTATCTACAATTGTAAAGAAAAAAGAACCACATCTCTCCCCCACCCACTTTAGCAACCCCAATTTGCCAAAGACAAATCTCATTAACATGAACGGTCTCAACAAAAACAAAATACCATACAACAATGTTTCTGAAAAAGTTTCAGCGCAACGTCCATCATCTCCTTGTGTTTGCTATATTATCAATGATGTAAGAGAAGATTTCATGAGTGATGTAATATGTGGGGTAATTAGCAGTGCATGCGCGAGTTATAGTTACCTTAGGGCACGAGTTATACTTACTTGAGATAACTATACCTGGTGAATTTCTGTTTTTTTTTGTTTAAAACACTACACAGTTACTGAACATTTCAAATAATAATAATGTTACTTTAATCTTGTTTTTCCAGTGAATTTCTAGGGTTGTAACGTAAAGTAATATTTCATTAACATACGTAAAGCCAACCCGTGGCCGCACATGGCCTTCATCCATGTGCCATGGGGGATTGGCCACAGGGACTGGCCTGCTTGAAACCACCTGCAGGCAGCCAACCCTACACTACGAGGCTAGCCTGTGGCCAACCCACCCGGAGGAAGTCAACTCCAACCCCATGTCGTACACAACTTCTTGCGTGCGTAGCATAGGGTTGGCCTTCGGGCCATGAGGACCCCTTCCCCAGAGTCAAAAAATATATATTAAAAGGAGGGGGCATTGAGCCCCCAAGCCTGAATTGGGCCTGGAGACCCATCCTCTGAGCCAAATTCCAACAAAGAGGGGAGGTCTCTCCCCGGGCTTTACAAGGGTATAGAGACCCCATTCTCTGGGGCCAAATACAATTAAAGAGGGGGGTGGTGCAATACGAACTCTCCTCGAGCCTTCGTGGGCACCGGGTAACGCATCACCCAGAGGCAAATTCTAAGAAGAGGTGCTTTTGTGCCCCCTCCATAAGCCTTTTAAGGCCTCGGGCCCCATCCCCCAGGGGATAAATTGTCTAAATTATAGGTGGGTGCACCATTGCCACCATGTGGGCGGTGGGAGGAGCTCCTGGGCCCAGCAGCTCCAGCTGGCTCTTCGCATGGTGCGGGAGCCTGCACTGCCCTGCCCGAGGGAGCAGCTGTTTTCTGCTTGCTCCCCCCGGGCAGGAACAAAGTTGGTTCTGTTCTTCAGGAGTGCCGGGAGGGAAACAGAAGAAAAGTCTGCTCCCGGCCAACAGGAGCAGTTTTCAATCTCCTGCGAATGGGAACAGACTTCCATGTTTGCTATAGTCAGCCTGAGAGTAAAAAAAAGCTCCTGCAAGTTGGGAGCAAACATATGTTTCCCTGTTTGTACTGGTGTGGACAGGGAAACTGCTGTATCCTGGGGGTAGGCTCCCGGGACCACAGTCACTGAGCCGACCTGGGCCCTTTAAAGGCTCAGGGAGGGGGCTGTGTGACTCCCCTGCCTTTAAAAGTTACTTATGGCATTGGGGATGGGATATCTGAGGCCTACCTAGGCCCGGGGAAGGTTGCTATGTGGACCCCATCCCATTATTTTTATTTAGGGCCCGGGGCCCATTTTAAAAAAAGTTTAACAGGAAATATTGCCTTCAGGGTATGGGGTACCCAGGCCTACAAACGCTCAGAGAGAGAGGCCCTACTCACCCCACTTTCCCCATATGTTTTTTATTAAAATGGCGGCTTCCATTTCCATTTTTGTGCTGCAATCATGAGAGAGTCCGGCGTGATCATGGCAAAAATTGCGGATTCTTTTTTCTTTTTGACCTGGGGTGTCCCTCTGGGTCCGATCAATAGGGCATGGGGGGCAGGGTATCCCTGCCCTGTTCTCTTATACTTATATATACTTTTAAACTTCTGGACAGGCGACTAAGTCTCCAGTGTCCTGTAATAACTGCCAGGATAATTTTTCTTATGTTGCTGGCAGCCAATCAGAGCACTCGCTCCCGCAAAAGTCTCACTCTCACGGGAGCGAACTGGCCCAAGGTGAAAAAAGGTCCCTTGGCCAATCAGAATGCTCTATTTCTCAAAAAATTGTGCTCGAGGGGATCTTGTCAGATTTGTACGGTCCCAACTACCCAAATATATAATTATTTTTGAACCTTCATTTCTTAAAAACTACTGAATGGATTTTCACCAAATCACACAAAAAGCACAATCTGAGGGTCTAAAGAGAAGTCCATGGAAATCGCATGGGAAAATTTGCTTGTGGGCTCTGCCGGACCAAAAAAATAAAAAATGTTGTGGGGTGCCCCGAAAAAAATTAAAAAGGCTCTGATTGGTCTATGGAGCTTCCATTGCAGAGAGTCGTGGGCCAAAACAAAAATGAAAAATGTGGGTGGGCACAAGAAAACCCAAAAAATACATTAAATAATAAATAAATAAGAAATGAGCGTCAGGAGCCGCTCATCTATTCTTCACTGCTCCTTTAAAGGAGCACCCCATATAGCCTTCCGAGGGCTGCAGGGAATACTGCGGCTCCCCAGCAACATTAAAAAAACACCAGTAAGTCTCCTGGGTCATTAAATCCAAGACCCGAGGATAACTTACCAGATTTTGTTTACCACACTCCAAGCTGGAGCTTTAAGTGCTTCAGCTGTAGTGCAGTGCCCCTTGTGGTGGGTACTATGCCTGCACTCTATGGGCTGAAAGTAGGTAAAAGAAAAACATTGATTTATTATTTTTTTTACTTTCTTTTAAAAAAAATATGACAATCACTTTTATTAAACATTGCTATATATAAATGTATATAATATGCCTTGGATTATAATTATTGGTGACTTTTTGACAAAGAAAATAGGCATGCTTTATATATGTTATCAGGCTAATTCCTTCACAAAGCCAATAAGTCTAGTTTTTCAATTTTGGTGTGCTGACTCTTTGACAAAGTCGGGAGGCCTGCCATACTTAAAAATGATTCCTTTTATATTGTAACATCACACAGTCAGGCGTGCGTGCCCATGGGGGTTTGGGCACCAGACCCGGTGCCTAAACCCCCCACTGCGCACAGCATGGTGTTGGGCACTGTGGGGTTGAATGTAGGACCTGACCACTGAAACAAGCATTGGCATAGTCGATAAGTCTCGCTTTTGGGACCTTATAAGTATTTAGTTATGCAGCACAATATCCTTGGTGCAACAACATCAACTGTTGCATGGCTAAACACTTATAAGGTCCCAAAGGCGCGACCTGTTGGCTATGCCAATGCTTTTTCCCCTCTACTTCCCACCCACCACCCTCCTTACATGCCAGACCCCACTGTGCAGAACAAGTACTGTCAAAGCTAATAGGTGTGGTTTGCTTTTTAAGTCCTGAGTAAAAGATTAAGAAAGATTTCAGCAGAGTAGAAATCAACCAGTTGATTTCTGTATACACTGAATCGGAAATAAAGAATTTAATATGTGATGATTCAGAGTATTGTTGGGATGTAAAATAGTATCTAATGAAATGCAATGCAAGCACTCTACAGGAGGCGAAATGATACACCAAGCAGCTAATAGCAACAAGTGACAGAAAACGATTCCTTTAGCGACAGCCAACACCCACACTGTGTATATTTCAAAGTATTTGGTAAAAATGCGTCTTGCAGGCAGCTGGGTATTAAAGCCTGACCTCAAAACTCTATAAGAAATCACATATAGGGCAAAGTAGAAAAGGAGTGAGAAAATAATGTTTGATGATTGTGAGATTATGACAGACCGTGCTTTGCAATAACTACATTCGCCTTTTCACCTTTAAAATTGTTGTCTGTGCACAACCGGGGATAGGGGTTGTGGTTAAACGCGGTGGTGGGGTGGGAATGTCTGATACCCTAACACCTGGGCTCCAAGAGTAACCTCTTTCGGTATTTGACATATTCGAACCTACCGACATGGCCCTAACAGGTGACCTCTGAACGTGCATGAGCACTTAACAATTCCGACACGTGAGTGTGGAACCCGAGCCCGAGGGGGTCTGCAGCCGCTGATCCCAAAACTAACCACTGTGTATAAGTTCCTGCACTTAGCTATTTTGGAACAGATAAAACGGCTGAGGAAAAGGGCTTTTCAGTGTCAGATCCGCATGCCTTTTCCTGGTGATTACAGTGACAGGAGTTATTCTAATCCTTTCCCTCTCTAAAAACAGGCGCCAAATTTGGGAAAGCAACAGGATTACATAACAAATACAAACTCACGCACGCTGTACAAAATAACAGCAAACAGAACAAATAGAAAAAAACAACTCTCTCTGCATCACCCTCGGGTTAACAAGTGGGAGGGGTGGGGGAAGTGCGGCAGAGACCACACACAGCGTTTCCCTTGCGGAAGCGTGCAGGGGCCCGATCTGTTTAAAAGTTAACTACAAACAGATGTTTCCAAAGCTCGCTCCCGCGAGGGAATCGCCAGACGTGCACACGTTGCCATTGAAAGCAACGAAAAGCGTGCAGGTTTTTAAACGAAAAAGCAAATCGATTCCTAAAGGTCTCCTCCTATGCAGCGCATGTGCGCTGCTTAGGCGAGACCTAAAACCATGGGTTATAGGGACTGCTTAGGCGAGACCTAAAACCATGGGTTATAGGGAAGTTAGATGAACAAGTCAGTTAATACATACCATTTTAAATCAACAAAACCATTGAAATTGATCAGTTATGGCTATCTCAAGTAACTATAGTTTGTGCCCTAAAGTAACTAAAAGTCAATACCCCATCATGCACAGTGTTGTCATCAATAATGTCATTTCAGGTGATGCAATGATGTTACCAATTATATCATAGAACATCTCATGGGAAATGTAATATGTAAGGTGATTAGCAGTGTGTGGTAAGAGTCTTAGTCATAGTTACTTCAGGGCACAAGTTATAGAATACTATAATTGGTGAATGTCAATGTTATGTTTTAACTGACATTTTCACCTAACTATAATGTCTATTTAGCCATTTGTTTTAAATACATATTACCATACCTAACAGTAATGTTAGGTATGGTTAGGTAACTTTAATTTTTTCAGTGAATATCTAGCATTTTATTTTTCAATGTTATGTAACATTTTATTACCATATGTAACTCCAGCCGCTAACCTCAGGCCCTGCATCCAACCCCGCGCCGTGTGCCCCACTTTTTCAGTGAATATATATTACCTAGTGGTAGTTGCCACTGTTAGAAATAGTTAGGACCACGTTTCTATAGGAAGTGTATTTTTTGCTTTGCCTATAACTTTGGCACTGTTTAACAATTCTTCTCAGAACCTCCCCCTACTCCCAAAAGGTTTCTCCTCCTCAGCTTCTTCCTGGTCAGTTTCGAGGTGATCCATCAAGCAGGGGCCAACAAAAAGGTGGGGGTTCCAAAATGCATTTTCCCCAAGCAGATCTTTAAAAAAAAAAAAAAAAATGTATTTGCTTTTAACAGTGCATACATACAACTAGCATGTCACAATAGATCATCAAACACCACCCTTTGTCCCCCCACCCTCTTCCCCCCTCCCCTAAAATCATTCTACAATCCTCCGCTCCATCAGGTTGTACATTACTTCTGCACGAACCCCAGAATATTAGGGTACAATTCCAGATATAGTGCTCCCCTCTAACCAAAATAGGTGAGCCCCTCACCCCCCCAGTTCACAGTCCTCCATCTAGGCCATGATAACGGCGCCATTTGCCCCACACTCTGGTGAACTTCTTAGGACATCCCCTTGCCTTGTATGTGACCCTCTATGCTGCCATGTATAGGTCCATGCCCCTCCTCCACTCCTCCAGCCGTGGCAGAGTAGAGGCCCCCATGTCCTCGCCATGTCCCTCTTAGCTACCACCAAGGCCAAAACTAGAAAGATCAGAAGTGGGCGGCTCAGGTTGACATCATTCGTCAGTCCCAGCAGGACCAGTTTGAGGTCCAGCGGCAGGGTGACCTCTAGGACCTCCCCCAGCTCCCTCAAGACCTCCATATAATAATTCTGTATGTCAGGGTACCGCCAAATAATGTGATAGAAATCCCCCCTCTCCTGACCACACCTGAGGCACCGCGAGTCACTAGCCCTCCCCATACGATGAAGGCGTACCCTGTCATAATAAACCCTATGTAGAATTTTATACTGAATAAGCCGTAGACGGGGCTTGATGGCAACTTCCCTCGGGTGCATCAGGGCTGTGTCCCAGTCCACCGTATCCATCTCCCCTACATCCTGCTCCCAGGTTCCTCTAAGTTTCACTAGCCCATCCGGTGTTTTATACGTCAGGGAGACTGCCTTACCCGGGGTATGTTTCTGCAACAGGCGTCCCTCCAGTGGTGCATACTCAGGCAGGACCCCCTCAATGCCTCCTCCGCCCGCCAGGCTTGTCGCAGCTGCGCATATTTATAATACTGTGTGTGGTGTAACCCATATTCCGCCCGCAGAGCCTGGAATGACTTTAGTTCCCCTCTCTTCACCACATCCCCCAGTACCGAGATACCTATGCTGTACCACCTCTGGAATCCCCGCAGTTTGCGTAGCTCCTTCAAGCAGGAGTAGTGCCATATTGGCGTCTGTTTCATCGGTGTGTGCGTCTACCCTATTGCCCTAGTTGCCCTCTCCCATATCCCCAGGGTAACTCTGGTGGCGGGATGCAATCGCTCCTTCCCCTTGCCTCTATAAAGGTAGTATAGGTAAGTGCGCCGCGCCATGATACTCCGCTCCAGACCATAAGTGGGATGCATTGCTGGGGCATGCAGGCTTCGATGTTTGGCAGAGAAATTCCACCATTATATTGATGACGCTGTAGGGTTCCCAATTTCCCCTCCGGGACAGTTTCTCCAGCCACAGCAAGGATCTCAGCTCTGCGTTTATGTCATGAAACACCCGACGGGGAAGCGGGAAGTATTCGTTCTGTAAGGCGTACAAAAACCTCGGCAGCGCTATCATTTTAAATATGGCCGCGTGGCCCAAGATCGTGAGGGGGAGCGCCTTCCACCTGGCCGCATCTTCAGCAAAGTTATTCAACATCCGTTTGACGTTCTTCTCATATGAGAGATTGCTGTCTAATGTCAGATACACCCCCAGGTACATAAACCCCTCATCCGTCGTCCTTAGCCTCCCTGGCAGGTATGACCAATCCTCACCCCCTCGGGGGTCGTAGAGAATTGACTTATGCCAATTAGTCTGATAGCCTGTGTGAGCTCCATAACGGTCCAGCTCCGAGAACAGCGCAGAGACAGTGGTGGCGGGGTGGGTGATGTACAGGAGGAAATCGTACGCATACAGCAATATTTTTTCTTCGTGGTGGTCAGACTGATCAATTCTAAAGCCCCTAATATTTCCATTCTGTCGGACCGCGCATGCTACTACTTCTATGGTAAGAGCGAAAAGCAATGGAGACAGGGGGCACCCTTGTCGGGTCCCCCTTCTTATTGGGAAATCCTCAGACACCACCCCGTTGACCTTAACTTAGCGCTAGGATCTGTATATAGCAACCGCATCCACTGCCTGAACTTAGGTCCGAAGCCGAATCTGGACAACACCCCTTCAAGGAAAGGCCAGTGTACCGCCTCAAACGCCTTTTCGGCGTCCAGGGAAAAAAACAAGTGGGGGTCCCACCGCGCACTCACCTCCATCAACCAATTGTGGGTCCTTCTAAGGTTCAATCTGGTGGCCCTATCCGGAAGAAAGCCAGTTTGGTCCAAATGGACCAGATCCGGGATCACCCGCCGTAATCGAAGAGCTAAGATTGTCGCTAGGAGTTTTACCTCCACGTTCAGAAGCGATATGGGGCGATACGACGCGCAGTCCTCCAGGGGTTTACCCTCTTTATATATCAGAATAATTGTGGCCATGCATAGGTCAAGCGGCAGCATACCCTCCTGTGCCGTCTCCACAACCAGAGCCAGGAGGTGGCGCGCAAGGAGGTCCGCTGTTTTGTTAAAAAATTCAGCGGGAAAGCCTATGGGGCCGGGGGACTTCCCCGTGCGAAGTTTAGTCAGTGATTCCTTAATTTCATCTATTGTGATCCTCCCTCCAGGTCCCGCTGGTCTTTCTCTGAAAGCACTGGGATGTCAATTTGGGCCATGTACCCCAACGCGTCATCCCGCGTGCCCAAGTCCCAAACCTCATAAAAGGCCCTGTAGTAGTCGGCAAAGGTCTGAGCTATCTGCACGTCCGTCCGCCGCAATCGCCCCTGTTCATCCCTTACCTGCTCTACCTACCGCAAATCCCTCTCTTTCCTGCTGAGCCACGCCAGGAGCCTCCCTGACTTATCCCCTACATCATATAACCGATGCAACATCGCCAGCGCCTGTGTTTTGGCCTCTACCGTCGCCAGATCCCTGTGTTGTCGCTGCGCACCCAGAAGTCGTCTAAGGATCTGTGGGTCTTTAGTGAGCACATGTACGCATTCCAAGTCCAGAATCTGGGCTTCCAAAGTTCTGACCTCCTCCTGCATTTTCCTCTTCTCCCATGCCAGTCTGTTCTGGGCCCTGTCCCGCAGGACCGCCTTAAGGGCCTCCCAGAGGACCACCCCCGACAAGACCGACCCCTCGTTTTCGGCTAGGTAGACCTTCACATCCGCTCTTAGGCCCTTTAGTATTTCCTTATTCTCTAAATCCCAAGCCAAGTTTTGGCGGTGTATAAACGGAGATGATTGTATATCCCTGTCTCCCCCATAATCCCCGCACCCCCACGTAGGTCCCCAAAGGTTCTATCCAAGTCTGCGCGACCTCCTAGGGAAGAGTCTTCTTAATCAGTATGGCTACCCCCCTAGAGCCCATAGTGTAGCCCGCATGCGCAAGTACTCTGTACGGTCCCCTCGCCACACTTGGTGCCCTGAAGGTGTGTTTCCCGCAACAGGACTATATCTGGCCCTATCCGTTTCACATAGGCTTGCACTAGACCTCGTTTAACTTTACTGCCCAGGCCATTCACGTTCCATGTTAGAATTTTAGTCCCCCTCTGAGCCGGGACTGCCGTCTCATGACCGTCTATCAGTGTACAGGGCATCGTAGTATAGGTCTCTCAATTGCAGTGGAAGTAGGGCGCCTGGCTCCCAGGTGTGAATGACAATCCCCATCGTGACATGCTGAAACAATCCCCCCCCCCCAACAAACAACCCCAACCAGAATGTTGACTATTGTAATTCCACCCCCCCTCTTAGCCCCGAAAAAGGAATAACTCCTCCCATCCTTCCCCTCTCCCTACCTCCCTCCTCCAACCAGTCCCATCGCCGTACGAGACAGAGAATAGGACTTCTAGGTGAAGAAGGGGCTGTCGCCCTCCCGATCTTACCCTCTAGAAACCCGCTCCAAAACCTCTAACTAGGAAACATACAGAGGTATACTCTCAAGAAGTTACAGACAATAAAGAACATTAAAACCACAAAAGAACAGAGCAAAATTGTAGGGGGTAGTTCAACTTGCATGCAGGCCACTGAGTCCATGTTTGGTCTGTACAGCGAGTCCCTGCTTCACGAATTGGAGTCTGGGGTGTCCCCTTGTGATGCTCCCAGCTCCTGAGCTGCTTCTTGCTCCAGGTCGTTAATCGCCACCACCAGTGGATGCAGAGATTGCTCCTCCGCATCGTCCCCCTCTGATGAATTACCACCTGGCTCTTCCTCCCCCTCCGACCGTGCGTTCCCAGCTAGGCAGCGAAACCTGGAGCCCGCCAGCCCGCCAGGGTCCGAGGAGGCCGTGCTCCACCGCCGCCGCCTTATTGATCCTTGTACAGGGTAGGGTGTTGTCGTCACATTTCTACTGCCACGTGTTTGTCGCAGTCTCTGTGGCATTGGCGACCCCCTCGGGGGCCTCCGTTTGGGTCCCGGCCTCCGCAGCCCTCCGCACCCCAGTCGCCAGTCTTGTCAGGTGGGTGCGCTCCTCCAGCCACTGCCACGCGTCTTCCGGGTGTGGAAAGAAATACGTTCTCTCCTTGTATATGACTTTTCATTTCGCAGGGAAGAGCAGCATGTACTGAATGCGGAGATCCCTCAATTTAGCCTTCACCGCGTTGAAGGAGCGCCTCTGCTTCTGCCCTTCCTGGCTGTAGTTCGGGAATATCATGATCTGCGTGTTCTCCAGACGGATGTCCCCGAGTTTCCTAGCTTCCCTTAAGATCATGTCCCGGTCCACAAAGTTCAGGAAGCGGGCAATGACCGGCCGCGGCCTTGCCCCCACTGGTGGTGTCGCCAGCTGCGTCTGGTACGCTCGTTCTGTCGCAAAGCAGGTTGAGAACTTATCTTTCGGGATGGTTCGCATCAGCCAGGAAGGCAGGAACTCTGCCATATTGGCCCCTTCTATTCCTTCCCTAAAGCCCACAAAGCGGAGGTTGTTGCGCCCGGCTCTGTTTTCTGCGTCATCCACCTTCCATTGAAGCTGTTTATGCGAGGGTTGAAGCTCCGCCATGCCCTTCTTCAGGTCCTGAATGGTGTCCTTGGCCTCCCCCAGTCTGGTCTCAGCCATAGTCACCCGCTCCATCAAATTTCGAAAATCTTGTTGTAGAAGCGTGACTTCTGAGCCCACCTCCCCGATCTTGGTTTCCAGGGCCGCACGGGACGCCTGTATGTCCTCCCGGGAGGCTTGTATGGCCCCCATCAATAGGGCTGACTCTCTCACTCCAGCCGCTATACAAGGGATACGAGCCAGCAGAGTGATACAGGCTATTGCTCCCCCCGTCTCTCAGGCAAGTCGGTTCTCCAGGCCTCTCCGCAGCGCTTCTGGACCCCCAGGGCTCTCCCCCTAGTCAAGGCCCAGGAGATGCCCACGCTATCACAATGGGCCCCGGAGGGAGAGGGGGGAGGCCCTTTCAGGCTGCTTACTGCTGGCTTCTTCGCACACGTCAATGGGCCTTCATTGCTCCCCTCTGCAGCCACCTCCCGGCCATACTCACTCCGCTGTCTGCCTTTCCGCGGCCGCGATCTCGGCGGCTCCACAGTCACTCCCCGCCTGGCCCGTCCTCCAGCGCCGACATCAGCTCCCGGATGCACCGCCTCCCGCAGCCCGTGTTCGGCCGCAGCGCCGCACCCCACTGCGGGCGCACAGCAGATTGAGGCACTCCTAAGCGCCACACTTCGCGGCCTCCTCGGCCCGTCTCAGACACCCAGACGCCCTTCGCAGACCGCCCGGGCGGAGGTCCGCGATCCGGCCGACGGGCCCCGGCTGCCGCGGCTCCTCCCCCCAGTTGAGTTTGCTGTTCGGAGCCCCCTTCGAGCTCCGGGGCAGCTCCGCACATCACCGCAGCCCCGTCGGGAGAGCCGGGAACACTTCTTCGGGCTCCTTCAGCCGCTTACTGTCGCCGGTGTCCTCGGCCCCGCCGCCTCTCCTCCCGGCGTTACCGCGGCGCCATTTTGGACATCTCGTGGCCTGCGCTGCAGCCTCGGACACCACCAGGTTTCAGGTACACCACGCTGCTTTGCTCACTCCCGCCTGTGCCCAAGTCGTGTGGGGACCCTCAAACGTATGTTTCGATCAAATATTAGGACCGCTGGCCATCAGTTATTGCATCGGATCAATTCAGCTCGCCGGAGGAGCAGAGGCTCACGTCCTACTCGGCCATGTTGTTGCCCACGCCCCCTCCCTATGCAGATTTCCATAGGAATTACACCAAATTTGGCAGAAAGCTAGACCTTGACCCAGAAAGAGGCTTGCTTTTTGTGATTTGGTGTAAATCTATTTAGTAGTTTTTGAGAAATTAAGGTTCACAATTTATATATATGTAGGAACGCAGATACTCTGTGGATCCAACATTATTAATCGATCCTGGTCTCAAGGGAAATACGCATCTGTGCCAGTGTCGTGCCAATTTTTTCGACCGCCGCCAGTACTGAGTCGATTTTAGATTAGAGGTCTGGTTGTTGCGATTCTGCAGGCCCCGTTGCCCTCAAAGATGCCCCCACTCTGGTGTCTCAGGGCTACCCCCTTGCGGAACAGCCGAGCGGATGAGGCCCATGGCCAATTGCTGCACGTTAGACATGTAGGGGCGAGGGTCGTGGTGTGCCAAGCCACACCGGTGAGTGGAAGCCCCAGGTTGGCCTCCACCCGCTGCGTCCCCCAGCCAACCACAGACACAACACGTGTTTTATGCTGTGTGGGAATTGTCTGTCGCCCACCGCCCGGCTGCACCACCCAACGTCACCTCCGCTGTTCACCGCGGTTTGTGGGACTTATCACTGCCCGGTGGCAAGATGAGTCTGATCCCCAGGTAGTTCAACACCCCAGTAAGAATGCCAGGAGCTGACAAGTTACTTCCAAGCATGGCTGGCCCGAGAACCCATATCTTTGACCCAGAGGTGGGGAATACACGTGAAGACCAGGAAGATACGATCCTTTACGTACGTGGCTGTATGTCCGGTTGCCTAAGTCCGTAGGTTCCAGTGCCTTAACGATTCCAGGCCGCTTTAGGGCCCCACAGGCACCCCACTCCAACCAGTATGAAGATCAGCCTTGAATATCACTGAGGATCAGTCCCTGCTGGTTTCCATTCTCTAGCGCCGCCATGCCAGGTCCAATTCGACTGCTAACTAGGCCCCCAGGGTTGATGCTTACCACTCCGCGGCCTGGACAGAATTGGGCTGACAATGCCCAACCGATCCCAGGGGGGGGTCCATACAGGCGTGGGGGCGAAGCACAGCAGCAGCTTCTGTGACTCGTGCCTCCCCATGCCGCTCGGTTTGTGAGAAGAACATCTGCGGCCTGAAGCTCGAAGACTTGGGCACTCAATGGGTTGCAGGGAGATGTGGAAAGGATGAGGTGGCCTAGGTCTGAGGCGACCCTTGTGCCGCCTCCCTTGTGACACCTAGCAATGTGCGACTTTGGGCCGAACCCCAGAGACTGCAACGCAAGGCCCTGTGGTCAGCTGCACCACCACAACACTCTTCACAATGCCACCTTGGTGCTACTGCTGGGGGATCCTAGGCCTGATTGACCTCCGGGCTCTACCAATTGTACGTGCACGCCACCTCACAACTCCCACGCCCGGCTCACCTCGTCTGTGATGCCTGCTCTTGGACCCCACAGGCTGACAGGTGTCCACGGCGTCCGCTGTCCTCCTGGACCTCCCGGGTGCTTTAGGTGAGTGCAGGTCTGATGTCCTCTGCAGGTCACTGGCCACCACCTCAGATCCGGCTTAACGAGTCGCTTAATTGGGCTGCCTCCCTCACCAGATCTGGTTCGCTAAGGCCGCAGGTTTCCCGCACCTCACTCTGCTTGCGGCGCCGGCGTCCATGGCTCGGATCTCTCCAAAGGGCCCACTCCTCCCTCGGAAGCACACCTGCTTTTCACAGGCCACCAGGTCCTGACTTCACTCCGGGGTTACGAGCTGCCCTTTCCGGTTGGCCCTCTCAGCAGCTACGGCCTGTCTGGTCCACAGTCACTCCGCATCCAGCACTGCTTGTGGCGCCTGCATCCACTGCCCAGTCGACCCCAACAGGTTCACCTCGCCCCGGAATCGCTGCGGCCATGCGCTCTGATCCTCGGCAGGCTGGGCCATGTGTGTCGGGGGCATCAGGGCACTCAGCTCCATGCAATATACTTCTGCAACTCCCGGGGGTTGGACGGGACACACCGCACTTTGCTGCTCATATTTAATCAGATTTGCAGAGGATGGTCTGGCTAATTGAGGGATAGAGCACGGAGCAATCTTAGACTACGTCCGCCATTTTAGGTGGTTAGTCACGCCCCCCTCCAGACGGTAACCTATACCATGGAATAAATTAAATGCACTGTTGGGGCGGCACACTTTCAAGATTTAAATATATACAATTGAAAAGTTGGGAACAAAGCTGGAAACTGCCCTTGGGTATGGGAAACGGTTTGGAAGAGCAACTTGTCAGAAAACCCCCAGTAAACAAAGAGGTCTCATTTTGGTATTGGGAATTACAAGACACCATGAATGGAGATTTCAGTTTGGCAGAAGAGCTGTGGGGAAGATGCTTGCAGAGGGAGCAGTCACAAACTATGTGGCAAGTATCGATCGGCACATTATATCCCAATGTCAAGCCTGCTTTTTTTTAAGAAGAACCCTACTTTTTTCACTCCACAGGCCTTACATAACACCTGAAAAGCTGTCAAAGATAGGGAAAGGGGGATTTACCATATGTGCATAATGTGGTCTTGAAAAAGCGATGGATGTCCATATGTTTTAGAAATGCCCAGAAATCAGGAGGTTTTGAGATGAAGGGGAAACAACAGTTTCAGGTATTTTGGGGCTACAAAATTAAGGTAACTCTATCACTGATCATTTTTGGAGTAATGGAAGGAGTTCTAGGCATTGCGAGAGATCTGTTTTATGCAATTTTATTGGCCAGAAGAGAAATCTGTCGTAAATGGCTGGGAGGTACCCCACCTCAGCACTCGCAGTGGTTAGATTCCCTTTTTTTGCATGTCTAAAATGGACTTATTAGGGAAAGACTCGAAGAGAAAAAGATTTTGGACACTGTTACAAGCTTGAGGAACTAGGTTGTAAAGGGAAATAATGGGTAATTAGGACAAATAAGTTATAGAACTGTCCAATGATTACACCTGTAAAACTCTCTGGTCTCACAGTAGTGCCTTCCGTTCATATTTGACACAGCTGCTGTAAATGGGACACTCTGAGAGAGATGTACCCCAAGGGAGGAAATGTCTATTTCCGGATGCCCTTAAGTGGGCTGTCTCATTTTTGCATTATTGAGATGAGGCAATTGACACTGAAACCTAAGGGGAATGAGGACATTTAAAAAAAAAAAATAATTAAATAAATAAATCATCTTGAAACTACAACCTTGATGGTGCAGTGGTGTCTTCTTTACAACATTTTGGCGAGTATTTATTATATGGCAAAAGATACAGCACAGAAACAGGGTGGACCTGTTTGAGGTCGAGTTACCAGCACAGTGCTTGCCCAGCATCTCGTATTTGGATGTCACTGTGTGAGCTGCCTCCACCTATTCTTAGAAGGTGCCAGTACTTGTACCCGTAAGCATGACTAACATTTCTGGCATGTATCGGATACTATGTTTTGTATTCAGTGTTGTACTCACAGTTGGGCTGAGACGTTTGAGATCAAGCACGCGGTAGGAAGGCAAGTCCGCGCCGCTACGGTTGCGTCAACCCCAACCAAACTGACTTATCGGTGATAATGTTGGACATGCCATGTACCATACATATAAGTGCCACCATTTTAAAATATAATTAACCCTAGAGTACAGCCATAGGAAAAAGCTAAAATGCATGCAGCCTACGGCACCCTGCACACCCATTGGTTAACACAGTGGAAAGGCTACAACTAGTAAAGCCCTGAACCTCGGCAACTGCATACCATTTGGTTAGTGCATGTACAGGCTCTTGACAGTTTACTGAATGTGTGCAGTCCCTATCCACGGTGATCTGCACACCCTTTGGTTTACGCATTTGCAGGCTCTCGACGGTTTCCTGACAGCGCTATTGTCTTCGCGAAGGTGCTGACGTGAGTTGTGGATCAGTGATTCACAGACCTTGTGTTACAGAGTTCTTCTCTGCTCTATCATTAAAGTAGTAGTGTCACACGACGTGCACAGGGGTGCAGTGCCAACGGTGATCTCCACAACGCTTATTATTTGCAATATATTAATGCTATACAACAGTGGTATTGTTATTAGGGCAAACGGCGCCACTCAGGAGAGTAGCACTAGTATCAATATTTGAATAATATCTTGATCTTGGTGCTTCAAGGTAAGGAGACCCACTAATCTCCCCATAGACAGTGGTCAAAGCCACTTGAATAATCAGAAGAAAAATCCGCAGCACACGATAGTATTATAACAGAATTATCAAAGTGCTAAGTGTGAGCACAAATTTAACACGGATCTTCCAACAGCCGACACGTGTTTCGTCGCTAACATGGGAAATTGTCCTGCAACTTTATCAAGGCAGTGCAGAAACAAATGAGATACAAAATGTGTCGCCTAATACACTTCTTAAGTGTGCACAATTCTCCTACAACATCACCCTGTGATCGGTGACAAAGAAGCTCTTTGCGTTTCACACAAGCATGCACAAGGTTTGTGAAAAGGTAGTTTTCATGAAATGTTCAGTATAGAAGGGGATACAAACTTACATCCCAACTGCCAAATATAAAGATGGCATGAGAAAAGTGAAAAGCAAGCATGAAAAAAATAAAATAAATCATTATTAGCTCTTGTGTCTGTAATTTTAGGGCAGTGAAAATTCCTGCAAGCTAACTTGTGGAAAGTGAGTTACGATCTTGTGAATGGGTAGTTCGTGATGGCCGAAACGGGGTGCTTTAGTCTAGATAGTATGGATCCCAAGTGAAGCAACTGGTTAGGTCTATAGCCACCTTTATTCTATGTATGTCTATTCCTATCATGAAAAACACAAAAAAGCACCATACATCAGTAGAGACCATCATTAGTCTCAAAGTAACTACTGCCAACAAATATCAAAGATTTTACGTCACCTATGTTTTCCCTGGTGATAATTCCAACCCACAGTGGGGTTCTGTCTTCATAGACGTCCGCTAACGCAGTCTATTTGTCTTCCAATGAGTTCTGGTTTGTCGTGAGACTCTATATCAAAGTAATATAAGGGATATATAAGACATGTGCTCTTAGAATGAGTAACCTCCACTACAAACAAGTGTCTGTCATCATTAGCTTATTTAAACAGTATATGAGAGTCAAACAAATTCCCAGGGAACGTAGGTCGCAAATTACACCTACATATGATGACCTTGAAGCAGATCTATTAGTGGCCTGGAAAGGGAACTTACAGACAACTCAAATAGGCGAATGGGGATTCTCATTGAAAATTGTGAGAGAAAAGTTTCACAAATGCAGAAGGATATAGATCAATTAGAACTTGAAATTAAGCAACTCAATTTACTGGAGGCAACAGAGAAGAATTATGCTATACTCAATGACATACTAAACATCATCTTGCAGACATCAAACAACGTAAGACTAGGAAGCTCAAGAGCGACGAACTTGACTATTCAAGTTGCAGAATTATCACGCTCGCAAATAAATATGACCATCTAGTTCCCAATGATAGTAAGATGGGTACAAATGAAGGTAAATCAATGAGTTTTGGGGGGCGTGGCCAAGGCGTCAAGATGGCGGTCGCACTTTGAGAGTGCTCCAGACCCCCCACCTGCATCCACCTTGATCCTGCCCAATACCGTGCTCCTCCTTGCCTTGCCTGTGTCTACTATCCCCAGCGCTGCCGGCTGCTGCATCGTTGGGCGCCGCCGGCCATCCTCGAGGCTTGCGAGGCTCTTATTGGCCCGAAGGATCGGCGCCGGGACAAAATGGCGGCCCCCTGCTCTGCTCTCGGATAGCTGATGTCCTCCTCCGCGAGAGTCCCGCGGCGACTTTCCCTGGCCCCACGCTGCAGTGGAGACTCTGGCTGAGCCCCTGGGACCCCTGGGCTGGAAGCGACGGCGAGCGCTGAACCGGCGCTGCCCTTGGTATCGCTGCAGCGGTGGTCCCTGCCTGCCCCTCTCTGCGTGAGTCAGTGGCTGCCACACCAGCGGAGTCCCGCTCTGGCCCAGAACTGACAGTGGGGCGGCGGGGCTAGAGTCGACGCTGGTCCTGGAAGCCCCGGGGACTCTACCTGCTCAACGGCCGGGACCTGCGAGATATTGACGGCCCCCCGGCCCGCCTGAGTGTCGGAATACCGGTCGTCATTTGCCTTGGTGCCTGCTGGGATGCCCTGACCAGGAGCAGAGGTAAAGGACCGGCGTGCTGGTGCCGCTGCCTGGGGTGAAGTGAGTCTGCATTACGGCTGGGCTATCCTGCCTTGCGGAGAGCCCCCTGGAGGGAGAGGCAGACGGGACTTACCTGCCGCGACGACCACACCTTCGCTGCTCCACTGACCTCCAGCTCTCCCCCTGGTGAGTGACGGCGCCCGGCTCCCCCTTAGACTGAGAGCCTGAGTGGACCTTGCTGGTGGGGGCCGGCCCTGAGGACCGCCTGACCCTGGACCTGCCCGACTGCTGCATTGCCCTGCTGGGCGCCTGACGGTTGGCACCGGAGCGCCCTGCCCCTCCCTGCTTCCCCCCTTGCTATGCCGAGTTGAAGAGGAGCTCCCCCAGCTGGCTTCCACCCTCGGGCGGGCTTTCTGCGCCTGCTGCTTCCCGAGGCGCGCAGGGAGTTGCGCCGAGTGGTGCTGCCGTCACGATCCTTGCTTCGCCCGACTCCTGGCTGGAGGGACGGCGGGATGGCACCCCTGAGACCTATAAAAAACAACGAATAACTGTGGGTCTAGTAATCAACTCAGGACATGATATGTATGGCTGGCTATGTGTCTGCTAATACTGTTTGAATAGGAGACAGACTGGACAGTTAACCACTGTGAAAAATGTCCATCAGTTACTCGTTTTTAGTCGCCCAGTACATCATCTGGTCTACTCCACAGTAGTTTGACCACCACTCTCTCCCCACAGATATATAGGAGATAAGTAGTGTGAGAGATGTCTGGTAGGTGTTATTTGTTCGTAACTGAGAGCAGTGCATAAATAGTAAGTGAAAGAAAAATATAAAGTGTAAGATTGGATAGTGCATACAATATTCACTTTATTCTGGGGTCATGCACCTCCAATATTAAAAACAACAATAGTGCAAGAAAGTCAGGTGGTTCAAACAAATACCTTCTGACTGGGTGATCTGGTCGACATGTTTCTGCGGACTACGGTCAATTACTATACCTGCCGCTTCCTCAGGACCCATAAACTTAATTGCTACTGCTTATGTGATTTAAATGATAAGTGAATACAGGACATTCGTGAACAGAAAAAGTGTCACCTGTACACTTCCATTTTCCTCCTTTAAGTGTCCGGTTGTAATTAGGCCAGCATATCCACATGAGATGAGATATAGAAAATAATAATAATAACACCTTCGTTAGTAAGGGCTACACAAGAGACATTGCTGAAATCATATTAGTACCACATCATGGTCAAATGACCCTATTGTAAATTTCATTGTATGCGTAATCAATGCCTCACCTTAATTTGCAAGGGGAATTGCCTCACCTCACCTGGCAAACAGCTCAGGAAAATGAAGCACCGCTCTGTAGTACAGAGAATATAAAAGTCAACGTTAAAAACCCGTGTCAGGTGAAGCCAGTGCAGAGTCACAGCCTGTGGGATGCTGAACAGCACATCCACAGGAGTCAAGTTTCTTAACATTCTTAATGGTTTGGCAAATTTTCATTCTATGGCGTCAGGCATGAAATCTTCAGGACACGAAGGACTTACTCCGACTTCTTCCTGACCTTGATTTCAATATTTTGACAGATCATTTGGTATCCTTTGACGTGGAGTCACTTTATACCTCCATCCCTCAGAATGAAACTCTAGAGGCGATTGAAACTCTGTTGAGTGAACAAACTTTGGACTCAATAACACCGATTTCACTGATCATGAATCTGGCTACTATAGCTATGAAAGAAAAAAATTTCGAATTTGAGGGCCAGTGCTACCTACAGATATCTGGGACGAGCATGGGCAGCGTTTTCGCGCCGAGCCTAGCGAACCTTTATATGCACAAGTTCGAACAAGACCATGTTCTGAATACTGAAAATCCGTTTCTAACATCGATACGCTCATGGAAAAGATACATCGATGACATCTTGGTGATTTGGCGTGGAGATGAATCTTCTCTCCGCGCGTTCCACGGTTGGCTTAATGACCGGAATAGATTCCTACGCTTTACACTGGAAAGCAGTAAACACTCTTTGGCATTCCTAGACTTGTTGATCACTGCGACACCACAGGGCCTCAAATCGGAACTATATAGGAAGCCCATGGCCCGCAACTCCTTATTACAGTACACCAGTTGCCATCCTAAGTCCTTACGCGACAACTTACCGTATGGACAGTTTTTGCGTGTACAGCGGAATTGTACCACTAAAGAAGATTCGATAAAACATTCCGAAGATCTGGCTTTGAAACTTGCTGAACGGAGTTATCCTAAGAAACTTATCAAGCGCTCAATGAAGAGAGCAGCTAACAATAACAGGGAAGCTCTACTGGAACCACCGGTCCCTAAAGAAAAGAACGAAAGGCTGACATTCGTGAACACTTTCAGCACAAGATCTAATGCAATCCAACGCATAGTCCGAAAGCACTGGAGGATCTTGAACACCGGTAAAGATTCTCTGGCACAACCGCTTTTTGCTTTTAAAAGAGCAACTAGCTTAAGAGACAAGCTGATACACACCAGACCCCCACCTAAGGAGATCCATCAAGTGGGCACAATATGGAACATGCCACCAGTGATAGGACATCATCCATGTGGCAACTGTGCCGCGTGTCCGCAGACTAAACACACCACATCAATCGATATAGGAACTAACCGTCCCTGGGAACAGAAGCGGTTCACAAATTGCAATAGTAGCAATCTGATTTATCTCATCACTTGTCCGTGCTCACTGAGATATGTCGGAATGACCACCCGAAAGATCAGAACGAGGATTTCGGAACATAAGAGCACGATAAGGTGCAAAAAACAAGCAACAAGGTTGACGAATCACTACATCCAAGTAGGGCACAAACCTACGGAGTTTGAATGGACTGTATTAGAACAACCTAACATACCCATGCACATCACAGATATATCCAAACACCTGTTTAAAATTGAGCAAAAATGGGTGTATAAACTTAATTGTGACAAATTGGGGCTGCACGAAGACATCCCATGGATGACACTGTAGAAGTATCACCTTACGATTTCTCATAAAGATTTCATGAACAGTGATATGGCTTTAATAAAATCTGGCGTACATTTTACCGGCCACCTGCTAGTATCCTGATGAATAAGTGGAGTAACCCCACTAAATGATTCCAAGAATAATTAATCATATTGATCAACATCTGTAATAACAGCTACCTCAACTGACTGTAATTATATTTACAATGCCATGAACCTTTCTGTCTCCTAATAATGTCCGCGGTGATATTTGTCAAGAAGTATATGAAATCACCCTTGAACATATTCCTCAACATCTGTGAAGCTTTCACTAATAGTACCCTATTAGCACTTACACTAGAGTAACAGTTTCCTTAAGAGCACGCACGATTCCTATCAGGCTCAATATTTTAGAATTGACACGCTCGGAACACCATGAACTACTATTCCCATGAGCGGGTGTAGTTCAAACACTCTCGACTCTTGCGAAGATGGAAAGCGTGGTTTATACTCCATTTCCCAGAGACGGGTGTAGTTCTGACAGTCGCGCGTTTGACCGCGCGTTTGAGACTACTTTTCCCAGAGGCTTGGGTAGTTCCAGTAGACGCGCGGTTGACCAATCACGAGCGCGCAGAAAACAATAAGGAAGTGTTTGTCCTCCCCCGCGGCACCTCCCCAAACAGCCCGGCCGGCTGCCTGAAGTACCGACGGAGAGGTAAGGGTGCAGGAGAGATCCTGATTAACTCCTTACTTACATGATGCGATTTTTGCACTTGGAAAACGAAGGGTCTTTTAACAGAGTGAGCGCGTCTTAACAGTATGTAGCGCGCGGGCATGTATTAAGATAGTTGGTTCATATTTGGCTCTATTTCAATACCTACGAGCTAAGCCTTTGAAACTGAAATTTAAAACAAAGCCTGAACGCGATAACTTTAATTCACGAGTAGATAGATCAAGATTAATGGCAATATATATCTTGTAATATATATTATGCATCATGATGGCCATAAATACACAACTTGGCTATCGAGCAGACATTTTGATACAAATTTCATGCCTGACGCCATAGAATGAAAATTTGCCAAACCATTAAGAATGTTAAGAAACTTGACTCCTGTGGATGTGCTGTTCAGCATCCCACAGGCTGTGACTCTGCACTGGCTTCACCTGACACGGGTTTTTAACGTTGACTTTTATATTCTCTGTACTACAGAGCGGTGCTTCATTTTCCTGAGCTGTTTGCCAGGTGAGGTGAGGCAATTCCCCTTGCAAATTAAGGTGAGGCATTGATTACGCATACAATGAAATTTACAATAGGGTCATTTGACCATGATGTGGTACTAATATGATTTCAGCAATGTCTCTTGTGTAGCCCTTACTAACGAAGGTGTTATTATTATTATTTTCTATATCTCATCTCATGTGGATATGCTGGCCTAATTACAACCGGACACTTAAAGGAGGAAAATGGAAGTGTACAGGTGACACTTTTTCTGTTCACGAATGTCCTGTTATTCACTTATCATTTAAATCACATAAGCAGTAGCAATTAAGTTTATGGGTCCTGAGGAAGCGGCAGGTATAGTAATTGACCGTAGTCCGCAGAAACATGTCGACCAGATCACCCAGTCAGAAGGTATTTGTTTGAACCACCTGACTTTCTTGCACTATTGTTGTTTTTAATATTGGAGGTGCATGACCCCAGAATAAAGTGAATATTGTATGCACTATCCAATCTTACACTTTATATTTTTCTTTCACTTACTATTTATGCACTGCTCTCAGTTACGAACAAATAACACCTACCAGACATCTCTCACACTACTTATCTCCTATATATCTGTGGGGAGAGAGTGGTGGTCAAACTACTGTGGAGTAGACCAGATGATGTACTGGGCGACTAAAAACGAGTAACTGATGGACATTTTTCACAGTGGTTAACTGTCCAGTCTGTCTCCTATTCAAACAGTATTAGCAGACACATAGCCAGCCATACATATCATGTCCTGAGTTGATTACTAGACCCACAGTTATTCGTTGTTTTTTATAACTTGCGTGGGGGGCTATAACTGTGGTTGGTCTTTAAAAACTTCCCTCGAACCCTCAAATAATTGTTTGTTTATTGTAACCCCTGAGACCTGACTATCGGCGGAGATCTGGTGAGTCGGCGCTTGGGGACTGGGGGACTGTGGTGCGACGAGGGGTCCGGCCATTTAGTCGCGTGGCGTGCGGAGTGGTGTGCGGTGTGAACGGTGGCTTCCTGCCCCTCCCGTCTGGCGAGGTCTGAGAAGAGCCAACTGCCTTCCTACTTACCTGCACGAGGAACTGCTGCTCCTGGGCCCCCTTAGGCTTCATCCTCGGGGACTCTGATTGGCCTCTGATCCGCCGACCCTGCCATCCTGCGTTTGCGGTGCCGCGGACGGTGTGAGGGGGGGGCTTGCGGACACCCCATCTACAATACTGTGCGACCGAGGCGCTTGTCTCCGAGTCCACTTCTCAATCCTGAGACCGGAGTTCCTCCATGCCATGGGTAAATCTCGTGCGCCCTCGGCCTCCAGCTCCACGGCTCAAACGACCCTAGACCGATTTGCCAAGGTGGACCGCGGGACTGGCGTAGACATAATGCCTGGCCCCGGACCAGTTGGAGGAGACCTGGCAACCATCCTGCAGGCGATTTCGACTTCCCAGGCGTCGGTAGAGACCAAGATAGGAGAGGTGAGAGTGGACGTCTCCCTCATTCGCCAAGACCTCTGCAGAGCTACGGAGTGCCTTACGGAAGCTGAGTCCCGGATCTCCACTGTGGAGGACGATGTGTCTATCATCAAAACCCACATGGCTCGCCTCCAGTCGCAGACCGCTGAACTTCACCGCCGGGCTGAGGATGCTGAAAACAGAGCGCGCCGAAATAATTTACGCCTCCTAGGCTTCCCGGAAGGGGTTGAACAAGTGGACGCGACTACCTTCCTAGAGGATTGGATCCGCACCTGGATGCCAAAGGAGAAGCTTTCCCCATGGTTTGCGATTGATCGCGCCCATCGCTCTCTGGCTCCCAAACCACCACCGGGAGCCCCGGCTCGACCCTTCATCCTCCATGTCCTTAACTTCCGAGACCGGGATGCCATCTTGAGAACGGCTAAGGAGCTGGGGCAGATACACCATCGCGACTCCAAGATAATGGTTTTTCCAGACTATCCAAGGGAGGTCCAGTCCCAGCGCCATTCATACGACGAGGTGAAGCAGAAGCTTAGGGCGATGAATATCCGATATGGGCTCCTCTTTCCGGCCCGGCTCAAGGTGTTCTTCCAGGGCCGAACCCTCTTCTTTGACTCCCCGCAGGAGGCGTGGGCCTGGGTCACGGAGGAGCGTCCCCTCCAACTGCAGGTGACCCACTCCCCGCCTCAGAATGCCCCGGATCACCAGAGTAGTGCCGCATCCAAGCCCAGGCGGCACAGGACTGGATCTTGCAGGAGGGGGGCGCGTGGGGGTAGAAAATCCCGATCGCATGGCTCGAAGGCCCAGCGGACCTCCCCCGAAGCGCGGCAACGTGACCCCGATCCGCCATCCTTGACCCCGTCCCTGATTGACCTGCGCAGTGCTCCTGGACCCGCGGACACTCTATGACGTGCATTCTCAGATACTGATCTTTCCAGAAGCGCGATGCTTTGTGGCTCTGAGGGTGACTCTGACCCATGATTGGAAGCGATTCTGTGTTGGACTGTTTTGACTCGGTGCCCGCAGCCCGTGCCCGTGTCTGAGGGGTCGGAGGTGGATATGGCCGGGGCCCGCGGTCCGGACCTGCTGAGGCTCCCTTGGCCTGGCGACTGGGGGCACGAGATCCTTCCTGCACCGCGCCAGAGACACAGACCGGTTCCTAGAATGTCATCCGCCTTACTCATTAATCTGTACTGTGATGTTTCTTCTTTGGCACTGTTGGTTTGTATCCTACTCAAAACAAATAGGTGGGGGAGGGTCAAAGGGGATATTTTTAACGACCTGCCTGTTCAAACCCCTACTCACAATTATACCACAAAAGAGAGCAGGACAGGTCATGGAAGTGGTGTGTAGCCATACCGGAAACCGCAAACAATTAGGTAAGCGTGTGAACGGCTGTAGTTGTATGTCAAAAAAATTATAATGATGAAATCGGTAGACCAATGGCTAGAAAAAAGTCCCATCAGACCACCCTCGTGGCGGCATATCATCATATGGGGAGTGATGGTCACTCTTACCACGACAAAGTTGTGTCGGGAATCACAGCCAAAACTTTAGCCAATGAAAAATGAAAAATGAAAATAATAATAGTAATCATTAACATGGAGTGCAGTGCTTAAGTGATTGTGCTAGTTAAAATTGACTACCAAGACTCAGGAAACTTTGTAACTGCAGTCTGGATGTCAAGATTAAAAAAGAGAGCAGTGAGTAGTCTAAAACTGGAACTACTCAACAATACTATGTAGTGTGGTCGACATGTTTCAGCCTTCGGGGGAGGATTACCCTGGCTTTCTTCAGGACCTATAATGTGTAACGCTACTGCAGTCAACAACAAATCATAATACACACTCAAAAAACATGAAGTGTACATATCTACCAGGAACTTGACATTCCAATGTTCACTGGAGAAAAAGAGTTTCTTCCTGTCAAGGGACATAAAAAAACAACAAAACAAATGACAATATTGACTCAACATTCTTAAGTTACACACACATATCTGCATGATTACAGTTGCCGTGCATATAGACACACCTGCGTGAATAATTTACATTCCGCATAGCACAAAAAGCATATTAGCTTAGTCACCTAGAGGCATTTCCTCACAGTGATACTCACCCAGCTTTATGTGGGTGAAGACCTCACCTCACCCGGCAACCGCTCGGGAGAAAGAGGCCCCGCTCTGTAGTGTAGAAAAAGGACATAGTTGGCACACAAACTCTACTATGCCCAGACAAATAGCTCTACACAGGAACTCAACAAACGTGTGATAGACACCCATCTATCCAACCCCAAAACTGTGCAGACTGGAACTAATCACCTTTGCACAAACACAGTATAGAACTGACAGTCAAAGACATCATGAAAACGCATCCCAATGATTACCACAACTAAGTCATGGTGTCTATAAACCCTTTATCAGTCAATTGTTGCTTTTTAAAAGTGTAGAAAAAGAAACTCCACGCCAGCATATTGATAGGGCTCCCCAGAGAACACTCTCTATCAAAATAGCTATTCCGGGCTCCCTTTTGCCAAGAAAACATTTCATGCCAATATTGTATTGTTAGAGTCACAGTGAATACCAGACCTGACAATAATCCCTCTATATCATGAAGCCGCTACACCCACTATCCCTGCTCACCTGTCCGTCGGTGCCCCGCATTGTATCCAAGCGGAAGGGGAGGTGTGGACGCTCCCACTCATCTTCAATTTATAACTGCTGCAGAAATGATTGGCCTACCTCATGGGGCTCCAAGACCAGCCTAATCGGCTACCGAGTCAGCCACACGGATTCTAGGCGGTAAAACCGAGTGCCCCCGGGAGAATGCGAGGTGTAGTTCGCCCGCATCCGCGTTGGTGTAGTTCGCCCGCATCTGCATTGGACAATAGAGGAGCGATGTGGCGCATGCGCAAACGGGAGTCGCTACTTCCCCGCGCATGCGCAGTCAGAGCCAAGGCTCCGATGAGTCACTCCTACCTCGCGCATGCGGAGTCAGAACCAAAGCTCCGATGTCAAATACTAAATAGTTGCCACTAACGACCTGAATGTACCTATGCAGGCCTGTTGCCAAGGTAAATCTCAAAGACTCCCTAGTATGTAAGGAAAGTCTAAGTAAGTAAGTCAGGGCAATTACATTGATCAGGAGTGCACTATTCCTCTGATGTCCACCTATACTAGGTGACAGAAGACCAGTATAAGCTTAACTAGAAAAAATACAGATTGCAATTCATATTAACACAGCAGCTTGCTTATGACATTTCAATTTACTCATCAAAGGAAAGAAAGGGGTATGCCTAAGGTCACGTAAAAACGTGAAAAGGTGATTACGAATAGCAAACGTCCGTCATGAATAGGTCTATGCAGGAGCAATTCATATTAACAAGGCAGTTTGTTTATGGCATTTCAATTAACTCATAGAAAGAAAGACAGGGGTATGCCTAAGGTCACGTAAAAACGTGAAAAGGTGATTACGGATAGCAAACGTCAGTTATGAATAGATCTATGCAGGAGCATAACCGCGCTTAATCAATAGACACGACTGATCATGATACTCTGGCCAATGGCCAATACCCAAAATACAGTGTGTAAGGAGGGGTCCTTCAATGCTGGGGTGCATTTGGGAGCAAGGGTGACCGTGGTCAGAAACACAGGAATGGGTCGGAAAATGAAGGTGACACACACAAGGACGTTGAGTGAGCTAGAGGATGCAAACAAGGGGCGTTTACATCTATACCAAGACCCGCAACTAAAAAGTTGCTCACAATACTCAAAACAAATAGGTGGGGGAGGGTCAAAGGGGATATTTTTAACGACCTGCCTGTTCAAACCCCTACTCACAATTATACCACAAAAGAGAGCAGGACAGGTCATGGAAGTGGTGTGTAGCCATACCGGAAACCGCAAACAATTAGGTAAGCGTGTGAACGGCTGTAGTTGTATGTCAAAAAAATTATAATGATGAAATCGGTAGACCAATGGCTAGAAAAAAGTCCCATCAGACCACCCTCGTGGCGGCATATCATCATATGGGGAGTGATGGTCACTCTTACCACGACAAAGTTGTGTCGGGAATCACAGCCAAAACTTTAGTCAATGAAAAATGAAAAATGAAAATAATAATAGTAATCATTAACATGGAGTGCAGTGCTTAAGTGATTGTGCTAGTTAAAATTGACTACCAAGACTCAGGAAACTTTGTAACTGCAGTCTGGATGTCAAGATTAAAAAAGAGAGCAGTGAGTAGTCTAAAACTGGAACTACTCAACAATACTATGTAGTGTGGTCGACATGTTTCAGCCTTCGGGGGAGGATTACCCTGGCTTTCTTCAGGACCTATAATGTGTAACGCTACTGCAGTCAACAACAAATCATAATACACACTCAAAAAACATGAAGTGTACATATCTACCAGGAACTTGACATTCCAATGTTCACTGGAGAAAAAGAGTTTCTTCCTGTCAAGGGACATAAAAAAACAACAAAACAAATGACAATATTGACTCAACATTCTTAAGTTACACACACATATCTGCATGATTACAGTTGCCGTGCATATAGACACACCTGCGTGAATAATTTACATTCCGCATAGCACAAAAAGCATATTAGCTTAGTCACCTAGAGGCATTTCCTCACAGTGATACTCACCCAGCTTTATGTGGGTGAAGACCTCACCTCACCCGGCAACCGCTCGGGAGAAAGAGGCCCCGCTCTGTAGTGTAGAAAAAGGACATAGTTGGCACACAAACTCTACTATGCCCAGCCAAATAGCTCTACACAGGAACTCAACAAACGTGTGATAGACACCCATCTATCCAACCCCAAAACTGTGCAGACTGGAACTAATCACCTTTGCACAAACACAGTATAGAACTGACAGTCAAAGACATCATGAAAACGCATCCCAATGATTACCACAACTAAGTCATGGTGTCTATAAACCCTTTATCAGTCAATTGTTGCTTTTTAAAAGTGTAGAAAAAGAAACTCCACGCCAGCATATTGATAGGGCTCCCCAGAGAACACTCTCTATCAAAATAGCTATTCCGGGCTCCCTTTTGCCAAGAAAACATTTCATGCCAATATTGTATTGTTAGAGTCACAGTGAATACCAGACCTGACAATAATCCCTCTATATCATGAAGCCGCTACACCCACTATCCCTGCTCACCTGTCCGTCGGTGCCCCGCATTGTATCCAAGCGGAAGGGGAGGTGTGGACGCTCCCACTCATCTTCAATTTATAACTGCTGCAGAAATGATTGGCCTACCTCATGGGGCTCCAAGACCAGCCTAATCGGCTACCGAGTCAGCCACACGGATTCTAGGCGGTAAAACCGAGTGCCCCCGGGAGAATGCGAGGTGTAGTTCGCCCGCATCCGCGTTGGTGTAGTTCGCCCGCATCTGCATTGGACAATAGAGGAGCGATGTGGCGCATGCGCAAACGGGAGTCGCTACTTCCCCGCGCATGCGCAGTCAGAGCCAAGGCTCCGATGAGTCACTCCTACCTCGCGCATGCGGAGTCAGAACCAAAGCTCCGATGTCAAATACTAAATAGTTGCCACTAACGACCTGAATGTACCTATGCAGGCCTGTTGCCAAGGTAAATCTCAAAGACTCCCTAGTATGTAAGGAAAGTCTAAGTAAGTAAGTCAGGGCAATTACATTGATCAGGAGTGCACTATTCCTCTGATGTCCACCTATACTAGGTGACAGAAGACCAGTATAAGCTTAACTAGAAAAGGGGTTGGATAGATGGGTGTCTATCACACGTTTGTTGAGTTCCTGTGTAGAGCTATTTGGCTGGGCATAGTAGAGTTTGTGTGCCAACTATGTCCTTTTTCTACACTACAGAGCGGGGCCTCTTTCTCCCGAGCGGTTGCCGGGTGAGGTGAGGTCTTCACCCACATAAAGCTGGGTGAGTATCACTGTGAGGAAATGCCTCTAGGTGACTAAGCTAATATGCTTTTTGTGCTATGCGGAATGTAAATTATTCACGCAGGTGTGTCTATATGCACGGCAACTGTAATCATGCAGATATGTGTGTGTAACTTAAGAATGTTGAGTCAATATTGTCATTTGTTTTGTTGTTTTTTTATGTCCCTTGACAGGAAGAAACTCTTTTTCTCCAGTGAACATTGGAATGTCAAGTTCCTGGTAGATATGTACACTTCATGTTTTTTGAGTGTGTATTATGATTTGTTGTTGACTGCAGTAGCGTTACACATTATAGGTCCTGAAGAAAGCCAGGGTAATCCTCCCCCGAAGGCTGAAACATGTCGACCACACTACATAGTATTGTTGAGTAGTTCCAGTTTTAGACTACTCACTGCTCTCTTTTTTAATCTTGACATCCAGACTGCAGTTACAAAGTTTCCTGAGTCTTGGTAGTCAATTTTAACTAGCACAATCACTTAAGCACTGCACTCCATGTTAATGATTACTATTATTATTTTCATTTTTCATTTTTCATTGGCTAAAGTTTTGGCTGTGATTCCCGACACAACTTTGTCGTGGTAAGAGTGACCATCACTCCCCATATGATGATATGCCGCCACGAGGGTGGTCTGATGGGACTTTTTTCTAGCCATTGGTCTACCGATTTCATCATTATAATTTTTTTGACATACAACTACAGCCGTTCACACGCTTACCTAATTGTTTGCGGTTTCCGGTATGGCTACACACCACTTCCATGACCTGTCCTGCTCTCTTTTGTGGTTTGTATCCTACACCATGGAGGGGGTCCTCCCTATTGGTACCTTGACCATAGTTGCTACTCTTAGCTAACTGTTTTAGATTAGCACCCGTCCCCTGATTGGGGTGTTTTCTGTTGTGGGACTGCATTTGGGGCGACAGATGCTTACTGTTCTGAAGTGTAGGGTGGGGGGTATTGGGGGTATGGGTGGGCAGAGAGTCCGTTAACTCTCCTTAGCTGGTTGTTATTGTTTTTGGCCACCTACGGGCCGCCCTCTGTCCTGATTCTGGCTTGCCGCTGTTCGGCCTGTATTGTTGCCACTCACGAGTGGCGGGTTGCAGCTCTACTTCCAAACACACTGCAGTTGAATGGTCTCAGTTTGTCTTCTAGTCCTCCTCTTCACATGGTTTGTTATTTTCGGCCGCCTACGGGCCACCACGGGGGTCACTGCGGGCGGCAGCCCCCCCCATTCACCCCTCCCCCGTTGGCCCCTGACGTCACTGCTTTTATGCCGGACTTGGCCCAGCTCCTCCTGGCCCTGCGGGGTGCGGCCCTTCTCCCCCTTCTTGGGCCCTCCTCTGAGGGCCTTTGGCCGCCCCATGACTCCCGTCCCCCCTGATGGCCTATGCACTGACTAAACCCCTCCACGTCCTCTCCTGGAACGTCAATGGCCTCCTAGATCGCATTTAGTGTGCGCCCATCCTCCGGGCGGCCCACCGCCACGCGGCGGACGTCCTCCTTCTCCAGGAGACCCACCTCCTAGGCACACAATGTAATTTCCTGGCCCGCTGTGGGTTCGCGATGGTTTGGCACTCTGGGTTTGTGCGTGGGACCCGGGGGGTGGCAATTCTCCTTCGGAAAAGCCTGCCATTCACCTTGACAAGGGCCGACACTGATCCTCAAGGTTGTTTTGTGGTGGTGTCGGGTGTGCTGGAGGGGTGCCCACTGAACATCCTGAGTCTGTACGTCCCATCCGCTCTTCTCCCCACGACGCTCCGTTGCCTCACGGGCATTATTTTCGCCCTTCCGAGGGGTTGACGGTGGTGGGAGGGGACTTTAACGCCGTGCTGAACCCTCAATATGACACGACCGGGACCCCCTCCGTAGCTCGGACTGCCTCGGCTTCGGCCCTGTCGGGATGGGCCGCTGCCCTGGGGTTGTGCGATGCGTGGCGAGTTTGGAACCCCCGCAGGGTGCAGTTCACCCACACATCGGCCGCTCATCATACCCAGTCCCGTATCGACCTTCTCCTTCTCCCGGCCACTGACTGCCACTTGGTCTCCGGGGTGGCCATTTTACCCCGAGGGCTATCTGACCATTCTCCCGTCGGGTCCGCGAGCGGTGTGGCGCTTAACGCCTGGTTCCTTCAGGACCCGGAGCTAATGGACTCGCTGGAGCAGGAACTGACTCATTATTTTTCGGCCAATGTGGGATCGGTTCCGTCGCCTGGCACCCTGTGGGAGGCTGGCAAGACCGTGATCCGCGGGGTGGCGAGGGGATTTGTGCATGCCAAGCGTGCGGACCGGCTGGGCCGTCTCGTCGAGCTGGAGTCCAGGGCGGCGCGGATGGAGGAGGAACAAGCACTCCTCGACCGCGTAGACCCCACCAGGCAACTCGCGCTTATCCGCGAAGAAATCCGGTAGATTTCCCTAGACTCGGCTTAGATGTTCTGGCGCTCCTCTGTGGCACGGATATATAGCTGGGGCGACAAAAACAGCAAGCTCCTCCACAATCTAGTGTCCTACCCCAGAATCCACCGTATCATCCCAGAGGTCCGGGCGCAGGACGGCTCCCTGCGGACGACTTCGAAAGCCATAGCATGCGTCTTTGCACGCTTCTACATGACCCTCTATGCGAGGCAACCGGCAGAGGCCTCCCTGGCCGCCCTGCTGGAGGAGACGGGTGCCCGGCTGCCCTCTCTGACGCGGGAGTCCAGGGAGGCCTTGAATCGTCCCTTCACTTTGGAGGAGGTGCTTGAGGCCATTCCCCTCCTGCATTCTGGCAAGACGCCTGGCCCTGATGGGTTCCCGCCAGAATACTACGCCACCTTCTGAGACACCCTTGCCCCTTACCTCTTGGCCCTTTTTCACCATGCGGCCGATACTGGCTCCTTTCCCTCCGAATCCGACCTGGCCACAATAGTGGTCATTCCCAAGACCCATTCGCCCTCCACGGCCTGCGCGGACTACCGCCCGATCTCCCTTATCAATTCGGAGATCAAACTTTATGCCACCATACTAGCCCAGAGGCTTAAACCTCGTTTGTCAGACCTGGTCCATCCTGACCAGTGTGGCTTCATGCCCGCTAGAGGCACCCGTCACTGCATCAGGCGCCTCTACTTGGCTTTGGCTCACCGCACTCGACTTTCCCCCTACCTGGCCCTCCTTTTCCTGGACTTCGAAAAGGCCTTCGACACAGTGAGCTGGGACTACCTACAGGATGTCCTGGCGGAGATGGGCTTTGGTCCTATCTTCCGCCGTTTTGTCGGAGTTCCCTACGCCAGTCTCCGGGCCCGGGTGCTGGTGAATGGGGTGCTCTCCGAGGCCTTTCCAATTTGCAGAGGCACTCGCCAGGGGTGTCCCCTTTCGCCCCTTTTGTTCGCGCTTGCGATGGAGCCCCTGGCCGTGATTAGTCGCCATGATCCCCTTGTCCGAGGGTGGGCATGGAATGAGAGCCACATCGATAAAATTGCCCTCTATGCTGAAGACGTGGTTCTGTACCTGGCGGATCCAGCGACTTCGGGCCCCAGGAGCCTGCTTTCCCTCGCGGCCTTCCGCAGGGTCTCCGGCCTCCGACTTAACGCCGCCAAATCCACACTGGTCCCACTGCACCCGTCGAGAGACTGTTTTGACTGGCAGTCAGACATCCCTCTACGGCACCACTCAGTCAAATACCTCGGGATATGGGTGACCCTGTTACCGGAGCTTGAGGGGGCACTGAATATCGCCCCCTTGGTTGCCCGAATGAAGGCCGATCTTAAAAGATGGCAGACGCTCCCACTTAATCCCCTAGGGAGAAGTGCACTGTTTAAAATTATGGTCCTCCCGCGCTTTCTCTATGTCCTACAGAACACTTCCATCCCCATTCCCCACGCCTGGTTCCGAGAGCTTGATGGACACCTGACCCGATTTCTGTGGGGGAACGGTCACCCGCGCATGTCTTTGGCACGCACCCGCATCCCCCCCTATGATGGGGGACTGGGGGTAACTCGTCTCTTTCTCTACTCTCTTCCTCTACTACATTGCCTCTAAGCTCCTCGTTGTTCATGACTGGTATGCGGGCGGCTGGTCCGACCCAGCTTACCGGGTGGAGCTCCAGGAGACAGATTTTCCCCAAATCCAGGCCCTCTTGTATGGCAGCCCTGTGCCGCAATCTATGGCTCCATCACTAGATCGGTCTTCACAGCTTGGCGGGCTGCTCTGCGCTACACGGACTGGGACCATAAGCTCACCAGACAAACGCCACTGTGGCATGGCACCTGGCTCCGGGAAGTGGCGGCCTTGGATGGCTTCCGTCGGTGGGATCTGGTGGGCGTTTCGGTCCTGGGGGACGTTTGGGTTGGGGACCACATCCGGGCCCTTGCGGACCTACAGCGAAACCATGCCCTCTCCCGCACCCAACACTTTAGGTACCTGCAACTGCGCCACGCGCTTCCGACCCATCTCCCACTCCCAGTCCCCCTCCCGGAATTCAGTCCGCTAGAGGCCCAGGTGATGATGGGAAACCTGGGGAGGGGAGGGGTATCCCGCATCTACCGCTCCCTAGTCAATAATGGCCCAGCGCCCATGGACGCGCTGCGCACTCGTTGGGAGGGATGGGTGGGGCCCCTAGAAGAAGCGGACTGGAGGTATGCCCTTATGGCGCCCAGAACCCTGACCACCTCAGCCAAACTCCATCTGGTCCAGATTTACTATCTCTCCCCCGACCGCCTTTTTCGCGCCCGCTTGCGACTCACTCCGGAATGCCCAAGGTGCGGTTTCGCACCAGCGGATTTTTATCATGTGGTGTGGCTCTGCCCTAGGCTGGCACAGTTTTGGAGGGGAGTGGATCGGGAGCTCACACGAGTCTTGGGGTGGGAGGTTCCTCACGAGCCAATAAGGCTGCTATTGGGGGTCTTTGATGGTCTGGATGGTTGCGGGGCAGACAAGCGCCTCCTGGGGGACTGCGCTGGAAGTAGCCAAAAGGGACATAGTAAGGCACTGGTCGCGACCTGTGCCGCCTGCAGTGGGGGCTGGAGGAGGGGGGTTGATTGGTGCGGGACCCAAGAGAAGGTCCTGTTTAAAGCCAGGGGGGCAATGGAACTGTTCCATAAGATTGGGGGAAATGGTTCAATCTGGTACCACCATGATCGAAGCTGTACTGTATGATCTATGCCTCTTTTCCTTTTGCCCCTGTGAACCCAGGTATGGACTGGAATTGGAAGACCCGATCTACGCAATTCGTCTGTAATAATTTGCTGTGTGATTTGACCGAGCTGCACCCAATGAATTCTGTACATTGTTTTAAATACCAAATAAAGTTGATGATCAAAAAAAATCAATGAGTTCCAGCTCAACATCCCTAGATACAGCGCAGACCAGTGGCAGGGAGTCCGATAAGGGAGACAGTATCAGCAGTATCGCAAATAGTGAGAGCCGTTTTTTAACGGCGGTACAGAGGATAAAAAAAGAGAACAAGGAGAACAGAGGCCCCGCACCAATAGTAAAAGGAGGGGCAAGAGAGGAGGTGCAGGCAGAGGAGCGTCCATGGGTCAGAACCAGATCCTGGAACCAGAGGAAATAAGCAATGTCAGTGTTGTCAATCTTAGCAATAAATGTCTTTCTAATGATGCTCTTTCTGTCCTTACAAAAGGTATGAGTTTCTGTCCAAAAAGCATTGGGGACATTTGTGATGTTAAGATAGATCTGTATAAATTTATCAGAAGAATGAAAAATAAGAAACACCTTGAAATTATTAATGACGCTAATAAAGATGTATTATTTTTAGCAAAGGAGGGAGGGAGAGAAAAAAGTGGATTCAGTCTCCCCGAGTATAGTACAAGAACAAAGTGGAATCCACTAGGGCAGTTTGAGATGGTCCCTATTGTGATGGGGAACACTCAGTGTTGTATAAATACCCCTCACACACCAACAGGCCCCTTGGTGTCATGCTTCATCATCGGGGTCTTCGCACCCCTCTACTGGATGCGGCGTGCTGCGACCGACAACTACGTGGGAGGACTTTCTATTGGACTATGTGTAAATGTGTGTGGGGTAAAGGACGTATGTGAGTGGTGAGTTTAAAGTGAGTGAGAGTTAAAAAATACCTGGCTCGTGGGGTAGAAAAATAAAAATCTTTATTAAGCCCCCGGCTGGTATTGTTAAAAAGAGTGCAGAGAGAGGTTTGTAAGTGTATAGTTAAGTACACCAACCTCGTTTGTGCGTCTACATGGACATGTTTCGGAGTTCAAAGCCTCCTTCTTCAGGATGGGAATTTTCACATAGACCCACCTTACTCACATGTATTTATGTATCAAAGTGTATTATACAAAAAATAGAAAAAAGTGAACTAAAGGTGTATGTAACTAGTCACTGAATCGTTAAAGTAGTCTTTCTTAGCCAATTCGGCGAGTGGTGAAGACCTAGAGGGAGAAAGCACAATTTAGTTCCTTCTCTCGCTATAGTAATCCTCCAGGTATGGGTGACCTTAAGAAAAAGTGGGTTGTTACTGTTTACCTCTTAGCGGGGATGCGGAAACTGAGGCCCCCAGGTTTCAGTCTGGACTGAAGGCGGTGGCTAGTTGGCTGACAGGCAACTGCCTTCAGCTAAACGCCACTAAAACAGAGGTGATGGTCGTCGGGAAGGGTGTGGAGCTGTGGGGTGACCACTGGTGGCCCCCAGAGTTGGGTCCTACTCCGATCCCGGTATCGGAAGTGAAAAATCTGGGGGTATGGCTGGATGCGGGCCTCTCCTTTATAGGCCATACTAAAAGAACTGCGGCCTGCTGTTTCGGTCTCCTGAGGGGCTTGAGACCTGTTCTCAAGTTCTTTGATGCCCCGACCAGGCAGCTGGTGATCCAGGCCACTATCATCTCTCGCCTGGATTATGCCAGCTCTCTCCTGGCTGGGGCCAACCAGGCTGAACTAACCCGTCTACAACGGGTTCAGAATGCTGCGGCGAGGGCGATTGTTGGTTTACCCAGATTCTGCTCAGTGACAGGTGTCCTTCGCTCCCTACACTGGCTCCCGGTTAGGAAGCGCATCCTCTTTAAGGTCTTGTGCCTTGCTTTTAAAATCTTGAGAGGTACAGGCCCGGAAATCCTGTCGAGTTGTCTGTCTTTTTATGTCCCTGCCCGTTGCCTCCGCTCTCAAGGTCTGGCCCTTGCGGTGGTTCCCAGATTCAGGCTTAGCCGCATGGGAGGCCGCTCGTTTAGGGTAATGGCTGCGTCAGCATGGAACTCCCTGCCTGTCGAAATTCGCTTGCTGGAGGACCTTCTGACCTTTCGGAAGGCTATAAAAACCTTCTTGTTTTAGCTGTTTCTTTGTTTCTGTTTTTAGCCTCTCGTTGTGTTACGGGCTACCTTGTCTCTGCGCCAGGACGCTCCTTGGCTGGAGTATCTGTGCGCACAATAAATAGACGTAACATAACATAACATAACATAACATATAGATCAGGTGTATTTTTACCATGCAACCTGTAAATAAGACATAGACTGGACAAGGACACACATCAAACATATAGTGCACACATGTAGGTATCATGTTCATTCCTTCTGCTAGTGCAGGGAAAATAAAGGAAAATGATCTTACTCAATGTATAAGGGTGGAGTGCCTCATGAGCCTTGTACGTTTTTGGAGGGTTCCATCAGGCACAATTGGGCGATCTGAAATAATGAGAGGAACTCATTATTATCCATGCTGTACCTAGAGGACTCTGTAGGCCCCTCGAAACCCAAACTCACGGTTATCTGGACGAAATTCGACCTCCTCCCCTCAATGTGGCTCCGATGATACTGCCAACGGGAGCGGGCGGGTCTTTTTATGTACCCCGTGATTGGTTAATTATCGGTAAATGGTCGCTTAATTGAGCCCATATTAGGGTTTTCCGGATTAGGACAGGATCCGGTCCCGCGCGTATGGTAAGACACTGTCGTTTTTCGCATGCTCAGTGTGAAGCGTCTTCCCAGATTGTGCGCGGTCCAGATTGTGCGCGATGCTAAGACACTGTTGTCTTGTGCATGCGCAGTGCGGAATCTTCTCCGAGGCACCGACTTCGTCCTCAATGGTTCTGCGCATGTGCACATGGTGGAGCGCTTTCATGGTCTCATATCGATAGAGACTCACATTTGAAGTGACAGATATTTCGGTGGGCCGTTTTTTAAGGTTATTACACCATCTGTTGGTTTCACAAAAAAGAAAGAAAAAATCACAGTGTTGATTTCATGATGTTGGCTAAGTAGCACAGGAACAGGCTATCAATGGGATGATCCATTGAGCAGGTCTAGATGGTTAAGCTGCTTATGGTGTTAGTGCGGTTGTTGCACCGTCATTGATGTTACAGAAAAACCAGGTGTGTTGATGTCATGATCTTGATTGCGTGTGCGCAAAAATAGGCTCTCATTGGACATGTTCCGACGGTTCAGCTACTCATGGTATTTGAACAAGTAGATTGTATAGAAGATGCAGATTAATTGAGGAGCATGCGGGTGGATAGCATGTCTAGTGTTATTATATCGTGTCTCATGTCGGTTGAGGGCCAAGAGTGACGTTAGTATCTCATCGTAGTTGTCCCCAAGGAATGTCATCATTAAGGCCTAGAATGTGGGTACCCAGACGGAATACCCATCTCTGCTCTTTTTCAAAGAGGCCTGTCTCGGTAGGTAGCTGTTCGATGACAGTCCATAGGAGGTCATTTACGCAGTGTTGCTCTGTTAGAAAATGGGTGGCCATCTTAGTTGTGGATTTTTTGCATCTAACATTGCTTTTGTGTTCGTTCATCCTTGTTTTAATGGCCCGGGTGGTCATACCCACATATTCCAGGCTGCATGGGCATGTGATCAAATGAACGATGTTTCTGCTATTGGAATTAATGAAGGCTCGTTGCTCCCATTTACTCCCATTTCTAAAAGTAAAATTCTGACTCTTCTTAGTTAGGTGGCAGCTACCACAGTTCCCGCAAGGATAATGTCCTTGCAGCCCCTGTAATCTAGTTTGTTGGTTTTGTTGGCGACCCATTTTCTAACAGAGCAACACTGCGTAAATGACCTCCTATGGACTGTCATCGAACAGCTACCTACCGAGACAGGCCTCTTTGAAAAAGAGCAGAGATGGGTATTCCATCTGGGTACCCACACTCTAGGCCTTAATGATGACATTCCTTGGGGACAACTACAATGAGATACTAACGTCACTCTTGGCCCTCAACCGACATGAGACACGATATAATAACACTAGACATGCTATCCACCCGCATGCTCCTCAATTAATCTGCATCTTCTATACAATCTACTTGTTCAAATACCATGAGTAGCTGAACTGTCGGAACATGTCCAATGAGAGCCTATTTTTGCGCACACGCAATCAAGATCATGACATCAACACACCTGGTTTTTCTGTAACATCAATGACGGTGCAACAACCGCACTAACACCATAAGCAGCTTACCATCTAGACCTGCTCAATGGATCATCCCAATGATAGCCTGTTCCTGTGCTACTTAGTCAACATCATGAAATCAACACTGTGATTTTTTCTTTCTTTTTTGTGAAACCAACAGACGGTGTAATAACCTTAAACAAGCATTTGCAATGCAATAGGTCTTGCAGCATTAAAGTTTGAGTTATTGTCATTGCATATGACAATGTGTTGCATGAAATTTTTAGCAAAGTCTGTATTGCTGTATGAAGATGATTTGCAAGCTGTTAGTTGTAGATGAAGGTGGCACCGTGTACAAAATTGACATTCGCTTACTGTTCACAAACCTCCAGGCTTCACAAAGTTTGAAAAGTTTGCAACCTTAAACAAGTCACTGCAGAAGGCTGTCCCCCTCCCCCCGACACAATTAGGAAAGTATTATGGAGAAGGGGCGGGGTAGTTCACAAAGGCAACGTTAAACACCTCCACTAGGCTTCTGATGAAAGCCTACTCCCGATAAACACCACATTGCGCCTAATGCAACAGCACTATGCAAAATAAAACAATATTCAGCAGCAAGGTTTAAGACATCAGATTTCGTCATGATTTTGAGTAAGCCAGGCAGCGTTTAAGAACAGGACGCTCACGTGGTCTTTGGAAGCCAATTATGGTATTGTTTTTTTAAGTGCATGGCAGAGTGTAGACGGGATGTCACTGTCACCCTCTGAACTGGAAGCTAGCCAGCCAGCAGCAGTTAATAATTAAAGGCACTCAACGAGACAGTAACATTTCTACCTACTAGAATGAAGGGGAAAAAAGCTTTGAAACTACAATCGTTCTTGTGCTGCCTTTCATACACGAGTGCTAAAGAGGGCGAGTGGGGAGGGTGGGATTGAGGAGAGGCACCCGGGCAGCCATTATGCATTACCAGCCTGCTTACTATTTTACAAATTAAGTTGGATGTGCTTTGCTAGGGGATGAAGGGTGTAGCGGGCGGCTGTGTAAGGAATGGAACAGATATACTTGGACCTCGAGGGTGAAAGGCTACACAGAGACGGGTCCGATGGGAGAGCAGTAGCAAATGTTGGCTATTACCCCAAACCTGCCTAGCTAGAATGTAAGGTTGGCGGCCACCAATTGTGTGTTAACGGGGAAGGGTGTGTCATAATTTACACTGTCTCACTAAAAAGTAGAGCAGCAGACAGTGTACTATGGTCCTTATAGAACCGCATCATAAAAATACAGTGTTCTAAGAAAAAAAATCAATGGGAGTTCAGGTAGGTGATGCATTGGGTGCACGTATCAGTATGATGAATATTAGTATTGTGTAACACCTCTACTTCAATAATAGACACCAATGTGCTATTAAACCACTTCTGTGTGGCTGCACATTTTAGGATCATGGAAGTGACGCATCTTGTGTACAGACAGTAAAAGGTTTGAGAATAAATAAAAACAAATCTAAAATAAAACCATAAATGAATAGGTATGCACTAAAATATTTTTACTATGCTGCCGGTACCAGGGCTTTGTACCCAAATAATACGATCAACAAATATCTGCAAGCCTTGAACTGCTTCACTTCCTCCTAACGCCCCCCTCCCCCAAAAAAATAATAAGAAATAGGCTAAAACGTGTGTGGGAGCTACATTGGGTGCAACGAAAGAAAAGAACACACGAAAATAATAAATTGTGCCTAGCAGTTCATGGATGCATATAGCTCCCCGGCCTCTTTGAGAAAGAACCCAGGTCAACATTTCGATTCTACCCGCAGCCTGGGCCAGCTACGAAAATGAATCAAGCGCAGGCCTCTGAAGATGTCCTTAAAATGCTGTTATAAATGTTTGAGACCTGAGAAGAAGTCACCAAGATAAAAGGCACGCACCTTTTATTGTAACTTTTTGCACCAGTGTATTGAAAAATCAATTGTAGTGAACAGACACCAGAAGCACACACACAGAGCAGAAACGAATAAGAAATACATGGTTCCTGTAATATTTTAGTAGCAGTGCGGCCGGCTTACAATGGAGAAAAAAACATACAGTTGACTGCAGCTGCCTGCGTGTTAAAGAGTGGGAAACGCGTCACGGTGGTGCTGTCTGGAAAATTAATGAAGGCGCTGCTCTTTCAGATCATTAAATGCTAACATCGTGCAATCCGAAGGGAAATAAGTAATATTCCATGCAGCACAAGAGCAGTGATGAATGTGTGAACCGGTGGCCGTGTTTGCCCGTGCATGTGTGACACATTGTGCACGGATCTATGTGTGCGCGTTTGGATGTGTGTGTTGGCTTGGGAGCGTGTATGCCTCGTGTGTGCATGGATCCACGTGGCATATCTAAACAAACTTTTACGTGTTTCTGTGTGGCATTGAGTGTGCGTTTTTATGTAGCCGAATGGAACCATGTGCAATTGTGTGGGCTGCGTGAGTGCCTATATGTGTGTGTATGCATCTGTGGACTTATATCTGTGTTTGCTTGTGTACTTGCATGGCAATATAGAAATGTGTTATTGTGTAGGTGCATGCATGTGTGTGCGGTCTTATATGTGCCCTGGTGTATTTGCATGTCTGTGCATTTATGTGCGTGTGTTTCGATGTGCGTGCTTATATGTGCCCTGGTGTATTTGCGTGTCTGCATGTATGTGCTTGTGCTTCGATGTGTGCGTGCTTATATGTGCCCTGGTGTATTTGCGTGTCTGTGCTTTTATGTGCGTGTGTTTCGATGTGCGTGCTTATATGTGCCCTGGTGTATTTGCGTGTCTGCATGTATGTGCTTGTGCTTCGATGTGTGCGTGCTTATATGTGCCCTGGTGTATTTGCGTGTCTGTGCTGTTATGTGCTTGTGTTTCGATGTGTGCATGTGTGTTCATGCTTATATGTGCCCTGGTGTATTTACGTATCTGTGCTTTTATATGATTGTGTTTCGATGTGTGCATGTGTATGTGTGCTTATGTATGCCCTGGTGTATTTGCGTGTGTATGTGCCCTGGTGTATTTGCGTGTCTGTGCTTTTATGTGCTTCTGTTTCGATGTGTGCATGTGTGTTCATGCTTATATGTGCCCTGGTGTATTTGCGTATCTGTGCTTTTATATGCTTGTGTTTCGATGTGTGCATGTGTATGTGTGTGCGTGCTTATGTATGCCCTGGTGTATTTGCGTGTCTGTGTTTTTATGTGCTTGTGTTTCGATGTGTGTGTGGGATTTTGTACACGGCTGTACCGATGTGCGGGTGCTTTCAGAAACTGCAGGGAGTGAAACAAAACAGGATTTTTTTTATTGCGAAAATGAAACTAAATGTTCGTCCACTTACACGAGATTGGTGAGTTGTGTCAGGACGCTACTGCGTCTGGCCTTGTTGTGTTGCCCCTTCGCCTTGTAAGTCACACGGTAATGATAAATTCGGTTTTGGCATTACAAGTGAGATGTTGCTGCTGAGTTTGACGACTTTGCATTTTATTGTGTGCACGACAGGAGCTTAGTGAGTTCACAATTGAAATCACGAGGCACTTGGTCGGATGACCACACTTCTGGCTTCATAGCAGCTCGGTCCTTGTGAGTTCACCCTACTCCTTGTGCATAATGCCGCTTCCGTGGGTTTGTATTTTTGATTTGCTGGATTCTGTTTGTTTGACATGCTGTCTTGGAAGTGACACAGCTCTTGTAAATTCACACTTACACTTCGCCTTGTAAATGATAGATCCCCTTAACCAAACTAAAGCACTATAGAACAATTGGTATTTATGTCCATCTTGCATCCACCGCACCCGCCAGTACAACCGAGCAATGGCATTAACTAAAGACATCTTGCATTTTTACAACGGTTTCTACTGGGGAGACAGAATAACAATATGTGGGTTGTCTCAGAATGTCTATATTTTACACAAAACGTGCAGAGACTGTTTTCACAGATGAAAACAAAATGGCACGTCGGCAGACCTGCGAGGCCTTTACAGGTTTGCACTGACTTGAAGCACTGGGGGCTCGGGCATCTCGCTTCGCTGCGGTCTGCGGACTGTCTCCTAAGGTTTTTTCCTCTCCCAGCAAACATGAAAACACAGCCCACAGGCCTTAGACATCTGGTAGTCCAATAAAGTGATCCTGCCTCAGACACCGAGCATTGATATCAGCTCACTCAATGCAGGTGCAGGATTCATCCTTTGCGTCAAGCTTCCGCTCAATGTGCTTCTCACATGACGTCTACATGCATTTAATGGGGCTTTGTGCGTCTTCACTTTTCTGACCAGTGTGCAGTTCCTCGGCATGTGCAATCACAGCGCCAAGAAAGAGTTGTGGTTAATCCTCTTCCATTGCTGTTTTCGCGGGAGGAAGCCGGCGCACAAAAAAACCAGCCAGTTAATTTTTAACTGGCCTTGCAAACGAACATTGTAAAGAGCTTTGCAGGCAATTACACTTTTTCGTGCAGTAAATTGGGGGGAGTACCTAGAATGCGAATCTATTTGTAAAAAACCCAAAAAAACGCTATTTTCGATACTCATCAAGAACTTTGCAGCCCAAATATGGGCCGGACATCACTCTCAAAAGAAGTGAAGGTTGTTCATGGACCTTTTACGAGATACAAGCAAGCAATCAGTACATAGATGCTGTCTGCAGCTGCGTGGGACGTCAATGACTGCTGTACCACAAACGTAAAAGTAACATGAGGAGACCTGGGAGGGCGGGGGCTGCCCGCGCATGCGTGGCATTTCTAACTTTTATTCTGAAGAGCCCCAGTTACAAATGCCGCGCATGCGCGGGCAGCCCCCACCCTCCCAAGTCCGACAGCTGAAGTCCCGGGTCCCAGGAGGGGGCCCGGGTGAAGAACATCGGGAAGCCTGGTGAGGTAAGAGGGGGAGGGGAGGTGTAGCTGTGTGTGTGCGCTTGTGTAGCTGTGCGTGTGTATGTATATGTGTGACTGTGTGTCTGTTAGCTGTGCGTGTGTATATGTGGGTCTGTGTGCCTGCGTGGGTGTATGTGTGTGCGCATGCGTGAGTGTGGCTGTGTGTGCGCGCGGGCGAGAGCCTGTCTTGCTGTGAATCTGAGGCAGGGGCTGGGCGTGCGCACCCACGAGGTTAAGTCGACGCTCGTGCCCGGCCCCTGTCTCAGATTCCCAGGAGACGGACGGCTATAGTTGTCGAGCTGGACTCAGCATGCTTCGCATGCTTTCTCCAAGGCTCGACCTAAAAACGGCCCACCGAAATATCTGTCACTTCAAATGTGAGTCTCTATCGATATGAGACCATGAAAGCGCTCCACCCTGTGCACATGCGCAGAACCATTGAGGACGAAGTCGGTGCCTCGTAGAAGATTCCGCACTGCGCATGCACAAGACAAAAGTGTCTTAGCATCGCACACAATCTGGACCGCGCACAATCTGGGAAGACGCTTCACACTGAGCATGCGAAAAATGACAGTGTCTTAGCATACGCGCGGGACCGGATCCTGTCCTAATCCAGAAAACCCTAAAATGGGCTCAATTAAGCCAACATTTACCGATAATTAACCAATCACGGGGTACATACAAAGACCCGCCCGCTCCCGTTGGCAGTATCATCGGAGCCACGTTGAGGGGAGGAGGTCGAATTTCGTCCAGCTAACCGTGAGTTTGGGTTTCAAGGGGCCTACAGAGTCCTCTAGGTACAGCATGGATAATAATGAGTTCCTCTCATTATTTCAGATCGCCCAATTGTGCCTGATGGAACCCACCAAATATGTAAAAGGCTCATGAGGCACTCTACCCTTATACATTGAGTAAGATCATTTTCCTTTATTTCCCCTGCACTAGCAGTAGGAATGAACATGATACCAACATGTGTGCACTATATGTTTGATGTGTGTCCTTGTCCAGTCTATGTCTTTTTTACAGGTTGCATGGTAAAAATACACCTGATCTAGATGTAGTAAACAGTAACAACCCACTTTTTCTTAAGGTCACCCATACCTAGAGGATTACTATAGCGAGAGAAGGAACTAAATTGTGCTTTCTCCCTCTAGGTCTTCACCACTCGCCAAATTGGCTAAGAAAGACTACGTTAATGATTCAGTGACTAGGTACATTACACCTTTACTTCATTTTTTTCTATTTTTTGTATAATACACTTTGATACATAAATACATGTGAGTAAGGTGGGTCTATGTGAAAATTCCGGTCCTGAAGAAGGAGGCTTTGAACTCCGAAACATGTCCATGTAGACGCACAAACGAGGTTGGTGTACTTAACTATACACTTACAAACCTCTCTCTGCACTCTTTTTAACAATACCAGCCGGGGGCTTAATAAAGATTTTTATTTTTCTACCCCACGAGCCAGGTATTTTTTAACTCTCACTCACTTTAAACTCACCACTCACATTTACACATAGTCCAATAGAAAGCGCTCCCACGTAGTCGTCGGTCGCAGCACGCCGCATCCCGTAGAGGGGTGCGAAGACCCCGATGATGAAGCATGACACCAAGGGGCCTGTTGGTGTGTGAGGCTTATTTATACAACACTGAGTGTTCCCCATCACAATAGGGACCATCTCAAACTGCCCTAGTGGATTCCACTTTGTTCTTGTACTATACTCGGGGAGACTGAATCCACTTTTTTCTCTCCCTCCCTCCTTTGTTAAAAATAGTGTTAGACAGCGTGCAACGGTGGGAGTCTTTTCCCTTTTGACACACATAGACTACATTTTCCTGCACACACGTGTCATTCCACAGTACCACCTACCATCATGGATGATGAACATGGTCTGACCTTTGGGGAAGAAGACATCGACAGGATACTCTCAGCCGTAAACCCCTTCGAAGGTCTGAGCAATACTGACCCTGGTCCCAGCGTAGCCGATTGGGACGAACTAACCAACTTAAGAAAAACTCAGATCAGAGCAGCCCTGCATGGGCTCTTGATGACAGAGTATTTGAGGAATAAGATAGCTCCTCAAGGCTTAATTGTAAAGAACGAACCGTTTATCTTCCAAGACAACTCCATCTTTAAAAAGGCATGGTCGCTAATCTCTTGGCATTGTACAAGGGACTGGCTTGTGCTGATTGGACAGACTGCCGCAAGGATAGCACAAGACATGAAAGTTGACATCTAAAAGATTGAGGTCCAACTAAAAGCCTTTATTGCCCCAGCAGTGCTAAAGAAAAGATTAGAGGAACTAAATCAGCAGATGTCTGATTTTGAGATGACTCTAAAGCAGAGTAAATTTAACAAACTAAAAAAAGGACAAAGATAGGTTCACACCAGAAAGAGCCTACCCCTACACAAAAGCTGATTACATAGCAAAGAATAACACAAGCGACACCGACAGTGTAAGCTCAGATGGTAGCTCGGCGAGTTCGAACACGAGCGGATACCAACAGAACAGATACCAGAGAGGAGGGTATAGACAACAGAGACCCCAAAAACCACGCCAGGGAGGATGGAGATGATACCAAGGCCCTCCACAATATAACCAAGGATACCAAGGCCCTCCTCAATATAATCAATTTCAGGGCCAATCACAGTTCCCCCAATACCAGTACGGTCCTCCACCAATGGGCCCGGTGTACCCATCATGGGCACCTGATTTCACAGGGGGAGCCCAAAACCAGCAACCTTTTTTAGGATGGGGTCCTGGACCCAACAAGGGCAGGAACAAGAAAGGGAACAATGTTACCTGGCAACCAGAAGAGGAATCAGACCACAGGGTGTCCACAAGGAGCATGACAGGGGCACTGGCGAACCAGGCGTCCACAAGCAAGAGGGGAACTTAGTAATTAACATTACCCCAGTTCCACTCACCAATATCCAAAACCAGGTACTGAACAAGGGACTCGGCTATGTGCCAACTAACAAACTGGACAGTTTCAAGCTACACGGCGAAGAAAAAAACTTCGTTCGTAGGATCAAATTAAAGGTGTTTTTCACTGGACGAGACCTGACACCTACAGTCTCAGACACTGGTCTACGCCCGAAATCAACATTTACACCACCGGTCAATACCATGCCAGTAGAAGTCCTGGCCTTTGAAAAGCACTAATAACTGAACTGAGCAAACTGGATTCGACCCCCAAAAATACGTTTGTGAATATGAGCAGGAAAGAGAATGAGGCGATAAGAAAACTTTGCCAGAACGAAGAACTGACAATAAAACCAGCCAACAAGGGTGGAGCAGTGGTGATTCAGACCACGACTGCATATGACCAAGAATGCAGAAGACTCCTGTCTGACAGGAGGAACTACCAGGTATTAACAAATTATCCCACTGAGTCAATACGTATAACAATAGGGGCAATGGTGGAAGAGGCCCTAACACATGATTGGCTAACCAAAAAAGAGGCTGACTTCTTAGTTCAGAAGGATCCCAGAACACCCTATTTCTACTGTCTACCTAAGGTACATAAGAACCTGACAAGTCCACCAGGTAGACCAATTGTCTCAGGAATCAATTCGATCCTGGAACCCCTGTCAAAATTTGCAGACGCCTTCCTCCGACCACTGGTTCAAGCAACAGATACTTATCTGAGGGACACCAAGGCAGTCCTACAACTGCTGAAGGATACTCCCTTCAATCCAGAGACTCAGATGCTTCCGAGTCTTGATGTGGAGAGTCTCTACACTAGCTTACCACATGATGAGACTCTCCTCATCATTGAGGAGGTTCTGCACTCGACCGCTTGGCAGTACATGACTCCCCGTGGTGTAGTGATGGAATGTATATCCATCGCATTAACCAAAAACTTTTTTGAATATGAAGGCACCCTGTACCTTCAGTGCCATGGTACAAGTATGGGCAGCACTTTCGCGCCGAGTCTGGCGGGATTATATGTCCACCATCTAGAGGCTACAAAAATCCTCCATCTAGACAACCCGTACAGAGAGAATATTCAGATATGGAAACGATATATTGATGACGTGATAGTCATCTGGAATGGAGACGACCAGTCAGTGGCAGATTTCTTAACATGGCTCAACAACCAGAACCCTTTTCTCAAGTTCACCCACACCACGTCTAACAGCTCCAGGGTTTTCCTGGACCTCAATATATACCAGGAGGCAGGCTCGCTGAAGACGGAAACACATTTCAAATCAAGGGCCAGGAATTGTCTTCTACGATTTGATAGCTTTCATCCTCGCCATCTGAGAGAGAACCTACCCTACGGCCAGTTTCTCCATCTACGACGCAACTGCAGTGACATCAAAAAATACAAAGCCCAAGCCCTGGACCTTAAAGACAAACTGAAAGAAAGACACTACCCTGACAGAGTGATTAACTCAGCAATGAAAAGGGCAAGGAACATCCATCGCGATGCCCTCTTGGAGGACAAGACACCCTCAGAGAACAACCAAGAGAGACTAGTGTGTGTCACTACGTACAATTCACATTCTAACCAGGTGTCGAAAATGATCAACAAGCACTGGAAGATCCTAACCAGCGGCACATTGAATCTAGAAAAACCTCTTTTTGCCAATAAACGAGGAAAGAATCTGAAGGATGTCTTGGTCCACACCAGACCAAAATCAATACAAAACCAACAAACTAGATTACAGGGGCTGCAAGGACATTATCCCTGCGGGAACTGTGGTAGCTGCCACCTAACTAAGAAAAGTCAGAATCTTACTTTTAGAAATGGGAGTAAATGGGAGCAACGAGCCTTCACTAATTGCAATAGCAGAAACGTTGTTCATTTGATCACATGCCCATGCGGCCTGGAATATGTGGGCATGACCACCCGGGCCGTTAAAACAAGGATGAACGAACACAAAAGCAATGTTAGATGTAAAAAATCCACAACTAAGATGGCCACCCATTTTCTAACAGAGCAACACTGCGTAAATGACCTCCTATGGACTGTCATCGAACAGCTACCGAGACAGGCCTCTTTGAAAAAGAGCAGAGATGGGTATTCCGTCTGGATACCCACATACTAGGCCTTAATGATGACATTCCTTGGGGACAACTACGATGAGATACTAACGTCACTCTGGACCCTCAACCGACATGAGACACGATATAATAACACTAGACATGCTATCCACCCGCATGCTCCTCAATTAATCTGCATCTTCTATACAATCTACTTGTTCAAATACCATGAGTAGCTGAACCGTCGGAACATGTCCAATGAGAACCTATTTTTGCGCACACGCAATCAAGATCATGACATCAACACACCTGGTTTTTCTGTAACATCAATGACGGTGCAACAACCGCACTAACACCATAAGCAGCTTAACCATCTAGACCTGCTCAATGGATCATCCCAATGATAGCCTGTTCCTGTGCTACTTAGCCAACATCATGAAATCAACACTGTGATTTTTTCTTTCTTTTTTGGGAAACCAACAGACGGTATAATAACCTTAAAAAAAAGGCCCACCGAAATATCTGTCACTTCAAATGTGTGTCTCTATCGATATGAGACCATGAAAGCGCTCCACTCTGTGCACATGCGCAGAACCATTGAGGACGAAGTCGGTGCCTTGGAGAAGATTCCGCACTGCGCATGCACAAGACAACAGTGTCTTAGCATCGCGCACAATCTGGACCGCACACAATCTGGGAAGACGCTTCACACTGAGCATGCGAAAAACGACAGTGTCTTAGCATAAGCGCGGGACCGGATCCTGTCCTAATCCAGAAAACCCTAATATGGGCTCAATTAAGCGACCATTTACCGATAATTAACCAATCACGGGGTACATACAAAGACCCGCCCGCTTCCGTTGGCAGTATCATCGGAGCCACGTTGAGGGTAGGAGGTCGAATTTCGTCCAGATAACCGTGAGTTTGGGTTTCAAGGGGCCTACAGAGTCCTCTAGGTACAGCATGGATAATAATGAGTTCCTCTCATTATTTCAGATCGCCCAATTGTGCCTGATGGAACCCTCCAAAAACGTAAAAGGCTCATGAGGCATTCTACCCTTATACATTGAGTAAGATCATTTTCCTTTATTTCCCCTGCACTAGCAGTAGGAATTAACATGATACCAACATGTGTGCACTATATGTTTGATGTGTGTCCTTGTCCAGTCTATGTCGTTTTTACAGGTTGCATGGTAAAAATACACCTGATCTATATGTGGTAAACATAACAACCCACTTTTTCCTAAGGTCACCCATACCTGGAGGATTACTATAGCGAGAGAAGGAACTAAATTGTGCTTTCTCCCTCGAGGTCTTCACCACTCGCCGAATTGGCTAAGAAAGACTACGTTAATGATTCAGTGACTAGGTACACCTTTAGTTCACTTTTTTCTATTTTTTGTATAATACACTTTGATACATAAATACATGTGAGTAAGGTGGGTCTATGTGCAAATTTCCGTCCTGAAGAAGGAGGCTTTGAACTCCGAAACATGTCCATGTAGACGCACAAACGAGGTTGGTGTACTTAACTATACACTTACAAACCTCTCTCTGCACTCTTTTTAACAATACCAGCCGGGGGCTTAATAAAGATTTTTATTTTTCTACCCCACAAGCCAGGTATTTATTAACTCTCACTCACTTTAAACTCACCACTCACATACTTCCTTTAACCCACACACATTTACACATAGTCCAATAGAAAGTGCTCCCAGGTAGTCGTCAGTCGCAGCACGCCGCATCCCGTAGAGGGGTGCGGAGACCCCGATGATGAAGCATGACACCAAGGGGCCTGTTGGTGTGTGAGGTGTATTTATACAACACTGAGTGTTCCCCATCACAATAGGGACCATCTCAAACTGCTCTAGTGGATTCCACTTTGTTCTTTTGCTAATAAAAATGTGCAACCAAGTCACTGGGTTTTTGCTTCAAGTATACACACAATCTAAGAAGTACTAGACACAAGATTACTGCCATCAATAACAGATTGAGAGGATGAAGTAATTACCTCTGAGATGATCATGCTTGATCTTAACATAACTAGCGATGTGGGGATTACGAGCAAGTTAAAAGAAAAATCTAAATGGACCCCAACTCTATTTACAGGAAACAACATATTTTCCTCAAATTAGTGGTCTCTGATCTTGATAGACAAATGGACAGAAAAACACGGGTTAGGACTAAGGGGGACAAAATGACACCTAAAGAATAAGAGCCCTTAGACACCTGATGTGTGACAGGGACATCACCATAAAGGAGGCTGACAAAAGGGGGAACATTGTGGTTATGCGTAGCACTGACTATGACAATGATATCCAGACACAACTTGATGACAAGCAATGTTTCTCCCCGGTAATCCTATTTGGACCTTGACAGATCACCCTAACAGACACTTGAAACAGTGGCATGGACAGAGACTTTTGGACGATGATGAATTGACATATATGAGAGTAGACAGACCTAGATACCCCTGCTACTATACCCTTCCGAAAGTACACAAGGATCTCCCCTTCCCACCTGGGAGACCTATTATCTCAGGAAACGATGGTCCAACAGAAAGATTCTCAGAATACATAGATACTTTCTTGAAACCTATGGTTAAGAACCGGCTGTCATATATCCGCGACACTAAACAAGTCCTGGGCATTATGACTGACCTCAATTGGGAGGGGAATATGATGTTAGTCACTCTTGACGTGACTGCCCTATACACCAGCATTAGGAGAGACATTGGCCTGCGCGCCATAAGGAAGGTACTTAATACTAGATCAGCCAGCACATGGTATCACACTGAGATGCTTATAGAAATGATATAGCTGATGCTAGACAACAATGTGTTTCTTTTCAAAGATCAATGGTACAGACAGAAACAAAGGGTTGCCATGGGCTCCAGATTTTCACCCTTGTATGCGAATCTGTTTATGGGCTGGTTCGAGGAGATGATGATCTGGGGCCCAATGGGATTTCGTTGGATCGATTCCATACTGTACTGGGGCAGATAAATCGACGACTGTCTGATGATCTGGACAGGCACCCCTGAGAATGTGACGGGATTTTACCAATATTTGAATAGCAATTAACACAACATTAGATTTACTTTCCAGCACAGTTCAAACAAAATTTCCTTTCTGAACATTAGAGACAACAAGATCCATAGCAGACTCTTCCACAAAAAAAATCTTGTAACGCATTACTTCATGCATTCAGCACCCACCCCACACACCAGATTAAGTCCATTCTCTATGGCAAACTTGTCAGGGTGAGACGCAATTGCAGTTTTGAATCTAAATTTGAAGAATGCAAAAAGAGAGTTCAAGCCCGCTTCAAGAGAAGGGGCTACAACAGGACCACACTGATGAAAGCAGAACAAAAAATACAGAGGATAAGCAGACATGATACACTTAGAGACTGCACCGCAACGACACAGAAGTCAGACATGGTATGCATGATTACTTGCTATAATGACTGGTCGGGTGTCCTGATGCGTAGTCTTAATAGACATTGGCACCTGCTCAAGGCTGACAAAACACTGAAGGACTACATTACTGACAGACCAACTATCACATACAGACAAGGGTTTTCCCTCAGAAACTTACTAAGTCCTAGCTACCCCAGGAGGGAGCCAAAAGAAACCTGGCTGACACACCTATCAAAGGGTTTCTATGGGTGTGGACATTGTGGCGCCTGCAACTGGGCGAGCAAAAAAAAGACGAAGATCACGGACCCAGGCGACAAAACCTACAGCATAAGGACTAACATAAACTGCATGACAAAGTTTGTAGTTTACATAATTGAGCGTAGGTGCAAAAAAAGATATATCGGGAGTACAATCAGGACATTACGTGAGAGAATGGGATAACGGGGAGATGTCAGGTATCCCATCACTGCACATATGTCACATTGCCAAGCACAGACACCTCACAAACAATTTGAATTTTTTGGTATAGAACACATCCAGGGGTGGGAAGAGAGAGCTGACCCTACATAGGCGCGAAGCGCTTTGGATTCTCAGATTGCGCAGCACCGTTAACTTCATTATTTTCTGGGAAGATGATTATATAGGGAGGCTGAACTCTGAGACTCTGGACCGCTTCCCTTACATAAATTATATGGGTTACAAGTACATAACAGGGAGAGACTTTCCTCCTGTTTAACTGCATATGCTTAGAAAACTGTTTGATGCTGCATTTATGTTTTTTATTGTCGCAGATGTACTTTATTAGCAATTACCACATTCTATGTGCCGTGTATTTTCCGGAATTTGGTGCATCAATCACTGTAACTTGTGGAGTTGGATGAGAAAAGGTCAAGGTCTAACGTACTGTCACTTTTAATGCTGTTAAAAATAAGCGCTTAGATGCACAATCATCCCCGGCACAATATTCACAACACAAGCACATGGCTCAGAGAATACTTGTAATGCTGTTAATATCAGCGCTTGGATACGCAATTATGTCTAGCACAATATCCGCAGCACGAGCGTAGTGCTCAAATATTGCTTAGATATAAAATGCACACTCTTCAGAGCACGATGGCTTCTATCACTTAGGACAACATAGAACGTACAAATTTGTTGAGTACACTACCTCTATTATAGGACTTTCTAGACAAAACGTCACGAGCGCACAAGATCATAAGGATCATATAGCACTAGATGGAGCTTACTAATTTGACGTGCAACCTACTTCTATTAGAGGATTTCTGTGAAGATACATACATTGAGAGAATGAAACACTTCGAAACCTGCAGCCCGTGATTAGCGCTTTTGCTCGTAGGAACGGCTGTTAATCAGTTGCTGTGTGCAGGGGACCAAATCAAGTATGCTTTTAAGGTGGCCGACGAACAATAAGGTCTAGGACCAGAGACTTCTTTTATTTCTAGCTTGAATTCTGTGGTGTAGTGGGCCGAGTCCGTCTTTTATCTTAGCAGCCCGGAAGTGGGTTGTAGAATAAGATCCAATACTTAAGTGGTAAAGGAGGTAGTCCTTTATTGTATTACATCCAAGGAAAGGTACACAACAGGTGAGTGCCAGGGAAACAGCTTGCTGAAGTCCGGCTTCACAGTAACTGACCATAGAACCAGAACCCAGCATAACTAGTCATTCCACCACACTGGCACACGAGCTACTTAAAGAGATACACATACAATATATTAATACATAATAATACATAGCAACCTAATACATAGCAACCTAACATGGGTGCCATCATATCAAGGCTGCACTCAGATGAGTTTCTCGAGATCCGTACTTGGAAATACACGAGGGAAAACGTCCGCAGAACGGTGACTACGGATAACGGTAGGATTAGACAGTACTCACGACTGTGTTACCTTGATATAGGTTAGGAGACCCCGTCTTTTTAACATTGAGATTTTGACATGGAGAGTTGCGGTTAGATTGTTTTTTATTGAATTCTAGGCGGGCAAACTGTATAGCATAGCGTGATGCTTCCGACATGATCGGAGTGCGTTCGTGATGCACTCTATATACCGAGCATAGGTCTGTTGAGAGATTGGTTATTATAAGGTGGCATGGGCCGATTGTGCCTTTTGTTGAAAATACTACTATAGAGTGCACACTGGCATAGTGATAGCATGAGTACATGGGGCGCATAAATACTGAACGCAACGATATAGCCCCAGGAAGAATGTGTGGCATTATAACTGTCTGCTTGATCGAGCAGTGTCAGAACTAATATAGATTGCCAAAAAATACCCTAATGATGACAGATACTTGTTTGTAGTGGAGGTTACTCATTCTAAGAGCACATCTTATATATCCCTTATATTACTTTGATATAGAGTCTCACGACAAACCAGAATTCATTGGGAGACATATAGACTGCGTTAGCGGATGTTTATGAAAACAGAACCCCACTGTGGGTTGGAATTATTACCACGGATAACATAGGTGACTTAAAATCTTTGATATTTGTTGGCAGTAGTTATTTTGAGACTAACGATGATCTGTACTGACGTATGGTGTTTTTGTTGTGTATTTCATGATAGGAATAGACATACAGAAAAGAAAAGTAGCTATAGACCTAACCAGTTACTTCACTTGGGATCCATACTATCTAGACTAAAGCACCCCGTTTCGGCCATCTCGAACTACCCATTCACAAGATCGTAACTCACTTTCTACAAGTTAGCTTGCAGGGATTTTCACTGCCCTAAAATTACCGACACAAAGAGCTAATAATGATTTATTTTATTCAAGCGTGCTTTTCACTTTTCTCATTCCATCTTTACATTTGGCAGTTGGGATATAAGTTTGTATCCCCTTCTATGCTGGACATTTCATGAAAACTACCTTTTCACAAACCTTGTGCATGCTTGTGTGAAACGCACAGAGCGTCTTTGTCACCGATCACAGGGTGATGATGTAGGAGAATTGTGCACACTTAAGAAGTGTATTAGGCGACACATTTTGTATCTCATTTGTTTCTGCACAGCCTTGATAAAGTCGCGGGATAATTTCCCATGTTAGCGACGAAACACGTGTCAGCTGTTGGAAGATCCGAGGAATAAAAGAAAAAAGAACAAGAACTCATATATCTGTGTTAAATTTGTGCTCACACTTCGCACTTTGATAATTCTGTTACAATACTATCGGGTGCTGGGGATTCTTCTTCTTGAAATATATTACCACAATTTCCTAGAGTATTTGTTTTTGTTAGTTTTCTCGACAATTTTGCTATTTCCAGGTAAATCAATTCTTTACAAAGGACAACATGGCTATGCCAACTAATATGATCATGCCACCTTTATTTTTGACACAGCCAGGAACACAAGTTATATCTTGGGAGTATAGGGTAGAAATGTTAGAAAACTACATTACAAAAATTTTCCCCTGCCAGGAAAAAGGCTCTTCTGTTAAGTGTGTTAGATAGTGAAGGCCAGGGCATCTTTAAGTATTTGCCAGAGGTAGTAAGGGCCAATGATCAACCTATTGATAATCTCTTTAATGAAGCCCTTAAGCGTGTGGAAACAAGATTTGCTAAAGAAGTTAACTGGCTGATGGCAAGATATACATTTTATACCCAACCCCAAGTGGAACATAAATCCATAGATGAATTTGTGGCAAGATTGAAAGAACTTTCTGTCAAATGTCAATTTGGGACAATGACAGAGGAACTAATTTGAGGCCAACTAATTGTTCAATGTAGGCAGAACAAAATATGAGAGGTTAAGCAAAAGAGAAAATCAGTGTTGAGGTTGCTAGTGTAGGGAGGGGAATATATGTTGAAGAAGGTGAGGTTAGTGTTGTGTCGAAAAAAAGTTGTATGGGAAGTCTAGCTATACCTTCAAGAGGAGAGGTGAAAGAATGTGTGCGCTGTGGGAGCACATATCATTTAGCAGATTCAAAGCGTTATTTTGCTGTTAATCAAGAGTGTAGGACATGTGGACGTAAGGGTCATTATGGCTGCCTGTGCAGACAGAGAAGTAATGTGGACTAGGAGAGGACCAAATCCAGAGAGACTGTTGTCCAGGTGGAAGAAGAACACAAATATGGGGATAGGATACTGGTGGTGGTTGAGCATGCAGAAGGGAAAAAAGGGGCAGGAAAAATGAGGAAGCCCACAGAAATATTTGAGGTGTGTGGGTATAGTATAGAGCTAATTATAGACTTGGGTCGATGTATACAATAATTCCTGAGGAATTGTTTAAAATGCACTGGAAGGGTGTTTCACTACAATCCAAAGATATAGATCCTGGGGTTTACACCAGGGTGAATCCATTGATATTTAAGATACATATTGGGACTCGTACAGTATGGGACAAAGTGCGTTGAAGACAATGTATATGTGTCAAGTAATGGTCCTGCCATACTAGGATGGATGTGTCGGTATAACCTTAACATAATAAACAATCTGAGAGCACCCAATCAAGTCATGGTTGTGGATGATATTCATTTGGAAGGTATTCTGCATGGTGCACGCAGAGTTGTTGATGAAAATCTCGGATGCTTGAAATGATATGTGCAAATGGTTCTTTTAAAGCAAAATGATATTCCTATGCAGCAAAAACTTAGGAGGGTGCTGCTTTCAGTGAGAGATGGAGTTTAAGAACTATTGAGTGAAATTGTGAAGGGAGGAATAATAGAACCTGTGGAGCCCTTGCTTTGGATTTCTCCGGTTGTGATTACTCAAAAAGCTGATTGCCGCCTGAGAGTCTGTGTTGATTTAAGATCTTTGAATCAAGATACTATAACTGATATGTTCCCTCTCCCCAACATTAATGAACTCTTGTTATCTGTTAGAGGTGGTAAGTACTTCTCTAAACTAGATTTGAAAAGTGCTTATCATCAAATCAGGTTGCATAATGATTCAAAGGATCTGGCAGCATTCATTACAATAGAGGGCACATTTCAATTCACTTGCATGCCGCTTGGCTTAGCAAGGGCTGCGAGTCTGTTTCAGCTTATGATGGCAAGTATATTTGAAGGAATAAAGAATGTAGTCTACTTTCAAGACAACATATTGATTCTGGGGAAAACGGTGGAACACCACAATACCATTCTGTGACAGGTGTTAAGAAGGTTGGAAGAATCTGTTATGACTTTGAGCCAAGATAAATGCACTTAATTGAGCAAATTGGGTATCTGGGCTACAGTAGGGGTGGGATCAAGCCCAAGCAATATTCGTTAGAAGCCAAAGGATCAGCTCAGTGCCCTAATGATAAAGACCAGCTGAAATCATTTGTAGACCTCATAGAGTATTAAGCTAAATTTATGGAAAATATTTGCAGACAAGAGTAAAAACTTTGAAGAAACTTTCACATAAAGGGAGCAAGTTTGTGTGGGAAAAAGAACGACAATGTTGTTTTGAATGTATCAATAGAGAAATATGTGAAGCAGGGATTCTTACTACGTTTGATATCAAATTAAAGTCAATTCTCATTGTAGATGTCAATGTAACTGGCATTGGTGTTGTATTATCTGAAAAGCATGATAAGAATGAAGAAACTGTGGCATTTGCGTCACGCACCCTGACACAAGCAGAGAGTAACTACTCTGTAATCAAGCTTGAGGCGCTAGCGGCAGCCTGGGGTGCAGAATATTTTCAAGTTTATTTGTGGGGATTGCGTTTTGTATTAAGGACAGATCATAAGCCATCAATTAAGATTTTGACAGCTGGTGGAGCTGATAAAGGGTTGGCAAGACTGGCCAGGTTAGCAGCAAGGCTCCTGCAAGAATATTTATATACTGTAGAATGTGCACATGGATGGAGGAGTGTGCAGGCTGATTGTCTGTCAAGGATGTCATTGGATTGGGAAACAGTGAGTGGTCCTGCTGTGAAATGTTTGGATACAGAGTGAGAAGAATCATCTGTACAACTTATGGTAAAATGTGAATTGGGTGCTTTTACTAGGTTGGAATGGGTGGAGAAAATGAAACCTGGTGTAGTGTTAAGGGAGATAACAATACCATTCAAAAATTGACTGAGAGGTAGAGTACTATTACAACTTCAGCCAGGCCGTTCTTTGAGGTGTTGGAGGAATTGTCTGCAAGTGGTTAGGACATAGTCAACAGGGGTGATCTTTTTGTACCACTTGTGGGTTTGAGATTTTGTTTATTCAAATTAGCACACGAGGGTCCCATAGGTCAGGGTTTGATGAGTAGGAGACTTAAAAGTGAATTCTGGTGTCCAGGACTTGATGATTAAGTCAAAAGATGGGTAGAGAACTGCAACGTGCAAATAAAGTGAAAAAGTGAAGATTGTGGTGTACCATGGCAGACTATATGTTTGGGTTTTATATGTGTCATATCAAAATTGCCTATGGAGAGGAGGTTTGCTGTGGTGGATGTCAATTCCAGGTGGTTAATTGTAAAATGTTTTAAAGATGTAACCACCAAGACCACCATGGCAATACTAGAGGAAATATTTGGAGAAGAGGGGGTTTCCTCTGTATTTTTTACGGACCACAGCACACAACTGACCTTCAATGAGATGGTGAAGTTTTTAGACTAATGTGGTATCAGGCATTCTTGCACATCTCTTTCTGATCCCAGAGTCAATGGAGTTGCTGAGAGAGCCAACAGATTAGTCAGTTCAGTTCAGTTCAATTCTTAAAATTAATTCGATTATTTCATAAAACAATCATAAAAGCAAACATAAAAAATGACACCTAAAATTGTTACAGAGTAAAAAAACCAAAAATTACGATACAAGGATGGCACAACTTAGGTAGGGATAAATCATAGACTTAGCAGCAACAGGGTTAAATGACACGATATTAAAAAAACCAAACTTTTTCTAACAGCTACTGATTTTAAAATATAGGTTGCGGTAAAAAAACAAATATCTGGGGTGGCAAGTGCAAAGAGAAATCTCATGGCTTTTACAGTTGTGAATACAGAGTATTTCTTGAACAATGGTTTGAGGTAACAAATACGCAGATGCTTATACAGTGGGCATATTAGCATAAAGTGCAGCATGCTTTGTTTAGTAATTCCATCACACGGACAGGAAGTGGGAGAATAGATTTTCATCCTCGGGAATGCCACCAGATTATGTACCATACCTAGTCTCAGCCTTGTAAGTACGTACTGATGAGACTGTCTGGTGATAACTTTTAAATACTTAGGCATGCCATACACATCCTCCTTGTTGGAAAAATAGTAAACATGTGTTGAATAATGGCTACATTGTTCTTTACGCCTGTTACAATTATGCCCCAGAAAGACTGTTTTAACCTCCTGTTTGGATAAATCAATGGCACATGAGGGGTCACCGTGGAGGTCCAAGTCAAAGAGTTCCTTAAAGGATGTTAAAACATAATTTAACCACGGGATCTGGCGAGCATTGTCCAGGCGTAGACAGTCTTGAATTATTCGCCTGGTAAAACCGGTTTCATCTTTGGACCAAATAGACCTCCAAGCCAAAAGAGGTCTCAATCCTGTTAGGTCGGTTAAGTAATCCAACCCTAACTCTTTGTGTATCAGTTCGGTAGATGCCGAAGAAGGGAGGCAAAGGAGTCTCTTAAGAAATATATTTTCAGCAATTTGCAAATCCCTTTGGATCCAGTGTCCCCAAACCCCTGAGCCATAAAGGGCAATTGACGCACACCTGTGCCGATAAACATTCAACATGTCAGGGATGCGGCGGCTGCCAAGTTTAGCAGCAAAACGAAATACGCCTGCGGAGCCCTTGCCCATCTTGGCCTTGACGTTAAGTAATTCCGGGGCCCAAGACCCCTTGTTGCTAAAGGTTATACCCAGATAACAAAAATTGTTCACAACCTTGATTCGATTATCCTTAAAGTAGAATGGTTTGAGTTGGTTCACCTTTTTCCCGCAAGCCATAATAAAAGTTTTAGTGTTATTGATTTTTAATTTCTTCCCCTGTATAAAATCATAAAAATGATTCATAAGTTTCTGGAGGCCTATGGGAGTTCTTGAAAGTAAAACCATGTCATCTGCGTAGAGTAGTACCGGGATTGGTTGTCCCTCAACTTGTGGAGCATCAGCTAAGACATTCTTCAGGTCGGATTCCATAGAGTTTATAAAAAGGGAAAAGAGTAGCGGGGCCAAAACACAACCCTGCCTAATGCCAGATTTAACCCTAATCTTCCTCGTGCATTCCCCCTCATGACCATAGCGAATCTGGGCAGATAACTTGCTATAAAGTCTAGCCAGGAAGTGGATTATCGCAGCCGGTGCCCCCATTTCGAGTAAGGTTGACCATAACAAAGTATGGTCGACCAGACCGAAGGCACTAGAGAGGTCTGCAAAACAGAGGAAGAAAGAACCCTGTTTAGCTTTGGTGTATTTACCAATTAAAAGATCTAAATTGATACACTGCTCAATAGTGCCTAGGCCCTTCCTAAAACCGTATTGGGAGACAGCAAGAATATTATTAGCTTCAGTCCATTCCTCCAGACGTAGCAATAAGACCCTGCTCATGATTTTTAACGAGGAATCAAGGAGGGAGATAGGGCGGTAGTTCTTAGCCTCTCCTCTATCTCCCTTCTTATAGATTGGCAGGATTACAGATTCACTCCAGGTAGAGGGAGTAGTATCGTTGACGGCGGCATTAAACACCTGGGTCAATAAAGGGCTCCACATGGCCAGGTCAGATTTATATAGGTCGACCGGTACGCCGTCTGGTCCTGGAGCCTTCCCCCCTTTGCTATTTCGGATGGCTTCGTCTACTTCTTGGAGTGTAATCTCCAGGGGTTGGGTAAGTCTGGGTCAAAAATTCCTGTAAAGTATTGGACCCAGCTATCCTCACTAACCTGGGCAGCTAGAACTGGAAATTCATCCTTCTGGAGGAAAGGGCTGTTGACAATACTCCATAATAGCGTGCTATCCCGCAGTTCTGCCGCCTTTGACAGGTCCTCCCAGGCTTGTTCCCTTAATTCCTGTTTCCTACGGTGCAATTCATGTTTATAAGTAGCCCTGAGAAGTTTTACAGCATCCCTATCTCTAGGGTGTTTAGACAGTGCACTCTTTAGATCTTGTAACGAGGACGTACAGGCTCTGTTAAACCAACCTAGCGTGGCCCGTTTGGTTATACCCTTAGAGATTGTGAGGGACTTTTTAATTATATCACCAAGTTTCTCGAAATCGGCAATAATGCAAATTGGGGCAGCATCAACTTCAAGACAATGCAGTAACACTTCAGAGCCTGCTCCAACAATTTTCCGTAACAATCTATCAGAATTGTCCCCACACCATTTAATCCGAATGCCATTTTGCCTGCAAGGGACAATCTCATCAACAATCCTACCATTAAAACGGGTCCTAGGACCCCAGATGAGAATTAACATAGTAATGGCATTGTGGTCACTGATTCCAAAATCCATGATGATAGGGACCGTACAGAAAGGGGCAATATGTGCCGATATCAATAGGTGGTCAATAACGGAGGCTGAATTCCTGCCAATGAAAGTCGGGGCAATATTACCCTCATTATCCAAAGCGGGTTGATGGATAACCAGGTCAAAATTTAACATGAAGGTGTTAAGAGAGTCACCATAAGAAGTATGGGTAAAATGGGCCCGATTCTCCCCATTATCACCGTCAAACCCACATACGTTAGTACATGAAAAAGGACAGGTATGAATGTTAAAATCCCCCCCCCCCAAATGATGTCACATGGCTTATGGATGTCTCTCCAAATAGTATTTAAAGCTGACTCGAGATCGTCTACAACTAGAGTACTCGTGGGGTCAAACGTATTATTATAATGATTAATTAGTAAGATATCCCGGCCCCCTCTATATTCCAACCTGAGGATTTGAGAGTGTAGACCTACAGTGAGGTGAAAACTCACGCGTACTGGAAGGTGCACAGACAATAAAATTACCAACCCACCATTTGCCCTACCCATGGAGGATTCTTGTGCTAAACAGTTGTATGACACAAAGCCGTCAAAGTGGATATCAATCGTAGACCATGTCTCCTGTAAGCAGAGGATGTCAAACCCGGAGATGGATTCCCTCCAGCCCAGGGATGACATCCTCTGACGCCAACCGGCAATATTCCAACTTGTGATCTTAAAGCCTGGGGGACAAGGTATCGGTACAGGCTCCAACAACGCGTGGTTATCTAAGGGTACTGGAGTAGTTAACGGCTCCTCTGACATATCCAAAACGATTAGTGGATGGGAGGTATCCACAAAGTCATCTTGCACAGAGGGCTCGAATGGCAACCTTTGAGGTGTAATGGCGGTTAGCAAGCATTCAACTGGGCGCACTACATTAGTTACAACTTCGCCATCCAGTAAACCATTGCCCATCTTAGGTAAAAAAGACCTGGGATCATATGTTGGGGATAGTCAGTCAACTCCCTCTAGACCGTCGAGACAACTGTACCGATTAATATCACAGAAGGGAATATACTGGGGCAACATAGCCGGTCTAGCATCATGTCTTCTTTGCCTGCCCCTCCGCTCAACCCTTGACCAGTCGTCCCTTCCTCTACCGTAGGTTATAGAATTAGGTGGAAAGAAGAAGGACACTGGGAGTGTCTGGATGGTGGAGTCAAAAGACCTGTTAAAACCCGCACAAATATATGACACTGTTCTGGGGTCTCTATAACTGACCATAATACAATCCCCGTTAATGGACTTGACAGTCTTGCCTAACCAGGGCACCCTTCTTACCATAATGATTTTGTTGTGGAGGTGGGCCGGGAGTGGTCTATTCCAGTTGAGCCACTTAACAACTTTGCCTTTCAGGGAACTAGAGGTTTCTGTTTCACCTGTCTCCAATGTAGGGGCTCCAGCTAAGACTACCGTATAGCGGTTTGCTTCCGGTGGAAGGTCTGGCAGACGTAGTCTAGGAGCACTAGGTACTTTAGGAGGGGAGCCTCGTGTGCCATCAACCGCTAGACCAGGTGTAAAAGAATTACATGGTTGTGGCCCAGATGAGTGTTGCGGGGGTACATTATTACCCTTGTTGAAGTCTTGGTGGGTTACAGAGGAGCCTGTCGAAGGACAGGTAGATTGTTGGGCCTCTTTAACTAGTAAAGGACAGGAGATGGAGGGGGGAATTAGTATGGTGCTCGGGCTGCAAATTTTCTTGGTGTTAGCTAAAATAGTAGCTGTGGCTTTCTCTATGATAGACAGTCTGAGTTCGATCCTTTCCATTTTGGCCTCTAGGGGAAATAAAATCGATTTAAAAAGGGCACCCAGACTTTCAATAGAGACCTCGCTACTAGACAGGGTTTGAGTTGGATTCATAGGATAGGGGGTGGGGTCATGGTGTAACTTTGCTGTTTTCGGTTTTCTACCAGCTTTCTTATGATATGACCTTTTACGTTTAGAAGTAGCCCCCTCCCTGACCCCCTGAGACATTGTATTATCAGCAGCATCGTCAGGTACAGAAACAACGGATACATTGTTTATATCATGGACTAGATTAATTTCATGTAAAATTTCGTTAACCAAAATATCCAGTTCCGCTGAAGCCTGATCATCAGCTTCAGAATGGGGCACTTGATCAACCACGACCGAGATAGCAGTATCAACAGGTCTTTCGGGTGTTTTGGCATTAGCTATTGACCCCAGGGAAGATCTCTTGATAGCCAACAGTTCTTTGGACAAGCGTTTCTCAAGAATATTAATTTCAGTATCTATGATGGTATTCGCTCTGATGAGGAATTTTTTCATACCTCCAGCTGCAGATCCTCCAACAAGCGAGGACTTACTCCTCGTTTCACGACCAGCCGTAAGAGCCCAGTGAAGCTTGCAGGTGGTTAGTAGAGATGTAAAAGGGGGGGCCCGGTCCGGTCACTACCGGTCACGAACGGGCACAAACGGGCCCGCCCTTGGCCTGGGCTTAGCCCGGCGTGCTCCCGCGTACGTCCCGCGTGTGCGTAGGTGGGTAAGGCTAAATAGGGGGTGGAGATTGGGAGAGGCGGGCGGGAAGAGGAGCCAGGGGCGGCCGGTCACTCGCCGCAAAGCAGCCTGGCCCCCGCAGTCCCGCTGGCAACAGCACTCCTCAGCCACAAGATCGTGTTGCTTCACGCAAGCCCCAGAGACAGCAAACAGCTCCTACAACGTCCTGAGCCTCGAGCGGCGCCCGCGGAGCGGGGTCTACGAGGCGCTATGAAGTAGGGAGAGGCGGGCGGGAAGAGGAGCCAGGTGCGGCCAGTCACTCGCCGCAAAGCAGCCTGGCCCTCGCAGTCCCGCTGGCAACAGCACTCCTCAGCCACAAGATCGCGTTGCTTCACGCAAGCCCCAGAGACAGCAAACAGCTCCTACAAAGTCCTGAGCCTCGAGCAGCACCCCCGCAGATTAGTCAAATGTATCATTCAGCTAGCACTGACCAAGAGGGGTTGCGTCAGAAAACTCATGGCTGATAGGGTATGAGAGTATTGTACCACTGCTCACAGCGTCACACAGAGATGTCCTTTCCAACAATTGCGAGGACGTTTCAAAAGAAACAAAGTTGATACCTGCCTGTTTAAAGGAGTGAGTTTCATCAGGAGATGAGAATCAAGTGAAACTAAGGATCTCAAATTTCAAGTGGGCGATTGGGTCAAGATAAAATCTGGAAGGGCGGACTGTTCAAATTCAGGGGAAATTTTCGTGTTGTGGGAGTTGAGGAGTTTTGTGTGGTAGTGGAAGGAGGAGAAAGGTGGAATTTGAGGAACGTGGCATTGTACCAGAGGGGAGGTAAGTGTGTGAGAAGTGAGGAAGAAGAAGGATGTTCTGGTATCATGTTATTGCGAGATGAAGAGATCAATGGCAATCTGACTGAAGTAGGTAACAATTTTACACATGATGAGGTTAGGTGTTCAAGAGTATCTGGTGAGGTTAGAGTTTGCAAGCCTTCTTTTTACTTGGAGGATTATGTGAGAACATGAGCATTGTATGAGACACTTGATTCCAGTATATTTGCTCTGTTTTGGTTTCTGCACACATCCATTTTCTTGGCTTTCATCTCTTATTTTGGTTTTAGCATTTTTTGAGTTACATTTTGCAAATGTCCATGTTTTATTAATTGTTAGGGGAGGTTATGATATACCTTGTTAAGACTTTTGGAATGGAAGGCTGAGAGTGCTCCAAGGAAGTCAGTTGCACCTGGCTTCTTGGAGTGGTTCGACGCCAGGTTCTGTGCTGCAATAAACCATCTTGAAACTACAACCTTGAGGGTGCAGTGGTGTCTTTTTTACAACAAGGACCATGCCCCTACCTCCTTAAACAAGCATTTACAATGCAATGGTTTCGCCTTTGGAAAAGTTAGAGCTATTGGCATTGTAAATGACAATGACTTTTATTTATGTTTTGGTTTTTAAAACGTAAATAAAAGGGATTTGTGGATTTCCTGTAATCGCATAACATTCGTATCTTTTTCCAATCTGGCTTTAGACCCAGGCACTCTACAGAATCCACAGTTCTAGAAGTCTCTAAATCCATAAAGTTTATTCAAAATAGTGGAAAAATGCAGTTTTGATTCTTCTGGATATGTTGAAAGCATTGGACACCATCTGTCACAATACCCTTCTTCAACATCCGACTGTCATAGGTATTCGAGAGTGTGCCTGGACGTAGTTCCAATCCTTTCTAGACAACAGGACGCAGGTGATCATGTCGGGGCCTTTTAGAACGAAAGAAAAATTTTGCAAATATGGCGACCCTCAGGGCTCGTCCCTGAGCCCCACTCTATTCAATGTATATATGTCCCCCCGATAGTACTTATTAAATCCTTTGATATCTCCACTATGGCCTACGCTGATGGTACCCAATTGATTCTGGCCCTTGATAAGACCTTCTCCAGTTCCAAGCTAGATTTTTAAAAATTGCCTCTCCAAAGTAATCAAGTGGATGAATGTTAATGTTCTAAAGTGTAATGCGGAAAAAAATGAAATTCTGTGTTTTGGAAATAACCAGTTTCCAGCCTCGGATTGGTGTCTGGACAACCTTGACAACTCCCCTCCGCCTACCAATTTAGGAAGGAATCTGGGAGTTCAGTTTGACAATGAATTATCCTCCTGCGAACATGTCGGCACTGTCTCTGGGGGCTGTTTCTCTGTGATCAAGTCCCTCAGAAATCCGCTCTTTGAAGTCTACTTTAAATGGCCCTTTGAGTAACAATGGGGCACATTATCAACAACGGCGTTACAATTATCGCCGCTTTAGTGGCAGGAAACTGCAGATAAAACGGCGATAATGGGCTTGCTAATATGCCCTTGAGAATTCCAATAGAAGCCCAGGTTCACACCAGAACATTCACAAGGGCGTATTATCAAGCCCATTATCGCCGCTTTAGCTGCAGTTTCCTGCCACTAAAGCGGCGATAATTGTAACGCCGTTTCTTGATGTCCCCATGTTCTGAAGGCTTTGCAGATAACCACATGGTACAATGTACATAGAATGACTCTAAATGGGTCACACTTACTTAGTCATTGGTTGTTCTAAATGTCAGTCATCGATAAAGCCCCCCTTGGATATATGTTACATTTGTTTGAGCAAACAGGGCAGGGCGGAGAAAAGAGTTAGGAAAAATAGGATTGGATATCCTTAGTTTACGTAGCACAGTGACAGCAGTGCCCTACAGACTATGGAGACATCAAAGGGCTCACTTTGGAAGAATTATATACATTGCATTTTTTAGATAGATGGGAGACCAGAAGCCATTCACTGTAGACACTCACCACCGAAGGAAAGGACATGATAAAGTGGAGATTTATCAATGGAGAAGCAGGATTTATTTAATAACAGTGATGATCGGTGGTACCAGGGAAGGTCAGAAGCCACTGGGATGCCAACATTCTGCACCAGGGGTGGACACAGGACATTGACCCTTAGAGGAGGGATAGAAAGTACCAAAGGCCTTTATGAATAAAAGACCTCTGAAGACCAAAGCTGTCACACTTGCAATGCCATCCTGTGCCATTCCAAGTCTATCTAACATTTACAATCTGTGGTAGGGCAGGTCAGACTGGGGTGTTACAAGAATATGACATGAAATTAAGTCAATTTATGGGTCCATGAAAGGCGTGGGAACCATTTTCAGAGCACTTTTTTTACTCGACATTTGTGATTTATTGTTTACATTTTGTGTTTGTAGCTCCGGATTTCACCCAGTGCTCTGAAAATGGTTCCCATGTCATATTCTAATATTATGTCAGTTCTTGCTCAAAGTTTAGTAGCTTGCAGCAGAAGGCTGGGCTGTATTAGTGCTCGGTTGTGAAGATGTCTCTCGCAGTACAGCGGCCTTGCCTATGTCAGCTGAACACCATACTGGAAGGAGAAAAGCTATATGTACTGTAGCAGGTGCAGTAGCACCAGGACCCAGGGGTTGGTGAGACCTTCTGCATCCCTACTATGAGTACATTTTATTACCCAGCTGGGGCCAGGAGGCCCATTCCTTGCTTGTATATGGGCTGATGGCATTCGTGCACAAGGCACACTGGTCCCTGTGTTGTCTATCACGTATGATTGTCCAGGTGTATTTGGTGCCATTGATGTTGACTAAGACTACAACTCCCAGATTGCACTGGGGTTGGAAGCATGTTGCTCTGGTGTCATGAAATGAAGTTGTAACACAAGTCCTTCTCGGAAAGTGGTATGGCCGGGTGGCTGGAAAGGGCAGTGGTATATTTGCTGGTTGTCAAGGGGGTGGATGTTAATTGCCCCCTCTTAAATTACGATTATTTTTAAAGGGGTCTGGTTTGCAAAGGGGGAAATACTATGGCATCCCCGATGTGTGCTCATATTGTGAGTCACGACTTTAATCAAAGGTGACGCTGATAGACCCCAACCCACATGCCTGTCACAGGCCCCTCTGTGGGGGAAACATTATGCCCCTTTGCACATCATATAGGATTTGCATGATGCTTACTTGCTTGACTGCAGCATCTGAAAGTCACCCCAGCCCACCTGTCACCGATGAAGAGCGACCCCTGACAGCGCTCAGGTGGGATAAGAGGGTCTCTGAGGTCTAAGTCACTTCCACCCCTCCCCGGGGAGGCTGCTTTCAAGTGCTCCGAGGCCTGCATTGTCTCCGCGCGCAGCTAGTGTGAACATTATAGGTGATTTTATGTCCCACTAACACTCAGAATCCGCCCCCGCTGGGTCCTTCTGGCCCCTTTACAGTGCTTAATTTGAGCCGGAGCTCTCCGTTGCTGATGCGTGCGGCCCTGCCCCCTCGGAGGCCCGGCCTGCGCGTCAGCTGGAGACGGCTCAGGCGGGGGCCACCCCCCAGGTCTGAGCTTCGATGCCAGGGAGTGCCTTTGTCGTCTCAATGAGGTGATTATGCGAGGCTCTCTTCAGAGCTGGCGATGCACCACAGGCCTCCTCCCCAAGGGGCCAGCTTATTGGATGGGCAATTTAAGGCAGCATTTGTGCCCGATTCTGGAGACGCCCATGCCATATGGTGCTGATGGCATTAGATACGGAAATGGGTTGAATATGGGAAGCCATGTTAATTAGGGCATCCGCCACGGGGTACCTAAAACTGATTTACATTCCTTAGGTGTACCTAGGTTATATCGTTTCAAAGCGATCACACGTGCAAGAGGCACAAAGCGTAAATGATGTAATTACTTTTCAAGAATATATTTTTTAAAACACCAGTTTATAGAACACTTGAACGTGATTTGCATATTCATTCCTACACCTCTAAAAAGTGCAAGGCATGTAAAAATGAACTATTGGGACCTTACCACTAGCGCGTGACCTCACCTTTCTCGTTTGGGGATTGGAAGTCTCTGTGACCCCGCCGCCAGCCTCCCAATGCAAAATAAGTTACTGGGTCCATTTCAGGTCAAACGAGCAGTGGCAAATTTCCCTAAAAGCACACCGTACTCGTCATTTTTTCTAGGCATTCTATTTTAAGGTCGAACCACAGTATTCTAAAGCGATCAAGGGGTGCAGTGGCCATATAAATACAATATTTGCATCAGGAGAAATGTTGCTAGGGTGGCATGTGTGCCAATTGGGCGTGTATCGAATGGTATCTTCAGCGAGTCCCTGTTTTTTATCCAAAATAGCACTTTGCATGCTGGTGTTTTGAACCAACACAAGCAGTGGTGAAAGCAAAACTACAAGTCCCAAAATGCAACGCCTGTTCACTAAAAACGAGCAATAACTGAATGTATTTCCTATGGCAAGGGCCAGTCGGCAGCTATGAAGTAGAGGTCTGTAAATGCAGAGCGGAAGGGAGCATGCCCAGAGATTAAAACTTGCAAACTATCCAACAAAGCGGCAATCAGAGGGAAGCTGGTGGCCACCGTCTACCAGTGGAGCAACAGACGCAACATGGTAGACTAGGCGCGGAATAAATGCACATACCATATCACAGCATACCGCTTCACACCAACCACGCAACACATACCAGAGGGGGGTGCGGGAACGGGCACACGGACAGCGGGAGGGGGGTGGGAACGGGCACACGGACAGCGGGAGGGGGGGCGAAAACCAGATAAAAATAAATATTTAAAAACGCCGCTTACCTGCGAGGAAAGAAATCGCGCAGCCCACCGCATCCTGGCAACTTCAATCTTGCAGCCCACTCCTGCAAAGGACACTTTGAAACTGACCAAAACAGGACAAGAAAAAAAATAAAAATAACATCCGCCCACCGCCGCACGAAAATGGGCGGGATGAGTAAAAATCGTGGGAACGCCCACGAATCTGCTCGGGGAATGAGTGACGCATCTCTGTTCCAATGGCTAGCCTCCATTTATGGAGCTAGCCAATGGACAGAGAGGCGGATCGAAGCCCCATACTTGTTTACAAAAGTTTTTCGCCTGCGCGATACTGCTTGCGCAGTAAACGCCAGGCGAAACCTAAAAAGTAGTCAGCCCCTGGAGCATTCAGAAGGCTTGTAGGGGGGCAGCACGCCCCCTACACATTAAAGAAAAAAATTATCAGCCCCAGGGGATGGGGTCCCCATGGCCCTTTCGAGGCTCAGGAAGGGGGAGCTGCACACACTTCCCCATTAAAATGATATTGGCCTCAACAGATGTGGTCCCCGAGGCCATGAAAACAAAATTTTAAAATTCAAGGAAAAACCAATGAATGGGAACTACACAGAGTAGCCATGCCATTTACTTATATCACAGATTGCATGTAACAATGACTTCACGAGTTGTAACATTTCTCCTAATAACCATGGAGCATCTTAAATGTGATTTTACCAAACTGAACATATGTAACTGCTTGATTCCTGGCTTTGTTTAAATACCTTTTGTTAAAAAAAACACAATAAAAATGCCCTGGCTTAAACTATTTATGCAGATGTGTACTGTATACAATTAAAAGAAAGTGTCAGAGAGAGAGATTGTGCGAAAGACAGAGGTCCAACATACCCCTTTAGAATATATGCCAGGAGGACTAGAAACCAGTGTCTATGCCAAAATTATAAAAAGTCATTCAAAAGTCTACTTATGACATCAGTGTACTGGGTATGCTTGTGGCTGGTCCAAAATCGAACTCTGCTGTTAATAGTGTCATCCGATTTTAGGAACCCATTTAAAGACTGGGTGCCAGGTCACTCCTTAATTTTAATTTACTGTATTAATCCATCTTTTCGTCCATTCAGTACTTTCTGATGTTCGTGCATTTGGTGTAGTATGGAGGAATTACAAAAGTAGAATTTGTATTACTGCTATTGTTGATTTTCTAATGTATTTACTACACAAAGAAAAAGCACACATTTTTTCACCTAGAAAACATATCAATACAAATGTTCCACACTTACAAGTTTACAGCAGCTCTTTCTATCGTCTTCTGAATTATTACAAAGTGCTTAGTTATCCCCACATCCCAGACCTAATAAATCCGCCAAGTATTAAAATCCACCACTTGCGGCTCATGGAGAACGCCTCCCTGAAAGGGCTGCAGTTTTGACTATTTGATAGTCAGAAATGGTAACTTATTTGAAAATCCTCAAATTAATTCACAGCTTTAGCACTCGGTTACTTATTCAACTTTGTATTTACCTGGTCCTTTTTTTACTGTTTATCTAGGGCATGGAGAAATTCTGATCACGAGCATAACAGACTGGCCAAACATTGTTCTCCTGTGTTCTTAACTTCCAAGAACACATTTTTTTCAAAAATTCCTAAAATATGAATACTCTCATTACAATAAGAACTTATAAAAAGACGAAAGTCTTAGACAATTAACCTTCATCATAGAACAAAGGTGGTGTAAATTTCCTACAAAACGCGAAAGTTGATCTTTGATACTGTGGTTCTTAGGGTATTAGTAACCAGAGGCTACGACATGCGGGGGAGACAGGTTACGGGGCTTCCCCCATTTTAGCTTAAGTAGGGGATGTTTACAGTGAAATCAACACATTCCATTACTAGAGATAAGGTGACAGATCCACAGTTGTCAATCCAACATTTATCAAAGTGTGCTACGGGGTCACTTACACTGATAAACGGAAGCCATCGGAGGTCAAGGATACACAGTCTGCAAACAGACAGACAGACACACATCGCACGAGCCGCGGTGCTGAGAGCGGCCTGATAAGCAGACACTTGTTCTTAAAGCAAACTTTGACATTCAGGAGTTGGCAGAGACTGCGGAAAGGGGGTTGATGATGAATCAATCTCACTGATTCACTGCAGAATTTGCGAACAAAAATGTACGCCGTCAGAGCAAACGGCAACGTTTTGTAAAAGTTCCAAAACCAAGCGTTCTGGTCTAATAAAATACTCACTAAGTTCTAATTAAAGTAGCGAACGAATGCTCAATACTGCACGTTTATGGATCAATATAGGAGAGTGAGCAGTCTTCACGCTGAAAGCCATCAAGGTAACCGTAGGAGAGGGAAGGAAAACAGGAGAGTGACAGCGTAGGGCAGGCCCTTAATACGAATTCGGCCTGTATCTCCGATACCGCGCACAACACAGAGCACGGGAATTGAAATTGCAATGCTGTCATAGCTGGCAGTATCAGAAATACTGAGCGGTATTTCTGCGCCCGCTGTTTGTTAGCGGTAGTACCCGTGGGTAATACCGCGCATGTTTATTCGTTGCAGTAGATACACTAAGTGCTCTGGGTATGCCCAGAAGGGGGTGCTGTGCTCCCAGTACCTTAGGACTCAAGTTACATCTCGCTGACCAGACCAGGCCTGAGGTGGCTGCAACAAGTCTGGGGGCTGCTTGTGTTCTGATCTAGAGGGAGCCTGCCAGGTCAGGCCGAACTGTGCCCACTGGAGTAGGCCACAACTGATTTACCTATGGCTGATCTATAATGGTATAGTGGGTGGAATATGATGGACAGGAATGTATCCTGACTGATTGCCAGTGGCTCAAATTAATTCAAGCGTTCCTTCCATCACTTTGTGTTGCCACGCGCAGGACATAAGATATATAAAAACAAAGCCAGTCATTTCAGGAGACAGAAGCTTTCTTTCTTCTAGACAATTATCCACAGACATCGGACTTGCCTGTAAACACCAGCCTGCCCTGTTTTCAAGTACTTGGTTTCTGCTTGGAATAAGGTTGTTTCACAGTGGGAGTCATTTTGTTAAACACAGTCCAGCATTATCATCGTCACTGAATAGTCATCCGGCAAAACTAAAATTCTGACTGGACGTTGTAGCTGCTGAAAGATTTAGAAAAGTTCACAAAAGAGACTTGCGGATATTAGCTGAAGAGATAGTTAAGGAAAAGCACAGGCTCATGGGCCATACAATATCCAGAAAGTTAATACTGCGTTCTCTCTCGCTTTATTTCAGGACCTTAAGCGGCCTGTGCGTGACGTCATGTCCAAACACTATTGGAGGAGGAGCAGGTCCGGCATTTGGCACTATTGGAGGGAGCAGTGTGAAGCATCTCCAACATCACCAGCACTGAAGGGATAGAAGGGGGAGTGGAAGCTGGAGGTCATGAGGAAACTGAGGAATGACTATTATATATGTACATCTTGTGATGCCACTGCAGCCAGAATAGGCAAACCTGGAAACTTGAACCAGGTGGCTTCCATTATATATGGCCCCAGAATGAATAAGTGAACAGTGTATGTATGTATGTATGTATGTGTATATATATATCCTCTGTTGATGGATTGCATTATGGAGCCTGTGGTTCAAACAGCAGTCACATTTCTTTCCCTCCAGTGGGCGGTGTAATTTACATACTGTCCTGGATATGTCTCACTCACATTAATGTTTGTAACGTTTGCAGGCAAAAGTTTCCCGTGTCAGCTGACTTTTAAAGCTGACTCGAGTCCAATACCGAGGCCAGTCTTCGGCGGCACCGCATTCTCCTTGTCCGTTTTCACGATCTGCACAGTGGGTTCAGGGTCGGAGAGTCACAGTGGGTTCAGGGTCGAAGAGTGATGGCGCTCTTGTGGTGGTGCGTTGCTCTTCGGCAGAACCCAGTCGATATTATATCAATTCTCATGTCTCCCCCACTGGAAAGAAGTTTGAGCCGCACACAAAACTTGTTATTTGCAGATTTTAATAGTGGATTGGAACAGCATGTGGCATTGTCCTGACGCGTTTCGTTCTCCGTGGAACTTTTTCAAAGGTAAGCCTTGCACCTAAACACGCCGTTTGTCTCCCCAGTTCGATGTTCTCAATTTGAATCCATTTCCTCTGTTGAAGTTCTCATTTGGAAATCACTTCCTCTGTTGATGGATTGCATTATGGAGCCTGTGGTTCAAACGGCAGTCACATTTCTTTCCCTCCAGTGGGCGGTGTAATTTACATACTGTCCTGGGTATGTCTCACTCACATTAATGTTTGTAACATTTGCAGGCAAAAGTTTCCCCGTATCAGCTCACTTTTAAAGCTGACGCGTATCCAATACCAAGGCCAGTCCTCGGCGGCACCGCATTCTCCTTGTCCGTTTTCACGATCTGCACAGTGGGTTCAGGGACGTAGAGCGATGGCGCTCTTGTGGTGGTGCGTTGCTCTTCGGCAGAACCCAGCCGATATTATATCAAATCTCATTTCTCCCCCGCTGGAAAGAAGTTTGAGCCGCACACAAAACTTGTTATTTGCCGATTTTAATAGTGGATTGGAACAGCATGTGGCATTGTCCTGACGCGTTTCGTTCTCCGTGGAACTTTTTCAAAGGTAAGCCTTGCACCTAAACACGCCGTTTGTCTCCCCAGTTCGATGTTCTCAATTTGAATCCATTTCCTCTGGTGACATTCTCATTTGGAAATCACTTCCTCTGTTGATGGATTGCATTATGGAGCCTGTGGTTCAAACGGCAGTCACATTTCTTTCCCTCCAGTGGGCGGTGTAATTTACATATTGTCCTGGATATATATATATATGAGAGGCGCACCTGGAGTCAAATTCTGGGAGGGGGCTAAGAAAAAATTTCAGGGGGGGGGCTGATTCTTCAAGCAAAAGGTAGAGTGGAGCTGCAGGTGCCCTAAGAAGGGGTGAAAACCATCAAAGCCTCATTAACAAGCAAACGTTCTTTAAAAGACATCTGAAGTACTCGGGTGCGGCTGTGTGCGCTCCCGCGAAGCTGTCTCAAGTGCGGGGTTTTGTGAAATGGCACAGCGGCGAATGACATTACTCACCAGCTTTTCCATTTGAAGCCCACTGGGGTAATACTTTTGAACTTAGTCCATTTCGGATTTTGCTGGACCCACCTGGGTTGTATTGTTTGCTCCAAATATTATCGACTACAAGCACCAGCATGCTCTGGGTATGACGTACTTGATAAGCCCACCTGGGAGTAATTGTGTTTGCATGCAGGAAATGGGGCTTGGGGGCAGTTTCCAGCAATCCGGGATGTTTGCCTCTGACAAAGGAGCTGCCCTAGCTCTGAAACGCGTAAGGCTGTTATTTTAATTTAAACTGCAACAAGCTGGATTCTGAATAAAGATTGGTGTTAAACCAGCCTGCTGTCGGCATGTCCTTGCATCAGGGTACACTTTTTGGATTTATATGCGGCATGCCTGGCCGCAGAGGACATGCCATTGTGTACAACACAGGGCCAGAGACTCGCCAAGTGTGGGGTTTTGTGAAATGGCACAGCGGCGAAGGACATTACTCACCAGCTTTTCCAGTTTGAAGCCCATTGGGGTAATACTTTTGAACTTAGTCCATTTCAGATTTTGCTGGACCCACCTGGGTTGTATTGTTTGCTCCAAATATTATCGACTACAAGCACCAGTATGCTCTGGGTATGACGTACTTGAAAAGCCCACCTGGGAGTAATTGTGTTTGCATGCAGGAAATGGTGCTTGGGGGCAGTTTCCAGCAAGCTGGGACGTTTGCCTCTGACGAAGGAGCTGCCCTAGCTCTGAAACACGTAAGGCTGTTATTTTAATTTAAACTGCAACAAGCTGTATTCCGAATAAAGATTGGTGTTAAACCAGCCTGCTGTCGGCGTGTCCTTGCATCAGGGCACACTTTTTGGATTTATATGCGGCATGCCTGGCCGCAGAGGACATGCCACTGTGTACAACACGGCCAGAGGCTTGGCAAGTGCGGGGCTTTGTGAAATGGCACAGCGGCGAAGGACATTACTCACCAGCTTTTCCAGTTTGAAGCCCACTGGGGTAATACTTTTGAACTTAGTCCATTTCGGATTTTGCTGGATCCACCTGGGTTGTATTGTTTGCTCCAAATGTTATCGACTACAAGCACCAGCATGCTCTGGGTATGACGCACTTGATAAGCCCACCTGGGAGCAATTGTGTTTGCATGCAGGAAATGGTGCTTGGGGGCTGTTTCCAGCAATCTGGGATGTTTGCCTCTGACGAAGGAGCTGCCCTAGCTCTGAAACGAGTAAGGCTGTTATTTTAATTTAAACTGCAACAAGCTGGATTGAGAATAAAGATTGGTGTTAAACCAGCCTGCTGTCGGCGTGTCCTTGCATCAGTGCACACTTTTTGGATATTATATATATATATATATCTATATATATATATATATATAGATATATATATATATATAACATATATATATATATATATATATATATATATATATATATATATATATATATATATATATATATATATATATATATATATATATATATATATATATATATATCAATTCACCAACAGTTTGCCTGCTGAGAGAGGACCAGCACCAGGTAGGTTATTCAATTTGTCGTCTTTATTCTGCAAGGGCAAGCACAACACCGGACATCGTTGCACAAAAATAGTCTCATCCTGACACGTTTCGTGCGTAGCGAGCACTTCATCAAAGGATTTCAGACATTACCGCAGTGAAACCGGCATAGTTCGTACTACTATTTCAACAGTTTCTTCCCCGCCCCAGTGGGCGTGGCCAACCTCTGGCCTGCTGGGTGTTGTAGTGCGTGTTTTGCTCAAGTGAGTCGCTCGGTTTCAAAGCGCATTAATGAAAATTGTATCCCAAGTGGGGTGTGCACAGCAGCATGGACGTTTCTGGCTTGTCGCTCCTCCTCACAAAATCGACACCCACCTGTCCTAAAGCCAGGATGTCGGGTGACACCTCGGCAGGACTACGTGAACGCAGTTGGGTCGCTCTCGCGGCTCAGGCGGGGCCGCATAAACATCAATTCACCAACAGTTTGCCTGCTGAGAGAGGACCAGCACCAGGTAGGTTATTCAATTTGTCGTCTTTATTCTGCAAGGGCAAGCACAGCACCGGACATCGTTGCACAAAAATAGTCTCATCCTGACGCGTTTCGTGCGTAGCGAGCACTTCATCAAAGGATTTCAGACATTACCGCAGTGAAACCGGCATAGTTCGTACTACTATTTCAACTGTTTCTTCCCCGCCCCAGTGGGCGTGGCCAACCTCTGGCCTGCTGGGTGTTGTAGTGCGTGTTTTGCTCAAGTGAGTCGCTCGGTTTCAAAGCGCATTAATGAAAATTGTATCCCAGCGGGGTGTGCACAGCAGCATGGACGTTTCTGGCTTGTCGCTTCTCCTCACAAAATCGACACCCACCTGTCCTAAAGCCAGGATGTCGGGTGACACCTCGGCAGGACTACGTGAACGCAGTTGGGTCGCTCTCGCGGCTCAGGCGGGGCCGCATAAACATCAATTCACCAACAGTTTGCCTGCTGAGAGAGGACCAGCACCAGGTAGGTTATTCAATTTGTCGTCTTTATTCTGCAAGGGCAAGCACAGCACCGGACATCGTTGCACAAAAATAGTCTCATCCTGACGCGTTTCGTGCGTAGCGAGCACTTCATCAAAGGATTTCAGACATTACCGCAGTGAAACCGGCATAGTTCGTACTACTATTTCAACAGTTTCTTCCCCGCCCCAGTGGGCGTGGCCAACCTCTGGCCTGCTGGGTGTTGTAGTGCGTGTTTTGCTCAAGTGAGTCGCTCGGTTTCAAAGCACATTAATGAAAATTGTATCCCAAGTGGGGTGTGCACAGCAGCATGGACGTTTCTGGCTTGTCGCTCCTCCTCACAAAATCGACACCCACCTGTCCTAAAGCCAGGATGTCGGGTGACACCTCGGCAGGACTACGTGAACGCAGTTGGGTCGCTCTCGCGGCTCAGGCGGGGCCCCATAAACATCAATTCACCAACAGTTTGCCTGCTGAGAGAGGACCAGCACCAGGTAGGTTATTCAATTTGTCGTCTTTATTCTGCAAGGGCAAGCACAGCACCGGACATCGTTGCACAAAAACAGTCTCATCCTGACGCGTTTCGTGCGTAGCGAGCACTTCATCAAAGGATTTCAGACATTACCGCAGTGAAACCGGCATAGTTCGTACTACTATTTCAACAGTTTCTTCCCCGCCCCAGTGGGCGTGGCCAACCTCTGGCCTGCTGGGTGTTGTAGTGCGTGTTTTGCTCAAGTGAGTCGCTCGGTTTCAAAGCGCATTAATGAAAATTGTATCCTAAGTGGGGTGTGCACAGCAGCATGAACGTTTCTGGCTTGTCGCTCCTCCTCACAAAATCGACACCCGCCTGTCCTAAAGCCAGGATGTCGGGTGACACCTCGGCAGGACTACGTGAACGCAGTTGGGTCGCTCTCGCGGCTCAGGCGGGGCCGCATAAACATCAATTCACCAACAGTTTGCCTGCTGAGAGAGGACCAGCACCAGGTAGGTTATTCAATTTGTCGTCTTTATTCTGCAAGGGCAAGCACAGCACCGGACATCGTTGCACAAAAATAGTCTCATCCTGACGCGTTTCGTGCGTAGCGAGCACTTCATCAAAGGATTTCAGACATTACCGCAGTGAAACCGGCATAGTTCGTACTACTATTTCACCTGGTGCTGGTCCTCTCTCAGCAGGCAAACTGTTGGTGAATTGATATATATATATATATATATATATATATCGCAAGCAAATAACTCCATCCACTTCCACCAAAGCCTCGGCGGCGAAGAAGGAGAAGCAAACCACTTCTTTGTCAGGCAAGATGTTTTATTTCAACCTTCAGCAGCAGTCAACAGATGACGCGTTTCGGGCTCAAGCGCCCTTGATCACATATATATATATATATAGTCTCTTCACATCGAGGTAAGGACACAGCACAGCCGGGGATTAATTAAATCCTTAGTTTTATTAAATAAACATCACCATCAGGTGCGGACACACACAAGACCAACGTGTTTCAGCCACAGCCTATATATCTATCTCAATAGTACCTCATAACAACTGGGCCAAGGTGCCAGGATATCTGATTCCAGTTGGTGTCTATGCAACACAAAACAGCCATTGTAGCTTTATAGCCTGCTGTCGAGAGCTCTATAGGTTGTTAGGGGCCCTGAACCCGAGTTATAGGCCCGAGCCGCATGCAAAAGCCTATAACGAGGGAGAGGGCATTTTACAAGTGGCACCAACTGAGACAGAAGGGCTATAAGGCTATTAAAACATTTCTCTCACTGATGGTAGAATTTTCCACATTAGAAAGGGAGAAACAGAAGACAAACATTGGACACCGCATTGGAGCCAACCGCTTACATGAGCCATTGTTAGCCCCAGCCACATCATTGTCTTCAATGGAGCTATCAACATTCAAATGTTCTAATATCAGTTAAAGACCCAAGAACTGTGAATTGCATATGAAAACAGTTTTATTGGAGGCATTTTTAGGTTGAAGCCTAGAAGACAACGCATGTTTCTGGTTTGCTTACGACTTCTTGTAGGCATTCTGAAAGCTTCCCTGGGAATGCATTTGGCCCATTGCTTTGTGGTTTGTAACCAACAGTTGCTTGCTTTCTATTTGCTGGCTATATTTGCTTTAGGCTGTCCAGCTTGAGTTTGTCCCTCTAGTGAGTATTTCTTATTTACTGTATCCTTCCGAGTGCTCGTTTTTCTTGTTTTCTGTAAACAGGCCTTTCAAATCTTGTTATTATCTTGTCACATTTGCTGTGCATTCAAAGACAGAGGTCAAATGTCAGGCTCTTTCTTTGGAGGAAACTTGGTGATTACTTTTCTTTCACCGACTTCAAAGTGATAGAATTAATGTCCCAATCTTGGTGAGTAGCCATATGAGAGGGTGTAGGGTGTTATTTTTTTCTAGTATACAACAAAAAATGAACCGTGCTGATATTTCAGAATATATCAGAATTATGAAAGTACAAATTAAGCAAATTGTTTTGTAATTCTGCAGTGTGGTGGAAACAAATATTTGAATACAACCAAAACATATCAATACGCTAGGTGATGTAATTTCCACACTTTATCATTTGTGCACAGTAAAACTGTGTGTATGCGAAAATGTAATGGTAATTTTAATTGAAAATGTGTGGGTTTGTAATGACAGTGCACTACCACACCATGAATACGCCACTCCACTCAACAACATAGGGAGGATAGCTGATTGTGGGGTGATGCAGGTACATCTGTGTGCCGGATCATCTACACAAACTGCTTCCCATTCACAGGCGCCATGGTGAGCTCATTCTGTGGGTTACATGTTTTCGCATGAGAGTGCGTATCAAAAACCATTTGGTGAAAATTTCAGTTTGAACGCAGCTGACTATTCTGCCAGAAGCCACATGTCTTCACAATAGCCGCCAGATACGTACTGAAAGTAGTAGCCCTGGAACGCCATGATAATTGTATTGTATTGTAATTGCATTTATATAGTGTTTACTACCCCAGACGAGGCGTCAAAGCGCTTTTTTAGTGAGTGGCACGCTACTCTGGAACTCAAAAGGATTAGTGGTGAATTAGTATAGTGAAAACGTACAATTTATTTGAGCTGTGGATATGTTAGTCTGTTATTTGTATTGAAAAGAATAGGGGAGGGATAGCAGAGGGAAAGGTTTACATTTATATAGGGCTTGCTACCCCTGATGAGGTGAAGTACTTTTTGCCAGGTAGCACACTACTACGGAACGCAAACAGGATTAGTGAGGAATTAGTATAGGGAAATAGGAAATACATTTGAGCGGTGGACATGCTAATCTTTTATTTGGATTGTAAAAGGATAGTGGAGGGATGGAAGAGGGAAGGGTTTGCATTTATATAGCGCTTGCTACCCCCTGATGAGGTGTTGAAGCGTTTTCTGATGGGTAGCAAACTACTCCAGAACCCAAACAGGATCAGTGGGGAATTAGTATAGGGAAATATGAAATTTATTTGAGCGAGATAGAAGAGGGAAGGGTTTAGGAAGTTTTTTTGTATTGGAAGTTCATAGCAGTAGGAGAAGGTTTGGAATGAGTAAAGGGGGTCGAGGGGGACGACTCAGAGGGCTTGTTTGGGAGATCTAGATAGTAAAAGAGGTATGAGATGATGCAAGGAGGGGTAGAGGAGGGATGAATCTAGAACAGCTTATTTTGGGGATCATAGTAGTGGTGTGGGGTTTGGGATGGATTAGAGTGTGGAGTAGAGGATATATTGAGAGGTATAGGGTGAGAAATAGGGTAGTGAATTGGATAGAGTTGTAGAATGAGATTTGAAATGCGTCAGAGCGGAGGTAGTGGATATAGTACAGAACTCTCTTCATAAACCCTTGTGGAAGTTGGAGGACAGTGAGGGAGAACAAGGCACAGACAGTCATTTTATAGAGCACACAATAGCAGAAAACAGAACTGGAGGAGGGAGTATGGGGGACACAAACCTTGCCCGTCAGGATTACAACAACACAATACAGGGTACACCCCAGCTCTGTACCCTCCGCGTCTGGACGCGCGCATTTTAGCAGATTAAGTTAAGTGATTAGCAGCATTTAAAGTGAATCGCAAAATTAATAAAAATAATAAAATAAGCATTGGCATAGCCAATAGGTCTCGCCTTTGGGACCTTATAAGTGTTTAGTTATCCAGCACAATATGCTTGGTGCAACAACATCAAGTGTTGCATGGCTAAACACTTATAAGGTCCCAAAGGCAAGACCTATTGGCTATGCCAATGTGCAAAGTAACTCCAGAAAACCTACCTTGGGTGGATGATTTGCCTTCAAGCACGCTTAGAGATTTTGGCGCGGGTACTCAGCCCTAACCTCTTAGCCTCCCACATGATTAGTAACCGGCGTTAAATTCCTTACGGTCAATGTATGAGGGATCAACTTGCCTAATAAAAAGAACAAGTGTGGTGGTATCTCCTCCAACAGGATGCTGATGTGATTTTCTTGCAGGAGACGCACCACCTAAAGCAGGGCACCCTGTATATGGCACATCCCAATTACCCCATCCGTCACTGGGTCTATGAAACTTCTAAAAGAGCCAGAGTTGTGATTATCTGCATGGTCTCGTTCTGTTCTAAGCCCCTGTGGGTGGTACGGGACAGAAACTGCAGTTTTGTGAAGCTTACTCTACCGTGTGGTTTGTGCCCCTCACACTCCTGAATGCATATGCTCCAAACCATTCACCAAAAATTCACGATATAATCCAGTGAAGACATGTATAAAATAAGCATTAGCAAAGCCAATATATCTTGCCTTCCCTAAGCCTCTCTGTAAAACTTGTTACCACCACATCTTAGTAAACGTCTGTGCTGCGTGGAGGAGATCTACCGGATGCAACATGGAGACTCCTCCATCTTTAGTAAAAAGGAAATAACTGGGCTGCAGATATCTCCTCACCCCAGGATCCCAGTTCTTTCCTCTCACCAGGACTCTAGTACGACTGTACCAGCTGCACTGGCTACATGGGATAGTTATGTACTCAAGTTGTAGCTTCAGCAACGCTGACTTACCCTTGTGTCACAAAGTGTATCACTTTGTGACACGCCCATCCCAGCTTTTGAGCCACAATCGCAATGCTTGCTGAAACTGTAAACGCAGAGGTGCGTAACATTGTAGGCTGAAAAAGCAACAAAGGCTGGAAGCCCCCCTAATGACGTGGAGCCACTGCACAATAATGCTGTAGATGTCCATGCTGTAGATGCTGCGATTTGCCAAGGTTAATTGAGATAACTGACATAACATCTTACTGCAGCCAAGTACAACTTCTCCCCGGCAGAAAGAAAAGCAGGGGGAGGGGGGCCGGGGTGACAGAAAATCTAGGGATAGGGAAGAGGCCTGTCAGACTATACCATAAAAACATGAGAACCACCCTAAAATACCATGGCAGACTTTTTATGTTTGCAGTTTTATATAGCGCAAACTCGACCCGAATGTATTAGCACGTTTTATATGAGCACCAGTTAGTTACGTTACACAGGGACACATTCATTTGTGGTAGGCACGGTGAGATTGCGTGATTTGCCCAGAATCACAGGATGTTGAGCCGACGCCGAGACTAGAACCTGGTTTCCCAGCATCCTCCCCTTGAGACACCGTGCTGTAGGTGAAATCACATTAGTTCAGAAAAGTGACCCGTTTTCTCTAGCACAGAGGCAGACTCCACTTCAATACACTACTAATTTCGGCAGATACCGATGCAGAGCCACAGGGTGATCAACAGCTTTGTACGGGATCGCAATGAGGGTGGGGAGCACAACTAAGGGAATCGGAGGGAGTAACAATAAGGGCGGAGAGAAGAAAAAACAGAGTGTTGGCGAGGAGCAACATGGAGGGCATGGGGAGGAAAGCAAATGGAGAGGAGTAAGAACAAGGAGTAGAGTGCAATGTGGTGTTAGGGAATTGAAGCATACAAGGGTGGAAAAACGGGCAAAAGCACAGGAGGGTGAGCACATCAGAGGGAGGCAGAAATGCTCACAAGCAACAGGGACGGAGCAACACGAACACGGCAGTGGAGGCAGCACACGAGCGAGACCGATAAAAACCATGTACTCTTGTTGAGTTCTTAAGCAAATAGAAACAAGACAATAGGAAAAGAAAAGCGGAAGAAAAGTGAAGAACAGGCAAGAAAGTGAAAGCGAGCATGATGCATGAAAAAAAACCAAGTTGGAGGGGTGGGGCAGTGCGATCCGGAGCAGGGACACGCAGCATTTACCTTGCGGAAGCGAGCGCAATAGTTGCTAACACATGGCGCCGCTCGCTCCCGCAAGGGAATCACCAAACGGGCATGCGTTGCCATTGAAAGCAATGCAATGCGTGCACGTTTTTAAGCGAAAAACAGAATCGATTTCGAGAGGTCTCCTCCTATGCAGCACATGCGCGCTAAGTAGGCGAGACCTAAACAGTAACGGGTGGAAACCAATGAATAAAAAACATTGACGGGCCGAAAACAATTAATAAAATCAGCGGCAGGGTAAAAGCAACTATTAAAAACAAAGGAGCGCTGTGTGCAGTGAAAAAGGAGCCAGGTTAATCATGTATTATGCAATAGCCACACAGGAGGAGGGAAGAGAAAATCAGCCACTATTCTTTGAAAATTGACCCAAAGTAATGAACCCACTAAGTGCTTCAGCGTTAATAGGACTTATTATTGCACAGTAGTTTGTTTGCATTTCATTACAAATAGCAATATGGAGCAGACGAGAAAAACTAAACATTCAATTTACGGCTGAGTCCGCACATATTGCCGCGCACACAAAAAGGCCTGCAATAGCCACATAGGACAAGGGAGGAAAGGACATTACACACTCCACTGTGTGATGGCCAACTAGGAGCGTGGAAGACCCCTTTTGTTTCTGTTGCCAACACCAGCTATAAATAAACCAGACTGGAGGAGGGAGGAGAGGCCATCACACTCTGTACAGTGTAATGGCCTACAAAACCATTCTCTTAGTGAAATTGCCAGGGAGGGAACTCATCACACAAAGGAGGGACATTTCCACAAATGCACCAATAATAAGCCCCCATTTTTAAATGCCATACATAACAACCAATAGCAATTGGGAAGTGTGCTAAAAGCCCATAGAGAGATACAAAAGGTCTTGCGGACAGCGCAAGCCCTGATGAGGCTTGACCTAAAAAGAACTCAAGATGTCTTGCTGCACCAACTTCATTCTGGATTTTTGGAATGCCAGGGGTGGTGTGACGGCAGGTGGTAGAGATTGCTGATCAAAACATCAAGAACTTAAGTGAAAGGGAAAAGCAGTACTGTGTAAATAAATACAAAATATACTGGTAGATATAATATACATGTCTGTGCAGGATGAGGGTCTCAGTTATATCTGTGGATGGTGGACAGCGCAAGAGACCCTACCCACCGGAAGACACTCAGATCAGGGTTTATGCGTCTGGTATGCATACACACAGATATATGTAATTAAATGTCATAAACTTAAATACATTTTTAAAAGTAGCAATAAATTCATTTTAACATTATTTCCTATAGGGTGTTAGTTTAAGTCACTGCTGCCAATATTTTCCATGGGAGGGTGTTGCAATACCAGTGGAAGGCAACTTACTCCTAGTCTGAGATGGAGTACATCTACAAATGGTTTGGGTCCTTTTAGGCAGGGGTAACTTTAGAAGTGCAGTTTGTGAATAGGATTGTGCTTACTCTTTTGTGGGTAAGTGCAAGTGCCTCCCAAACCCACTTCCTAGCCCTCACACAACCACTTCCCAGGACGCCTTAAACCCCTCCTTACTCTGACCTTGATCAAAACATTTACCGCACAGATAGCTGCGTTGAAAGTTTGGGTAGGACCAACATATTGAAAGATGCTGAAGTACAAAAATGGTTGAAGCAGCAAGAGTTCCTTAGGCAGGCTTACAGTAGAAAGCAGGCTGTTCAGTCGGCTTCTTGCTATGTGATCAGGTGCACTTGAGACTGGGATGCCTCTTTTGTAGGGAGGGTGGTGCAGAGAGCCGGTAAATGTTAATTATTTATACAATGCAACCTTTGATGGCTAGCTGGGGCAGTGACAAGTGCACTTTGGTTTCAGTTTGTCTGCTTGTTGAGGCACCAGGGCACCAAAGCAGAACGATGCAGAAGCTGTGGCAAGCGATCTTTCTAGTAAGCATAAACAGGTTATAAAAGGAAAAGACAGTCTACCTCCTTTTTTTCAAATGTCAGAAATATCAGCCTTTGTTTTTGAGTGTTATGTTAGAGTATATTCACTACCTTACTGGGGCAGTGCTAAGCTTCTGGTTGAGTATTTTCCTCTGTGCTATTGAGAGAGCTTTGTCACATTAAAAGGGGAACATTCATGCCTAGCTGTCCATGCTAGCTAAAATCCAGAAATCGTGGTCGTTGGTGTCAGAACAACTGGTCACCGAGTTTCGACATTAAAGGGACAACTTCATTTATATATAGTTCAGTCACAAGGAAACGGATATCTCAAAATGTATACACTCCGGTCCAATGGAGATAAACTGATTTGATTTAGAGTTTTGTAATGCGCAAACAAATACGCGGAGGTGTCTTGGTGCTAAGAAATAAAAGAAACATAGGCATATCATAATGCCCCATTGGGTTGTCTATCTGTCCCAGACACTCCTGTACCCAATTAATGCTGATGGGCTCAGCTCTCAGTGCCAGAGCTCGAATAAGTGAGGGGGACAGCCAGACAGCACAGTTGTATATATGAAATGAAATAGTGTATTTGATATAGTGCGCAGCTACTTAGACTAGAGTGTCCTGGCATGTGACAGCGGAAGGAAGACATGCGTAAAAGACCCAATTAGTTATTTAAAAGCCACATTCTTCCTGAAGGAGAGTAGGTCTGTGGTTAGTCTCAGAGACTCAAGGATGCTATTCCACATTTTGGCGCCTAGAAAGCTGAAGGATCTGCCTCCCGTGCGGGCACGGCAAATTTCAGGCACGATGGCCAAGTTAGCACTTGAAGATCTTAGGGGTCTAGATGTTATGTAGCGATTTACGTGATTCTTCAGGTAGCCGGCGCCTAAGCCATAGAAAGCTTTAAAGAAGCTGGTCATCGTTTTGAATTCAATCCGTTTCTTTATGCGGAGCCAGTGTAGAGACTTAAGAATAGGGGTCATACTAGATCTAGGTTTAGATTTCAGAATGTCTCTGGCTGTTTTGTACCACTTGTAGGCGCTAAATAAGAGATTTAAGAAGACCGAGGTACAGGCTGTTGACATAGTTAAGTTTTGATATCACCAGAGCCTGTACCACAATCTTTCTGCTCTCAAGCGGTAGCAGGATTTTGTTTTAGCATGCGGAGTATGCCAAAGCAAGCGCCAGTTAGATTTTGGATCTGTAAGCGCATGGAGAGTGTCTGGTCTATGACAATTCCTAGGTTTTTTACTTTCTCCTTAACCATGGGAGGCAGATCTTTTGGCCACCAAGAGCTCCAGTTAGGCGTTTCCGGTTTGCCAAAGAAAACCACTTCAGTTTTGTCAGGGTTACACTTCAGCTGATTGATCTTAAGCCAATTAAAAATCTTAGTGAGGCAAGACCTAATCATTGCCCCGTCAAAGACGTTTCTTTATCGCATGTGAGTGTCATCTGCATAAGAAACAACTTTGGTGCCCTCTTCCTCTACCAGAAATGCTAGGGGAGATAGATATATGTTATAAAGGGTAGAACTAAGAATGGAGCTCTGAGGGACAGCTACATTCATGACCGGAACTGGGGATGAGAAAGAGGGGAGCCAGATGTCCTGAGATCTATTTTCCAGGAAGGAGGACATCCATGTTAGGGCGGTCCCCCCCAGGGCGATGTTAGCAAGTCAATCCAAGAGCCCTCATGTGGGACCGTATCGAAGGCCGCCGACAGATCCAGCAATATCAGAACAGCCTTGCTGCCCTTTTCCAGCTTATCCTTGATCAGTTCTGTCACTTCCAGCAGAGTGGACTCCGTGCTGTAGTTAGCCCTCATCCCAGATTGGGACTCATGAGGGAGCTTACAATCCTCAATGTGTTTTTTGAGGGCCTTGTTTACATGTTTCTCTAATACTTTACAGAGGGCCGGAAGAAGGGAATTTGGCCTGTAGTTGGCAAGGTCCGTCAGTTTGGCATTAGCCTTTTTTATAAGTGGAATAATCTTTGCCTGCTTCCATAATTTCGGCATATTGCCTTTTGAGAAGGAAGCATTAAAGAGCTGGTTTACCGTGGGGTTTATTGTGGAAGCAATAAGTTCAGGATATTCGTTGGACATGGGTCCGTAGGTGAACCAGATTTTATGCTTTGGGGAAGGGACAGTGATTCTTAAAGTTGAAGCTCAGGGAAAGCTGGTAAAGACGGGGAACCAGAAAGTGAAATTTGATAATTTCACTATGGTAAAAGGTCAGTTCTTCCTCTGAGATGCTAGTAAAAGCTTGTTGGATCACAGAAATCTGATTGTGGAAGAATTGAACTATCAGCTTAGACCGTTCTTCTGTGCATGGCCCTTCCTTTGTGCCGGCTTTCGCGGAGGTAAAGGATTTAACTATGCTAAAGATTTCTTTACTCTTATGTTGGGCAATTTCTATCTTGGTTTGAAAGAAGTATTTTTTTGACCACCTTCAGGAGACTGTAGTGAGCTTTTAAGGTATCTTTATACACCTTCCTGTCCTCGGGTAGATAGGATTTACGCCATTTCCATTCGATTTTTCTACAGTTCTTTTTGCTAGATCTGAGGGAATCATTAAACCATGGAGCTGGTGGGGCCGAGGAGCGGGAAACAACGAGTACCTCTGCATCAATGTTGGTTCTGAGCTGGGGGGGCGAGGCCTGCTGAGCTGCGCAATGGCCGCTAGCTAGGCGAGCTCCGTCGGCCGAGAATTAATCCTTTAATGATCCGCATGCCTGAGTGCTGCTGCTTCATAAAACGCGTTCCCAAACACAGACCGGAACGCAGGGAACTGAATGCGCCAATTCCCGTCCTTGAGGTCGGTTCTGGAGCTGAGGGGTGCGTCCCGGCGGAGAAGGGCTTGACCACATATTCTGGAACCACTGGAGCACAGGCCGGCTGCACTGAAACTTGAGCCCGCGGCGTACCATGCGAGGTAGGCCGGGCTCGGCGCAGAAGATTGATGGCTGACTCAGAGGCCGGGAGGTGAGTGCAGAGACCCGGGGTTGAAAAGGTGAGGAGCCGACCCATTATTCAACATCGGGCTGCACAAAGTCAGCCTCGGAGGAGAAGTGTGTAGGAGAGTAGGGTCTGCTTTCCTATGGTCACCCCATTTTTTTAAGTTTTTGCTTCACTGGTTTTCGACTTAATGTGGCTGTGGGCCTGCTAATCAGACCCACAGCCCTGCTGTTCTCTCTCTAAATTCACACCATGTACTTTAGGTACATCACCAATTGGGATTGGGGTCACTCTTATGAGTCCCTGTACAGTGTACTATAGGTACCCAGGACATAGGTGCACCCAAGGCCTACCAGGGGCTGCAGCATATCTTTTACCACCCCTGGCTGGCCATCCAAACTAACACAACTGGCTGATCACTCAGCTGGGGCAAGGTCGTGTAATCACCCCTTGCTTAGATATAGTATTCATATGTCTAACCTTATATCTGGACACATATACACCTATAAGTCACTCCTATGGCAGGCCTTAACAATCCTGAAGGCAGAGTGCTTGGTTTTATGTGAGATGGTGCTCTAGCATGAGCTGAGCCTGTCTGCAGCTTTCGGAACCATGTCCTTATAGCTGTTCTAGGATAATGCCATACCATATACTCTTAAGTGCATTATGAACCTCGCGGTTAAATGCTATCTTTGGTTTGGCTTTATCAAAACATGTCGTGTGAGGTGTCATACGCTTTGGAATACTACCCCCTCGCCAGTCCTGGTGACGGGGGTAGCATTCCACCCTTCTAGAGGGAGAAGACATGTTACTTCCATTAATCTTGGTTAAAGTTAACCAGAGCCTCAGCATCACAAAATGGCTGCTGCTGCCACAGACACAAGTCTGACCTCCTGCTGCTGGGAGTCCTTCCAGCGAGGGAGGCTTGGACAATAGGTTTCCTGTCACAGGGAAATGCTAGCACCACCCCAGACAGGCTATAGTGTATTGGGGCAGGGAGGGCTGAATGAAATGAGACACTGCCTGGGGCACACAAGGTGTCCCATGCATAGTCCAGTTCAAACCGGTGCTGGGGCACTCCAGCCCCAGCTCTGGTGCGAAACTGGACAAAGGGAAAGGGGTGTAACCACCCCCTTCCTGGGTCCCACCCATAGGAGGGACCTAGCAGGTAATCCAGTCCCTAGATTGGGTATATAGGTAGGAGCTGAGTCTCAAGACTTTAGATATATCCTGACTGAAACTCTGATACGAAACTCTGGACCTTTGACATCCTACTCGACGTAGAAGACTGAAGAATCTCCCTTGTGGTCAAGGAGTGACCACCCTGTGCAAGCAGGCACCATCAAGCGCTCAATGGTTTGCTTTGTCGTTGCTCCTGCCGGAGCTTGAACACAGAGCCTGAAAAGACCCGGACTTCCAGACATCCAACAGCCCGATCCACAGCCACAGCAAAGCTGAGACCCGTGGAGGCGACGAGAGACGTGGGACCGGCCATCTTGGAAAGCCAGCGAATTGCTTTCCGTGCAACTTCTGAGGCACCCTCGAAGTTGTGCATTGGGGATTCAGAAGCCCCAGCCCCGAGCACCAACTGCACCGAAAATCACCTCTCCACACTCACCGAGTGCTGCGTGGGGCCCTTTTGCATTTTCCTGCTGGACGCGTCTGTCCGGTCACTTGCCCGTTGGCTAGTGGCCTCTGTGACGACGAAACCCGAAATCTACACTGCTGGTCTGGTTGCTCCAGACTGGCCCTTGCTTCCCTGCGAAGGAGAAGCCCCTCAGTCCTTGCTGGTCTGAGTAAGAAGCCATCTTCGATTCCTGCGTGGGTTGCATTTGCCAAGGCCTGTTGACTCTGAATCGAGAACCGACACCGCCGACAGCGAGAGCCTTCGTGGGACAGTCCGTATCCAGCTACTGGTCGTCGTCGACACCTCCTGGTCCACGTGGCTGCAGAGACAAGCTTCACGACATCACCTGATTGCTCCCTGACTTCGCCTGGTTCCTTCCTGGTCCCTTCCTGGTCACTGGCTAGTGACCCAGACTCTGTCCCCTCTGCTTTCAGGTACTCTTCATCCTCGATCCACCCTTGGATCCAACCGGACTCTTCTCTCCTGGTCGCCTGCAGCATCTTTTCTCCAAGGCTCCATAGAACTCCACGACGAAACCCGACACACTTTGACACCTATGCACCCGCTTCCTGTGGGTGAGGTACGCGAGTACTGCGGTGCTCCTGTAAAGAGTAACTCTCCTAGTGTCCTAGTTTCAAGTGGTTAGCTTCTAGTCCAGTCGGAAGACTCCTAATTCTTTAACTTTGTAACTTTACGCACCCATTGACTTCTATGTGTGCACGCGTGCGCAATTAGACACTGCACACGCATCCCGTGGGCCTCCTGCTCCCTAACAACTGTTAGTCCAGTGTAGCCCCAGCGATTCCCAAGGCCCTAGGCCTTACCATTGTTCGTGACGTGGTTCTTATTGTCACGACCAGGCTTCCTCAGAATCAGATTGTTGCTCGAAGGGGTCCACCTCCCGATTGCCCTATACTCTGACTATTGTATAATACAGAGCATAAAGGAAATCAGGCGAGGGAAAAGGTAAGGAAGGGTCTGGAACGGGAAAGGGAGGCTGAAACGAGAAAAGAAGAGAAAACACACAAAGGTAAGTACTGTAAATTACTGTCTACTCTCATTCAATTCTCGCTAGAACTCCACATACCAATATTAATATCTGTAAACTGTCTCTTCCTCTTTCTTGATAGGTATTAGATAAACGCCTCTATACCCTGATAAACAATTCTGTAAGACGTAACAAAGAGAATGGTCACGCATGGTATTCCACACACATATGCACCATCAATCACTTCTCACTTGTTACATGCATCCCTTTCAGTCTTCCCAGAAAGAACATAAATATTTCCCTTCGTCATTCAAATCAAAAATTAAAGGGATAATTAGTATTCCTTAATGAATCCCAAATCCAACGGAAGTTTTGCGCAAACAAACTCCTTAAAAGTAAGAGCCATGAATTTTCGTTTTCTTTCTAAAGAAACAAGTTCAAAAGTACTGTTCCATTCAATGTCAATGCCCAGTTCTTTCCTTGTATCAATCTCAAGCCATAGTCATTAGTGCGCGTCTCTGCCGAGAACGCGAGTACTCACGTTGCAAAGAACACACTTGAAACTTCCACAGCAACCTAAATCAAGGATTCCAATGTTTATAACTAAGCGTCTCCGCCGAGAACGCCTTAGTTACTTTTCTCCTTTTCTCCGGTATATTTGGAAACAGCTTCGGTAAACAAAACAGCAGCCGCTTACCGCTATGACTAAAGGCTGTACTGCAGGCAGCTCCTCTCGTGTTTAGGTCCAAAACACAGAGATTACCAAAAAGGCGCTCGGCAGCCGCCGAACGCTTACTATCAGCTGTTAGCACACAGCGCTTCCCGTGTCTCAATTGAAGACTCAATAAAGTCCTCAGTAATAACTCAAAGCATCCAGCAGCCGCTGAACACTAACAAAATCCAGAAACAAAATCCCAGGGCAAGTTCCAATTCCGGTAGCAAATCACGTACGACTCGGAGACAAAAAATGGCCACCTTCATAGTTTACCAAACTCCTCCCAGTCGCCGGGCATTATGGACCATGTAGTCAAAAAGCCATCTAAAGGAACATAAGCAATGCAGACCTTATATCCAAGTAGGCGCTTTATGCTGGCCAAGGCAGATCATGACACTTATACCACTATTTTAGTATATGGTTTAGCTGGCCACCAGGGCCTATCCATATTTGTGCAACTTTTGTATGTTATATTGAGTAACTTGTTATGCGCTTGTGCTTCTATTCTCATAAAGAGTTCAGGGGATTTATTTAAAAATTAATACATATATATTTTGAATATTTAACGTGTGTGGTGTCCTTTCATTTGGTATTAAAGGGATTGCATATGGTAAAACAACTGGCTTCACATGCCCTCTTGAGTTTAGCCTAAGACTGCTTTTGTCCATGCTACCACTAGGATAGCTGGTCTATAAGGTTGACTTTACAACCATCACCATACGGGTTGTTTGGACTGGTGCAAGGTGCTCACTAGAATAGTGAACATCATATACCAGGCCAACTTCTCACAAGGTGCACGGGGAGGCAGCGTTGGGAAGCAGACCCGGACGGCGTGGACCCGGAGGCCCTGAGGGGTGCTAACTGGCCCTATAGCTGGGACTCATGAGGCAGCGCAGAGATCCAAGACCGCCGAAAACACGAGAGCGGCAATTTCTTCAGGAGTACCAGAAGTGGTCTGGCTGGCTGGAGGAATGGGTGCTAGACGAGGGCCTTGAGCGCCATTTTGAGACCCTGAGGTGCCGCATCTCTCGGGGAGTGAAGTGGCCTTTTTCGGTGGGACTGCTCTGTGTGCTTTGAGGCATTTGGTGGCGGAGTGCGCCTTGGGCGAGAACGGGAGAGTGGGACATGTGGCCTCGTCCAGCTGCAGGGATATACCTGGATTTGCTACGCCCGGGGGTTGCGATTAACCTGCAGGGTGTTCTTGCTGTTTGGGGCCCATACCCGTTACAGAATAAGAACCATTGAATCTGGAGCGGCTGACCTGGGCTGGTTGAGACCTGGACGCTAGTCTGATGATTGTCCAGGGTAAAGTCCTATGTGCCTGTGCTACATGCTAGCCCCACTCAAGTCTCGGGGTGACAGTAGATGGGCCACTGGTGCAACAATTCGGCGGCTGTCCCCTCGCACGTGAACTGCTGGAGCTGCACCTCGCCTGCGGATATTACGGGACCCCCTGCGACCCCAGACAAGATATAGGTAAACAGGACACGAAGCAGCCGAAGCGGACCTTTGATCAGAGGAGAACCACGAGATTCACGGAGTCAGATCCAGAAGGAAGCACGGAGAGGCCAACAGAATTGCAGACGGAAGACCGAGGAGATGATCTGCGCACCCTGATGCAGGAAATGAGGTCTAACCTTAGGAACATAGACACCAAGTTGGATGCTTTAACTTCCCAACTAGATGCTGTCAGAACACAGGTGGCTTCGCACAGGACCCTTCTCGACGTGCTTGAAAACCGGGCCTCGGACTTCTATGAGTCGAAACCAAGGAACAGTTACTGCATATGGATAAAGTGTTAGGCATCATTGGCGCCAAAAACGAAGATTTGGAAGCCAGGTCCCACCGCAATAACCTGCAAATTACTGGCATGCCGGAGACAACAGCTATAGTCAAGAAGGAAACCTACATAGCAGATTTGCTTCATGAGCTCTTTGATCAAAACCTCTCCGCAGTGTTCGCAGTAGAGCGGGCACACTGTGCTTTGGATCCTAAACCTTCAATCGGAGCTTCACCTAGATCCATCTTGACCAGAATTTTGAACTATCAAGACCGAGATCTAATCCTGTGACTGGCCCGAGGGAAGGAGACTATCACGCACAAAGGTAACACTATCTCATTTTATGCAGTCTTTACACCTGGGGTGCAGTCAGTGTGGCGTGAGTTTCACCCTGTTAAATGAATCCTGATGCAGTCCCAGATTCCCTACTTGCTACTATACCCCGCCAAGCTCAAGGTCACTCACGAGGGGTTCACACACTTCTTCACGGATGCCAAGTCAGTGCTCAAGTTTGCTAAACACATTGGTGGAATGAAGTCCAAACAAGACTCCAAGGCTGCAGATTTCGCTGAGGACAGACTGAGTGACAATGGCTGAAGAGGCTAAGGCCCAGATACTTCCCTCGCTGGAGCAGTTATGCTCCGAACTGGATTTTGGCCTGTGAGTCTCTTACTAGGTTGGGAGGGGGGAGTTGGTTTTCACAGTTTTTGGGTGCCTGGTCTCTCTGCTGTATGGGTTGGATCTCACTTACAATGGTTATGAGTTGGGCGTGGCGGCTTACATAACAGACTGAGATGGGCTGGGACTTACATAGCTCTTATTGCTTCGGACTACATAGCTTGAGTATGTTCCTGATCTGCTAGCCTTGATGGAATAGGATTCGTTACACAGGTTGTGGGATAAGCACGGCTCTCCGCAGTTTTCTTGGCCACCCTGTGTTGTCAGGGGAGTAAGTTGGCGAAACTGAGGCCCCATGGGAGAGCTCCCTCTGTTGCGTTCTTCTTTAAGATGTTTGGGATGGGTATTCTACAACCTGATTGGGGGGTTGGAGTGGGTGGAGGGGTGGGGGCTTTGATGTTATGATATTTGCCAGATCATTGCTATACATTTTGGCGTATTGTCAATGGGCACCACCGATCATGCTATTTTGTTTCGCTCCTCCTGGAATTTTACATTATATTATAGAAGACATCCTATCACCAGTTTAAATTTGTTAACATGGAACATCCGTGGGTTAAACGACGGCAGAAAATCCAGGATAGTCCACTCATATTTACTAAGACATCACATAGACATATGCATGTGTGGAAAAGTAAATTTTGCCATGTTCTGTGTCCCTACGCTTCATCCATCATATGTTATGTGTGCATGATCAATATGCATATGTTATTCCCCATTTCTGATTAAAGACGCAATTACAGTTGTGTCCACCTCTAGTATGTTAGTTTCCAGTCCTCGTGAATACTACGAATATCAGGCCTATGTAAGTAATGTTGCCACGTTTCTCAGTGTGCACGTTATTCAATTATAAAGTCTCCGTTTCCAGGCCTCAAAAGGGCCCGGACCACAGATTCAGCTCCTGTCTCCTGAAAGCCTCGCTGAGGAGCGATACAGTCCCCACCTGTATCCTCGACCCTTCACTTACTTCCTGCCTTACAGTGCCCGGTGCACCCCGGCTCTGCCTCTGAGTCTGCCAAAAGTATGTTATAGTTCCAGCTATCAGTTCAGTCCTCCTCCTCTGCATTCCTAAGCTACTGAACTGCATCAATAGTTTCCGTCATTGTCTAGCCTTCTCGTCTCCACGTTAGAAAAATACTGTATTTAATGGTCATTTAGTATTCTTCTTCACGCACTACATGTAGAATAATGCATGGTCCAGTCTTAGAGTCAAGTTAGCTTTTCCCCTCATGACTTCTAGTTTATATCAACGTGTTCCCTAAACAGTAGATATCAGATAGGGTTTAGGTACATGTCGCTCCGACCCTCCAGACTCCAGTCTCTGCTCCTAGCACAGAGTTCGTAGCCCCCAGCTTCTCCTAGTAATACGTCATTGCTAGTTTTCGCGCACCATTAGGTTAGAGGTCCCGGCTCCTTAGGTAGCCCCCTCCAATGTTTCCGCCCATTGATGATATATTCTGTTACGTTTTGCATCACATGTCTATGTATACTCCCAGTTACACCTCTTTTTACTCTTATCTCTCGCGACTGCTACGCGTCACGCCTTCTACTCCACCCACTGCTACGCCTACTGCAATGTAATGCTATGTGTTTGCGCTATGTATATAAGTCAATGTTATGTTATTAAATGTTAGCGCGCTCATCCCAGACCCAGCCCCAGCAGCTGCTGGGATCCTTTTGTTCTGCTGGGTCACCCTATGCAGGTTGTCCTGATCCTGTCCTTATGCTGTAATAAACCTGCAGAAACTCCTACTACCTCGAATCTTGACTCTTATTTATTGAGCTATCTGTTATGCTATAAGTCTAGTCAAAAATAGGGTATTATTTATTTATTTACCACATAATGGCGCCCGAATAGGGACTTGCCCTTTCCCCACGCGTCGGTGAAGCCACGCCGACCCCCTGACCCTCTGCAGTCGTGACGGAACCATATTGGCCAAGTGCAGATATTTCTGCTTCAAGTATTCCTCAGGCCCACGGAGGAGACGGAGGAGGCGGTCCAGCATCCGAACGAGACGGTGGAGGAACGCGGCGAGTCCCGACCAGAGCCCAAGCCGAGAGTCCAAGGTCCGAGGTATCTGGAGGCCCACCCGTAACTAAAGTCCGAAGTCCGAAGTTCGTCGTCGTCGTCCAGTCCAGTCCGAGGCCTTCCGTTCCGTGCTGCCCGGTGAGTACCATTGCTGGGGTAGTGTCTAGACAGGGTCAGTCTAAATTGACTCCTGGTCCGTGGGTTGGTGGTACCCAAGCCCACAAACGAAGTGTTCACCTAGGTGGATACGGGTCTTGATGCGTTCCTTTATGGGACCGGTATGTTCCGTACTGTTATAGCAGTGCATCCAGAAATTCTAGTCTGTTCCGTTCTCGAGAATTCTGTTCTGTTTCTGTTCTCAGTATTTTCAGGTAGTATTCTGTCCGAACTGTTATTTATAATGTTGTTCAATGTATTTTCAATGTCGTGGTATGCCTGAATTGTTTTCCCAATTGTTATTGTTTTTCGTGTATTGTATTGTGTTCCGATTCAAGTTTAGAATGCCGCTCTTTTCCAAGTTACGTCAGTTAAAAACTAGAAAGGGTCTGCTGGAAGCAGCAGTTCCTGTTCCGCCTAGGGACAGTCCAGGTCATTTTATGTATCAGAAACATGGCATAAGCGCCATATTGTATCTAGATTTATGGGTAGAGTATACCAAACAGTTAGAAGAAAAGTATAGATGGCCCGTATCGGGTACATGGGATGCCGAATGTATCATGCGAGTAGAAGAAGCATTATGGAAAAAGAAAGCCAGACAGTCACAGAAAGATGCCATCGAGTTATGGCGTAAGGAAGCGCATAGAAGAACGGAAAAGGAAGTCAGAAAGTCAGAGTTAAGTAGAGAATCCCAAGAACGAGCCCAAGAAAGAGAATTAATCGAGATAGGTGAACAAGTCAAAGCCGAACAGTCAGACAGACAGAGGCATGCCCTTATTAAGGGTATGTATCCTCTCCTTGCCGAAGGCTTGCCAAAAGCGACCCCAGAGGCATCTAGTAATTTCCCGCCACCATTAGTTCCGACCAAGCTACGTCACAAACCGACCGCAGCTGATATTTTTATTTCGTCCTATTTGGACGACACAGTTCCAGAATATGCAAATCCAGTTCGCGCTCCGCCTGTCCCTGTAAATCAGGCACTTCCCGTTCCTCCAGACACCGGAGTACCTGTTACGGTACCCCCGGGTCAGCCTGTCATACAAGTTCAGCCCACGTTACAATTACCGACCCTGCAAGCACGAAGAATGTCAGTCGACGATTCTAGTCTAGGGGCCGCAGGAGGAGGTCCTCCTCAAACCCCGCCGCCACACAAACGTTTATCAGCACTCGAATTACATGCTCAAGCATCACAGCGTACTCCTAAAAGTAATAAGTCTGTTACAGAAATCAGACAAGCCCTTGCCGAATGTGTCTATGACACAGTCCCAGGCGAGTATAATATGGTTTTATATTCCGTACGCGTAAGAAGGGTGACCGAGTATCTAGTCACCTTACCAAATATGAAAGAAGATCTAGACAGAATATATCGTTTCATCCGTACAGGGGATGATCCAGAAAGTATTGGCGAGATTATGTCTCAAAGGAAAGCCGAGATTCAGCTCATGATATTAAAGTTCCTGATCAATTGTTTAATAAGAGAACAAGATTACCCGTCTAAAGATCCCGCCGAAATGAGAATCCTGACAAGGTGGAGTGATAATATAGCCGAGGGTAAGCACAAGACCATTAGTGCCATGGAAAGTATGTACAAGAAGATTCGTAAAGAAATAATAAGGTTACACGAACAGCGTAAAGCAGCACAAGTAAGCGAGAAAGAAAGTATCTCTGATCCTGAAGAGGAAGACGAGAATCCCGCCAGAATAGCGTATGTAGGAAAATCCAGATTTCCAGATCGCCATTTACGTCCAGAACCTAAGTCTATGTTTATTTCAAGCTACCGATCACATTCTGAAATCACGAGTCGGTTATAGCGAATTAAGTACCATGCACGAACAAGAACTAGCCCGATCAGCAGTCCGATGGATTACTGATTCTACCACTTTTCCAGACGAAATAGTGGCACAAATGTTTCTGAAACTGCCCCCAGCCGAGCAACGACTGGTGGGTATGTATATGATCCAGCGCCTCATTACCCTGTATGAGGGTCAACATTCTGATCCAGGTCCGTTACATGATATCCTGAACGAGTTACTCCAGTACAGATGGAGAGGTCTAGGTACCGATTTAATAAGTGTCATTCTAGAACAGCGCCACAAATATAGAACGTTCCTGAACCCGCATTTTGTTCATGTCTCACCCCCAGAAAGTAAACCATTTTACATAGACAGACAGAATCCGCTACGAGAAGTCCACCCAGTCCAAGGGGCGGGTGGCGTAATGCAACGAGTGTTTGTATACACTCCGATATCAAAGATGGAACTCCTTGAAATGAAGAAATTAATCCCCTGTCATGACAAAGATCCAGCGGGGTTCCATAGAGAATTAAAAGACATGCTCCGTATGGGAGAATACACTTACCCAGATATCATTAAAATGTTAAAGGTCCTGCTACCCGCAGGGGTGTATGAAAAGTTAAAGGAAAAAGAATGGGAGGTGGGAGAGAAAAAGATCGATTGGACAGCTCTAGAAGCTGAAGACAAGGCACGAGTACCAGGTACCGGTCTTGGAGATAAATGTAAAGAATTACCAGAATTATTGATTCAAGTATTACCCAGATTATTGACAACTAGGAAAGAAGACTGGGATGCAATCTCAGCCTGTAAACAGAAACAAGATGAGGATATTAGTGATTTTTATTCTAGATTTGAGAAATGTTTCAGTATTAACAGTGGTCTCAAGACAAGTAGTGAGTCATACCCTCATCTTTTCGTTACCAAATTAGTCGAGAATTCAAGTCCACAAATTAAAAACCGAGTTTTGAAAGTCGAAAGCACCTGGCAAGCAAATACTCCGTCCCAGATGCTCCAGATGCTCCAGTATCACCAGAATAGAATCAGAGAAGAGCAAGAACATGAAAGAAAACGTATGAAAGACACGAAAATGAAAGTGCTAGTTGCACAATCTATTCCTCAAGACAGTCAGAAGAGGGGTCCGAATCAAGCCAGTCATCCTGCGGCTCCCGTTAAAGGGAACTGCAATTATTGTAAACAGCCAGGTCATTTTATAAACGAGTGTGCAGTTCTGAAACACAACATAGCTACTGGTAAGACTAAAGAAAGACCACGTCCGCCGAGACAAGAACAAGTTTCACAGACTCCTCAGTCACAGAATGCACCACAGACAGTTACAGTACCGCAGCCTATTGCTGCAACACAGCATGTTACATCACAGATGTACCAGTATGCACAGTCTGAGTATCCAGAGTACCAACAGTATTCATGAAACAGCCTAGAGAGGGAGGTAGGCTTGCCTCTCATCGAGATACCTGTAGACCAAGAAGGTCCCTATGTTCATAGTCAAGTATTAGGGAAAGACAGAAAGTTTTTGATCGATACAGGGGCAAGTAGGACCACAATTAGTCACGCCGAAGTTCCAGGGGCTCCGCTCTCAGGCTCAAGAAATGTTTCCCTAGGATTTTCAGGAAAACCCATAGTTAATGAAATATCTAAGCCAGTTACTCTAGAAGTAGGTCCATTGTCCCGTACTACTGATCTGTTACTTACTAAGTCATGTCCAGAAAATCTATTAGGCATTAAGACACTGAAAGAATTAGGTGCAGTTATTTGCTGTTCCCCAGAGGGAATACGTCTGTTCCTACGTGACTTTAAGGGTCACTATGTATTACGAGATTTTGATTCAAGATTGTCTAATGTTCCGCAGCATTTATGGGCGCAAGGTCCAACTGATGTAGGTTACATGCAAATCACACCCTATCGTGTGACTCTCAAACCAGGTGTAGTGTTACCACGAATCAGGCAGTACAGATTGCCACCTGAGGCTGTAGCAGCCTTATCCAAAATTATTGACGAGCTCATGGCTCAAGGAGTAGTTGTAGAAACTGACTCCAATGTATGTAATTCTCCGATCATTCCAGTCATGAAACGTACTGATCCAAATGCACCCCCAGTATATCGATTAGTGATTGATTTACGAGAGCTTAATAAATGTATTATTCCTCAGTACCCAGTTGTCCCAGACATTTCTTCCCTGTTAACAGCCATTGATTCCGAAGCCATGTTTTTCACTGTTATTGACCTCAAGAATGCATTTTTTAGTGTTCCAATTCATCCAGACAGCCAGTTTCTTTTCGGATTTTGTTTAAATGGAAGGAGCTATATGTTCACACGCGCTCCTCAAGGTTTCACAGAAAGCCCTAGTATTTACAGTCAAGCACTCAAGAGACAACTAGACAACATTCACATGCCAACTGACACTGCCCTGCTCCAGTATGTCGATGATCTACTGATCACAGCCCGTTCTGAACGTGACTGCGAGCGAGCATCACTTACAGTTCTGTATTTTCTAGCCGAGATGGGGCACAAGGTGTCACCTTCGAAGCTTCAATTCTGTGTCCAGCAAGTGGTATACTTAGGACACTTGCTGTCCAAGAGGGGTAGGCAGTTGACACCCGACCGTATCCAGTTAATAGCGAGTCTTCCCCAGCCCAGAACCCAGAAGGAGGTACGTGCCTTTATCGGCCTTACTTCTTATTGTAGACAATGGATTCCCCAGTATGCATTCCTAGCCAAGCCACTGATACAGTTAACGACACAGGAGGCAGCCGTATCGACTGTCCTCCCTTGGACATCTGACCATACACTTAGTTTCAACGAGTTAAAGAAAGCCTTATGTCAAGCTCCAGTTCTAGCTACACCGAACTACAGTAAGCCTTTTACACTTTTCGTTACAGAACGCAAAGGTACAGCATTATCTGTTCTTACACAAGATCAAGCAGGTCAATACAAGCCCTGTGCTTATTTTTCGAGCACATTAGATCCAGTCGCCCAGGCGTTGCCTGCGTGCCTCAAGTCAGTTGCAGCCACAGCACTAGCTATCAGACAAAGTGATTCCATAGTTTTAGGACATTCCTTGACAGTACAGGTCCCACATTCAGTAGAAGTTCTTTTAAACCGAACACAAACTCAGCACTTGACAATTGCACGTTTAACAGGTTATGAATTGACACTGTTCCAGCCACACATAGAAATTAGACGCTGCAACGTCCTGAATCCTGCTACACTGTTACCATCAGTTAGTTCAAATCCAGACACACATGATTGTGTGGAAGTAGTTAACATTACGACAAAGCCAAGACAAGACCTGACAGATATTCCGTTACCAGATCCTGACCTGACACTTTATGTGGATGGTTCATGTATGAGAACTAGTACAGGAGAACTAGTCGCCGCGTATGCAGTAACTACTGACACTGAAGTTATTGAAACACACCGTATTGATACTCTGTCCGCTCAAGCAGCAGAGCTAGTCGCTCTGACACAAGCCTGTATACATGCCAAGAACCTGAAGGTTAATGTGTACACAGATTCACGTTACGCATTCGGAGTTGTACACGACTTCGGAGTGCTCTGGCAGGAGAGAGGTTTTATGACTTCTCATGGAACCAAGATTCAGCATGGTCTCCTTATTCAAGCCCTGTTAGATGCCATACATTTACCGACATCTATTGCTATCATGAAGTGCAAAGCACATACGAAAGTCACTGACATTATTTCCCAAGGTAATGATTTAGCAGACCGCACAGCCAAGCTTACAGCACAGACACCAGACATTCCAGTTAATCAGACACAGACACATACTCCAGATCCGATTACATGCATGACAGTTAAGGACCCTACTCAAGATGTCATAGATATCCAGTCACATGCTACTCCCGATGAAATCAAGAAATGGTCTGTACAAGGAGGGGTCCAGACAGATCAGGGATGGGTAACGAAGGGTAGAGCCACATGGTTTCTCCCCGATTCTATGGTTCAAGTCATTATCAATACCGCACATAGTCCAGCACATTTAGGAGAAAAAGCTATGTTAGACAGTATCCAGACCATTTGGTTCAACAAGCATTTACGAGCTGCAGCCAAGCAGAAAGTCCGTACCTGTATGATATGTTGCCAGTTTAATCCAGGTAAAAGTGTCCCGGTGGAACAAGGTGGTTTCCAGCCCCCTGACCACCCTTTTGAGGTCCTCCAGATGGATTATATTCAAATGGAGCGATGTCGAGGTTTCAAGTATGTCCTTGTAGTTGTATGCGCCTTGTCCAGATGGACAGAAGCATATCCAGTCCCAGATTACACAGCCGCGACCACTGCCAAGCAGTTGGTTCGTGAATTCTTCCCTAGATATGGACTCCCTAGAGTCGTATATTCTGATAACGGCCAGCCATTCTCATCTGAACTCATGAAACACGTTTCCCTTTTGTTAGGGTACCAGTGGAAGTTCCATTGTGTACGCCATCCAGAAGCAGCTGGACTAGTCGAAAGGCATAATCAGACTCTGAAAATCCGTATAGCAAAAGTATGTAAAGACAAGGGTGTGGATTGGTTAGTAGCTTTGCCAGTCGCTCTGTTTTACATGCGTATGGTCGCACATTCCAGATCAGGTCTGTCCCCGTATGAGGTCGTTTTCGGCCGCCCCCCTAATATGTGGGGTACTCCTAGACCCCGAAGTATTACCGATGTTTCATGTAATATGTTGACAGATTACCTAGCTTCCTTGATGTCTGCCCTCAACTCATGTCGTTCACAGGTTGCCGCCGCATTTCCAGACAATACCGAGGTGGCACCGCACGAGATCGTTCCAGGCTCCCTAGTGATGATCAGAAATTTTGACAGATCAAGTCCGCTGGAACCACGTTGGAAGGAGCCACGTCAGGTCCTCTTGACCACCCGAACTGCCGTCAAGTTGGAAGGCAGGAAGGGGTGGGTCCACCTTTCTCATGTAAAACTTTTCAAAGGATCGAAACCAGTCTTCAAAAACATTTCCGAGAACATTTCCCAGGATTCGAAGGATTGCCAGAACATTGTTTTAAAGGACTGTCCCGCACAAGACATTATTACAACCCCTCCCTTGTTAGAGAAAACTCCGCAACAGGAGTATAAGTTAAAGCTCAGGTCTAATAAGTCAGCCAGTTTGATTGTATAAGTCCTCCCCTAGGTGAAACGGTTAGACTGTTTCTGACATGTATAAAATAGACCCCCATAGTGAGAGAGTCAGTCAAAGCTCAATCAAATGTATCGTTTTTCTGAGTTTCGTATTATTCATCAGCATAATGATTTCCTGCACCAGTTATGCTTTCTATCTATGTTTTTCAGTTCCTCATGTAAATATGTCTGCTCATGCTACGGTAGAGCACACGTTTAGTGATCTGCCTCCTCACGAATATGCATACCGCCTCGCTATGCGTAATAACACATTTATCCGTATGTTACATTATTCACACCAGACCAGCAATGCCACTAATTGTTGGGTGTGTGGTCGACTCCCCCCTTTCCAGACACCGAAGGGAGTTCTGCCACTCTTTCCTTATCCATTCTCACACAATGGTTCGTGTGGAGCATGGTCCACGTTAACGTCATCCTCAACAGATATGTCTTTTCTTAACAGTACATGTTTTCCAGACAAGCAAGGTTTCCCCCACAGAACAGGTTTAGATTTAGAAAATGAAGTATATAATTTAGGAAATTATTCGTCGAATTTCATGGTTCTGAATGTTCAGTCTGATACTACTCCAGACTCACCCGCTATTTCAGTACTACCAGTCAAAGGCGAATTATGTGTCCGTAGTTATGGTTCTGTACACATAGGTCATAGTGAATGTACTACTGTTATCCAGTATAGTGACAGTAGGAAATCTGTTTTCAAAGCTTCACGTCATTCTTATTTTATTTGTGGTCAAACTGCATATGTCCGTCTGCCTCTCGATTGGGAGGGAACCTGTTATATTGCTTTCCTACTGCCACCTGTTTTTCTAGCCCCACCTGACTATCATAGGAATTCTTTCTTAGTACACACTAGACACAAGAGAAATCTCCCGATTGTCGATTATACTGAAACCGCCGCAGAGCAATTCATTGATATAGATAAAGGTGTTTTCCCTTATTTAGGTACAGTTGTAAATAGTAAGCTCATTCGTAGGTTAACAAGAACCCTTGAAGCAGTAGTAGATGAGACTGCCTCCGCTCTAGGTAACTTAACTGAAGAACAATCCTTTATGAGAATTGTCGTTTTACAGAATCGTCTCGTCCTTGACGTCATACTGGCCGATAGGGGCGGGGCCTGTAGAGTTCTCGGATCCAGTTGTTGTATTTTCATTCCAAATAACGCGCCGTCTGTTTATTCAGCTATAACCAGACTCCATAAAATTGCCCATCTGTTACACCGAGATCCAGGCACCTGGACATGGTCCGGTTGGTTCTGGAATATAATTTCCGTATGGGGATGGAAAGTCCTGTCCTTTCTAGGTATTGCAGTAGCGATTATATTTAGCTGCTGCCTCTGTATACAATGTGGCCCTGCGATTTGCAGCATGTGTGCTACCTCTTGTATTCCCCGTCCCAAGCCCCGTTCTAAATCCCGTTCCAAGACAATTCGAGACGAACAAATGGTACTGTATGAAATGATAGATGGTATCATGAATATTGATGTTTCCTGATGGAAACGTAGTGACAAGGAGGGAATGTGGAAAAGTAAATTTTGCCATGTTCTGTGTCCCTACGCTTCATCCATCATATGTTATGTGTGCATGATCAATATGCATATGTTATTCCCCATTTCTGATTAAAGACGCAATTACAGTTGTGTCCACCTCTAGTATGTTAGTTTCCAGTCCTCGTGAATACTACGAATATCAGGCCTATGTAAGTAATGTTGCCACGTTTCTCAGTGTGCACGTTATTCAATTATAAAGTCTCCGTTTCCAGGCCTCAAAAGGGCCCGGACCACAGATTCAGCTCCTGTCTCCTGAAAGCCTCGCTGAGGAGCGATACAGTCCCCACCTGTATCCTCGACCCTTCACTTACTTCCTGCCTTACAGTGCCCGGTGCACCCCGGCTCTGCCTCTGAGTCTGCCAAAAGTATGTTATAGTTCCAGCTATCAGTTCAGTCCTCCTCCTCTGCATTCCTAAGCTACTGAACTGCATCAATAGTTTCCGTCATTGTCTAGCCTTCTCGTCTCCACGTTAGAAAAATACTGTATTTAATGGTCATTTAGTATTCTTCTTCACGCACTACATGTAGAATAATGCATGGTCCAGTCTTAGAGTCAAGTTAGCTTTTCCCCTCATGACTTCTAGTTTATATCAACGTGTTCCCTAAACAGTAGATATCAGATAGGGTTTAGGTACATGTCGCTCCGACCCTCCAGACTCCAGTCTCTGCTCCTAGCACAGAGTTCGTAGCCCCCAGCTTCTCCTAGTAATACGTCATTGCTAGTTTTCGCGCACCATTAGGTTAGAGGTCCCGGCTCCTTAGGTAGCCCCCTCCAATGTTTCCGCCCATTCATGACATATTCTGTTACGTTTTGCATCACATGTCTATGTATACTCCCAGTTACACCTCTTTTTACTCTTATCTCTCGCGACTGCTACGCGTCACGCCTTCTACTCCACCCACTGCTACGCCTACTGCAATGTAATGCTATGTGTTTGCGCTATGTATATAAGTCAATGTTATGTTATTAAATGTTAGCGCGCTCATCCCAGACCCAGCCCCAGCAGCTGCTGGGATCCTTTTGTTCTGCTGGGTCACCCTATGCAGGTTGTCCTGATCCTGTCCTTATGCTGTAATAAACCTGCAGAAACTCCTACTACCTCGAATCTTGACTCTTATTTATTGAGCTATCTGTTATGCTATAAGTCTAGTCAAAAATAGGGTATTATTTATTTATTTACCACACATGTTACAGGAAACACATCTTAGTGTTGCACCTTCTCCCAGGCTAAGACACAGCAGATGGGGCTCAGTATACTCATCCATTTACTCAAAATACTCCAGAACGGTGGCCGTGTTGATTAGACGGGGTCTTGATTGGAAGCAAGGTGAACTACAAACTGACTCGGAGGGCAGATATGTCATAATAATGGGCACCCTGGGTGGGATTCCAGTTGTGTTGGTTGCAGTGTATGGCCCCAATGTTGACGCCCCAGGGATTTTTCAAGATATATGGGCCAGCGTGAGGGCGACAAACTGTGAAACCGTTATCTGGGGCGGGGACTTCAATGCCATCCTAGATGACGAACTGGACCGGAAAGGGATATCTCAAACGTTACATCCATCAGCTAGCACTGCAACGAATGGCATTCTTTTAGACGGGGACCTGGTGGACATTTGGAGACACACTCACCCACAAACTAAGGAGGGGATATATATATCTGAGCACCATAAAGCGTGGTCGAGACTAGACTTCTGGTTAGAGTCGCGGGATGTGGCTACATGGACCAGTGAGGTCTCACATCTCCCTAGGTCTCTGTCAGACTACCCGCCAATTCCTCTGCTTCTTCTACTTCCCAATTCTGTTCCACTGATGTTTACATGGAGGCTGCCGCAGGATGCCCTTTTAGACGAGGGATTTAAGGGAGAAATTAGGGGGGATATAACTGGCTACTTTACACTTAAAACTGGATCAGTCAATACTGTGGCTTCACTATGGGAAGCTTTTAAGACAGTAATAAGGGGTAACTGCATCACTCGACAGGCTGGGGTGTTGAAGGCCATTCGTGGGACACTTGCATCCCTAGACAATCAGATCAGGGAACTGGAAACACAGGTGTATTCCTCTAATGATCCCAAGATGCTAGCCCTTTTGAAGGAGAAACTGCTTGAATTTGAGGAGGAGGCCTACAGCGAATTTACATTTTTTTGAGAAACATGCTCAGGCTAGAAGGTATGGGGAGGGGGATAGGCCGGCGAGAACTCTGGCGGCGATGATTCACGCTCCAAGGTCTATAGCTTACTCAATTAAGCTGAAAGGTGCACATCAATCTGCGATTCGAGGCCAGACAGACATCCTAGACGAGTCCTCCCGTTTTGATTCTGAACTATACACCACTACACAAGAATCTAGTCCAGAGGGCCTGCTGCCCTTTCTTGATTCACTGGAGTTGCTCTGTTTGGGTCAGAGGCATAGGGAGTATTTGGACTTCCCATTCACGGTGGAGGACGTCACTCATCAAGAGCTTATCGTTGAACAAGGCCCGGTCGGACGGTCTAACCACCGCATTCTATAAGACTTATTTCGATGAGCTGGCACCGCACTTATTAGCGATATATGAGGAGTCTCAGGCCTCCGGCATCCTACCAATGCCACTGCGCAAGGCAATAATAACCACCCTGTTGAAGCCCAGGAAGCCGGAAAATCAATTGGACTCATATAGATCGCTGTCATTAATAAACGTGGATGTGAAAATTTTGGCGAAGCTGATCGCGAATCAGCTGCAGCCTCTACTCCCGCTGATCGCTCGCCCAATCGGGATTTATCCTTGGGAGATCTACCTCTTACAACCTGAGAACCCTATTCTCATTACTGCATTATTTACACCCTGATGTGAAAGCTGCTGCAGTATTCCTAGACGCTACAAAGGCATTTGATACTCGAATTGCAGAATCCATTTGCTATTCTGAGTCGCATGGGGTTCAGTCCGATGTTTATTAATCTTATAAGTCTGCTATACACTCTGCCAATGGCTCTGGTAAGGGTGAATGGGCTTCTATCACTACCATTTGGTATCTCGCGAGGTACGAGGCAAGGATGCCCATTATCCCCTCTATTATTCGCAATAGCGATGGAGCCAATCACGGCACGCATCAGGCAACATCACACTGCCTAAGGGATTGGGGTTAGTGCTCTGAGCCTCTTATTTTCACTATATGTTGATGACGTCACACTGTACGTGACTGACCCGGCGTCGACCCTTGATCCGCTACTTCAGGAATTTATTAAATTTGGTGACCTTTCTGGCATCTCAATGAACTGGGCCTAATCAGTTATTTTTCCTTTAACCGATGCCACCACCCAGGGTCCCTCTGAGTTTCCTCTTCAATGGGCAGAAGAGCCTGTGAAGTATCTGGGCATATGGCTCAGTAGAAAAATGCAAGACAAAATGCAAGACATATGGGATATGAATTATGGGTCCACCATAACATGGTTGGAAGGGAAAGTCACTGCGTGAGCTAAACTTCCGCTTTCTCTGGCCGGGAAAATAGCATTGATCAAGATGGTGGTTCTGCCTAAATTCCTTTTTTTATTTTTCAATTTTCCTATCACAGTTACGCAGGCAGTTTTTAAATCCCTCAGATTCCTGCTGATTTCACTGGTCTGGGCGGGAGGGCAAGCGCGAATCTCGTGGGACCTCTTGACACTCCCTCTGCGTCAGGGTGGTTTGGGAACCCTAGATATGCAATCATATGCATGGCGCGCTCAGGCTCAGCATCTACACCACTGGGTACATCTGACCCCTTTTCAGCCACACGTAGCTGTGGAGACAGATGCTGCGGCACCAGTCCCCTTACAAGTCGACTTACAGGCATCCTAGAGATGGCATTGACACAGTGGAGACCTTGCGGTGAGTGTGGAATGAGTTACAAAAGAGAGCTGGCAGTCCTATTCTTTATGCCCCATCCATACCCCTGGCACACTATGCTGCCCAATATGGGCGAGATTATCAGTAAAGACTTAGCACAAAAAATTGTCCCTCCATACTTTTGCAGACCTCTATCCAGAGGAGGTGTTTCGGCCACCCCAATCTCATTGGAGGGTCAGAGTGTGTCTTTTTCTGAACTCTTCGTATACTACAAACTCCAGGCTGCCTGTCGGTCTCTCCATACCACTTTCCCGGACGCCCCGCCAACATTGAATTCATTGGAAAACGTGCTCAAATCAGAATCACCTTGCAGACTCAGTACCTGGATATATAATCACATGAAAATGTCGGCCCCTTTGACACAGCCATGGGCGCTCCAGACATGGAATGAAGAACTTCAACCTCCACTTACAGAGGACCAGTGGGCTTATTGTTGCTGCCAACTCACAGCACTGTTTTGCATAGATTTTATAGGACGCCCTCCAGTTTGCATCGCATGGGACTGAAAGATGAAGAAAGCTGCTGGAGATGTGGATTTGCTCCCGCTACTTTTTTACATATAGCATGAAGCTGCCCATGGCTGGCAGTATACTGGTCCGACGTATTTAATGTGATACACCAGATAATTGGTACGATCGGGGATCCCAACCCTGTACAGGGGTTGTTGGGTCATGTCAAGGACACACCCGTCAAGGTTCGCAAACTGCACGCACTTTTACCTCTATTTGCTAAGCGCCAGGTGGAAATGCACTGGGGACGTAAGGGGGTTCCTTTGAAAAATGATTGGATCAGAGACGTCACATTTGGGCACTCACAACTCACGACCTTTTGGGAATTGATGCCTTCAGCATCTAGGCCAGGGACATTTGGGAACCATTTGTTGTGTGGGCCCGAGAGCATCAGGAGGCTGCTGGAGGTACGACGATAGAATCTGGGTCTTTATGAGCCAACACATGTAGCCTGGGTGAGATCGTGGACTGGGGAGACAGTTGTTTCTTGGGAAGAGATATGCAATTTCCTACCGCTGTGTCTCATCACTTGTGCACAATCTAGGGGGGTGTAGTGGACTTTTTCTTGAACTGTCCTTTGGAACATGGCAGCTGTTGTTTTCCTTATGATAGGATGTATTTACTCTCCTTCATGTACTGTGCAGTGGATCAAACACGCATGCAATGACATTTTTAATTGACACAGTTGGGGGATGTCGAGATAACTATGTAACGATTAGCTACTGGCTTGTTGGTTGTATTGTTTGTAGCAATGTTTTTTAAAATGCCATAAAATAGAATTACAAAACAAAAATGTTGGTTCTGAGCCATGAATCTATTAAAAGGGGGTACACGTCGGGGCTGCCAGACAGCTCCGCTGAGGAACAACCAAGAGCGTCAGCTAACATCGGGATGAAAATTTTATGGAACACTGTAATTAGAGTCACTCTGCCTTGTGTTAGCCAGAGGGGCTGTGGCAGAATTGGGAATGACGAATTTTAATAGAAGGTGGTCAGGACAGTTAGAGGTAGGCCCTTCTCATGGGTGGCCGAAGAAATAGATGGAAACATATTGCAAGCCTCCAGTGTCTCCAACAAGGAATTTGTTAGAGGGTCTTTTCCATTATCCATATGTATATTAAAATCTCCCAGAATGAGGCAGTTGTTATATTTTAGGGCCAGTGAGGTGGTGGCTGTATTTAGCGTAGAAATAAAATTTCCAATTGCACCGGGTGGTTTGTAAATCAAACAACCAGCTATGCTTGGATGGGGTATAAGGTACAACGGAAGCCTAATGACTCAGCGCCCCTGATGTTTTCCAACGGGCTGGGAGAGCAGTCGAGCTTTTGATTGTAAATTATGGCGACGACGCCCCCTTTCCCACTAGGTCGGTCCCTCCTAAGGATATTGTAACTCGCAGGGATGGTCGAGGAGATAGTAGGGTTGGAAGCTTCAGTCAGCCAGGTCTCGTGAGGAATAAAAGGTCAGTCCAGTCATCTAGAAGTAGGTCATGAATGTGTAGTTCATGCTGTTGCATAGAGCGACACTTTAAAAGGGTGGCCTTTAGGACCTCTGTTTTCCTATTGTTTTTATGCTTATTGTTGAGAGAGAGGATCTTGGGTGCGAGTTCTCTGGGCTGGAGGAGAGACCAAGTGCACTCATTGCATTGAAACCCTACCTCCGAGCTCTGGTCAGCTGCTTTACACGGACATGGTGGTAGCTGCCTAAGGCTAAGCAGTATTTCCCTATTGTAATTCTATGGAAGAATCTCACCAGTAGGGAACTGGGCAGCATGGACGGCGCCGAACACCTCCGGGATTCTGACGGGCGCAGACGGGCTTGCCGTCGCACATCCGTTTGCATCGGGAATATATAGCTAAATGCCTTTGATGCAGACTGGATCGCTAACGCAGCGGAGGAAGCGGGAAATGCGAGGGGCGGATGTGAGGAGCCCGAAAATAGAACCAGCTCTGCGTACAATCAGCGTATCAGTCGAGGCGGACCAGGGCTGCAGGAAAAAGCTTGAAGAGAATAGGAGCAGCAAGGAAACTTAGCAGGCAGAGTCTAGGAAAGTGGAAGTGCGCATAAGTAAGTTTAAAAATGTTAAAAACCACAGATATTAAAACCACAACATATGATTGAAAGCATTAAAAACCAAATTGCTGGGTAAGAAAAACTAGATCCATAGCCATAGTGTATCAGTAAAATGTAACCGCGGGAATATGCTGAAAAACTGTCAAACATAGTGTTTTTTCAGGCTTACCAACAACCCACAGCTCTTATCCTACAGGGCTACGATTGAGCCGCACGTGCACCAACACTGCCACGGTACTCCGCCCCTTCAATCAAAGTTTCAAAAAGGACTTCAACAAGGCCAACAGCTCAAGAACACAGAATACAAATTGACAGTATCACATTTTCTATAAAAAGAAAATGTTTTGCACTGCACCAAGACAAGACACCCCTGAGTGCCAAGAAGACAAGCATCTCCCCAGAAGACCACCCCCCAGCCCAGATGACAGACATCTCTCCTGAAGACCATCCTACTAATGTTTTTAAAGTTATGTATTTATGTATTCTGGTACACGCTCTGTTTAGCCAGGTTGCTCTTGCGCCCCTCAGGAGCCAGAAATGTGTCTACTATCCTGAAATCTATTTCAACATTCTTAGAAAGCAGGGTCCTCCCTCACCTCATTTACACCTATGCTGAACCAAACGCTAGCATTCCTCACACACTGCAGAGCTCACTCCAACCAACACAACACCTGGTATTAATATATGATCAATGTGGGCACTCAAACCATGAACAGGTCCTGTTAGATATGTTCATCGATAAACCACGCCATCGGCGCAGAGAGGCTTCACTCATCCCAAGAGCTAGCCCTCGAAAAAGCAAAATGTCTCATCAACCTCTACCTATTCAGAAACAGGGCCAAGATTCAGCCCTATAGAATAGAACCCTGTAGAGCAATAGTTAACATCACCCGGTATGAAACCAACCCCACAGGACTGTACTTTTTTTACCGAACCTAGCAACATCCAAACCGAGGTAGACAGGATGCATAGAAGGGGCACTATTGGGGAGGATATTGTTTGGCCCTGAGACTTTGTAGAAAAGAGGTTCTTGTAGGTAGCAAGACCACCGCACCAGTGCACAAATACGTCCACTCCCACCTCCATCTGCGGTCCCAGTGTGGCCCTTAACATATTTGACTGTAATTTATCTTTATTGTTTGATTACTTAAAATCATGACAATTTGGCCGCGTCTTCTCCTTAGCCAGTGTTTTATACTCTAGCTGTTTGATAGTTAACTCACGTGTGGGGTCTCCACTGAGCGAAGCAACACATTGCGCCTCTAACTGCTTGAGTTCGCTCTCCAACGCAAATAAGTGCTGGTTTTGATGTCTGACATACCCTACCTTCAGCGCCAGTGCCTGACTCTTCAATACGGTTTTATAGGCCTCCCATATTGTCTGCGCCAAGTCCACTGATCTTACATTTTCAGTAAAATAGTGATCCATCTGCTTAAGCAAGGACTCTTTGATATCTGGAATTTTTAGCAGCCAAGGATTGAGGACGATGGTGTTGCGCTGTTTTTTACGAAAATAGGTAAGCTCGATCCATACTGGAGAATGGTCTGAGATGGCTGTCAGCAAAGCATGTGGGTGTCGGAAATTTCCAATATGTGTCATATGTGTCAGAAAGTAATCAATACAGGACATACTCTCATGCGCGTTGGAATGATACGTATATTGTGACGCGTCTGGTTGTAGAGAGCGCCACACGTCATTGAGAAATCTTCCATCTGTGTAGTGGGACTTATTGGAGGGCCTCGTGGAAATCTGTCTCTGATCGTCCATAGTCATATTAAAATCACCCTCCAGAATTAGGGTGCCCACGGGGAGATCTACCACAATTTTCCCTAGGACGGCAAGCGCCTCCTTACCCAGTGTGGGGAGAAGATACACAGACACAACATTGAGCGGATTTCCTTCCCAGCTAGCCTCAAGAACCGCAAACTCCCCTGGGGATATGCTCATGTGCGTGTCGGGGTGAGTGCAAGGTTTTTCCTGACGAGGATACCGGTGCCTCGAGAGCCAGAGGTAAACCCTGCATGAATCAGAAGTTTATATCCCCACCGTGTAAGGGCCTGACACTTGTTGCCCACTAAACAGACCCCCCAAGATATTGCGGCATGGATTAGCAAAGTTAGCAGCACAAATATGGACATTTTGCTGCAATTATGCAGCACTTTATGTTACTCATAATCATTCATTTTCAGCCCTGAAATCAATGGAAACTGTTTTAGCAGAGTATTCCACTTTGAATTAGGCATGTTTAAAGTGTCTGTAGCTCTAAGAAGTACAGGTCCAGTCCTAACCTCATAGGAGGGAGCTGTAATTGCCCCGGGATGTTCTAGCGCCCATGTATGCGCCCCTGCCCGGGCATGCTGCCTCCTGGATCCATGAGGCAGGTCACCTCTTTCTCAGGCACCCTAGGGTGCAGGATCGTAGTCATCGTAGTGGCTGATCCAAATAAGTTAGACAGACTGCTTAGGGAGGTCACCTCTTGCCTACCTGGTCCCATCCACATAGGTCAACTTGAGCAAACATAGCCTGGCCTCGAAATGGAATCTTGTCCTGAAGGCTTTGTAGAGGACGCTCGAACATAAAGGATTACTTTCTAGACACCAGCGTAAAAGGTTTGACATTTTTTTACTCTTCTGCTCCTTTTTTGTACACTCTCATCAAGTTCATTACCAAATAGTTTTGATCCTCTAAAATTTTATTTTTTAAGTAGACCTCTCTGAGTGGAGTTTCCATGACTTCATCCAAAGCAGTCTAGGACCAGCTATTGAAGCCCCAACCGATGCTGCGGCTGCCCACAAGCTTTTATTTTCTTGTTTACCTTTTGGTCTCCTATTTTTATTTGTTCCCTGCTTCCATAAATGTTACTTCTACTTGCGGTGTCAAAATCCTGTGGCGCAGGAGGTATTTGTTGTAGATAATTTGATAAAGATTTTAGATGGTGTTTGCAATTCCATTAAAGTGCAGGCATGCACTTCACCTTAAATGATGCTGACAGTGACCACAAGCACATGTTTATGCATAAATAACTGAGACCGGCTCTTGAGAAAGGGATACAATTAAATGATGGATGTAAAGAGGGCATTTTGGCAGGAAGAAGTTCCATAGGGAAGCCTTGATGCGTAAAGACGCAATTAAGCAAACTATTTACATACCTGTATTTTTGCAGTGTTTTGTTTTCGTTCAGCTTACTACATCCCCCATATCAACGTGTTCCCTTGAGTCTCCAGATTGAGCCTCTCCAAATACAGTTGGTGTAGGGACGAAGATTTAATGATGAAGTATGCCATTGGTAACTTTATTGGGCTAGAGCACCATAAAAAAAGACTTAGGGACTTAGTGAGAGAAGAATTATTGATAGTGGGTCCACTCTCTACTGATTAATCGTATGAACTTGATCAGTGTCGGCATCAATTTTTAATACTTCTCACTCCCTCATTTTGATAAAGGAACCGGTGATCAGATATTGTTAACAAGTGTGACAAAATGAAGCAATACTCTCCACCGTTGTCTTTTCTGGCCAGTTAATTTAGTCAACCATGCTGCATAATTTGTTTGTCTCCTGCCGCATAATTCTACTCATAATCAACAAAACCTCCAAAACTAAAGTCTGAGAGGAACATGGAATGCAATACACTACACAAAGCGAGTAGTTATCTGGCCAAAGCCAACAGAGAACTTAACCACTTCAAATCCAGACGAACCTAACCATGTGTTCTTCCATCCAGGGTTTGCCTCGGTACATAACAGATGTTTGACTAAAATGCAGCCTCGTCAGTATTCACATTCTACTACCTGTACGCAAACTATCCTACCACTTCTGACATGCTGATAAATGAAAGCTCCCCTTAACAGACAGAACAAAGAAAGTAAATGCCATCGCCAATGTCAGTCCTTATCCCCCTCCTCGACCATGTGCCCACCAAGTCGCATCCACCCTCTCACGGGCTTTAGGCCACCAACGCATAGACCCTGCGATTCTCTGTTACAGGCTGTACACACTCTGCTGACCACGCGTTTTATATGGTATATGACGCCAGTTAAGTGGCTCCCAAGAGCAGCTCGCAACATATGGTAATACTACCCAATTTAATGGCCCTTCTGCAGATTTTTCGACTGTTTCCAGCCTCTCTCCTTCAAATGCTTGACACCACCGCCCTTTCCCCACCAGCGCCTCCATTCTGCCACCTCACAAATTCCCAGCACGCCCCAATCCTCTCGCTCTACAGTAAGGCCCAATCTCTCCTTTTCCGCTTCTGTGCCCGCTTCTGTCCTTCGAGCTTCTTTCCACCGCAAAGCCTCGGGAGGCACCGGTACCATGTTCCCATCCCCGACGAAGCCTGCAACCCTTTGTGGGGTTTTTACTTGCCCTTCTCAGTACCGAAGATGGATGCAAGATACTCCGCCATCTTCCTGTTGCTGCACTCGTTCTACAGATAGACTAGTGAAAGTGCAGTGCACTGGATGAATTAGCAATGATGTCTTGCATAAAACAGAATTATAAATTCAAGTGTGATTATTCAAATGACAAAGTGGAGGCACTCTATATTTTAAAATAATTCCACTATCTTAAAGTGGAAGCTATGACAAATCATATCTTATGTAACCTGGCTGTGTTGCTGACTCCCGCTGTGTGTGCTCGAGTCTACTATGGTGTGGCTATTCAATGGCTGTGGCGGTGAAAGAAGGGCAATCTCAGTCAGTGGAGGGTTGATGCCCTTCACTGTCAGAGTGACACTGTCGTCATCATGTAGGACATGCAGATCACTGGTGGCTGGTGATAGTCATGAATATGTTGGTTAAAGGTGTGACGTGCCTCGACACACAGATCCACCCTCACAGATCTTGGATGCCAACCTCAAGGATATACAACACTACTTCTGTTGGAAGGACTTATGTACATTGTTTGACCTTGGCTGAAAGTCTCATGCCCACCGTTGACATTGCTGCTAGGGCCATACACACCTTTGCACACTGCATGCTGAGCATGCAACTTGCTTGTGAATCTACATTTCCATTCATGTATCACAACCCACATGTACCAGTACACAGGAGTGCCTCATAACAGTAGCAAGAAATCTTTCAAAATGCCATTGTACAGCCGTACAACCACCTACTGCAGTTTGGGCCAGGCTTTGAAATAAGGAAAAGCCCTACATATAGACTGCAGTATGTAAACCACTACCAGAGAAACAGCACTTGTTGTGTGCGGTGACAGGAATGATGGTTTTGACATGCTAGTGTTCAGTGTTATTTGAAGTAAGACTGCTCACTTATCTTTTTTCATAGCCCTTTGTAAAAAAAAAAATACCCAGGCAGTTTTGTAAAAATCGCTGCATTTTTAGAAGACTCCAGATTTCGTGATTGTTTTGCAAATCGCGAAATACTGGAGGGTCTGACTAAATGGGTCTCTTGTAACAAAACCAGGACTGAGTCTTGTCTTTTAAGGTATTGTAGCACAACCCCTCGCTTAATCTTGTCCCCCCAACCCATTGACGTTTCACTGAAACCTTGAGTAGCTTCTGGTCATGATCTGTCTAAGATCCTGCCTGCATATTGCGCCTGAAAGGAGCTCCGAGGCTCTGCAGGAGGAACAACAGACACACCATTCGACATGTACACTAGATGTGAATATTGAGAATTACCTGTGGGCAAAGACTGTTTAAAATCAACCCGATTGCACCCCACCCTTTTGGAGGGGGGAAAACAATGATTAAGTCAGACCTTTCACAATTTATGATTGAATAATAAACACAAAACAAAACCCATAACTCTACGTTTCCCACTCTCCCTTCTCCCCTCCCTGCCCCCCTGCCAGTGGATTCAAAACTACCCACTCCCCAACAAAGCAGGGTGCCTATCTGCCAACCCCCATGTACAGGTGCGAGGGCTACAGCCGTGTGCCCCCCACCACATTGTAAGGATCGTTGCATAGTTTACTGTATATTATGAGAGACTCCCGGCCCCAGCAAACAACACAGCAACCAAACAATTCTTGAGGAGACAGCTATCCAGTCCATTGCATATTACCAAAGTCATATGTGAGAACTCAGTGTGAGGAAGAGGCCCCCAGCACACCAGTCACAGCACCGCCCCCCCTCAGAGTCACCCATGTGTGGCTAATGTGTCCATACCAAACCTCAGAGGCCCATTAGGTCGGCTACGTGGTATTCAGTCCGACTCTTTCTCCCTTCTGGCCAAGTGGCCATGCTGGCCAGCACAATGTTCAGATCTGTTTGTCCGAGGACCGCCGCCACGGTCTCTGTTGGGTTTCTCCACACGGCGCCAACTCTCCAACCAGTCCCACGCATCTTCAGGGGAGGAGAAGAACCAGGCTTTGCCATCCAATTCCAGTCGCAGGTTTGCAGGAAACAAAATGGTATGTTTCACTTCCTTGTCTCTCAACGCCTGTTTGCTGCCAGAAAACTATGCCGCCGAGCTTGGACCTTTGTGGTGATGTCGGGAAAAAAGGTAACTGCACTGTCCTCCAGCTTGAGGGGTGGGGCAGCACATGCGGCTTGAAGTATATTGTCTCGATCCCTAAAGTTGAAGACGCGTACAATAATTGGCCTCGGATGGGCTCCAGGCTTAGGCCTTCTTCCGGGGACACAGTGGATGCGCTCAATGGGGAAATAATTTGAGAGTCTCTTCGGTTGTAAATTCTTCGGAATCAGATCCTCAATAAATAAATCTACTGCGGGTCCTTCGGCGTGTTCCGGGACGGCAAAGATTTGTATGTTATTTCTGCGCGCCTGACCTGTCATATAGCCACTGCTTATTTTTATAATGTGTTAAGTTAGCATAGGCTTATTAAATGTTTAAACGCCATTTTCCCTTTTGCTGCTTCTGCACACGACACTTAATTGTTGATTTAGCTTTCAACCTAGTAGCCCGTTGTGGTTTACATGAGAATAATATGTTATTGCTCTTCTATCAGCTTTGCTTAATAAACTATGTCTGTACAGAGAGTGCTGAAGCTTCAGGAATAACACGATACAGAATTGTTATGAGGTCTGATCTCCGCACCTTTATAGACATAACATAAGTGCAGCTTCTGCCAACTTTGGGCTTTAGGCGGGTTTTATATTGCTTTGCTTAGAGCACACATACACACTTGATGCTGTTCGCATGCAGAGAGAGCTGGTGTATGCTGATGTGATCTCTTCATTCTAGGATCCTGAGGTATGGGCCTGCCCTGCTAAAACCCAAAGAGACCTTCTTAGCAAATAATATAATATGTGAGTTAGGGAGGGTGAGAAATAAGTGTTGTTAACCCTTATTCATTACAGCATGTTAACATGCTGTCACCATTTGCTTTCTATGGACTAGTAACTATGCTGATAACTTTGCTTCTGATAATATGTTTCCTTGTATTATCTAAGATACTGCGCCTGAGAAAACGGCATTAGTAAATAAATATTTCAAATGTGCACGTTTCCTCATTTACTCCACGTTCTGGTTTGAAATGATTGTATAACGAAAGAGTGCTTATGTGTTCCACTTAACCTGAGGTATTGTAAGTTCATGTTCTGGTTTGTCTAAACATTGGGAGTTTGTTATGACCAATGAGACACTGTAGCTAGCTCGGTAAGGGGTTTGTTGGGTACTAAGGTGAGTTTTGGGTCATCCTAATTCGCTGAGGTTCCAATCCTCTGTGCACAGTTCTGTTGGAGAACAGAAACCCTGCTACATGGCGCCCATACGTTGGTGGTCTTATATCATGACACTCGAGTAGTATATCATTCAAACCTTAACCCTTTCACTATCGTTTCCGGAAAACGGTGGTGTCGGAAAAACCTACCTATTTTTTAAATAGGTCTTTTCAAGCTTGAATCTATCTAAAACGGTTTCTTTGAATTGCTACCCAGTTGTGCTACAAAGTTTCCTTTGTTTTTCAGTAGTTCCGGTGTGATCATGGCGCAGGCTGTGAACATCCCGCAGCATAGTCGCATTGCGGTGCGCAACCATTTACAGACCTACCAGGTCCCTGTGGATGGCTTAGCTGTGATCTTAGTGGTGTGTGCAGATCCGGCGTACCCTTTCGAACTATTTTATTCGTGGGTAATGTTTCCGGCGATAGACGCAAATTCTGGTGTGTTCCACACCCTCACCTGTACCGGCTGAATATACACCGTACAGGGCACTGGAAATACCTATTGATCATTGGCAGCATCGCGTTTGGTTTGATGGCGCCCTACCCCACCCTTTGTCCGCTGCGAGGTTGGGTCCTTTGTCCATTCCAGGCACAAATTGGCCTGCATTGGGTGGATTCACCCCGCACCCGAATCACGGCGCTTGTCCCCTAGCGGATATTCGCAGACTACATGTTGTTTCGATTGCCGTGATTCGTGCATTAGTGCAATACATAGGTCGACACCTCCCGGGTGGTCCACCGGGGGGTCCGGCTGTTCAAACGGAGCATGGTGGTTTAAAGCTCAATCCGGTTATGGTCAATTCGGTTTTTGGTAAGCGCCCCAAGGATAAAGATGAATTCCCTTTCTGGCTTGCCGAGAAATTTGACCAACTGGAAACTGTGTTTCCAAATTCTACTCCTGCTGATAAACATAGAATGTTGACGATTACTTTACCTAAGGATTTAACTCCTGAACTCGTTGACTGTGAAAGCTGGGGGAAAACTTTTGCGGCTGTTTATGCGAGGTGTTTCGGCACCCCATCTATGTCCGTACTGCCTACGATCGTTAAACGTGTTCAGGATGATCACGGACCGGAAGCAGCGGTTGAATTGGGTATGCGCCTGTGTGGTCCTTTTGAGATTGTTAGCGATCTCATCCTCTCCAATATAAAGGGAGATGCAGTGAACTTTCAGATGTCGAATGCTTTGGCTGCTCTACCCGATGCCGAAAAACCCCGACAGTTGGCGAAGATCGTTGTGGACGCATATAAAACTATAGGTCGCACAAGTAAAGGTCTGAAGTATTTTGCTATCAAGGAGAAAAAACAACCACAAGGGCATTCTGCTGAGGCAGATGTCCAGCCCAAGTCCAAAAAACAGAATTGGCCTAAAAAACAGAAACAGAAACAGGGGAAGCAACAAAAGCCGATTCAGGATTCTTATCCTGCGCCACAAGTTTCTGCGCCGACAGAGAGAGTTTATGACTTGCGCGATCGCGCGATGATTAAATCACCTGATCGATTTCAGGTTTCTGATCAACGCTCTCCTCGTTCCTTTCAGGACTCATCAGCCGCGAAGACGGGTGGAGGAGGAGACGGGAGGGGACGTGGTGGCCAACAAGGACGTGGCCAGCCCCGCCAGACAGAAGGCGCAGGGAAGCAGGAGGATTCTACGCCAAAGAGACCGCAGTTTGCGAAAAAGAAAGTCGCAGCCTTAACAGCGCATCGATATGCCACAAATAGTGAGAACGCGGCTTCGGAATCTGACGTGGGCTCTGACCTTGCTCCCCCTGAACGACTTTATGAAATTGTCCTGTTAATTGAAGGTGACATACAACGTACCATCAAAGGGGTATTTTGGGAAAATCTTTCTTCTATGTATGATATTTTGCTTTCGGAGGCTGACTGGCCCCCACCTTTTGTGCTCGCGGCGCCGCGAGGGGAGGAGGTAATCCTCCCCAGTTTCGCGAACACTGTCTCGAAAGAGCATGCGCAGCATTTTGCAGAAGAGTGGGCTCGGGCTCTCGCACCGGCTCTGTACCGTAACCAATGTGGTTGGGATAAATTGTCCCCGTGCCACGAGATTCCATTGCGGTCTCAGCCGCAGCCTCAACCTCAATATCCCATTCGGCATGAAGCAAAGGCTTCCGTCGCGGAAATCCTTGAACAATTGGAATATCAGGGAGTTATTGAAACGTGTGTGTCACCGATGAATAATCCTCTTTTTACTGTGACCAAGCCAGACGGATCGTATTGTTTGGTATTGGATTACCGGCATTTGAACTCGCATTGCCGTAACTGTGCAGTACAGAATACTCACGGCTCTGCCCTAGTGGATAGTCTAGTGCGTAAGCGTTTTAAAACAACGCTTGACATATCCAACGGTTTCTATGCCCACAGATTGGATAGCTTTAGCTCCCAATGGACCAGTTTTACGTGCGCTGGGGTCCAAAAACAATTCCGGCGTCTCCCAACGGGCTATAAGAATAGTCCTGGTATATTTACCGCACGCATTGTCTCTCTTTTGGAGAGAATCGACCCAGATGCTTGTTCGTATGTGGATGACTTATATCTCACAGACGACGAAATTTGGGAGCATCTGTGTCGTGTAAATTCGATTATTTGTAACTTTGCAGACATGGGTTACAAGTTTAACTTTGCAAAATCGCACATTGCTGAGTACACAGTGTTGTTCCTGGGCTATGAGCTCAACAATGAAGGTAGAGGTTTGGCACCTCACTTCTTGGAGAAATGCGCACAGTTGCGCGCTCCTACAACACTGAAAAAATTACAGTCTTTACTGGGCTTTTTAAATTTCGGGAGGACATACATTCCGGAATATGCCCAGCGTATCAAGCCTTTGTATGCTTTGATACAACCAAATTTTTCCAAATCATGCTGGCTGCCTGAGCACTCAGCCATCTTGCAATCCTTGCAGGCTGATCTGCTCGCTTCTAAATTCTTACTGACTCGTGATAACCACACCAACCTGGTGATAAGAATAATTCCAGGGACAGTGGGTTTCACGTACCTCACTTTTAATGAAGGAGACACAGTACCTATTGCTTACAAGTCACACTTGTACACTTCGGCTGAGATGCGATTTCCCACTGTGGAGAAGGTTTTAACAGCTGTGCAGATGGCGATTGTTAAGGAACGAGCTCTGTCACAGGGGAAACGCATGTTGGTTGTTACACCCTGTCCTCATTTGGAGGCAGTCACGAAAGCCAGTGTACCAAATTCAAAAGCTTTGCACCCTCGGTGGATTCAGTGGGCTGCGTCCTTGACGTCCACGGATGTCACGTTTATTTTTGACGCCTCTTTACGGTCGCAAGAGTACTTGCAGTATGAATTTGTTCATCCTGCTCCTCTCGCTATGCGACCTTTGGAGGACTTCCATTGCATCATTTACACTGATGGTTCGGCGCAGGTTGCGCATGGCTCTAAACATGCCTACGTTTCCGCTTGCGCCATTGTGGTCGGTGCCATGTTGAACGATGAGTTCATATCCAGGGAAGTGCACACGCTGCCTCTGTGAGATTGCACCGCACAATTGGCAGAGCTTCGTGCTCTCTTACTAGCGTTGGAGTACGCTGATCCTGGTGTTACTACTCTTATTGTAAGTGATTCTTACTACTGTGTCCAGTCTTACAATGAAAACTTGTTCTTTTGGATTCAGAATGATTTTCGTGAATCCAAGGGTAGCACAATAAAACACAAGATGATCTGGGTTCGAGTGTCGGAGCTTAAGGCTACGTTGCCGCTCGTTTTTGTAATTCATACTCTCGGCCATCAGCGTGTTGGAGTCCACGCTGTCGGTAACTTGCTTGCTGATGAAGCGGCGAAATCAGCGGTGTCTACATACTTAGTTGCAGCAGTTACACGGTCCAAAAGTAAGATTGATAGTGACATTTTGGCGGCTGTTGCTGCCACTGAGAAGGGAGGTAAACATCCTACGGGGTTCCCTTCGAAGTACACATACCATTTAAGTCCCGAAAAGGTTCCTTTTGTGAAAATTCCTGATGTTGGAGAACGTTTGATTCCCAACTCGGATCGCAGGGCTGATTTGATTACAGCGGCACATGAAGGTGTGGCGTCTGCGCATGCGGGCGTCTCGGCCACTGTGACTCTATTACAACAACGTTTCTGGTGGCGGGGACTGTACAAACGGACACGTGATTATGTCCTTCTTTGTGACATTTGCCAGCAGATTAAACCTTCGACTGCTGCGCGTCCGCCACAGACACAGTTGTACATTTCTAATAAACCACTAGGTTGTGTTTATTTAGATCACTGCGGTCCTTTTTCCTCTGATACTGCGTACAAGTACATCCTAGTAGCAGTTGATTCATGCACACGCTTTGTGTGGGTCTGGCCCCACCGCAGCGCTGATTCACGGACTGTCATTAGAGATTTGCGTATCTTTGTAGGGATTTTTGCCTGTGGTACCTTCCATTCGGATCAGCGTCCGGCTTTCGCCTCTAAGGCGTATAAGGATGCCATGAGTTCGTTGGGGGTCCAAGTCAAGTTTTCGTCTCCCTACAGACCTGAGGGTAATAGTGTAGTGGAGCGAATGAACCGTGATTTAAAGCAATCTTTGACAGCTCGAGTTATAGGCACTGGCAGAAACTGGCTAGCCCACCTCTATGGCGTGCAGCGTGCTCTTAATAATCTCCCTAGAAGGTCTCTGGGTGGGCGGACCCCATATGAAATGCTCTTTGGCATCAAGACGTACGTCCCTGACCTTGACGGTCTAGTCTGCGTGGCTCGCGCCGCAACCTTTGACGTAGATGAACATTGTAATGTTTTACAGGATCTACAAAAGACCAGAGACAGCCTTGCAAAGGAACATTTGCCCTCCACGTCGGATGCTGCGTTGTAAATCCCGGTAGTCGGCTGGCTACCCCAAGTTGGAGAAATGGTTCGAGAGAAGATCGATAACAAGAAAGAATTTGGTCCTTCCTATCGAGCTACGGTTCCAGTCCTTGGTGTGAAGGGCACAAGAACAGTCATTTTACCACCACTTCCTGGTCGTAAGGAAAACAGGTTTATCTCTATTGACAATGTCAAGATACACAGAGTGGCCGATTCTTCTTAGCATGACACCGGCTGTTTCCTGTCCTTCCATTGTGAGAAATTCAGTTTTGCCCACTGCTTCTAATCCTGAAACTGAAGTGGCCATCGAATTACCTGCACTTTCCAGTCCTTTATTAAGTACTTTGCCCGGTACAAACCATGATGAAATAGACTATACTTACTCCACTGACATGTCCATGCCTGACCTGCAAGCACGTTTGGCCACAGAATCCAGATTTTCATTTGACAATGTTTCCAATGCCTCGAAAAGACCCTCACGTTTTGCGGTTTATGCCAGCTTATTTAAAAAACATTTTTTGATTCCCCCTTGGACATATATTTGGCTGGTGCTTTTTTCAATTTACCTTTTTATGTCAATTGGGTTTGTGTTTTATTTTTTTCGAATTATGAATGGACACTATGTCGAAGAAAGAACATGCATTCGACATCTCAATGGAACTTTGGCTCCACTTTCCTCATCACATTCTGCACACAGAATGAGAAGAGACTTGACTTTTGTTAACATCACTGCTTGGCCTGTCCTTGATGGGATAGTGTAGGATGCCGTTAGATTTCAAATTCATGGCCCTACTGAGGTTGTTAATGTCCCGAATGTGCTTAGGGTTAATATGGGGGATGTAGTGAAACAAAACATTCGCTCTGATGATTGGGATGTTCAGGCCGTAGAATCTTTGTTTTCTGATTTGAAATACTATGCTGCCTTTGATGCTGAGGATTTATACTTAGAATCTGCTAATTATGGTGATTTGTTTTGCTTTCAACATTTTGGCAATCACTTCTTACACAAAACGACTTCCAGAAGGAATACTGTAAATTATACACAATGGGAGCATTGCCCAGCTCCTAAACAAGGCAGTTCAAGTACTTTTTTGAGAAAGTACACTTATTTTACTGACTTCAATCAGTCTAATCCCGAGTCCTTTTATTTCAAAATGACACAAAAGCCTATGTCCAAGGTTAGACATACCGATACCAAATTATTGTACTCAAAGTCCTTTCTTGATCAGCTGGCTGTTGGCGGCTATGAATTATGGAAGGAAACTATTGACTTAAAATCTGTTTGGGGTTCTAAAAGCTGGCAGGTACAAGGTATTGAGGCTTTGCACCGTGCTTGTCTCATCCCGAATCAAATGTTGTTTTTGAATTTTTCTATTTCACAGACGAAATGCTTTGGATTGGCTACTTCTAAAAAATTAAGTTCTCCGACCATCCCTGAGTTAGGAGAATATTCTGGCTGGAGTAATTATTCGAAGTTTTCGATTAGGGACTTACAGACCCTATTGCTGAATTCATCCTTTAATATATCCAGTTTGGATCCAAAAGGTTGGCTGGTGTGGCACAGAAGTGTTGATTCATGCCAGCACCGTTTTCTGGGTTTATCTGATGGCTTTACACAGGTCAGACCTGATCCACGTTTTGAAACTGAACATTCTGTCACTACTTACTCTGTGGGCAAATTATGTCAAAGTTGGCTGAAACATTCTAAATTGTCTGCAGTTAAATTACATCTTGCAAAGTTAAATGATGATGTAGATTTGAATGATTTCATCAAAGGCCCGGCTAGTGGTAGATCAAAAAGATGGATATATGCTGTTTACAATGAAATCTGGAAGACATCACAGATTGAGGCAGCGACACGCCTTAGAGCTATAGATCAAGCCAATCTAGAAAAAGTGCTTGCTGTGGTGGATAATAGTATTAACATGCTTTCTTCCCGCATTTACACTTTAGATAATATTGTGTCTTCTGTAGTGGATATTGTACATGATGAAGTGTCTGTGTTGTACCATGGTCAGAATCAATTACGTTCTATCATGCAATTTGCATGGACCCTTCAAACGCTTAAATCTGGCAAGGTGCCATGGCCCTACATGAATGTTTCTTCTCTCTTTTCCCCCTTTAATTTGACTGACAAGCAGCGCTTGCTTTCCATGCGAGATGCTTCATTTTCTATGTTACATATTGAGAGATTGGAGTCCCTGCCTTTTTCTGTGGCAGAGGCCAACGCTGCAACGTGGCTTATCCACGGTTTGATAACATTACCTTTTGCTTTATATAAATTTACAAATTGTATGACATATGTTGCCATAGGTCGCTATGAGCCCTTAGGTAGTGCTTTTCTACATGAAGTCTGGTCCCTTCCTTTCGCTTATCGATGTTTGAAAGACGGCCAGGAGGTTTATCTGAATGGGGAGGAGTGTACAGAAACACCAGACCACTCGCTAATGTGTAGGCATATACAATTGCACGGTTCTTGTAACCAAGACTGGCCAAACTTGGCCTGTGTTTTAAAGGGGACTCCAGTTCCTGCTATCACCCCGACTTTTACCTTGCTGGGAAACGGAAGTTATTTACTTTTAAATAATGAGGATTGTTGCGGGTTAATTAGAGGAGTTGCTTATGTAGTAACCGTAACTGAGCGTGTAGTTTGCTGCAGAAATGTTCTGTACCCACCCACACATGAGAATAGGGATGTTTCCATCTGGCCACGCATCCCAACCTTGACAGCGGAGTTCAACGGCATGAGCAGAATAAGGGCTCTATTGTCCCAGAAAGAAGTGGCCTTGAGTTCGGCTAGGGAGACTTTCGTTCTTCACATAGCAAATACACGGACTGAGGTTCAGGCCCTTTTAAATACTGATTTACCGTTGCATTTCAGCGTGATGGTACATTCTATCTTTAACGCGTCCTCCACAACTGGGCTGGCGCATTTTTTTAAAACTGTTAGCAGTGGTCTTGTAACTTCATTTGAAAAAATCTTTGGAGTCATCCCTGCTTTCTTCCATTCCATTTTTTCAGGTTTGTTTGGTGGATTCCCGGTTTTACTTGCACTAGCGGCAGCCATTCTAGTGGTTGTTTGCTTCCTTAAATATGGATGCCCCACATGTGGAAGGAGCCTCCCAGCCCCTCCTACCGCTGTTTCGCAACCGGATGCTTGAATATTATGGCACGCTGCCGCTTGCGATTTTAAGCACGGCATATGGATTATCGTTTCGATTTTCCTACTTCACCTGTGCCCAGCCTGTGTTTCATTGCCTAAGCTGTGATTTTGACTGGGCCATTGATTTGTGTCTCTGCGGACCAGTTTCTCCTGAAGTCGACTTTAATCAGCTGATGAGTCCCATCGTTACTCACGAGTTGGTTTGTACTGGCGACAGGATTATGGCCTTAGCAGCGATGCATGGACTAATGGGTCCTTGGAACATTCTTACAGCAGCGCAAGATTTCTTGGCACTGAGCTTTCTTGAAAACCCACCGAGTTGTCCTCTGATGGTAATAGGGGCTCCGGTACTGGGAGAACACGTTTGTTCTTTTCCTCTTTTGAATTGGATGGCTGAACTGTTTTCGGATGAAGACGGTGATTTCCTGTTGGAGGCTGTTGCTGCATATTTTGCATATTCGGTCTTGCCTTGATGACCCTTATTGGTTTATGATGATGCCCAAATATTTTTTTGCATTTTTTCACCTCCCAGTCCTATTGACTTGAGTGCTGTTGAATTCTGAAATTGACATTTTTTGGATTTTGGATTGGTTCATGTAGTTTTTTATAATTATAAAGTTGTTCATAGTTCTTGAACTCTGCTCTCATGAAGTTGCCCTTATCTTATCTTATCTTATCCATGCTCGGATTATGGGGGGGTGTCATATTGCTACTGTTTATCTTTATAATGTGTTAAGTTAGCATAGGCTTATTAAATGTTTAAACGCCATTTTTCCTTTTGCTGCTTCTGCACACGACACTTAATTGTTGATTTAGCTTTCAACCTAGTAGCCCGTTGTGGTTTACATGAGAATAATATGTTATTGCTCTGCTATCAGCTTTGCTTAATAAACTATGTCTGTACAGAGAGTGCTGAAGCTTCAGGAATAACACGATACAGAATTGTTATGAGGTCTGATCTCCGCACCTTTATAGAAATAACATAAGTGCAGCTTCTGCCAACTTTGGGCTTTAGGCGGGTTTTATATGGCTTTGCTTAGAGCACACATACACACTTGATGCTGTTCGCATGCAGAGAGAGCTGGTGTATGCTGATGTGATCTCTTCATTCTAGGATCCTGAGGTATGGGCCCGCCCTGTTAAAACCCAAAGAGACCTTCTTAGCAAATAATATAATATGTGAGTTAGGGAGGGTGAGAAATAAGTGTTGTTAACCCTTATTCATTACAGCATGTTAACATGCTGTCACCATTTGCTTTCTATGGACTAGTAACTATGCTGATAACTTTGCTTCTGATAATATGTTTCCTTGTATTATCTAAGATACTGCGCCTGAGAAAACGGCATTAGTAAATAAATATTTCAAATGTGCACGTTTACTCATTTACTCCACGTTCTGGTTTGAAATGATTGTATAACGAAAGAGTGCTCATGTGTTCCACTTAACCTGAGGTATTGTAAGTTCATGTTCTGGTTTGTCTAAACATTGGGAGTTTGTTATGACCAATGAAACACTGTAGCTAGCTCGGTAAGGGGTTTGTTGGGTACTAAGGTGAGTTTTGGATCACCCTAATTCGCTGAGGCTCCAATCCTCTGTGCAGTTCTGTGGGAGAACAGAAACCCTGCTACAGACCTTTGTATTCATCAAGCTGTTTCGCCATCTTTGTTTGTTGATCTAACAATTGAGTGACTTACTGTTTCAAGACAGCAGTGTCTTTGTTCAATTCCGCTGTGACGTCCTGCACTTCTTTCACCCGAGAGTCCATTTTGCGAAGGTCGGCCCTGATGAGGGAGACTTCTACATTCACAGTATCAATGCGAGTCTCTAAGGAGGTCTGCACTCCTGTGATGGCCGCCATGATGTACTGAAGAGTTAACTTGTGCTGTTGCGGTGAATTCAGCTGCGTCTTCTCCCCAGAGCCTGACCAAGCAAATTTTACCAGTTTGTTCTGCGCTTGTGTTTTGGCACCTTTACCGGACGCCATGAGGTAGAGTGTTTTGGCCCTGTTGTGACGGAGGTAAGCGGGATCAGCTCCAGTACTCACCGCCGCCAGCCCAGGAGGGAAGAGAGACCCCCTGGTGGCCTTTCAGGTTTCCTGGCCAACCGACCCTCCAGCAACAGGATGAGGGATGAGAAGTGGAGCGCCAAACAATGCACTCGGAGGCGCCCCACAAGCACAGAATCTGTTGGTGCGTCACTCCGCCATCACTAGCAAGTCTCCGGGTGACTATTTCTTGTTTAGGGCAGCAGTGAAGAAAACAAATAGGGCTATCAGTTAAGTGATAAGAGTATCTACTGGTCTCTTTTTCAGGGTTTATAGTTATCCACCACACAGTATATTTAACCACCGACGGCTGCACAAGCTGAAGGCGGTACTCCAGGGTACGTCACTGCTTCTACCAGTTGTACCGGATGCCACTGATGGAGCGCTCTACCCGGCGCTATGCAGGACTATCTGGAGGGGGTCCCCAGTAGAAGTTTACATGCAGAGCCCAGCGCAGGATGGAGAACTTTGCGGGCGTGTCCAGTCAAGTATTGCACTCAAAATGCCCCCCTCCTCCCTTTGTGCCCTCGCAGGCCGTTGGGTCACGCACTGTAGTCCGCAGCACACACCACTGATGCCACACAAAACCGGAAGCCCAGGCCGACAGCAAAGTGATGCGGCCTAGCAGGCCGCAGAGACTGGGGTCCCGGGAGTAGTGGCAGCTGACGCATTTTCCCCAGTGCGTCCCACGGTTCCACGCAAGGGCTGAGCAGGGAAAAAACTAGTCTTGGCGCACCCTGCCCACCACTTCATCGCTAGCCCAGCCGACTTCATGTGAAGTCTGATATGTCGGCTTGTTGGGCCCGCAAAGCCGGGGCCTCAATTTATGCAGCACCGCAGGCTTGTCCTGCTCCGGTAGTCAGTGGGGGTGTCGGGCGTTCAAGGCTGTGGGAATTTGCTGGTCATCTGCTGCCCTTCTGTGCCACTGTCGATGTTGGCCGGCCTCGATGGAGATAATTTGCTGCCGTACGCCCGTCGCTTCCACACCTTCAGCCAGTGAAGCAAGGACATGCCTCCATGATGTGCTGAGGCTCCGGCCGCACACGACACTGCTCGGTGGATTTGAACCTCCACTCCACAGTGATCATCCTCAATCGCTGTCCCGGGACTCCAGGGCCAGGACCTTCTTGAACAGGGGAAAGTTATTCAGGATTGTGCATGGATGTTTAGCAGGATTAGCAGCGAGGGCTCCGGAGCCGCGTTAGCCTGTAGGCATTCCCTTCGGCTGCTAGCCACACCCCTCAACGTCAGTATTTTTGACTGATTTGGCCGGCCGATATTTCTTGCCACAGCATGGCCTCTTGACTTCCTTCTCGCGAGTTGAGCAGTCTTTTACACAGCTTAATAAATGTGCTAGCTCTGACGCCCTGATGATCCAAGAGACCAAACTCAAGCCTGATCGGAGCCGGTGATGCAGATTTTGGCAGGTGCCAGACTCACTTGAAAATTCTGGTTGTTATTTTATTCAGCATAATAAAATCACTCCCCAACATTATCTCTCGACCGTATGTTAGATAATTTGTGACCTTAGCCTTCGTAACTGTCAGAAGGGGAGATGGGCTAGGACCAAATGACTGTCTTGCGAGCTTCATTAGTGCGCCTTCAAGTAACAGTGCTTTTGCTTTAACCACTTCTTTCTGTTTTAGGAAGGATCCCATGGAGTCCATATGAATGCCCAAGTATTTGTACGATGTCACTGTTTTGATGCTTTTGCCATTAAAAAAAACACCCGCCGCTCGGGTGCTCCGCTCTCTGAAGGTGATGGACTTTGTTTTTGATAGATTTAGTTACAGGGCATTACTTATTGTATAGGGAAGAAGCTGGTCAAGTGATCTCTGTAGTCCGACCCTTGTGTGGCTAAATAGAACAAGGTTGTCTGTGTATAGCAAATTACTAATACAGGATCCACCTAATTGGATAGTGGGAATTGATGTTGTCCAATAGTCTGTATTTTTCTTGAGACGTGATCCCTCTCCCAACTTTTTGCGGATCCATGTATTTGAGTGGAGTTGGGTTATGGCCTTTAAAAGGTCGGGGTAGTCCCCATTTTTGCAGTTTGTGCCATAGCAGGCCTCTGGGCACCCGGTTGAAAGCCGCTTTAAAATCGACTAGGCAGCAGTGTAATGACGTTTTTGAAACTGCTGCTTTCTCCATCAGTACAGATAAGGCGAGTAAGTTGCTGGTGGTACCTGATTTGGCCACAAAAGCGGTCTGGTTAAACGGCAAAAGCTGAGCTTTGTGTGCCCAGGATGACAGCTCTTCCGAAAAAAGTTGCATAATGTTTGGATTCCATGTCTAAAAGAGCTATTATCCTGTAGTTTTTGGGATCAGCTCTCCTACCTCCCTTAAAAATGGGGTGAATTATGGCTCCTTTCCACGATTCTGGTATGCTGTGAGTGAGCCAGCAGTATGAAAATAAGGGGGCCAAGTGTTCAGACCACAACTTAGGGTCAGCTTTGAACAGGGTCTGCGGGAGACCATCAGGCACTGGGGCCACAGCTGACCGGGCGCTGCTGATGGTGCGAGCAGTATGGTTTCTCAGGACTTCATGGGCGATGATGGGACGTTGACAAAAGATCATCTTGCTGATTCACACTGTCAGTACTGTTAGTGCCTGAAGCTGGGGTGGCAGATTTATTTTGCATGATTGATGTGCCATCACTAATTATTTCTAGTGATGCCTGCATGGGTTTGCATGATAAATGGATGTTAGTTTGGTCATCTCCATTTATATGTTCATTGAAGTGGTCTGTTAAAAAGAGAGCCCCTTCGGCTTCACTTATCTTTGCACAGCATAGCCTGCTTGCGCCCAATGACCTCCTATTCACAAGTGACCAAAATAGCTTTGAGTTGGAATTTTTGCTGGTGTGTACAAATTTCAAACAAAACTGGTCAACAGTTTTTTGTTTGTCACTGTGAATGGATATACTAAATGTTTTTTGAGCTTGCTTGTATTTGTTAAATGCGTGAGCATCTTCCAGGCGTTTCCTGGCATGACGGAGAGCAGAGTTGCGTTGAGTTTTAAAAAATGTTGTCCCGGCTGAGATGCGTAATTGATTGAAGGTTGATGGATTACGTGAGGAAGACGGGAATTCACTGAGTAGTTGTTGTGCGAGAAAATCCCATACTTCATTTGGTGCACCATCCACAGTGCGCCATCCTCCTAGGAGAACTCTGCATTATCCATTATTGTAGGGATTGAGTAATCTGTCCACTTCAATCTTTTAAGATTCTCTGAGCGGGTGCCAATTGCTGTATGGCCAATTGCCAAATGGTGGGTGACATTGAAAGATAGTTACAACAAACAAGTAGTCCCTAGTTGGCCTATAGATAAGGCAAAGAGAGATTCCTCAGTTAGATTAACATTGGGGTAGGGGGAAGGGCGGGGGAAGCCAATCGGCTAGGGGATGCCATCACCACATGAAAAATAAATCACAAAATATGAGGGAAAAATTTTTAAGACACACTTCAAAACACAAGGTGTATGTATTTGCACAAATTTTTAATACACAGTATACAAATATTGATATAAAATGTCAGTATAAAAAAATGTCAGTATAAAAAAACATAAAAATGTACAATGAAATGTACATGGGTACCACGCAATAATTTAAAAACACAAGAACACAAGATTGTCGACGCAGCGTTTCGGTTTCTAGGATTTGACCTTCATCAGGACAGGGTTTCTTGAAAAGGAGAAGACGAGATCCTCTCTGTTGGGTTCTATGATTGGGTTGTGACATCCAATGTTGTGGTGGCACGATCTTTTGGATGATATAGTAATTCTTAATACATGGTATTCGTGGTGTGACCGTTAATCTTCACACCGATAGAATGGTTCGAATACGAACTCTATGGAGGCTACCTTCTTCAATTGGTGAGTCTCCATGAGGGTCCTGTACTCTTAAATCAATTTGGTATTCTTGGTATACGCTTAAATCTTAAAACACCGCTGGGGTTGATGAAATGGGTCTCTTTAGAGGTTACTTTAATCAATTGGTAGCTCTCTGTGGGAGTCCTCGGGCGTCCTTATGTCATTCATAAGCAAGGTAGGGGAGAGCAGGTAGCCACCGTTTGTTCAATGTTCACTGGTCAGCTCCAGGTAAATCTAATTTTAATGTATTCCTTAGAGTAATACTGTTGTGCCGTCGCAGGGAATAACTTGCTGCGGGGGACTATGTAGTTTCCACGCTGGGTATGTTGTGTCACCAGGCTCATGAGTATAGTTCGGCCTCCCTGCTACCTCGCGTCTCTCTTGTCCCGCCCTTCCCCCTACCCCAATGTTAATCTAACTGAGGAATCTCTCTTTGCCTTATCTATAGGCCAACTAGGGACTACTTGTTTGTTGTAACTATTGTGTCTCTCCTCGTCCCCTAACGGATTGTGAGGAGACCTCCCTTTTCATTTTTCTTGTCTATACACGGTTTGTTAACCGGGGAGGTGTTTTGTAACATACCTCAGAGCTAATCCTGCTCCTTAGGCCATTATGGAAGGCCTGAAAACACTGAGTTATAGGACATTGAAAGATATACTTATTATTTGAGAGTGATTATCTCTCTCGCCAGGTGATGCAATAAAGAGGTTCTCTATCAGAGAAAGCATTTCATTGTTGCTTAACGTGAAATCCAGAAATTAGTGGGTATGACCATTTGTTGTTGTCCAGGCTGGTGGTGTGTCCTTAGGAAAACGCCTGTTCAATGCAATATAACCCATACGGTTTGTTTGTAGGGCTATGTATTTTCCCAGTTTGCTCGGCCTGTTACCTGCGGGTTTGGATTGAACCGCTACTTTTGATGGAGCAGCTGGAAGTATGTTGTTGTATTCCTCAGTAGTGCTTTGGAAGAGGTTTGTGTTAAAGTCGCCTGAAATTAAGCAGGGTATGGTGCCACGTTCACTTGTTAAATTGCACATGATTTCAATCAGGCAATCAAATGTGGTATTTTTGTCACCTAGAATGGGGTGAAACGTAAATATTGAGCAGGAGCAACCGTTTGGCCGAGTTGGGGCTTCTAGCTCTACTGCCTGTGATCCATTCTTTGTCAAATACTAGATCGTTGATATTTAGAGATAATTTACAGACGACGTAGATCCTGAGACCGCCTCGGGTTCTTCCATACTTGTGCAATCGTACGGTGGGAGACCTGAATTCCAGGTAGCCTTAAATTGGGGTACTTGTTGCCGACCACGTTTCCTGGAGAAGTGCGATGTCGTGTCTTTTCAGAAATTCAAGAGTGTCGGGAGATTGAAGTTTCATGGCAAGGCCGTTGATGTTCTAGGAGCATAGTGTTAGAATAGGGTAGATGCTATTTCAGTCTTTAAGAGCTCGAGACAAGTCTACTGGAAGCCTGGTCCAGTCAGGCCTTATGATCGATTGACCTTCTGTCACTGGCTTGTTGTTTTCTGATGGAGAGCTCCTTTGGGCCGATCTTAATATCGAGAAAGGTGGATTTCCTGAGTGAATAGAAGGGGCCAGACGGGTTGCTAATATTGAAGGGTACCGGAGATAGCTAGATGTTGCTAATTTGATGCCCCAGCTGTTAAATTGGTCTGTCTGCGATTGTACGAGTTCCTTTATTGCCTTGGATGCTAAGGTTATCAGGGTTGTTTCAGTTGATCGATTACTGTTGCTAGGTTTAAATTCAATTGAAGTTATATCTTCTGATTCCAAATTACCCAGTACTGGAATTAATTTGAAAAGTCTGAGAATATTCCCACAGTTTAGAATGTCACGCGCGCCTTGAGAAATATACTCCGGTACTACAACAATTTGGTCTGAGAGCTATCAATGGACGACTTATGCTCTGTAAGGATAATGAAAGGGTCAAACGGCTTTGAAGTATAATCCGATCTACGTTGGATTGTAGAAGATTGTTGCAAAGGGGCTACATGACCACTGGTAGAATTTGAGGTCACTTTGTTAAGGATTGTTTTGCACTTGATCACTGAGTCCGGTCTCATGGTTAATGTCTTTGAAGACCTTGCCTCATCGCCGTTGTTTGAATTGCCTATAGGGTGTTCTGAACCAACAGAGTACTTCCCTAATCTGGGCTTGCGTACTGATGTCAAGGGAAATGGTCTGGTGCCAAGGCTAGCCACTTGGTGGTTTGCAGCTGGGGCTCGCTCTTGAACTGCTTCATGCTCCACATTAGGTTGAGGTTGACCATTCCTTGACGTTGCTTGAAGGGTGAGCTTGGATGTTTGAGTTGGCTCAGTCTGAGTATGTAATGCTAATAATAAATTACTTGTTGGGGATGATTTTTGGTGTGTAGGTGGTTGATGGGCCGGAGTCTGACTACTGGTAATGCTGGTTGTACTTATCGGACCCGGTGATGTGATAGTTTTATTTTTTTTGAAGTAGTTGCTAATTGTGTTTCGAGTTTCGATTACACATTTATTGCGTTTTTACAACGTCTTTTTTTATCCCGCTTGCTCATCCTTTTATTTTATTTTATTTTATTTAATGCGATTTTATATAGCACGAACTTTACCCGAAGGTGTCAGAGCGCTTTACATAAGAACCAGTTGCAAAATATAAGGACTTAGGATTACACACGTTACATAAAAGATACAAACAGAAAAAAATTGCAAATGTACAAAATGCAAAGTCACATAAGGAAGAGATACAAATAGAAAGAAACATTGCAGATGTACCAATAGTAGAGTCACTCAAGGAAGAGATACAAATGGATATACTCTAAGAGTCACATAGGAATGGTAGAGAGTACAAAGGTCTACTGCATATATTAGTGATTAGAGTTATCTCTATATACATAGGGTAAAGATACAGATGGAAATACTCTAAGAGTCACATAGGAATGGTAGAGAGTACAAAGGTTGTTTGTTTTTCCAGCAACCGTGCTGGTACATTCAAACACCCCATTGCCTGTTGAAAGTATTCACTTTTGCGCAGTCGCCTGGACTGACCTTAAAGTGTTCGAGTCTTCGTTGGCTGATATATATTGGTGGCTAGAAGGACTCTTTGTGTTGACATTTGGATTTTCGAAAATGGGATTAACGGCTGGGCAAACTATTTGCTTGACTGACAACGGACGGTCAGGCGGTGCTTCGTGGCTGGCACAGCCCTGGTTCCTAATGCTTATCTTCTGAGCAGCTGATTCAGTTACATCTGATAGGCGGTGGACATGTTGTGGGATACAGGACTGCCCTGATAACAGCAGCTTCTTGACTTCAGTTAATACTGACGAAAGGAATTTGGGTAACGAGGAGAGGCTGTCAGTTATTGGAGAGCAGCAGCATACTGCTTGCGCTAGGTGAACTTTGGATTGTGCTTTTATAATCAGTGTATTTAGGCCCTCTAGTTTTTGATTGATCCCAGCAGTGTACACTGCAAGTGTGTTTAAAAGGTCAACCTGAAGGTTCAGTGTGTCACAGTGATAATTTAAAGCTGATACCGTTGATTGGAGGGTTTGCAGAAGTTGTGAACAGAGCACATTCTTGACGATCGAGCAGCGACTCGCCAGAGCTGGAGTCTTGTTGTGATCTACGCTGAAAAAAGATAGATCTGGATGTTAGAAATGGGGTTTCCAGTTGGCTAAGGCTTGCGCCAAAGCCAGGCAGAAACCACCACTCTAGTCAGGGCAAGGGAGTTACACGCCAAGGATAACCCCTGCTCACCCTCTAGGTAACGTGACACGAGCAGTAAGGCTTATCCCGGAGGCAATGTAGGTTAAGTATTTGCGCACGCACCCAGCAACAACACCCAAGGTCCACCACAAAGGAAACTCCACACAAGGTTATATATAAAAATAGCCTTTGTATTCTACCAAACACATTAGATAATAAACACACACTTTACAATGTGCCATAGGCATGGGCAGAATTTACAGGGGATTATGTACACGGGACAGGGCCACATGGACCACTGTCAGGAATTAGCACTTGGTAGAAATAGCACTTTGTGGGAATAACGCTTAGCACATAGCACATATAATAACTGTAGCACCAAATAACAAATGTAGCACACAACCAGTAACCACTGGTAAAAGGTAAGTACCACCTACGCAATCCTAAACATCTTAGGCAAATATCACGCAGGGAACCAGGAACTCACTAGTATAACCCATACTAGATAAAACAACCTCCTAAGCATAAAAAATGCATTCCGAGGTATAGGCCAGAAGCTTTAAACATGATAAATGAAGACCCATTCAGAGGTATTCACATTTGTGCAGGAAAGTACCCAGAACTGACCCCAGGCCAACCTGGCCTCTCAGGGGCTGAAACGCCCTGTGTCCAGAAAAGTCAGGGCAGGTTGCGCAGGCAGCCAAAGGAGATGCGCAAGGGTTCTCCGCCTAAACGTAGCAGCTGCCCACTAAGTGCTGGGCAGCTGTAGGACCTGAGCCGGTCACCGGCGTGCCTCGTGGCTCTCCTGTGGGCTCCAAATAAAGAAAATAGAGCCAAAACAACGTGGGAGCCTCGTGGGCCCGAGAGAAAAATGCTGCCCACTGTGGGGGGAGCAGCCCACTGCCGGCTGGGGCCGCTCTACCTCCCGAAATGCCCCTAAACTGGTGGAGCCTCTCGGGCTCAAACAATAATGCCGCCGTGTAGGTAGGAGCCTCTCGGGCTCTAAAGACAATATGGCCCCAAACGCTGGAGTCCCGCCACTGGGGACTCAGGATACAAAATGCCCCTGTCGTCGGAGTCCTCATCTGGGACTCAGAATAACAAAAATGCCCCCTTTGCAGGTGGAGCCTCGGGCTCTAACTAAAATGTCCCCCAGCACTGCAGAAACGGAGCCACACTCACCGGGTCTGCAGGGCTCCTCTTCAGTACTGCTTCTCGCGGCGTTCTGGGCGGTGCGTGGGGCTCTCCCTTGACCATGGGAGCCCCGCCAAACAGCCACCTCACACTATTGCACCAGCGCCTTCACCCGGTCCCTCTCCTGGGACCGGGACTTTACGTATTGAGCCTGCGAGGCTCAGCACAGCTTCACCCCGGCGGGGCTTCCGGGTTGGGAGCGTGGGGAAGCCCTCCCGGGCGTGGACCAATCACTGGGCACCCACCAGTGAGGCGGTAGGAGGCTCGGCCGGCTGGGACCAATCCCAGCATGGCCTTAGGGTGACGCCGGCGGCTGCTTTCTCCTGGGAGGACTCGGCCGCGGGAATGATTTTAACACGGGGTAGGCTCCCGTTATAATAAAAATAGAAAGTTCCTGGCAGGGGGGTAACCGGGCCTCCCAGATATCGAAACAGCAGCAATCCGGCTGGGTGGGCACCTGCTCGGAGATAAAGCAAAAAAAGGAGGGGGGTCCCCACGCCGGGGAATCCCTCGAGGTAGGGCTCTCTGCCCCAGTGGCGCAACGCGCTGTTTTGAGGGGGAGGCCAGCACTCCCCTAAGTACAGGCAGGCCACCCAAATCCCCCCAGGTCCAGGGACAAGGTCCAAAAAGAAATGAAGGAGGGGGGGCAAAGGCTGGGCCCAGGGGGCAGCTCACAGGGCCCTCCAGGCAGGGAGGCAGTCCCCAGTGGCGGTCCTCCTGGCGCCCAGCAGCAGCAGGCCCCCCTCAATTTAGGAACAGCAAGAGAACATTTTGTAAGGGGTCACAGCCCCTTTTAATACACAGAAAACCTTTGTCTGTGTCAGTAGGGTGGGGGAAAACCAGTCACAGCTGGTTTTGAAGCACTCTGATGTGCTCAGCCCCTCTCACTATTCACTAGTCAGGCTAGGGACATCAGTCGCACCACAGGGGGCGGAGCCAGCACTGTGTGGGGAAAGCCCAGCCCTATTCAGGTCCCAGGTGCACTCCTCCCACCCATCTGACTGTCAATCTCTCTATTCACCACCGGGGCAGACCCATCCTGACTCCTGGAGCCAGGCTCACCAGCCAGCTCCAGCCAATCACAAGCCAGACAGTCATTTCACCTAAATTACACAGACATGCCAACTTCTAGAAGTGGCACTTCCACACTATACACAATAACGCCGCACACATCATCGCGCAGCATTTAATCACACGAGTCCGCACATACCAAACTCGACCCTGCACTCCCCACGCATCAGGAACGACCAGGGACACATACATTCCCCATGCATTCCTATGGGAGGGTAGGCCAACCTTACCACACGCACGCAAAGTGCGCAGAAGCCAAAAATCACTAACACCAGGTCACAATTAAAAGCAAAAAGTGCAGGGGTGAACCTGCCAGAAGGGCCAAGTCCAACACAACCCCCTCCAAGCCAAAACGCAGGGTAGACCAATCACCACCGTGATGGGCTTCCCTGCTTGGGGCGATAGAACACGGACGCGGGCCCGCAACTGCAGGGACACCCTCCTGTCCTACGCCACGATGAACCCATGGGGTTCCTTCTAAAAACACTGTCTGGAACAACTGCGCTACCCCACTGGTACTCCCAAGCTGTCCGCGGCCAGGACCAGGCCCTGGGCCACCCAGGTGCCACTGGTCCTTGCCTATTCGCAGAGCGGGGGTAGGAACCCCTGGTACATAGTAGCCATTCTCCACTTTTCCTGTCTGTAGGACAGGGCTAGACTGCCACTGGTTCTCCAGCCTAGGGTCTACACCCTCAGGCGGACCAGGAGTCACAGGGGAGGTTCTCCTCCCCCTACCTCTCCGTCTAGGATTCCTCCTCCTCCTGCGAGGGGTACCCTTAGAACACCACTCTCCCAACCTAGGGGTTAACCCCTCAGGTTGCACCGGGGTCAGAGGCGGTCTCTCCCACCCTCTGCACCCCCTTCCAGCTGGAGCGGTACCCTTGGAAGATGAACCGGTCAGGACGCTGGTTACAGACGTCCTATCCTTCAGGTCAGGCTGAATCTGAACCTGGCCTCCCAACCTCTGGTGTAAAACCTTTGGTGGGATAATTGCCTGGCACTACAGGACTTCTGGGGACTTACACACCATCCCCCTGAGGCTAACACATGACTCATATGTTGTGTGACTGTCTGAGTGGCGCAGATCTCCCATCCCCTGTCCATCTGACAGTGCGTGAAGACCCCCAGAACAGAAGTGGCATCACCCGGGTCCCCCCAAGGGAATCTAGCCCAACTGGCTAGTACCTGGTCCACTGGTTCTTCCACTGGGGAACACATCCCCCATTCACTCCTCACTTCGGACTTCTGTGCCCTCCCAACTGGAGTGGCACTGCCGGACACTAGAACCATGGGAGCTCTATTTACAGACGGTCCAGGTTCTCTAGACACTAGGTGATCCTCCTCAAATGGACTACCAGGACAGCCTAGGTCCCCAACCTGGTGTTCCCTAAAGAAACCACCCAGGTTCTGAGACAGGGCTTCGGGCATCTGGGGACTCTCGGTCACACACTCACTCCCGCTCCACTGAGACAGGTAGTAAGCCCCTACACCCCCCTCACTACTCCGGGACCTAGCTGGGCTACTCTGAACCTCTTCCACCATGCTGGGCTGGAAGATACCTGAACCACTACTTTGGAATCACTGACCAATGACTCTTTAGAACCTCTGGCCCTTTCCCAGCGCTCTGCTTCATCTGCAAGCTCCAAAGGACAAAAGGAGTCGCAGCTCAACAGGTCCTGGTGCAACCCTGGACAACAAGTACTGAGCATTTGCTCTTTGACAACCATATTGAGCAGTCCATCCAAATCCGGTTCCGGGTAAAGCTTTATCCACTTGTCCAGGGCTTCATTACATTCACCCACAAACTCTTCCCAAGACTGGTGAGACAGTTTCCTACTGCCCCTGAATTTCAATCTATACTCCTCTTCTTGGGAAACAGGTACCATACTCTGGGAACTGGGAATGGGACTCCCTGAACTGGACTCCATATCGCTGCCTCCACTGGACTCAACCTTCCCTGGGGAATCAAGAAAACTACAACTGCGCTCAGGGGTTACTCTACCCTCCAGAGCTAATTTCTCTCTGGTGAAGGCCCTCTCGGCCTCCTCCATCCTCTCCTGCTCTAAGACCCTCTCAGTCTCTAGCTTCTGTTGTTCAAGGCCCAACGCCTTAAGACTCAACTCCTGAGCCCATAATGCCTTTTTCTCCTCTAAGGCTAGCTTCCTATTCTCCAACTGCAATGTCTGAGCTTCCATATGCTCATAGCTCTCCTTCTGGAGTTTCTCTAAAGCCAGCTGATGCTCCCTTTCTTCCCTCCTATCTACCCACTCCTCTGGGGACAGGGGAAGGGATGGGGGGCTGCTCCCGACACTGGACCCAGCAAGGGACCTCCTCTCTATGGGGTCTTCACTATCTACTGGCATCCATGCAGTGTCATCTTCTTCCTCCTCTTCAGACTCTTCAGGGCTCCCCTCAGACCCACCACCCTCACGGCGTGCGGCCCGGGCCCTTTCCTCCTCACTGCACTCAAGATCCCATTGATCCTTTTGCCATAGGATCAGGCTGTCCCTCCGTTTGGACTGCGTGTCTGACTCACCCACCTCTATGCCTCTCTCTTCACAGAACCTTACCAACTCTAACACACTGTATCTAAACAGACCACAAAGATCAAAAGCAGGCTCCATTTTGACGTTCTCGAGAAAAGTTTAACACAGGGATCCTAGGGATCTGAGCTAGCACAGGAGTACACAATTCACCAAGTATTCAGCAAGCTCCCTATCACAGAGAACCCACACTCATTTGCCCAGTGCAACACACCATTCATCCACACACACCCCCCCCCAGACCGGTGAGTCAGTATCTACTGTCCCTGAATCTCAACCTGCACCCCTCTTACTAAGCACCAGGTACCACACTCTGGGAACGGGACGGGGAACACATGTACTGGACACACTTATGCTGCCACCACCGGATCCCACCCTTCCTGGGGAATCCAGAAAATTCACACTGCACTTAGGGGATGATCTACCCTCCCGAGCTAGTGACACCTAACTCACAGTGCACAAGAAACACATTTCCAAAGAAATGAAATTTAGGACAAACTTAGAAACAATAATCCTCTTTTATGTGACTATCTAAAATGCAGAGTTTTGTAGTGGAGCCAGTTGTTGCTGTGGTACTGTGCAAACACAAATCCGGATCCCTTCCGCTGCCACCAATGTTAGAAATGGGGTTTCCAGTTGGCTAGGGCTTGCGCCAAAGCCAGGCAGAAACCACCACTCTAGTCAGGGCAAGGGAGTTACACGCCAAGGATAACCCCTGCTCACCCTCTAGGTAACGTGACACGAGCAGTAAGGCTTATTCCGGAGGCAATGTAGGTTAAGTATTTGCGCACGCACCCAGCAACAACACCCAAGGCCCACCACAAAGGAAACTCCACACAAGGTTATATATAAAAATAGCCTTTGTATTGTACCAAACACATTAGATAATAAACACACACTTTACAATGTGCCATAGGCACGGACAGAATTTACAGGGGATTATGTACATGGGACGGCCACATGGACCACTGTCAGGAATAAGCACTTGGTAGAAATAGCACTTTGTAGGAATAACGCTTAGCACATAGCACATATAATAACTGTAGCACCAAATAACAAATGTAGCACACAACCAGTAACCACTGGTAAAAGGTAAGTACCACCTACGCAAGACTAAATACCTTGGGCAAATATCACGCAGGGAACCAGGAACTCACTAGTATAACCCATACTAGATAAAACAACCTCCTAAGCATAAAATACGCATTCCGAGGTATAGGCCAGAAGCTTTGCACATGATGCATGAAGACACATTCAGAGGTAATCACATTTGTGCAGGAAAGTACCCAGAACTGACCCCAGGCCAACCTGGCCTCTCAGGGGCTGAAACGCCCTGTGTCCAGAAAAGTCAGGGCAGGCTGCGCAGGCAGCCAAAGGAGATGCGCAAGGGTTCTCCGCCTAAACGTAGCAGCTGCCCACTAAGTGCTGGGCAGCTGTAGGACTTGAGCCGGGCACCAGCGTGCCTCGTGGCTCTCCTGTGGACTCCAAATAAACAAAATAGGGCCAAAACAACGTGGGAGCCTCGTGGGCTCGAGAGAAAAATGCTGCCCACTGTGGGGGGAGCGGCCCGCTGACGGCCGGGGCTGCTCTACCTCCCAAAATGCCCCCAAACTGGTGGAGCCTCTCGGGCTCAAACAATAATGTCGCCATGTAGGTAGGAGCCTCTCGGGTTCTAAAGACAATATGGCCCCAAACGCTGGAGTCTCGCCTCTGGGGACTCGGAATAACAAAAATGCCCCCTTTGCAGGTGGAGCCTCGGGCTCTAACTAAAATGTTCCCCAGCACTGCAGAAACGGAGCCCCACTCACCGGTTCTGCAGGGCTCCTCTTCAGTACTACTTCCCGGCGGCGTTCTGGGTGGCACGCGGGGCTCTCCCTTGACCACGGGAGCACCGCCGAACAGCCGCCTCATGCTACTGCACCAGCGCCTTCACCCGGTCCCTCTCCTGGGACCGGGACTTTACGTATTGAGCCCGCGAGACTCAGCACAGCTTCTCCCCGGCCGGGCTTCCGGGTTGGGAGCGTGGGGAAGCCCTCCCGGGGGCGGACCAATCACTGGGCTTCCACCAGTGACGCGGTAGGAGGTTCGGCCGGATGGGACCAATCCCAGCGTGGCCTTAGGGTGACGCCGGCTGCTGGTTTCTCCTGGGAGGAATCGGCCTCGCGGGGATGATTTTAACACAAGGTAGGCTCCTGTTATAATAAAAATGGAAAGTTCCTGGCGGGGTGGCACCCGGGGCTCCCAGATATCGAAACAGCAGCAATCCAGCAGGGTGGGCACCTGCTCGGAGATAAAGAAAAGAAAGGGGGGGATCCCCACGCCGGGGAATCCCTCGAGGTAGCCTCTCTTTTGAGGGGGAGGCCAGCACTCCCCAAGCACTGGCAGCCCACAAATCCCCCCAGGTCCAGGGACAAGGTCCAAAAACAAATGAAGGCAGGGGGGGCAAAGTCTGGGCCCACGGGGCAGCTCACAGGGCTCTCCAGGCAGGGAGGCAGTTCCCAGTGGCGGTCCTCCTGGTGCCCAGCAGCAGCAGGCCCCCCCTCAAGTTAGGAGCAGCAAGAGAACATTTTGTAAGGGGTCACAGCCTCTTTTTATACACAGAAACCCGTTTATCTGTGTCTGTAGGGTGGGGAAAACCAGTCGCAGCTGGTTTTGGAGCACTCTGATGTGCTCAGCCCCTCTCACTATTCACTAGTCAGGCTAGGGACATCAGTCGCACCACAGGGGGCGGAGCCAGCATTGTGTAGGGAAAGCCCAGCCCTCCCCTATTCAGGTCCCAGGTGCACTCCTCCCACCCATCTGACTGTCAATCTCTCTATTCACCACCGGGGCAGACCCATCCTGACTCCTGGAGCCAGGCTCACCAGCCAGCTCCAGCCAATCACAAGCCAGACAGTCATTTCACCTAAATTACACAGACATGCCAACTTCTAGAAGTGGCACTTCCACACTAGACACAATAACGCCACACACATCATCGCGCAGCATTTAATCACACGAGTCCGCACATACCACACTCGACCCTGCACTCTCCACGCATCAGAAACTACCAGGGACACATACATTTCCCATGCATTCCTATGGGCAGGCCAACCTTACCACACACACGCACTTTACCCTGGGACCCAGTGGTAAAGTGCGCAGTAGCCAAAAATCACTAACACCAGGTCACAATTAAAAGCAAAAAGTTTAGGGGTGAACCTGCCAGAAGGGGCAAGTCCAACACAAGAGAAGTGTTAATATTGCAGTCCCCATCTGGGGGGAGGTGGGGTGTGCTTTTGTACTGGTGGAGTAAATTTGATGAGGTTATCGAAGGCAGCAATTTGATCTTGTATGAAGATGACTTTGCCTGTTGCTCGATTTGGATGCTTGATGCTGTTTTGCTCCCTGCAGGGTCATCCGTGATGGTTTGTAATTTAGGTGTTACAGGCAAGGGCAGCCTTGGATTAAAAATGGGCTGGGAATCCTCCCTTGAGGTGGTGATTCTCTGAATAAGTGGTTAGCAGGTCGTAGGGGAACTCTTCAGGTCCCTGTGATGGTGAACAGCACTCAGCGTCTTTTTGTACAAGGTGTTCGACCATTGCTAGGATGCTGGACAGAGGTGGGCTGTAACCTAGCCCGATAGGGCCCTCATTGATCATGGCCTTGACTCATATTAGAGCCAGATCTGGTATTAGGCGTGCCTGGATGGTATCCAATGTTGCGTTCTGTGGGTTTGATCTTGACTTTTGGGTTGCAGCAGTGTTTTTAAAATAATCCCTCAACGTTGCCCTTTTGGAGGTGGTTGCCGCAGGAACTGTTGCACCAGGTTTTAGTTCGGGGAGATTGGGACTGTCGGATAATGACACCCCGTAAGGCTGGAGTGCCATGAGGGCTCAGGGGCTAGGAGAAGGGTTGCTGAACATGTCCCGGTATTGCACTGGTCTGAGGTGTATCTAGCTAAAGCGAGGTCTCCACCATATGCATGTTTTCGAAGGATGACTCAGTCTTTGAGATTTTGATGTGGGTTTTGGGTGGCTTCTTCCTGACTCTCCCTGACCTCATCACAGATTGGGTTGGGGGAATACTGCACTCCACTTTCTGTGGTGAAACAAGAAACAAAAAAGTGAGTGCTGTCCTGAGTGGTGACCTTGGCACCTTCTGGACACCCGCTGGGCCCCTTACAACTACTGTATGGGGATTAGGGGGTGGGGGGTGGGGAGGTGTGGAGGGCGGCTTTCTGTGGCGAGCGGAGGAGGCAATTTCCCTTTGGTACCCTGTGGTGGCCACTGCTCATGTGGTAACCCCGCCCCCACAACCCGCAGCCCTGCACAGCACTGCACACACACTCACCGGGTCAATGCAGTGCCTTGAGGGGCTCTTGGTAGATTGGTAGATTTGGTTCTTGCTAGATCGGCGTGCTTGCAAAGAAAATGCGGATGATTGCTGGCTGCTGCCGGTCTAGCCCCGTGTTCTGTGCGGTCTCCCAATCTGCACCGGATCCTGATGGTGCAGGTGAAGCAAGCAAGGGCACGCCGGGAGACCGGGAGACCGCAAATCGCAGCCGGTCTGACCGAGCCGTGTCCGCGGGCTCCCAGGCTCACTTTTTGCAGCAGCCAGCTCTGACTGCTGTCCTTGCTTGCCCACTGGAGTGCCCCTGGTGGGTTGAAGAGGTAGGAGAGTGGAGGGATGAAGGGGCCGGGGAGATAGCACCGCACACCCCAGCACCCCACTTGCTGACTCTGCCGACTCGGCCCCCGCCACTCGAAGTTCCGTGGCTCTGGGGGTCCAAACACCAAACACCGGCTCTGGTCTCCTCTGCTCCTCCAGGCTCTGCTCCTCTGTGCGCTCCGCGTGGTACGTACTATGTGCTAAACTCAATGAGTTTGCTCACCAAGGGAGGCGAACTACACACACAGCAGAGTTCAGAACACAGCAGTCTAGGGTACCTCAAAGCGGTAACATATTTGGGGACACCTTTTTCAATGACAAGTGGATCCCGGACATGGGATTCCAGTGCAGGGCTGCTCACCTCAATTATGCTAGGGGAAATGAGTCTCATGGGAGAGGTCAAACACTAGTACAGACACCCCTGGCCAGGAAATCTGGGATACCGAGAGTAATAGGTACACATGGTTAGAATGGAAGGGACAACCCCTAATTGTATGGACACTTACACAGTATTCCTGTGTTTCAGAAGCAAAGGAACAACACCGCTTGGTTATACAGAGAAGTGTGAAGTATAGCTATGTGAGTGAGGGTCGAGCCCCGAACCCCGGCACCTACCTTATGTTGCCCTCCCCGGCACAAAAATGGAGCGATTGTACGAAGGGGAAGAGAAAGGTAAACAAAGGGTTAAACCTTCCCCCTGAGCTCTTCTGTACAGGCCAACGGCGAACCCACACAACAAGAGAGCCAATCAGCTGCCCAAGATAGCCCAGAAAAGGGGGGCCCACAGGAAGAAGGCACGCTGAACAAGGACGAAGGAGGAAGCAGTGAAGATCCAGAAGACGCCGTGAAGAGACGCCGAGAAGGAACCCGGACGCCAAAAGCAGAAGAAGGAGAGAAGTTTGTGATCAGCCACCAGAGCGGGGATGGTGACACCGAGGGCGACACTCCAGAAGACTGGAGCGAAGTGTGGTGAATGCACCCAGGGGAATCCTGCTTGCCGCCGCAACTCTGGAGAGTTGCGGCCTCAGCTGTGAGTGAGCTGGAGAGGTGCGAAGGAAGGAGGGAACGGGATTCTGTCTGATGCAGAGGAGGGGAGGAGCAGAAAGGGAACGTATGGAAGGCACCATTTCCCCTTCTCTTTCCACCACCAGTAATTTTGTATTGTTTCGTGACACCATTTTTCCTCATCTCCACGGCACCCTTATTGTTTTGTTTTCTCTTTTCTATCTTCCTCTGCACCTTGTGTAGGCACCAGCATGACTTTTATTACCGGAACCGGCAAATCGCGTGGGTGTGAATTAAAAACCAAGGAAGGGAGGGCCACCTATGCCAAACAAATAGGATTGTCAGCCTGGCCCTTCGTATATTGCATGTTCCACCTCTTTGGGCCTAACAAGAAGTAACTGACCTTTTTTTCTCTTTATCCTTTTTCTTTCTGAGGGCTAGGTATTTTCACATACAGGGTCTAAAGTAAGGGAAATCCTGGGAGAACACCCCTTTTTAGTCCTTCCACTTTCTCTTCTACCTCACTCACAACAAAGATCAGTCATGTTTCACTTTCTTTTCCCGGCGTGGTGGGCCCTGTACAACAAATATAAAAAGAAAGATCAAATTATTAACCACCTTCTCTCCTTTCTTTGTGCCTCCTGGGGATCCGTCCTTAATCCGCAGTCCATCCTGTGAGAAAGAAGAAGGAACAGTTTCATCACTACAACGAAGGAGGCAAAAAAACTGTTCAAAGGCAATTCAATCCTGTCCTACAATTATACTGTTCAATAAACAAGTCAAAATTGAGAATCTCATCAAGCCTGCTAGATTCTGTTTCAGCCCATCCCTCCCACAAGTGGTGTCAGAAGTGGGATCTGAGGAAATGGAGGCCGTCATGCATAAAATGGCTGATAACCAAGAGAAGCTAGGCAAGATCATGGAGAAGTTCCTAGCTGTGGCTGAAGAGGACCGCGAGAAGCTGCATAAAACCCTGATGGAACAAGGCCAGACCCAGGAAACCATGATCAGTAAACAGGCAGACACACTGGGCCAACAACGAGGCCACACTACCCTCCTGTCAGTTGTAATGCAGAAATACGTCAGGGGGAAGACCCAGAGTTTTTCTTTTCAAATGTTGAACCGATGGCAAGAGCTGATGCATGGCCTGTCGACCAGTGGGGGTAGTACTTCAGTCCGCAACTGTCAGAAACCTCCAAGCAGCCTATCAGGCAGCCAACCCACTTGGTCTGACCCCATATGAAGATATTAGGAAGATTATCTTAGAACGAATGGGAGTGGAAGAAGAAACGTACATAATCTGGCTTCGTCAACTTCGTGAAGGGCCACAAGAGACTCCCAGGGCCTTGTATTATGGGGTCCGTGATATGACAGATCGCTAGTTAAAACCCTTGACCTCTATAAAAGAGGAAATCATGGCGAATGTAGGTCTGGAACAATACCTCCCATACAAAAGTGTGTCTGTAAATACACTCAATTTACTCTGGAGAGAGTAGTAGAGATTGCACGTGCCTATAGCAGGGCACAAGAAATTCAAAAAGGGCGAGAAAACACTCAGTGGAGACCAGCAGGGGGGACAATACCAAAACCATCCAGGACTCCCTCCCCCAACCCCCCTGAGGAAAGCTGAGACCATCACGCTACTACCTGGACCCCCACCCACAACCGTGCAACACCCTATTAACCCAGGACCCCAGAGTTTGTACTGTTGGATGTATGGACACATTGCCCGAATGTGTCCCCAGAAAGAAGAACATATGTACATTCGACTCATAAAATCATTTTTCTGCACTCCAACAGAACCCAGGGGTGGACTGTATCACCAGCAGGTGATGATTAATGGGGAGAACAGAAAGGCTTTAGGAGGCACAGGATGTTTCCAGAATGTAATGCAGCCCCAGCCTGTCCCGAGAGGAGTCCAGACCATTACGGGAAAAATAATCATTCAGTGTGTATATGGTGACCAAAAACAATATCCCACGACCGAGGTCTGGGTACAACACGAATCATCAGTAGGGCCAGTAACCCTTAGGGTAGAACTGATCCCGAAATTACCCGAACCTCTTGTACTGGGTAACGATTATCCACACATGAACAAGCTCATCCGAGATACCTGGGATGAGGCGGATGAATGGATGGAAACGGCTCCCTTTTGCCAGCTAACTGATCTGGATTTACCCCCAAATAAAATAAAGATAAGCAAAAAGCAGAAAAAGAGAGAGAAACAAGACTGGACACAGGTTGCCTTAACTAAGTCGACTTCATCTAGTTTGTGGTAGCTCGTTCATGGATTTCGTGCGGCCCATAGAGAAGACCCTAGTCTACGACAAGCCAGGACATTTTCATCATCACAGGAAGATCCAAATCAAGTAGGTTACCAATTCTTTGTGGAAAAGGGATTACTTTATCACAAAGGAGGACTGGGCCATGGCCCCCAATTGTTAGTTCCCCAACAATATTGGGAATAAGTTCTCTTCCTTGCACACTGTCATTTGTTAGGGGAAATTTTGGAGGGGAGAAGACAGAAAAAGCCATCTTTGAGAACTTTTACTGGCCAGGGGTATACCATGAGGCCAGTAGGTACTGCAGGGAATGCCCTATCTTTCAGAAAAATAGCCGAGCACTGCCTGCAAGAGTCCCCCTGAAACCTCTACCAGTAATAGAAGTACCTTTTTCTAGGGTAGGGATGGGCATAATAGGATACCTCCTTCCACCCCGTAGCAGTTACCGGTTTGTTCTAGTCTTGGTAGATTATGTTATTAGATTCCCCTGAGCAGTAGCATTAAGACAACCTAACACCACCCAGATAGCAAAGGCTATGATCAACATTTTCTCATGGGTGGGATTTCCAAAAGACATCATAACTGACTAATGAACCCCCTTTGTTTCTCGCCTAATGAAGCAGGTTTGCCACCACTTATGTATAAAACAAATACGTACTGCGGCTTACCATCCCCAGATAGAAGGGTTGGTAGAAAGATATAATGCTATGCTGAAAGTCATGCAAAAAAAATTATTAGAGCCAGATACCAGGAAATGGTAAGATATGCTGCCCTTGGCCTTGTTTGCCCTTTGTTGCAAACAGCATAAAAGTACAGGGTATTCCCCATTTGATTAATTATATGGGAGACAACCTCGTACCCTGCTCAACATGGTGAAGGAGGAATGGGAGGAAGAGCTGGAAAGGGCTAAATCGCTACCTGAATACATACTTGCTTTAAAATTCCACCTCCACAAAACCCACCTAGAGCAGGCTCAAGACGCCCAGAAAAAGCAATACGATTAAAAACAACGAACCTTAGAAAAAGGAGACTGGATACTTCTGATCACAAACTGTTAGGTCAATGGCAAGGCCCACATAGAATCGTTGACTGTGTGACCCATGTGACTTACTGTCTTGAGTTGGATCCCAAAAACAAACAAAATACACAGATCTGTCATATCTGTTAAAAAATGGGAAGGTATCAAACCTGCTCTACTGGAGAAGGTAGGACATGGTGAGCCCTTATTCCTGTAAAGTATAGACCTTGACTTACCTGTTCAAGAACAACAAGAGTTGAGTGTTCATTTGTTTTCTCTATGAGACGTATTCTCCCTAACCCCTGGGTAAAAACCTCCTTGAGCGACCTTGTCATCCATACCGATACAAACAAAACCATAAGATTGCGACCGTATACCAACATCACCACGAGAGCCTATTGAGAAGGAAGTCCAACAGACGTTAGAAATGGGAATCACTGAACCATCCAATAGTGAGTGGAACTCGACTACTGTAATTGTTCCCAAACAGGATGGAACCATCAGGTTCTGTATCGACTTTAGGGAGGTCAACAAGATATCTCAATTCGATGCCTAACCCCTGCCCCTGGCAGATGAGATGATTGAGAGGTTAGGGAGAGCTCAGTACATCAGTACATCAACAAATGGATCTTTGTAAAGGATACTGGCAGGTGCCCCTAAGAGACCAGAACAAAGAAAATACTGCCTTTTCCACACCTGGAGGACTATACCACTTCAAAGTGCTCCCTTTTGGCTTACACAGAGCCCCTGCCACCTTTCAAAGGCTTATGAACCTAATTTTCAAACCCCATCAAGCCTTTGCTGCAGCTTATATTGACAATATAGTCATCTAGAGCAGTTCATGGGATCAGCACTTAAAACATTTGGAGGCTGTAATTAGAGCACTAAAGGGAGGTGGTATACTATAAATCTGGCCAAAAGTCATTTATCCTCCTAGTCAGTGAACTACCTGGGATACCTCCTAGGGGAAGGCTTTTTTATCCTTCCCTCTGAACAGGAAAGACCTCCGTTCCTCCCTAGGTATCTGTGGGTATTATAGATGATCCATCCCTTCCTAATCAGAGATAGCAACTCCACTAATCAATCTGTTGAAGAAAGACATGAGAACAGAAAAAGAACTCAAGCACCCATCTCCTGATGTCCTACAAGCCTTTAACCGGTTAAAACATACTCTCGCCACTCAACCTGTTCTCCTAAGGCCAGACTATAATAAACTTTTCATAATACAAACAGACACCTCCCATTATGGCTTAAGAGTGGTATTTTCCCACATAGATCCACAAGGATAGGAGAGGACCATAATTTATATCAGTCAAACGCTGTTTCCTAGAGACAAGAAATATGCAGTAATAGAGAAGGAAGCTCTAGCTATAAAATAAGCCATTGAATCACTATGGTACTATCTCGAGGGCAGGGAATTGACCTTGTTCAGGGACCATGCCACTTTGGAGTGGCTTTCTAAAAACAAAGGACATAATGATCGGATCCTGCGTTGGTCCTTAGCCCTTCAACCTTTTCAGTTTACCAATCATCATAGGAAAGGTAGAGATCAAACCAATGCTGATTATTTATCTAGGTATCGTATAGACCCTTGTCTTGCAAGCAAGAAAGTTAGGGAAATGGGATGTGTAGGAGGGTCGAGCACCGAACCGGGCACCTACCTTATGCCGCCCTCCCTGGCACACAAACGGAGCGATGGTATGAAGAGGAAGAGAAATGTAACCAAAGGGTTAAACCTTCCCCCCAGAACTTTTCTTTACAGGCCAACGGCGAGCCCGCACAACAAGCGAGCGAATCAGCTGCTCAGGATGACCAGAAAAGGAGGGGCCAAAGGAAGAGGAGGGGCCAAAGGAAGAACACGGGCCGAATAAAGGACGAGGTAGGAAGTCTTGAAGATCTGGAAGAAGCCATGAAGAGACGCCGAGAAGGAACCCAGAAGCTGAAAGCAGAAAAAAGAGAGAAGTTTGCGATCAGCCCCCAGAGCGGAGGCAGTGGCACCGAGGGTGAAGCTCCAGTAGACTGTAGAGAAGAGTGGTGGATGCCCTCAGGGGAATCCTGCATGCCGCCGCAACTCTGGAGAGTTGTGGCCTCAGTGGTGAGTGAGCGGGAGGGGGGCGAAGGAAGGAGGAAGCGGGACTCCATCTGATAGAGAGGAGAGATGGGGCAGAAAGGGAACATAAGGAAGGTACTGTTTCCTCTTCTCTGCGCAGCACCAGTAATTATGTATTGTTTCGTGATACCATCCTTCACGTGGGTCCTATGCTCTTCATGCCACTGGAGTCAGGCTATCCTGGTTGATGAGGGGTGGAACCCTGAAACTGGTCCTAGGATGCTTGTTTCCAGTCCAGGGAGGACCTGACCTGGCAGTTAGGTCTGGACTGTTCCCAATGGGCGCAGGGTCAAGACTGATTTGCACATGGCTGTGTTCAAACTGGAATGGCAGGGGGAGCAAAAAAACTATGGATTTAGGCCCAGATCTCTGTACTGGGTTGAATGCATGCATCCTGTCCATCAATTGCTCTTTTTACATTTGTCACCCTGAGTGGGACGTGTATGCCCAGACGTGGGTCCCGTGCTCTCCATGCCCACTGGAGTCAGGCTATACTGGCTGATGCGGGGTGAAACCCCGAAACCGGTCCTAGGATGCTGTGGTTTGTCCTGTTACCCACAAGTGAGCTAGTGCAGGATGCCAATGTCCCATATTTTATTCTCTTCCAGGGCAAGCAATATACAGATTTGAGTAACCAGGCAGGAGGAGATACGCTTCCTGGCAGGGACTCACTTTCTCTTCCTTCAACCCTATATCAGCTGTTTCTGAAAATGTTTTTTTTATAAATATATTCACTACCTACATGGAGCCTATTTCTATGCCCCCATTATTTTCATATAATAGGAAAAATGAAAAAATAGATTAGAACTCAAATGTAGTACAGCACAGTAATTGCACTTAACCGCATGCGTGCGGCGGCTTTTTTCGCGCTGCGCGGCTTTTTTTAAAAAGCCGCGTTACATGACGAGCTCAGCTCGTCATCAGCGTGCGAGCGGCGCAACTGATGACGATCTCAGCTCGTCATCAGCCCAGAACCGGTTAATAAGCTTAATATCTGGTTCAGTTATATCTTTTAAAAGGACCTAAATACACTCAATGACTCAGAATCAGAAAAACGTTATTCCGCTGAAACACAACCCCAAAAATATACATCAACATAGAATAAAATTAAAACCACTCCATCAGTTCACATTTACATTAACTAAAATTACACTGTGACAGGGTGTGTCAGCCTAACGAACAAACAACAGATGTACCTGAGTGGTGGTCTCCTACATGTGACCCTCCCAATCTTATTCCCTTCCAGCACAACAAATGGAAAACCGAAGATAAAACTTTATTACTCCCACAAAAACCCTGAACAGGACAATGGCTCCTTTAACTGGGGGTTTCTGTCGGACGAGGTCCCGCCCACCGATGACATCGACCAGCACCCGAGACTATCTGAGGCAACTTCCTGGTTTACGGGGCGTCCCAAGTACGGAGAGGAGAGAGAGTGGCGTTTTCCTGACGTGGAAGTTACTGGTGGACCAGCCAGAGAAGAGGACGGAGACCGCAGACCGAGGTCGACGGAACTCACAACGAAGCCAGGAGGCCAACGACCCGCGACTCGCCCCGCCACGCCCACGGAGGTGCGTGGCTGGAGCAGGTACGGAGCAAGTTCTCGGGGTGGGTGGGAAGGAAGGAGGGTGGCAAAACCACTTAGTTACCTCCTGCCCCCACTACCTTGTAAATACTACCTCCACACGAGCACAGTTCCCCTCTTGTAGTGTCTCACTTTGTGCACAGTGTGTTTGGTGTATCTCCTCACTCCCCGGCCCAATCAGATCTCGGCTCTGAGAACAAGAGTCCTGATAGTTTTTTTCTTTGTTCTTCTTATTTTCCGGCCTGAGCCCTTTGTACATCGGACGGACCCCCGAGACTTCGGATCCGAAGAAGCCAACTACAGTCCCCCTGAAAGAAAGGAGGAAAAGACCCCCAGCAAAACGGACCTGGACCCCTTGCCCCGAGAAAAGAGGACTCAAAGACATAAACATTGTTTCAAACAAATAAAACCTTATTCGATCCGACCTGGCCTACGCCCTTATCATTCGAACCCACAACATACACATACATCAGACAAACAGCTAGTCACTGCACCGACCCACACAGCTGAACACACACTCGACCCAGTCTTCTCCACCAGCGGGAACATCACTTACAGCCACACCATCGAACTCCTCTGGACCGACCACCACTGCATGCACTTCACCTTCGCCATCCCTACCATTCACCACCGCCCTCACCGCCCCCCCGTCGTAACTGGAACATGTCCACCAAAGAACTTCTCGTCGACTTCCTCAGCACGACCACACCACCAACAGACGCCAACACTACAGCACGTAACCTCCACCAATAGGTCTCTAACTGCGGCGAAACTCTGGCACCCTCAAGAAAACATGAGACAAGCAACACTCCAAGACAGCCAGCTGGTTCACGTCCACCTGCAGATGACTCGAGAAGAGATGGAGGAACAACAAAACCATGGAAACCCATACAACCTTCAAAACCACCGTCAACGCACACCACCATCTCATCAAAACCACAACAAAATGGCTCTCCAAGACAGAATCAAGACCAATGCACACAACAGCAAAGAACTCTTCACCATCATAAATGAGTTTGCCATGCCTAACAGTGCGCGCCTCCTTCCCTAAGACCTCTGCAACAAACTTGACACCTTCTTCCACCACAAGATGAGGCAGTTCTATGACACCTTCGACACCCAAGACCCTACCACAATGCCCGCCTCCAAGCCGCACCCCGACAGAATGGGCTCAGCTGGACTCTGCTCACCACAAACAACACACTCAAAACCATGAAGAGCATCCACTCCGGAGCTCCATCGGATCCTTGCCCATATTACATTTTCCACAGAGTAGCAGCATCCATCCCACCCGAGCTTCACTGCACCATCAACTGCTCCATAACAAGCATTTGCAATGCAATAGGTCTCGCATTATTAAAGTTTGAGCTATTGGCATTGCTAAATAATGCAACACCAATAGCTCAAACTTTAATAATGCGAGACCTATTGCATTGCAAATGCTTTTTTAATATGTTCACGTGTTATGTTCTCCTCATGTATCAGTTCTGTTCCTAGTGTGAAGCGCTCTGACGCCTCGTGGTAAAGTCCGTAGTACATAAAAATGCATAAATAAATAAATAAAGTAATTGGTAAACATGGGCATTCTTCTAGCTTGTATCTCACTCCTACCATTGTACTTCTAGCCCGTAATTGCAAAACACACGCGCGCGCTACAGCAAGGCGTGTCATTGCTCTCATGTATTTTGTTTACTCACACCTATCACTTTTACCTTATGTAAGTTAACGTCTGCTTTTGTAATATGTTCACGTGTTATGTTCTCCTCATGTATCAGTTCTGTTCCTAGTGTGAAGCGCTCTGACGCCTTCGTAAAGTCTGTAGTACATAAAAATGCATCAATAAATAAATAAAGTAATTGGTAAACATGCGCATTCTTCCAGCTTGTATCTCACTCCTACCATTGTACTTCTCTGTATCGATAAAGACACACGCGTGCGCGCTACAGCAAGGCGTGTCATTTCGAAGCCCGTAATTACTAAACACACGCGCGCGCGCTACAGCAAGGCGTGTCATTTCTCTTACCATGCCCGTAGCTCTGTTGCTCCTCCTACGGCCTATTGGTGTCAGTTACGAGCTTCATGCGCGTAATAGACACCAATAGGCCATGGGAAGAGCAATGCTCGCGGAAAAAGCCAATAGATTTAAGTCTTTCATTATGGAAACAACGCCAAGGCCAATGAAGTAACATTAAACAAAAAAGGACACGCACGAGCATTTTACTGTGAAAAGTGGCTCTGAAAACCCCTTTTTTTGTTCACAAAATGCCTCGCGCTGCGCGTAGCACTGCTACGCAGTGCAACGCTAGGCGCGAGACCTAAAAAACAACTACTGTATGTGCTACCAAGCTTTGCTGTAGATATATCAGTAATTCTTCAAGTGCCTCTCTACAAACACACCTTAGAATCAATTGCTTACTTTGGCATAAAGTATAACCAGGTGGAATTCTGACCAAATCAAAATAATTATTTATTTTCTTCGTTAACCTATAGGAGAATTTCATTCAATTTAAATAGGATCATTTTGATAACTTATTGCCCTCAAAGCTTTTTAACCAATAAAAAAGTTTATCAGACACTTTAATATTAGTAGATCCCAACTGCATAAGGATAATTCTACTTTTGCCTCCTTCAACATAGAAAACTTTGGGAGAAGGAGAACTAGCATTATATATACCGAATTTTACATTTTGACAAAAAATAGATGTATATTCACAAATAACAAACTTTATGATTTGTATTTACAAAGTAAAAAATAAAATGAATACAGAAAACTATTACAAATATAAATATACACTACTGGATTACATTACCATTTCAGATCAACTAATTGTTGGACAGAAATGTATATAGCTCTGATAAAGAGGAGATTCTTCAAAACACGTGTTGGCTGTCTTTGGTGTTTTGAGAAGAATAATCACTAAAGATGTTTTTCCAATATTCTGGAGTTCAAGATGCCTATATCTTTTATATATTAATCAAATACTATTACGAAAAATTCATCTCAGTTGAATTTAGTGTCAAAAAACTACCCTCCTACCCAAACACTGGTCTGCCCCCCCCCCCACTGATTTTAATAGCATCATCTTTTCACAAACCTTTATTACAATTCCAACAATGATTTACCTTCATTTCATGCTACTGTGTAGGGCATTACTGTTTGTGCTAGACCATTAAATTGGTTACTGTGCGGGGACAGTAAAGCTTCTTGCTGGGTGGGACCATTAAAGATCATTATTGCGAGGGGATATTAAAGATCATAAAAGAGAGAGGGCTTTAATGTATTTTACCCTGTGGTATGAACACACATTCATTGCCTACTGATGCATTTACTGCCTGGTGCCACTCAGATATATAATACACGGAGAAACTAATGCATATAATTTCTTGGGAAGAGGAATTCAACATGATTCACAAAAGCAGAATTCGTGTCAGATTTTCAGAATATCAATATAAAATGTATCTGTAAACAATGTAACTCAATGGACCTAATTTACATAGTCCGAGATTATCCTGAAAAGGTAACATGCTACCAACATTCCTGAAACGAAGTTAAATAACTATGAACTTGGACCACTGATGCACATAGTGCTAGGGACCACTGATGAATGGTATTGCCTATCCTATACATGCATGGTGCTGTAAGAGGGCATAGACATATTACTCTCTTGGAAACCTGATGCATGTTACACTGTCTAGTCATGGGCACATTCTGCCTATTCACCAACTCCTCTTGTCTTCACGTTCGGCTGAGAAGTGTACCGATTCAGAGAAGTGCAGCACTAATGCAGGTGAAGATACGTAATGCGTTTTCATTAATGCACTTGCTTAACCAACCCTCGCACTATAGTCAAAGAGAATACGTCTTTGATATGGCTAGTTTTTGGAGAGAGGGCTGGAGAAGGTTAAACATATTGCATTTGGATATGTTTGGAATTTTTTATTTTCCATAGATACCACTATGGAAAAATAATACTAACGAGAAGCTTAAAATGAGAGTAGGGAAAGGAGCGGATGAGGAAAGAAATGCAATGGAAGGGGAGCGCGAATGCGACTACCAGCCAGGGGCACCTGCTTGTCACGGTCATGTGGTACAAAATACGAGAAAAAAAACGCCATGATGAAATCAAATCACTCAGTCTGAACTAAGGTTTTTGCTTCAGCAAAATATGTAACAATCAATCAAAGCGTGAAAGTTTATTATTTGGTTTTCACACTTTTTACCATTCAAATACGCTAAGGCGTTAACATGACAGGGAAAATACATACAGAATTGTATTATCAAAAGATTCCGTTAGTACGATTCACGGGCAGCAACTAAAATGCTGGATTGCTCCAATACAAACAATCATGCGGAAGCTTTAGGAGCAAGAAGTTAACAGCCAATTGGACAGCTACGCTCAATGACCAATGGGAAGCTTCGACGCATCACCGCATCGGGAAGTAAGTTTCACTTCTGCAACGGGGAGACGTTCGTTATTCATGGAGCCAGAATTACAAAATGATGGTTTCAAATTAGACAAAGCAGCTCCGCATCACATGAATAATTCTCAAGGTAAGCTTGGGTAATCCTGGCGCCCCTGTAGCTGCAGAAATAATTGCACGTTCCGGTTTTTAGTGCTTCCTTTACAGTGTTGTGAGTGCTTGCGCTTCTACCGGTGAGTTTGGGGGGGGAGATGTGTGTGCGTGCGTCTGTCTGTGTGTGTGTGTGTTGTGTGTGCCTGCGTGTGTGCCTGCGTGTGTGCCTGCCTGTGCCTGCGTGTGTGCCTGCCTGTGCCTGCCTGCGTGTGCATGTGTTGTGAACAGCCGGCCGGGATCGGAGCGCGTGACCTGATCCGATTCCGGCCGGCTGCGTGCGCGTGACAGTCTGTTGTCTCCTCTGCCTAGTCCTTGAAAGGGAAAAGGACTGAAATGATTACAATAGATCGCTTTGTGACAGCAGGGGCTTTCGCCCCTGCAATCGCAGGCGCGACCTAAAAACCGCCACCTTCCCCGACACTGGAAACATGCCGAGATCAACCCCCTGCTGAAGAAGCTGTCCACTGACCAGACAGACCTCAAGAACTTCAGACCTATCTCCCTCCTCTCCTTCCCAGCCAAGGTAATCGAAAAGGCCATCAATGTCCAACTCTCCAAGTTCTTTGAAGAGAACCACGTCCTCGACATCTCCCAATGTGGCTTCCCAAGCAACAACAGCACAGAGACCGCACTCCTCGCCGCCCCCTCCTCGATCGCGCTGAAACCGCAGCCTTTATCCTACTGGACCTCTCAGCCGCCTTCAACGCCGTCTCCCACCGCACCCTAATCACGAGACACCACAGCACTGTCATTCGCGAAAAGGCTCTCAACTGGATCTACTCCGTCATTACCAGCTAAACACAGCATGTCAGACTACCCAAGTTCCTCTCAGAACCTACAGAGATCAGCTGCGGAGTGCCCCAGAGCACTTCCCTGAGACCCACCCTCTTTAACGTCTACATGGCCCCCTCGCGGCCATCATCAGAAACCACAGACTCAACATCGTCTCCTATGCCGATGACACCCAGATGATCCACTCCCTCCCCAACAAACCCATAGCTAGATGAAGGTCCTTGCCATCTGGATGAAGGACAGCTGCCTCAAGGTCAACTCGGACAAGACCAAAGTACTCATCCTGGAGCGACCCCTGGTGGCCCGCTGCACTAGGAACACCTCCCACCCCTACGGACCACGCATGCAACCTCTGCATCATATTGAACTCCTCACTTACAATGAACCGCCAGATCAATGCTGTATCCTCATCCTGTTTCCACACGCTCTGCCTGCGTCGAAAGACATTCAGATGGATCCCCACAGAATTCAGAAAGACAGTCACCCTTCCACTCATCGCCAGCAGACTTGAATGCGACAACGCACTCTGCGCCAGGGTCACCTAGAAACAGCTCAAGAAACCACAGAACGGCCAAAACACTGCAGCCAGACTGGTCCTCGTCATCCCCCGCTGCAGCCACATAACACAACACCATCGACAACTTAACTGGCTCCCAATTAACAAGGGGACCCTTGACGGAGTTGCAGACGTCCATCTGTGGATCCGGAAGCCTTGGGAAAGGACCGTGTACCCCTGCACTTTGCACTTTGAGCCTGTTGTAGCGCCTCGCCGGACCCGCTCCGCGGGTCCCGCAGCGCTTGCCTACTGACTCTGGGAGCTGCCTGAGGGAGACGAGAGGAACGCGGGGCAGGTGAGCGAGCTAGCGGGGCTGCGAGCTTTGAGGCAGGGACTCCAGCGTCCAGGAGTCCCTGCGCGCCCAAACAGTCACACCTGGGCTGCTCTCCCCGCTGGCCACGCCCCCCGCCAACGGAGCCAAAAGAGGACCACTCACTCGCCTTCCTGGGACCCTTGACGGAGTTGCAGACGTCCATCTGTGGATCCGGAAGCCTTGGGAAAGGACCGTGTACCCCTGCACTTTGCACTTTGAGCCTGTTGTAGCGCCTCGCCGGACCCGCTCCGCGGGTCCCGCAGCGCTTGCCTACTGACTCTGGGAGCTGCCTGAGGGAGACGAGAGGAACGCGGGGCAGGTGAGCGAGCTAGCGGGGCTGCGAGCTTTGAGGCAGGGACTCCAGCGTCCAGGAGTCCCTGCGCGCCCAAACAGTCACACCTGGGCTGCTCTCCCCGCTGGCCACGCCCCCCGCCAACGGAGCCAAAAGAGGACCACTCACTCGCCTTCCTGGGACCCTTGACGGAGTTGCAGACGTCCATCTGTGGATCCGGAAGCCTTGGGAAAGGACCGTGTACCCCTGCACTTTGCACTTTGAGCCTGTTGTAGCGCCTCGCCGGACCCGCTCCGCGGGTCCCGCAGCGCTTGCCTACTGACTCTGGGAGCTGCCTGAGGGAGACGAGAGGAACGCGGGGCAGGTGAGCGAGCTAGCGGGGCTGCGAGCTTTGAGGCAGGGACTCCAGCGTCCAGGAGTCCCTGCGCGCCCAAACAGTCACACCTGGGCTGCTCTCCCCGCTGGCCACACCCCCCTGTTCTCCAGCCAATCCCTAGTAGTATCGGGGTATAAGGCAGCTTACTGGTACCGCCCAGCGGGAGCGAGCGGGAGCGCGCCGGGAGAAGCCCGGGACAAGGGCGGGACCGTCTGTGGCCGTCCGGGGCCGCAGGAGGCCGGGCTGGGCCCATTCTCTGTGCCCCGCCGCCCACCCCCAGGTATAGAAGTCGATCAACAATCTCCCAGCTTGGACTACATCCCAAAAGACTATGCCGTCCCCGGCAAAGGAATGTACCCCCTCAAGACAGGCAGGAACAAGAAACATGACCTTAGAAAATTATTTCCCGCGGGCGGGGGTAGAAGGGGACAAGGAAAATACGCTAAGTCGTCTCAGGGCTGAGCGGAGACGCTCTATTGACAATTTGAAAGGCCGACCCCTAGGAGACCATCCCCCTACACCCACCACAGATTTAACACTATTGGAAGACGTCCCTTTCCTGCTCAGGGACGTCACAAAAACGCCACCAGAAATACCTAGGTCCTCAACCCCAGTGAGGAGCGAAAGCCCAACCAGGGAGACGATAGATCTAATCTCCCAACCCCTCCCACAAACCAAGCCTAGAAATGCTAAATCCAAACAAATTGCTGCGCAGGGTGTATTTGGAACCCCTCCAAATAAACGTAGGAGGAAGTCGAAGGGGGCCCAGGCTAAAAATAAACCCAAGATCTCTCACTCCGAATTTGGGAAGCCACCTAAACATACCACACCAACTGTGACTGTGGCGGGTGGTTCACACCCTGTATCCACGGCGCAGGAGGGTGGGGTCCCCATTGTGCCTAACGAGATGGCTAGTAACACCACCAATGCCCCTCTCTCTGTTGCCCCCATTGTGCCTAACGAGATGGCTAGTAACACCACCAATGTCCCTCTCTCTGTTGCCCCGCTGGGCAATCTGGAATTCCTGCTTAGGTCACTTTTGCTACCTATTAGTGAAAGTATTAAAAAAGTGGAAATAAGATTAACAATCCTTGAGGCCACACTAAGTTGCATTAAAAACCCGCCCAAATCCCACGAAAAGGCCCTTAAATCTACTGTTAGCCCAAAAGCCTCGAACAGCGTACTACAACTGGTTCCCCCACAGGCGCCCATTACGACCATCCCACCACAAACTCAGAGGAACATTCCCGCCTTAAATAAACCATCTCATAGTACAGGATCTAGCACCCCTGTAAAGGTAAACAGTGTTCCTATAGTACAGCGGAAAGAAAGTGTTGCCCCAAACCCATTAATGAAGCCCCCCCCTAGGCCACGCAGACCCAACTTACCACCAGAGGCGAATGACTTCACAGTAGTTATGGCGGGCGTCCCACCATTAAAGGAGGGTGAAGCTGAGGATTTCTGCACTTTAAAAACTAGGGTGATTAAGTGGCTAAATCAGAATAGACCCTTACCTGTACACCTAAATAACGAGATAATAATGGTAAGAAGGGTACCCTGGATAGGGATAACTCGAAAATCCATCACAGGGGACTGCATATTGGTGAGCTGCAGGGATACTGGAACAGTTGCTCACATATGCCAGGGAAGGAATAGATCACTAGTGACAACAATCCAAACACTTCAGGTGTCCTTTTTCTTTCCTCCCGCCCCGGTTCGCACACATGGGACCCGTTCTGATGACAACTGGGAAAGGGTGGGTCGAAGGGGCGCCCAGCATTATGAGTTCAACCCAAGGCCATCATTTAACAGGCCACTACCACCTTTCCAAACTTTTAATCGGTTCCATTGCTTGGAGGGACTCGAGGGGGTGGACTGACAAATAGATCACTGTAGGGGGGATAGCAGGGGCAGAGGTGCCCAAAACTTAGAACAGGAGATTCCCAGCCTCCTAGCAACAGGTAGTGCCCGGAGTCAGGTGTTGGATGAACCGAGGGTCGTAGAAAATGCTCACATGGGGGATACGCAAGGACCAGTCTCGGGGGAGGTAGGGCGAGAACCTCTAGATGGGATGCAACGAAATGGGGACCAGGTGGGGGATGCACTAAAAATTATTTCATGGAATATAGCCGGTTTGGCTGGGAAAGCCAACAACAAGGAGTGGCTTGAATATATCAGGAAATTCCACATAATATGCCTGCAGGAGACCTGGGCCTTGGAGAATAATTTTCACCTAGAAGGGTATAAGTCCTTTGTTGTACCTGCGCAAAAATCAAGATCAGGGAGAGCCATGGGAGGTTTGGCTATTTATACTGACCTGAGCCTACCGGGAAAATATGCTAGCCTTGAGTGCAACTCTCACAGAATTCAGGCTGTTAGGTTCACGGGGAAAGGACTTAGATTCGTCGCTGTAAATCTATATAACAATGAGATCGCGGGATCTAACTCTCCTCTTACCCCCGAACTGGATAACAAGTTGAGTCAGGTACTTACAGGTCAAAAAAACGGGCTCTCTTATGGGCTAGTGGTTATGGGAGATTTTAACTGCCATTTGTGCCCTGCACTGGTCCAAACAAATATAGATTGGTCCCGATGTCCATTGGAGAATGGACCGCATTTCTCACATACGCCGTTGGGCCTTGCCCTGAGGATGTTACGGCTTAAATATGATCTGGGACATACCATTAACAAGGTAGAGATGCAGGAGGGTGGCACACTCCCCCCCACATTTAAGGGTAGAGGATGCTCCTCCTTTATAGATTATATCTTGGTTTCGAGGGCTCTAATGAATAAGACAATCAGTGCTGAGATTGAGTGGAGTGGTTTTAGCGACCACAACCCTCTTACCCTGGAACTGTTGTATTTGGCAGGCCCAAGAACTAGAGCCCACCCCACTATCACTGAGAGGGCAACAGACCAGGGCAGGAGATTAAAATGGGCTAAAATTGATGGGGATAAGTTTTATAAGGGCTTGGTGGATGCAGGGAGACTAGCTATTAATGACTGCCTGGACACCGAAGTCCATGGACCGAGGGTAATGGCAGCCTTCGACCAGATTGCCAAGCTGGTCGACGGTTTATTAAAAACCAGTGTGCCTCTCAAGACTGACGGGAATCCACGTTGGTTTGATAAAGCCTGCTCTAAAGCCCTGAGGGAGCTGAAAAGTAGCCTTAAAGTCAAACCAAGGATCCCCCATAAAGTTAAAGAGTGTAGAGACGTCTACAAAAGAGAAATTAAGAGGAGGAAGTTTGCCTTGCAGGCGGAAGCATGGGCAGATCTACGAGAAGCGGGGGAAAAAAAGGACCTAGTGGGTTTCTGGAAAATAATTAACAACCCAACTTTTCAGGAAAAAGACTCCCCGGATGTAGGGGCTAATATTCTCCCTGAGCAGTGGATTAACCACTTTAGGGGCCTCTATAATCATGAGCCAGGTTCCATTGCAGACTACCCGGTTAGTTCTATTGAGGCTACACCGGTGGAATTTTCCATCAAGGAAATAATTGCAGGGATTGAGGGCTTGACCAAAAACAAAGCACCGGGGCCTGACGGAATCCCACCTGACCTTTTTCTGAGTAACATCGAACTGTGGGCCCCCCTCATGACAAGGGTAATAAACACCGCTATCATTTATGGCCTGCCCCGATCCTGGTCCACGGCAGTAATTGTGCCAATTTTCAAAAAGGGCAATAGGGATGACCCAAAGTGCTACCGCCCGATCTCCCTGATTGATGTGTCAGCAAAGCTTTTGGGGAGGGCAATCCTTAATAGATTGTCCGAGTGGACCGAGGAAAGGAACATCTTCTCGGACACCCAATACGGCTTTAGGGCAGGGAGGTCCACTAGCGATCAGTGTTTGAATCTATATATGTTGACTGCCAAGTATACCATAGCTAGTGATGAACCCATTTACATGGGTTTTATGGACTTGGCAGCAGCATTTGACCACGTGAACAGGGAAAAACTGTGGGGCATGATGCTCAGCTTGGGGATAGAGAGCGGCTTAATTAAGATCTTGAAAGAACTGCATAGTGATACTACTGCCAAGGTCCGCTTTAATAGGGAGGGGGGGCTGACTAGTTCCTTTCCTTGCAAGAGTGGAGTTCGTCAAGGCTGCATTCTTGCTCCCTTTTTGTTTTCCCTTTATGTCAACAACTTAGAGCAGTTTCTGCTAGGATTGAAGGCAGATTGCCCAAGGGTGGGGTCGCGGCATATCCCCGTTCTGCTTTATGCAGATGACGCGGTTTTGATCGCACGCACACCGAGGAGCCTTCAAACCCTGATTGACGGATTTGTTAGCTTTATGGGCGCCCTGGATCTTTCTGCAAATCTCAGTAAATGTTATGTGCTCCTGGCAGGGAAAAAAAATGCCTCTAAATTTACCTACAAAATAGGGAGCCACACATTGGAGGAGGTCAAAACATTTCCATACCTTGGTGTTACATTTGATGGTGCCTTGCGGTTTGATACCTTGGTGGAGGAACGCTGCGGTAAAATGATATCATCGAACGGGGCAATTGCTAGTTATGGCAGGAGGCTAGGGAGATGGTCCCCGGAACAGGTGTTAAACCTGTATAGCTCTGTATCATGCTCCAAGGTAATTTATGGGGCAGAGGTATGGGGCTTTGTTAACACCACTAGCATACAGAGAGAAGAAAACAAATACCTGAAATCAGTTCTGAGGGCCCCACAATGTACCGCTGGTTCGATTGCCCACAGTGAGTTAGGGAGACCACACATAGAAGATCTGATAAAGTTGAGGCCAATTATAGCCTGGCTAAAAATTTGGGTGAACCCGGAGGCGTCACTAAGTAGGGAAATTTTATCAGATTGTCTAAAGAGGGATAAATGTATGCGTATTCCTTGGCTCCTTTATGTAAAGAATAACTTAGAGGAGCTAGGCCTGGGGAACCTCTTCCTTCACCCTACATTGATTGTAGCCCAGGACAAACAGCATGTGGGGAGAATATTCCTGGAACAGAAAACCATATGCAGAGAGGTGGCTGAAGGCTGTAAAAAAACTGTGAGGGCCCATCGCCAAGTAAAAAGTGTTCAAGGCATGGAGCCGTACTTGTTTCTCATGCATAATGCCCAGGATAGGTTCCTGATGTGCCGATTTAGACTTAACTTACTCCCATTCATGTTGGCATCACCAGCTGGGTTTGTTACAACAATAGACCAGAAGGGGCCCTGCGGCTGCGACAATAGGTCTCCGCAGGATTCCCTTCATCTGGTCTTACTTTGTCCTCTCTACTCTATGCCCCGGCGTAAATATCTTGTAAACATCTTGAAAAATGCTAATTTGGTCCACGCTAGGGAGGCATTAGTTTTCTTACAGAAAGCCGAGGACCCTTTGACACTGTGTAGCATTTTGAATTTCATTAAAGTTGCCCTAAGACTAAGGCTCACTAGAGGTGTAGATTGAAACCTTTTATTCTGTTTTTTTAAATGTTAAATATGGTCATACTACTGCAACTATGTCTGTAAATTTATTGTACAAAGAATTCTGAAATGTTTAATGCTTTTTTATAGTGTAAATATGAATGTGCTTTTATGGTGTTTTTTAATCACCGAATAAAGATTCTTTGAATTGAATTGAACAAGAGAATCACCTTCAAACTCCTCACACATGCTCTCCACGCCGCAGAGCCAGTATATCTGAACCACCGGGTCACATTCCATGTACCCATCAGACAACTTTGCTCCGTCGAACTTGCCCTGGCCACCGTCCCACGTATTCATAAGACCAGAACCAGAAGTAGGTCCTTCTCCTACCTCGCAGCCAAGACCTGGAACACACTGCCCCTCCACCTTAGGCAATTCCCGTCGCTGACCCAATTCAGGGAGGACTTCAAGACCCGGGTCCTCAAGATTAAGATTTAAATAACTCCCAACTGTTGGTTTAAAGGATTCAGTGTTGAGCCTGTTTGCAGCTGCAAAAATAACAGTGCTTGCACTTGCTTTCTGCCAGGAAGAACTTGCACTGTTAGGACTCTATAAACGTTATTTAAACCAAATTTATGCCAGCCATGGAATGGAAAGGCCTCTATCACAGGCCAGGCAGGAAGTGATTATGCTCCTAGTGAGTGAGACTTCCTTAATTTTCCAAATGGATTATAGTCACAGAAGGGGAGGACGAGAAAGAATAACGTCAGTAAGGTATGTTAAGCCCCGCTTTCTGTGGCAAATGCAGTGGGAATCGAATCTGGAGTCGCTAAAATGTTCCTACAGAACAGGTTTTCTTCCCTCTGCTCCCCTTATCGCTCCCCTTATCCCTTCTTCCATCCCTCCTTTCCACCCCCTCCTCCCCTCGTTATTCACCCGAATTTCTCCATAATCCCACTGCATCTCTCTTCTCCCTCCCACTCCTCCAGCAAGGCTATGCCACTCCCTTTCCCCCCTTGGTAACCCTTCCCATTTCCCTCCCTCGGGCCCAGCAGTACCACTTCCTTTCCCCAACTTCCCTTTCTCTCAAACCCCCCCCCCCACTCTGCCAGATGACCGTTCCCTCACAGCCACCTCTCCTAGCTGACATGCCTTCCACAACCACCTCATCTCTTTTCCTCCCAAACCTCCTACATTCCCATGACTCCACACAGTCCTCCCCTCTCCTTCTACCCTACCACCGTGTTCCGCACCCATCTCCCCCTAAATTTGTCCTTAATTACTCTCCTTCTTGCAACATCAACAAAGACAACTCTCCCCTAACCTCCGATTCACTAACTCCTGCTCTCAACCTCCACCTTTCCACACTTGTGAACCCTACACCCCAACTCACCTCCTGTCCCCCCACCTCTCCCTGCCTTCCACCACCAATTCCGCCCCCTCCTGTTTCCATCGAGCCACCCAACATTCCGTGCTCTGCCTTACTCTTTCTGGAAAATAAGCTAGGTTCTCTTATCACCTCCATCTCCCAGCTTACAGCTGCCATTTCACTTTTAAGCTCTAAGATTTCCACCTTTCCTTGCACCTCTACTCCTTCCCAACTTCCCACGAGATGCACCTCGCCCCCTCACCCCAATATAGCCAAGCTCAACCTGTCATCTGCAAACTTCGTTAACTCACACAAGCCCTTGAACGCCGCCCTTCTTCAACCTTCATACCCTAGCAACCCTACTATCTACACTATCCGACCATCTCCTCTGTCAGACCAAGCATCCACCTAAACCCTCCTGAGCACCCCCGCATAAGTACAACATCCCGATCACCCTTCAGAGCCCAAGTGCCCCCGTCACCAAAACAGTCTTGACAGAGCTGCGCTGTCTGCTCCACAACTGCAGATCTGCAGTAAAACACAAACTTGAAATCTCCGATACAATCACCCATCAAAATATTGACATGCTCTTCCTCACAGAGACCTGGTTCAAAGATACCTCTCACTCTATGTTTGATCTCCTATTACCCACAGGCTATTCTATATTTAGGAATTATAGAACTGACAGCACGGGGGAGGTGTTGCAGTCATCTTTAGAAACTCCCTTCAACTTAAGGCTTCTCCTATCAGCTCCTCCCACACCTTTGAATGCCTTTCTCTTGAGCTTCAATTGCACCACCGTTCACCCCTCAGATTCCATGTCATTTACCGCCCGCCTCGTAGTGGCCCTTCGTTCTTGGAGGAACTCACTGACTTCATCAGTGACCAATACTCGCAAAGTGACAATCAGACTTTCGTGGGTGACTTCAATCTCCACTGGGGCCTACCCCAATACTCTTCTGCAAACTCCCTGGCCACCTTCCTCCCTGCAAACTATCTTATCCAACACTGCACAGAATCAACACACTCTAAGGGCTCAATCTTGGATCTCGTTATTTCTAAAGCAGGCATGCTTTCTATCACTACCCCTATTCATGTAGATTGGTCTGACCACCTCCTCATCCCAGTCTCTCTTCAACTATCACACTCCATAACTCTTGGCCAACCCAAGAGGGCTATCTCCTGGTTCCGTGATGCAAAAAATATTGATGTCGGTCCCCTCTGTGAATCAGCTTTGTTATCACTTCCAAGGCTAGACCAGAACCTAGATGTTGACGAACTCACCTCCCAATGCCTCACAGTTCTTGCAGCCGAAATCAATAACGTCGCTCCACTCAAAAGCAAAAGGATAAGGCCCTCTCCCTCAGCACCTTGGTTTAATAAATCCCTCTATGAAGAAAGGAAGCAGCTAAGATTCCTGGAGAAACAATGGAGACTAGTGCCCTCCACCGATAACTTGGCAACGCTTCGCTCAGCAAGATCCAAGTACCACAAGCACATCTTCCTTGGGAAAGCGGCGCACTTCAAAACCCTCCTTGACTCAGCCAAAAATAGACCCAAAAAACTATTCGATCTCATCAAGATTCCTAACTACTCTCCCCCAACCTCCAAGTTGGAAGATTCTGCAAAGAGAGCAGTGGATTTCGCTATTTTTTTCGATGAAAAAGTGAAATCACTTGTGGATCAGGTCGCTCATCCTACCCCTCCAGAGGAGTGCAAATCCTTAGCCATTTGGCAGAACTTTGACCCCATATCTGAAGATGCCCTTCTCAAGTGCATCCGCGAAACAAAGCCCTCCAACCATTATCTGGACCCCATCCCCAGTGCCATTGCCTTCTATACCCTTTCCCTTTCCTATTGGACCACTCTGGTTACCCTCTCCCTCTATCAAGGCTCCCTTCCTGTCTCCTTCAAAACTGGGCAGGTCACCCCTCTGCTTAAAAACCAACTGCTGATGAGACTGACCTTAACAACTTCCGCCCCATCACTAACTTACCCTTTCTTGCGAAGATCACAGAAAGATGTGAAGCGAAACAACTCTCTCGTCATATCAAGGACAATGATCTTCTTGACAATTTCCAGTGTGGCTTCATTCAAAACTGCAGCACTGAAACAGCCCTACTGCAAGTGGTTGATGACGTGCTGAGGATCCTCGACTCGGGGGGGTCCTGTCTTCTAATTCTCCTTGACCTTTCTGCAGCCTTTGGCACTGTCAATCACAACACCATCCTCAACATTCTTCAACAGAGAATGGGCATGGAGGGCACTGTGCAATGGTTTGCTTCCGTCCTCTCTGATAGATCCCAAATGATCAAAATAGCGAACAGTCTTTCATCTCCTGTGGCGGTAGGTCAAGGTGTTCCTCAAGGCTCTATACTTGCACCCACATTGTTCAATCTCTATTTAGAACCACTGGGAAATCTCCTAAGTAAATCCGGGATCCACTATCATCTCTATGCAGACGACACTCAAATCTACCTCAAGGTTGCCTCCACTCACGATCTGTCTTTCCTAAGCTCTACTCTCGACTCCATTCAAAACTGGATGTCAACTCATCAACTGATTCTGAATCCCTCCAAAACTGAATTCCTCCTCTTCTCCTCCTCACTCTCTCCTCCCCCGGCGCAATCATGGATGGATCAGATGAATATACTTAACAACAAACCCATCATTGTCGACAGCGCAAAATCCCTTGGTGTCATACTCGACAAAAAACTCAATCTAATCTCCCACATCAATTCCATTGCAAAGTCTGCTCGATACCAAATGCGCCTTCTTTGGGGAATCCGTCGCTTCTTCCCGGAGCAGGACCTTATAACCCTGGTGCAATCGCTGGTTCTCTCCAGACTAGACTACTGCAATTCTCTTCTTACTGGTCTCCCCAAATCCCACTTGTCCCCCCTTAAATCTGTTTTCCATTCAGCAGCTCGTTTCATTTATGGGGCCAAAAGAAGCGACCACATCACACCGATGTTATCCACCCTCCGCTGGCTTCCCATCGAGGCTAGAGCTATCTAAAAGACTGCTTGTATCACCCACAAAGCCTTGCACTCCTCCTCTCCTCGCTACCAGGCGAATAAACTGAAACTCTCTGGAGTCTCTAGACCATCACGTAATGCGGAAAATCTACTGCTCGAACCTCCCACTTTCAAGAAGGAAAGAACGACGGCCCAATCCTTTTCAGGCAACGCGGTGAGAATCTGGAACTCCTTTCCGCCTCAGCTCCGGACCACCGCCTCCTCCCAGGCCTTCAAAACTGACCTCAAAGTTCTCCTCCTTCAAAGACACTTCCAAATGTAATCCATGCCCTCTGTATTATCTGAAGGAAGACCTCCCATTACTGAAAATTCTACTCTCCATGCCTATGGAAGTGCCTTCCTAGTGTGTTCTTGTGGTTGGAGTGTTTGGCATTTATTGCAGTATTATCCTTGTACTTGTGTTTGGTACTCGTTTGTAACATGCACACACCACTTTTCCCTTGTAACACATGGTTTGCTACCTCTCACATTTTGTTTGCCTTTGATACTTGCACAAGTGCCACCATTGCCTACATAACGTTTGTTCTTGTGCCTGAGTGTCTAGCATATATTGCAGTATTATACCTCTAATTGTACTTTGTTTTCTCTTGTAACCTGCACACTTGTCACTTTTTCCTCCTGTGCACTTTTTGCTACCTCATGTACTTTGTTTCCTCACAATTGTCACTTTACCTTATGTAACTTAACGTCTGCTTTTGTAATCTGTTCATGTGTAATGTTCTCATGTATCAGTTCTGTTCCTATTGTGAAGCGCTCTGACGCCTTCGGGTAAAGTCCGCGCTATATAAAAATAAATAAATAAATAAAAATAAATCTGCAAAGCTGTGGGTTCTACGACTCCCCAAATCCCTGCCCCATATCTTGCTATTGGCACACATTGGGCAGAATATATTTGTAACGAGGGGATGAGTGTCCTCCCGTCCAGTGGGGATGCATAATTCAAAACTGAACCCACTGCTCTTGATAACTTCATCCTACTCAGATAAATGTGCGGGGTCCAGGACCGTGTGAGCTAAATGTGACCCCCAAATAGGAAAAAGTGCAGGTGCTTAGTATGACTCACTGCCAAACTCACGCCTCGAGAGAAGTCTTCTGGTGTATCAACATGTACAAAGTGTCTCCGTGCACAACCAATTGTATCCTGCGCAGTGATAATGGAAAGTTGGCCACTCTAAACTGAGTGGCCTCAAAAGCCCTTTCTCCAGATTCCACTTCCCTACGAGTAGCTAGCTCTTTCTGCCCACGTTTTTTTCACTGAATTCTGTCACTTTTAGTAGTCATGTTAGTACGGAATAAATACATGCCCCATAATGCAACGAAAACGCAGGACTTGAGCAGATAATCAAGTTTAGTGAACTTCCCCTGCTTGGAGCTCTCAGCAGGCTTTCCCACGGCGGACCACATCCTAACTTTAATGTCCCGGACCACGCTCTTGGGGATTCTGAGCACTCGCAGACCTATCTTCTATCAGCTATCCCCACGCAGTTATTTCCAATTATCGTTCTCGCTCTATTTCCCTGACCCGTCTTTTTGGGTTCCTGCAACAACTCATTTTACTGGGGAGTCATAAGCATCTTATTCCGCGAGAGGATCCCTTTTTTCGCTCACCCCGCGCACCACTTTCTCTCGAACCAAGAAGTACACCTTTTTTTTTGCAAAACAGGCTGACTGCTGCTCTATAACCAGGCGCTCAATTTAAAGCATTTTTAAAAGGAAAAAGGGCGGCATACTCAGCGCCTCAGCAGGGGTAGTAGGAGTTATATTAATGCAATTTAAACTAACGTTTTAGTTGATCCAAAAACAACAATTTGGACTGTCACAGTTAAACCAACCAGAGCTGAAGGCTGCCTCAGTTGTAGCCAATCCATGAAACCAAAATGTGGACCAATGAGAGCCTGCGCTTCTTCGATGTTACAACTAAGCGCAGTAAATATCGAACTGGACAAAATCGCCTCGGCAGTGTTCTATACACTACAGAGGCACGTGAAGACTCAATAGCCAATCAGCATGTGGGAATTCTGGGCAGCGCATTAGGATTGGCTACAGGCTAAACAGTGGTCTAATCCTAGACCGCCTTACATGTTTTGATTCCCTCCCACTTCTAGTACATTTCCCAATATGTTCAAATATAGGATTGGCTATCATCCAACCCGGAAGCATTGCCGTTAATGTACTAACTAACGTCTGTTAAAAAGACCAACAGCAGAGTAAGGACGTTTAATTGGTTTTTACAAACGGTGAGTGCAAGTAGCAAATAAGTAAAATGTTGTGTAAGAGAATCATCTTTGTGTCAGAGAGCATAGCATACATGGTGTATGTGTGAAACAGACAGACGACAGATCAGCTATATCTATGTGTATGGTATTTCTAGAGAGGGAACCTAGGCGAAAGGCGACGCAGGTAAAAGGGCAGCGCAAAGTTCACGCTTGATAGAATAGGTAGCTGGATTATGGACAGTTAGTGCATTGTGATGTAGGGTTCTTTGAAGAGGTGAGTCTTCAACTAGTTCCTAACTTGGAGCAGCCTTCGAATAGTCCTGATAGATTTGGGGATATTTTTCCAGATTCTAGGTGCATTAATAGAAAAAGCATACTGCCTTCTTTTTCCCCCCAACTTCATTTCTTAGTCTGCAGTCAGATGGTGTCCTGACTGTGGGAACACCAACAACCACCATAGCTTGTCTGCAAGATAAGGAAGCGTAGGGGGATACTGGTCATGCTGGCTTTGTAAAGAATACAGCTGGTTTTGAAGATGGTGCGGGTAGGCAAGGGGAGCCGTTGGAGTTCCGTTAGGATGGGAGTGACATGATAATATTTCCTCTGGCCCTCGATGCAACGTGCTGCAGTATGTAGAATGTCCTTAAGGCTGCCAGTGTGGGGCTATGGAAGGCCATGGAGCAGGAGGGCTGGAAGAGCAGTTCTGAAGTTGCTTTCTATAATAAATGTTTTCACTTTGTTTAAAGAGTTGGTTGGTACATGACCATCTTTGTTTTTAGAACCATGTATCCTTGAGGGTGAGATTGATGACCAGTGTAAATCCAAGTGACTTGGAATTTGGTGAAGGTTGTGGTTTTAAGCAGTCCAGATTAATGTCATCAAGCCAGGTTTGTTCTATTGCTTGTGTGTTCCTGCCAGGCAACAGGAATTCTGGGTTAGTTTGGTTTGGTTGAATTTCAGGTAGGCGCTGGACAGCCAGGGCTGAATGATTTGTAGGCAGTGTTTGCGATGCTGGATGTCCGAAGGAGAGGAGATTTTCCAGTAGAATGGTATATCATCAGCATATTGGCAAATGCTGTTATCTGTGAGTTATGTGTATTTGTAAATTTCACTATCATCTGCGAGAGTAGCCTGGTGCTGAGCGGGTGTGTGTGCCTGGCCCAGCCTAGGGTAGTTAGGTTAATTGAAAAGAAAGACAGATCTTCAGCTTCTTGCTCCAAGAAGAGAGAAAGTGGCTCTGATATGTTGTGGGAGTTTCTTCCATGCTTTAGGAGCGATGTAAAAGAATGCCCGTCCTGGTCTGGTTCTGTGTGCATGAGATGTGTGGAAGTCAGAGTCCTGCAGAGCAGACGTATCTGGGTAGTTGATGGAATAAGATGCAACTTTTCAGTTGAGTGGGACCATGTGTAGTGCATTGAAAATGTGTGTGAGAAGTTTGAAATTAGCATGTTTGTGTGTCTGGACTCTGGAGCTCCCCGAGGTGTGATGTGAATTCTATGTGGAAGGTTGGGTCTGAATCTGGATTCTCTGTTCTGGATGCTTTGTAGTTTTCCAGTGAGTTACTTGGTATTTCGGCGAACAGGGTATTCCTGTGACAAGGACATGAGTGATGTTATTTCTGGTGTTGCTTGGAAGCTAATTGAAGATCTTCCTCAATATTTTTAGGGTGTGGTAGCAAGACGCAGCAACAGTGTTGAATTATGCGGTCACGTCTAGTTTGCTATCAATGATAACTCCAAGGTTTCTGGCATAGGTGCTGAGTGTGGATCCAAGTTTGGCCATCCACCAGATGTATCCCATGGAGAGGGGTTTTGCTGAAGATTATTACTCCTATCCTGTGGGTGTTGAGCTTGAGACAAATAACTTTCACCCCATTACCAACTTCTGTGAAGTAGGTGGTAAACTTGTTTCTCGTGTTGGTGGTCTTTTCCGAGAGGAGTGCCATGGGCTCCATGTAGAGGTTGATGATGACAGGAGGCAGTGTAAAAACCTAGGAGACGACACTGCAGGTTATAGGGTTCTTTTGGGACCTGGAGGTGCCCATGTGAACAAAATGGTGTCGGTTTGAACTGTAGAAGAAGATCCAATGAAGGACATTGCCTGTGAAATTGAGGATGGAATGGTCTACTGTGTGGAAGGTAGGGCTCATCTTTATCTGTGATCAGAAGGGCTTTGTCTATCTGCCTGCAAAGCTAAGCTATGTCTTTATGTGAGCAGAGTATAGTTTTGTGCGGAAGGGGAGGTGGCCAAGATGGCGGATGACTGAGACGTGTTTCTTTGTCCTCGCCACTTAATTAGCTCCCTAAAGCACCTTTCCTGATAGCCTTGAACGTCCCCTTGGCCATGTCCATACTGGGCGACACGAGAAGGCAAGCTGCTGAACCTGTGGAACACGGTTGTCCGATCCCCATGGTGACAATTGAGGCAGGCCAGGACCGTGCTCTTGTTGCAAGATGCCCGCAGTCGGCCTGAGTTAAAGTTGAGTCCTGCCCGGCTGCACTTCCACGCAGGCTTCCAGGGCAGGTGCGACCCTACAGCCCATCGTGACCAGCAGAGAGCGTGCTCCGCGAGCAGCCCCACAGAAGACTGCATGGTGAGCCCGCTGCGAGTGACTCGTCCACTCCAGCGACGACCATTGGGGGGCATACATCCTCCGGGCCTGGGTGGCTACACAGGATTGGGGCGAAGGCGTGCACCTGGCGCCCGCATTGACTTAACTTCCAGTGTGGGGGAAGTGGACACAAGTGCCCCCTACAGCTTGCTGTGGGGGCATGGACGATGGTTGCCCCCTCACTGGGATCCCTGAGGGAATGACAGAGACTGCCTGGGAAGACTGCAGCACCACTGCCTGGTCTTGAAGAACCTAAACCACGTGGATCTCTCGGGCTGCCTACTACTGGCTCAGCGAGCCTTCCTGCTGGGGCCCTTCGCCCATCCACACAGCTTCCGGCCCTCTTGATGTCTTTCCCCTCAGCCTGGGGACTGGGCCCCACTGGACCGGGTCCTGACCTGGACACCTGTGAACTACCCTCGGAACATCTGCCATAGCCCGCATCCGGCCGCAGAGCATTGGCTGTCCTTGTGCCCTACTCTACAGAGTCGGCAACTGTGTCCTTTATAGCAAATAGGCAGCCGTCTGCAGACTGCCCCCCCATTGCAGAGGACCCACCAGACTTGGCTCCTACACTGGCAGCGATCAAGCTTTTTAACCTTGGCGGCTGTGGTATGAGACCTGAGCAACCGTGCCCCCTTGGCATCCTCATTGCTCAAGTGAAGTTTTGCTACAGTCCTTGGTGGCCTGGAAGACTGGAGACATTTAGGCGGTCTGCCCTCCTTTCACTGGGCTCCCCCATTCAGATGCCTCAACCTGCTCATTTTGTGACTGACCCTTGGGCTGCTTTGCCTCCTCCCTCCACCCCATTCTAAGGCCTGGAGCCACCCACGGTTGGACCTCATTTAGAGCGGCCACATAGAATTTATGACCTGCCTCTGTCTGCATTCCGCTGGGGCTCAGCTTGGGATGCCTGGCTGCAGATTCGGATCCCCTTCATGCAGAGTGATACGGGAGCCCTGAATCACTCTAGATAAAGGGTTGTTTGCTTCCCGCCTCCTGGACTTCTCCTGGGCTTAGTCTGCTTTGTCTGAGCCACTGGGCGCTGCGCTCCTGGGGGACAATCATCACCGCATCTTGTCGTCCCCCCTTTGGACGACACACCCTGCTTCCACAAAGGGGAGATAGTTGGAGCTGACTGCAGACCGCCTGCTATTGATAGCAGCCGTGTCATTACATTTGTGTGCTCAGCCTTGACTGTGTCTGTAGGGTGAAAAGAAACTATGCTTGGCCTGCTGTATCTTGGGCCGGCCATACCTGTGGCTTTGAGGTCGCCTGATTTACGTTCCCCCTCGATTGGATCATCCTTGACCTGACCCCCCCATTTTGTTTTCTACTTCATAGAAGGATGCCATTATGTCGTCGGTGAGGAATGAAGAAAGACTGCTCCTTTAGGGATATGCTGACCAAGCCCTGCAGAGAGGCAGCAGGAGACAAGGTGCCTGCAACCACTATGGATCATCTCTCATAGCCTGATGAAACCGAGGGCCCCTTGACTTGGTCCTTCCTCTAGGCCTTATTCATGTCGCTACGAGATGATCTGCAAGCGGTGAAGAAAGACCTTTCGGCTGATTTGCGCAAAGTCTGCCGGGACCTAGAAGAGGCGGGTGACAGGGTCTGTGCTCTGGAGGGACAAGAGCCCAGGTGGGTTGAAGAAGTGGAGTGGCAGCAGGAAGAAGTTCTCCATCTCAAGAAACAACAGCTCGACCTACAAGCTCATGCTGAGGACTTGGAGAACAGCTCACGGTGTTACAATATACGCATCAAATGGGTTCCGACAAATGCATAAGGTGCCGACTTAGGAGAGTAAACTGGGTCCCTCTTTTGACACATCTTGAGGGCATCGGCAGACAGACATAAAGCTGGACTGGATCCATTGTGTGGGTCCACCAAAACCAGAGAAAACCCCTCCCTGGGACATCCTAGTCTGTGTCCATGATTTTCATATAAAGGAAAGCATCCTGTGCAAAGCACAAGAGACCCACCCGATTCAGTTAAGAGGGCACATGCTTGTGCTGCACCAAAACCTTGCATCGATTACCCTTCAGATGCACTTAGACTTCCGCCCTATCACTGCTCATCTAGAGGATGCTGGTATATTGTACTCCAGGGGACACCCCTTTCGGATTATCTTTCGATGTGAGAGCGAGCTCCACCAAATCCAAGTGCTCTGTATTGCTGATCCTTTTACAGACAGTTGTACTGGAAGTAAGCGCCGCCATTGGCAATGGTCCTAAAGCTTGCCTGCTAGCACGCAGCCTGATCCAGAGATTATGGTGTTGGAGAAGCAATCGGGGTTGAAGACGTTGACTGATGATGCTGACAAAAGCAAGGTACTTTGAGGCCAAGAGGACCCCTGCAACACTGTTTTGTTCTCTAGGGCAGGGGGTAGGAGGGAGGTGGGGACGGGCACAGGACATCTTTGGGACGTGCTCCAGCTCTGCAGTTCCTCCTCTCCAGGGACGTTTCCTACCTTCGAGAACTTGACTGATCATGTCCCTGTCTGCCTGGCCCGTGCTCTGCAACCTGCTCCTTTCCACAATGGACTTTTATTGTTATTGGTTATTCCAGTTGGTTTTTCGGGGTTGTTGTTTGTGGGTTTTTACTCCCCCCCCCCCCCCCAGATTTGGTTGATGTTGGGCTTTTCACTATGCACCTTTTGGGCTTACTTTTCCTGCATTCTTTGACAAACGGGTGCAGGAGTTCACACAGTTTTCTTACCCCCTGCCCTGTTTTCCAGGATCTTAAGTTCACCAGCCTCAATGTAAGGGGCCTGAAAAATCCTATTAAACGGTCCCCTGTTCTCTCACTTTTAGAACAATGTGCAATCTACAGGAGACTCGTCTGCTCTCTAAAGATGTCCCCAGAATGCAATTCCCCTGGTTTCCACTCCGCTCTGGTCTTCATGCCCCATTAAGTAAGGGGGTGGTATCCGTTCTTTTTTCATAAGAGTTCAATGGGGAAATACTATCCACAGTCGCTGAGGATAAGGGGTGCCTCCAAGCAGCCTGGCTTAATTGGACACCTTTTATTTCACCGTGGTGAACACTTATGCCCCTAACGGGCGCCAGGAATCTTTTATTACCAGCTCCTAGGTGCCTGTACTTAAATCTTGTAATGCCACTATCCTGAGAAGGTGGGGGGGGGGGGGAACCTTGGTTGTGGACACCAACCTGGATCGCTCAGGGCAACTCTCTGACCAAGTAGGGGCCTTCTCTGCAGCTGGTTTGCAGTGACTGGCAGGCTTTGGGATGCAGGACATCGGGCGACTGCTGCACCCATTGATCAGAGATTATACGTTTTAATCAGCAGCACGCAAATCATATGCTCGCATTAACCATTTCCTTGCGACCTGACCCTATAAGCCCTTATTTCAAAGGCAGACATTGCCCCTTGGTTGCCCTCTGACCATGACCCCTCTCTTTTTCGCTCCGATTGAATGTGACCCAACCTAGGACTTCGCGCTGGTGCCTTATAGAGACTCTGTTACAGTCCCCTACTACGATTAATTCGCTCTGAAAGGTGATTGTAGAATATCTCCAAGCAAGCAACACTGGAGAGATATCCCTGCCATTGGTCTGGAAAGCCGTGAAGCTGATTGTGAGGAGGGAATTCATAGCAGTCTCCTCAGTGGAGAACCGCAAACATCGAAACAAATGACAGCACTTGGAGAAGTTTGTTGCGGAACTTGAGGACATCCCCAATCGGACGGGTGCCCCCAGAATATGGCGGGAACTTGAAAAAGCGCAGCTTCTTCTTAAACATCTTGACCTTGACCGGGTGTAATATGCTATGATTGCCTCGAGCACAAATTTTGCCTCCGGAGTAACCACTGTGGCCTCCATAGTAAAATCCAGTCTGGAGTTGTGAAGGCGATACACACCAGACCCTCTACTGAGGCCCGCTCGGACATGGAGATAGCATTGGTCTTCTAGGCCTTCTAGGGTTCCTTGTGCTCCACTTTTTATGACCCCAGTGGGGACCCTTCATGCTATCTTCGCAAGGCCGCCTTTACCTCCTTTCCCAATTTAGAAGATGAGGTTCTGGAATAACCCATACAAATAGTAGAGGTGATCTCCGATTGCGGGCGCCTGAAGCCGAGGCCAAATGGTTTTAGTGCTCTATTCTATAAGGTCTTCTGCCATGAGCTAGCCTCTTTGCTTACCTGTCTCTATAACTCCTTTGCCTATTCCGGCTCCCTCACCGACTCCATGCAAGCCAAGGATCTGCCCTCTGTGGGTCATATGGACCCATATCTCTCTTGAACATAGATGTAAGCTTGTTCACCAGTATCTCAGAACACCGACTGAACTCACTCATGCCACGCCCGATAGAGCCCGATTAGGCGGGATTCATACCTGCGCACCAGTGGGGCAATAACAGCAAACACCTTCTGCACATCCGATCTAAAATCCATAGGTCACGTAAGGAGGCACTGCTACTTTCCATTGATGCCAAGAAAGCTTTTGATCGTTTTCACTGGCCCTCCCTTTTGGGAATACTGATGGAAATTCGGCCTTGTTGAGAAATTCTGCAGATGGGTCTGATGCATCCACAGTGCCCCGCTGGTTTCAGTGAGGCTTAGTGGTTTTTCGTTCCCTACCTTTCCAATAAAACGGGGCACACACCTCTGTTAACCCTCTCCTTTTCGCTCTATACATGGAGCCTCTGGTGTAATGACTAAGAGACAATCTAGCCATCGCCCGGATTCCCTTTGGAGGAGATAAGCACCTCGTCAGCCTCTACGCTCATTCTCATTCTGTCAGTCACTGAGCCGATGTCCTTGCTTCCTGCTCTGGTCGCAGAGCTCCAGGTCTTCGGGGAGACCTTGAAATTCAAAGTAAATCTAATCGAATTCCAGATTTTGAACCTCTTAAGTCACCCCACCTCCAAAAAGTGTCCTGCACACCATGTTTTCTTTTGAGCAGGCAAGTGACTCCTTGCCCTACTTGGGTATTAGGGTGGCGCGGACTCTCTCCAAGACTTCAACTTCCAATTACTCTGCTCTTACCTCTCAGGTACGCAGGGATCTGTCTGCATGGATTCGCCTCTTTTGGATGGGGAGGATAGTGACAATTAAAATTACCATTCTACAGCATACAATTTAGCTGTTCTTGAGACTACTGCTGATCCCTCCACCCAATGCCCTTTGTTCCCTTCAATTGGACATTAACAGATTCCTATGGGACGTTAGAAAACCTCTCCTCCATCAACAAGTGCTGAAGTACAAGGGAGGATTAGCAGCCCCTTTCCTACTCCGCTACTACCAAGCCTCTGAACTCCAATTTTTGGTAGAGTGAAACCACCACATCTCTGAAAAACATTGGTCCTTTATGGATCAAGCAGTCGCTAGTTCCATGATACGGAAAGAAGTCTGGTTACCACCTAAACATAGGGCTTGGGGCCTCTACTCCTCACCAGTGACGAGCTCTAGACTCAAAGTGTGGGACTCTGTGGTGCTCAGGGTAGGTTTCACAACCTTGCCCTTCCTGATGAACCCGATATTGACTAACTTAGACTTCGCCCTGGTGATTGAACTAGAGATGTTTCTGCGATGGCATGATTGGGGCTGCAATCGCATGGGATGCCTCTTTGGTCTACATGGCTTATTCCCTTTGACTTACCAGTTCAAAGCTGATTATTCTTTGGCAGACTCCAACTGCATACAATATTTACAACTGCAACACTGGGTGATGACTCCAGAGAACAGGCATGGGGCAGGGCGATCCCTTACTCCTTTTGAGAAGTGGATACTTGTTAAAACTGATGATAAACACCCCCTAAAAGAATTCTATGCCTTGTTTAGCAGGGAGTCTTCACCGGCAAGGTCCAAGGGGCAGACAAGATGGGAGGGCGAGTTGGGAAGAGCCCTTACTACCCAGGAGTGGGAGTATATTTTCTACAGAGCACATCACATGGCGCATAACATGCCCAGAATTTAAACTGCGTGAAAAATTGTCTCTTATTTGTATCTGACTCCTGCTCCACTCCACACATTGAACACAGGGCGCTCAAATGAAGGCTGGCAGGGATACTGGGCGGATACTTCACCTTCTATGGAATTGTCCAAAACTCATTCAATACTTGGATCAAGTACTACCTGACATCGACTCCACCTTTAATACTTCCATCCAAAGGCTCCCATCAATCACTATTCACGGACTCCCAACCCCCCTGACCTATCCCCTATGCTTCAACCGAGGAAGCCAAATGGCCTTAGTTGTGGGGGCGGCTCAGCAGGCGAATCTATCACTTTGGGTTACTGACAAGACTCCCGATCACACCTCCTGGCTACACAAGTTGTGGTTCATCCTGGGGATGGAGAAACTGTCCTTCTCAGTGCACTTGAGTTGCACCTCTAATCTTGATAAATGGGCCCCCTTTATTCATATTCTTTCATCTGAGTTTCGAGAGCTGACATGTCCGACCAACTATGGCTGCTCTGCTTGTTCCACAAGAGGCCCCTGTTAAAGAGTAGGTACTATCAGGTATTCTGCTGTCTCCCCTTCCTAACCTGAACTAAATTGTGAGGCCAACACTATCCACCATATAACTGCTGTAGTATGGAGAACTAGGGGGTGGATTGATGGGTTGTTTTTGTTTATTTAAAATGGCCTGATTTACGCTGCAGACCCAAGGGTTGAAGGCGAAAAGCGGTATCACAAGTGCTATGTGTTTTACTGACCGCTGCCACCCTTTGGTTGTAGGCGAACAGCTGTGAATTGTCCTTGATGGGCTTTAATAAACATAATTGTTCCATAAAAATCTATCAGCATACTTTGCCAATATTGATCACCAAGCCCTCTGAAGACTTCATGACTGTATATACATTTCTCACACCGCATCGCTGATTTGAGCTATTTGACCACCGGCAATGTTTCCATGAAATCCACCAGGTACCCTCAATCACCTCCTTTTGCCATTTACCTTCTGCATCTGCCTGTCCCTTCTCACCTCTGTAATATTCTACATGCAATCCTGGTGGACCTACTTGCCCAATGCAGACACTGATACATGAATGATGGTCAACCAGCAGTGGCTTTCAACAGGTGCAGCTGCAAAGCCGAGATTGCACAGGGCCTGGTGCATGTGTATTCAAAACCTTTTCAAAGAGGTTGGTACATAAGTGCCGATCAGAACTTAATTACTTAATAAGCGGCTAGGCTGCTCCAAAAAATATAACACTGACCTACTAAGTAATGGCTACTTCCCAATACTTGGAAAATCAAAGAATCAACACAAACCGCATGTTTCCAAGAAACAACAGCATGGTTTTCAGGTTGCTGAAGTGGAATATCACATAACTGAGAAAGGCGTTATAACTCACATATTCATTGACCCTCTTATGCCTTCCAGTCGGTGACTTAATTAAGCACTTGCTCCTGAGACCTACCTGTAACCCACATGTGACTCATACCTAAGCTGTACATGTTCTGTGAGTGATAAAAGCTTGAATTCTCCAACTTGATTATGTTCACTATGAGCACTATTGAGGAACACTTGTAGAATATTTGTTGAAGTGCACTTAAGTCCTTTACTTTCTTGAATGCACAAACTCGCTTCTACCCAACATGTATTTCTTACAGACCAATATTCCTCCACTTCTTTGGAGCTGAATGAATACAGTGTGGTTCCAAAATATTTTATTTGAGTCGTCACCAGTCAGAATACGAATACACGGCCATAGAGTGGGACCATCAATCATTAATCACCGGGAAAGCTGAACGCTCCGTCACTGCACGTCTGTATTGTGTGTCTACTCTGGCTACCTTTTGACTTCCCTTTTATTATTCTACCCCGCTTGATCTTCATGATTGCTTTGTAAATGATGCAGCTGGTACCGCAGTGAACGGACTATTGGACTTACTGTCTTCTATGAGAGAGGGAAACTTGCTCAACTACTGCCAGGCTGTAACATTTCTGTGAGGAAGCGAAGCTTTCACTTCTGCTGTCCAAGCTGTACCTGTCTTTGATAGAGGAAGACTTGCACAGTTTCTACCCAATGTGTACCTGTGTGTAAGAAGGACTGTTTCCACTGATATTGCCCCGTCTTCTGGAACAACCAAAAATGTTTTGAAAGCACTGACATTGGGTAGTTTCTATGATTCATACCCAGGACAATCAGAGGCTTTTGTGGGACCCATGGCTTCCCAACTGGACCTGGACGTTGTGGCCTCTAGACAAATCTTTCAGCAGTGATGTGTCTCCAAGACCACTTGGCTTCACTTCAGCTGCAATGCAGTACTATTCTCCGGCAACACAATGACACTTATGGTTGTAACGTTTTAGTGTAGTTCAGGAACCACACAGAGCGATGAGGAACCCCCCTTGTCTCAGCATAGATCATTCCTGGCATCACTTTCTAGGGCAGTCCATTTTCTCTCTGTGTTCTGCTCACTGGGACCACCCTGGACTTCTTCTCTTGTACAATCTCTCCTCCTTCAGGGCCACAAACTCTGGTCTGCCTGCAGTCCTTTAAGTACTCTGCTGAGCACTCCCTTCCTTGATCATAAAGAACCTGAAACTGGAACAGAGTTGGGTGGTTTGGGACCCACTTAAAGGCATATTTTGTAGACCGGGGATATGGTTTCAGAACCAATTTGGGTTGGTTCTTTTGAAAATCTCATCTTTAGACAAATAGACAGCAGTGTCATTGAGATGGGCTTTACCTTTACACTGTGTTAAGTTAGCATGAGCCTATTAGAAGTTTAAACGCCATTTTCCTCTCTGCTGCTTTTGCACACGGCACACAATATTATAAATTTTTAGAGACTAGCAGAATATTTTGTTTCACACGAGAATAATATGTTTTCCTATAGTATCAGCCCTGCTTGGTAAGCTATGTCTGAACAGTGAGTGCTGAGGCCTTCAAGGTTATTTCAACACAGTGGTTGTTGTTCGGTCTGATCAGCGCACGTCCTAGACATAACACATATGCAGCTGTGGCCACCTCTGATTTTGGCGCGTTTAATAATGCACTGCGCAGAGCATGCACAGACAGTTTGGAGAACATTCGCATGCAGAGAGCTGGCGTAGAAAATGATGTGATCCCGTTCTACTAGGACCAGAGGTATGGGGTCGCCCTTGTAAACCCAAAGAGACCTTCTGTAAATATAATATAATATACTAGCAAGGGAGGGTAAGACTGAGGTGCCATTTAGCCTTCTTCCCTTTAGCATTTTAACATGCTTTCTCCCTTTGTATTTTATGTAATAGTAACTATGCTGATAACCTTGTTGCTCATACTATGTTTGCTTGTATTAGCTAAGATGCTGCGCTTGAGAACACAATAACATTACTTGAATAAACATATGATCCAAACAATATGTTTTCAGTGAAATAAATTCTGTTTGTTTTAATCTTTTTTCTTATTCATTTGGACACTTCTATTTCAAAATGATCTCACAATATATTGTACAAATATTAAAAACCTGGAGTGCACAACAAATATCAAATACAGTGATAACAAAATTTGTTAAATATTTACAGTGTAATACAACTTGTTCACCATTCAATCTCCACTCATACAACACTCAATCCACTACAGATAGACAAACTCACAACAAAACATAAATGATTCGAAACGTTACTGGATACACTCTCCAGTAACACAAGCCAATTGTTTTTTTGTCTATACAAATATTTCTACGTTAGAGATTCAATTACAAATTTTTTAGGCTATAAACGGGGTCTACGCGTTTCGAACTACCATTCTTGCGTAGTTCTCTTCAGGACCAATCTTGCGCTCGACAAGACAAGCTAGAAGGGTTGTAATCCCAATTTGGGAATCCCAGTGCGCTCACAGATAAGCCTGGCTCGCCTGTCTGTTTGGGGCGAGGCAGGCGTGTTGTATTCAAAAAGCGTTTCCGTTCGTTTGGCAATTATATTCTTAGCCGCTTGGATAATCGGTGGCTCACTCGCGTCTGAAGCACCCGGCGTCTGAACGCTGCATCGATTTGCAGGCACTTCAGACGCCGGGTGCTTCAGACGCGAGTGAGCCACCGATTATCCAAGCGGCTAAGAATATAATTGCCAAACGAACGGAAACGCTTTTTGAATACAACACGCCTGCCTCGCCCCAAACAGACAGGCGAGCCAGGCTTATCTGTGAGCGCACTGGGATTCCCAAATTGGGATTACAACCCTTCTAGCTTGTCTTGTCGAGCGCAAGATTGGTCCTGAAGAGAACTACGCAAGAATGGTAGTTCGAAACGCGTAGACCCCGTTTATAGCCTAAAAAATTTGTAATTGAATCTCTAACGTAGAAATATTTGTATAGACAAAAAAACAATTGGCTTGTGTTACTGGAGAGTGTATCCAGTAACGTTTCGAATCATTTATGTTTTGTTGTGAGTTTGTCTATCTGTAGTGGATTGAGTGTTGTATGAGTGGAGATTGAATGGTGAACAAGTTGTATTACACTGTAAATATTTAACAAATTTTGTTATCACTGTATTTGATATTTGTTGTGCACTCCAGGTTTTTAATATTTGTACAATATATTGTGAGATCATTTTGAAATAGAAGTGTCCAAATGAATAAGAAAAAAGATTAAAACAAACAGAATTTATTTCACTGAAAACATATTGTTTGGATCATATGTTTATTCAAGTAATGTTATTTTGAAAAAGTGGTGGCATTTGCAACTGTTTTGTTTCTTATACAAGTGTGGCAAGCAATGCCTGTGGGAGCCCATACCCAGTGGTTTTGTGTTCAGCGCTTGAGAACACGGCATTAGAAATAAATATTTCAAACTTGCACTTGTCTTCATTTACTCTTTGTTTTGGACTGGTATGATAGTATAACAAAAGAGTGTTCATGTGTTCCACGTTACCTGAGGTGTTCCAAGTCCATGTGCTGGGTTGTCTAAACATTGGGGGTATGGAAGAACCAATGAGACACTGATTGCTAGTCTGGTAGGGGATTTTGGATACTAAGGGGAGTTTTGGTACACCCTAATTCACTGAGGTTCCAAGTCTCTATGCACATTTCTGTGTAGGACCAGAATCCCTGCGACAGCAGCAACTGGCAATGTAACTGGTTGTAGGCAGGAGTATCCAAACCAACATTAAACGTGATTTTGCTGCACCTGGTGGCCATCACCTTTCACATAACAGCAGAACTTTACACAGGTGTAGTCCTTAGTCTGAATTCTATTTAATGAAAAAATGTCTGATCACACTACAGATTCACAAAACAGGATATGCTGCTACTGCTACCTAATATGATACACCCAAGGCATGGACGGACATTAGTCTACTGATTATTATGAGGGCATGCTTTGTTTGCTCTTCCTGGTCACAAGAAAGGTCTGGATCTTGCATTACCAAAGACTGATCTAGACCTCTGTGCAAATGCTAGGTTAGCGAGACACCTGAAGCAAATTGTCAGAATACCAGTTCCACATGCAGTAATGTATTCAGGGCAGGGGAATATGCTGGTGTACCATGTAGGGGATATTCCTGTTGCAACACGGATCGTGTATAGGTGTGGGAGGAAAACAACTTAGCACTAGTAAGTCTATTTTTGGGCAGACCTCTGCCTAATCTTCGTTTGTCTTTGTGACCTACAGCACAGTGTCTTTGGAGCTAGAAATCAAAATCACCATTGAAGTCCCTAAAATTAGTAGAACAGGGGGTATGGCTCAGCCAGGCATGCAGTACCAGTGATTTTCTGTTCCATGATAAGCATTAAAAGATAGAGAAGTTGCCTAATATCGAACCAGACCTACAGTATTGTACTAGCATAGCACCGGTATGACGTAGAAACTACCTAATGTCAGTGAAGAGCTCTCAAGGAATGATGCAGCAGTGTTTTAAGAGGGGTGAAGAAGATAGTGGGTGATTTCTAAAAGGGTTGTGGGCAAAGAAGCGTAACTATAACATCCTTTCCAATAAGTGTGGCCTATTTAATTAATGGTGTAGCTGAAAGCATATGAACTAAGATACTGCCTTCACATAGCATGTCACCTGACCAGTGTTTGGGCCTTTCTGTGAGTTTTATTGCCTTCAAGCATATTTCAAAATAAGGAACGAATGCCTGAAACAAGCCAGGTCTATGACCTTTTCTAATGCTTGTTACTAGCATAAGATAAATGTGTAAAAGCAGTGATTTTGCTATAAATAATTATAATTGAAAATGTTCAATTGTGAAAATATGAGGCTGTGAATTAAACCTTTATTAAGGTATGTTGAATGGTTAGTGATATTCAGTCTCTCAGTCACTCTTGTTCTCCCCTGTTCGCCCCCTTTTCTTCTGCTGTCTCTTGCTGCTCTATGTGTGTGTGCCCTTTTAGGTCGAGCCTAGCACAGCACGCATGCGCTGCTCTAGGAGAAGGCCTCTTGGAATCATTTCAAGCTTTCTGCAAACTTGGGCGTGAGATTTATGATTTTCCAAACATGCTATTGGCCTTACGCGTATAGCTTTCAAAAATGAAAGCACGCAATTGGCCAAATGTGGGTGCATGTCCCACCTTTTCTTAAAATGTTTACTCCCACAGCATTTAGCTGCCGGGAGCAAGCAGAGGCACGCAGCCTGCCATCTGTTGTGGAACATGTTTAATTTCAAGACCATGCAGCTTTCTTTACAAGGCGCGTCCCCTCCACCCCGGCCAAGGGACAGACCCCAACGCCACAAGAGTGCGTGCTTCTTTTCCAGCAATCGCATTCATGACAATAAGATACTGTTAGAATTGGGGGTCTCTAGTTGGCACAGGTAGGTACTTGTGACCAATAGGGACCCTCTCTTCTAGTCAGGATAAGGGGATTACACTCCTAAAATAACCCCTGCTCACCCCCTTGGTAGCTTGGCACGAGCAGCAAGGCTTTATCTCAGAGGTGTTGTAAGTTAAGCATTTGTGATCACATACAGTGACCCAGTGACAACAATACAAATGGACACCACACAAGGTTTTATATAAAAAAATAAGTATATTTTATATAGAGTTACCACAAGACCAATAAACGACAAAAATAATCCACAGTACTATTAGATTTCAAGAGTTCTGGTTAAGAGGCTTAGTTCAAGGTTCTGTGCGAGTCGGTAGCCCGGTCTAGCTACAGCGTTAACACAGTGTCTAGCAAATCCAGTGGACCGCGTCAGTACGTGCCCACTCAAATGTCAACCGACTCAGTCACAGTACCTTTTACTTGAGGCGGCCAGCACGGATGTGCGAGCTGGTTCCGGTGTTCGTCGCGGTGCATGACGCGTTGTCCCTCGATGCGGTGCAGGCAGCGGCCCGTTGACAGAGTCGGTGGATCCAAGGAGTGCGTTGCAGGACGAGACGGTGCTTCGATGCGGTGCTTGCAGCTTGCGGTGCGGCGACAGAGCCGGAGTTCGGGAGCTGGCATCGTTCAGTCCGGACAACGGTGCGAGTCAGCCGGTGCGTCGCAAAGCGGTGCCCAACTCCGGTGCGTTCACGGGACTCGGAGTCAGCAGCAGCGACCGCGTCGGTCAGACCAGTACAAGTCGGTGTAGCGAGGCGTTGCACGTCGCGGTGTCCACCAGTCGCGGTGCAGGCAACGGCTCGGTGACGGCGTCAGGACGGAGTCGGTGAGCTCAGAGCTTGCGTTGTTCAAGGCGGACGTTGCTTGATGCGGTGCCTACAGGACACCGGGCTGGTCGTGATAGTCGGTCACAGCTCCCTGCTACTGAAAAGTGGAAGGGAGAGATGGGGCCCGGAAGCAAGAGGATTTAGAGACCACAGTCTTCATCCCCCCTGGTGATATGGATGCAAGAGTTTTGCTTGTCCACTGATCATGGAAGATCCCACTTGTGCTCCATCAGTTAGAGCATGCGTCTACTATCAGGTGTTGAAGAGTTTGTGCTCAGAAGCAGAAGGCTTTTTAGGTTTTGCATGTACAGTGCTTGCAAAATGTCTTGTAATGAAAAAAGGTGTGTAATGATTAAAAGGAGCTTAGTGCCCGCCCATTACTTCCCTTTAATAACTATTGGTTGACTCCAATGTTGCTCTCGTTTCCTTGCCTCTTAAGGGACAGCACCACCTCTTTGCCTTCAGCTTCCTCCTGGAGCTTCATGCGTGTCCCTCCTGTGTTGCCTGGACCAATTACTGCTTCCTGTCTGTGCGCGCACCTGCAGAGGTACTTTAAACATTGTATTTTAAAGTGCCACGCCATCAGAGTCCATTGTTTTACATGCTGTCTCTGCCCGCCCAATGCCCCTGCCTGCTGCTTGCCCTATTTCCCCCCCACCACCTCCTGCCCATCGCTGCCTGCCCTCACTCACATCATTGCTTGCTCCGTCTACATATTCCCCTTCCATGTCACTGCTTTTCCCTTCTATGCTTGCCTCCCCCATAGCCGCCTCCAATTGTCCTTTATTGCTTGTTACTATCTCAAAAAATCTGTGTGTTAATGCACTTTCTTCATTTTTAAGTGCTTTAGGTAACTGTGTTGGTTAACTGTAGAGCGATATGCTCTTACTTTCGTCCAAATCTGTTCAGAAGAGGTTTGACATTTTGTGAGCAAACTCATGACTAGGGGTACTTGAAGTTCAAGCAGATGCAGGAGACGGTCCTTGGTCGCCCCGCCCCGTTTCTGTTCGAGTTGACTTGAAGGTCAGAGTCCGTGGCGGCCAGTAGGGATCGGAGGTATGGGGGTTAGGACGCGGGGGAAGCGGATATAAAAATATTTAAAATAAAAAGGTACCTTCTTTCCGCTTCCTTGCTGCGTTTCTCCTCCATAGTCCTCCCTCTCTGCTTCACACCCAGGCTCCCAGTCAGCCAATCACAATGTTGCCTTAGCAGCATTTTGATTAGTCTGAGCACCGTGTTTCGGCACTTACGCTGACAGGGAGCCTGGGCATGTTCTCCATGCAGGCTGTACTGTAACCTGCATGGAGAACATGCAAAATGCGCAAGACTGTTTTGGGCAGCCCTAGAGGGTTGGCCAAGCAGTCATTGAACACTTAGAAAGGTGTTACCACTACTCCCCTGCCCCACTGCCTCACGCAAAGCTGCAGAAGTAGAAGAAGAGAAAATGATAATAACGCAAGTTATTATAATTGTATTTTCCCTTTGTTTTACTGCAAAAAAGCAGTAGGGCAATGCTCCTCCACCCTAGCGAAGTATCCACCACTGGTCAGAGGAGTCGTCTCCGTTTTCTTTGGGTTTCCGTTGTTAGTTTTCAGTGGAAGATGGGTCTGTCCATCTTTAGAGATTTACGTCAGTTTCCACGCCGGTGTTGTGCGTTGTGTTTTCTTCCCATGTGTGTTTTTTAAGAGTAATGAGCATGGGGTAGAAAATGCCTTTTTAACACCATCTGTAAACCCATTATGCTTTACAGTTAATGAGGTTGTAAGGGGGATTCAGGGTCTAACTAGCAATAAGGCCCCGGGCCCGGATGGTTTACCACCGGACCTGTTTAAGTCTAGTATCCCCTTTTGGGCTCCCGTCCTCACGGCGGTAATAAATGCAGCAGTTATAACGGGGTGCCCAAATACGTGGGGTCTATCGACCATAGTCCCCGTTTTTAGGTTTCGCGTTAGCGAAAGACCTATTGCTGCCTAGTCAGCGCTGAAGGGACCACAGGCCGGGGCACGAGCGCCGATTGCATCTCGTGGACGCGCACGCATGCCCAGCCGTGCACATCTTTTGCTCTACATTCCACAATCACAGCGTCAGCCTCTCTCATTCACGCGCGCACACACAGCTACACTCACGGAAGCATGCACACACACACACACACACACAGGTAGACACGCACACACAGACACACACCCCCACGACTAAGCCCCACTTACCTTATCGCATCAGCAGCCTCAGCCGCAACTCCTGACTTCTGCTGCCACCGCTCCTCTGGGCCGGCCATCCACTCCGTGGGCGCATAAGAGGAAGTCCCGCCCTACGACAGCCGTGAGCGTGCACATCCCGACACCGGAAGTTCGGGAGAGTGCACGGTCACGTTGTATTTTTAGCAGACTTTTGCTTTTCTTCTTTGCCGCTTCTCACGCCCTGTCTTCTCGCTATCTGGCCGGTGCTTGCAGGAGGCTGCTGTAGCCCGAGGGGACTCTCCTCACACATCCCTGTGTTGACATAGTTCCTGCGCAGTGCGCGAGCTGAAACGCCGCATGCTTAGGGACTGCTGTGCTCGCGCTGAACCTCGGGAGACCCCAGGACTGCCGCTTCTCGCCTTCATTCTTCTATGGAAAACCGCTGAAAACTATGGGTTCCCCTGGAAAGCAGGTACAGCTATAACCAAAAATACATTCATATTCCGAAATAGTTTCCTACTTTGAAATCTTATAAACGCGTCTTGCGAAGCGGTTTCCTGGAGCAGAGAAAATGTTTTTAGCAAGTCCTTTCCGCTGTGGTTTCTTTTGAGACAAAATCCTAAAAATGTGAGAAATGCGAGTAATGCATATAGAAGAAAAACATGACTATTTATTTATCTGGACAATTTCAGCTGGGAAATAATCTGTTTTATATACCGGGTGTGCTGCACAGAAATACTGCTCTGTACTTACGTTGTTTTGAATGAACTTTCATTGTAGTTCTAAACTCTAGCATTACTAAATGACTTTTATTGCAGGCAAATTCAGGGACGAGTTTAGCTTAATTCAATGTTGGTAATTCAGATTCCAGCACTATTGCAATTAAATAGAAATAAATGAAATGTGGTTTCATTGGTCACTAGATTATATTTATTCTTGATCACGATAAATGGGAAAAGTTGCTATCAGAAAGGCAGTTTTGTAACTTTCAAAAATAGAATTAGTGCACGTGCAATTGCATCATTTTTTCCACACTCTCGAAGCACATGTAAAATGTGTCCAGGTGAAACCAGGACACTTCACGAAGAGCAGGTGAGTTACAGCGTGCGTTTAGTTTTGCTTAATGCTAATTTTATAAATTGCATAGACCACGAAACCACACACGAGCCAACTTGCTTAACACAGTCCGTTTTTGAGCTGAAGAACTGAACAAGCATTTACAATGCAACGGTTTCGCCTTTGGAAAAGTTAGAGCTATTAGCAATGTAAATGACAATGCCATTTATTTATCTGTTTTCAAAACCAACACATAAATACAAATTTTGTCATTTACAATGCCAATAGCTCAAACTTTTCCAAAGGCGAAACCTTTGCATTGTAAATGCTTGTTAAAAAGGGCGACCGCAGCAGTCCATTATGTTACAGGCCGATTTCTTTAATAAATTCAGTAGTTAAAGTGGTAGGGGGGGTAATTCTTAATAGGCTATCTACATGGGCTAAAGACAATAATATTCTATCACCTATACAATATGGGTTCAGACCCGGCCACTCGACTATCACACAATGTCTGAACCTATATTTGATTTTAAGTAAATATACCCTGGCTAGACAAGGAACTGTCTACATGGCATTTATGGACCTGTCGTCCGCTTTCGATTGCGTGGACAGAAGCTTATTATGGGCTACCTTGTTGAGAATGGGTGTAGAGAGGAATCTTGTCAACTTCCTAGCCGACTTGCATTCGGATACAAAAGCTAACGTCCGTTACACCCAAGACCTTAAAGTAACGGACGAATTTAGAATAAATCGGGGAGTTCGACAAGGCTGCATTTTGGCCCCATTTCTCTTTAACCTGTATATAAACGAACTGGAGGAATTTCTTTTAAATACTGAAGCAGACTACCCCCTTGTTGAACGCAAGGGGGTGCCTGTGCTACTCTACGCAGACGATGCGGTTCTTATATCTAGGACAGCAATCGGTCTCCAAAAATTACTAAATTCCTCCTTTAAGTTTATGGAGTCACGTGGCCTTAGCATAAACAACTCCAAGTCCTATGTCATGAAAACAGGAAAGGGTACCCGGAAAACTGACTCCTTTAGCATAAACGGGGAGAAAATCCCTTCAACTAACTCTTTCTCATACCTTGGGGTCCTCTTAGACTACAAATTAACGTGGGGCCCCGCAGTGTCCAAAAAGAAGGGAGAAACAACAAGGGTAAATGCGGCCATTCTTGGCTTTGGAAAAAAAATTGGCAACTGCCCTACGGCCGCACTGCTCACACTATACCAGGCAAAAAGTGTTGCTGTTGCCTGCTATGGTAGCGAGCTCTGGGGCTATCGTAAGATAAAAGACCTAGAGGTTGCAGAAAATAACGTCCTGAAAAAGATACTGAGGCTGCCAAGGGGTACTGGGAATTACTCTGTACACGAGGAGTTGGGGGTCCCATATCTAAGTGACAGAATAGCAGTGAACCCGGTTTTGTGTTGGCTGAATTGTTGGCTTAATACCGACATTCCACTCACACATGCCTTACTGAAAGAGGCCTTATTGTTAGACGGTAGGTTTAAAATTCCGTGGGTAAAATATATAAAGGATTGTTTGTCGGCAATTGGCCGTTCTGACTTTTTTTATGCTCCCAACCTGATTACAAAACCTGATGTCGTTTCGGTAAAAAACGCCATATTATTGGTAAGATGTACTGACAGAGAAGAGGTTGAGATACAGAAGGATAGTGTTAGGAAACACCTATTACTTAAAACCTGTCCACAAACGGAGCCTTATTTGACATGGCCTATGACCAGTTATGAACGGTTTTTGCTAATAAGGTTCCGCTTCGATCCATATCATCTTCTACTGGCGGTACCAAGTGGGGCTCAACGGGGTGAAGTGTTGCCAGCTTGTGGCTGCGACGGTAAGTCTCCTCAAGACCTGGCACACTTTCTTTTTATTTGCCCTTATTATTCTATCCCACGGAAATTATACCTTAAACCGTGTCTTAAAAAACTGAACTTTTTTCAAATCAAGCCCGCACTTTACTACCTACAACTACTGAATTGTGACTGTACCTTATTTGTCTGTAACTTTTTAAAAAAAAGCCATTTGTTTTAGGAAAAGTATGGACGGATAATTATGCTGTGACTGTTTCAGGTGCTTTTTAAACAATATAGTAATTTATGTTTTTTAACCTTATATTGCTCATGCTTATAGTGCCCGCTGTACCTTCTTTTTCTTGTACTGTATACTGTGTCCTTTACTTGCCACATGAAATGTATTGTCTGGAATGTTTTTAAAATGTGTACTTATGAATTGTACTTTTATGATTGTAATTTTTACAATCGAATAAAGATTTTTGATTTGATTTGATTCCCATGTGTCGGGCTATATACGAACCTCTACACATACAATCAAGTCAGTTTCGGCTTGGCAATGGAAAAATTTGAAAAACCATGGCTACTGGCACTGGTCTACAGCACAGAGCAGAAACTTGCATGAGGAATGGTGGCAATGAGTCGCCTCCTCTAGCTGTACTTATTGTGGTTTTTATAGTGCGGACTGTTTTTTTTTTTTTTTTTTACCTGCCTTAGACGTAATTGATTTGCATCTTGTGTGTTGTTGAAGTTAGCAGCTCTGTTTATTGAGTGATGGTGGAGTTTATTTTCTGCCCCAGGCCCACTACTGGCCATTGCATCTGAGACTACAAGCACATACAAGCAGAGTTGTATTCTATTGGATCTGATCCAAACACTCTTTGTGTGCATGAGCCTCCTGAACTTCAGGCACTTTGCAATGTTTTAGTGAGATTGACCATTGAGTGTTGTGTAGACCGTGTTGCCAGTTTTTAAATCTGCTTATTTTACTAGCATAGACACGCAGCGTGCTAGGCAATGTAGGTAGCATAGTTGCCACACCTTGCTATGAGAAGAGATAAGTGAATTATACCGGTTTGTTTCAGAATAGTATCTGTCCTCTTAAATTGTGGCAAGTCAAATAACCGCTCTTCTAAAGCAGTGTATATGCCTTGGAGTTGTAAGGCATGTTATTTATTTTGCATTTCTAATACAGTATGGGATGCAGAACTATATATACCAGAATGCAAAGGGGAACTGGAAACTACACCCTCAACGCGGTCTCTTGGTTCATTTACTACACCCTTAACCTGCTCTCTGTTTCGTTTTGCACTCTTCTCTGAACTCATTCTGATGGGCCAGCCATTGAATCAACTCGCACCATGAGTCAGGAGTTCATATTTTGTCGGTTTATGTGCAATTTAAAAATGTTTTATTAGTTAGGTTTCTTTTGTAAATGAGAAAAAGCATTGACAAAGCCAAGAGGTTTCACCTATGCAAGATCTGTTGGCTTTTTCGATGCTTTTAAGACATATTACACAACAGCCCTGGCGGTTGTGCAGTATGGCTTAACATTTTTAAAAAAAGCTATAGGAATGGTGGCCAGTTTCTTGGCAAGCTGCACCTGATTTCCAGTTCACATTTGAATGCAGGATTGCTCCTCTCCCTACCCACACTTCCTGTGTGACCTTCTGACTGCAGCAGCACACAGTGTAGTAAAGCAGTAAATACCTTCCGAGACTGTCTGCCAACGTTCAGCGAAAATACTGTATTTGTTTGATATTTCTCTTCTCAGGGCGACCATAAAGCTTTCCACCTCTTATGCCTCACTTTAACAACATAAACCGTAAAAACAACGTGCTATGGCGCAGCTACTATTTACTGCGTAATGACACCTTTTTGTTTACTTTAAGCCATGTTGCATTGCAGCCCGCCATGCTGTGCAACATTATGAAAAAACATCGTCAAGGGCCAAAATGTATCGCATAGGCGAAACCTATTAACTTTGCCAATGTTTGTTAAGTACCCCGGGACACCGCTTCTAGTTGCGGTAGCAAGATTGTCGTAAACTATAGGTCAAGGAGTAGTAATAGACCATACTTTCTCTCTTGCCTCTTTTTAAGAGGGACAAGACTTAAAGCTAACTATATTTACTCTCCCCTTACTATCAGACAGGCACCAGGAGGTTGAAGAGAGAAAGTCAAATTAGTAAGTGGAGGCAGTAGTGTGGTCCCAGGCAAGTATTCTCTTTGCTTTAGTTATCTTAGGAGGGCCAGGTTTGGCAGCATTCTCAGTAGACCCTGTTGTGGGAGGATTGCTCTGTAGCTGTAGAAGAGTGAGATATAGAGCTCCTGAACCAGACTGGCTTCCTCAAGATAAGGTGCTTTTTGAGGAATGGCTACATGGAAAAGGGAATGAGGTGCATGCAATCTTGAAAGCGAATACATATATACATCATATCTCCTCCCAGCAGAACAAAGGGTATCTAAGGGACTGAGAACAAGAACTGAGCCAGCAGCATTCTCTCTAAGACTGTAAAAATAGAATACTGAGGACTCGTTAGTTGACTAACAGCACAGCAGACTGCTCGGGTGTGGTGGTGAAGGCACATTATTTTATGTTTTTTGGAAATGTCCCTCACTTATATTAAATATAGGCATAATGTACTGGGAATGACAAGTGTGATGTTGGACGTTGTTTTAACTCAAGATTTCAAAGTGGTTCTGCTGAGTCTGCCAGTGGCTGGTTGCTTTGGGGCAGGAATGTTAGAAAGATTGGCATGAGTTTCTTGCATGTCTAACTGCTGAAGTCATTGAATTCACCTGCTCACCGATATGGGACAAGTTGTTCCAAGGTCATGAGGCTTCATTTTCTCTCCATTTGTTAAAAAACTAATTTAACTGCAGAGCTAGAAAAATCATAACAATTTTACCAGACCTGCAGGTCAAGTAACATAAATAATCTACTCGACCTAACATTAATGTACTTGACCCGTGAACTGGTCTCAAATTGTGTGAACCTAGGCAAAAATGTTGTCTTATTGAGCCGCCTTTTTCTTTATCACATAAGGGAGCACCTTCAAATATGCAAGTTCACTATTTCTGCTGTACAAAAAAACGTTTTATTTACTAGACTAAATGTTTGCTCCATGTATAACAACACTTTATTCCTGACTTGCCTTTTAGTTCACTAATAGTATTGTTATCTTTGCAAGAGCAATAATAATTCCCAGTTCATGTTTAAAAACGAAGTTTTCATAAATAATTACCAAAGCATGATGTGGTAGTGCATTGCCATTTACAGATAGCATATTTTCCATTGAAGTGGGCACAAAACGTTCCCACTAACATGTAGTTTTACTGATAATAGTGCATAAACAATTTTTGGAAATTTGGGTTTCAGTAAAAATATTTAAAATGTGCACATCACCAAGTAAAGTGTTATTACTTGTTTTGATCCTATTAAAATATTTTTTTCACCACAGGATTTCCAAAATTGGTCTTCATAACTAGTGACATATATTTTGACCTGTCTCTGAAAGCCAGCAAATGTGACAAGAGAATACGATTTAATGGTATTTGTATTGCTCTTTCACTTTGTGAACAATAAAGATGCATGTAATTCTTGTTATCTTGTCAGATTTGCTCTGCATTCAGAAACAGACATCAAAAGTCAGTTTCTCTTCCCTGGAGTTTGAGTGTTCTCAACTCAAAGGGCAAGAAGCCCCTAAAAATAGCTCCTCTTTAAAAAAAATCTTGCTCCACAGTGCCAGTGGATTTTTCGAGCCCTGTAACCTAAAATGAGCACCATGCCTAAAATTTGTGAAAGGAATCTCTGCCATGACCTCATTGATTAAGAAGAAACAACTGCTACACACTGGTATTTGGGTGCTCAAGAAACCATAACAAGAATTGTTGCTGAAAGCTTTAACGTTTAGCTGTCTTCTCCAAACTGTTACTGAAACATATGTTGGTTGTACTTACATACCCATTGCTGTTTATCTGCAGCCATGACCTGCACAATAGAAAAGATCTTGGCTGATGCAAAGACACTACTCGAAAGATTGAAAGATCATGATAATGCGGCCGAGTCGCTCATTGATCAGTCTACGGTTTTACATCAGAGGATGGAAGCTAAGAAGGATGTTGGGACTAACATGTCTGAAAAGGTAACCATATGTACTCTTTTCTGTTTAATTGTTCATGTTGTATATGCACTTAAGGAAGAAATGCGCCTTATTTTGCACCCAGGAAACTTTATTGAGGGTTCAGGTTCTAATTCATTGTGACTGATATTGAGAGTTTGGCAGTTGGTGAGCTTGGCAAGAATATGCCAACACTATATTTTTGTGTTTCTATGACACACTACCATGCACTTGGTGAACTTGTAAGGTGAACATTATAAATGGTGGCAGCAGTGTGCTAGATTTCAGATTAAGCATGAGGTATTTTGCCAAGTCTGTCACATGAAGCCACGCTTTAATCCAAAGCAAAACCTGTGGGCTGAGCTAGTAACTGGGGGCCATATGGCCATTAAGTTTGCAGGCTAAATATGGGTAGGATAGCTGTATTAAGGCTTTAATGGTTAGCCTGTGTTGGTTAAGGGCCATCTTACTGCTTGCTATCACAACCATACATTCTCATCCATTCCCTAGAGTCTCACTGCAGAAATATAATTTTTGTGTATTATTTTACTTATTCACAATTTAAAACGCACCAATAGAAAGATGTTGATGGAAAATCAAGGAATTAACAAGTGATACAGTAAGATTATAGTGTTAATTTAGTGTGTCTGTGTTAGCTAGGGAAAGACGAAAAGGGGTAGGGTAGTTAAAACAGGGAAGTGCTGTAAGAATGTAGTCTACTTTGTGGGGGAGTACTGGTGGATAGAGTTCAGGACACCTGACTGTATTTTAAATGCAGCAGTCACCTCATTAAAGTGCTTAGAGGACTTCACTGGCTCCAACTTGATGCATTTATTGCAGTCAACACCTGATGCATCTCTTACAAGGGTTTTACTTTCCCAAACAACAAAAGTTAATTTCCTGTATGTACACATGACATTACACAGCTCTAGAAGGCAGGTGCATCAAGATTCTTAGGGAAAATCCACCCCTTTTCCAACACCATCACTCCCAGCTCCAAAACTATTCTGATCCCTCATCATTTCCAGTATTCTTATTTACGCTTTTCTCTGTCTGTATCTGTGAGAAGTTGGCCTGATATATGATGCTCACTAGTTCTAGTGATCACCTTGTATCAGTCCAAACAACCCTTATGGTGATTGGTTGTAAGTCAACCTTATAGACCAGCTATCCTAATGGTAGCATGGACAAAGCAGTCTTAGGCTAAACTCTTTTGGCATGTGAAGCCAGCTGTTTTACCACAATATAACCCCTTGAATACCAGATGAAAGGACACCACACAGGTTGTTATGAAAATAAACAGTATATTTATTAATAACAACACCTCTGAACTCTTTATGAGGTCAGAGGGCTAAGCACATGACCATCTCTTACGAAAAATACTACAAGTTGCACAAAATTACAATGGTGCCCTAGGGGCACGACAAACCATATACTAAGTAAGTGGAATGTGAGAGTCGATAAAAGGAATAGAGCTGTCCAGAGGCTGTAGGATCGATGGGACCACGCTACACTAACTTCAGGTAAGTAATAGGAGGCCCACGGAACGCGTGTGCAGAGTGTGAACTCACACGCGAGATGCGTAACAACGTCTATGGACAGTACAGTTCAAGTAGGACAGTTAGACTACCCTTGAGCACCGAAATGCTCTCGTTACCTCTCCCACGGGCTGCGGTGCATAGGTGCCAAAGTGTTTCGGGTTCTCGCGTTGAAGTCAATGGAGCCTGAAAGAAAAGATGCTGCAGGCGACCAGGAGGAAGATGTCCGGTGCAATCCAAGGGTGGATTGGTGAAGAAGAGGACCTGAAAGCAGAGGGGACAGTGTTCAAAGTCACTAGCCAGTGACCGGTGTGGAACCAGGAAGGAACCAGGTGCTGTTGTCGCGATCAGGTGAAGAGTGGACGCTTGACTCTGCAGCCACGTGGACCAGGAGGTGTCTTCGACGACCAGGAAGGAGGCACGAGCTGTCCCACGCAGGCTCTCGCTGTCGGCGGTGTCGGATCCGGGATTGGACTCAACAGGCCTTGGCAAAGGCAACCCACGCGGTGAAGGGAAAAGACGTCTGGTGCGGACTAGGAGAGTCCGGGGTGCCCCTCTTTTGGAAGGGAGCAAGGGCCAGTCTGGAGAAACCAGACCAGCAGTGAAGATTCAAAGGTTCGTCGTCTAGGGGGCCACTAGCCAGCCGGCAAGTGACCAGACAACGCGTCGAGCAGCAAACAAGCAGAAGGGCCCCACGCAGATCTCGTGGAAGCTGGAGGGCTGATCTTCGGTGCAGGGGCTGCTCGGGGTTGGGGCTTCTCAGTCCCCAAAGCACTTGGTCGAGTTTACCTCGGGAGTCGTGCTGGAAGCGAAGTGCAGTTTCTTTCAAGATGGCCGGTCCCACGTGTCTCGTCGCACCCACGGGTCTCAGCTTTGCTGCAGATGTGAGTTGAGGTCGGAGAGGTCTGGGAATCCGGGTCTCGTCGGGCTCTGAAGTCTGGATCCTCGAGGGAAGACGACAAAGTGAAGCTGCTGGACGCTTGATGGTGCCTGCAGTTGCAGGGTGGACACTCCTTGTCCACAAGGGAGATTCTTCAGTCTTCTGTGGAGCAGAACATCGAAGGCCAGAGTTTCTTCTTGTTGAATAGTTCAGGATAATCTAATTTGGAATGGGACCAGCTCCTACCTTTATTCTCCTAAAGGGGGCTGCACTACTGACTAGGTCCCTTCCCTGGGTGGGACCAGGAAGGGGGGTGGCTACACCCCCTATCCTTTGTCCGTTTTCCCGCCAGAGCTGGGGCTGGGATGCCCCAGCAGCTGGTTTGAACCGGTGTATGCACAGGGCACCTTGTGTGCCCCAGGCATGTCTCATTCCTTTCAGGCCTCCCTACCTCAATACACAAAATCCTGTCTGGGGTGGTGCTAGCACCTCCCAAGGCAGGAAACCCTTTGTCCAAGCCACCCTCGCTGAAAGGACTCCCAGCAGCAGGAGGTCAGACTTGTGTCTGTGGTGGCAGCATCCATTTTGTGATGCTAAGGCTCGAGTTAACTTTAACCGGGGTTCACAGTTACATACATGTCGTGTACCTCTAGAAGGGTGGAATGCTACCCCCGTCGCCAGAATTGGCGAGGGGGTAGTATTCCAAATCGTATGACACCTTACTCGACATGTTTTGATAATGTTACACCAGAGTTAGCATTTAACCGCGAGGTTGATAATGCACTTTAGAGTATATGGTATAGCGTTATCATGGAACAGCTATTAGGACAAGCTGCAAATGGGCCCAGCTCATGCCAGAGCACCATCTCACATAATTCCAAGCACTCTGCCTTCAGGATTGATCAGGCCTTCCATAGGAGTGACTGATAGGACTATATGTGTCCATTTTAGGGTTAGATATAGGTACACTATATCTACAGCAAAGGGTGTTTACACCACCTTGCCCCAGCTGTCATGCAGCCAGTTGTGTCAGATTTAGATGGCCAGCCAGGGGTGGCATAATACATGCTTCAGCCCCTGGTAGGCCCTGGGTACACCTATGCCCTGGATACCTGAGGTACACTGTACAGGGACTGATAAGGTGGCCCAGTACCAATTGGTAAATGCACCTAAGGTACATGGAGTCCATTTTAACAGAGAGAGCAGGAAGCCTGGGGTCCTGAATAGCAGGATCCCAGGCCAACTAAGTCAAAAACCAGCAAAACACTAGGCAAAAAGTTGGGGGTAACCATAGTCCGATATCCACCTTCCTACATAATCCCCCCCAAACGAAAGGAGATAAGGCTATCCTTGACCAGGTAAGCCTATATTGCCTGAGTGGCCATATGAGGAGGTGCATGCACTGGCATGGTTACCCCCTATCTCATGGTCCACTAAGCAATCCCTCACCCTAAGGGTATCTGAGGGTCTCCACCATAGGGAATCTCTACCTGTGGTGTGTTTTGGCAAAGTAAAAGGCTGGTGCTGGGATGGAGTACTGAAGTGAGGCTCCACTAAGGTTGGGCTCAACTTCCTCCAATCACTATCCACCATATATGCCTTTCTTTCCAGGACTGAGTTGCTGTATGCTCTCAGGGTCAACATCTGGCTACCTAAAGCTGGAGGCTGGGTCCCTCTGTTTGGCTTACTGGAGGGACAGGTCAGGTTTGGGGCCCTTAGGTCCCAGGTTTGGCTGTGCCCAACAGTGTCCATCTGTGGGAGGTCCCTAACTAATTTTAAGGGGGATCCCTCAGGAGTTTGTTTTATTTTCACTTGGCTAAAACTACTAGCTTCAGTGCCCTTAATCTGCTGATTGGGGGTTATTTTGGACAGGGGGCCCTTTGGGGTCCACCACTGGCCTCCCTGACCTCCACAGCCCTGGGCTGACTGAGGCAGGGTAGAGAGGGGCAGGTTACCTGCTCCAGACTGGGTACCACCTTGGAAGGGTCCACTGACATCAGGGGTTCTGCCAGGCTAGGCCTGACTACCTCTGGGGCAGTTTCTTCACAAGGGGTAAGATCAGTTCCCTGACGAGGCTGATCCTTTCCTAAAGTCTGGTGGGAGGGAGATTTCTCTTCCTCCTCAATGGTCTCTGTTTGAGTGGAGTGATCCATAGTTTCAGGCTTCACAACACTATTATCAGTCTGAGTTTGGGCTGTGGCCATCACAACCCCACCAACCTTTTCAGGAAGGGACTCAGTTTGGGTATGGGCTGTTACCATCACAGCCCTGCTAACCTTTTCAGGGAAGGAATCTGTCTGAGATTGGGCTGAGACTGGCACAACCCTCCTAACCTGTTCAGGGAGGACATCTTGGACTGGGGCTGTGGCCATCACAGCCCCACTAACCTTTCCATGGAGGTTTACCATTTTAGAATGGGTTTCTTGTTCTACCTCAGCCCAGGCTGAGATCTCCAAATCATTCCCCAGTAAGCAATCTACAGGCAAGTTTGATGACACTGCCACTCTCTTGGGGCCAGTGACACCTCCCCAGCTGAGATTTACCACTGCCATGGGATGATTTTTCTGCACTCCATCAATGTTTGTCACCTGGTATGTGGCACCAGGTATAAGTTGCCTTGAGGGGACTAGGCTCTCAGTCACCATGTTGATGCTAGCCCCTGTGTCTCTATAGGCCTCAACTTTCAGACCATTGATGAGGGTCTCCTGTCTGTATTTGCCCAAAGTGTTGGGACAATCAGTGAAGTTGGCAAACCCCATGCCAGTCTCACAGACAAGAGTATCTGAGTTAGGGGACCTGGTTAGGCCAGAGTCCCCAGGAACTCCCAAAGTAAAACCACCCAAATTCTTGGGGGTACTCCCACCACCTGGGGGATTACCACTAGGAGTAACAGGAGGCTTGGAAGTGTTACTTGGGGGTATGTTCTCCTTATTGTTGTTGGCCCTTGGACAACTGCTGTCAGTTTTCCAATGGCCTACCTGTTTGCAGGTATAGCAATAAGGTTTCTTCTGGGTATTGGAAGGATTCTGGGACCCACCCCCCTCAGAGGATTTTTGGGGCCCTAATGTGGTTTGATCTGTAGATTTATTCCCACCCTTCTCTTGAGGTTTGGTGGATTCCTTCTTTTGGTCACCACCTTGGTTCTTAGGCTTAATCCTGGTTCTGACCCATTTGTCTGCCCTCTTACCCAATTCTTGTGGAGAGGTCAGATCAGAGTCTACCAGGTGCTGGTGTAATAACTGGTTCTGACAATTATTTAAGACTTGCTCTCTCATAATTAGATTATACAATCCTGTGTAATCAGTAACTTTACTTCCCAGTAACCAGCCCTCCAGAGCCTTAGTGGCACAATCAACAAAGTCAGTCCAATCTTGAGCCTGAGTTTTCTGGGTATCCCTGAACATCAACCTGTACTGTTCAGTGGTTAAGCCAAACCCATCAATCAGAGCAGTTTTCAAGACTTGGTAATCATTAGCATCCTCATCTCTAACAGTGAGGAGCTTGTCTCTTCCTTTACCTTCAAAGGAGAGCCACAATATAGCTGCCCACTGACTCTGGGGTACCTGCTGTACTTTGCAGGCTCTCTCCAAAACAGTTATCCACTTGTGGATATCATCTCCTGTCTTATAGGAGGGCACTATTTTACTCAGGTGTCTATTATCAAAACTCCTGTCTCTATCCCTAGGGATAGTGATGCCACCAGTGGGGACTACCCCACTCAACTGTTGCTCTCTAGCAAAGGCAAGCTTCTCTTTGGCAAGGGCAAGTTCTTCCCTCTGGATCCTCAGATTAGCCTGCTTCATCCTGGCTTCATGCTCTCTCCTCTGAGGGGAAGTCATTCTCCTCTGAGCAGAGGCATGAGAGTCACAAGAGTGCACAGATCTAATGGAGTCCCTAGAATGAGACCTATCTCTTCTAACTCCATGGTTAGGCCTGCTCAGGGTCAGTACTGGGGGTCCCCCAGATCCTTCCCTATGTATGTCTAAGTTGGCCCTTGTGAGTCTGCTGACTATCACAGAACCATTGTCTGCCTCATCCCCAGATGGTTCTTCTTCTTCCTCCTCCTCCTCTACATTCTCTGTTTCAGGGAGGTCTGGATCCCCAAGAGTACCTTCTAAGGCTGGCATGCTCCTATCTGGATTAGAGGGGTCTGTGTTGGCAGCCCTTCTGGCATCATATGTCTCTAAGAGACCTAACAGAAAAGGAGTGGTAGGGTTAGAACCCTGTTTCAAATTCCTGGAGGTACACAATTGTCTCATCTCCTGGAAACTGAGAGCTGCATATCTGGAAAGGACCTGTGGAGGGTCACTAACCACTTGGGGAGTCTCTGAAGTCTGTCTCTCCATGGGTAGACATGCTTTCTAGTGAGGTGCAAGTGATGCACCTACCTACACTATGGGTTTTCATACTGATCCCTTGCTAAGAGTTGTAGTCAGGGTGTGCTAGGCCCTTTCTACTACAACAGCTGGTTCAGTAGAACTCAGAGTATTTCTAAGCTTGTTATATGTACCTAGGTACCTTATGTGATCTTTCAAATGATATTTCAAGATTATATGTGGTAAAAACAACAGCAAGCTCAAATCCCAACTGCTGCACTCCAATGTGAGAAGTTGGCCTGATATATGATGCTCACTAGTTCTATTGATCACCTTGTATCGGTCCAAACAACCCTTATGGTGATTGGTTGTAAGTCAGCCTTATAGACCAGCTATCCTTATGGTAGCATGGACAAAGCAGTCTTAAGCTAAACTCTTTTGGCATGTGAAGCCAGCTGTTTTACCACAATATAACCCCTTGAATACCAGATGAAAGGACACCACACAGGTTGTTATGAAAATAAACAGTATATTTATTAATAACAACACCTCTGAACTCTTTATGAGGTCAGAGGGCTAAGCACATGACAATCTCTTACGAAAAATACTACAAGTTGCACAAAATTACAATGGTGCCCTAGGGGCACGACAAACCATATAGTAAGTGGAATGTGAGAGTCGATAAAAGGAATGGAGCTGCCCAGAGGCTGTAGGATCGATGGGACCACGCTACACTAACTTCAGGTTAGTAATAGGAGGCCCACGGAACGCGTGTGCAGAGTGTGAACTCACACGCGAGATGCGTAACAACGTCTATGGACAGTACAGTTCAAGTAAAAGGTAAGTACGGACAATCCTGACTAGTTAGGACAACAACGACTGTGGAATTGGACACTAGGACAGTTAGACTACCCTTGAGCACCGAAATGCTCTCGTTACTTCACCCACGGGCTGCGGGTGCATAGGTGCCAAAGTGTGTCGGGTTCTCTCGTTGAAGTCAATGGAGCCTGAAAGAAAAGATGCTGCAGGCGACCAGGAGGAAGATGTCCGGTGCAATCCAAGGGTGGATTGGTGAAGAAGAGGACCTGAAAGCAGAGGGGACAGTGTTCAAAGTCACTAGCCAGTGACCGGTGTGGAACCAGGTAGGAACCAGGTTCTGTCGTCGCGATCAGGTGAAGAGTGGACGCTTGACTCTGCAGCCACGTGGACCAGGAGGTGTCTTCGACGACCAGGATGGAGGCACGAGCTGTCCCACGCAGGCTCTCGCTGTCGGCGGTGTCGGATCCGGGATTGGACTCAACAGGCCTTGGCAAAGGCAACCCACGCGGTGAAGGGAAAAGACGTCTGGTGCGGACTAGGAGAGTCCGGGGTGCCCCTCTTTTGGAAGGGAGCAAGGGCCAGTCTGGAGCAACCAGACCAGCAGTGAAGATTCAAAGGTTCGTCGTCTAGGAGGCCACTAGCCAGCCGGCAAGTGACCAGACAACGCGTCGAGCAGCAAACAAGCAGAAGGGCCCCACGCAGATCTCGTGGAAGCTGGAGGGCTGATCTTCGGTGCAGGGGCTGCTCTGGGTTGGGGCTTCTCAGTCCCCAAAGCACTTGGTCGAGTTTACCTCGGGAGTCGTGCTGGAAGCGAAGTGCAGGTTCGTTCAAGATGGCCGGTCCCACGTGTCTCGTCGCACCCACGGGTCTCAGCTTTGCTGCAGATGTGAGTTGAGGTCGGAGAGGTCTGGGAATCCGGGTCTCGTCGGGCTCTGAAGTCTGGATCCTCGAGGGAAGACGACAAAGTGAAGCCGCTGGACGCTTGATGGTGCCTGCATTTGCAGGATGGACACTCCTTGTCCACAAGGGAGATTCTTCAGTCTTCTGTGGAGCAGAACGTCGAAGGCCAGAGTTTCTTCTTGTTGAATAGTTCAGGATAATCTAATTTGGAATGGGACCAGCTCCTACCTTTATTCTCCTAAAGGGGGCTGCACTACTGACTAGGTCCCTCCCCTGGGTGGGACCAGGAAGGGAGGTGGCTACACCCCCTATCCTTTGTCCGGTTTCCCGCCAGAGCTGGGGCTGGGATGCCCCAGCAGCTGGTTTGAACCGTTGTATGCACAGGGCACCTTGTGTGCCCCGGCATGTCTCATTCCTTTCAGGCCTATCCTCCCCAATACACAAAATCCTGTCTGGGGTGGTGCTAGCACCTCCCAAGGCAGGAAACCCTTTGTCCAAGCTATCCTCGCTGGAAGGACTCCCAGCAGCAGGAAGTCAGACTTGTGTCTGTGGTGGCAGCATCCATTTTGTGATGCTAAGGCTAGAGTTAACTTTAACCGGGGTTCACAGTTACATACATGTCGTGTCCCTCTAGAAGGGTGGAATGCTACCCCCGTTGCCAGAATTGGCGAGGGGGTAGTATTCCAAATCGTATGACACCTTACTCGACATGTTTTGATAATGTTATACCAGAGTTAGCATTTAACCGCGAGGTTGATAATGCACTTAAGAGTATATGGTATAGCGTTATCATGGAACAGCTATTAGGACTTGGTTCCGCGAGCTGCAAACGGGCCCAGCTCATGCCAGAGCACCATCTCGCATAATTCCAAGCACTCTGCCTTCAGGATTGATAAGGCCTTCCATAGGAGAGACTGATAGGAATATATGTGTCCATTTTAGAGTTAGATATAGGTATACTATATCTACAGCAAAGGGTGTTTACACCACCTTGCCCCAGCTGTCATGCAGCCAGTTGTGTCAGATTTAGATCGCCAGCCAGGGGTGGCATAATACATGCTTCAGCCCCTGGTAGGCCCTGGGTACACCTATGCCCTAGATACCTGAGGTACACTGTACAGGGACTGATAAGGTGGCCCAGTACCAATTGGTAAATGCACCGAAGGTACATGGAGTCCATTTTAACAGAGAGAGCAGGAAGCCTGGGGTCCTGAATAGCAGGATCCCAGGCCAACTAAGTCAAAAACCAGCAAAACACTAGGCAAAACGTTGGGGGTAACCATAGTCAGATATCCACCTTCCTACAGTATCCAAAAACCTCCTTGTTATATTTGAAAACCCTTTCGTCTTCATCTCAGTCACTTCCACCAACGCTCTCATCAAAGCCATTTCTACACAAAGAAATCCTTCCCATAGTCACCAAGCCTCTTCCATTTCCCCTCACCGAATTGTTGGAAATGCCCACCATTCTGACTAGATCAGACCCTATGGATCCATCTCCCAAGGTTTACCTAGAATTTTGTCCACCGGTACACAGACCATCAAACTAGGAACCAAGTAACCCTTTTAGAACTGGATTGTCAGGGTGGCAAGACAGAGCAGTTCAAGCAGATAAAACCTAGTTCAGATCTTATGGCAAAGAAGCACGTTTGACATTTTTGTTACAATAGAGAGTTTATAAATTACCTTTTGCTGACTCCAATGCCTCCTAGTTGAGAAAAGCAATTACATTAGCAGCCAAGTGTCCTAAGGTATTATCTAAGATGGTTTCAGAATGCATTAAGGAATATCCGCCGCCTCGCACACGTTAGGCAATCATTGGAGGGAAGTGTGCAACAGTGCGCCTTAGTGTTCCTAGATATCGAACATGCGTTCAACTCGATCCGATGGGACTATTTATGGCAGGTGCTTCTGAAAATGGGGGTGGGCTAGGGTTTTGTAAATTGGTTGAAACTACTCTATGCTCGGCCGGTGGCGAGGGTTCGCACGGGACGGTACGTGTCGGACACAATATCAATAGAAAGGAGGACACGACAGGGATGCCCACTCTCCCCCTTGCTGTTCGCCCTGGCAATGGAGCCATTGGCATGTAATCTCCGTGGGGTACTCCAGGGGCGGGGCATTCGAGTGGGTGGTACAGAACATATCGTATCACTGTACGCCGACGATGCTTTGGTCTACCTGCACCGACCAACCCAGTCATTGCCGTTACTGTTTGCTGCCCTCACTCAATTCGCTGGAACCTCCAGGCTTTACATTAATACATTAATAAAGTAAAATCACAACTATACGCAATTGGGTCAGCGGATGAGTGGGACGGGGTGTAGCTCCCGGAGATGGAACTTCCATGGGTAGCTGACACACTGCGCTATCTTGGGATATGGATAAGTAGAGATGAGACCACCTTTTACCAGCACAATTTGGGGAGGATACTTTGGGGTCTCTGGGGCAGTATTGCCTTCTGGAACACACTCAAACTCTCATTGATGGGGACGATCGCCTTGATAAAGATGGTGGTTCTGCCTAGATGTCTCTTCATAATGCAAGGTTCCTTCTTCGAACTCCTGCATCGGGTATTTAAAGAATTAGACGCACTGCTCATACAAGTGCTATGGAAGGGGAAACGCTGTCGGGTTAGCCTAGAGGTCATGAAGCATAGGTGGGGCAAAAGAGGTTTAGAAATCCCAGATTTGGAACTTTATCACTTTGCATCACAACTACAGCATGCTATAGCCTGGTTGGACACGGACCCCTCCTGACAAAGGTACTTACTGGCAGACACTTATGGAGACTGACAGTTAGGTGCACTTCTTTGGCGGGCGGGTGGCAACGGGAACACTGTCCTCCACTGGTGCGGTTATTCGCTGCAATATGTAACCAAGTGGTCCGAAGGCTTATCAAGACCGGCAGTTTGCCCCGAGGCAGATTTCTGGCTTATGCTGCCCTTCGCTCAAATTGAGCTGGTTATGTCGCCTAATAAATGGAAGGAAGCTGGCTGCCTAATGCTGTCTGACCTCTACCCAGGCAACAAATTCATTACCCATCAGGAGGCAGTGGCTACCTTTTGAGCTGGGGTCAGGGCAATTCCTGCAATATGCTAAAGTAGCGGCAACAGCACAGCAATTATGGCCCTCGTTCCCAGAGGCCCCAGGGCACACCCATACCCTGGTCACTATGATCACCATGGCTAGGGGGCAGAAGTTTGTCAACCACCTATATAGGGCACTGAGGGACAAAAATAAGCCTGTACCCATTAAAGTAGAGGAGAAATGGCAGCAGGTGTGTCCGCAGGAGATTACACCACAGGACTGGGAGAAAATCCATGAGAGTGTACGGAAGGTGTCGGTATGCAATCGATTTAAGGAAATCTAGCATAACATAGTACATATGACCTACCTCACACACAGGCGGCTCCATGCCATCAATAGCTCTAGAGATCCACATTGCCCTAGATGTCGCCACGTTCAGTTGGATTTTCCACATATGGTGTGGACCTGTCCAACAATTCAGACGTACTGGATGGCGGTCCTAGAGGACCTAAACAGAATAACAGGGAGGACGATTGCCATTGATGCGCGCTCTTGTCTCCTGGGCTTGATTCCTCAGGATCCTAAATGCAAGACGAGTAGGCGGTTCCTGGTTTTGAGACTTGTCATAGATAGGCGGCGTATACCGATCCATTGGTTAACCCAGCAAGGGCCGCTATTGGCGAAATGGAAAACAGACTTGAGGGAGTGGGCTCTGGACGAGGAGGGGCATATGCGTAGCACTAGAAGAGATGACAAACTACCTCCGGTACTGCTGGTGTGGGGAATGATGGTCCAGGAGATAGCGGACAGGCCCCACATTGGATGTTGAGGGGAGGTTGAGGATGGTTGAGGGTAAGTTTAGTTACAGTTTGGTTACCATGAAACAAAAAAAACCGAAACAAACCATGTTAGATTGGAAAACTTCCACGGAGGAGAGTATAGGTCTAAATGCCTGAGTTTATTATTGTAATGTTCACTGAATCGGCTGTTGTAAATGAGATGTGTAAATGTGTATGAACATGGTCTACAGAGCTGGAAGAACAAACTAATAAAGAAATTTGAAGGGAAAAACCCATCTATGATGGTTTCAAAATTCACCAATTCTCACTGTATGTCCTCTTCCATTCCCAATTCTGCTGTGATGTTAGATTCATAGTTCACTAAAAAGAAAATGGCTATTAAGAGCAGTATTAAGGCATAGTTGAAAAATTCATTAATCATGATATACCAACTGTTACCCCTATACCCCCTGTCATTAATTCTGTTAGTTAATTACTTACATCTCCCAACTAGAAATTAAGGGACTACTGCTTTCACACACATCTGGATATCCTGAGGTACATGTCCTATCAAAATCTACAAATCTAACTCCATTATTCTAGCAATCAGTTGCTTGCCCATTAGCTGGCTTGATATCTTGAAGAATATAATCTCCCTGATGAGAGTCAAATGGGTGTCAGGGAAGCATTAGGAACAGAAGCTGCTTTAGTATCAGTGGTCCATGATCTATGACCTGACCGATATTGCAGTAAACATACCTGCTTGATCTATCGGCCACATTTCATAGGTACATCATTCCATACTGATGGACAAGGCGGGGTTAACAGGAACTGCCATAGACTCTTTTTAAACAACTTCTTCATAACAGAAAATTGTCCTTAGTACTGCCTATCCTTCTTTCCAAAGCTGCTACATCTACATGCGGTGTGACACGGGGCTCTTCGTTTTGACTGACTCTTTCATTTTTACAATCGGCCTTTGGCAATTATGATCAGAGAATTTGGCTGTAGAATAGTCATGTATGCTGATGACACCCAGTTTGTCCTGAGATTAGATAAACCTTCATAGAGATCGAAGAGGGCCCACCCGGGTGGTCCTAAACCCGCTGCTGCATTGGATGAACCTTAATTGAGCCTTAATGTGACCGAGACCAAAGTGTTATTACGAGGCAGGGGTAACCCATGGTCGTCTTCTCTTGGGACCTCCAAATTAGATCCAACGCCAGTCCCCTCTCAATATATAGAGCCTATGGTTTCTTCTTGATAAAGAACTCACCTCGGCTGCGCAAATCAACTGTTTTCAGATTGTGCAAAAGCTTGCTATCTGGGCCTTCCTGCTAGATCTTTCCGCAGGTTACAGCTAATACATATCCTGGCAGTAATGTTTGTTTTCAACCATTTCTAATTGAATCTGGTCTTTGAGGCCCGACAAACTACGCTAGTTTTCATTTGAAAGCCAAATCAAATTTAAAGCTTTGTTATTGTCAAAAAGCATATCATAGACATGGCTCCTTGGTCTTTAACAGGTTAGACATGCTCACGTTCTACCTCTCCTGACAGTCTCCTGCTTTGCTAAGGAGAGGTCAGGCAGTCAAGCTTTTTCTGTGGGTGCCCGTGCTATATGAAACACACTGCCAATCTTCCTTCAACTGCAGAAAAATTCCTTATCTTTTTGAAAAGCTTTCAAGATGTATTTATCTTTTTAGGGTTTCTGAAGTCCTTGTTCTGTTTTCGCGCCAGAAAGCCCTAATTCATTCAGGGCTTACTCAGGGGATTTCTGTGGGCTAGTACCCAAAACATAAAGTCTAGTTAATGCTTTTAAGTTTAAAAAAGAATACTACTTTAATACATGCAAAACTAAATACTGTAATCAAAGTTATTAATATGTACAAAATGACAGGATGAAAAACTAATAGTAACACTCAATACGGGGACTTGCAAACTACCATCAGCATTCAAAATAGAAAGGTGGTAACTCCAAAAGTGAACTACTCTGCATAGGTCTGAGGCTCATTTCAAAGGTTTGCGTGCCATAGCCCCTAGAACCACAATCCCTGTGTATGAACTTAAATCAAATCCTATGGAATCTAGTTTTTAAAAGGTAGGCTTACTGGCTTTGCCAGGGTGTCACTATTCATTGAACCATGAAATATGAGCATTTCAATATTAATACTTTTAGGATGTTATGGCAACTATGCATGTAATTTGGCTTTCATTATTTAAAAGCTATAGCTGTTGGGTTTTCCTTGTCTTTCATATCAAACAATAAAAAACAGTGAACATTTCAAAGTAAGTCCAATTTCTACTATTGATTTTGTTATAGCAGTCTGCCGATGGACTTTGAGATATATATATATATATATATATATATATATATATATGTATATATGTGCGCTCACGTGTAAGGACACGTTCACACTCGCGGGGAGAAACCTGAACTCGCCTTTCTTGCCACAGCGTGCTAGAATATATATATATATATATATATATATATATATATATATATATATATATATACACACACAGTTCTTTGCATATTTTCTCTGTCCTTGTGTAGTTTTTTTTCCAAAGGATTAAAGTTTTTCTGATTGTTGATTGCGAGGAAGAGCTGTAAATTAAGCAGAAAATCTGTATAATTTATAGTTTGACGTACCTTCCTTTCTTTTTCCAGTGTAAGGGGCATATTAAATCAATTGGTGCAGTGCAACAGCAAACTACAAATAGGTTTGTTTTTATTTCTGTATAGTGTTTTTTTATTGAAATTCTGCAATGTTGTGTGCTGAATTTCACTTATCTGCCCTGTGTTAACTCTGACTATATGTTTCTTCTGGAAGTACCTTGAAGATGTACCCGAATTGAAAGATATGTCAAAGTACAAGCCCCACATTCTGTTAACACAGGAAAACACACAAATTCGAGACCTACAGCTTGAAAACCGAGGTGAGCTATTTATTTCTGTAATTTGCTTTTTCCAGGGATCTTTTCAAATTGTATAACGTCAGAAAAACGAATTGCTTAATAAAAAGTAGTGCATTTGAGTGGTAGAATAATTAATCCAATATTTTTACACTCGAAAGTAACTGTCTGAAGGAAGCTGGCTCTCTATATGGTGCTCTAAAAAGAAGTACACTAAGGAGAGAGTCCAGTGGACTCTCAATTGGTTTACAGTGGCTAAAGTAGATAGTACTAACACTCACTTTTGTGGTAGTGTGGGCGAGCAGTTAGGCTTATCCGAGGGTTGTGCTAAGCATTTAATGTACTCACAGAGGCAATAAATGAGACATACACTCAGAGAATAAATACAAGACAAATTAGAAAAATAGCACGTCTTTTGCTTAGTTCACAAGTAAGTATGTTTTTATTAACAATTTTTACAGGTAAGTAAACGTCTCCAAGGCCTGTGTGTTTACGCTCAATGCAATCCTATGGGGAGAAAAGATATGTATGCATGAAGATAAATACAGTGGGATTGATCGGTTCACCTTCTGGGTTTAGGATAGTAGTGAGCCAAGGTCCAAAGTTCTACCAGCAGTTCGGCCCGTGTTTAGCTGGGAGCAGGATGCTGGTGAGGTTGGTAGCTATGCGCGCTACGCTACGGAGAAGAGGTCCACCTGAAAATATGCTGCACTGTGGGACTTTGGGACAAATCCGAGAGCTCCAAAACTGGGGCTTGGTTCACAAGGGGTCTTCGAGCAAGGGGGCACAGCCGGTTCTTTGGTATCCAGGCTGGGCAGCTCAGGCGCCGAGTGGTTAGATTGTCTGGGCCGGGTGTGCAAAGTTGATCCTCATGGTTAGGGCCAAAATAGCAGGCAGGGTCAAAACCAGGACAGCTGGGCCACTCACGAAATGGGTCTCCGTGATGCTGACTTCCGTCGACACCTGATCGGTCATGGTGCATTGAGAATCCGGGTTGGACTCTCGCTGTTGCTTTTTGGTGCAGCAAAAACAACAATGATGGACAGAATGTGGATCAATGTCACACATTCACCCCAGTCAAAAGATCTGGGCCCAAATCCATCGTTTTTCCACTCCACACCACCCTGGGTTAGACAATGGCGATATGCAAATCAGCGCTGACCCTGTGCCCCATGGGAACAGTCCAGTCCGAACTACAAAAGCCATGTCCTTCCCAGAACGGAAACAAGCATCCGAGGAACTGCCGGGCTGAAGAGAGGTGTTACCTCGAAACCGGTCCGGTCCTCGGATGCTTGATTCCGGTCTGGGAAAGATATGGCTGTTGTAGTTCGGACTGGACTGTTCCCATGGGGCAACAGGGTCAGAGCTGATTTGCATAAAGCCATTATCTGACCCAGGGTGGTGTGGAGTGCAAAAAAACGATGGATTTGGGCCCAGATCTTTTGACTGGGGGAGTGTGTGACATTGATCCACATTCAGTCCATCACTTGTTGTTTTTTGCTTTTTGGTGCAGGGCATACGGTACCCCGGGTATTGGTGCTGGACGGCCCCAGTTGGTCCTAGTGTCTTCACACCAGGTGGATATACGGATCTGACCCTCCAGAGCACAGGTACCTCTTCCTGGTCGGCTGTGACATCAGTTGGGCCGGTGAGCCGCAAGGCGGTGGACTGGACTCTGCTTGTCTATGCCTACAGACTGCATTGGAGTAGCTCCTCTACTCCAAGGGAGACTGTAGGCGATTTTTGAAGTGCTGAAAGGCTACCCAAATTTGTGGTAGGTCTCCAGCTTGCATGACAAGTCGGTCACAATTGTCTAGAGAGTTGCGTGCAAGCAGGGTTTTGTGCCAAAAGTTCACAATTCCTTTGCAGTTCTCGCCAGGTAGGTACTCTTCTTGGTCCTTCTTCTCTTTATTCATTGCGTCTGAGTTCTCGGGATCTGGGGTGTCACCTAAATACTCAATTTAGGAGCGTTAAGGCCAGTGACAGATAGTAGCTGTTAGGCCTGACATCTTTTGCCGTGTTTCCCCAGTCTTCTTGCTTTCTGACCTCCCGGTTTTTACTCTGTTTTTGCTGGTTTAGTGTCTCTGCGCACATTCTCACTGCTGTTCAGTGTTAAAGTGCTCCTGTTGTAAATTGTTATTATGGATTGGTGTTTCCATGATTGGCATATTTGATTTACCGGTAAGCCCCTAGTAAAGTGCTCCGAGTGTGCCAGAGCCTGTAAATCAAATGCTACTAGTGGGCCCGCAGCACTGATTGTGCCAAGCACATGCGTAGTCCTGAAAAGGTATCTCAGACCTGCAACTGCAGGGTCTGCGCGCAGTTTGTAAACTGCCATGTCGCCCTGGCAAGTGCACCCACTTGCCAAGCCCTTATTTTTCCTTTATCTTACACATGTCACCCCCAAAGTAGGCCCAAGGTACCCCTTTGGGCTGGGTGCTGTGATAGGACATGTACTGGTGTGTGCCTAATGTCCTGGTGGTGAATTACAGTGTATTTCGTTTTTCACCACTGCAAGGCTATCTGCTTCATAGAAAAGAATGGGAGTTTTACTTATAACCTCTTATAAGCATAACTTCCCATTAGGACCAGATAGGGATATGGAGTTTAGTATGCCTGGACTGGTGTAAAAATACATATTTTAGTAAAGATGGTTTTTATGTTCTGTGTTTGAAAATACCACTTTCAGAAAGTAGGTATTTTCTTCCCTAGCCATCCTGGGTGCCTCTGCTGGGTTTTTGGATTGACTGTCTGGCTTTGGAGTGACAGGGGCGGGCGATGTGCATTCTCTTCAGACAGCCACTAGGGGGGGGGGGGTCGAGGTGTGTCCAGCCTTTCCTAGATGAGTCAGGACTGGGCTTTAAAGACCTGTGCTGCATTTAGAGCAGTGGGAGGAGATTTCCTTGCACCTGAATGGGCCTGGTCTGCCTTGATTAATACTGTCTCCACCTCCTGCCAGGAAGCTGGCCAGAGAGAACAGACTGGTTTGGACTAAGCACAGACACACTGCCTGAGAGAACAAAGGGATTTTGAGTATAAATATTGGGACCCAGACCCCAGAACTTAAGAACTCGCTGGAATTAAGGAACCTGCCAAGAAGAAGACTGGATGAGCTGCCAGGAGGTGTACTGTCCCTTTGCTGTGTTGTTACTTTGGCCTACAGTTGCTGCTTCTGCCTTGGGCAGTGAAAGGACTGGACTGAACTCCAACCGACGTTCACTCCCGATAACCGGCTCTGTCGCTTGCTCCGCAACCTGCCAGCACTGCATCCAGCACCGCCTCGCCCTGCACTGTAAGCCTTGGTCTCACCGACGCCGTCTGGACGATCATCACTGAGCCGCTGCCTGCACAACATCGTGAGGACACTGCACCCTGCACCGCTTCCATTTTGCAACGCAACCACGACCGGTGCAACTACCGGCTCGCACCAGTGTGCCCGGTACAATGAGAAATGTACTGTTCACGAGTCTGTGCATGCTTTCAATGGCCCATACCGACGCGGTCGGCTGGAACTGTTAGACTCAGTTGTTTTCAGCATCACGGTAGCCCCGGATGGAGCTACCGACTCGTAAGTACTGTATTTTTTAGATATTTTTGCAATTTTGAAGATATCTTGCAAAGTGTATATTTGTCGGTACTGTATGATGGATTCTTATAATTTTGGATGTATAAAAATATTGGATATTTTTCTAAACTGGTGTGGGGTCCATATGTAGTGTTTGACTGTATTACTGTTGTTTATGTGCAAATACTTTACACACTGCTTCTGAGATCAGCCTGACTGCTCGTGCTAAGCTACCAAGGGCATGAGCAGGGGTTATTTTAGGAGTGGAACTACTTGGACAAAGGGGCAAACCATTGTCAACTAGTGACCCCCATTTCTAACAGTGGCCAATGGGCTTCCTACCTTTAGGGTGTCTACACCCTCTATATGACCACTTCCTGTGGGAAGTGGGCATAACCCAAACCCTAGAAAGCTATTTCTGTCCAAAAAAAGATGGAGTAACATGAAATAGTGGTGTCCAGGTCAGTTTGCCCACCTTAGGAGCATGATGTGGGAAACACCTCTAAATCGTACTGATATTCCCACCTGTCTTTCATCCAAAAGTGGGGTCTGGACATGGGGGCAGGTATCTCTACTATCTTTTTTTTTTTTTTTTGAAAACCTTTATTGACATCAAAGGAAAGACAAGTCGAGGCCTACAACCAAGCCGGCCGGCCGCAATGTGCAAAATAATCAGGAGTCACCAGGCAAATATTACATAATCAATCAACACAACGTAGAGGCCGTACAATCGTAGAAGGGGAAAATTACAGAAACCAAAGGGCTAAAACACAGGAGTAAATAAGGCTTAATTTTATAATATGGGGAGAAGACATATGACAGGCTCACTTTCAATACGGAGGCATCCGATATCCCAAACCAACCTCAACATTAATAAGGGGGCATGGGGGCAAAATATCGGGGGGGACAATACAATGCATTCAAGAAAATCAGGATACGTGAGACACAATCAGCCCCTGAGCATTATCATCGTAACATGCCCGCCACCCAAGACACTACCAAGCCAGAACAGCGGGATCGGAAAAACAATGCATCAAAACCAGCCCGTCATAATAACCTCTGGGACACAGGAAGGAAAAAAAGGGAGGGGGGAACGAAGTGAGGAAGGGAGAGGAAAATGGAGGGAAGACAAAATAAGACACTAAAAGGAAAATAAGAAAATATGAAAAAACGAAAGGAAGAAGACACGCCGACACAGGCCCCCCGTGGCGGGAAGACAGGAGACAAAAGGAGTAGCGGCCCAAGTGGGGGTATGGCGATCGGGGAGAAAGACAGCCGAAACATAGCAGGAGGAGGAACGACGCCACACCCCCCACCCGAAACACACCACAGGAGGTCGGGACAGACGCGGCCACACGAAAAAGAGATACAAAAGGGCCATAGAACCAGAAGACAAACAAAAAATAGAGCCCAACCCACCCGTCCCACCCTGCACCCCTGTAGAAGGCTATGGCCCACCCTTCAAACAGCGTGCCTGTCGCCCTAAACCAGAACCCGAAATATAGCGAGAAGTAAGAGAGAAGAAGAGACAAAAAGGCAACAAAAGCGGAGAAAAGAAGACAGGAGGGAGGAGCAGAATAACCATAATCCGAACGGGCGGCCGCAGCCCTCCGCCCAACCAGACAAGCACAATCAAAAACAGACCAGGACGACACCCCATCACGTGCCACAAAACATTAGGAGAAGGGGACCTCCCATCTTTCCACGATTAAAAACAGTTATGCTACTAAATCGTATACCGGGAATCAAACGGAAGTCGTACATTTCACCCCCAACCCTTTCGAGCGACAAACCCCACCCACCACATGGCAATGTAAAACCACATACTAAGTACTAAATCAGCATGTAATCGAGTGGAATGGTGACTAGCATAGTTACGTGGGGGGTAGATAGATCCACAAGGGAGCAATAGTCCAAACAGAAAGTATCGATGCATCAAATATCGCAGCACGAGCAATGAAAAACAGGAGTTCAGTTGCGCCACTGGAGCAGGCGAGGTGGCCCCAAGTATAGACACAGGCAAAGTCATCAAAGCAGGCACAGTCGGCAGTCCACCAATAGTTTCAGGCAACAATGTCGAACAGGGTCGCAGTACAGCATCCAAGTCCCCGGGGTCCGAACCTTGAAAAGCAGGGCGCCCCAAAGTCACCGACACACTAGATGATCTTCGATCAGTGGCGGAGACACTCAAGTCAATCGAGGGGGGCGAGGCAATGAAGTCTTCGAAACAAGAGGGCGACAAGAAGAAATGGCCGCCCAAAATGGCGGCAGATCGTGGCGTACCCATTGAGACGCCCAGGGCCAGGGAAGCGTGTAGGGATCTCAGGGCTTCCAGGATATCTCTGACCGTCGGCTCACGTCCACCAGATCCGCTCCCCACACCAATAGGCAACACGGGCCCGCCGCCACAGGGAGATTCTCGTTGCAGAGGGTCGGCCGCCATTTCGTGAATCAGCCCAATCGCCGCTCATCAAGACCACCGGAAAGAACAGTTCTCAAATGTAGGACTTTACAAGCTCCGGGGGTCCCAGCAAGGGCGGCCTCGATGCCAAATGGATGTCCGCCCGAGACGGGTCTCCGCCAGCACCAGCACCGGTGCCCCAATCAAGCGGAGTCCGGGCCCCGAGGACCAGGGCCGCCGGACAAAGCAGCGGCGGGGAGAGACCCCCTCACAGACTCAGGTCCCCGGCCCTCTCACCCACGTCGGTCACGCGGCCACCAGGGCAGGCCCGGGTCAGGATCGCCGGGATCTTCGCACATCGGCTCCCAACACTGGTTCTCTCTCTCGGCCGGGGCCGAGAGCCGTCGGATCCCACCGGCCAGGTCCCGGTCCAAGTCTCGCAGAGGCCCCGATCTCTCAGAGGCCACAACTCCGGAGCCACTGCACATCCGAGACCCCGGGGTCGGATGGTAAGTACAAACAAGCCGTTATGTTTCCAATGCCCCAAAAATGTGTCGTCCCCGGACAGGATGGAAGACAGGATAGGCAATCAGGACGGAGGGCTGCGGGAGCCGAGCTAAAGGGCGACCATTACGGCCGCGAGCTAGGCTCCTCCCCTATCTCTACTATCTTGAGAGGCCAGGTCGCATAACAAAGGTGGTGGAACCTTTGAAGCTTACTGCCTGGAATGCAGTTCCTTTGTGGAGGAGGGGTAAACATCTCTGCCCAGAGCAGGCTTTGTTCCTGACATCTGAGAGTAAAGGCTGTCACCTCAGGGGTCAGAACCTGTCTGTGGTGGCTAATTTGCCAAAACCAGTCAGTCAACAAAATAGTAATCGGTAGGTTTTTAGGGGGGCATCTCTAATGTGCTCTCTGGGTGCAGTTTTTTAAAAATTATTTATAAATCTTTTTATTAAACAGCCTCGACATAGGGGTACAGTTTCACAATAGTCAATAAAAGGGCTTAAAGTGGAATCAAAAAAATGTGCATAGAAATACAATGATGAATTTCGTTGGAAATCATGGGGAGGGGGGTCATCACTGTCAATATTACGGGGAGGAGTGCATATATTGCCACAGTATTCATTCCAGGTGGCCCATATCTTTGACCATTTTCGGGGGCAGCCATGGCAATATAAACTGTCTTATCTCTTAGCATACACTAATCAAGGTCTTTTTTCCAATCCGCAATCGTGGGTGTGTGTGAGGCTCCCCAGAGCTGCGCTATGTTTCTCTTGGCGATCATACGGCTGAGTGTGACCCATTGTGTGTTAGTGCTGAAGGGCTTCACGCCCCCTGAGTCCCAAAGGTGCCTGATGTGGAAGATGCCGATAAGATCCCATTTATCGAAGCCCTTGGAGTTTCCCAAGTCTCCTAGCTTGTGTGAGTACCACAGAGGTGTGGCAAGAGTCAACTTATTGTTTCAGCCAAGCGATTTTGTTGCAGAATGCCAAATTTGGACTGTGTGGTTGGTGTGGCCTGACCGGGTATCTGTTTGGCTTGGAATATAGTGCACAGGAATATGTACCGTTCGGAAGAAGCCAACGATCCATGAGGAAGCCCTGGTTGTCAGGGCGACCATATGTACTGTGATTTATTGCTATAAGATCTGCTGCCCAGTAATATTTTTTAATATCTGGTAATCCGAATCCGCCATCGTACCAGCTGAGTGTAAGTTTTTGTAAAGCGATACGCGGTCTCCCGCCCCGGAGAAGGTCTCTCTGGAGCCCTTCAATGTCTTTAAAGTACGAGTTTGGGGCGGGGTCAGCCGAGTTCTTCAGTGCATATAGGAAACGAGGCAGGGACATCATTTTAAAGAGGCCCACTTTGCCCAACAGTGACAGCGGGAGTAACTTCCAGTTTGCAATATTACTTTTGAGTCTTTGCCGTGGGGGGACCAGGTTACGGGAGTATCTGACAGCGGGATCAAAAGAGAGATGAATATTCCTAGGTATTTGAAGCCCTCTGACACTATAGGTATAGGGTAATTCTGGGGTAGAGGGGGAGGGCCCCCCCAGAGGACATATAGGAGAGATTTTTGCCAATCGACACGAAATCCAGAATATCTGCCAAAAATGTCCAGGATGTCAAATACGGCAATGAGGGATCTCTTGGGGGCTTGAGATATAGAAGGATATCATCCGCATACAAAGAGATGCGATCTTCCCAGTCTGCCGACCACCGCATGCCACGGATCATTACATGCTTACGGACTCATGCTGCAAGTGGCTCGAGGGCCAAAGCAAAAAATTAAGGAGAGAGGGGACACCCCTGGCAGGTCTCTCGGCTAAGTGGGAAAGTCTCTGATTTTTTGTTGTTTACGGCTATTTGAGCCATTGGTGCGCTATATAATAATCTCACCCAGCGGCTAAAAATCGGCCCAAACCCCAATTTTGCAAGAGCAGCAAAAAGATAGGCCATTCCAGGGTATCAAATGCCATAGTGGCATACAGGGAGACTATAATTGCGTCCTCATGTATGGTCGGCACCCTGCCCAGGACCCCGTGCAGTCTACGTAAATTTAGAGCAGTGTTCCTCTTCGAAATAAACCCGGACTGATCCGGGTGAACTAAGTCCCCTATTACCTTGATCAGTCTATTGGCAAGCAGTTTTGCTAGGATTTTAGGTTCTGCGTTTAGCAATGATATAGGGCGGTAGGAGGCGCAGTCAGTTTTGGGTTTCCCTTTCTTGTAGATTGTGACAATGGTCGCAATTCTCTGGTCTATCAGCAGTGATCCCTGTATAAGGCTGTCTTTAAACATGGACTTCAGATAAGGAGCTAGTTTATCCGGATGGATCTTATAAAGCTCAATTGGGATCCCCTTGGGGCCTAGAGCTTTACCCGAGTGCAGCGATCGTATCGCGATCGCGATTTCATCAGCGGTGAGGGCACTATCCGTAAATGTTCGGTCGGCGTCCGAGAGCGTAGGGAGGGAGATGTCTTTAATAAGGTCCGAGGAATCTGTCTCAGGGTATGGCGCCACAGAGCTATAGACTTTGTGGAAGTAGGTTGCAAATTGGTTGACTATGTCAATGTCTTGGGGGTCTGTTATGGGGGACATAGCAGCACCTCTGAGTTCTGGAACAAGCCTACTGGCATGCTCCTTTTTATCAAGCCAGGCGATTAGCTTGCCAGCCTTGTCTCCCTAGTCATATATCTGTCCCAGCCTATCTTGTCCCATTATTTTGGCATGGTCAGTGACCAGTGCTCGGTATTCGTCCTGCCGTAAACAGAGTGAGTGAAGTGCTTCAGGAGTGGCATCAGAGGTCACGTCTTGTTCAAGACGGTAGATCTCCTGCTCTACATCAAGATGTCTTTTATCTTGTCCTTTTTGGATCCTACTATTAAGGAAAGGCTTGGCCCCGAACCACTGTTTTAAAGGCTTCCCATAATATTTGCGGGCACTCGACGGTGTGTTCATTCTCCAAGAAATAGTTGTCGATAGATCTTTACGTATTTTAGGGTTTTTAAGGTACCAGGGATTTAGAGGGGTGACGCGTCCTACTTGTGTGTGGTCCAGGACTATGTGGACCCGTAGAGGGGAATGAATGGAAATACCTCTGGCCAGGTGTCCGATCTCGTGGATATCCGTTACTTGTGGAGCTGGGACAATTATATAATCAAGACTGGAGAGACTATTGTGTGCCCCTGAATAAAACGTGTGTTGGATCTTGTCCGGATTGTATGTCCTCCATCCATCTACCAATCCCATCGCCTCTAGGAAACTGGAGAAAGAGTGTGCAGTTTGGGGGGTTGTGCGAGGGGGGTGTCTATCTAGGGAGCCCGATAATATTGAGTTCAAGTCGCCGCCGAGCACCAGGTGCCCATCCGGAGGCGCAGCACTGAGGTCAGTGAACGTTACAGCCTGCAGTACTGAAGGCGCATATATCGACATGAAGGTGATGGTTCGGCCCTCCCAAGTGCCCGTGACCCCGACATATCTGCCGCAGTCATCTATACAGGTGGATGTGAGTGATAGGGGGAATGTTTTTTTTGCATGATGCTTTCCCCCTTGAGTTAGACGCAAATCCCGCATGCGCCACCATTGAGTACCCCATCTGTGCATAGCTTTGCATATGTTGCCTATGAGATGAGTTTCCTGCAGTAGTACAATGTCCGGTGAGAGTCTCTTAATATATTACAATACGACACTTCTCTTAATCTTAATCGTTAACATTTCAATTTAAGATTTTGACTTCCTTGTTACGCTGTACTCCCATTGACCTGTACGTAGGACGCAACTACTGGCTTCACAATCATGCACTGTACCATCGAGAAAGCAAAAAACAGTAAGTAAGAAAAACTAATCCCTCCCACAACCCCCCTCCCTAGGCGTGGGGGGGGCTACCGGCTTTGGACGACCCCTGGGCACCCTGTGTGCCCTCTCGATCACGAACAGCTTGGACAGGCACTTTGGTTGCAGCTTCGTTGTGATAAGATTTTCTATAAACAGGTCTGTGGCGGGACCTTCTGATTTCTCCGGCACCCCAAGAACGCGGATGTTGTTGTGTCTTAGGCGTCCCTCATAATCGTCCATCTTGTCTTTTGTAAACTTGAGAAACTCTTCAAGTTCTCTGACGTCTGCCTGTAATTGCGAAGTGTCTTCCACAAGACTGGTGGTGGTGAGCTCCAGCTGCTTGACATTCTCTCTATATTTTGTAAGGTCGGCCCTTATCAGAGTCACTTCCGAAGAGAGGGTGTCAATGGATGTGCGGACTCCTGTGATAGCTGCCATTAAGTCCTTCATTGTGTGTTCAGTAGGATCCTGTTCCACCCCGCCCTCCTGCTTGTCGCCAGTTCCCTTCTGCTCGGGCAGGTCTGCCTTTGGACATGTGTAAAGGTCGAGCCTGCTTTGTTGGGATGGCCTCACGCACTTTGCTTTGGACATGGTGTGGGCTGTGTCAGTGCGTCAGGCCAACGGCGCACTGGTTGACGATTTCGCCGGGTCAAGTCCGCCACGCCAGAGCGCCAGATGATGAACCAAATCTGAGTGAAGGAGGGCGCCCAGGGCGTAGTATGCAACGTAAACCCCCTTACTGGTCCTTTCTGTGACCTGTGAGCACTATATGAACCGCAAGGGCCGCTTCACCCCTGGACGGCCAACTCCGCACGATGGGCGTCTGCTTCTCTTGTCTCAGGACGCATGTCCACAAAAATAATTGTCGCTCCCTGCGATATGGGCCAGCAGCAGAGGCTCTGATGGAAGAGCCAGGAAGGGAGGGGGGTATGGGAAGGGCACTATGGACCCCTGAATGCTGGCACCAATGGAGTATGGAGTTTGGTAAATGCCTGGTCCACACTCACAAGGCTAGGTCTCCCTGAATCTCTACACTGTCTGTACAAACAGCCCCCCAAATGCGATCCAGCATTGAGGTCCATCCCATATGCAGAGGTATAAGCAGCCTGTGTTCCAGGGCCAGGGGCCATGCCCGCCGCAGGCTGAGGGTTCAGTCTTTTACTCACAGCCCCAGACATCCGTTCTCCGTCTGGATCGCTGCAGTGGGCACAGCTACTCCTCTGGTGTCTAGATTCAACACCGGAGGGTCGGATTAGTAAGGCGGATTGACGAGGCTGGAAAGGGGGTCTCCGGAGAAGCCTCAGCAAGCGGCCATGCTGTTTCACCGCTAAGCCACGCCGTGGGGGGGGTTCATGGGTGCAGTTTTTAGTAAATGCATCACTGGCATCAGTGTGAGTTCATTAAGACGAGATGTTTGGTACCAAACATTTGAAGTTACACTGAAGCTATCATGTAGCTGGGAACTCATCACAAGTGTCCAACCCTTGTACTTGTTATGGCTTCCCTTTGCACTTGTGATGTCTAAGAATTGACTTAAATATCACAGGGACACATTCATTCTTGTAGATATGCCCACATGTAGATATGCCCACACATGGAGTGTAGTGTGCCCTGCCTTAGGGCTGTAAGGCCTGCAATAGGGGTGACCTACCTATACCACATGTAGGGCTTCACTTTTGACCGCCGCATTAAAAATGCAGGTAGTCTAAAGTGAAACCAGCAGGTCATTCCGGCTTGAATCCGACAGGCTCAGGGACCCAACGTCCAGTCTGAGGCCTGCCCATAACCCCTATGGACGGCGTTTCTTCAGTAGGGATTACAATGTCCGTTTCCGACAGGCTTTCCATGTCGGGCTTTCCGACATGGAAAGCCTGTCGGAAAGCGGCATTGGGGGCCCCCTAGCAGGGTCCCCTTCACCCTGTGGTCTCCGGTTGGGGAATGAGGAGATTAGTAAAGTTCCCCCTGTTAATTTCTGCACCATGTGGCAGGCACCCTAAAATGCCTGCCACGTGTTGCAGGGATAAACAGATTCTCCCATTTGTCAATGGGAGCTTGTACTACGGTCGGTTTACGGCTGGAGCACAAGCTCCCATAGACAAATAAGAGTATGCAACTGCACCATGTGCGGTCTCATTGTAATGCTGCGGCCGGGACCGCAGACGGGAGGTTGGTTGGTCCCAATTCTGCAACTGTGTCGACATCGTAATAAGGACCGTAGTGTTTTGCAGGCATGGCACACAGGGATCTGTGCCATGCCAACTCTTCACTTTTCTCTGCACCAAGACTCGCAGGCTGCAATGGCAGTTTATGTATGAGCTTGATGAGGGGTTCCTTAGGGTGGCACAATTCATACTGGAGCCCTTGGGGACCGTCTTTAGTCCCAGTGCCCTAAGTACAAAAAGTGGTGCAAAATTGTGGAGCAGTGGTACAGTTTAGGGAAAGATTATAATAAATAAATAATAGGCACATTTATAAAGCACATGGTTAAACAAGGCCAGTGTGTCCCCGTGCTGCTGTGCAACTGCAAGGAATCCTTACCCGACAGCCTCTTCCTAGTTATCCCGGGGGACAAGATAAGTCTTCAAATCCTTCCTAAAAAAGCTCTCTCGAGCCTCCATCCGGAGGTGCACGGGGAGCTTGTTCCAGTGCGGGGCAGCCAGCAGACGGAACGAACGTCCACCCATCCTAGCTCTCTCGGTCGCAGGAACGCACACCAAACCCACCCCACATGATCTTAGTTGGCGAGTAGGAGCATAGGGGGTGAGTAGCTCCGACAGATAGGAAGGGGCGGTCCCCTGCAGGATGCGATGGCAAACACACATTGCCTCAAACAGGACTCTCTCTGTTACCGGCAGTCAGTGCTGCCTTCGCCGAAGCCCTTCTCGGTCGCATAGGAACCAGACCTGCTGCTGCGTTCTGCTCCCCCTGGAGTCGGAGCATACACTTTGTCGTAGCGCCTAGATAGAGAATGTTACCATAATCCAGGCGCGATGTTACTAGGGCATGGACCATTGTCTTCCTGGCAGCCATCAGTAGCATATCCAGGGTTTTGCAGAGGACCTTCAGGACTCCAAAACAGGCGCCCGCCACCCGCTTGGTTTGGTACTCAAAAGAGTCTTTGCCTGCGCACAGACTACGCCTGTTCCCTGTGCTTTGCCTGCGCACAGGGAACAGGCGTAGTCCCCAAGCTCTGAGGCCACCAGGTGGATGACCATACCGACGGAGCTCGCCCCCACCACAAACACCTCCGTCTTATTGCCATTCAACTTCAGGCAGTTGTTAGCCATCCATGCGGCCAATTCTTTCAGGCACGCCACAAAGTTGAAGGCTGCCGTATCCGGTGCCTGTGTGAGGGAGACCACCAGCTTCGTGTCATCGGCGTAGGACACGACCCTTATCCCAAACCCATCCGTGATCTCCGCTAAAGGAGCCACATATAGATTGAATAGGGTCGGGCTCAGGGCCGATCCCTGCTGTACCCCCTGTCTTAACTCGATGACTTTTGAATAATGGGAGCCCTGCCTCACCTGGAAGCTGTGCCCCGACAAGAAAGATTTCAACCAGCCCAGGGCACAGTCCAACACACCTCCTTTCTTCAAACACCGCACCAGGGTATGATGTGATGGTCAACAGTGTTGAAGGCGGCACTTAGGTCCAACAGGATCAAGGCTGCCGTCTTGCCTGTGTTCACATATTGCCTGATGCTCTCAGTGGCAAAGAGCAGGGCGGATTCCTTAGAGTATCGGCCACGGAATCCGGACTGAGTGGGGTGCAGGAGATTAGATCTCCCAATATATGCCGTCAGCTGCATATTTACCACTTTCTCTACGACCTTGGCACAATATGGCAAGAGGGAGATGGGGTGAAGATTCTCCAGTTGGTCTGGGCCTATATGAGGTTTCTTGGGGAGCGGTAGTACCACAGCTTTCTTCCAGCATCCAGGTACTGTGCAGGTCCTAAAAGAAGTCTCCACCAAGTATCTAATATATGGTTCCAGGGTATTCAAGCTCCCTCTCAGTACCTTAGGGGGTGCCGGGTCTCTGGGCAAGCCCGATTTTATACTAGTGCAGATTAACTCTTCTGGGTGGGGTATGAAGAAACTCCTCAACCCTTCGCCCTCACAGACATACTCTGACTCCTCCACCACCTCCTCTCCTACACGGGCGGAGTCAGGGAAGGTGGAGTATATTTTCTCCAATTTGTCAGAAAAAAATCTGCCACACAGTTAGATAGCTCTTCTGATCACACAGTCGGAGCCACTGACGCAGACAAGGAAGATATCTCCTTAAAGACCCTAAACAGTTACCGTGTAGAGTTGCCCGCCGATCCAATTCTCTCCAGATAGAATCCTGCTTTTGCTTTCCTAATGAGCGCATGGTAGCTCTTCAATGCCTCTTTATACTCCCTCCTCCCCTGGTCAGAGAAATCTTTCCTCCACTGCCTTTCCAGGCGTTAACGATCTGTTTTTGACGTACTTAAGGCGTTAAGAGTACCAAGGAGCCGATTTATGACTGACTGACTGAAGGTACTTATAAAGCGCTCTTATGCCGAGGCGCCTTGGCGCTATGTGTTCTACCCGGTGTTCCTGTGAGAAGCCTGCCCATTTGCGACACACTGAGCCCCTTTCTGCTTTTTCCCGTATCTTTGGCCCAGACAGTCTCATAGCAAAAGGGACCAGAAAATTATATATCAATACAACAGGGAGAGGTCCCCAATAGTTGGTGGGGCGTCCCCTAATTGCACTCCAAAAACGTCAAATAAAGTTGCTCCAGCAGTATAAAGTTAATTTCAAAGTTTCTTTTTATTTTAATCCTTATAATCCTTTTCATAAATCAAATTTTTAAAAAAAATCTTTTTATTGAAAGAAAAAACAGTTCCATCATAATACACATTTTGGAGCAGTGAAAGAGCAGTATTAGCTTACAGTGTGAAAATCACATCAATCCAATCGTAAACGGTTATTGGGATGATCCACCTCTAATCCAGTGTACCCTCTATTCTGACCCCAGCCCTCAGTCCAACCCCTGCCTGCCTAACAACCCTCCCGCTGGCTCTCCCCCCTCCCTTACCCCTCCCGCAGAACTGCAGACCGCAGCTAAGCCTAAAAAACCCATAGCCTCCCTGGAAGGAGGGAACACAGGCATGGCACGGGCGAAGCCCGGCAGGGCAGGGCCCCCCTATTCATCCTCCGAGGCATCCAGCCACTCCCCTCTGTACCTTCTACAGGCCTACCAGATCTTCTCCCATTTTCTGGGGCAACCCCTACTGTTATATATGACCTTTTCCGCCCTCTGGCACCAATCCAAGTCCCTTTCCCATTCCTCTATTGTTGGCAGCAGGTCACTCCCCCAGAGACGTGCAATATTTTTCTTCGCCACCATGCTCGCAAAGGCCAGCCACACCTTCTCTCCCTTAGGCCATGTTACCTCTCCTGTGACTCCTAAGATATGCCACCTGGCCTCCAGCGGCACCTCCGCCCCAACCACCTCCTCCATTATGTCCTTCAACCTGACCCAGTAGGAGCAGATTTTGGGGCAGTCCCAGAGGATGTGGAAGAATGTACCCTCGTATCCGCACCCTCTCAGGCAGAAGTGTGACGTTGCGTACCCAATTTTAATTTGCACCGTGCGTGGGGTGTAGGACCTGTGGAGTGTACGGAGCTGTACCAAACGAAATCGTGCCCGAATCGCCACTTCCCTGGGGCACTGCAGGGCCTCGTTCCAGTCATCGTCTTCTAGTAAGCCCAAGTCAGATTCCCATTTTTCCCGCAGTGGTCCGAGTGTGTCTGGGAGGTTATTAATTAGTTTCTTGTAGGTGAGTGAGATAGCCTTATCTATCATTGGGTCCAGAAGCAGCCTGTCTTCGAGTGGGGCGTATTCAGGCAGTTGGTCCCCCTGTGATAAATGCGAATGTATGGCATGCGTGAGTTGTCGGTAGTGGAGGATTTCGCCATTCCCCATCTGGAATTCAGACTGTAGAGCCGGGAATTTCACCACTCGCCCCCTCTTCCAGACATCACCCAATAGATCTATGCCGATAAGGCTCCATTTATGCAGATCGCGGAGTTTAACTACTTCTCTCAGGAAGTCTCCCTTCCATGGGGCGTCTGAGCTGTTAGCTTCTTCTCCCAGCCGAGTAACTTCGTTGCCCGCTTCCATATCTGAGCCACCACCGCGGTCTTGGGGAGAAGGGCAGACTACGTCGCGCCCCGGAGTAAAGGGCCGCCAAATAGGTAGCCGCGCCCAGGGCTGCACGGTCCACCCGATACGCCGGTTCCTCTTGCGGGGCAAAAACCCAACCGTTAACATTAGCCAGCTGAGCCGCCCAGTAATAGAGGCGGATGTCGGGGACCGCCAGTCCCCCCTCACAGGGACCGCGCTGCAGCTTACTAAGGGCAATCCGCGGACAGCCGCGCCCCACAGAAGGGAACGTTGCTCCGCCTCCACTGTTTTAAAAACCTGGTCTGGGAGCGGTAAGGGGGAACTCTGGAGCACATACAGCAGTCGTGGTAGGGCCATCATTTTAAAAAGTACCGCTCTCCCCATGAGAGAGACCGGGAGGGTACGCCAGTGTTGCACGTCTCCGTGCAAACGGTCTAGTTGCGGCTGTACATTAAGCCGGAAGAACTCTGAGGCCGTTGGGGTAATCCAGGTCCCTAAATAGCGAAACGCTTCCTGCCACACCAGGCCCTCACATCCCACAACCACGGGCGGTCGGGGTCCCGACAAAACACATAGCAAAGGGATTTACTCCAGTTGATCCGGTACCCAGAATATTCCCCAAAAGTACGAAATATAGTCATTAGGTGCCGGATCGATTCCGCCGGTCTCTGGGTGTATAACAGGATGTCATCGGCGTAGGGCGAAATACGCTCTTCCCAACCGCCATCCATTTCTATCCCCCACACCCCAGGGTCCGTCCTCACCAAGTGCGCCAGCAGCTCCAATGCTAGGGCAAAGAGGGTCGGGGACAGGGGGCATCCCTGCCTCGTGCCACGTCCCAATCGAAACTCACGAGACGTGGCCCCATTAACTCGGACTCGCGCCAATGGTTCCGCGTACAGCAGTTTCACCCAGGAGCAGAAGTTTGCTCCGAAACCCAGTTTCTCCAAGACGGCGTAGATATAGCACCATTCGACACTGTCGAAGGCCATATGGGCGTCGAGGGAGAGCAAGGACGCCGGAACTCCCCCGGGCTCGGCGACTGTCTGCATAACCCCAAACAGCCGGGGCAGGTTAAGTCTCGTGTTCCGGTGGGGCATGAAGCCCGACTGGTCTGGGTGGACCAGCGACAAGATCACCGCTCCCAGGTGCGTAGCGAGAATCTTTCCAAGGACCTTCGTCTCGTAGTTAAGAAGGGAGATAGGCCTGTAGGAGCCACAGGCGCCTCGTGGTTTCCCCGCTTTGTGGATCACCACAATCGTGGCTAAACGAAGATCCCTCGGGAGGTGACCCACATCTCGCGCCTCACGGAGCATACTGCATAGATATGGTGCAATGTGGCTAGCCACACAGCTGAACGCCTCCGCCGGAAACCCATTGGGTCCTGGGGCCTTCCCCGTTTGTAAATCCCCCATGGCCTCTTCTACTTCCTTGACAGTGATGTCGGCTTCCAGCACATCCCTATCCGCCGCCTCCAGGACCGGAAGTTGCAAGGGGGCAAGGAAGTCCCGACACTCCGGCCACTACGAGACGTATGGGAGCGGTAGACCTCTTCATAATAGCGTGCAAAGTCCTCCGCTATGGCCCTGCTCGTGGTGCTCACCGACCCATCCGGGTGCTCTATATTCGGCACCCAACTACGGTCTCGGTCTCGCCTTTCCAGCCAGGCGATCAGTCTGTTCGCCTTATCACCCATATCATACACTCTCCGCTGAGTGGCTAGTGCATGCGCCCGTGCTTGTTCCGTCTGAAGATCCTTCACTTCTTTGCTGAGTAAGCGCGCTCTATGCAGTCTAGCGCTGTCCCGTTCCGAGGTGAGCCCCGTCTCATTGTTCAGAGCCATAATCTCCACCACTAAACGCTCCACCTGTGCATATTTATCTTTACGCCTCCGCCCTACCTCAGCTTTCACAAAATCTCTCGCCACAGTTTTATATGCCTCCCACACTGTCCCGGGGGGAGTCCACGGAGCCCACGTTGTCAGCAAAATATTGATCCACTCTCTCCCCGAAGCGCTCTTGGAAGTCCTTATCTTTAAAGAGAAAGGAGTCAAGCCGAGGGAGGACGCCCCAGTCTCGGGTGGGACCCAGCAGCTGGACCCCCACCGGTGCATGATCTGAAATACCTCGAGCATGGAGGTGCCCATCCCGAAACAGATTCGTGCTGTCTGTGCGCGTGAAAATAGTCAATCCTTAAGGCGGACCCATGGGCCGCTGACAGGTGTGTGTACTGTCTGAGGTGCGGGTTTTGTGTCCTCCAATTCCAGCAGCAACCTCCCTACATCCAGAAGAGTGGACGTGTGCAACCTCAGGGGTATGTATAGCGAGCAGAAGATCAGAGGGCGGCCCTCCCATTGCGCAGATAGTGCCACATAGCGACCTAGGGGATCGTACCAGCTATGTCCCAGAACCAATGGCAGAGAATTTTTAACAAGTATACCCACACCCCTGGAGCCTGTCGTGAAACCAAAGTGTGCCCGGAGGGTGTACCCGAATCTGTCCAGGGACCTACAGTGATTCCCCAGCAGATGTGTCTCCTGTAGGAGGATGACATCAGGAGCATGTCTTCGGAGGTACTGCAGAACGACCGTCCGCTTGATTTTATTCTGCAGGCCATTCACATTCCAGGATAAAATGTTTATATGTTGCGTCTTATGTGAATGCGTGCCTGCCATGTTATCCGCCTGTACTGAATGTGGAAGAACCATCCCTCCCCTCCACCCGCTTCTCCCCGCCCCGCACGTGTGTCGATGGAATCAGAACCATGGTAGAAAGCAGAAACCAAAAGTAAACAACTGAACCAAGCCCCCCGTTTCTCCCCCATAACAGCCCCCCACCCTGCTACCCTGCCACTCCGGCCAACAGCGCCGGACATCCCCAATCAGCAGAGCGCCTGTAGCCCTTAAAAACGATAACCTGAGGGGTGAGTGGTGCAGCCAATCCTACCCTCCTGGGTTCTCCCCCCTCAGACTCCCCCTGAAGTACCATTAGAAATCCAACAAACCTCCTCGCCAGAACCAAAGGCCCATGAGGAATAAGGAACCCTCCCCTAATGCAGACAGCGCCCATTCTCTTGGGCGAGCCGCTATCTCCAGCACATTAGTTCATGCAAGACCAATACATACAGGACCCCTGCTCAGAACAGTTCCACCACCTCCCCTGCGGGAGAGAGCAAAACGAGGAGTATGCATAGTCACGACAAACATTACAATGTCTTCATACATTACATGTCCATAGGAGTGCGCCAGTCAGAGTTAAGATAGTTTGAATACTCACTCCAGATCCGGAGACGCCGAGAGGCTGCGGGTCCGCCTCCGCGTCCCAAGGGACGAATCCTCCCGGTGCTGCCGCTTGTCCCCTGGCATTTCCACCGAGGAGGCCGGAGACCGGGGGGCCGAGTTTCTCCAACTACCCTCACCATCCGGGCCTCGTCGTTGCTGCCCGCGCCCCTCCAGCCAGGCGCACGGGGTGGTGAAGAAGAAGGATTTGCCCTCCGCCAGCACTTTGAGCCGCGCCGGGAAGAACATCATGTAACGGAGGTCGCACTCCCGCAGTTTCTTCTTGACAGCATCAAACGATCTGCGCTCCTGCTGGACCTTGAGCGTAAAATCAGGGAAGAAACGTATCGTAGCGTCCTCCACCTGCAAGTCTCCGTGCCGCCTGCAGGATTGCGTCCCGGTCGCGGTAGTTGAGCACTCGCGCAATGATGGTCCGCGGCGGGAGCCCCGGGCGCAGAGGCGGGACCGGCGCCCTGTGCGCCCGTTCTATGACGAAGAATTTAGATAGCCTCTTGGGCTTTAGAGTGTTGAAGATGAGGTCCTCTAGGAACAATTCCACGCTGGCCCCTTCCATTTTTTCCAGCACGCCTACTACTCTGAGGTTGTTCCTTCGGGCCCTCCCTTCCTGGTCCTCCAGCCGAGCCGCCATCTGTTGGTGCTGGTGCGTGAGCCGCTGGACCTGCTGTTGCAACGACTTGGTAGCCCCCCGCAAGTCTGTGATATCCGCCGCGTTCTGGGTAGCCTTTTCCAACGTTTTGTTCAGGTCAGCCCTCTGGAGTGTCAACTCGATGGACATTTTGTCTATTTTAGACTCCAGCGTGGTGCCCAGGGATTGAATGGCCTGCCTTATGGAAGAGAGGGACGGTTCGCGGGGCTCCTCAGATGGTCCAGGGTGGGGCAACTCGTCACCGGCCGGACCCTACGTGTAGTTATCCATCGTATTGGATTGAGGTGTCGTGTTCTTCTTGCCCCGCATGGTCGTAGAGGATGGCAGTCGGTCACTCACCAGTCACTCCACCAGGTCGCCACCCAGGCCGGGCCAAAGCGGGTTTTGCAGTCCAATCGTGCATGACCAGTCTCTGCGGCAGGTATGGATCCTCCCGCCCGCGAATCAGGCCCCACCCGACAGCCAAGTCGCGTAGCAGAACGAGAGGTCCCGGCAGGCGCAACGGCCCACAGCAAAGGGGGGTCCCGTAGCTCAGCGGGCCCCTCCGTCAGCCAGATAGAACCGCAAGTCTCTTGTCCAGTGTACCTCCACGCATCCAGCCGCAGACAAGGGGGATCAGTCACGGGCAACCAGCGACGCGACCAGCACTCCGCGCCACAGGACGTTCCGCCCACAAGGTCACGCCGCGAAAGCCAGGGCCACCGCCCGCTCTCCACTGGGGCCCAACAGTCACCGCACTCAGGCGCGTAGGGGCCAGTCGTGCCTCGCCTCTAGGGCCGGCAAGGCAGGAGGCCCCCTGCCGATGCCTCCGCGTTAGGCCGCCGAATGTCGGCGCCAACTAGAGGGCAGGACCTCGCTCCAATCCCCCAGCAGGCTCTCAATGTGTTCAGTCCCCTCAGGAGCCCCGACTGATCCCACGCCGCTCCAGCCGCACTCAGCGCGACGGAATGCACAGCTATTCAGAGTAGGAGTGCCATGAGCCCCGCAGGAGTCCCTTCTGGAGACGCGGCACAGCAGGTCCAGCCGTCCGGCCCACCCGCCGGGGGTCTATACGGGCCGTCTCCCGGTCCCGCCGCCGCTGTCCGGGCCCAGTCCAAGTTTGAAGTCGGGTGGCAGAAGGTGCCGCGGTCCGGGGCCCCCCGAGGTCGGGCGCCGCCCCCAACCGCCGTCCAGCGCTCCTATCCCGCGCCTCCACTCACGCGAGGCCGGTGCTCTGCCGCTGGTTCTGCGAGGCAAAGGCCGCAGTGTGCCTCAAAACTCCGGCTCCCAGAACTCCGTCCCCCGGGCTCGGTCCCGCACCAGGGGGGGGACTACAGGCAGCGGAGATGAAGGGCTCCCCGATTCCGGCGTCAGACGCCGTGCTGTCAGCGGATCAATGCTGGATTTTGGGGGTCAATAGGATCGCCTCCGGAGCGCCTCAAGACTAGGCAGCCATCTTGGTCGCTGCCAGACCACGCCCCCCTTCATAGATCACATTTAATTGTCATGTGACGATGTTCAGTTTAAATTGTTATGATCAAACTCATATATCAATGACACACTTATGCCCTGCCCAATGCATTTCGTGCCATGCCCTTCATCAGGGGCTTATTCCTGTAAACCTGCTACCTGCCTGCGTGCTTGTGCTGAAAGTCTCATTCGCATGGCAAAGGGTGGGAAGGCATTGCCCTTCTCCACTGACCAGCTGTGGAGGAACACATCAGTCGCCAACGCACATGGATCCGGGTTCCAGCTGAAATACTGTGGGAGTTGGTGGCCAAGCCGGGATGCAAATAGGTTGATCATGAACGTGCCTCACTGGGACGTCCTGGGAGTACATGAGGCGGTGGTGTAAGTGAGAGGCCTTCAATCATTGGAGAGCATGAAAATGAAGAGGGCCTGGGAATATGGCCCGGATGGAAGATAAAAGAAGGCAGACCACTCTGGCAATTTTTCAGAGAGAGATTGTTGACTTGGAGAGGGTCCTGCGTACTTCATGTCGAATCTTATCCATTTTCCTGGATGGTAGAATCTGTGTGGTTTCCAAGAAGTTGATCAGAAAGCCTAGGAAGGTGAGACATTGAAAGGCAACCAGGGCAAATTTGTTGCTGTTGATTATGAATACCAGGATTTGGAAGAGATCCATTGTCCTCCCCAGGTGTGTAGACAGTGCGCGTAGACATTGGTCATAAAGATCATATCGTTCTGGTACACGGTCATGTGAAACCACAAGCCACAGGCGTACGACCATGGGTTTGAGGACCTTGGTGGACCACCAGGGGATTGAGGAAAGGCCAAATTGAAGGGAGTTGAACTTGAAGTTCTGTCTGTGAGAAGTTGGCCTGAAATATGATGCTCACTAGTTCTAGTGATCAGCTTGTATCAGTCCAAACAACCCTTATGGTGATTGGTTGTAAGTCAACCTTATAGACCGCTATCCTAATGGTAGCATGGACAAAGCAGTCTTAGGCTAAACTCGTTTGGCATGTGAAGCCAGCTGTTTTACCACAATATAACCCCTTGAATACCAGATTAAAGGACACCACATAGGTTGTTATGAAAATAAACAATATATTTATTAATAACAAACACCTCTGAACTCTTTATGAGGTCAGAGGGCCAAGCACATGACAATCTCTTAGGAAAAATACGATAAGTTGCACAAAATTACAATGGTGCCCTAGGGGCACGACAAACCATATACTAAGTAAATGGTATAAGGAAATCGATAGAAGGAATGGAGTTGTCCAGAGGCTGTAGGATCGCTGGGACTACACTATCCTAACTTTAGGTAAGTAATAGGAGGCCCACGGGACGCGTGTGCAGTGTGAACTCACACGCGAGATGCGTAACAACGTCTATGGACAGTACAGTTCCAGAAAAAGGTGAGTAGGGACAATCCTGACTAGTTAGGACTAAAACAACTGTGAATCTGGACACTAGGAGAGTCAAGCTACCCTTGAGCACCGAAATGCTCTTGTTACCTCACCCACGGGCTGCGGATGCATAGGTGCGAAATCGTGTCGGGTTTCTGCGTTGAAGTCTATGGAGCCTGGAAGAAAAGATGCTGCAGGCGACCAGGAAGAAGATGTCCGGTGCGATCCACGGGTGGATCGAGGAAGAAGATGACCTGAAAGCAGAGGGGACAGTGTTCAAAGTCACTAGCCAGTGACTGGTGTGGAACCAGGAGGGAACCAGATGCTGTTGTCGCAATCAGGTGAAGAGTGGACGCTTGTCTCTGCAGCCACGTGGACCAGGTGGTGTCTTCGACGACCAGGATGGAGGCACGAGCTGTCACACGCAGGCTCTCGCTGTCGGCAGTGTCGGATCCGGATTTGGAGTCAACAGGCCTTGGCGAAGGCAACCCACACGGTGAGTGGAAACGGCGTCTGGAGTGGACCAGGAGGGTCCGGGGTGCTCCTCTTTTGGAAGGGAGCAAGGGCCAGTCTGGAGCAACCAGACCAGCAGTGAAGATTTCAATGTTCATCGTCTAGGAGGGCACTAGCCAGCCGGCAAGTGACCAGACAACGCGTCGAGCAACAAACAGGCAGAAGGGCCCCACGCAGATCTCGTGGATGCTGGAGGGCTTATCTTCGGTGCAGGAGCTGCTCGGGGCTGGGGCTTCTCAATCCCCAAAGCACTTGGTCGAGTTTACCTCGGGAGTCGTGCTGGAAGCGAAGTGCAGTTTCTTTCAAGATGGCCGGTCCCACGTGTCTCGTCGCACCCACGGGTCTCAGCTGTGCTGCAGATGTGAGTTGAGGTCGGAGAGGTCTGGGAATCCGGGTCTCGTCGGGCTCTGAAGTCTGAATCCTCAAGGGAAGACGACAAAGTGAAGCCGCTGGACGCTTGATGGTGCCTGCAGTTGCAGGGTGGACACTCCTTGCCCACAAGGGAGATTTCGTCAGTCTTCTGTGGAGCAGAACGTCGAAGTCCAGAGTTTCTTCTTGTAGAGTAGTTCAGGATTAATCTAATTTGGAATGGGACCAGCTCCTAGCTTGATCCTGCTAAAGGGGGCTGCACTACTGACTAGGTCCCTCCCCTGGGTGGGACCAGGAAGGGGGGTGGCTACACCCCCTATCCTTTGTCCGGTTTCACGCCAGAGCTGGGGCAGGGATGCCCCAGCAACTGGTTTGAACCGGTGTATGCACGGGACACCTTGTGTGCCCCAGGCATGTCTCATTCCTTTCAGGCCTATCCTACCCAATACACAAAATCCTGTCTGGGGTGGTGCTAGCACCTCCCAGGGCAGGAAACCCTTTGTCCAAGCCTCCATCGCTGGAAGGACTCCCAGCAGCAGGAGGTCAGACTTGTGTCTGTGGTGGCAGGATCCATTTTGTGATGCCAAGGCTCGAGTTAACTTTAACCGGGGTTCACAGTTACATACATGTCGTGTCCCTCTAGAAGGGTGGAATGCTACCCCCGTCGCCAGAATTGGCGAGGGGGTAGTATTCCGATTCGTATGACACCTTACTCGACATGTTTTGATAATGCTATACCAAAGTTAGCATTTAACCGCGAGGATTATAATGCACTTAAGAGTATATGGTATAGCGTTATCATGGAACAGCTATAAGGACTTGGTTCCGCAAGCTGCAGACTGGCTCAGCTCATGCCAGAGCACCATCTCACTTAATTCCAAGCACTCTGCCTTCAGGATTGATAAGGCCTGCCATAGGAGTGACTGATAGGAATATATGTGTCCATTTTGGGGTTATATATAGGTAACTATATCTACAGCAAAGGGTGATTACACCACCTTGCCCCAGCTGTCTTACCAGCCAGTTGTGTCTGTTTAGATTGCCAGCCAGGGGTGGCATAATACATGCTTCAGCCCCTGGTAGTCCCTGGGTACACCTATGCCCTGGGTACCTAAGGTACACTGTACAGGGACTGATAAGGTGGCCCAGTACCAATTGGTAAATGCACCTAAAGTACATGGATGTTAATTTAGAGAGAGAACAGCTAGGCTGTGGGTCTGATTAGCAGGCCCACAGCCAGGGAAAGTCGTAAACCAGTGAAGCAAAAAGCAAAAATCTGGGGTGACAATAGGATTGCAGACCCCACTCTCCTACATAACCCCCCACCACAAACTTAGGGACATTAAACTAACCTTGACCAGGTGAGTCTTCCTGTTCTAAGTGGAAATACCTGGAGAGACCATCTGCATTGCCATGGTCTGTGCTCCACTGTAAAGTCCATCCCCTGTAGGGAAATGGACCACCTAAGAAGTTTGGGGTTTTCACCCTTCATCTGATTTAGCCATAAGAGGGGCTTATGGTCGGTCTGAATCTTGAAGTGAGTTCCAAACAAATATGGCCTCAACTTCTTCAGGGCCCAAACCACAGCAAAGGCCTCCCTCAATAGCTGACCAACGTTTCTCTCTAGGGGTCAGCCTTCTACTTATAAAAGCAATGGACTGGTCATGACCATCAATATTCAGTTGAGATAACACAGCTCCCACACCCAACTCAGATGCATCCGTTTGGACAATGAAGGTTTTGGAGTAGTCAGGACTCTTGAGAATAGGTGCAGTACACATGGCCTGCTTCAGGTCATCGAATGCCTTCTGACAGCTAACTGTCCACTGAACTTTCTTTGGCATTTTCTTGCTTGTCAAGTCATTAAGTGGTGTCACAATGGACCCATAATTTTTGACAAACTTCCTATAGTAACCAGACAGGCCCAAGAAAGCTCTGACCTGTGTCTGGGTGGTGTGTCATAAGGCATGTCCTGGATACCTCCTTCAAATCGGGTATGTTACCTGAAGGGTGGAAACAGGCTGTGGTACTCCCTCTCCGGAAGAAATCCCACATTGATTTTGAGGTGTTGGAAAATCTGAGGCCCATTTCCCTCCTGCCTTTTCTGTCCAAAGTGGCGGAAAAGGTGGTTAACACCCAAATCATGAAACATGTGGAGGAGATGGGATTGCTCCATGCCACACAGTTTGGCTTTAGACCGCGCCACTCCACCGAGTCCGCCCTTCTCATGGCAACGGAACATCTGAGACAGGGCGTAGATAAGGGGCAAACGATGGCCTTGATCCTGCTAGACCTCAGCGCGGCGTTCGACACTGTAGCACATACCACCTTGCTACAGTGTCTGAACAGAGGCGGCATCACCAACACCGCGCTGAGATGGATCCAGGCCTTCCTCACAGGAAGAAGCTTTCAAGTGAGGCAAGGCGACTGCTACTCAAAGAGGGTTCCTTTGGGCCAGGGCGTGCCCCAGGGCTCGTCTCTGAGTCCAACCCTTTTTAATTTATATGTAGCGCCGGTGGCCTCCATTGTAGAGAACTATGGTCTCCAATTGGTTTCATATGCCGATGATACGCAGCTGGTCATCTCCCTGTCGCACGCGCCCTGTCTTGCTGCAGATGGCTTCCGGTCGTGCATGAAAGAACTTGCCGACTGGATGGCCACCAACTGTTTGAAACTTAATGGCAGCAAGACAGAGGTGCTAGTGGTAGGGAGAGCCCAGTCTGCATGGTCATCGGCATGGTGGCCACCCTGTCTAGGACCTACCCCCACCCCTTGCCAGGAGGCAAAAAATCTAGGGGTGTGGTTTGATGCAGGTCTCACTTTCGGGCCCCAGATCAACCGGGTGGTTGGCGTATGTTTTGGGGTACTGAAAAGATTGAGAAAAGTCCTGGACTTATTGCCGAGGGAAGCTCGCCAAACCCTAGTACATGCTTTGGTAACTGCCAGGATGGACTACGGGAATTTGCTTTACCTGGGGGTGCCAGAGAAGAGCATGGCTCGCCTCCAGGTGCTGCAAAATGCGGCAGCCCGTCTCATCCTCAGGCTGCCCAAAAGGGCGCCTTCGAAGGCGGCACTGCAGAAGCTACATTGGCTCCCGGTGAGGCGCAGAGTTGAATATAAAGCCCTCTGCACGTGTCACCGTATCCTGTATGATAGGGCTCCTCGACCACTTAGGAAACTGGTTGAAGCTTACATACCCGCCCGAGCGCTCAGATCTGCCGATGGGGGTCTGCTTAGGGTCCCCAGGGTGAAGAAAGCACGTATGGGAGGCAGATCTTTCAGGTGTCTAGCGGCAAACTACTGGAATAAACTCCCAGTGGACTTACGTCTGGAACCTGAAGAAACGAGGTTTCGAGCGAAACTAAAAACCCACCTGTATACGAAGTAAAAGGACTAGTAAGCTACTGTGCTTCCTGTTTTCTGCCTCTCTCACTTTCAGCGCGTGGACACGCCGGTGTGCGTAACGCAGCGCTTTACAAATGTCCCAATAATAATAATAATAATAATGGAGGAGCCCAGTCCTTTATGGCCTGTATCTTGCTCTCCAAGGGTTGAACCTGGCCTCCACCTACAAGGTGGCCCAGGTACACAACCTGACTCTGCCCTTTCTGGCACTTGGTGGCCTGGATAGTGAGGCCTGCCTTTTGCAGGGCCTCCAAAACTTTCCTCAGGTGGATCAGGTGATCCTCCCAGGTGGAGCTGAAGACAGCAATATCATCTAGATATGCTGCACAAAAGTCATCCAACCCAGTGAGGACTTGGTTCACCAACCTTTGAAAAGTGGCAGGTGCATTTTTCAAACCAAAGGGCATCACCACAAATTGGTAATGACCTCCTGGGGTAGAAAATGCTGTTTTGGCCTTGGCATCCTCAGCTAACCTGATCTGCCAATAACCAGCTGTTGGGTCAAATGTACTCAAGAAAGTTGCAGAAGCCAACTTGTCTATGAGTTCATCTGCCCTAGGTATTGGATGGGCATCTGTCTTAGTGACAGCATTGAGACCCCTGTAGTCTACACAAAACCTCATCTCTCTCTTACCATCCTGGGTGTGAGGTTTTGGCACTAGAACTACAGGACTAGCCCAAGGGCTCTCTGAGGGTTCAATGACTCCCAATTCCAACATCTTTTGGACTTCTTTCTTTATGCAGTCCCTGGCGTGGTCAGGTTGCCTGTAGATTTTACTCTTGACAGGCAGACTGTCACCAGTGTCCACCTCATGGGTGTACCAGTTTGTCTGACTGGGGGTCAGTGAGAACATTTGTCTAAAGGATTGAAGAACTTGTTTGCAATCCTCTTGTTGATGTTCAGAGAGGCTGTCAGAAAAGACTACACCATCAACTGACCCATCATCAGGGTTCTGAGTGAGCAGGTCTGGGAGAGGGTCACTCTCTTCCTCCTGTCCCTCATCTGTTGCCATGAGCAAGCCCATGTTCTCCCTGTCGACAAATGCCTTGAGCCTGTTTACATGAAGCATCCTGTGGGGGCTCCTGGGAGTTCCAAGGTCCACCAAGTAGGTGACCTCTCCCTTTTGCTCAATAATGGTATGGGGTCCAGACCATCTGTCTTGGAGAGCTGCTGGGGCCACTGGCTCCAACACCCACACCTTCTGTCCTGCATGGTACACAGTTAGGACAGCCTTTTGGTCATGCCAAGCTTTTTGAAGTTCTTGGCTGGCCTCAAGGTTTTTGGATGCCTTCTCCGTGTACTCTGCCATCCTGGAGCAGAGACCAAGTACATAGTCCACTATGTCAAGTTTAGGCTTTTTGAGAGGTAACTCCCATCCTTCCTTTACAAGACATAGGGGTCCTCTTACAGGATGCCCAAACAGAAGCTCAAAAGGGCTGTAGCCAACCCCCTTCTGTGGGACCTCTCTGTAAGCAAACAGGAGGCAGGGTAAAAGGATGTCCCATCTTCGCCTAAGCTTTTCAGGTAACCCTTTTATCATCCCTTTTAGGGTCTTGTTGAATCTTTCAACAAGCCCATTGCACTGTGGGTGATAGGGTGTGGTAAATTTGTAATTTACACCACACTCCTTCCACATTGCAGTCAAGTATCCTGACATGAAGTTTGCACCTCTGTCAGAGACAACCTCCTTAGGAAACCCCACTCTGGAGAAAACTCCAAGCAGGGCCCTAGCCACAACAGGAGATGTAGTGGTCCTAAGGGGAATAGCTTCTGGGTACCTGGTGGCATGATCCACTACCACCAGTATAAATCTGTGCCCAGATGCTGTTGGGGGGTCCATTGGTCCAACAATGTCTATCCCCACTCTCTCAAAGGGCACCCCCACCACAGGTAGTGGTATAAGGGGGGCCTTTGTTGTGCCACCTGATTTGCCACTGGCTTGACAGGTGACACATGAGCGACAAAACTCTTTGGTGTCTTCAGACATTTGAGGCCAGTGAAAGTGTGGGGCAAGCCTGTCCCAAGTCTTGTTCTGGCCTAAGTGACCTGCAAGGGGAATCTCATGGGCTAAGGTGAGAAGCAAACCTCTAAGAGACAAGGGGATGACCAGCCTCCTGGTAGCACCAGGCTTGGGGTCTCTTGCCTCAGAGTATAGGAGTCATTCATCCCAGTATACCTTATGGGCACCTGTAGCATTCCCTGCAGCCTCAGCAGCAGCCTGCTGTCTGAGGGGTTCAAGGGAGGAACAGTCTAACTGTGCCTGTCTCAGGTCTGCCCTGGAAGGTCCCTCTGTCCCAAGAAACTCAACCTGTTCAGGTTCAAGCTCTTCTAGGACAGTTCCTTCTGGGGTCTTTGGGTCAGCCTCCTGAGAGGGCTGATCCTCAACCTGAGGCAGGGGGAAGGCTCAGCCTCACCCCTGCTGCTCTTCCTCTTGGTTAGTGTCTAGGCCATTCTTCCAGGATCCAGCACTTGTTCAGCTGGGCATTTCTTGGCCTGTGACCTAGTCACAGCAAGGACATGTGAGGAGAGACCTAGCATTTCTACAGGAGTCCTGTACTCCACATCTGACCACAGTGAGGATTCCAAATCATTGCCCAAAAGACAATCTACTGGGAGGTCTGAACTAACTACAACCCTTGTGAGGCCAGTTACCCCTCCCCAGGAGAAATTAACAACTGCCATACTGTGATTGGTAGTGACATTGCTAGCATTGGTCACTAGGTAGTCTGAACCTAGCATGATCTGGTCAGGGTCCACAAATGTTGGTGTCACCATAGTGACACTGGCACATGTGTCCCTGTAGGCCTGAGCCATTTTTCCATTAATTAAAGGCGTTTGCCTGTATTTGCCCAGAGTACTAGGACTTACAGTAGGGGCCATATCCATGTCCCCAGTACAAACAAGAACTGCCTGAGTAGGCATTATGACTAAGTCAGAACCCACCTCGGTTCCCAGGGTTAACCCAACTATAGCCTTGGGAGGTACACTACCACTACTAACTGTACTAGGGGGTGCAGGTCTCTTAGGGACAGTAGTGGTAGGAGTTTGGCCTTTCTTGGTGCACTCACTAAACCAGTGAGTCTTACTTTTACAGTATTGGCACCATGGTTTCTTTGGACCATCATTCTTCTTCTTTAGGGAATTCTAGGACCCACCCTCCTTAGATTGTTGGGGCCCTGTTGAAGACTTCTGGTCATTTTGCTTATTCTCATTATTACCCTTCTGGTCTGCTTTCTTCTGGCCACCACCCTGTTTCTGGTTCTGCTGCTTGACCCTTGTTCTGACCCATCTGTCTGCCTTCTTTCCCAATTCTTGGGGAAAGGTCAGATCTGAGTCAATCAGGTGCTGATGCAACAACTGGTTCTGACAATTATTTAAGATTTGCTCTCTCATAATTAGATTATACAATCCTGTGTAATCAGTAACTTTACTTCCCAGTAACCAGCCTTCCAAAGCCTTAGTGGCACAATCAACAAAGTCAGTCCAATCCTGAGCCTGAGTTTTCTGGGTGTCTCTGAACATTAACCTGTACTGTTCAGTTGTGAAGCCAAACCCATCAATCAGTACAGTTTTCAGGACTTGGTAATCATTAGCATCCTCATCTCTAACAGTGAGGAGCTTATCTCTCCCTTTGCCTTCAAAGGAGAGCCACAATATAGCTGCCCACTGACTCTGGGGTACCTGCTGTACTTTGCAGGCCCTCTCCAGAGCAGTTATCCACTTGTGGATATCATCTCCTGTCTTATAGGAGGGCACTATCTTGCTCAGGTTTCTATTATCAAAACCCCTTTCTTTAACCCTAGGGATATTGCTGCCACCAGTGGGGACTACCCCACTCAACTGTTGCTCTCTGGCAAAGGCAAGTTTCTCTTTGGCAAGGGCAAGTTCTTCCCTTTCAATCCTCAGATTCACTTCCCTCATCTTTGCTTCATGTTCTCTTCTTTGAGGGGATGTCCTCCCTCTCTGAGAAGATGCCTGAGAGACATGGGTGTGAATAGATCTGTTAGAGCCTCTGGAGTGAGATCTAACTCGTCTATTCCCAAGGTTAGGCCTGCTTGAGGATGGTTTTGGGGCTCCCCCAGTACCACCTTCATGTAGGCTTAAGTTGGCCCAGGTGAGTCTGCTGACTACTACTGGACCTTTGTCTGCCTCATCCCCAGAGGACTCTTCCTCTTCCTCCTCCGCTACATTCTCTGTTTCAGGGAGGTTAGAGTCTGGATCACCAGGTGTACCTTCTAAGGGGGGCATGCTCCCATCTGGATTAGAGGGGCCTGTGTTAGAAGCCCTTCTAGCATCATATGTCTCTAAGAGACCTAACAGAAAAGGAGTGGTAGGGTTAGAACCCTGTTTCAATTTCCTGGAGGTACACAATTGTCTCATCTCCTGGAAACTGAGAGCTGCATATCTGGAAAGGACCTGTGGAGGGTCACTAACCACTAGGGGAGTCTCTGAAGTCTCTCCATGGGTAGACATGCTTTCTAATGAGGTGTAAGTGATGCACCTACCTACACTATGGGTTTTCCTACTGATCCCTTGCTAAGAGTTGTAGTCAGGGTGTGCTAGGCCCTTTCTACTACAACAGCTGGTTCAGTAGAACCCAGAGTATTTCTAAGCTTGTTATATGTACCTATGGTACCTTATGTGATCTTTCAAATGATATTTCAAGATTATATTTGGTAAAAACAACCGCAAGCTCAAATCCCAACCGCTGCACACCAATGTGAGAAGTTGGCCTGATATATGATGCTCACTAGTTCTAGTGATCACCTTGTATCAGTCCAAACAACCCTTATGGTGATTGGTTGTAAGTCAACCTTATAGACCAGCTATCCTAATGGTAGCATGGACAAAGCAGTCTTAGGCTAAACTCTTTTGGCATGTGAAGCCAGCTGTTTTACCACAGTATAACCCCTTGAATACCAGATGAAAGGACACCACACAGGTTGTTATGAAAATAAACAATATATTTATTAATAACAAACACCTCTGAACACTTTGAGGTCAGAGGGCTAAGCACATGACAATCTCTTAGGAAAAATACGATAAGTTGCACAAAATTACAATGGTGCCCTAGGGGCACGGCAAACCATATACTAAGTAAATGGTATAAGGAAATCGATAGAAGGAATGGAGCTGTCCAGAGGCTGTAGGATCGCTGGGACTACACTATCCTAACTTTAGGTAAGTAATAGGAGGCCCACGGGACGCGTGTGCAGAGTGTGAACTCACACGCAAGATGCGTAACAACGTCTATGGACAGTACAGTTCAAGAAAAAGGTGAGTACAGACAATCCTGACTAGTTAGGACTAAAACGACTGTGAATCTGGACACTAGGAGAGTCAAGCTACCCTTGAGCACCGAAATGCTCTTGTTACCTCACCCACGGGCTGTGGGTGCATAGTTGCGAAGTCGTGTCGGGTTTCTGCGTTGAAGTCTATGGAGCCTGGAAGAAAAGATGCTGCAGGCGACCAGGAGGAAGATGTCCGGTGCGATCCACGGGTGGATCGAGGAAGAAGAGGACCTGAAAGCAGAGGGGACAGTGTTCAAAGTCACTAGCCAGTGACCGGTGTGGAACCAGGAGGGAACCAGATGCTGTCGTCGCGATCAGGTGAAGAGTGGACGCTTGTCTCTGCAGCCACGTGGACCAGGTGGTGTCTTCGATGACCAGGATGGAGGCACGAGCTGTCCCACGCAGGCTCTCACTGTCGGCGGTGTCGGATCCGGATTTGGAGTCAACAGGCCTTGGCAAAGGCAACCCACGCGGTGAGTGGAAACGGCATCTGGAGTGGACCAGGAGGGAGCAAGGGCCAGTCTGGAGCAACCAGACCAGCAGTGAAGATTTCAAGGTTCGTCGTCTAGGAGGGCACTAGCCCGCCGGCAAGTGACCAGACAACGCGTCGAGCAAGAAACAGGCAGAAGGGCCCCACGCAGATCTCGTGGATGCTGGAGGGCTGATCTTCGGTGCAGGAGCTGCTCGGGGCTGGGGCTTCTCAATCCCCAAAGCACTTGGTCGAGTTTACCTCGGGAGTCGTGCTGGAAGCGAAGTGCAGTTTCTTTCAAGATGGCCGGTCCCACGTGTCTCGTCGCACCCAGGGGTCTCAGCTGTGCTGCAGATGTGAGTTGAGGTCGGAGAGGTCTGGGAATCTGGGTCTCGTCGGGCTCTGAAGTCTGGATCCTCAAGGGAAGACGACAAAGTAAAGCCGCTGGACGCTTGATGGTGCCTGCAGAGTTGCAGGGTGGACACTCCTTGCCCACAAGGGAGATTTCTTCAGTCTTCTGTGGAGCAGAACGTCGAAGTCCAGAGTTTCTTCTTGTAGAGTAGTACAGGATTAATCTAATTTAGAATGGGACCAGCTCCTACCTTTATCCTGCTAAAGGGGGCTGTACTGGTGACTAGGTCCCTCCCCTGGGTGGGACCAGGAAGGGGGGTGGTTACACCCCCTATCCTTTGTCCGGTTTCGCGCCAGAGCTGGGGCAGGGATGCCCATCAACTGGTTTGAACCGGTGTATGCACGGGACACCTTGTGTGCCCCAGGCATGTCTCATTCCTTTCAGGCCTATCCTACCCAATACACAAAATCCTGTCTGGGGTGGTGCTAGCACCTCCCAAGGCAGGTAACCCTTTGTCCAAGCCTCCCTCGCTCGAAGGACTCCCAGCAGCAGGAGGTCAGACTTGTGTCAGTGGTGGCAGCATCCATTTTGTGATGCCAAGGCTCGAGTTAACTTTAACCGGGGTTCACAGTTACATACATGTCGTGTCCCTCTAGAAGGGTGGAATGCTACCCCCGTCGCCAGAATTGGCGAGGGGGTAGTATTCCAATTCGTATGACACCTTACTCGACATGTTTTGTTAATGCTATACCAAAGTTAGCATTTAACCACGAGGATTATAATGCACTTAAGAGTATATGGTATAGCATTATCATGGAACAGCTATAAGGACTTGGTTCTGCAAGCTGCAGACAGGCTCAGCTCATGCCAGAGCACCATCTCACATAATTCCAAGCACTCTGCCTTCAGGATTGATAATGTTATAGAAACAAAGGTTCCTAGCTTATTCAGATGATTCACAATACAATATAGCACACAATGGACTACTATACGGTAATTTTCTTTGCCCAGCCGGGCAATAAATTTATTTTCCAATCAAAATAATTTCAACGATATTTTTCAAACAGATAGTATGGCACAAGCCTGTGCCGTACTTAGAAGAGGAGAAGATAGAGAAGAAAGTGAAAGGGGTGTCTTCAGGCAAGGAAAAAGAGCAAAACAGGGCACTGAAGTTAGGAAAGGAATAGTTACAGTGTCGCCTGGAGTGAAACAAACAATATCAAATTATGCAATGTTACATGTATGTACACTCATGGGTGTCGACGTTTCGATGCCTTCGCTCAATTAGTTAAAATGGGATCATCATCAGGACTTAAGGAATTAAAGTTGCCTGAATATAATAAAGCCTGTTGAGAAGATGAGAAAACAAGCACAAAGAAAAAATCTTTAGAGAAATTTAGGAGACTGATCAACACATGCCTTAAAATTCCATTCTGTATCTGAAATCACAGTTTGTGACATGTGCCGGGTGACAGTGCCATTTGTGAAGTACATATTCTCGCTTGTATTAACATTTAAACACTGTTATTCGGAATCGCAGTGAGTCAAGTGTAGGGATTATTGGGAATTTTTTGTGCACTATAGGTGACTGGGGGGGATTGTGCAACAATGTGTACGGTGAGAAGGGATGCCCATACCTCAGTGAGCTGGTGTTAGAGCTGGGCCACATGCATGTCTGGTCTTTATAGGTTTTGGGCCACATGCATGTGTGGTCTTTACAGGGATTTTACCGCTTCCACGTCAGTAAAGCACGTACCTCTATAATGTAGAGGTATTGAGTACGGCGTTGCACTAATTGTGGGCGCCGAGGGATGCCAAAGCTGAAGGTTACCTCAGTAAGAAGGAATATAACTTCCTGAATGTCAAATGCCCACGATTACCTGTGATTTACACCCTCCCCAAGATCCATAAAAACATCGAGAAACCACCGGGAAGACCGATAGTGTCAGCCTGTGGCTCAATCTTAGAACCACTGGGTTCCTATGTGGACTTTCACATCAAAGAATTTGTGCCACCCACCAGCTGTTATGTCCGTGACAGCATGGAAATGATTAACTTGGTTGAGCATTATCCTTTAGACCCGGATTCTCAGATACTCTGTACCCTGGACGTAGAGTCGCTGTACACTAATATCCCCCAAATAGCGGCTCTACGGGTCATTCAAAAAATCCTTGACTCCAGGCCCAGACCCCATAGAGTACCGACACTTTTCATACTACAGTTATTGGAAGTGTGCCTCACAAAAAAAATTTTTTTGCCTTCGATGGGGTATTCTACCAGCAGATAAAGGGTACATCTATGGGGGCTATTTTTGCCCCCCACCTGGCCATACTGTTTATGGACGCCCTAGAGACAGGCACGATCCTATCGGGTGGCAATCCATTCCGCTCTGGGATCGCTATCTGGCGCCGTTACATAGATGATATTTTTCTAATTTGGAATTTGGACGTAAAGTCCCTAGATTCCTTTTTACACTGGCTAAACAATAATTGTGATGACCTGCAGTTCACTCTCTCTCATCATAAAACAGAGATCCCTTTCCTTGACCTGACAATTTACCATGAGGAGGGTGAATTGCTTACTCGACTATATAGGAAACCAACCGAACGAAACACGCTGTTGAGGTATGATAGCAATCACCCTAAAGCCCTTAAGGATTCTCTCCCCTATTCACAATTCCTCCGGATAAGGCGCAACTGCTCATCAAAACTTGACTATTTCAGAGAGGCAGACAATTTGTCGGTTAAACTTAAAGCACGGGGATACCCAAAAAGATTAGTCAAGAATGCCGCTAAAAGAGCATGGTACTGCCCACGAGATGTCTTACTTGAACCAAAAAGTAGGGAGAGAACGGAAAGAATTGCCTGTGTAACCACTTTCTCCCCAGTCTCGAATAGTATTCGAAAAACAATCCTGCAGCACTGGCCCATTCTGAACGCAGGCCAACTAAACTTTGAGAAGCCAGTGTTTGCGTTCAAAAAGAGCAAAAATATAAAAGATCATCTTGTTCGGGCGGCCCTACCCACACCACCCACAAGCAACACAATTGAATCCAACTGGGGGCTACCACCTGTGATAGGGCATGTAAAATGTGGACAATGCATTGTGTGTGATTTGACACTGGAGGGGCGCACTTTCAGTCACAATAATGTCACAAATGAGATGAAAGCCTTAACAAACTGTAATAGTTGCAATGTAATTTATGCGGTCTTATGCCCTTGTCCAAAAATGTATGTGGGTCAAACCACACAGAAGGTGAAGACACGCATAAGCCAACACCGAAGCCGCATAAGATGTGGGACTCTCAATGCCCCGCTAGTGGAACATTTTTCATCCCTGAAACATACGGCTGACGATTTAAAGTGGACAGTCTTGAAATCTGTGAAACTACCACAAAGAGGGGGCAATCTGCAACAAATTCTGAATCGTGAGGAATTGAAATCCATCATTCAGTTTAATAACATCCACGCTGGACTGAACAGGAGTGAGGACTGGACGACTCTCTTGTGAATGAAACTCTTGCGAACTTATTGAATTAAGAAACTGAAAAGAAAAAAGACTCAGGGGTCTCATTTACCTTTTTTAATGAATATATATGTGTCACGATTGCTTCACTTGCTTGCACTTTTTTCCCCCCACCACCCCTACATCTTGCCAAGAGATAACGTGCGGTTGACCACTTCCGCAATAGACCTTGTACTCTCTAACTGTAAGCTAGGGATCCTATTATTCCCATTAGTACAATATCAATTTGGGTCAGTTCAAGATGGCGCGCATGTAAGCGCCTAAGCACCTCCAAATCATGCTATAGACACCATTCCAAGATGGCGCCCGCAGTCGTCCCTATCACTGGACTGCTACAATATGACCAGCAAACCCGGTAACATCTGGTACCCACCACGCTACCAATGATCAGCGATTTGGGCTAACCCCTCGCTCACCCCTTCCCCCTCACTGAGTCCCCGTGTAACTGTAAGTTATGGATCTCAAAATTTCCATTAGTATAATATTCATTCTGGGACAGCTCAAGATGGCCCCCTTAAGCGCCCTAGAACTGCCTTCATATTTCCGGCAGAATATGCCGTGGACACCATTCCAAGATGGCGCCCATAGTTGCCCCCACGTGACCGGACCGCTGTAATATGAGCAGCTTGCCCGGGAACACTGACGGTAACCGGCACTAACACGAAGCTTCCCGGCCAGACGCGAGTTACATTGTTACTCGGTAAGTGGCTCTTCCCCGATGGCTCCAGTCTGTTCTTAAATTACTTGCACAGATTGAGCGCCGTGTAAATTTCTTTTTTTTTTTTTTTTTTTTTAAACTTGCAGTGCAGCATTGACGATATTGTTCGTTTATTGAGCGCACAACTAACCAGCATTATCCAGTGGCCATCGAGCCCTCAATGTTCCGTCCAAAAAACGGAAAATCAAGGTAAAAGCGCCCTTCTCAATTGTCCTTTTAGACACTTTGGACTGTATTTGTAAGCATAACATTGAATATAATTTATTTCAGCATGCCATAATCGGCGTTGTCGTTAGTTGAGCCATCTGATCCAATTGATATATAATTTTTATCAGAACAAGCTCAAAATGGGTAGGTAACCTGATTTAATAATTTAATAATTTGTTCACTTTCCCGCCCCCTCTTCACGTATACTAAAGCGTTTTCTTTCCAATAGCCCGGCTGAAACCCACGAAAGGAAAGTTCTAAACCCTTCATTTAGGACCAGTATTATATCCCTGGACCTTATCCCTCGGCGCCCACAATTAGTGCAACGCCGTACTCAATACCTCTACATTATAGAGGTACGTGCTTTACTGACGTGGAAGCGGTAAAATCCCTGTAAAGACCACACATGCATGTGGCCCAAAACCTATAAAGACCAGACATGCATGTGGCCCAGCTCTAACACCAGCTCACTGAGGTATGGGCATCCCTTCACACCGTACACATTGTTGCACAATCCCCCCCAGTCACCTATAGTGCACAAAAAATTCCCAATAATCCCTACACTTGACTCACTGCGATTCCGAATAACAGTGTTTAAATGTTAATACAAGCGAGAATATGTACTTCACAAATGGCACTGTCACCCGGCACATGTCACAAACTGTGATTTCAGATACAGAATGGAATTTTAAGGCATGTGTTGATCAGTCTCCTAAATTTCTCTAAAGATTTTTTCTTTGTGCTTGTTTTCTCATCTTCTCAACAGGCTTTATTATATTCAGGCAACTTTAATTCCTTAAGTCCTGATGATGATCCCATTTTAACTAATTGAGCGAAGGCATCGAAACGTCGACACCCATGAGTGTACATACATGTAACATTGCATAATTTGATATTGTTTGTTTCACTCCAGGCGACACTGTAACTATTCCTTTCCTAACTTCAGTGCCCTGTTTTGCTCTTTTTCCTTGCCTGAAGACACCCCTTTCACTTTCTTCTCTATCTTCTCCTCTTCTAAGTACGGCACAGGCTTGTGCCATACTATCTGTTTGAAAAATATCGTTGAAATTATTTTGATTGGAAAATAAATTTCTTGCCCGGCTGGGCAAAGAAAATTACCGTATAGTAGTCCATTGTGTGCTATATTGTATTGTGAATCATCTGAATAAGCTAGGAACCTTTGTTTCTATAACACAGTTAAATACCCATGGTTCTTGGCTACCCGCTGGGTTTCCCTTGTTTTCTAAAAATTCAGGATTGATAAGGCCTGCCATAGGAGTGACTGATAGGAATATATGTGTCCATTTTGGGGTTAGATATAGGTAACTATATCTACAGCAAAGGGTGATTACACCACCTTGCCCCAGCTGTCTTACCAGCCAGTTGTGTCTGTTTAGATGGCCAGCCAGGGGTGGCATAATACATGCGTCAGCCCCTGGTAGGCCCTGGGTACACCTATGCCCTGGGTACCTAAGGTACACTGTACAGGGACTGATAAGGTGGCCCAGTACCAATTGGTAAATGCACCTAAAGTACATGGATGTCAATTTAGAGAGAGAACAGCTAGGCTGTGGGTCTGATTAGCAGGCCCACAGCCAGGGAATGTCGTAAACCAGTGAAGCAAAAAGCAAAAATCTGGGGTGACCATAGGATTGCAGACCCCACTCTCCTACACTGTCTACATCATAGAAACTGTAAGAACCGTCAATGTGGTGTGAAGATTGGAACCGTCCGGTAAGCATCCTTGAGATCCAGTCTTACAAGTCAGTCATTTGGTTGAAGGTGATTGCGAAGGATATGGATGCCCTCCATCTTGAAATAGCGGAAGACCAGTCATTCGTCGAATTCCCAGAGATTGATCTCAGGGCTTGTTGGCCCCCGTCTCTCTTCTCTACCAGGAAGAGGTTGCATAGGAAACCCAAAGGGTGGGGAGTGGCCAGAAGAATGGCTCCTTTGGAAAGGATTACCTGGAACTTCACCTGGATAAAAGCTGCCCCGTGCTCCGAAAAGCGGAGGGGACACGGAGTGACAGGTTGGAAGGGTAGAAAACCATGGTTACAGGATGCACTCCTTCCCTTATTCGTTCTTGAAACCTTAATTATGTCATCACAGTAATGCGTGCAGTCAGATTGCTGTAATCCATCCCACTTCACAGCTCATACTTAAGTGTACCTTAGCCCACTCATTTCGTGCCCCATCTGTCATGTTATGTTATGTTACTTTAGTTTGTATAGCGCCAACTCACCCACAGGTCTCAAGACGCTTAGACCAAGGAAAACACAACAATTCTACAACCAGAAGGGAAAATAAAATAACATATAGTTAAATGGAGCCAAGAGCTTCCCTAAACAAAATTGTTTTCAGCTGCTTTCTAAACTGTAGAAGATTGGCCTCTCTACGAAGCAGGTCTGGCCGCTTGTTCCACAACTGTGGAATCTGTATGGAAAAGGATCTTCCGCCCTTTGTTGTCATTTTAAAACGAGGGCAGGCCAGCAACTGAGCATCAGAAGATCTGAGCGTTCGTTTAGGGTTATAAAGCATCAAACGATCCTTTATGTAGACAGGTGCTTGTCCATATATTGCTTTATGTGCTATACACAAACTCTTGAACTCCACCCTCTGCTTCACGGGAAGCCAGTGAAGCCTGAGCAATAAGGGGGAGGCATGAGTTCTTCTGGGAAGCTTGAAAATTAAACACGCCGCGTCGTTCATGACAACCTGCAATCTATTGATCAGATTATTTGGCAGGCCTAAGTAGAGGACGTTACCATAGTCCAATCGTGATATAATTGTGGCTGAGACCACCATGCGAAGCATAGACTGGGAGAGAAGAGGAACCAGCCTACGCAGCTGCCTAATTAGGCCAATGCAGGTTCCAACCACCGTAGAAATCTGGGCAGACATTGACAGTTCCCGGTCAATTTTTATGCCAAGACTTTTAACATTTGCTGCTGGTGTTGGAGTAGGACCAAGTTCTTGCGGCCAGTACAGATCACCCCAAGGTGATGTACCAGTGGACACCACCAAATCCTACGTCTTTTCGGGATTGATTTTCAATAGGTTGGCAGTCATCCAACTGACTGTGTACCTGAGGACCTCTAGCACATGGGCCTGAGCCACAGTAGAATTCTCAATACTAAATAGCAACTGAGTGTCGTCTGCGTAGTTATCTGACGCACTGCATAGTGGGTGCAAATCCCCCTCTTTTTTTTTTTTATCACCTCAGAACTTAGTTCATCCATTTTCATACTGGGAATCCATTTTCATACTCTGAATCCCATAATAATTCAGTTTTTTTCATCCAATCTTTTAACATCACTTGGGAGACCTCGCCATTTCAACAGGCACAGGCAGGAAACCTGTAAGTGTGAAAGGGCAAATATGTGATGGGGAAACCCACAAATATGTGGGTTGCGAAGCGTTGCAATAAATGCAAGCAGCTGTGTGAAGCGCCTGTTAGCCAATAGGTCTCGCTTTTGGGACCTTAGAAGTATTTAGTTATGTAGCACAATATCCTTGGTGCAACAACATCAACCGTTGCATGGCCAAACACTTATAAGGTCCCAAAGGCGAGACCTATTGGCTATGCCAATGCTTATTTATATCTGTAAAGTGGCTGTCTTGTGAACCCAATTTTTACAAAAACTTGACTGTAGCACACTTTTTTTTTTATCCTCAATTTTTCACACCTCTACGCACTTCCATAGGATCAGTGATTACTCAAAGTGCCTCCCTTCATTGGCTGTGGAATTTTTGCATTTTTTTCACAGCGTGAATATTGAGATTTTGTATAAAATTGCGATTTTTCAAGATGGCATAAAAAATGTCTGATCTCCTTGCACAGTCAGTTGCAGTTATCAAAAAATTAAAATGTGAGCTATATAGACAACAACTCTTTCAAGACTACTTGGCACCTTTTGAAAATGCAAATACCTAAAAAAATGGGAAAGCACATATATTTTTTTGTCCCCTTCCCCTTTTAACTTTTTTTCCCCTGGATGGAACTGCGTGGTGCATGACATTATTATATCAGTTTTATACAGATCACTACTTGAAATCAAATCCTCATCACATTTTGCACATGGTTACAAATGCTGACTTTATCCTCTAACTAAAAGCAAGAATATTTTAATTTTTAAACAGAATTGTGGCTGTCTCTAGAGGAGCACCAGTATGCTTTGGAACTTATCATGAGCAAGTACAGGAAACACATGCTAAATCTAATGACACCCCGAAATGAAGATGAAACCGAACCTGTGCTGGAAGTCCATCAGATGTATTCAGCGGTAAGGATAATCACTGAGTCGGTTGTCTTATATTTATTGCCTATCTGCATCTAGGTGTGGAGAAATTCAAGATATGCATGTATTTTATGTTTATCTTGTACTGGTAAGATGGAAATTTGTATGATTCTAAAACATCTATGAGTAGATAGTATCCATTGCTAATTGACTTTGTAACACTTGTTGCCTTTAAAGGATTTGAGATTTGTTTTACGTCTTTTTTTAAAAACATTTTTATATTTTTATGTTGCCCTGGTTTACCAGGCAAACTAATTCCTTAAAAGAATGCCCTCTGGATCTACATAATGGCTATCTTTCTCCTTAATTAATTGGCATTATTTCATTTGCTTTTGACTGCGAAAAACGATGGAAAGCTTAACATAGTTAAGACAAAATACAAGTTGATTCACCGCAGCAGTTCTGAGGTTGAGATTGGCAGTGACAAAATATTATAAGTAAAGACCTGGCATATAAATAACTAGTGGGTCCTACATGCATGAAATCAACATACACAGCAAGGCAGTGGGTGGGAGAGGAGTAGGCTAGACAATCACAGGTATGAGACTGTAGGAAAGTAGAGTGTGCTTCCTATGGTCACCCCCACTTTTTGCTGTGATTAACTGGTTTTTCGACTTTAGTGTGGCTGTGGGCCTGATAATCAGACCCACAGCCCAGCTGTTCTCTCTCTAAATTCATACCATGTACTTTAGGTACATATCTAATTGGGTATTGGGTCACCCTTTGAGCCCCTGTACAGTGTACCATAGGTACCCAGGGCATAGGTGCATCCAAGGCCTACCAGGGGCTGCAGCATGTATTATGCCACCCGTGGCTGGCCATCCAAATTGACACCACAGGCTGATCACTCAGCTTGGGCAAGGTTGTGTAATCACCCCTTGCTTAGATATAGTATACCTATATCTACCCTTTTATATAGACACATATATACCTGTAAGTCACTCCTATTGCAGGCCTTAACAATCCTGGAGGCAGAGTGCTTGGTTTTATGTGAGATGGTGCTCTAGCATGAGCTGAGCCTGTCTGCAGCTTTCGTAACCATGTCCTATAGCTGTTCTATGATATAGCCATACCATATACTCTTAAGTGCATTATAATCCTCACGGTTAATGCTAACTTTGGTTTGGCTTTATCAAAACACGATTCTGATTCCTGGTACAAAAGAAAGTAACCTCTTTTTGGAAAAATGAGTTATTTGATTATTTACCTTTATTCAGACATCATCAGCTTAAATAAAAGAAATTAGAACCATTTGAATTAAATGTTTATTTTTCAATAAATTATTAATACGTTAAATACAAGTGTTAAAATGAAACATAATCTATACACCTAGGTCATTCATTACACAAAAAAAAGATTGTGCATGCTATACAATCAACATTTCTTAATGTTATTAATAAATAATGCTGCAGCAATTGACACCCTATCCAACCCTAAACAAGAAATCGAAAGCAGTGTTTACTGAGTACAAACCTTCTCTTTGAGCCACAGTAACATGATAAACGGGCAGAGAATGTGCCAATTTATTAGGGGTCTTTTTGGTGTAATCACACTTAGAGGGTCCTCGAGCATTCTTTAAACAAATATGGAGCAGGAAACTTAATTGAAACAAGCAATGGTAAAACCAAAAGGTCTCATCAGTTGGACCTATTGGCTTTGCCAGTGCTGTTTCCTGATGATGTACACCATAGGCAAATATAATTTGATGTAAATGCTGTACTGCACTGGGCAACAATTAAAGAGGTGTAATAATGTATGTATGCATGTGTGCACCTACAAAAAGAAGCATTTGCAATGCGTAGGTCTCGCCTTTGTGACCTTATATGTATTGAGCAATACAGCATATTAGCCTGGGTGCTGAAACATCTACTATTGTATAATATGGAGGGAAAGTAAGAACTAAAATGGAGGGAAAGTAAGCACCAAACTGCGTGACACACCAGGTATGGGAACACATGTAGGGAAATATTGCCTTTCAGTGGGGAATGGTATAGTCCAAAGCTCTGTTTTTAAGATAAAATCAGAGCCTTCGGTTATCATATCACTGAAAATACAAGATTTGAAAAACAAATTATTGTCTATTTGTGCTTTGGGGATAAGACTGTCCGCTCGTGCCAAGCTACCAAGGGGTGAGCTGGGGCTATCTAAAGTGTGTATCCCCTTACCCTAACTAGAAGCAAGGTCCCTACTTGGACAAAGGTACCTACCTCGGCTAACTAGAGATCCCCAGCTGAAAATAAACTCCGCGCCTCAGCTACCTGCATTGTTAAACATTTCATCAAAAAGGTATTTTTCTAATGCAGTTCTCCGTCGCACAGCCGATGCTGTCACAGCAGCCCACAGCAGCGTGACCTGCTCTATATAAATCTGCATTAAAAAAAAGCACTCTAACAAAATAAAAAGCAAGCTGTTTAAAAAACCAGCGAGACGCAAGTGCGAACAGAGGCATGCTGGGATATCCAATCCGCCTCGTACATCACAGAAAGGACTTTATAAGCAAGCACTGAAAATGCAATAGGACTCGCATTTATGCGAGACGTATTGCATTCGAATCGGAAGTGCGGGTCTGAGAAGTCATGGACTGCGGGAGGAGAGGGGGGGAAGACAGGGGAAGAAAAATACTGTTGGATGTAAAGGGGCTGGTAGCCATGGAAGGATACAAATGACGAATGAACAAGCCTCAAACCAATCAGAAGGCAGCATTTAAGACAAAAGCCTATGGGAAGAGAGTGGGCAGAGCTGCCACAAAGCTTCCATGCTACAGTATATACTGCATGCCTCGCAAAGCGATGGCAGCGCATTCGCGCTGCAATGCTAGGCAAGACCTAAAAAGGGGGCATAACACATTCTCTTCCAGGGGACCCTCATCAATGGTCATAAGCACTGAATATTCCCACCCATGTGCAGGGACCTCGGAAATAATAAAAAAATTATATATGGAAACCATATACGTACAGCTCTACACACACATATATACATATATCGGTTTTTCCCATATCAATGCAGCCCCCAATGGAGGCTAAACAATGTAGTTGCATATATAAAACACTTGCATTTGCCAATATATAAAAGACACATGAGGGTAATTATCACTTAAACTCTGTCTCTCTGTCTTTTAATGAGTAAAACACAAATAACGGGCAAAAATTGCACATAGAAGACATTGTTAGCCTACAGTCTGCATTGCAAACCAATAGCATGGAAAATGAAAGCATTTTCAACAAAAACTGGCACCGTGCCTTTAAGGCTGCCATGACCTCTAGCTTCCCATCATGCCTCAGGGGTGACAGTTGGGGCAGTTGTTCTTTCCGGCTCCTTCTGTCAGGACCCTCGATTTACAGCTCTCTACTTTTTGGGCTTTTTAGTCAAAAATTCTCTTTTTCTTCTGGGTTTTCTTTGCTTCACTTGACGTCTTTTGGCATTTGAGTGCTGGATAACCCATTTTTTGTGACAGAAACAAATTTTTTTCTGTCAAAATGCCTTCTTTATTCGATCCTTGCCCTGACTGTGGCAAGAAGGCCAAGACAGACACACATGAAGTGTGTATCTCAAAGACCGGGAGAGAATCAGGATTTATGGCCTCTCAGAAAGAGGTAGGTCTCCTGTAGGTCTCCTGTGAAGTAGAAGAAAAGGGCGCGTTCGACGTCGAGGAGCAAGGTCCCGTTATGTTCACCTTCGGCGTCTGGCTCGAAGGCTTCGAAGGCTACGGTGGCGGGATCGTCGTCGAGGGACCGAGCGCAGGAGCGCTGCTCATCATCCAATGCCAAGTCCTTGTCGGCATTGGAACAGCGTCCGGCGTCAAGAGAAGATCCTCCGCCGTCGACTTTGTCATCATCATCGAGGTCATCGCCGCCGAGACCGATCTCATCTACTTTGAAGTCGAGACCAAAGTCTCCGTCGAGGTCTCAGCACAGATCGCCGTCGAGACAGAGATCGTCGGACATTTTATCGTCGACTTCGAGGCAGGGGCCTCCTTCGACGCCAGCAAGACACTCAACGTCGAGACATCAGTCTCCATCAGGTCCATTGTCGATATCGAGGTGCAGCCCTCCGTCGAAGGAACGAAGCTCGACGTGGAGGTGCAGCCCCCCGCCAAAGGACCGAAGTTCGACGTCGAGGCGCAGCCCTCCGTTGAAGCGTAGACATTCTGCGTCAAGACGTAGCCCTAAGTCGAAGAGACCCAGATCCATATCCAGGCAGGTGTCGCCGTCGAGGCATCAATCGACGTCGAGGGTCAGTCCTCCGTCGAAAAGAGCAAGGTCGACGTCGAAGCAGGGGTCTCCGTTGACGATAACAACTCTGTTGGCACACCAGTCGACGTTGAGGCACAATACTCCCTCGGGGGATAGAAGATAGGGATTGACATCGAGACATAGATCTCCGTCCAGATGTTCAACACCGGGGCACACGCACTCCAGATTGGCGTTGTAGCAAAGATCCACTTCACGAACGACGTTGAGACAGAGGTCTCCGTCGGTGTCCGCCCCAGCAAGCCTCTCTGTCTCCTGCATCGACGTCGAGAGCAGGCTCTCACCGGTCCATTTCCAGTACTGCAGAGGTGGTTATCTCTTCAAGCAGCCACAGTTCGCAGTCGGATTCCCATCATGCTGCGAAAGCTCGCCAGGAAGTGGGTAAGTATCCTACACGTTCCCCGAGTAGGGCGCAGAGGCACACATCGGTACATCTTTCTTCGAAATGGTTGCAACCCCTACACCATTGGGCTGTGCCTACAGGTATGACAGAGTCTAGAAGAGAGCCAAGCTCGACTCACAGATCTCCACTAGCTCGTCTGGCGCTAGAGGTAGATCGGACACCTCCAATAGGAAGAGCACGTACTCGCTCCAGCGTCTAGAGGGAGGTCAAGATCTCACTCCCATGTACCAACACCTAGGGAAAGATCAAGATCTCGTAGCAGAAGCGGCACAGGTCTCCTACTCCTTCTACCTCCTCAACATTTTCCTCAAAGAGAGACTATTCGCCCACTCTTACAGATAGCCCACCGTCAAGAATATCTCTGGTGGATGACGTAAGCATGTTCCAGGACATTTTGGCTAGGGGGCTTCCAAACTTAACATCCCCATGCCTGTTCAGGAGAGTACCTCTTAAGTAATTTTTGAAATGCTGAATCAGAGAGCCTCCTCTCGGCCATTACTGCCTCTGGTGCCGAGACTGCTGAAACCAGTAATGGAGGTTTTTCTCTTGCCAGCCACCCTCAAAACTCCACCAGCAAGAATTCTTAAGAAATATCGCCCGTCGGTGGATGATCCAGAGTTCCTAAAATCAGATCCAAAACCGGACCGTGATTGTAGCTGCGGCTAGAAAAACTCATTCGGTGGTCTCCTCGTCCACAGTCTCTCCGGACAAGGAGAGCAAGACACAGGACTCTTGGGGTAGGAAAGTATGGGTACCTCCTCATCTATGCTCAAAGTCTCCAGTGCGTCAGCTCTATTGAGAAGATATGATAGAGCACTATGGGATTCGCTGCAACGGTCTCTGAGAAACTACCCAAGGAGGACCGTAAAGACTTTGAGGAAGTCCTGCAAGAGGGCAGCTTGGTGGTGAACCAAGTAATAAGTGCAGCGGCTGATGGGGCGACACTCTCAGCGCATTCATACGCCCACGAAATTTGTGCCAGGAGATCTTCGTGGCTTCGCTTAACAGCTCTGAAGCCAGAGGCACAATCCAGAATTGTCAATTTGCCATTTTCCGGATCTTCGCTGTTTGGACCTCACACCGATGAGGAAATGGCGCGGTTGAAGATCGAACTGGATACCCTGAAGGCGGTAGGATTGGGAAAAAAGAAAGAGTTCCGTTGTCGCTACCGCAACACTGACCGCCGATCATTCCAACAGAGGGTTCAAACCCCTCATTGGCAAAAGAACTAAAGCCAACAAGGTCAACGACGAGATCGCAATTTCAAAATCGACGATCTAACAGGGGAAGAGGAGGGAACCGTCAGTCCATCACCTCTACCAAGCCCCCAGCAAACAAATGAGTCTCTGCTTCCTCCAGCGCTGTGCACCGCTCCAGTAGGAGGAAGTGTGGCGCATCATGTACAAGAGTGGTTAGGCATCACAAAAGACCAATGGGTGCTGACCACGATTCAAAATGGGTACTCTCTACGTTTCAGACGTCGTCCTACCTCAATCCCTTCGGTAGCAACATCAAATTACCAGATCAACAAACTGCAGAGGGAAGTGGGCATCCTTCTCCAAAAATCAGCTATAGAGAAGGTTCCGAGTCGAGGAGTGTACTCCAGATATTTTCTGGTGAAGAAAAAAGGTCAAAAGGCGGAGTACAGACCCATTTTGGATCTAAGAGCACTCAACAAGAACATCAAGCGAGAAAAGTTTCGCATGCTGGCTCTCCACCAAATATATCCTCACCTTCGCAAAGGAGATTGGATGTGTTGGATGGAACTGCAGGATGCCTACTTTCATATTCCGATAAGTCCTCATCATCGGCAAAATCAGCTCCCCGGGTGTTCACCAAGTGTATGGCTGTGGTAACAGCTGCTCTGAGGCGCAGGGGCATCTTCGTCTATCCTTATCTGGACGATTGGCTGATCAAGGGTCCAACCCCTCAGAGACTCAGAGACAATTTCCAGTAGTGTCTACGGCTCTGTCAAAAGCTGGGCCTGCATGTAAACTATCAGAAGTCAACGCAACAACCCACTCAGAAAATTCTCTATTTGGGAGCACTAGTAGATTCCGAACAAGGAAGAGTGTTTCCTTCGGAGGAGAGACAGTCATCCCTCATCCAAAAGTGCTTAAAAATTCTAAAAAGCAACTGGTTGACGGTGCGACAGATAGCATCAGCACTTGGATCAATGGCATCCTGCATTTTCCTGGTACCCAATGCCAGGTAGAAAATGCATCCTCTTCAGCAGGATCTGGAGGACAAGTGGGACCAGAGGTTTTCTCGCTGGGAAGACCAGATCTGCTTATCAATGGGTGTCAAGGCTTCAATTCCATGGTGGATGAACAGAGACAACCTGGAGGTAGGAGTTCCGTTCCATCAATCTCCTCCGTCTCAGACTCTGATCACGGACGCATCTCTAAAAGGATGGGGAGCCTACATGGGTTCTCTTCAGACACAAGGCCTATGGTCCTCGAAGGAGCAATTGTACCATATCAACATGTTAGAGCCCAGGGCGGTTCATCTGGCTCTCAAGGCCTTCCTACCTTCGATTCAGGCAAGTTCCATTCTAGTACAAACGGACAATACCACCACGATGTACTACCTGAACAAGCAGGGGGGAACTCGTTCGAGGACTCTGTCATTGGAAGCGCAGTCCCTGTGGAATTGGCTGCTGAGGAGGAAGCTATCCATCACAGCGGTTCATCTGCCGGGGGAGCCGAATTCCCAAGCGGACGCTCTCAGTCACCACTTCGCAGAGCAGCAAGATTGGGTCTTCTGCGTCAAAGTGCTCGACGTAATTTTCCAAGTTTGGGGTCATCCAGGCATTGACCTGTTTGCAGATGACTAAAACAAAAAATGCCAAGACTTCGCCTCAAGATACTACCGACCAGGATCGAGGGGGAATGCCCTTTTGATCGACTGGTCCGGGGCATTTGTGTACGCCTTTCCACCACTGCCTCTCATCCCGAAAGTGGTGACCAAACTGTCACACTCGAAAACCACAATGATCCTGATTGCTCCGGAGTGGCCGAGACAGTGGTGGTACCCGGACCTTCTACATATGTCACTGAAGCCACACAGGAGGCTGCCGTGCAGACCGGACCTGCTGTCCAAGATGAACGGGAGGATCCATCATCCCAACCTTCCTTCACTGAACTTGGAGGCATGGCCCCTGAGGTCCTCCAGTATGGCAATCTAGGTCTATCTGAAAGAGGCAAGGAGACCTTCCACCAGGCACTCCTATGCTTGTAAATGGAAACGCTTATACATGTGGTGTGTGCAAAATAATTATAGTCCCACCAAAGGGCAGGAGGAGGTAGTTTTACTATATCAATCAATCAATCAATCAATCAGGTCATTTGTAGAGCGCACTACTCACCCGTAGGGTCTCAAGGCTACTTCACCTAGCCAGAGCAGGTCTGAAATAGTCCTCTATTAAAGTGCACCTAGCGGCCATTACGGCTTATAGGCGTTCGCCTTCTCAACCCTCTTTTTTTCAGTTACAAGTGGTGAAGGATTTCCTTCAGGGCCTTAAGAAGGTATATCCTCCAGTGTGGTCCCCTTCACCTCCTTGGGAACTGAATTTGGTGCTGTCCTTACTGATGGGTCCACCTTTTGAACCTATCCACAAAATGACCTTGCAACACCTCACGTGGGAGGTCGTCTTCTTGGTGGCTATCACCGCAGCGTGTAGGGTGAGCGAGATTCAGGCCCTCTATTCCAAAGAGCCCTATCTGGTTTTCCATTTCAATAGGGTGGTGCTCAGAGCTGATCCGTCCTTCCTCCCAAAGGTAGTGTTGGATTTTCATGTAAAAAAAGCAATATCACTCCCAACCTTTTTTCCAGTGGAGAGGGCCCTTCATTCACTAGACCTTAAAAGGGTTTTGAAGTTCTATCTTGAGAGGTCAAGGTCTATAAGAAAGTCTAATCACCTCTTCATTAATTATGGTTTGGTTAGAACAGGTTTCCCAGCAACAAAAAGGTCCATCTCCAGATGGATAGTTTCATGCATTAAACTAGCCTATCAGTTAGCAGGGAAACCACTTTTGTCCGCTCCGAAAGCTCATTCCTAGTGAGGAAAGGCAGCTACAACCGCTTTCCTCAATAATGTACCGCTCTCCGAGATATGCAAAGCAGCTACTTGGAGATCAGTACACACGTTTACAAGACACCACTGTCTTGACTCAGATACCAGAGCGGACACTCAAGAAGGACTAGCCTCCTTGAGAAATCTGTTCAACAGCTGATTTTTTTCGGTTGTTGTGGTTTGAATCACTCTGTGTTCTCATTTGTCTGCAGGTGGTTAATGGGCTTGCTATTCTATTCAGTGCTTATGACTATTGATGAGGATCCCCTGGAAGAGAAGGATAAGTTACTTACTTGTAATCCTAGTTCTCTCCCAGGGGTATCCTCATCAAAGTCATAAGGAACCCACCCACCTCCCCAGACAAATGAGTTTGTTTCTGTTTCTGAAGTGTTAAAGAACAAATGACCCAACTGTCACCCCTGAGGCATGATGGGAAGCTAGGGGTCTTAGCTGCCTTAAAGGCACGGTGCCAGTTTTTCTTGAAAATGCTTTCATTTTCCATGCTATTGGTTTGCAAAGCAGCCTGTAGGCTAACAATGTCTTCTATGTGCAATTTTTGCCTGTTATGAGTGTTTTACTCATTAAAAGACAGAGTTTAAGTGCCAATTACCCTCATGTGTCTTTTATATATTGGCAAATGCAAGTGTTTTATATATGCAACTACATTGTTTAGCCTCCATTGGGGGCTGCATTGATATGAGGAAAAATTATATACGTTTGTATAAATATATGTAGATCTGTACATATATGGTTTCCATATATAATTTTTTATTATTTCCGGGGTCCCCGCACATGGGTGGGAATATTCAGTCCTTATGACTTTGATGAGGATACCCCTGGAAGAGAACTAGGATTACAGGTAAGTAACTTATCCTTACCTACATATATTTTAGAGGCAAACACAACATACATATGTATTGACACATTAATCAGTAGTACTTGCCAGTCTCCACTCACTCCATCGGGAATCTGCCACTAGGACAACGCCAGCACAACAGGGAAATCTAAATAGACTTGGACAAAAAACCTGACCGCAATGGAGAACTGTGACCCAGTAGAGGAGTCCAACTTGTTGATGGCGATACGCTGCGTACACAGCGCTAAGCAGTCTGTTGATACGGATGGCGGTTCAGCCAACCCACAACTAAATACGGTGCACAGGACTTTGTTAGCTTGACGGAATACTTGTAACCGCCGCTAGGGAGGTATGATGGGAATCCCGCCAAGATCTAAATGAGACCCTTGAGGGGCCTAGTAGCATGGCGGTGGCGATCCGCCCAACATTTACCTCTGCCCGCAACCCATTTCTCCCCCGCCGTATTACGATGGCAGGGGTCTGCGCCGGACAGAAAGACCGTCCGCCGCTTTTCCGCCGGTCGACTTGTTGACCGGTCGGAAAACATGTCCAATATGGTAGCGGTGTCCATATTAGGATTCAGGCGGAGATCAGCCTCTCCATTTGGAGCCAATTTTACTGGTTGTTTATTAGCTTTGATGAGTAAAAAAAAATTAACTAGTTGTTAATGGTTTTGTTGGTAAAAAAATATGGATTAAAATGAGATGCTGACATTACAGAAGAGGAAGTCAGAGATGCTTTGAAATTGACTTACATCCAGGTACTCCAGCATGAGCATGATGTGACCAAAAACACATGAGGACAAGTGATGGAGCAAAAGTTCCACTGGTAACCTTCATTACTCTAAGTCCTACTCTTCCTCGTCCCATTCCTACAAATTGAGTGTTGGGAATCGAGTGCGTTCTTGCCTTTAACTACAGGAAGTGTTTTTGGAAGGGTGGCCTTCAGGTACTCCCCCCTTGGAGGAAGGTGAAAAGTTTAAAATAAAAAAAAAATAGAGCTTACATGTTCCTGCCTTCAAACATGAGTTGACGTTCATATAAAGGACTCGGATGAGGAAGAAGGACAAGGTGGTAATGCAAGCAAGGTAAATGGACCACCACGCCCTCTAAGATAGTAAAAAATAGTTATGTTTGGAGTTCAGTGGACCCACACATCCCTGTGCTTGGTGACACTGAAACTGCTGAATCATTGATAGCTACACTCTTCACTGGGACATTTTTCTAAGCTAAAGTCAAAACCAAAGAACTTTTAGTATTATTTTCCAATTCAGATTTGTTGTAACTTTTCTCATGCCAGTAGGCACTTTTCCTTTTTTGCTTTTATGTGTTGCTTTTGGGTCTTGCCTGCGACAATGGTTGCATTACATGAGCTCTCGCTTTCAAGAGACTTGGATCCCGACCATTGTTTGCTATACATTGGCTTAATTGCCAGTCCTATTTGCTACCTTCTGTATGGTCTTCGCATGCTAGCTTTATATCATCTTATTTTGGCTGGAGTACCGACCAAATAGTGATTGTTTCTATTTGATTACTGTCCTTCCGCTGATCGCGCTATAATTGAGGTACTACTTTCATTTTTTCTTTTTCTGTCGTTCTTGTTGAACCTCTTCTCATTTGTAGTTATGTTTTACTACGCCACACACATGTCAAAAAACCTTTTCTACTCTGAAATGTATGTTTATTGTGACAACAGATGGTGACATTGTCAATGCTTGTTTTTTCTTTCTTTCTCCTTTTTAGGTATCGCCTTAGGCAGCGTGCATGCGCTGCTCTGGCGAGACTTTTAGTAAGGGGGCTTCAAAAAGCTGACCACACACTCGTGCTTGTGTGGCCTAAAGTATGTGGTTACGTGCACGGTTACGCGCACAGGTGTCATCTGGCTTTTCTCTCTCGTCATGGCTTATTAAGCGCATCGCTGGCGGGCAACCTTACACGGCGCGCACATCGCACACCACTCGCCAGCATCGCTCGCGGGCACCTTTGCTGCGCGCGCACATCGCACACCACTCGCCAGACGTGCCTCCTTGTTTAAATACTAGCATTACCACATACACTATTTACGTTGCTTTTCTCAAAAATTATTTAGCCATTTTTGGTTGTATTTTAAGCGTGCACACCACTTGCAGGCTTGTTCTTGTTAACACAGGCAACCCCAGCTCTGGTAAACCCAGTAAAGTGAAAGGGTCATATTTGAAGTCCCTATGAGAGAAGAGCTTCACTGTTTCATTCTGTCATTAGACTGAAAAAAAAATTCTCGCATGTTATATTGATTTTTTTAAGAAGTATACTGTCAACTTCACAGCGGTATGAAAATATATTCGGGGGGTTCAGTTGTGTAGAGCTACTAGTGAGGCTGTAAACGCAAAAGTGATAAACAGCACATTGCTGTTATTTGTAATGTTACATTCGGGAACATGCTCATCATTCTTTACTTTCAGAAAATTAAGCATGCATGCCCCTAAAAAGTGCCAGGGTGTGTGCCCATATATATATATCTATCATGATGTCACCTGTAACACATTATAATACAAACTTTGAAGAACGTCACTAACAACATGCAATGGCAAATATCTTACGTCATAAACCTACTTAGTGGCAAACTCTATCCAGCATCACTAAATTTCAAAACTAAGCAAACCACCTATGTACCTCCACCGACAGACTTATCACAAGCAAGCAAACCACAAAATAGCAGAAGTGGTCGATGTATGAAATCCCACAACTAATCAACCCCAAATAAAAGCAACTGGAAATCCTCACAGGAACAGAACATTGCGCTGTTGTGCAGGTATATATATGTATATATGCATGCATGGGTAGATGGATGTTTGCATATGTTATTTCTTCAAAGCGAACACAGCCAAAAGGTAGATTGTGTGCGCACACACTATCACTCAAACTCCACCTCACTATCTTGCTCTAACTCAGTCTCTTGAGTGCTCACCACTCTCTCTCGAACACTTCACTCATCCCTTATGTGCTAGCTTTGTCTAATTCCAGTTACTCTGTTTCCTAATCTCATTAGTAGATGACACACAAACAGTGCTTTAGAGATGAACTCCTAACAAAATGCATTTCTTTCATTCGCTGTGTTGGCCATTTAGTTTGGGTAATTGCGGTTTTAGCCAGTAGACAAGTATTCATTAGAATGTTTTGATTTTGTCTCTCGGCCAGTGCTGTGATGCCCCTATTCCACCTGATCCTTCATATATTTCTCTTCCCAGCACTTTTTAAGCAAAAGCTACCCCTGACATTCACCATCCACAGACGTAGACACTCAAACTACACATGCACAATCTTTGTAGCAAACACAACAGGCTGATGTGCAAATCAAACCGAAATAATAGGAACATTTTGAATATTCATACGCAAAACCCTCTGTCCTCTTTATTTGCTTGCCCCCTTCCTCACCAATTCTTAGCCGTGAGTGGTCTTTTCACAGCACCCCTGCCTCATATTCATACCACCACAAACAGTTATTGCAACAAAGAGCACACACACGTATAATAACCCAGGCCTCTTGGCTTTGCCAAAGTTTGTTATTACACAAGGCTGCCAAACCAGCTAACACAGTCACTATGCCGGGACCTGAAAACTGGGGTCCTCGTTCCTTGTTGGAGGAAATGAAAAACAAACTCAGAAATTGCATAACGTTTATTTATTAGTTCTGGAACTGTACTGTTCCAAGTACATCCCAAAAGCACCTCAGAACACGTAGTTAACACACCCTAAAGGACTGCTAACCAGTGTTGGCCCAGGACAAGAATACAAAAAATCTCTAAGGTGTATTTATATGCATGTATAAATCCCCAAAGTGAACCATGCACTGGCAAAACCAATCAATCTCTCCTATTAAAAACCTTTTAAAACAAGCATTGGTATAGCCAATAGGTCTCACCTTTGGGACCTTATAAGTGTTTAGCCATGCAATAGTTGATGTTGTTGCAACAGGAATAGTGTGCTGCATAACTGAATACTTATAAGGCCCCAAAAGCTAGCCCTATTGGCTATGAAAATGCTTGTATCTTCTCACTGCTCATACGATTTGCCTTTTCATGTTCGGTGTAGCTTTAACATATATTTGGGATAACCATTAGAATGTCCCTCTGACTCTGTGCTTCTTATCACTAACCAATTTCTCCATTAACATCTCGCTGCCTCGCTAAAGTGGGCTTTGCATCACCCAATAAATACATTTGTATTAATTTTTGTATTTTGTAGCACAAAGCGAGAATCTGAGCTCCTTTGTGAGCTATTGAGAATCCATGGTGTGAATACAGTACTATCAAAAACGCTACATAGAACACTGGTCACGTACGCCTCTACGTATATTCGAATGGCTCACGCCCTATCTCGCATGCATGAAACCTGCTGACATGTGTGAGTAAGTAGTACCGAATAGTTAGAATGCACACTGATATCACTGCTGCGGAGCTAGTTCCATGGTGTCCACCCTAGCTTCGACACCTCTCCTAGTCCCCAAGGTAATCTCCGGGGGTCCGCACGTTGTCCGCACCTCAAAAATTCAAATATTTGCTATCATAAAGCCCACATTTATTTATGTATTTATTTTGCAGGGTGGAGCTAGTTTTTCTCGAAGCCACACTCCTGTAAAACCGCGAGTGCGGTCTGAGTCACACAGAGTTTTTTTAAGCGATACAGTAACCTGACTTTAATCCGTCACATGCGGTATCGTTTTATTAAATCAATTATTAAAAAAGATAGTGTGCGTTTATGCAAAAATGAAATATGATTCATCAAATTCTAATTCTTGAAGTTGAAAAGCAATTTCATTGCGGCGCTTTTCAGACGCATGGAAAAACCTCAATTAAATGGCTAATTTCTCTTCTTGAGTCTGTGTTGCCTTTGGCGCGGGAGGCTATAAACAGAGCTATCAGTCCCAAATTGCCATGCTACTGATTACATTTTAATTGATCCTGGTAAAGGGCTGGAAATGCTGTGACATATAACCTGCGGCTGCGGGGGGAACCTGCTGCTGTACATTGTTCGGCATTTGGCCTGCAGGTGGAACCGGAGAGCAGTAGCCCAGGAGGCCTCGAAGAATGTGCTGGCGTTGCCCATGGGGGCCCTCCATGGAGAGGAGAGTCGAGGAAACCATGGATGGCAGAGACTTCAAAAGGAATACATCAATGGTGCATCTCGGCCCTGCTCCCCCCTTGTGCTTGCACCAAAGCCTCCTCATCGGCAGTGGAGACACAGAGATGTCACTCGACGGGCTACTAATGAAGAGAAGCCCCCTCATTACAGAGCGTTCTGTTCTGAGGGGGCGTGAGGGGAAAGGGTTATGGCTAGGGTGTGGTCTGTAGGAAGCCGCCCTCCAGGCAACGTAGAAGCAGCACTCACTCAGCCACTTAAGAGAATAGCAACGCACATCGAACAAGCATTGGCAATACAATAGAACTCATATTTACGTGAGACCTATTGCATTGCAAATAGCAATGCGTACCTGCGACGAGGCACAAGGGGGGTGGCAAGAAGGCATTGGACTGCGGGAGGGGGACACGGGAAGAAAGTAGTCTGTGCTGTGAAGGGGCCAGTAGCCCTGAAAGGACACAAATGACTGACATGGCTGTTAAGGAGAGGGATTAACAAGCTTAAAACCAATCAGAAGGCAGCATTTAGAACCTAAGCCAGTGAAGATGGGCCGGAGAGTGGGCGGAGCTTCCACAAAGCTTCCACACTATAGTGTATACTGCATGCCTCGCAAAGCGATGGCAGCGCATTCGAGCTGCAACGCTAGGCGAGACCTAATGACGTGGCTGCCATTTTATTTAATTACAAAATCCAATTGGATCAATAAATAAAAAAATGTATGCCACTAGAGACAAATCACTTTTTTGTCAGTCACAGAAGTGGTTTGCTACCAGTCCTACTTAAAGAATTATATATATTATTTAAAAGTGGGGATGGAGAGGCATAGAGGTCGGTTGGGGGGAAGCAATAGGAAGTCGGTGTGGTGGAGTAAAAGAAGCAGGTTTGAGGTAGGAGAGAGATAGAGATAGAGCAACACAAGACTTGGGAGAAGTACTCGAAGGAGCGAGCAATACAGAGCGGCAGGGAAGATGCATACAAGGGGAAAATCTGGAAATCAAATGCTTGCGTTGTCTGGTAGGCAAGACATAAAAATAATTAATTGTGTTTTTGGCTGGGCCCCTGTAATAAGTAATCTGCCATTTCTGCTTTGCACAGCAATCTTTCAGGAGGTATAATTGTTAAATCTTTGTAGTGATTAGAAAAGCCTTTCTGCCCATAGATTCAATCATTACAGAAATGGTAATAAAAATTAAATAACACCACTGAAGTTACAAATTCAAATTTTACATCTCCGTGGTTACGACTGGATTCTTGTGTTGGGTGTAAGGGCCTGATTATGAGTCTGGCAGTCTACAAATTGACGGTCAGACCGCCATTGTACCACCGCAACTGCCAGGGATCTAGATCTCTGGCAGTGGTGTGGCAATCTTACGGCCGTAATATGCTTGTCACAACCTCGCTTGAAGGGACCGTCGCAGGGCCGCCAAGCATCTTATGAATTTCCTCTCCACCACAATTTTCATGGCAGTTCCGCCTTCATTAAAACAGTGGCAGAAAGGAAACAAAGGAGGCCCTACCGGGCCCCCTGTTGCATCTGGACCATGAGTTGTATGCACCCCAGTACCTGCACATCATGAACTGCACCAGTCCATCCCATGCAGGTTCTGCCTTTGACGTTCCCATTGCGGTGCCTATTTTATAGTCACCGCCGTGAGAACGCCATAGTCATAATCTGGTGGGCTGTGCGCTCACGTGTTTGTAAGGGGGGCAGCATGGCGGTCCTGATCCTGCACCGCCAAATTTGTAATTGAGCCCGACAGTATTTGGAGAAGTTCTTGACGCAAGGCTGCCTTTCCAAATGTTTGCTTACAGGTGGTTCTGTTAACCATAGGGAACTGATTTAACCCCTTCCCTGCGGCGCAATTTTCGCTGCGATGCAGGATATAATTAGGGGGCGTAACCCCTTGCGTCCTTACATCATGCTGGGCGTGTGTGTAGGACGGCCGAGGGGCGTCCGAACTCTGCCCACTAATTAATTCTCCAGCGCAGGTGGGAAATTCGCGTAGCGCTGGGGAATCAGCGGCGTTCGGACAGCCCCTGACCATCCTAAGCACACGCCCAGTGTGACGTAGGACGGCCAGGAGCCGTCCTGTGCACACAAGTGGTTAATATGTCAAGAAAACGCAATAAAGCAGGTCACCAATAAGGTTCTGCATTTTGAGCTTTGCAGGGCGAAGGACTAACCTGTCTTTTCCCAAATTCTTCAGCTTGTCATAACAAGATCATCCATGCTCCCTTCTCAAGAACATTTCCAACATTTAGAACACTAACATGTAGGGTCTGGTTCAAAAAGGTAATTTACACTTTTTAAATAATTTACACTTTTGGCGTTTCTCAAAATCTAGGTGTCTGTTACTACTAAAAAAATATATATTTTAAAAACTCAGTGTTAAGTCGAGCACCACCAAGGGCAAGCCACTGGTATTACAACACCCTCCAATAGAAGATAAAGGAGGTTGGGAATTAAAATAAAACCTCATGGGAAATAATGTTGTATATTCAATTATTTAAAACATTTAACAATATCAATAAATATAATTTAATGTTTAAAAAATATAAATATAAAAATAGCACACATTTGTTATTATAAAATATTGTAATACCCTATTTTGAATTTAAAAATGAATAGACCAATATGTTTTATTAAAACTTAATTAAATTCATTTTTGGGTGAGAATACATTTTTTTTATTTAATAATTTTTATTTAATATATATTACATTAATGAAAGATGTATTTAAAAAGGACTTTAATAGTGCTGCAGCATTTTTTGTTTTTGGTCCACATTTAAAATAAATAAAGTGAATTGACATTAATATTAAATAAAAAAAAAATAGTATTTACTTTGAGTTAAATACATTTTATTGTTCCCATCTCAACCCCGACTGCGGGGTCTCCCCCCTATGATAAAGTATAGGGACAATTATTTAACTTGAAAATAAATATTGAAACTGTTTGCTATTGGATATTTTTTATAAATTCTTTTTATATATTTATTTTAAATGTAGTACAAAATACAAGAAATGTTACAGCACTAATAAGTTCATTTTGAGATGAACCTTTAATGGAAATATAATAAATTAAATTAAAAAATGAACTCCCATAATACGTTTTTATTATGCAAATATTATTAAAGGTGATGTGTATATAATTCATCGAACTACATCAGTTCTCTTTTATAAAAAGATATTGTGAAATTAACTTTAAATATAAGATAGGGTATTAAAATATGTTATGATAAATATGTACTATATATACATTTTCAACTTTCATTTATATATATATATTTTTTAAGTTTCAGTTATTAAGTAAAATAACAGCATTGTAATAAGTACAACAAATCCTATTTAACATAAGAGTTGTATGAAAAACGAGATATAAGTGAAATATGACTATCAAGCTGTATACAAAGAGTAATCTACACATTATAAACCAAAAAAGTGAGGGAGGTTAGAGAATGTCAATGTCAGGTATTCTTATAATTTGCACAACTCACCGGGAGGTCTCAAGACACTATCTAATTAATGTATAGTGTAAGAATAAAAGGCAAGAATAATAAATGATTTAACACTGTAAGGATAACAAAAAGTAAAACTAAAATAGCATGGTAAAACATATAAAAGAACAAGTGTTTTCTAATCGTTTAAGAAAAAGGAGGCAAAGAGTGAAATTAAAGTGGTTTCCGAACATAATCTGATACTGTAATAACTTTAACAATAGAAGAGGCAGATAAGGATAACACTGTGGTTAATGGAAGCCATAAGAGATCTCTTTTAATCACTAGAGAAATAGGGCAGACCTTATCAGTGCCTAGTCTATGATGGAAACACACAGCGTTCCACCAGGATCTCAAAGTAACTTTATCTGCTTGTTTCAAATTTGAGGTTTTTAAGTGAAAATCAATGGTTAGCAGTAGGTCTAACAATTTAAAACTCAATGTTGACTGAGGCCAAGGGGGTGACGGAGTGCCTAGGAATATGTTTATTATAGAAAAGGGAAGCTTAACTTTGAACATTTTCTTAATTTAGGACCAGACCAATTGCCAAAATTGGTGGATAGGGGGGGGACATTCAAATAACGTGATTTAAATCAGCAGTAGGACAGGAACAAGGCCAACAAGTAGAGGACATGTCCGGTGTAAAAGATGCTAGGGTCACTGGAGAAAATAGCATCCGATGGTAAACTAAATAAAGGGTTTGTGTGGTATTAGCAGCTCATGAAGTTTTGTGAAGCCTAAACCACAACTTATCCCAGATACTAGTTGTTCAACATTGTAGTAAGTCTTTTTCCCAGGCCAATTCAATATTTGATTTGAGTCTATCTGGGGATAATTGTAGGGATTTATTTATGATTAGTGGAAGCGGAGGGGGAAGTATCTAATATTGGAGAAAGGTTTAAGCAATTTGCAGGGAGGTTTGAAGTGTTTGGTAAAGTAAGAAGGTATTGGTTAAGGGCGGGACATAGAAGAACATATTGCTGTTTAAAGGAAACTGGTAGAAAAAACTTTGAGGCTGATTACGATGCCGGACGAACATCATCCCGGGGATTGGGACCGCCTGCCTATATGGCAGTGGTCCCGCACCTCAAATTACAGTGCCACTGTCCCCACCGCTGTCGCAAAAGGCAGTTTTAAATTGCGGCGGGTGCTGCTGGCTGCAGCACCCACTGCAAAGTTAAAAATGCAGGTTTTGCTTTTCCCTGCACTACAGTGCCTGCCACATGGTGCAGGGAAATGAAGTGTAAAACGAAAGTGCACTGGCGGTGGGGGGGGGCACAATGGGCCCCCAAACTCAATCCCCGCCAACCTTTCCATGGCGGGAGAACTGCCATGGAAAGGCGGGCGGGGATGCAGCATCTTTATGTGGCGGACGGGGTCTGCTAGGCACCGCCACCATTCTAGGGATGCGGTTGGGTCAGACTGGCAATCGTAATGATTGCCTCTGTCAGACCCGTGGTGGACGGGCTTTCCGCCCGCCAGCACACCACCCGCCATTCTTATCTTATGATGGGGAATGGCCTTATGATGGCGGTAAACCCGCCACTGTCAGCCTGCCGGTGGCGTGGTCCATCGCCATAGTAATCAGACTCTTTGTTGAGAGATCAGTAAACGAGAGGGGTTTATTTTGTAAAAGAAGTTGGGAAATCCAATGCAAGCCCTTGGAACGCCAATTTTTCCAGTATATAAAAACATTTTTTAATTCGCAATGATTTATTATGCCAAATGGGTTGTTGTTTCTATGAGTTAGTTGAAGGATACGAAGTCGGTAGGAGAGGAATTAAGAGTTTTGGGGAATGAGATATGATAGGGGAACTTAAAGAAGAAATATTGGAAGTAAAAGTGAGGATTTCCTGAAAATCGGATGAGGTAATAAGAAATTTCTCTGTTTTTAACCACAATGGAGGAAATACGGGGGCTCCGAAGAGAGCCAACGGGCAGCTTGTTTTAGGGAAAAAGCAGAATGATAAGTTTAGAAATCGGGAAACCAAAGACCTCCATTGGATTTGTCATTTTAGGTCTCACGCCTAGCGGTGCACTGCGCAGCAGTTTTCGTGCAGCGTGAGACATTTAGTAGGTGAAAAACGGGGTATTGAGGGTGATCTAGGAATCGCACACGCTCGTGCGTGTGCGATTCCTTTTGTGCTATGTGATTTGGCCTTTGCGTGAGTCTTTTTATTAAAGACTGCATGCAATTGGCCAGAGGCGGGCGCATTGCTCCTCCCACTTCCTTTTGGTGTCTATTACACGCTTGGTGCGTGTAATAGACACCAATAGGCCGTCACATGGTTTCAATTATCGCGCCCAGACACGGGCATGATAATTGAAACCACGTGTGTGGCTGTGGCGCGCGCGGACCACTTGTTGTGCTCTTCCGTCCACATTTTTCAACAAGGTATTGTGTTCCGTCCCTACCCCATCTGACGAGCAACGCCGGCGTCGCCATTCACCTTCCTGTAATCACGCAATCAGCCCCGGTGGTTTCTGGCGTGCGCCTTTGATGCGCCGTGCGTCTGACTGTCTCTGATATGGCGTCGGCTCGGAATCCTTTCCATCACAGCGCGGATTCCTTTCCGATCAGTGCGCGCCAGCACATGAGAACTCCTTGTGACCGCACACCGTCTTCTGCGCAGATTGAATTAGAGCTAGTTTTTACATAGTGCTTACTTACTCCTATGTGGGGCGCTGAAGGGCCTGCTCATGCAGGTAGCGATCCACGCCATGTACAATGTGTGGTTAGTGGGCTGTTGTATTTGGTCCTTTGTGGGGAAGTGATTCTGCATCGTGCGCGATGACCACCGATTTGAGTTTTGGGTTGTGGACTTTTCCCTGTGGACCCAAACTGAGTAGAACTTGGAGAAGACTGGCTGTTGTATCTAGTGGCTAATACACCAATTTAGTTCAGTCAAAAGAAAGTTCATACTTGGAATCGCAATGGAATTACCTGTGCTTAAGGGAGGCATAAAGAAAAGGTTTCTCCGCCGCAGGACAAAATAAAAATATAGCGGGTACTTATGTTTATAAACTGTTACCACAAGACATACATTTTCTCTTAGAATGACCTTCCGAGAACGGGTGGTTTGTCCACGCAGATGGTAGCATCTTGCTGTATCCTGGCCTAGTTTCTGGACACTTATTTTCATTAACTACCCCGAAAAGTTTCCTCATAAATTAGTTTGGACAGGGACCAAACCCCTTAAAAATGTCTTGCTTCACTGTCCGGTGTTTGTTTTCAACGTAGGTATACTTAGCGACACAGGGTTAATTAGTCCTCAGAGAAGTAACGATTAAACTCTTGAAAACTTGGTGTCAAAGGAATCTATGAATACTGTTGTCTTTGGCTTTACTATTTTGCATTGCTCATGTACCCATATGAATGTGAACAACTAATGATTGTGTGTGCATAGGCAAAATTTGGGTGTTTGTTTTCAACATAGGATTTGGTTATTATATGTATATTTTCAGTCTTTAACTGTAGTAATATTTCAGATTTCATGTACCCATCAACATGTAAACATCCTTTACAGTGCAGCTTCCGGCTCGTCATTTTTTTTAGTGTTTAACAAGGGCCTCCAAGGGGTTCTTGCACAATAACCGGGTCATCACCTCCGTAAATATGTTTAGCACAGGCATTTTAACCACTTGCCTGTAGATGGCAAACATCTGTTATGGCGGTGTTTGATATCACATTGATGTTTACAAACAAACATTTTTTTTGTTGCATTGTGCCTACAGGATAACAATCGCCAAGATGAGGCGTGATAGGTATTTCCGTTTTATAATCCTCGTTATTCTAAGTCGAAAACATTCACTACTGTACTTTGTTGTTCACTTCATCTATGTGCACGCACATGCGATGTTTGAGCGTTCAGAGTGGCTGTGTGCACAACATATTTGCATATACATATGCTTATTCTTTAATTAAATTGGAAAATTGCATTTCCCTCCCGTCTCAGCACAGAAAGACAAGCCGTGGCCATTGTGCTATTTTCCATTTCTCTCATAGAAATCCCAGCTTGTAAATGGCACTTGTCCTCCTCGTTCAGCACAGTGCACAGTCTCTGGGTGCGTTATTTGAAAGGCCCGGTGTCTGGGCGGCTCCCCGCCCTTGGGATGTGCCTGGGGCAGAGCCTGAGAAACGCCTCTGTCTGCAGCCCCCCACGCTCCGCCGCCGCGTCCTCTCCGAGGCTTCGCTCATTGCTAGGGGCCCGGCCCGCACTTCCAGCTTACACACGAGAGTCCCCAGGCGGGCTCCTGGGGGCACTGCTGGCGGGCACCGCCACAGAGGCTGCAGGGAGGATTTCACGGGTACCATTGCCAATTAGGGAAACGGCCTTTACAACGAAGCCGTTTCCACGTAATCTTTAACCACGCATGCAGTACAACGCATGCGTGGTTACCACTAATGCCTTTACCACGCATGCCTTTACTACGATGTTTGTAGTAAAGGCATATGTGGTAAAGGTAAAAAAAATAAAGGGGGGGCTTGGGGGGTCTCCCCCCCCAAATAAAACAACTCACCATAAGTCACGTCGGCATCATAGTCGTTTAAGAGAAATCGGGGAAAAAAATGCCGTTTTCTCTTAACGACGTATGACGTCACCACGCTAATAGTCGAGGAAATGTTTATGCGTGGTAAACTAATTCCGTTGTAACGCATGCGTGGTAAAGGCATGCGTTGCAACGGAATTCGTTGTATCATCATATATTCTGCCAATTAGATTGGCCGGCTTTTCATGCAATGGGGACTTTATCACAGAAAGCTAAGCAGCCTGCTTTATTATGAATGTAAATCTCCATGTGTGATCAGAGGCGGTCATCGGAGTGCAGGAGAGAAGCTGGTGTCACACGGTGGCTTATCAAAAAGTTGCACTGTTCTCTCCAGTTCTTGAAATGGAAAAAGAGAAGTGCAGGTACCCGGTACCTGCTTGTTTATGAGAAGTGCAGGTACTCTCCAATCAAACGTATTATGTCACTCTTGAAGTGCAGTCCCTCATTCTCAAAATAAAAAGTGCTGGTCCATTTAAAGCACTAGTTCTCTCCATTGCATTCCCAGCCTGCCACCCCTCGCCCCCTCCCAGCAAACAAACCTGCACATCCACAGCGTACACTGGTGTACTGTTTACGCTTTTTCTAGCCACTTTAGCAGATACATGACCCGAGGTGCAGGGGAGCTTTATTAAGGATCACAAGGTTTAACCAAGCAAAACATTCTGACAGTCATGCAATTTTCCAAACTTCCACACTGAAAATTACCGTTTTAGCCTGTCTGAGTTTTTCAGCTTGAATGTAATGACACACACTATCCAATATGCCTATTACACATTCATATATTAGGGTACTTTGATACACCAATGCAATAAGTGTCGCATTGTTAAAAGTGTGCGCTATTGACGTTCCAATTAATGCAACGTAATTAGCTCAAACGTTAAGTAATGCGAGACCTATTGCATGGCAAATGCTTGTTTTTTAAAGAGAGCAAGGCTATGCGATGGGGTTTGCCTTTCCAAAGAAATTTTGTTAAGAGATCATCTATTTTCTTAAAATACCCCGGAATGTGAACCGGAATCTTGGAAATAATATATAAAATCTGAGGAGTGAGCATCATTTTAATAGTCTATTCGGCCCCACCAAGACAGAAAAAGAGGATGCCAACATGTGATGGTATCATTGAATGATTTTGTAATGTGATTGAAATTTAATTTTAATGTTTCAGGGATTGTCGGAGCAAGCCACAAAGCCCAAATAATTCATTTTAGAAGAGTGCCATGAAAAACCGGTGTGGACAAAAAAGTGTTTTTGACATAAACCATTTAAAGGCAAAACTTCACTTTCATCAATATTAGGTCGATATCCTGAAAGCTGAGAAAATGTGGTTACTTGTTGAAGAAAAGGGGGGAGAGAGGTTGCAGGATTAGAACAATATAAACGGATGTCATCCGCTTAGACTGACATTTTAACCTGGTGAGGACCATATTGGAATTCTCTGATAAAATTATCTTGCCTAATTTTGGTTAAAAATGGTTCTTGCGCTAAGGCCGAATAATAGAGGTGACAAGGGGCACCCTTGTCGTACCCCTCTAAATAGTGGAAAATAATCTGAGGTTTTACCATTGACAAAGATTGAGGCTTTGGGACCTGAATATAATAGAGAAATTAAAGCAATCAACTTAGATGGGCATCCATCTCATTTTAATGTGTGGAACATAAAGTCCCAACCAATCCTATCAAAGGCGTTTTTCTGCATCCAAAGCAATAGGGTGAGATGGGGCCTTGCTAAGGATGTTAAATAAGACTCAAGAGTTGTCAGAGGCTAATCTTCCCTTAACAAAGCCAGACTGTTCAGGGCCTAACAGACCAGGTAGAACGAGGTCTATATGTAGTGCCAAAATCTTAGCAAAAATCTTTTTTTCCGTGTTGACTAAAGAGATGGGACGATTGTTCTTGCAGAGAGAGAGGTCTTTACCCTCTTTAGGGATTAAGCAAATCAAGGCTTCTTGGATTGTGCCCTGCAAGATACCTATATCGGAAAAAGATTTAAATAAAATTTAAAGATTGGGTAAAAGGAGTTTTGCAAAGTGATCATAAAATGTATTAGTGACGCCATCAGGTCCGGGAGCCTTTCCTCTTCTCAATACCGAAACTGCATGGGAAATTTCTGCTAAGGAAATATTGATTTCCAATTAATCGAAGTCAGTGCTGGGAGACAGGGAAAGTAATGGACTGGAAATAAGAGAGGTCAGGCTGCACTGGTTCTCCAGGAGACTAGAATTTTTTTATAAAAGGAAACAAATTCATTTAGAATATTGTTATCCTTTAAAAGGAGAAGTTCCCAAGGGACCCTGTAAAGATTATTTTTTAGTTCTGTCTTTTCTCCCTTTCAAATCATTAGCCAGCAATTTCCCCATTTTATTTTGACCCCCGTAATAGCGAGTACTATTTTTCAATGAGAAAGAGGAGGCAGCGTTCGTAGATAATCTATTAAAAGTAAGTTTAGCGTCAATAAGAATTTTCAGGGAAGACTCGTCATTGGATTGATTGTTTATGTACTCTAGCTTTTTAATTTTATTGAGTAATTGAGTAGACTGGGCCTCTAGGGATTTTCTCTTTTTTGATACTAAATGTATAATAAAACCCCTGGCGGCTGCTTTAAAAGAATCCCAAACCGTTACAAACGAGGAATCTGGTTGAATTCAAAGCAAAAGAGTCAGAGAACAAAATTTTTGGCTGAAATTAGGGTCTAAAAGTAGTGTTATTAAAGCGCCATCTACCTGAATGTGGAGAAAAGGGGATAAGGTCGATATCAACATATACTGGGACATGATCTGAGATTAAAATTGATCCAATTTCAGTGTGAATAGCATGCTGAGCCAAAGACTTGCTTAGAAAAAGGTAATCTATTCGGGAGTGGTGTGGAGCTAAATAGAAACTATATTCTTGAAGAACTGAGTCGCCATATATCAACTAAAGACTTGCATCGTACTGTGGAAGTAAATTGTGAGTGCATTTTAGAGGGAACAAATTTCACTGTCTAGTATGGGATCAAGAACTTCGTTACAGTCTCCGCCAAATATAATGTATTCATTATCATATAAAAGCATTTAAATAGAAATTTTTGTCCAGAAAACCTTATCAACAGAAGTGGGACCATATACATTTAAAATAACTATAGGTATCTTATCTATAAGTAACTTAACAATAGCCCAACAACTCTCAACCTCAGATTCTTGATGGACAACTGATACATGTAATTTTGTATGGCATAAAATCAGAACTCCATTCTTCTTACCTAAAGCAGGAGAATTAAACACATTGCCCATCTAAAAAAAATTCAATTTGGAGGCTTGAGATTCAGAAAGATGTGATTCCTGAAGTAATGCAATATCAGTTTTTAATTTAGCTAGATGGGATAAAACCCTTTGCCTTTTAATAGGGTTACCAAGTCCTTTAATATTCCACGTAGTAACTCGGAATGTAAAGTAAAAATAAGAACATGAACAATCAATAAGCTTACAATATTGAAAATGAAGTAAGAAAAAAGCAGAGAAAAGGGAGAAGAGTAAAAAAGTGTTTGTATATAGAGAAGAAACATGGAAGAATGAGTGATAAAGTAGAAAATAGGAAGAAGAAAATAATGGAAAAGAATCGTAGAGAAAAACGTCAGAAAAGGGAAGGTAAAACAGGGAACAATAAGACTGTACAAGTCATACAAATGAGGACTAGGGAACATACCTACAGTACACAAGACGGAACGGGGGATGGCAACACCAGAAGACAACAGCACTCAGACTCCACCAGAAGGCAGGGAAACTTTGAATGGGAAGGAGTCAATACATAAAGGAGACCATATTAAGAGCGGGGGCGGAGTAAAAAAAGCTGTATTGGGAAGAAAAGAGGACAATATGAATAAGATACTTTTATAAAAGAGGGGAGAGAGAAGAAGCAACGGACTAGTGCACAAACATCCTACAAGTCAAATAAAAGCAAAACCACATTCAGTGAATTACATTGATAAGGAAACAGCCCTGTAAGACAGAACACAGTAACATTTAGGTAGACTTTGAGGTGTCCATGACATCTGCCCCATGAAGCTGAAGAAATTCCTGTGGAGCAGCCGGATCCTCAAAAGTGGTAGTCTTTTCCTTGTAGGTAACCTTGAAAAGACACGGATGGATTAGTCCATATCTGGCATTTATAGAGCTTAGCTGAGGACGTAGATCAAGGATTTTTTTCCCGACTGTCAGCAGTGACTTTAGTTATGTCCTGAGAAAAATATAGTCAATGGCCTTCCCAATGAATTTGTTTTTTGGACTTAACAACCAACAAGACTTGAAGGAGGTCAGTATATTGTAGGAAGAACATGACGACTCCACTTGGTTTTGGTGAGACTTTGGGACAAAGTCTATGAGCCCGTTGGATGTTGAACGGAGTAGAGGCAGGCATATCCAGAAGCTTGGGCAAAAAATTCTGAAAATAAACAATTGGATTAGAACCATCCATATTTTCAGGGAGACCATAAATGCAAAGGTTGTTCCTGCGATTTCGATTTTCCAAATCTTCAGTGTGGGTTTTAAGGAGAGTTATTTCTGATTCTAGAGCAGCGATGCGTAAGCAAGTAGATTGTAGAGCTTCAGTTTTTTGTTCCACAACTAGTACTCTTGATTACAATGAAGACCATTTATCTTCCAAATGTTGCAGAGTCATATTCATTTCCTCCATGAAGGGTTTCAAGGCACAAATTTCTGCAAGAATTATGTCCATTGATACTGAGGAAGTGTGCATTGGGGGACAGAGGATCCTTTTTTGGACGTTTGGTGGAAACCACAGATAACTTGCTTGAGAGCTGCGATTTTGGAATGGTGCCTGGTGTGAGGTCAGGTTTATAAGGATTATTTTCCATGTCATTGTAAGTAGAGTCTGAATCAGTGTGTGGAGTGTGTTTAGTAGGTTTTGAAAGCTTGAGGTTTTGTCATTTCCCCATATAAAAAGAGAAGAAGATTTTGTAGAGCACAGCGTAAGTACAAGCGTGAGGTGAAACCTTAAAAATATGTAATTAAGTTCATTCACAAAGTGAGGGGAGGAAGAACACAGCTCCTAAAGGACGAAGCACACAAGAATGCATCAGGTAACCGCAGGGTCGAATTAATTATCAAAATGGATAATGCTCATGAAATGAAGGTTTAGTGATTATTATCAAGTTAGCCAACACTTATTGAAGAGAATTATCCGCAAAACTTTCAGGATTCCAGTGAAAGTAATATCATGTTTCCCTTATGAGCATGCCAACAGCATAAATAGACAAAGAAAAAATAATTTCACAGCATAGAGGTGAAAAAATTATCCAATAGAGCTGTTTAAGAAAGCAGGGGCACGATACTGTGTGGAAAGGCTATTTCAGTATAGGAGGGAACGTGCTCGCCTTCCAAGATGGCGGGCGCGACCTCACTTTGAGGAGAAATCCCCGGGGTCGTTGTGGCCCTAATATCGCTGCAGCATTGTCTTTTTAAAGGTTCCAGCGACTCACCATTGCTAAAGGGAGAGACAATGTGAATCTCGTCCCTCGGCGAGAGCTAGAGCGGTCTTAAATCGTTGCGTAGGTTTCCTGATCCGGTGGAACCTTGATCGGTCACGCCAACTTGGATTGGCATTGTAGCCACGCCCCCCATTCATTTATATTTCTAACTAATTTGAATAAGTTAGGGGCCCAATACGATGGCGGTTGGACAGGCGTCTGACTGCAATCGCAGCGGAATTGCGACTGCCTGAAAAGGAGTCAGCGGTCCCACTCGCCATATTTTGATAAGACCATAGTGTAGGCAGTCGCAAACAGCCTTTTTCTACTGTTGCTTGTGCTGCGGTCCCGGAAAATGGCAGCAGCACAAGCTGCAGTAGAAAAAGGCATTTTTCAAACATCCATGCATCGTGTGCACAGCACCAAATGTGCCCCCCTGACCACTTAGCAGTGGCGCATGTGGGGCGAGGGCCCTGCTTGGGGCCCCCAAAGTTCCTTTCCGGATACCAATATATGGAGGTGGCACCGCCATGAACAGTCAGTTGAAAAGGGACATCGTAATCCTGAGGACTGTGCCTGAGCAGGCACCGCCACCATTCTGGTTCGCGATTGTGACCGCTGCCCCATAGAGCTCAGTAGAGCCAGTTGGAGGCAGGCGGTCCGTCTCCGACAGTCAAGGGTCTAACCAACTGCATTGTAATCAGAAGCCGATTCGATTTAAATGTAATGTGGTCAATTTGGCAACCACCATAGACTTAGGAGATGCACCTGCCACTACCGGCAGCGCCTTGTTATAGATTCTTCTTACAGAATTCACCTTTTCATCATAAGTTCTATACTAAAGGATTAGACGTTTACATATACAAAACTGCATCAGTACTCAACAAAGTGATTAAAAACAGTTGACGCAATCGCAGAAACACAAAATCTTTCACCAAACTGCCTGTTCTCAGGTGTTGTTGGTTCCTGTTCTGATAGTAAATGAACTTGCCTGTGATAGCTGGTATTCTACAACTATGGAGGGTGAGGAATGGAGTGAGGATTAAGACTATTGTTCTCTCAACAGACCTCAGCCCAAAAGAAATAAGGGATGTAAAATGCATTTTTATCTGGTTATTTGATGTTCTAGGAAACCTGAGACCTCAAATATATCTAAGAATTGTCCCTGAACTAATAGTAGGACATACTGGACAAATTAATTTATTTTCTTCTTTTAAATATTGTAAATACATGCCACGTGTCGTTATCTTCATTCTGAACACGTTACTGAAGTTCAGAAAGCTGTTGAAAAGCTCTCTATACCCCTGAACCTAGTAGCCTTTGTGCACTTTTTAGAAAAGCTTTGGTTTTTAGCACCTTGATAACCCAGTGAGTGTGACAGAGCTCTTAACATAAATAAAAATCCACAAAAAACAACTATACAGTACTGTTGTGGGTGATCCCAGTGACCTATTGTCAGTTTCTCTCCATATCACATCTTCCATTCTGGAATACAGGCAATTAGCCAAGAAAGACCTGTTCACCCAAGCCAGCTGTCTGATGCACAGCACCTCAAGTTTGAGATGATCCTGATAAAATACAACTGTTCACATCAGACAAACCGCTAAAGCTCAATCCTGAATTAAAATATTGCTAAAGCATCCCTGAAAGTAAATGCCAACCAGTGATCAAAATCAAATAGGCAAATTGAAGTGCAGGGATTAAAAATGTAAATGTAAATCTGTATTTGTAAAGCGCGAACTACTCACCCATACATGTCTCAGGGCGCTGGGGGCTGTCGTGGAAATTAAGTGAGCTATTGCCCAGAGTCCCATGGTGCTAAGCTGAGCTGCCGCCGGAGCCGGGGATCGAACCGTGAACCCTGTGCTCCGAAGGCAGCTGCCCTGGCCGCTGCACCACACCTCTCCACTCCAAACTGGCGCAGCCTCCACTATTGTAAAGCCTTCTAAAAATCAGTGTCAGCTATGCCATCCATGCCACAGAGTTTTCCAGATGATCATAGAAGGGACACCATCCCACATAAATCAAGTCCTCCAATACTCGTGTAGCAGATAGGGGGCATAATAGTGTCTTCAACTATTCATGCTGAAATGAAATGCTGTATACTGTGTAACAGATAATGCAAATACAGCTGACAGCCAGAGAAGTACATGGGCTGAAGGAAGGTTATGCTTTCATCTTCCATTTGCCTAAATATTTTTACCAAATATGTTCAGTGTAGGAAATCATCCTGATAAGTCGATGGGAGAACAGCCAATGTGCTCTGGCTATACATATAGAGCAATTTGGTAGGAGGACCTTAAATATTCAAAGCACGTTCCTCCCAAAGAGTATCTGTACTCTTATTGTTTAAGTACGTTTACTCTTTCAGAGCACTATAAGGGTGTGAGGCAACAATAATTCATACAATACAGTTGAGACAAAGGGGCTCCTACATGCTTAGCTTTACTTATGTACAAATCAGAGTGTAGATTTGCACTTGCGTGTAGACTCAAATGTATTCATCCCACGGTGGAGCCTTGTACAACAGGATTTACCAGTGTAATGTTACTACTAGTAAAACAATAGTGAAATATTCTTAAAGTTCATTACTCTTTTTTAAAAGAGAATGAAAAATAAGTATTTAATATAAGTATAAAATCATTTAAAATATTTATTACAAACCTAGAACTATTAAAATAAAATGCTAGACTACATTATCTCATTAAATAACATCTATTATTTAATTTATTAAACTATATGTATTCATTTTAAAAGTGTTTTGTAAAGAAAACAATGCCACCTATGGTAACATTTGTATTTAATATGTATTACATTTTGTTAAAAGCTGTGCATAGAATGAAGGGATGTTTCTATTAAGTTGTACATTTTATTTTTAAATTCAATTTATTACATTCTAAAATAATTAACATTTATCTCTGTGTATGTATTTATATGTGTGTGTGTATATATATATATATATATATATATATATATATATATCAACATTAAACAAACAGAGATCTATTTTAAAAGTCAGAATACATTTAACCTTCCTTTGAGGTGCTATTTTAAGACATACCTCCACTGTTGTTTATCCCCTTCGGCGCTGATGACGAGCTCAGCTCGTCATCAGTTGCGCCGCTCGCACGCTGATGACGAGCTGTGCTCGTCATGTAACACGGCTTTAGCGCGAAAATCGCCGCAGCGCGCATGCGGTTAAGGGAGTGTGTTGCAGTACGTATGAGTGGCCATGTGTGGTGTTTGACATTCTCCAAGACTTGGCCGGAGTACATTTACTACTGTTTTGTCACCTTTATGGCGGCAGTAACTCTAGAAGTATAGTTTGTAAATACCAATGGGCTTACTTTTCCGTGGGTTTGTGGTGGTAGTAGCCTGTCCCACCCTAATCCCCTCCTTATTTTCCACTAAATCCTTCCATTTTTTCCCCAAGCCACTAACCGTTGTCCCTCCTACATTTAATACTAAAACGTACTGTTACGCCTTGGGAGATCTCCATCATCGTGGCAGACATCTCTGCCTAGAAAAGACAGAGACAGAGGTCTCTGACATTAGGTTAGTGAATAGCATTTTGAAGTGCATGACTAATACTACTGTAGTACTATTTCACGTACTACAAAATGCTGTTTATGACTAGGCCTCAAAGTACTCAAATGGGAAAACAATGGTTTTTGAAAAGGAGTAAAAATATTTTTTTTGAAAAGCGCAAATATTAATAAAAAGACGGGGCAAGTGACGTGAAAACAATGTTTTATGAAAGTCAATTGGGCCAATGTTATTGTACTGTAAAAAGTAAAATCTTAGATAACTGCTAAGCTTCCTTAAGAAATTCATCAGAACTTAAGGCCTAAAAAGACTTCCTGCTTGTAAATTGAGTGTCCTAGAGCTAGGAGGCAGGCCATTCTTCAGATCCAATAATCAGACCATTGAATCTCAAATTCAAAAGTTTCTTGTGGGAGAAGATACCCCTCAGTTGTCACTGCATAATGCAGCGTCTATAGGATGCAGATAGTGGTTTTCTGCAGTTGGTTTTCTCCATGTATAGTTTCTAGACCTCACAGAAGTTCAGATAATTTTACTATTCGTAATGCAGGAATTAAATAGAAAACATATAAAATCTAATCTCTATTCATTGTACTTCTACCTTTTAAAATTCGGGAATATTTCTATAAACGATAAACTTGGGGATAGACTTGAAACCTGTTATTTTTCCTGGGGGGGGGGGGTATAATCCTTTGTAACTCTTCAACAGAAAATGACTGGCTTCGTTACTATTCTGAATTAGGTACCCATTTTCAAATGACACCTTTCCTTTTAGACCACAAAAAAGCAGTGTAAGCAAGTGCAACACATACAAGGTAACGTCAGCATTTTTCTGAAGTAAAAAGAGTACTTAGTTTATGTTATAAATATTCGTTTAATGGTTAATTTTAACAAAGGTGTATATTTGGCTACAAAGTTGTAATTTGGTTGAGAGTCCTTACATTACCACCTAAGATGAAAAAGTGTTTTATGTATTGGCTGGTCTACCATTAGATTGAAAAAGTAATACCTTGAGTGTTAAGTAACACCCATTGGTTATTCATAGTTTTGTGTGTCCGGCTTTAGCTGCTCCTGCACGTGCTGTTCTGATTGTAAGTATGTAATCATGCATATTGTGTCTTTGTGCTGCTCTGCTGCTGCCCGTCATGCACTTGTTCCATTTGTGTGTGGAGGTATCAGATCTTCTACAAGTTTGTACCAATGATTTTTTTTTTTTTTTTTTTTATGTTTAAGAAAGACCTTTATTCGTCCAATGCACAGTGTACACATCTGCATTGCTTACAACCCAGTCGGGCCAGCTGCAGTCGGCGGAGTTCAGAGCATATAAAGAGAGTAAACACAGCTTCAAGCCCGGCAACCCTGGGGTCCGGCAGCGTATAACAACATTTCACATTACATCATGACGTGTACATCGTCAGTGTTCAGCATGTGTGCGGTCTAAGGGTTTTTCAGCATGGCTGCAGTGGTTCTAGGTGGGTGCGCTGAAACTACCCCTATCTGTGTCTATAACGATGATCTTGTCCGTTGCTACCAATGCTTGTCGGTTGCGAGTGTTCCTATGAGAGTCGGCAGTAGGACGGGCGTATCATCGTGTGAAGGAGCATGGAGGGTGTTTAGCGACTTAATGTGAACGGGGCGTGTAACCTCCATGTGTGTCCGCATCAGCGGGGAGAAATGTACTGCGCCTCAGTGCCCATGTGGGGTGTCCATTCCTCGGCCGCTACACCCGAGGATGTCCTGTGACATGAAATGATATAAAGCATGGAGTTGCGTGCGTATGGACATGGTCTAACAGAGGATGAACTCAGATCAACAACCAACTATGAAACAGGGGGGACAAGGGTTTCGCGGGAGGTGGGTAGGGGTAGGTGTGTGTAGAGTTCGCCATAGCGCCTGGTAGGTAGGAGCCCGTGTTAGTATGCCAACCGCGTCTCGCGGGGTAGGCAGGCGGGGGGGGCCGGGGCCCAGGGGGAGCGCGTGTCGTCCGTGGAGCAAGGCCATTAGTGGGGGGGTCTTCCGAGCGGTCGGAGGGTGTGGCGTCGCGGCGTATTGCCCGGGCCGTCACCGCCGTTGTCAGGTGGCGGCGGGGCATCGGGATTGGGGTGGGTGGTGGCAGTATGAAACATGAAAAACCCCAGTCAGACAGTGTGCCGAGACCGACGGCAATAGGAGGTCATATGAAGTGTCAAGTGTAATCCGAGTGGCGCCATATCAGGAAAGGGGGGGGAGTGGGAGTGCATATGTCTTCACGTGATTCCCTGTTCCACACATTTCTGCAGGAATGAGTGTAGTATGCCCTCCCATTGGTGTGCAATGGGGAACTTCCTGAGCCCCGCCGTTTCCTCCCGCTGCAGAACAGAGTGTTCAGCGCGCGCCCAATTAGTCAGTGACAAGCACCAGTGTCGGAGGTGAGGGGGTGTGGCGGCCTTCCATCTCTTGGTGAGCAGTCGCTTGGCCGTGATAAGTCCGAGGTCCCAGAATCTAGCTTGGACTCTATTTAGGTGAGTGCGTTTATATAGTCCCAGTATACAGGCTTCCCATGTGTTCGGTACAGGTTCCCCAGTACAGTGTCTGAGTATCTTAGTCACACCTTCCCAATACTGCTGTAGGGCGGGGCAGAGCCATAGCATGTGAAGGAGATCTGCGCCTATGAGGGAACAGCGGCCGCAGGCAGTGTCAGTCACAGAGAAGTATTTATTTATGTTATTAGGGGTGAGGTATGCACGGTGTAAGATATAAAATTGTATGATTTTAAAACGGGGGCTGCGGGGGATGTTCACTGGGCCAGCGAGGATCATGACCCATTCCTTGTCCGTCCAGTCCCGCCCTCAGTCCGCCGCCCACTTTTCCCGTAGGCGTGCAGTCGCCGGGCATGTATGTAGGAGAAGTGCTTGTGTCAACCAATGAATGATGTGGGTGCCGTTGCTCATGACATGTAAGTACTGCATGAAGTGGTGTGTCGGTGGTTCACTAGACATGTCTCCCCAGGCGGCGGTCAACGCGTGGACAAGAGACGCGTGTGTCAGGAACTGACCAGCCGGGAGGGACGTGTCCTCCGCGAGGGTTGCAAAGGGTATAAGGGCTCCGTCGGAGTATAGGTCACCCAAAGTCTCCACCTCCGCAGTGACCCAGCCGCTCAATCGCGCACCGGTCAGGGTTCCCGCCGTCGTCGGGGTGCCTAACAGTGGCAATATTGGCGCGTAGGGCGTCGTCGCTCGCGTGAGGCGCAAACATCGGAGGAAGCATCTGCGCGCCACTGCGAGCAGTAGTTGCGATGGTGTGGGGGTCCGAGTCAGCGGGTGGAACAGTGTTTGTAGTTGGGGCTGGGACCAAACGGCGGTGTCTGTAGCCGTGTCACTCAAGTTCTTACCACCCAGCCAGCACGATACCCACTGCATTTGTGCAGCCAGATAATATAACTCTGCGTTGGGAACCGCCAGTCCGCCCTCCGTAGTGGGCATGTATAGCTTCGTCAGCGCTACTCGGGGTCGGCCTTTGTTCCAAATCAGGGTTCGGAGCAGAACTTCAATGTCTCGGAACACCCGGGTAGGTACATACGTAGGTATGTTCGCGAAATAGTACAACAGCCGCGGGAGTACTATCATTTTAGCCAAGGTAATGCGACTAGGGACATTGAGTGGTAGAGTATTCCAAAACCCCACCTGCGCTCTGGTGGAGGCGATCGCCCTCATCAGGTTGCCTTCCAGGATGTCTATCGGGTCACGGTAGACGTATATCCCCAGATATCTAAACGTGCTGGGATACCACTGCAACCTCCCTCCCCCGATGTGTATGTCACATTCGGGAACGTTCGGGTCGAACGAGTAGGCCCCCTATTTGGCCCAGTTCACTCGCAGTCCCGACATTTCCTCGAAGGTGCCGAAAATGTCGGTGAGGGATCCCGGGACATCGGTGAGGTCCCTGACGTAAAGAAGCAGGTCGTCAGCGTATAAGGATACTACATGCAATCCGTCCGCCAACGGTATTCCCCAGTCGGCTCCTTGCAACCGGAGCATCTCGGCTAGGGGTTCCACAGCTAGGGAGAACAGCAGGGGTGACAGCGGACAACCTTGCCTAGTGCCTCTCTGTACACGGATGGAGACAAGTTTGTACCAATGATGATCTTTACTTTGGCAGCCTGTATGCAGTTAGGCAGCTCTGAACGTTTTTCTATGATGATGATTCAGTATCTGCTCAAGTCTTACAATTACACTTCAGAGACAAACCAGCTCTGAAACAAATTGGCCTTTAGCCATTGATGGTTCAGGTCCCTGTTGATTTCCTAGACTTTCTAAAAACAGATGCTTCAAAATGTTATGAAATGTTGCATCCACCAGTCTCGGTTGCTTCTTACTATTGAAAGTAGCCAATGGCCCTAACTTTGCCTCTTATACACAGCCTGTGGTTACACCTCGAACACTGCCATCTTCTATGACTCCACACTGTGTTGTAAACTACCTTTCAAGCCAATTGCGGTTATTGGGTCTTCAGATGAACAACTGCAATGAATACCTTTAAGAATGATGTAGGTCAGGATCAAGGAAATGACCGTCTCAGGACGATCAGCCTTTGTAATAGGATACTAAGGGACCAGATTACATCCTGCAACGCATGATTCTTTGCCTGATTACAGCAGCAAATTTCACTTTAACTTACTATTAACCAGGCGGTCCTCCCGATCCATTCCAATTTTTTTATCCTCTTTGGGAGGAAGGTCTTTCTTTTCTTTTCTTTTTTATAAATCTTTTGATTTGTTTGTTTTTGAGGTCGAAAAAAGTGGTGCAATTTGTTCAAGTAGGAGGCAAACTTGAACCATAGTCTTAAGTAATCTTCTAAATAATGGCACATTTTGTTGTTATGTTAAAAAGTTTTATACCGCGCTCGATCACCAAACGGTTTCATGGCGCTGGAACACAGCAACATCACACTTTCAAATGTAAAATATTGTAGTCCTTCAGGAAGGGGAATGAGACACAGACAAAGGTTAAAGTGCCTAAAATGAAAGTGTGTCCTCATGTAACCTAACTGGTGCTATGTAAAGCGCTCTGATAACTGATTCGGTTCGGTTCTAGTTCGCGCTATATAAAAGGTGGTGACTCCACCAGATTTCCCAATTCTGTGGTGCTTCTTCTCTGACACGAGCTTTATAGACCAATTCCTTGGCCTTTGAACACCAATCCACAATATCAGGGGTTCATTAGCTTTCCACTAACAGGCTCTTTCCCTCTTGTCCACTAACAATCCCATTCCTAAACGAGTATGGGCTGCCCTGTGTCCCACTCCCAAGTTCTCAATTGTTCATTATGGTACAACTTTGGGATCAGGAAAAATAGACTGCCCAAATAAGATCGCAATTTATTGGTGGAGTCGCTTCTAGTATTGTGCGACAGCCACGCAGTCCCATACAATATCCATGAAGGTGCCTGCCACTGTACAATGGCAACGCAGTGGGAATTGGGAGCTCTATCCATTCACCATAACCTGGTAGTAAAAAAATAGGCACTGTGGGAATATTTAAATTGTATTAACTGCAAACAGGTGAATATGGCAAAGATGTGGGTGGACTGCAGCCCCACAACATCCTCTCATTTCTCCAGGAGTTGCGTGAGATAGATGCCCCTTTTCCCAGCTGTTTTTGTGCTCACTTCCCTCCTAGTGGGCTGTATTCGGATAGCATTGTCCGTTTAGTTCTATACATGTCAAGGGCTTAGCAGATTTGTAAATAGTGGAAGTATTGCTATCTACAGTCTCTAGATACCTCTAATATCTCAGGGTTGGAAGTCCTCAAGTTGTGTGACCTGGGATGGCCAGGAACAGTGCCACCGAAGGGTTTAATTTGTTAATGTTTTGAACCACTTTATATGTCATAGCACAGCACCAGCAGTTTTGTAATTTATGTAAGAAAAGGGGAAGTATTGTCCTTGCTGGTACTGTGAAAGCATTTGTTAATTAGGACCAACAGGGAGGCTCCATATTGTAACAGAATATCAGGAGTCCTCATGCCACTGTTTTATTGTAGTTGTGAACATTTTGAAAAGGCTACCCTGCTGGTCCTCTGGACTATGACAATCCTCACTAGGGATTGAAGATCAGGAAGAAATCAGGCTGTGGAAGGGAACAGGAAGGTTTTTCAAGTGGTATAAATATCAGGGTATCAGTTTTATTTTGAAGCTGGCACTGCATCCCCTAACGTTTAGTGGAAATGAAGAACATCCCGCCAGTTCACATTAAATGTGTTGAAGCAATGGGGTGATGTTCAGCTCCCCTCCCCAGCTTAGATCTCGTCGCTTACAGCTTAACTTTTTAAAGCAGCCATCTTCCACCTTCATAGGGTTGTGGTGCAAACCATGAGGCAGGTGTCCTGGTATCAGCATATTTTTGGTTTTATCTCCGTTTACCTGTAGACAGTAAGCATCACCCTAAATTTGTAGCGTCAGGATCACTCTAAGGAGGGAGCTAATAGGCTGCTGAGTGTAGCGAAAGAGGTCCTCTACACATAGGAATACATTAACCTTCTGTTTGTTCTCCCATCAAAATCCTGATAATCAGAACCGCAGGGGTTCAATCACCAGCCAAATAAGAATGGAGAGGTGGGCAACCTGTTTTGTGCCCATCTCAATCGTGAAAGGTGAAGACAGTGCTTGCATTCACCCTAACTCTTGCCCAGGGCAATGTATTATGCCCTCAAATTTGATGGAAGAGTAGACCAAAAGCCAGACTCAGGAGCACTTAGTGTAGATGGGGCCAGTGCACAGAAACAAAGTATTTTGCAGTCAACTGATGAATACAGCCACCTCCCTTCACAGTTTGTGGGCCTATGTCGCATGAAGCCATCTAAGACAGTGGCTGTTGCTACAGCCCTGCATGAAACTGTTTATATCATAATGAATGAGGAGGTTGCAATTTTGATTTCTAATAAATATATATCAAACCTCTGAACAATTTGCAATGTGTTTTTTTTCCTTCAAAGCATTTTTTAATGTGTATTGTTAGTCTAATACTTATTAAGATTAAAATAATGATGAATTGCAAACGTTATGCTTTTTTACCATACCAATGCAAACACTACTTTTACAAATTAAATACTACAAACATCACATATACTAGCACCCCTTCATTACAAAGTAAACACATATCTATAACACTAAATAGTTAAAATTCTCCATACCCACTACAATACAACTTACCTGCAAGAAGGTTTAGGACACTAAAAAGGGTTAACAATACTATTCCCAGTCAGGGAAGGTTCTGGACACTAAGTGCCCTATTAAGAGTTTGACAGTGTGGCGGCGGGACTGCCCTGCTGCTGCACCGCCAAACCAGTGTGGAGACTGCCCACCCTATTATGACTTTTTAAGTCATTAGTAGGCTTTTCCTTTGGTGGGGCCTATAAAATAAGCACCACCATGGGAACTGCTGTGCATACATACAGTGCGATAGATCTCCATAAAAATAGTAGCTTTGATAAGTCGTAATAGGCTTGGCGGTCCTGCCAAGCATATAGGTTCCACTGGACCACCGCCAGGGAATGGCAGTTCCCTGGTGGAGTTGGCGGTCTCAGGGTGACACAGCCATTATAGTCTAAATGGGACGGTCACAAGACCGCCGCGCCACCACGAGTCTGGCGGTCCTTGGACCGCCACACTCTTAATAGACTCCTTAAAAGGCAACATTAACCATTCCAACTGCAATAAAACTTATCTCAAGGAAGGTTTTGGCCACTGCAAAGGTTAAATATACTATTCCCACTCCAAGATAAAACAAGTCAGTGAAAGTGTTGGACACTAAAGGGGCAGCATTAACTACTCCCACTCCAATCTAACTTAACTCAGTGAAGGTGCTGGACATTAAAGAGGCACCATTGTTCCTTCCCACTGCATTATAACGTATCTCTGGGAAGGTTTTGGACACAAATAGGGATAAACATACTTTTCCCACTTCAAGATAAAATAATTCAGGGAAGGTTGTAGGACAATAAAGGAGAAACATTTACTAGTCCCATTCTAACTTAAGACATTTAAGGTGCTGGACACTAATCAGGCAACATTGTCTATTCCCACTGCAATAAAACTTATCTCAGGGAAGGTTTTTGACCAAAAAACATTAAGGGCCCTATTAAGAGTATGGCAGTCCACACTAATACATATTTTTTTTAACCCCTTCCATGCTTACGACGAGCCCAGCTTGTCATGAGGCACAGTGGAGCAGTGCTCATGACGAGCTGGGCTCGTCATAACGGTCGTGGTCCGCCCACGCGCGATTAATTCCCCGTCTGTGCGGGAGAATCAATCAGTGGGCGGAGTCGTGACGAGCCCAGCTTGTCATGAGCACAACTCCACTGTCCCTCATGATGAGCTGGGCTCGTCACGAGTGCCGCAGCCGCCCCCCTCTCCCCGCACAGGAATTACCCCTTCGGCGAAGGGGTTAATACTACCCACCCTTATGCCCTGTAAACCCAATATCCCACTCCTGACTGTTTGTTTTTTTCTTAATTAACATTAAAAAAACTAATACTTAATTTGATATGATACTTCCCACCCATATCCCCTATTTTAAAAAAATTCAATATAAAAATATATGCGCTAATACATTGGGGCCTCACTATGATGTTGATGGGACCACCACAGACAGGCTGTCAGTGGTGGTCCCACCGACTTCCAGGCCATCAGTCTGACCGCTGCATTACGATGCAGACAGTCCAACCGCCCAACCACCCCCGTCCTGGGAACAGAGCGCTGCTTCCGACAGGATCCCCGATCCCGTCGGGGCAACCGTCGGACTCCTATCACTACCATGAGGGAGCGTCGTAGAGATTAGGATGCACCTTGCTGCATGCTTTTTTTTTACTGTCCCTCCGCCATGAAAAGGCAGCAGAAAAGGACTTTGGGAACCCCAAGAAGGACCCCCGTAGGCCACTGATAAGTGGCCTGTGGGGCACATTTAATGCTCCATCCACATCCATGAACCATGTGCCAGGCACCACAAGGTGCCTGGCACACTGTGTATGGATGTGCACCGAGTGCCTTTTACTACTGCAGCACTTTTCCTGTGCCTCAGCACCAGTTGCAGTAGAAAAAGGCACTTTCCAACCCCCTGCACATTGGTCCTATCATGCTAGGGCAGGTGGGACTGCAGACTCATTGTTGGATAGTTGCCTGCCTAACGGCGATGTGTCCGACCACTATCGTAATCAGGCCAATTGCTTTTAAATAATTCCCACACTTATCCCCTATAAACCCCCACATCCTTCTCCTAAAATTATAATTATAATTATAATAAATAAAACAAATTAAATTACAAACACATTCTTATAAAAAAATTACAAAAACAATTATAAACAATTACTATAAATAAAAGACTATAAAAACAAAACTACAATATATTACACACTTTACCACTAAAAAACTATAATATTGACAACAATATTAACTACATCAATATTAAGCACATCTAAGACAATATTTATATTTCACGATATTCTTGATAAAAATATTAATGTTAGGCAATATTTTGTATTCAATATTGTGTCTGAATACCGCACTGGAGCATGGACAGCAGGACCGAGTGCACTACAGAGCTGAAAACCCAGCAGCATCAGTTCAAAAACTGGAGGGTGATCATGGCGCCGCGGCCAGGGCGACTTACGCTGGAATCTGGGGATCACGGTTCGATCCCCGGCTCCGGCGGCAGGTTAGCCCAGCACCATGTGACTCTGGGCAATAGCTTGCTTAATCTTCCCGACGGCCCCCAGCGCCTAGAGACCCTAACGGGTGATTGTGCGCTTTACAAATGTGGATTATTATTATTATTATTATTATCATATGAAAAGTGGTCCTTTCGCATCCTTGGATCTGAAACAACCTTGTTCTCCCAGTAATTTCGGAGCAAACATCCATAACTTCCTGCCAGAGACAAACTGAGTATGTCCGCCTAGTCCCAGCGACTAGCGTTTACCAAACTATTCCTGCAGGGAAGGGTCTTGGTGAACATCTCCATATTCGGTCACGAATTCGGGAACCGGGGGCCATATGTGCCAATTGGAGTGATGTGCAGGAGACACAAAACTGGCAAGAGAGTAGCATAAGGAAGGCACCCGTATAGAGGCAAGCAGGTGATGTCACGATAGAGGCGTATGAATGGAGGCTGTTGACTACAGCAGACAATCTTCTCGGTTGTCTGCCGTGTTTGATCACCCGGATGAGCTTGTTGGGGTCGTGCAGGCTTAGCTTCAATTCCTGTGCACCTTGCCACACAGATTCTAAAAGTAATGCCCTTCATTCAGTGGCACTTCTGGGGTATCCTTTATTCATAGTGGCTTTCAGGCCTGGGCGTGTGGTGGAAGTGGGCCGTGGAGCAGGAGAGGGGCATGCAAGGAAAGCCAAGCCAAGCAGATCAGACCACCCCAGCCCTCACAACCCATCCAATGCTGCAAAGACACCTTAGACTGTACATTACTACAATTAATGGATCTTATGTGTAATATTGATGTAAAAGATACGAAAGCCACATATCGGAACCATATGTATAATACTACTGTTATACCTTTTGTACACCAAATCAATCCTAATCTTGTTATTGTTGAAACTGATACGAAAGCATGTACCGAAACAATATGTATATTACCTTTGCTATATCCGTTGTATTCTAAACGATTTACCTCATGTAACTGCGAAGCGCTCCGATACCCATGGGTCATGTTCGCGCTATATTAAACTCTATGAATATAAAAAATAAATATAAAATATGCTCTCACCCCTGGCAGCATCTTACTCTCTCGCCTTGTTCCGACTCCTGGTGCGGTCCCTAAGCCGCCAGTTATCGTCCCAGACTAGTTCCAGTGCCGCCACCCACTCATGATCGAGGTCGGTGCTGGAGGAGGGACATCTTGATGGCTACATAGTAGCTGGCTGCCTCTCTGCAGCTCTGTCACGTGCCACCTAGGCTGCAACCACACCCCAGTGATCTCTTGTCCTGAGTTCCTGGCCCCATTTCTCTAGGACAACGCTTCTCAGGTGGGTCAGTTATAGTGAATTATTGGTTCAGGTTCACTGTTGCAGCACAGAGCTTCAGCTGAGCGTGGATGTTGCCTTCGCTGGCTAGTCACACCCGACCAGGAACATACAGGTTAAGAAACTAATTTTAAATGTCACATCATTTTTATAGTTTACATTCTACCCCACCATGTGATGAACTTTGGAGATCATATTGAGAGCTTTTCTTACATTTTTACCAAAGTGTTTCCCCTCATCGTTTGTTCCTGATTCTGGCAAGTCTAGAGAGCCAAAGAGTGGTTTACGTTCTCAATTATTTAGTTTAAAGACATCCTTTTCTTCCTTTTGGGAGTATCTTGATACTGCTGCATATTTAATAATGACTGACAGAATTTTGTGAATTACTGGGTCAGCCTTTTCTGTGAATATCATGTCTCAATCCTCATAGGTGGCTACAGTTTGGATGCCGGATTTAAAAGGAATTCCATTGACGTTTTTAATATTGTCTAATAGTGGTTCAGTGCCAACAGGAACTTTATGGGGGATAGGGGACAGCTAACTGGTACCTGGAGAGAAGGCAATTGGGTAGGTTACCTTTTATACTAATGCGGGCTGGGGGTCTCTTAGGCCAAATATCGCCCGAAATAAAGTCTTGCCATAGTGCCGATTTATTTCTTTATTTTTTTCATTGTTTAGTCCTCATTCACTTTTTTAACGTCCAGCATTAAACCTTTGGCCTCCATGGTTCTGCCCTGTTTTTCCCGTCTAGGGACATAGACTTACAGGCTTGGGAAGGCAAAGTGACCTTTTCCGAACTTAACCACAGGTCAAGGTCCAGTGTAATCATGGAATCTTAGGCTTCAACTTTCCACCACATTACCCTCCTACCATGTGACAAGCGGCCCCCTAATTTGTGTACTTCTTAAAGACCTGCGGGAGGTATCCATTTTCAATATATTCATTACGGAATTCAACCATTCTGCAATTGTGGGATCCGCTTTTGAAACCCATTTCCTGTAAAACTCCCTTCACGCTATCAGGATCAGGTAAAACAGCAACTTGCTATTTTTTTGCTAAGCTTCACAGGCTCTTCTGCTTTTCGCAAAATGATTAGTCCAATGATTACCTCAATTTGAACCTGGAGGATCTGACTTATATTCCTGCTAACATCTACCCAGAACTGTTGGATCTTTGGGCACTTGAAGAGGTGGACGTAGGCAGCCTTTTCCAGGCCACACTTCATGCAGTGTGCCAAAGTCAAAAGTAATGACCAACACAGCTGACTACAAGTTGAGCACCTCAATCAAACAGTTCCAAAAAGTATCCTTAAGTTCTGTACAAAAAGGCCTCCAGGATCTGCTGTGTTTTGATCCCACTGGATTCCCAGAAAAGACTTCAAACAGCGAGGGGGAGGCACCAGTTATGCAGTCATAAGTCGAGGCATGAAGTTATTTTGAAATTTCTTTTATTATTCTTCGTGATAAAGCAAAAGACAGCCAACGCGTTTCGTTCCTACCCAGGGAACTTCGTCAGGGCAGAAGATGAAGATGAATGAATCTATTGTAGATTTCCAAAAATTGAAGAAACAAGTCAGAAGTGCACCAATATGGATCAATAGGAGCAATAGTTTATATGTATATTGGCCAGACTGCTTGATCACAGATGATGAGTATTCGCAACCCCCTTTGATAGGGGAAAGAGTAGTTCTCAAAGCGACAGATTCGATAATCTTCGTTCCAAATGAGTACTCGCTACAATAAAAGGGCTCCACAGTCAAGCTTATGTAGTGAAGTCCATAGTCGTTAAGTATTCAATTAATGGACACCAATTCACTATAAAAAGATGTGTCTGTGATCCAGACAAGTATGTTGGGGGGGTAACACAATACGTAGGGCGGCCGTGATAAGCCGCTGAATTGTCACGTTCTCGGACCACGGAATCTACGACAACCTCCCCGGCACTTCGAAAAACGTGACCCTTTCCGAACTTAACCACAGGTCAAGGTCCAGTGTAATCATGGAATCTTAGGCTTCATCTTTCCACCACATTACCCTCCAACCATGTGACAAGCGGCCCCCAAATTTGTGTACTTCTTAAAGACCTGCGGGAGGTATCAATTTTCAATGTATTAATTACGGAATTCAACCATTCTGCAATTGTGGAATCCGCTTTTGAAACCCATTTCCTGTAAAACTCCCTTCAAGCTATCAGGATCAGGTAGAACAGCAACTTGATATTTTTTTGCTAAGCTTCACAGGCTCTTCTGCTTTCCGCAAAATGATTAGTCCAATGCTTACCTCAATTTGAACCTGGAAGATCTGACTTATATTCCTGCTAACATCTACCCAGAACTGTTGGATCTCTGGGCACTTCATGAAGAGGTGGACATAGTCAGCCTTTTCCAGGCCACACTTCATGCAGTGTGCCAAAGTCGTTTTCCCCAGTTTTGAAGTTTATTCGAGGACCAAAAATCTCTGTGGAGGAAAAAAAGATGATTCTTTTTCCTGTATGCAGGCTTTAGCGTGGAATAAAGTAATCGCATAGATGCTTGCCAAAAGTTTTGAATATGTAGGTGCTTCCTGACTCTAGATACTGATGAGGGTAGGGGTAGTTGATGTAACCAATGATCCTGTGATACCGACCAGTATCATTCTTGCTCTTCTTCATGAGGTTCTCACCCAAGTGCTTGTACTTTCATCAGTGTAGGACAAATGCAACTAAATATGTGTGAAGGAATGTGCGCGGAAACATGCCTGCAATAGCAAGGTCTCATTGGACATTAGCCATGTAACAGCAATCCTCTGTGGTGCGCATCTGGTGGGTGAGTGAGAGCATACACACTGCTTCCAAAGTGTATTGAAAGCATTAGAACATAGTCCTAGCACTAAGGGATAAATCAGGTCCCACATATATTGCTTTACTTCTCTGCATCTCATCATTCCTATCTTACCTTAGAAAAAGGTTGGGCCTTATTAGGCTCCAAAGACAAGATGTGGAGAGTTACAAGAATCCTCGTTACATCAAGGTGTACTTGCTTCTCATCACTTGTGTGCCACATTTACATCAATAAACCAATTACATCATCACTACAGCCACCAGTGCTCCGAGGTCAGTCCTGTGGCCCTGGAGAAGACTGACCATAGCTATGCCCATTTCCTCTTATTCCACCGACTCGACCTCCATTTTAAAAACAAATAAACATGCCTAACAAACGCTCACGTTTCACATATTGAAGACCACTCCACTGTAGCTCATAAACATAGTACACAGTCCTGAACTCCAAGGCAACAACAAAGAATGCGATTTAACATGGAGCCCATGATAACGACGTTCCTAATGCTCACGTAATGCTTAAGTCTTTGCTGCACTACAGTAGACGGTATTCAGAAGCTCTAATGACTAACACAGTATCCTACCCCACATGGAATGTTTGACTGAATTCCTGCTTCAGCAGATGATTGTCCGCTTCAACAAATGCGACTGTCCAATGAGGATGGCAGAAGAGAACAGAAGTTAGACTTGGGGGCGGATCCTCTTGGTTCCTTACTTAAATTTCATTATTTCTTTCAGTAACTTTTAAGATGTAAATCTATTGCCTCCAGAAGGGGATTGCAAGAGAACAATAAACTAGCATTTTAATAACTCTTTGTGTAACGCACAGCCAAAGCAAACCTCCGTGTTGCATCTTTTATGCACTTGGTACTGAAGTAAATACATTAAAATGTAGCTGTATCTTGTTGAGACGTGCTGGCTGTAAGCTACATGTATTTTCAAAGTAGTTATATTTTCCAGAGGTAAGTTTCCCAGCGTTAAGCAATAAACAGCTCTACTTGCAGAGGTGTTACAATGTTTCTTGCTACACTCACTGTTCACGCGCTTTTGTCACTTAACATTATTAACATAATGCATTGTTCTCCACTACATATTGCCATATTATGATGGTAAGTTTGAATAACAAGTTATAAGGTCAGGAATATATGTGCACCATATTTTCCAAGTAAATAAATGATGCAATAAATATCGTTTTGTCAGGTAATAGAGCAATAGGTACTGAAGAGTCCGCCTTTGCTGAGCCTAATTCAACGCTTTGTCACCTAGTTAAAAGACAAAAAATGTGAAAGCTTTGATCACGTGCTGGCTTGCAGGCGAGGAGCATGGGAACTCACATTTCAGCTTTAGGTTCTGCATACATTAAATTTTCAAATACTGCGGACAGAAATTATGTGAGCTGGAGTCCTAACCCTATAGTGTTGTGTGCAGAATTGCTGGAAAGTAGTCTTACAAGGGTCATTGGGAGCCACTTGCATCCCACAGAGCAATGCACATGATGGCCCCTTCCATGTGTATCCGTTTTTTTATACCTCACACTGGTGCATTCAAATAGAAAGTTGCTTAATGAAGCGTGGCTCAGTGGTTAGAGGCGGCAGACCCGGAAGCTGAGATCGACCGTGGACCAGGGTTCGATTCCCCGCCTCGGCGGGTCTTGGGCTCAAAATTCCACGGACTCGACAATTCTCGCTCTGGTGCCTACTCAACTCACGGGGTCACACTCTGCGACTCTGGGCAATAGCTTGCTTAATCTCCACTACGGCCCCTCGCGGCGGGATGCCTAGCTTTCACCTTGTGGACACCCTGCCGGGGTTTCTCACAGGGGAATACCAGGACGGGTTCCCTAAGCAAGCGCCTTGAGACCCCTGGGTGATTCGTGCGCTATATAAATCGAAATACATTTACATTTACATAACAGTCTTGATTGGGTAATCCCAGTCCCCCAGATTTCCTCCTTGCCCCAAAATATCTAGAAACCTGTAGCTACCCCCTGCCCACAGGAGGCTTATCACTGTCTGCAGATCTTTTATATCTCTCTGGCAGGGCCGGGAACAGATATACCAGTCTGGGCAGCACCTTCATTCCTACTATGGCAATCCTTCCTAGCCATGATATAATGAGAGGGATTCCCATTGTCGGAGGTCCCCTCTAATGTGTAGCAAAAAGTCCAGGGTAGTTTATGTGTGTATAGTTTCCGAAGAGTGGAGGTAATATAGACCTCTAAGTGCTTAATCTTCTCTTTAACCAATTAGGCATGAAAAATTATAACTTCAGTTTATCTACAACTGAATGGTATTCGGTTGAGGCGGCTGTTCTGATTTTCAAACACATGACCTTCCTGACCAGAGCAGGTCGTTCTACTTCCTCACTGAGCCATACTGCCCAGTTATTAGGCAGCACATTTGGATCCCACATCAAAGGATGTGATAATTTACAATTAAAAAAATGTTGAGGAAGGAAATGATGACTTGACAGAACATGGTATTCATTAACTGTAAATAATTTTGCAGGAAATCGAATGCCAAATTGACCGAATATGTTCTATGGGAGAAGTTATGAGGCGAGCTGTGCAGGTTGATGATGACCAGTCTCATAAAGTTCAAGAAAGGCTCGCACAACTGGAGGTAAGAAGGGGCAACTAAGGAGCTACTGGCAATAACTATGACGTCTAGCTGTATGTCCATAAGCTTTTGGTGTTTTGAGACTTAACGCAGCCCCACTCAAGGCTGTGAGGAATGAAAACTATCCTTAGATAATATGGGTCAAATGTATCAGTCTATATGTCCCACTCTAGTCAGTACTTTGAGAAAACCTGTCTAATAATCATAAAATGAAATATATCCAACCGTTAGACTTCAGACCAAAGCTGAAACTTACAGCATTGGAAAGCAGTGTAATGACTGACATGAACTGCATGGCTGTAAAATGTAATAAAATACTTACTTGTCAATGGGTGAAGTTGCTTCATAAATCTACTTGTCCTGTAAAACAAGTCACTTGTCCCTTTGGTGCCACATAGTGTGGCGACAAATTATAGCAGCAATCTCATTATATAAGATTTCGATACTAACCGCTCTGATTACGCCAAAGTTCATACTATTGTATGGTTTGAATACATGCAGTTCCCTTATTTTGCCTCCTTTCTCCAGATCTAGATACTGGGGTTGGAGGTAGCAATAGTTCCAGCGTTGAAATGCCTGTTTCAGTCTGTGCAGACCTATAAGGGTTTTCACCAGCTCTTTGCCAATCTTGTTCCATACTGAGAAAGCCTGGAAATGTACTGGCAGGAGCAGAAGTAAAAATTCTTTCAGGGTTGGGGGAAAAAGGGGTTGGAAGGAAAATGAACTTGTAAACACTTCACAGATTTTCTCATGAGCAAATCTATCCCTGCATAATTGTTCATGCTAAAATTGAGTTGACACATTTTCTAGGACTGCAATTTCCTGGCCTATTAATTGTTGTAAATTTGTGAAAGCTGTACATCTACAATCATACCAGGACACATCACATGGGTGCATTTTTTGTGACTTTCTTTAAGGATTGGGCCCCTAATTTGGTCTGGCGTTAACCAAGACCTTTTGTGTTTATTAAAATTCTATCTCTCTCTCTATCTATCGGCTGATTTCACTGTAAGTGACCGCATACTGCTCTTTCACAAGGAGCATATGCACACACAAAGTAGTTTTGTTTAGTGCCAGGGACTACCGTTGAAATGTGTGCTTTTCAGATAAAACGTATTTTGGGTTTTGACAAATGTTTGTTATAATGCAGAGGACCCAGCAGCTCTCGAAAGTTTTACAAAAACCATGTCAAAACAAGACACGCATTTGGATAACCAAAAGACTGACCACAAATGGCCCCTATTGGCTTTGCCAATGCTTGTTTATTTCTATGTTTCCTATAATCTTGCCCACTGGCAGTTGAAGTATCATAATAGCAAATTACCCCTCATTAACAAGCATGGCTTTTAGCCAACTCCAAAGTGTCTCCCATGATTTGAGTCAACTTGGCATCTCCCTCAATGGCCGGATGATCTCCTCTTTAATACCTACATTTTATTGTCTTTTACATTTAGTGCTTTCAAGATGCCTCTTGTGACATATGTCACTCCTAACCAGCCGAAATGTTTTAAAAAAATATTTGATCTTCAGGTATTCCACATTAGCCCATATCAGCTAATTGTAGCTCATCCAGCCTTGATTGTTTTTTTTCTGCGTAATCAGATATATCATCCCATGCATTCACTTTCCTTCCTTTCTTCTAACCATTCACTCATTCTCGCACTAATCCACTCACCCATTCATACAAACATTCATCTTCAATGAAGAAAAGCTTTCACTTATGAAATACCGACACCTGTCGACTTTGCAAATGTTTGTTACTAGGAATGTTTGCTGGGTGACCACTGTAGGAAGAATTAAGTAGTGTGCATGAAGACCTAGGGGGGGATCCATGGTGTGAGTAGAATCTGTATGCAACTAATTTTACCTGCTCCAAAACATGCATCAATTACAAGACACCTCAGTAAGACCGCGTTGCTGCCTCCTAATGAACCAACACTTAAGAAGCTCTATCTGTGCACTACATTTCTCAGAAGAAAAAGCATTTATAAATCTAAGCTGTGCAGCAAAAGGACCAATATTCATTCCCGATTTCAAGAAAACACAAATAAGAGGCAATGCATTTACGGTGCAGGCAATGAATTTATGAATTTTTCTTCTGACAAACATTAAAATGAACATAAACCATTCTGCTTTCCACAAAGCAGTAGTCCCTTTCTTCTGCCTGTTCAATTATATCAACTGTTGTCAGATATAACTATCACCCGGAAACCAGTGGTAGCCGCTTCTTAACAGGGGGGGGCAGGGGGTAAATGAAAAAACCTTTACTTACCTGCATGCCAGGCACCGCCTCTTCGTCACTCCAGGAGCAGGAAGGAAGCAAGAACCATGAAGCACCCAGACTACCTTGGCCAAGCACGATGCTGCCTTACAGCAGCATTGTGATTGGTCTGAAGAACGGTGGTTCAGCACTCAGACAGGGGCTGGGGGGCTGGGGAGCTGGGGTCCTGGGCATGTTCCCCATCCAGGCTGTGCAATACAGCCTGTGGAGAACATGCAAAGTGCGCATGTCTGTTTGGCTGGCCCAAAAAGGCCTGCCAAACCGTTATTCGCACTTAAGAGAGTGCGACCACTCCGCCCGCTGTTCCTGTGACGTCCGACCCCGCCTGGCCCCCTCACCAGCTAAAAAAATTAAATGATGATTACGTTTATTATCATTTTATTTTTCCTTCTTCAACTGCTCACTTAGCAGTGGAGGGACACGCCTTTGCAGATGAGCCGCCTCTGCCTGAAACTGAATTCTCTGTCCTGCATCTAGTTGCTTCAAGAATAGTGAAACAGGATTATAATTTAGCCAAAAACACAACATTCACTCTGCCTCCCCTTTTACAGTTTGGAAGTCCCATCTTCTACATGACCATGGATTTCATTAGTCATAATGCATCAGCTCATTCTGTTAGCTACTTCTAACAGCAAATTCATCACCTTGTGTATATCCCCAGGTGCCAGACTGGATCCGAAGCAGTGCTCCTCTGTGCTGGTAGGTGGCGACGTGTAACTCCATTTTGACGCCGTTCAGGAAATGAGAATCTGAGAAGCATATAAGCGCAACCCATGTCACTTTCTTTCATTACCCGGAATGTGTGCCCTCAGACTCGGGTCTTACTAGTAAATTGGCATAACCAGTGTGCAGACTCCTTACATTGGGACATTTTTAGATGGCAGGAGACCATTCCACAGAAGGAGGTAGAAGGGCTGTGAGGAATCTGTGGTCAGATAGAATATTCACCAGAAAGAGGTGTGCCATAGAATATCGAGGTGGGAATCTCAATGCACCAAATATCATGGACATAATATCAGAGGACAAAATATCAAAAGGTTAGTATTTTGTTACTTTCTGTACCTAACTCCACATATATGTACCTTGACGGTTTATATATCTTCAAGGTGTATAAATGTGGACTTATGAATAGTAAATCCATACTTCCTCTTTATGCACTTAACTTTTTATTTTTTGTCCCTCAATATTCGGTCTACAATATTAGTGCATCACAATATTCCAGCCTTGATATTCCATATTACAATCCAGAAAGAACATTACCAAAGGTAAGTAACCTGTTCTTCTGAAGGACACTTCTAACCACTGCCAACAATTAGCAGATTTTAATACATAGGACTTCCATCATGAGGTAAGCCATTTCTGCACTGCCTTGCCTTTCTTTGCACCAGAAAATCACACAAAGATCTGATCATCCAATCAATGTTCCTTCTTAGATCAATGGAAAACTAAGTGCTCTTTTGGGGTCCAAGTGATGGAGGCTCTTCTTTTGAGGGATGAGGCAGACCAAAGAAGGTGAGAAGAGTAATGTCTTGTCTGGTGAAAAAAAGGCATTACAACCTTCAGCAGGAACACTGCTCGAGTTCTTGCCCCATGTTGGCAAAAAGATTGTATAAGGAGGCTTGACAGAAAGGGGGTTGAGCCACTCACCCATCATGCTGATGTTATCTCCACCAGAAAAATAGTTTTTTAAGTGAGGAGGACCAATGGATAACTGTGAATTGATTTAAAAAAGATACACATGAGAAAAGTTAGAACCAGATTTAAGTCCCACTGTAGCATCACTGTTTGGAGCCTGGGGATATATCACAAGGTAAGGAATCTGCAGTGGTATAGAGTATCCAACAAAAAGAGCCTTACATATCTGAGGTTGTCTGGGGATCATATAGTCACTATGCATCCATAGAACAACATGTATTCCAACATTCTACGCTGCCTTACCTTGACTGGAAGTTATTTTCACATGTGAATCAGGCTGTTCTCTAATATGCTACATAGTCATCTATGTATCATGGCCAGTTGTGGGCCCTCTGTGGGAACTTTCTGCTTTTAGTTGCACTTGTGGGTTCGCCAGTGGGTGAATCCAGTTGAGTGTCTTAAGACCAGGTCAAGGTTTTGACCTTCCATCTCAAGGTTTCCTTGTTTTTCTTCACCCTCTGTCATTGTTGCCATTGGGTAGTTTTGAAAAGTCTGCTGTGCATCCCACAGAGGCTGAGCTGATGCCTCTTATCTTTGTTTTCTTACTTATGAAATGATTTCTCAGTTGTGATCATCATTCCCTTCTTGCTTGTTATGGTATGGTATCTGATATTAAATTAATCGTCCCTTTTTTCTGTATGACTTGGTTGTCCGTGTTGAGCTTTCAGTTTTCTTATTCCTTGCAGTTATTCTGTTTTCGGCATTCTTTATATTTATTCCTACTTTGCGGTGTTCTCTTAGTTTGTGGTCTTTGGGCACAGAAAATTGTGATCCAAGGACTGATTCTCTCGCACCAGGAATGCGGTCACACGCTGTACTTAGGCAGCCCTCTGTCAGTTATTAACAAACTTCAAGTTATCCAAAACGCTGCAGCTCGAATTCTGTTAGGTATCCCTAAAACAGCGTCTTCCTGTGCAGCGCTAAAAAATCTACACTGGCTGCCTAAAAGATGTAGAGTACATTTCAGGGCACTATGCATCACACATAGGGCAAAACATCAAATGGGCACTTGTGTGCTCCTTCAGCTGGTCACCTCCCATCGGACTAACCGGGCTCTCGCGTCCAGCAATCTTGAGCTTCTTGCTGTTACCAGAGTTCAGAGATCTAGACATGGAGGTCCCTCCTTTGCTTTTCTGGCACCCAGTTCTGGAACTCTCTGCTGATTAGCCCGAGAACGGACATCAATTTTATTAGTTTTAGAAAGAAACTTAAAACGTACCTGTTTCCCTAGTCTTATACATTTTTAACCACCCTCACTCCAGCAGTTGTTTAAAGCGTGGGAAGCCCGTTGTCAGGTAGCCAACAAGTCAATGGTGTTGTTTATTCCTGGTCTATAGGTATCATGGTATTGTTACTGTTATAGTTTCAACAACCAGCATTCTATCTTTGCCAGAGGTTTAGAGCTTCTTTAGTTGAACCGGTATATAAGGAGGTTGTGGTTTTTATAAATATGTACAGTAATACTTTGGTTATGGTTAATAAAAACCTTTACAATCGAAAGCAGCAGGTGTTTCATAAAACTGAAATAGTTTAAGCTGAGAAAAGTTCATACATGTTACAACAATATTATATCACGTTAGTCAGTTACGTATGAATAGCAGCTGATTATTTCTCTGTTTGAGCAGCACCTTTACTAAAGTGCAAATGCATTGAGACGGCCACTTTTACATAAATGATGTGACGGATTTGCCGCTCGTATTCCTTGCCTGTCTCTGTGCCCTTCACGAAGGATTTGTGCTCCGTGTCTGGAAGCTGAAGGCTGCTCCGCCTCGAGGCGCTATCTCTTGGGACCTGGGAGCTCGTGTGCTCCACACCGGATTTTCAGTGCCAGCGGAGGGAGAGAGCCCTTCATAACATCAGTGGAAGCGGGACTGCGAGGCCCAGAGGTGTTAGCGCTTGCTAATTGCGCGCACCTGGTGCCTCTTCCCGCCCCCTCTCTGAAGGCTTCTTCACTTCTCGCGGCCCCCGCTCCGCGGGAGCCGCTCGTATTCCTTGCCTGACTCTGTGCCCTTCACGAAGGATTTGTGCTCCGTGTCTGGAAGCTGAAGGCTGCTCCGCCTCGAGGCGCTATCTCTTGGGACCTGGGAGCTCGTGTGCTCCACACCGGATTTTCAGTGCCAGCGGAGGGAGAGAGCCCTTCATAACATCAGTGGAAGCGGGACTGCGAGGCCCAGAGGTGTTAGCGCTTGCTGATTGCGCGCACCTGGTGCCTCTTCCCGCCCCCTCTCTGAAGGCTTCTTCACTTCTCGCGGCCCCCGCTCCGCGGGAGCCGCTCGTATTCCTTGCCTGACTCTGTGCCCTTCACGAAGGATTTGTGCTCCGTGTCTGGAAGCTGAAGGCTGCTCCGCCTCGAGGCGCTATCTCTTGGGACCTGGGAGCTCGTGTGCTCCACACCGGATTTTCAGTGCCAGCAGAGGGAGAGAGCCCTTCATAACATCAGTGGAAGCGGGACTGCGAGGCCCAGAGGTGTTAGCGCTTGCTGATTGCGCGCACCTGGTGCCTCTTCCCGCCCCCTCTCTGAAGGCTTCTTCACTTCTCGCGGCCCCCGCTCCGCGGGGGCCGCTCGTATTCCTTGCCTGTCTCTGTGCCCTTCACGAAGGATTTGTGCTCCGTGTCTGGAAGCTGAAGGCTGCTCCGCCTCGAGGCGCTATCTCTTGGGACCTGGGAGCTCGTGTGCTCCACACCGGATTTTCAGTGCCAGCGGAGGGAGAGAGCCCTTCATAACATCAGTGGAAGCGGGACTGCGAGGCCCAGAGGTGTTAGCGCTTGCTGATTGCGCGCACCTGGTGCCTCTTCCCGCCCCCTCTCTGAAGGCTTCTTCACTTCTCGCGGCCCCCGCTCCGCGGGAGCCGCTCGTATTCCTTGCCTGACTCTGTGCCCTTCACGAAGGATTTGTGCTCCGTGTCTGGAAGCTGAAGGCTGCTCCGCCTCGAGGCGCTATCTCTTGGGACCTGGGAGCTCGTGTGCTCCACACCGGATTTTCAGTGCCAGCGGAGGGAGAGAGCCCTTCATAACATCAGTGGAAGCGGGACTGCGAGGCCCGGAGGTGTTAGCGCTTGCTGATTGCGCGCACCTGGTGCCTCTTCCCGCCCCCTCTCTGAAGGCTTCTTCACTTCTCGCGGCCCCCGCTCCGCGGGAGCCGCTCGTATTCCTTGCCTGACTCTGTGCCCTTCACGAAGGATTTGTGCTCCGTGTCTGGAAGCTGAAGGCTGCTCCGCCTCGAGGCGCTATCTCTTGGGACCTGGGAGCTCGTGTGCCCCACACCGGATTTTCAGTGCCAGCGGAGGGAGAGAGCCCTTCATAACATCAGTGGAAGCGGGACTGCGAGGCCCAGAGGTGTTAGCGCTTGCTGATTGCGCGCACCTGGTGCCTCTTCCCGCCCCCTCCTCCTACTACTTAGCCTTGCAGCCTAACGCGAACGCGGGACGCGCGCGGACGAAGACCGGACAAAGAGCGGGCCCTCTGTGGCCCTCAGTGGCTGAAGTAGGCTGGGCTGGGCCCACTTATTTATATTTGATTATATAGAGACAATCCTAGTCTTTTAACCCATTGACTGTTTGTACACGATTGGCCATTGCTGCTTATACAGTGATTTAATTTCTGCCTCTGATTGATTGACTTCATGACTAGATAGTATTCATTTTATATATTTTTTAACTTGTTTGCTGGCATTATATATATCCCTATTTTACATAACCTGATATAAGTTGTAATATGACTGCTAAAAAGCTAAGATCTGGAAGACTGTTGGGGGGAAGATCAGCAGCTAAGACTAGATCTAACCCTCTCCGAAATAAGAATGTTTCAACGATTCAGTTGAAAGGCCAAAACCAAATTTTCCAGTTGTGGGAGAAAGCGGTCGATAGGGTACCCCAGGAAAAAACTGCTTCTAATAAGAGTGTCTCTCTGATTTCACCACCTAATCCAGCGTTTAATCATCATTCGAAGGAGGTGGAATCGGGAACTCTTGATCTAAGCCCATGTATTACTAAGGGTATACCATCTACTACTTCTCTACCTTTGGAGAATGATAAATGTTTAAATCTCAGCCCAGATAATCCCAAAAATATCAAGACTCCATTAGCATCTGTAAATGTCTTGCAAAATGGGATACTTTCCCTCTCTAAGTTGAGGGAGGATATAAACGAAGACTCACTGCCCCTAGATATTGACCCAGTGCTATGTGAACGTTATTTGGTTGATGTACCTAGGGCATTACTAGAAGCTGTAAAGACCCCATTGGGTGCAACACCCTCTGGTCTCCATCTTTTTAGCAGTACCCCTTCTTCCAACTCACAAGATCTCTCCCTTCTGTCAAATATGTCTAAAAGTCCAATGCTCAATATAACAGGGATTGAGGCTATTAATGATCCTTGCCTGAAACTATCAGAGAAACCCATATCTGAATTTCTACTTTCCTTGGAACATTTGCTATCTTCAATTCTGACGCTACTGAATAAATTTGTGGGTAGCTCGGATTGTGTATTGGACTCTGTTACACAAATTTTAAAAGCATTAGTATCAAAATCCTGTGAAAGGGGTGGTGGCTCACACTCTCCCCATATAATACCCCCAAAAAATCTTTTGGCTAATTCACCTGGTTTGTTAACTGAGAATATACTGGCTGCACCAACAGTGATGGACTTACATCCTATTCTGAAAACATCTGCTTATAATTGTATAGGTGACTCCACTCCAGATATTGTTTCTGAGGGCAATAATATTGTACTGCCAAATGCGATTTTGAAATCATCTGCTTATAACTGTATAAGTGATTCCATTCTAGATATTGTGTCTGAGGAAAATAATATTGTACTGCCAAATGCTAATGCCGAAAAGGCATTATATCCTATTTTTGATTTAGAATCTAAGGGACCGGAATTGGAGGAAAAAGTGGGAAAACATGGAAATCAGAAGGGAAAAAAAAAAGAGGAAGTCTCTCCGTAGATTCAAGAAGAGGAAGCAGAGACAAATCCTCTTTGACAATCCCCATGTTTCCTCTAAATCCTCCTTTATGGAGGCCGAGAGTGTTAATGATAACAGATCCCTGAGGCATGACTCAATTAGGTCATCTTCTGAACTTTTGGGGCCTCCCGTTAATTCTGATGAAATTATAACGAATTGTTCTAAATTAAATCTAATAGGACAGGGCGTAGAAAAAGAAAAACCCACGATTCACTGCTTAGCAGTAGATGAAAGAAGCTCTGTCCCCGTGGTTTCCATTGACTTAAATCCTTCAGCCCCTTCTTTCCATTCATGGGCAGAGGGGGCAGCCGTATGTCATAACTCTGTCTATAAACCTATGGAGACCCGTACTGACTCTCTGCTTTTAGACTTCATCCCACTATTTGATATTGATTTAAGCCTAAATAGATCCTTTTTGCTGAATTGCTGCAAAGATATTGAGGGATTAAAATTAATTAAATCAAGCGACATTGACCTAGTAACAATACTGGGATCAGGTTCTATGTCATTTACTAGGGTAAGGTTCTACTCAAATTTGATAGTGAATCTTATATTAAATAAAGCAGAAATTTTCCAGAGTCGGGGGATTGATGTGGTGCCGTTCACTGCCACAGGTGTTGATAATCATATTGTCAATGGCCACCATAGGGGATTGGGTCAGGTTGGTCTCTCTCAACCTTTTGATGATTTAAAAATCCATGTCTCAAAATCAAAAAGGTTAGTAACACATGTTATTCCTCCCCCAATAACAATAAATAGGGGTATAACTGAAAACGAACAGCAATGGAACTGGCTACCTGGGGCCCTAGTGACTAAGGTGACGGACAACCCCAGACTGTTCTCTCACCTTTAGCAGTATCTTTTCCATTATCTCCTGGAATGCAGCTGGCATCAATAACAATCCTGAAAAATTATCATATCTTTTTTCTTTGAATGCCAATATAATCTGCATCCAGGAAACTTGGTGTACCGATAAACTAGATATAGCGAAGGACTATTATAAGTCAAGTCAAGTCAAGTCAAGTCATAAAATTTGTATAGCGCACTACATACCCAGAGGGTTTCAAGGCGCTTAGGAAGGGGAGGAGGATTATTTGTCAAATATCCACGTTTTAAGCTGCTTTCTGAACGCTAGGTGATTCTGGGTGAGGCGAAGGTAAGCGGGGAGTGAGTTCCAAGTTTTGGCAGCCAGGTATGAAAAGGATCTGCCTCCCATGGTGGTCTTGTTGATGCGAGGTACAGTGGCGAAGGCTTGGCTGGAAGAGCGAAGTTGGCGGGAGGGGGTGTAGAAGGACAGTCGAGAGTTGAGGCAATCTGGTCCGATGTTGTAGAGTGATTTGTGTGCGTGGGTTAGCAGTCGGAAAGTGATCCTCTTATTGACGGGTAGCCAGTGGAGGTCTTTAAGGTGACCAGAGATGTGTTCGTTGCGTGGGATGTCTAATATGAGCCTGGCTGAGGCGTTTTGGATTCGTTGTAGTTTTTTCTGGAGTTTAGCGGTGGTACCTGCGTAGAGGGTGTTTCCGTAGTCCAGTCGGCTAGTGACTAGAGCGTGGGTGACTGTTTTCCTTGTTTCGGAGGGGATCCAGCGAAATGTTTTTCTGAGCATGCGAAGAATGTTAAAGCAGGAAGATGATACGGCGTTGACTTGTCTGTTCATTGAGAGTGAAGAATCCAGGATGACGCCAAGGTTCCGTGCGTGGTCTGTCGGGATGGGTGCTTTTCCGAGGGCTTCCGGCCACCAGGAGTCGTCCCATGCAGAGGGGGATGTACCTAAGATGAGGACTTCTGTTTTGTCTGAGTTCAGTTTCAGACGGCTTTGTTTCATCCATTCGGCGACTTCTTTCATTCCTTCGTGTAGGTTAGTTTTGGCGGTGCTGGGGTCCTTGGTGAGAGAGAGGATCAGTTGAGTGTCGTCCGCGTAAGAGATGATGTTGAGGTTGTGTTGGCGGGCGATGGCCGCGAGGGGGCTCATGTATACGTTGAATAGGGTGGGACTGAGTGAGGATCCTTGAGGTACGCCGCAAATGATTTCAGAGGCCTCGGACTTGAATGGTGGGAGGCGGACTCTCTGGGTTCTTCCGGTGAGGAACGAGGTGATCCATTCCAGTGCTTTTCCTTGGATTCCGATGTTTCTGAGGCGTTGTAAAAGGGTGCTGTGGCAGACTGTGTCGAAGGCTGCGGAGAGGTCGAGGAGGATGAGGGCGACTGTGTCTCCATTGTCCAGTAGAGTTCGAATGTCGTCTGTTGCAGCGATGAGGGCGGTCTCAGTGCTGTGTTTGGCTCGGAAGCCAGATTATGTATTGGAAGTAGCGGCAACCCCCTCTACTAGAGGACATGCAAAAGGGGGAATTGCTTGCCTATTATCCAATACAATAAAGTGGAGTTTCTCCCACCATATAGATCCCAGCAACCTTTTTCAGGCTGTGACCCTCTCCAACATAGATAAAACTGGGGAGAGATACCCCCTTGTTATAATAAATGCCTATATTCCTCCAGGTGATCCTTTTAATACTTTGATGAAGAAAATTTTCATCTTTATTAGACAAATTAAAAAAATAGCTCCTCTCTCTAATTTTTTGTTAGTTGGTGACTTAAACTGTAAAGTGTCCAATTATAGTCTGGAACTATTCAGGAATAAAGAAAAAGAGGAGGTTTCACTGATACCCCAAGCCCTCTTTCCAGATAACATAAAAACAAATAAACGGGGTAAACTGCTGCTGGAAGAACTACATAGCACGGAGGGACTTCTAGTCAACGGTAGGCTCCCATCCGATGTTCCTGCAAACTACACTCATAGTTCCTCCAATAGCAAATCAATCCTAGACTACATAATCGTTGACCACCCTACTTTCTCTCTTTTAAGGGATTTGGTTGTTATGGACACTACTCTTAGTGACCATAATGTTATCATCCTAACGCTTTCTCTGGAGCTCCCCAACTCTGACTCCTGGGCGTTGGATAGGGATGTGGTCACCTTCCAAAAAACAGGAAGATGTTTCTGGGACTATAAAGCTATGAAGGGCGTGGAACCTCTTCTTGAAAAAACACTATCCAATTTAAGCAATTGGAAGGGGGTGGAACAGTCCTCTTTCGATGCTTTTATAAAGGAGATTATTTCTACTGTAAAAAAATTGAATTTAATTAGGAAAAAAAAAAAACAACCTCCCTAAAGCAGTTGTTTCCCTTAATAAGGAGATAAATAAACTGGTGAGGGAACAATACATATGTGGTGCAGTAGAAAGATCTCAGAAAATATTTCTCCTTAAAAGGAGGAGAAGCAGGATAAGGAAAAAAATGAAAAGAGAAAAAGAGGACCTGCTATGGATTGGATTGCGGGAAGCCGCAGTTCATGGGAACTCTAGACAATTCTGGACCCTTATTGGGGAGGGATGTGGTTCTAGAGTGCGTCCATCTCCAATCCCCATTTCCGAACAAACCTGGGTTAATTACATCTCAAGTCTGTATGCTAAGAATGATCAGCATGTGAAACTTAGGGGTATTGAGGAAGATACTATTTCTATATCTGAATACCCCTCAGAATTATCTATAGAATTGGCTATAAGGGACATGCGCCCATCAGGCGCCATGGGTCCTGATGAACTCCCGATATCTGTCTTGAAACAAAATCCAGTATCCTGGAGTAAAATCCTTTTTCCTCTTTTTAGGACTTGCTATATTAAAAAATTTATTCCAGCATCCTGGAAGGGGAGTATTTTGGTTCCGATGTTTAAAAAGGGCGACAGAAACTTACCCATTAACTATCGACAAATAGCTCTCTTAGACGCTATTGGGAAAGTGTTCTGTAAATGTTTATTATCCCTAGTTAATGATTGGGTGGTGCAAAAACAAATCTTACCCTTAGAATAAGTAGGCTTTCGTAAGGGTCACGGAACGCTGGATAACCTCTCCGCCCTTCAGACAATTATCGATAAATATATAGGGGTACGTGGCGGAAGAGTTTATGTGGCCTTTATAGACTTCTCCACAGCATTTGACAAGGTTGATCGTCCACTGCTATGGAGAAAGCTCTCTGCTATGGGATTGCCACCTTATCTACTAGATATGATTCAGTTGCTACATACAGACACCTGGTGCCAGGTCCTGCAAGGAGGAGATAGGGGGCTCTCTAAGATTATCCCCTCATGTAATGGCCTTAAGCAAGGCTGTCTCCTTGCTCCATTACTTTTTTCGCTGTATATTGCAGACCTACCAGCTTCCCTCTCCTCCTGTGATGGTATTGCTCCAATCTTGGGCGGAAAACACATTTCATGTATGTTATATGCGGATGACATCATAATAATGGATCTTATGCCTAAAGGTCTTGCCAAACGCCTCCTTGCTCTACATCAGTATGCAGTTGCTCATTCCTTAAAAATCAATGCATCTAAGAGCAAAATTATGTGCATCACAGGCCGGAAAAAACATAAATTTAAGAATTTTACCTGGTCTGTGGGAGAAGACAAATTGGAGGTAGTAAAGAGTTATATTTTCCTCGGAAAATTAATTTGTGATAACCTAAGCGCTAAACCCCATACCGATAACAGTGCCCGGAAGGCTTTAGCCCAAGGGAGAAGCTTAAGTGTACTGTATTCGGCATTGGGAAGAAGGCATTTTTCACACTTATTGGAAGTCTTTAAGGCAAAAGTCCCTTCCACCCTTTTATATGGTTTAGAACTAATTGATATTAAGTACTGGGATTTTCTAAATAAGGTGGAGGGTAAATTGCTAAGAGGCATATCCACCGTTAGTTCTGCCTGCTCCGTGGCAGCCTGCAGACTTGAGTTTGGCTTGCGCAGCAGCTGGGTGCAGGGCCTGGCAGCTGTGGTACGTTGGGTCGCAAGCATAGCCAGAGGAGAAGAGGGGACTATGAGGTTCCTCTTAAAGTCTGAACTACTGGGAAGTCTAGGGGAACACTCTCTAATTGTTAACAACTTTAGAAAAGCTGTATCCCTTTTGCAGTTGGAAGAGAGTACTCTCTTTTCTCTTCCTGCATCCCAGCTAAAGTCTGTCCTGAAAGAAGCTACTTGGGATCTTAGCTTTAGGCTAGACTTTACTTCAATTTTTGCTAAAAAGGGTGTCAATTTCCTTACTAATACATTCGCAAGAAAATCCATACAACCCTATGTTACTTGGAACCTACCTCATGGTATTCGGAGATTTTGGTTTTTATTGAGACAAGATCTGTTACCCCTAAATAACCTTTTGTTTAAATGGTATGGTGTATCTGCAATTTGCAATTTCTGTCATCAATCTATTCAAGATCGTACACATGTACTTTTTATATGCCCAGCGCTGCGTTCTTATCGCAGCAAATGGTTAAGACAAATATGTCTGCAAATGGGTATTGTAGATGTGAACTCTTTTTTGAATGCCTTACATAATCCCCCTAATGAGAGATTTTGCTTTCATATATATAACTTTTTTAAATGTTTTTTAGAAATGTTTTGAATATCGGCATGCCTATTAATGTGTCACTTTGTGTTCTAGCAATGGCTATGATTTGTCTACTTTCATTCTTAATGATACTTTTGTGTTGTACTTTTTCTTATGTGGACCTCCAAGGAGTTCCAAAACATAATAAAGATTGAATTGAATTGAATTGTGACGGATTTGGTGCGACAGATGAGATCACGTGAAATATTTAATCAATTAGGTACATTTTCCACTGACTTTTTTTATGCTGCCTGTGTTTTACTGCAAATACAGTGAGTCTTTTAGTGGCTATTCGTAACTCGTGAGATTGGCCTCAGCTGCAAAATGTACCGTGGCCAAAAGCATGGGTGCTGCGCTTAAAAGAAACTTACCACAATTATGTGCATGTTAAGTAAAAACATTTTATTAAACCCTCTAAAACATACCATGATTTGAGTCCTTTCCTAAAGTGATTCTACAGCAAATGATGGCATGCTAAAATGTATTAGTTGGGTGAGGTATAATTGCACTCAAGGCGTAAAGTGTTGTAATGATCAGTTTACCTTAAATGTCAGAAAATATGTACAAAGGTCTTGTTAGATTCTCCTCAGTACAAAGAATCACAAACAATTGGTAAGTCTTCTACCTCGCAGGACCAGGACTCACAGGGAATGTCTTGCTTTTTCCCACTCTTTGGTTGCTAAGGTCAAACAATTCACAGCCTTGCATGCTGACTGAACCGTGGACCTAGCTTAATCATGGCTAACCAACATGGTCTCATTTGCAACTGTATTAGAGATAGACGTAGCATTTTATTCCTGAGTGATAAAGCCGGGCAAATGCACAAGTGGAGCAATGTTTTACTACTGTGTCCGCAGAGTCGACACTCCTTGGTGGACCAGGACTGTTTCCATGCCAGGGTTAAGTCTTTTAATGAAAATACTGTAACAATGTGCTTATTCTTTTTATTTATATTTATTATGTACATATATGTGTTGTTCCTTTAAGTATTGCCTCATGCTCACTCTTGTTGTTTTATGAGACCTGATGGTTGGGATCTTATACTCTCTACAATAAACGTATCTTCTTTGACTACAAACCACTCCAGTGCCTTGATTATCTTGATTTTACTGACTCCCTGCCTGCCTAGCATCAAGTTGTGCTTCTTTGACTTGGAGAAGTGTGCCGACAGGTATGGTTGGTGATTCAAAACTTTGTATGTAGGCAAAACCACCCATGCTAGCCTTTTGTTCACCAAGGCTGTCATTTCTGTTAAGTTTGGCTGTTTTATTGGTCACCCGTTTGAACACAGGGTATTCTGTTATGGTGTACCAAGCCTCTTCTAATTTTAGGGCTGGTATTGACTGCTGTAGTAGAGTGAAAACCGATTTATTGGCACTGGCCTGTTTTTCTATTTGAAGCCAACATTGGTGGGCTGACGAGTTTGCGTCTGCTGCCCTCATTCGCCAGTAATATTTTATTAGGGCACTCTGTCTAACGGGGATTTGATTATGTAGCCCGAACTCCAGCCTGATGTGGGCTTGTGAAATATGTTGTGGGATCGCAAACAATTTTTTTAGAGAGGCTAGACTGTAGAGTGTTCGAACTCGCAGCATTTTTGCTTTTGAGTAATTCTGAGCCGTAAGCTATGGAGGTATAGATTGAAATGTTTGCAGCCCACTCAATTGCTATGGCTTCTTATTCTGTTTGTGATTATCTCTGCTCTCTCACTTAGGCCAAAGGCAATGTCTTCAACTTCAGTTGTTTGTGTAAGTGTTGCTCCCACCTGTTCAGGGATGGCATCTACAATGAGCGTGGTTGTTCTATATAAGACCTATTATGTTGCTGTTGTCTGTTCTTCTAGGGCTTGTTTTTCTATGTCAAAGGTTTCCTGCTGATCCTTGTTCCACTGAAATATAATTTCTTGTTTTTCAGCTCTCTTAGTGGTTCTGTTACTATTAAATGTTGGATGAAACAGCCACAGTAGTTTACCAACCCCAGTAAGCTCCTCTTTTCTAAGGTCTTTCTAGTTACTTCTCTGGTTTTTATTGCTTGAATCTTTCTGGGAACAGGTGAAGTTCCAACCTTTGAAAATATGTGCAGAAGTCCATTTTCTTCATTGCCAGTTCACACTTGTCCTTATTCAATGTGAGGCCTGTCTCATGTGACCTGTGGAGAATATTTTTCAGTCTTTTGTAATGATCTTGCTTGTTTTCAGCACATACTAATGTTGTCACTTAATATTCAGCACCCCTGTTAGTACATTCGTGTTTCCTGTGTAATTTTCTGCAATACGTCACTTGTCGATGGCATTCTGAACTTCAGACGTTTCTGCCTTCTTAGTCCAGCATATATTGAAAATATAATTTGGCATAATGTTTTGTCCAGTCCTAACTGGTGGTATCCAGCCATCAACTCTACTTTTTAAAACAATGTTGCACCGTTCACTTGTGCCGCAATGTCTTTTCCTGCAGATTGTTCTTTTTTTTGCTAGTTGCATGTCGACTTGTATTCTTTTGGTATGTTTTCATATCAGGATACCTTGCTTAGGACAGTGCATGGGTTGTCTGTTGCGAGACATGCTTTGTTGTTAGCTTACTATGGGCTTAGAGCCCACCCATGGCTTAGCATTGGTTGCCATCATTATCCTTTTCATTTTCTTGCTTAGTAGTCTGCTTCCATAGGCTTTACTTCCACTTCTGCTTGATCCTTCCCTGTAGAAAGAACGCATTACTTGTGTCCTTAAACTGCCTTTTTTTTCTTTTTGTTCAAGCACTCTGAGAGTGTGTGTTTTCCTGCTTGTGTACTTCTCCCTCCTCCATGTTCCTCTTTCTCGTCTTCCCTCATTTGCCGTTCTTGCGTTCTCCCAGGCCCCTTTCTATTTCCTACTTCATCCCCACCCGCTGAGCTCTTTTATCCGAATGTTTACTTTCCCATCCTCACCTGCCCGCCATTCGCTATTGTGTGCTGCCCTGCCCATCCTCCATGGCCGGCTTGTTTCCCCAGCCCTTTCTACTCTCTCTTGTCAGCTTGCTTCCAACAGGCACTCCTACCCGCCCTCCATTGTCATCTTACTTTCCCTATGTCCTCCCACCACCTTCCCTTGTCATCATGTGAAGAACACCCAAGGTCCGTTCACCTGCAACTGCACCTTCACCGGCCTCTGCACCCCAGACCTACCAACTGTACAACCCTCAAGATCCAGACCTACCACTTCAGATGTATCCTACTCAACACTTTCTCCCTCAAAAAACATGCAAATGGAGATCTGGGACCTGCACACCACCGCCTCATCAGAACAACAAAGAAAGCAGCCATCGAGGAACGCATCAACGCCAACGCACACAACAGCAAATAACTCTTCGCCATAGTCAAAGAATTCACCAAACCCAGCACAGAGAAAACAGACATCCCCCCTCCCAAGACCTCTGTGACAACCATGCAACCTTCTTCCACCGCAAGATCAAGGAGATCTACAACAGCATCGCAACCCAAGACCCACCCACAACCACTGCACCCAATGGCTCCAACTCCCAATCGGACCTTGACCAACTGGACCACCCTCACATCTGACGACACCCTCAGGATCATGAAGAGCATCAACTCCGGAGCCCCGTCAAATCCCTGCCCTCACCACTATTGCTCCCAAATTCTGCCTCGCCATCAACCACTCCATTGAGTGCGCAACGTTCCCAGGAGACTAGAAGCATTCAGAGATCAACCCCCCTGCTGAAGAAACCTTCTGCTGACCCGACGGACTTCAATAACTACAGAACTATCTCTCTGCTCCACTTGCCAGCCAAAGTCATTGGGAAACCCATCAATGCACAACTCTCAGATTTCATTGCAATGAACAACATCCTAGATGTCTTCCAATCGGGCTTAAGGAGCAATCAGAACTGAGACCCCGCTGCTCACAGCTACAGATGACATCCGCACCCTCCTCGATCGAGGTGAGACTGCAGCCCTCATCCTCCTGGACCTCTCGGCCGCCTTCGACATAGTCTTCCACCACACTCTCTATGAAAGACCCCATGATGCCAGCATCCATGACAAAGCCCTCAAATGGATCCACTCCTTCCTTTCTGGCCGAACGCAAAGAGTCAGACTTCCATCATTCAAATCAGAACCCACAGAGATCAAGTGCCTCAGGGATCCTCCCTGAGCCCCACCCTCTTCAACATCTACATAGCCCTGCTTGCAGTCATCGTTGGACACCACTGACTCCACATAGTCTCCTACGCTGATGACACCAAGCTGATTCTCTCCCTCACATACAAACCCACATCTGCCAAGAGCAACTTCAACTACAGAATGAAGGCAGTCGCCACCTGGATGAAGGACATCCGCCTCATGCTTAACTCAGACAAGTCTGAAGTCCTCATCCTGGGATCCTCCCCCTCCACCTGGGACGACGCTTGGTGGCCCGCAGTGCTCAGAATCCCACACGGATCACGCACAAGACCTTTGCATCATCCTGGACTCCTTGCTCTCAATGAACACCGTCAGTCTGCCTGCTTCCACATGTTCTGCCTCCTTCGTAAGATCTTTAGGTGGATCCCCACTGAATCCAGGAAAACGGTCACCCATTCGCTTGTCGGCAGCAGACTCGACCACGGCAACGCACTATACGCCTGCCCCACCCAAAAAATCCAAATGACACTGCAGACCATCCAGAACGCCTCCACCAGACTCATCCTGAATATCCCATGCCGCAACCACATCACCGGCCACCTGAGTGACCTTCAGTGGCTACCTGTCAACAAGAGAATCACCTTCAAGCTTCTCATGCAGACCTACAAAGCGCTCTCCAGCATCGGACCTGCATACCTCAACTATCGCCTCTTCTTCTACACCCCCACCAGACATCTCCGCTCATTTGGCCATCCACCGTCCCACGGATCTGCAAGACCACAGCTGGAGGAAGAGCCATCTCCTACCTAGCTGTGCAGACCTGGAACTCCCTGCCTCTTCACCTTTGGCAATCACCATCGCTGGCGCAATTCAGGAAAGACCTCAAGACATGGCTCTTCGACTGAACGGCAGCCCTGGCCCCTCCTTGACTCCCCAGCGCCTTGAGACCCTTACGGGTAAGTAGTCATGTTTTATAAGAGACTGACTGATTGATGGCCCTTCCCAACCATCCTCTGTTAGCTTGCATCCACAGCCCCGAATACCCACCCTTCATTATCTGTGTGCGTCTCCATTGTCTCTCCCATGTCCTTTTCTCCCACCCTGCCTGCCTTTGTATTGCTTCGTTCCCTAAACCACTCCAGTGTGCTTGTTTTTTTTTCAACTTAAAAATAAAATCGCATTTGCGCTGGCTGCCTCAGACCACTTCTTTTAAAAATTATTTTTAGCCATGCTGCACAGCAGCCACGCTGTTTTACAGCATGGCTAAAATCATTACTAAAACAAGTAGCTCTTATATGTGAGACCAATTTGCTTTGCCATTGCTGGTTTTGTTCTGTTAACGTTACTACGCTTTTTCAATGCTTTTCGCTTTCATTACTGTTTTTTTAGGTTTCGCCTAGGCAGCGCGTGTGACGTCTCTTCGAGACGTGCTGTATCTAGAATATGCACTCGAAGCATCGCCCATATTTTTAATTGTTTCCTCTTTCTATCTTTTGGAAATGCCGGCTTTTGTTTGGTGAATATGCTTAGTAGTCCCTCCTTTTGGACTTTTGTATCCTTCCATGAAGACTCACCCTTTGATGTGTGGTCTTACTCGTCCGCTTGTTTAGAGTGCTTTGAGAGCACTTTTTTTTTTTTTTTTGGGCCTGCCTCGGCTTGTTAAGTGTTCTGTTTACTTCGCTTCGGCAGCTTCATTTGCCCTGCAGTCACTTAATTTCCCTGTGCTGTCCACTCACCCCTCACCCTTCTCACAACCCCTCTTGTCCGCTCCCACCACTCCACCGAGGTCACTGCTCCTTTTTTCTTTTCTTTCATTTAAATTACTGCTTCTCACACTTAAACTCCCTGAGCCCACTTTCCTTATCCCCTTCCCCTCCAACAACACTACTTACCCCTCACCACTCTTCCGAGATCACAGCTTTTTTTAATGTTTAATTTAAATTAGTTGAATTATATAGCGCAGGAACGGGAGAGGTTAAGTGATTTGCCCAGATTCACAGGATGTTGATCCGAGGCTTGAACATGGATTCTCAGCTCCCATGTCGACTGCTCTGATTGCTACATCCCGTGAAATTTCCAGACATAGTTGTGTTGTTTAAAAGATTTTTTAAATGGCATATATTTGGCAAATTACAAACAACGGTTTTGAGCTGTGCTCATAATTAAGAACCTGTGCTTGTTAGGAACAGCACCTCATTTGATCCTATCTTGGTTCATGTGTAGCCGCTTGCATCCGTACATGATGTACGTCTTTGTCCACTACAGTGTGCCAAATACTTGTAGATATTCAGCCTCGGGTTATTTCCATTTATGACTTGCGTCCCTTCTAACAGGCGTGAATGATTTAATCAAATTTGCATCACAGGTGAGAAACGCAGATTTTCAGCGTACGCCATCCCAACCCTGTGTGTAACTGATAGTGTTAGGTGTCGCTTTCGTGCAGATTGGGGTGACTGTCGCCATGTTTAGGGTAACATGGAGATAAGTACATGTATTTCAGAGAAAAATAGATTCAGAATAACAATCATGGTGATTGCTGACCATTGTGTCCAATCACAGATATCAGTAATTTAATTCACTCATAGATTCCAACACAAACTATATCATCATCAGTGGAAAGAGGAAAAATCAGGGATCCTCCATACTTTTTTCCAGTACGAATAAGACTGTCAGAAGACTTAGTGTTCCAGTCCTGTGCTGTCATTAATCATAGCAGTGCATTCTGGGAGTTGTAGTTGTGCCTTTTATTGGAATAACTGTCCAGATCATGGTGGTATGTAGGGAAAACTGGGCTGGACTACAATGCTGCTGTTGAAAAAGAGTAACACAGCACGGCTTTTAAGTATGTTGGTTCCCTATTCAGAATACACTTTGAAATATCCTCAAAGCAGCTTTTGGTACGGTCCAAAGAAAAAGACTGTGGCAGGTGCTTGCAAATATAGGAGTCCCCGAAAACCTGTGTACCAACATTGAGAGGTTACATGCTAATAATTTTGCCCAGGTGCGCTGTGGGAAGCTGGGAGAGCTGACAGACCAGTTCCCAGTAGGCAAGGGTGTGAGACATGGTTCAATGTTGGCTCCCACCCTATTCATTCTGTATCTGAATGACCTTGTCGAGCACCTTAAGGTAGTAGACTACGACGCCCCCAAGTTGGCAAGCATGAGGGTTCCAGCCATCATGTTGGCTGACGATACTCTGCTCCTAGTTAAATTGCCATTGAGGATGAATTTAGTAGATTTTGTTTAAACAGAGGGCTGGAAATAAATATCAACAAAACAAAATATATGGTGTTCAATCCCACTCATTCCACACTTCCAAAACCTAAATTGGACGGTATTCCACTTGAAGCAGTGCACCTTTTTGATTATTTGGGGAAGACTTTTGATGAGAACATTGCAGGGGGAGATCGTGTAATAAAACGCAAATAAAAATTGGATCACAATTTAGTGGTCTTATTGAAGTTACATAAGGGGCCTCTTGGTAAAATTATTTCTCCAGCACTACAGATGTATTCCAGTCAACCCTAGGTTTAGCCCTCTCTGGCGTAGAGATTTTGGGATATAAAATGGAGATTTGGGGATATAAAAAACACAAACATGAGGAAAATCGGTTTTTAAAGTCGCAGAGGAGTCTCCCTGTGAGTACCTCTTCGATTCCCTTGAGACTGGACACAGGGAGATCAGTTTCAGATCAAATAGAAGTACAACCCCATATGTTTTGGAGAAGGCTCTGGGTTACCCCCGAGCTGCCCTCATACATTAGAGGATTAGAGGAAATACGGAGTTACCCACACTCTGTTTGTTTCCCTTGGATAAAACATATAAGAGATTGTTTTGAGGGGCTGAGACTAGCGGACTTGTGGCGTGATCCTAGGGACTCCTTTCCTGGCATAAGCGCGAAGGACTTAAGAAAATTATGTATTAGTCCTATAAATTTTCTAATATTTTTTTATATTAGCTGTCTAATGTTTTTTAATCTCTCATGCACATGGCACTTTAACCAGCTTCTTTTTACAGCATAAAGATTTTTATTCAACAGAATCCTTTCTGGATAATATTGAACCAAGGCTGGCTAAAAAACTGAATGTGCAATTTAGATATGGCACTTTTCCCCTCCGTGTATTTACATCTGGCTGGGTAGGAGTTGCTGATCCCAAGGATCCAGGCTGTCCTAGTTACGAACATGCTAAAAAAACAGTGCCTCATTTGTTAGGTCTCGCCTTGGCAGCGCGAATGCGCTGCAAAGCAAAAAGACCTTTTCCTGTCGTTTTGACTTTTCAGCCAAGCACGTGCACGCATTCCATTGCCTTCAATGGCAACACGAGCACGTCCGGAGATTCACTCGTGGGAGTGCGCACCACCATCTGGCAGCAATTATCGCTCCCGCGAGTGAATCGCGCCCGCCCCCTTCCTCTCCCCCCGCCGCTCGTGTTTGTGCTTGTTACTCCTTACAGGGAAAAGGGGAAAGGCTTGGGTCCTGTCCCTGACCGGCCTGGACCACTCTTATAGAATAAACAAACAAAGGAGCCGGACAGTTAACGTTTTTAGAAACAAATGCACACCTAGTATAATCAATTGCTAGGCTGAACAACCATTTGTGTTGAGTCACTTATTTTTTTATGGAAGATTATGAACCAGGTTTTTTAGCATCAAAAGATACACCACCACATTTACAAAGGTTCACAAATACATTGAATAAACCAAAAACAATACATTCAATCAAATAATACACATATAAACAATTGTGATGAAAATACATATAGACAACTGTGCAATGCCTCAGCAAATTACATCATTGAGGCACCAATCCTGAATACAAATTGAACAAGTGGACCGGAAAGATGAAGTACTAGCCTACTTGTTTCACCCACCACAGAATACACAGTGAATTTATCACATGGTGCGGAAAATAGGAAAACACATAAACTATACAACAGTGTAGAAATGTGTGAGTTCTATTCTTATTACGCCCTAGTAGTTTGGTATCTTGGTGGAACTGGACGCCGACGCGTTTCGAACCCAACAACGATTAACGGGTTCTCCTCAGGACATGGACTGGGGGGGTCGTTGTCACTGTGAATTAAGTTAAAAAATGGTATCAATGATGAGCTAACTAACAACTCACTGAAACTCGGACACTGTAAAAAAAACGTGCAAGTACCTTATACTTGGGGTGTCCGGATACTCCCTGTGAATAAGATGGTGTACAAAACCTTAGTTACTATCGGTCTTATAAAAGTCCCTATGAGCCCCCATGTTAAATACACGAATTTTGGCACATACCTCGATGTGGTAGACACTGGGAAGTGGTTGGGGTGCCGGTGCACCTAAAGTGGATGGTATACGATTTTGGAGCGCCTAAAAGAAGCAAGAGCACTTCTTAGTATAGTCCGGAGTGTTTCAGCGTGATAAGAAGATGTAATAACATATAAAATCCTACCTTCGTATGTAGGCATATGGATTTATTTGTGCGCGTACGCAGGCGGCAACCGCCGCAAGAGTTGAACAACTGCAGGGACAGAGAATGGGCGTTTTAGAAAAGGTATAATATAGCGCTCGCTCAACAAAACTAACATTTGTATTGTGGGACTTACTTCAGAGACGATGGAATGAAGCCCTGCAACCGGCACCCAGGCGATACTGAATGACAAGTCGAAGCTAGGGGGGGCGTGTCCAATTGTATTTAACGCGGGCCGAGTCCTCGTGCATTTTGGGATATGTAGTTCCAAATTGCATAATAGCGCGGTGTCCATTGCTGGATTGGAAAGGGGGGCTCAAAGAGGGGGTTCACAGTAGGGGACCTGTGCCCTTGTGGTGTCAAAGGGACACATACGTTAAGGAAGATGTCGGCAATTGAAAACTTAGCGGACACATGAGCAGCAGCAAGCGGAGAAAGACAATCGCCGCGGACAAGATATCTACAGGTTACTGAATTCGTTAAGATCATTGAGTCCAGACATGGCAGTATTAAATCTCAAGATGAGGTAGGCCTCTTTTTGGGCCAGGCGTGCGTCAGGGTCCCCGCCCGCCCCTGGAATGTTCTTAATGCTTGCTAAGATTGTCCATTTTAAATCATTGGCCGAGTGTTCCTTTTTCAAAAAATGGGACACCAGGGGTGCTGTCAAAACTTTATTGTTAATCCGGGATCTGTGCTGGATAATGCGTTGGCGCACTTCTTGAGTTGTTTTGCCTATATAGACTTTTTCGCATGGGCATGTGATGGCATAAACTGCGTATTTGGTCTTGCAATTTGTAAAATTGTCATGTCGCCAATGTTTTTTGCCATCTCTAAAGAGGGTTCCTTCCGTTGTCAAATTGCACACAGAGCATGTGCCGCACTTGTGGTGACCCTTTACTGGGCCCATGTTGAAGAGGGTTTCTTGTACTTCTCTTTTGGTAGTGCCTCGTGTGGATGAGATCTGCTGTCCAATGCTTCGGTTTTTTTTGAGTGCGAACAGCGGTTTACCAATGTCAGGTAGAATTTCTTCCACCAGGTGCCAGTTACTCCGGATGATTTTCTGTACCGGGGTGGTGTGATGTCCGAAGGTAGAGACACAGACCATCCGTTCCACCTGTGATTTTTCTCGCTTTTGCAAAAGATGTTCCCGAGGTGTCCATCTTGCCCTCTTCATGGATTGTTTCAAGAGTTTGGCTGGATAGCCTCGCGCCTTCAGTTTGTTGGTCAGTGCTTCTCCGTGAGTGATGAAGTCTTCCGTTCTCGAGCAGTTCCGTCTCACCCTAAGGTATTGACCGTAGGGGAGATTGTTCTTTAAGCTTTTGGGGTGGAAACTTGCATAATGTAGAGCATTGTTCTTGTCAGTTTTTTTCTGGAAGAGTGTGGACTTCAGGCCTTCTGGTGTCGATTTGATCTCCACATCTAAGAATGGCATGGTTCTGCAATCATACGCCAGACTGAATTTTATATCTGGACTGCGGTTATTCAACCATTCATGGAAATCTTCAAGAGACTGTGGTGTACCATTCCAGATACACCACACGTCATCTATGTACCTAAGCCACTGCCCAATATGGGCTCTGTGCGGGTTGTTATTATAAACAAATTTCTCTTCATATTGGGCCATATAAAGTATAGCCATCTCTGGGGCGAAGGGACACCCCATCGCCGACCCCTTTATTTGCAAGCAGCAGCAGGATGGAGTAGACGTCATTGAAATGTATCTCGAATCCAGACCTCGCCCCCATAGAGTGCCGACTGAGCTGATTGTGAATCTCGCATCTCTCGCCCTCAAGAAGAACTTCTTTGTATTCGAGGATGAAATGTTCTTGCAAATAAAGGGGTCGGCGATGGGGTGTCCCTTCGCCCCGGATATGGCTATACTTTATATGGCCCAATATGAAGAGAAATTTGTTTATAATAACCCGCACAGAGCCCATATTGGGCAGTGGCTTAGGTACATAGATGACGTGTGGTGTATCTGGAATGGTACACCACAGTCTCTCGAAGATTTCCATGAATGGTTGAATAACCGCAGTCCAGATATAAAATTCAGTCTGGCGTATGATTGCAGAACCATGCCATTCTTAGATGTGGAGATCAAATCGACACCAGAAGGCCTGAAGTCCACACTCTTCCAGAAAAAAACTGACAAGAACAATGCTCTACATTATGCAAGTTTCCACCCCAAAAGCTTAAAGAACAATCTCCCCTACGGTCAATACCTTAGGGTGAGACGGAACTGCTCGAGAACGGAAGACTTCATCACTCACGGAGAAGCACTGACCAACAAACTGAAGGCGCGAGGCTATCCAGCCAAACTCTTGAAACAATCCATGAAGAGGGCAAGATGGACACCTCGGGAACATCTTTTGCAAAAGCGAGAAAAATCACAGGTGGAACGGATGGTCTGTGTCTCTACCTTCGGACCTCACACCACCCCGGTACAGAAAATCATCCGGAGTAACTGGCACCTGGTGGAAGAAATTCTACCTGACATTGGTAAACCGCTGTTCGCACTCAAAAAAACCCAAAGCATTGGACAGCAGATCTCATCCACACGAGGCACTACCAAAAGAGAAGTACAAGGAACCCTCTTCAACATGGGCCCAGTAAAGGGTCACCACAAGTGCGGCACATGCTCTGTGTGCAATTTGACAACGGAAGGAACCCTCTTTACAGATGGCAAAAAACATTGGCGACATGACAATTTTACAAATTGCAAGACCAAATACGCAGTTTATGCCATCACATGCCCATGCGAAAAAGTCTATATAGGCAAACCAACTCAAGAAGTGCGCCAACGCATTATCCAGCACAGATCCCGGATTAACAATAAAGTCTTGACAGCACCCCTGGTGTCCCATTTTTTGAAAAAGGAACACTCGGCCAATGATTTAAAATGGACAATCTTAGCAAGCATTAAGAACATTCCAGGGGCGGGCGGGGACCCTGACGCACGCCTGGCCCAAAAAGAGGCCTACCTCATCTTGAGATTTAATACTGCCATGTCTGGACTCAATGATCTTAACGAATTCAGTAACCTGTAGATATCTTGTCCGCGGCGATTGTCTGTCTCCGCTTGTTGCTGCTCATGTGTCCGCTAAGTTTTCAATTGCCGACATCTTCCTTAACGTATGTGTCCCTTTGACACCACAAGGGCACAGGTCCCCTACTGTGAACCCCCTCTTTGAGCCCCCCTTTCCAATCCAGCAATGGACACCGCGCTATTATGCAATTTGGAACTACATATCCCAAAATGCACGAGGACTCGGCCCGCGTTAAATACAATTGGACACGCCCCCCCTAGCTTCGACTTGTCATTCAGTATCGCCTGGGTGCCGGTTGCAGGGCTTCATTCCATCGTCTCTGAAGTAAGTCCCACAATACAAATGTTAGTTTTGTTGAGCGAGCGCTATATTATACCTTTTCTAAAACGCCCATTCTCTGTCCCTGCAGTTGTTCAACTCTTGCGGCGGTTGCCGCCTGCGTACGCGCACAAATAAATCCATATGCCTACATACGAAGGTAGGATTTTATATGTTATTACATCTTCTTATCACGCTGAAACACTCAGGACTATACTAAGAAGTGCTCTTGCTTCTTTTAGGCGCTCCAAAATCGTATACCATCCACTTTAGGTGCACCGGCACCCCAACCACTTCCCAGTGTCTACCACATCGAGGTATGTGCCAAAATTCGTGTATTTAACATGGGGGCCCATAGGGACTTTTATAAGACCGATAGTAACTAAGGTTTTGTACACCATCTTATTCACAGGGAGTATCCTGACACCCCAAGTATAAGGTACTTGCACGGTTTTTTTACAGTGTCCGAGTTTCAGTGAGTTGTTAGTTAGCTCATCATTGATACCATTTTTTAACTTAATTCACAGTGACAACGACCCCCCCAGTCCATGTCCTGAGGAGAACCCGTTAATCGTTGTTGGGTTCGAAACGCGTCGGCGTCCAGTTCCACCAAGATACCAAACTACTAGGGCGTAATAGGAATAGAACTCACACATTTCTACACTGTTGTATAGTTTATGTGTTTTCCTATTTTCCGCACCATGTGATAAATTCACTGTGTATTCTGTGGTGGGTGAAACAAGTAGGCTAGTACTTCATCTTTCCGGTCCACTTAATTTGTATTCAGGATTGGTGCCTCAATGATGTAATTTGCTGAGGCATTGCACAGTTGTCTATATGTATTTTCATCACAATTGTTTATATGTGTATTATTTGATTGAATGTATTGTTTTTGGTTTATTCAATGTATTTGTGAACCTTTGTAAATGTGGTGGTGTATCTTTTGATGCTAAAAAACCTGGTTCATAATCTTTCATAAAAAAATAAGTGACTCAACACAAATGGTTGTTCAGCCTAGCAATTGATTATACTAGGTGTGCATTTGTTTCTAAAAACGTTAACTGTCCGGCTCCTTTGTTTGTTACTCCTTACAGCGACCATGCTTGTTTAACATCTAGTTACACAACTTATCTCCCAAACCACCATGCCATCAAAGTCTGATAAATAGCCTTTTTGTTAGGGCAAGACGACTTGGAAGTATATGCATTTCTGACAACTGTGCCTAATTTGGATATTTGTATGGGGATCACTTGGATCTCAGCTGGAGCCTTTGCGAAACACTCTTTATAGATTCTGACTCCAGGACCGATAACATGGCGAGACATAATTCCCTTTAATCTAGTCCTGCCATAGGAGCGGGGAAGAGGGGCAAGGACTCTATTTTATTTGGATGGTAGGTAGCTGCGCCCCCAAGCACTCGACTGCCAGGTAGTGGGGCTTCCCTATTAGAACGGTGTCCATCATCATATTAGCAAAATCAGCTGGAATCTGCATCGGCATCAGGTATGTAGCTCATGTACAAGTCATTGTTCTACACTAGTGACTCGCCTATAAAAGAAGTCATTCAAACATTTTTCGCTAGGGTCTTTGATAGCTCAGTTGGTAGAGCGGAGGACTGTAGTGACGTGACTGACATCCTTAGGTCACTGGTTCAAATCCTGCTCAAAGGACTTTTTTTTTCCCCCAGAACGTATTTTAGTTGTCAGCTAAAGTATAAACTGCACATTAAATTTATTCAAAGACTGAGATGCCATTCCCGTTCTTCTGGTACCTTGAATTTGTGATTCGCCCAATGTGAGTAGCAGGCGAGGACATTCAGTATTAGTTAATAGTGAGACAAGAGTTCTTTACGGCAGATATATTAATAGGGCGACATTGAATGAAACCGCTCTATTAGTAAAGAGCTCAGTCGAAACATGAACCGATTTATAGTGTTTAAACTGTAAAAACCGCATACTGTGCTTATAGAGGAGAAATATGCTGCTGATTTCTTCCTCTTAACAGAAATACTGATTTAATATTTTTCCCTACAGCGAAGACTTTAATTACAACTAATATCCCCGTTTCGTACATACTAAGCACATACCTGTGAGCAGAATGATGGAGGAATAAACATATGAAAACGCACTACATATGTTCCAACCACCATTAAAATCAAAACTTCCCTCAGTGAATGACGCACTCACATTCGAGGCTAGTTTCATGTTTTCCGTCAGGGGATGTAACTCAGTGGTAGAGCGCATGCTTTGCATGTACATAGCTGCCAAGGTTTCAGATTGCTATGTGTGACATTTTCATAATTTCAGTGTAATTATGAGTGACATTTCAACATCTATGAGTGACACTTTCTCTCAAACAAAAATCAAGCAATAAAGATAAGGGAAACGTATAAATATCAGAAATTACACTCATTAGAGTAACGAGAAACTCTAAAAAGATCTTAAACCTGCTGCAAAGCATTAGAAATGGAATGACAGTAACCGGAGACTCAGAGTGACACTTTTTCATGAGTGGAGCAAAGCAGTCATGTCCATGTAACTAGTTCAATTCACAATGACTTTTTGTTTGTAGTGTTGTGGTCTGTGAGCAGTCTTAAAACAGCTGCAACACACCCAAAGTGTTTATCATACTGAACATTTTTGTTTGAATGACCTCATAAACAGTGAAAAGTTTGAGAAGAAATCTGCAGAACCTACAAATGGAAGGTGAGCGTTACAAATCACTCTATAAAAACTAAGTTCTAAAGAGTGGGTTATTTTCCACATTGCAGAGTACGTCAGTTTAAGGCAATGAGATAAAATACACAGCCTGATGCGCCCATCAATTGAAAGTTTACATGACACAGCCAACTGTGACACACCTATTTGCCACAGGTAGAGCTATGGAAGAGGGACAGACTTTTACACTATTCTTCTCCGACACTATGTTTACACGACTGTGACTAAAGTTCCAAGCCTAAATTGTATGTATTTAAATCTCAGCCAATAGAGTCATATTAATTAAAGCCTAATCAGCGTGATTGAAAAAATAAGTGTAACAATGTATAGTGAACATTTCATGTCGTGGCACTATATGAATTGTTAGACAAATCTTGGATTTTGAAAGGAGTTAATAACAGGAAATGCAAGTTCGGGTCACCTGCTGCTTAACAGGGCACAGGCTTCGGCAGCAGCATGGAAAACAAGTTAATTACTGTTCCAAGGCAACCTGTCTTTAATTATTTGGTGTATTTTACATTTTTCATGGTAGTTTAGTCTGAGTTCAGCCAAGGGGGATTGTCCCATGTGGCCTGTGCGCTGCTCTTCACTCCGACACTGTGAAGTCCGGGGAGGACTCGGCAGCATGCCTGCACATGTGTGCACAGGACAGTGCAGAGTGACTGTGGCACTGGCAGGCACTACTGTCTCTCTGAGCGCCGGGGCCGCTGCGTGGATCCAGCCGCACGTGGTCGTCGGCGGCCACAGTAGCAGCACGCTACGGGAAACTCATCAAAATAAGTTGTACAGCCATTAGACAGAGAAGGACATGAACGTTCTGATTATTATTATCGCGGCTGGACAGCTATTTGATACATATTTTTATTTTATCTTGGGTCGTTTCATATAGACTTAATAGTTCGGGTCCTCGCGGGTTACACGTTTTTAATTCTGTTCTTTTCTCTTCTCTGATTTACTGCGATTAATTGTATTGATTTTAATTGAGACAATACATGAGTCATTCATAAATTATTCTTTCAGGGCCCCGTTTCTGTTGTATGACATATAAATCAGGAATATGAGTATTAAAGAGGACTCCGCTCGCGCACACATTAATTCCTCTGTCTTGCAGCTTACCAGAGGGCGCACATCACTACAGGCAGCAGTCTCCTCGCAGCGCCCGATGGATGCCTCTGATGCCGCGCGGCCATGATGATGAGACAGTCAGTGCTGCAGGTCGATGCTGCAGTGCCCAGTCACTGTGGTGGACCGTTAACGGCGGCCCGGTAATACTGCGCAGTTTTCCAAGTTAACTTCAGTCCGTGTGGAGTCTCCGGCTGCCACTTCTGACAGACCTTACTTCCGAATCCTTCCTGCAAAGGACGTGAGGTCATTGATTCCCCCACACGGCGCTGGCGCCACAACTAACGGAACTGAGAGGGCGGCCCCGCTCGAGAATTTTGTGTTAATTATGCAGGCGGTCTGGCAGATAGAGTGTAACATTGTAGCACTTCCAGAGCGCGATTGGATCTGCGGGGAGCTGAGCTGCAGGCACAGAGGTGTCAGAGGCACCAGTGCGCCCACTGGCAACCTGGCGTTACACTTGCCAGTTTCAGCTGGCACTATCAGCAGAGTGCAGTCAGTGGAAATGCGTGACAATGCATTTCAGTGCGGTGATGCGGAACACCGCACTGAAATGCGTTAGTGTCACGTCAATTGCGTGATACTTGACAGAACTGCATGTATGAGGCCCCGGGTTCAATCCCCGGCATTTCCAGTGACTTTTTTTTTCTCTACGCTGCTCCCTCACGCCTTTATATTTTTGTCTCTGTGCACACAAGAGTGCAAACCGCTTCCCCATGACTCCCCTCTCACGTGGTATCACTGGTCCCCTCGTGAAAAACGTCATCGCGCATCCGTAATGAATTTCGAATACACTTTTCCAACAGCCTCGGAATGGTGATCACTAAGGGGGAAGGCACGAGGACAGCCAGGCACGCACGACCAAAACCAATAGTATTTTGTATTTTACGAAATGAAGCTCACCCTGCTAATTAGGGTTACCTATTTTCTTTGCAAAAATACCGGCCATTTATTTACGTTTTGCTATTGTAAAATAGCTTACAGAAATGGTAGGTGAAAAAGAATTCTTCTAAAATTGCCAGCCTTGTTATGTAAGGTAGCAATTACGCTTCCTTTGACTGCAATAATCACCCCGAAACGTTTTAGACACTCTCAAATACTTTTTAAACTGATTTCTTTGTGTTGTATGATTTAAATGTATGTTTCAGGAGGGAAAAATGCAGGATTTCCCTGCTTTATTTCATATTTTTTCTAGCCTGAGCTTAAAAATGCAGACTGGTCCAGTAAAAAAGCATTGGCATAGCCAATAGGTCTCACTTTTGGGACCTTATAAGTATTTAGTTATGCAGCACAATATCCTTGGTGCAACAACACCAACTGTTGCATGGCTAAACACTTATAAGGTCCCAAAGGCGAGACCTATTGGCTATGCCAATGCTTGTTTTTTCTTGCCCCGTTTACAGAATACCTAGGTTGAAATGGCTAGCTCCTTTTTGCAGGAGTTTAGCTACCAGAAACCAGGTGGAGGAATTTAGGATTCTTCAAACTACTTCAGCCCGTCCTTTGTTTTTGGCGGTATTGAGATTTTTAATGATTTCTTGTTTTTTAAGACGTCGTTCTAGCTCTGCATAAAATGAATCAGCTAGCTCATTTGAATGTTGTAGATAATGTAAAAGATAGATCATAACGTGACTTGTATATAGTGCAAACTTTTTAGGTTATGTGGAGTTTTACATTTTGACTTGTGAACCTTGAAAATTTATAAATTCTTTTTATGAGATGCTATTAATCTAACAGTTTTAAAGAATGTTTTTTATATTTGATTAACTGTAAATGTTTGTTATTTAAATGATGCATCTCTTCTATGTTATTCTAAAAACATAAACAGAGTATTGTGATTGATTGACTTTGACATATCTATTTTTCTCAGCTGTTTCATGTTCGATTTAGTACCGTTGTTTTATGGTAAATTCTACTTCAACCACTTGAAAATAATGCTGGCATAAAATTTGAGCACCTTTCATCCCTGTCAAGTTTCACAGGTCCAGGTTTGTCCAGTTGCTGCAGTTCAGATTTTTTCTTTGCACTCTTGGACTTGCAGTTGTGTTTACAACATTATAAAACCAAGACTAACGTTCCAGAATGCACAGAAAAAAAACTAGACTGAAACAGCTAGATAGTAATCGACCTGGGAAACTTGGCAGATATCTTTTTGCTCAAGCCCAATACACAGATCACTTTTCTCCAGTGAGTGTACCATGGAAAGCATATTGCTCTTTGAGACTTGTGTTTGTCACACGTGATCTTGTTATTTTACATTCGGTAGGTCAGGGGTGACTTTAAAAACAGTTCTATAGTTTCCTTTGCAGATAGGAGTCTGAGTAGGTTTGTGTCCACATGGTTGTGTGACCACATTATTTGGCAGGAACAATGCGTCACTTCTGCGTTAATGAATAGTTGAAACTATGTGCAAGGGTCAGGTGGAAGTTCAGTAGTACTCTTCTAAAACACCAGGAGGTAGCTTTAAATTTCATCTTGCCAAAATGATTTCCTAAATTAGGGTATGTTTTCGAAAATATTACGGCACCCACGAGTTTTCCTTCGGCCTGTGCGAAATTCTTGTTATGCCAGCGTAATCGCTCACAGCCTCCAAATTGTACTGAGAGATATTTTCTCCTTGCATGAGACATTTTCTAATTGAAGCAGTCTCCAGACAGTATTTCACATTACTTTTTTGAGAGAGGTATACTCGTGTGAAATTTTGAGGGAGCTTGCAGGCTTCAATTGTACAATAGTACAACGTTTTACAGATTTGTCGTTGGATTTAAATATAGCTATGGAGAATAGAAACAACATCGATGACATCACTTCCGTGCAAGGAAAAAACCTGCAGGCTCAGTTTATTGCAACAACTACTTTCTCCTTTTTTAAACATGGTAAAACAATCTAACCAAATACACTCCACACCATGCCACATAATTCCAATCAACATAATTTGACTCAACCGTGCACACTTCCACGCCACACAATTAAACTGTACACATATCCTTCCCACACCACATAACTCGAAAACAAACCACATAATTAAACTCAACAAAATTACACAAAACACCACATGCTTCTAATCTACACCACAGAATTACACATCATGCCACAAAATTCAACAGCACACCACATAATTAAACTCAGCTGCATACCACTCAACAACACAAAATACCAATCCACATTACACTCCATCACACAATTAATTCCAGTACACTCAATACCACATAATTACTGTCCACATAATTCCACTGCACACCTTGCCACATAATTCCATTACACAAATACACTGCACATAATTCCACCACACACAATTCCAGAATAGTTACAATCCAACACACATAATTCCACTCCACTCCAAGGAGACATTGTCATTTACAACGCTTGTAGCTCTGACTCTCGCAAATGCGAGGCCTATTGTATTGCAAATGCTTGTTTTTTTCTCCTGCCGATCCTCGTCAGCACCTATGGTGAGACCCCACATACTCTCAAGGCCCCCTGAGGGAGAGTCAGCTTTTTGAATTCATGATGATCGCCCTAAAAGGGCAGATACAGTCAATCTTGGTTCACTGTGAATGCGCGGGTATGCTGTTTGCTCCATCACTGGAGGTGGAAGTTCCGCCTGGTTATGTTGTCACCCGTTATGAAAGGTCTCTATTCCGTTTCATGATTGTTTGCTGATAGGTGGCACATAGTTTAAGCTCTCTGGTCTCGATTCAGTGTGGAAAATACAAGAGATGGCCTACTGATGAATAAAATGTATTTCTCAGAAGTACAGTGTTTAGGCGAGTGCGGAGGGGTCACAATTTGTCTACCATTGAGAGATGGAGGCAAAGGGCTTAGGGGCGAAGGGAGTGACATACGAAAGCCACCAATGGCTTACCATTTGTAAATGAAGAATGTTGGCTCTGTGCAAATGCCCAATTGCTGCTATCATGTTGATTGTCCTTTTGTTCCTAGACCGTTTAGATGTACGTCTACTTCCAAAAACAACATAAGGAAAAAGATTATTCGAAATCATTTATTGTTGGTAATGTTGTCAACATTGTTTCTTCTTCAGCTTGAAAATAAAGAACTCCGTGAAATCATATCTGTCAGTAAAGAATCTATCAGAACAAAGAAAGAGGAAATGACAGATGCGGATACTGGGGAGACGCAACAGCACATCCTGCCGCCGAATTAAAAAAAATCTAAATATTCCCTCCAATTAGAATATATTGCATTGTTTATGTTCTGTAATGTTTAATATATTTATCTCACCATATTAATTCGCCTGTTAGTAGTTTTCTTTGGATTGTCACCCCTTACCCCTTGTGGAGAAGTGTGGCTCACTGGTTAGAAGCGGCAGACCCTGAAGCAGAGGTAGGCCCGGGACCAGGGTTCAATTCCCGACGTGGCAGGGTCTTGGGTCAATGTCCGCGGACTCGATAATTCTCGCTTAGGTGCCTACGCTAACCATGGGTCCCACTCTGCAACTCTGGGCAATAGCTTGCTTAATCTCCACAACGGCCCAAGCAACGCCGGGGATGCCTGGCTTCACCTTGGGGTGCCCTCTCACAGGGAAAGCCAGGACGGGTTCCCCAGCGGTATACAGCGCCAGGACGCCACGTAACGAGGTAACAGTGCGCTTTACAAGTATACGTACATTACATTACGCAGAGGGGTTGGATGTGAAAAGTGTCCGTATTACCAGTATAGTGTATGCTACATTGATATTTGGGCTACCCTTCCAGCTGTTGCATTTATTGCTTTTCGACTGGTAAGAAAACCATAGTTATCAGCAAAATGTTGTTCACAAAAAAGTAAATGTTAGGCCATTTTGGTTCACTCAGAGTAACTGAACGAAAAAGAGGAAGACAAGAGTATATTTTCGAAATCTTGAGGCTTTAGTCAGATGTCTCTTTACTGTCGTCAACTAGCCCCGCATGTGGATGTATTATCTAAATGTTGTCCACTCTCCTAATTGAATTGAGTGTGCGTCATAATAGAAAGAAAATGGATATGCCACTATATATGTATGATTAGGCTAGAGCCTGTCTTTAAATGGCTCACTGCTCGAGCTAAAAGAAGAAAGGGCATCTGGAAATTTCCTTTAATTTGTACTGACTTTCCCAAAATAGTTTGGAAGTAGTCAGTCAATGATGCTCACAGCGGAAGCAGTGCATGGCGATATTTCATCTAAAGGTGAGAATATGATACCTTCAGTTTATTTGCAGAACTGCTTTGTGCTGTCTTCTGTACGTTGTTTTGAACTTGAAAAGAGCCTAAAATGGTTGTCTTTAGATTGCTGTTTGCACAGACGCACACACATGTATATTTTGTAAACCACTGAAACGAGTAGATCTACCACGTTGAAGTAAATAAGTAAGTGTTAAAAAGAATACCAGAAATACTCTGAGTAAACTTCTTCTTTATTCACGGCCTCCACAGTGTCACCAGGTTACAGGACACATCAGTACATCACTCTCTTCAAGCCGAGTCTCACACTGTCAACATTCTAAAGTAGCCTCCAGGGGTAAGGAACATACCAAGGGGTAGGAGTGAGAGGGGTGGAGGAATATACCAAGTCTAAATAACATCATGTATGAAAACACATACCTTAACCTGTGTAGGGCTAGCGCATAGCCCAACCTTAATATATGATATATAACAGCCTATGCTATGCCCACAATTACCTTGTGAATATAATACATTTAGCAACCAGTAATGTACATTAAATCTTATGGATTATAACACATCTTCTTTTCTAACAAAATGCAAGAAGATTATAATCATCTACAATATACATTAATACATCCTGTAGTCCTATAGTCCTTGTGCCAGTTAGGAGCATTGGTAACTCTCTTGGTGTGCACCCTTTGGTCCGTGGCTTTCCGGCAGATCCCCCGTGCAGGGGTTCCTGGGTCATGATACCTTGCCAAACGGTCCATGCTCCAGTTCTGTCCATCCTCTAATGTTACTGTGTTGTTCTTGACCTCTACAATCTTTTTGGGCTTTAAGTATTTGGACTCAAAAATTCCAGTAATGTTCGGTCTCCTTACCATTACCAATTCTCCAACCGCCCAATTTTGTGCTTTGCACCCATGTCTAGTATCGTATTGTTCTTTATATTTGGCCTGATGAGCATCAATTTTTCCTCTAACTTCTTCCACCGAATGAGAAGACCATTCTCCACCCCCTATCCATGAAGGGAAGAATTTGGTGCTTGGCTTCCTTCTTCTGAGGGAACAGAAAGGAGATATTCCAGTGACTGTGTTTGGAGTTGTGCGAAATGCCCATAGTAGCTCTCTGATTGACCTTTCAACAGGAACCTTATTGGCACAAGCAAGCTGGATGTTCTCTTTGATCATTCTATTCACTCTCTCCATCATGCCATTTGCCCGCGGGCAGTACAGTGCTGTTTTGAGATGAGTAATCCTAAGCTTCTCCAAGAATTCTGACATTGCTGATGACGTGAGCTGTACTCCATTATCAGTGACCAATTCGGAGGGAATACCTTCATTGGAGAATGTGTTGCTCAAGAATTCTATCAGTAGTGATATCATTGACCATTTTAGTCACCACCCAGTGTGAATGGAAGTCCGTCAACGTGAAAATAAATCGTTTATTCATTCCTGATCTGTTGATCGGGCCTATGATATCTAGCACCAGTTTGTCCCATGGTTTATTCGGGATGGACACCGGTGATAATGGGACCTTCTGAATATGTTTGGACTTTTCACTGTTTGCGCAGGCGCAGCAGTTCTTCACCTTGCTCTCCACCCATGAATCCATGTGTAGCAGGGTGGAGGGGTTTGCGGTGGATTGGTGGACCCCTAATAGCTCTCACGCCCCTTCTCTGTCACAGACTGCTTGGGGACCGGAGACAGACGAATGGTGGACCCGGGAGGACTGCGCCTTTAATCAGACAGACGAGGAAAGGGATGACGCGCCCCCCTATGACGTGCTGGTCAACCTCGGCGAATGCGGCTGGGGTCGGAGGGCCACGCCCCCTGATGACGCATGGCAAGGCGGAGAGATCATATACCCGGAAGACGCTGAACCGAGTGTGCTCGACACCGCGAGGACGGAGACAACTGAGGAGGACGCCCAGGACGGAGAGAAGGAATGAGAGACCAGAACGGAGGAAGAAGACGCGAAGGAACTAGGAGGAGCGGCGCCAGGAGGCCCGCGATATCGCTCTGCGCCCAGCCACACTCCGAGAAGAGGAGGAGGAGGAGTGTGGCTATCCCAGGTGCGTGACCGGGTAGCAGGCTGGTGGGGAAGGCGGGAGGCGCCGTGTAAATAGTGTATAGAGTTGTTGACCATCCCAAAACCCTCCATGTAAAGCCCCTGGATAGTACTCCCTCACGAACCCCCCCACTCACTTACCTCTGCACTGTAAATAAGACTAGCACTTTTGCACCGGTGTCCTCACAACCCTGGTACCCCAAAGGGAACGCCGAAGGCAGGACCAGTAACCCTGACAGCCTCTCTCTTTCTTATCTTCTATGTGGCGGTGGAACCCGGCCCGAGAACGAGAAGAGGAGGAGGAAGACGGCAGAGCAAGTCCCCGTCGAGCCAGAGACCTAGCGGCAACCTTGGATCCCGCCACCTTAGCAAGAGAGAGGAGGTCCCAGCGAAAGAAGAAAACTTTCATAAAAATAAAGCCTCGCTTACCTCACACAGTTGTGAGTGTCCCTCCTTCTGAACCGACACACCATGCCAGGAAACCAGTAATGTTCCCTGAGTCTGTTCTTTGTAAGACTTCTCCCTAAATGTCCTTCGTGGACTAGGTCGATGAGTTTGTCTATTAAGATCTTTGGGGGTATTATCTTGTCTTTTCTCCAGAGCAAATCTTCATTGAGACTAATTTCATGTTTCACTTCCCAGAATTTGCTCAATTCGTCATCGACTTGTTTTCGATTCTCAGGCCACCCATTTACAGTCAGATCCTTTAATTTGCAGATAGTTGGGTCGTTGTTCATACTTTCAGCCCATTCCTCCTTGCTAATGGTACTTGAATGTACTTGTAAAATGGGGAATTCATGAACCTCAAACTGCTCCACTTTATCCAAGGGGGCTCTTGAAAGGAAGTCTGCTGCTTTGTTATGGTCTCTGGCAACAAATTCCACTTTGAAGATAAAACTCTCTAATCCCAACACCCACTTGGCAATCCTGGGTGTGCAACTGGTAGCCCCCTTAGAACTAAAAATGTACATCAAGGGTTTATGATCCGTTCGGATGGTGAATCTAATGCCCCATAGGTAAAACTTGAAGTGTCTCACGGCCCAGAAACTGGCAAGTGCCTCCTTTTCTATTACTGAATAGTTTTTTTCTGCACTAGTCAGGGTGCGAGAGGCGAAAGCCACAATTCTTTCTCTACCTGCGATGACTTGCGACAAGGTAGCCCCTAACCCTTTGTTACTGGCATCCGTGGTGAGTATCGTTTTCCTTGAGGGATCAAAGTTACACAGATATGGAGCATTAAGAATAGCTGACTTGATGGCCTCAAATGCATTCTGGTGTATTTCTGACCATTTGAATTGGGCATGACTCTTAGTGAGGTCTCTGAGATCTCCAGCAATGTCTGCAACATTTTTGGCATTCTTTGCCATATACTCAGCTAGACCCAAAAAAGACAATAACTCTTGCTTGGTTGTGGGAGCTTGAGCTTTTTCTATGGCCTCCAAGAGGCTGAGCTTAGGACGGAAACCTTCTTTGGATATTGAGTGCCCCAAGTAATCTACAGATCCCACTCCGATCCTGCATTTCTTTTCATTGAGGGTGAGACCTGCTTCTTTGAACTTCCCAAGAACTGACCTGAGATATGTATCATGTTCCTCATTAGTGGCACCATATATTAAAACATCGTCTTGGAAGCATATAGTATGAGGGATTCCTTCCAAGATGTGCTTCATGATCTTTTGAAATACCGCAGCCGCGTAAGCCAACCCGAACGGCATACGGAGGAACATGAAGGAACCTAAAGGTGTGGTGAAGGTAGTGAGTTCCCTTGACTCGGGGTGTAGCTCCACCTGGTGGTAAGCGCTTGATAAGTCTAGGACACTAAAGCAAATTGCCTCCCCCATGGTGCTCAATGCTTCGTGAATGCGGGGAAGTGGGAATCTTTCCACTATGATGCTGTCATTGAGATCTCTGAGGTCTATGCATAATCTTATCCCATTATTATCGGCCTTCTTAGCAATAACTACCGGAGAAACCCCTGCACTGCAATCTACAGGCCTGATAACTCCCATTTTTTGTAGTCTGTCCAGCTCCTCCCTTAAAGGTTCAGCCATTAAGTGTGGTATGGGCCTGGTTTTATGGGTGATGGGTTTAGCGTTGGGTTTTAGTTTAATCCTGTGTTGGAAGTCTTTGAGGAGCCCCAGTTCTGAGGAAAATACTTCCGGGAAATCTTTAACCCACCTGCCACTGGAACTAGGCGAGTCCATGGAAAGAACTTGCTCATGGCCGTTGGGATTAAGTATTATGCCCAGTTCTTTTTGGTGTTGCCACCCCAGTAGGTTGGACCCTTCCTCAACAATGTAAACCTTACCTAGGATGGAACGGTCTTTAAAGGTGATGTGGGAGTTCAACATACCCTTGACCGGAATAAGTCCTTTAGTGTAGCTACGAGGATTGATATCCGCCCCCAACAATTCTCTTTCATCACATATATTAACATTCCTAAAGTCAGATAAATTCATTAATGTGAATGGAGAACAAGAGTCTGCATACATTTTAACTAACTTCCCTTCAATTCTGACATCACATTGGGGATACTCTATTTGATTGATCTCTTCAGACTCTTTTATTTGGAATACAATTTTGTTAATGGACTGTACTTTTTTCTCTTGTGGACTTGAAGTGGAAAAATACCTCGGACTAGGACTATGGTAAAGCCTAGATAAATGGCCTTTTTTATTACATTTCCTGCACAAAGCTGAAATGGCAGGACATGTAGGGTTATTGGCCAGGTGATTATTGCTGCCACAACGGAAGCACTTGAGTTTGTTAGTAGCCGGAGGTTTGGATTTCTCCGCTTGGGAGTGTCTATCCCCTTTGATCTTTAAAACTTCTCCCTCCTCTGAGGCTTCCTCTATTTCAGATACTAAATTACCTTCAGTATTAGTGTGTTCCCCTTGACTATATTTAGGTCTTATTTCTTTTATGCATTTAGCTGTATGCTCTATGGATTTGGCTATTTCAATAGCTTCTTCAAGGTCTGGTTGTTTTTGGAGTAATTTCTCTTGAAGCAGGAGTGCCTTCACTTTTTTTTTTAAACTAAATAAAAGACCATTTTCTGAAGCTTAGAAGAATTTTCAATTGAGGGTACACAGCTATGTAAAATGAGCATTGGTACAGCTAATATGTTGCTCCTTTTAACAGACAAACGCTTTGGCTTTGCCAGTGTTTATCTGCCTTGACCGTGCAAATTCCAATATGGCAATCGATGCGTGACGATGCATGCATATAAAAGGGCAGCCATTTTGGAAAAACTTCTTATAAATAAAAGCCATTCTCAGCTGCTGGTCCTTTGCATGCATCGAAAAGCACCGACATTCATTTTGTCATATGTTTTAAGGCGACTTACCAGCCTGGTTGAAGGCCATTTTAGAAAAGTCATTTAAAACAAGATTTGGGAAAGGCAGTAGGCCTGGCTTTAGTGTCCTTTTGTACGCAAAACAGAGGTACGTGAAATAAGGTACAGAAAGTAAGAGGCAAAGCATCAGTCGATGCATAGAAATATAGCACAAACAGTCCGTGCGTATTCGATCAAGCCAGTGTGAATACGGTAGAAATTAAAGCCAGGCCTACTGGCTTTGCCAACTGTTGTCTTATTGTAGTGAACTCCTACCTCCTCATGCATGCTCACTTGTTTAGTGTGATCTTGAGGTGATTAACGCACTTTCACTTTCTGCTTTAACCAGCATATACCGAATAAAGGTAAAGAGAAAAAAGGGACAAAAGTACACCGTATTAACAAAGAGAAGGGAGAGTACAGGAGAATATGAATCAAGTGAGAAGGGTGACAAAAGTACTGTCAAGTGGAAGAGATAGATGAGCAATGGAAAAGTGCACTAGTAGATGATGTCAGGAGAATGGGAATAAGCCAAAGAAAAAGCAGAACAGCAAAGAAATCCGTCGCAGACATCTTGCTGACCACAGGTTCTGTATTTTGTCGTGTAGCATAGCGGTTTAAAGTACCTCCTGCTGAGACTAGTGTGTACCCTGCTCGTAGCAGAATAGAATTCTAGTAATATTTTTTGGGTGGCTTAATGTTGCTGCATCAGAGATGTTGAAGTAAATTACTGGACATATAAGGTTTGAATCTTGGTAAGAAAAATCAGTGGATTCATATGCCAGATACAGAGGGTATGTGTCGGGCGTGCTTTAAATAAACGGATCTCCTTTGCAACTGCAGGATTTTTAAATCACAGAGTGAAAAAAGTGGCAAATTAAGCAGACTGATAAATACCTACATTCCTAAGTTGTGTATTAAAACTCGCAGTTCCATAGACCGCTGTAGAAGTTCCAATTTGATACTCTCCTCTTGCCAATGCCGAGAAAATGTGAGTGAAAGTAACAGCGAAGAACATAGGTTTTTTTTCTAGATAACTAGTCCTGAGAATTGAAATCAGATTATTTGATGTGACAGGTGTCAGACAGTAATTAATGGCTACTTCAGAGACGACCATACAGAAATGTAATATTGTACGAAAAGTATCACAGTCAATGAGGAGCTTATTTTTCATGCCCACAACTTCTTAAATACATGCATTGATAAAACTGAACATACAGCTACCCGTGATCCCCTATTGAGGATTTGCAATCTTCATTAACAGGTGCGCACATTATGCGTCTCTTTATGGTGGACGTGAATAACATTGTTAGGTTATTCCTGGTACCATCTTTTTTCCAGTAAGAAACGTATTTAAATTAAAGGAATGTGTTCCATCCTTAGACATAATCATTCGATCCTGACACCAGCCCAGTGGCGGCAGCATGTTTACAGTTTAGGAAATTGCAGTAGTAGTGCAACCTTAGCCAGCTAAAAGAAGCATGCAGCGAGCTGCTGTTGGTTCAGCTTTGAAATAGAAGTCGCCCTGCATTCTTCCTTTCCGAGTGCAGCTTTTTTCTCTGAAACACTACTTGTCCAAGCATTGGCAAATATCTATGCAAAAGCTATTGGTTTTGCCAAGGTCGTTTAGCCATGTTGTACAGCAGCATGCCAAAAATATTAGTGGCATGTTATAGAGTAGAGTGGATAAAAGTGGCATGGAATGGAGTGGTGTAAAGTGGAAATGGAATGGAGTTGTGTGTAGTGTTATTTAGTGCTGTAAAGTGGAATGCCATTGAGTGGTTGGAAGTGGCATTGCATAGAGTGGTGTAAAGTAGAGTTGCATGGAGTGGGTTAGAGTGCCATGGGGTGGCGTAGACTGAAATGGAGTGACGTACAGCAGGGTGGTGTCTAATAGAGTGCCACAGAGTGGCATTTGTGGGGTGGAGTAGCATATAGTGACATTGTGTGGAGTAGCATAGAGCGCTGCTTTACAATGTGTCTAAAAAAGCACGGGGCAAGCAACACAAGGAAGGTGTGGGGAGGAGGTAGGGGACAGAAATACTGGACAGCGGCCGGCGGTAAGTAACACCAGGGAGGTGCGTGGGATGAGGTAGGCAGCAACAATGTACCCCTGGAGGAAGGCATGGGAAGGCAAGCAGCACCAGGGAGATGCGGGGGAGGGAGGAGTAACAACAGACAGCGGCAGAAGGGACCACATAGTGCCATGCAATCTTAGAGTGCATGTCGAAAAGAAGTAAACAAGTAGTAAATGGAGTAGCGTGTGGCCATTATAAGGACAATGACCCACAAGCAGGAGGCTTTGCTAGGTCCATGCCCAAAAGAGGCGAGCAGTCAGGAGTATGCAGTAGGTGTGACCAATAACAAGCAAGGAAACATGTGACGTGGAAGCCAACGAATGGTAAAATGGTAAGTATTGGTATGTAATGGGTGGGCTCTTAGCCCGTTTTGAGCTTCTTTTTTTTATAACAATACATATTGCTGACCGTGGTTGTGCACCGTTCAGAAGAAACCGAAAAATAAAGGGGGGTTAACAAAGGAGAATTGGTAGGGGGCAATGGATAAGTGGAAATGGAGCATAAATGTGAAAAGAAACAAGCAATCAAACAAGGGAGAGAGAAAAAAAATATGCACTCTCCAACATGCTGAATTTAACAGGTTTACTGTTACTTCTGTTTAGATTCAGTATCATTACAGCCAGCTGTGAGTATTATCACCTTCCACAAAGAATTGTCTGCACTGTTGAAGGAACAAGAAGTTATGAAAAGTGACAACCCCAAAATGCTTCCTGAACTGTATGAAAGTGGGACCCACATTATCCCGCTTGGTTCCAATTAAAAACTGCTTCATTGAGCAAAGATAGGGGTACGCCCCAGAGTGCTCAAAGAGCTGCTGTGGTCCTGCGCTGACATAACTGATAGCCAGTCTCCCAGATGTGAGGGGACATCGCCTGAAACTGCAGTTCTTACTCCAGAAGTTGTGGGTCTGCGTGAGACTTGTGAGTGAGTCTGCTAGCTTAGAGGAGAGGAGAGAGAGAGTCTTATCCAGGAGAGCTGTCTTTCTGAGGAGGAGAAGCCCACTGAGTCAGGAAGAGGAGCGGGCCACGAGACCCAGTTTTCATAAGTGAATGTGTCCGGAGGTTGACTTGTGTGAACCTGAGCGACTCCCATCCCTCCTGTTCAACGAAAAACCATGTTTGTCAACAAAGATTCACTTTAGTTCCCACTTCTGTGATCACCATTGAGCCAGAGCTCACTATACCTGAGGGGACAGATTCCCCACTACGAGTGATGGAGTTGTGTGGTCTTTGCGGAGCTGCTATACGTGTCACTGGTTGAAATGGAGAGGCCACAGAGACAAGCCTCAGTGACCACCTGCATGCTTGCTTACCCTGTGTAGAGAACATGGATGATCTGAGTGAGCACCGATGGCCAAGTAGCTAAAATGTTAGACTACTGGGTGGGACTTTGCACTATATCTGAATTCCACTAATCAGAACAAGCCGAGTTTATGGGCTGACCTATGGGTCACAGCCTATGGCAAAGCTGCTCCGTTATAACCATAGTAAGCCTGAGCTTAATTCAGAACTTTTCGTTTTACTGGATAGTGAACCCTGTAAACCCCATCATCCCAGTTGTGCTAGTTTTTCCTAATCTACTATATATCACGTTTTGGTGTGATTAAAGCACTTGTCTACTCTAAAAGAAATGCACAGAGTTGCAGATTCACTTATTATGGCTATGGTATGATTGTTGAGTTCAGAGTCTTCACCCACACCTCACACACTACATCCCTGAGACACTTTGACTACTCGCCCTCAGTACCATGAAAGTCAAGCGTGGTAGGGGTGTATCTGGCAGTTTGCAGTGTCACAGCAGGTCTGGTCACAGGAAATCAGTGGTATATGAATACACCCACCATTGTTGGGGGCCAGTAACTACTAAGTGTCCTCTAAACCCTCTCCCCCCCAAGAATATTTTGTTTCAGGTTCAATATCTTTGGGTTGCTTCCTCATCAGGTTCTCTTTTGGCTAATTCAAAACCTCAACTTGATTAACCTTCTCGAAATACGTTCTATTTTTAGCCTTCTTGGAGACTGCACTCTCACTTAAGATGCAAGGGAGGATGATAATAACCTACATTGCCTGGGTTTCTTAAAAGAACACATCGTTTTCCTCTCTATAGAATACTCATACAGGAGATACAAAGATTTGTTTCATAATGGCCATTAGGTCATACTATGATAATTCCAATTTAAGGGATGATGGGGAGGTAATGATGCTGTCCCCCTTTTGCAGTGGTTCCTTTATTGTCTTGGCTTGGAGATCCTCTCAATCATCAGAATAAGGCATTCACCAGTCTCTGATGGATAGCCTGAGGACGGAAGGGGACTAATTACATGACTACTAGATGTTGTTTTGGTCCTATGAATTTGAATGGTAGTACTGGGAAAGATAATTAAGCTGATGTATGGAAGCACTCAACAAAAACCTTATGAAGTCACCAACCAGGAAGCAGTTGTCTCCGATTGTTGATGCAGCTTGCCTTCCCACATGCCCAGGAGCGCCACTCCAACTGAGCCTGTTCCTCAGAGGTTCTCAGGGCCTCCTGAAGCCTACCACATTTGCAGGCAGTGCCACCAGCACCCCAGCCTTTCCAACATCTCCTATGCAAGCTTATGAGAGACGAGCACTAGGTCATGCTGAAAAGCACATGTGCAGCCATTCCTGACTCCAAGGATTCCACATGGACTAGGAGAATGGGACAGTGGGAATAGGTGTGGTTCACCTATGAGTGAAAAGTTATTGATAGCAACTTTACACATGTAAAGTTCATCTTAGATGCCATCAATCACTGTTTTCAGAGGGGGGAGACGTACGTCCACACTTGGATGTAAATTTCCAGTCAGAGATGATGAATGGCAAAAAAGTGTATATTGAGACATAAATGCAAGAGTAAGTTTACACATGAATAAACATACGCATGTAAATTTACCTTTGAGAATAGGGTCTACTACATTAGAGCAGACAACACCCCAGGCAAGCAATCGTGTATATTAAGTGCCTTTTCTATAAAGAGATGTTTCTTTGTGTAGGAAGCTGGCTTAGTATATGGTGCACACTTATTCAAGTGATGCACCCTACAGTAATCCTGGCAGCCCTTATGGTGATTTTAGTGGTCTTTGAGAATCATAGGAAGCTCTGAGTGGTAGCTGTGTACCCAACGGAAGTCAATAAAGAAGTCGCTGCTGCAGTTTTAAAGAAGCACTCTTCCCGGAGGACCATAAGAAAACCCTGTTGGAAAGCAGAAGGTTAGAGATCCATCCCACCCGTGGATGCCCCTGGAACCCGGTTACCTGCACCAGGGAAGTCAGGTGAATAGCGGTGAAGTGACGTCGGAACCTGCTTTAGACGACAGTGGGAGATTTCGACCAAGATGCCTCTGCAGAAGACTCAGAAGGAGTCCGGTGAAATCCAAGGGTGGATTTTGGTAGTCCAGGAACTGCAAGCAGAGAGTACGGAGTCTATGCCACTCGTAAGTGACCAAGAGGCACAGAAGCACAATGGCCACCGTTGTCGGGAGGTTCCGAAGAGACAAAAGTGAAGTTTTCGCTGCAGTTGTGAGGACTTGGCGATGCTGAGGAAGACCAGGAGCCATGTACAAGCTGTCCCACGTAGGATGTCGGTGTCTGGGTGGTCAATGTCCGGCGGGCGCACCAAGAAGCCTTGGTTGCCGTGACTGATGTGGAGAGAGAAAAGATGCTGACATTGGGACTAGCAAGGTCCAAGGGACTCACCAAGTGTAGGAGAGTCAGAGCAGGGCTGAGTAAGCGAGGGAGACCACTGAAGCAAGAGAAGACCCTCAGGAGGACCCACAGGCCGAAGGCACAGGAGTTGCAAGAGGACCTCGGGCAGTTCAACTAAGATGGAGGCCCACGTGCAGAGGATGCAGTGAGGATGCTGGAGCTTCTTGTAGCCTGAAGATCTCTAGAGTGCAGAGCCAACAATCATTGGTAACAGCAAGTGGACGCAGTGCACAGGGATTTGGTCTCATCGGCCCGACGAGGTATACTTTCCTCAAAATTGCTGAGAAAACAGGTCAAGCCTCTAGGGAGTTGTGGAGCCATCACCTATGTTCCTGGGCCTCGGACAGTCCGTGGGACGACAGGAGCAGCAGACTGCAACTTTGTTGCAGTACCTGCAGATGCAGGGGAGTGGTGACTCCTTCATTCCAAGGGAGATTACTTCGAATGTCCGTGATGCCCACAGGCCATCTGGAGAACCTGGATGAAGCACAGACACATATGACGCCCAAAACCTGAAGAACAGCAAGACCAGGAGCAGCAGGAGTTTTCCTTGATGCCGTCTCGGTTCGAGTTAAAGTCCAGTGAACTCCAAGTGTCCAGATGGTCGAAGAGTGTCTTGTATTCAGAGGTGAGTCTTGTTCCATGATGAATCTGAGGACCCACCAACAGGGGAGCCCTTAACTACCCTAAGGAAAGGGTTGGAACACCTCGGGCGCCCTCCCAGAGGAGGGGCTGGACAGAGGGGAGGCTACTCCCCAGTCCTTCGTCCAGTTTTTTGCCAGAGCGGAAACCAAGGGTTCCTAAACTGGCTCAAACCAGTATGCAAGAGGTCACCAAATGTGCCCTCAAAGCAGTCTGGTGGTGCTGGCAAGTGCCCCCACCCTAGCCCAATACACTAAGTCCTGTCTGAGAGGTGGTCACACCTCCCTGTGACAGATAACATATGTTCTACCTTCCCCTGCTCGAGCTCGGCAGTAGGAGGGCAAAATCAGGTCTGTAGTCGGCAGCAGCACTAGCTTGCTGGCAGACCCTGAAAGGCTGTTACAAAGAGTAGAAGGGGGGCCTCTAAAGAGCCCTCCAGTACATGGGATCAGACTTCCAGCACCTGAATCGGTATTGGGGTATGATTCCAACATATTTGATACCAAACATGGCCAGGTTCAGTGCAGCTATGATATAGTCGGACATCTCGTAATGAGTGATGTCTACTAAATATCTTACAATGGCTGACCGCACTTACAATGCCTGGAGAATTGACTTCGGGGTTTGTAGGGGTGTCCTGCTCATGCAGGGGCACCCTCACACTCGTAACCAAGCACCCCTCCCTCAGGACTGATGAGCCTACCATAGGGGTGACTTATAGGTTTTAAGTGCAGTGACCTCATATATAAGGAAACGTATATCTGATGTGATAGGAGCAAGCACCAGCACACACAGGCTCCAATGGCAGGCCTGTAGGCACATTTTAAGTGGACTTCCATGGGTGGCACATTGCATGCTGCAGCCCATGAGAGACCCAGGTATACCTATTCCCTGGGTACATTAGTACCATATACTAGGGTCTTATAATGGTATCCCAGAAGCCAATTGTGGAGGTACCGAAGAACATACCAAGCCAATTTAGGGGAGAAAGCACAGATGCTGGGGTCCTGGTTAGCAGGAACCCAGCAGACTAAGTCAAAAACAAATTGACACCAGGCAAAAAGTGGGGGTGTCGATGAAAGCAGATTCTACTTTTCTACATAGGGTTTTTCATGGGTTTCAATTCCTAACAACTCAGACGTTTAACCTTCACATTTCGATAAACTGTCTAGCCTCAAATTGAGTAACAGTAAAACCTGTTATTTACAGCTACTTGTCACTGCAAAATGTGGAAGTAGCAGCTATATAAAGCATGTTATTTTTACAAGTTAGTCCATAATATTTACAGATGGAATCACCCTTCTAAGTCTTTAAACACTGAAGGGGCTTGATGGTCTAGTACTTCAGTACTCTGATATGTGAACAATACAAGAACATGTATTTAACCATCTAGTCACAGGTTAATACCGTGAAGGGTCCACTCAGCCGTTTATCCATCTCATATGGATAAAAGGCGTACCACTGAGATAGGTGACAGTACGTATCTCAGATATGCCACCACTTTGGCAGTGATCAAGCACTTTACAAAATAGACATTTTGTAATTTTTTTTAAATGTTCATCTGTCCTATCATGTTTTTTTTTAATGCATTGTTAAATCATCAGAGCCTCTATAAAAAAACCGTGGCTATGCATTAATTTGTGCCCTTCCTGCTTTTTTTCAATCACTTCAAAAGTGTGAACTTGTGCAGAACTGCTGCTGCAGTGAAGGGTCTGCACCTTCAAAGTGACAAGGGAATATCTGACTATCACATATCCACAGTTTTTGTTCTTTGGAGCATTGATGCATTAGCGTTCTGCAAAGGACAAAGGGGTAGAAAACATATAATTCAGCATCTCTCCATGCTGCTGCTAAGCAAATGACAGGACGTGTGTCACAGTTGCAGTCTGACTAACAGTGTAGGGCCTATAACAACCAGTCCTCATGTGGGTCAGGCTATATGGTTTTAGGCCATATTAAAGGCACCTAAACGTCAGTCCAACTGTAACTCTGACACAAGGCCTGACAGGCAGCAGGACATAAGTAAAGCTGAGTAAGTATATAAAGAAGACTTTAATGTTGCTGGTATGTGTGTGCAGACAAGTACATATGTGCGTGTATGCATGAGGGAGATCATGTGATGTGTCCACCCTTCCTCCGCATGTTTGTGCCCACTCCTGTTATAATGTTTACCATATCGATGGTAATTCTTGTCATATTGTGGACATCCCTGACATGATGGTGCCTTCCTATAGTATATTTTTGGCCCTGGTATGCTGATGATAATTCTTGCTATACTATGGGTACACAAGGCCTGACAATCTCTCATTTGCATATAATACTGGCCATGCTACATTTTGGGCATCCATTGAATGACACAGTGATAAATGGGCATGCAATGTAGAAAATAGCCCTATGTCATAGTATTACATGTGTGTACTTGGTGAACCTCACACAGTGCTGTTTGGACACAAAACATGTATTTGCTAAAAAAAAAAAAAAAAAATTGTATTAAAGGAAGAAAATTCATTTTTTCATGCTCTGATCAGCTTTTGTTTTGGTAAATTGAGTTTATTTTTCGAAATTTAAAATCTTGTATTTTATTGCAAAATGTGTTAATTTTTATATCTATACTACTATTATAAAGGAAGAACTTTGAACCTTTGAGGCGGGTAAACTCGGGAACTACAGCGCCAATCCACACACCCGATACATCGTTGTAATCGTCAGGGTGTGCAGATGGACATAGGCTATATAAACTTAATAAATATACGTAATTTCAAAATTTTACCCCCAAAAAAAGTAGTCCCTTGGAAGAAGCGCCGGCCGCGACGTGCGTGCTGACGTTAGGAGCGCTGGGAGGAGCGGCGTACAGTAGCGCGAAGAGGACCGGTGGACATGAGCGTGGGGAGGAGCAGCGCACAGGGGGGGGGAGCGGCGGACAGGCGGTGAGGAACGGCGGACAGGCGGTGAGGAGTGGCAGACAGGTGGTGAGGAGCGGTGGACAGACAGTGAGGAGCGGTGGACAGACAGTGAGGAGCGGTGGACAGGCGGTGAGGAGTGGCGGACAGGCGGTGAGGAGCGGTGCACAGGCGGTGAGGAGCGGCGGACAGGCAGGGAGGAGCGATGAGCGGCGAATGAGGTAGGTTATTTATTTATTTATTTGGGAGCGGGCAGCGGCGGCAAAATACGAAAGCAAACGTTACATTAAATGAAGCAAAAATGACAATCGTGAGCCAACAAAATAAAAGAGGAAGCAAACGGTGCATTACAAAAGTGAGCCAAACTGTGCCTTACAGGAGGAAAAAGTGACGTGTGAAGGTTACAAAAGCGTACAAAGTAAGCAAACGTTACTGTAAATCAAGCAAAAATGACAATCGTGAGCCAACAAAATACAAGAGGAAGCAAACGGTGCATTACAAAAGTGAGCCAAACGGTGCATTACAGGAGGAAAAAGTGACGTGTGCAGGTTAAAAAAGCGTACAAAGTAAACAGAGGTATAATACTGCATTACAGGAGGAAAAAGAGACGTGTGCAGGTTACAAAAGCGTACAAAGTAAACATAGAGGTATAATACTGCAATATATGGAGGAAGGCTCCGGGGGACCCACGGACAACGTCGGGCCGGGCGGGGGCCCTGAAGCCTAATTGCTCCCGGACAACGTCGGGACGGGCTGCTAGTATCATACATAAAAAATATTGTTTCGAGTCGAAATTACTGCATTTGCAAATATATATATATATATATATATATATACACGTCAACTGGACTAAGGACACATCGTATTTCTTTTTGAGAACAAAGAGAGAGAGAGAGTGTTTTTTAATTTGCCTTCTATTAGAACTGTTGAATAGGCAAGATAGTACTGCCTCACGAGAGGTGACACCGCGAGTGGGTCATGATGCAGCTCCCCTCCTGTAACAATGATGCATATATCGGTCTTTAATGTACTGATAAGTGACATCTTTCCTCCGAATAATAACTCTAGTTGCTGATGGATATTGGACTGGATTTGTGGAGATGTGTGTGGACTGGGAATGATCTGTCGGTGTGGGATTTTACAGACCGATCAGGGGCGCTGCTTCCATTTGCTCAGTGGCACTGGGGCCCAGAGACAAAGACGCTCCACTGAACCCTAATTACTCCACGAGCATCCTGACCCCCTCACAGTGTCCCCCTTTATGAGTGAGTACTATCCCCATACTCAACGGTTCTAATAAATGGCAAAACTTTACAGTCCTCTATCTTGAAAAGGCATGGTCAAGTGTTTGCCGACCATGGGGCAAGCACAGGGCATAAAGACTTCCCCCCCCATCACAACTGAGAACTGAGCTTTCGGGCTAGCATTTGAAAGGGGGAAGATACAGACACTGTAATGGAAAGAGGTGAGTTTGGCGGTTAATCATGGATGAAGGCAGTTGCTTCTGTTACCCTGGCCAACTGCAAGAATTTCATGACCCATAGGTACCTACATGGACATGACTTCTTTGAGGTTATTGAGTTGACTAGACCGTTTGCAGGTCTTGTTGGTAATTGGGCTGGTTCCTCTCCAAAGTAAGCTATTCAGCACCCAATATTCTGGTTGGTTACAGCAGGCAGCATCTCCAGACATAGGCTTTAAGATAATGGCAATCAGCAAATGTGTCATTGCATTGGGGTACAGAGACCAGTGGAATTCACACAGTGTGTGAGTTACTGGATCTAGGGGAGGCAGTATTTATCTACTTTCGAAGGTACATGTGGGTGAGCCAAGATCAGTTTTGTTTAAAACTTCTTTCGTTCCTTGGTAAGTGCTTCTGTGACACCTGACCTGTCTTTGCAGGTAGAAGGCCCATGCAGGCCCTTCTGAACTGATTGAGATCAGTATGTATATTATACACAGGCTGATGCAGCCACAGAGCTCATGTTGCTAGTAACAAAAAACATAGGAAAAGCAATTGGGTGGAGGTTGTTACACTGAACACGGTGCAGACATAGACGTATTCCTGAACATGAAAGGGGTGTGAAACCCACCACTATTCACAAGGTACCCTTAATTCGGGTATATAAGCACTTACAAAATAATGCAGACGGGTTGTCATATACAGCATTAACAAAGGCATACAGCCTACATGGGGAAAATGGCCTCCCCATAGGCGCCTGACTGGGCGCCATCCCGACCAATCACAACGCTACCATTGTGATTGGCTTAGGGGAGGGGAGGGAGGCTGCCTGCTTCCTGTTCTGACGATCAGTGAAGACGCAGGACCTGGGAAAGGTACGTTTTATTTTTTTTGTTATTATATATACTCCCCTCCCTGCGCGCCCTCGCGACCACTCGCCTGCCCTCCCTACCCCACGTGAACCTGCTCCCACCCCCCCCACTCATGAGCCATACCGGCGGCAACTGTACAACAGTGGAGCTGGATGAATCATTAGTGCAGCTCCAGTTACATCAAATACAGATAAAGTGAACTAACTGTACAGGAAAACTTTCCAAGACCTCTTACAGGGCCCAAAGTGTAGTATACCCTCTATGCAGATGACCTGGTTCTTTTTATTGTCGAAATATACACAGGAAGTAGTAGGGGGACTAAGGGACAGTTTTTTAAGACCGGAGCGGATATATTCCCCAAATACAATTGTTACAACACAACAAAATATCCACAGGTCTAACAAGCTTAATAAAACACCCAGGTGGTTACACTATTTCTGGCCAGTTACGTATAAACAAAGAGTTCTAAGTGAGACATTCCTCTCTGCTCTGCCTTCTGGGTTTAGAGGATGAACACTTTCTCAGCTGTTCAATAAGAATGAGCAACTGCTCAAATGACCATTGGAAGCTGCCTTATCAGATATCGCACGTTGAATAGAACTGACTCTTATTAACATAGGCAGTATAGTTGTAACAGACTCTTTGGTATTTTTCATGTCTGAAAATTATTTCCTATATTTTCCCTTCTTTTAGAGCAGGGCCTCACGTCCTGAGCTGTAGCCAGGTGAGGTGAGGCTGTTTTCTCGTGATTTACGGGTTAGCGAACTTTGCTAAATAATGTTCAGAGTACACTGTATAGGTACAAGTCACGATGGGTACTTATGACCCAAGTGCCAGACAGACTACACAGCACAAGCATGCGACCTTTTAGTTATCACAATAATTTTGGTGTCATTTCTTTCTTTTTAGGTGTTATCAACATACTGTAATCAACTGAGAACCAAGACAACAAGTTTTGTAGGTTGTATTTGTTCCAACCCAAGTTTTGATAAACACTTCACTGATTCACAAAAACGCAGTAGCATAATACATCCAGGTCCTGAGGAAGGTCACTATCCAACAGTGATCATAATGGCCAAAACATGTAGACCTTGTTTCTGGACAAATGCAGTCAATATTTTATAACTGTATCTGCACTGTTTTTAATTTTGACAACAGGAGATAATAAATAAACGTTTTCCCTCTCCTGTTAGCCAATTTTAGATCACACATCACTTTTCACAATATTGCACTGCGCCCATCACTCCTAAAAATGAAAACTCTTCACATCTGACAGATTTTAGGGAATCCAATTTACTGAATAACATCATAAAACATCCCTGAGCTCCTCCCTTGCAGTGAGGGGGTTGTAGCCCTTGGCTGCACTAGGCTTTGCAGCCAAGAGCAGAGATGATGAAGCATGCCGCTCCGGTGGGTGATGGGATTCCGACCTTCTTAAAAGATTCCCCTTAAGTACAATTAAAGGTCTTGCTTGTGCTATATGTCTTTTGAGCTTTATAAAGCTTGTTAGACCCGCAGATATTTTTTTGTGTTGTAATGATTCTTTTTCAACTGAAAATCAATTTTCAGCTGAGCCCAATGCACCTATTTTACTATGCCCCCAGAGTTCTGCACCATAAGTAGCAGCTGCTACTGCCCGGGCTCTTCAAACTTAAAGACTTGATAAATCATTACTGTAGAAAACTGGACTTCTCTTTGCAGATGTCCCCCTCACCCCCCCCCCCCCCACACTTTCTGCCCCCATTTGAACTGCTAGATGCTGTTTTTTGAGTCTGAAAGTGCACTGAATCCTGCTAACCAGGTTTTGGTGCTCTTTCCCCTAAAACAAAATGCTTAGTGAAACCCAATTGGCAAGAACTTTAGCACCCCTGTAAGTCCCTGGTAAAATGGACACCTGGTACCCAGGGCAGGCGTACTAAAGAGGGTCCCTATGGGCTGTAGCATGTATTATGCCACCCAAAGGGATCAACACAAAAACCATTGCAGGAGGCATTAGATGGTGCAAACCATTTTGAAAACATGACATGGCACACTCCCTGTGTGTCATGCCAAGATTCACTGTATATGCTAGATGTAAGTCGTCCCTACAGCAGGCCTTAGGGCCCTAAGGCAGGGTGCATTATATTGTATATGAGGACATATCGACATGAGCAGATATGACCTTGTGATGTCTGGCTCCATTGTGATAACATTGCATCTGATCAGGAAGCCATCTAAAGTATATGTACTGGGCACTGGTCATTACAAGTTACTCACCTACATATTGGCTACATTGAAAATAATTGTGTTTCGCATCAAACACCTCATCTGAATAAATCTGTACTGATGGCAGTACTGGATTTATTATGACATGCACCCAGAGGGCACATTAGAGGTGCCCCCTGAATCCTACCAGTCTTTTAGTGTGCTGGCTGACTGGACTCTTTTAGCTTGCCACTACAGACACGTTTCTGACCCCCTTCCTCGGGAGAGCCAATGCTCTCAGAGGTCAGGAACAATGCCTGCTCCAGTGGAAGGTGATCACATCTCTTCCAGCAGGATGGCTAGTGATTTAGCATATCAAGGCCAGAGCTTCAATGCCAAGAAAGGCTTTCACCGTTTTGAAAAGGGTGAAACTAAGAACTCTGGATCAGGGTTATGCCCACTCCTTACAGGAAGTGGTTCTACAGGGGGTGTAGTTATCCGAGGGGTAAGTAGCCTATCATTGGCTAATACCCTAAATTCCCCTTAAATACACTAAAGCTGTTCCCCAGGAACTAGGGGGCATATTTACAAGCCCCTATCACCACCACAACGTCACTTTTCACTACGTTGTTGTGGCGATAGGGGCTTCGCCTTATTTACAATGCAGTGTTAAGCCACTCAACATGGCTTAACGCTGCCTTGTAAATATGGTACCCTTTCACACTAGACTTAGCGTGAAAGGTGAGGGCAATTGATGTTGCCGTGGCCATTCCACTGCAACACCTATTGATTTTGATGCTGCCCCATATTTACAAGGGTGGCGTAAAGATGGGGCAGCGCCAAAATTAAGATCAGGGAAAACCTGTTCTTATCCTGGCACAACGAGGAGAAGTATTTAATTTCTCCTTGTTTTTGCTGTTTCCATGTGTGCTGTGTTGTGCAGCACACATGGAAACAGCAAAACGCCATTGATTGTTTATGTGCAGGAAGGTGTCCCTTCCTCCACTTAAACAATCATTAAAAAAAGGACGTTTTGCAACTTCTATGTGTGCTGCATTAAGCAGCACACATAGACGTTACAAAACGCCGGGGGGCGTGGCTAGCTAGCCATCATGGCGGACGCGCTTGTGTAGAGCTCCGCACTACGGCCCCTGATTATCCTGAATCCCTACCTGCCGGAGGTGTTCCCCAGGCCCGTGCTGTCGGGGACCGGTGCGGGGAAGTGGCAAGGAGCCTCGGGAGTCCAGCAGACTCTGGGCCGGGACCGCAGGACAGCGAGCGGCCGATGGTGGCGGGGCCTGTGGCGGAGTGGCGCGGGGCACCGGCGGCTGGTGTGCGGTGGCCGCGAGAGGCTGGACACTGTGCTGACACCCAAGCTAGCCTGAGGTGAGGGGGCATCAGCGCTCCGGCCACGGAGACAGGCGGAGCGGCAGCCTGTGACGGCCGGCGCGGCACTCCGGGCGGCCGCGGCGGAGCTTGTGGCTGTGGGACGGAGCTGCCATTTGCTGCCTGGGGCTGGGCGGGCCTTCCTCGCACGCATCCACTGCAGGGGGGCCGACCCTGGAGATTGCCCGGCAAGGAGTGAATACTGAGGACCGAGAGGAGCCCTGCGAGAAGCCCTGAACAAGGGGATCAAACGGCCGCCTACAGGCCCCCTGCGGGCGCCTTCACCGAGCGCAGACTGTGCAGAGGAGGCGGCCCCGGGGCCCGACAAGCTGCGCTGCTCCTGGGCTGACGGCGCTGGGGGAGACCGGCCCCTGGGGACTGGCCCGACGCAGGCAGCGGCGGACTCGGGTAGAGGTGGAAGTGAGGACTGAGGAGCGGGCCCTGAGGTGCCTGTGAGCGTCGTGCTGGCTGGGGCTGGGCACGAACACTGGGCCGTACTGCATGCCTGACGCCCGGCACGGTGGGCTCCGGGCGCCATTTTGGAGGGGATGTTGGCGCCATTACTGCAGCAGTCACTACCAAGGCGGCCATCAACGGATGCACGCTGGACGGCACGCCTGAGGACAGTGCCCGAGGACGGGGCTCCCGGAGGTAAGCCAGGGGGCCCCGGCCAGGGCAGCAGGCGGCGGGCATAGGCTTTGGTGGCCATTGTGGTTGACACTGCCGTCCCCCCTGAAGACAGTGTGCTGAGGCCTGGGCTAGCGGCCAGGCTAACTGTGTTTCCCCGTGCTGGTGCCTGCTGAGGTGAGAAGTGAGAGGGACCATCGGCGGTGAATACCCGGGGGGATTGCATCGACGGGGGGGACCTCGGCCACTGGAGGCGCCCGGAGGAGGGAGCTTTGCCGCTGGAGGGCGGGGCGGGTTCCCCACTGAATTGCGGCGCGTCGACTGGCCTGACGCTGTGGACAACTGAGAGGTGTGCGCGGACTGTTATGCACTGAACCCGCCCTGTGCTGCCAATCGGCTTGAACCAGAGGATCCCTTAGCGGGGGCGAGGAGCAGGGAACCGGTGAGGCGCACATCCCATGGAGGTTCTTGTGGGGACAGAGCGCCCGGCGACGGAAGGCCGTTGGCTGGAGTGAATGCCTTCGGCGCAACAGCTTGCGATGGGCAAACTACGAGATAGGTCCCAGCAGCGGCAGCAGGTTGCGGCGGGCCTGGGCTTGCCACATGGATCCCATGGTGGAGGAAAGGGCCTGGCGACGGCCCTGGAGGCCAAGATGGACTCGGTGCTGGCGGCGGTGGAGCGCATAGGTAACACGCTGGAGCAGACTAAGACCTCCCTCGAGGCCCGCATAGACAAGGTGACATCCGACTTCACGCTGCTCCACGCTGATCATCGAAAGTTGGCAGAGTCGGTAGTTGAGCAGCGCCAGTCGTTCCAGGAGCTACAGCCGGTGGTGCAGCAACACACTGCGGCACTCCAAGATGTTCTTGACAGGGTCCAGGTGCTGGAGGACCTCGTGGAAGACGCGGAAGGCCGCTCTCGGCGCAACAACGTCCGCATGGTTGGACTGTCGGAAGGGGAAGAGGGGAAAGACCCGGAGCGCTACACGGAATCCTGGCTGAGAACTCTCCTGCCTCCGGAGGTGTTGTCCCCCCATTTCGTCGTGGAATGGGCCCATAGGGTACCAGCGCAGAAGCCTCGACCAGGAGCCCGACCTCGCCCGTTCCTCTTCAAGCTGCTTAACTATCGGGACAGGGACGTGGTGTTGCGGGAAATCAGGAAATTGGACAACCTGAAGGTGGGGGAACAGCCGGGTGATGTTTTTCCCCGATTACACGGCAACGGTGCAGCGACGGAGAAGCCCGTTCCTAGAGGTTAAGAAGCACCTACGGGAGTTGGGCCTGTCGTACTCCTTGCTGTTCCCATCTCGGCTCCGAGTGATCACAAAGGAAGGGGCTCGCTTCTTTGATGCAGCGTCAGATGTCTGGGACTGGTTGGAGGACACGGGGCAGTGGAAGGGTACCCGACCCGAAGCCGCGGAGGGAGGGGGTGAATGGTGCCAGCAAAGGTCGAGGAAGCGCAGGAGGAGGGGAGCCGAGCGCGGCCCGAGTGCTGGCCCAGCGGCACCCAGCCCAGAGAACATGAGGCGTGAGAGGCAAGAAGCACTTGAAGCGGTTGTCAGCTTGGGACCACCGCAGGGGGTGGGCCGGCCGCCCTCACAGACACGCAGCGAACCTGACACAAGCAACCCGTCATCCCCACTAACTGTGACCTCTGACGATGTGCTTATGCCTGTAGTAGCTCCACAAACTGCTGATCTCCTTATGTACGAACACACTAGGGTATACATCTGGGGGATGGCGCCAGACAGGATGGCACTGACCATTTCCCTACTGCACAGGGTGCTGCGATAGGTGGCGTTTCTTACACACACACTGTCCACGCTGCGCAGCGCTACCTGATGGCGGTACAACTTACAGACCGCGCCTGGTGGGCGCTATGCGACTTCCTCCCTTACAGGCTCCCCGTAGGCATCTCGCGCCGGCCCGCGTGGCAGTGGGCTTTAGACACTGGCATCACCTCCGCGCAGTAAGGACCACCATGCTAAGGGGGCCGATCAATGACTATTCGGCAGCACACACACCCAGACAGCGACCACACTGAGTTAAGCTCACACTTGTGAGGTGGATCTAGTTACAGTTTGGACGTATGCCCCGGTTGGAACGCACCCTTCATGTTCTATTGTTCGTATTAGTTCACAGGTTTTCAATGCGGCGCACTGACCTCCCCCTTCTCGCTTGCACCTGAGAGGCCCCTCTTGCGGCGCTCCCCTGCCCCCGCGCGCGAACGCACCAGACTCATGATGCACACTACTATAGTGACATGGAATATTTGAGGTATGCATACCCCGTCTCGTCGTTATGCAGTGTTCTCCTACCTCCAACGGCATGGGGTAGGCATTGCCCTGCTCCAGGAGACGCACATGACCCTGGTCGAACTGGACAAACTGCGCAGGCGCTGGAGGGGACAGTTATTCGGGACCACCCTCTCTGCCCATGCGCGCGGTACACTAATTTGGGTACGGGTGTCCCTTTCCAATGTACGGAAATGTTGGTAGATCCTGCAGGCAGGTATACTCTGGCGCGGGGGCGGTTGAATGGGCAGGAACTCTTGCTGGGCTCTCTCTATGCACCAAATACAGACCAGCCTGCTTACCTAGAGAGCCTCAATCACTTACTGCATCCATACGCTGGGCTCCCCTGGCTAGTTGGTGGGGATTTCAACATGGTGCTAGACCCACACCTGGACCGGTCCTTCCCCCCACTTAGAGCCACAACAGTAGCGTCCACGGCGCATGCAATCCGGGATTGGTGCACGCACTGGGGGGTGTGTGACCTGTGGCGAGTGCAACATCCAGCTGACAGAATCTATTCCTTCTATTCCCCAGTCCACGATTTACACGTCCGCTTAGATCGTATAATAGGCACCCAGTCATTGCTCCCACTCCTGGCGCAGTCGGACTACCTTGGGCGGACACATTCTGATCACAATCTCCTGAGGCTCGTGATCAGTTGGGTGGCAGACAGGCCTCCTGTACACACGTGGAGGCTGCAGCCTGCTGCCCTCGAAGATGCCGAATTTAGGTCCTCGCTAGGCACAGCCATCCTAGCCTACTTCGAGGCCAATGCAGGAACGGCGAGCAACACACTGGTGGAGTGGGAGGCACACAAGGCAGCCATACGGAGACACTGCATGGGGGCCATGTGGGGCATACGCAAAACTTTGGAGGTTTCCCTGACAGGGCTAGAACGGGAACTTTTCCGTTATGAACGGGAGGGAGAGGGGATGGGGGAGCACGCTACCACACTAAATGCCTTGCGAGATAAACATGCTATACTCATGGAACAATTGCGATGCCATAACTACGCGCCGCACACGGCCAGAACGCATGCTCGAGCGGACAGAGCGGGCCGGCTGCTCACCTGGCTGTTACAAAGGGAAGGGCGCGGAACCCCCATTGGAGCGCTGCAGACAACAGGAGGGGTCATAGTATGCACACATCGCGAAATTCATTGCGCCCTCACTGACCATTACAGACAACTCTACAGGTCTCGCGGTACAGGCACACTGCAAGCGCTAGATGCGTTCCTAGATGCAGTTACCCTGCCTGTGGCTACTGAGGAGCACGGAGGTGCATTGAACGCCCCGCTCACGATAGACGAGGTGGGGGATGCAATCAGGGACATGGCGGCCTGCCCTCCGAATACTACAAGGCACACCGAGACATACTGGCTCCCTTTCTCCTTCAGCTGTACAACGCCGCCATAGATGACGGCTCGTTCCCCCCATCCTTACGGGAGCCGTTCCTAGTCTCCCTCCCCAAGCCAGGCAGAGACCCTACGGCCCTGGGCTCATAAAGGCCACTAGCGATGCTCAACACGGACTATAAAATCTTTGCGAAAATTCTCGCGGAGCGTCTTGCGGCGGTGGTCCTCCACCTAGTACACCCTGATCAGAATGGGTTTGTGCCGGCACGATCCACGTCCTTAAAACTTAGGAGGTTCTTCAGGGTGGCGGCTGGGGCGGCAGCGGAGTGGCCTAGGGCGGGTTCCTGCAAATGGTACAGCTCCTATACACAAACCCCGTGATCAGAGTACGGCTAGGCCCATACATTTCTGAGTCGGTGGCGGGTTGCCCCTTGTCCCCGTTATTGTTTGCGTTGGCTGTGGAACCGCTGGCGACGGCCATGTAGCAGACGCTGGGGGCGGGAATACTCCTGGGGGACGCGACTCATCAGGTCTCGCTCTACGCGGATGACCTGCTGGTGTTCGTCTGGGATGTGGCGTGTATTCCGGAGCGCCTGGCACAGATGTTGGAACAATTTGCAGTTGTTTCGGGGCTCCGGGCGAATGCAAGCAAATCCGGCCTCTATGCATTCAATGCGGCTGTCGAAGACCCGGGGTACTGCCTGGGTGGCACGAGGGTCCAATGGCAAGCTAACACCTTCAAGTATCTGGGCATTCAAATCTACCGACAGCCAGCAGATCTCCTGGATGGGAATTTGGGCAAGGCGGTGACGGCCCTTAGGTCTCAGATACGTTTCTGGAACTCTCTCCCATTGACCACAACAGGTCGTGTGGCCCTCGCCAAAATGACCATGCTTCCCCGACTCCTGTACTACTTTGTTAACCTGCCTCTCTATGTGCCGCCTTCATTCTTCTCGCCGTTGCATGGGATGCTGCGGGACTTTATCTGGGGTGGGTCCCGGCATAGACTGGTGCTTGCAAAGCTGTATCTACCGACGGACGGTGGAGGGCTGGCTTCGAGCACTATTACCCAGCTGCGCAGCTGCAATGGATTGCTCGCTGGTTGGCGGATAAGGGCAGAGAGGATACCGCCACGACGGAGCCCCCGTATTCCCTGGAAAGGGTCACTAGGCTCTTTCATCCCCTGGAGGTGCCCGTGAGGCCTGCTACGCTGCTGCTGGCAGTAGCGTACAAATGCTTTCGCAGGGCCTTATTCCTTACCCGACGGGTTCATGCATATGCGCCTGCGGTGCCCCTGGAGGCTTTCATAGGCGGAGCTGGAGTCCTCGCGCGGCCGATGCTGGAGCGCTGGAATGAGGCTGATATCCAGACAATGGGGGACCTCTTCAGAGACGGGGCACTGGTGGCGTATGAGACGCTGGTTGCTGAGGATGGACTCCCGCTCGGGGAGTTCCTCCTGCACCGAGCCATAGTGGCTAAAATGACAGCCCGATGGGGGGACATATCTTCAGAACCCCCACAACATTTAATCATGCAATACCTGCACATCATGGGAAAGGGCAGGCACCTGATACGCTGGTTTGCGGGGTCGTTGAGGGTACATACAGCGGTCAGCTTGGTTCCGTCACGTGGCAAATGGGAGCATGACCTGGGCAGGCAGTTGTCTGACAAAGAATGGGACAGGGTCCTTCGGAGTCCGGTGCGAACCCCAGAAACCTGCGCTTCCACCAGATACAACTTTATGTTGTTCACAGGGCCTACCTCACCCCAGGGCTCATTAATAGATACTTCCAGTGCACAGATGCGTCCTGTCCCAGATGCGACGAGCTAGATGCGGGGGTCCTTCACATGCTGTGGAGTTGCCCCAGGTTGGGCTCCTACTGGAGTGTGATTGGTGCGCGACTGTACAGGACGCGTTATACCCCTGGATTGGCCGGAGTATATTCTACATTTATTTCGCAGGCTGCCTAAGGATAAAGTGACCTCTAGATTCCTAGACCTAGGGTTGATGGTGGCTACTCACGAGGCACTGGAAGGCGCGCGACCCGCCACATGTACAGACGTTGACCTCCTCCTTTCTGGCATGGGCACGAGCGGAGTGGACGGCCTTGCGCAGGGAGGAAACAGTGGGGCTCCGTCTGACGCCAATGGCTGACAGTTGGGAAGTCATGCTTAGAGCTTTGTGGCAGGTAGGCGAGACTAGGGACACAGGAGGGAGTGGAACCTAATCAGTGCCCATAGAGGGCGGGGTGTGCAAAGTAGCGTGTTTCCCCCCAGACGTTCTACAGACCGTCGACACTCTACATCAGAGGTACGCAGGTCCAAGGAGCGGACCTAGCAATGTCCGGGGTGACGCTGTACCCGTGGGGGGGGGGGGTGGAGCTGGGGGCGGAGATAGGATAGGAACACACCAATCACATTGCAGGATTGTGCTTCCACACCATTGGCCCTGCTTTATGGAATAAACTTCCAACAGATGTGAGAGTGACCACCAACCATCTGTCCTTTAGAAAGGCATTAAAAACTCTCCTCTTCCAGGAAGCATCTCAGTCCTATTAATATATCTCATTGACTTTGTTAATGTTCTAGCTGGCAAAGCGCGGAGATACCCTTACGGGATTGAGTCCAGCGCGATATAAGAAATTAAAATAAATAAATAAATAAATATGCAACTTTATCAGTGCTTATGCCGCTTCTGTTCATTACATGCTTATTTTACTTTATTGTTGATTTGTAGTTCTTGTATCAGTGTCAAAGTTGTGCGTAACACTGGTGTAGAGAAGATCCACCCTGTATATTTTGGTGACATGCATCCGCTTGGCGTGTGGGCGGTCACAGATTTATCTCGTGGCCGCTGCCCGGCAACCCCTGATTTGACAACAGTATGCGGGACAATCCTTTCCCACTCCACACAGAGACTTGAATGCCTACATGGGAGGTGTTTGGACTCTTGAATGATGCCTGGCATACCTGCTTACTGTTTGCTTATTGTTGACTTGTCTAGTACAATGCGTTGTCTTTATATGAAAATGCCAATAAACAGATTTGACCAAAAAAAATAGACGTTACAAAACGCCATTTAGAAATTGTTTACGTGCAGGAAGGGACACCTTCCTGTACATAAACAATCTTTCCCTGCAAAGCAGACACCATTGTATTAAGTTGCAAGGGTGCCTGCATTGGCTCTAGGCTGCTAAATTTAGCATCAGCACTGGGGTAAACCCAGGGCTGCACCATATTATTGTCAATATGGTGCAGCCCTGTGTTTCAGAAGTGGCGGAGTGCAGCCTTAAGCCAAGAAGGATAACACAGTACTCCATTACATCTATTGTAAATATGCCCCTACATTTGTCTACTTGGGAACAGAAGAAGGACAAAGAAGAGCCAACAATGCAAGAACTGTGGACCAGCATTGATATTGAGCTAAACCCTGCCTGGCTGTTGCTCTCCCAACTATTGCAAGAAACAACTTGTGCTGCCACTGAACAGCCTCCTCAAACCCTTGGAGGACTGTCCAGTACTTCGCCAACCAAGGAGCATCTCCCTTGAGGTGGAGGAGCCATATCTCTGTATCTGCAGGCACTGACTGCATCTGACCTGTTCACCGGAGAGTAACCCTGAAAACCTTTGCAAGTATTCCTATGCAGTGTATGTTTCTCCTATAGGATAACATTATTGAGTTTGGGCTCATACCTTAAAACAGTTATTTGACTGTATTTATTTATTATACAAAAATTCCTACCTCCCAAAGTACTTATCTGATCCTGATGATCTTGGTGTCTAAAATTATATAAATATCTGTGTTCTTTTTCTAAATTGTTCTCGGATTTCTTTTTGAGTGTGTGTCTCATTTATTGACTGTGTACAACAAATGCTCAACACTCCCCTCTGATAAGCCTAAGCTGCTCGTCCACACTACCATTAGAAGAGCACTTGGGATTACTAAAGTAACCCCCTATAAACCAATAAGGGTCGTCTGGACTATTTGCCTGGTGTACCCCTACATTTGGTATACTCCATAAATAAGCAGCTTCCTACAATTACGTAAAATGTAACTTGAAAAAAACCAAAGTGATGTCTTTCACAAATGTCTACATTCCATTTTTTTTAACTTAAACACCATGAAAGTCTATCACGTGAAATAATTCACCTATTTGCTTTCATGGAGCCTCGTTATTCTGGAAGCCTCACCTGTTTAATGTGCATCAACACTGTACAACCGTAGTCCTTGTCTTTAAAAGATTATCTCTTAGTAAGGTAAGGGCTATTGATAAAACCTTGATGGTCCTTAAATCTAAATTCCTCTCAGTTGACTTATAGTGTGCTGTTGCTTTTTTGAAGAATATTGAACGTAAATTGGATTTTTAACTATAACTCCTTCGACGCTATTGACGGAACCGTTCCGTCACGCCCCTCGGGTGGGCTGTGCTCATGACTGAACAGTTCCGTCACGGCCCGCTCGCCGCGCCTGCGCGGCGCTGATTTTACGCCTGCGCGGCGCGTTTCATTAAGCGGGCGGGGCCGTGACGGAACCGTTCCGTCACAAGCACAGCTCACCCGCGAGCCGTGACAGAACTGTTCTGTCACCCGCGCAGGTGAGCCGCGCGCCCTCCCGCGACCGTTAGCACTGCGGCGGAATAGCCGCCGCAGCGAAGGTGTTAATGCTCTCCAGAATTTGTTAAATCTATGTTGTGCCGCGGTGACCATCTCCTATACAACTGAATTGAGATACATTTTGATGTTAGCGCTTGTAGATCAACAATTTCTGCACCATATGATGCAGCGTGAAAAGGCAGATGATGGATTGCTAAATGAAGAAATAAAATTAGAATTTTTTCAGGTACACTAATCTAAAAGACTACAAGCCAGGTGAGTAATTGAGATTTTCTTACCAGATGAAATTGCGTCAGAAATATATTCCACTCAGTAAAAAAACCTGTTGAAACAGAAAATAAGGAACTATTCATGTTGGAAGATCTTAAACCGGGCCATATTGAGTGTCTTGATATTAACGTCATTAATACTTACATAATGACCCTACAGTTATATCTTGCTTCAGATCTTATATAGGGACTGATTTTCTTCCATGTTCCCTATTTTAATCCCTGATTTTACAATTTGAATGAACGTGCTACGATTGTTGCTCAATGGAGTACAAGTGCAGCTTGTGTGGGCTGGTGAGAGAAACGCTTAACTATATCATTTGTATAGACCCAAGATTATTTGATCCCAGGGCTGGTCTTCTCCTTGCCATGTTTAACATGGCTAGTCCTGAATCTGTTGTTGTAACTATTGAGTAGTGCTACAAAGTGAAATTACCATCAGAGGAGAGGTAAAACGTATATGGTTAGTGTCAATTGGGTTGAAAAACCCCAATCTGGAATGGTGAGAAAACTTGTTAGTCTCCAGGATAGGTTTCCCCTTCCCTTTTCTGAGGCTGTGTTTTTTGGGATATTTAATATTTAGCGTAGGTTTTTCTTTTAAAATTGGACTCAGGGGGCGTGTCCAAGATGGCGACCTAGTCGGACGTGGGTCTCTGCGGCTCCCTGTCCGAATCCCGCCGAAAGCCACTATAATCAACGCTGCGGCTCTCCTGCTCCCAGATTGTTCCTGGCATTGGTGTCTGGCATCGACGGTGCTCCTCTAGATGCCGTTGCGACATTTTCTGCGGCTCTTCTTGGCGGGGACGTTCCAGCGGAGCTCCCTTGTAATGGCGGCCATCTGAGGAAGCGGAACGCATCGCTGAGCCCTCGCTGCCCCCCCGGCGCTTTGACACCAGACGCGCCGCTGGTGCCACCCGGAGGGTCGGCGACTACTGCCCCGCTGGGTGAGGAACCCTCCCGCCTGCAGGCCCGGCCCCCCGCGACCCGGCCGGAGGGAGCACTCGGCCCGGCCGGGTGACGCGAAAATCGAGGCCCCGGCTTCTGGGCCTGGGGGCGGCACTCCTGCCGGAGACGGAAGCCCCGTGCGCGGCCCCGGCTGCTGGGTGCCGGGGCCTGGCCCCCGCTGCTGACGATCACCGGATGGTACCCTCGGTGGAGATTGGGGCAGCGAGGCCACGACCTGCGGGGGACACGGCGACCCAGTGACGAGGGCCCGACAACCAGCTAGGGTCCATTGCAGCAGCTAAGGAGCGCACCGACCCCCGACATTGAGGTGTGGGACTGCTGCTCCCCAGCGACGGACGGAGGTGAGGCGGCGCGACTGAGGTGGTGGCGATTGGAGTTGTGTGCGCCCTAATGACTGAGCACCGAGCGCTGCGGTGAGGAGAGTGGAGGTGGGTGCCGCGAGGAGGGCCCGGGGTGCGCGCTAGAGTTTCCGGAGCCAGGACCGAGTGGGTCCGAAGACGGTGCCACCTGAACTGAGCGGGGGAGGGGAAGCCCAGCTGCCAGGGGGCCACCTGTGGCCCAGCAACCAAAGAGGGTGACCGGCCTCGCCGGCCCGAACCGTTCCACAAACGAGTGTGCCCCCCGGTCCCCCCTCCCACAAGCTCACGGAGCTATTGGCCAAATCCCAACCCCGGCCCAGCAAAGACCCACCATCTCCGAAAACCTTGGGGACGCCGCCGGAGCCGGCCGATGATCAAGTGCCTATCACCAGATCCTTTCTGGAATCCCTGTTTAACACTCTCAGGGAGGACTTTAAATCCCTGAAGCAAGATGTGGCGGGGGAGGTCCGAGAGGTCTGGCGGGAGGTGGAGGGCCTCGGAGAACGTGTGGCGGCTGTGGAGGAAGCCGACCCAACCAGAAGTGCTGAGATAGAGCAGCTTCAGCAGGAGATCTTACGACTCACCGACCAGCAGGTGGATCTCCAGGCCCATGCAGAGGACCTTGAAAACCTCTCCCGTCGCAACAACATACGGGTTCGAGGAGTCCCTCAGAAAACGGAAGGGTCGGACGTCACTGGCTATCTGCAGGACCTTTCCGCGACATTCTGGGTGAACCTGCCGACTTCACCATCCGCATTGATCGCGCACACAGAGAAGGGCTTCCTCGGCGGGCATCGGCTCCGCCACCTGACATCTTGGCATTCCTCCCTGATTTCCCGCTCAAAGAAAGAATTCTCAGAGAAGCTAGACGCGCGCAGCCCCTCTACTTTAAAGGTGACCCTGTCGCCCTATATGAAGACCTATCGGCCATCACTCTGCAAAAGCGGAAAGAGTTCAAAATAGCAACGGATTTCCTACGACAGCGAGAAATCCCATACTCCTGGGGACACCCGTTCAGACTGATCTTTAAATGGAACGGTACCTTGCACCAAATGCGCTCACTGAGAGACACTTGCACTCTTCTTGGCTTAGAATTGGACACGGACGAGACAGTAGTGAAGGAGCCGACGGGACCGATCAAGGGAGGGTGGCAAACGGTACGCCGCAGAAGATCCCCGTCACACCGCTTGAAACCAGCCGCCTCGGTTGTCGCCCAGGAGAGAGCGACGGCGGTGGCCGAGGTGGCCCGAGAAACTTCCCCTCCTGAATGAATGAGACAGCCGTTGGAGAGCCAGCTCTTAGCATGTACTTTGCTTGAATGGCGGGGGGGTGACGGGCGGGGGGCCGCGCTGGCCGCTATTGGAGATGACCCCATCTAGTAATTTTACCACAGCCCTGCGAGGACTGGCAGGACTGGGACTGTACTTTTTTCTGATTTGGGGTTTATGGGGGAGGGAGGGAAGGGAGGGGGGATGCCATCCTGACACACAGGTCGGGGCCTGGAGCAGAAGAAGCAAAGCTGAAGTTTGGGGTGTTGGGAACGGGTGGGGGGAGGCGGGTTCGCGGAAGGGGAGAGGGCTGTTTGTTCCGGGGGGTTCGCGGGAGGGAGGAGGGAGTTCGGATCGGGTTTGGGGATGTGGGTGGGACCCAGTGTGCCAGGGATCTGTTTGGGGCTACCTCGCCCATCGCTTCATCATGGACCACACCAGGCGAGAAGGCCTCACATACATCAGGATCTTTGTGCTCTCCCATCATGGAGTCTAGTTTGAAGGTACTCACCCTTAATGTCAAGGGCCTAAACAACCCGATCAAACGCAGGGCTGTGATCTCATACCTAGAGAACTCCGGGGCCGACATATGCTTATTGCAAGAAACACACCTCTTACCCAAAGATTGGCATAGGATGCGCTCACGCGCTTTCCCTCAACAGTTCTCCTCGCTGCTGACAAAAAAAGCAGGGGTGGCTATTCTGGTCTCTAGAGGCTTCCGTGGTAGTGTGGGAGACAGGGTAGGGGAGATTAAGGGCAGATTGCTGGCACACACCTTCCTGGTTGGGGGACAGCGCTTCACCATTGCCTCGTTATACGCACCAAATTCCGGCCAGGAACCCTTCTTGAAACAAGCATCCTCCGAGTCTCTTCAGCCACTTAATTCGCCTCTGTTAATCGGGGGGGGACCTCAACCTGGTGATGGACTCCCACATGGACAGATCTGGCCACCGATATGGGGACACGGGTGCCATAACGCCCACTGGTAGAGCCTGGCTTCATGACGAGGGCTTGGTGGACTTATGGAGGTCCTTTCATCCCACCGCATCTCATTACACATTCTACTCCCATGTTCACCACACTTACGCCCGACTGGACCACTTCCTGGGCTCCTCTGAACTGCTCCCCATCCTTAAAGATATAACCATCACACCAGCTGCGCTTTCTGACCACGACGCTGTGGAGCTAACCCTACAGGTCCCTAGGTCCACCCGCCCGCCCGGCTCATGGCGGCTGCGCGAGACCCTATTACACCGACCGGAGGTCACCACAGAGCTGCACACACGCCTCACCGACTACATAGCCACCAACGACATCCCTGGTACTCATGTGACTGCCCTGTAAGGGGCCTTGAAAGCGGTGGCCAGGGGCGAACTCATAGCCATCGCGGCAGCGGAGGCCAAAGACCGCAAAGCAAAGAGGACCGAGCTCACGGCTCAGGTCTCTGAACTCGAGAGGGTCCACACTCGTACCGGCGTCCCACGAGTTTGGAGACAATTGAAGTCCGCCAGGGCCCAGCTGGCCAGCCTGGATACTGACCGGGCCGAATTCGCCGCCCTGCGCCTCCGTCACTCTTACTACGTCGGGGGTAACAAAACAGGCCGCTTGCTCGCCAGCGCCCTTAGAGCAAAAACCCAGCGATCCCAGATCTCTACTTTAACTGATGACTCCGGTCGGGACATCTCCGGCGAGTCCCGAATTGCGGAAGCATTTAGAACATTCTATGCCACTTTGTACAAGGCGGACTCTGTCTCGCCGGACGAGGTTGGTGAATATCTCGAGACCGCGAAGATCACGGAGCTGTCACAAGCCAACGCGGACTCCCTGGATGCTCCTATTCGCCTGGATGAAGTCCTAGCTGCCATCTCCCGCTTACGCCCTCTTAAATCCCCGGGACCAGATGGCTTTTCATCCGGGTTCTATAAAACCTTTAGCCACTTACTAGCCCCAATCCTCACCCGAGGGGCCAAGCTCCATTCCCCCAGACATGCTAGCGGCCGAGATCGTTGTGCTGCCTAAACCAGGCAAAAAACCTACGAGTTGCTCCGCGTTTCACCCCATATCCCTGCTTAACCTCGATCTGAAGATCTTCACAGGGATCTTAGCCGCGCGCTTGGGCCCTTGCCTACCAGGCATTCTGGAGCCGGACCAGTCCGGCTTTGTCCCTAATCGCCAATGCAGCGACAACACTAAACGCATTTTACATCTCATTGATAAAGACCACTACCAGAACTCTGACTCCGTATTATTGGCCATAGATGCGGAGAAAGCGTTTGATCGTGTAGACTGGTCCTACCTACAACAAGTCCTGCGGCGCTACCGGGTAGGAGACCGCTTCCAGGCCTGGATTGCGAGCTGTTACCACTGCCCACAGGCCCGTGTCCGCATCGGAGGTCTACGCTCTGACCCCTTTGAGATTCAGCGAGGCACGAGGCAGGGGTGCCCCCTTTCGCCCCTCCTATTTGCACTCTACGTAGAACCTCTAGCGCAAAAAATCCGCAACAACCCCAACATACACGGAATGACCTTTGGTCGGGAGCCCCACACAATAGGTTTATACGCAGATGACATCATTGCTGCCCTAGAGGGTCCGGACCGCTCTGTCCCTGCCTTTCTGACGGAATTGGACGCCTTTGGAGCCGTCTCTGGCTTCAAAATCAATAGAGGGAAGTCCCTCATATTGCCATTAGGCAGGAATGCCCAAGCGCACGCTACTCCGCCTGCGCACTGCGGGGGAATTCAGTCTACGACACAGCTTCCCTATCTAGGCGTCACCCTCACGGCTTCCACGACCTCCACGCTGGCCCTCAACTACACGACTTTGTCCTCTCGGATTCGATCCGACCTTGCACGCTGGGCCAAACAACCCCTTTCCCTGCTAGGCCGTGTCGCAGCTATTAAGATGACGACCTTGCCTAAAATCTTATACCTTTTTCAGACACTCCCGGTAGTTCCCCCTGCTGGCACCATTCGGGCTCTGCAGTCCGATATCCACCATTTTATCTGGGGGGGCGAACGGGCGCGTATGCACAAACACCTAGCATACAGAAGCCCGGATGAGGGAGCTCTGGGCATCCCCAATCTCTTGCAGTACTTTCAGGCAGCGCAGCTCCACTATCTGGTGGAGTGGTTCAGGCCATAATCCGAAAAGCGCAGGCTGTTCCAGGACAGAGCCATGGCAGGTACCTCTCTTTGGAAAGTCCCATTTCTTCTCAGACAACACCGGCCACGCTACCTCCTTAAGTCTCCCATTACCCGTACTGTCCTGCAGGTCTGGAACACGGTGGCGGTCAAGAGGGGACTCACCACTTTCCCTTCCCCTTTAACGCCTGTCCTGGACAACCCAGAGTTCCTGCCGGGCAACATCCCCGGGGCCTTTCCACAATGGCGCAACATCAGTAACTTCTCAACCGGTCATCTTTTCGACCTGAACGGCTTTCTCACCCTTACAGACATTACTCGGGGCTATGATGTCGTTTCCCCCCACTTATTTCAATATTTTCAGCTCCGTCACTGGCTCACCCACGCGGAGGCCACACCCTTGGTCGGCAGACCCATGACTACCTTTGAGAAGTGGCTGGTGACGAAAGACACTGACAAACACCTCATATCAGACCTCTACAAGATGCTCACTCCGTCCTTACCCCAAGGCAAATCGGCGGGCCAAAGGAGGTGGGAGGAAGAACTGGGAAGGGCCCTGTCGCCTCAGGAATGGCAATCTGTATACTATAGGGCTGCCCACACCACACGCAACACGGCCTCTAGGGAGGCAGCGACGAAGCTGGCCATATACTGGCATCTCACGCCGGCCCAGCTCCACAAGGGTAACCCCGCGCGTAGTGCGCTGTGCTGGAGGGGGTGCGGGAACAGGGCACCCTGACACACCTTCTCTGGGATTGTCGTGAGGTCCGGGACTACTGGAAATCTGTCCTAGATGAGATTGACTCCACATTCGACACAGAAATCCCCAGGTTCCCAGCATACACACTCCTGGGCCTACCCAACGCAATCACTTTTCCCCTAAAATCCCAGAGGGGCCGTCAGATGTGGGTCGCCATACAAGCCCCTACACAACACGTCCTGTCCCTGTGGGGTTCCACCACCAAACCCTCCCATACAGGTTGGCTACACAAAATCTGGTTTGTTCTGGGCATGGAGCGCATTCACGCTACACTCACACATTCTACGGCCGCTTATCAGAAAGTGTGGCTTCCGTTGCTCTCCCTTTTGTCCAAAGAATTCAATGAGATCACGTGCCCCAAGTACCTGCGCATTCTGCGACTCACTGAGACTGCGAAGGTCCCTGCAAACTAACCTGACTGATGATACTGTTCTACACAGGCCTATGACATTACTCGTCCCTCTGGATCGTCACACTGGGTGGGGTGGGGGTGGGAAGGGGAGTTGGGGGGAGGGGAGAGGGCTACAGTTGGGGGGTTTTCTCACCATGCCTTCCTTTTCAGGCCGATCGGAGTGTTTTCACTCCCTGCACTGTATAACGGACTCACTGCATGCAGGCAATCACACAAAGGACTGCTGTACACCGCATAACTTCTTACCTGCTTGCTGCATATGCCTGATACGTATCTCATGCAATGTTTTGTATATTATTGCTATGGAAACCAATAAAACAAATTAAAAATGTAAAAATTAAAATTGGACTCATACACAGTGACTTTAAGTAATTTTGGCAGGGAGAGGGTGGGGGGACATACATGCACACATATATACTCACTCACACCCATGTATTCACAAATGCGCACATACCAATTCACAACACTTACTCACAACAAATTCATACATTTATACATATACGCATGCACGCACCAAACATTCAAATACATAAAACTTACCTGCCCTGCAGCTCCCGGAGAGCAAAGCCTTTGAAGTCCCAGGAGGGTTGGGACTGCTACCTTCTGGTCAGCCAGTAAGGGAAGGCAGCAGTCCCTCACAAGTCACAGATTGGGGTTGGGTCAAGGTGTCACTGATTGATAGTCTGCCCTGGGCAAACCAGGTCTTACAAACTGAAGTGCCCAGGTCCAAGGAAATCAGTGACGGTCCCCCTTGTCACGAGGGGAGGGCCTCAAGGCACTTTTGGCACGTTGAGAAGGTCACGCGCACAGGGCTGTGAAATTCTCAGCCTGGCAAAGTTCGGCTCAGGCAGCTAGGTGCCTGCGCATTTAGCGCATGTCTAGCTCCTGGCTGCCTGACCTGAAGAAGAAGTGTGTCTGTCAGGCTGACCTTTCCTCAGCCTGACAGACACTCTTCTTCAGAAAAAGGTGAGGGCGTGTGGCCCCTGCACCCCTATAGACGTGCTGCTCATACATAATTTCATATTTTTTTTATATCTTTTGTTTTTCCGATGTAGTGGACAACAACAATCGATTCAATGAAATATATTGGTATGTATGACCTGTATACCCTTTCACTTTTGTGAATCGGGCTATTACAACGCTATTATTCCACTGCAAGTCAGACACAGCAGTGGGAAACAAAACTCATTTCCCACTGCTGTGATGTACCACACGTCTTGGCGACAATAATCTTCAATTGAGGAGGACATCTTGTTTAAGAAATACAACAGTTATCAAGATTACAAAGATTTTGGACATTGGAATTAATGACTTAACTATTTATAAAAAAGGGTTTGCTGCAATGTCTAATCTCGTTTACTGTGTTACATTGTATATCCCATGGTGGTATGTTCCACCCTTTTATGATTTTATGAAATCAAATAAAAGCATTTTATACCAGTTATCAGAAACAAGAAATATAAAAGACGTTTCACTGAAAGAACTGGATAAACACATTTTCCAGCTTCATATATACATTGTTAAGAACAAAAGGGAGGTGAATAGGAACCTTTACCATTTAGAGAAATATCCATGTGCATTGACAGTCTCAATTGCCGTAGAGTACCCATACACCCTATAGCGAGACAAACACAATTATTTCAGAAATACAACATAACCCATGACAGCAAAACAAAAACACTAAAATTCAGGGGAAATGAGACTTACCAAGAAGCCCGCACAGGAATTGGAATTGATGTACTATAACATTCTGGCACCAGTGGTCTGGACAATCCAGCTTCACTTCTGCACATGATGTTCTTTTACATTACCATCCACTTTGCACAACGCACAAATGAACATGCAGCCTGACATGGGAAGGCCTTCAACGATTAGAAGATAACGAAGGAAAAAACGCATACAGAACAGCGTGCGAAAAACAAAAACTAATAAGGAACAAATCAATAAATAGACCTAATACAGCCTACCTACAGCTCAAATTCAACCAAACATGGAAAATCCTGAATCACCTTTCCACATAGGACCAAACACAAACGATAATCCAACTATATCATTGTGGTACACATCAATGATAATTGGTGAAAATAACATCCATTCCATCGGGAAAACTCTGAATCAACTGTGTTGCTCAGTGATAAACAAATAACCGTAGCACAATTAAAACTGCGATTGACAAATTATTTGACATAATATATCCTAAATTGATGGCAGCCAAATATTAAGACACAAAAACCTACAGTCGATCAATAAATGCTAAGGGCCTTATTTATGAGGCCTTGCAACAGTTTTGCGCTTCCGTTGCATCTTTTTTTATGGCGCATCAGCAGTGTAAAAAATGCCTCCTGTTGCACCCTATTTACAAAGTGATGCATCTAAGCGGATGTGTCACTTTGTAAACCCCTGCGCTACGTTATACCTGCGTCAGGTATAATGTATGCAGGGTGGGCGTTCCCACATAAGTAAGCCTCGTGGAAGTGACACAGTGAAATTACCAGATTTTACTGCGCCACTTCTTGGGTGCAAATGTGTCAATATCTTACGCCTGCCTCACAGCAGGCGTAAGACTGACGCAAGCCCTTTCACATGGTGCTTGCCCCATGTGAAAGGACACATTGCTGGAGTTGTGTCACTTTTGTGACACACTCCAGCAATGCGTCACTTTTGCGCCATACAGATACGTCAGAAATACTGACGTATCTGTAACTCCTTGCGACATGATGCGTCATACAGTAAATATGACGCATCAATCATGTCGCAAGGAGGGCGCACTGAGAAGTGACGTATCGCTGCTTTCACGCAGCGATGCGTCACTTCTCACAAATGAGCCCCTTAGTGTTGTCAGAAGTCAAGCAAATACAGTAGTCCAATATTCTAAGGAAAACAACAAATGAGGACACTAGAACTATGTCCTCAAACTGTTTTTTACTTCAGGTACCATCAACAAGGACCAATCTCTAAAGAATTGCTCCAACTCCAAATATCAGTTCTGAGGCAGACATCTACAGTACAGCTTTATCATCCGCTGTTTGTCTTAATAGGCAATAGCATGAAACAGATTCAAGTTTTGGACAGTAATATGGCAGGGTGGGGCATTTGATCTCAAGGTGTGTTAAAAAGGTCTGATCATTGGCAGCATTCCAGAGTGCACATCATAGCTTTCGAGCAATGTTTACATCGCTTCAGAGCTTCGACGTCGCAGTTTAAATGCTTTAAATAGGCAGGTACTAGTGCAGGAAAGTAGTGGGATGCCGTTTGATCCCGGTTCCGGCAGCTATTTCAGGGCCTGATATGGGATCAGGCCAACCCAGTGGAATATGCTGAATTTTGTCCTGGTGTAATTTTCTAACACCAGGACAAAATTAATCCGCACTTACACGTTGTCTGTCTTTAGTTACTTTGGACCATCAACCTGCAGGTGGCACGGGGGCTTTCTTCTTTTCACTTCCAGCTGGGCCCAAAACAAAGGCCTGGTATAAAGGGTCATCAGCCATTCATTTGTTGAAGTACCATCCTGGCTGGGAGCCATTTCGAGCCTAACACCTAGACACTAATGCAATTAATGTAAACAAAGGCACAGAGCTCATCACTTTAGAGAAACAACTTTAGAGAAACAACACTAAGAAGCAGTTTTTTAATTTGTCCTATCATCCTATGTAAAAGCTGTGCATGCACTGTAAGAAAGTCAGATGTATCTATGGGTATGAGTAATTACACAAATACATATTTAAATTGAACCAACTATTTTTTCATGTAATTCTTTTATAGCGCTACTCATCCAATTGAAGGGTGTCATAGAGCTTTACATCACATATAGACCCATTAAATCATATAAGTTTCTAGACCAAAATACAGTAAATGTTACCTAAGACATTGAGGGTGATAAGATTTTGAAATCATGTATCACCATACATGTAAACATTACATGTTAAGTGTGAATGGTCGGTAGAAGCACAAAGCTTGCATATAAAACGCAACACAGTGATGGGGTTCTCCGCACTTACAAGACGTTATTACTTCTGAAAGAAACTCTTCTTTGCAATCTTAGAATAATGACAGTAAGAGAAAAACAATAATTATGTAAACCCGTGATTTACAGTTTCCATGGAGCGCCTTGATGCACATAAAAAATTAAAACATTGCTATATTAGGAGGATTGCAAATTATGAACTGGAAGTAACAAAATAATGTTTGTGTCAAAAGCAACAGCCTACTCAATTATCTACATAAAATACTAGGGAACCTATTGGAGGTTATGAGAGTCATGGGGTTTGGGTCGCAGTTTCAAGCATGGCTTCTGTTGCTATACAATGTCCCTGGTGCACTAGTGAGGGGGGCCAGCACATGTCTGATCGGAGGGATATTGAAGGTGGTACTCGACAGGGTTGCCCTCTATCACCTCTGCTCTTTGTCTTGGCAGTGGAGCCTTTAGCGGTGCAGATCCATACGGTGTTACAAGTGAGGGACAGAGTTGGGGGCACTCTCTGCATATCATATTCTCTATGCTGATGATGCATTGTTTTATCTTAGTGAGCCTAGCAGGTCAGTGGCTGCATTATTAGAGCGGCTACATGAGTTTAGGGAGGTGTCTGGCCTCTGAATTAACAAAAACGAAGGTCCCTGGTGTTTCCACTGGGGGCGCTGGTGCGTGAGCCCAGGGAACAGTTGCCGGACCTGTGGTTGAGATGGGAAATGGATTTGTTTCAATATCTCAGTATGATGGCGACACATACGTGCAAGAAAACACAACAGTATTATATTGAGAGGGCGATGGGCTCCCCACGGGCCTCTGTCCGGTTTTTCAACACTCTACTGTTATCACTTGGTGTCCTTGCCTCGATGCCTTTACGTCATTCAGAATTCACTGTGCCCCCTGTGCGCGTGAGTGTTCCAACAGTTGAGTTCCCTTCTCACCTCGCTCATCTGAGCTGGAAAATCATGGAGTAGAGTAGTGCACCTGACGTTAATGAGGGATTATGAGGACAGTGGACTTGATGCGCCGAATCTTGAATATTATTATTGCGCCTCTCACATGCAGCACGCAGGGAAATGGATGGAGGAGAAAAGCAACTGGGAGAAGTTTTATGGAGGAAGGAAGCAACTGGGAGAAGGATTGTGGAGGAGGGAAGCAACTGGGAGAAGGATTGTGGAGGAGAGAAGCAACTGGGAGAAGGATTGTGGAGGAGGGAAGCAACTGGGAGAAGGATTGTGGAGGAGGGAAGCAACTGGGAGAAGGATTGTGGAGGAGGGAAGAAACTGGGAGAAGGATTATGGAGGAGGGAAACAACTGGGCGAAGGATTGTGGAGGAGGGAAGCAACTGGGAGAAGGATTATTGCGCCCCTCCTATGCAGCACGCAGCGAAATGGATGGAGGAGGGAAGCAACTGGTAGAAGATCTCTTGGCGGGGTAGGTGGAGGGGACTGAGCTCGCTGCGCATCTGGTTCTTGGATGTCATTTGAGGCGCCCCATGTGGTGCGACAGACAGCTGCGGTGTGACACAGGGTGGTGTCGGTGGTGATTAGGCAGGCTCCTTTTCATAGAAAACTGCCAATACGGATCTTGGCTCCATTTCGGCCGAAGGAAGAGGCAATGTCTTACCACTCTTGGCACGAGGTTGGTTGCGAGTCCTTGGGGGACCTGCATCCAAGTGAGGTTTCATGTCTTATGAGGAAGCTCAGGATCGTTTTGCGTTAGGCCTGGGCACTTCCTACACAATGAGGGTGTGTCTGATACTGGTGAGGGTTGTCCGGCAGTCTGTCCTGCAGCTCCGTCATCCTCAGTCACGTTGGGTGCCATATTGACGCTTGGGTCAGGGCGACATCTCATTTCATTAATGTATAAGGCACTGCGGGCTGATACAATTAAGGGACCGCTCCGGGGGCCTCATTTATGAGGCTATGCGGCACTTTTACGCCGCTGGTGCGTCACTTTTTGTGACGCACCAGTGGCGTAAAAAATGCGGCTTGTTGCGCCATATTTACAAAGTGACGCATCTAGGTAGATGCGTCACTTAGTAAACCCCTGCGCCACATTATACCTGCGCCAGGTATAATGTATGCAAGCGGGGCATATTGACGCAAGAAAGGGTCGTAGAAGTGACGCAGTGAAATCTATGTGATTTCACTGCGCCACTTCTAGGACACAAATGCGTCAATTTCTTACGCCTGCCTCACAGCAGGCATAAGACTGACGCAGGCCCTTTCACATGGGGCTTGCCCCATGTGAAAGGATACATTGCTGGAGTTGCGTCACTTTTGTGACACACTCCAGCAATGCGCCACTTTTGCGCCATACAGATACGTCAGAAATACTGACGTATCTGTAACTCTTTGCGCAATGATGCGTCATACTGTAAATATGACGCATCATTGGTGGTGCAAGGAGGGCGCAGTGAAAAGTGACGCATCGCTGTTTTCACGCAGCGATGCGTCACTTTTCATAAATGAGGCCCCGGGTGCGCAATGCTTGGGAGGCAGACTTTGGGACCCTTATGTCGGATGTGAATTGGGCTCGGACTCGTGTGTTATTAAAAACAGTGTCCGGTAACGCTTGTGGTAATTGAGGGCCTATTGACCGCTAGGAGCCGGAGGCCAAGAAAAACCAAGGTGGTCTGGTTCGACAAAAACTGTGCCTTGGCATTAACTAAACTAAAAATGGCTCTAGATGTCAAGCCCAGGGATATAGTAAAAATCAGGGAAGAGCGCCACAACTATAAGACCTCGTTAGCTAGGCGAAAAAAAGAGCTACAAGACGAGGCATGGATATGGATATGGCGGCATCTATTAAAAATCACAAGTTATTTTGGGAAACAATCAATTGTCCTTTTTAAAAAAAAATGAAAATATTCCCGAAATAACCTCCCATGTAAGTTGTAGCGCCTGGATAGCTCATTTTTCTAGGATTTTTAATTCAGATGGGTTAATTTTAGATACAATCAAAGAAAATAAATCGAATTGGCAGAGAATGCAGTTAAACATCAGCTTGAATGAGGTACACGAGGGACTTAGAAAAAGCAAGGTCGGTAAAGCCCCGGGCCCCGATGAGGTACCAGTGGACCTCTATAAGCATGAAATGGACCTATGGGCACCCATACTGACACGTCTATTCAATGCTGCTGTTGAAAACGGGTTACCACAGACATGGGGTCAGTCGATTATTGTTCCCCTATTTAAGAAAGGCTCGAGGTCAGAGGCATGCAATTACCGTCCCATCTCCCTTCTGGACTCGTCAATTAAGGTTCTCAGTAGAGTTCTCTTAGAGAGATTAGAAACTTGGGTTGAAGAAAATGCCATTTTATCCCCAGTGCAGTACGGATTCAGAAGGGGGTTGAGAACGATGGAGCAGTGCGTAAACCTCGAGCTTATTGTTAGCAAATATACAAAAGCTAAAGAAGGTAACCTATTTTTATGTTTTGCAGATTTGAGTTTTGCTTTTGATTTAGTTGAACATTCTCTTTTATGGCCAGTTTTATTAGATATGGGGGCACCAGCCGAGATCATCCACTTCCTGGCGAGACTCCACGAAAATTTGTCTAATAAAGTCAGATTTGGTCCAGCTGGTGAATGTACCCCCCTTTTTAAGATTAATAGAGGCATTCGGCAAGGATGTGTTTTGGCACCCCTTTTATTTTCTTTATTTATAAACCAAATTGACCAAACCCTCCGATTAATTTCAGCCGATGCCCCTACCATTAATGGCAACCCCATTCCAATACTGCTGTACGCGGATGACGCGGTCCTCCTGTCCCGTACCCAAAATCGCCTGCAATGCCTTATTAATAAATTCCAGACCTTCATAAATAGCAGGAAATTGATAATAAACAAAGGTAAAACATTTGTAATGTCATGTGGCAAGAAGACTAGGAAAAACAGGACTTTCTATTTAGATGGGGATAAATTAGAAACCGTCAGAAAGTTCTGTTACCTCGGCATTACATTTTCCGGGGATGGAAGGTGGGCCAGCGAACAGGAAACCGTCCGTTTTAAAATGGTTAGGAACACCAGTAGTGTTTTTAGATTTGCTGCTAAATTAGGGGGTCGGAGAATAAAGGAGATGGTGTCGATCTATAATTCAAGGTGTCTGTCATCAGCCTTATATGGGGCTGGCGTCTGGGGCTATAATACTCAAAGTGGCAAGCTAATCCAGAATGAGGAGAACTCATTTCTGAAACGCTTGCTATGCGCCCCGGCCTCTGCTTCTTCTGTGATAATCCATAGGGAAGTGGGCTTAAAACATGTCAAGGATCTAACAGCTTTGCGCCCATTGGCCCTATGGCAATCAATTTGGTCAAAAACCGAAACCAGATTTACCCAGGACGTGATAACTGACTGTTTAAGGCTCGATCACTGCTCACGTATACCATGACTTGGCCATATTTAATACTGGTATAAAACACTTAATGAAATCGATGCTTTTCATGAACCTGAGTCGGTGGCCTGTGTATCCAAAAAAGAGCTTGCCGTATCCTTTCTAAAACATATGGAAAATATTAGATCTATTGAATGCGTGAAACAAAAAACTTTTATCTTTTACCAGGAGTATGGCGTTAGCGAAGGCTTTCAATCATACTTAACATCAGTTACAAAAAGCTCACACCGTTTTATATTAACTCGCTTTTGCCTGGGCATTGTACATCATTTAGTGGCATCCCCCCTGATTAACCAGCACAGCACCTCCCCCTGCCCTTGTGACGGGGTATCTAAACAGAGTAGCTGTCATTTTTTGTTATACTTCCATGAGGAAATTTTATTTAAAACCCATCTTTTTATCCAATAAATTACGATGCACTAAGACAGCTATGCAGGTAACGTTTAATCTGCTGAGTCCAGATATATGTTTCTGCATAGCAACATAGATTTTAAAGTGTATATCTGTACGGAAATCGATGATTTTATGAACAAACGGAACTAAATGTCTTACATTATCATAACAGGGAAAGACAATAACCCCCCCTTCCATACTATGTGACTAGTGCACTAGTGACACCATGAATTCTAGATCTGTGTTTTAAGTTTACTTCATTCTGGGCGCATTACTGTAATAGTGATTTTGTATTTTAATCCTTTTAACCTGTGTTTTAATTCCTATGTATTTTACCATTGCTAGGTTTTGTGCATAAACTAAAAAATGTCTATTGCACTTTCCGAATGCTAATTTTGCACACATTTCTATTAATTGTTAGCATGTGTCACCTTATTGCAAATTTTGCACATGCTTTATAAAGATAAAATTGCACCTTATTATGTATTTGCACGAGTGACACCATGAACTTTAGATCTGTGCTTTAAGTTTACTTCATTATGGGCGCATTATTGCAATAGTGATTTTGTATTTTAATCTTTTTAACCTGTGTTCCAATTCCTATGTATTTTATTATTGCTAGTTTTTGCACATAAACTAAAAGATGCCCTTTCCAAATGCTAATTTTGCACATATTTCTATTAATCGCTAGCATGTGTCACTTTAATGCAAATTTTGCACATGCTTTATAAATATAAAATTGCATTTTATTATGTATTTGCATTCGAAGATTTAGGAATTGCTGTTGATTCATGGGCTGAATATACTTCGTATATGTACTATTTCATGTTTTGATGTTCTGTTGCTATATGGTCATATACTTATATATACCGAATAAAGCATTTTGAATCTGAATCTGAGGCTATGTGGGTCACTTTTACGCCGCTGGTGCGTCACTTTTTGTGACGCACCAGTGGTGTAAAAAATGCGCCTTGTTGCGCCATATTTACAAAGTGACGCATCTAGGTAGATCCGTCACTTAGAAACTCCTGCGCCACATTATACCTGCGCCAGGTATAATGTATGCAAGGGGGGCATATTGACGCAAGAAAGGGTCGTAGAAGTGACGCAGTGAAATCTATGTGATTTCACTGGGCCACTTCTAGGACACAAATGCGTCAATTTCGTACGCCTGCCTCACAGCAGGCATAAGACTGACGCAAGCCCTTTCACATGGGGCTTGCCCCATGTGAAAGGATACATTGCTGGAGTTGCGTTACTTTTGTGAAACACTCCAGCAATGCGCCACTTTTGAGCCATACAGATACGTCAGAAATACGTATCTGTATCTCCTTGCGCAATGATGCGTCATACTGTAAATATGACGCATCATTGGTGGTGCAAGGAGGGCGCAGTGAAAAGTGACGCATCGCTGTTTTCCCGCAGTGATGCGTCACTTTTCATAAATGAGGCCTCGGGTGCGCAATGCTCTGGAGGCAGACCTTGGGACCCTTATGTCGGATGTGAATTGGGCTCGGACTCGTGTGTTATTAAAAACAGTGTCCGGTAACGCTTGGTTTAAATTAATTCACCTTAATTTCATGCACCGCACCTTTGTGACTCCTGTAGGCCTGAATAAACATATTCCTGAGCGCACTTCAACATGTCCCCGTTGTGCAGCAGGGGGAATTTTATGCATTTAGCGTTGGGTTAATGGTATGAGGGCCTTCTGAGCGCGGGAACTTCAATGGTTGAACTGGACTGACTCTCTCTCCTGTGAACTCGTGTCTTAGCTGTGCCTGTTGGGTCACCATGTCCTCTCCAAGAGCGTAAAATGGCGATCCGGTTCATGCAGCTGGTATTAGTGCTAGCAAGGAGGCGAGTTGCCATCACTTGGATAGGGGTTAGGGCTCCCTCGGAGGAGCCATGGGTTAGAGATGCCTCAGAATGGACTGTGCCAGAAGAAACACAAATGTAGCATGCCAGATCCGATGCCAGACTTCCAGTTGACTTAAAAAGGTGGGGTTTGCCTTGTCAAACGTTTGAGGAGCGGCGGGGTATGATTCTAGGTGTAGTGAGGGGTAGCTATGGCTGTGAGGGGTTGCTAGTCTTTGACTGGTGTTTTTGGTGTAAAAAAACAAATGCATTTGCTTTGTGGTGTTTAATAGGATGATGAAACGTGTCTTTGTTTCCCCTAATGTATCTTTTCACTGCAATGAGGAAATTGATGTGGGTCAGGAGTGGCTCTGCTGCGATTGTAATCCGCCTTGTTGGGTTGCTGCTTTGTTGTTAGTTGTCTTGTGTTTATAAAATGACAGGTTAGAAAATAAAAATCTACATAAAATAAAAATGTGTGATTTGCATGTTGCACAATTTTCTTTCGAGCTGGCACATTAACTGACTATTTTAATCCATGAGTCATAACTATGACTGGGCAGAACCCTGTCCTCTCGCAGAACTGCATTAGCCATCAGAGTTATTTTACTGCTTTTATAATCCTCTCAAAATGGCTGAGCACACAATGACCTCTGCTGCAGGTGTCTGAGCCCTCTAAAATATTTTACAGTGCAGCCTCTTTGTGTCCAATTAAGTAAGCGGCAACAGATCTACTGGCAACATTCTCCTTATTGCCAATTTTTTTACAAGTTTTTTTCTTTAAATTAATGCATAAATTGTTTTACAGATTCCTCTTTTAAAGCTCCGCCCTGGTGACTCCACCCCCTTCCCTCTTCCACACATTGACCTCCGATTTATGGGTTCCCGTAGCAATTTCTTTCGGAGGGAGAGTACCAGCTCTTCTCGGTAACAAATGGCTTTTTGGGATAGTGAGTGCCTGCACTTTTACATTTCCATATCAAGCACTGGTCAGTTTCTTAATCTCAAGGCGTATCTTCATTTGAGCACTCCTATTATGTAAACTAAAACAGTTGTTGAAATGTATTTCTAAGCTAATGGGTCTTAACATAGTCGTTAAACCATAGAGAAGCTGAGTTTGAAACCCATCCGAAGGAATGTTCGTAGCGGTCGGTAGATGGCAGTGTTCTCACTTCCATAACACACGAAAGAGAACATTGCTGCATATATATGAAAGGGAAAGTCTGCCTACTGCAACAAGTGTATGTACAATGCTTGGGTTTAAGATGTGCATTGAAGATAACGCTTTATGTCTTACTCCTGTCTTAGACTTGAATTAAATCTGATGAATATACAAGCCTGATTCACATAAACATTTTCTGTCAGTACTTGTGTCTTCCTACAGGCTTACATGTGACTCACTTGTGAGTTCCCAGAGTGAGACACAGACAATGCTTCTGTCAATCAGTCCTGAATATCGCGTTGTCTCCAAAGCAGGAGCAAGACCGTTACTCATAGAAAACGTGGCGAACCAGGCTTGGAAATTCGGGTGTAAATCTGAACTAAGACAGGAGTAAGACAACACAACTCATTGTGAATTGAGCAAAAATGTCCCTCTATTGGTGCAAAGGTATAAGTGTTCGCCTTTGTGTCCCAGAGGAAAGCTGCAGACCTGTGTTGTGCCACTGTTTCGTCACTGATGGAGATGTGATTTTCGGGTGCAGCTAAAGTTGCCGCATAGAAAGTTTGAAGCTAATGTAATATGCATGAGATGATAAAAGTAAAAAAAGAACTAAAACTTGAGTCATTTGTATTTCATTAATCACCCCCTGGGGCAGAAGCATACAAGTTAGGTGGGACAGTGATTTACCAGGACAAGAACGCTGAATCGCAGGGTCAGCCTAAGCGGATGCATTTTATTTGGATGGGGTCAGACCAGCAGAATCATGGGAGGCTGGTTATCTCATTACTGTTTGTATTACAGATCTAAACACAAATGGGATTCATGGCTGTAATGTGGGTGTCTGCCCCAATGAGGACGCTGCACAGTTAGTGGATTTAACTGGTCTTTATTGATTTAATCTCCCTAAAGAGCGCCGACTCTTAACAGCTCTGTGTCGGCTTTTCGCGCTTCTCCCTGTGCACTGCGCGCGCACCCTCACATCGCGGCCGCACGTCACGTCTCTACGTGACGTGCATAAACTAGACAGCGCCACTACATATCTCCCCTTTTTTCCCAAACAAACATTTAACTCACTGTCCGTTGCTCATATGAAAGTCTCGAAATCTTGCAGGCTTAATCACCGCCCTACCGCTCCTTGTGAGTCTCGGGGGGTCAGGCGGGACCGCTCCTTCCTGCGACCCTTCGCTCCTTCCTCCACCTTCAATCGTGGTCGCACCCCCGTCTCGCCTGTTCATTCCCGCTTCACCAACTAATCCCTGATCACCATAGTCCATTTTCTCTCTCAGCTGTTCTCCTCTGCTCACCTCCGACTCTCCATCCGATCGTTCTTGTTCCTGAGACCCTTCTTCTACCCCTTCGGGGTCTTCTCCACCTCGGTCCCATCCTTGCACTCCGTTGCATCTGGCCATGCGATCCTGTGACCACACGTTGCCGTCACTCAGTAAGGCCGCCCTACCCCTCACTTCCTTTACTTGCAGGGGCCTGCTGTATTTACTCTCTCCTTTCCTCCTTAGCGTGGCCAATTTTACTCGTACCCATTCCCCTTTTTCCAGCTCTGTCTCCTTCACATTTCTCCGGGCGTTGTAGTGTCTAGAGTAAATGGCCTGTGCTTTTTCCAGGTTGGCTCGCACGACCGCGGGGGACCATTCACTTGTTATGATTTTCTCCTTCCACACGCGGTTGTCCCGGGTGAATGGTTTGCGGCCTCTCAGTATTTGAAAAGGGCTGTACCCTGTACCTGTGGGGGTGATCCTGTACGCCCACACCATGCGTTCAATCTCTCTTTCCCAGTCCTTGTTGTTGGAGATGGCTGCCTGCACGGAGCCCATCACCACTCTGTTAAATCGCTCCACAAGTCCGTTCCCAGCCGGGTGGTATATGGACGTGTGCTTTGCTAGAATTCCATTTCTTTGCATAAAGTTGCTCCATTTCTCTGATCTGAATTGGGGGCCATTGTCACTTAAGACGGACTTCGGGATGCCTTCCCTCACGAAAGTGTCTGCCAGGAATTTTATGATGGTCTCTGTATCCATCACCTCGTCTATTTTCAGCTCCGGCCATTTCGAATACCTATCCACCAGGACACATACGTACTTCTGGACTCCATGCACATCCAGGATAGGGCCCAGTATATCCACTGACAACTCCTCCCACGGATTCCTTGGGGGGTCAAATTTGCCCAGGGCTGGGCGGAGTGGTTTGAGCGTTTTGTCTGCCCCTTGGCACTGTGGGCAGTCTCTGACGTGCCTCTCGGCCCTTACATCCATACCTGGCCACCAGTAGTTTTGCTTGGCCCTTAGTTTCAGTTTTCCTATTCCCAAGTGTCCCTCGTGGAGCATGTCCAATAGTTTGGGGATGATTTCCGCTGGGGGGATGACTTTCTCCCCTCTGTATACAAACACTCCTTGGTCATCCATCGACAGCTCTTCTCTGACTTCGAAGTATGGGTTGAGGCCTCCACGGGTTAGTCTCTTATCGGGCCACCCCCCTGTGATGTATGATTTCACTTCTTCCAGGACCGGATCTTTTCCGTAAGCCTGCCTCCACTCCTGGTGTCCAATGGTTTTCTCTTGATCTTCTATGAGTGCCACCATTTCTTCCGCTTCTGCTTGGTCTTCTCCACTCTGCTCCATGGCTGCCGCTCTACTCAGGTAGTCTGCTACCCTGTTCCTACTGCCAGGGATGTGTTCTACATCATACCTAAATTCTAGCAGTTTGAGGGTCATCTTTGAGATCCGCGGCGTGGCACTTGCATGTCCGCTGGACGTTAGTACCTTCAGCAAGGGTTTGTGATCTGTTCTTAACAAGAACCGTGTGCCCCACAAAAACTGTCTGAACATGGACATGGCCCACACGACCGCCAGCATCTCTTTTTCAATTACACTGTACTTCTTTTCGGTCTCACTGAGCGTGCGGGATGCAAAACTGATCGTTTCCATTCTCCCTTGGCCTCGATCTTGCATAAGGACGGCACCCAGCCCCTTGTCGCTGGCGTCCGTGGTTAGTACCGTGGTTCCTTGGGGGTCGTAACCTTGGAGTGGAATCGCTCCAGCCACCTCTCTCTTGATGATTTCAAATTCACCTTGCGCTCCCTCCGACCAGCAGAATTCCGTGTTGTCTCGTGTCAGCTGCCTCATGTGATGGGTTTTGGATGCGAAGTGCTGCACGAACTTACTATAATATTCCGCCATTCCAAGGAACGATCGTACTTCCTCTTTGGTGGAAGGCGGTGGCGCCTCGCAGATGGCTCTCACGTTGTCTGCCTTCGGGGTGACCCCTCGCACCCCTATCTCATGTCCCAGGTAAGTCACAGACTCCATTCCTATCCGGCACTTGGTCCATTCAGCAGTGAGGCCCTTACTCTCGAGGATCTTTAGCACCCTTCCCAATTTACTGTCGTGATCCAGTCTGTCTTGTCCCATGACCAGGATGTTGTCCTGGAAATATTGGACTCCATCGGTGTCCTTAAACAGCTGGTGCATCAACTTTTGGAACACCGCAGCCGCCGAGGCCAGCCCGAACGGCATGCGGCGGAACTGGTAGCACCCGAATGGAGTGATGAAGGACGTGAGTTTTCGGCTTTCCGGATGCAGGGCGATCTGGTGGTAGGCGGAGGTCAAGTCTATGGTGGAATACCACTTGACTCCCCTGGTTCTGGCCAGCATTTCCTCGATCCGGGGCAAGGGGAAATTTTCCACCACTATGCTCTTGTTCAACTCGCGTAGGTCGACGCACAGCCTGATCTTCCCGCTTTGTTTCTTCACAACCACCAGGGGCGCGAGCCACTCCGCGCACGTAATGGGTTCGATGATCCCTTTGCTTTCCAGATCCTGTAGTTCTTCTTGCACTGCATCCCTCACCGCCAAAGGTATATTTCTCACTTTGTGGGCGACTGGTACAGCATCGTCCTTCAAGACTATCTAGTGCGCGCAAATTTCTCCATCCTTCCGACTGTGCCTCCGAATACCTTGGGGTACTCCTCCTTCCATTTGTCTAGTTCAGGCCAGGTTCCCGGTTCCGTGAGTAGTATCTGTTCCTTGCCTCCTGGGTCCAGTTTGATGCCCAGGTCGCCTTGGTCGAGCCATCCTAGGACCGATGGTCCTCTCTCAGAGATGTACAGTTTGCAGAATGCTGATCGGCCTCTGAACTCAAAATTCAATGGTCTGAATCCTGCCATAGGAATGCGGTCCCCGTTGTATGTTACTGGGCGGATGTCCAACCTCTCCAGTTCTGGGCCTAGGTGTGGTGCAAAGCTCTCCTCCCACACCGCTCTTTGGATGATGGTGTAGGGCGAGCCGGTGTCTGCCACGACCTTTATCGGTATTCCGCCGATCAGCATCTCCAGGACCGGTTTCATTGTTCTCTTGCCGTCGACGTTCAACACCTGGCCATCTACACTCTGTACTTGATCTTCTATGTAAATGACGGTGACCACGTCTTCGTCTGCGCCCTCTTCTTGTTCTTCGCTGTCCTGTCCGACATACTTTACCATGCTCTTCTAGGACTTCCTCCGACACACCTTCTCATAGTGGCCCAGTATGCCGCAGTATAAACATTTGGCGCGGAATGCGGGGCACTTCCTGTCGTGCGCCTCGTGCGACCAGCTCCCGCACCGATAGCATGGTTTCTTGCTGCTTCCTGCTTGTTTCCCTGGAGGGCCTGGGTTGCCTTGCCATTTGTTGGGCCCCTTTGCCTCCGAACCCTTGTTCTTGTAGTCCCTGCGGGGCTCCTCCTCGTCTACTCTGTTCACCATGGTGTTGGTGGTTGTCTCTTTCCTCGTTGCGTCCGCGCACCTGCGCGCCAGTTCTGCCCTTTTGACGATTACCATCACCTCCTTTAGGGTAGTGTCACCGCTGGCCCACAATTTGTCCTGCACCGCTGTGCTCGTGGTATGCATCACCACCTGGTCTTTGATGAACTCCTCTTCCCAATTGTCATATTTGCACGTGGACGCTAGTCTCTTCAGGGCCGCCACATATTCCTCTACTGTCTCTCCCGGGCGTTGTTTCCTTTCCTGGAAATTGAACCTGTCCACTGATACACACACCGCCGGCCTGCAGTGCTCGTTCAGGTCTTCGATGGCATGGGCATACACATCCACGTCAGTGCTTCCTCTTTGTTTCGGGACTAGGCTTTTGTAAATTCTCAGGCCTTCTGGGCCCAGGTTGAGCAATAATATGCGTTTCTTCCTCTTGGGATTAAATTGTTCTTCGTTCTCATCCTCCAATACTCCTATAAAATTAACGATGTATTCCCTCCAGTCTTCCCACTTCATAAGCGGTTCTCCTGGTCTGGGCAGGAACTGCACTGGCGCCATCGCGTACCCCGCCTGCGCACTCATTTTCTCGCTCTTGATCGCGGGATGCACACTTGCTTGGCCTCTGGGACTTCCTGGCGTGTTGTCCTGTTCTTTCTTGCCTGTTTGCGGTTGGGGACTGCCTTCGTCCGCCCCCTCAATCTTGCCTGGGGGATCCAGTGCGGTCCTCCCTGTCTGGTGGGCCGTCGCGTGCTTCGGCGCGCTTTCTTGACTTCTCTGGGGTGTGGGCAACCCTGCCGGGCTGGTAATCACCTCCCCTGGGCTGTGCTGAGCTCTGCCACGCTCTATAGAGTAGCACCTGTGTGGGGCTGTTGGTCACTCCTCGACCTCTGGCTCTTCCTAGCACCAGTTTATTTTTTCTCCGTGGTCCAGTTCCTCACTGCGTGCCCTCCAGCCACCGGTGGCAGATGGTTTCTTCGGTGGACTGGTTCTCTGCAGGGGGGCAGGGGGTCTAGTATCCCATCCTCATCGCCATTGTAATGTGGGTGTCTGCCCCAATGAGGACGCTGCACAGTTAGTGGATTTAAATGGTCTTTATTGATTTAATCTCCCTAAAGAGCGCCGACTCGTAACAGCTCTGTGTCGGCTTTTCGCGCTTCTCCCTGTGCGCTGCGCGCGCACCCTCACATCGCGGCCGCACATCACGTCTCTACGTGACGTGCATAAACTAGACAGCGCCACTACAATGGCTTGTGCAGAGTCCTATGTTGAATGGTGCAAGATGTCTTAAAGAAGCTCGGAAAAAAAACTGATTTTGAGTCTCTTCAGAAAAGTCAGGTGGTCAGATGGGACGAGTAGGGAGGGGGCATGGATTCAAAGCTCAAGATGGTGACTGCTCTTTGAGAGGACAATCGTGGGTTCCCATCTAATCCATTAATCCTGCTCTTGAAACTATGGGGCTTATTTACAAGCCCCTTGCGCCGTTGGTGCGTCACTTTTTATGAAGCTCCAGTGCCGCAGAGTGCAGACCCATATCTACGAGGCCTTGCAAAGACACTTTGCATCTTTTTCATGGCCTTGTAGATATGGTGCAAGGCAACACAGTGCAAGTTGTTTCATTGCCTTACATTGCCTCAGGAAGGCATTCCATGCAACACCCATGGGTTTTGTCGCATTCCCAGATTTACAAGGATCTGTAAACTTGGGAATGCTCATAACCCGCACTGTGCGCATTCCAGTGTATATGCATTACAAACAAACCAACCTTGTGTTCCCTAATAAACAGCCAACATTCGTTGTGGTTATAGTGGTTGTTGTTTGCCGCAGTTTATTTCGGTCATAATTTGTATGACCCCTGGTCATAAATTATAATTTTTGAACTGTCATATTTTGGGTCATAAATCATAAACTCAGCATGTCATACCTATTATTTTACTGTACATTGTATGCATATCACTAGTTCGTAAATGGCACAGAGAGTTCTTTGGTTAGTTCCTTGTAGTCCTTTCTCTTTTCTTGTCCCTTCTGGGACCATTGTTTGGTTGGTCGCCACGCCCTTTGCATGTGGGGGGTAGCTTCTCCCCCGGAGTTATGCCCCAACTCACTACTGTGTCAGTCTCATTTGTGCCCTGCCATCTGGCGGGGTCTGGGCTGCGAGTGCGTCTCCATTTGCTACCCCCTTTTTTGTTAGGCCAACTCACCCTGCCGTGCAGCATCCCAAAGTGGGTGACCCTACTCCTACACACCACCCTATCGGTGTGTCTCCATAACCAACCATTGCACCATTACTTCAGCCGCAAACGCTTGTTTTCTGTCCAGCACTGCGACACTGCTATTCCTTAGGTGAGAGTGGGTGGGTCAAAATTCCTTTGGTGCGCCGCTCCCCTGCTCTACGATGATAGGAGCTACCTGGGGGGAGCGGTGACTTATATCCCCCCACACTTTCCCGCCTTCCCGTTGGTGTAGCCCCACTGGGGGGTTTGTACCTCACCAGACTCCCCATTGGACAAGGGCCTGCCACCACTCTGGCACCTGCGGGGTGGGCGCCGGACTACCTTGTTCCGCTTCTAGGCGCTCTAGGGGACCCAGAACCAGATGTTTGCAGGACTCGTCGTTGGTTATGGCGCCAGCCTTTGAGGCCCTCTTTGGGGCGGCCTCTGCGAAAATTGTACATCTCCCCATGTGAGACGTAACAAGGAGAAATATGTTTATTTCTCCTCCCTTTTTCCTCTTCCTATGTGTGCTGCATTTTACAGCAGGTCTATACAAGTGAGCAACCCAAACTACCCCTGAGGGCTTGGGCAAAACGTAAATGATAAGGTAAGGGGTGCCTTCAAGGGAATTTATTTCTGATGATTATTCAAATTGAATGGGCTCAGTTCTGAGGACAATTCAATGGTCCCCTGATTGAAAATTGAATCAAAAAGCCAATTTCTTCAAATTTATGTAAACATGTCAAAATGTAAATACGCAAAATCTTAAGGAACAAACAAAACGTGTGTATATGAAAATATTGAGTTGGGGGCGTGGCTTGGACGCAGATGTAGGCGGCAGCGGATTTCGGAGCTCCTCCGCGGCCACCCTTCTCCCATCACTATCTTGACCATCATTTCAGGTCCCTGACCCCTGATGATTCACCTCTGCTACCCGTGCCCCTGTTGAACAGGGGGGCAAGGCGACCGGAGCCCTGGCAGTGGAGTAACGGACCCTGAGAGAACACCCGAGGCTGCTTGCCCGGAGGCTCCCAAAATGGCGGCTGGGGTCGCGAGAGATGACGCCTGACCAGAGCTTTCCTCTGCGAGCGACACGGCTCCTGGCACACAGAAGGGGGAGCGGACGGTGAGAGAACCCCGGCGCAGCACCCAGATCGAGCGGGGGAAGTCGTGGAGAAGCTTTGAGTGCCCAGTGAGACGGCTATCGGAGGCCTGCCTGACGTCCGGATGGTGGCACCCTCGTGGCACCAGGGCAGTGCTGGTGGAGCGTTTGCCTGAAGACTTCAGAGCCCAGAGGGGCAGCAGCAACCAGGTTGGGGCTTGGACTGGGCGAAATGGGCTAGGACTGGGGAGCGGAGAGTGCTGTGGATGTGGTTGCACTCGTTGGAGGCGCAAGACTGCGGATCACGACCTGCCCTGTATATGGCACCTCAACTCTGGACAGTGCCCCGCACCACCGCAATTGTGGGGTAAAGAAGTGAAAAGTGCAGCTCCCTCAGCACGAATTGCGGGCCCTACTGGCTGTGGGGGCGCGAGCATACCCTGATAGTCGGACTTGCGGAGTTAGACAACTTGCAGGGGTCTATGGTCTGAGAGCGGGGGCCCTCCCTGGAGCTTTCCCCCTGCTGCGGAAATCTCGTGCAGCGACCCACAGACGGCGGAGTTTTGCTAAGAGGGTGAGAGGGGAGCATATAATCACCAATAACTCCCCTGGTGATGGGGTGCTAGAGAAGAAGGCCAAGATACAGGACTGAGGAATTACTTTGAGGGACCGCCCGTCCCCATGCTGACGTCGACCTACTGAGGCCCGGGGGTTATATATAAAAACACTAATTGCACACTATCGGACTCCGGGAGTTCGTGGATCGCTGGTTGTGCCTGGGGTGGGGCGCGACCTGCTGGCCCTGACACTGGTTGCGACGGCGGGAAGCCGGAGCGCGGGATCGTGAAGTGGCTCTGCAGTTGCTATCTGCTCCATGCCGAGAAGAGGTGAAAGGGTTGCGGAGTACTGAGTGGCGAGGGGTTGCTGCCTTATATCTGTAGACCTGGTGGACTCGCGACTGGAGGACGCAGATTGGCGTGCCTGGGAGTGAGCTCTGGGGGGGAAGACTTGGGCCGGGAATACAGCTGACTGCCGCAGAGCCCCATCACTGAGGGTCGCCGCTCTCAAGTGCCCTACGCCCGACGGGGTATCCAGTCTGACCTGGATTATCTACCGCCGGGGTTCATCCGGTCCTTGAGTTAGGGGCCGGAACTGACCACTAGTACACGGACTCAAGATGGTCAGGGGGAACAGGATAAAGGGTTTTGAGATGTTCTGGAGCCCCTGTACAGCCACGGGATCCTTCCCTGAGAAGCCATTGTGGCCTCAAGGGAGGCACTGGAGAAAATAATGGACTTAATAGGTTCTGACCTGTCTCTATTGAAAGATGACCACAGGAAGTTGAAGGACCGGGTGGCGACGTCGGAGACAACCATGAAGGGCATTCCCGATGAGGTTGATGCCCTGAAAAAATCGCTGGCTGAAGTGGCGCAGAAAGTCCGTGTGTTGGAGCTCCGGGCTGAGGACAGTGAAGGGCGCTGTCGACGTAATAACCTCCGTATAATTGGTGTCCCGGAGCGGGAAGAGGGCCCGGAGGTGGCCCCAGACGGGCTTTCTGCATTTTATGCCATGGAGCGAGCCCACAGGGTCCAGACGCACCCGCCTAGGCCTAGAGCCCAACCGCGCCCGACGGTGGTACGACTCCTTCACTACCGAGATCGCGATCATATTCTCCAGAAGGCCAAGGAGCTGCAGAACCTATGAATCGTCAACAGTAAAGTTATGATCTTCCCGGATTTCACCAGGGATGTTCAACAGCAAAGGACCTCCTTCTTGGCAATTAAACGGAAATTATGGGCACTGCAACTGCCCTATGCAATGTTGTTCCCGGCCAGATTGAGAGTTACTGCTGAGGGGGACATGCATTTTTTCCTCACACCGCAAGCGGCTTGGGATTGGATAGAAACCAGAGGGGAGGCTGATGGGGGCGCCTCGCCTGGAACCTCACCGCGACGACGCTCCCCCGACTTGACACCGACGCGGCGACCCAGCTCCCCTACCGGCTGGCAACAAGAACGGAACAAGGCGGTGTTGGCGGTGGCGGCCATCAGCCAGGGGGAAGTCAGCCCCTCCAGTAATATTTCGGAGTGCTCAAAGAATGACGATATGAGTCCAGGTTCCAGCAGTGCTCAAGGTCTATCGGTGGCGGACTTGCCGATAGTCACTCCACAAACAGCGGACGGAGTGTTTGGTTGATGGGACTGTAAGGACGTTGAGGACACTTCTGTAAGGTACTGGGGATGTGTGATGAGTCTTTGCCACCGGTCGTAGAGATTGGGGGCAGTGGGTTACAGATACTCTGTAATGCTAAATTGGGGGGGACCTGCTGCATGGATCTGAACTTTTGGAAGAGGGTGGGGGGGGGGGGCGTCCGGGCCTTTCGATTCGGCGTTCCAAATAGCCTGACCTGATCTAGACGATATGCGATTTGTTTGCTTGGTTTGGATGGGGATACCATGTTGGATGTCTGTCCTGGGGAGAGGGAGTTGGATAGGTTTGAATTGCTTTTTTTATGGGATAGGTTTAAAGGGGCCTGGGCGTGTCGGGGAGGACTCTGGGGGAGAATGTCAAGTACTATGTTGTCTGCAGTGGGACCCGCCTTAGGCTACAAATGTCTCACGTGGAATGTTAGGGGTATGCACACCATTTATAGACGGCACAAGATTCACTCTTATTTAATAAGAAGAGGTATCCATATCGCCTTCCTACAGGAAACGCACCTCTTGGCAAAAGAAGGGAAAGCTCTGCAGCGGAGATGGAGGGGGCAAGTTTACCACACTGTCTTCTCGGCCTATGCTAGGGAGGTACTAATATGGGTGCGGGCGGGGGTTCCCTTCCAATGTACAATGCAGCTAGTTGACCCGGTGGGTAGGTATGTAGTAGTGCGGGGGAAATGAGATGGCAGAGATTTAACCATGGGATGTTTGTATGCCCCAAATGTAGAACAGCCTACCTTCTTTTCCTCATTGTCCTGTAAGTTGGCTACGGTCCTGGTGGGTCCATTGCTCCTTGGAGGGGATTTTAATTGTGTCACAGATATTGCCTTAGACCGTTCGCATCCCCCCTTGCCAAATGCACCGGCGGGCAAACTGGCGCTTGCGCGTTCTGCCTGGCAACTGCCTGGTTCTGCCTGGGACTGATTGACTCCTGGAGGACTCACCATCCACTAGATAGGGATTATTCCTTCTTTTCCGCCCTCCACAAATTGCATGTTCGCATACATGCCTTCTTGTGCTCCCCTGACGTGCATGGAGAGGTATGCACTAGTGAGTATTTCACACGCACGATCTCTGACCATAACCCGCTGCTAGTCCAGATGAAGTGGTCACAGCGTCGCACAAGAATCCCCACCTGGAGACTGCGCCCAGAGGCGCTGGAGGATCAAGTCTTCAGAACCACGATAGCCTCGAGTATAGAAACCTATTTTCAAATTAATGAGGGGTCCGCGGCATCAACCACCATTGCGTGGGATGACTTCAAAACGGTAGTGAGAGGGAGATGAATTGCAACGGTATCGGGAGCTCGGAAGACCTTACTGCAAGATATCCACCGGGAAGACGAGAGGTTACGCACCCTAGAGAAAGAGCGGCCGGAACGGCCGGATAAACAAGAGGCCCTATTGGAGGCTAGGGAAGCTACCCAGCAGGTGATTCGTGCCGCTCATCAAAACAAAAGCGTGATAGATGCAGTCAAGTTGCAGTCTCAATTCTTTATTTGATGAAGGCAATCGTAACACAAGCAGCGTGACGGTTAGCATCGATGCTAACCGTCACACTGCTTGTGTTACGATTGTTACGAATCACCCCCTGGGCCACTAATTCAACAATCTGTTATCGGTCTCGCTGTTTTTGTTACCATTGCTTTCACCAAGATAATATCGAGATTGCAACTTATCTGCATCTATCTCGAGTACAAGACAGATACGAATTAACTTCTTGGCGACTTACTGGTATTTACACTACATTTGCCAGTACTGCCCAGTTTTAAATCAAGATTATAAAGACATTTTGCCAGCTGACTGGCCCTCAGGAATAACACAGCAACTTTCGTTTGAACCTAAATTCACTGATTAAGATAAACTGTCGTATTACAGGGTACTACAAATACAAAACATACAGTCCTGAAGATGGTCTCACAGATTAATTCATAAGAGACCGAAACGTTGACTACCGCCTTTTCCGAATACTAATCAAGTTTTAAGTTTTATAAAAAGGAAAGGTGTTTTCAGAGCCCACAGTGTTATATATTGATTTATTACAGATATTCCTGTGGGTCTGTTTTCATATTTGTATGTATTTTTGCCTTATTTTCTTTGTGATAAACTCAATATTTTCATATACACCCGTTTTGTTTGTTCCTTCAGATTTTGCCTATTTACATTTTGACATGTTTACATAAATTTGAAGAAATTGACTTTTTGATTCAACTTTCAATCAGGGGACCATTGAATTGTCCTCAGAACTGAGCCCATTCAATTTGAATAATCATCAGAAACAAATTCCCTTGAAGGCACCCCTTACCTTATCATTAGCATTTTACAGCACACATACAAAGAAGAAAACCCCTCCATGGATTGTTTTTTTAAAGGAAAGTACCCCTTCCTGCACAAAAACAATCCTGCCAACAACGCAAACACCCTTGCACCATGGTTTGGTGCTAGGCACCCTATTGTGCGATGGCGCTGGCTGAAAGGACAAGAATGCACCGCATCTCATAAAATACAGGTCATTCCTGCCCTTTCGATTTGGCATAGGGCAGCACAGCAAATATAATGGGGGAGCTGACCTACCCAAATCACTGTATATGAGGCCCTATCTTTCAGCAGCTTGGTGAGACTTCATTGATTTTCCCTCAAGACAAACCACCTCGCAGACCAACGGAGTCGGACTGAACAATAGGGCACTTAGGCAGTGTCAGAGGAGCTGAGTTGATAGTGGGATGCCACCATGTTACAGTGTGGCTGGGCCCTCTTCAGCGACACTCTGGGCTGTGTTGGAGTCCGTGCCCAAGTCGTGAACTGGATGCGGTTGCACAGAGAGGAGTTGGTAGGGTCCCCTCACACCTCTCTCTTGCTGTACATTGCCGATGTTCAGTAGTGATGGAGGGCCCAGGCTGAACGTGTCACTCCTTTTATAGGAATTTTTTTCATTTGATTTTTGGATTGTAATTTACAAAAAACATCAACACAGTGAACAGTAACAGTGTGGTCACCAACCATGCACATCACAAATCGTTAATACTATTGGTTACCCCAACATCTCGTTGCCAGCCCATCGCCCCCACCATTAATAGACAGGAAACAGAACACATTGGACAGATTACAGTGTTTTCGGGTGTCCTTACTGAGTCGCGTCCAGCCCTCCTAGGCCCTATCATGCTTCCCCAGGCAGCCCCGAGGTTCATGGATGGGTTTTTACACTACACAGTACAGGTTCATACCCGCGTGCTGTCCCGGAGGCGGCCCGGACTGTTTCCATTGGAGGGTATGCCCCTCTTTCAAGGTACCAGGCCCAAGAGCACCAGGCCCACCTCTGCAGGTGCAAATCCGTCAGCATCCACAATAGTGAATGGAGCCATTCTGAGAGTGAGGTCCAGGGGGCGGTCGAGAGCTGCGCCCAGTGCTCCGCTTACGGAACTCCAGAAGGTAGGAGAGTCGCACAGCTCCAGACAGTATGAAAAGGAGGAATGTCAGCTCAGCCTCTCTATTTATGCGCCAGAGCTGGAGTGTGCTTAATATATACAAATGAACCAAGTGAAATGACGCTGAGTTTGCTGATTCCCCGGGTCCTAGCAGAGCCTTTTGCCATTCACAGAAGTGCAGCTGCCCAAGATCGCAGTCCCACCTCACCTGTAATTTAGGGAAGGAATCTGGGGTTTTGGTTACCAGTCCCTTGCATATGGTGGACAGATGACGCCGTTCAGGAAGGGAAGGAGGCATGGTCAAATGTAGCCTCCAGAACTGTTCTTGGGCAAATCAGCAGCATCAGATAAAATATGGCTGAAGTGCATGTCTTACTTAGTAGCAGTTACCTATAAAAGTGAGATCTCCCCAGTCCGAACTCATTTTGCAATGTGTCAAACGTTTAAACACCAGTGTTGCCAATGACATGACTAGGGGAAGCTATGCCAAGAGAGACCTGACCCGAAAGCCCCATGTGCAGTCACCCAAGGCAAAAGGGCACCATGCCATAAGGGGGTTTCAAGGTCGTCAACGGGCTGGGGGTGTTTTGGTGATGTACCATCATAAATGTAGTGTATGGGGGTGTTTACCCATTACCCAATGTTCAAGTCTAAAGGCCGGATCATTCACAGGTTCGGAGATGCAAACATTTACAACCAGAAGAAGTGAGGCTATATAGTAGGATATCAAATCCGTCATTGCTATTTCCTGTCATATGTTGACTTACAGCAGTTGGTGAGTGCCACAGGGTGGGGATCGCCATCCAAGATAAAGATGTTGAGGGTGGAAGTAAAGGAGGTCAAACTCGCCCTGGGTATATACTATGGATAATTCTATACCATGCAAAGTATTTTGAGAAGGGTGATCCTCTTAATCAGGGCAATGCACCTCAGTGAAGACGAGGCAATGAGGATCTGCGCTGTACAGCCCTTCGCTAGTAGCTCACATTGATGTGATATTCTCAGTGTTAGCCAGAGTTGTTTTATTGCATATGTGGATTCCCAAATATTGAAATCCCGTGATCATCCCTGTCAAAACGGCTTGAAGTGCCCATTCCGCTGTTTGTTCTGATTGGCCTATAGGAAACAGTCCAGTCATATCCCAGTTGACTCGAAGTCCTGAATATTGGCCAAAGGTATCCAGGATGGCCATAATAATTGGTCCAAAGGTATGTGGGCTGCCAACGTACAATAGTGATACAAATTCATTAGAATTTGCCCATATCACCCTCCATTACCTGGGCTAAGAAACTACACATTGCGGAAAAGGTTGGTATGGAGGAAAAAAAATATCTATCAATTTACTTAACCATAGAGAACATCAAATTACCCTATAAATGGTAAAATGTCCCATTTTAATTTTTAGACATTTCAAAAAACACACATACTACAATAATAATCATTAATTATTTAAATCTGAATAAAATTACACATATATAGACATACACATAGCAAACATATATAGACATATACATAAAGAGATCTTGTTGCCTATACCCACTTTTTTACAACAAATCAGTGTTCGCACGTTCAATCTAGGTAATACACTGTGAGGTATGCAATCTGCTGTGGGTTTGGGTATACAGGACAGGGGCGCTCAAACAGTGCTTTTATAATGTGTGATGGTGGACAAGAAAAAATGGTTAAACGGTGCTGCCAGTGTAGAGGAGAACCCTAAAACCTCTAAAAGGTGTTCGGGCATAGGATGCCTTGACACCATGCATGTGTTTCATCAACAGGGCAAAACCTGTGACTCATCAGGGCTGTAAAACATATCATAGTGTTACCATGACAAAAGCAGCAAAGAAAGCATATATAAGCAATATGGGGACTCCAGCAGCAGTCCAAGGAAAAGATATAAACATGAAACATTATACATGATTGTACAACTACAAAAATAAAACTAAAATAATAATACATTAGGCACATTGGTGAGCATGTGCGAAACGGTCCTATCAGAACTACGAGTGAGAAGTGAGTGAAGAGGTGAAGAGGTGAGGAGATTGTCAGTGCAGAGACAAAAACAAAATAATCAATGTTGCGACAGACAACAATGGAAATGATGGAGCAGTAATGGTGAGTGTAGCAATGGCATAAAGATTGTGCACGATATCGTATGAACAAGTGAACTACGTTTGGGCAGTGAACAGATATCAGTGATAAGGTTGGCACCATGATAATCTAGACAAATCGGTACATGCGCGAACTGAGTATAGTGGTATTATAAAGTAGATATGAAGATGGCCGGGAGTGCAAGGTTGTGTGCAGGAAAGGAGTGATGTTGCCCGTCGCGGAGTCGTGGTATAAATGGTAAACAGTCGGTTGCTAACTCGTGCACGTGTCTAAAAGTAGTAAGAGCACACAAGTGACTTGGATAACAGTTGCGTAAAGGTCAAACATTATATACAGGAAATTTGAAACTGTAAGAATACGTAAAAGCATAGGTAATGAGTGACGTATTTGGTAAACGGGAAGAGAATACTAAAGAGAGACGGTTGATACTGGCAATTATGGGTAAACAATAGCCCCTCTCTTAACCTAAAAATCATGGAAACAGGATAGCGAGAGATACGAGGTTGCTGCGATAAAACAATCCACATTGCTAATAAATTCTTTATATACATGGTTACAATACGTAGGCATGCATTGCCTGTGACTAAAACATGATCCCAAATGAGAACAGTGAACTGAGTGTGATCACCGGTGTGCGGTGACGAATGACTCATGAGTGTGAGTATACTAAAACGAATTGTGGGTGAAAATAAACCTGTGTCAATAATGGATGGGAGGGGATTACCTGCAAGCGGCGCGGTGCGAGATCTGTAAGGTAAAAGGGGGGGAGAGACAGGCAGGTCAGTAAACCTAGGGAGGGAAAGGGAATTGACAACATGGTGCAATGGCCATGGGTGGGCTGTAACTCACGTGGTATCGGTGATCGTACGAAAAGTAGAGGGATGGAGATAAATGGAAAGTATGTAGACGAAGTAGTCCAAGCGCGTGGCAGTCGGGTACGACTGACAGGAGGTAACCTGCAGTGGAAGGAAAAGAACGAGCAGGTTGTCACACTATAGTGACTGTAAGGGTGACTGTAAGGGTAACTGCAGGACCAAAGTCGGGGCGGGTGTCCCTGGACTCGAGGGTGGAAATCTTACCTAGGGTGATGAGTTACTGCCGAGCTGTGACGCTGGATGGGTCCAAGAGAGGACTGCTCGTGTGCCTGCCTTAAGATGTACTTCCTGGTAGATGGCGCGCATGCGCGTCGGTCCTAAACCAGGAAGTGAAAATGCACGGGGAAGAGAAAACTAGACAGCTGACCTAGAATAAGTGCGTGGTATGCGCGTGGAAAGGGATCATGTTTTTACAAAGCTGTGTATTGAGGATAAGTATAAATCGAAACAGAAAACGTATTGATATACCATGTTAGAGGCACATAAATTGTAAATATGCACACAAATGTATTCAAAGATGGGAGTGACTCGATGCAAAATTATGTTGATGTAATATGTTAAAACACATATTATAAAACTAATACATGGAAAGCAAAATAGAAACAAGGAAGAGGAAGACTGTGTCTGATGCGGAAAACATGTGTTGGGTGCGGACACATCAATTGGGCATCATAGGTATATGTTATATGCGGGGACAAGATATGTTAATGTCCATAGTAACAAACTCATTACAGAAAGCGCTAGAGGAGAAGAATAGAAAGATACGAAGTGCAGTGGTGTGATGGCAAGTATGATACCTAATGCACAGGTAACAGGTTTAGGGGACCAAGAGGTTTTGAAGTTCAGAGTCAATGTTTTGACCGTACTTGACCGTTTGCAAACGCATGATCCAGGTTGCTTCCAGCCTGCGTAGACGAAGTTCCCGGTTTCCTCCGCGTATGTTGGGTTTGGCAACGTCTATGCCATAGAATTCAAATTTCTTGTGTGTAGACTGGCTTGCACACTTCGCCTTGTGTAAAGCCAAGGGATACCGAGGGTCCTGCTGATGCATCGCTCTGGCATGTTCACCATTGCGGTCCTTGAGAGACCTAATTGTGCTTCCAACATATTGGCTGTACAACAACATGTAATGCCCAGACCACAATTACTTAAACAATTCTTTTAGAGGGTTAGAAAACAATTTATTATACCAACCCTCGACATAATTATTTCATGGCAATCACTTTTTACTTTTTGGATTTTCACAAATTAGCAACAGAAAACGGACTGTACACTTCAATATTTACACATCTATATATGCTTTGTACACACATAGAATCACACAATATTTACACAATAAATGAATTTTTTGCATCAAACTTTACAAAAATTATAAAAACATCACAAACATCAATATCACAAACATTACAATCAACAAATGAGAGAAATCAAATTTAGGGGGAGTATAAGCAAATTAATGACTCATAAACTAATGATTCCTGGACCAGCCGGTCCTAGTATCTTGGAGATGATAGTTTGTTCCACCCAAAAAAAGAAGACTGCCGACGCGTTTCAAGACCAGCTGCAAAGTTACTGGTCTCTCATCAGGGCTGTTAAATGTTTGTATCTATGAGATGCAAAGAGATTGTTTTAATCATCAAATTCATGGAAGCCTCTTAATTTTGATAGTGGGCTATAGCAAGTTATAAACTACATACCAAGCTTATTTGTAAGGAGGGCAGGACGGTTAACCTTCGTGGTGTCCGAAGGACTCTTCGTTATTCGTAGATGGGCAGGAGTTTCTGGGAAGTTTTAAAGAAATAAGTGAATAAATCGTACTCATAGCTTGAGTAGCTCGTTATTACCTATCAGCAAATGAAACATACCTTACTCGTGTGCACGTAAGGCCGACCGGCGTATTTATTTGTTGCGTGACACCATAAATTGTGAGCCTACAACAATTGTAAAGAAATGTTTTAGCTACGTAACGTTATTAGAGCGTAATGCACTCAAGTCAAGGGAGGATTCGCCTAGCTTTCCGTAGTTTTCTTTGCTCATGCAGTTCAAAATTGTGCCTCAAACACGGTCCTATTTAAAAGAAAACGCGATTGTAAACACTGATCGCTCAGGCGTACGGGTATGTCATAGGGGCTTCATTCGCGCTGCCAAATATTGGTCAGTTACCTGTTCTGCTACACAGCACGCCGCTACTGGGGTCTCTCGTTTTCTCTATCAAGATGGCCAACCACAGTTCTCGTTTGTTATATGCGCGACTCCACACTAGTGCATCGTGGGGCTTGTAGTCCCTTATATGACTGTGAGTGATTGTTCTTACATTCTCTGCGCATCACTATATAGACATCTACCCACGACTAATGCGCATTCATATAGTGATAAGAAACCACTAAAAAGGAATTAATTATTGAAACGCGCATTGCGTGTTAGTTGTGGAAAAGAAAACTTTATTATCAAAGCGCATGCTGGCGCAAAGGACAATCTGACACTGAGTCTTGGATTTATTATGTACAAACCTATCTCAATTGACCACGGTTATCCTATACCAAAGATAGGATTTGAAAAGGAGGAAATTGGGTAAGGCCACAGGTGCAGACAGGGATGTCGACCGACTATAAGTCGACTATACAAGTTGTCGCAAATGATTATATGCGGGCTATCTCAGACAGGCTGTTCAGGCCAGTCTGAGTACTATTACATTTCAAAATTTCTGCAACAAGGCACGTTCGATGTCATGGCATTTTAATGTGGTATTAACAGTGTACAACACAGACCACCTAAGTTCATGTTCGGTATAGCCCTTTTCACAGAAGTGTTCCACCATTGGAGCAGTCATTATCTTCTTCTTGATGCGGGACCGATGCTGGCTGATCCTTTGATTTACCTGTTGACTGGTTTTGCCGATGTAAATCATCATGCACGGACATAGTATCCCATACACGACATTCTTAGTCTTGCAATTGGAAAAATCTGTATGTCTCCACTTAGTGCAATGGTGAATAAACTCATTGCCTTCAATTGTGCTCGAACAAGCGACGCAATTGCCACACTTGTGGTGGCCTTCAATCGGCTTCAGGTTCCATTGTGCCAGAAGATTACTTTTGGGCCTTGGAACAGCGATATCAGCCCTAATGAGTTGTTCGCCAATGCGTTTTTTTTCGGTAGGCAAAGATGGGTTTGGGGAATGGACAATTTAGGCCTTCCAATAGGTGCCAATTCTTTAAAACAGCTTGGCGGAGTTTATGAGTATCCGGACAGAAGGTCGTGACGCACACAAGTTTATTTAATAACGTGCGTTTCTTAGTTTGTAGCAAGCATTCCCTAGGCGTGTACCTAGCATGCTTGAAGGAGTGTTTGAGGAGCTTTTTGGGATAGCCCCTTTCTTGCATATCGCAGCAAAAAGATCGACCATGTCTCTCATAGTCTTGCACATCCGAGCAGTTGCGTCTAATTCTAAGCAGTTGCCCGTAGGGCAAATTCGCCTTGAGGTTTCTCGGGTGTGCACTCCTATGGTGCAGGATGGTATTTCTGTCCGTGTCCTTTTTGTAAAGCGATGTCACCAATCGCCCTTCCTCACATCTCAGCTCAACATCTAAGAATGTCATGCGGCTGGTACTGTTTTCTTTTGAAAATTGAATATCCCTGTGCCTTGTATTCAGCCAGCTGTGGAATGCCATTAACTCAGCCTGGCTCCCCTGCCACAGGAGCCAGACGTCATCAATGTAGTGATACCACTGTATGATTTGTTCTTGAAAGGGGTTATTGGCCTCCACAAACTTCTCTTCGTACTGGGCCATGAAGAGAACCGCCATTTCTGGGGCGTAAGGACACCCCATGGCGGTCCCCTTCACCTGCATGTAGTACTCGCCATTGAAGGTAAAATCATTTTTCTTCAATGCTATTTCAGCAAGTTGTAGAATAAAAGCAGTGGGAACCCGATGAGGTCTTTCTCTCTGATCCAGGTATATCTGCATGACTTCCAAGGCCTCTTCTTGAGGAATTTGGGTGTATAAGGATGTAACATCCATAGTCACCATGATTTGAGAGTGCAAAGGCCATTGAGACCAGCCAGGTGGTCACCAACGCTAAGTCGCTCTTGGAAAAGATTGAAAATATATCCAGACCTTTAAGGATAACACTATTAACGACAAGAGCAACAGGTACGAACCCGACGTCAAGGCATTTAAAATCGAGCAGGTATATCCCTTTCTGCAAGAGGATTATTACTCACAATCAGACTCTCGCCAGTCCCTGTCAAGCTACCAAGGTAGGTCTAGGAATAGATTTACCACCTTTTCCAGCACGTCTTCCTCGGACTCCTCAGGGTCCGACAACAGGAACCAAAAGAAGGGTGTGACTTTTTTAGAGAAGGGCAAACAAACAAAACCCAGGTACAAGGTTCCATGGGATATGCGAACCAGGAGCAGCAACTACAAATCATAAGAAACTCCACAACGATAGTTAATTTATCCTCGAGGGTACTATCTAGCGAAGAAGAAGCAGTACTCAATCTAGGTTTGAAATTTGTACCTAGCAAGAACACTGACTATACCAAGCTCAAATTGGAGGCAATTGAGTTCTGCCGTAAGGTAAGACTCAAGGCATTTTTTGCCAATACCCCATCTAGTGAAAGCACGGAAACAACGGGTCTCAGGAACAATTCAAAATGTGTCCCTTATACCAACATCCCTAAACAAGTGCTAGCATTTGAGAAGGTACTGCTTTCTTCTATTGGCAAGATGGAGACAAATAAGAACTTTACCCAACAAAACATGAGTAAAAAACAAAGAGAGACAATTCGTTCGCTCAAAGATGACCCCTCTATTGTCATCAAACAAGCAGACAAGGGCGGGGCTGTAGTCATCTGGCCCCGCCAGATGTATCTAGCAGAAGGTGAGAAGCAAGTAAAAAACACCACTTGGTATCGCGCATTAACGGAGGATCCAACTAGGGATATTCAGGGACAAATTGCCAAAGTTTTGGACTACGGCAAAGAGAACGGTTTCCTGGGTAATAAAGAATATGATTATCTCCTTAAGAAATGGCCCAGGACTCCGGTCCTTTATCTTCTACCAAAGATCCATAAGAGCCTGCAAGAGCCTCCTGGCCGCCCGATTGTTTCGGGGTGCGACTCATGTTTGGAGCCGATCGCGCGGTACTTTGATTTTTTTCCTAAAACCATTTTTGAGCCAGGTGAGTTCATATCTGCGTGATACGACAGATTTTTTGCTCAAGGTTGAAGGCACTAGCTTGGATGCGCACTCTCAAATCATGGTGACTATGGATGTTACATCCTTATACACCCAAATTCCTCAAGAAGAGGCCTTGGAAGTCATGCAGATATACCTGGATCAGAGAGAAAGACCTCATCGGGTTCCCACTGCTTTTATTCTACAACTTGCTGAAATAGCATTGAAGAAAAATTATTTTACCTTCAATGGCCAGTACTACATGCAGGTGAAGGGGACCGCCATGGGGTGTCCTTACGCCCCAGAAATGGCGGTTCTCTTCATGGCCCAGTACGAAGAGAAGTTTGTGGAGGCCAATAACCCCTTTCAAGAACAAATCATACAGTGGTATCACTATATTGACGACGTCTGGCTCCTGTGGCACTGGAGCCAGGCTGAGTTAATGGCATTCCACAGCTGGCTGAATGCAAGGCACAGGGATATTCAATTTTCAATAGAAAACAGTACCAGCCGCATGACATTCTTAGATGTTGAGCTGAGATGTGAGGAAGGGTGATTGGTGACATCGCTTTACAAACAGGACACGGACAGAAATACCATCCTGCACCATAGGAGTGCACACCCGAGAAACCTCAAGGCGAATTTGCCCTACGGGCAACTGCTTAGAATTAGACGCAATTGCTCGGATGTGCAAGACTATGAGAGACATGGTCGATCTTTTTGCTGCGATATGCAAGAAAGGGGCTATCCCAAAAAGCTCCTCAAACACTCCTTCAAGCGTGCAAGGTACACGCCTAGGGAATGCTTGCTACAAACTAAGAAACGCACGTTATTAAATAAACTTGTGTGCGTCACGACCTTCTGTCCGGATACTCATAAACTCCGCCAAGCTGTTTTAAAGAATTGGCACCTATTGGAAGGCCTAAATTGTCCATTCCCCAAACCCATCTTTGCCTACCGAAAAAATCAAAGCATTGGCGATCAACTCATTAGGGCTGATATCGCTGTTCCAAGGCCCAAAAGTAATCTTCTGGCACAATGGAACCTGAAGCCGATTGAAGGCCACCACAAGTGCGGCAATTGCGTCGCTTGTTCGAGCACAATTGAAGGCAGTGAGTTTATTCACAATTGCACTAAGTGGAGACATACAGATTTTTCCAATTGCAATACTAAGAATGTCGTGTATGGGATACTATGTCCGTGCATGATGATTTACATCGGCAAAACCAGTCAACAGGTAAATCAAAGGATCAGCCAGCATCAGTCCCGCACCAAGAAGAAGATAATGACTGCTCCAATGGTGGAACACTTCTGTGAAAAGGGCCATACCGAACATGAACTTAGGTGGTCTGTGTTGTACACTGTTAATACCACATTAAAATGCCATGACGTCGAACGTGCCTTGTTGCAGAAAGAGGCGTACCTCATTTTGAAATTTAATAGTACTCAGACTGGCCTGAACAGCCTGTCTGAGATAGCCCGCATATAATCATTTGTGACAACTTGTATAGTAGACTTATAGTCGGTCGACATCCCTGTCTGCACCTGTGGCCTTACCCAATTTCCTCCTTTTCAAATCCTATCTTTGGTATAGGAGGACCGTGGTCAATTGAGATAGGTTTGTACATAATAAATACAAGACTCAGTGTCAGATTGTCCTTTGCGCCAGCATGCGCTTTGATAATAAAGTTTTCTCTTCCACAACTAACACGCAATCCGCGTTTCAATAATTAATTCCTTTTTAGTGGTTTCTTATCACTATATGAATGCGCATTAGGCGTGGGTAGATGGCCATATATTGATGCGCAGAGAATGTAAGAACAATCACTCACAGTCATATAAGGGACTACAAGCCCCACGATGCACTAGTGTGGAGTCGCGCATATAACAAACGAGAACTGTGGTCAGCCATCTTGATAGAGAAAACGAGAGACCCCAGTAGCGGCGTGCTGTGTAGCAAAACAGGTAACTGACCAATATTTGGCAGCGCGAATGAAGCCCCTATGACATACCCGTACGCCTGAGCGATCAGTGTTTACACTCGCGTTTTCTTTTAAATAGGACCGTGTTTGAGGCACAATTTTGAACTGCATGAGCAAAGAAAACTACGGAAAGGTAGGCGAATCCTCCCTTGACTTGAGTGCATTACGCTCTAAAAACATTCCGTAGCTAAAACATTTCTTTACATTTGTTGTAGGCTCACAATTTATGGTGTCACGCAACAAATAAATACGCCGGTCGGCAGTACGTGCACACGAGTATGGTATGTTTCATTTGCTGATAGGTAATAACGAGCTACTCAAGCTATGAGTACGATTTATTCACTTATTTCTTTAAAACTTCCCAGAAACTCCTGCCCATCTATGAATAACGAAGAGTCCTTCGGACACCACAAAGGTTAACCTTCCTGCCCTCCTTACAAATAAGCTCGGTATGTAGTTTATCACTTGCTATAGCCCACTATCAAAATTAAGAGGCTTCCATGAATTTGATGATTAAAACAATCTTTTTGCATCTCGTAGATACAAACATTTAACAGCCCTGATGAGAGACCAGTAACTTTGCACCTGGTCTTGAAACGCGTCGGCAGTCTTCTTTTTTTGGGTGGAACAAACTACCATCTCCAAGATACTAGGACCGGCTGGTCCAGGAATCATTAGTTTATGAGTCATTAATTTGCTTATACTCCCCCAAAATTTGATTTCTCTCATTTGTTGATTGTAATGTTTGTGATATTGATGTTTGTGATGTTTTTATAATTTTTGTAATGTTTGATGCAAAAAATTAATTTATTGTGTAAATATTATGTGGTTCTATGTGTGTACAAAGCATATATAGATGTGTAAATATTGAAGTGTACAGTCCGTTTTCTGTTGCTAATTTGTGAAAATCCAAAAAGTAAAAAGTGATTGACATGAAATAATTATGTCGAGGGTTGGTATAATAAATTGTTTTCTAACCCTCTAAAAGAATTGTTTAAATAATTGTGGTCTGAGCATTACGTGTTGTTGTACTTCTAAAAAGGGTCTAGCCCTCACCACTTATTCATGGACCTATCCCCTTTCGTTCTTAAAACATATTGGCTGTGGCACGTACATTCCACAATGTATACAACGAATTTGGTGTTGCAATTTATGTTGGTGTTGATTTCATATTTTTGTGACATTGCACCATGTTATCAATTCCCTTTCCCTCCCTAGGTTTACAGACCTGCCTTTCTCTCCCCCCCTTTTACCTTACAGATCTCGCACCGCGCCGCTTCCAGGTAATCCCCTCCCATCCATTATTGACACAGGTTTATTCTCACCCACAATTCGTTATAGTATACTCACGCTCATGAGTCATTCGTCACCGCACACCGGTGATCACACTCAGTTCACTGTTCTCATTTGTGATCGTGTTTTAGTCACAAGCAATGCATGCCTACGTATTGTAACCATGTATATAAAGAATTTAATAGCAATGTGGATTGTTTTATCGCAGCAACCTCGTATCTCTCGCTATCCTGTTTCCATGATTTTTAGGTTAAGAGAGTGGCTATTCGACGAGGATTGGCAGGCCGCATTATCCTCGCCTAAAGAAGTTTCGATTCCTGCCCGTCTCCGACTCGTTCAACTCAAAATCTTACATCGTGTATATGTTACTGGTCCGCACTTGATTCGTATGGGTTATTCCTCAGATGGGTTATATAAGCGTGGTTGTGGGATGCTTGGAACTTTCCTTCATATAATTTGGGAGTGTCCGGAGGTGGCTACGTTCTGGAATCGTGTGCATGCCGTGATGGGAAGGGTCACTGGAGTGGTGTTGGTGCCCGAGGCCAGACGCTGTCTGTTGAATGTGTGGGAGCCGAATGATTATGGTATGGCACAGACGTTGTGGGCGACCCTCGGGAATATGATCGCTAAGAAAGATATTGTGCAGTTGTGGGGCTCCCAGCGGCCACCCACGGTATCGGTATGGAAGGAGAATATGGATTGGTGTATGTTCAGAGAGAAAACTGTGAATGTGGCGCAGGGCAAACCTAAGAAATGGAACAGCATCTGGTGCCAATGGACTGCATACCGTGGAAATATATGTACGCCTCCATTCGTGGAGAACCCCGATGTCCCCCTGTCCCCCTGATCCGACATTCCATATATTGTGTCCTTTATGTTATCTCAAATTTGTTTCCCCGCTGACCCCCTCCACACTCCATGTTCTATTGATCTACTGTGTAACATCGTGCTTAGGTGTCCCCCAATGTGAACACATGTCCATGTACATTGTATTTTGCCTTGTATGTTGTTTTTTCTTCTTTTTAATAAAAAAGTTTTTAAATAAAAAAAAAAATAAAAAAAGAGTGGCTATTGTTTACCCATAATTGCCAGTATCAACCGTCTCTCTTTAGTATTCTCTTCCTGTTTACCGAATACGTCACTCATTACCTATGCTTTTACGTATTCTTACAGTTTCGAATGTCCTGTATATAATGTTTGACCTTTACGCAACTGTTATCCAAGTCACTCGTGTGCTCTTACTACTTTTAGACACGTGCACGAGTTAGCAACCGACTGTTTACCATTCATACCACGACTCCGCGACGGGCAACATCACTCCTTTCCTGCACACAACCTTGCACTCCCGGCCATCTTCATATCTACTTTATAATACCACTATACTCAGTTCGCGCATGTACCGATGTGTCTAGATTATCATGGTGCCAACCTTATCACTGATATCTGTTCACTGCCCAAACATAGTTCACTTGTTCATACGATATCGTGCACAATCTTTATGCCATTGCTACACGCACCATTACTGCTCCATCATTTCCATTGTTGTCTGTCGCAACATTGATTATTTTGTTTTTGTCTCTGCACTGACAATCTCCTCACCTCTTCACTCACTTCTCACTCGTAGTTCTGATAGGACAGTTTCGCACATGCTCACCAATGTGCCTAATGTATTATTATTTTAAGTTTATTTTTGTAATTGTACAATCATGTATAATATTTCATGTTTATATCTTTTCTTTGGACTGCTGCTGGAGTCCCCCATTTTGCTTATATATACTTTCTTTGCTGCTTTTGTCATGGTAACACTATGATATGTTTTACAGCTCTGATGAGTCACAGGTTTTGCCCTGTTGATGAAACACGTGTCGGCTGGCGTTTGTAAAATCTGAAAAAAAGAACTACATAAAGCATCACATACTGGCTCTACCAGACTACCGGTGTCAATCGTATTTGTCTCTAACTACTGTATGATCAGAATTGTTAACCACACGTGTGCCCAGTGCCTGTTCAATACACTGTGAGGTAATCCTATTTGCACATGAGGTTTCTTCACCTCTGCAAACATTTACTAAATGTGCCTCGAAATACAATTCTAAATCTTGTTTTCAAGTGGATTCCTCCCATCAAAACTGTCAACGTGTTTCAGCCCCCATTCCTTCCGGGCTTCATCAGGACAAGGGTAAAGGAACCAACCTAATGTAATCCAAAAATAGACAATTACAAAGGTTAAAAAACTGTCCTCCAAGTACCACAGGATGTGCTGAGCCCAGGGTATGCAACAAGTGCCCCTATTACTAAAACAACTGTGAGTTTGGGGACTCCGAAATCACACTGTGCCTGGAAACCCCATAGAAGTGTAACAAAAAAGCAGTGGTTCCTTAAGGAGGCCCAAAGTGTGGTAGAAGAAAAGGCTCACACACCCAAAGTGCTACCATCATAAAGCACTGTTGAGAGCAGCAAACAAAATACACTCACATGGCCTTAAAGCTTCAGGCTCTTTCTTTTGCTCTTGGCAAGCGATCCCACAAAGTGGAAAACTCAAGTCACTCGCATACAGCGTAATCCGGTCACCTGAGAAAGGTGGTGAATGCTAGCAACAAACCAGGCTGATGAAATAAATTGTCGCCCCTTCGATGACCATATCAGTGTAATAGGTAAATACAAATCCTACATACCTCTCAACTGTAAAGTATTAGTCAAAGGCACCAAAAGCCATATGAAGCCCAACCATGGCGTTCTTTGGTGGTCTCCCTGCTGAAAATCAAGGGTAGGACCACATTACGAAAGTGTCTAACACACAGGAACTGGGGCAGTCCCCTAAGTATCTGGGTGAAAAAACACTCACCGTCTGACGTTCAAGTGTTGCCGCTCCGTATTCCAAGCTTTTTGCTCCGACGTGCTGATGAAATTGCCTTACGGAGGTCTTAAAAGCAAGAAGCTTCCTGCAGGCGTTGTCCGGTGTTAACAACGTCACGGCCTAGTCCAAGGGGACTTGAATGGGACATTGTACCATATAAAGGGTCATTTGATGTTCCCTATGGTTAAGTAAATTGATAGGTATTTTTTGTTCCTCCAAACCAACCTTTTACGCAATGTGTACCCAACGTAGAATAGGTCAACAGTGTAAAGGCAGACTCAATCTTCATAAGTGCTGGACCATTTAAATCCTTTCACGTGCTTGTCGGTTCAGAGCTGATGTGCATGGGACTTGATCACCCGAGCAAAAACAGCAGAGGCAATAGGGCGCACCCAGTTGTGTGTCTCTCCAGAGATCAAACCGTTGAGAGAGACCCCCATTCTTACCCACGCCAGTGGTGTAGTTTAGAGCTTGATAGAGGATAAATATCGAGGCCTGGTTCCAGGTGCTCAAACCGAAGGAGTAAGTCCTACCAAGAGACAGAACCAAAGGCCTTATCAAACAAAGTCAATCAGTACCACGGCTAAGGGTGGCCATAGTTGCCCATTCATGAAAAGCATGTTACACAGCCATCATATTTTTTGTCTAGTGAACCTGTGCAGCAGAAAAGTATAAAGCCACTTCGATCTTTGTGTACAAGGGCAGTTGTAACCATGTTGAGCCGCATCACTAGAATTTTGGCCAGTATTATAGTCTCTGTGTTAATCATCGCTATTGACCTATATGATGTGGATAGGGGTACTGGTCAGTATGTTTTTAGGTTTCGCCTGCATAGTGATTGTGCTGTGCTCGCACTGTGCTTGTGAAATCTCTTGTATCTAAAATATCTTAAAAGGGGTCTCTTATCAGTTCCCATAGGTGAATTACTGGGTTCATTCGCTTTTTGTGGAACTTTTTTTTTGTTAACTTTCCCTTGCTGCACGCATTTACAATAATTCTACTAATGCTGTTTACACTGTTTAAGCCCCAATCACTGTCAAGATAAGATCTCTTCACAGGGAAAAGGCAGACAGCTTCCAACAGTATGCTGGAATACTTGCTTTTATTACATAATTGTGTTAAGCAGATGCTTCAGCCTTTGATGTTTTGTGTCATTTCCTATTCATGCCTCATTACCTTTCTTTGCACTTTGGAGGCATTATCGAATTGATTTTTTCAACATTATCTAGTTGGTCATTATGATCAAATTCTAAATGTGGTAATAAACATTGCACGTTAATCATTAAGTTAATATACAAGAGCTATACTATATTTTACTACTAAACAGGTAGACACAAGTGCAGTTAACTTGCAGACAACAGGATCGTAATTTGAATGTTACAGCAGGTGCAGTAGCACAGGGCCCAAAAGTTGTCAGAACTCCGGTAAACACACAATATTGCTACATTTGACTAATAAACTGGCAGCCAAAAGTGCACTTACCTTACATAAAACATGGTCATAATTTGAATAGTGCAGTAGGTGCCGTGGCACCAGGCCCTAAAGTTGTCACAACTCCTCTAAACACCTAATATTGCTGTATTTTACGACTATACAGGCAGACACAATTGCAGTTAAAAGGGGCTTGATTAGAATGATGCAGCATGTGCAATGGCACCGGGGCCAAAAGCTCCAGGGACCCCACTAAACACAAAATATTGTTACATTTTACTACTAAACAGGCAGTCACAATTGCAATTATCTAGCAGACACTAGGGGCATGATTTCATTGGTGCGGCAGGTGCAGTGACACCGGGGCCCAAAGCTCCTAGGAACCCCACTAAACACCAAATATTGTAACATTTTACTACTAAACAGGCAGTCACAAGTGCAGTTACCTTACAGGCACTAGGGTCATGCTTTGAATGGTTCAGCAGGTGCATTGGCATGGAGGCAAAAAGCTGTCATAACTTCTCAAAACACCAACTGTTGCTATATTTTCAGAGTCAGAAGTCATGGAAAATTGACCCGCACCAAGGTTTATACACACGTATTTGATTTATCCAATTTCTATGTTTCACAGTAATAATAGATATTTAGACAGAAACTTCCCACACATAAGAATTAAAAAAAAAAGTTGATTGTAGATTTTTCAATTTTATTTATTCAAGTTCTTAGTTAAAAATTCACAGCATTGCTTGTTGCCAACGCGTTTCGTCACATCCGTGACTTCTTCAGGGCTCAAAGTTAATGTTTCTGACAGAATTCCTAGTTAGCGTCAGCCACCATATAATCTCTACATGTTCTGGTCTGATATCTCCTGTTCTTTTATTTCCTGTTCTTTTATTCGTGGCTAAAAGATTAGTGTCTCGTGGCCAGCGCTAGTATGAGTATAGGTGAGTCTCCAAACGTCCTGGACAATGTATGCGTCCGTTTTACTACTAAACAGGGAGTCAGAAGTGCAGTTATCTTTCAAACACTAGGGAAATGATTTGAATGGTGCGGCAGGTCCAGTGGCACCAGGCCCAAAAGTGTCAGAACTCTTCTATACACATAATATTTCTATTACATCGAATAATTATATTGTTTCCCTCTGTTATTACATTTTTCAAAATGTTGCTATTACTTACCTACACTATACCACTAGTAACAGCACAATATATTGCCTTTTTGTACATAAAAAAGTCATGACACTTTTAACAGACTCTCTGTAACTTATATTGTACAACTACTCAGGAAACAACAAAAAACAGCTTATTATTAATCACATAGGTGATACCTAATGCATTTACCAATGCTTGTTAATATTGTGACAATATAAATCTCTTCTAAGCCTTCTGGGAGGTGTCCTATCTCGCGAACCTCATTGTAAAGATTCAACAATGACTGGGGTGAATATATCAGTCTGACATCCAAACAAATCTATGAGTCCCATTAGGACCTGGAGTTTTACTTGTAGACAACTGGGAGATGGCGTCTCTGATCTTCTCAGTCATGGTGGGCACATTGAGGAAATGTCATTGGTCTGCAGTTAGTCCTGGCGATCATGCAGAGGAAACATAGGCATGTATATCTTCCACTGGGGAAACTTGTCGGCCTGTATAGACCAGAGGATAGTAGGCTGCAAAAGAGTTTGCCATGCTTTTGAGAGTCGTCCTTATGGCACCAGTCACGTATTCTATCTGTGTCATATGACTGCCCCAGATTTTCTGTTGACTCAATCAGTGGAGCAATTTGCTAGTTTTATTGCCCTGTTTATCTAAGCAGCATCATGACACCAGCCACAGTTTCCTGGCTACGTCAATGGGAGTTTTCTAAAATTTCAAGGTGGTCTTTGTGAGTGACTGTAGTGTTGTGTTGTGTTTGAAGCCCCTTCCATGTATTCTCACCCAGTGCTTTGCTCCGTGTGGTCAAGGGCAACAATCACATGTATTTTCTCTTTCTTCCTGTAGAGTAATTTAGAGAATATGCCCCTCCCCCCCAATCAAGTATCCATATGCTCCCCATAGTGTTGCAGGGGATTCTATTGACCTTGTGTTTTGCTGGAAGAATTGTGCTGAGTCATCCCAGACTGTGCCCCGGAAATCCTGTTTGGTTAGCCACCAGGCGCTCATCCAACATGAGGTCAATAAGTGTGGACAGCCACAGCTGATATAAAGTTCCAGTGGGGTATTATCAGATAGCCCCTACATATGGAGAAGTATGTCCGTCATTAAATGAAGATAAGCAGGGGGAATAAGTAATTGTCTAGTAAAGAGAAGTTTATAACAAACAAAACTACTTGAGGTTACTTAAAGTCTCTGCTATCCATTTGTAGTTAGGATTTACTTTGGAGAGGGTCATTAAAACTTTTTTGAGAGCTCATCTCACCGTTAACTTTTCAAGGCATGCTTCACCATTGACAACCTCTCACACTGGAGTAAGAACAATGCCGCCCCATCAGACTCAACCAAGGGCAGCTACGCTTGACCCTGGGAGTTCTTAGAAATCTAATGCCAGGACAATGTCTTGGGTCCTGTTGATTTGTCCCGAGAAGAAGGTATAACCTCTTGCATCTCAGTGATAACAGCACCATGCATCACACAGGCCCATGGCTCAAGTGAACAACACCAGTGGGGTGTAGCCTGCAATGTCAGCCAGCCCGATCTGGTGCCAACACTTTCTTCTTGGCCCCTTCGAAATATGTTAAGGGAAGGGGTACAGCATCTTCTGCTTACAAAGACCCTGCAACCTGCTCATTTTCAACCAATATTCTGAATGATAAATTTGTATCCACCCGCTATCCAACACTTTCCCTACTGTACCACTCGCGCAGTTGGAATAGTAATTTTATCCCCTACTCTATGCAACGTTTTCAGTATTGTCATATTTAATGTAGTGTAAAATATTATGTTTAAAAAAAATATTTATGTTAATGTTTTAACTTATAATATATGATTTATTTTTATATTTATACTATAGGTTTATATATAATATATATGTAATTATATTTTAAATTATGTTTTTAACATTTTATAATTAAATATATTGATCATTCTTTAATATTAGTAAGGAATATGTATTAAAAAGATGCATGTTGGGGGCGTGGCCAAGATGGCGAGCTAGGAGGACGCATCCTTCCGAGCTCCCGAGACCCCGGACCCTGTGTGCCGCCTGTCGCCGCTGATCTCCCCCGGATCAGGCGGAGCCCTGCGCCCGACGAGCACGGAAGAGCAGCGGAGCGGTCAGTGAGACCCCGGCGTCCTCCGGGACGTTGCAGCGGTGTGCCAGGCGTCCCCTGGCGGAGCGGCCTGTTGCCGGGCCGGGACCCCGGCCGGACCTCCCGGCGGTGCCAGCCGACGATCGGCTCCGGGACCCCAGCGGCACCTCCGAGACACCCAAGGGGGCAGCACCCCCGCGACCTGTGATTTCTGGAGGCGGCGGAGGGACGCATCGCAGCGGGCCGGCGGCCTTCCACCCGAGCTGCAGTGTGCCAGCCCCCGGGGATCGCAACTACGCGACCCCGGGGATTCAGTGACGGACGAGGCCTACCCTGAGGCCTGCAATCTGGGAGCACGTCACGGCGCCTCACTTTGTAGGAGGGATTGGCGCAACGGGCTGTCCGCGCGCCGCAGCGCCCTGGGCTGCCCAGGCGGGGGACCTTGGCGCTGTCCCCCCCCCTCCCGGGGACCATCGGAGGGCCTATAGAGACAAGGCGGAGCCCGGCCCAGAGACTTTGCGCAAGACAGAGCCCACCCTCCTTCACCACACCTCACTCCGGTACCGGGCCGGAGCCCCCGGAAGCAGACACTTGAGGTACAGGGGCTGTGGGCCTGGGAACCACGTGGCGCAGCGCACCGATTGCGGTGAGGGCACCTGCCTATTGAGACGCGGATTGGTGTCGCGGTGGGAGACTGCCCGGGCCCGTTTGGGCGGACTACGCTCCTGTGGGCGCTGCAGAACCAGCATAGCGGCGAGGCCCACCTACCTTCCTCCCCGACCGCACTCTTCTTCGCACTATCTCGGGGGTGATACTCCGCGACTGGGACGATCGCTGCCACCCATCTTTGGGGGACGACGAGGGGGTGGACCAGCGGCGGTGATCGCACCGCGGAACACCGTGCCAAGGAGCGCAGACGTGAGCATCTCAACCCGCCCCACCCGGGTCCTTCGCGGTGCCCCCTGTGCCGCGGTCCAGGCCTGTCGCGACGATGTCGGGCAACCGAGGTGGTAAGAAAGGTGACCGCACCCTGCCTGACATGCTGAGCAGGGCAGCCCTCCCCCCCGACAGGACAGGACCCAGCCCGCCCCGAGCCCCCCGTCCGGCTCTCGAGGGGCTGAGGGAGGGGAACCCCCGGTGACTCGATCGTTTCTGGAGTCGTTGTTCAGCACTCTTCGGGAGGACTTCCAGGCATTGAAGCAGGAGGTGGCGGGAAAGGTCAGGGAGGTGCGGCGGGAAGTCGATTCCCTGGGGGAGCGGGTGGTCGTTGTGGAGGAATCCAGTCACGCCCGAGATGAAGAGATCACGCACCTGCAGCAGGAAGTACTGCGCCTCAGGGACCAGCAGATCGACCTCCAGGCCCACGCTGAAGATCTCGAGAACAGGTCCAGGCGCAACAACATCAGGGTTCGCGGCGTTCCTTCTGGAGAGGAAGGGGAAGACGTGGCTGCGTACCTGGGCGACATGTTCCGCGACATTCTGGAGGAGCCTAGAGACTTCCAAGTGCGGATAGACAGAGCACACAGAGTGGGGCCGCGGCGCCGAGCCTCCGCGCCCGCTCCTGATATCCTGGCCTTCCTGCCGGACTTCCTCTTGAAGGAGCGAATCCTGCGCGAGGCTCGACGTCGGCAGCCGCTCACCTTCCGGAACCATCCAGTGGCGCTGTTTCAAGATTTGTCGACGATCACCCTTCAAAAGCGGAAGTCCTTCAAGATAGCCACGGATTTTTTGAGAGAACACGGCACACAATATTCCTGGGGCCACCCCTTTCGGCTCATCTTCCGCTGGAACGGCACCCTGCATCAGCTCCGGTCCCTTCAGGACACCTGTGAAGTGTTGGGGATCACAGCTACAGACGCCGACACTCCTGCTCCGCCCGGGCGGCGCGCCACTAGAGATGGGTGGCAAACTGTCCGCCGGCGCCGGGCCTCTGCTTTGCCCGCGCGACCGGCTTCACCGGCGGCCAGGGTTGAGAGAGATGACGCGATACTGGCGGTTGCCGGTGCCACATCGCCAAGTGACATAGCCCTGACGGCCTGAGCACACTCCGGGGGGAGATCCTGATGGCCTCATCTTCATAGCAGGTGCGGGGGTTCCGGGGGGGAGGGGGTGGCGGGGGGGTGCTGGAGGTGGCTGGACGTCCACACGAATACTCTACCACAGACTTGTCCACTAGGGACTGGACTGGGACAATGTTCTTCATTCCAGGGGAGTTGGATTGTTGGGGATGTTGGGGTACATGTTGGGGTACAGGGTGGGGTACGGGTGGGAGAGAGTTGGGGTTGGAAGGGGGGGCTCGGGGAAGCCGCGAGTCCAGCAGTTTGAGGGGGAGAGGTCGAGTGTTGGTTTGGTTGGGGGTTCATTGGGGGGACTTTGGGGTTTTGTGCTGGGCTGTCATGCTCTATTGCTCCTCCTCCTGTTGCTTCGCGCCAAGTGCGCTAGGTTGTAGTTCCGGGGCTGCTGGCCTCTTGCCTTTGTTTGACCTTCTGCCGTTGCTCCTCATGATGTTCCTTGCCGACACTGCTTCATTGATCGCGGCCCTGGTGTCGCCTATTCATGGCCCTTAAGGTAGTCACACTCAACGTGAAGGGGCTGAACAACCCGGTTAAGCGTAGGGCGATCCTCTCCCTCCTGGAGAATACTCAGGCGGACATCTGCCTTTTACAGGAGACTCACCTTTTGACACGAGATTGCATTAGAATGAGGTCATCGAAGTTCCCAACCCAGTTTTTCTCTTCAGGGTCCACTAAAACAGCGGGGGTTGCTATCCTGGTCTCTAGTAAATTCAGGGGAGAGGTCTTGCATAAAGTAGCGGAACAAAAGGGGAGGCTCCTGGCTTACAGAGTCAAATTGGGGGGTTTGTTATTCACAGTGGGTTCTGTTTATAGCCCGAATGACCGCCAGGATACATTTTTACACTCAGCCCTCGAACACATTACAACTACACCCGACAGACACATACTCATCGGGGGGATTTGAATATGGTCTTTGATTCACTCCTGGACAGATCTGCGCAGCGCCGCCCACACACCGGGGAGTTCTCGCGACTGAGTCACTCCCGCCTTAGCGAGCTTGACATACACGACCTTTGGAGACGTCTACACCCCGCTACCCGGGCCTATTCCTACTACTCCCACGCGCACAGGACATATGCGAGACTGGATCACATTCTAGTTACAGGGCCTATGGCCGCGCTGGCGACGGCTTCCGACATAGGGGTGCTCTCGTTGTCAGATCATGCCCCGGTGTCGGGTTCCTTTCAGCTTCCGCCGTTGTCGCCCTCTCGGGGGGTTTGGCGCCTCAGGGACACGCTGCTACACAAACCGGCGGTGGTGCAGAGGATCCGCGACGCGATATCTGAATACCGGTCCCATAATGATAATGGGGACACGTCTCGTGCGACGCAATGGGCTGCCTTGAAGGCGGTGCTCCGCGGGGAGTTCATTTCCATCTCGTCGGCGGAGAATAGGGACCGACAGCAGAAACGGGATGAGCTTACGACTGGAGCAGATGCATCAGAGAACGGGGGCACCCAGGGTTTGGAGGCAGCTTAAAGCGACGCGGAAATTGCTCTCCGCGCTCGATATGGACAGGGCGGAGTATGCGGCGCTCCGCTTGAAGCATGCATACTACTCTGGGGGCGACAGATGCGGCCGACTCCTGGCTAACAAGCTTCGGGTGAAACATCAGCGTATGCGGGTTATGGAGCTCTCCACTCCGAGCGGTGTGAAGGTGACGGAGGACCCTCAAATTGCAGAGGGATTCCGCCGATTCTACGCCGACTTATACACAGGCGAGCCTCCGTCGTCGCTCGCGGAGACTGCATATCTGGACTCGATTGACCTCCCTTCTCTCACCCCGGAGCAGGCGGAGTACCTGGAACGGGACATTCGCCCGGAGGAGGTGATTGCGGCTATCTCCCGGCTTAAACTCGGGAAGGCCCCAGGGCCCGACGGCTACTCCCCGCTTTTTTACAAGACGTTCTGTCAGGACCTGGTCCCCCTGTTGACGAGGCTCTTTAATTCTTTCGCGGAGCCGGGTGCCATTCCTCCGGACTTGCTCTGGGCGACGGTGTCGGTTATTCCCAAGCCGGGGAAAGATAGGTCCTAATGCGGCTCCTACCGGCCGATCTCGTTGCTGAACGTGGATCTCAAGCTCTATACGGGGATCCTGGCGTCTCGCCTGGCACAATACCTGCCGGGACTTGTGGACCCGGACCAGGCGGGGTTTATCCCCGGCCGGCAGACGGTGGACAATACTAAGCGGGTGGTGCACGCCCTAGAGAAGGCCTCCTGCGTCCCTGGGGAACGCATGCTCTTATCAGTCGACGCGGAAAAGGCGTTCGACCGAGTGCGCTGGTCTTACCTTGACGGTGTACTTCGCAAAGCGGGGATAGGGGAGAAATTCCGCACGCTTGTCTTTAACTGTTACAAACACCCGACCGCGGTGGTGCGGGTTAACGGGCACAGCTCCGACCGCTTTGCGATTGAACGGGGGACCAGGCAGGGATGCCCTTTGTCCCCACTTCTCTTCGCTCTTTATATGGAGCCGTTTGCCCAGAGAGTCCGACAGAACGCAAGGGTGACTGGCATCCGAATGGGAGGCTACATCCACACCATCAGCCTGTACGCGGATGACGTGATCCTTCTACTTGAAGATCCAAAAGAGGCACTCCCGGCCTGTATTGCCGAGCTGGACGCCTTCGCCGAAGTAGCGGGCTTTAAAATGAACATGAGGAAATCGTCGGCCCTAGACCTCTCGCTGTCTGACGCGACGCGCCTCGAGTTGCAGGGGCGCTTTCCCATGAGTTGGTCTAAGGACCTAATCCCGTACTTGGGTGTCCTGCTGGCTCCCTCCCTCCCCGCTATGGTGGCGGCGAACTATGCGGCGTTGGGCAGAAAGATGAAGGAGGAGTTGTCCCGCTGGAGCAAGGGCACGTTGTCGCTGCTGGGTCGGGTGGCCGCTGTCAAGATGACTCTTCTGCCACAGGTCCTGTACTTGTTTCGAGCGCTACCGCTTCAGCCACCGAAGGGGTGGCTCCGTCAGGCACAAGCAGATATAGCACGTTTTGTCTGGCAGGGTCGCAAACCCAGGCTTAGGAGAGCCTTGTCTACTCTGGCTCCAGAGTCGGGCGGCCTCGGCATCCCCGATCTCCAAAAGTACTTTCAAGCGGCGCAACTGCGGTTCTTTGTGGAGTGGAGCAAATGGGAATCTGACAGGCACTGGCTTTTTCAAGACCAAGCGGTGGCGGGCAGAACTCTGCAAGAGATACCCTTCATGCGCAGGGCACATAGGCCCCCTAACCTCTACGCGTCCCTGGTTACCCGGGTCCCGCTTAGAGTGTGGGACGCGGTGAATGTCACGCGGGAACTTACTTCCTTCCCGTCGCCGCTTACGCCGCTGATCGGAAATCCTGATTTTCAGCCTGGGATGGAACCTGGCGCATTCGCACGCTGGCAGGCGGCCAGGTGTAGCGCTCTGTTTCACATATATGGCCCAGAGGGGATAGTGTCGTTCCAGGAACTCAAGAGGGATTACCACTTGCCTGAAACCGAGCGTATGCGCTATTTGCAGGTCCGCCACTGGGCGCTGCAGCCGCAGGTACGAGCACTGGCGGACCGGAAACTTACGCCTTACGAGTTGTGGTTGGCGACCCGCTCTTCAGATGCCAAGCTCGTCTCGGACCTCTACAAACTTTTGCAGCCCCCTGCCTTTCACATCCATAACCCTGGGAGGGAGAGATGGGAACGCGAACTAGGGAGGGTATTGAGCCATAAAGAATGGGACGACATATCTTATCGCGCACGTCACTCAGCTTATCACACTGGGCTCACTGAGACCTTCACTAAAATGACTACATATTGGTACTATACACCTCAGCGACTACACGACATGAACCATGGTCTTCCCGACACCTGCTGGCGCGAGTGCGGACAGACTGGTACCCTCACACATATTTTATGGGACTGTCCATCGCTAGATCTGTACTGGAAAGAAGTCCTAGATGAAATCGACCACTGTTTTGACATTGAACTGCCTCGCCTACCGGCTTATGTTTTATTAGGGCTGCCCAATGGGTTGATGTACCCCCTGAGATCCAGGAAGGGTAGGCAGATAGCAATTGCATTGGGCTCAGCGATCCAGAACATACTCATATATTGGCGCACCACTACCATTCCCGACACTACTGGTTGGCTACACAGGCTGTGGCATGTTCTAGGTATGGAGAAGCTGTCCCTTATGGTGGCAGGGGAAGTTGATAGGTTTGTGGAGCTGTGGCAACCCTTCGTCACTCTATTGCAGTCGGAATTCAAGGAGATTACTTGCCCCAGATACCTCAGGCTCATGCGGCTGACATCCTTGGCCACTCCGCATTCTTAGTCGCCCCTGGGGGATCTCTGTGGGACAGGAGGCGGATCCGCTGAACTGTTAACAAGGGCACATGCCTTTGGCTCGGCACACCGTTATGGGGGGGGGAGGGGACTTTGGGGAGGGCGGGAGGGGCAGTTCTGTTGGGGGGAGTTTTGTTTTTTTGGAGTCAGTCGTCATTGCTTCTTCGTCCAGCATATGTTCCTTCCACTTGTTCTGAATGTACCATTTGCATATCTGAAGGCGCTCAGGATGTGGGGACTCACCATGGCCTCTTTGTGACGACCAGTTTTTGTTGTATGTACTGTTTTATACTTATGCAATAAAATGCTTTAAACCTAAAAAGATGCATGTTTATCTTTTTTACATGACATTTATTATTTATTAATTTTAATATTTTAAAATTATTTTGAAGTATGTTTTACTTAATTATATTTACTATTTCCTCAATTTTATATTACTTTTAAGACATTTGAAAAAGCCGATATTTTAGCAATCTATATTATTAACAACGATATTTAGGATTCAATATTTCTGTACTTACCTGTTTGTAGATAGGAAGTCGATATTCTGTCACTCGATATTTTCACCTCGATATTGTGGTAGCTCGATATTCTTCTTGATATTCTGCATTTGTTTATGAGTGAACCAGAGAAATTAAGACCTGTGGGATTAATTTTTGGATGCTTCTGGCCTCGCCTAGTGCACAAGATATAGGCAAGATTATTTTCCCAGACAGTGGAAGTGTATTTCTGGCATTCCTGAAGCTGAACGGTCTTCCTTTAGTACTGCCATTTGTTAGATGGCAGGGGCGAAGGGGGGGGGGGCTGCTGGTGCCTCATCAGTAACTGTCTTGCCCCCCACCCCCTTGTGCCCCACCTCAGGCGACAGCTGCAGTCATCAATACCAGACACTGACCTGTCATCCAGGGAACATTTTAGGTTTTACTCACTCTTGCATTTCCTAACTGTAGTTGATTTATTCAGGATGTTGTGTTTTCGTAGATTTTATCATGCAACACCTTAAGTATATATTGTGTAGGATCACTGACAGAATATCAAGAAGAATATCGAGCTACCACAATATCGAGGTGAAAATATCGAGTGACAGAATATCGACTTCCTATCTACAAACAGGTAAGTACAGAAATATTGAATCCTAAATATCGTTGTTAATAATATAGATTGCTAAAATATCGGCTTTTTCAAATGTCTTAAAAGTAATATAAAATTGAGGAAATAGTAAATATAATTAAGTAAAACATACTTAAAAATAATTTTAAAATATTAAAATTAATAAATAATAAATGTCATGTAAAAAAGATAAACATGCATCTTTTTAATACATATTCCTTACTAATATTAAAGAATGATCAATATATTTAATTATAAAATGTTAAAAACATAATTTAAAATATAATTACATATATATTATATATAAACCTACAGTATAAATATAAAAATAAATCATATATTATAAGTTAAAACATTAACATAAATATTTTTTTTAAACATAATATTTTACACTACATTAAATATGACAATACTGAAAACGTTGCATAGAGTAGGGGATAAAATTACTATTCCAACTGCGCGAGTGGTACAGTAGGGAAAGTGTTGGATAGCGGGTGGATACAAATTATTATTTCCACTCCAGCGAGTGGAACAGTAGTGGAAATGTTGGACAGCGGGTGGGTAAAAATTACTATTCCCACTCTGGTGAATGCAACAGTAGGGAAAGTGTTGGATAGCGGGAGGGTATAAATTACTATTCCCACTCCAGCGAGTGCCAGCGAGTGCAATAGTAGGGACAGTGCTGGATAGCGTGTGGGTAAAAATTACTATTCCCACTCCAGGGAGTGCAACAGTAGGGTAAGTGTTGGATAGTGGGAGGGTAAAAATTACTATTTCCACTCCAGTGAGTGCAACAGTAGGGAAAGTGTAGGATAGCGGGTGGGAATTTTTCAAAATGAATTTACCTCCCACCATTTCCTCCTATGAATGTCAAATACAATATTGTAAAATGTTAATAAATTAACATATTTAATTAGCAATTGTTAGATCTGGGGGTCTCTAGTTGGCAATGGTATTCATCTTTGTCCACATAGGGACCCTTACTTCTAAGTCAGGATAAGGGGTTTACACTCCTTAATAACCCCTGCTCACCCCCTTGGTAGCTTGGCACGAACAGACAGGCTTATCTCAGAGGCAGTGTGTTAAGCATTTGTGAATATACACAGTAATACAGTGATAACACTAAAGATGGACACAACACAGGTTTTATAAAAATAAGTATTCTTTATATAGACTAAAACACAAGACCACAAACGACAAAAATCCACAATACTACACTTAAGATTACTTAAAAGATGATTAAAGTCTCTTAGTTCAAGTTCATGGTCAATGTGACAAAGTTCTCAACAAAGTACCTGGATGCGTAACGCAAAGTGAACAAAAGGCTCGCAAAAGGGGAGATGCGTCGGTTCCGTGATCCGGGGGAACGGTTGCGTCCTGCCTCAATGCTTGCGCAGAGTAGGGGACTCATAGTGAACCTTACCGGCGGAGGTGATGCGTAGATTCTCGGCTTGCGGGCCTGTTGCGGTGCGCAAGATGGAGCCTCGATGCGATGCGATGATCAGGTTGCAATGCGAGAAGATGGTGCCCTTGATGCGGCGGTGTGATGACGATGCGAGGACGCCCTGGCAGCCTTGCGACGACTCTGTACTTTGTAGCCGCAACAGGCCCTGCGACACTCTTCCCCGGTGATGCGATGGCGACTCTCACGATGGCGTCACGCTTCTCCGGTGATGCGACAGCAAACAGCTTCGATGAACACACGCTTCCAGGGAGATGCAGCGAATGCTCGCTTCTCCGGCGTTGCGGTGATTTCAGCAGGGGCGGTGACACGCTTCTTCTTGATGCGTCGCGCTTCCAGCTCCCAGCGGCACGCAAGTGACTGGAGTCAGAATTCCCAGCAAGGAAATTCAGGAGGGAGCTGGAGGTGAAGTCTTTTGGCCCTGAGACTTCAGCAGGAGGCAAGCACAGTTCAAGCCCTTGGAGAATATTCTGTAGATGAAAGTCCTTACAAAGTTCCTTCTCCTTTCCCTTGGCAATGAAGCAACCACTGCAGGCCAACCCAGCAAACAGCACACTGGCAGAGGGGCAGTCCAAAATCCTGCAGCTTCCTTGGTTCTTCTTTGCAGAAGGGTTTCTTGTTCCAGAAGTGATCTAATTTCTTGGGAGCAGGGTCCCAATATTTATACCCCAAAATTATTTGTTCTCTGAAGGCGGAGAGGCCTCTGCCTAGTTCAAACCAGTTCCTGAGCACTTTGTTGACATGGCTCTCTTCTTCCTTTCACTGTGCAGGGCAGGTATGTACATACATACATACATACAGGGACATCAGACAAGCCACAGGGGGTGGAGCCAGCATTGTAGAGGGAAGGCCCAGTCCTATTCAGGTCCCAGGTGCACTCCTCCCTCCCATCTGGATGTAAATCTCTCTATTCACCACTGGGCTGTCCCAGCCTGTCTCCTGGAATTTCGCCAGCCCTGTCACACACAAACCCAGACAAGGAATACACAACCCAGCAGAGGCGGGCTCAATTGGTTAGGCAAGCAAATACCTGCTTTCTAAAAATGGTATTTGCAAAAACAGAATATTAAAATAAACTTTACTAAAAGATGTCTTTTTTTATTCTGAGTTCAGGCATACTAAATTCGAATTTCTACCATGTTCCCTGAGTCAGTTAGGATTATAAGAATGTAATAATCTAACTGCCCATTCTAATTTATGAGAACAGGTAGCCTTCAATAGTGAAAAACGAAAATGGCTGTAATTCAGTATTAGAACACGCTACACACACCAGAGCATGTCCTACCTTATACGTACAATGCACCCTGCCCTTGGGCCTACCATAGGGGTGTCTAATATGAAGCAAAGGGAAGGTTTAGGGACTGGCAAGTGGGTGCACGTGGCCAAGTCGACATGGCAATGCTAGACTGCACATAGGCCTTGCAATGGCAGGCCTGAGACACATCTTACAAGCTGCTTCTGTGGGTGGCACAACCAGTGCTGCAAGCACACCACCAGCATTTGACTTACAAGCCCTGGGCACACATGGTGCACTGTACTAGGGGCTGACAGATAAATCAAATAACCCAATCATGGAATCCAATCAGTATATCAATTTAACATGGGGAGCACTTGCACTGTGGCACTGATTAGCAGTGGCACAGTGCCCAAAGCATAGATCCAGCAAAAACATATCAAAACAGAAGAGGCAATCCGTCAAAAAATGGAAGGGAGACTCACGCCAATGATGCCAGGTCTAACAACAATGAATTAATTAACTAATAAAAATTAACAATAAAAGGAATAACCATCAAATCTAAATTGATTCACACAATTAACACTATAAAATAACTTTAAAAAAACTATTATGTAAAAAATAATACAAATTACATTAAAATGTAATTACTTCCCACCCATCTCCCCTGTCAACCCTCAACCCACTCATATAAAAGTAAACAATTAAGATATTTACACAATAATTATTAATAATTAATATCTAATGAATTACTAATTGATAAAAAAATAACATAATGAAGATATTTACCAATTAATTATTAATTGTTATTGATCAATTTATAACTTAAGTAACAATATGAATTATTAAATACAACATTATTTAATAATACAATAATTAATTCATTAATTTCAATTAAATTACTTCCCAGCCTATTCCCTGTATAAACCCACATCCCACTACAGAACTAAATTATGCAAAAAGTAATTAACATATCATTAATTCTAAATAATTCTTGAAAAATATATTATAATTAAATTACTTCCCACCCTATGCCCCTAAAATCCCTCAATCAGTTACAGAATTAAATTATGCAAATATTAATTAACATAACATTCATTACTTTAAAAAAATTCAAACACACATTACAAAATATATACATACTTTTGACACAAATACTAACATACAAAGCACTAAAAACAAATCGATATTATTAACAACTATATTTTGACAATCGATATTACTAACTTCGATATTATTAAAATCGATATTTCTTACCTGCATGTCGATATGCTTAACCACTATATTTTTGCAAGTCGATATCCTGTCCACTCGATATTAAAAACTCAATGTTTTGTGTTTTGTCCATTCAATATTTTTTTTTTTGCTATTATGATTAGTTACCATTGTGTACTGTGAAAAGAGTGGCCTCTATATGTTCAGATTGTGGGTGGGTATTTGTAATGGGTCAAGATTTAAAGCTGTGAAGTTAAGGCTGAAGGTAGAGCAAATTTCTCATGGTGTCTGTTCATGGGACATAAAGGGGTTCAGAATAGTTGCTCATCCAATTCTTGGCCTCTCTGCAGAGCAAACAGAGCAAAGGCCAGGTGTACCAATTGTATATGGAATGCTATGTGAATAAGCGGCATAATACAGCCAGGGCAAAAGATAAAGAAAAGGCAGTTATTACTTGTGAGTGGGTGCGCTGTGCGTTGAGGAGGTGAGTGGAAGGAATGTAAGAAGCGGGCTCTGTATATACTATACCAAAGTAAGGTATAGTGTGCACAGAGTCCAGTGCATCCCTAGAGGCTTTACAGAGGCTAAAGTAGATAATACCTTACTCTCTTTTGTGATAGTGTGGTCGAGCAGTTAGACTTATCAGAGGTTTGTGTTAAGCATTTGTTGTACGCACACAGTCAAGAAAGGAGGCACACACTCAATGACTAACTCCAAGCCCAATTTTTGTATAAAAACGTTACTTTGTTACTTTTATTTCAGAGCCAAGGAGAACTCAGTTTGCAGATCAGTACCAGTTTATAAACAGCAATACTTTCAGATACAGTAGGAATGTGTTGCAAATAGCAATAGGACTACTTTATAGTACCATTAGGAATACTTTGTGGTGACAATCAACAGGAGGAATACTTAGCAATGTAGAAAATAGCCACTAAGGGCCCAATCACGAGTCTGCCAGTCCATGGACCACCGGGCTCGTGGGGGCAAGGTGGTGGCGGTCTCCTGACTGCCCAATTATGAGACAGGTGGTTGGACCGCCGCAGCCCCGCCACAGCCGCCAGGGAACCGCCATTCCCTGATGGTGTAGAGACATCTATATGCTTGACGGGACGGCCGTGGTCCTGACAAGCATTTTAGGACTTTCCTCTCTGCCAGGGTTTTCATGGCAGTTCCTCTTCCATGGAAACCCTGGCAGAGAGAGAAACAAAGGGGGTCGTACAGGACCCCCTGGTGCCTCTGCGCACTCTAGATGCACACAGGAGGACACAACATGTGCCGCCCCTGTGTGCATGCACACCAGTTCCTGCACGGCATGGACTTTTAAGTCCATGCTGTGCAGGAACTGTTTTTGGCGTTCTCATTACGGTGCCCATATTTAGAGGCACTTTCCTGGGAACGCCCAAAAAATGCCTGCCAGACAGGAGGAAACTCCTAACCAGGCAGGCGGCCTGTTAGAATTGGGGTGCTCTAGTTGGCACAGCTAGGTACTTGTGACAAATAGGGACCCTCTCCTCTAGTCAGGGTAAGGGGGATTACACTCCTAAAATAACCCCTGCTCACCCTCTAGGTAGCGTGGCGGTAGCAGTCAAGACTTATTTCAGAGGCGTTATAAGTTAAGCATTTGTGACCACATACAGTAACCCAGTGACAACACTACAAATGGACACCACACCAGGTTTTATATAAAAAATAAGTATACTTTATATAGAGTTATCACAAGACCAATAAACGACAAAACGAATCCACAATACTATTATCTTTCAAGAGTTCTGGTTAAAAAGTCTTAAATATAGGTTTTGTGCGAGTCGGTAGCCTGGACGGGCTACAGCGTTGTTGAAAATAACAGAGTCTAGCAAATCCAGCGGACCACGTCGGTATGGGCCCACTCAAGTGTCGACAGACTCGGTCACAGTACCTTTTACTTGGGGAGCCCGGCACGGATGTGCGAGCGGTTCCGGTGATCGGCGCGGTGCAGAAAGGAAACGTTGCAGGACGTGTTGTCCCTCGATGCGGTGCAGGCAGCGGCCCGTTGACAGAGTCGGTGGATCCAAGGCTTGCGTTGCAGGGCGAGACGGTGCTTCGAAGCGGTGCTTGCAGCTTGCGGTGCGGCGAACGAGCCAGAGTTCGGGAGCTGCCGTCGATCAGTCCGGACAGCAGTGCGAGTCGGGCGGTGCGTCGCGAAGCATGCGAGGCGGTGCCCAACTCCGGTGCGGTCACAGGACTCGAAGTCAGCAGCAGTGACCGCGTCGGTCAGACCAGTTCGATTCGGTGTAGCGAGGCGTTGCACATCGCGGTGTCCTTCCAGTCGCGGTGCAGGCTACAGCTCGTTGGCGGCGTCAGGACGGAGTCGGTGAGCGCAGGGCTTGCGCTGTTCGAGGCGGACGTTGCTTGGTGCGGTGCCTACAGGACACCGGGCGGGTCGTGAGAATCGGTCACAGTTCCTGTCTCTGTAGCCACTTGTTTCCAGCAGCAATTCACAAATACTGATGAATTCCACTGGTCCTGGGACTTCGGTCAGGGGGAAAGCTCCCTTCCAAGCCCTTGGGGATCTTTGCACAATTTGAAAGAAAAGTCCACAAAGTTCTTTCTCCTCCCTTTGGCAGCAAGTCAACCACTGCAGGCCAATTCCCCAAGCAGCACTTCAGCTTGGGAATAGTCTCTCTTCAGTTTCTTCAGGTTCCTTCTCGTCAGCAGAGGTTTCGTCTTGTAAGTCCAGAAGTGATCCTATTTCTTGGGATCAGGGTTCCAATACTTATACCCCAAAATCCTTTGTTCTCTGAGGGGAGAGGGGCCTGTGACCAGATTAAGACAATTCTGAAGCACTCTGTTTACCAGACTTCTCCTTTCCTTTCACAACGCAGGGCAGGCACATCATACGGCCCACAGGAGGTGGAGCCAGCATTGTGGAAGGCAAGTACAGTCCTGGAGCACTTTGTTGACAGTCTTCCTTCTCTTCTTTCAGTGTGCAGGGCAGAGACATCAGACACACCAAAGGGGGTGGAGCCAGCATTGTAGAGGGAAGGCCCAGCCCTATCACACACAAACCGAGACAAGGAATACACAACCTCGCAGAGGCGGGCTCAAATGGTTAGGCAAGCAAATACCCACTTTCTAAAAGTGGTATTTGCAAACACAGAATATTAAAATAAACTTTACTAAAAGATGTATTTTATTATTCTGAGTCCAGGCATACTAAACTCTAATTTCTACCATGTTCTCTGAGTCTGCTAGGATTATAAACATGTAACAATCCAGCAGCCCATTCTGGCCTATGGAGACCGGGTTGCCTTGTAATAGTGAAAAACGAACATGGTTGAAATTCACTATTAGGACATGCCACACACATCAAAGGCCGCTTCTGTGGGTGGCACAACCAGTGCTGCAAGCCCACTAGCAGCATTTGGAATTACATGCCCTGGGCACACTCAGTGCACTGTACTAGGGTCTGACAAGTAAACCAAATATCCAATCATGGAACCACTAATCAATACATCAATTTACAGTAGGGGGCATTCACACTGTGGCACTGGACAGCAGTGGCACAGTGCCCAAAGCATCTAACTCCAGCAAAAACACATGAGGCAACAGCAAAAAATGGAAGGGAGACCCACGCCAATGGTGCCAGGTCTAACACGTATCCCCTCCAGCTGAAATGTGGGGAGAACTACCCTACCTCCTGGGAGTTCTCATCACTAAGGCAGAGAAATGTGGACAGACCGTCAGCATTGGCGTGTTCTGTGACAGGGCGGTGTTCCACCATAAAGTCCATACCCTGTAGGGAAATGGGCCACCTCAACAGCTTTGGATTCTCACCCCTCATGTATCAACCATCTGAGGGGCCTGTGGTCTGTCTGAACCCGGAAGTGAGTCCCAAACAGGTATGGTCTCAGCTTCTTCAGTGCCCAGACCACAGCAAATGCCTCACGCTCAATAGCACTCCACCTCTGTTCCCGTGGAAGTAACCTCCTACTGATGAAGGCTACAAGTTGATTTAGGCCCTCTTCATTCATCTGTGACGAAACAGCCCCCACACCATGCTCTGAATCTTCTGTTTGAACAATGAACTCTTTGGAGAAGTTGGGTGCCAGGAGCACGGGCGCCGTGCACATGGCAGCTTTCAGAGCCTCAAAAGCTTTCTGACAGGTGTCAGTCCAAATCACTTTCTTGGGCTGCTTCCTGGAAGTCAGCTCTGTCATGGGTGCAACCATGTTGCCATGCCCCTTGACAAACCTCCTGTAGTACCCTGTGAGTCATAAAAAGGCCCTCACCTCTGTCTGGGTTTTGGGGGGTTCCCAAGCCAGGATGGTTTCAATCTTGGGTTGTAGGGGCGCCACCTGGCCGCTCCCAACTTGGTGTCCCAAGTACACCACAGAACCCTGCCGGATCTGGAACCTACTCGCCTTGATTGTGAGGCCTGCCTTCCGCAGTGCCAACAACACTTCCCAGAGGTGGCGCAGATGTTCTTCCCAAGTGACACTGAGCACTGCAATGCCATCCAGGTAGGCGGCACTGAACTCATCCAGTCCAACCAACACCTGGTTGAACAACCTCTGAAAGAATGCTGACCTCTCCTTTGCCCCATCAGTCAAGGCGATCGGCCAATACCCAGATATCAAGTCAAACGTGCTGAGGTACCGGGCAGCCCCTAACCGATCAATGAGCTCATCAGCTCTGGGGATGGGGTGCGCGTCGGTCTTCGTGACCGAATTGAGCCCTTGGTAGTCCACTCAGAACCGGAGTTCAGGTGTGGCACCCGGCGCCGCAGCCTTTGGGACCAAAACCACAGGGCTGGCCTAAGGACTGCTGGTGGACTCAATCACCCCTAGGGGAAGCATCTTTGAGACCTCCTCTTTGATGCAAGCACTGTTGAACTGTGCTTGAAAATGACCATCAAGACTCCATTTTGTGTTGCCATGCTCTCAGCAACCTGATGAAGAATTACTTTTCATGTCCCTGCTGAAGCTTGCTCAACCCTCCTTCCTCCTTGTGGTCGAGCCAATTCCGAGAAGCTGCCTGTGTGCCTCACCTCCCAGTTGTGCCAGAGACTCAGCCACATCCTGTCCATTGTTGGTAACTCAACCTGTCTCCGATTGCGTGATACTTCCTCCAGTGGGCTACCTGACTGCGGCCCCGACTGACACCCCAATTCCAGTTCCTAGTCTTTGGAGATCGAGACCTTTGTGACACTTGCCGTGTGATGGAAGATTAACGGTCAGGTAAGAGTGGGAGTGGCCCACTTCTTTGGAAAATTGTATTCTGGTTTTGGTATTTGATTCGACTTTTGTAAAAGCCGAAGCCAAAGGGTAAGTACAGTTATAGGCTGTAAATATTCAATTGTACCCTTTGACGTTTGGATCTGGGATACACATCTAGAGATGCCTGGACTTAGTAAATTCCGGAAATGGTATTGTTGTTGTTGTACACGGCACTCCACATTGGAGGAATCTTGTCAGATTCCTCCTCTGGGGACCCCTAATCATGAAGTCACAAATATACAAAAGGTAATACTGAACTGCAATGGCCAATATATGGTAGTTTTGAGCCTTCTGTCTTAGATAATTTAGAGGAGAAATTATTTCAGAGAAAGGTTAGGCCTGCGATGCTTGATTCCTTTCGGGTTTGGCGCAAGGAGTCCAAACAGAAAGAAATCAAACTCAAAAAGAACAACGCTAAAGTAATGCCTATGAGTGTGATTCAGAAAGCCCATAATAATGGTAATCAGAGAATAGAAGAGGGTATAGTAATACCGCCCAATTGACCCCCGCAACTGCTCCAGTTGTTGCCCCTGCCCATTCCCTGGTTTGTCCGGCTCCTCATCCACTTGTTCCCAACGCCCCGACTGTTCAGGCCATTGTACCCATGCCAGTCCACTCTTCTTTTCCTCTCGTTGCACCTTCCACTGGTCCCGTACCTGTCCAACATAATATGCCTTCAACTCCCATTGCAACCAACCCATTTCTTGTTGACAGTCATCCGACACCTTCCCCTAGTGCAGGGCTATTAGCGAATGCCTGGTCAGTGGTCCGTGATTATATCCTTTATGTAACTCCGCATAGACCACCCACTCCCAGACGACGCACCTTGCGCAGACTGATAGGTAGTACACAGAAACAACTCGCTATGAGTTAACAAGCTCGTATGTGGATGGAAAATAACACTATGTACACTGCTCAGGATATATGGATGACAATGGATCAGTGGACACGCATTCAACAGATTGACATTTTTTGTGAAATGTGTGACATACTGATCCAAACGTGGGAGGATTTTGTAGAGTCACGTCCACCCCCAGGTCTGTCTGACCTTCGCCATAAGGTTGAAAAAGGGGACATTCAGGGCCAAGCACTATTATGCGATCTAATCACGTTAGTAGCCTACAGAGACTCCTTATCTGATGTTTCGTTAAATAAGGGTTTTCCAATGAGGGAGGTACAGCCTGTTTGGAGAGACCGCGTTGTTGGCATAGATGGCAACCCTGAAATACCGGCAGGTTTTAGGCAGATGTGGGTTCATGTCCCTTGGAAAAGGTCTGACGTCCTCCAACTCAAAAGCCAATTGCCTGACCCACGTAAAAATGCAGCAGGGTATTATAAGGAATTGACTCAGACACTCCAATCTTGCGTAATGGCTTTAGCAGACATAGATATGTTAATGGGACAGGTAGTACCGACTGAAGTATGGTCCAAAATACGCCAAAATGATCAGACAGAATTTGGCCATACGTGGAAGGAATTTGAGGAAGCTGACAGAGTTCGAACTGGTGGTGAGAAAACAGATCCCATGATCTTGGCCCTTCCGGCCCAGATACTTACTGCCATGAAAAAGATGTTGACACCCCACCGTATTAATTGGGACAGATAAGCTGCTTGCAAACAAAAGAAAGATGAAAGTGTCTCTGACTTTTTCACACGATTCAAAAGCACATTCAATCACTAGAGTGGATATGACATGACTTCAGAAGGGGGACAGCGACTGTTTGTGCATACATTTGTGTCTAATCTGTTGCCAGAACTTGCGACTAAGCTCAAAATGTCAGAAAGTGCATGGCCCATTTCCACCCCATCTGGCACTTTGACAATGACCCAGTACTACGAGAATAGGGAGAATGAAGAGCAAGATAGAACGGATAAAAAGTCTAAAGACTTAAAGACAAAGGTCTTACTCCAACAAGCATACCCGACCCAGACCCAAAGCAGAGGTGCCCCTAAGTTTCAGCGAATTGCTCCGAAACATGCACCCGTAACAGCTCGCCCACCGCTGGGACCCAACTAGTGCGCTTATTGTCGCCAGGAGGGTCATTGGCACGACAAGTGTCCCTTGTTGGCCCACAACAACTCTGCCCCCGCTGACCGCTTCACAGTACAACGTCCCCAGAGAGGACGAGGCCGAGGCGGACCTAGAACACAGTTACAGGACAGGTGCTCCCTTATGCAAGAGAATAGATTTGATACCTCTAATTATGAGGACCGCAAATACTTTACTGAGGATTATGAGCCTGAAGAAGGGACTGTTTTTTTGTCCCACTAGGATTGCCAAGGACAAGACAAGGGACCCGTGCCTATTCCTGGTGACCAAAAGGGACCGTATGTTCATGTTACAACACTGGGCTCTACGGAAAAATTCTTGGTCGACACTGGTGCAACTAAAAGTTCTATTGTCGACATGAGGTGACCTACTTAGGTCATCTCCTGTCGAAGGAGGGACGCCGCCTAACCCCTGAACGAATACAAACAATCAGTAAGATGCCTCCACCAAAAATGCAGAAAGAGGTACGTGCTTTTATTGGTATCACCTCCTATTGCCGCCAGTAGATACCCAATTTTTCCTTACTCATTAAACCTTTATTGAGCCTCACTTAAAGATGTTCCCCACTCACTCCCTTGAACAAATGAGTGCCAGCATGCATTTGAAGAACTGAAAACAGCCTTGTGTTCGGCCCAGGTGCTAGGCACCCCTAGTTATCAGAAGCCCTTCACTCTTTTTGTACACGAGCATAATGGTTGCACATTGTCAGTACTAACACAGTGTTTTGGTGACAGACAACACCCCTGTGCATATTTTTCTGCAGTTCTAGATCCCGTAGCCTGTGCACTACCCAGCTGCTTGAGAGCAGCAGCTGCAGCTGCCATCCATTCGCTAATCTGCTGGCCTGGTCCTTGACACTGCACTTACAGTTATCGTTCCTCACGCAGTTGATTGGGGGACCCCACAGTAGGTATTAGTACGACTGTACCTGTGTCTAGCCATCGAAAGTAAGTATTTTCAGGTCAACTATGAGATACGCGACGTGCATGAAAAAGTCCTTTTGTGTAACTAACACTGCGTTTTTTTCGTGCTTGGTACATGTATTGTCACGTCCTATTCTGTATTGTGTGTATACAAAGACTGCGTTTTGTGTTTTCCTTTGGTTTATGTGCTTAATATGCGAATTGTCCTGTACTGTCCTACGTGGTAAGTGCACTGGATAACTTGTTGTAGTGCACTCTCTCTCTCTCTCTCTCTCTCTTTGAGCCTACCTACGCTGTCCAGGATTGACCATGCTAGGATCAATTCCATATGACAACTGGGTGGACTCACTCTTAGCCGTTCACTTCACAGAATGCTGTAAATTCGCTTTTTAATAAATGACGACACTGTACCTCACAAGTACACGTCTAATTGGCTTTAACACAACAGTGTTTGAACAAATTGACAGAAACAAAATACCATATTTTTCCATGTTACTCGCCCTCCTTTCTGTAAAATGATGGAATTTAATTGGCTGAAAATGAAAGGACGGGTAAGACGACTGATGTCCCCTAATCTGACCCTTAAAAGGGAGCTATATGTCGGTGGCTTTCGTTTTTAATGCCTTAGTGGCACCACCATCATCGTTCATGTTACCACACACATTGCATATAAGTAGAGTGACCAGACGTCCCCGTTTTGCCAGGACGATTCCAGTTTTTAACCAGCTGTCCCAGCAAATTTTAAAAAATGTAGCTCATGTCCTGGTTTTTAAAGAGTCGACTAAAAATGGTGGGCGGTGTTTTTCTCGTTCTGCAAAGCAGGGATAGTTAGCAGTTGTGTCAAGAAAATAATTTAATTAACAGGCAAGCTACTAGGTTTAAAATTGCATTTCATGTATGTTCTTATTGACTGTTCTATAATTCTCTGCTGAGGGAATGGGTACTGAGGTCAAGATTCTTAGTTGAAAGTAAGAAACATTGACAGGATAGGACAACGCTCAACCTGTGTACTATTTATGATGCACAATACTAGGAAGGGTACCTGTAGGTCCATGATAATAACGCATCACACTTTTTATTGTGGTTAGCAGATCCTGAAGAAAATGTAGCCCTGCAGGAATTTATTTTGTAACAACGGGTTGTTGTTTTTTACTGGAAAAGTCAGTTTGAATTTGACAGGCTATATGATTAATAATTTTAGATTTCCTGCCACAGCTATAAATGTGAAAGGAATGGACACAATAGATAATATGTATGCTGGAAATTCCTATAGGTGTTTGTAGACCTGCACAACAGTGAAAGTTCATGAATAAGTAATATACACAGATGTAAAGAGTATCAACAGTATCTTCTTTTTTAGTAAATGATACGTATTTCCTCAGCTGCTTTGGGTTGGGAGATAAAACTAAATTGTGGAACATCTTCCCCTGCCAGTTCTCTAAAAATTAGTTTTGCTAAATTCAAGAATGCCCTCCAGTCATTGGAAGAGAGAGGTCGGACGCGATGCACAGCCTGACTGCAAGGCGTGGAACACCTATGACCACGACCAAGGTGGAGCCGCAGAGCAAAGATATGCTGGACGAGGCACTAAGGAAAGAAAGAAGGGCTGTCCAGAAGCCCCTAGCCTGTTGGTCTACTTGTGCCTGAAGTCTCAGCCCACTGGGCCTAATTGGTGGGCTCACTTGTGCGGAGTCTCTATCCCCCTTGGTCCATCTCCAGTCTGACCCCACTCCACCCGCTCTTCCTTTGGCTCCCCCAAACCCCCCCCCCCCCCTTTTTCACATGGCTTTTTTATCAACTTGATGAAGGAACAATGCACAAAGATAGGATAGGGTTAGTAGGGATGGACTTCATGGATAAAAAATAAGGTGCAGGTGGCATGTACACACCCGCGCGTCGCTACTCCATATTCGCATACCTCCAAAGACACTCCGCTGCAATTGACCTACTGCAGGAAATACATATGACACAGCTGGAATTAGACAGACTGCGCAGGCGTTGGAGGGGTCAATTGTATGGCACAATATATTCGGCGCATGCGCGGGGCACATTAATCTGGGTGAGAGCCGGCACCCCGTTCCTTTGCACGGATACAGTGATAGACCCTGCAGGCAGATACACTCTGGCACTGGGGACACTTATTGGCCAGCAAATCCTGTTAGGCTCCATTTACGCTCCGAACACTGACCAATCCTCATATCTAGCGCAATTGTCCACTAAGCTGGCCCACTATGCTGGGCTCCCCTGGCTGTTAGGCGGGGATTTTAATTTGGTACTAGATGTACACCTAGATAGGTCCTTCCCACCCCTCTGAACAACAACAGCTGTATCAAACGTGCAGGCCCTCACAGACTGGCTACCACATTGGGCGTTATTGGATCTGTGGCGTGGCCTACACCCTAATGATCGTATCTATTCTTATTACTCTGCAGTGCATGACCTGCACGTGAGGTTTGACAGAGTGGTGGGCTCCCAGGCACTAACCCCTTTGCTCGAGGTTGCGGAATACTTAGGGCAGACACACTCTGACCACAACCCTCTGAGGCTACAGCTGAATTGGGAACCCGATCGTCCTCCTGTCCCTATCTGGCGACTCCAATCAGCTGCGCTGGAGGATCCGGAATTCTGTGCATCCCTTGGGACTGCTATCCTGGAGTATTTCGAACTGAACGAGGGGACGGCGAGTAACACATTGGTGGAATGGAATGCCCACAAAACAGCTATCAGGGGTCACTGCCTCAGTGCCACGTGGAACATACGCAAAAACCTAACGCTGTCGCTTACTCGCCTTGAATCACAAGCTTTGGGCGCAGCATACGGAACTCATGGAACGTCTGCGGTGCCACAACTGTACAGCCCACACGGCTCGTACCCATGCCAAAGCCGACAGAGCGGGCCGCTTGTTAGCCTGACTGTTCGAACAGGAGAGTAACCACGCCCCAATTGGGGCCATATGCACACCTGAGGGGGTCCTGGTATATACGCAGCGAGAGATACACAAGGTGATGTCCGACCATTACGCACAACTGTACCGATCCACAGGGCCCTGTTCTGGTCCTGATCTAGATAGATTCTTAAAAACTGTCCACCTGCCCACGGTCCCGGAGGACCACCAAGAGGAGCTAGACGGTCCCCTCACATTGGAGGAAATCGGGGCGGCGATCAGCTCCATGACATCTGGGAAAGCACCGGGACCGTATATCCTACCCGCTGAATACTATAAGGCCTAGTCCCTAGTGTTGCAGTTGTATGCCCTTTACTCTACAGCTCTTGACAAGCGCACTCTACCCCCTTCGATGCACGAGGCCTTCCTAGTGTCCTTACTCAAGCCGAACAGGGATCCCGAAAACTTGGGTTCATACCGACCCCTGGCACTCCTTAACATGGTCAGTCAAAGGGAAATCCCTGGTTGTACGTTATGGCAAATGTGTAATTGTGTTACTTTATACCTTCAATTCAGTCATGCACATTGTTTGTCTACACAACTCAAGAATTAAAATAAAAAAATAAAAATTATAAGTAGAAATGGATTTCCACACTAAAAATTGAACGTTCACAATCTTTTATTATTGTTCTAAAACGTAAAGACTCCTCTTCACACAATCATATGTTAAAATTTCAAAGATTTTTTTTTTCCTTTGAACAGGTATCATAAAACATCACTTTATGAATCAATTACCATAAAGTTACACCGACAGTTAATAACAAATCATCACATATTACATAAACATAACGGTATCATATACATTGAAATTATTGGACGAGAAAAAAGGTTAAAAAAAAAAGGGAACAGATAATCAATACAATTACAATATAAAATACTATTAAATTCTTTTCACAAACCCCCTACCACTGTGGCCTTAAGATTCTCCCGCCACTATTTATCTAGATCCAATGGTCTTTCTTTTATATTAGTGGTGCAAAGAACAGTAGCAGTAAAATACAGATATCTGTTGCTTCCTTGACCTTGTTTGGATTCTAAAACATTTAAGAATGCGTCGACGCGTTTCGGTGTTATATCACTGGATGTTGTAACACCTTCATCAGAACATGCCGTCTCTTTGGGGTCACCGGCTTCTAGACTTATTGTTTAAAATCTCTGTATTGAATTTATAGGGAGAGAAACAATATCACTATTACGGGGATATTTTGTTGATTATTCAGTGTACAATATATTCTTTATTACCTCCAGGAAGTACATTTCAACTTAACCATATTCCCCTATTTCCTTAACATGGACTACAAAATATTCACTAAGGTGTTGGTGGAGCGCCTGGCACCAGTGGTACCTGAGCTAATCCATAGCGACCAGAATGGCTTTGTGCCCAAGCGTAGTAAATCACTGAATTTGTGAAGGTTCTTCAGAGTGGCGTCGGATAGCGTACAGGGGTGGCCCAGGGCTGGCTGCCTTGTGCTGGACCTCGAAAAAGCCTTTGACTGTCTAGAGTGGGGCTACCTCGACGCAGTGCTGCTGCGATATGGGGTAGGTCTGGAGTTTCTCCAGATGGTGGACCTGCTATACAAGAATCCCACAGTTAGGGTGAAGACGGGGCCATACATCTCTGATGCCATACCAATTCGCAGGGGCACCAGGCAGGGGTGCCCGCTTTTGCCCCTCCTGTTTGCGCTAGCAATTGAGCCCCTGGCAGCGGCACTGCGAGCGTCACTGGGAGATGGAATTCCCCTAGGGGATGCGACGCATCTGGTATCATTGTACGCAGACGACCTCTTGGTCTTCGTAAGAGATGTGAATAATATTCCAGCCCGGTTGGCACACATATTACACGACTTCGCCACTCTCTCGGGACTCAGAGTAAATGCCAACAAGTCCTGTCTTGATGCATTCAGGGGGGACACTCAGGACCCAGGCTGCATCCTAGACGGTGTAAGGGTACAGTGGAAAGTGGACACTTTCCGCTATCTAGGAGTCCAGATATACCGACAGCCATGGACCTCATCGAGGGTAACCTGGGCTGGGCCGTGCCAGCAATTAGGTCCCAAATACACTGCTGGAAAACGCTCCCCTAACAGTCACTGGCAGGGTAGCATTATCAAAGATAGTGATCCTTTCTCGCCTAATGTACTACTTTACCAACCTGCCGATATATATCCTGGCGGCCTTCTTCACCACACTCACTAAATTACTTCGGGACTTCCTCTGGGGCAACGCACATCATAGGGTATTGTTGGCTAAGTTGTACTTACCTATTGATCAGGGTTGTCCTCAGTGGCGGCTGGTGAAATTTGAGAGTGGTGAGGCTGGGTGGTGCACGGGGGAGGGAGGGTAAAGCATTGGGGCTCACTTTAATGAGACACAGCATTTTTGGTAGGCTGTTCACCATTTCCCATGCAAATCTTTAGCAAACAATGGGATAAAATGATGCATTTTTCAGTGAACTTTAGGATAAAAGGAACAAAAAGCAATAGCTTTCATAGCCTTTTTTACAGGACCATTTAAAGTACCTTGGAAATTTCCTAGCTTCCTAGGTAAGCCAGACTTTCTTCTTAAGGAATGTGTGCAGATGGCAAGACGTTTCATGATTGGTTTCTCAGTGGGATAGACAACAAACTTGGAGGCCAGTTACCACACCTATTTCAAGGATCTGACTAACCAATGGCAAGGAGACAATGATTCATGGTGAGGGATGAACATATTATTGAACCAAACAGCAAAATGTGGTCCCGAAGTCACCCCCTCCAGAGTAATTACATTCTTGAGGTGATGCTGCATACAATCCGAGCATCCCTAGTTGCCCCTCTTCTGGATCCAGCTTTACCCACACAAAGCTGAAAAGAAATACTTTATGCTGCAAACCAAGTAACTCACTGCTGAGGCTGGGCTGTGGTTTATGTGCAAAACAACATACTTTCAGTGACACCGAAACCCTCCACACGAAGGCCATACTGCACCTGTTGTGCATTTTTGTCTGTTCATACACTAACATGATTAACAGTGTCCCAACATAAATACACAAAAATCGATGATGGCAAGATTATATGAACACCACACACTCCTCACAGTCATTTATTGGATTGAAAGATTTCACAAAAAAAGCTGCTGTTTAGCAAGTTTTTTTACAAAAAAAACCCTTTCATTTTCAAAGACAATACAAAATAAGGTATCAAGGCTTGTCAAATCACACAAATTTAAAGCATCTCTCAAAAGTGTTCAATCCTTCGATGGACAAAGATTTTAAAACAAGAAAAGCAGTCTTCAGTGAATGGTTTAGAGATTTTTTTAAACATCATGCAGGCCACGAATGAGCTTGAAGAAGTTCAAAAAAGTACAGAAACCAAAATGTAAGCGCAAGAACATACAAGTAAAATCTAATTGACTACTGCTGAGGCAGGGCCTCAGACTGGCACACATAAAAAAAAACACTGCACTCGTGCTATCCTGTCTGTCTACTTATATCACTAACATGATCAATAGTGACAATGTCCAAACACATAAATACACGAAAATCAATGTTGCCCAGACTTTACCAACATCACACTCTTCTCATAATAGAGCCCCAAATTGGATTGGATGTTTTCACCAGAAAAGCTGCTGTTACGTAGCTACTTTTCTAACAGAACTGAGACTTTATTTATTTTCTAAGACTGATAACGCACCCTTTATTCATTAATGGAGACGCTATGTACTCAACTGAAAACATGTTTTGTATTATAAAATTAAGTCGGCGCGGCCACATGCACATTAAATCTCTCAAGACTGGCCTGGTGACCACTGCTGCTGATTTATGGGCAGTGATAAACAGTAATATCTTCCCTCTGACACCCCGGCCTCCACTTTTCCTCTAAGATGAGTTAGGAATGCAGAGCTGAAAACGTTGAAAACGAAATGCATCGTACTTGTCCAGCAAGCACACCTTAGCCATTAATCTCCAATTAAACTCACTGCTGCTGGCACTGCTGAGGCAGAGTCCGGACTTCGGTTTGACAAATCAGATTGAGATTCACTGACACTGACGGTGATTCGGTTTTGCTTTGCAGATGTATAGACCACTTAGCTTTTTCTAACTCACCTACCTGAGCTTGGTGCTGCCTGGTCCACTCGGGAACCGTGGGGATTGGACTTCTACGTAATGCACACCATCAGTGCCCAAATCCTTGCATGCCACAGCTGCTCCTGACTGTTGTAGTGTTGCCGCTCTAGTGTTCACGCTACGTCACCGCGTAGCGTGAATGGCGGCCATTTTGGGTCGCGCCAGCGAGCGCAATCATTCGGGTGCCGGAGCTGTGTGAGGCAACACGCTCGGCGCTCTGTGTGTTAGAGATGTATATATATATAATAAATATCCTCCTGAACCACAACATCGTGTGCCTCATTCATATAAAGAAGCCACATTACAATGGCGACGAGGTGATTTGGACGAAGGAAGCAAGAAGTGAGGAAACATTGAGGAAAATCGTGATTAGCCATACAGAACCCACGGTTGAGGCAAGTCGACCTCCGGACAAGTTCCCCGTGCTAATCCACGAGGCAAGGAGCAGGGGAGAGGGCAAATCCACCTCAGAGAAACAGGTACAGCACACAGAGCGCGGTAGAAGCGGTCAGCCGGGTGGCCCTGGTACTGCAAGCCCAAAAGGGGCCAGGAGAGGGAGCCATCGCCACACACCACGCACCCGCAGAAGGCCAAGGGCTGGATGTCCTTCCCGGGGAGACCACAGGCTGGTCAGCAGCGCTGGCGGAGCTAGGATCCACAGGGACAGCAGAGACGGACGAAGCAAAGCCCCTATCAGGTGAAGACGAGGAATACGGCGCGCCAGGCAGCCCCAAAGCTCAGAACGTTGCGCCGAAATGGCGGGAAACCATGTGCGCCCAGTCCACCTCTGCGACAGCGCCTGTTCCATTCTTACCGAAACCAGGTGAACCCTTAATGAAGTGGGAGGATTGGAAAGAATACATCACAAACTATATAGAGGTCCTTGAGGATGAAAATGAAGAACCGTTCACGAGTGTAAGGAAGAGGAGGATCTTACTACATAACTTGGGCCCGGAGGGGATCCGAGTATTCAAAAATTTAGTTCCCAAGAAGTGATAACGACGTCTACGCACATGCCCTAGAAGAGCTCGATGAACACTACCACCCCGCGGTCAGCGTATCCATAGACCGGTACAACTTCCAACAACGGAAGCAAGAACCGGGTGAGTCAATCGATGAGTACGTCGCGGCGCTGAAGATGTTGGCAGCCACGTGTCAATTTGGCGGTCTTCATGATGACTTTATCAGGGACCAAATAGTGATGCACACCACGATGAAGTTGGTGCAGGACAAACTGTGGTCGAGCGGAGACACCACGTTGAAGGAAGCAATAGCAATGGTGAAGAAGGCAGAATTGGCGCGCAGGTGCGCGGAAGCGGCAAAAAGGGAAACAGCGACAAGGCCCATGGTAAACAGAATAGAGGACGAAGAACAGAAGGGAGGTCACAGGAATACGAGTTCCAACTACAAAGGACCCAATAGGTGGCAAGGGACCACCGGGAAATCAACAAAAGGGGAACAAGTCATCGTGCTACAGGTGCGGCAGTTGGAACCATGAGGCAAATGACAGACGGTGCCCAGCCTTCCGGGCTAAGTGCATGTTCTGCAGGGTCATGGGACATTATGAGAAGGTTTGCCGGAAGAAGATGGGCCGCAACATGGTAAAATTCATAGAGGGCGACCAGGAAACCGGGGAAGCAGGAGACCAAGAGGAGGAAGATGAGATATTGTGCGTTGAGGACCAGGTCTTGAGCGTGAGCGGTAGGAGATCGAACAAACCGGTGTTGGACATGACGATAGGGGGCGTAGCAATGAGCATAGTGGCGGACTCAGGATCCCCATACACGTTGGTACAGAGGGCAGTATGGACGGAGAAATTCCTGCCCCGCCTTGGCCCACATCTTGAACCACCCGACATCAGACCGGTCACGTACCTGGGTAACCGCATCCCCATCGCGGGTTATCGACCGTTGACGTTCGAATTCAGGGGGCGCAGTGCTGTCTGCAAACTGTACGTGACAGAGAAAGGTCCCTCAGTCCTAGGTTGGATGGACCAGGGCGATTTAGGCATCAAACTGGACCCTGGAGGAGCAGTGCAGGTGTTGTTAACGGAACCGGAACAGTGGCCAGACCTGGAGAAGTGGAGAAGAGATTTTCCCAAGGTGTTTGGGGGGAAAGTGGGAAAACTGGAGAAGTTTTCTCACAAAATCATCCTCAAGAGTGACGCCATACCAGTGTCGCACAAGGTGCGGAATATACCGATAGCCGTGAGGGAGGCGGTGCAAAAAGAATTGCGCGATCGAGAAGGAAACGGCATCATAGAACCTATCACATGTGCAGAGTGGCTGGCCCCCCTGGTGGTGGTGATGAAACCAAACGGCAAGGTCCGGCTATGTGTGGACCTCCGAGAGCTGAACAAAAGCATCGTTGTAGAGAAGTTTCCGTTGCCTCGCATTGAGGAAATGCTGGCAAAAACGGAGGGGAAGAAATGGTACTCCACCATCGACCTGACATCTGCCTACCATCAGATACCGTTGCACCCAGAAAGCAGGAGGCTAACGTCGTTTATCACCCCTTTCGGGTGCTACCAATTCTGCAGGATGCCATTTGGGCTGGCATCGGCCGCGGCCGTGTTCCAAAAGCTGATGCACCGCCTCTTCAAAGTTGTCGAAGGTGTTCAATACTTCCAAGACGACATCTTGGTGATGGGAAATGATCAGAAGGACCATGATGCCAAATTGTCCAAAGTATTGGGAGTGCTGGAAGAAAGAGGGCTGACAGCAGAATGGGAAAAGTGCCATTTAGGCATGCCAGCGGTCACCTACCTAGGACATGAAATTGGAGAACGAGGGGTGACTCCGAAGAAGGAGAATGTCAAGGCTATTTGTGACGCTCCACCGCCAACCAGCAAGGAGGAGGTCAGGTCGTTCCTCGGCATGGCCGAGAATTATAGTAAGTTGATACAGCATTTCGCATCAAAGACACACCACATGCGGATGCTGACGAGAGACAAGACAGCATTTGTATGGTCAGAAGAGACCCAGAATGAGTTTGATAGTGTCAAGAAGGAGGTGGCTCAAGCTATACCCCTCAGAGGATATGACCCGCAAGGACGGACAACAGTCACTACAGACGCAAGTGACAAAGGACTAGGTGCAGTCCTTATGCAAGACAGAGAAGGAGGTGCAACGGAAACCATCTGTTTTGCTTCCAGGGCCCTGACGGACACGGAAAAGAGGTTCAGTGTCATCTAGAAGGAAATGCTGGCGGTGGTCTGGGCCTTAGGAAGATTTCGACAATTCCTGTGGGGCACAAGGTTCTGGTTGAGGACAGATCATAAGCCGCTGGTAAGGGTCCTCACATCCAGTGGACATGCCAGTGCCACCCCGAGGATAGCCAAAATGACTCTTAAACTGCTGGAATACTGTTACAATGTTGAGTACGTCCAGGGAAGCAGGAATAAAGTAGCAGACTATCTGAGTAGGGCATCGGCAATGGATGAAGCGGAAGGAGATAAGTTAGAGGAAGATGAAATGGTAGCCTTAATGGAGGATCCAGAGAGGGTAATCAGCAGCCAGGAATGGGAAGAAGCGTACAGTGCAGACAAGAAACTTCTACAGGTAAAAGAGTACATCACAGGTGGATGGCCGGAGAAGAAACACGTGAGTGGTGAGATGAGAAGGTATTTCGAGGTGCGAGAAGAATCCTCAGTGGATGACAAGGGCATCTTCGTGTATCGAGGAGACAAGGTGGTACCCCCAGAAGGACTCATCACCAGACTGCTGAATGTACTGCATGAAGGTCACCTAGGAATTGGGAAAATGAAGTTGAGGACCAAACAAGGTTATTGGTGGCCAGGAATGGACACGCAAACGGAACGCCATGTGTAGGAATGTGGCCAATGCCAACAAGCCGACAAGACCTTGACACCTTTGAGGCCGTCCATAGGAAGGTTCGACACACCAAGAAATCCATGGGAGGAACTCTCCGTTGACATTCTGGGTCCCATCCTTGATGACCAAGGTACCCCGAAGTACATATGTGCTTTAATAGACAGATATTCAAAGTGGCCAGAAGTGCTGGTCAAAGAGGAAATGGACACGGATACCATACTAAAGTTCCTCACCACTATCTTCCTCAGGGAAGGCATCCCCAAGAGTGTGTTAAGCGACAACGGACCACAATTTACATCAGACAAGTGGTCAAGGTTTATGGAAAGGAATGGGGTCTGCTCCAAACACACGTCCATATACCATCCAGCAGGAAATGGACAAGTGGAACGATTTAACAGAGTCTTGATGGGTTCCATCCAGGCAGCCATAATGATGGGGAAGGACTGGGAGAAGGAAGTGTTACACATGGTATGGGCCTACCGTATCACCCCTACAGGAACAGTGTACAGCCCCTTCCAGATCCTAAGAGGAAGAGATCCATTCACCAAGGACAACAGGGCATGGAAGGACAAGACGGTGACCAGTAAGTGGTCCCCGGCGGTGGTGCAAGCAAACTTAGAAAGGGCCCAGAGAATATATTCAGAACACTATGACAAAAGGAGGAATGTGAAGGACACGCAGTTAGAAGAAGGAGAATGGGTGAGAGTCAAGTTGGCCACGCTTCAACGCAAAGGAGACAGCAAGTACAGTAAGCCACTCCAAGTCAGAGAAGTGCTGGGCCGAGCGGCCAGACTGAGTGACGGCAACGTGTGGTCCCAAGACCGCATGGCTCGATGTAACAAAGTAGTGCAATGGGCCCCGGAGGCACGAGGACCTGAAGCATCGGTCCAAGGCACGGGGCAACAAAACAACGATGAAAAGGAAGGAGGAGAAGACAACGCGGAAACGGATTGGGGAATGGAAGGTGTAAACACTCCCCGGACAACCGACACTGAGCCAAGACAGGAAGAACCAGGCGGCCCGGTAAGAGCGTGGGCCCATGAAGAGAAGGAGGCGGAGTCGATAAGCAAGGGAGAGAAGGAAGCTACAGCCACTCCGGTAAGGTGCACCAGGGGTGGGCGCAGAGTAGTGAGACCAGCCAGATTCAAAGACTTTGAAATGGGGGAAGGACTATAATCCCCACAGACTAAATGACTTCATTGGACAAAAAGGGGGAGATATGTAGTGTTGCCGCTCTAGTGTTCACGCTACGTCACCGCGTAGCGTGAACGGCGGCCATTTTGGGTCGCGCCAGCGAGCGCAATCATTCGGGTGCCGGAGCTGTGTGAGGCAACACGCTCGGCGCTCTGTGTGTTAGAGATATATATATATAATAAATATCCTCCTTAACCACAACATCGTGTGCCTCTTTCATATAAAGAAGCCACATTACAACTGTGTGCCGTTGCCAATCAAGTATAGACGCTGGAGCTGTAACTGGCGTTCACACCCGGCCTAAAGTTACCAGAAACGCGGGAAGCAGACACCTCGAGTCTGCACAGTGTACCTTCAGAAATCCTGATGACAAACTGTGCAGACTCAATTTTTCTGCTCCCATCTCGCCTTCCTGCAGCCTCTACCACACACTTTCCCAACTCCGCACAGGGAGGGGTTGGGAAAGGGTGGGGTAACCCTCCTCTGTCTCCATCCCCTGACTGACGTGAAGCCCCTGGCACTACAGGGCTTCAGCCTGAAGCGGCCGGGTAAAACTTCACTTCCACGTCATCAGGGGGTGGAGACTGGTCCTCGAGGCTAAGGGGCAGATGTATCAAGATACCATTTTGCGATTCTCAAATAGCGATTTTTAAGGAATCGCTATTTGAGAAGTGCAAAATGGTATGTATGTAGAAATTCGCTATTTTTTAGCAATTTCTTAAAATTCCTTAATTGCGATTAGCAAATTGCTAATTGCAATTAAGGAATAATTTCCCATTCATTTCTATGGGCCAGGAGGCCCATAGGAATGAATGTGAAATTATTCTCAATTTGCGATTAGCAATTTGCTAATCGCAAATTGAGAATAATTTCAAGGGTGCAAGGGTGTCTTAAGGACACCCTGCTGCACCCCTGAATTTGACATGTGTGCGCATATGGCGCACATACATGCCCTAAGGGCATGTATGAGCGTCATATGGCACCTTTAGAATTTAAAAAAAGTGCATTTTGAAAAGAATTCGGCAATTACCACCAACTACAAGTTGGTGGTAATTTGCAAATTCTTAGTCAAAAATCACAACACTGAAATGCTTAATACATTTCAAATAAGAAATCGCAATTTTCCATTTCTTAAAAGCCTCGCAATATTAAGGAATCGCTAAATTTGCGATTCCTTAATATTGCGAGGCTTTTTGCATGATACATTCCAAATACCGTTTTTTTTTTCGCCAACTCTGCTATTTTCCGAATCGCAACGTTTGGGACAAAAAAAACGGATGATACATCTGCCCCTAAGTCTTTTGCCGAGCTGATGACCTCACAGGCCTCAGGGCTTTGAGCTCGTCCGCCCGGCAAAAGACTCAGCAGGGCCTGCCCACAAGTATCTTTACTGAATGAAGAGAGGATCAGCGCCGCTTGCAATGACACAAGACTGATCAGAAATGAGACCCACAGCAACAAAGACAAGAGGTGTGTGTGTCTCATGTTTGTGTATAAAAAAAAACAAAAAAAATTAAATTATTTTTAATCTACACTCTTCCAATGGCCGACCCAGGGGGTGAAAGTGACGGGGCGGAGCCTGGACGACCTTACACAAAAACCACCACTGGTGGTGTTGCTGCGCCGTGCTTCGAGCATTACTATTTAGCAGCGCAATTACAGTGCGTAGCCCGCTAGTTAGCGGACAGAGGCCGTGACGACACCGCGACCACAGCACCTCCCCTCTCTCTAGTTGAGATCACCAAACTCTTTCATCCTGTAGCTAAAGCCCCAGCGCCGACACCGCTCCTTATGGTGGTGGCTTACAAATGCTACCGCCACAGGTTATACCTTACTAGAACTCTGGTCTCCTACGCTCCAGCCATAGCACTAGAGGGTTCCCCCAGCGGGCTGGGGGTACTTGCATCTTCTGAGCTAGAGGAGAGCAGGGCCGGACTGGGAACCAAAACCGGCCCTGGCAGAGTGCTCGGCCGGCCCCCCGGCGGGAGGTCTGAGCTCTTTGCCGGGGCCGGTTTTCGGCCGATTTTGTTGCAGGGCCGATTTTGCAGCTATGCTGCATAAACGGCCCTGTAACAAAACCGGCCCCCACCCTTGCGGTGCACCGGGGGATTGCCCGGTGCCCGCAACGGCCAGTCCGGGCCTGGAGGAGAGGCACGAAGCAGACATATGGACCCTGGGAGACTTGTATCGGGACGGCACGCTCAGGTCGTACAAATCCCTGGTGGAAGAGTTGGGGCTGCCACCGAGTCAATTTCTAGGACACCGCTCATTGATCGCGACGCTGACCTCTAGATGGGGTGATGTGAAGGAGGAGCCGAGCCAACACCTTACCATACCGTACCTTTATGTTATGGGGCGTGGTAGACACTAGATTCGATGGTCTGTGGCATCTCTACGTACACACACAGCGATAAGTTTGGAATCACTACGCCGCAAATGGGAAATAGACCTGGAGCGGCGACTAGAGGATAGGGAATGGGGGAGGATACTACAGAGTCCAACACGCATACCCAGAAATATGAGGTTCCGCCAAATACAACTGTTTATACTCCACAGAGCATACCTTACACCCGAAAAGATCAATAGGTACTTTCACGGCACAGATATGGTATGTCCCCGATACGCGGAGTTGGGAGCTGGGTTAGTACACATGCTGTGGAGCTGCCACAAGCTATACCCCTACTGGAGGGCGGTTGGGGAGGCGCTACGCACGTGCACGGGCTGCACCATAGCCTTTGAATGGCCTGTTTACCTGTTGCACCACTTTCACGGAACACCGGCCACAAACGTTTCCTCACGCTTTCTCGACTTGGGGCTGGTGGTGGCTAAGAGACTACTAACTAAACAGTGGTAGGCGTCAGACCCGCCGCACATACGGGCATGGAGGTATTCGCTCCTAGCATGGGCCAAGGCAGAGGGAATAGCTATCCTACGAGAGGAAACGCTGGGACTCCAGAAGGCGCCTATTGCAACACAATGAGAGGATCTACTCCAGGGCTTGACACAAACTGGGGGAGACAGCACAGAGGGGCAATCCAAACACTAGGAAGGCACCCTTATGGGGAATGATAAATAAGCCACCAGGGGTCATTTGCGTTGCCATGTAAGCACATGTGCATCATCTGGAGCTCAGGTTGGACATTGCTGAGATCTCTGGATGGTGGTGTCTGCCTGCAGGAGGCCATGGGGTGGGGGGGTGGGGGGAAAGGGGGGGACATGGTGAGGAATGCACATCCAACAATCGGACTATACTGCTGTTCTTGGTTATTGTTTTTTTTTTGTTTTACCCTCTTTTTTGTGTTTTTATCTTTAACATCTGTGCACATATGTATCCTGAAGAATCTGAGTAGACTCTGTACACCATACTGCCGGAACCATGTCGCTAATGTATGATGACGCTTATCCTGTCAAGGTTCAGCTTGTAACTAGGCCACTACTGTCATCGACATGTACACTTGTTATGTTATATGACTTTTATATAGCGCAAATCACCATCAGGTCTCTAAGGGCTTCTAGAGAAGAGTGAGCACGTCACTGGGGCAAAAATGTCATGGCAGCGGGAGTAGCAGGAGTTACGCAGTTGTTAACACCTCTCTAAATAGGTACATTTTTAAAAGCTTCCTAAAGGTGAGCAGAACCGTTTCCTTACGCAGGTACTCCGTACACTTGTTCTATTACTAGTCGACCAGCATGTTTATTTGCTGTTGCTAAATGGTTCAAGGTATGGTTGACGTTATATGATGTATTTTGCCTTTCAACAAGATGGAAAATTTTAAAACAATAAAAACAGATTTAAACAAAACCTGAAACCCCCCTGGAACGTCTCCGAACTGATGTCAGGCATTGGGCGACCCTGCCGTTGACCCTACTTGGGCGCGCGGCTTTGTATAAAATGATGGCACTTCCAAGACTCCTGTACGCCTTGGAAAATACACCATACCTGGTCCCACTGCGCTATTTCAAGCAAATAAGAGGGTTGGTGTCCAACTTGCTGTGGAATAATGGCCCAGCACGCATCGCACATGATAAATTGACCAGGAGCTGGTACGAGGGGGGCATTGCCTTGCCGGATATGCACTTATACTACTGGGCGGCACAACTCAAGATTGTGAACCAGTGGGTGCACATGCCAAGAACCGACCCTGCCTACAGAGCTGACTGGGCACAGCTGGGAGCGGACTGTATGCTATCACCGCTATATAATAAATAACAGGTCTCGCGACTGATAGGGCCAACCCAACACACAACTACCTTATGGCATGCAGCGCGGGCGAAGCTGGGATGGAGGGGGATAATTACCAAATTGACGCCTCTCTGGGACACGAAGGCCCTTGGGCAATTGAGACACAGTAAGGGGTTTACCCAGTGGGATAATATCGGTATTTCCCCAGTGGGAGACTTTTGGGTAAAAGACCATATAATACCATTTGCACAGCTTCAACAGCAATATGGACTAGGCCCGAACAAAACCTATAGGTACATTCAGGTTCGACATGCATTACTACAAGCGATACCGTTGGGCACTGAAATACCAGACTCATCACCATTAGAAGATAGGTTACTTACTGAAGCATCAGAAATAATGATCCTCGGAGCCCTGTGGCCCAACACATCATTGATAACCATCCAGATGAAAAAGATATTAAATTCCATGCAATTGATAAAGTAGTGTCAGGTAAACGTGGTGGTGATAGAATCACTTGCCTCAGACAACTTGAGGCTCGTTGGATATGCAGACTTAGAGCGGTAGATCGGGGCTTAAATATAAACAATGAATTTCATCATTTTTTGTGAATCAGCTGCAATTATCCTGATTCTCCGTATTTTCTGTATGATGTGATCACTGTTACGTTAATTCTCGTATCTCTAAATACACTAGAAATTCGGTCTGCACGACATTGCATTGTTTCTTCGCACCATTCCTACGACATCTGTCCTTGAATCCGTTTTTGGCTGAGACATAGTTAGCCACTGTGCTAAATGGACTCTTCATAAGAGAGACTCAACTGAATAACCAACCTGAGTCTCTGTGTTAGGACAAGTCCATGTGATATTTGTAACTTACTCTTTGACTAAACCTTGCTCTCTAGACCCTCTTTGAACCCCTACAAGATGTCCTCTTGTTTTCACGTTTTCTTACACTGCGACACTTCTGTTTTCTGACTTGGGAGCATTAGACTTACAAGTTTCACTTTAACTTTATTGTATGCTCTGATTTGACTAGCTTAAGATGGCGGCCGTTGCATGTTCACTCGCCTTATCTTACAACTAGATCGATTACAATTGATAGCTTGTCTGTTAAACTGTAACACACTTATTGTGATCGATTTTTGACGATTATACTATCCTTTTCCATTCTTTATAGACACGAATAGACCCTTCCCTAGCTTTTTCCGTTATTTTTTTGCGTTTGCTTTTGACTAGGCAAAGATGGCGGCCATTGTGATCATCGATCGCCAGGTCTTCGTGCCGTTGGCTATTACCAATTAGTAGTCTCAATTAACTAATTATATAATTTTGATATATATACTCCCTTAGCGGCGTTTTCATTATGGAACCGGGAGACCAGACGACCACATACGTACGCGACGATCACGCCGAATCTAAGGTAAGCTCTGGGTATCCAATGCTGTATGGGCTTCAAAAGACTGAGTAGAATGAAGCTTTTTACTACTCTTTAACAGCTAGCATTTTGCCTGGCTTTAAGACCTTGGCAATATTTATTGTATCTATAATCTTGGTACATGACCATGTAATATGACCGTGTCAAGATGGCGGGCGCGCTTGAATACCATTCTGACTATCAATGTGGGGGTCACTAAACAACAGGCTATGGCTCCGGTCCCGCACTGTCGCCATGAATTGTTGATATTATATTTTTCTCCTTTCAAATAAACTTCATGAGACTAGCCTTTCGAGACGTTAGCTTTTTAAATAATTCTAATTTTTCCCGACTGACAAATAATAAAAGCTAGACTTTGGTTAATTACAGACACTAGTACTACTTGATGACTTATTATTTTAGGGTAATTCATATTCGGGTGCAAATAAATTCCTTCATATAACCTGCGCCAAATTCTTCAATTTCAGGCACTTACTTTGCTCTTTTCCCAACTTTACTGGATCTCAAATTGAAAGGACGATTTACCAAATCCAACAATTTAACTACCGTAGTAAGTGCATATTTCCATCATATATTGATGTTTAGGAGGTTTTCAATCCTCTGAATAGGCTGGTTCTAAAAGTGGCGGGCTTATTAAACAAATTTACTCTGTATAGATACACGATTTATATTCCAACTAATAAGTCGCTTAAATAGCTAAACAAGCCTACCAGATAGCAATAGCTGTCTCTTGTAAAAACAAAAGTCATTCATATAAAACCATCATCATTAAAAAATTTATATATTTACTTGTAGAAACCTTCTGTGTGTACACCTGCCAGAACGGATGAGACGCTCAACATAAGAACACACTGCGCAAAGGTATTATGATAAATGCTATAACTTTGAAGTTCTTATGAACATGGTATAATGTGCATTTCAGTCAAATATCTTATTAGATATGGACATCTGAAGGCACCACGCTGTCTAAATACAAGAAATAAATATATGCGTATTTTGCACATATTTGTCGATGTGACGTATGTGTTTATAGACCTTGCGTGACTGGTACATTACACCACTGTGATGCTTATATATGGACACAAGAAAAGCGTTATTTGCACATATCATGACTAATGTCTGTTGTAATTTAATAGCTACATTTGTGCAAAGAATTGAGCTTTATTTAATCATTTACTCGTAATACCAGCTGGCCTTTCTTTCAAGCTCTGCCGCATTGTTTATATACATACAGGAGTTTTGATGATGAATTGTTTGACCCCTGGACTTTGCTTGGGCCACAAAAATTGCGTTTAATTAGCGAACTATCATGCAGATATCACCGGGCACTTTTTGGTTGGAAGATGGTAGACATTGTATGTTCTCAAACTTTTGATTGTGAATATAACGTGAAAATTATTGATGACCATTGAGTCGCTATAGAAACGCTGTGTTGTGTATTGTTGTTTATACTCAGTAGGCACTACTTATTGTAACTTTAGTTTGTTCGGTAGGGTGAACAATACCCTTTATATAACTTACCAGTATCTGTTCAGCTTACACAAATGCTTTGTAGCAGCGCATGTTCTCCCTAAAATTTAAATGAATGGCCTCAAGTCTTTTTCTTTTTTGTATAATGTTTGTATCTAAATAGTCTGGTGTTTTATAAACTGTCTCCTTGAATTCAAAAAAGAATATAATTCAACAAGTTGTGCATGTACTGACATATTTATTCACATATTGAAATATATATTTTTGTATCTTTTTAAATATAGCCCTGAAGAAGTCCGGTTTCGGACGAAACGCGTTGGCTATTTTTATCTGCGAGTGTATGAACAAATAAAGAAAAGAATAAAACGAAGAGAACTGACTTGAGCTAATTTCTTGGGAGAACAGTTGGACTTTTTTCTTGATACAAAACGAATGTTGTTTGAGTACTGAAAATTGTGCTTGTTATACAGTTATTTGGTGTGCGAGGTCAATTTGTGGAACTAGATATACAGAACAAATTCTTATTTGTTCTATGTTGGGATCTAGGGGGTTGTATCCCAGACCATTCGCACCCTCACTTTTGCTAACATTAGGAACTTGACTCTTGGTGCGGCTCTTAAAGCCTCAATCCCCTTCCTTGTTGTGACTACTTACTGATTACATGCAGCAGAGGGCCACCTCATTTACCTATAAGAAATTGATTAACAACCTGAAGGACCCCACAGTAGCGTTACAAGAAAAATAGGTGGGAGACGTAGGAGATATTGATGACTCAGAATGGAATGAAGCACTAGCCTCCCCAAAAGAAGTGGGCATATCGGCGAAATTCAGACTTGTGCAGCTCAAAATCCTACACCGCATGTACTACACACGGTGCATGCTACACAAGATACATAGAGCACCGCACCCATTCTGTCTGCGTGGCTGTGGGGAAGAGGGTACACTGTACCACACACTCTGGGAATGTCACCGCATAGTAGAGTTTTGGCGTCAGGTAATGCGCACCGTCTCACAGACACTGCAGGTTTCCCTTGTCCCTGAACCACGCAAATGCCTGCTAAACGTTTGGGAACCGAACAATCTGAACAGACATGAACTCATATGGGCCACATTGGCAATCATGGTGGCAAAGAGAGACATTGCACAAAAATGGGGAGCTCCAGAAATACCCACGCTATCCAGGTGGAGTAGAAACATGGACTTATTGATGTTCACGGAGAGAGCGGTGTATACGATTAGAGTCTGCCCCCGTAAATGGAACAAAGTGTGGTCCGCCTGGAACAAGTACAGGGGAGAGTTGTGCGAGCCTTTGCCTGAGGGAGACAACATTAGTTCGGATGAGGACGAAGAGGATGTATAAAAGGTGTGGATGGGTTACATCACACATGGAGGAATTGGGAGATTAGCTGTGAGAGTGACATGATTGGTGAATGCGTCAAGATACACGAAAGTATTAAGCACTGGAAAGAGAGAGGCATGGAAATGACCGTTTAGTGCAGATACCTATTTGAGCCACAGTTCTGAGTTATGTTTATTGAAAAAAGACAACGTATGATCATAAAATAATAAGACCTATTAACTGTTAACTATGATCTAGAGGATGGTAAGGAGGAAATGACCCTTGATACGCCGCCGGACCCCAGGGTTGTCGGCCCTACGGTTGAGTAGTTGAACATGTCTGAAGCGGCCGGCCCAACGGGTTGTAGGCCCTGGTATGTAACTATTTCCTCTGCAATTACTTTCAATAAAGGTCTTTAAAAACTAAAAAAAAAAAAAACTGATTTAAACAAATAAAAATACAGATCCAGTCATGGCATCTCCACCCCACCCTCCTCACAATGTCTGGTCAATGTGGCCAAGGCCACCCTGCTACGCCTGTCTGCCCACAACAAGGAAAAAAGGAATGAGCTCAGTAGTCTGAACACCCTCGCTGGAAAAAGGCATAGCAAATTCTGCAGGACATACAAACATCGGGGGGTAGCGTCATCTTGGAGATGGCCAGTCTGCACATGAGAGAGAGGGATAGTGTGTTCCAGAATGACGCTGAGGGTCTAAGTGTGTATAGTTGAACAGCGTAGTTTAAAACGGGCATTTGTGGATACAATACCCCTATATTGGTGGGTTCTCTGCTTCTCAGCATCTATTAGCTCGTCTCCTAGGTCTGCTTTCCATCTGGACATAAGGGGTCCTAGGTCTTTAGCATGCATTGCTCTGATGGCATTGTATAATGCTATGATCACATGGTGCTGTCTGCACCAGGTGAACAGGACCTGTGCATTTCTATGTCCCTGCTCAACATCCCTATTTCCCTAGGTGGGCTTAATGGGTTAAGTCAGTTCGACATGTGTTAGAAACGGACCCAGAGGAATCTCATATTTTAGGTTCAATTCAAGTGCAATAACTGAACCAGAATCATAAACTGGCTAAAAGTGGCAGCTGCAGTCCAGCCCGTGCTTCAGTGTGTGCAAGCCCTGCAACATGTACTTTGCTGTTAGAAGAAGGATAGTTTTAAGCGTTGTTCACAATTGGGAATTATGGATATATTCACTAATGTCTATCTGAACCAATCCAAGGCCCACATACACTAGCTTTGAAGAAGCCCCTTGTCTGAACACTGGACCAGATATTGTGACTGCACTGCCAAATAATAAGACTTGAAATTTGGAGCACCCAGACTCCCTTCATCACCGGCAGGTAGAGTGTCCCCAGCGCTGCTTTATGTCATACTCGGGTCTGCCGGTTCTGTATATTCCCAGCTATCATAACTATTTTTCAATTAGGCAGGTTCCATGTATTATATGCTAAATACTTTATTTTGCATACTCTGCTGAGTATTTAATTTAAAAGGCATGCTATGTACTTTAGTTTGTTTGCACTGTAAACAAGTCTGTTTAAGGAAGAACAAGTGCTGGTATTTTTGTTAAAACAACTTGCCCTGGGGCGTGGCCTAGCAAGCCAGTATGGCGGACGTGTATTAGGCAAGCTCCGTCCAGCCCGACTATAATCCTTCATTTATCCTGGTTCCCCCTGACTCCTGAATAACTCTAAGGGAGCCGCTGAGTCGTTGATTCACCCCGGTGGATGCCTCGCGGGACCTAGGGGAGCTTACTTACGCTTTTGTGGACGAGATCGCATTGCGTGGAAAAAGGGGCCTGGCAGCTGAGGAGGAGCCGGGGAGATGCGTGAGGTACCCGGAAAACATTGAAGACCGCGCACCCTCCTGAATCCCGCCTGCAAGTGAGGACAGGTGACTGGCAGGCTGATCGACTGAGGGAGCTGCCGCTGGAAAGAGGGCCGCTTGTGATCCTTCGGTCCTCAGGCCTCGTGTGACAGTGGGTGGCGTTGAGCCCCGGTACCGCCCAACAACCAGAGTGAGCGGCGCTGGTGAGGAGGACTGAGAAGAGGCAGAGGCGGTGGCCTGGCTTCCTGGCTCCGGGGGCGCTGCCTGGCGGTTAGATACGCGGCTGCCGAGGTAGCTGCGGGGGGGGTGCTTCTTTCCCCCCCTCTCCGCTTCCCTCATTGTCGGCCAAAGCTGTGGTGTGGCCTTGGTGAACGGTGGGGCCACATGGCGATGAACTGCGCAACTGGCATCAGACCCCCTCCTGCTACGCAGGCGCCACAGTGGGGGTCTGTAGGACCTTGATCATCTGCCCGCCTCCGCGCGGTCTTGCCCGGGAAGCCAAGGTGATATATTGGGCTAGCAGTGGTGGCCCCGGGATCGGCTGCCCCACCTTGATTCTGTGGAGCTGCTTGCGAGGCATCATGGAGGACGGTGCGGCGGCAGGGTCGGGCCGCGGTGGTGAGGAGAAGGGGAGTGCTGCGGGCAGGAGGGGAGCCGCTTGAAGTGGGTGTAGGAGAGTAGGGTCTGCTTCCCATGGTTACCCCCACTTTTTGCTATGCTTCACTGGTTTTTCGACTAGTATGGCTGTGGCTCTGCTAATCAAGCCCACAGCCCAGCAGTACTCTCTCTAAATTGTTACTATGTACTTTAGGTACGTACCAGATTGGTTACTGAGGCACCCTTGTGAGCCCCTGTATATGGTACCTTAGGTGCCATGGGCATAGGGACCCCAGAGGCCTACCAGGGCCTGCAGCATGTATTGTGCCACCCCTGGTTAGCCTTCCAAACTGACACCCCAGGTCTGCACTTGCAGCCTAGGTAAGGTGGTGTAAGCACCCCTTACTTAGATATAGTATATCTATATCTACCTTATATATAGACATGGTATATGGGGTGCCGCTCGTGGAGGAGTCCTTGATCCCTGCTTGCTGCTGTTGCCAGGAGCCCCGTAGGGCATTTCCTCATTGTGCCAGGAGCCCCGTAGGGCATTTCCTCATTGTGCCAGGAGCGCCGCTGGGCATTGTCATCACGAGGGGAGCTGTTCACGAAGAGAACGGGACTGCGAGGGCCAGCAGGCTGTGCGTGTACCAGCCAGCACACCTGCCGCCTCTTCCCGTGGCTCCGCCCCCTGCCTGCCTGCCTGCTTGAAAACTCCTCGCGGCCCCCGCTCCGCGGGAGCCGCTTGTGGAGGAGTCCTTGATCCCTGCTTGCTGCTGTTGCCAGGAGCCCCGTAGGGCATTTCCTCATTGTGCCAGGAGCCCCGTAGGGCATTTCCTCATTGTGCCAGGAGCGCCGCTGGGCATTGTCATCACGAGGGGAGCTGTTCACGAAGAGAACGGGACTGCGAGGGCCAGCAGGCTGTGCGTGTACCAGCCAGCACACCTGCCGCCTCTTCCCGTGGCTCCGCCCCCTCTATCCTCATTTGGCTTAATTCCTGAAGTCTTTACGCGTCAGCGGGACGCGTTTGCGGGACATCACCCGGGACAAAGCCCGGACTAAGGGCGGACCCTCTTAGGCCCTCAGAGGCCCGAGGAGCCGGGCCTGGGCCAGAAACTCTGCCTCATTGCCCTTTGCCCACGGACATGGTCACAATTGAACTGTAAGTAGGTTACTCACCCGTAGTTTTTTTTGCAATCGCAACCTTCAGGATTTTGACTTTCTGGGACCAATTGTTGTATTCCCTATTTATACCCCTTGCCTTATTTCTGGGTACCCGTAGGGTTTGCCATGAGTTGCCCAGAAACTAGGAGCAGGGCTGCTGCAGTAAAGAAACTGACTGGTACCCTGGATGACTTCATTGTTCGGACTAATGCTTTAATCGATGAAGGGATAGTAATTATGGATAGGAGGGTGTCCCAGGACTTAGCCGCAGCGAGACGATCCTCCCTAGGTCTTATCGCTAAAGCTCGTACTCCTAACAATGTGTCTGCTTTGGGAAATCCTAGAAATGTACAGAACGATAGGGGTCATGTCGCCCCAGGCTCACAGGAGGACCTGGAGGCTACTCCTAATCTTTCTCTGCTTGTGACTAGTACCTCAGTTGAAAAGGAGACTGATATTTTAACTATAGCTAGTGATTTAACCCATAGGGGTTTGAAAGAGGGGGCGATCCCTAAACAAAAGATTAACACTCAAAAAACTGTTAAATCTAACACGAGCAAAGGGAGAAAGGTAGATACTAGCAAGAATAAAGACCCGGCCACATTAGAACCTGTGCCTCTGAATGTGAATATTAATCGAGTTCTTCATACTAGTGATAATGGGGCAGTTCATCATTCCAATGTTGGCTTACCACTGAGTCTCCCAGATGATACCGTCTTAGATAGCAGTCTGGAGGATATTTTGGATTTAAGCGGCGCTGTTACGAATCTAGATGAAGGTAGTGAGGACAACTGTAGCCTAAATATGGCTAATAATAACATCTTGATCATGTTAAAGACCCTCCTCGAACCAATCGAGGTTAGGCTACGGTGCTTGGAAACTATACTAAAAAACATCCATAAAGATATAAGTGCCCCTAGCTTTAATCTGGATAATAAAATTCCATCTGGAAAAAATCAAATGACTAGGCCGCCACCAGCTGCTAAAAATGTAACTACCACCAAATCACTGCCAAAAACCATACCAACCCCTAAAACTCCTGCCCCGACTGATATAGTAGTGCCAGTCCAAGAAACTCCTAAACCACCACATGATAAAGATAAAGATAAGTCTAAAAAACGGGATGTGCGCAGAAATATACATTTACCCCCAAAAGCCGCACCATATGTTGTGGTCCTCACAGGAGTCCCCCAATTAAATGATAATTCTAATGAAAATAATGGCGGACTTGTAAATAAAACCATCCATTGGTTGAATGATAATTACCCTCTCCCGTCAGCAGTTAAAAGTAATATTTTGATGGTTGAAAGGGCCCCATGGATTGGGTATAATAAAAAAAGGGCACACGGCGACTGTGTGGTAATAACATTTGAGAATCCACTGACTGCTAAATATATTACCACAAGACCCCCTAGAAACCATGGTCTCTCTGTTACGGCTAGGGCACTACCTTATTTTTATCCTGAGGGCGAACACCCTGACAATAGGTGGAGTTGGACTAGGGACAACAGATATCACGGGGGTAATATGGGTTGGGCGCCTGATAGTAATCACTATAACATGCAAGGAGGAGGGAGAGGTGAGGATGGTTGGAATGTAGTGAAATATAGATCGAGGTCCCCTCACTATCGACCACAGAGTTTTGACCAAGGATGGTTAGGCAATCCACAATTCCCTCCAATCTTCCCGTGTTTTAACCGGTTTGATTGTTTGGAAGCGGTGGATTGACTCCCAACGATGAAAAATGAGGCCTTAAGGTCATCTAAATCTGTAGATTCGGGGCCTATAAAATCTCTGGGGCGTGTTGAGACTCAGGAACCATATGTTGAGCCACAAGAAACCCATGGGGAGGACGAGACTATACTAGGGAGTCTCGGTAGTGTCTCTGGAGCTATTGTCGAAGAGCCACTTACAGAAGATCATTGTAAGGTGGTTTTTTGGAATGTGGCAGGACTAAAGCAGAAAATTTCAAACCCGTCCTGGTGTAATGTCATTGCTGAAGTGGGTATATTAGCTTTACAAGAAACCTGGACCACTGCAGCAATACACCTTAATGGTTACAGAACTTATTTTACACCTGCAGTGGGGGGAGCACACGGAAGACCAAAGGGGGGACTGTCCGTGTATATATCGAACCTCCTAGTTACCGATAAAATTACTTTTTTTCCCGGTTCCAGTTATTACCAGAAAATTGTCATTGATACAAGGAAGGGTCCAACGATTGTTCTTTTTAATTTTTACAATAACTGTCTAAGTAGCGTAATTAAGGATGTATTTGCTAATATAAGTGCAGATATACAGAATGTTTTTGAGGAAAAAAAGGGTGAAGTCATGGTATTATGGGGGGGTGATTTTAATTGTTCTTTGTGCAAAAAGGGTCAGAAGGGTATTTGCGGTCTGATGTTGGAGCAGGACATTAGTTTGACGCACTTTGAACATACCCTTCTAGGTGATTCATTAAACGAGATGATTTTTAATTTTGATCTTGGTTTTACGAACGAGCTAGCCCACCACACAATGTCATTTGTTCCAACATTTGTGGGGCGGGGGGCTTCGACTACCATTGATTTTAGCCTCTGTACAAGTAGCTCGGCGGGCAGACTGATCAGTGCTAGTATCATGCACTTACCATTAAGTGACCACTACCCACAGGTACTAAAAATAGAGAACCTATTTTCTGTTGTGGATCATGTAGTAGGTCCCAATATTAAGGCGCCGGACGTGAATTTAGGTACCCAAAATGGATATAGCCTTAAATGGAGTAGAGTGGTCCCGGCTGATTTTTTGTCTAAATTAGTGAATAAGTGTAGGAGTAATTTTTTGATCTGCCTGAACGAGCATGCTGACAGCAATGAAATTTTAAATAATTTTTATATTATTTCTATTGCAATCAAGGAGGCGCTGTGGGTTGCAAAGAAAAACTCCCTAAAGCACAATAGAAAATGGTTCGATAATAAATGTACCAGTGCCCTATCAAAGCTTAGACAAGCGATCCATAAAAGACCGCGGGATGTAACCCAAATTAGAATCTTGAGGAGGGACTATAACACAGCATTGAAGGATAGGAAGGCGGCTATAAGAAAAGAGGCTTGGGATGATCTATGCGAGGCGTCACAATCAAAGGATCCGGCAGCTTTTTGGAGGGTAATTAATACCCCGCTCCTATATGAAAAAAAGGCACGGATGGAAATCGCCATCCCTGAAGATGAGTGGGTGGCGCACTTTTCCTCGCTCTATAAGGCTGTGGAACCAGTCCTTGACATAAGTCAGGACTTTATGTGCCCAAACATAGACTCAACCAAAGTCCTGGTCGTAACCCTCCCCGAAGTTCTGGCGAGCTTGAAGGCAACCAAAGGGGGTAAGGCGGCTGGACCAGATGGCATACCAGCAGACCTCTATAAGGCCAATACTGAATTATGGGGGCCTTTGCTTGTCCAGCTTTTTAATGTTGCTCTGGCAAAGGGCTTAGTTCCCACCTGGCTTACATCAATTATAGTCCCAATATTTAAGAAAGGGGTCAGGCAGAATTGCATGTGTTATAGGCCAATTTCTTTATTGGACTCCTCTATAAAAATTTTAGGGAGAGTTGTTTTAGATAAATTGCGAATCTGGTCAGAAGAGAATGGGGTGTTATGTGATTTCCAATTTGGGTTTCAAAGAGGCTTAGGGACTATAGAGCAAGGATTGAATCTGCTCATCCTGCAGCAGAAGTATGTAAGGGTTAAAAAACAACGTCTATACCTCACCTTTGTTGACTTATCGTCAGCTTTTGACTGTGTTTCACACAATAAATTGTGGTCAATTATGACTGAGTTGGGGGTAGACAATGCCATTATTTGCTTCTTGCGAGATCTATATTCCGGGGCCAATGCAAGTGTCCGTTTTGGGAAAGATGGTGAATGCACTAGACAATTTGGGATTGGTCGGGGTGTACGCCAAGGGTGTGTTTTAGCTCCATTTTTATTTCTGCTATACATAAATGGCTTGGAGAAACGACTCGTGCAGGAGGGTAGGGACATGCCTATGGTGGGTGGAAGGCCTGTCCCTGCCTTGATGTACGCGGACGATGCCGTTTTGATGGCACGAACCCCAATGGCGTTACAAACCTTGGTTACTTCTTTTAACAGTTTCATGCTTGGTTTAGACTTAAAGATCAACTGTTCAAAAACACTGTCCATGTATTGTGGGCCAAGATCAAACAAGCATTTGAAACCCATTTTTATAAATTCCAATCCCCTGGAAAAGACCTCCACTTTTCCCTATTTGGGAATTCTGTTTCATGAAAGTGGCTCATGGACTAGTGCAATCCAGGCTAGATCTTTGCTGTTTTCCAAAACTATTATGGCCTTAAAATGTTTTATGAGAAAATTAGGGAAAAAACCCATAAAAGAGATTTTAACTATTTATAGGGCATCCTGCTTAGCAGTAGCCACCTATGGATCAGGGCTGTGGGGTTACTCAAATGTTAGCACAATCCAAACCATGGAAAATAAATTTTTACGCCACATCCTGTCTGTACCTGAAAGTACTGCAACTATGATATGCCATGTTGAATTGGGAGTAATTTATGTTACTGACACGATTAAGATTCAGCCAATCCTTCTCTGGCATAGGGTGTGGACAAATGATGAATGTCTGGTTAATCGGGCTATTTTAAAGGACGTTTTAGTATTAGACAATATCAATGATTCCAAATGGATATGTTATGTCAAGAATTTTCTCAGTGAAATAAATTGTGTCCAATACTTTGAGGACCCACCAACTATGGCATACATATCGAGAAGAGACTTGAAAAATTTGTGTATTGCCCATCTCAGGGACAAAAGACATTTAGAGGAGGCAAGAAAAAAGACTGTCTCTGCTCACCAGGATATTTTATGCGGAGATAAATTACAGCCATACTTGTCCTTATATATGTCTAATCATGAACGTTTCCTTTTAACCCGGTTTAGACTCAATATTGTTTTCAGAGTCTTGTCTTTTCCCGTGATGAATTGTTGGTTGAAAGAATTACCCTTTTGCCCATGTGATGATGTCTCCCCACAGTCTGATATTCATATCTTATTTTTTTGTAAATTTTATACCTTTTCTCGAAAGAAACTTATCATCCCTATTCTCAAAGACTTAAATATACGAAGATGTCGCTTAGCGTTTTTAGAGTGCCAGAAAATGGAAACTGTTTTTATGGTAGCCTCTTTGGGTGAATTTTTTAAATCTATTTTTAAATGTCGTAAATCGATCTTAATGAATTAATCTCCTTATTGTACATATGTATTTTAAATAACGAATACATGACTCCCGTGTAAACTGTATTTTCTTTATGCTACTTTTATGGTTATTCTTGTCTTTTTAACCGAATAAAGTATTTTGAATCTTATATATAGACATATAGTAACCTATAAGTCACTCCTATGGCAGGCCTTGACAATCCTGAAGGCAGAGTGCTTGCTTTTATGTGAGAGGGTGCCCTAGCATGAGCTGAGCCCCTCTGCAACTTTCGGAACCATCTCCTTATAGCTGTTCTATGATATAGCCATACCATATACTCTTAAGTGCATTATAATCCTCGCAGTTAATGCTAACTTTGGTTTGGCTTTATCAAAACATGTTGTGTAAGGTGTCAAACACTTTGGAATACTACCCCCTCACAGACAGGCTTTAGTGTATTGGGGCAGGGTGGGTTGCATTCAGTGAATGCTTTTCAGATACTGCCTGGGGCACACAAGGTGCTCCATGCATTTCCCAGTTCAAACCGGTTGCTGGGGCACTCAGCCCCAGCTCTGGTGCAAAACTGGACAAAGGGGAAGGGGTGTAACCACCCCCTCCCCCGTTCCACCCATAGGAGGAACCTTAGAGTTAGTCCAACCCCTAAACTTACTATAAGTATAGAACCCCAGTCCCTAGGACTTTAGATTACCCTGGATGAAACTCTGCAACATATATCTTGGACCTTCGACATTCCATATCAACTGGAAGACAGACAAAATCCCCCTTGTGGTCAAGGAGTGACCACCGTGTTCAAACAGGCACCAATTGAATCTTTGCTGGTCTGCATTTTCGAGGCTCCTGCCGGATCCCGAAGAATCTGTGACACAGGACACAGACTTCCAGACATCTCTGAAGCTGACCCGAGCTCCCAGCAAAGCTGAGACCCGTAGCTGAAACGAGAGACGTGGGACAGAAACTCCTGGACATCCTGCATTTCTGCAACTGCACCTACTTCCTGAGGTATCCCGAATTTGTGCATTAGGCTATTTGAAGCCCCTGCCCCGAGCTCCTTTTGCACCAAAGTACAGAGGCCAGCACTCTACGTGTGACCCATGAGTCCCCTTTCTTCAGCGCAGCTTGAGGCACCTTTGTGGTTCCTAGTCCGCTGGCTAGTGAGTCCCCACAAAGGCCAATCTTTGCTTTCTTGAGCTTTTCTGGTTGGTCCAGACGTGCTACCACTCCTCTCCAAAGGAGGAGTTCCTCAGACCTTGCTGTACTGCACCAAAGCCAATCTTGTCATCTTGCTTGGGTTGCTGTTGCCCAGGCTTGTTGGGTCCAATCCGGATTCCAACACCGCAGTCAGCTAGATCCTTTGTGGGACAGCTCGAATCCAGCTCCTGGATATCGTCGACGCCTCCTGGTTCTCGTGGCTGAAAAGTCAAGCTTCACCTCTTTCACCTGAAATCACGCGACATCGGCTGCCATCTTCTCCTCGCCATCCTGGTCACTGGCTAGTGACCCAGATTCTGCCCCCTCTGCTTTCAGGTTCTTCACATCTCCAATCCACCCTTGGATCCACCTGGACACTTTTCTTCTGGTCGCCTGCAGCATTTCTTCGCAGCTCTCCATAGGAATCGACGACGAAACCCGACACCAAAACACACCTAGGCACCCGGCTTCCCTGGGTGAGGTAACACAAGTACTCCGGTGCTCCCGTTGGTCTTGACTCTCGAAGTGTCCTAGTCTAAAAGGGTTCCATCGTAGTTCACTTCTAAGTGCCCTTAATCTTTAAAATTGTAACTTGTTCGTTCTCCATAGAAAGTCAATGGTGATCCGCTGCTGTGTTTAGACACTGCACGCGTCCCCCGTGGGCCTCCTGCATCCTAACCTTTGGTGGTTCCAGGTAGCCCCAGCGGTTCTACAGGCCCTAGGCCTGCTTTCTAACTCTCACGTGGTTCTTATACCACTATTTTAGTATATGGTTTGTGAGGCCCCTAAGGCATAACCTATACTGTGCAACTTATCGTATGCTAATTAAGTTCCTTGTATTGTACTTTTATCTCTGACCTCATAAAGAGTCCAGACGGGTTGTGTTTATAATAAATACATATATATTTCATATATACCTTGTGTGGTGTGCTTTCATTTGAGCATTCAAGAGAATATAATTGGCAAAACAACTAGCTTATCTCGCCTCTAAGGCTTAGCCTGAAGGCTGCTCTCCACAGCTACCACTAGGATAGCTTTCTATAAGGTTGACTTTACAACCTACCATTAATAAGGGTCGTTTAGACTGGTGCAAGGTGCCAACTAGAATAGTGGACATCATATACCAGGCCAACTTCTAATAGTGGGTGCAAGACAGACTGCTGCAGATTGGGCCCACGTCCTTCACCAAGCGGGCGCCCACAGCAGGGGTCTGCAGGACCTTGACCATCTGCCCGCCTGTGCGCGGGCTGGCCCAGGGGCCGAGGTGACATGGTTGGTTGGCGGCGGCGGCCCCGGGATCGGCTGCCCCACCTTGATTCCGTGGAGCTGCATGTGAGGAATCGTGGAGGATGGCGTGGCGGCTGGGTCTGGCCACGGAGGTGAGGAGAGGGAGTACTGCGGCCAGGAGGCGAGCCGCTTGATGTGGATGTGAGACAGACTGCCACAGGTTGGATAAACATCCCTCACGTGGATTCAGATGGCGGTGGGTGGTGCGCGGTGCGCCCTGGAGGCGAAGGGTCGGCGGCACTATCGGGCCGCGGGGGGTGCGGTTGAGTGCCTTATTCCCCCTCTCAGAGGCACAGGTGCGGGGGGCCGTCCAGGTCATATGACTACAATACTCAGAAGCCTCTGTGCTTAGTGGTGGTACTCTGCGGGCTGCGCGCCTGGGCCTGGCCTCATCCTCAGCAGTGATAAACACGTGAGGAGTGCCTGGAGGGATAGGATCCTAGGGGGTGACCCATCAACCTCTGCATTTACATACCAGCGCTTAGCCTCGCTTCATCTGGGTTTGCGGGGAGACCCCGGGGGCAGCTATGACGAGAGAAAAAGGGAGCAGGTCCACCAAACATGGGCCGATCGACAAATTCACAGGCCCGGGAGCGACGGCAGGTGCGGCCTGCGGTCAGTCGGAGGCTATCCCAGATAACGCAGCCCTCATGGCGGCCATTACCCAATCCAGGGACATGCTGGATGCTAAGATCAGGGCAGTAGGGTCAGATGTTATGCTGCTGTGGCAAGACCTATGCAAAGCGGTCTCTCGCATCACGGAGGCGGAGACCCGTATCTCTGGAGTGGAGGATGATGTCACAATAATGAAACAGAAAATGGCGAACATGGTGGCGGCTCGGAAGGATCTGGTGCTGCGTGTGGAGGATGCAGAGGGGTGGGCCCGACGTAACAAACTGAGATTTGTGGGATTTCCAGAGGGCTGCGAGGCTGGAAACATGGAATGCTTCCTCACATAGTGGTTGGAGAGCTGGCTGCCGCCGGACACTATGTCTAAATGCTTCATTGTGGAGCAGGCCCACCAGGTGCTCATGCAGAAACCACCGCTGGGGGCTCGCCCGTGGCCAGTGATAGCGAAACTCCTGAACTACTTAGACCCCGGCGCCATACTCCTAGCAGGCCCAATCCAAGGAACCTCTGCTCTATGACAATGTGCGCATCTTAATCTTTCCGGACTATACGAGACAGGTGCAGCAACAACGTCAGTCATTCATGGCCGCGAAGGCCCGCTTGCAGGATCTTAAACTCCCATACGCCCTCTTATATCCCACTTGTCTTAGGGTGGTGTATCGATCTCACACTCACTTCTTTGACACCCCGGAGGAGGTCTTTCAATAGACGGATGAGACAGTGCGGGTGAGGGCCCACACACCACCCGGCAGGGAGTTGGAATCCCCCTCCAGCAATGCTGTCCAGAAGGGCCCCAAGGGACAGCAGCAGAGGGGCAACAGGCGATCACGCTCCCGGAGACGCTCTCTATCTTGTGAGGCTTCCGCTAGGGAGGGCCCTACTCCAAGGCGCCAAACTTTGGATCCTTGACACTTGGGGGTGGGTTGGTGCAGTGGTGGTCCCTTTGGCTTACCGAGTACACTGATGTACCTCTGTCAGGGGAATATTAGAGTGGGCTGGTTTCCAGACGGTCTTGGGCTGGTCGGGGTCCTGCCCGAGAAGTACGGCCTGTAAGTTGGGGATCCATTGGATGGGGCAGTGGTGGGACCCCCGTTGGGGTTCGGGTACTCGCCTCACCGCAACCGATACTTCAAAGTTTGTGAGGTATGGGGTGGGGGGTTTGTTGGGGGGGTTGTTCAAAGTTCCGAGTCACACCTCCGATTAGTTTCCATGATTCTGTGCACACAGGTAGCCATGGTCCTCTCTCGATGGTATGGGCAGGTTTCCTCCCCTACGGCTAGTGAGCTTAGTGTACATCCGGGGACCCCGGGTACCCTTCGAATTATAAGCTGGAATGTGCGTGGGGCCCTGGACAAGATTAAACGGGGGCTATTTTACATCAGGCTAAGAGGGCGAGGGCTGATGTTCTTCTGTTGCAGGAGACATACCTTATAGGGACAAAGACACTCAGCCTACAGCGATATGGATACCAACAGGTCTTTCATGCAGGGTTCACAAGGGGCTCCAGGGGGGCGGCGATCTTGGTCCATCGTAGGGTGCCATATATTCATGAGCAGCAGTGGGCCGACCCTCAGGGACGGTGTTTGTTTATTAGGGGCGAAATTGGGGAAATTCCCTTAATCATGGGTTGTATTTATGCTCCCCCCCTTTGCAGTGGTCTTTTGTGGAGAAGTTATTGGCCCTGTGGGCGGATATGCCCGATATGCTTTCTGTGGTGGGCGGGGACTGGAACGATGTTATGGATTTGGCCAAGGATAGGAGTGGGGGTGGGCCCGGGAGGGGGGGGTTTCAACCCACGAAATTAAATTTACTGGTGTCCAGCCTCGACTGGCTGGATGTGTGGCGATGGGCTCATGGTGATGTGCGAGAATACACATACCTCTCGGCCACAAAACCTTCTCCAGGCTCGATTACATCTTTATTCCCCGGGTGCTGGATGGTAGGATGGCGCTGGCTGAGATACTACCCCGGGGCCTCTCAGAGCATTCCCCGATGTCCCTTGAGCTATATATGGGCCGGGGGCGACAGCCCTTTAGATGGCACCTCTCCGTGTGGAACCTCCAGAATGACGAATACGATACACATATGCGGGAGGCCATTGCTCAATACTTTGCTTCAAATGAGGGGTCGGTGTTTAGTGTTGGGCTATGTGGGAGGCTCTGAAGCCTACTCTACGTGGCGTGGATATATCCTGGTGTGCGGCGGCTCGTGTTAAGCGCAGGGAGGAGTTGACTCGGGCAGAGGCCACCGTAGAGGTGCTCGAACGTCGGTCACGGGAAGAAGGGGGGGGCATTATGTGCGATGACTGCTTCTGGCCCAACAGTCTTGTGCCGCTCTCCTAATGGAAGAGGGCTGGCAAGTTAGGCTGGCAACATGTAGCAGGGTATACCAATGGGGTGACAAGTCTAGAAAGATGCTCCATCGGCTTTGCCAGGGCACCTTCCATGCTCAGGCCCTCCCGGGTCTTTTAGATCGGAAGGGGACACCGATCACCGATCCGCTCACTATAGCCGGGAGCTTCGCTACCTACTATGCAGATCTCTATGCCCCCCGTGAGCGCTTGCCAGCGACCACAATAGATACGTTCTTAGCTGAGCTACCGCCCAAGGCGGTGCCGGATGACGTGCGTGACCTACTGGACCTCCCCCTAACTGGGCACGGCCCTGGGAGAGCTGAATACCGGGAAGGCCCCCGGGCCTAATGGGTTAGACGCTATAATATGCAGTGGGCCCCTTACTACCGGGCAGTGGTGGAGGAAGCCCGGGAAAAGGGCACACTCCCTCCCGACTGGAGGCATGCGGAGGTGGTGGTATTCCTTAAGCCCGGCCGACCACACGAACAACAGGCCTCGCACCGCACCATTTCCCTCCTCAATGTGGAGGCTAAGATCTTGGCAAAGGCATTGGCTAATCGCCTTTTGCCCCACATCTCATCGCTTGTACACCCTGATCAGGCTGGGTTTATGCCCCAAAGGGCAACCAGGTATAATATACTGCGAGCGCACAACGCGATGGCAGCGGTTCAAAAAACCAGGGAGCGGGCGGCACTCCTGTTAGTGGATAGGGACAGGGCGTTCAACTCCCTGAGTTGGGTGTATTTATTTGCGTTGCTGCATGGACTCAACCTGGGCACGTGCTTTCTCTCTTACTTAATGCTTCTCTATACAGGCATGAAGGCAACGGTGCGGGTGGCGGGGGCAGCCTCTCCCCTCTTCCTGATTCCGAGGGGTACACGGCAGGGATGCCCCCTGTCTCCGTATTTATTCGCGCTCGCCATGGAGCCACTGGCGGCACGGGTGCGCATGGATGCACAGATATGGGGCTTAGAGTGGACGTCGGATGTATCCGACAGGATCGCATTGTATGCGGATGACGTCCTGTTTTTCCTCACGGCCTTAGATAGAACGGGCCACGGCTTCTAGAGATCATGCAGATCTTTGGAGAGACGTCGAGACTGTATATGAACCCCCGCAAATCTACGCTATGGGTTCCGGGGGAGCAGACGAGGCTGGGAGCATGGGCGAACACACTCCAGTTAGCGGCCGAGGGGATGAAGTACCTGGGAGTGTTCCTGTCGGATGTACCGGCCGTCTCCTGGGAGCGAAATCTGGTTCCAGTGTGGGAGCGTGTCCGGACGGACCATAAGACCTGGTCTTGTATGCCTCTGACGCTATACGGCAGGTCGACAATTTTCATGATGGTGGCACTTCCTAGGCTGCTCTACCAGCTGCAGAATCACCTGTACCCAATCCACCCCAGATGTTTCCGGCTGGGGAATTCTGTACTGGGGCAGTTCCTGTGGGAGGGTGGCAAGGTGTGTGTGGCACTACACACATGTTTTCTGTCCCCCTATTGCGGAGGACTCGCGTTCTCCGACATCCTTTTTTTATTATCAGGCCTCGCACCTACTTGTCCTCAATGAGTGGTGGTATGGAGATAGGAGGGACCCGGCGTACGCACTGGAACGACTGCTCATGGGGCCACATACTTTACATACCGGGTGGTTTTCCTGGTATGACGGCAGGCGCTGCGCCGTATGGGTTGGTGGAAGACTTTGAACAGGGAGACCCCCGTTTGGAACAATGGGTGCTTGCCGGAGCTGGCGGCCCTGAAGGGCTTCTGGGGTTGGGATGATATTGGCATCTCGACCCTGGGTGATGTTATGAGAGGCACGACACTCAAATCCTTTCAGGACCTGCAGAAGGACTTCTCTATGCCCCAGACACAGTTCTATAAGTATCTTCAGTTTTGCCATGCCTTGTCCCCTAGCCTTGAAGGTCTGGATTGCCTCCCTGACTTTAGTCTGCTGGAGGCAAAGGTTTATATGGGGGATTTGGAGACCAAGAAAATCTCCTGGATCTATCAATCCCTAGTTATACACTGCTCCACCTCCCTTCAGAAGCTGTGAAGGGATTGGAAGTCAGATGTGGGCGAGCTGGAGGAGGAGGACTGGAGGAAGTCTTTGGTAGTGCGTAGGGAAGCATCTATAGCAATGCGCCTTCGCCTCATCTAGTTTAAATATTTGCATAGGGTCTACTTTACTCGAGATCGACTGTACCGAGCAGGATTGATCGCCTCCCCAGAGTGCCTCAGATGTGGTCAGGAGGAGGGTTCATTCATACATACTACCTGGCACTGCCTTTCCCTGGATCGGTTTTGGAGTGGGGTGTTTGCCTGCCTGTCAGAGGTCCTGGGGTGGGCGCTCCCCCGGACGCCACGGCTGGCTCTGCTCCACGTCATGGAGGACATAGGGGGTAACATTTACAAACGACACCTCATGCAACTTGGCTTCACACTGGCGAAGCGTGATATCGCCAGAGCGTGGAAGGCGCCGCTGGCCTCATCGGTGACTGCATGGGAGAACGGCTTGGATTTTTGTATGGGGCTGGAACAGCCTGTGTTCGAAGCCAGGGGCTGCCCACGCAAACATTTCAAAATATGGAAAAGAAGGGCGGATTACCGGGGGTTGAGGCTGGAGCCACCGGTTGCCATAGAGGCTCACCCACCAGGATAAGTCTGATGTACGCTGGGATGTGGGGGTGCAGGGTGTGTTAGATTGTGCTGAGATTCTGTTGCTATGTATAGAGGCAGTGACATGGACTACGCGGAAGGTGTGCGACTTCCAGGGCTGGAGAGAGGGAGGGAGGAGTGGGGGGTTGGTTATATTGTGTGTTGCATTCTTATCATTTTCTTGGAGAATACCTATGAAAGTCACTTGCTCCTGTAATGAAGTGTGGAATGATTTGGCAGATTTCTCTGGAGTGCAGAGCTCTGCAATTTGTATGCATTTGACGAATAAAGTACGTTTAAAAAAAAAAACTTGCCCTGTTGAGAAATCAATTAAAGCCTCCATTTCCTGCTGTCCTTGTTTCCTGCCGGGATGTTTGGTATTTTGTGTTTGCTTGTACAAGGCTGCCGGCTAATTGTATACTGCTGAGTGATTAACCCCTTTAGAGCTTGTAAATAAACCTCCCCAGTGCTGCGCTGTCCATTGGAACTAGTGCTGAATGGACGTCCAACGGTCGTGCGCAGCACTGGGGAGGTAGTGGCCGTGACGACCGTTGGCCGACGGCAGCAATTAAGGGGTTAAAGACCTCTGTTTCCTGCTGCCCTTGTTTGTTGTCAGAATGTCTGGTATTTTGTTTTGTTTTGTACAACAACTGCAGAATAATTAAGGGCCCCTGTTTCCTGCTGGAGAACGTCTTCTGATTGGCAGGCAAGACTCTCTAGGAGCTTGATGGGCTATAAGTAATATGTTCAAAGTGTGACTAACCACATGGGTTTGGCAATCCATCCAAAGCAGGAGTTGTGCCTCATGCTAGCACCACCCAAGTTATGAGCCTTTCATCCTGTGACAAGAGCAACTTGGACATTGTCACCTGGAAGCTGGGGACTTGCAACCTCTCTTGGAATCCTGACCCTTTCGAGGCAACTTTCTTCAATCTTGAACCCTGGAACCTGGTCGTTCAGCCAAAGTTGCCTTGACAACGGCCATCATTCTCTCACCACCACTTAATGCTCCAGCTACTTTGGCCCATTACATGGGCCTCAGGGTAGTGCACTAGCCGGCACCTATAATTTTTGTTTTCTACTTTCTACAAGGACTCCCTTACACTTTGAATTTAAATGAGAAAGTTTGAGCAGAAGAAAAAGTAAAAAACACAAATTGTGTGAGCTCTGTGAAGCAACACAACATAAAAAAACAGTTAATAGGATTGTCATCAGTAAAAAAATAAAAAATATATACTTATGGTTTACCTCAGGGATCAGTGTTCAAAGGACTCCCCAACTGGACTCAGATTTCTTTCAGTAGCTCTTGTTTAATATTTCCTCAAGGACTCGCATCCCCAAAACTCTCTAAGAGCAATTTTTCACATACATCTAATTTTAGTAGAAGGATAACCTCAGTGATGGTTTCCTCAGATGGGTTTAGGTATTGGAAGGTAAGCCACAAATAACTGAAGGGGGGGGGAGCATGTTCAAGCTGATTGTAAAGTATTCTTGTATGGGTGCCTAAAGTGATTGTGTTCATGTGTTATGGAGTACTTCTCCTGGCAGAAGGAGTGCATCTTACCACTAGAACTTGAAAGCTCTTGCTCACTTAAAAGAATCAACATACACCTGTTATACTTTTCACAGAAGGTCCAGGTACACCAAAACCATTGCTTTTCCTCTCTCTCTCTCTCTCTCTCTCTCTCGCTCTCTCTCTCATCCAGCGATGCATGCCCTCTCTACAAGGCACAGTAGAATGTTGTAAAGTATTTGTTAATGTCTAATTGTGCAGTCACTATTTTTCTATCTGGGCAAGGCTGTTATTGCAGAGCATTGGTGGACAGAATGAGCTAACGTGGTCATCAAGCGACCTGCTTTGTCCCTTCAGTGTTCCTCAATGCTATGAACTACTGGTGATTGTACAAGCTGAGCCTTTTACATGCTTCTTAACCTCAAGGCAAAATTAAACTGAGGGTCAACCTGTTGCATCTGCACATCGCATTTGATCAAATCCGCCTCCAGATTAAGCAGCTGCCGTTGGAACGCCTTCGTGTGCTGCTTGCATTTTTAATACATATACCTCGGATGTAGACCTTGAGAGTCTCCCAAAACACAAGCAGGCCCTCCCCCAACTTCTCACTGGAGCTCATATAAATTGGATATCTAATCTTACAATGTCATCTGAAAAAAAGCATAGGCATCTGCAGACACCAGTTGGAAATCTTGGAGAGTAGGGGACCCCCCTGGAGAGTCAATAGAAGTAGATTGTGGTCCAACTACGTCTTTAAGAGTTATTTTGTGTTAACGGTCAATACCCTAATATGCATTATCAGAAACAACAAGTCAATCCAAGTGTAGAATTCATGTAGTGGTGAGAATGTGTAGTAATTCCTACTCAGAGGGTGAGCCATTCTCCAAGCATCTGTAAGGTTCCATCTCTATAACCAAACCACCAGTTTAGCAGGGAGTCCCCTGGCTGGGCATGGGGTCAAGCGGGACAAGACTGGTCCAAATCAACATCAGCAATAACGTTCAAGTCTTCTACTAATATGTATGGGGGTTGGTTAATAACTTTGATTTATGGCCTAGGTGAGAGGGCTGTCCAGAGTAGGAGACTATGCTCATATCACCTGAAGGGCTCTGCCAACAGGTTGGCTGGATATTCAAAGAAATCTACATTCCTGATGAATATGGTAGCTCTCTGCTCTACATGGGACCCCAAAGCTAATCTAGATGATGAATCCCCTAGCATATGCAGATCATGTCATAGAGATGACCTGCCCTTTGCAAGTAAGCTGCAGTTTCACACTTTCTGCTCTGGTTAAGTGGGTTATTTGCAATATCAGAATGTGAAGCAGCATTTCATGTATGTGTGCAGTTGGTGCCACTTGGTCACGTTGCCCAGCCCCCTGACATTCCAGGAAAGCAGTGTGCATTGCCAGTGTCACCTAACCGGGACCTGAAACAATTTGGATCCTGTTGCTCTCCACTCGATCTTTCTGTCAGTGCGACAATCACTCCCCCATAGGTGGAATGGCCGTGTACATGCAAGCCTTTTATGCTGTCTGCCTTGTACCCTACCGTACCACGAAGAGACTCGTTCATGGTGTATATGAGTGTATCAAATCATGTACACCTACTAAAGCTCATCACCTGGGACCAGGTATCACAACTGCTCTAGTTCAACAAACAAACCAATACTTCAACATCACAAACAGGTATATTAAACCCAAATTTGCTGCGTTAATAGTGATAGCAAACTACCAGCGATGGTGAAGGTATCCATGCTTGCCAAAGGTCATGCCCCAAATAGCCACAGATCACCCCCACCCTGCATCTATGGACTTATACTAGGGTTCCCTAGCTGCGCTGTTAATATGTAAGGAGTTTTTGCAGTGTTCAGGTCATCGTAGTATGGAACACAGGCATTGAGATAACGTTTTGTAGAGTCACTTAGCTGCATTAACTCATCTGCTGCTCTAGGAGTGAAGTGGGCAGTTCATTGTCACTTTTCCCCGTCTCTTCCCCAGAAGGTGCGCTCTTCTCACTGGTCGCCTCATCCAGGGTGACATGCTGGGTAGTCCAGTGATCATTGCATGGCCGCTGTGGTGGCCACCACCTGCTTAAATTCAGTTACTGCCCAAGCAGTGTAGCAGCCTGCGTGACCAGTCTTTTTTCCTCAGAGGGCATTTGAGTGCAGCAGCATGCTAGTGTCACAGATGAGCGATGCCTCCTGCTACTCGGTCCCGTCCCAAGCCTCTTGAGGGCCTGTGAAGAACATGGCTGCACCATCAGTGATCACTTTAAGTTTCAAAAGGAAAAGGAGCATGTATCACATATCCATTTTGTGCATTTGGGTTTTGACCACCAGGTATGAGCTCTGCTATTGCTGCATCACCACTTTTTAATTGGGGAACAGTAGAACCTTAGTCATACTCACAGTGACGGGGCCTTTCGCTTTGGCTTATGTAGGGATGAAGTCCCACTCTCTGTAGTGTAGCAGCCTGGCCATGATTGTTGTGGGAGGAGCTCCAGTTCTGGAGACCCATATCAAAACCCTGTGAACTCTTTGCATCACAAAGAAATGTAGTGATTTATCCTGGCAAAGAACCGCCTTCATCCAGTTTTCTAGAAAGGATGTCTTCTCATCCCTTCCTTATCATCGGGCATCCCTACAACTCTAAAGTTGTTGCAACAAGAACTGCCCTTGTCCAAATCTTCAAATAATCTGATCGGCACTAGCATACCATTCAGTTTAGGCTTTATCTCAGAGACTTAGTGAGCCAGTTCTGCTACATTGGTCTCAGTCTGTGTAACCTTCTCTGACAGTTTCTTCTGGTCAGCCCTCAGAAGACCTTAGTCCAGTGCCACAAAATTAATTTTGGTCTCTAAGGCTGTCTTTGTGCCTTTGATGGCCGGAAGGATGGAGTCATGCATGTTGCTGCTGTCCTCCAGCAATTCTGAGGACCGCTGTACCAGGTTACGAGTCAGTTGAGTATGGGTGAGTATCATGGTTTCCCCATGGTTACTGCAGATTCCAGGTACCCACAATGGCAAGTTGGGTCTGGTGTGTCACAAAGTGCCCCCTGAGTCCAGGCGGGTTCCAGGACAGTAATGCAACACCCAACCAGATTTATTTGAATGCTGCTGAGTTAATGCACGAGTCAGCTACATAGAGTGACGGATGTTGGGCAACCACAGCAAACATCTCCCCCCACCCATTGAATGAGCCTCTAAAGTGCCTGTCTCGCACCACAAAACCCTGAAGACCCATTGAGATATCTGCCCAGGTTCTCCAAGGCACAACCTTCGACCAGAAGCTGACCCTTCCTGTTCGTTGCTCCTTTGAGTACAGTAGGCCCAAGTACCCTTCTACGCCTCTGCAGCTGTCCTATGTGGTTAGAATTCAGACAATCATTGAGTTCGGGAACCCTCTTGTTTGGTAGTTGAACAGCTCTGCCTTCTACTCACAGGGGCTATATTTTAGCACAGTAAACACAACGCAGTTCTTTACCACAAAATATTTACAACACAATGTACTTTACCCCAAAAGTCATTACCACACATACCCTTACCACAAAAATGTTTACACTGCATGCAGTAATTATGAAGTAACTAATAGGACATGGGGAATAAAAATGAGCATGGAGTGGTCTACATCCCATAGGAAATGTAAATAGTAATTAAGACTATAATATGTATGGTAGGTTTGAGGGGCTTTACCCCCAAACAGGCATTACTATTTAATTAGGATGGTGACGTGTTTTAAATGAAGAAACATATATTATTTGTAAAAAAAGATTTTTATAAATTAATGCTTGAGCATTAATGTTTTTGTTTGAAAACATAAGTACCATTATTTAAATTATCACAGATATTTACCTTTTAGGAACAAGATGCAAGGTTATAGGGGCTCAGGTTGGGGAGTAATTTAATATTGGAGAAAAATAGTAGTTATAGTATAATACTATAGAAATTTTAACTAAAACCATTGTTAAAAAAACACTTCAATCAATGAACATTTCTTTATAATAATAGTGATTTCCTTTCTACGGATGGGAGGGGAATAAGGTCGGGCCACACATGGGAACAAATGTAATGCTCTAAAATAATTGAGTGTGGTGGGGGTGTAAAATTAAAAATGAGGGCATTGGGGGTTTACCCTATAAACAAGAATTATTATTTAATTAGGGTGGTGAACGTTTTTATAAAAAAAGAAATTCCTTAGTATTATTTAAAGTTTTATAGCTATTTAACTTTTAGGGATAGGAGGCAAATGGTATAGGATGCCAGAGTGGGTAGAAATTTCATATTGGAGAACATCATTAATTAAAGATTAATACTATAGTTTATACTTAAAATAATAACAGAGTATTCATATTTTGAAAATCCTTCCAGCAAAATAATGAATATTTTATAATAACAAAGACGTTTAACTTTTAAGGATAGTATGCAAAGAATATAGGGGCCTACGGTGGGGAGTAATTTCATACTGGTGAACAATATTAACTGAAGATTAATATTATAGTATTCTTTTCATTAATACTAGCGTATTAATATAAAAAAAATACTTCAGGTAAAAAAAACATTTTATAATAAGAGTGTTTTAATTTTTAGCAGCGGGATAAAAAGGTTAGAATGCCCAGGGATAGGACATAATTTAATATGGGTGATCAGACTAAAGAATAAATGAATACTATAGTAGGAATTAAAATATTGTACAATTTGCTTAACAAATAAATAGTTTAAACCTAAATTCATAAAAACATCACATAACCTGTAAAAAATAAAAATAAAAGAATAATTACAAGTGGTATAATTTGTAAATACATTAACCTATTATCGTAAAGAATACCATAAAAGTTTGAAAGTTAATAATATATTTTTTATTTTTATGTAATAAGAAATTCAAAATGTAATGTTTAATTTTTGTAAAAGCATTCACCTTTTTTAATTTTTAATAACAAATACATTTTAAGAATTCTTTCCATAATTTCCTATAAAAGTGTTAGTCTTCTTTTTATTTTTGACCGGCCATTTTTTAATTTTTACATCATTCACATTTTATGTATTTTTCTCTAGTTAGTAGAGCACTGTGGACAAGGATAGGTGGGTGCAGCTGTTTTAGACAGGTAGGAAACTTTTATTTTATTATTAAAATAATAAGTTACAGTACCTTCATTGTAGAGAGAGTAGAAGGGAGGTGTTGTGAGTATATTTGGTATTTCTAATGATTATTCTACTGTTTTGCATAATCTCTGTTTCCCTTCAAAGTTTTCTGTAGATATATCATCCCAGAAATTTATATATATATGATTTTTAATATTAAAGGAAACTCTTATTTTCCTATTTTGAAAAGGGATTGTAAATAACATATTTTCCTTTGTTTTTATTAAAATGGAGATCACTGATTTTTTTTCTAAAACATCTTTTAAAAGACTCACTTTTTTAATTTGCTAGAGCGTTTCTTGATTGGCTTTTTTTAATAAAATACTTTTTCGAGATTTTGAAAGGTTAAATTATGGAATTTGTACATGTCAGTAGATGATTTTTATAAAGCTACTGATTTTGATGGTAGAATACAACTTAATGAAAGTTTTCTTTTGAAATTATTTTGTTAAAATATCAATTACGAATATCAAAAATGGATGAAAGGCAGGAAAGTAAAGTTGTATTGTGGTTTATGTAGTGTTAGTACTGTAAAATGAAATAATATTTACCATAGAGTCTGTGACACTTAACATGCTGATTTGTTGAACGCTACTTAGAAGCTTTTCATTAATTTCCTCTGTTTTTGTTACTCATGGATGCAGACTTAATACATTGGCCTTCTCTCTGCTCATTTTAAAAAAATTACCAAAACATTGGGGGGCATATTATCAAGAGCATTATAGCCGCTTTAGCTGCACTTTTTGCCGATAAAGCGGCGGTATTTTTATCACCCTATTAGCAAGCCTGCGCTAAAATGAGTTAGCGCAAGCTTTCCGGCATTAGCTGGCGTTTTTTATATCGCCTTGCATGCCAGCGATATGTATCGCTAATGACATGCAAGGTAGGCGTTACTTACCTAAATTTCACTGTAATAATCGCTAATAGCACTTCGCTGTATTATCAAAGTTGACCACGATAAAAAAATTCACGCTAACCCCCGATGTACGCAGGTTTTGAACACCTGAAAAAACCTAACTAAACATGGTCATACAAGGGAGAGTAGCCCTGATCTCCGCCACAGACAGCAAAGAGGTAGACCTCATCCTGCATTATTAGCCCTTACCATGTACAAAGTTGCTGCTGTCTTGTCAAGGGGGTACATTGCAGTTCTTCAACTCATCATCCGGCCTGTCACCTTACATTAAGAATATTGAATATTAATTTTCAATGATTACTTCTATATTAATATCTATGATGTTAGCATTCACTGTTACTCAAATCATAGTTTGTCAACTTTCATGCTGCAGAGTGTGAGGGGCTGGTCAAACGGGGTTTTCAGGCTGCATGGCACGTTAGCTGAAATATTATTCCCGCTAATGCACCGCTAACGTGCTGACTACATGCTATCACATGTTTGTCTATTGCGTGTTAGAGGGAGTTTTCGCTTCCTTTCCCATACACCATTGCATTTTATCGACGTCTTAATAATACGTCCATAAAATGCAAAATGTGTCCAGGAAAGGAAGCGATAAATAAAATGCCCAATACCTTTTGCTGGCGATAATTATCTCCTATTCTAGATAATATGCCCCATAGAACCTACTTTGCAGTTGTCTGATGATGCTCGAGCCCCGGCGAACACTAATAAAGCCGCTTTTTTTAACGCATGGCAACGCAATGAACTGGACTTTTAGTACCATGGTTCCCCTTGAATTGGCAAGAATAGGCAAAACCTTCTTAAAAACACACAACCAAGCAAAGAGATATTTGTGGATTGACACTTCTTTGCACCTCGTACATTAGGTATAGTAATGTTTGACCTCCTTGCCCTAGAGTTTTAATATGTCATGCATTCACTCTATTTTGCGGTAGGTTTTAAAACAATTTGTATTTCTTGTATAAAAATTGAAACAGATTTTAAATAGTCAAACACCCTGAATTTAATTAAAACTGTCTGTATACCTTGAATCATATGTTTGGGCACCAAGTGCCAGCTACTGCACGGACCCATCATTCTCTTTTTTTCTCAGCCTAATATGCCTTTTAAATGTTTTGTATTGTCTTGGTTTTAAGTCATCTACACAATAAACTTTGTATTGTATTGAATTGAATATGGAACCTAGGGTGGGCTTTTCCAATCAAACTGTTTAGTTCTTGATCCTCCCGCTTAACAGGTCAGGTAGCAGTTCCACCATTCAATATGAATATTTGCTGCTTTCCTGCAGCCTTACCTGTTTAGATTGCCAATACATGTTTCCTCAAAATAATTTAAAGGTGGTGATAATTGTTCTTCGTATTGGTAAAAGTTTGGTGATTGACGTACGGCAATGTAGTGATCATTAACTTGAACAGGAAGGAAAAAACCAAGTGGACTTAGCTTTTTAATTTCATATTGCAGTTTGCTATTTGACATGTAATCAGCTGCAATTAATGTTTTGTTGAAATGTTTTCCAGATTTCCTGAGAAAAATGAAACAAATCTTTGAATGTGGATTTATGGTACACTTTTTAAATGGTAGAAATCATGGCAATTTCAAAGTTCAAAATTACTTTCTCAGGGCTTTTGTCTTAGTTTGTTCTTCTTTTATAACATTAAAAATGTCATGCTTGCCAGGGGTATTGTACTGTTATCAATGTTAGAGTGAAAAGTGTATATATTGTTGACAGTATGTGGACTTAACTTAAATGTTCCATCCTTCGTCCAAATTCCACTATTTTCTAAATGATGGAGATTATGGAGAGTAGCTAACATTAGAATTCATTTAATAAGGAGTGGGTTATCATAGAAAAGAAACTGTGAATAAATGTTTCTTTAAGATGGGTGTGGGGATAATATTTGGCGGTTGTGCGGATTCATCTTTACTTGTATGTCTTTTTTGTCTAATTAATGTTTTTAAATTTGGGATGGGAGGCATATTTCAAGCAACTATGTTTAGGTGTGTTTTTGGACACCTTCCTTAAAGCCCAACCACAGGGTACATTAGAGGTGGATGTAAGGGATTTCATTTGTTGAACCTTTTCTCTTGCTTGTATCTCTGTTGCAGAGGCAGAATGATTATGCTCTGAGGTATATTTATGCTGTCCTGCTTTCAGTGTTTATTTTTGTGGATTTCAGTGGGGGTTTCCATACCTTTAGAACGCAGTGCTTATCAGTGTTTATTTAGCTACCGAAACCCCAAAATAGACAAAACTGTTATTTTCCATTGTTTACAAAACATGATGTTTTTTGCGGTGATTGTTATGTAATGTGAAGAAGTAGTGCAGGGTATGTAGTGTCTTCCCACTTGCATTGTGTCCAATGGACTTATGTTAGACTGTTTTAAGCATAGAAAGTATGTGCACTGCATTCTTGCTCACACTCACATCTCATTACCCTCTTTCACATCTCAATACCTCTCACACTCACTCTGTCAGGACTCTTATCTGTTTACAGGACTGTTGCAGGGAGTCTGCAGAGTCACAGAAGTATGATGGAGATCATGGAACTTTAGTGGGCAGGGGCTGAGTCATCCTACCACCTGAGTATCCATGAGCTCTGGGACCAACTAGCTATAGTGTCTCACTTGCCCTCCTACTCACTCACAGAGGAACAAGTGATTAGACACCCCAGAACACAACACTCCCAACCGTCTCGGGAATCTTGGTTGCAGTACACACCCTTTCGCTCACACTCTCAGACCAGTCCACAATAAGACCTGACAGAGACACGAGGAAAGTTTAAAATGTTTATGTTAACTATTGTGCCCTGGTATGCAGTATACATGCCACAACAAGTGAAAGAAATGCCTAACATAAATACGGTTAGCTTAGCAAGTAGTCAGGAAATCATTAAAGGTGCTGTCATTGTATACAACAGCGTAATCTAACCGTCCACCCTTTCTATACAAGCAAAATTATTATATATCAGAAGATCTCTGGGTGTTTGCTGCAGACCCTGTACCTCAGTCTATAGATGAAAGATCTACATCACAGGTGCTGTCACGCTCCCTTCTCTGTAAAGATCCCTGTCCAAATCTGTGTTATCCACCGGTGTATACCTATATGAGCAGAGTACTTGTTCTCAAACAGCTGCATCTTTGTGAAAGTTGCAGAGCGGCACAAAGCAAAAATATGTTTGTATAGTAAAGTGAGCAAAGCAGTAGGCAGTCTGCCACGAGCTCATGCTAACATAAGGAAAACTACAATGGCCACATGGACCACGTGACAAGATTATTAATGGATTAAAAAGTAAGAGTACTATATTCAAATGTTTTAACAAACACATTCCAGGACACAGTTGCGGGTCATTCACCTACTCCTTACTGAACATTATGACAGGGGAGATGTGGTACCCCGCAAACAGTATAGTACATTATCAAACCATTTAAAATTTGAATTGCATCAGATTAATTTGTAGCTTTGCATTCTAAGGTACCTAAAACTTGATGCTTTAAGCATGCCAGCCACTGTTTTTCTGCACTCTTATCCTATCTACATTATGGTGGTGCTGCTGTTGTGTGGACATTCATAGCTTTGCCATTCAAGTGTCTCCATGGCAAGTGTCTCACTTTAAGTTAGTCCTTACCTTTCAACAGAAATTGCATTGTATTATGGAACTTGAAATTTTGCTATTAACGCAGTACTTATGGTCTCAAAAACTAGAGCAGTAAAGTACAGTTGGGTAAAAAGCCGGGATTAGCTGAAGATATCACACATAAGAATGGGATGCTTTGCAGCTCTGCTTTTTATTTGGAAAGTCTGTGTCATGTTTTCATCACTATCATTTGTGCATGGTGACAACACGAATTTCATAGGTACCTTTCACTATCCCTTGCACTGAATGGTTAAAGCCGGAGTGTTTGGCAGGTGGCCTTCTATTAATATATAGCAAAGGGTTTTAATCATTTTGTGTCTGTAGGTAAATGTGATAGTACATATCGGTAAAGATTCTTATTAGCCAACCATTTCATCAATCACTGAAAGAATTAAACACTGCCAAAAGATCAAATATGATTTTAGTATTCCCACAGCTTTTACAGTGTATAAAATAATTAGTTCAGACCTAAAACATACTTCTTAATCCTGCACCTTTAATACAAGCACTCAAAACTGGAGGAAACAAAAGAAAGAAGAAAGAAGAAACAATATTTTACTGTCATCCCTAAGCTACAAAAGCACAATCTGAACAAGCATGGATCAGTCTTTCTTGCTGATGCCTTCTACAACATATTAACATTGTGTTGGCCCCTTTCGAAAGAAATAAAAATGACTCATTCCCTCTCACTTTCCTTTCTTTGAATGGCATTTTAGTTTGTGACTGTTCGTGTGTTTATCAGTGATTATATATTTACACTGGGGGCTGTTTCATTTTTTTTAATGTAATGTAAGTGAATATATTATCTTTTAGTGTTTTACAAATTTTGTGTTGTAAAAAAGTGTGGTCATAGTGTTATACACAGCACGTTGTAAAGTTGTGTTGTAAAAACTGTGTTGTAAAGTCATTGTAGAGTCTAACAGGCAGACAAAAATGGATTTGGGGGTGTGTGTGAAAGGCAGCGAGTCTTCTAAGTTCCCCAATGCTGCCCGGTGCAGGGTTCACCTCTAATTCACTTTGGGTTCGCTATCAAAATAATGAGGCAAGCGATGGAAACTGGAAGACAAGAAAAAGGTTTATTTCTCATGAGGAGACCACGTCAACTGCAAACACCGAGATGTCTGAGGGAGGAGTTCTGCTGGTAACTCCTTTGGCTCTTCCTTTTATACAGGTTTTACACAATGCATTTGTTTCATCAACATGGTTACACAAGCTTGGAGTCCCCACCCCGGACAGGTTGCCACACAAGCCCAACAGTAATTCTCTTCCCACCCAGGTCAAACAGACAATCTTATCTTGCAGCTGGACCGATCAGATCTAAGAGTCCGTTCTGTTGATAAAAACAGGCCCCATTGTTGGTAAAAACAAGTCTTGCTGTTTGCAGTGCAATAAATCATGTTGCAAGGGTCTTTTTAGTGTCTGGAACCTGTTTGTGTAACTAGGTGCGGTGAGGGGTAGAGTGTCCAAAGGTTTGCCTGCAAACCGAGATGAAAGGAAAAACGAGTTTGTAGCAGCAAGTGGCGCAGAGGTTTGTCGTGACAATAGGGTGTATAGCCCCCAGCACACATATCAGGTTTGGTCAGAGAGTCAGAGGGATGCTAGTAAAGGTAGGGTGTAACAAAGGGGACCAACAGAGTACAAAATGGCTGTGATGGATTCAAATGACTGCAGCTTATATGCACATAGAAATGTTCACCAAACAAGATGGCGCAGGCAATGTTCACGATTGTCATTTTGCTTTTAACAGTGCCCCTTTGAGCATAACTTAGCCAGCTTGTCAGTCTATTTCAATCTCCATAATGTCCTCTATCTCTTGATCATACATTACTCTAATTTTTGTTAGCTGAGTGTACATAGTTTTAGGGTGCAAGGTAGTTATGCAAAGAGAACACAATGGTGGTATATAGTGTATACCCAAACAACAACCACATATAGTCAATACTGGGAACAAGAGAATCATTGATATTTTCCAACCCCACTCCTTCAAGATGCCCCAAGCCAACTTCCAATTGTCCAAGTCTCTGATCCTTGATGAATTTCCGATGAAAGTCTATGGAGATGTTCGATTGCTTCATAGACAGAAGGTGAATTATCAGGAATGTATACACAGCAGCTGGCACCGATGATGCGGCACGCTCCTCCACGGTCCGCTAATACCACGTCCAGGACCATGTGATTTTGCAGGGCAACCAGACGGACCGCTTGGAGCTCAGCAGTGTTGTTGGTGAGGATGCTAGCAGTGACGTTCAGGGCGGTCTCTACCACTTGAGACAGATGTCTGATGGCTCGGCTGTTTGCCATCGGACCCCATAGCGGGACAAGCCCTTTTGCTGTATCGAGGAACTGTGGTGCGGCAGAGTCTGCTTGATCAGTGTCTTTAGAACGCTTTTCTCGACGATGCTCTGCAGGGGCTGTGAAGGTTGGTGGCAAAACAAAGGCAATGTAGCACGTGCCCTCCCCCCCCCCCAGTTTTCTTGGGAGCCAGGTGTATGCTTTGGTTCCACAAAGTACATGTTGGGTGATGCAACAAGCGCAGGAGGGTTGGCAGTGTTCAAAGTCCTTGCAATGCTACAAACGCTGTGACCCACATTCTTAGTCCCACGGCCTTCGATGCATACAAGGCCAGAGACCTTCACCACAGATAGGCCACACTCAGTGTTGAAGCAGTTCTTTTCTTCAGGTAGGGAAATGTGGCTCTATTTCCACTCGTTCTTTGGAGGGGACATTCATTGGGAATGTCGCATTGGAGGTGTGAGGGCAGAAGGGGGCGGTTGTTCTTCCTGTTTTGTTTAGCCAGAACTTGTTGTAAAACTGGGCGATTGTCCCATTGGAAGTCGCATTGTCTTTGTAACTTTCTTGGAGGAGCATCATCCAGGCAAGGCAAGATCCGTGAATAGAAAAGGGCGAAGGGATGAAAGGGATGGAATGTTCAGTGGCATGTGGTAACAGCCCACAGACCCAACAGTTGGTAGAACTGGTGGCAAGATTGTGCTGGTGCAGCATCTGCACGAGAGAATTATTCCAGAATTCTTTGCGTCGTTCTCGGAGATGTGGCGATAGTGATACCAGGTAGTGTTCTTTCATGGTGGTTGGTTGCATGGTGGGTGACAATGTTCAGTATGCAGGTGCATTCTCTTCAATGATCCAGAATGCGACCATTAGCAGGAGACAGGTGAGAAATGCGGCTACAAGTGCAATTGTCTTTGTGCTGGTGAGGTTGGCAGTCTTGGTGTCTTTGCGGTGGCTTTGCAGGTGCTCAGTTTCTTCCATCATCTTTGAGAAGCTCAACAACTGTTAGGACCACAGACTTTTTGTGTGTCCTTGCGGTGGCTTTGTAGGTGCTCAGTTTCTTCCATCATCTTTGAGGAGCTCAACAACTGTTAGGGCCACAGACTTTTTGTCTGGTGTTTTCCTGGTGGCGTTGGTTGACTGTGTTACTGATCTGAGACCTTGACTCAGTTAGTTGCCTGGTCATTGGAGCACCCTCCTTTCGTCGATCTTAGGTTGTACCCTTTCTTGGATGGCACCGTGGGGTCAGGAAATTCTGATAGTTCGAGGGTGTCTTCTTGTGGGTAGCAACTCAGAGCTGGTCGGTCCTTCGCGAGTATTTCCTCTAGCACCTCCACCTCTTCACAGGTTGCCAGTGTTGGAGGGACTCGCTTGCAGTGATGAGCGTGCAGCCAGTTTCATTTTCCTTCCACTCGGAGGGCAGTTCGGGTGGTGATCAGGACTTGCCAGGGGCCCGTCCACCCAAGCTCCAGACTCTTCGTTCTCTGGAAGTTGCAAATTAAGACATAGTCGCCAGCTTTTATTTCATGACCCGGGCCCCTGGATACGTCAGACAAGGCTTGCTGCACCTGTTGGTGGATAATTGTTAGCTCGTTCGTCAAGTTATGCAAATAATCCGACATTAATATGTTCGGGACATTGTTAATGGAGGTGGGTCTTGGCGCCGCCCAAATGCTCATAGGCCTGTCGAAGACCACCTCATACGGGGTCAGTCTGTGTTTGGTTGGGGTGGAGCGCATCGATAGCACCGCCAATGGGAGGGCGTCGGGCCAGTTCAACTCGGTCGTGGCAACTATTTTGGCTAGTTTTAGTTTCAATGTTGCATTGTGTCTCTCTACCAGGCCCGCTGATTGGGGGTGGAAGACGGCATGGAACTTTTGTTTTACCCCCAACCCTCTCAGTATGTTCTGTATCACCTCGGCTACGAAGTGAGGGCTGTTGTCGCTCCATAAAATTCTGGAAAGGCCGTATCGAGGGAAGAATTCTTTCAGCAATACTTTTGCAGTGGCTAAGGGGGTATTGTCGCGGGTGGGGTATGCCTCCACCCATTTGCTAAAAGTGCACACAACCACCAGGACATATTTTAGACCATGGCATCTCTCTAGTTGGATGTAATCCATTTGAAAGATTTCAAAGGGGTGGTCAGGGACTCCAAACCCTCCCCGTGGTAATACTGTCCCCTTCCCTGGGTTGTGTTGTAGGCAGACTATACATTGTTGTACTAGGCGTTTTGCAGATTCTGTTATCTTGACATTATGCCATACTCTGGTGATTAGTTCAATCATGGGGGTGGAGCCTATGTGTGCTGGTAAATGTGCCATGGTCAATATGGGGATGAGATAGGCATTGGGTAACAGCCATTTATTTCCGTTTTTAGTTCTCCAGCAATCTTCCTCGTCTTTTAGTCCCACCCTTTCCCACTCGGTCAATTTGTCTTGTGTGCCTGTAGTCTGTATGTCCCTTACAGTGGTCCTAGCGTCAGTCCATTGTTCACTTTGTGACCTGGTCACATACATTCGTGTCGTAGTTCTGTCTCCTGCCGTGACTCGGGCAGTAACGTCTGCTAGTGCATTTCCCTGTCCAATGAGATCAGTCACTTTCCTATGTGCTTGGCATTTTATCACTGCTAACTTCTTGGGGAGGAGGACTGCTTGCGTCAAGGCGAAGACTAAATCTCGAAGCAGGATGGGTGTACCGTGTGAAGTCAGGAACCCTCTTTCTTTCCATAAGATCCCAAAATGGTGAACCACCCCGAAGGCATTTTGGCTGTCAGTGTATATGTTAACTGTCGTGCCAGTTGCTAAAATACATGCTTGTGTGAGGGCAATGAGTTCTGCAGCCTGGGCTGAACGTTGGGGAATACGGGCTGTTTCCAGAACGGTTTGGGCTGTGGTGACAGCGTATGCAGCTGAGGTGGTGCCGTCGGGGAGTTTGATGCCTGAACCATCCACCCATATTTCTCCATCTAGTTCTAGAAAGGCGGTGTCTCTGAGATCTATTCTACTCTTTATTTGTTCATCGCTTAGTGTCACACAGTCGTGTAGTGGAGTCACGCTGGGATCATTTTCGGGTAGAGGTAACAGTGCGGCTGGATTGAGGGTGGTGCATCGCTTTAGGGTAATGTGCAGTGCTAGCAGGGTCAACTCATATCCTGTCAGTCGGGCGCTAGTCAAGTGTTGGGTTTTGGTCTGGTTTAGTAGTGTGTCGACTGCATGAGGTACTAAAACAGTGACTAGATTGGAGAGCACTATTCCTTCGCTCTAGCGTATTGATACTGCTGCAGCTGCCACAGCGCACAAGCAACTGGCAGTGCTCTGGCTACTGGGTCGAGGGTGGCAGAGAAATATGCACAAGGGCGTTGTTTGTGACCAATTGATTGTGTTAGGACAGACAATGCACATCCCTCCCTCTCGTGCGTGTAGAGGATGAATGGTTTGGAGTAGTCTGGGGTTCCTAGGACAGGCGCTGAACAAAGGGCATTGCGTAGTTCTTTAAAGGCTGACTGGCATTCAGGGGTCCAGGGGAGAGAATGTCTTTAGCTAGGAGGGAGAGAAGGGGTTTGACAATGAGGCTAAAGTTTGGTAACCACTGTCGGCAAAACGAGGCGAGACATATTTATTTATTTATTTTTGCTATTTATTAAGCGCGAACGAATACCCGTAGGCGTCTCGGCGCTAAAACTGACTACGTGAATCTCCAGAAGGTGCCGCTATGATATTATTAGTTAAAGAGCCACGTCTTTAGCTGTTTGCGAAAGATCAAGAGTGTAGGACTTGTCCTAATTGACTGTGGCAGTGTATTCCATAACTTGGGAGCAGAAACCAGAAAGCGGCGGTCACCCCAAGAAACTGTTTTTGTGCGGGGCACCACTAGTTGATTCAAAGTGGTGGAACGGAGTTGTCTGGAGGGAATATAGGGAGTCAGTTGGTCCTTGAGAAACTGCGGTCCCTGATAGTGGAGTGCTTTATAGACTATACATAGAGTCTTGAACTTAATCCGATTACGGATCGTCAGCCAGTGATAGTTCCTTATTGTATCTGAGATGGGTTTAAATTTAGGTGTTCTCGAAAGGAGTCTGGCAGCTGCATTCTGTATAGTTTGCATTTTATTAGTCACACGGATCTGGGCATTTACAAATAGACCGTTACAGTAATCCAGGGAGGATAACACTAGGGAGCTTACTAGAGTTTTTCCAGCAGTGTCAGGTAAAAAAGGAATACTTTTTCTTACTAGTTTAAGTTTATGACAGGCTGTGGCTGCTGTTTTATTAGCATGGGCCATAAAATTGAGGCCTTCATCAAAAACCACTCCCAGGTTCCTCACCCTGGAAACCGGTTTAGGAGGAGCTCCGAAAGATGAGGGCCACCAGACTGAAGACCAGCCTGGCGAGAGTGGTCCAAAGATGACTACCTCAGTTTTTTCAGAGTTAATCTTAAGACAATTGGAGGCCATCCACTCTCCAATTGCTAACATACCTCCTTGAAAACGTTCTGCCACCCTGTCTCCATCACTATTTATTGCCAGAACCAACTGCGTATCATCAGCATAGGAGGTTAGGCCCATCCCATAGGCTTTGATGACTTTAGCCAGGTCCGACACATAGATATTAAACAGTGTCGGACTTAGGGATGAGCCTTGAGGAACCCTGCGCGGCAAGGACAGCTGAGATGATTGGAAAGATCCCAGGGTGACCGCCTGAGTTCTCCCAGCCAGAAATGAGGCCAACAAGTTTTTTGCTACCCGTTGGATGCCCATTTTTCCGACACGGTCGGCCAGAATCTTATGATCGACCGTGTCGAAAGCTGCGGATAAATCAAGTATCACCAGGACAGCTGTTCCACCCTGATCCCGGATGACTCTGATGTCATCGGCTGCTTTAATTAGTGCTGTTTCCGTACCATGGAATGTGCAAAATCCAAATTGGGTACTGTCCAGCTGATGGTGTTTCTCGATGTAATCTGAAAGATGTTGGTTCATTGCTTTTTCAGCTACTTTTGCTAAGAATGGGAGACTCGCTATGGGTCGATAATTTTTTAGCTCGTCCTTATCCAGGAGTGGTTTTTTTAAGAGTGGTTTTAAAAGGGTCTTTTTCAATATATCGGGGTAAATCCCCGATCTAAACATAGAATTGCAAACTTGTGTAATAACCATAACAAGAGAGTCCATCACCGGGGGCAGGACTTTGAAAGGACAGGGGTCCAGGGCGAACTACTTTCGCTGGCTTGTAATTTCTGGGATACCTCTGGCAGTAGTCCTTTTACGTAGTTTTGCACAAATAAGTGGTGTCCGGTTACGGTGGACATGTCTTGTCCACTGTAATCGGAGAACACTGTTTCAAATCTGGAGAAAGACTCTAAGACATCCTCTTGTGGTTTCTGGCGGTACGCGGTTACTATGGACCAGTCTATCTTTTTCTCTTGGATCAGCGTTTTCACTTTCTGCACTATTTTGTCAGGGAGGTCCAATATTGCTTTAACCGGTTTTTGACCAGGGTTCTGCTGTTTATCTAGTGTGTTGAGTTGTTCCCAGGTATGACCAAGCAGTTTGGTATGGTCTACTTTCCTAATCTGTTTCCACACATCTGCTGGCAAACATAACCCGAAGAACAAGTCTATGTCGGCAAGTGCCATTATTGTTGATCACAAAGCGGTACCTCGCTCGGTGTAAAAGGCGGTGGGGTTCTTTCGTAAATCCGGTAAAGATTTACGGAACGTCAAGATGTCCTGTCTGACCCATGGCTGATACACCCAATTGTAGACCACCCTCCCTCTACCGTCTTGATGGTTCATATCGTCATGAGTCGCTTGTCCTCTAGGAGGAACCCAATAAGGGGCAGCTTCTTTTATCAGCATCATGCTATCTGGTTTTTCTAACGGGGGTCCTGCTATTTTTGATGTCCTGTCCTTATCTATCCATCCTTGTTCTATGAGGTGACGAAATACTTCCAGTGTGGATGAAAAGAGTTCTGTCACATCGTTGTTGCCTTCATCTCCAGTGTCTACCTTCCTATAGAGAGCCACTAGTCACTCGGGCTCTACATTCTGGTACTTCTCTTCATACGCAGTGAGAGTGTGGTAACAGAGATGTACAATAAAGTATCATTTGTGGTTTTCGACATAGGAGTTGCATATGTCAGTTACATACTCTTCTGTCTCCTTCCTATTCATGAGGGATTTAACTATTTTATCAATGCCTGCTCGCTCATTTTTACTTAATCGCGGGACCCTGGGCACTCCTTTTTCCTTTGATCCTACTTTTACTACTGTATCCTTTGATGAGGCATTTGGTGTGAGTGACTCTGTGGGAGCGGAGGCGGTGGAGACCGAGGTGATCGTTCCATCTCCGGCTAACTTTGGTGGTCCTGGCGTTGTACTATGGGATGAGTAGGGGCGTAAGGGGATGGCATGTATATGATTGGGGGACCTAATAATAAATCATCATCTATCCTTTGTTTCGCCGGTAACTCAGGGTAAAGAGTCGAGGGCGTTCTAACAGGGTATTGACCTGATATTTTTGATTCCTGTTCCTTTTTATCGGTTTCCTTTTCTTTTAGTTCTTCTTCTAACCTTTTACAGGCTTGGTAAGCTGATTTTCGCGTTTCTTTATCTTGTCTAGCTTCGTCTCTTTTCTTTCTTTGAGCTGCCTCTTTTCGCCATAAACCAAATCTGTCAAGCATGGCTGGTGTAGTTTTCTTTTTGTGGAGAGCTAATTCTAACGTTTCTATTTTAGCGGGATCGAAAGATCCCGTCAGTGGCCACTGATTTACCCGGTCCTTCCTAGTGTTTTTATGCCATAGTTTGCTTTAAGCTACGGTGGCTAATCCATACTTTACGTACATGTCCTTGTTAGGGGTGCCTTTCGGCGGCACCGGCTGACTGACCTCTAACAAACGGTCCGGTCCAAAACAATTACAAAACAATCTAGAGAAAACAGGCATGACGTATTTACCGGTCAAAATGAATATCTCAATCAATCAATTTAGACAAAAAGTCTGCACTACCTGTCCTTCGCTGTCTGCAAAAAGAGAGAATATTCCTATTCTCTGTTGTTTGCAAGCAGGGAATGTCTCAAATAACTCAATATAAAAAAGGAATACTAGTATTTCGATCAAACTATTCAATCAATCAATCAATTTAAGTTGTTTTTTACAACCTTACCCGGACCGTATAGACAGTTCTTCGTCTTCCAGCGCCTGGTTGTCCTCTCACTCTAATAATCAATGCGGTGTTCCCCCAAGGTCCCAGTCAGGACCGCAGGTCACTTGAGAGAGGTCCGTTCCGAACCGGTGAAGTTCAGTTGATCGGCAGCTAGACAAGGGTCTTCTCAGGCAGGTATACCCCAATCGTTTAGTCATTCACTCCGTCGTTAGGACCTCTCTACCGGACCCACGCGTCGCTGATGGGTCCTCACGCCTGGGCGCCAATTTGTGAAAGGCAGCGAGTCTTCTAAGACCCCCAATGCTGCCCGGTGCAGGGTTCACCTCTAATTTACTTTGGGTTCGCTATCAAAATAATGAGGCAAGCGCTGGAAACTGGAAGACAAGAAAAAGGTTTATTTTTCATGAGGAGACCACGTCAACTGCAGACACCGGGATGTCTGAGGGAGGTGTTCTGCTGGTATCTCCTTTGGCTCTTCCTTTTATACAGGTTTTATATAATGCATTTGTTTCATCAACATGGTTACACAAGCTTGGAGTCCCCGCACCGGGTGGGTTGCCACACAAGCCCAACAGTAATTCTCTTCACACCCAGGTCAAACAGACAATCTTATCTTGCAGCTGGACCTTGCTTTAGGGTCTAAAACATGTGAGACCGGTCAGATCTAAGAGTCCGTTCTTTTGATAAAAACAGGTCCCATTGTTGGTAAAAACAAGTTTTGCTGTGTGCAGTGCAATAAATCATGTTGCAAGGGTCTTTTTAGTGTCTGGAACCTGTTTGTGTAACTAGGTGCGGTGAGGGGTAGAGTGTCCAAAGGTTTGCCTACAAACAGAGATGAAAGGATAAACGAGTTTGTAGCAGCAAGTGGCGCAGAGGTTTGTCGTGACAATAGGATTTATAGCCGCCAGCACACATATCAGGTTTGTTCAGAGGGTCAGAGGGATGCTAGTAAGGGCAGGGTAAAACAAAGGTGACCAACAGAGTACAAAATGGCTGTAATGGATTAAAATGACTGCAGCTTATATGCACATAGAAATTTCCACCAAACAAGATGGCGCAGGCAATGTTCACGATTGTCATTTTGCTTTTAACAGTGGCCCCTAGTAGGGCCAGCATGGGACTATGCTATGGGGCCTCGGAGGCACATATGATCCCCCCCAAACATCCATCTCCCAAACATCCATGCACCGTGTGCCGGGCACCACATGGTGCCCCCAAACATCCATCCCCCAAGCATCCATGCACCGTATGCCAGACACCACATGGTGGCTGGCACACGGTGCAAGGCTGTTCAAAAACATCCTTTTTTCCATTGTTGCTTATGCTGTGGCCTTTTTTACGGGCCGCTATGGAAAAAGGGATATGTAATACTGCCTGCACAGCAATCAGATCATAATTGGTCTGTCAGACGGTCTCAAGCCTGAAAAAATGGTGGTCGGATGCTTGCCCGACCGCCATCATAATGAGGCCCTAAATCAGATGTTGATAACCATACTTTGTTTGTAATAGAGAGCATGCATCTTCTGCTATTGAACTGCTCAATTTCACACATCTAACTTCTGCTTTCAGGGCACCCGACACTATGTGAGGTGATGCAAAGCCCCCAATATGAGCCATAAATTCATCAGCCCAGTTGTGCATCAGTTCAATATAGGCAGGTCCGGTTAGTAATGCATGATTAAAAGCCCATCTAATATGCAATCCCTGTAGATTCTGGATCCTATAAATTTGCATGGGTAGTGATCTGACAATACTTTGCGGTATCAAAAATAGCCTGCATAAGGAGTTGTTAGATACTAAAAACACATCCATGCAGCCATATTTTCTGTGGGGACATAAATAAAATGTGAATCCTAATTATGACCCTTTCAAACGTTCCCAGCTATCAACAAGGTCAAAGATGTCAGCAACGGTTAAGATCAATACTTCATCCACATTGACTTTGAAAGATTTGAAATTATATTGCTTTTGTCCAGTGAACCATTAAAATCTTTGCATATAATTAATACAACAGCTCAGTCAACATGTTCTATAGCTAAATAACAGGATAGTCCGAGTTGTTACTATAAACTGTACAAATTGTACGTACTGTAAAACCTTGTTGTATTTGGATAATGGCTTATCATCCTTTTGTATTAGATTCAGCATGCACAATGTACTAATTGCCTGAACAATCTATTATATAACCCAATGTATAGATGCATGCTGCATAGAAGCAACAATGATGTGTTATTTCCTGAAGACAAACTTGATGAACATCAGAACCCTTCAATCCTCCAAAACGAAGGGGCCAATTACGATGGCGGTGAGACCGCCACCTACAGCTCATCTGTGGCGGTCTCACCGCCATTGTAGACAGGTTTCCAACCCGCCATACTAAAATGGCGAGTGGTGTGATGGCGGTCAGAAACACTAACCACCATGTATCTGATGGGCTCTTTGAGCCCGCTGGTGCGGCGGAGGGCCTTGCAATCCCTACTATGGTGGCGTTGCCTACCAGGCAGCCCCGCCAGCCATTTCATTGCTGTTCACCCATCATGGAAAGGCTGGCAAAAAGGGACATTGGAGGCCCGTAGAGAGTTTCTGTGTGTAAGACTGGGTGTGAGAGGTTCTGTATGGGTGTAAGAGTGTGTGAGAGTGTCTGTATGGGTATGTGAGTGGGTGTGAGAGTATCTGTATGGGTGTTGGAGTGGGTGTGAGAGTGTTTGTGTATGTGACTGGGTGAGAGATGGTGTGTATGGGTAAGTGAGTGGGTGTGAAAGTGTCTGTGTGTGTGACGAGGAGTTTGAGTGTCTGTATGGGTGTATGAGTGGATGTGAGAGTGTCTGTATGGACATGTAAGTGGGTGTGAGAGTATCTGCATTGGTGTATGAGTGGGTATGATAGTCTCTGTATAGGTGAGTGGGTGTGAGAATGTCTGTGTGTAAGACTGGGTGTGAGTGTGTCTGTCTGGTTGTAAGAGTGGGTGTAAGAGTGTCTGTATGGGTAAGTGAGTGGGTGTGAGAGTATCTGTATCAATGTCAGAGTGGGTGTGAGAGTGTATGTGACTAGGTGAGAGAGTGTCTGTATGGGTGTCAGAGTAGGTGTGAGAGTCTCTGAATGGGTGTCAGAGTGGGTGTGATTTGTTTGTATGGGTGTAAGAGTGGGTGTGAGAGTATATATATATATATATTTATTTTTTTTTATTATTATTTGTGCGAGATCGACAGGTCTGTCTCAGATTTACATTGGGGGGGACGCTAGGCCCCACAACGGCTCCATTGATCTTGCGCATGGCCCCAAAAAAACATTTCTGGCATTTTACTGCCCATTAAACATGCTTTCCCCTCGTTTTATATAACATAAACAAAGAATCAGGAAAGCCCTCATCTGACTCCTTCAATTAGTTTACAAGCAAGTTTTCAGCCCTGGGGACCTTTCCCGAGATATAAAAGGGCAGTTGCAACAATTCTGTCCAGTTGCTATTGGGCAAGTAATGGGGGTACTCAATCATATGCGTCCCGAGATACCTGAATAAGCCCATATTTAACTTGCTTACCCAATATATCCAATAAAGTTATGTTAAAAAGTGTAAGAACAAGAGGAGTGAAGTGTAAAAAAGAGGGAAAAGTGATTAAAACATGAACACAGGTGGAGCAGCTACTGTCAGCCCAATCAAGTTACAGTGAGACAGACAGACACCTGTAACTGCTAATCTGTTACTGTCACCTGCAATAGATCTGGGAGGAGATTTACAAGCATGTATACAGATCCTCACTCGAGTTGAGCCAGTTTGGGGTCTTGGATGTATCTGGTTTCCAGTTTTCTGAGTAAGGCCTCACGGTCCCCACCTCGGTGGTGAGGGGGCACCATGTCGACTACAAAGTAGCTAAGGTGTTCCAAACTACTATTGTGAGTCTCTTTAAAATGCCTAGCCACCGGATACATGGCATCGTTGTTACTGATGGCCCTCATGTGCTGGAGTACACGTTTGTGGACCTGCAACTTGGTGCTACCAACATATTGCAGGCCACACGTGCACTCCAGCACATACACAGCATTTTCAGATTTGCACGTGAGTTTCTTGGAGATCACCCTAGGAACATCACCAAAGAGGCTCTTGTAAGTCATTTTATTCTTTCCCAACTTACATGCTTTGCAAGAAGCACATTTGATGAAGCCTTTAGTCAACTGTAGCCAAGAACTAGCAGAGGCTACCTCTGGGCTGCTCTTGACGAGCATGTCGCTCATGGAGCATGCTCTACAGAAGGCCAACTCAGGATTTCTAGGTAGGGTGTGTCCTATGACTGGATCACTCTGAACAACCGACCAATTGCTGTTGATAATCATTCACAATTTGTTATGTTGGCGTCTGTACTGTGTGATTAATCTGGGTGGTTCCAAGGTGTCACTCGGACTCACAGGTACCTCTTCCAGCTTTGGGCTAAGAGCTGTAGCACGAGGGACATTATTCGCTTTTCTAATTGCTATGTCCAACATGTTGGCAGAATAGCCACTGGCTAGGAATCTGAGCTTGCTCTCACCCTGTGCTTTCACACATGGATGGTGACTGGTGGCATGTAGAACCGTGTTACCCGCGGTAGCTATGCGGTGTAACCGAGTTTCCAGGCAATTATTGGAAAAATGCACCTCAACATCCAAAAAGTTTACAGAAACTTTGCTGACATGGGCAGTGAATTCCAGGTTGAGACTGTTGACATTAATTTCCTCAATTAACACTAATGCTGCTGACTCAACCCCTTCCAAACAAGAAAGAGATCGTCGCTGTAACGATACCAAGCCACTGTATAATTGTTCAGAATGTGGTCAAATCCTACTCTGAGGACTTGCATCTACCACAGTCCCATGTGTAAACATGCGTAACTGGGGGAGAAGCAAGCCCCCATTGCCACACCTCTCAACTGTTGAAATAACTGACCCTGAAACAAGAAGTAATTGTTATGTAAACAGGTCAGAATCATGTCAGATAGCATTTTGTTGTGTTTGGACATGTAACAAGGTTTTGTCCGTAGAAAGTATTAAACTGCCCTGACACCATCCCTATGGTGAATACTAGTGTACAAGGCAGTGGCGTCCAGAGTTTTTAGCAAGTAATCGTCCTGCCATTTGATGGTCTCAATCTTCCTCAGGAAATCTCCTGTGTCCTGCAAGTATGAAGGAAGATTTTTAATGTGTTTCTGAAGGAAGAAGTCAATGTATCTAGAGGTATTCTCCAATAAGCTGTTTCTTGCGGAGATTATAGGTCTCCCGGGAAGACATTTGGGGTCCTTGTGGATCTTTGGAATCAAATAAAATACTGGAATGGCCGGATGGTTTACTTTGAGAAATTTAAACTCGTCACTGCTGAGAAGACCGGCACTTTTCTATGATAACATTTTGGTGTTATACTCACTCCAAGCACCTTTCACAGTCTGCTGGTCACTAAGCTTGTAGCATTGCCGGTCATTTAAATGAAGACGAGCTTCCTCCATATACAATGTTCTTGGCCAGAGGAAAATATTGCCCCCCTTGTCAGATTGGCATACTACTACATTGTTATTAATCTGCAGCTTTTCCATCAGGCTGCCGTAAAAGTACAATTTCTGGATTAAGAGCTAGATTTCTGCCACATTTGGTGTAATTCCGTCCAGTGATTCGGGCTTTAGTCGTGTTCGAAATACCTATGGGAAATTGCATGGGGAAAAAGCATTTTCGGACCCCCCCTTTTGCATGGCCTCTGCTAGGCAAATCATCCTGAAACTTTCAACACAGCAGCTGATCTAAGAGTAGTACTAATTTTCAAAATATCTTGAAGATTTGTCAAATTGAGCCAAAGGCATTAGCAAAACAAAAAACTATTTTTCTATGGAAAGTAAGAACGAACTATAACTACCTACTGGCAACTGCCAGAAGGTAAAAACAAAAAAATATATATATATATATATATATATATATATCGATCCACAATCAATCCTCCAATAAAAGATTGCGCTGAGCCCAAAATCTTATTCTTCAGCGTGCTTTATTTAATTCAAAAAGCAACGGCAAACACTGCCCGATGCATTTCGGAACCACCGTTCCTTCATCACTGGTCCCGTGACGAAGGAACGGTGGTGCCGAAACGTGTGAATTAAATAAAGCACGCTGAAGAATAAGATTTTGGGCTCCGCGCAATCTTTTATTGGAGGATTGATTGTGGATCTTGTGGACCTTGCCCATAGCCCGCCACCATTGGATGGCAGAGGAAACACGCAAAACATGGTTTGAACACATATATATTCTTCCCTATTCCTCTCATGTAAGACTCGCCACCTCCTGAACAAAGGGCGCATTGCCATACTGGACCACACAAGACAGGGTCCTTTTTACATCAACAATATCCTTCTCAAAAGGATGACGACACCGCATGTAGATGCTTTAAGACTTTATTAGTCTCCCACCATTGAACGCACAGCCTTGCTCACCAATGGTAAGACATGGGTTACAGCCAACCAATAAACACTTCTTTGTGTGTGTCACGTGAAAACTACAGTGCAAACAGTACTAAAGACAGACAGGTCGTTTTTCATTGCATTAGTACAATTCAATCGTAAATCTTAGTGATTTTCTCTAAATGATTCATGCACCAATAGCTGAGCAGTACAATGCTTCATTATTACAAAAAAATGTGTTTAAAAAAAATCAAAACCCATAAGTAGGTCCCGACTATTGATTCCCAATTTTTTTTTCCATTTATACAGACTTTTGTATTGTTTTCTAACCATGAGATAAATGTTGATACATTTCTATATCCCATATTTTTGAAACAATATAATTCATTTCAAATTCCACCATTAAGGAAAAATATTATTTTGATATTAAAATTCATACAGTCTGTTCCATACAAAGCATTCCTGCCTTAATTCCTTTTGTGATTAAGCCCAAGTGGGCAATCAAATGTTGGTACATTGTCTTCTAATACTTTATACAATTTCAGTCTGTAAAGTGCAAAGTGCAAGTGTCAATTAAAAAAAAAAAATTATAACTATTGCGGTATGGGAGGTTTATCACAAACAATTAATTGATTACAAGTGTGTATGGAAATCTTTTTCTATATTCAATCCCCCTGGGGTTTTAGTGTCCAGCTTAATAATGTAGCGAGACTCTAACTTTCTTAACTTCTCTCTATTAGCACCCCTGATATCTGATGCCACTGCATCTACCACGAAGTACGTCAGGCTTTTCACTTCTTTGTTAGGAAAAGATTCAAAATGGCACGCTACTGGATTTGTTATGTTGCCATTTTTAATCACTTTGAGGTGTTGTAATATATGTTCGTGCACTTCCGAAATTGTGCTTCCCACGTACCTCAGGCCACAAGGACACTGCAGCAAGCAGACCGCAAACTCTGTTTTGCAATTGAACTTGCCTTTGATCTTTTTCATTAAATTAGACAATCCTGGTTTGTACTGTTCAGTATTTTTTGTGCTGCTGATTTTAAATTCTGCCACGGAGCAAGTGTCAGTACCACCGACGAAGGCGCTACACCAAAACACGTTTGTTTGTTGCTTTGAGGCAATAAATATTTTCTGCAACTACCCCCGTGAGTGCTGGCGTCTGTTCATGAAATGAAAAATATTGGAGCTTTGGGATAATTTGCGGCGCACCTCCGCAATGCCGGCACACGTTTGAGAGTGCTTCCAGACCAAAAGTGCAGCGGAGCAGTAATTTACAAGAGGAAGCACCGTTGCAGCACAAAACGATTTACGGCGTTTGGACTGGACACCCTGCGAATCGGAGGAGGAGTGGGCACTCGCTGGTCCACTTGCCGGTAAGCAATTTCATGACATATTAACTGCTTGAATTATGTCAGAGTGGCAAAATGAGGGAGGAGATTGTGGAAAATATGCATCCTCTAATTTGATCATACAGAACTGCACGTTTTGTGAATCGACACGCCGCAAAGCGGCTAAAGACATCTTCAAGAAAAACACAGGAGCCGAACAACCAAGCTCTGCCAACCTATCCAAAGTGGCCAGCAGTCTGAATGCGATGTTTATTAAACTGGAAAGGATATACGAGAGGGAGAATTACATCGATGTGGACAGGGTGCCGCGAGGGTTGCGCATCTACACCATACCCACTTATGAGAATCCGGGCCCTCTCCTTTTGGAGAGTGGGCGGGATATACCGCCCAATAGAGCAAGGGAATGTTGAGCATTTAGTCAAATGTGCATGGAGTGATTGAGATAAAGCCCAGAAGAAAATCCAGGAACTCGAGGAAGAACTGGGAAAAGAGGAGGACAAACAAAAATTGGAAGAAATGAGGGAGCAAATGAAGAAATGACTAATGAAGTACAAAATCAAAATTAAACAGCGAAAACAAACATTTGAAAGAGATGAGAGCGATTATCTGCAAGGTAAAGTCTTAACCTTTGCAAAGATGTTTGATGGACCCAGGAAGGAATTATCCCTGAAGTCAAATAAATCGACAGTAGAAAGAGTGGAAACATCTGAGTCAGAAGTGACAGAAGGTGAACAATCAGGTGATGAAAATAAGGGGGCTGCAAGCAGTAGAGGAAAGAAGACACCTTTTCACGAGGAGTTCCAACTTATACGCCAGTCATGGTTGAGTGGCAGGAAGAGCAAACCAACAAAAAATACCACAGAAAAATGCAAAGGGGCGGGAGGCCTAGGAAAAGGAACAACATCTCCTTGATTAACACGCAGCAAGCGAGGCAAGAAGTTACAATAGAGACAGAAAACCAGACTGTGGTTAATCTTACACCAAGGGTCCTCCTAACCACAGAAGAACAGGTTCTGAAACTCGGACTCACCTTTTGCCTCAATAACCAAATGGAGTATACTCAAACGAGAATTGATCTTTTTAATTGTACTCGTAAATTGAAATTACATACGTTTTTTAAATTGAAACACACATGTAAAATTGAAAAATGTCAAGCAACCTCTAAAGTGAAACAACAGATATTTTAACGGTTAAGGATCTGGCAGCCTTAGAGGTACTGGAACATCTACGTATGGGAGATGATGGCAACCCAGTCAATGTTGCAGATATTGCACAAAGGTCTAGACAACTGGGCATTGAACAACAAACAGCTGAGAGCCCCTTCAAACCGGTATCACAGTTTGTCCCACAAATGCCTCTAGACGCCATTGATGTCTTGATGTCGGAGGCAGTGAACAATAATTTATTAAATGTCAGAATAAAAGGTTTTCTGATGGCAAAAGGGAATAACATCAGCAAAGAGAGGCTTTGAAAAATCTATAAATAGATACCTCGCTAGTTTGTAAGCCATCAGATAAAGGCCGCAATGTGGTGCTTCTCACAAAAGAATAGTATTGCAAAGAAGCCTTGATACAATTGTCTGACCATAGCAACTATGAAAGATCGTCAAAAGAAAAGTACAATCTAACGATCATAAATTATCATTCTCTCCTCAAGAAATGGTATGACAAGACAATGTTGGGGACTGAGGAGTACTTGTTTCTTCGAAATTTAAATCCTATCACTCCAGCCTTTTACCATATTCCCAAACTGCATAAGAAAAGTGAATGTCCTCCGGAAGACCAATCATTTCCTCACAAGGGAGTTTGACGGAACATTTATCAATGTTCATAGATCATTTCCTATTCCAATGGGTATTACGACTGGCCTTTTATGTGAAAGACACCAAAGACTTTTTAAACCAGATTGCCACAATAAGTTGGGATTCATCATACCAACTTATGGTATTGGACATCACAAGCCTATACACCTTTATAGAACACTCAAATGGACTTAAGGCTGTACAGTTCTACTTAAATCAACGTCCATTAAAATTTGCCGAGCACAACCTAATGTTGCTAGAGTTTACAGATTTTTGTTTAACAAAAACATTTTTCTCTTTCAGGATAACTATTACAAACAAATCTCTGGTACGGCCATGGGCACTTGCTTTGCTCCCAGTTACACAAATTTATTTGTGGGATGGTGGGAGGAGCAGGTGCCCAGGTCATACCAAGGAGACAAAGGTCAAGGAGAAGTTGTAGCCTGGCACAAGTATATATACGACCTGTTTTTAGTTTGGAATGGCATTGCGACATCTGCTTTGGAATATATAAAAATTCTAAATGATAATACCTTGAATTTAAATTTCTCCAGGGAGGTTAGTTCAGTGGCAGTGAACTACATCGACCTGAGGATATTTATAGCAGATGGTAAAATCAATACAGCACTATACAGAAAGCCTACAGCTGGTAATTCTACACTTCATGCTTTGAGCAGTCATCTGCCAAAGCTAATACAAAGTATCCCATACGGTGAACTCTTGAGGCTTAAAAGGAATAGCACAAGGAACTGCAATTTTGAAATAACAGCTCATGAATGTATTATGAGGTTCAGCAAAAGAGGATATTTTGGAAGGCACTCTGAATAGGGTTAGGGATATTCCCAGACAAAAAATTATCAATGATCATAAATAAAAAAATCATTAAAAGGATAACCAAGAAGGCAAATTCAGAATGATTACCACATACTCAGATGGCGCAAATCCCTTGAGAAGAATTCTGAAGCCGAACTGGCTCAACCTTAAAACGGATGTGGTCATCTGTGATGACATATCTAGGTTTCTGTTGGTGATTTTCAGAAAAGCTAGATCTATAAGAGACATGTTACTTCGAAGCCATCAAAGTAAGGACACACAAAAATTGGGCTCAATCAGAGATATGAGACGTTCCTTCCATGTGGAAAGTGCAAAGCTTGCAGTAAAAGCAAGAGCGTTCTAGAATATAAGATTCCAGACATCAAAAAACAGAGCACAAAACCAAATGTTATAACTTGCAATACCTCACATGTAGTCTATTGCTTATTGTGTCCCTGTGGGTTAAGCTACATAGGCAGCACTATTCACCCGGTCAAGGTCCGTATTTTAGAACATATGCAGGCCATTGCAAAAAAAGATTAATCCTATCCAGTAGCAAGGCACTTCGCCACTATGCACCATAGCGATAGGAATCTGTTTGAATAATTTGGCCTGGACTGTGTTACAACTAATGTACATGGTGGGGATAGAAGCTGGGGGTCTGGGTGGATTTGCCCCTCAGTTTCCAGGCTCAAACAAAGAAAGTAGCAGGGACCTGCTTTGGTCTAATACGGAGGCTTAAATCCTTTCTGGGGTTCTTTGATTCGTCCACTTGGCAAGTCATCATCCAGGCTTCAATCTTGTCGAGGCAGGACTATGCCAGCTCTCTATTTAGGGACCAACAAGGCAGAGGTCATGCGACTGCAGAGGGTCCAAAACACGGCTGCGCAAACCCTGCTTAGTCTCCCCAGAAGGTGTTCTACAACCAATGCTATCCGCCGGCTACACTGGTTGCCAGTGGCCAAGCAGATAGAGTTTAAGGCCCTCTGCATAGCCTTTAAAATGTTGAATTTTTCTTCCCCAGGCATTCTGGCCAACCTGCTCCTGTCCTATGTTCCTGCACACCACCTCCGCTTTATGGTGCGGTGCCTGTTGACTTTCCCCTGGGTGAAGAGGTTGCGGGCTGGTGGGCGTTCTTTTCACACCCTGGCGGCAAAGCTTTGGAACTCCCTTCCCTTACAGATTCGCTGTCTGACCAACTATCTGGCCTTCCAGAAGGCAATTAAACTCATCTCTTCTCTCCGCTGTAAGCCCTAGTGTAGTGTAGTTCCTATATCCCTGATAGGCTCTGCACATTGGAATAATATACACTATAGATTTGACATAGGACTGAGGTCAGCATGTGTCTATCGAGTACATTAAACTTAATTACTTGAGTGTGCCAGCTAACTCAGAGGTCACTAGAAACTTTCTCGAATGAACAAGAAGGGATTAGTTTCTGACAACCGCATAAATAATAGCACGGTCTGTTGCTATGACATATTTAAAAATACATACATAAATAACACAGGCTAAAATACTCAACTGGTGCTTCTAAAATAATCCTACCCAGTGTACCTAACCTAAGTCTAGTACGAGGGAAGGAGTAGGTGCTATTTTAGCGATAGTTTAGTTGTGCCAAGAATGGCCAAAAGTTTCTCTATGTTCTAATCAGCTCTATACCTTAGAATGAGAGAGGTTGGTATCTCTTTTCCAGGACTCGATCTCTAACACCCCGCAAGGGGAGTCAGAAACACTGGAGCTAGATTCTCGACAAGGAGGATGACAGCATCTGGTCAGTGCGTCAGTTGGGGAGATGACTTCCTTCGGGACTTGCTGAGGCGAGCCACGTCGTGCAAGTTGGTAGCCAAACCGCACTGTGCCTTGCCAAAGCAAGTGAAGGTGTATTTATACCTTGAAGGTGTTTAGAAATGCCTGTATTGACGAACAAGCCAGGCATATGAACGTCATGAATGAACCCCTAAGGAATAGATGTTCATGCATAATAAATGAGTTCTTGGAGAAATCCATATCCAGGCAATGGGAAGTCCTAAAGGCTTAAGAGTCTGGTTTTCCAAGAACTCGTTGTGACGAAGAGGATCGGATGTAGTTGACCATGCCTGTATTTGGTTGGCATGAGCAATGCCTAAATAAGGGCTGGATTTCTATGCCTAAATAAGGGCAATGTGAATTATACCTATATAAGGGCATGATTTGGGAACTCTAAAGACGATATCTAAATCGACACACAACACTAGCTCCTTTCTGTGGCTTTTCTTCTGCTGTCAGCGCCGGGACGGCCGGTTGCTGGGGCAGCTGTGCGCCTTTTAAGCTTATATAACATAACATAACAGAATCCTGAAATTACGTAGATTAGGGTCCCGCTATATAAATGATCTTCAAACCAAATATCCAAAGGGTTTGAATAGCGGGGAAGAGTTGGCAGTACATTTATGAGTTCAGATTGGAACATAAGCTGATACACGGCTTAATAAAAGTGTATAATGTGTTAAGATGATATGATGTCAGCAGATGTAAACTGATTTGAACTAAGACCTATTACCATATTGCACAATGTTTTGTGAAAGCTGATATACGGCTGAAGGTATCACGTTTTCAATGCCGATACACAGCAAAATTGCGAAATTGTGTCTCTCAAGGATTGTTTTAAATGGAATATCTAAATATGCAAACTAAAGCCGATACACGGCTGAAAATATGAATGCATAAAAATGATCTAGAAGTTTTAACAGCCTAAGGCATGCATGTAATGAACATGCGTAAAAGATTTCACTTTCATGTGCAATGATATGATGACCACGTCAAGATGGCGCCCATGAACAGGGTTTAATTTTTAGTCCTTTTTTTTAAATGACAATTGTTAGACCTGACATCCTTGGCGTGGTTTTTCCCCCATCTTTTTGCCTCTGACTCATGTATTTTTGATGCTGTGCTGGATTTTGTTTTTGCTGGTTTAGATGTTTTGGACACTCTGCCACTGCTGATCAGTGCCAGGGTGTAAGTGCTCCCTCTGTAAATTGCCATATTGATTAAATATACCTGATTGGCATATTTGCATCGCCATGAAGTCCCTAGTAAAGTGCACTATGCGTGCCAGGGCTGGTGATGACAGATGCTACTAGTGGGCCTGCAGCGCAGATTGCGCCACCCACATGAGTAGCCCTAAAAAGGTGACTCAGGCCTGCCAGCGCAGGGCCTGTGTGCAGTTAGTGGACTGCCCTGTCCCCCTAGCCAGTGTCTCCACTGGCTGGGCCTAACCCTTCCCTGTCTGTGCCCATCAGTCACCCCGATGGAAGGCTCAAGGTACCCCCCTGGGCAGGGTGCAGTGTATGGATAAGGTAGAGCATGTACTAGTGCAGGTCACATGCTCTGGTAGTGGGCAGCAGCCATTTTGTGCGCTCACTGCTGTAAGGCTATCTTGCTCCATAGAATAACATGGGGGAGGCTGGTCCCAATGGATACCAGCCTATCTCCTCATAGGAACAAGATGGGACATAAGTGAAAGATATCCCTGAACTCAGAATTTAATAACACATCTTTTAGTGAAGGTTGTTTTTAAATCCTGTGTTTGAGAATAGTACTTTTAGAAAGTGGCTGTTCTCTTGTCTAAACCTTTCTGTGTGCCTGGGTCTGTTTGTGGAATGCCTGTCTGGTCTGAGGGTGACAGGGGCTGCAGAGCCCCCCGGAGGGAGGGGGTCGGAGTCAACCCGTGGATGAAAGGCCACATCTGCTGCCAGGGAGGCGGGAGGAGATAGCGCCTGGTAGTGAAGGGCTGTGCCTGCCTGACCACCATGTTGGCTCCCCCTCCTGCCGGCCAACTGTCACCTCTGACCCTGAAGCTGTCAGGAAGAAGAAAACCAAAAACACCTAGCGCTCCGCAACCCCCAGAACTGGTTTAGACCGGGCTCAGGGCCCCCTTGCACAAGAGATTTCAAAGGACTTCAAAGACTTTTAGGGGTATAAGGGAAGGACCCCTGACTACAGAAGAGGAGATTCTAAGATTCTACAATCAAGAAGGAACCTCTGCTGGAAGAAGGACTGCTGGAGAACTAAAGGAAGATTGACTTGCTGTGTGCTCTAAGGGCTGACCTGTTCTGCTGTTGCAACTGAAAGCTGAGGAGGAGAAAGGGACTTTGCTGTGTGCTGTGACCCTACCTGCTTGAAACTGCCAAGACTTTGCTGTGTGCTGTGTCTGCAAACTTGAACCTCCAAGGGCCTGAGAAGAGCTGGCCCCCTGTCTGCAACCCAGGGACATAAAGGTTGCCCAAGGACTACAAGACTCTGCTGCGCCCCCTGAAGCTGCTGTGTGGCGAAGAGATCGTGAAACCCTGTAGTTTGACTGCTTAGCGCACTGGCTGCTCTCTAGTTTGAGTGAGGGCGCCTCGCTGACCCAGCCTGCTGTGTGGCCGAGATCGACGTGTTCATCGACACATGTGGGGTGCAGACCGGAGACTTGTGGGCCTTCCCAGTGCAAGACGCACTGAAAACAACTGTGTGCCGCTTCACCGCCGCTGCCCGGGGCCAGGAATATCCCTAGAAGTGACCGTTTGTGAACGGGAGCTGCAGCGGCGAAGATCGGAGCCGCCGCGCTCCCATTGGCTGCAGGAGCCGAGCCACCTCGCTAACGCCGCGACGGGATTGGCCCGTGCGCCGTCGCGTCATCGCCGAAGCTGTGCAGGGATTGGCCGCCCAGGATTCATCATCACAGCCTTGCCCCGGGAGCCGCACTGCCGTTGGCTGACTCCCGGGTACTGAAGGAGGCTCGACCGAAGGGCCGCGACCGGATTGGCCCGCAGCCTTGGAGCCACCGAGAGCCGTGACCGGAGCAACCCCCAGCGAGGAGCCGAAAGCCGAGTGAGCCGTCCGACCCGTCCTCGCCGAGGGAGTTCAGGAGAGTCCCGCATCCCTGGCCGGTCGTCCCCCGAGGTGTGCTGCCCCCGCCGCTCGTTGTATTGTCGAGAGCAGGCGGGAGAGCAGAGGGGACCGGCCGGGGCAATGAGCGAAGTGTGCTCTGGTGCCAACGAGGTAAAAGGAGTCCCCCAGCATTCCGGTGAGGCGCGCTTGTAGCGCGAAGGGCCCCTGGCGTTAGGGGCTGATTCTTTTGGCCCATTTAACAGCTGGCATTGTTTTTACTGCTCGTTTTTCGAGCTAATATAAAGCAACTCACTATTACTCGTTTTTTTAATATTGAGGGACAAGAGACTTGAGACTATCTTTTATTGAGAGACTTCCTACATACATGCAATCATTAAGATTAAGTGCAACCTTTACCTGAAGAAGTGATTATCGTGTATTACTGCTTTTTACTGCCTGCAACTAGATAAAGTTATATTTTTATAAAATATACTTACCTGTGTGGTCTCAGTTTGTGGTGGATTGGGGATTATTGTTGTGTTAAGTGCAAATATTATACACATTGCCTTTGGTTAGCCTATACTGCTCGTGCCAAGCTACCTAGAGGGTGAGCAGGGGTTATCTCGGAGGGTTATTCCTTCACCCTGACTAGAAGCAAGGGTCCCTACTTGGTCTAAGGTACTTACCTCTGCCAACTAGAGACCCCCAGATCTAACAACAATGTACTTGAACTGATTTTAAATTCTGCCGCGGCACAAGTGTCTGTAACACCTACGAAGTCACTACGCTGAAACACGTTTGTTTGTTGCTTTGAAATGCGTTTGTTTGTTGCTTTGAGCAATAAAGATTTTCTGCAACTACATGTGAGTGCTGGCTTCTGTTCATTTAACCACCCTTGACATCTTTAAGCTTTGTTGGCTCCTATAGAAGGCCGCAATTTCGTGAGGACAATTGAAGCAATTAATTATGTTTCACTGGACAATTGCTCATGATTATTTTTGTTCTCATTTTAATTCAATATTGATGGACATACACTAATTTTTATCCAGTGATAATTATCTACACTGATGTTCTATAGGTTAAGAAATGGATGATTACATTGTTTATTGAGTTTTCATTTTGTTGTTGTTGGGGGGAAAAAGAAATTAAAACAATGTTTTTTAAAGAAAAGACTGTCCATCTGCATCTCAGAGGTATTTAATGAGAGGAAGTAGACACTACCTTTTCTCTACTGTGACATGACAAAAAATCTAATCAAACAAAAAAGGAGTGTCCTCCAAAAGACACTCTTGCATTTGGGCATGTTTTACCAATACATGGCCAATGTAGACCAGGATTGCTCTTGGTTGTAGGGTGAACCCTCTCTCCAGGTTATTGTGGACACATTCCATACTTGGGCCTTTGTATGATAGCATAATTCATTCTGGGTGTTGTAGTCTTGATTTGCTTACATTGGAGTAATTAGGATAATCCACTTGAAAGCAATGATTTATTTTGAAAAGTTCTGGACTAGAAACACTGTCTTTAATGACCTGGTAACCCTGCTTGGATGATTGCCCTATTGAATATCTTGGTGCTGGCGCTGCACTGCCAAAGGAAACTGATGAGCTTGTTGGATTTTATGATCCAAATCCCATCCACTCATTTCTGGAAAAACGCTTTGAAAGAACCCTATGATTAATTTTCTAGCATCTATTCCGCACCTTCTTCAATTCTGAGGATGTGGACATTATTGCAACATTAAAGAGTCTCAAAATCCTCCTGTTTCCACTGGATCGACAGCATCCGCTTTGTTTGACCCTCTAGTTACTCGAAGACTTGTATAAGTGCTGAGTCTGTTTCCATTGTATGGCTCGTTATCTCTTTAACAATCACTGCATGGAGGAGCAGATGTTTGTGTTCTTTCTAACCATTTCCACCTTGCTGCTTTTGTGCCACTATTAATTGATATTCCTCAGCAGGGGAAGTCAAATCCCAGTCATATCCCTAGTCACCTTTATGGCAGCTGTTTGTGAGTTTCCATGAACCTGTTCAAGCCGAGATCTTTTATGCTCTCCCAGTGGAATAAAATGTGAAGCAGAATGATCTCACTTAAGAGTCTCCTCCTCATCATTACTAGATTAGTATTCTTACTAGTACATCAAGAGGGTCATCTGTGTTCTCAGCCCCCTCGCAATAAAGAATCTGAGTACTTACCACACTCTTGTTCTGTAAAGTGCTCTGCAGATAGATCAGATAGAGGATCTTTTCTGAGACTTGAAACACCAAAGGACTTGATGAGCCAACATGTTGCTTACATTTTGTTTACATGGCATTGATCAATCAACTCAGGGAGCTCATTGCCTTTTCAATGCAAAGGCTCATGTTTTCCTGCCATTCTCATCCTGTAGGCCATTTACACAGAAGAGTGTGATCCTGAAGAGCTTTCACTGTTCTTTTTGGGACAGATTGGCCATGAGAGATTGATTGATAACAACAGTCTGTGCATTACCTGAAATTTTAAGTTAAAAAAGGTGGTGGCATAGCTAGCCTCTGTTGTATGTCTTTTCCAGATAATCATTTTGAGTACTAGGGCCTCCGCTCTAATCGATTTCCCAGATACCTTCTGAACTACAGTATTTGCTCTTGTGGTTTTGCATTCTCCTGGGCTCTCTTCTTGCTTGCTGCACCAGGTGCTTCTGAATCTTTAAGAGATGAGGGAACCAGCAGGTTGGTCAGCTCAATCAGAATTACTCTCTCTGAAAACTGAATGCCAGAAGGGGGTCACCCAAGTATACACCAGAGTCTCCGTCAAATGGCCTGCCAGTAGTCAGTCAAAATAGAAGGACTACCTTGAGTCTTGTTTCGCAAATCGAAAGAGTTTGAGTCTGATTGGAGAATAGACTCCTTCTGCTGGATGGGCTGCTTGGCAGAAACTGGCATGTCTTGTACTACCATGCATGTCTGTTTTACCGTTTTGCCCTCTCAGCATCAAGGCCACTCCTGAACACAGCCCTACTCATGGGACCCTCGCTAGTGCTCAAAAAACAAACTTCTTACAGAAAGGTGCATAAGGAAGATCCATACATCTAAACATGTTGAGACTGAGAGAACGACCAGGTCTCCAGGGCCCTTCAGAATTCCAGAAGTGAGATGATGGTCCAGAGATGCGAGGAGCAGCTGTTCCAGGTATTTGATGAGATGTAGGAAAAGGAGCATCCTCCATTTCTGCTTCCGTTGATGCAGGGAGTGTGGACAAACAATAGGGAGGCAGAGCATAATCTTCTTGACGGTTGATGGAAGTTCAAGAGGTGGTTGATGTAGACGGGTTCTTGGTTGTGTAGGGCATTGTGTGCGTGGGTCAGCAGGTTGGATTGGCATCTTTTCTGTACGGGAGCCGGTAAAGTTGCCTGAGGTGGGGTGTGATGTGGGTTCGTCTGAGGAGGTTGACGATGAGTCTGCCTGAGAATTGCTGTGTGGGTTTAAGTCTCTGAAGGAGGTGTGCGGCTTGTGATGAGGGACTGTGTCATGGTGCGTCTCATATGCAGAATACAGCCATCTGAAGATATTACATAGCATGTGCAGAGTGGAGAAGCAAGCGGAGGAAGCTACGTTGGTCTGTGATTTCATGGTGAGTTTGTTGTCAATGATAATTCTGAGGTTTCTGGTGTGGTCGCAGGGTGTGGGTACGGGTCCTAGGTCTGATGGCCACCAGGAGTCATTTCATGGGTTGATGTTGTTGCCAAGATCAGTACTTCCATCTTGTCCGTGTTCAGCTTCAGGCATACTAAATATTTATCATATTAACCATCCCGTCCAAATAGGGTGATGGCACAATATAATACTAAAGTGACATTTTGTGGCGACTGGAATGGTTGTCTGACTCTGCTGTACTTTCTGCACAGGAAGAATATATGAGGGAAAATTAACAAATCACATAAACATCTTGAATTTGACACAGTGCTATATAAACCGAGATTTTCACAAAAACTAAGACCACGTAATGTGCCCAGACATTTCTGAAATGGTTTACAAGTTTGGGACTTTTCGCGCCAGTTCCTCTATGTCAGTCCTGGAACTAATGTGCATATTTGTGAGCCCTTGCACTGCCAGAGCAACTTTTTTTGTGACGCTCTGGTGGCGCAAACCATGACATCAACTCTATGTGCCACGCAAAGCCACTTTGCATGGCTCTTAATGACTTTGTAGATATTGAGTAAGGCAAGACAGCGCAAGTCGCTGTGTTACCTTACTCTGCACTCGGGAGCCGTTCCGTGTTCTCATGCAACACCCATGGTTTTTTACGCTTCGCCAGATTTACAAGACCACGTAAACCTGGGGAAATGCCAAAACCGTATGCCTTCCAGGGCGAGGAGGAATAACTTTATTTCCCCTTGTTTATTCCTCATTCCATGTGTGCTCTAAAACGCCTCTCGGAATTGTTTGTGTGCAAGAAGGTTGCCGCTTCCTGCACAAAAACATTCCTTTCAACAACACAGGCACCCTTGGTGGAAGGGTGCCTTGCGTTGGTGTTAGGCTACCGAAATGGTGCCAGCTCTGGGGGAAAGGACAGGTATGCACCGTATTAGATATGGTGCATTTCTGCCCTTTCACTTTGACGTAGAGTAGTGCAGCAATGTGGCTTGCTGAGCTGCCCAACCTCAAAACCCCATCAATGAGGGTATAAGTGTGCACTTCACATTGTGCACATCTGGTCCCTTTCTAATGAAGCACACTGTCTTGAACTTTCCCTTTGTTGGGGAGGATGTGCCGCAGTTATATTTGTTCTTGCGTCGTCATAGTCGTGCTACTGTCCTCTTGCTATATCTGTGTGACACGTCCTCAGATCAGCATGTTATCTGTCACTGATACTCTCTGCAGGCCATGTCCCAGCAACAAGCCTCTTCGCACTGCCACAACAAGGCCCAGCAGCTGAAATGTTCCATGTCACTGCTCTTGAAGCTATGCAGCCTCCCTCCCCGGCCAGCAGAAGGGACTGGCTGCGATCACGGAACTCGAGGACTACTTTTAGAACAGGCACATGACGGTGTTTACAATCCAAGGCTCTGGCAGTTGTCTGGCGCTGTAACGTTATATGGAAACAGTTCCAACGGTTGAAGGCGTCAAGTCATCCCTTCGGAGCCCCACCGAGTGAGCACAACAGCTGCTCGTTCATGCCATTCCGCCAGCATACCTCTCGAAAACTCATTGTGCGGTGTGTCCATGAAACAAGAGCGCACGCCATCCATGTACACACATTCACCAAATACTTTACACTCGTATCTTCGGTAGGAACACACGTTGATGCGCGTTTTCCCTCGGTGGCGACGTAGAGCTTCGACTGGGTTTTTTTTATCCGAATTTACACTGCTTCCAATTTTTCTAAGATTTTGATTATTTTATGTCAGGTCATTAATTTGCAGCATGCCCAGAGAGCCTGCATCGCCTGCTGGGGAATGCGTGCTGCCGGCAAAGGCCACAGGAAACCAAGAACAACGAGCTAGTACGATGGAGCACAACAGGTCGTTAAATAGCTAATAATGTGCATTGTTTTTAAATATTTGTAAAAGAAAACTATTATGATTTCCATGACAGTTTTACTGATCATCTTGTGCCAATATTCTATTTGAATAGTTCGGCGATTCCGTGTGTTAAGGAATTCTGAACATTATATAACTGGACAGCAGTATAGACGGGAGAATCCGAAAGGAACACATCCAGCAAAGAGCTGCGGGGCGTGGCTCTGGGCCGGGCCAGGCTCACTGCCCGGGGGACGTCTTCCAGAAGTGTCTGCCCTCTCCTTCCGGGTTTTGATGGAGCAATATGACCTACACGAGGGTCAATGCCTCCTATATGCTTCATTAAAATGCGCCCTCGGAGACGTGGGGGCGATTCCAGACTTGAGCCGGCCAGCCACCAGCACATGAAGGCCCAGCCTATGCTAAGCAGTGGCCCACGGGTTGTTGGCTGGATATGTGGGGCCCTGCTCGCTCATCCCACTGCGAGAAACACAGAGGAGCTCGGTGGACCTCTCATCATCATGAATGGGCAAAGATGGTGGAACAACCCCAGAAGGTCTCCAGGAATGCCTGCCTAAAACTCATAGACCACATACACTACAGTTTTATACACTAAAGATTCTCTTTCTCCCAGTCCGGTCTCCGGAGTCCTCCCCAGAGCCTCGGACTCATGATGAGCAGTGTAAGCCCCCCTCCCCTGCAGCAGTATTCCAGTTTCAGTTTATAAACTTTATTTCGATTTTAAAAAAAAATCACAAATGTTATCACAATACAAAGATAAAAGCAGGGTTAGCCATAACAAGTAATCACTGGGTCGACAGATTTGATTGTACAAGGATGTATCACGTTCATCTTTAAAATAATAAATAATATGATAGAAAAACTAGTTCTAAAAACAAACCCTTGTTAGCGGCCTATACTTAATATGATAAAAATTATCCATCTACTATTAAAATGCATCGAAAGAAACATAAAATGCATCATGCATCACATACTATACAATGGATTCAATTACCTAAACCTTCCACCAGTCCACCGAGTCACCCACACCTGATCCAGAAACTTAGCCGTTGCTATCACGATTGGGCCATCTAATGATGTTTTAAATATTCTATACACCTCTCTATATTCTCTAATACCCAATGCTAAACAAATTGGTTTCAGCCAGCGTCGCCTCGGTACGCTTTATGCCGGGCACGCAAAAAAATATGTGGTATAGAATCAACCCTATCTAGACAGTATGGGCAATTACAACTACTTGAGTCAGAATTAGACCACCTCGAAATAAAGGCCTTGGTGGGTAATGAGCCTACTCTGAACTGATGGAATAATTTCCTATCACGAGGTGAGGTGATTATATCCCAATACTGCTCAAGTTTAGGTTCAAGCTTGATCTCGAGGAATGTACTAGTCAGGGTCAGACCAGTGGAAACTGTAAACTGTCTACGGTTTATCATATGCCAGTAGGCAGCCTTTAGTTCTGCTTTACTTGGAAATGAGCTTGCTGCAGGGGAGGTCCACAGGCGACTCAACCCTAACTTACAAAGAATGTTTCTAACACAACTGAACCAGGGGAGTTTCTTGTTAACATCTAGCTCCCTGACTTCTAACAAAGCCAGGGCATAATTGGCCAGCTCTAGTGTCACCCAAAGTCTCCTCCAATATACTAGTAGCCTATAAAGCGCAACATCTTTGTTGGAATGGCACCCCAGATCTAAATATAAAGGAACCAAGGGGGTAGATTGCGGGAGCCCAACCACCGATCTTAAGAATTTGTTTTGACCCACCGCTAAAGGTTCCAAATTCCCATACCCCCACAGCTCTACACCATACAAGATAAAAGCACTAATTCTAGATTTATAGATCTGCAGTACAGGAGCTACGGGTTTAGTGTAAGAACATCTTTGCTCCTTGAGTAGTACTCCAGAGAGTTGGGCATGCCTCACCGTCAAGCTACCTATTTGAGGTTTCCAACTGAGTTTTTTATCGATCGTTACCCCCAAATAAGAAAAAATCTCAGCTTGTTCTAAAATGCCCTCCTGCATTCTGACTTCACCAATAGGTTTGCTAAAATTCTGGAGGACCATAAACTTTGTTTTGTCTACATTGACAATAAGGTCATGGTCCGCACAGAACGCCTCGAATCTTGAGAGGGCACGTTGGAGTCCCTGTCTAGATTTCGATAAAATGAGGGTGTCGTCTGCGAACATCAGGAGGGGAATCCTTTTTCCTGCTAAACTCGGGCCATCAGTGGGATAGTTTTCAAAGTAATCTAAAACCCCATTTATATAAATTGAAAATAAAGTGGGCGCTAGTACGCAGCCCTGCCTTACACCCTTCTCCACCGGAAACTTTGCTTTGGTGCTGCCTGCCATGTCCCATCTAACTTGGGCATAGTTATCCGTGTAAAGTTTGAATACAAAGGTCAAGATATCCAGAGGCATGCCTAGTTTGGAAAGGGTGAGCCAAAGCTTTGGGCGAGGAACTAAATCGAAAGCAGACCTAAGGTCCACAAAGGCAACATATATTGAACCTTTGCCCAAGGTAATAGTTCGCCAGTAAATAAGAACAAACCTTAAAACCTGGTCCACTGTACTTGTACCCTGCCGGAACCCAGCTTGTAAATCAGAGAGGATATGAGAATCCTCCAACCAAGCCTGCATTCTGCCTAGAATTACCCTGGCCACAACCTGTTGAATGAAATCGATCAGGCTGATGGACCTGTGATTTCCTGGATTGGAGCGGTCCCCATTCTTGAAAATGGGAAGGATCTCCGCACCAGCCCAGGTTCTTGGAATCACTGCTCCCCTACCGATAGCATTCATTAACAATTGTATATACGTAGCCCAGGGGTCCAGGTCTTGAAGAAACAAATCTGCAGGAATGCAGTCGAGACCCGGGGCCCTGCCCTTTGGGACCTGAAGGAGTGCATTTTCCACCTCCTTCTTGGTAATGCAGAGAGCGGGTGGAGAAGAGGGCATCACATAGATAACTTGGGGATTCGAGTCCCTAGCAAATTGACTTCTAAAATGTCGAACCCACTGGTCTGGTTCCACGTGATTTATAGGCACTTTTCTCGGATTGCCGCTCCCCCACTTGACTAAATGCCAAAATTCCATCTTGTCTCTCCCAGAACAAGCTCTGAGCAGATCTGCCCAATGGGCTTCATCACAGTCTCTTTTGGCCCGGGATTGGGCTGCCTTGTATTCCTGCCTTTTCCCCTTCATGGCATCCCTATCTTGACTTCTGATGGCCCCAGCCAGGGATCTATAGGCCATGCGGCAGTTCGAATCATACCAACCTGCTGCCTTATAGGCGGGTGATAAACGCCCTTTTTTATTTAGTGTTGTAAAAAAAACTCTGAGTTGATTAAAAAGATTCTCATGTTGCTGACCGACTCTGTCTGCGTGGACAGCATCTGTCTGCAGCACTGCTTTGGTGTTCTCTACTAGGTTACTCATGACTAGCAGAACCTCAGGGTTTTGCACAACCTTAGCCCAATTTAAGCGTCTCGTATAATTGTACAAGTGACCTTGTACAAAATCTACACGTGGTGGCATCCCATCGGCATGCTTAATCTCTAGAAGCCGCATAGTGACTAACAGTGGTTTATGGTCGCTTTCAGGCCGAGCTTCTACCACCATGTCTACCAATTTCGACCAGAGACCCTTATTTATAATAAAATAGTCAATTCGACTAGAACGGAGCCCACAGTTATCTGTTGGCGACCCTGATTTGTCTGATACTGTGTGACCATTAGCTGCCCTCAGCCCATGCTCCAGACAGAGTACTTTTATTTGGAGTGCTGCACTGGTCCACTTTTTTATGGGAGGAAGTTCCAGGCGTGGAATCAGCCACTGGTCGTCTTCCTCTATACTGAAATTCATGTCCTCACAATCAAGAGGTTCGTAAGTACAGTTAAAATCCCCGGCTATAACAATGTTCATGTGACCTCTGTGGTTCGTTAAAAAAATATCTAATTTGGCTACAGTTTCTGAGGCCTTCCCACCTGGATGACCCCTAGAATAAACATTGATAATCAAGACGTCCCTGGAGTTACCCAATTTTAGCTTAACAATAAGAATATCCTGAGAATCAATGACGATCTCCTCTATCCTAATAACCTGGGTCTGCCTAACCCACAATGTCAGACCACCCATCGGTCTGCCCCGTTCACCCTGTACAGCTGGTTTGGATATATTGATGTATCCTTCACAAAATACCCTGTCCACTGCCCACATCTAATTTGGCTACTGTTTCTGAGGCCTTCCCACCTGGATGACCCCTAGAATAAACATTGATAATCAAGACATCCCTGGAGTTACCCATTTTTAGCTTAACAATAAGAATATCCAGAAAATCAATGACGATCTCCTCTATCCTAATAACCTAGGTCTGCCTAACCCACAATGTCAGAGCCCCCATCGGTCTGCCCCGTTCACCCTGTACAGCTGGTTTGGATATATTGATGTATCCCTCACAAAATACCCTGTCCACTGCCCACGTCTCTTGAAAACATATTATATCGATGTTCTCAATAAAGGTAATCCATTCAGTAGATGCAACTTTACTGACAAGCCCCGCAATATTCCACGAAGCTAACTTTATACCAGTACTAGGTTCAGTAAAAGCTCCACTGTTGCTTGGGGTACCTTGGACAGGGTTCAACATACTGGGTGCTGGGACCTTATCATTGGGGTTTTGCAAAGAGGCCTTACCATTGTCCCGTACCCTACCCATAACGGAAGGAGCCAGGTTGGTAGTTAGAAGATAACACTGGGGTATGTTTGAAACATCTTCACTTCTACTGCAATGACCCACTTCTTGAAGGTCCCCACAATGTACACCCAATGCAGAACAGAAATTATCATCAAGAGTTGTCAAATGAAGTCAATCTATGTCCTCCAAATTCACAAAACAATGGAACCTGTTGAGGGTTGGAACCGAATACTCATACATTCCCTGGGTGTGTGTCAGTAAATTACAGTCAACCCCACCCCTTATAGATTGAGGGGAATTTTGATAAAAGAACCCTAGGGGCAGGATGTTAATGCCTTCCCTCTTAATATACCTTGATCCAGCCCGATCTAAGATGGTTTTTACTAAATGAGCGGTCCCAAAGTTCACCACCACGCAGTCTCCGCTACTAGATTTCCTAGATTTACCAACCCAAGGCACTCTGCGTGCCTTTATAAAACCCCTAAAAAGATGTGCCCCCAACCCAGTTTTAGTATTTACAAGATGAAGGGCCTTGTTCCTAAGCGAGACCCAATTTTCTTCATATCCGGGTGGATGGGGGTACATATGTGAGTATAATGGTATATGGCGTGGCCTCTTCGGGTAGATCGAGACTGTCATTCCGGATGTACACATCCCGGGCTGCCTGTGACAACCTCCTACTGGGGACCCCTGATCGATCTATCCTTGGTTGGGCTGTCACAACATGGACTGATTCATTACTCATTCTTAGGAGCGGGACTTGGGTAGGATTTGTAGCAGCCACGCGGGTGTCATTAGGGAGAGGGTTAGACAAAATTGAAACTGGCACTGCCTTACCATCTGGTGCGACAGCGTCACTAGACATACCGTCAACCGGACTACATGTTAACAGTGTTAGTTGGTGCTCGATGTTACTCAGTCTTAGGGTAATGGCTTCAAGTTTCAAAGCTAAGGGTTCCAGTGCCACCAGTAGCTTAGCCTCGAGTTTGGTAACGAGCCTGTCCTCCATATCACTGGGCAGCTGATTAGAACTAGCCTGGGAATAACTGGTTACAGAATTGGAAGCCTTGGGAGTAATGCCCTCTATTCTAATGCCCTCTAATATTCAAATGGCTGCCCCTGCTCTATCGTAAACCATTGATTCAAGGCTTAATTACTAGCCGCCTCGATTATGGGAACGCACTCCTCGCTGATGCAAACGAGGGCACACTAAGCAAACTGCAGACACTCCAAAATGCCGCGGCCAGACTGACCCTCGACCTACCCCCACGCACCCCCTCTGCCCCGTGCCTGAAGAAACTGCACTGGCTTCCAGTCACAGAAAGCGCATAAGGTTCAAGATCTGTTGCCTAGTGCACAAATCACTAAATGGACAAGGCCCGAAATATCTAAAAAACAAACTTCAGGAATATTGCCCGGAAAGAACATTACGATCCTCAAACAAATATCTTTTAAAGATACCAAGAGTTCGTACTGTCAGAAATGGAGATAGGAGTTTCTCGAAAGTGGGCCCTTTGGCATGGAACTCCCTGCCTACGGCCTTAACATCCAATCAGAATCACAATATCTTCCGGAGAGAACTCAAAACACTACTATTCAAGGCAACAGTATAACAACTCCCCTCTTTCGCATCTCCTATACCCTCTGCCAGAGCTGTGAGACCTAATGGTGAAATGTGCGCTTTATAAAAAACAAATACATACATACATACATATTGAGCAACCTTTCTTTCCACGAGCAGCCCCTCTCGTTTTGGCCACTTTGCTGGCCTGGTGCGTAGTAAGTGGCACGCCCCCGCCTATCTTTTCTTGCTAGAGACTTTAGCCTGCCCCCTCTTGTTTGCCTGGATTTGACGTTGCTGACGGGTAAGAACTTTCTCAGGTGACAGAGTAGTGTCTATTGAATTGATGGCTGGGGTGGAAAGAGCCGGAATAGATGTCACAGAGGAGCCAGAAATAGATTGAGACAACGGTTCAGCTGGATTGACCAAATTGAACTGGGGACAAGCTACGGGAGCTCCAATAGAGACTCTACGGGGATCTGGGGACAGCCTCCTTTGGGTAAGCTCAATCTCGTGTATTAGAACAGATTCCGCTCTAACCAGGAAAGCGTCAAGTGTTCCAACTACCCCGGAGCACCCCATTCCTTTGTGATTTGTCTTACTCATTCTTGTCTCTAAATCGCAAGTCCCTACTATCAAAGTGGGTATAAGAATAAGGGAAAGCACAGCTGAACAAAGATTTACTTTAAAACAGTCGCTAACCAAGTCCTTCTGAGATTCAATAGGCGTAATGAAAGGGGGGTGGCCCAGCCCAGCCTGATCCTGGCTACGACGGGCGCGGACGGGCCCGCCCTTGGCCCGGGATTCGCCCGGGCAGTGCCCTGGCACGCTCGCACGCGTCCCTGCTGCTTTAAGCGCCTCTGGGCGCCTTGGGACAGCGTCGTTGGTGTGCGCGGCCAAGGGGATGCTGGGGGATGAAGTCCCCAGTGGCGGCGGAGACCTTGAAACCGCCTATGCTGCGACGAAAGTCCAGGTGAGTGGCAGCGTGGTCAGGAGTTACCCCGTGGCAGGGCGCTGACAAGCGGCAGAAGAGAAAGGTATTCCCGCGCCGCAGGAGTTGCCGCACTGCTTTAAGCGCCTCCGGGCGCCTTGGGACAGCGTTGTTGGTGTGCGCGACCAAGGGGATGCTGAGGGATGAAGTCCCCAATGGCGGCGGAGACCTTGAAACCGCCTATGCTGCGACGAAAGTCCAGGTGAGTGGCAGCATGGTCAGGTGTTACCCCGTGGCAGGGCGCTGACAAGCGGCCGAAGAGAAAGGTATTCCCGCGCCGCGGGAGTTGCCGCGCTGCTTTAAGCGCCTCTGGACGCCTTGGGACAGCGTCGTTGGTGTGCGCGGCCAAGGGGATGCTGGGGGATGAAGTCCCCAATGGCGGCGGAGACCTTGAAACCACCTATGCTGCGACGAAAGTCCAGGTGAGTGGCAGCGTGGTCAGGAGTTACCCCGTGGCAGGGCGCTGACAAGCGGCAGAAGAGAAAGGTATTCACACATATGGCATGGACTGGCCCCGACTCCGTCCCTTTTGGAGGCGGTGACGCTGAGGCTGGGATGGGGGCTGGGGGTCACAAAACCTGGTGGGGATGAACTCCTAGGGGTGGGAGCGCTAGGAGTCTACAAGCGACCACAGAGACAACAAAACTGCTACTAACTTCTCTGATAGAGCGATACCAAAGGGGGTGATGGACGGAGCGTTTGAGCAAATCAAACACTCACCCTCAGTCAACTGATCTGGGTTTAATCTATCACCATTTTTTAGCTCACTCCACCACCCCAGTTCAGACATGGCCATATGCAAATCAGTCTGACCCTGTGCCTCATGGCAACAGCCCAGCCCGAACTGCCAAGCCATGTCTTCCCTGGACAGGAAATAAGCATCCTGGGACCGGTTTCAGGTTCATAACCCTCATCAGCCAGGCTATCTTGAATCCAGTGGCAAAGTGAGCAAGGGACCCACGTCTGGGCATGCCCTGCCAACTTAGGGTGCACAAAGCGATACCAAAGGGGATGATGGATGGATTAGCCAGAAACCGATCCCAGGATGCTCCAACACTCCGTCCATCATCCCCTTTGGTACAGTTTCTTTGATGGGGCCCATACCCTACCGTAGCTACAATGTTCATTACAATGACGTGAGAACTTCTACTATCCCCCTCCAGCGCACAACGCCCTTTGAGCTCATACTCTCCCCCCTCTGGTGTGTCAGCCCGGGGTGAGACTCTTCCCGGGCGCACACACAGCCGCACCGAGTACTTCACAGACCATTTACTTGTTAACGAGAATTCACGCATTCTTAGAGCTCCTGCATCTCAACTCTGCATATTGCTGGAAGAGTCTGCCCCCCCGAAATTTTAGTAGCCCCCCCAAATTTGGCTCTAGTTGCGCCTCTGATCCCCTCAAATGAGGCCTGCACTCACTCACGCTCTGTACGGGGGCGAAGGCTGAGGCCTCAGCTCTACACTGGGAATGCCAGAGGCCCCTCATGGCCTATGACTGGGAGATGGTAGACCCACGTGGCAACAATGAATCCACACCTGAAGCTCCCAGCCTGGCTTCTCACCCCACAGGACAATGCTGACTTACCAACATGGAGCCCAGAGCCCATGTTGGGATGTTAATAACCGTATCATTTATATAAGACCCCACATTATCGCCAAATCCTTTGGCACCACTGGCATACAACTAATGCACCAGGAAACCACTCCCCTTTTCTCATTCCCTTCACACTTACCAACTCTAAAGGTGTCTTTCACGAATCGGGCCCCCCACAGGCGGGTGCTCTAAGGTTTCCCCCCTTTTACTGGGTTTATTCATCCATTTATCATCAGTGGCCACCCTCCCATTGTCTCTCCATCTCATTATGCAAGGCAACGATTATCCCATGTGGACCTGATGTCACCCTGGAGTGGCCTTGCACGAGCTCCTTACCCATCATCGCCCGGACCAAGTCCAACTGTTGTCTAGAATTTAGCTCACAGGTGTGTCACGGTTGTTAAAATGCGATTACATAATGTTTATAATTATTCAAGCAATAAAAATACTGTTACAAAAGGGTGCCTATTTAGGTGTCAAGGTGATGTGTATTAGATTGCACACGGCTCCCTATTTTTCAGGGGGCCTTTAATCCTTCGCGGGGGGGAGTCAGCCCATGGCCAATGAGTATCTCTGAGAAATGAGAGGGTCAGGTACCTTTCATCGTATTTCGCAGATAGCCAACATCTTTTCATGTTACCCCACGGCTAAAGCGTATTAGGACATAGCACGGAAGGATACTCAAGTCAATTTTTGTAGTGCAGTGCCAGAGAAGTGGCTGCGATTAATGGGGGCTCTCGCTGAATTATTGGAAGTCAGCAGAAGTGCAGTGCTACTTCAGGGTTTGCAGGCGGTGGGAGTGCCACTTAAATCTTCCCAGGTCTAAGACATTTCAGAATTGAACGTTAAGTTCATAGTAACTGAGCACTAACACATTGTACCTCAGTCACGTCCTCGAGGACGACACGATGCAGGGAAATGGAGAGATGACGAGGCAGTGGGACACAGAGAAAAACAGCATGAGAAAGAAAGAGAGAGACAAAGTCAGAGAAAGCTGGAGAGAAGGGGAGAGAGCAGCAGGGAGATGCAGAGAGAGAGATATCGAAGAGAGAGAAAGAGCGATGGAGACACAGGGGAGGAGCGTGGAAAGAGAGACATAGAGGGACAGACCTACAAAGCCAGAGAGACATGGAGAGACAAGAAAAATAGAAATAAAAGTACAGTGAGCTAGAGAGAGACAGAAACAGGGAGAGATGAAGGGTAGTGAGGATAAGCGAGAGACAGACAAGTCAAGACAGTGACAGACGGAGAGACATGGAAAGGGAGCAAAGATAAGGAAAAGGAAAGACATGGAAAGACAGAAACGACCGGACAGCAAGAGACAGGGGGAGAAGGAGAAAGACCAGGAAAGGCAGAGAAAGTAAAGGGGAGACAAAGTGAGGGAGAGAAAGAGAGAACAAATGAGAAAACTATGTCCATCTTCTGGTCTATAATAATCTGTCTATAATTGTCTCTATCGTCATATGTCTAACCTTTCTGTCTGCCTGTCTCTCTATCTGTCCATTTATCTTTTTATCAACCCATTGCAATCTATCTACTAATATCTTTCTACTGACATCTGTCTATGTCCATCTATGTCGATCTGTCTATCTTTACCCATCTATCTGCCACTGTCTATGTCCATTTAGGTCCATCTTTGTCTGTCTTTTTATATCCATATCTGTCTATGTCCATTTGTCTATGCTCCCCTGTTTGTGTCTGTCTAAGTATGTCTATCTTTGTCTGTGTCTCTGTCTATCCATTCCCAACCATAGTATCTATCTATCTATCTATCTATCTATCTATCTATCTATCTATCTATCTATCTATCTATCTATCTATCTATCTATCTATCTATCTATCTATCTATCTATCTATCTATCTATCTATCTATTTATCGGAAAGTAGGATCTATTTCTATGGTTACCCCCACTTTTTGCCTGGCGTTAAGCTGTATTTTGACTAGTCTGACTGGGATCCTGCTAATCAGGACCCCAGTCTATCTGCTTTCACCCTAAATTGTTGTGTTGAGTACTTAGGTACACTCTAGATTGGATACTGGGGTACCCTGACCAGTCCATAGTATATGGTACTAGAGTACCCAAGGCTTAGGTATCCCAGAGGTCACCCATAGGCTGAAGCATGCATTATGCCAACCATGGGAGACCATGCAAAATGGAACTAAAGTCCTGCCCTTGCAGCTTGTGTAAGTTGGTGCATGCACCACTTATTAAAGATATAGGTTCACTAGATCTAAGGGTCGCTTCACTTAAAACCTATAGGTCACCCCTATAACAGGCCTTTGCAATCCTAAAGGCAGGGTGCTTGGTTCTAAGTGAGAGGGTGCTCCTACATGAGCAGGACACCCCTGCAGCCAATGGAGTCCATTCTCCCGGGTTATCAGTGAATCAGCCATATAGACTATATAGAGCGGTGTGCGACCTCATTCGGACATACTATTTATACAGGCTCCCTTGAGCCGGTGGAGGTGACGACCTCGAGATAACGCATCCGCGCGCCTTAAGAGGTATCTGGACCTACGAATATTTTCGGCAGCCCTTGCAGCAACCCCGTGCACACGCCTAATCCCTGCTGATGAGCGTTAATGAACGCGAAACACTTGTCCAGGGATGGCAAGCACACCAAGTGAATACCTTGAAGACTAAAGACCCGGGTAGAAGCGCACCCGCTGATACCAACTACATCGACCATCATGCTCCGGGGTCACACGCTGATGGGACGAGCGGTGTGCGACCTCATTCGGACATACTATATAGAGACGTACCGCAGGATTACGCAATGACCATCTCGAAAATGGCAGCAATGAATCCATATCATGTTTGGAATCAAACATGTTCGAATCATACCCAAACACCATAAACGGAGTGGGAGTTATGATTCCAAGCTCTGGAAGAGCCCACCGGTAGGCTCTCAGTGTTCCTGGTACCAGTCTTCCAGACCCAGACAGCATAAAATGATTGCTGCCAATCTGAGACACATTTCTGTCCTCATGCTGCTGAACCAAGCTAGAGCAGAGGAAGGTGGAACAATAGGCGTCCTGTCACATGGAGGTGTGACCACCTCCCAGACAGGATTTAGTGTATTGGGACCAGGTGGGTGCACTTGCCAGTGCCAGAAAGACTGCATGAGGGGCACACTTGGGATCCCTGTGCATAGTCCAGTTCAAACCAGTTCTCTGTTGCGAAACTGGACAAAGGATATGGGAGTAACCTCCCCCCCTGTCCAGACCCTCCCCTGGGAGGCTCCCCTGAATCTTTCCAACCCTTTCCCTAGGGTACTAAAGTGGCTTACCTGGATGTAGGTCCCTAGATTCATTGTGGGATAAGATTCAGATCAGACACCACTGCACTTCTACCGTCTGGGCACTCTGGACTTCGCTGGACTTCGTTTGGGCCTGACTTAGTCTCCCTTCCAGTCTGCTGCATCTTCTGTGCCTGTGCATCATACAGGAACCTTCCAAGGCCTGTGAAGCATCAAAGACCACTGAAGTAATCTCCATTGGAGTGAAGGAGTCACTCCCCTGCATTTGCAGCCACCACAACTAAGTCGACCGGTCTGCAGATCCTGAGCTCCTCTGGTCTCCGTGGGCTCTGCAACACAGGTGGTGGTTTTCCACATCTCCCGAGGCCTACTCCACCCTCTCACCACGTTTGAGGCCAGTATCCCTTGTGGGTGTTGCAATAACCGAACACCTGTGCACCGGTTCCAACTTGCAGTTGCTTAGGCTAGTTGGCTTCTTTGCAAGAAGATCTTCGGGCTCCAGGTAGCCCCAACCTTGAGCACCTCCAGTGAACAGAATCTTCAGCCACACCGCATCATGTGTATCGTGGCCTGCATCTTTTGGTCAGCTGCTTGAGGTCCTCTCACGACCCCAGTGCCTCTGGCCTGTGGGTCCACTTGAGGGTCACACTTGTTTCTCTTCAGCTCCCCTGATTGCTCGTGGCCTGCCCTGCCTCCCCTGCCTTTGGTGAGTCCCCTGGACCTTGCTGGTCCGGACGTTGCTCCTTCTTTGATTCCTGCATAGCTTGCCTTTGCCAAGGTTTGTTGGTGCTCCCGCCGGACATCGACCCCTAACACTCAACATCCTTTGCGGGACAGCTCATACCCAGGTCCTGGTCTTCCTCAGCTTCGCCTGGTCCTCATATTTGCAGAGTCAACATCATCGTCATCTCCCCCTGAAGCACCGACATCAGAGGGCATTTGTCTTCCAAGTCTCCTGGTCACTCCTTAGTGGCATAGACTCTGTCCCCTCTGCTTTCAGGTACTCCTCTTCAAGAATCCATGTTTGGATTCCCACAGACACTTTCTCCTCTTCCAGCAGCTGCACTTTCCTGAAGTCCTCCATTGGGTTAAACAGCAGTTTCCGACATCACTTCACACATATGCACCAGTCTTCCCTGGTGTAGGTAACATTGGTACTAGGGTATTCACGGTGGGGTGGCTCTCCAAACTTCTGTCTTCCAAAGGGTTTCTTCAGGGTCCACGGGGAAGGGTCCTTGTTAATCTTTAAAAATCTAACCGTGACTTGCACATAGAGTTGTACGGAGCACGCGGTTGTGTTTCCACACTGCACTCGCTCTCCGAGGGATCCCCATCTACTCTCCTTGGGTGGTACCTTTAGGTCCCAGCACTTCTACGTCCGCTCGATACTGTCTTGACTCGAGTCACAGTTCTTATACCACTTTCTTAGTGTATGGTTTGGTCTCCCCCTAAGGCCACTGTGTATTTAGTGCTATTTACTGTCTTTCTTTGCTAAAGTATTGTGTGCTTTGTGTTTATCTCCATAATGGAGATATTGGTACACACTACAGAGTATTATATAGTAAATACATATTTTTATAAATACTTGGTGGGGATTTTTTTCACTAAATCTATACAATAAGATTGCATTCTGCTAAAATGAGCAGCTTTACACTTCTTCTGGACTGAGCCTGAAGGCTGTTCTCCACAGCTACCACTTAGGTTGTCTAAGGCCTCTTAAATCACCATAGGGTTGTCTGGACTGGTGCAAGGTGCCCACTTACATTAGTGGATATCATATACCAGGCCAGCTTCTCAATCTATCTATCTATCTATCTATCTATCTCGGGAAACAAGTGTGTATGGGGCACACTCTTTTCATGTATCTGCTGGGACAGTGTCAACTCCCCTGGCACAATCTAATTCTCATCTCCTTAATATAGTTTAGCTATTCCTCCAGAGATTTTCTGTCTCTGTGTACATTTCCATGCAAAGAAAGAGTGTGCAGAAGAACCAGAAAGGGCAGAAATGTGCCTGGGGCTCGGCAAGAAAAGCAGCTGTTACTAAATCAACATACTTTAGGTACTGGTTTAATATAAGTGCTTCTCAGCTGAGTTTGAAGCTAGGTTGGGTAGTGAGTACCCGCACACTGACACCTTTCATGGAAGCCACACATCTAGATCCACTCAGCCCCCACTGGATTCTCTCTCTCTGCGCTCTCAGGGTCAACAGGTCCGAGGAGCATGGTCAAGACTGTTTTGCATATGACTGGGTCCAAACTGAGGTTGCCTGGTGAGCAAAAGAGCAATGTGTTTAGATGCTACCTCGAGCAATTGCCTGCAGTTAGACAAATTGTAAGCATTCCTCCCATCACCTTTTGTGTGCTTCCTATACCTGGGCTCTATGCTCACTGTGTCACTGGAACCTAGCTGTATCTGGCTGTAATGTCCATAACTAGGGAGAAACCAGTCCTGGGTTGCTTATGTTCCGGTTCTGCAGAACCTGGCCTGGCAGTTTGGGCTGAACTATTCCCATGACGAACAGGGCCAAGGCTTATTTACATATGGCATAGTCCCAACTGAGGTGACATAGTGAGCAAAAGAAGGGTGGGTTAGGATGCTACTCCGATCGATTGCCAGTAGTTAGACAAATTGCAAGCAGATTCCCATCACTTTTTGTGTGTGTCATGCTCTTGCTCTCAGGGGCTACCACGATGAGCCAGAGGTAGAACAATATCTGACATCTTTTTGTTTTTAGAGTTTTATATAGCGCAGACTTGACCCAAAGGTATCAGAGGGCTTTACATGAGCACCAGTTGCGTTATAGACAGACACATTAAATTTGTTAGGCATAGGGAGATTATGTGGTTTACACAGAATCACAGGATGTTGAGCCTCCCTGCCGAGACTCGCACCATGTTCCCCTGCTTCAAGGTCAACCAATCTAGCTGTTAGGCCACATCCTCTCCACATCATGAAGAGAAAGGTGTATATCAGGAACACTGAGCACTTAAATATGTCAGTTTGCTTTTATAGCAGTCTGGAATGCTGAGAATAAATAAATGGAGCACGTGCCATTTGATGTTTGAATTTCTCATTAGTGAATTTGGCACTCTAGATATACACCCTGTAAAGTGTAATGTCAGCCAAGATGGACTTTTCACCAAATAATATAAATAAACAATTGAATAAACATGATGGCACACATACATAAAGGAAAAAGAATTTAAATATTTAGCAAATACTTTGTAAATTATAGTTTTTTGGGGCTTAACATCTTTGTACAAATGTGTTATTGTTTGGTGATTTGAGAAAATAGCACTAATTCAATACAAGTTTATATATTTTTGAAAAAATATTAAAAAATAAAAACAAATGATGAATTTTATGTTAAACATGAAAATGTAATATATGTATGTCAATTTACCTGGGCTAAAATCATAAAATATTTAAATATGTCCATCACCTGCACAAATATACAAAATTGACACATTGCACTCCCAAGTTGCAGATAAATGCAATTACAATACAATTAAGAATGTGAAGTGTACACATTACATCTGGAAACCATGTTCAAAAGGTAGGTCAGTAAGAAGTAGAGGCCGAACCATGACACCATTGACCCTTACCACTACAATTACAATTTGAACTGTTGCCCGACATAAGATTTCAGATTGTTGGGGGTTTGGCTTGGACATTCTGCATGTAGGACATGCTGTAGTGGCGCTCCGGTCACAGACACCACTTTCTTGTAGGATCCTGACAGCAGCTGGCCAGAATCCCTTGTAGTCTCCATGTGGAGTATCCCATCAGTGGTGGGACAATGTGGGGGGAATTCTTTCTGCTACATGAGCTAAATGGAGACTCGGAGGCAGCCTGCCCCTGCTGAGCTACATGTTGTCTGACCCCAAAATGCTGTCTGATGACTGCCCAGGATGGCCTACAGGCATGCACACTCTGAAGTGAAGGATCTCCTTGCTGGCCCCAACAGAGACCTTATCTGGCTACTCATACAGCCAACATGTAGAGAAAGAGGTGATGAAGTGCAAGCAGGCGGGGCCTATACTGAAGTTTGGCTCTAAAGAAGATCCTTTGGGAGGGAAAAACCCTTGCTCCCAAAGCTGGAACAATGTAACTCCTCCTCCCCCTGTGACGCTAGGATGGGCGGGGGTCCCCAATTTCGAGTTCGCTACTGGTTTTCCCAGGATTCATTATCCACCATTCCATTCTGGGCAGGTGTCCTCTTCACCACCATTTCCAAGAGGCCAAGGGTAACCAGCTGAGATGCCTACCCATGACATCAACAGCAGTTGGAGTGGACATAGGCACATAACTCCTTCCCCTAACTACATCTGACTTTACATCCTGTCTGTGACAGACCTAGTGTCAGCATGGAGAGCCCCCTTGCAGGCTCTGTACGGAGTACCGGAGACTGACTGTGTGCGCTCCAACTGCCACATTGCTAAAAGAATGGGCAATGCCGCAATGGGTGAAAGATAAGAACAGAAAGCTGGCTCTGGATCTACCACAGAACTCTGAGGAGGTGTGGACTGCATAATGATCTTCAGAGACTACCATGACAGAAAGGCCATTGAGTGGCCCTGGAGTTCAAGAACGTGATCTAAAGACAAAATGTCCTCACTTTTCTCAATCTCTAAAATCCTAGGGGAATGCGCTGAAGATGTGGAGGGAAGCTCACAAGGAAACAATCTATGCTTTGTGACATTCACAGAATGAGTAGACGGCCTCAGCCCAGAGAAATTCCTTGAATACTGGATTACTTTGTGAATGAGTGCGGATCAACCCTAGGTTTTATCCTGGGGCAGGCACACAGGGTACCGACACAGATGCCGCCACCAGGAGCTCCCATCCACCCTCTCTTCACCAGAATCCTAAACTATAGGGATCAGAAAGCAGTCCTCAGAATGTCACGGAGGCACTAATAGACCAATTGTCGAAGATTATGATATCCCCAGACTATACTCGCCTCATACAAAAACAAAGTAAAACAAAGTTCAAGTTAAAAGGGCGATCAACATTAAATACATTATTCTTTTCCCCAAGAATTATCTTTGACGCTCCTGAAGAAGCCTGGGATGAGTAGTAAAGAAGAAGGACCTGAAGACACCCTCAGCTTTGCATAAATGGAACACCCCCACAGGAGTGGGTGAGGATGCAGGAGTCAAACATTGGTGCTTTAAACAAAGACGAAAATCAGGGAAAAATTGGAGGTATCAAATGGACTTGCTGCAGTCCTCAGACACAGATGAGGAGCTACTGCAATGAGGAGCGCTAGCGGTGATGGATTAGGTGCTTGGGCCTATTGGAATGAAGGTGGCACATTTGAGTGACCCTTACGAAAAGGACTAAAGAGGTCCACCTGCCTGCATGATCATGCACCATGCTGCATTAATAGGTCTCAGCGCATTGTCATAACAATTTTGCTGGACGTGCACAACTGCCATCTGTGTTTTTATTGCTGTAATCAGACTCCTCTTCGTCAGATTCATTTGTGTCTTCTATTGCTGTGAATGCTCCTGCTTCCACCAGGCACACACCATCAGTCGTCAGTGCACGCTTCCACCAGGCACACACACCACCAGCCGTCAGTAACCGCTTCCACCAGGCACACACACTACCAGTCGTCAGTGCACGCTTCCACCAGGCACACACACCAACAGCCATTAGTGCACGCTTTCACCCGGCACACACACCACCAGCCGTCAGTGTACGCTTGCACCAGGCACACTTCCACCAGGCATACACACCACCAGCCGCCAGTAAATGCTTTCACCAGGCACACACACCACCAGCCATCAGTGCATGCTTTTCCACCAGGCACACACACCACCAGCCATCAGTGCACGCTTTTCCACCAGGCACACACACCACCAGCCGTCAGTGCATGCTTTTCCACCGGGCACACACACCACCAGCCGTAAGTGCACGCTTCCCCACCAGGCACACACACCACCAGCCGTCAGTGCATGCTTTTCCAACAGGCACACACACCACCAGCCATCAGTGCACGCTTCCACCAGGCACACACACCACCAGCCATCAGTGCACGCTTTTCCACCAGGCACATACACCACCAGCCGTCAGTGCATGCTTTTCCACCGGGCACACACACCACCAGCCGTCAGTGCATGCTTTTCCAACAGGCACACACACCACCAGCCATCAGTGCACGCTTCCACCAGTCACACACACCACCTGCCATCAGGGCAAGCTTCCACCAGGCACACACACCACCAGGTGTCAGTGCAGTCTTCCACCAGTCGCACACACCACCAGCCATCAGTGCATGCTTCCACCAGGCACACACACCACCAGATGTCAGTGCAGTCTTCCACCAGGCACACACACTACCAGCCGTCAGGTCACGCTTTCACCAGGCACACACACCGCCAGCCGTCAGTGCACGCTTTCACCGGGCACACACAACACCAGCAGTCAGCGCACGCTTCCGCCGGGCACACACACCACCAGCCGTCAGTGCACGCTTTCATCGGGCAAACACACCACCAGCCGTCAGTGCATGCTTTCACCGGGCACACACACCACCAGCCGTCAGTGCAGTAGGTAGGCTCCTCTCAGAGTTTCTTGGTAAATATGTGTTCGATGCCTGAGAGGGAGTGGGTAGAGTTTCCTTAAACCATGCTGAGTATGCAGGTGCAGTGCATGAACTCCTGTGTGAGTGAGTCATCGTGCCTGGGGCTCACTCACTCCACGCTTGTAAATTGTGCCTGCACCAGGCTTTTTCTCATTCGCAAAGTTCAGCGCATGGGCAGCCCCCACACCCCCGGGAATGAGTGCTTTCTACAACCAGAATGGAAACAACATTCAGAGCAATGAAAACAAGTTCATTTGATGCAAAGAACTGTTAACAAAAACCATGTCCAGCTATTGTAGATCTGGCAACTTAAACAAAACAGCAACAAAAAACAAACGAGCATTGGCATAGCCAATAGGTTTCGCTTTTTGGACCCTATAAGTATTTAGTTATACAGCAGAATATCCTTGGTGCAACAACACCAACTGTTGCATGGCTAAACACTTATAAGGTCCCAAATGCGAGACCTATTGGCTATGCCAATGCTTGTTTTAGATATGGCTCTGGGGGATGGTGTCCCCAGGGCCTTACAAGGCTCAGGGAAGGGGGCTGCGTGGCCCCCTTCCCCTTTAATTTTAACAGTGGCCCTGGTGGATGGGGTCCCCAGAAACTAAGGAGGCTCGGGAGGGGGGCCATGTGTCCTCCTCCCCTTTAAAATATATATGGCCCTGGGGATTGGGTCCTGAGGGCCATCCCTCACACATGGGGGCCGATTCAGATCCTGGAAAAACGCTGTACAAATCGTGGTATGGAGCGTTTTCCCCATACAACTCGTACTTGTAAGGAGGCCCCTACAACCTAGGAAGTACGATCCGTACAAATAGACGCACTCCATACAAATTGTAAAAAAGACCATACAACTCATGTATACAAGCAATTCCGATTCGGATTGCTCTGTACATGACGTTCCCATGTATTCCCGGCAGCAGTTTACAACCCGACAAGTACGATTCGTACAAACGGCACTCCGTACGGCTCTTTTTTTACAAGAGCCAAAAAGAGCCGGAAAAACCTTGTACGCCCCGAAAACAGTACAAGACAGACCCCCTCATGTACGCGTCGTACACCCCATGAATACAGGGGTACGATGCGTATGTACGGTGCGTACGGATGACATGGAAAGTGGGGTACGGTGCGTACATACGCGATGAAGGGGTACTGGTCGTGTACGCACCGTACAAGCACCGTACCCCAAAATCGCGTATGTACGTACCGTACCCCAAAATCGCGTATGTACCCCAAAATCACATATGTACGCACCGTACCCCAAAAGCGCGTATGTACCCCAAAATCGCGTATGTACGCACCGTACCCCAAAAACGCGTACGTACCCCAAAATTGCATATGTACGCACCGTACCCCAAAAGTGCGTACGTACCCCAAAATCGCGTATGTACGCACCGTACCCCAAAATCGTGTATGTACGCACTATACCCCAAAATCGCATACGTGCGGTGCGTACATGCGCGATGTTGGGGTACCCACCATACACACACCTCGCATGTGGGGGGACCCCTGTACGCCTCATACCCCTATACGACCCGTACCCCGGTATGAGTCATACCCCCAGATCGAGTCATACCAGGGTACGAGGCGTATAGGGGTTCGCTTCGTTGCCCGGTACGAGTCATTCCCCATATACAGGCCATTTTCCATACAAATCGTATGCTGACAACCCGGTACGAATCGTACTTGACGGGTTGGACAGCCTTTTTACAAATTGTATGGTCTTTTTTACAAGTCTGTGTCGTACAGCTTTTCCCGATCCGATTTGTAAGGATCGGGCCGATTTGTATGTATTTTTCCAGTACGAATGGTACTACACGGGTTGGAAGGGACTTTTACCATTTGTATGGAAAAAAGTACAAATCCTATTTGTATGGAAAATAAAAATCCAGGATCAGAATCGGCCCCATGGTGTCGCATGGGCAAGTAATATTTAAGTGAGATTTACAAAACACTATATGGCCACCATGAATGGCCCTGCGCTGAGCAGTAAATCTGGAGAAACGCATGGCAACACAATTCGCTGTTTTGCGTTACTCCACACACCCTAATATTCATTGCTACTTAATTTCACATACATCTGTATGGGTGAACACCCTAAATATCGATTCCAAAATATCGAATGGACAGAATATCGAATCAAAAATATAGAATGGACAGAATATCGAATTATCAAAATATAGATAGGACAGAATATCGAAATTGGGGTAAGCAATATCGAATTCCACAATATCGAATTTTATAATATAGATTCCCATAATATCGAAAAAATTTTGTGTTATGTATGGTAGTATATGTGTTAAAATTATATATTATTTTTCTCATTTCAGGAGTTGGGGGTGCGGGTGGACCCAGAAGGGAGATATGTCTTATTGTGGGGGAGGCTTGGGCAGGTCACTGTGCTCTTTGTGAATTGTTACGCGCCAAATGTTGATACGCCTGCTTTTTTTCTTACACTCTGGGGTTATGTCATTGCTGTAGAGGCCTCGCACATTGTCTGGGGGGGTGACTTCAATTTAGCAATGCGGGCAGTGGAGGATAGGTCGGAAGGGAGTTCTCAGTACAATGTACAAGCAAGAGATGTGTTGCGGGGCATTGTGGAAGAGGCAGGCCTGGTAGATAGCTGGAGATATGCTCACCCGGGGGATAGAGAAGGTACGCACTTCACGGCGCAGGCTCGCTCCTGGGCGAGGCTGGACTATGTGTTTCTGTCCAGGGGACTTGTAGTAGGGTTACATGAGGTGGTACATCTCCCCAGAACGTATTCTGACCATTGCCCGGTTAAGGTTATGCTGTCGGTGCCGGGACTTCACAGACCGCGGCCACCCTGGAGGCTCTTTCCTTCTGCCCTATTAGATCCCATCTTCAAGACGGAGCTTGGGGAGGAAGTGGAAGCGTTTTTTCCAAGGAATAGGGGATCTGTATATAGTGTGGAGGTGATATGGGAGGCGTTTAAGGTGACGATCCGGGGTGTCACTATCTCCAAGAGCTGTGGTGTGCTTAAGACCATTGTTCGTACTCTTGCAGGGTTGGAGGCTGCCTTAAAACTACTGGAACGTAGGATGCAGGCTGGCTCTGATCCCGAACTTATGCGTCAGTTTAGGGACAAACTGTCCGAGTATGAGGAGGAAGCGGCCAGGGAGGTAAAGCACAGGGGGAAATACTGGACGCGAGGAGGTACTGCGAGGGTGAGAGGCCTGGGAAGGTACTTGCCGTGCTCACGAGACACCAGAGGTATAGTGCAGATGTGTTGCAATTGGTCTTGCCGGATGGTACACATTGTCGGGACACGAGGGAGATTCAGGAGACGTTTGTGCAACACTACACGCAGTTATACACTACACAGCAAGCGGAGGAAGTGAGATATGGGGGATTTCTGGATGATCTGGCGCTGTGCTGGCTATCGGACGATCATAGGGCGTTCCTTGGTAGGCCCCTTGAGGTAGAGGAGATCAGAAGCGCCATCATGTCCCTGAATAATGGAAAAGCTACGGGGTTGGATGGGCTCCCTGCTGAGTTTTACAAATGTTATGTGGATATTATGGCTCCGGTGCTCAGGGAGATCTTTGAGGAGTCCCTTGAGGTGGGGAAGCTACCAGGGTCCATGAGGAAGGTGGCTATCACCTCATTACTTAAACCGGGCAAGGATCCCCGGGACGTGGGGTCCTACCGGCCTCTCTCATTGCTTAACTGCGACGTCAAGATATTGGCGAAAGTTTTGGCGACACGGCTCTCAGAGCTTATGCCCGTCATCGTATTGCCGGATCAGTCCGGTTTTGTGCCTGGGCGGGCGACTTCACATAATCTTCGAACGTTGTTCTCCCTGATCCCGACGATAGCTCCGGACCTCCCTGTGGCCGCCGTTTTCCTGGACGCTACGAAAGCGTTTGATTCAGTGGAATGGGGTTACTTGATAGATGTTTTATGTAGAATGGGGTTTCCTCGGATCTTTATTTCATGGATCAAACTGTTGTACACTGAGCCGGTGGCGAGGGTGGTCGTGAATGGTGTGCTCTCCCCCCAATTCCCAATCACGAGGGGGACCAGGCAGGGCTGTCCTCTCTCTCCCCTTCTATTTGCTATTGCCATAGAGCCTCTTGCATGCAGAATTCGCCAATTACATACACAAAGTGCGTTTAATTGTTTTCAGCGCCAAATAGGGATTTCTTTATATGCGGATGATGTTACGTCATATGTGAGAGATCCGCAGGCGAATCTCAATGCGCTACTACGAGAGCTTGTTGCCTTTGGAGGTATTTCTGGAGTACATATTAATTGGCAAAAATCTCAATTTTTCCCGCTCACCGCAGCGGTTCGCCGATTTCCGCTGGACTACCCTCTGGAGTGGTGTGATTCGGATCTACGTTATTTGGGAATTATGGTGTCTTTGGACAGGGAGGAAACTATTAGGCTTAATTATGGCACCGCTATTACTAAAATGGCGGATAACATCACCAGATGGATGTCTTTGCCTCTGTCTATGGCGGGTAGAGCGTCACTAATAAAAATGGTGATCCTGCCCCGCTTCCTGTACTTATTTCAGAATATTCCCTATCACCCGGGGGCGTATTTTTTTAAAGGTCTCCGTTCGGAGCTGATTCGTCTGTTCTGGGGGAGCAAACAACCGAGATTGGCATGGTCTACCTTAACGCTGCCCTATGATAGAGGTGGCTTTAACGTCCCTGATTTTGAAATGTATTATTTGAGCGCTCAAGCGCATTATGCATATCACTGGATGCGTCCCACGCCATTTATGCCTCAGATAGCTGCTGAACAGTGGGTTGCACATCCTCTGCCATTGGAGGGCATGGTGATGGGAAATGTCGGTGATGTGGATACGCACCAGACTACGGTGACTTGCACGGTCGATGCTTGGAAGCGTGTTGCGAAGGTATTAGATCTCGCATTCCTCTACTCGCCTGCGCTACCCCTAGCTTATCATCCTGCCCTGTCCTTGTTACAGGAGACGGGGTTTCAGCGCATGTGCAAGCGTCTTGGGATGCTCACATGGGGGGATCTGTTCCGCGAGGGCAGTTTTCGTACCTGTGAACAGTTTTTTGGGGGAATGGAGTCTTCTCCTTTAGATATGTGTTATTATATTCGGTTACGGCAGGGCCTGCGGATGCTGCTGCCTGAATTCCCCAAGGAACCGGGAGTGACTTTACCGCTTCACGTGATGTTAATCTCCGACGGACGTCACCTGGTCTCTAAATTATATGGCGCCATCAGGAAACAGCGAGATGCACCGGCTAGTCGTGTGCGCGAACAATGGAACGTCGAGCTCGGCATCACCATATCTGATGAGCAATGGGCCTACTGTTGTGGCGTGACTGCCAATATCTCGTCTAGCTGCCGTCTAAAAATCATACACTATAAATTCATGCAAAGATTCTACTATACCCCGGCTAGGAAATTCAGATTCCGATTAGCGGAGGACGATAGATGTGCTCGCTGCCGGGCGGCGGGGGCCGATTTCCTCCACTTGGCATGGGAATGTGGGGCCATTCATGAATATTGGGTACAGGTCCATGACGCCCTACAGGTCATGACTGAAGATGCTGTGTTGTTTGACCCCGTAGTGATGCTTTTGGGGTATACTAAGGAGGTGCCGGCACTTTATCGTAGATTTGTGGACGTGGTTCTACTGCTGGCAAAACGGCGGGTGGCCTGCTGTTGGGGTCGGGGCAGGGTGCCACAGGTCAAGGACTGGCTGGGAGATGTCATTTATTGTCAGGACCAATACAATGTGTATGCTGAAATGATGCCTGTGCGCTGTAGGCCTAAGGACTTTTGGAGCCCGTTGCAGGTATACTTACTGACCAGGGTTGTGCAGGATTCTGAATCGGAGAGTGAAGATCGGGCTGGGATTGGTTAGGAGCGCGTCGCTTACTGGAAAACCAGCTATACCTATCGGATGACATGCATTACAACGGATAGGGCTGTTTCTATGCCCTGCTAATATGAAGCTTGAGTGGGTCATGCTGTATAGTCACTGGGGGTATGGTGATTGGCCGCTGAGTGCTTTTTTGGGGGTGCTGGGGGTACCTCAGCCGAGCAAGTTTCGAACTGTGGGTGGACATTAACTACGTGGGTACTAGTGGCCTGTATTGACGTGTGCATACCTTAGCTCCGCATTACTGTGGTTCCTAACTGTTCTATGCTGATGTGTTGTACACTGCTTGCTTGCAGACTATCTGTTCTTGCGTTTGCCTATATTGGACTGTGCCCAGGCATGGAAACAAGACTTTTAACATCTGCTGCTGTACTGTATTGTCCCTGTAACTACGCCTGATTTGTGTATGCACCACTGATGTCACCTGCTTTTTCTTCCAATAAAGGTTTAAAAAAAAAAAAAAAAAAAAAAAAAATTATATATTATTTTTCTAATGTATGTTGAATTTTTTTTAAGTAATGATTGTTATGTAATTTAATTTTTGCGTAATTTAATTTCGTGGTGGGTTTATAGGGGATAGGGTGGGAAGTAATTTAATTATATTAAATTAAATTTTAATTTTAATTTATATGTATTGATCATTGATTGATTGATAATTAATTATTAATTGGTAATTACATTTTATAAATTGGTAATTAATTTGTATTAATTGATTGATAATTCTGTTAATTGTATTTTTTATTATTAGGAGCGGGTTGTGGGTTTATAGGGGAATAGGGTGGGAAGTAATTTACTTATAGTAAATTAAATATTACATTTTATTGATATGTATTGATAATTAATTAATTGATAATTAATCATTAATTGGCAATTAATTTTTATTAATTGGTAATTCATTTTTATAAATTGGTAAATAATTTGTATTAATTGATTAGTTGATAATTATGTTAATTGTATTTTTTATTATTAGGAGCGGGTTGTGGATTTATAGGGGAATTGGGTGGGAAGTAATTTAATTGTAATAAAGTTAATATTTATTTTTATTGATATGTATTGATAATTAATTGGTAATTAATTAAATACTGTAATTAATTTATTAATTGGTAATATTTTTTTAATTAGTAATTCATTGTTATTAATTGGCCATATTTTTAATTTTTTTTATTGTATTGATAATTAATTTAATCTTATTTTAATATTAAATCATTTCTTTCCCTACTGTTGCACTCTCTGGAGTGGTTATCGTAATTTTTACCCCTACGCTATCCAACGTTTTCCCTACTGTTGCACTCTCTGGACTGGGAATAGTAATTTTTACCCCTACGCTATCCAACACTTTCCCTACTGTTGCACTCTCTGGAGTGGGAATAGTAATTTTTACCCCAGCGCTATCCAACGCTTTCCCTACTGTTGTACTTACTGCAGTGGGAATAGTAATTTCTACCCCTACACTATCCAACGCTTTCCCTACTGTTGCACTCTCTGGAGTGGGAATAGTAATTTTTACCTCTACGCTATCCAACGCTTTCCCTACTGTTGCACTCTCTGGAGTGGGAATAGTAATTTTTGCCCCTACGCTATCAAACGCTTTCCCTACTGTTGCACTCACTGGAGTGGGAATAGTAATTTTTACCCCTACGCTATACAACGCTTTCCCTACTGTTGCACTCACTGGAGTAGGAATAGTAATTTTTACCCCTACGCTATCCAACGCTTTCCCTACTGTTACACGCTTTCCCTACTGTTGCACTCTCTGGAGTGGGAATAGTAAATTTTACCCCTACGCTATCCAAAGTTTTCCCTACTGTTGCACTCTCTGGAGTGGGAATAGTAATTTTTACCCTCCCGCTATCCAATGCTTTCCCTAGTGTTGCACTCTTTGGAGTGGAATAGTAATTTTTACCCCTACGCTATCCAATGTTTTCCCTACTGTTGCACTCTCTGGAGTGGGAATAGTAATATTTACCACTACGCTATCCAACGTTTTCACTACTGTTGCCCTTATTATTAATTACCATAAATTGTTTTATTTGAATTAATGTAATTATTATATTTTATTATTTTTTTATTTATAAAATATGTTTATTTATATATTTATGTCAAAATATTGTTATTCTGAATATTTTATAATTAAGATTAATAATTATTTTATAATATTATTAAGTAAGTTTATATTAAAAAAATGTTTTACATTTCATTTATTATTTTTACATTTTAAGCTTTTTTACATTCTTTTAATTATGTTTTATTTAATTATGTTCATTATTTAATTACATTTCTAGTATTTTTAATACATTTAAAAAATTCAATATTTTAGTTAACTATATTTTACCATTCTATATTTTAGTACTTACCTTTTTGTATATAGGCATTCTACATTCTGTCCCTCGATATTTTGGCGTCGATATTTTGATAATTCGATATTTTGTCCCTCGATATTTGGATACTGATCCATCTGTGTGCTACACCACTGTAGCCTCTCCATTATATGTTATTCCACTCTGCGCCACTACCCTCTACACCTCTCTATTACACAAAACTCCACTCCACTCTACGCCACTCAACTCTATGCCATTACACTGTAAGCATTGCCACTGTATGCAACTACACTACGCTTGTATACTGTACGCACTTCTACTCTACACCACTCCAGACTATACCACTCCACTGGACGCTACTCCACTATATGCAATACCACTCTACACCATTCTACTGTATGCCACTTCGCTCTACTTTATTCTACTGTATGCCACTCCACTCTAGATCCCTCCACTGTACAATATTCCACTGTATGCCATTCCATTGTATGCTACTCCACTCTACGCCACTCCAGTGTATGGCACTCCACTCTACACCACTTCATTCTATGATATTTGATTAAACTCCACTCCACTGTATGCTATTACACTCTATCCCACTCCACCATCTGCCACTTCAGTCTGCACCACTCCATTATACGCCACTCCACTGTATCCTACTCCACTATACACTATTACACTGTGCGCCACTCCACTGTACAATACACTGCTCTATGCTACTTCACTTTACGCTATTACACTGTACTCAACTCCACTGTACGCCAGTCCACTGTACGCTATTACACTGAAGGCAACTCCACTCTACGCCTCTTCAGTGTGCTCCTCTCCGCTGCATACCAATCTGCTATACGCTACTCCAGTATATGCTATTCCACTCTATGACATTCCACTGTATGTCACTCCACTCTATGCTACTCCACCCTATGCTACTCCACCCTATGCCACTCCACACTACCCCACTCCATTCTACGCCACTCCACTCTACCCCACTCCAATCTACGCTACTCCATTGGACAGCACTACAGTTTACTCTACTCCTTTGTATGCTAGTATACTATACCCCATTTGATTGTACGCCACTCCAGTCTACACCACTTCACAGTAAGCTACTCCACTATACGCTACTCCAGTTTACTCCACTCTACTGTACACAACCCTATGCTATTCCACTGTATGTCACTCCACTATATGCTACTTCACTGAACGCCACTCCAGTGTACTCCGCTCCATTCTACACTATTTCCTTGGATACCACTTCACTCTATGCCACTCCACTATATGCTATTTCACTCTACCCCACTCCTCTGTACATCACTCCAGTCTTCAACACTCCACTGTATGCACTTCCACTCTGCGCTATTCTACTCTACTCTACGCCATTGAACTCTACTCCATGCTATTCCACTATACACCACTCCACTCTATGCTATTACACTGTACGTTTCTCCAATCCTTGCCCCTCTAGGGTATGTTATTCCACTCTGCCCCTCTCCACTGTATGACACTCCAATGTATACTATTACTCTCTACCCCACCACACAATACACCACTGCAGTCTACACTACTTCACTGTACGCCACTCCACTGTACGCTACTACGCTATACACTATTGCACTCTATGCCACTCCAACATAAGCCACTCCAGCCTATGCTACTCCACTCTACGCAATTCCCCTTTATGCCACTCCAGTGTATGCTACTCCAATCAATGCCACTCCAGTGTACTCTCCTCCACTCCTCATAACTCCAATATATAAAACTCTAGTACACTCTGTGTCACTCTACTAGACTCTACTCTATCCCCATACACTCCACTGTCCAGATTTGCACTCGCCTCTATGCCCGTACACTCTATTCTACAAAACTCCACTCCACTCTATGAGAGTTACCAACATTGTACGAAACAGCATTCCACTCTACTGTATGAGTTGCTACTACCCGACTCTACATTACACATCTTCATGTATGCCCGCATTCTCTACACCACTCCACTCTACACCACTCCTCTTTATGCTATTCCACTCTATGCCACTCCACTCTTCTGCACTCCACTATACAGTATCCACTGTAAGTTATTCCACTGTATGCTACTGCACTTTACGTAATCCACTATATGCCACTACAGTGTACGCCACTCCACTCTATGCCTTTCCATTGTATGACACTCTATTCCACTCTATATAACTAAACTGTATAAAGGTTTACCACACTTCATGGCACTCTACGACATTCTATTCCACTCTATCCCTGTGCACTCTACTATCCAACTCTATACTCCCCTCTATGCCTGTACACTCCAAAGTACAACACTATATTCCGCTATACAACTCTTTTGTATATGATACACCACTCCGCTCTACTGTACAAGACCTCACTCTAATTTATAACAATTTACTACCTATGCTACGCCAGTACACTCCACTCCATGCTACTCTACTCGACGACGACACACCAATACACTCTAATGTACTTTACTCCACATTTTGTTACACCACTCCACTTAACTCTACTCCACTGTATGAGACTTACCTCACGCTATGCTGCTATACAATAATCCCCTCTGTGCAGTTTCACTGTTTCACACACTTCTGTACTCTATTCAATTCCACTCTACAGCACTGTATGTCACTATCCCACACTTTATTCCTGTGTATACCGCTTTACTCTGCTGTACAATACTGCACTCTTTGTATGCCACTGCACCCCACTTTAATCCACTCTCCTCTGACACAGTACTCCACTCTACTCCCCTAATCCACTGCATGCCAATCCACTCTATCCACTATATGCCATTGTACTCTATGCCACTGCATGCAATCCACTCAACAACACTGCAATGTACCATACACCACTCAACTCTACAAAAATCAACTAGACTGCATGCCACTCTACTCTAGTCTACATCACTTTCCAATACTGTACAACTCCCCACTAAACTCTACTGAACAATACACTATTCCAATTTATCACACTTTACTCAACTGTATGATATGCCACTCAACTCTACTGCACTACCCGCCACTATAATCTATGACACACCACTCCACTCTATGACGCTTTCTCCACTCTATACTACACTACCCGATTCCAGTGTATTCCACTCTACTACACTTGATCCCTCTCTACACCACTGTACTATACTCTGCTCTATGCCGCTCCAGTGTATGGCACTTTACTCCACTGTATGCAACTCCACTCTACAACATGGTACAACACTCTAAGCCACTCTATGCCATTCTTCTCCCCTCTATACCCATCCACTGTACGCCACTATACTACACTGTATGACATTCGATGACACGCCACTCAACTTCTCTCTACGATACACCACTTCAGTATATGACACAGCGCTCAACTCTACGACACTCTCCTCCATTATACTCTATAAACCTCCACTTGATGATACTTCCCTCTATGACTCTCTACTTCACCCTACTCCACTCTAAAATACTTTACTCCCTTCTATGACATTGAACTTCACTCTATGCCACTACACTCTACAACACTCTGCTACACTCTGTGCCACTCTACTTGATGACACAACACTCCACTCTACCACACTCCATTTCATGACGCTCCAGTCAATAACACTCCACTTCACAATACTCAGCTCTACTGTTCGACATGCTACTACACTGTACAACACACTACCCCACTTTATGATACTCTACTGAACGATATGACACACCAAGCCACTCCACTGTATAACACTTTACTCCACTGTATGCTACGTCACTCCACTCTACTTGAATCCACTCCATTTACTCTACAATGCTCCACTCTACGACACTAGACTCTACGACACTCTCCTTCATTGTATTGTACTACACTCCACTGTATGACACTCCAATCAATGACGTTCCACACTGTGATTTGAAACACATTTTTATTAAAAAATAAAAATCACAAATATACAATGAAAAAAACAAAGGTTTAGGATAATTTATAGTTAGAAATACATTGTGTATTCTTTCTATACAAACCCAAATTAAAATACACAAGCATTAAAAATTGTAAAGTTATAATTATAACTTCACTTTATAATTTACACACCACCTTCAAATTACTATAAATCGCGCACCTCCGAAAACAGTCTTGTCACCTCACTCACCACACTACATTACAACCTTTTCCATGCACTGTTCATACCCTTGCATACTACATCACTTATCGCATGTGAAATTATAGAATTCATAACAACACTTATAACTTCTCAAATTTCATTATTTGTTACGACACAGTGCATGGTAGAGTGGAGATTTATAGTTAGTGTTGTCTGGTTACCTAGCTGAAAAGAGTGTGTAGAAATTTTAAAAAGTTTGTGTAGTTTAAACTTGGTTTGTATAGGGAAAATACGTTTTCCTAACTATAACTAAGCTTTAAACTTTGTGCAACAGACTCAGCGAAGCAAGACACAAATGAAAAGAAACCATGGAGGAAAAAGTAAATGCATGCACAAACGAGAGCTCCGTTATAAATTTATCGAACACAGTGCTAAGTTGAGCAGAGAAACAAATATTGATGTTGGGTTTGTAGTACTGCCCAGAGTGTTTGTAAAATTATACACAAACAAGGATTGTCATTTTTATATTTGAAAGAAAGTTAAAATTGGTGAAAGTCCATGCACTCAACAAAAGGAAAGCAACAAAGATGGCCACAGATGAGAGAGGAACCTATCAAATTTGTATGACTATTGCTGACCTATCGCAAGTGAAAGGATTAAGAGAGCTTGAAAATAAAATCATGAGTATTACTGAGCTGTTATCGAGCAGGACATTGGGGCAGTCATCATCAAAGAGTGTGATATGGATGTATGTATGCTTAAACTCCATTTAAACTACCATCAACTTTCCTGCCAGTAACCCCAAGGAATTCAATAGATATTATTAATGACACAATGGTGAATGGGGTAAAAAAAAATCAATGAACAAGCCAATAAGCATTGTTTTAGAAGAATTGCCACTGAAGTGTGGTACCACAATCTGGTAACCAAGCTGCAATCCAATAAACTGGTTGTTGTAAGAAGCTCGGACAAAGGAGGAAATATAGTGCTTTGGCATAGTGCTTGGGCCCATGGATATGTACCTGAAAGAAGCCCTTAACCAGTTGGATGATATTAATTGTTATGCAAGATGCAACTAGAATGTTATATCGGTGTTCAAACAACAGTATAAAAATTATCTGACTGGTTGGTGTAATGGTGGTTTAATCAACCAGGAAGAGTACTTGTTCTTGCATAACGACAAGCCAAGAATGCCTGTGCTATATTTGATTCTGAAAGTGCACAATACCCAAACGAGCTCCCTGGTCGACCAATCATATCCGCCCAGGACAGTATCATAGAACACATGTCTAAGTACAGTGATTATTTTCTCCATGCAATATGTAATTAATTTACCCTTCTACGTGAAGGACACAGAAGACTTTTTCAAATTAATATAAGACATTCCTTGGGGGAGGATTATATTTTGATTGCACTAGTTGTAACAACACTATATACAAGTATCTGCCACAGTGATGGCCTAAGGGCATTAGAGCACTACTTGCAAAGTCATCAGGTAACCTTATATCAGCACACAGAGATGCTGCTAGCAATAACCAAGAGATGCCTGGAAAGTATTTTTTCCTTTTTGGCAATGAAATATTCTACCAACTATGCAGGACTGCGATGGGCACCTGTTTTGCCACCAGCTATGCATGCTTGCATGTGGGCCGGTGAGAGGAACAAGTGCTCCTTAGGAGCCACAGATAGGCATGGGAAAATCATATTATTGTCTGGACAAGATTAATTGATGATCTCTTTGTGGTGTGGAGAGGGTCTGTAGAGACTTCAGAACTATTTGTAAGAGAGATCAATACAAATAATCTAAACTTACACTTCACACACCACATTAGTAAAACCAGTGTTACATTCTTAGACTTAGAAGTATACACCAGTTACAAGAAATTAGAAACAGGGCTGGTTAGAAAAGAGATTGCCGGTAACATGACTCTGCAAGCATTCAGCTTCCACCCACGGCACACTAAAATGAACATCCCGTATGACGAGATGCTGCAGGCGAGAAGAAACTGAGGGATATTATCCTGCTCTTGAGGCCAAAAAAACAACGCAAGGGAGGGGTAAGATTTATAACCCCTTACAGTAATCAAGATAGAGCAGCACTCAGAACACTATTTAGAAGACACTGGCACATAGTAAGAACAGATTCCGTGATTAGTGAGCTTATACAGAGGATTCCCCAAATGACTTATAAGCGTGCACAATCAATCAGGGATGCACCTGTAAAGAGTAGCCCAGAGATGGCTAACCAGGGGAGCTGGCTGCAGCCAAAAGTGGGCTTTAAGAAATGTTCCAGGTGCAAAGTCTGCACGATAGGCCAGAATACAGTTGAATACATATCTCCCTTTAAGGACAAGCCGATCAAAATTAACGGTGCCTATAACTGCAGAACTGAATTCACAGTTTACGTATAAACATGCACTTACAATTTACGTTATATAGAAAGCACAGCACTGCCAGTCTACAAAAGGGTTTTACAGCACATGAGTGCCATAAGCAATATCCATAAGACATACCCGGTGGCAAAGCACTGTGAGTCACACCACAACCCTGATTACCAGCAAATTAGGTATTTTGTAATCGATGCAGTACCTATGAACAGAAGATGTGGGGGTCTTGTAAAAACCTTGAGGGAACTTGAAATGCTCTATATATTGTGCGCCTCAATTAAAAAACCCAAAATAACTGAATTTAGACAAGGAACTATATGCCTGCCTCTAAGCGTAAACCGATTAGGATATAGGCCCAACTGAAGAATCTGCCCAGTTTCTAGGTTGCATATTTGTGATCCAAGTTATTGTATGGTGATATAAGATGCTAGATATACCCATAGGGGCTTTCTGCCACTTCCGTTTCTATCTATCAGAGAGTTAATGCTTTATGTTAATGTATCATATGAGTTTGCAAGCACTATAGGTGAATATAAATGTTGCGCATGGAGAGGAGAAATACACATTGCACTTTTTATTGTATAGTTGGACTTGATGTATTGATCGTTAGCTGAAATGAGTACGAGTGATCAGAAAAAGCGGTAAATCCGAAGGGCAGGAAACATGTGAGGTAGAGACAGTTACTGATGGGACATGGTAATACGAACAGATGAAATAGTAAAGAGAAACAAAAGCCCACATGGGCTATAGATCCCAAATATATTTGGGGAAGACTAGATTGATTACACAATTTTTGACTGTGCAGCTAGCCTTGATGAATTTAGTGTCAACTGCTGTCAGCGCAAAGGATCATTTAAATGATGCAATATGAATGGATGGGTACGGTCGAGAGAGTGGCAGGTCCATTGTAGTAGAACAAGAAATTATTTTTAATTGAAAGTGCTATAAACCCACTTGGGTTGAATGATCCTAAAAATGTGGAGAAACATATTAGAGTTTGTCAGTATGTATTGAGCTAAGCATAATTGCACTTGAATTCTCGAGTTCACATGCATTCAAGCATAGATACAACACTGCCACATGTGAAAATGAGCGTAACATTACCTGTTAGAACAACAAACATTAATGCAACATAGTTGACAGCACAAAATATTATTGAAGAAAAAAACTGGGTGGCAACATTTCATTTGTATACATTAATCAATTTCAGGTTTTATTGATTTCAGTCTCAAGTATGTATACATGATGAATTTTTTGCAATGTGTTAAGTGATTAGATGTCGCAATGTCTCTCCCTAACAAAATTTCTGTTCAGTCTTCTTTTAATGTCCATGATGAAGTAACAAGTGAAATATTCATGGTAATGGTGTGCAGGTCATGTGAGCAAGGCCGTATCTGATGGTCGAAATGCGTCATGGTGGATATGATGAACAAATTAATAAACTACTGAATCGTATTCATGGAGCGAGGTTTAGAATAATATTTTGTTCAGACTCGCAAAGTTAAACTTCCATAAAACCATAACCGTATTAATCAGTGTATGTTGAAATATTAACCAACTTAGTTTTAAAATGCATATTCACAAACACGAGGGACTAATTTATGTGCTCTATGTTGCATTTGCAAGTGCGTTGAAAATAATAAACTAACCTTGTCTATTGTCTTTGTCAGTATTAAATGCGGCTGTTTAACTAATGGCATGTGCTTATTTGTGTGTTCATGTTATGTCTTTTCTGTGGCAAAAGCTCGTGGAGAATTCTCTGCGGCCTAAAAGAAGATGGTAGATAAAATATGCAGCTTTTTGTGCTTCAGCTAGGTAACATAGATTAATGGGTTAATAATTAGCAAAGGGGGTGGGTAACAGAATGGGTTTCAATACTTTAATTAATTAATGTCTTGTGTTTGTTTGAATACTAGTTTCCAAGGGAGAGGCTTAAGGCCTAGCGTTTTAAAGATGGTGTTTAGAATCCTGTCCAGAGTGGAGCCCTGCACGTATTCAGAAGTGGAAACTTTTACCACATCGACAGTTGTCAATGAAATACAGATGAATAACTTGTGCAAGACGTGCTCTGAGAGTGACTAATTCAAGGACAGTATGCAGCAAATCTGCCAAGCTAAGAAAGTAACGGACTGTTACTCGTAGAATGTTGCATTTCCGAGGAAGCCAAAAGTCATGTATTTAGTTGGACAATGGAGTCAAAGAAAAGGCTCGATTTTGGTCTGGAAACGTAATGAGCTGACATGGACTGACATCTGTAAAGCCAATGAGAACACTGGATGGCGGAGAAAATTATACAATTTAGTGAGATTAGCTAGACAGAAAAGGTATAAAACTTGGTCCCACGGGCAGGAGGGTGCTCCTCACTTTCCGGATCCCGAGTGACGTGACATGCTGTCGGACTTCTTGCTCACGTAAGGACAGCAGAGATAATCAATTTTTCCTTTCTAGGTGGAGTGAGAATAGACAGGGAAATAGCTTTAGGGAATGGAAACTGTTATTAATTAATATTCATGTATTCTGATTATGCTTTTGAGATGTCAGACTAATTGCACATTCCTCACTAAATGCTGCTTATTTGCTAATAAAATAATGATTTATTAAAGAAAATGCTGTTTCTTTGAAGAATAAAAATAATAAAATTAGATTTTGAAATGACAAGCTGGTCTTGTTTATTCATGGTCTAGTTACCATTAGCTGATTCATTTGCCTTAGTGACTTAATTAAATGATATTTGTTTGAAAAACCATGATAAGCTGCAGTTATATATAAATATGTAAATAGTTAGTGAATAGTTCTGATTAATTAGGTCACATGATTCAGTTGCCCAAAAATTGTCTCGTTAGTTTATGGGCCTTGTGAGAGATTTATGATTAATGGTAAGTATTGTGGTGTTGGGTAGTATTGTTGAGACAGTTTTTCTTTAGGGGCGCTGGATCAATTCCTTGGTAGCAGAGTTACGGTTGCTATGGTAACTGTCATGCTACATGGTAATTACATAGGATCGATGTTTAACATATGTTGAGTTTGTTCAGTTGTTATATGTAGTCGAAAGGTTTTTTCCAGCAGTGTGAAAAATCCTAGTTGTGCCGGCAAGAGTTGTGTAACAGGTGAAGTTGCACAGTGCATTTGTTCTGTTTCAAAATAGTGGTGTTGCTATATATCACTAGTGTTGTGGTCGTACAGCACAAGTTTAGGGATTCTAGGTATGCTTGGTAAAATGTATAGTGAGGATTGTCTACGAAATTGTAGCTTTCGAGTATAGGGACTTGGAGCCTGTTTTAAAACTCACTGTAAAAAGAGTAGTAGAATTTATCTAAGCTTGTGTGAAGGGTAAGGAAGTGTTGTCTATCTTACTGGCGAAAGAGGATTTCTATGGTTGGTTAAAGTCCTACCAAGATTCATGTATACATGGTTGGGGTTTCTTCCGTTTGAATGTGCGTAAATGATTTTGTAATATATGATCGAGTCTAACTTTGAATTGTTACTATATGTGCATTCAGAGAGAAACGAGTTCGTTATTACCTGTCAGAAGGGTAGAGTAGCCTTACATTATCGACGAAACTAAATATTCTGTGAAAATAGCGTCGTCTATTTCACGCAAAAGAATACTTGAGTGACTGTAAAAGCTATCACTTTATTTTAGCGAAACAGACAAATGGTTCGTTTTTCTGGAGTTTCTAATTGAATTTTATTGAAAAGTTCTGTTTAAAATGGCGCTGTGAAAATATTTTGTGAAGGAGGGGTGAACTCAAGGAGCGAGAGACGAGAAGCTGCAGCGGCAGTGTACGTCACAGGGTCCGCGCTGTGATTGGCTAACATACGTCATAGCAAGTGCGCTGATTGGTTCACGTGACTAAGACGAGCTGACAGCTGATTGGTTCATCCTGAAAGCAGTGTTTCTATTGGTTGAGCAAGGTGGTGACGTAGCTTAACTTGATTGGCTTGTTAGTGAGTTTTGCGCACGGATTGGCTGGTGCAGCGGAATACCAACTTCCTTGTTACGATCTTTACTGAAGCAAGGGAAACAGATTTAAAACATGGATTATTATTATATTAAACAGAAAAAGAAGCTTTCATAGTTTCAAAATTGAAAAATAAATTGAAATCTGACAAAAAAATTAAAACGCGAGGTGGAAAGTTACTTCATAAGTACAAAACACCTGCAGCTTATATGCAAGGTGAATATGGTTATCATACTTGCCTTTGGTTTGAGACTTGGATGGATTATACCAAGAATGATGGTGTTTTAGCATGGGCCTAAGATGGATCGTTTAACATTAAGGTTATGAAAAATTTAAGAGACAAAATGATGACTCTTGAACCAAAGCCTAGACCTACACAATTTGAGGCTTTAGCTGAATGGGAGGATGAGATGTTTGAATTAGAACGAGAGAACAGAGGTATAACAAGAGGTACCAGAATAGACATTAATCGGGAAACTCATGAGGGTAGAATGCGTCGATGGAGACGTAGTGCATGTGATGGTCTGTATCCAGCAAGATTTGGTGAGGCAACTAGTCAAAACATTGCCCAAAAGAAAAATAATAATGCTGAAGAAAGTGAATTAGAAGATCCAGTTTTAGAAGAAATTTATATTACAAAACAGAAACAGACTCCTTATCAACCAGCTTGTACATGGTCTTCCCCGATGGTTCCTTCAGGAACTACTTCAAGTGCTCCTCCTAGAGAAATTATTAATGAGGCATCACCCAGATTATACCCGAATAATGCAAAAACTCCTGAAAGAGTAGAAACAAGATCTAGTTCCAGTATATCTGGTGAAAACAGAAATTATGCTGAAACCCCAGTTCGCAGAAATGAAACTCAAAGAAATGTATTGAGAACAGAAGGTTGTGGGGAAATGCCAAATACTTCAGAATATTTTCGAACAAAAGATGAATTAATACAGCAGTTAACTAAAAGCATGGAAGCAGTAACGGTACCAGTAACGATTGGACCCGTTCAACCAGTATTTGATCAAAGAGAAGTTAGACACTCAGCTTTAACTATTCCATTAAATGCAGAAATTCAGACAGTAGCTGAAAAATTGTATCCAGATTTAACAGAAATTCATCGAGACAAAACAATGATGCCTGACTTAACTTTCAATCAAAGTTTTCCGAATAAAACTCCATCTGGTGCAGAATCTAATTCTGGAACTCCGGAAAAGAGCATTAATAAAATAGATTTAACGCATTCTCCACAAAGTACAGAATTTAAAATACTTGATGTTGCAAAACTGAAAGCAGATTTGGAGGAATTAATTATTGGCACAATTGGACCTAACAGTTTAAAGCTTTATCAGGATGATTAATTATTGTTCATTTGCAAGAGCATACAATGGAAAACGAAAACTAAATATGATCAATTAGAAGAAATGGCTGCTGAATTAGAAATAGATTAAAGCAGGCAGAAAAATTTGCAGAAACATTACAGAGTGGATTTCTCTGAAAAAGACATTGAGAACACCACAGGAAGAATTATTCACATAAAAGAATTAATTGTTTTACTAAAAAGATTAGGTGAATTAAGTAAGTGGAGAGTGAAATGGACAAAGAAAAGAGAGGAAGACAGACAAGAAAGAGGTGGTGTAGCAAATGAGTTTCCAATGAGAGAAATAGCTGGTGGTGTATATGTGCATGTTCCCTGGTAAAGACAGGATATTTTACTGTTTACAAATGATTTTCCTCGGCTGAGAGAAAAACCTGTGGAATGGTATCGTCAGGTGGACAGATTTGTTAAGGTTTCAAAAGTTCTGTGGATTGATCTTGATGGATTCCTTGACATTGTTGTCCCATCGGATCTTTGGACGGAATGTAAAATTTCTATAGATTGGCCCAAAGATGAACCTACCCGAGATAGAGTAACAGGCGCTCCTTCAGCAGATGTTATGAATCTGTATGATAAAGTAATTTTCTGGTTGAAAAACAAGATTCCCCCAAAAGAAGTTGATTGGGTTAAAATAGATAGAACAAATCAGGAGCCAACAGAATCAGTACACTCATTTTATGAAAGATTACTGCTGGTATTTAAACAATACAGTGGTTATGAAAAATTAAGTGAGAAGGATATGAGCCACTTCATTTACAGATTTGTTTATGGCTTAAGACCTGAAATTGGTGAAATGATTAGAAATGGAATAGTTGGCTGGCAATCACTCTCAGTTGATGACACTTTGAGAAAAGCAAAATATTGTAGTGATGAAATAGATGCGAAACAGAAAAAGCTAAAGGAGAAAGCTATGTGGGCACAGGTGAAGGTAGCTGAACAGCAAATAGCAACCCTAGACAATAAAAATGTTAATCAGAATCAAGGAAAATTTCAAGGTAATAAGCCTAGATTGATGGGTAATATTGAAGAATTAAAGCAGAAACTCCCATGTTTTAATTGTGGCGCAATTAGACACTGGAAGCGCGAATGTAAAAATCCGCCCAGAAATTTAAAAAATGCATCATTAAATCCACAGATGCAGAATGAGATAAATCTGCAGCAACAGCTACAGCGACAGGTAGTGAATCAGCAGAGTCAGATTCCACAACCGCCGCTTCCAAATTGTGGAAATGTGCAGAGATACAATACAGAGACGGGATTCTGCGGAGGTGAACAGGTAAACAGATCACCAAGAGTGAATGGGTCAAATGTTTCTCAACAGTATTTGTTGAATGAAAATGGAGGGAGTGATTCTGATGATTACTTATGACGGTGCCTGAGAGAGGAGGAAGAGTGTGTGCTTGGAGCCACTCTTGAGGTAGATCAGACTGGTCCATTTGTAAATGGTAAGGTGAATGATGTAGAAATCACTTTTCTAGTGGACACTGATGCTACTCGTTCTACTGTTAGATCAGTGGAAATAGAAAACCTGCCTCTCTCTGGGGACACCATCCAAGTAGTTGGCGTAGCTAATCAACAAATTAAAACAGATTTAACAGTACCAGTTAAGGTTGAAATTGGCAAATTTAAAGACAAGCATAGATTTGTAGTCTGTAACAGCAGTCCTGTAAACCTGTTAGGGAGGGACATCCTTTGAAAGATGAATTGCAAAATATATTGCTCACCGGATGGTATAGAGCTTCAAACACAAGAAGAGGATGGGTTGTACATATTAACAATGTTAATGGTTGAGGCAGAGGAAAATAAATGATTTCCTGTATTTGATAAAAATGATTTACCTGAAGAATTAAAAGATACAGTCAATGCAAAAATGTGGGATCTCTCAGGAAGTGAAATGGGTTTGATGAAAAATGTTGACCCAGTTAAAATTACAGGAAAGCAAGGAGTAGATTTTCCAAACATTCCTCAGTATAAAATGAAGGCAGAAACTATTGAAGGTGTCATCAGGGCCGGCTCTAGGCTCATGGTGGCCCTGTGCAGGGAGCGTAGGTGGGGGCCCCGGAAGAGGGGGTCCGGACGGGGCAGAGCTCAGGAAGGTGTTTTAATAATACGCCCAGAAAAGTTGTTAGATGATTGACCAGTACCTGCGGCTGCTCCTACCCTTCGGAATTCGTCTCAGAACGATACAATTTAGGAGGAGGAGGGCATTGTGACACACGACATGAGGGACTGGGCGCACAGACAGCTGCAGTGCCAGGGCCATGACAGGGGCACCGGACCCCTACAACCCCCCACAGAGAAATAATCGGTCATTGGTTATGATTTCTATGCCTAGATAAGGATATGGAGATCTATACCTATATAAGGGAAAAGGGCATTAATCGGGAAAATTACACTAGGGTCCTAAAATGATACATAACAATGTATGCAAAAACTGACTGTAGGATATGCAGGCAAATGAAAAACGTGGAGTTAGAATAGTAAGTTTGACCTCCCTGTGTTTGCCACGCCCACTGCTGCCCTGGGGACGCAGTTCAGGACAAGTAATGTGACGAGCGAGTAGTGAGCAGCAGCAGGCCATATCTAATATATACGGCTCTGTGCTGCTTTAATCTCACCCTTGTGCAGGTCAGTAACTTTTGTTGCTGTGCTGCATTGCGATAAAGAAAATCTGCCCCTTGGTGTGCATGCCTGGCGTGCCCAATCTAGCCTTAACCCTAGCACTCTCCGGCAGTTGGTGGCAATTAAATTTAAAAAATACTCTATGGGATTTCCTTATTTCCTTACTTTACTTCACCCTCTCTCTTAACCTGACTCTAGTTCTACTTCTCCTTGTACCTTTAACCTCCCTCCCTCTCTATGTATCTCACATGTGTCTACGGGACGCCCCAGCTGAGGAGTGAGGTGCTCTGGCAGAGCTGGGTGAGTCCCAGTAACGGACAGCAGGATTGCTAGAGAGAGAGATAGCAGCGAGTTCCTTCCCCTGGAGTAACCATAGGTGCTCTCCACGCTCCACCGGGGCCCGCGCCTGGCTGTGTGAAACTGAAAGCGCTCGGGTTGGCCCGGTCGCTCCCCTGCCCCTCGAGCTCTAGGGGCCCCCAGGAGTCGCTGGGACTTGGAGCCATATTTCAACTGTCTGCCGCTTAATAGTGCAGAAATACCCTTTCTCTCCACCTTTATTGGCACAGGCGGAGCAGGGGGCCTAAAGAAATCAATCACCACCAGTTTACATGGGAGGCCACGCCCGCTGCCACTGACTGGAAGACAGACAGCGGCCTACGAGTCGATGGATGCGGCACCGGCAAATTGAATATGCGGCGGGCCCCCCTCGGAGAAAGTGTCAGTGATTCCGAAATGTAATACTCGGCAATGATTAGGCCTTCCGCTGGCTGGGAGCCAGCCATATACTGCTGCTTAATTTAATGCAAAATAGAACAGCCCCCGACTCCACCTTTATTATAGGCCCTGCAGGCACAGGCGGAGAGGGGCCTAAAGGAAATCAGTGGCCGGCGCTGCCACTGGAAGACAGACAGCGGGCGGCCTACCTCGATGTGGCAAAACTCCCGGCTGCAGTAAATTTGCCCCTCCGACCTCAAGCATTAACAGCTACACTCACGCCCGGCTACCTATCTTCATAATATGACTCGCTTGCTTGCCATGACGCGTCGCGATAGTCTCGCCCCTCCGACCTCAAGCATTAACAGCTACACTCACGCCCGGCTACCTATCTTCATAATATGACTCGCTTGCTTGCCATGACGCGTCGCGATAGTCAGTCAGTGCCACAAACAGTGTGCAGAAATATCATTATCAATCATCTGAGAGAATGGATCTATTCTGCCCTCACCCGGCAGGTGCGTTCACACTTCTTCACTTTATTCTCAGTCTGAGCTCAGCGGCCGCTCAGCTTTTGCCCGACTCCGACGTCGACGACCACCAAATGGCTGGGCTGTGCAGAGAGAGTCATACGCCACCAGTCCCACAAGTTAGTTACGCACGCGGGGAAGTCAAGCAGCAGGTTAGGTTGAGTCTGCGCGCTGCCGCAGATCACTCTATCCTGGCTTCCGGCGTCTGTGCCAGCCAGCCGGGTGACAGTCATGATGATTTGAAACACCCCAGCGCCCCTGATGCCCAATCAGGAACGAGGTCTGTGCGGACTCGGAGCCAGAGGCCAGGGAAGTTAAAGGGAGGAGGGGAGGGGGGGGTGACTCACTGTGTCAGGGCTTGGAACTGTGACTGTCGGAACTTAGTATTGGAAGCTGGGGTCGGAGCCGGAGGCCGCCAAATCCTGCCAGGGGGCCGCGAGTGCCACGATGTATCATTGATCCTTCCGATTCGATCCTCGTCGTGGCAGCCCCTGGGGTTTGGCGGCCCTGTGCAGGTGCACACTTTGCACATGCCTAGGGCCGGCCCTGGTGTCATACCTGTAATTGACAAATTCATAAAACAGGGTGTTCTAAAAGAAATTGAGAGCAGTCCATGTAATTCACCGATTATGGGAATCAAAAAGCCAAACTGAACTTTTAGGATTGTTCAAGACCTGAGAAAGGTTAATCAGATAGTTGTTCCATGTTGCCCAGTTGTACCAAACCCAGCGGTAATTCTTTATCAGATTCCGCATGATGCAGAATGGTATACAGTCATAGACCTTTGTAATGCATTCTTTACTGTTCCATTGCATCCAGAAAGCCAACAAATGTTTGCGTTTAGGTTCCAGGACCGTATTCTAGCATGGTGTCGTATCCCTCAAGGGTATACAGAGAGTCCATCTATTTTTAATCAGTTGCTAAAGAAATCCTTGGAAAATCTAGATTTACCTGGAAAGTCAACATTAGTGCAATACATAGATGACCTCCTTGTGGCAGCAAAAACACGAGATAACTGTGTAACAGATACCATTACTCTCTTAAATCATTTGGCAGATGAGGGACATAAAGTGTCTCCTGCAAAATTGCAGTTTTGCAAACAAGAAGTGAAATATCTTGGTCATAGAATTGCAAAAGGAATCAGGCAGGTGACAATTGAGAGAATAAAAATGATTCAGGGAATGCAACCTCCAAAAACACAGAGACAGGTCAGATGTTTTTGGGAATGGTTGGTTATTGTCGCCAATGGATTAGTGGATTTTCAGTAATTGCAAAACCACTGCAGAGACTGACAAAAGCAGATATAAAAGACCCGATTATCCTAACAGATACTGAGTTAGAAGCTTTTGAGCAGTTAAAGAAAAGTTTGTGTGATGCTCCAGCATTAGGTATGCCAGACTATGAGAAGGAATTTGAACTGTATTGCAGTGAAAGGGAAGGATGTGCATTATCAGTTCTTATTCAAAGACATGGCAAATTGAGAAAGCTAATAGCCTATTTCTCAGCAGTTCTTGATCCTGTTGCAAAAGCATTACCAGGCTGCTTAAAAGCAGTAGCTGCAACTAGTGTAAGCCTTGAACAAAGTGAAGGGATAATAATGGGATTTCCTGTAAAAGTATATGTACCCCATTCAGTTGAAATTCTCCTCACTAGAAGCAAAACACAGCACTTGACAAGTAACAGGCTAACAAAATATGAAAAAGTTATTCTGGGGTCAGATAACGTTTCGATAGCGAGGTGTGTGAATTTAAATCCTTCCACATTACTTCCTGATGGTACTGTAACAGAAATCAGGAATGAGAATGATATTGATCATGAATGCTTGGATGTTTTAGAATATTGCACCAAACCGAGGCAGGACATTAAAGATGTCCCATTAGCTGAATCAGATTTTGTTTATTTTGTTGATGGTTCATGTTTGAGAACGGATGAAGGTGTTCTGAGAGCAGCATACTCTGTCTGTACAGTTGCAGATGTAGTTGAAGCCTCCTGTCTCAAAGGAATTCGTTTAGCTCAAGTAGCAGAATTGAATGCTTTGATTCGTGCATGTGAAAGAGCAAAAGAGTTAAAGATTACCATAGTGACTGATAGTCAGTATGGATATGGTGTAGTCCATGACTATGGCCAGCTCTGGTCTCAACGAGGTTATTTAACTTCTGCAGGAACTCCGATCAGGAATGCAAAATTGATCTAGAGGTTGATCGATGGCATTCAGCTACCAGAGAAAATCGCTGTCGTGAAATGTACAGCGCACAAAAAGGGAGAGGATTATATGACAAAGGGCAATGCCTATGCTGACAAAATCACTAAATTTTGCGCGAAGAACAATATGTCAATCAATCGGGAGAAAGACAATGAACATGTTTTGAACTCACTTATGCTAACATCTGTAGTTGAGACATGGCAAGGAGTAAAAGATTTAAAAGATGAGGCAGATGATGAGGAAAAAGACACATGGTTAAAAGCAGGTTGCAGACAGCGAAAAGAAGATGAGATTTGGGTTTACAAAGATGACAGACCAGTTATGCCAAATAGCATGATTGCTGACATGGCTCGAATGTATCATGGTCCAGGACATATTAGAAGGGATTCAATGATTAGGTTGTTTAGGCAAACATGGTACAATCCAAAGTTCAGACTAATTGCAGAATCTTTTTGTCAGAGATGCTTGATCTGCCAGCAGATCAACCCAAACAGAAAAACAGTTGTGAGCATGGGAACCATAGGACGGGAGGGTGGTCCTTTTACCAGATTGCAGATGGATTTCATTGAAATGCCACCCCATAACAAATTGAGCTACGTCTTAGTGATAATCTGTCTGTTTTCAAGATGGGTGGAAGCATTCCCAACACGTCACAATGATTCAGTTACTGTTGCAAAATTGCTTTTAAGGGAGATCATACCTAGGTACGGATTTCCGGTGCCGGTCGAGACTGATCGTGGAACACATTTTGAAAACAGATTGCTAAAATTGATTTGTGAAGCACTGAACATAAAGCAAAAGCTTCATTGTGCTTACAGACCAGAAGCATCAGGTGTTGTTGAGCAAGTAAATGGCACAATCAAAAATAGAATAGGTAAAATGTGTCTAGCAACAGGAATGCAGTGGACTGACGCACTTCCACTTGTTTTGATGTCTTTGAGAAGTACTCCTGATAAAAAGACAGGTCTAAGCCCCCATGAAATTGTCATGGGCAGAGTCATGAGACAAGCATTTGTACCAGGTGGTAAATTAATGAGTATTAATGATAGCGTCATTTTGGAATACTGCAAAAACCTTTTTGACGTGGTGACTTCTGTGTTCCATCAGGTGGGAACAGATGTGATTACCAAAGAGAAGGAACAAGCTCGTGATCTGTTACCAGGAGACTGGGTGAGAACGAAAATTCACCGAAGAAGAAACTTCCTAGTACCAAGGTGGCAAAAGGCAAGACAGGTGATACTTGTCACAACAAATGCAGTAAAATGCAAAGGATTGAATAGATGGATTCATGCTAGTCACACCATTCATGTGCCAGCTCCTGAAAATCCTGACGTAGGTGATACTATAGCTGATTCAGATTCTGAAGAAGAACCTGAAAGAAATCCAGATCCTGAAGATTAGATGGAAAATTCAATTGCGAATGAGGCGTTGAATGAAAATACTGAAGAGATTGTGATACAAGACTCTGAAGATGATGAAGATCTGCTAGAAAAAGAAGCAGACGTAGAGTCTGATCAAGTGGTGATTCAAAATCAGGAGAGTATTGAAAAGCAGATTGGAAGCTCTGAAGGCAGGAACGGAAGTTCTGAATCTGGGAAGATGGAAATTATTGAAGAAGAAGAAGAAGACGTAATTCCGAGTACCAGTTATAAGGATGATGTTCCTAACAGAGTGAAACTGCTGAGTAAAGAAGAACCTAGATTTAGAATCGAAATTTCAGAGACCGATTCAGATGAAAGTGATGATGAATCCAAACTGAAAAGTTCAAGAAAAAGAGCTTGGAGAGCAGAGTGTAACCTGACCGAACCAAAGAAGAAATTATTTAGAAAAGGAGATAACTGGCCAAATGAGTGTGAGAATTTGAAATTCAAACTGGTAAACCGATCAAAGGAGCAGATTAATGAGATATCAAGTCAGAAAGAAGACACAGACAAGAAAAATCAAGCAGGAAAGAAAATAGAAGTAATTAGCAGTAGAGCAAAAAGAGTAGTAAAGCCTAACCAGAAGTACAAGTCCCCTGAGTGGACTTATATTATCATCCCACCTGTGGTGGAGGTGAATAGTAGTAGTCAGGAAGATTTAGATGATACAAATGATAATGATTGATTTTGTTTCAATTTAAAGTTGAAATCTGTATTTGGCATAAGGCTGAAGAAATTGTGTTAGGTGACACAAAGTCGAAGAAATTGTGTTAGCTGGAAAAACACATTTGATGTTAGACATAAGGTCGAAGAAAAACTGTTAGAAAGTAGGGTTTTCTTTAAAAAAAAAAAATTAAAAACAGGGGGTGTGTATATTTAGAAATTAAATTTTTAATGTTTGATTTTTCTTTTCTGAGAGGCTCTTGTTTCAGAGTAAAGATGCCTTATACTAATAATAATTCAAGGTGTTCAATCTTAAGGATATGTTGCAAAATGTCTTCTATTTGTGTAATCATGTTAATTTTGGTTTGGTTAATTTTAGCTGTCATTTTTCCTTTTGGATTCGACAAAGAGATGTATAAAACTAATATGACTAGTAAAGCTGTGCCTAAACAAGATAACCATGATGTAGTGGGCAAGTCTAACAGAGTTATTGAGCACAAACCAGAGAATTACTCACTAAAATAGAACCTTTAGAAGAGGAAGATTTTTCAGAATGTTTGAGCAAAAGATTTGCAGCAATCAAAAACTGGTTTCAAGGGGCGTGGCCAGCAGCCGGAGATGGCGGCAGCTTAGGAGGAGAGCTCCGTGAGTGAAGCGGCCTCCTAAGCGATCCGAGCAATCATCCGTATAATTTATAGCCCAGGCGGGAAGGCGGCGAAGCCCAGGACCGGGCGGCGACATCCGAGCCTACCGGGACGTTCACCCGTGATCGGGATCGCCAGTTTCAGCCGTTACTTAGCTGGGCCTGTGGTGAGCGGCCAGACCGGGGACTACGCTGAACAGCGGAGCGGACAGGAAGTTCGTGGCTCCAGGCAGTGGGGAACCGGAGGCGCCCGTTCGGGACGGGCGGAGACACAGAAGTACCCTCTGCGCCTTTGCAGACCGCCGGCGCTCACCGGCACGGAGCGCACCCCCGGAGACCCCGCCGGAGTGTAGAGGTGAGGGGGAGAGAGATCCGGACGGCCTGCTGAGTCCGACAGAGGAGGACAGGGCAGAGACCCCAGGAAGACGAGCCGCCATCTTGGAGGCCCGTAATCGACCCTGCCTCGAGGGTAGCGGCCCTCTCTCACGGCGGGGAGTGCTGTGCCGCCACCGGACAACACATAACGGACGGCGGGGGGTCCTCCACTGCCCTGGGGCATATAACACTGCCACTGATCCGGGTGGTCGCCGGGACATTTCTGCACCCCTGCCAGCCCTGATACGGAGGGCTGGCGGCCATCCCTGTAGATCAGCCTTGCCAGCCTCTGGCTGAGCCCTCTGCGGATACCACAGGCCCTAAAATTGCAACAAGAGTGCCAGCTGCGAGGTTCGGAGGCCAAGGGGCTGTGGCGCAACATTCGGCACTACGGTGGGGGTGTCTCCACGTTCCCAGGCAGTCCATTCACAAACCCGCCCCACGGCCGAGGCGGACAGCTTCCTTTTTGCTGACCCCGCTGCGGGCCCTATAAGGCGTGGTGCCCCTGGATGCTGTGCGGATTGGGGTGTGCCCACAAAGACCAAGGGACTACTTTTATTACGCACTGCGACCGGGTGTGGCTACACGCTCCGGGCAGCACTGACTCGGAGAAGGGTTACACCGACTACAACCGCATTAGGTGACCACAACTGCTGAGATGGCTGGGAGGGGCCCGAAGTCTGGGACATCGCAATCCCGCCTTGACCGCTTTGCTTATGAGAAGCCCGTCTCCTCTTCCCCAGACGCCAAATCACAACGAGGCCAATCAACGGACGCGGCGGGGGCTAAGAAGGCGACCCTGGACGATGTCATGCAGGCCCTCACGCAAGTACAGGCCACAGTGGGATCGATCTCGGCAGAAATCACGCTGATAAGAGCGGACTTCCATAAGATGTCGGAGAAAGTGAGTAATATGGAGGTGGTGACCAAGTCTTTGGTGGACGACGTGTCGGAGTTGCAGATTGGTATGGAGCGCGTCCTGAAGGAAAATAAGGAACTGCGAGAAAAGCTCGATGACCAGGAAGGGCGCTCAAGACGCAACAACATCCGTATAATAGGTGTGCCGGAGTCGGAAGACACGAGAGCAATGGACCTATACGTGGAGGACTTAATCAAGCAGAAACTACAGCCTAAGGGACTCTCCGCCTTCTTCACGGTGGAAAGAGCACACAGGGTCCCTGGTGGACGCAGGGAAACGGGAGCTAACCCCAGGCCGATCATAGCAAGACTTTTTAATTTCAGAGATCGTGATGCCATCCTGCAGGCGGCGAGACTTTCACCCCCTATAAAGATCCAGAATTCTACTCTGGCCTTTTTTCCGGACTACACAGCGGAGGTCGCAAGGAGAAGGAGAACCTTTTTCGAAGTGAAGAAGGAGCTGAGGGCTAGGGAAATCTCGTACTCAATGCTTTTTCCGGCTAGACTTCGGATTGTGGCGGACAATAAGACATGGTTTTTCGACACCCCGGAGGTGGCACAGGAGTGGCTGGAGGGTTGGAGACAGGTGGACCCTCCGCGTCGATCTAACAGGCAGCACAAACATCATACCACAGGATCCCGACAGAGCTCACAATCCGCCGGGGAGGGAGCGGAGGCTCCCTCCCCTTTGAATGATCTTCAGGAAGACGAGGTTGAGGAAGAACAGTGATTCGCGGTTCATTTATGGCTGAACTGGCAGAACTGTTGACAGACAATGCCGCCCTGGACACTGGGCTGAGGGCCTCCGCGGCCGAAGGAGGGGGCCGCTGATACCGGAGAGTCCTTCACCCCAGCGAGCAAGTACTATGTTTTGGGTTGGGATCAGGCACTCTGCTGAGTTGGGGGGGCGGGCAGTTTTGAGTCCGTTGAGCAGGGGGGCAGGGAGGGGGGGAGTTGGGGGTAGGATGTGGTTCTGGTTTTTGAATACTACAAAGGGTCAGGAACTATGCCGTATGTTGCAAATGCGTAGAATAATGGTGTTGCAGAGTAGAATACATGTTCGCTTCATAAGCTGTTTCAGGAGCCGCGGCAGTCGGCCGCCTTCCCGCTTGTTCTGCTATGATGGGGGGGGACACTAATTTGGGGCGGGCACCGTCACTCAGTCTACTGTCCTGGAATGTTAGGGGCCTGGGAGACAAAATAAAGCGCGGGTTGGTCTTACAGAGCATAAGGAGATTGAACCCAGCCCTGGTCCTGCTGCAAGAAACTCACCTGACTGGCACGGCAACTCGGGCCCTGGATAGGAAGGGCTATAGTATGGTTGTCCACTCCGAGTTTACTAGGGGGTCCCGGGGTACTGGGATATTAATGCACCGCTCATCCAGGTTCATACTACGCTCAGTCAGCGTCGACACGCAAGGGCGCTTTGCGGCGATTCATGGGCAGTGGGACGGGAGGCCGCTTAATGTGGTCTCAGTATACATCCCGCCAGCGTTGCACACCGTAGCTCTCCCGGAACTGGGGAACTTTTTACTAAACCTTCCGGAGGGTGACCTAATAGTGGGAGGTGATTTTAATGCGGTGGCCGACCACTCCCACGACCGCGCCCCTGTGCGCTCACATACACCTGGGACGTCCAAATTATTTGACTTCATGGAAGCGCAGGGTTTAGTGGACATATGGCGGCAGTTTCACCCGGAAGATCACCAATACACATATTATTCAGCAGTACACGGTAGCCTGTCAAGGATAGATTATTTCCTTACATTGGGAGGGGGCCTTCTCAATGTCGCCGACACTAACATTAAACCGCGAGGGGTATCAGACCACTCCCCGCTGACACTGTCCCTTTCCAGTCAGGTGCGCACTCACAGACGCACCTTTCCGATTCACCCGGGGTTCCTTAGGGAGCCTATGGTGGCCAAGGCTTTAAAAGCCGGTACAAGAGCCTACCTCGCGGATAATGTGGGGTCGGTGACCTCCCATATAACCTTGTGGGAAGCCTATAAAACGGTTCTCCGCGGGCAGGCGATCTCGGCTATTGCACAACACAAACGCACACAAAACCTGGAGGTAACACATTTGGAGGAACAGCTCGTCAGGGCTACAATAAATCATGAGAGTAACCCGAATGAGGATACACATCACACGCTCAGGCTGTGTCAACAGAGACACGCAGATCAGTTACGACACAAAGTGGTGGGTGGTATGGTGGCGACTACGAATAGGATATACGACGTGGGGGATAAGGCAGGTAAACTCTTGGCCTGGCTGGAGAAGAAACGTGGTGGACAAAGGGCCATATTGCAATTAAGAGACTCGGGCGGCGTGTTGCACTCCGGCCCAGAGCAAATAGTGGAGCTCCTAGCAGATCACTTCAGTATAGTTTACTCCCCTGACACGGAAGTCACGCGGGAGATGGTAGCAGGGTCACTCCTAGGGGTACCGACACGTACTCTCCCCCAGGACGCTAGGGAGGAACTTGAATCGGATCTAACGTCCGGAGAGATACAGGAAGCCATTGCGGCGTTGCACCCTGGGAAGGCAATGGGCCCGAATGGGGTGCCGATTGAATGGTACAAGATCATGTCTGAGACTCTCTCCACTCCCTTGCTCGAAATGTATAAGGAAAGCCGGGAACGGGGGCTGTTGCCCCCCGACCAGCGCATCGCCACGATAGTAGCGATACCGAAACCCGGCAAACCCCCTGAGGAATGCGGATCATACCGCCCCATCTCGCTCCTTAACGCCGAGAATAAAATTTTGGCGAAACTCTTGGCCACTAGACTGCTGCCCCATCTGACGCGCCTCATTCATCCGGACCAGTCGGGCTTTATGCCACACCGCAGCACAGCGCTGAATTTGCGGAGACTGCACGGAGTGCTGGCGCGGGCCCCACGATTGACTGAACCGGCAGCAGTGCTGTCCTTGGATGCCAAAATGGCGTTTGACATGGTGGAGTGGCGCTATCTCTTTGCGGTTCTGGAACATATGGGGTTTGGCCCCAGCTTCATCTCGTGGGTCAGGTTGTTATACACTGCACCCGTGGCGAGGGTTACGGCCAATGGTTGTATCTCGAGGGAGTTTCCCTTGGCGAGAGGCACGAGACAGGGGTGCCCGCTCTCACCGTTACTGTTTGCCTTAGTGTTAGAACCCCTGGCCACGATTCTCAGATCCACCCAGCTATTGCGGGGCATGCAGTGGGGTGAGGGCTGGGAAGATAGGGTCTCCCTGTATGCAGATGACATGCTCATCTACCTCATGGATCTCGAGACTGGTATTCCGGTCCTGTTAGCCCTGTGTGAGAGGCATGGTACGGCGTCGGGATATAAACTAAATTGGTCCAAGTCCGTACTGTTTATGATAAGGGGAGACCCCCCAGTCCTGCCTCTTGACTGCCAGTTGATCGTTGAACCCCGTACCTTCAGGTACCTGGTAATTCAGATCTCTAGGGATTCGGAAACTTTTTTGGAGTTGAACCTTCTGCCCCAACTGACCAGATTGAAGGCGGATGTGCGCCACTGGAAGACCCTCCCCCTGACACTGCTGGGTAGAGCGGCACTTTTTAAAATGCTGGCGTTGCCTCGCTTCCTCTATGTACTAGAGAACACACCGGCGGTGGTCCCTTTGTCATTCTTCCGTCAAGTATCGGCTCAGCTGTCTGCTTTGCTTTGGAGTGGCAAGCCGGCTCGAGTGTCGCAACTGAAACTGATTAGAGACTGGTACAGCGGGGGAATAGCCCTCCCAAACCTTGAACTGTACTATTGGGCGGCGCACCTTAAGGTCATCAACCAATGGATCCATGGTGCACACGACGACCCAGCGTACGTTGCGGATAGACGACAATTGGGCATGGCCACACTTCTGGCCCCGCTCTATAACAAGGGTATGGTGGAGAAGCTGGGCTAAGGACTGGGTGCAACGTAGGTATTGAACATGTAGGCAGAATTGATTATGGACAGAGGCTATGGATAAAGTTTGTGATGCTGCTATTCACGCGAATACTGTTATTAATTGCTGATGTGGACTGTTTATCTTGACCCTTATGCGTGGTATGTTCAGAGTTGGGGAGAAAATGAAAATTTGAAAAGTTGCGTAACTGCTCGAGTGCAGCTGAATGTTGACGCTACGTTGAAACATGTTTATTTGGTATGTGTCATATATGGTGGCAACAATAAAAACAAATTTTCAAAAAAAAAAAAACTGGTTTCAAGAGATTGGTAGTTCAATTTTAGGCAAAATACTGTGTCCTTTATTAGTTATAGTCTTTGTGATACTTTTGTTAAAAATTAGTTGCATGTTACACAAAATAAATACACAAAAGAAAGAAGTATCTTAGGGAGAAGAAAAGAATCCATAAGCTTAGAAAAGAGCAAGAAAAAGAAATAGAATTAGAGGAGTTTCGTAGGTCACAATATGAGAGTTACAAACAAACAGCAGAATCAAAAGTTTAGAAATACTAACACTGTGATTGTCCAAAACATGTTCAAGGGTTTTTACATTTTTTCTGAAAATATTGGGTGTAGTTTGGTGGTTTTGAAATCACCAGATGAGGGAGTTGATGGAGCGAGGTTTAGAATAATATTTTGTTCAGACTCGCAAAGTTAAACTTCCATAAAACCATAACCGTATTAATCAGTGTATGTTGAAATATTAACCAACTTAGTTTTAAAATGCATATTCACAAACACGAGGGACTAATTTATGTGCTCTATGTTGCATTTGCAAGTGCGTTGAAAATAATAAACTAACCTTGTCTATTGTCTTTGTCAGTATTAAATGCGGCTGTTTAACTAATGGCATGTGCTTATTTGTGTGCTCATGTTATGTCTTTTCTGTGGCAAAAGCTCGTGGAGAATTCTCTGCGGCCTAAAAGAAGATGATAGATAAAAAATGCAGCTTTGTGTGCATCAGCTAGGTAACATAGATTAATGGGTTAATAATTAGCAAAGGGGGTGGGTAACAGAATGGGTTTCAATACTTTAATTAATTAATGTCTTGTGTTTGTTTGAATACTAGTTTCCAAGGGAGAGGCTTAAGGCCTAGCGTTTTAAAGATGGTGTTTAGAATCCTGTCCAGAGTTGAGCCCTGCACGTATTCAGAAGTGGAAACTTTTACCACATCGACAGTTATCAAAGAAATACAGATGAATAACTTGTGCAAGACGTGCTCTGAGAGTGACTAATTCAAGGACAGGATGCGGCAAATCTGCCAAGCTAAGGAAGTAACGGACTGTTACTCGTAGAATGTTGCATTTCCGAGGAAGCCAAAAGTCATGTATTTAGTTGGACAATGGAGTCAAAGAAAAGGCTCGATTTTGTTATGGAAACGTGATGAGCTGACATGGACTGACATCTGTCAGCCAATGAGAACACTGGATGGCGGAGAAAATTATACAATTTAGTGAGATTAGCTAGACAGAAAAGGTATAAAACTTGGTCCCACGGGCAGGAGGGTGCTCCTAACTTTCCGGATCCCGAGTGACGTGACATGCTGTCGAACTTCTTGCTCACGTAAGGACAGCAGAGATAATCAATTTTTCCTTTCTAGGTGGAGTGAGAATAGACTGGGAAATAGCTTTAGGGAATGGAAACTGTTATTAATTAATATTCATGTATTCTGATTATGCTTTTGAGATGTCAGACTAATTGCACATTCCTCACTAAATGCTGCTTATTTGCTAATAAAATAATGATTTATTAAAGAAAATGCTCTTTCTTTGAAGAATAAAATTAATAAAATTAGATTTTGAAACGACAAGCTGGTCTTGTTTATTCATGGTCTAGTTACCATTAGCTGATTCATTTGCCTTAGTGACTTAATTAAATGATATATGTTTGAAAAACCATGGTAAGAAATGATAAACTGCAGTTATATATAAATATGTAAATATTTAGTGAATAGTTCTGATTAATTAGGTCACATGATTAAGTTGCCCAAAAATTGTCTCGTTGGTTTATGGGCCTTGTGAGAGATTTATGATTAATGGTAAGTTTTGTGGTGTTGGGTAGTATTGTTAAGACAGTTTTTCTTTAGGGGCGCTGGATCAGTATCTAGTGTCTGCATCAGTCCTTTAGGTGATGAGATTGAGGATTGCTGGAGGCTAAATATATATATGTAGCGGCAGCAAAACAAAGTGCAAAACAGCATTAATGTATGCTTGTGAGGTTATGTCACAGTTGACAATTAATACATTTCATATTCTTTTGAACATCTGCTACACTATTTGAAACCGTTTTCGGCTTATGTGTGTGTGTGTCATTGTAACTACTTGCCCTGACTACAACTCCCATGATGCACTTCCCATAGTAATGGAATTATAGTACATGCTTTACAGTGTGCGCTTACGCTGTGCTGAGCTGACATCCTGACTTCAGTAATTGGGACAATGTAAACATTCATTCCTCTTACCTTCAGACGTGTGTGCAGCTCCTGAGGTGTCCAGCTGCGTGACACCAACAACAGCTTCAGGCTGGATTGTTGACTCCACCAATTCCTCCATGGGAGTTATTCCATTGTCTGGTGGTGTGCCCCCTCCTTTTCAGTTGTTTGCAGGTGTTCTCAGTCTCTCTCTCACTCTCCTCTGCTCCCAGAGCCAGCTCCCTCCTCCCCCTGAGCCTCAGCACTGAAAATGAGGCTTGGAGAGCACACTTCCCGGTTCTGATGTCATCAACATGCATCAATGTGCGACCCCGGAAATTGCGAAATCACAATTAGCAAAATCGCAATTTGCGAGTTCGCAAACACAAGAAATCACAATATTTTCTGCGATTTTTACCGATTTCTTATTTCTTTGCAATTTTCGTGATGCATCGCGTTTTGCAATTCCTTATTTACGATTCCTTAAAAATCGCAAATAAGGAACCGCAAACTCATTTAATGATGAATTTGCCTGCTAGGGTCTTCCATTGTCGCTGTATTCCTTTCTTTATTGTATTTGTATGTGTTCCATAGGCGGTTGCTTCTTTATCAAGAGCCGTAACAGCCAGTAAAATGTATACATTGTCCAAGGGGCGCTAGAGGGCTCCGCCGGCCAAGCCCATAATCCGTTAATTATCCTGAACATCCGCTCTTGCTTATGAGCCAACTGGTGAAATACACGTGGGGGAAGCTGTGTGGCACAACATCACAAGAAACTGCGGACGGCTGAGTGGAATTTACAGTGGATCGACGGCTGGAGCGGTCTCGAGCCTGCGGCGGCAACCTGGTGAGTCACGACCAGCCTTAGTGGTGGGTACTGGTGTGGCCGCGGTGGGCGCCGGAGCTGCGCTGCGCTTGCTGTGGGGGTGCGCGGCGCCATTAGATCCTGGCCAGGAGGGGCTGCGGGACGCGAGCTGAGAGCCCGTACGCTCCTGCCACTGTGGGGAGTCGGATTGTGGGAGTGGGCCACCCTTGGCTTGCCGACCTCACTGCCTGCTGGTGCGCGGGGTGCCGTTCTGCCTTCCGTGGCTGCATTCTGGGACCGCACAGGACTAACTAGACACTATCTGCGGGGGTCCGAGTGAATCACTGGTGCAAAGGTGGCGGCCTCACCTTGCTAGCCTAGAGGTATGCCGCCTGTGCACGGGAGACCTCTCGTTGTCTGCCTGCGACTGCTGCATGCGAGTGCCTGGGGGTGACTCCCTTGTGTGAACGGCGGCGATACTGGCTGACAGGAGAGAACAGCGATTCATGCCCTGGTGCTTTTAATGCCTCCCAGCCAGTGTGAAGATCAAGAGTCGCGTTGTGACGCCTTTAAGTGGACCTGGGGAAAAATGTGCGCCTCTGTGAAGCAGCAGAAGATTTGCGGTGCTTCTCTTTCTCCCCCTTGACTTTTGCAACTCTGATTTAGTGCGGCAGTGAGACCAATATCAGTAAATCATCGGTGGATGTGACTTTGCTGCCCTGGCTTTCGGACCAAGTGGAAATTAGTCCTCTCATTGAGCTGTTGAACTCCTGTGGCTACGTGCTCCCTCCATTGAGCAGCAGGGTCATTCCTTTGACTATGTGCCGGTGTGTCAGCGCCTAAGCCAGTGGAGTCTTGCGTGTGCCTACCTGCACGCTCTGTCATCCGGGGACCCTGACCTGCTCTGTGCCTCGTTTGCCTGGGGTTTTTGAGCGCCCTGCCGAGGGTGAACCACCGTCAGCGCACCGCACCTGCTGTGTCCTCCCCCCGCCGCAGCCCTCCAACACCGGGACTGCCGCCGAGTGGGGGAGTAGAACTACAGTCCCCAGAAGCCTCCGCGACTGGCCCGGAAGTCGCGTAGAGGCTTAGCGCCCGGAGGCGCTGTAAAAGGGGCTGACCTAGCGGAGGAGCGGGTGTGTCAGCGCCTAAGCCAGTGGAGTCTTGCGTGTGCCTACCTGCACGCTCTGTCATCCGGGGACCCTGACCTGCTCTGTGCCTCGTTTGCCTGGGGTTTTTGAGCACCCTGCCGAGGGTGAACCACCGTCAGCGCACCGCACCTGCTGTGTCCTCCCCCCGCCGCAGCCCTCCAACACCGGGACTGCCGCCGAGTGGGGGAGTAGAACTACAGTCCCCAGAAGCCTCCGTGACTGGCCCGGAAGTCGCGTAGAGGCTTAGCGCCCGGAGGCGCTGTAAAAGGGGCTGACCTTGCGGAGGAGCGGGTGTGTCAGCGCCTAAGCCAGTGGAGTCTTGCGTGTGCCTACCTGCACGCTCTGTCATCCGGGGACCCTGACCTGCTCTGTGCCTCGTTTGCCTGGGGTTTTTGAGCGCCCTGCCGAGGGTGAACCACCGTCAGCGCACCGCACCTGCTGTGTCCTCCCCCCGCCGCAGCCCTCCAACACCGGGACTGCCGCCGAGTGGGGGAGTAGAACTACAGTCCCCAGAAGCCTCCGCGACTGGCCCGGAAGTTGCGTAGAGGCTTAGCGCCCGGAGGCGCTATAAAAGGGGCTGACCTAGCGGAGGAGCGGGTGTGTCAGCGCCTAAGCCAGTGGAGTCTTGCGTGTGCCTACCTGCACGCTCTGTCATCCGGGGACCCTGACCTGCTCTGTGCCTCGTTTGCCTGGGGTTTTTGAGCGCCCTGCCGAGGGTGAACCACCGTCAGCGCACCGCACCTGCTGTGTCCTCCCCCCGCCGCAGCCCTCCAACACCGGGACTGCCGCCGAGTGGGGGAGTAGAACTACAGTCCCCAGAAGCCTCCGCGACTGGCCCGGAAGTCGCGTAGAGGCTTAGCGCCCGGAGGCGCTGTAAAAGGGGCTGACCTAGCGGAGGAGCGGGTGTGTCAGCGCCTAAGCCAGTGGAGTCTTGCGTGTGCCTACCTGCACGCTCTGTCATCCGGGGACCCTGACCTGCTCTGTGCCTCATTTGCCTGGGGTTTTTGAGCGCCCTGCCGAGGGTGAACCACCGTCAGCGCACCGCACCTGCTGTGTCCTCCCCCCGCCGCAGCCCTCCAACACCGGGACTGCCGCCGAGTGGGGGAGTAGAACTACAGTCCCCAGAAGCCTCCGCGACTGGCCCGGAAGTCGCGTAGAGGCTTAGCGCCCGGAGGCGCTGTAAAAGGGGCTGACCTTCCCGCGTCGCGGGACCGTGCCCGGGGCTAAGCCCGGGCAAAGGGCGGGCCCTCTGTGGCCCTCAGAGGCCTGAAGAGTCTGGGCTGGGCTATACCCCCTGGCCGTTTCATCGTATACTGCCAAGGTATTTCACATATTTGATCTATAAAACCACCGTAATGGCACCCATGGAGCCAAAAGCAAATGTAAAGAACATGGTCAAAAAAACGCCTATACACACACGTTCTGTTACAAGGAACACTGCCTTATTAAAAACACCGCTACCAACGTTAACTGCAATTGACCGCATGCTCCAACAGACAATCGTAGTGGTAGCTAATGCTATTGAAAATACTGAGAGACGTCTGTCGTTACCACCAAGTATTTGTCTAACCCAGCAGGTATTACAACCTGAGGATTGTAACGTAAACAACATAAATGTGACATCACTATCGAATAATTCCATTTTAATGCAATCCTATGCGGGTCTCCCAGGGGTTATGCCAACTCATGTGGAAGACTCTCCTATTCTTCCTGCAGTATTCCTTGATAGGGATAGTCGGTTGTCCCTAACTCCCAATTTACAGATTAACGTCACTCCACCCGAGGAACAGGGACCCAGTAATGCGTCTGTGACCAGCGCAATTCTGATTTCCTGTGACAATGATGATTCTATCCCTCCTATTGATTCACCCAATATTAGCTGTGCAGACATTCCGATTGGCAATGACTCTGTTTATTACAGACCTAGATCCAGACGCACACGTAAAAGAAAACTACTGGCCCCGTGTAGGGGATGCACGAAACAAAGGGGCAGAAGAAAGAAGGTAACTCCATTACTACTAGAACAGGCCAACGGAAGAGAGCTACCCTCATCGGAGCTAAGCCCAAATTTGGGACTGGGAGGTAATATCAATCCTACAACACCCGATGGGGAGTCTAAAATGTGCCACTTTATAGAGGCTATGAAGCTCCTCATTTCCCCTATAAATGATAAACTTGAGGAGATTTGCAAAAGGGTGGAAAATCTGGAACAATTGGGTCTAGCCAAATTAGACATTCTAGAACATCTGGGCCCACATGTCACACCTTCCCCTCCGCATGCACCCCCTAGGAATAAGGTCAACACGACTGCCACTAGCATAACTAATTCACAGGTCCCTTCGGCCAGAAATGTGGCCCCTACGGCTGCCTTTGGCAAAACCACTAATTCTTACAATAATACCCCAGATAACACTATCAGCGGGCCCCCCGGGGCAAGAGGTAGAGTGCCATTGAGACACACCTCAGTAAATGGGAATTCAACAGGACGTAGCTGCTATAACAACATCATTCCTGCAGTGATTAATCTCCCCCCAGAAAGTAGGCCATATGTGGCAATTCTTGCCAATGTCCCTAAACTGAAACCCTCTCAAGTCGAAAATAGTGAAACCCTTAAAAACAAAATTTTGCACTGGCTTTCCAACAACTGTGAATTCCCCTAAGAGGGGCAAGTCAGATTCTTTCAACCCAAAGGGTAGGGTGGGTGGGCCCTAGCAAAAAGGAAATTAGTGGGGACTGTGTAATTATAAATTATAAAACCACCGAATGGGCAAGAGATTCAATCTTGAACGCGCCAATCCCATCTGATAATGATTACAATACCACTCTGTTCCCACTAGACTATTTTTACAGACACCAGGCGGGTTTTAAAATCCCCGTACAGAATTTTAAACACCCCAGAACAATAAGTATGCCTCACCCACCAGTACAGCAAGCACCAGCACAATTAACCAAGCACCCTTTTATTTCTTATGACTCACACAATCAATACACATTGCAGCAACCCCCGAATTTACTCAGAACCTTAAACCCCAATTACTTCAACAATCTCAATGTTACTGGGTTGGAAACAAGCACCTATGGCCAATATGCAGTCCCAACGTCCAATAGATTTCAGATTTTTAATTCCTTAGATGAAAATGACTGACTAGGGGGCATTCCTGCTGGCGAGTCATTAGTAACTGAGGAATCGAAGTTGATGGCCGTTAAAACAGTTAAAACAGTTGAGGAATTTCCAACAGACACCTCTATGGTAAATTCTAGCGACTTGACTCTGATAGATGCTACCACATGTACTGTTGAAAATTACCCGGAGAAACAGATATTATCACCAGTCATAACGGTCACCGACCCACTCCAAGTAGCCTTGGTAGAGAACTTGAGGGCTATTACGTGGAACATAGCTGGGATAGCTTCTAAGGTAAACACCCCCATATGGGCTGATTTTATTAAACAAGGTTATGACATAATCTGCTTGCAAGAAACTTGGGATAGGGAAGAAGTACACGTTGAGGGTTACACTTCTTTTAATGTACAGGCTGTGGCATCCCAGGCTGGCAGAGCCAAGGGCGGCCTTGTGACCCTAATATCCACTGAACTGACTGAGTTTCGTGTCAGTGATCATGTTGTTCTAGGAGAACACGCTTCCGTTCTGCGTATGGCACATAGTAGTAGTAGAGATTTAATAGTAGTGAACTTCTATAACAACATTGCGGGGGAAAAGCGGGGAATGTTTATTGCTGAAATAGAGCGGGCTATTGATGCGACCTTAACAAGTACACCTAAACCAGCTGTTATCCTATGGGTAGGAGATTTTAACATCAGAACATGTAGCTATGCCCTCAAGGGGGCATGTGGCCATAGGGATGAGTACCTGGGAAGGGAAACAGGTGTATATAATCATTTCCCGCACAATAATTATGGTAGCGCTTTAAATAATCTACTTGCTAAATATGATTTGGACCTCCTAGAATGCAACAAAAATGTAAATAATGTCAGGTGCCCGACATATCATGGGTGTAACAGCCAATCATTTATCGATCACATTATGATATCTTGCTCTGTAGCTTATATCAATGTCTGGGTGATTGAACAAACGGTTAGTGACCATAACAGTGTAACTGTTGAATTATTGGGTTGGGGAACCAAAAAGAACACCTATGGTCAACCAATCCAGGACATTGCAGCAGAAAGACCGAATGGGATGAGGGTGAAATGGATTAAAGTTGACCCCACCCATTTTATTGCTAATGTGATCACAAATTGTTGTAGAGAAGTTGAGTATTGTTTGTCATCGAAACCATGTCCACGAACCTTGTTGTCCAACTTTCTAACAATAACAAAAACTATTGAGAAATCCTTAACGCATAAACCTCGTAAATTAAGGAAGGTCATGGCAGTGTGGTTCGATGACCACTGTGCTCAGTCACTTAAAAGGTTGAAAACTTCTCTTGATGCCACTCCAAGAGATGCTAGCAAGATCAGGGAAGAGCGCCACAACTATAAAACTGCTCTCTCTATTAGGAAGAAGGAACTACAGGATGAGGCTTGGGCGAAATTAGATCTGGCCGCAGATACTAAAGACCATAAACTTTTTTGGGATACTGTAAATGGTCCATTCCTGAAGAACGACAACATTCCTGAACTAACTTCGCATGTCAGTTGCCAGGCCTGGATTGCACATTTTACAGGGATTTTTAATTCTGATTTTACCTCCGGTTTTATTTCTGCTTTTAATTCAAATGTTTTAATTGATACTCCAACCTGTTTCAAATGGGAGAAATTGCTGTTTTCTGTAACATTAAGTGAGGTGATTGACGCAATTGAGAAGAGTAAGGGGGGGAAAGCCCCGGGACCGGATGGGGTCCCTGTGGACTTTTACAAATTTGAGATTACTTTATGGGCCCCCATTTTAACCCGTTACTTTAATGCTGCTATCGAGGACAAGTTACCAATTTCATGGGGTCAATCCATTATAGTGCCGCTTTTTAAAAAGGGCTCTAGGGCAGAAGCATGAAACTATCGCCCAATTTCACTCCTAGACTCATCATTAAAGATCTTGAGTCGTGTACTCCTGGCGAGATTAGAGTCTTGGGCAGAAGATAATAACATTCTTTCGCCCATTCAGTATGGGTTCCGTAGGGGTCTCGGAACTATGGAGCAGTGCGTGAACCTGGAACTTATTATCGGCAAGTACACAAAAGCAAAGGACGGGAACCTGTTCATGTGCTTTGCCGATCTAAGTTCAGCTTTTGATCTGGTGGAACACGCACTGCTCTGGCCCACATTACTTGCTATGGGTGCACCGCCTGAAATTATTCACCTTCTGGCCAGAATGTACAGTAATCTTTCCAGTAAGGTTAGATTCGGAACGGACGGTGAATGTACCCCCTATTTTAAAATTGGTAGAGGGATCCGACAAGGGTGCGTGCTTGCCCCCCTTTTATTCTCCCTTTTTATAAATCAGGTTGACCAATTTTTACAAGAATCTTGTGCTGATGCCCCCTCTATCAATGGAAAGCAAATACCCGTCCTCTTATACGCGGACGACGCGGTCCTGATTTCCAGGACTGCGAATGGGCTGCAAAAATTAATTAACAAGTTCCATATTTTTATTCAGGGCAGAAATCTCAAAATTAACAAGGGCAAGACAATGACTATGACCTGTGGAAAGAAAAAGAAGAATAACAAGTCATTTTTCCTCGATGGGGATAAACTTGAGGCTGTCCAACACTTTTGCTACTTAGGCATTATTTTTTCAGGAGATGGGAGGTGGGTGAATGAGCAATCCTGTGCTGGTCTGAAGATGACAAGAAATGTAAATTGTATCTTCAGATTTGCCTCTAAACTAGGGGGTCGTAGAATCCGAGAAATGATCTCAATCTACAATTCAAGATGTATGTCCTCTGTCCTGTATGGAGCAGGGATATGGGGATATAACTCCCAGATTGCACTATCCATCCAGCAGGAGGAAAACAAGTATCTGAAACGTTTATTATGCCTCCCTGTTTCTGCTTCAAACGAGATTACTCACAGAGAGGTAGACTTAAATCATGTTACTGATCTGATTGCCTTGCGTCCCCTGTCCCTATGGCGGTCCATATGGGCCAAAGAAGAAACCAGGTTTACCCAGGAAGTAATTATCGATTGCATTAAACTCGATCATCATTCGAAAATTCCCTGGTTAAAACACATCCATTCCTGGTATAAGACCCTTCTTGGTCAGGACATTTTTAAAGATACACTAACTGAATCAATTTTAACAAAACGTGATCTTAAATCCATTTATCTGGATCATGTAAAAGGGACTAGAATGAAGGTGTATGCAATACAAAGCACGTTTAAATTGTATATGGAATACAATCTCAGCACAGGTCTCCCCCCTTATCTTACATTTGTTAGCATTAACTCCCATCGGTTTGTTTTAGCTCGCCTGAGGTTGGGAATAGTCCACCATTAGGTGGCCTTCCCAACTGTAAAAAAGCCAGGAACAGGTCTATGTCCTTGCGATGGGAAATCTAAGCAGAGTATCTGCCACTTTTTACTTTTTTGTAATTTTTATACTGGTTTTAGAAAGTTTTACTTGAAGCATTTGTTTTTAGAACATAATATGTGTAATACCAGAGCTGCTATGCAATTGTTATTTGATCTGGCTTCTCCTGATGTGTGTTATCGTGTGGCTATTTATATCCTAAAATGTATCGGGCACAGGAAATCAATTATCATATAACTTTTCGCCCCCTGTTTACTTCCGTTTATCCATTGGCTGCCACACTTTATGCCACGAATGTCTCTTTACCCCTAACTTATCGTTTGAGTTACAATGTTGAATGTCTATTTATTCTTATGCACTTTATATTTATTCTGCATATTTTGCACTTACTGAAAGCTGCTTATGGTAACGATTGTCTTTCGGTTTTGCATTTTTTGCACTGGCGTTTTTTGCACAAATCTTTGTAAACAAACTCCTGCTAAAATGTTAAGATGACAAAACAGATGTTGCACCTTATTCCCAACTTTGCATATTTGCACATGTCAATAGCACTTTATGCACATAATAGGTCTTCGGATTTTGCACTTTACATTGGCTACTTTTTGCACTGTATTTCACAACAACTGCTGCTAAAAACGTACATAGAGATCAAACCCAACTTTGTACTCAAGTGATTCACCTTATTGATTTAAATGAGACTGGCATGGATATCGATGTATTCTTTTTTTTATTATTGTTTCATTATGGAACTTACATAAATGATTTGAAATTGTATTTATGTATGTTGCTACATGGTTGTACCTGTACAAACCGAATAAAGCATTTTGAAACTGAAACTGACTATGTGCAGGCCGACACTTTTTCTGCTGTACCACCTTTTACACTAGCATTTGTCTTATCTGAACCGACATATCTCTACTGTGGTGCCGCTGTTGGAGATCTGGGGGCACGCTGGCGGGCGTGGTATTACGCAATCTACACAGCTTCTCGCTGCTTGGTCCCCGGTGTCCTATCATCTTACAGTCAGAGTCTCACCTCCTTTTTTATTTTGCTGTCCGGGCTTTGCTCCGACCACGGCTGGCTGTGTCATCATCATGGGTAAATCTGAACGAGGTCAGCCGCGTCTCAAGTTCGAGCCACGAAAGTCCTACCGGGCTCCTCAGCATGCAGCCTCTGACTCTGAGGTGGACGCTCCAGCTACTCAACTCTCTAACATTGACAAAACGCTCCTGGCAGTGCAGGCAAGTCTTCAGACCATAGATGGTAAGATTGACCATCTGAATTTACGTATGGACCAGGGAACATCGTTTACGACGCGGTTTTTACACCGCAGTGCCTTTACCCCGCAGCTATTACAACGCAAGTCGTTACTACGACTTGCGCTGGATGGCGCTATGGGATAAGGAATCTTGCAAGTTTATATTCCAAAACCTTCCCTACTGTTACGGGGACTGGTGTTGGAATATAAAATTATAAGATTCCTAAATCCACGCCCTCCAACGCAAGTCGTTGTAACGACTTGCGTTGTAAGACTTGCGTGGTAAAGGCATGCGTTGTTACAACATGCGTTGTAACAACATACATCCGTATGGACCACATGTCAGCGAAGTTGGACAAACATGCACAACGACTGGGAGAGGCGGAGACCCGCATATCAGACGCGGAGGATGGTCTACAGCAAGTTACGGATAAAGCGGCGTCTATGGAGTAGGTCCTGGCAATCATCCAAGCCCGCAATGAAGATTTGGAAGCAAGATCGTGTCGCAACAATGTGTGCATTACGGGCCTGCCAGAATCCATAAATACTGGAAGATTGGAAATGTTTGTGGAGAATCTGCTTCGAGAACTTTTGGGAGCGGAACAGGTTTCACCGGTCCTGATAGTGGAGCGAGCACATCGCTCTTTGGCAGCTCTCCCACCTCCGGGTGCACCTCCGCGCCCTATCATTGCCCGCCTTTTGAATTATAGAGATCGGGACACTGTCCTCCGGCTAGTACGTGAAAAGGGAACCATCACACATGAGGGGAATCTGCCTTTTATCCTGATTTCACGATGGTGGTTCAAGAGGCTCGGAGAGAGTAGCTACCTGTCAAGAAGCTCCTCATCGCAGCAAAAATTCCATATGCTATGCTGTACCCCGCAAGACTGCGCATAGAGGACAAAGGGAAATACAAGATTTTCACTTGCCCGAAGGCAGCGATGACCTTTGCTAAAAGCATTACAAGACGCAGCAGCTCTACATCCGCTGACGCGGGAACTAGTGCCGAAGGAAGTAGCTAATTTACGGACGAAGGAATGGATACACCATCTGCAAGTGATGTGTTAAAATTATTTGATGGGTTCATGCTGTATTACATTCCTACTCGCACATAACACTGCCACAGCGGCCTCACTTAAAATGTTATCTCCACTATTGTGTTCTAAATATTTACCTTGAGCTAAGGACTGGGTAACGGCAAAGTGCGGTCACAAGTAAGCAAACGGATACTATGGGGTCTCCCATTCACTGTACTCCAAATTCATACCGACACAGAAGGGCAATCCTGCATGGGAAGCTATCGGATACGCTGGTTACTATTGTTAATACCTATGGTCCTAACATTGATGACCCTACATTTTACGAGTGCATTCTTGCTGTTATTCATGAGCTGCCAGCGCTGTCATTCTCTGGGGCGGTGATCTAAACACACATTTGGATCCACTCAGAGATAAATCTATGGGCAGAGGGGGACATTCTCCAGGGGCAGTGCGTGCAATCAAGGATGAAATGGATGATCTGGGGTTACTGGATATCTGGCAACATAGACACCCGAATGCACTGGAGGGCACTCACATCTCCACCGCACATGGCAGCTGATCCCGTCTTGACTACTGGCTGATGAGTGAGGGGGGTGGGCAGGGTGACTGATGTGGCCGGATTACCGCGTATGCTTTCGGATCGCTGTCCTGTCCGCCTTGCCCTTTCTGTCCCGCTGACTGTTCCCAGGGCCTTCACTTGGCGCTTCAGATCTGAGGCGCTTTAGGACCCGGTTTACATGGAAACGATCTGTGATGCTATCACTCAGTACTTCAAACACAATAACGGGTTAGGGGATAGCGCGGTGGTGCTGTGGGAGGGTTTTAAAGCTACTGTTCGGGGTACCTGTATCATCACAACTTACGGGATATTAAAGGATTTAGGAGGACAACTGACTATGCTTGAGGCTAGGCTAAAAAAACTAGAACAGGAATACGAATACAAAGCTGCGCCCTGCGAGTCGACTCTGGCTTACATTAAAGAGGATACCATTGAACTCGCGAAATTGGCTGAGGAAGAGATGAGGTATATATCTAAAAGATACAGAGCACGTGCCTTTGGTGAGGGTGGCAGACCAGGTCATCAATAAGCTAACAAGTTAAAAAGCCACATGGAGAGAGGGACAATAACTAAAGTCATGGATAAGGTGGGCCAAGGTTATCACAGTGTTCCAGACATAGCCAATCAATTTCGGCGCTTCTATGAGAAATTATACCTATCACAGATAGCTATCGCTGGCTTTCGGATGGTCATAGGGAATACCTCAGTCAACCGATAATGGTGGAAGATATTCATATTGCGATAAAAGCACTATCTAATAAAAAAGCGTCGGGCCCCAATGGCTACACGTGTGAATTTTACAAAACTTATATTGAAGAACTCTCCCCTTACTTACTGGAGATGTACGCTGAGGCGTATGATGTGGGCATGCTGCCACCATCGCTTTGCGAGGCACTAATTATAACACTATTCAAGAAAGATAAACCCCTGTGGGAGAGCGAGCCTGATAAACAAACGAGGAGGCTGTATATAGTGTGCCAGTTGGACTGTTTTTATTTAACACATTTAAAGTCAAGGGTATAGTCTCGCGGTTCCATGGCTAGGGTTTGGCGTTCTCTTCTTTGGGTGGCTCCAAATCTCCTCTGTTTCAAATGGGGATTGACGTAGTGAAGGAAAGAGCCGGTTTTGTGAGGGGATATAGTGCAGAACCTAGTTAGGTTTGCATTGTGCACAGTGAATTAGGAAATTGAAAAGGCTTTAGATACAAGTGATTCGGTAGGGTCTTAGTAATAGGCTCTTAAGCCCTCCGATGGCAACCTGCTTACAGTTTTGTCAGGATCAGGTTCACTACCACTAAGTAATGACAGGGGGGGTGAAAATGCTATGCGCCCAATTTTAATAACAGAAAAAACGTTAGAGCATCCTTTCCTTCTATCAGGAACCTCCCTCCACCCTCCTGTACACCCTCACACCTCCCGCTACCCTGCACCCTTTTCCCCCAGGTACCCAATACTCACCGGCTCTGCCGCAACTGTCCTGAGTTGCGGCCGCTCTTCAGCCACCACCTGTGGGGACCACCAATCCTCGCACCACGTCTCGTCTTCTTCTTCGCGCTCTCCCGCGTCTTCTCTTTTCACGACTTCTCTTTCCTCGGCTTCTTTTTTCCGCTCCCGATCTTCTCGGCATTCTACCTTCCTTTCGGTTTCTTCGCGCCCGCCATCAGTTTCCTTCACCTTTTTTAATTCCTGTGTGTGACTGCTTCTGGGGTTAGCCCCGCCTCCTTCCTCTTCGCCGATGGAGAGTCTCCCCGAAGCTGTACAGACAGATGACAGGGGAGAGTTATTGGCGACCTTCTGTGTCGGAACCGCGTAGTAGCCCTCTTGTCAGGTACGTTATTGTGCCGATGAATGCGTTCAGGCCCTGACATTCAGCATGTCATGCTCGGCAACCCCTCACAACCCCCACTAGTTGCGTATCATACAGACCTCTATCACTCATTAACATAGATGTAAAAATCTTGGAGAAAATTATAGCTACTCGTCTCCAACCGCTCATGCAAAAACTGGTCTTACCTGACCAGTCAGGCTTTATTGCGGAGCGCTCGACCTCCCATAACTTACGGACGTTGTTTGCCACACTCCATACCCTCAATCCTGAATTGCCAGCAGCGGCGATCATGCTTGACGCCGCCAAGGCATTTGATTCTACAGAATGCGGTTATCTTTTTTATGTTTTGCGGAGGATGGGTTTTTCTCCCCTCTTTATTAACTGGGTGTGACTTTTATATACTGGACCAAAGGTGAGAGTGCGGGCGGAGGGCTTCCCATCGAACCTGATAAAGATAACCAGGGATACTAGGCAGGGGTGCCCTCTCTCAACAATGTTATTTGCTTTGTCACTAGAGCCTCCATCCTGTCTTATTAGACAATCTCATAAATATGCGGCGCTTAACTTTCATCATCGTCCTGTCATTATATCTCTCTACGCAGATGACATGCTGCTCTTCATACGGGAGCCTCGCACAAATTTAGCGCCAGTTCTTCGTGAATATATATTCGGTTTTCTCGCTTCTCTGGCCTTCATATCAGTTGGTCCAAGTCGTGGTAAACAAAATTTCTATATCTCTTTAGTAACATACCGCTTCAACTCAGGCAGCAATTTTTTAAACAGGTGCGCACTCTGCTACTTCGGCTCATTTGGGGTGGCCGTCAGGGGCGTGTGGGGTGGAGGACTCCCAAACTGAATTACAAACATGGGGGTTTTAATGTACCTGATTTGATTTTTATCTTTGCTACTTATGCGTACAGGCCCAATATGCACATTTTTGGTTCTTCCCATATGCCTTTGTCCCTCACGTGGCGGTGGAACATTGGGGTGCTCATCCCATCCCACTGAGCTCCGTAATAACTCATAATCGCAGACCTTCCACTCGCTCCACATTTAACACCATTACCTCTACAGTTGCCGCTTGGCAGGCGCTAGGTCGTGAGGCGGGTAAACTTCCATTATATTCCCCGCTACTGCCGGTGGCTTACCACGCGAGCGTATCTGTATCACATGAACAGGGTGCCCTGCATACACTTGAGCAAGTGAGCATATCCAAGCTGCAGGATCGATTCCCGCATGGCACTTTTCTGACCACCACAGACATGGAATACATACAGAATAATACTCCTCTTTTCAGGTTTTACATGTATAGACTAAAAAAGGCGTTGCAAATTCACTACCCCACATTCCCCACGGAACCGCCCGAAGCATTGGCATTACACACACTTCTCATTGCCCCCACTCGACATAAGCTAGTTACTAAATTATACTGCGCTGTTTGTGAAGACAGACCTCTTAACAGAGACAAAAGTATTGACTTCTAGAATGCATATCTTGACCCACCACTCACCCAGAAGGAATGGGAGATCTGCTGCCAACTCACCAGCGCCCTCACCTCTAACGGAAATCTCCGAATTATAAACTTCAAATTCTTGCATCAGATCTATTATACTCCATATAAACTTTTTAAATATAGGCTCAGAGACACAGATGCTTGTAAGCGATGTGGGGTTCGGAGGCAGACTTCTGGCATCTTGCCTGGACCTGCAAACGGGTGGCGGAGTACTGGGTAGCTGTGACAACGAAATTATCGATTATGCTTGCTGGGGTTAGTTCCTTTCCTAAAAGGGTCGGTGCGTAGGTTGGCGAGAGTGGCACTTCTTGTTGCTAAGAGACGGGTGGCGATGGTGTGGGACAGTAAATTGAGCCCTTCAACTGATATGTGGCTTAAAGATCTGTCACTATGTGGAGAAAACTTAGCCCTATATGCGGAGGAATTAACATCGTCCTCTAGGCCAAACGACATCTGGGAGCCCTTAGGAACTTACTTACGAACTGCTACCCAGCAAGGTTCAAATGAAGCTGAAACTAAGTAAACATATATTCCATATATTGTCTGTAATAATGTCACTCTGTTTAATTTCGTTCTCATATATATTTCAGATTCAGTCACGGGTCTTTTTCTGTTCTTTTTCATTCTTGTTTTTTAAATCTTTATTTTTTCTTTTTGTAATCTGAGTATGTCTTGTATGCTGGTCAGCTTGGTTAAAATGTATGATATACGGGCGTTCTCCTTATTTGGCGTCTCATTGGTTTATTGTACCTGTTATTCGTATAAGATGTTGTGAAAAACTCAATAAATAAATATAAATATATATATATATTATATATATATATATGCAAAAAAGAAGGAGAGAACTCTGGGTAGTTCTAAAGTTTAGGTGGAAAGCAGCCCCTGTTAGAGCACTCTCAACACCAGCGACACTCTAGATCTGCTCACCTCAAATGTCTGTTTTTCGATCAAAGTTTTTAAGCATAGGATTAGCACAGTGCTATCCATGCCGAGATAGAAAATTACAAAGTCTTTTGCAATTTATACAGCAAAGTCTTTAAGCATAGGACTAGTACAGTGCTGTCTTTTGTAATTTTACAGCTCGGCAAGGACAGCACTTTACTAGTCCTATGCTTAAAGACTTTGCTGTATAAATTGCAAAAGACTTTGTCATTTTCTATCTCTGCATGTATAGCACTGTGCTAATCCTATGCTTAAAAACTTTGATAGAAAAACAGACATTTGAGGTGAGCAGATCTAGGGTGTCGCTGGTGTTGCGAGTGCCCTCACAGGGGCTGCTTTCCACCTAAACTTTAGAACTACCCAGAGTTCTCTCCTTCTTTTTTGCCTAATTTATGCGTCACTCTATGCCTGAAAGGGTTTTGTTTTGACTTAATACTGGGTGCTCCCTTGTGTCTGGACAAAGCTAAACCTCTCTGAAGAGCTCTAATTAGAGCGAAACATTGTGTCAGGGGTTTTATATATATGCAAAGCATGCCTACATGGAGTCACCACCAAAACAGTTGAATTCCCTTTCAGAAAAATACCCTACACAATCAAAGGCCATTTTACCTGTAAAACTGACCACGCAGTGTATGTACTTAGCTGCACATGTAAGAAAATGTATGTGGGAAGTACGATCCATCCCGTCCATGTGAGAATCTTGCAGCACCTGCGTGCCATCAGTAATGATGACCCGACATACCCTTTTGCAAGACATATAAATGCTCACCACAAGGGCAACAAAGACGAATTAACATATTTCGTAATTGACCATGTAGCACCAAATCCAAGAGGTGGGAACAGGTTACAAGCACTGAGACGGCTAGAGTCCAAGTACATCATTCAGCTCAACTCCAAGATTCCTAATGGTCATAATGCTGATGAAGCACTAAGTGTCCATTTATAACTGTTCCATAAGTTTATTAAAACATCTCAAGCAACCCCTCGCGGTCTAACATTAAAACCATAAGCTGTCTTAACATCTAGTTTCACCATCTTTTTGTATATTTTTGTATATTTTTTAAACCCACACAGTCACACCTTTAATGTTTGTTTATATTTGTTTTTGAAAAATTTACTCACTCTTATCACATAACGGCAATAGGACTTTAACTGTGACACAGATTGTGCTTGATAGAGATGACATGTCCTGGGTTTCTCATAAGTTAAATCACAGAACCCCTTCCCTGTATAAACTAATGGGACCAATGTTGGGTTTCTTTCTTTCACATTACTTAACAAAGGGAGAGGTGAAGCAGTAAACCAGCCACATGGCACAAGACAATATGTTTCACTCCCGCTCAGGGGATACTTTTGACGCTATTTCTCGATGGCTATCTTGCCCACTTGGGCAGATGTGTTTGCGGTGCAATAACTTATTTTTTGAAATCATGTCTCATGAATGCTATAAAATTGTATCTCATGTGCCTATACACAAGGAGAGAAAACAAGCATTTACAATGCAATAGGTCTCGGGTTAATTAAGTTTGAGCTATTGGCATTGCTTAATATTGCAACACCAATTGCACCAAAAGTCTATAAATTGTAGGCCAAAAAAATGTGTATTTATTTTTGTAGCAGTGGTGGCATGCTGCGCTTTAGATGAATATGTTTCAAAGTAAAGTGCGCCATACTGCGATTGTTACAATAGTTATTTGTGGATGCGTTAACAATTGATGTGTGCACTGATGGCTGGTGGTGTGTGTGCCTGTAGAAATTGTGCACTGATGGCTGGTGGTGTGTGTGCCTGGTGGAAGTGTGCACTACCGGCTGGTGGTGTGTGTGCCTGGTAGAAGCGTGTACTGACGGTTGGTGGTGTGTGTACCTGGTTAAAGTGTGCACTGACGGCTGGTGGTGTGTGTCTGATGAAAGCGTGCACTGACAGCTGGTGGTGTTTGGGCCCGGTAAAAGCGTGCACCAACGGCTGGTGGTGTTTGTGCCCAGTGAAAGCGTGCACTGATGACTGATGGTGCCTGTGCCTGGTGAAAGTGTGCACTGACAGTGTGGTTGTGTGTGTGGTTGTGTGTGTGTGTGTGTGGTGGTGTGTGTGTGGTGGTGTGTGTGTGGTTGTCTGTGTGTGTGGTGGTGTGTGTGGTGGTGTGTGTGGTGGTGTGTGTGTGTGGTTGTCTGTGTGTGTGGTTGTCTGTGTGTGTGTGGCTGTGTGTGTGTGGCTGTGTGTGTGTGGCTGTGTGTGTGTGTGGCTGTGTGTGTGTGTGGCTGTGTGTGTGTGTGGCTGTGTGTGTGTGTGGCTGTGTGTGTGTGGCTGTGTGTGTGTGGCTGTGGCTGTGTGTGGCTGTGTGTATGTGTGTGTGGTTGGCTGTGTGTGTGTGGTTGGCTGTGTGTGTGTGGTTGGCTGTGTGTGTGTGTGTGTGGCTGTGTGTGTGTGTGTGGCTGTGTGTGTGTGGCGGCTGTGTGTGTGTGGCTGTGTGTGTGTGGTTGTGCGTCTCGAGCTGTGAATCCTTTTAAATACAAGCATTTGCAATGCAATAGGTCTCGCATTCACACAAGTTTTTGCTATTGGCATTGTAAATTACAATGCCTTCGATTTATATTTCGGGTTTTAAAACATAAATACATGGCATTGTTATTTACAATACTAATAGCGCATAGGGAAGACATACACCCTGCTGGTGCTGCTCAATCTTTCATAGCACGATCCCTTTCACGCAGAAAGGGGACTGGGGAACTCATTTACCAGTGGGTTTTCTGGTGAGATTAGTTGCTTAGTCAGAAAAGTGCCATTCTCCAGAATCAGATGGGTGTGTAATGTTTTGTTTGACATTACTTTTTATGAGTATGCATGGCATATGCTTTAGGGAATGCTACCTTGCATGTAATGTTAGGTGTCCAGAGTGTTCGGTTAGATAGGCAATTGTTTTAAGGCCAGAGTGAAATCGGCCGAACAGAAATGAGAAAAATATTAAAAGAAATGTCCGCAACAGTAGTCACCTAACCACAAGGTGTTGTACTAAAATATCACACTCAAAAATCAACCATACTGATGGCTGGCTATTATATGGCCACAATGTACCTTTAGGTTTATAGTTTGACTGCAATATTGTGACATACAACGAACCATAAAAGATCGTGAGGGCCTCGACGTGGTTCACTTGTCATTCATTACACTGAGATAATCCAGGCCCATAGAGTAGCAGGACAGGGCTAGTAACCTCCTAGCCCTGGCAAGCATGTTCGAATCAGCCCCATACTGCAGCTCACCAGCGAGCAAAGCCAGGTCGTCCATCCTGGCTGGGCCATGAGGATTGCCCTACCTCATCCACCACCACCAAAGGAAAAAAAAGTTCATTCAGTGCAAATTACAGCACTAAATTGAAAACTATGTTTCAGCACTTTCAAGCCTTTGCCTGGCCCTGAAAGCAGCCCCTTGCATGCAGCCTACATCCAAATGCCAGAATGGCAACTCTGCCCTGCTGACAGGCCCTCAACGATACCAACCTCGCCCCTCCTGCCAGTAACCCCCGTTTTAACGTTTCCTCATCTCTATAAGGGTAAGGCTGTGAGGTACAGAGCTGAGGTGGTCTCAGAAATGAAAGACACTTTGAACCCTACCACCATGGGAGCCTAGTCTCAAAGTGCGCTCTTTACACCCCCTTCACACCCCCTCCTAAAACGCACCATGCTCATGACAAGCGGCAGGGCCTAGTCTTGACGTACCGAGGAGGCGAAGGAAAGCAGGACCATCATGGGGCCTATGACAGTGTCGGGTGTCAGGCGTCGGATTAGCCACAGTAATTTCAAATTAAACCGAAATGACGGCGTCTTCATTTGCAAATGTGAACAGATTCAGTTCAGAGATGAATGAAGTCACCGCATTAGAGAGAGACGTGCCGGGGGGAGGCATGGTGTAACACAGGGAGATGGGGAGGGGGTGGTGAAGTGATAGTCTGGTTAATCTCTACCTGTCTGTGTCGCGCTGACAGACATCTCCGAGATACCGGACTCGATCCGCTGCAGCGGATCCCGGTCTGAGCGTCTCTCCATGATGAGCGGCACCAGGTAATTAATTTAACAAGCGCACCACTGCTGTCCTAATGGCCAGGGCAAAATAACACATAACGCTAATGGGAAAACAATACCGGACTCGATCCGCTGCAGCTGCTCCCGGTCCGCGCGGCTCCCCGTGACGAGCTGCACCAGGTAATTAAATAAACAAGCGCGCCACTGCTGTCCTATTGGCCAGGGCAAATCAACCACTGTAAAATCGAACCCCCCTCCGCGCCAACAAGATTCTTAACCCCTAAAGTGCTTAAAGTGGACGGCCGCAGCCCCGAGTCTGCCGCGGCCGGTCCTGCAGTAAGGGGCACGGCGCATGCGTAAAGCCGAAACCTTCCATGGGGCACGGCGCATGCGCAAGCAGCGGGAGGTATTGCTAGCGTCTCAGCTTCCGAGGAGGACAGCGCGTTCACGCGCGCGTGGCCGGCGCAAATCGCCTTGCGCGCGGCCAGGACTGTACTCCTGGGAAGCTGAGCCGTTAACAATAAGGTCTCTGGCGAGAGCGAGCTTCGCTCGCTTCTAGCCGAGACCTAAAAACGGCATCATATGCTTTTCACTGTTCACATTTTGTACCAATCATGATTGAGACTTATGTACGGTATTATACCATCACACACAAATGTCTCTTTGGCATACCATGCTGTTTGTTTTTTAACTCTGTTTTTGAACTTGGTGTTGAACTTGCCACTCACAAGATAAACACGTGGCTCGGAAGGCCATGGACAGCGAATAATGTTTCTAATGGCACCAGAAGCTAGCAAACACTCGCATTTAGCATAACAGTAACACGGAGCTGTGCTCACTTGGCTAAATTTTATCTAGCACTAATGTAAACCCTTGAGCTAAACCCATAAATCCTGAACCCTTTTCACCTCGGTTCACGTTTGTAACAACCCGGTTTAAACAACCAGCCCCAATCTTCCCGCCTCTCCGTCTCCCCCGTGGAAAGTAAGAAACTGATAATTGTATACACAAACTCAGTGCATTTATTTTATTTTCGACCAAAAGATCTTTTGTGATATTGTTTGTTTAAAAAAAAAAGGGCATGCTTTCAGCCAAATCCTCGCATTTGTCAAACTGATACCCAGACTCTCTTACCTTCCTGTCGAAACTCGAGGCACAACCATCAATGCGGGTGGAAAATTACAGAGTGGTCATGCGCTGGCAGCCTATATAGAGAGCGCAACCTTTCTTTCATGTCCACTGCCACATAGCCCAGTGACTCTTCACTTTGTCTGTTCTCTGTTCAAAGTGAAAACATGCACAAACTGTTTTAATTTATTTCAATATTGCATCCTTAGAACCGTAAATGTTTAAAAATGAAAACAATTGCATTATAGACTTTTTGCTTTAATTTGTTAAAACATGACTCTGCAAAAAACGTAATTATCTTCCATGTCTATTACTGTGTCACCAGTCAGCTTTGTCGTACCAGAAAGAACCAATGGGTTATCAGTAGTCACTATAAATGTTGAACATGCACTTGGTGAACTCAGATGTAGTGAGCAAGGTGGACCTGTCCACCGAAACGCGTCTGATCGTTTATTCTTGCAAATAAAGACCCTTGATTTGAATCCCACGGAGTCGGTGCCTGTTTTTCGAAAGGATTGTGAACACAGGATTGGGTTCATATATATATATATATATATTTATATATATCCAAGGCCAATTCTGTCTCTCCGGTTCACGGCACAGCAGAAATCATGGACCACCGAGCAGCATGGAATATCAGGTAAGTTTATTATCTCTTCTTTGTTTCATTTAGGCATGACGCATTTCGGGTAGTGAATACCCTTGATCACATAGCAGGCATGCAATGCAAGAGAATGTTTTTATACTCATTTTTTTCTCATTTCAAATACCACGTGATTATAAAAAGTGTAGAAATACTTAGTGAATGTGTTATAAACGGCAATTGTTGTTTTTTCTGAGCCCATTTCTCAGTCGGATTTATGTCAGCATTAATGCATAATACGCAATAAATATTTGTTCATAAGAATTGCTGCATACAAACTTTATAAAATTATAAAATTGAACACTTATTTACACATATTCACAAATAGGAATTTCTCTTTACATTACATTGTTAAAATCACATTGCGCTAAATGTAGATATACATTCCTATATCCCATAAAGGTTATTTGTGCACAATAACAGCTTAAATGCTGTGATGCATGTGCAAATTACGCAATTGTTTTAATTCATAATTTAATTTTGTGCATCTCAAACATATTAATTTTGAGACGCCATAGAACTTGTGCAAAATTACTGCCTAAATGCAGTTGCGTATGTGCAAACTCAATGTCACTGTAAACATATACTTCTGACAGAATTATCCGCTCATTCAATTCTTACAATTGGTGTTTCAACTCACACCCATTGTTGGATTAATTTGACGCTTGATCCCAAGTGCCAAAAAACAGCTCCTATAATTATTTCATACAGCATTGCCAAAGTGCTAAGTGCTCAGAGTGAATAAAAATGAGTGATTGCTAAAACGATTGTGAACTCCAACATTATTTAAAATATGTTTTTACCATAATATCTTAAGGTTGAACACTATCAGATAATTATTGCTCCCTTGTGTCAGTAATCCAACTATTATTAGCTATTTGATCAGACTCCCAATCACTGCAAGCCTGCAGGACAGGTTTAAAAAGTTGGTTAAGAGAAATACAAAAAGGGGTCTATTGTTCTTTTAAATGTTTCTTGCAACAGCAGAGAACACTACATAAATATAGGCGAAAAAAGGAGGATATCTTAAAGGAATGTATGCAAATCTTCAGTATTGGTTTTTTTTTTAACTCTTTTTATTAAAGAAACGAGAGGTGGTATTACAGATATCAGGTGCCATACTATAAAATACAGTACAGTAATAGGCGAGGGGATGTAGCTTTGCAAATAATCGATTATAAAGGAACATGTGACGTCATCATAATTATGCATATGTGAAGGCTAAACAACGTGTAGACGATCTAGTACGAATCACATCCGCAAGACCCACCCATCAAGATACAGGAGCATTAGAGCCAGTGTAGACACCCAGATGAATAAGGAATCAGTGAAGGATAAACAGCCCGCCTCTCGTAGAGGGAAAAAGGAAAGAAAAAGGACCATAGAACAAAATAAAGGCAAAATAAGAAACCCCCCCTAACCCCCCACCCTGCACCCCTGCAATGGCTACGGCCTACCCCACTAGCAGCGTGCCTGTTGCCCAGAAACTTACCCTAAAAGAAGGAAAGAAGCGGAGGAGGAGAATTAAAACACACTCCCGGTCTCCCTTACCACCCGCCAGAAGCGACCCCCCCGAAACATGATCAATACAGTATGTAGCAAAGTATGTAATCAAACCAGGGGAGTACAGCAAAAACCACCCAACTCCCGCGACGTTATAGCTCACAATCCCGGCATCGGATCAAGGTATTTTATCAAGCCATAGCAGTCAGATTCAACCCTGGCCAGTATGGTTCTTTATGAGAGCCCTTATCACCCAAACCACAATCACAATGGAAATATCAGAGCGTTCATAAAAGTTCAAGTCAGTGCAGTAGGATCGAGAATAGGATAAAAGTTCACGATATCCACAAATCAGGCGAGGAAAGGTGTGAAAGGATAGCGAATCTCTCCAATAGTCACTGAGGAACTTGTTACGGCACTTAAGACTGTCCATGTCCATGGTTGGCGGAATAGGGATCGAGCAGGAGAAGCTGATGATAGTCACAGGCGTGCTAGCTGTTATTTGGGAATCAACAAAGCACATGAAATCTGGCTTCCACACGGGGTCCTCAATCTCAAGCGTATACTGCGCCACGGGCACCACAGCTTGCTGAAAACATACCGAAGAGTCGTCGTCTGGTCTCAGACAGATGTTGTCCACTGATACAGACAGTTTCTGGAATATGGCGGTGATCTGCGAGTGGAGCGCCCCAATGGTGGCCATTACGGTCTGCAGCGATGGTGTGCCTTCCGTCCCCTCCATCCCCTCTCGTGAAGCGACAGAGCAGCGCTTGAACCCCGGAGGTCGACTACTCCGGGGTAACAGGCACACACGAAGCCGATGACAACAGTGGGCGCTCTCCGCCTTGCAATATCGACACCTTCGCCGCTGGCGAGGGCCCAAGCCCGTCCACCCCGGGAAGCTAGCGGAGTCTCCGGGTGTCGGACCCCCGATCACAGCAACCGGTGCGTCACACTGCTGTGTCCTCGGTGTAAACAGTTCACAGAGTCGCCATCCAAAACAAGCAAATTGTGACCCAGTTCGGGAGACCGGACGCAGCCCAGGTCCCGCGGCCGATGTTGTTCAACTCTAACCCGGATGGGCTAGAAATCGAGGCCCCGGCTTCCACGCTGAGTTAGGCCGAGAATGGAACACGGTGTATCTTCGTCACCCGATAAGATGGAAATTTCGGGATTGCACCTTCAGAATCAGAAACACCTCACGTGCACGGGAGTCTGGTGTGAGTTCAGGATCGATTGCAGGACATATGAGCTGCTGGCAGAGGTCGGCGGAGCCGGTAGCTTATGCGGCCATCTTGCTTGCTAGCGTAGCTCCTCCCCTCAAAATCTTCAGTATTGTTGAGGCCATTTGGAGCTTTACTGTTCAAATTTAAAATTTATTTTGTCTCCAACTGTCTCAACAATTTTTCTCTATCTCCACCTCTGCGTGGCAAAGGGACTGTATCAATAACAAAGTATGTCAGGCAATTGATGTCTTTATTGTGTACAGATTTAAAATGCCGTGCCACAGGATAGGCAGGATCGCAGTTTATGATTGCTCTAATGTGCTGCAAGATTCTCACGTGCATACATATATACATTGTCCAAGTGTTTGCTAGTAATGAAATGTCTTCCTCTATCATGAAATAAAACACCTGAGCACACAAATTTATTTCTCAAGAAAATCTACCAGTACTTTTCAGTGCTTAACAGTTCAATTTAGTTTTCTGTTGTGATGCCTTTCTGTTGAATGTGTATGTACTGTGAGCAAGCATTCCTTTCATCTCCTAGAATGTGCTTTCCTACTATGCACAACACTTTAGCATACGTTGGACAACTCTGTTACTTTTGTTTATTATTTGGCAATGTAATATGCTGTGTTGCCCTTCTGCAATTAGTACGATATTTGTATAAATGCATTTTGTTTTCTTTTCGTACCGATAGATTCTTTCCCAATGCACACAATGTTGCATATGGTCTATCTGTAAGAAAACCAGAATAAACAAGCATTGGCAAAACTTGGCGGTCTTGGCAATGGAATATGCTGTGCTGCCCTTCTGCATTTAGTACGATATTTGTATAAATGCATTTTGTTTTCTTTTCATACTGATAGATTCCTTCCCAATGCACACAATGTTGCATGTGGTCTATTTGTGGGGAAAACAGAATAAATAAGCATTGGCAAAGCCAACTGGGCGGTCTTGACCACAGAGCTATTGGTTTTGCCAATGCATGTTTTCTTTCCATTCCCATAACATACACCTATTCCTACATGTCTGCCCATGCATCTGCAAACATTCACTTGGAAAACAAACATCAAGTAATGCTTTTTTTAAACTTCATCTTTAGTTTACCATTCCAAAATGGCTTATGTGTTGCTTTCATGGAATCCTAAACAAATAATAATCTCTAGCAAAGGAAACCAGCATTGGCAAATCCAATCGTCATACAGCAAACAAACGACCTATTGACTTTGCCAGTGCTTGTTTTTACTAGCAACTAAAATCACCCCAGAGAACACGCTTTGTAATTGAGTGTCAAATGGACTGTTATGCTTTGTATGCTCCTTGAGGTGTACTAGTTTTGTGCTCTATAGACATCAACATTTTAAGGGCTTTTTCAAGTTTGTCACAAACCCTCCAAATGTTTTGCCACTTTGGTGTAGTCTCCTACCTAGTATATCCTGATACTGGTCATAGACCACCAGAAACAGTTGATGTACTGAATGCTGGACAATGCAAACATTCACCCCATCATTCTTTTGCTCACCACACCACCCTAGGTTGGACCCAGCCATACGCAAATAAGTCTTGACCCTGTTCCTTGTGGGAACAGTCCAGCCCGAACTGCCAAGCCAGGTCCTCTGGAGTAAAGCTATCCTGGCTGATGAGGAATGAAACCCCGAAACCGGCCCTAGGATGCTTGAAGTTCCTGAGACTGGTATCGGCTAAGGGTGCGCTTTGCACCGATTTACCTGTATTCTTTAATCGGACATCTTTGTTCGTGTTGTTCTTCCAAGAACAATCCCCGACGAAGCAGCACGTTTAGCTGAGTTGCTGCCTGGCGTCTTGAACCGGGGTTAACAGTGGGATACTGTAGAGGTTGCAGTCGTTCCAAAATTAAGGCCTTTTTTTGGTTCTGTGATCTGTGTGGCCATTAAGCGCTGCAGTTCTTTCAGTAATGACAATTGATTTACAAGACATTTGTGGAGTATTCAAGAATACTGTTGGTCGCATTATTGTTTACAATTGGGGCATGAACTAGTAACATGTTTGGATTTCACTCCTGGCAATGAAGAATGAAGAGGTCTATGACGCAAATAGCCTTCTATGACATTATTCTGCGAATTGGAGAAAAAGGATCTTTGCTTTATATGTGCTTCTAGATACTTTTGAAGGTGCTTACCCAGCTTGTGTACTACTGTTTTCTAACAGGGATCTTGAGTCCTGAGAGTTAAGGTTCATACCCTGTGAGGTGGGACACATGATACCTTTAGGTGGGTATGCAAACAAGAATGTTCATATTTAGCTTTTAGCTTGCCTAATCTTCCCGACGGGACCCAGGGCCTAGAGACCCTTACGGGTGATTGTGCGCTTAACAAATGTGGATTATTATTATTATTATTATTATTATAATATTTAAAAGATAGCATATAGGAAAGTAATATACCTAAAAATATATCTCCTTACCTCATTTCAGATATTTCCTTCCCTCCCCTCTTTCCTTCACTAATGAGATATTGCAAACACCAGGTTAAAGGATATGCCTATAAATAACTCGAAGTGTATTAGGTGGTGTTATTTTTCTTTACAGGTAATGATACTATTGTGCTATATATTGATATGCCAAAAAGCGTTACCGAGAGTGATAGCCATTTTGTTTTTATTTCTTCCAGGTCTCCCTCCCTGCTGTACCTTCCCTATCCTTTCCTCACTTGATCACCTTAATCTTCTATGCTTTTACAGCCTCTCGGAATTGAGGCGGTCGAGAGGTGGACCAAATAAGCATTGAACCAGCTCTGAGGATATAATATTCATATGAACGCTAACAATTGCAGTCCAGGGTGGACCAGGCCTGGCAGTTTGGGCTGGACTGTTCCTATTGGGTGCAGGGTCAAGACTGATTTGAATATGGCTGAGTCCAAACTGGAAAGGCATGGTGAGCAAAAATACTATGGATTTAGGCCCAGATCTCTGTACTGGGGTGAATGTATGACATTGTTCTGCATTTTGACAATCAATTGTTCTTTTTGCATTTGTCACCCCGAGTGAGACGGGTATGCCCAGACGTGGGTCCTGTGCTCTCCATGCCACTGGAGTCCACCTTTCCTGGCTGATGAAGGGTGAAACCCCGAAACCGGTCCTAGGATGCTTGTTTCCAGTCTAGGAAGGACCTGGCCAGGCAGTTCGGGCTGGACTAGTCCCATTGGGTGCAGGGTCAAGACTGATTTGCATATGACTGGGTCCAAACTGGAAAGGCATGGTGAGCAAAAGAACGATGCATTTAGGCCCAGGTCTCTGTACTGGGATGCATGTATGACATTGTTCTGCATTCTGACCATCAATTGTTCTTTTTGTACTCGTCATAGACCAACAAAATTGGAAAATTTGGTAGGTATGTATATACCCTAGTTTGACTACGTTATGTACTTGTTGTGAAGTAGATCTAGACCCAACACCGAAGCAATTAAGCTCTGCCCTCACAAGCACCAAGATCAAGATTCGATTTGTGCATATTTTCAACTGCAATAGTTCCATTTAAAGAAATGTAATTGTAATTAATTAATTCTTTGTTTTAATAAGAGCCCTGCTTATTTATTTTTTCAAAAGATTCAGGCAGCATTTTGTTATTGTGACAAAAATTTAAAGTAAGCTGTAGGAAGGAATGCAACCAAAATCTCCGATAGCTCAGAGCAAGTGTTATCCTGCCAAACAAGGGGCAGCGTTATTTTCAGTTCCACTATCTCCTGTGGAAAATGTTAACAATGCTGAGCCCAGGGTCTTCATTGCTGTTTGCACGGAGCAGTGATGACAGATGCTAATCTGAACATTGAGATAAAGATGTACATGGGAGTTGCTTTCTGGACCGAAGGCGGCAACGGCTGCCATTAGGAAAGTGTATCTCAACTTAAAGCACAATCAACATGAAAAAGGAGGGTACTTATATCAATGTCTTCCTTTTTATTTTCTCGTCGCTTCAGTGATCATTATAGAAATGCTGAAGGATATTATTCGTTTGTATACTCGAGTTGGTACATGACTTGGTGAACGCATACCATACTGCTGCAACTGCAGTGCAGAATGCACTTATTTTGACGCCTGTGGCCTACAACACAAGAACATGTGCTTTCACTGCATCTGCCTGGTGAGTAAGTGTGGAAGTCTCAAAGTCGGTCTATATGATAAAATAACAGCAACAAATGGAAACTCACCAGTCAAAGAAAACTAAGGTCAGTAAAAAAAACTGTCTACTAAAGGAAGCAACAGATCACAGCTATTAATGTGGTCCGGGCTGCTTGAATCCTTCTTCCCCCATTATCCGACAGATTTTGAAAGGGAAGGCTATGCTAGGAGAGATTCTAGCTCATTCGAAGTCACCCAGATGCTTTGTGAACAGTTATGGGAGATGTAGTCTTGGTGTTCCGCTGTAGGGTTCAAAAAGACAAATGGGAGTGACACACCTGAAAATAATGATTTGTAAAACCAAGGGCCCATGTACCTGTTCCTAACTACTTTTTAAGTTTTACCACCTTTCCACCCTGCTCTTCAACCCCGCCCATCTCATGCTGTTTCATTGTGGGGGTGGTAGAAAGGGGTGAACTGTGAAGGGGAATAGCTAAGAGAAAACTGAAATGTCACTTATGGACATGCAGTTCTGGAACTGTGACCCTGAAAAAAGCTTTGCAAATACAACAAAATCCTGACTCGCCTCCATACCCATCCAAATTAATTACGACGATCAGTCTCATATGGGTGGAACTAAAGTAGGCCTGAAGTGCCAACTCGATGCGGCTGAACACAAAGTTTCAAAGGGACTCTTTGATGATGGAACTTTAAGAAACCAATAAGAACAGGCTGAAGAGAGACTGGCCATAGGCTTGGTAAAACAAGACAGTGCATGTGCATTTAAACTGCGGTCAGCATCATCTGCCTCATTTAGGCTAATATAATAAATCACACAGTGCACTTCACTATCTTGCACTAAAAAGTTACTTCAATCCACAGCAAACGAATATCCGAAAAGCCAGCGCCCATCACTAAATGTGACAATGTCAGTGTTCTGAGCCGTTGATCTAAATACCTTATTTTGAATTTAAAAAACATGGCGCTCTGTGGAGTTGTAATTGAAACACAAGATCATCATGGTGGTGTAGAGAGACTGAAACAAGGAGTGGCTGAGACTTTGTTCAAATGGGGATTCCCTTGTCAAGAAGGAGAAAGACGTAAATATGGAAGAAACATTTCATCCTGAAAGTACTACAGCTAGGAAAATGGAGGCAAAAAAAAGGGTTACACATGTGCATGTGGCTTAACCAATTGTAGGACGCTGGTTCTGTACATACTATAGCCAAGTAAGGTATAGTGTGCACAGAGTCCAGTGAATCCCCAGAGGCTAAAGTAGATAATACAGTACTCTTTTCTGGTAGTGTGGTCGAGCAGTTAGGCTTATCAGAGGGTTGTATTAAGCATTTGTTGTACACACAAAGTCAAGAAATGAGGCACATACTCAATGACTAACTTCAAATCCAATATTTGTATAACAATGTTTACTTTGTTACTTTCAATTTAGAACCAAGAAGAACTCAGTTGCTGGTCAGTACCAGTTTAAAAATAGTAATACTTTCAGGTACAGTAGGAAATGTGTTGCAAATAGCAATAGGAATACTTTACGGTAGCACTGGAAATACTTTGTAGTGTCAATCAACAGTAGCAATACCTTAGCAATGTAGAAAATAGACACAGCGCAAATAGAAAGAAATACAATGCAATCCTATCGAAGGAAAGCAGTTATGTACATTAACAGGTAAGAACAAAATTTACTACCCCAGTCTTCAAGTGTTTGGACCAACACAGGGCAAGGTTCAAGTGGATACCTAGGTTGCACCAACAGCGGTACAGGGGCGGTCGGGTTCAGAGATCAAAGTTGGTGTAAAGGGCCCAATGTTAGTCTTTAGAGACTGGGGGTGATTGGAGAGGCAATTTTTTGCAGGTAAATACCTGCGGTTTCAGAGCACAGGCCCTCTGGGTTGGGACAAGCAGAGAGGGGCAGCACTGAGCATACACTGCCAGCGGCACAGGGGCGGTCAGGTACAGGGTGCAAAGACAGCATCTGGCGTCCAATGCAAGCGAATGGGGAACTCAGTTTCACAAATAGGCAACAGGCTCGGACCAAGAAGTTGGACATAAGTGACCAATGACTGGGCAGGTAAGTTGAGATGTCAGTGGATGCTGGGACACCATCAGCTGGGCTCTCAAAGTCGGGGGTGAGGATGCAGCGGTGCCTTTAGACATTGGGAAATCTTCACTGGAACCGGTCACGGTCAAGGGGACTGTCACGACTTGCCTGATTGGGGCCCTGGAGGAGGAAGAGAGTGAGGACATTTTTTCCCCCTTAAATCTCTCTTATTTCTATTCACAGTCTCCCTTTTGTCAGGACGAGAAAGATTTTGCCAGTCCCTTTAAACAGCTCCACTTCTTGGAAACCACCCCGAACCATGTGACGCCATCACAGGAACCTATGGGAGCCTTCGAGACTGGGGGAGGGGTCGACATATCCAGAAACCAGGCGGAGACGGGGAGTTCGGAGAAAACAAGGAGGCGTTTTGGAACGAGGAGACTAGGACAGAGAACCAGCAGTCGTGGAGCCCCGAACTCCATGATAAAGGTGAAGAAAACCCCGATGACGTCGCAAAGAGGACACCGTCTTTGGCCCGAAGACAGCAGAAAGCCATACAAGCAGGGAGCCGAACCCTAACCAGCATCACGAGAAAGCTGGCCGCGCTCCTGGAGGAGCTTGGCTCCTAGAGGTACGTAGTCGTATCCGGGGTTGGTTTAACAAGGGCACCTCAGCCGCTGAGACACCATTAAATGTAAATGTAAATGTAATGTAAATGTACAGGAATTTATATAGCGCAAATCACCAGGCGGTTTCTAAGCGCTTGCTTAGGGAACCCGTCCTGGTATTCCCCTGTGAGATAACCCCGGCAGGGTATCCGCAAGGTGAAAGCCAGGCATCCCGCCGCGAGGGGCCGTTGTGGAGATTAAGCAAGCTATTGCCCAGAGTCGCAGAGTGTGAACCTGTGAATCGAGTAGGCACCGGAGCGAGAATTGTCAAGTCCATGGACATTTTAGGACTCAAGACCCCGCCGAGCTGGGAATTGAACCCTGGTCCCGGGCTGACCTCTGCTTCCAGGTCTGCCTCCTCTAACCAGTGAGCCACACTTCTCCACCATTAGCAACGAAGGGAGAGGGTTGAGTGCATAGTGGGCATAAGTTGCATGCGTGAAAGCACGTAAAGCTGCAGCTTTGAACTGCGACACAGGTGGTGCAGTTATCGGGTGCTGGTGCTCAGTCCTCACTCCCAATTCCTTAGCCAGAGCCGTATAGGACGAATTGTCCTAAAACCCCCTTTTCTTTTATTTCCTTTTCATGAGAAACACCCTTTTCAGTTGGAGGGTCATGAAACACTACAAACTGCCCTACCTCTGAATTCAAGACGTGGGAGACCAGACTACAGTTCTTCCTTTGAAACAAGATAAATAAATAAAAACCCTTTTGTGTATACAAAATACGTGATCTGTTGATCATTGCCTAACCAAAGGGACCCTTCGCGCTGAGGCTGCAGGCGTCTTCGTGGAGTCTAGAAGAGGTCAGCCACTGATGGATTTGAAGTCAGGAATGCTGGAGAGACTTCACTGGACCAGTGGGTCACTCAGACTCAGGCCTTGGGCCTCAGATGCAGAGTGGCCAGGACTCGTGATTCCAAAGTTCAAGGGAGTCCTTGGTGTTGGTTCCTTTGTGGACTGGGAAGTTGTCCTCTGGAGTTCTTGGTCTTTGGGGAAGGCAGGCAGTCCTCCCAGGGTTCTGGAGGTCGTGGGTCCTGCCGGATGAGTCGCTTTCCGGAGCAGGTATTTTCGAGGGCTGCAGACAGGCTGGTAGGGCTGTGGCCAAGTCAGTTTTCATCTGGAGTCTTCACTGTTGCACGGCTCTTTGGCTCCTTCTTCTTCTTTGGGTTGCCAGGAATCTAAGGATCAAGGTTCAGAAGTGCCCCTAAATACCCATTTTAGGGGCATTACAGGTGCTGGGAGGTAGTAGCCAATGGGCTACATACCATTAGGGTGACTACACCCTTTGTAAGTACCCTCCCTTATTGGGTAGGGGGCATCCCCTAATCATATTGGCTAAAACCCTTCCATCCAATATGGAGGATTTTCTAAGTAAGGGGCCACTTCAGCTAAGTACACCTTAGGGGTGGTCCTGGCTGAGAGGGTGGACACCTCTCCTGCTAACTAATTTTACACCAACATTGACGCCAAAAATGGGGCTGGGTCAGGGGTCAGGCATCTCCTCTAGCTTGGGAGTCCCTGGCTAGCATAACTAAGAGCAGGAAGCCTTTGAGGCTCACCACCCTGAACGCTGTCTCTGCTTGGGGGTGAGAAGTATCTCCACCCAGAGCAGGCTTTGTATCTAACCCATGAGAGCACAAGGCTCTCACTTCAGGGAGTCAGAAACATGTCTGAGAGTGGCAGCCTGATGCACACCAGTCAGCTACAGACTAGCAGATGGGTCCGTTTTCAGGGGGCACTTCTGAGGTGCCCTCTGAGTGCATTTTATAATAAATCCAACACTGGCATCAGTGTGAGTTCATTATGATGAGAAGTCTGATAACAAACTTCCTTGCATTCAGTAAAGCCATCATGGAGCTGTGGAGTTCTTAATGACAAACTCCCAACGCATGTACTCAGTGTGGCTTCACTGAATTTACAATGTCTGAGGATTGACTTAGACACTGTAGGGGCATATTGCTCATGCAGCTATGCCCTCACCTGTGATATAGTGCACCCTGCTTAGGACTATAAGGCCTGGTAGAGGGGTGATTTACCTATGCTACAGGTAGTGTTTTCTAGGCGTGGCACACAGGAATGTGTACCATCTCGACTCCTCAGTTTTAGCTGCACCAAAACACACAGTCTTCAATGGCATTCTATATGTGGTTGGTGAGGGGTCTCCGATGCTGGCACAATACATGATGCAGCCCTTAGAGACCCTCTCTAATCACTTCTTAGTACCACTGGTACCTTTTTCGAGGGGCTTATATGTGTGCCAGAGTTGTGCCAATTGTGGAAATAAAGGTATAGTTTTGGGAAAGAACACAGGCACTGGGAACCTGGTTAGCAAACTCGGTCAAAGTGCATCAGAATCAGCAAAAAGGGGGGGGGGTAACTATGCAAAAAGGGGCCCTTTCCTACACCAATGACACAAATATATGTCCAAAGATGGAGAGCTTCGATTCCCACTGAGTGGGAACTTCCACATCCCTTGAATACAGAATTTGAGGAGAGCAATGTATGATTTAAAACCACTGCCGAGGCCCATACAATTTAAAGTCCTAAACCTTTTGGAAAAAATGGCAAGGGAAAAGAAAAGAGAGACATTTGAACTAAAAAATCAGCTTTATGGCTCATTCATAGAGAAGCGTGCAGGACCAGGAAAGACAGAAGAAGTAGAGAGGAAGTAATTGAGACCATTCGGGCCTATCCCCTGCTAGAAAGTGAAGAGCGGGAAAAAAAAATCAAAACGAAGGGGACAAAAACAGACTGGTGAGGAAGATGCCTTCATAGATGAGCTCACTAGCACAAGACTACCCCCATATAATGCGACAGCTAATGCACCAAATGTTACTGCCCGGTATGGAACGAGGCAGGAACGGTTGCAGAATCCTCAACAGAGGTCCACACCCCCCCCCCCAAGTTATGCCAAAACTGCGGTTCGTTACTTTGCGCAGACCCCTGTGCCTGGTGCAGAAGGCACGCTGCCTTTGTTGGTGCCCCAATAATTTTCTGAGGAATCTGTTAGCACCATCCCAAGACAAATCACTGGCACAGACTTATCAGTAAGCTTGCTAAGCGTAGGGCAAATCCCACAATGAATCAATATCACGCAGCTGAAAACTGAATTTGAGGAAATTGTGAAGGAAAATATGGGAATGAATCATTTAGGACATTATGGAAAGAATGAGTTGCTTACATGAGCAAGGAAGCAGCAAGAGTGGTAAGACAAGCTCACTCACAGATGGAGATGGTAGTGGATGGATGTGGAAATTATATTTACGATTTAAAGAAGTTGCAGAAGAACCCTAGGAGGCCAATGAATGAGAAGGAGCTACGGATGTTAAAGTTGAAAGGGTTAAGGACACATATGAGGGAATTGACTGAAAACATCAGAGAGCAGACTGATAGTGAAAAGTTCAGAGAACTGTGGTCCAAGAAAGAGATGGTCAGGATGAAGCGAAAGAAAGAAGGAATGAGGGCAGATTAGGAAAGAGTGACAAGGGACTACCCCTTGTGGGAAGTGCAGAGACGCTCTTTTGTACTTGGCCCATGGTAATGATCAGACCTTTTCCATTTTACAGACACACTCACAAAGCTCAAAGAGAATAACGATAAATGGTACACTCAGATGGAACAGGATGTGACCATAGTTCCCTCTAAACTGTGCGGAAGTGCGGGTGAGCACACATAGGTTTTTCTCCGCACAGAAACCTACAAACACCGTACGCCATAAAGGATTCCTCTACATTTCTTTACTGATTAATTGGAGCCTTTGTAATGTTGCTGTAGTGATGAAGATGCACTGCTAAATGCATTTTTAAAGACACGTTTTTGTCTTTAAAAATGCTAATCGAGGAAATGTAAACACCTGCGCTGAAGGGCATTCCTGGAGCAGCAGGAGAGCAGTTCTAGACAGAGCCTTCACTGCAGCCCAGAGACCAATCTTCAGAATACCTCGGGAGTTGTGGTAGTTCCCAGACATTAACATACTTTGAGAGTTAGGGCACACATTCACCATTCAGCTGTCAGTGATCAGTAATGTCTCAGAGGCTGACACTTTCTTTATAACTAAATGAGAGCCATCAGTTTTGGACACTGATGATTTTGAAACTCACCAACTGACAGGCCTGTGTTTTTTAACAGCTCTTGCTTTAAAAGGCGGTATGGATAGAAATTGTGCAGCAGGTGTTGTGACTCCAGGGCCCAGGTCTGCTGGAAACCGTCTGGTGGCTCCTAAATTAACATGTGATTCAAAATTCCTCTGATTTTCACTGTTGTACATTTTCATACTTTCAAAAATAATCAGTAAGATTTATCCTCTCAGTCCTACTGTTTTGGTAACTCTTTTTATAGTCTTCTATCCAAAGTAAGGGATACGTTACACAGGAGAGTACTACATACCTGTTTCCTTATAGTCAGGGCCACTGGAATCATGTGGCCAGGAGGACCAAATTATGTGGGTGGGTTGATTTAATTCTGTGGCAAGTTTTCGGCAAATTATGCTGCACAATGCAGTACATTTTGTGATAGTATTGCTTCCTTATTTTGTCATTTTTACACTGGTTAACACTATCTGGACAAACGAAACACCTAATTAGTACCAGTTTAACACCCAAGTACAGCAATAAGCAATGGAAAGTGAAGCAGCTTCCCATTTCAAAGGGCCTCCCACTGTGTGACAACATGCAACACCGCATTTTTAGCAACTTATGGTCCGTCTGAGCTAGAAACATAATCTTTTTTGTTAAAAATTGCAGATTATGCAGCAGATGATGGATTATTTGGCAAATGCTGAAAATCCATAAACTGAAAAATCGCATAATTCCAGTGGCCATGCTTATAGTCCGCAAATACCAACTTTTGTTTATCAACTGTTTTTCATCCCATTTGTAATGTTTTAACTATAAACTTACTGGTTATCCGCTTTTGAACACTGTGCTGGTTATGGTGTGAAGCCAAGTGAAAAGACTATAGACCTGATTCGTTCAGTAGGAAAAAATGATGTCCGATGCCATACGTCTGATCTATTTAATATAAAAAGATGACAAAGGCAGTATGTCTGGCTTGATAATTGTGAAAAATATTTGTTAAAGTCAATAGGCCTATAATGAGGGAATTGGTACGGTGCTAAAGCCTGTAGGGAGGCATTTACTTACGCAGAACTTCAAGTATTGCCAATGTAAGCAAGTGTAATTTTATTACAGATTGCCTTGTAGGAAAGCTTATGTTCAATACAGTTATCCTGCCTCGTTTACAGAGATGAGCCAATGATAAAAGCTATAGATAAGATTGATTTGTTAGGAAAAGGTGTTTCATATGCCATAGGTCTGATCTATCTCTTATGAAAAGTTCTAACAAAGGCAATAAATCTGGTTTATTTATAGTGAAACACACATCTTAAAGCCAAAAGGTCTTTAAAGGTGGATTGTTATTGCACCCTTCTAAAAGGTGCAGGTATACTTGGTTAAATGAAATCTCACAGATTAGTTTCTAGACAAGAATGTTTCTGTTTATTACCCCTGTGACAAACTTTAGAGGTACAATATTTGCACTGTAATAATTCCTACTAAAATCTCTTAGAAGGTCTGACAGGCGTAGTTGTCTGCCAGGATCTTATTAAAAACATACATACCACTGCTATATATACCAGTGATATATATACAACTGCAGTCATTGACTCTCCTGCGCTTGGAGTGACATTTGTCTGTTCGCATTTGCTCAGCCACCTGAAAATGAGTGTACTTCAGTGTTGAATCTGGTGGGCCGGTTCCTTTAGTTTTCCAATTTCTAGTTTAAGGTCTCTTTTCATTTCTTTCCTTCTCCTCTTTTAATTTTCATGATAAAAGAGGCTACACCCCAAATATAGATCTAACTGGATGCTTGCTAGCTGCTCGCTTCATCTGCAATGTACTGCAAAATGTACAGCCACAGCATCTAAACCACCTAACCACCCTGGAAGGATATTTTCCAGAGGGTTGCATTGCTTTTACCATTGCAAGATGGCCAACATGTTGATTCCAAACATGACAGTCAGATGGAACTATAAAACAACAATATACTTTGTATAGTATCATTTCAAGACGGCCACCTGCTGCTTTGTTTAATTTTGTTATTGCAAGTATGTCAGCAATTTGTAGGCGATAGCATGTTTTCTTTTTTCTACTTTTATTCTAATTTATATTACATATGTTACTGAGTTTTGCATGCATTTGATTGTGAAAATGGGTGAATGTAAGAATGAGTTTGTAATGAATGGATGCATGAGTGCAAGGATGTGTAGCAGAATGCCTGTATAATGGCTTATTCTGTGCCTAAATTCATCAGAGTAAGGAGCCACTTTCATTTATAAGCCACACTTATTGACATTGTAGTCAACCTTTAAGTGGTAACTAGTTCATATTCCTAGTTTCACATGTCATTCCTCGATTACTCACACAAGCTAGAAAGATGTGCACGCAAGTGTTCTGTTGATGCACACAAGGAAAAATAATTAAAGGGAGCATTGGTTGTGACTATTTTCAAAGTTTTATGGGAAGACTTGGATGTGCTATTTGAAGTGGCAGTCACAAAAGACTTGTGGGCAGAGTGTAAAAGAGCAATTGGTTGGCCAACACAAGAACCACCGTAGGTAGCAAGGACGAATGTCCCTCCCCCGCTTGTTAAGACCAAGTACGATGATGTCATAAAACACGTAAAGATGAAGGTTCCCCAGAAGGAAATTAATTGGCCTAAATTTTCCGAACCTCTCAAGAACCAAAAGAGTCAGCCCATGCATATTTTGAGAGACTGATGTCGGTGTATAGAGAGCATAGAGGAATGAATGACACACTACGCTAGGAGATAAAATGGGAGGATTTCTTGCATCCTTTGTATATGGACTGAGGCCAGAGATTAGCAACCAAATCATCCAAGGTGTCCTTTGTTGGCAGAGCAAACCTGTTGATGACATCTTGTAGTATGTATAAAGATTGCTCTGGCACATATGTGTAAGAGTCTCCTAGGGCACTGATGATTAGGTGCTGGGATGACCAGCAAAATTGTGAATCAATAAAGTTTTCAACAACATTTTTCAAGCGAGTTTATCTTTTTCGCTCTTCATGAGTATTTTATTCATACTTCTAGAAATCGCATTATTCATGCTCCTGAGCGGGGAGCATTCCTAAGGAGCACGACTCACGCCTTAATCCACCGCATAAAAAGTGCAGTGCACGGTCAACCCCCACATCTTGTAGTATGTGAAATACTGAAGTGACATGTAAGAGGAAAAACAAACAAGCATTGGCGTAGCCAATAGGTCTCGCCTTTGGGAGCTTATAAGTGTTTAGCCGTGCAGCACATTATCCTGGGTGCTGTACCACTAAGGTTTGAAGAACTATACAATTGCTACACACTGAGTCGAGCAGTTTGATTCAGGAATACATCCTTGCCTCAAGAAACATTTATGGGAGGGGCAGGTCTGATAGACAAAGGTGGGCGAGAAAGGTGGGACAGTGAGAGGGATTGAGTTTGAGAAGACCAAAAGGTGAAATGAGGCAGCAGTGGTGCAACAGAGGAGTCTACTGCACTTGTACGGGGGAGAAGAGGGGTGCACACCCTTCTGTCACTAAAGCAGTTTAGCCTAGGCCTAATAAATCTCCAAGATACATGAGTCTCGGGGGCACTCGCCACACTCTGGAGGTAGCCCATTATTTTGCATGACACCACTGCAGAGGGGTTGTGGGGGGAGGTGAGTCAGAAAGCTGGGGAGGCAAGTGGGAGAAGTTTATGGTGGAGACAGGTAGGTGGGTGAGCCAGAACAGAAAGAGAGGACATCACAGTGAAAGAGAGGTGTGGGAGAGCAGAAAAGAAAGAAGTAACATGCATACTCCGGCGCGGGGGTGGTGTTGGGGGAAGCCACTGGGAGATTAGGTGAAGTTGTAGCTCTCAAGGCAGTGTAGTAATAAGAAGTGTATGGTCTGGAGCTGCCTGGAGTGTCCCGACAGACAGCGAGGCAGTGGACAAGTAATTTTGCACGGTATGATTAGGAAAGATAAAAATGTGTCCAGTTCACAGTTTTAATAATTATTTCACGGTATGCAGTTTGGGTTTGAGTCAACTTGAACAACAGCACTTATCTGATGTTCTGAGCTGTCATCATCGGGTGGATCGTTTGCAATGATGTTATCATTATGCTTTTTAGTAGTATTAAAATTTGAAAAAAATCCTACCTCTTTTTGGTCACAGATTGTTTGCAATCACATGTAACCAAAATACCGACCATCATTACCTTGGTGCACAATGGTGTATTACTAGTGAAACATTAGATTTTTTTTTGTTTAAGGAATTTGTGTAAACGCTTAAACAAAGACCTTATTAATGAAAGAAATCTAACACAAGCATTTACAATGCAATAGGTCTCGCATTTACGTGACTTTGAGCTATTGGCATTGTAAATTACAATGTCTTTTAATTATGCTTTGGTTTGTAAAACAAATAAAAGGCATTGTCATTTGAAATGCTAATAGCTTAAACTCTCGCAAATGCGAGACCTATTGCATTGCAAATGCTTCTTTTAATGTATTTATTGAGCTGATAAACATGACACCGCTTACCTAACACTGATAGAGCATCCTTGGCTCCGGCTGATGACAGGGGCTCCTTTGCTGCTGCGAGAGCAGACTGCTCCTTGGTGGATGACGAGATAGACACGAGGGAAAGGGAAGGAAAAGAGTGAGGGAAGAATGGCAGTAATTTTAAGAAATAAACCGAGCGCGGTGTCCCTGAAGCGGGTGCCGCGCTCACACCATTAAAGTTTAAAATAAAAACTGAACCTGAGCGCGGTGTCCCTGAAGTGGGCGCTGCGCTGAGCATTCAAGTTTAAAAAAAATGAATAATAAAAGCTGAAACTCGGCTCTTGCTAGCTGTCATGACATGCAGTGGTGTAGGTGCACTGATGCACATTACCCTCACACTCTGACGCCATTTTAGGTACAATCCAAACAATTACTGATCTGATTCATCAAAGTAACGTGGGTCATTGGCTACGGCTGGGACGCTGATGGAGAAGCCGAGCACCTCTTACCTAACACTGGTAGAGCGCTCCTTGGCTCCGGCTGATGGCAGGGGCTCCTTTGCTGCTGGGAGAGCAGACTGCTCCTTGGTGGATGACGAGACAGACATGAGGGAAAGAGAATGAAAAGACTGAGGGAACAATGGCAGTGAGGGACACCAGCAGAGCGCAGTGACACTCTCACGATTAAAGTTAAAAAAAAATTAAAGGAAAGAAACAGAGCGCGGTGTCCCTGAAGCAGGTGCCGAGCTCACACGTGTCTCTGAAGTGGGTGCTGCAACCAGCATTAACATTTTTTAAACATGAATTATAAAAGCTGAAAGAAAACTCGGCTCTTGCTAGCTGTCATGATGAGGGCCGCTGCTCGCTCCCGAGCTCCCTAGGCCAAGGGAGAGAGAAGGCGGGACATGCACCCGCCTTTGGCCAATTGCGTGCTGTCTTTCTTAGAAAGACGCAAGCAAAGGCCAATAGCGTATGAGCAAAAAAAAAACACACGCACAAGCTGGTGGTCCGAGATGGAAGTCCTTACTAGAAGCCTCACAGAGCAGCGCATGCGTGCTGGCTCAGGCAAGACCTAAAAAGGACTAAATGAGACGTATATGAAAGCCTACAATCAGCTGGCATGAAGTAGAGGGGTCAAGAGACTAAAGGTTCCACTCAAAGGAGCCGATTTAGACCCCAATCCAGGAATGGTAATGTAAGCAGTCCCAATGTACTACAGCGGGAGTGTCCCAGATATGGGGAGAGGTCGAGGTAATGTGCCTGGGAACAAGGATAAGTGCTCTAAAGAAGGTAACCCCATGTCACATTTGCAACAGTGTGGGGCCTTAGTAGTGGGAGTGCCGTTACAATCCAGACAGAATTGTGACGTATTCCAAAAGTAAGAGCCAGTAGGTCAGGGAGAGCTAACACCAATGGCTATACTCCCTATGACTACCCCGAAGGTCCCTAAATAAAAAAAAAAAAGTAGCATCACATTTATTCAATCTGATGCAAACGCAAGTAGTTATTCCTCAACTCCAACCATGCTACAGAGTACCCCAAAATACAATGACATTCCAAGGAGATCCAGTACCCATGATGTTCAAGACTTCCATAGATTTCAACCAAGACCAATGCCGGTGCCTGTGGGGAAGGGGGAGTGCGTGCATGGCACAGTCCTGGAAGTGGATTAAAGTGATCCATATATGGGTGGAGAGGTTAACGGACATCTCGTATCTTTACTAATAAAAAACTGGAGCCAATCGTTCAACGGTTAGAACAGTTGAGGTCCCTAGCCTACCACTCTGAGGAAAAGAAGTCCAAGTTGTCGGTATTACAAATCAACTGCATACCAATCAATTTACTGCCCTTGAGCCAGTAAATATTGGAGCCATCACCAATTTGTGATCTATGATTCTACTCCTGTAAACCTGCTAGGTCGTGATCTACTTTGCAAACTGAACTGCGTCATGTATTTGCGAAGGATGGGGTCGCAATCAAAATGCAAGTGGCCAATGCCAAATTTAAGTTGCAATCTCCTGACCCTGTTGTTGGGTTGTACCTGGTCATTACAATGGAGGACTTACCAGTGGATCTGAGAGAGACAGTGTGGTGTGGTGGAGAAGGAGAGAGGGAGACTGCGAGTAAATGCAGCAACAATAGGTTTATTGTAGGAAGTCTTTAAACACAAAAAAGGACAAAAGAATCCAACGTCCGGTGTAGAGGTTTTCACTCTCTTACATCAGAGAGTAGGGAGTAACTAAAAGTGGTTCCAGTCTTTAGTCAATAGCAGACAGCTATGCCCGCTCCAGACCGATAAGGAAAGAAAACAAAAGTAAGGCCTGATAAGGGGGACGTTTCTCTGGGATACCACACATTAGGGAAAGGGCGTGAGGGACCGAGCAATCGACCGTCACCGTGAGCCGCACTGCTTCCTTTCCAGGCTGCCAGTTTTAAACTAATCCGACTGTCTGCCCCTCTCTTCCGCCTTCCCCTTGTCCCACATGGCTTCCAGGTGGCCCGCACCTTTTGGAGCCACGACCCTCGTGGGCCGTGGCTGGCTTTCACGTGTTGCCGGAAAGGGTCCGGCTCCCCCTTTTCCTCGTTCCTGGATGGCACCTCTTTGGTCAGTTGGGCTTCCGGTTCGTTCCCGATGGAGCTTCCCCGCTCCTTTAGTCCTAGAGCTATGAAGAAAGTCTCTGCTCCTCATTCTGTCTTCCACGATGTCGGTACTCCGAGCGTTCGAGTCCGTGACAAGAACGCTAATCCTTCTGCATTCTCCTCTTTGATGGGGAGAGGATCAGCTGACCAAGGCACGTGATCGGCTCCGGAAGCCGGGGGAAGCAGTGTTTTAAAGGGCCAGTGTATTTCGGTCGTCCCGGTTGAAGGCTGAAAATAGAAAAGGGGACAAGGTGACAGGTAAGGGGGCATTTAATCCGACAATGGACTGGAGGAGGAGGGATCCGTAGACAGCTCCTCGCCCCAGGCAGTTAAAGAGGTAGTCTGGGATTTCACAGGGAGAGACATTGGGTTGATAAAAGGTGCTACGCACTTAAAAATTACCCTCTGCCCCAAAGCTGTTTTTTCACAGACTCGCCCTTATAAAATGACCCAAGAAGCTATTGCAGGAATCACCCGTCATCTGGATCATGATAGAATAGGGCATCTTGAAGGAAGTTATAGAATAGGTCATCTTGAAGGAAGTTAATGGGAGTTCATGTAGCTCACCAATCAGGCCCTACAGAAGGCCAATAAAAAAACCTCTGGAAAATTAACCAGATTGTCATTCCATGCTATTCTGTGGTTTGAAATTCCCCCAGACGCTGAGTAGTTCAGGGTCATTGACCTTTGTCAAGCCTTTTTCTCAGTTCCATCACCTGAAAAGAGACGGTTTCTCTTCGGGCTCAGGTTTCTACAGAAACCCCTTGTGTGGTGTTGCGCTCCTCAAGGCTATACAGAAAGTCCATCTCATTTCAATCAGATACTTAAAAAGAACCTAGAGTTCCTACAGTTACTCTGTACCCCCATATGAATCCAATACATTGAACATCTACTGATTGTCTCAATGACTAAGGAAGCTTTCAAGCAAGACACAATTGTCTTACTACATCATTTGGCTGAGAACAGACATAAGGTCTCACCTGAGAAATTGCAATATTGTCAGAAGGAAGTCATGTACCTAGGGTACCAGATAGAGAAGAGAGTAAGGATGGTGTCTCATGAATGCATAGAAACAGTCCCTAAAATGAAGTTCTCAACTACTCTGAGAGAAGGGACAGAGTTTTTGGGCATAGTTGGCTACTGCTGACAATAGATCCCAAACATTTCCTTTGTAGCAAAGCCTTTAATAAGGCTGACACACATTGATGTCAATGACCCAGTACCAAAGGATGAAAAAAACAAGGAAACCTTCCACGAGCTCAAAAATGTACTTTGCAGCTCACCCTCTCTTGGAATGCCAGACGATACAAAATAATTAATTCTCTTTTGTCAAAAAAGGAATGGGTGTGTCCTGTCTATACTAACACAAGCCCATGGGGACTAAGCACCCCATCAGTTACTTCTCAACTATGCTTGAACTGGTGGCCACAGCATTGCGTATTTGTCTCAATTGCTGCTTAACCCGCCATGAGGGAATCCTTTTGGCAGTGGAGAATGTTTTCTTTTGTAAGTGTAACACAGTAATAAAACCCTGCTTCTCAAATCCAGAGGGAGACAATGAGGGTTATGTCGACCATGACTGTGTTAGCATTACTGAGATGTACAAAACCAAGGCCCAACATACTGGATGTTCCCTATCTGAATCTGACCATACACTTTTTGTTGGTGGGTCTTGTTTGAGAGACTGACAGAGTATCCTAAGATCACAACAATAAGGGGGAGGGGGAGGGGGAACAAGGAGCTAAATGTAGGACCAGTGACTTATGCTCCTGAAAATTGGAATCAAGTTCTACGAGAGTCACAGTTCCTGTAAGAGAGACATAGAGTGTGGAAAGAAAGATAATAATCGTTCTCAAATTATAGTGTTATCCTGGTCTTGGTGCCCTCACATACTCTGAAATTCCATGAGGATTATGGGAGTTGAAGTTCAAACTTGATTGCTTAAATAATTGAATAATGAAGTGGGAGTGGTCATGTTGTTAAAAAAGGCCCCTAGCACATGGGAGGGTCAAAAATCAGTATTAGAGGAAGAAACGCAAGAAGCGCTGTGCATACATTTGAACGGAAAATAAAGGTATGAAAGATCCCGTTGTTTAGCCTTAGATTAATGCCAGTGTTTATCATGGTATATTTTATTGGACAGAGGCTTATCTAAAAAAATCCCTACAGTGTCACTGTAGATCAGGTTACTTGGTATCATATTTCGAAAGCGTTACTTTACACTTTTAGAGGGAAAGCGTTGTTTATGAGATATTTAACATGACATATAAAGAAGGTGTTTAACGTTGTCTGTTGAAATAACTTCACAGCATACTAATGACAATTCTTTTGATGTTTAACATTTTTTTAAAAGAACCCCTGACGAAGGGCCGGTCAGGCCCGAAATGCATTGGGTCAAGCTTTTCCACAGTTGTTAAAAGTACTGGGAATTTCGACATGCTGTATTTAAGGCGCTTGAGCATAATGCACGCATTTGAAAATTGAAATTACCTTGTTTTGCAACCTCAACTTACGAACAATAAAAATCATGGAACATTGATTAGAATGGCTTACGATTATTCTTTCATCTTACACGGTGTGATGCATCCTAGGACTGATATTACCCATATCAGCGATGGCTATGTTGTACCCAGCGCTTCAGGACGTAGCGCAAAACAGGATTGCTCCCCCCAAGAGATTACCATTGGATAAAAGGGAATAGAAACAAGGAGTGCGGGCTAAACACTTTTTCTATAACAGTATCCTAAGAGCCACCTATGGTGTGGGCACGCTAAGCGCTGTGGTAGAAGTATGTTACTTGTGCCTTGTAACTTCTACGCAAGTGGCTTAACTGATTGCCCTAACCAGAGCCTGCTGTACCTCAGAAGGCTAGCGAGTTACCATTTACACCGGAAGCCAGTATGGGTTTGGAGTTGTGCACAATTTTGGTCATCTATGGCCACAGCTAGGATTTCTGACCTCAGCTGGTACACCCATCTGGAGTGTGCTGCACACAAGAGTGACAGTGATTTTGTCACCAGAGGCAACCGTTATGCTGATGAAATTACCCGATACTGTGCTCTTGAGTCCTGCACATTCCATTTAGATGAACTAGAGGGAGAAACGGTATCCAACATGCTACTAAATACTGCCAATACTTTTAATGAGCTGAGAGAACTGCAACATACTGCTCCAGAGCTACAGAGAGCCAAATATGAAAGGATTATCTACGTGAGGGATGCCTGTGACATGGTTTTCCAGATCTGGAAAACCAGTTCTTCATGATTCCCTCCTGCCTGAGTAGTGTGATACATGAATGGCCCAATTCATGTAAGGAGGGTTGGAATGGTGTCTGCCTTCCGATTGTATTGGTAAAATTCTAATTTCAGGACGATGGTGGAGAATTAGTCTCAGCACTGTGTTACCTAATTACCACAAAAAGTTTGGATGACAAAGGTAGAATACACAATCCAGTATTTCTACTCTGAAATAAACATCCAGAGGTCCCACTGGGACAATCACAGAATTTCTGTGTGAGTGCTTGTAATGAATGAGCTTTTCACTAAAAGGACACACCCAAACCCTGCACTCCCACTTTGGAGGCAAATATACCACTGCACCTTTAGAAAATACACTTTGAACAGCACTTCCTAAAGACGAGGAAAGGACAAAGCACTCCCTTTAGGCAAGGCAAGAAAACTAATTCTCAATGAACAATTAGAATAAAATGCAGTATGTACAGGTAGAAAAGAATAGAAAATATATACAAAAATCGTTTGGAACACCTCACTGACTTAAGTTTGCATCATCCTTGCCAACTCAAGCTTGGGAAGCCCGTCAAAAGCCCAGAAAGGAGTTTCAATCAGGACTCAAGTTCCGTCACCTCCCCAGCAATACGTCTATTCTGTGGTGAACTTCCACCTGGCCCCCGAAGGCTCCCAGCTTTGATACCATTACTCAAAGTGAGGTGCAGCTTCTAGAAAACCTCGCCCCCTTTCTCATGAGAAAGAACCGAGCTGGCTGTACCAGTCTGCGTCAAGGCCAAGACGGAGGCAGGCCATATTTTGACTTCGAGGCAGAGTTGCACATTCCACAGACACTTCCCACAACATATTCCAATTCACTCTGGTCGGTGAGGTGCGAAAAACAATTGAGGAGCAGAAAGACCTTGAATATGAATCGCAAGCACTGCTGTGCACGCAGGAGCAAGGCAAAGTCAGACATGAGGCCATGTCAAAGCCAATAGTAAGCATTTATAATTTAAATGTACTGTTCTACTCCATGACAGCTTCCACTGAAAGACAGCAAGACTACAAGACAAAAGAGAAGCAGGCATATGTAGGACCATCCTACATTAATGCTAGGGTAAAATAACACACTAAAGTCAGTTAAAATGGTGGTAGTCGAAGGTCATCATAGGATGCCCAACCACAAGAATGGCTCTTTCACGACAGTGCTAAAGGAAGAGAAGGTCAACCTTATGGAAGAGGAAGCCTCACACACATAATTGTGTCATGCTTCATCATAGGCAACGTTTCTCCACCCTGCTAGGACGGTAGGACAGTACTACCAGTACCACCAGGGCAAACTCGACCTGCTGTTGGACTTGGCCCAGGAGGGAGTTGTCGCATAAAAACTACTGGATAACAAAGGGATTCAAATCAGTGGTTTAAAAATACCTTAAAGTACCCGGGAAAATAGGTAAGATTAAAAACAGGTCGGGTGGTAATTTGAGGGTAGTGGCTCACACCTCCACATAAGCTAGGCCAACATGGTTCTGTACACAATAGAAGCCCATACAGCTCTGGAGCATTCATCAGGGCCAGGGATCCCTAACTACCTCCTGGAGGCCTATATGCGTGCATTCTTAGTGAGGTGAACAAAACTGAAAAATCACTAATGTGCTCAGGTGAGTCATACCTGATGTAAACTATGAAAGTAACCTATTAAAAAATTGAGAAAGGAAGTATTTTATGGTTATATTTTATATAAACAGAAGCCTTCCCTACTAGATAAACAGAAGGTAACATGGGATGCAAGTGACAATGTATGGCACACCACAGCACTCAAAACATACATGATAAGTGAGCAAAACATGAAAAGAGTAGATTTGATTTGATTTGATTATTGCATTTGTAGAGTGTAGACAGTCACTTCATAAGGAGCATCCTGACGTTATGCGGAGGCGGGGATGAGGTAGAAGCCATGGGGACTCTATATCATTGATAGGCAGAGTTCGTCTGGAGCCACAAAGATCCAGGTTTTCAGTGCTTTCTTGAAATGTGTTTCAGTTTTTAACATCCTTAGGTGTGCAGGCAAAAGGGTCCAGGCTTTTGTTCCTAATGCGGTTACTGTTTTGCCACCCTTTGTTTTGTACTTGGAGTTGGGCGGTTTGAGGAGGTTTGCTTATGATGATCTCAAAGTTCTGAATGTGGTATAAGGTGTGAATCTGGCTGAGAGATACATTGGGACAAGTTTTTGCGTGGTTCTGAAAGTGATTAAGAGGATCTTAAACAGGATTCTCGTGTGCAGTGGGAACCAATGGAGAGTTTTAAGTGCTGTGGATGCTGATGACCTTCGTGGTAGTTTCAGAACTATACCTGCTGCTGCGTGCTGTACCACCTGTAGGCTTTTATGCGTTTGCTAGTTTGGTCCTGCTAGGAGGCTATTGTAGTAATCTAGGTGCGATAGAATCAGAGCCACCGCTACTGTTTTCCTGGCCATTAGGGGGATGAAGTCAAATAATTTTCTCAATGACTTGATGAGGCTGAAGCAGGTCCCTACTACAGTTAGTGCGTGGAGTTGAAAGGAGAGATCGGTATCGAACTGTACTCCTAAGTCTTTTGCCACTTTAACAGTGGTAGATGGTGGGGTCGTTCCCTCGGGCCACCAAACATTCGGCTGGAAGTAGAGACGATAGGATAGTACCCAGAGGACTAAGGCTTTCTCTGATATTTCCTAAATCTCATTTAAGTTAACATGGCACAGCAAAGCTGAAAAACTTGTTTGTGAGTTTGGCTATTTCTGTGTTTGGAGGACTGTTTTCTGTTGTTGTTTTTTTTTGATTTTCCAAGGTGAAAATATGCAAACATTGCAAATACATTCCGTACTAGCCCATTCAGCATGAAGGAATCTGTAGGCAATACATCATTACAATCCCTAATAAAGATCCCTAGCCCTCCCCTCCCTCCCGAGTCTCAATTCACATTTGACGTGACCCCACAATACAATGCAGACTACTCCCGATGGTGAACACAGATATCTTGACCAATTTCAGCACAAACAGGGAGACCAGTTGCCAATATGCTTCCCCCCCAGCAGTGGTCCTGCAGGTCTCTTCAGACCAACTAATCGCGTCCAGAGACGTCCGTCTGCTCGCTCCGGGCCAGCAAAAAGTCTCTCAGAGGGGCCCAAATGTCATAGGACGCGACATTCTAGAAAGTTCCTCTTCGTACAACGACAGCTGCTCATTACAACACGTCATATCAGTTAACCACTTAGCAGTAATCGGATCCTGTTTCCCATCCCACGTCACAGTACTCTCCTTTTGGCCAACAGCACTGTTATCTGGACAAAGCAACCCATTGCCCCACGTATCTCAGGTATGTACCCTAACAAGCAGATCAGCGGCGTGCACTCCAACCTATGTCCCGTCATCTCATACAACATGTCCAACACCCCTGTCCAATATGTCTGTACCCTCCGGCAGCCCCATGCTAAGTGGACAAAGTCTGCGCCCTCCCGCCCGCAGCGCTTGCAGCAGCTGGTGTCTCGAAGCCCAATTTTGTGTAACTTCACTGGTGTATGATACGTCTGGTGCAAGAACTTTAGGTGTATAATCCGCAGATTGCTCTTAGCTGAGAGTTTGCCTGTCAATCCGCAAATCCAGCACCACATATCTCCCGTGATCTGCGCGTCTAACGCTTTGTTCCACCTGTCCAGGCTCCTGTCCATCGGGTATACCGATTCCTCTCGCACTGTCTGATAGATTTTAGTAAGTAGGTTTCTCCTAGTGGGCGCTGTTACCACCAATTGTAGTGATTTCGATACCGACGGTTCATCCGGGAATGTGGTGTAGTGGTCTCTTATTGCCCTGCGCAATCGATAACACGTGTAGGTGAATAAGAGTGTGGGATTGGAGATGTAGCATGTGTCCTCGCTAGTGATATATTTCCCATCCCGATATAGATCTCCCAACAATGTTATACCCGCCTCCTTAAGAGTTTCCGAGTCCTGCGGGCTATATTGTTCCAGGCCGAGACCGTGGCATCAATAGTATTAATTTCTGATCTCGGCGTTACTCTATGTGTATGTGTGACAATACCATGTAGTGGGATGTCCCCGGCGTCGGTCTCCTCGACCGCCACATGCGGGACGAAGGCATGTGGCTTGTACCAGAAGTATGCATACTGAGCCAATCCGCAGAGATAATAGATGTAGAAGTCAGGAGCACTGAACCCGCCCTTGTCAAATGGTAGCGTAAGTGTGGCCCAGCTGATTATAGGCGGCTTCGCGCCCCAAACCAGTCGGAGCAGTTGTGTCCGTATCATTTTAAAAAAAAAATTGTTCAAACGAATCGGGATATTGGAAAACAAATACAAAAACTTGGGCAATATCACCATCTTTATAACCGCTAATCGATCAGCGAGCGACAGAGGCAATCACGCCCATTTGTCCACCTGCTCGACCAGGGTAGTGTACGCTCTTCCATAATTTTCATGAATCACCTGCGTCGGATCGCGATGAACCCAGACACCCAGATATTTCACCGGATCCTCTGACCATTGTAAAGGGTATTCCAACTGAGGGGACGTAGTGGCCGCGTGAGGGGGATGATGACCGACTTCTCCCAATTGATAGTGAGGCTCGAGTATAATCCACAACGAATATATTCACGGATAACTTGTGTAAGATATGTTTGAGGCTCCCGGATGTACAAGACCATGTCATCCGCATATGCAGAGATTCCCACCGGCCTATTGTTGAAGTTCAGGGCCGCCGCTCTATGTGTTTGGCGAATGCAACAGGCAAGACGCTCTAGCACTATGGCAAAGAGAAAAGGAGACAGTGGGCATCCCTGTCGGGTGCCTCGTTGGATGGCGAGTGGATCCGATGTTAGACCACCAACTCTCACCCTCGCCGATACATCTGCATATAAGATTTGAACCCAGCGGACAAAGACAGGAGGGAACCCCATACGATACAGAATGGAGAACATATATTGCCATTCGATAGAATCAAATGCTTTGGCCGTATCAAGTAGCACAGCCGCCGCGCGTAGTTCGGGTTCCAACACATGGAGCATTGCAAATATTGTTCTCAAATTCCAGGACGTGGACCGGTCCGGGATGAAGCCCGACTGGTCCAGTAGCACCAGAAGGGGCATCAAAGGATGCAATTTAGTAGCTAGAATCTTGGCGAGGACCTTAGCGTCAATATTAATGAGCGATAAGGGGCGATATGACTCGCACCGAGCCGGGTCCTTGTCTTTCTTGAGTAGTGTGATGATCAGCGCCTGTCGAAGTGACTGTGGCAGATGACCAACCTCATGTGCCTCCGCATACATAGCAAGAATATGAGGCACCAACAAGTCAATGAAGTGCTTGTAAAATTCAGCCGTAAGCCCATCAGGCCCCGGCGCTTTCTTATTGGGAAGCGATCGTATAGCATCCCTAACGTCTTGCTCATCTATAGGTAAACTGAGGAATTGTCCATGTTCGTCAGACAACCAAGTGCATGCCGTGTCTGATAAATAATCTGACAAGTCCGATTCCACTAAGGCCCCCCCAGATTTAGATAGTGCTTCATAGAAGTCGTGGAATTGGTTGAGAATGCTGTCCGGAACATGGTGTTCTTCGCCCATATCATCCACAATATGATCTACCAGAGGAGCCCCCGCCCGTTCGCGCAGTCATTCAGCCAACACTCGTCCAGGACGTCCTCCCTCCCCATAAGCCCTAGCTACAAAGCGTTTGGACATGTATTTAACCTCAGAGGCCGCCAGTTCATTATATTCTTCGATGTATTCCCGTATCAGTGACAGTGTCTCAGGTGAGGGCATAAAGTCGTATGAAGCTTCTAGTTCTCGCAATTTACTTTCAGTGCGCCTCAGTTGTCCCCTTATGTTGCACAGAATGCCCGCTGATGTACCTATACAGACCCCCCTGATCGTGACTTTGAACGCCTCCCACAAGGTAGCCGCACTGTTCACCGACCCAGCGTTAAGCTCGAAGTACTGCGTAATGGCTTTGCTGATGGTATCTTCGTATATCGGGTCTAAAAGGGAGTCCGCTCTAAAGCGCCATGTGAATGGTCGGTGAAGATTGTGTGGCACCTGAAGCGTCAACATCACTGGATTGTGATCTGAGAGTGTCCTCGGAAGGGCGCTGACGTTGGTGACCCATTCCTGTACGTCACCCCCCAACAACCAGTAATCCAGTCGGGACCACGTGTTATAAGCCGGAGTAATGTGCATACCCTCCCTAGCTTCCAGGTGTCGCAGGCGCCCTATGGCAGTCAGCCCTCTCTCCTCCATAAAGTCCTGCACGCACTTAGCAACTTTAAGCATACGATGACTGGCCAGTGGGGATTTATCAACAGCAGGATCTAGACATGTATCTAAGTCACCCCCAAGTAACAGAGCTGAATCCGGCCATGTACGCAGTACCTGAAACAATGTTAGGAAGGATGCTGGCTCATCGACCACCGTCCCATAGACGTTAGCAATGGTGACCATCACCCTCCCCAATTTCCCCCGCACCACTGCCCACCGTCCATCGCCGTCTATTTTAGTGTCCATTGGTTGAAACGGAGTAACCTTCTTTACTAGGATTAAAACTCCCCGAGCATAATTAGAATACGAGGACGCCAGCCTAAAAGAGGCCCAGCGATGTGCGATGGCTCCTTCTGTGTGCTTAGTGAGATGGGTTTCCTGTAGCAGAGCAATTTGAACACCCTTCCTATCTAAATAGGCGAGCACTTGCCTGGTCTTCCTGGGCGTGTTCAGTCCATGTACGTTCCAGGTTATACAGCCATATTGTTCACCCATGATGAGTCCCCCCTGCGCGCGATCTCGAGCCAGCATCCTGCCACCATGTACAAATGAAGCCCCCACCTTGTGCGTTGAAAAAACGTTACAGCATGTGAATACTTAAAAGACACGGAACCCCCCCACCTCCCACTTTGGCTCCCCCATCCCGCCAAAGACACCTTCTACCCTCCCCCCCCGTCCCATCAAACATAACAACAACCATACTAGTTTGGGGTATGCCTATGGAGGGACATGCGGCACCAGTCACTTCTGGCACAGGGCGGAAGTGGGCCACCGCACGCAAACTATGATTCCTACATTTCAGAGGGCATGTCCCAAGCAGTCTGAGCAGTATCACAGTTGTAATCTGTACCAAACACCACCCTAGTGCCCCAAGCCACACCCCAATGTTCTTCATCTTTCAGGACACCCACCACAGCCAGGTGCCACCCCAATGCTGCACAATGTCCCCGCAGAGCAGTAGCCACATGTTCTAGTATTACCCTTCTCATACAGGCACGTCTACCACGCACCTCCCCACGTTAAGATGACAGCAGGATTGTAAAAGCCATCAATCCCTGATCACAAACCTACGATTGGTCTATCGAGTTCTCAGTCATCCACATCCGACGTAGGGTCAGTAGTCTTGCGTGCGGACTTGAGGGATTTCCCGTACGCCTTGGCCTCTTTCGGGGTAGACAAGATTTTCCCGCCGTCGAACTCTCCGATTCTCAGCCTGGCAGGATACAGCATGGCGTACGGGATCTTTTCTTGCATAAGCAGCTTTTTTACATTCTGAAATTCTTTCCGCGCTGCCTGAACCTGCGCCGTAAAATCCGGATAAAATGCCAGCGGCGTGTTCTTATATATCACCTTACCCTTTTGTCTGGTAATGCGCAACACAGTGTTCCTGTCGCGGTAGTTGAGCAGGCGGACTATGATAGGCCTTGGGGGTGTGCCCGGGGGTGGCCGGGCCGCCAGCGAGCGGTGGCCCCTTTCTACCGCGAACATCGGGGACAGTTCGTCCGGGCCGCATAACTCTCTCAGCATAGTTTCTATGTAGTCTTCCAGCCGGCCCACATTTGTCGATTCTGGCAATCCAAGGATTCGGATATTGTAGCGACGTGAGCGTGCTTCAATTTCCTCATTCTTTGCTTGGATGATCGCAAGCAGCTTCGACATATCAGAGGACTTCTCCGCCACTTGTTGGAGGCCGTCCTCAGCGTCCGTGATCCGTTGTTCCGCCTCGTCTAGGCGCGCAGCCTGTTTGTCCAATTTTGCCGAGAACTGGTCCATGCGGCCGTTTAAAGCTTCTATCTTGCCATCTATGTCCTGCAGAATGGCGACTAGTGCTTTTTCTAGATTGGTACCACTCTGCGTCACAACACCTGTGTCTGATTCAGTCTCGTCCGATTGTGGCGGTTTACCATTTTTCCGAAGTTCAAAAGTCAGATTCCGTTGGGCCCTGTCTGGCTTGCCCATGTTTGGTCTCTTGGTGGGTCACCGTCACAGCCCTGGCCCCCAGTTGTGTCCGTCCCCTGACTGCACCTGCGGAGCTTCTCCGCCGATGTGGTAGGAGGGGGGATTAGCAATGTCACTAATCCACCGTTCAGCAGGTGGCACCACCGTGTGGCAAGATGGAGTGCCCACTATGTCCTTCTGCTGCCACGCATTCCCCCGCCATCACCCCAGGTGGACACCAGTGTCTTCGTCTCCGCAGCTCCCCTCCGCTCGAGCAGCCGCTCCACCGCCACCACCGGGGTTCGCGCTTAACCACTATCCCTGGTCCGGGCAGAAGTCGTCACAGGGGTCGCAAAGTCCGGCCCAGGGTCTCAATTTCTCTTTGGACTGGCACACTGGGATATGCGGCCTAGCCACGGCCCCCTCCGCAGCTGGGCACTGTCCTGTATCCACTCTAAGCCCCCAGCGCCCTCGCCGGGCAACGCAAAACCCGAGGGGCGCTCACTAGTCCCCCGTGCTCTTCCTCCACTGGCGCCAACTTGTCACGGAAGCACAGGTCTGCAGTGCGCCAATCAGTCCCCCGCTGTTATGCGGTTGTGCCCGCGGATCTCTCCCCAGAGGCTGACTCAGGGGCTGTAACATCTGGCCCAGGGTCTCAGTCACACGCAAGCCCGGTGTGAGAAGTTGGCCTGATATATAATGTTCACTATTCTAGTGAGCACTCTGTATCAGTCCAAACAACCCTTATTGATGATTGGTTGTAAGTCAACCTTATAGACCACCTATCCTAGTAGCATGGATACGAGCAGTCTAAGGCTAAGACTCTAGAGGGCGTGTTAAGCCAGCTGTTTTACCATCACATTACCCCTTGAACACCAAGTGAAAGGACACCACACAAGTTGTTATCAAAAATAAAGTGTATTTATTTATAACAAGACTACCCTGGCTCTTTATGAGACAGGGAGCTAAGCACACAACAAAACTCTTAAGAAAATACTTTAAGTCGCACAATTTACACAAATGCCCGAGGGGCACGAAAAACCATATATTACAAAAGTGGAATGCGAATTACTAGCAGGTAATTAACTATTCTCATAGACTTTAGAAACGCTAGGCCTACAATACTCAACCCTTAGATTAGTAGCAGGAGGCCTAGGGACGCCGTGTGCAGAGTGGGAACTCCCACGCGTAATGCGGGAACAAGTCTATGGATACTAGCAATCACAAAGTTACTGTTCTCGGGCGAACCCGACTAGGTGGGTCGAAAACAAGGGTGGATCCGAACACTTAGGGTGTTGGACTACGCTGGAGCACCGGAGTACTCAGTTTACCTAGCCCAGGGGCTGCGGCTGCATAGGGTTCAAGTTGCGTCGGAAACCCTCGTTGAAGATCCAGGAGCCTGAAGAAAGAAGTTGCTGGCAGGCGACCAGTGAAGAAGTTCGTGGTGATCCAAGCCTGGATCAGGGAAGAAGAAACCTGTAAGCAGAGGGGACCAAGTTCGGAATCACTAGCCAGTGATTTGAGTGGGCACCAGGATGGCACCGGACGAAGTCACCTCAGCCAGGTGAGTGGGCGCTGCTGGGCTCTGCAGTCTCTCGGACCAGGAGGCGTTGTCGGCGACCAGGATGGAGGTGCGAGCTGTCCCACGAAGGTTCTTGCTGTCGACGTCGCTGGACCCAGGATTGGGCAACAAGTCTTGGCAAATGCAAGGCCCACGCGGTGGACCTAAAATGGCGTCTTGAGTGGACCAGGAGGGTCCAGGGTGCTCCTCTTTTGGAGGGGAGCAAGGGCTAGTCTGGAGCAACCAGACCAGCAGTGTTTGTCGTCGTGGAGCGTCGTGAGAGGGCCACTAGCCAACGGGCAAGTGACCTGGACAATGCGGTTGGCAGCAAAGAGCAGAAGGGCCCCACGCAGATCTCGTGGATGCAGGGGGGCTGAACTTCGGTGCTGGAGCTGCTCAGGGTCGGGGCTTCTCTTACCCCAAAGCACTCGGTCGAGGGTCACTCGGTGGTCGTGCTGGACAAGCGTCGTGCAGTTCTGAAGATGGCCAGTCCCTCGAGGTCTCGTCGCACCCACGGATCACAGCTGGGCTGATGATGTAGGTTGAGGTCAGAGGTGCCAGGGAAGCCAGTTCTCGTCGTGCTGGAGCAGTCTTGATCCGAAGGAGAGACTGGCAACAAACCGCGATGCTTGGTTGGTGCCTGCTGCTGCAGGGTGACTACTCCTTAGTCACAAGGGAGAAATCTTGAGAAGAAGTCGAGAGTTCCTTTCGTGGAAAGTAGTTTCAGGATTCAAAGATGATCTGATCTGGAAGGGGGCCAGTTCCTACCTTTATCCTGCAAAAAGGGGCTGGCACGCGACTAAGTCCTGCCCTATGGGTGGGACTAGGAGGGGGGTGGTTACACCCCTCTCCTTTGGCGGGCTTTCCCCAGATCAGGGGCTGGAGTGCCCCTGGAACTGGTTCCAGCCGGCCTATGCACAGTGAGCACCGGGGTGCCACTTGCAGTCACCTTCCTCTAAAGCCCTGCCTACCTAGGATACACAAAATCCTGTCTGGGACGGTGCTGGCACCGCCCCTGGCAGGAAACCCTTTGTCCTTGCCTCCTGGGCTGGGAGGACTCCCAGCAGCAGGAGGGCAGACTTGTGTCTCGGTGGCAGCATCCATTTTGTGGAGCTAAGGCTCTGTCTAACTTTAACCGGGGTTACAGGTTACATACATGTCGTGTCCCTCTAGAAGGGTGGAATGCTAACCCCGTCGCCAGATTTGGCGAGGGGTTAGTATTCCAATTCGTATGACACCTTACTCGACATGTTTTGATAAAGCGATACCAGAGTTGGCATATAACCGCGAGGATTATAATGCACTTAAGAGTATATGGTATGCGATATCATGGAAACGGCTAAGGGATGGATCCCGAAAGCCGCAGACAGGCTCAGCTCATGCCAGAGCACTATCTCACACGATTCCAAGCACTCTGCCTTCAGGATTGTCAAGGCCTGCCATAGGAGTGACTGATAGGAGATCTGTGTGTCCATTTTAGGGTTAGATATAGGTATACTATATCTAAAGCAAAGGGTGATTACACCACCTTGCCCCAGCTGTCGTGCAGCCAGTTGTGTCAGATTTGGATGGCCAGCCAGGGGTGGCATAATACATGCTGCAGCCCCTGGTAGGCCCTGATAACACCTATGCCCTGGGTACCTAAGGTACACTGTACAGGGACTGATAAGGTGACTCAGTATCCAATTAGATATGTACCTAGGGTACATGGAATCCATTTTACAGAGAGAGCAGTAGGCCTGGGGTCCTGAATAGCAGGGCCCCAGGTCAACTAAGTCAGAAAACCAGCAAAACACCAGGCAAAAAGTTGGGGGCAACCATAGTCAGGGATCTACCTTCCTACACCCGGCACTCTCTCCAGCCTCGGTGGGGCGCACCGTCATGGATCTCGCTCCTCCGCAGCCGGGCACTTTCCTGCACTCGCTCCCGGCAATCAGCGCTCCCGCCGGGCAGCACGAAACTCGAGGGGCGCTCACCAGTCACCTGTGGTCGTACTGTGCTGGAGCCCACGGAGCATACAAGCGCGATACAGCGGCGCACAGATCTGTCCTCCTCCGTACCGTAATCTGTGCCAGGAAACATGCAGCAATGTCATAAGCACGGGGAGGAGTACACAGTCAAGCCAGCGGTCCGCAGCGATTCGCAGCCCCGGGCGGTCCGCCTGCCCCTGGCACCAGGCACTCAGCCTCTCGCTGCGGGTCACCGGTAGCAGCACAGTGAGCCTCTTTATCCCTCACTCGGTCGGTGGCAGGTCAGCGCAGGCACCGCGACGGTCCCACACCCGCAGACGCTTGCCGGCGGTACTAGCCTTCAGTGGTGCACCACGCTTCTCCGCGCCTCTTGGCGGCTCAGGCCTCCGGCCGCAGGGGTCAGCGATGTTGTCGGGCGGCAGCTCTCGGCCGTGTGAGAACCCTCAGAAGTTGTCGGGTGGTGTTCGCAGCTCGCCCCCTTTCAGTGGAGCATCAGCAGACCCTCGAAATGCAGGATATTACAGGATATTTTGCGGTGGCCGGCGGAGCAGCCTTAAAGTGCTGCCATCTTGCTGCGCGCCAAGCCACGCCCCCCGTTTGGAGGACTTTTGAGTGTTTATTTGTTGGGGGTGGAGAGTATCCCTCATTTTTCAATCAATGTAGGAGGCTGACTTAGTATATGGTGTACACCTATTGGTGAGGCACCGTTCACGGAGTCCAGGCAACCCTTAGTGATAGTAGAAGTGGTCCCTGATATGCTGTGGAGAGCAGCTAAGGCTTATTCAGGAGGGTATAAAGTGGTTACATTACCACACAGTCAGTCAGTGAAGCTTCTACACAGGAAAGAACCACTTCAGTATTAGAAAAATAACTTGTATTTATTATACACCAACATTAAATTATTTTTGTAGCTCTCCTACACAGAGATATCAATAAACAATAAAATATACTTCAACACATGTAAGTAAAGCACATAAAACACATGGGCCCCTGGGGGGGGGAGGGGCAATCCATATACTAAGTAAATGGAATGCGAGGTGAGTATCAAACCAAAACTAACAGCCAAGGAACTAGGGACCAGGGGAAGCACAGAACTACCACAGGTAAGTAACTAGGAGTTGCTAGGCACCTGTGTGAAGAGGTGATACCCCAGGTCAGTGTCCAAAGGATAACGTGGGGAAGTCGTGGTTGGAGTTTTACTATTTCATTACATTTCACAGTGGACCCCGAGGAAACCCGTTGGAACCAGGGACATTGGAGGACACCCCCACCTCTGGATACCCAGAGAACCAGGATACCTACACCAGGGAACCCGGGTGCATAAATGCGAAGTGGTGTGGGAACCGCCAGTTGAAGTCAATGGGGAACCTTGTATGTCCAGCTGCTACAGAGTCTTGTGGACCAGGTCGGTGGAAGGCTGGCGTGGATTCCGGATGAGAATTACCTGCAAAAAGAGGGGACAGAGTCCAAACCATCTGGAAGTGTCCAGGAGGAGCAGGAGCACAATGCCAGCCCTTTACTGTAGCGCGGAAGTCTTAAGGCTGCAGCTGTGGAGCCCAGGCAACATTACAGAGGCACAGGAGATGTCCACAAGCTGTCCCATGTCAGTTGACGAGATGCAGGAAGGTCAGTGGCTGGCAGGGCCACCAACAAGCCTTGGCAAATGCAACAGACATGTTGCATGATGAAATGCTTAGTTGCAGACCAGCAAGGTCTAAGGGACTCATCCAGCAAGGCTAAGTCAGGGGCAGCCCTCAGAAAGCAGGAGAGCCAGCAGGAATCAATGGACACCCAGGAGGACCTTCTGGCAGCAGTCGCATGGTCTCTGGAGAGCCACCAAGCCACTACCTATGATGTAGAGCCTTGAGGTGTCTGTGGGACAGCAGGACCCACACACTGTTCGTTGTCATTGAGGTGGATGTGGATGCAGGGAAGTGACTCCTTCACTCCAAAGGAGATTCCTTCTTGCTGTCTTGATGCATAAAGAGTCCTTGGTGACTCGGGAGAATACACAGCTCTGGAGGTTGCAGCACTTGGAGGAGCATGGAGACAACAAGGCAGTAGGAGTCGTCCTACCAGAGTCAGTCTTGTCTTGGTTCCTCACTTGGTCCAGCAGCAGAGTACAGTGTCCAACAGCAGAAGAGTCTTCACATGAAGCCAGTCGGTTCTTGAAGACGAAGTCCGGAAAAATCTAAGGACCCACCCTTAGGGGAGCCCCTAAGTAACCCTGAAAGGGGGTGGGACTACTTCTGCAGTGACCCACCTATCTGGGGGGCCAGGGACACTACTCTGGTGAACTGACCTGTCAGATGTTCCAGGGGCCACTGCCTATCTAATATTCAAGATGGCAGAATCAAGTGGCCAAGTGTCACAGCTCTGGCCACCTCCCAGGAGGGGAGCTGGACAGGGGGTGGGTCCCTCCCCTATCCCAGAGCGGGAGCCATGGGCTTCTGGACTGGGGAAAACTGATTTATGTGCCCTACAAAGTAGTCTGGAGGCACTCTGAAGCACCCCCACCATGGCCTAAGACACCTATTTCTAAAGGAGAAGTGGCTACACCTCTCCTCTACAGGAGATTCCTTTGTTCTGCCTTTCCCTTCCCAAGCTAAGCTCAACAGCAGGAGGGCAGAAGTGTCTGGGGTTGGCAGCAACACTGGCCTGCATGCAGACCATGTGATGCTACACAAGTAGACATGGGCAGGTCCTCTAAGGAGCCCCCCAGTACATGGAATCATGCAACTAGCCCCAGAATCGGTGTAATGACATGATTCCAACATGTTCGATACCAAACATGACCAAGTTCGGTGAAGCCATTATGTAGCTGGACATCGAGGCTTTGCCATTGTCCACTACACTCCTTAAAATGGCTTTCCTGCACTTACAAATCCAGAGAATGGACTCTTGTCTTTGTAGGGGTGTTTCTGCTCGTGCAGGGTCACCCTCACACTTAGAACCATGCACCCTGACTGTGGGCTGTAAGGGCTAGCTTAGGGGTGACTTATAGGTTTTAAGTGCGGTGACCGGGATATAAGGAAAACCTTATATCTGAAGTGAAAGGTGCATGCACCATTTCACACAGGCTGCAATGGCAGACCTTCAGACATAGTTTGCATGGGCTCCCATAGGTGGCACCCTACATGCTGCAGCCCATGGGAGACCCTTGGTGTACCAATGCCCTGGGTACCTTAGTACCATATACTAGAAACTTAAGGGGGTACACCAGTATACCAATTGTGGGGTGTACAAAGTATTTCCCAATTAATTGAGGAGAGTGAGCGCAGATACTGGAGTCCTTATTAGCAGGATCCCAGTGTACTACAGTCAGAACACTCTGACATTAGGCAAACGGTACGGATAACTATGCCAGAAAGTTCCTACTTTCCTATAATGAACTCAACTCTTAGACCCTTAGACAAATCTCCCCTATCTGAGAATAACGTTTTACATGTTCCCCGGCATGAGTGTCTATAGTTATAATGTGTATTATCAAATGTTGTCTGAGTATGTAAAAGTAATTGAGGGAGAGGACTGTTCAGTTTGTTCTTATCTTCCCGCTTGTGCAGCTGAGAGAGCAGAGTATTTTAATCTACCCCTGTCTTACTCCTTCTCCTGCTCCATTTTTCTTAATTTTGTTTTATCAACAAGATATCATTAAATTGTTTTATTCAGTCTTTGATGATTCTTTAGAAAATGTACCAATCATCAGTGGGGAAAATTGGTATTTGTGGGCTACTAAACATCTTTCTCGCTGGGTCAAATCAAGGGATCAGGGTGAGTATATGATGACATTCTTTACGCCCATAACTAACATGAGTTTTGCTAATCACACCATGCAGGATGCAACCTGCAAAATTAAATAAAAATGAAAAGTATTTGTAGATGAATTGAATGAGAGGATAAGAAGAGACAAAGAAAACGGAGAAAAGAAGACAGGTGCAGAGCACATCATTGGGAAAGGCAAGAAGACTTTAAAGGCGCCACCTGCCAAGGTTAAGTATTGGCATCACCTAGAAATGATCTGTGTGCATAATATGGCAGCCAGAGGGAAATAATAAACTTTAGAAATTAGGCTGGAACGAGTGTGGGCACAGTTTAGTTAAGTGAAAAACGTTCCCAAATTTAGAAGTGAGTGTAAAAGGGTATCTATTATGTGTGTGGTAAATTTGCGTATTTTCAGCTAGCCAACTATACAGGTAACTGCTACGCAGCTCTAGTTTTCTCTAGTATTCATAACACTAATGAGCTCGATTTTCCTCTTGAACAATATAGCAGGTGAAGAAAGTGTATCTTTAGGCAGGTATTTAGTGATATATTTGGGGGACTCATGGCTTCTATAGGAATGGTGTTGAATGGCGTAAAGACTAGAAAATTATCCACCTTAGTTGATCGGCTTGCTAATAATACTGCGGGTGCCTTAACAGTGATAAATAATGAATTGCCTGCAATGAAAGCTATGAATATGCAAAATTGCCTTGCGTTGGATTTACTCCTCGCGTAGAAAGGTGGAGTTTGCAAAGTTATTCATGCTCAGTAATGTTGTGCTTATATTCTGCTTGTAGACAAACAGCTTGGTGGCTTCATCACTAATATAACAAACATAACAAATAAACTATGCTGTAACATAGCTGGGAGAGTTAGGAGCACGCGAAGGATTAGGATCTATATTTGAATACACTGGAAAGGGATTGCTCAAATTTGGGAATGGCTTGTTAGTACACGTTGAGGAATTCTTAAATTGATTCTCAATCCTATCTTGCATGTGTTTCCTATTTTCCTTGAAGTTTTTCAAAGGAATTTCATCACGGAGGAATTTAGATTGTGGGTATAAGAAGCTGTAAGCAACAATAGGAAGAAAACAAAAGAGGCTTAATGTAGAGGTTGAAGAAATGAAAAGTGAACGCTATTATACCTTAAAGGACTTGGGAGAATCAAAAAAGAAGAACCCAAAGTTAATGATTGATGCCCTGTGATAAAGAAATTAAGTGATATTTAGCAATCATCAGTGGAGGTTATGAGAGTCGTATTTTTCCTTCGCCTTAAATGAATTATCAGTTTGAACTTAGGCTAACTTAGAATGTGTTTACATTGTCTTTCCTCTTGCACCTAGGTCACAATATCACGTGATGACTATCACCGACTTTTGATCTAAATAACGCATTGCTAGGATCCACACTAATAAACAGGGAATGTTCTTAGAGACTTTCTCAGTATACTTAAACCAAGAACATCTCAACTGACCCAGAACATCCTTTTATATTATATCAATTGAATCCAGAGGTCAAAGTTGGGGATCAGAGGGGCACAATTTGCCCCTACTTTTTTGATTTATGAAAAACTGTTCCCTTACTTTTTGTAAAAAGACAACCTTCCCAGAACGGTTAATTCATAAATGTTTCAGAAGTGTCTTTCAGTGGTCTCCTGTACTGTGAAACCAAAGCCAGGGAGACAACTAAACAAGCCTTCCTGCCAGAGTGCTTGCTTGCCTGTAAGAAATTCAAATGTGCTCAACGTGTTAATCTGCAAATGTAAAGGATGCTTGGGAGCTGGTACTGGCTTTAATTGATCGAATCACTTGAAGCTTTGTCATAACAGCAATTTATTCTTTTTGACTGGTAGTACAAAGAGTTAACAACTGAGCTGTGAAGCGCGTGCTTTTAACTGTAATTGTATTTATATAACGCTTACTACCCCTGGCCCGGAGTTGAAGGGACAGTTATGTAATAAAAATTGCATTATGTACTGTCTGGGTATTACAAAAATCTGTATTTTGGTAGCACCATTTTATCTTAAAAGTTTTGCGCATTCGTTAGCAGTCTGTCTTATACTGTGTGGAAAGCAAGTTTTTTTTGTAAATCTTTTTATTAAACAGTCTCGACATAAGGCACAAAGTCACAGAATCAATTGAGGGTTACAGTGGAATCAGGTTACATACAATACAGTAGCATATTTATTGAAGTCTAGGGGATGGAGGATCATCGTCATCAGCATCAATCAATCAATCAATCAGTGATTTGTATAGCGCGCTACTCACCCCGAAGGGTCTCAGGGCGCTGGGGGGAGGGGTCCGTTACTGCTCGAAAAGCCAGGTCTTGAGTTGCTTCCTGAAGGAGAGGTGGTCCTGGGTCAGCCGTAGGTGGGTGGGGAGGGAGTTCCAAGTCTTGGCCGCCTGGTAGGAGAAAGATCTTCCTCCAGCGGTGGCTCTGCGGATGCGTGGTACGGCGGCGAGGGCGAGGCTGGCCGATCGTAGCTGGCGGGTGGGTGTGTAGAAAGTGAGGCGGCTGTTGAGGTACTTCGGGCCCATGTCGTGGAGAGCCTTGTGTGCGTAGGTGAGGAGTCTGAACGTGATCCTCTTGTTGACGGGGAGCCAGTGCAGGTCTCTCAGGTGGGTCGAGATGTGGCTGTGGCGAGGGATGTCCAGGATGAGTCGTGTGGAGGCGTTCTGTATGCGCTGGAGTCTTTCCTGTAGTTTGGCGGTGGTTCCCGCGTAGAGGGTGTTTCCGTAGTCCAGTCGGCTGGTGACGAGTGCCTGGGTGACTGTCTTCCTGGTTTCGGTGGGGATCCATCGGAAGATCTTGCGGAGCATGCGCAGGGTGTTGAAGCATGATGATGATACGGCATTGACTTGTCTGGTCATCGAGAGGGAGGAGTCCAGGATGAAGCCCAGGTTTCGTGCGTGGTCCGTTGGCTTGGGGGTGGTGCCCTGGCAGGGGGCCACCAGGAGTCGTCCCAGCCGGCGGGCGATGATCCCAGGATGAGGACTTCCGTCTTGTCTGAGTTCAGTTTCAGGCGGCTGTTCTTCATCCACTCGGCGACGTCTTTCATCCCTTTGTGAAGGCTGGTTCTGGCGGTGGCGGGGTCGTTGGTGAGGGAGAGGATCAGCTGGGTGTCGTCAGGCGTAGGAGATGATGTTGAGGTTGTGTTGGCGTGCGATGGCTGCAAGGGGGCTCACGTAGACGTTGAAGAGGGTGGGGCTGAGTGAGGATCCTTGTGGTACGCCGCAGATGACTTCGGTGGCCTCGGATCTGAACGGGGGGAGGCGGACTCTCTGGGTTCTTCCGGCGAGGAACGAGATTATCCACTCCAGAGCCTTCCCTTGGATTCCGATGTTGCTGAGGCGCTGTACTAGGGTGCGGTGGCAGACAGTGTCGAACGCCGCAGATAGGTCCAGGAGGATGAGGGCCGCTGTTTCCCCGTTGTCGAGCAGGGATCTGATGTCGTCGGTGGCTGCGATGAGGGCGGTCTCGGTGCTGTGGTTGGCTCGGAAGCCGGACTGCGAAGGGTCGAGGGATCCGTTTGTCTCGAGGAAGGCGGCGAGCTGTCTGTTGACGATCTTCTCGATGACTTTGGCAGGAAAAGGGAAGAGCGAGATGGGGCGGAAGTTCTTGAGGTCGGTGGGGTCCGCTGTTGGTTTCTTCAGGAGGGCGCTGAGCTCGGCGTGCTTCCAGCTCTCTGGGAAGGTGGCGGTGTTGAAGGAGATGTTGATGATGTCCCGGAGTTAGGGTGCGATGATGGAGTCGGCTTTGTTGAAGACGTGGTGGGGGCAGGGGTCGGTTGGTGATCCGGAGTGGATGGTGTTCATCGTGCGGGTGGTGTCTTCGGTGCTGACCGGGGCCCAGTTACAGAGGGTGGTGGTGGGGGGCGGTGGTTCGGTGGTTGGGTGTGTGGTCTGTGCGCGGAAGCTGTTGTGTATGTCGGCGATCTTGCGGTGGAAGAAGGTGGCGAGTGAGTCGCAGGGGTCTTGCGAGGGTGTGATGTCGTTGTTTCCGGCGTTGGGGTTGGAGAACTCTTTGACGATGCTGAAGAGTTCCTTGCTGTTGTGGGTGTTGTTGTCCAGTCGTTCTTTGAATGTTGTCCTTTTGGTGGTGCGGATCAGCTGATGATGTTCCCGGGTGGCGTTCTTGAGGGCAGTCATGTTTTCTGTGGTCTGATCGAGGCGCCAGGCTTTCTCGAGGGTGCGGCAGTTTTTCTTGGATGTTTTGAGTTTGTCGGTGAACCAGGAGGCTTTCTTGCTGCCGGGTCGGCTCGGAGGGTTCTTCAGTGGTGCGAGGTCGTCGGCGCAGTTGGTGAGCCACTGTGTGAAGGTGCGGGCTGCTTCGTTGGAGTCCATTGCGCTGGCTGGAGGGTTCTGGCTGAGGGAGGTGGTGAGCTGGTCGGCGGGGGAAACATCCTTTACAGCGCAACTTTTACCACGCAGTGCCTTTACGACGCAACTTTTACAACCCAAACCATTACAACGCATTGCGCTGGGGGGCACTCTAGGATAGGGAATAGATTTAATTTACTATCCAACACCTTCCCTAGTGTCCACGGGGACTGGAGTTGAAATAGTAAATTAAACTATTCACTATCCAGCACCCCAAAGCGCTATGCGTTGTAATGGTATGTGTTGTAAAAACCGCGTTGTAAAAGCATGCGATGTAAAAGCATGCATTGTAATGCCATACATCCGGTCGGCGGTGATCTTGCTCCAGCTTCTGCGAGGAACCTGTTGCGGGTGGTGGTGGGTCATGGTTCTTCTGAAGCTGAAGTGGACGCAGCTGTGATCCGTCCAATGAAGTCCAGTGGAGTGGCTGAAGGAGATGTGCTTGCTGGAGGAGAAGACGGGGTCAAGCGTGTGGCCGGCGTAGTGGGTGGTGGTGTCCACCAGTTGCTTGAGTCCGAGGTTGGCGAGGTTGTCCAGCAGGGCGGTGGTGTTGCAGTCCTTGTTGTTCTCCAGGTGTAAGTTGAGGTCCCCAAGGAGGATGTAGTCAGAGGAGGCGAGGGCGTGTGGGCTGATGAAGTCTGCGATGTCTTCGCTGAATTGTGTGCGTGGTCCTGGGGGTCTGTAGATGAGGGTACCTCTGAGGGTGGTCTTGGGGTCGGTGTGTATCTGGAAGTGGAGGTGCTCGGCGGCGGTGAAGGTGTCGTCGGAGTTGGTCGTGATGCGGATGGTGCTCCTGTGGACGATGGCGATGCCTCCTCCGGTCTGGTTGACGCGGTCCCTCCGGGTGATCTTGTATCCGTCCGGGATGGCTATGGCGATGTCGGTCGCTGAGGAGGCATTCATCCAGGTTTCCGTGAGGAAGGCGACATCTGGTGAGGTTGTGTCGAGGAGGTTCCAGAGTTCGACGGCGTGTCTGTGGACGGAGCGGGTGTTGAGCAGGATGCACTTGAGGTGGTTGTTGCTGGTGCCTGGCCTTTTGGGTGCGGTGCAGGTCCGGAGGCAGATGAACTTGCAGGCTTGGCAGGCGAAGGGTCCGTGGGTGCGTTTCGGGGTGGCTCGGTAGCAGGCGGGGTTCCTGTTGGGTTTGAGTGCGTTGAGGGTGGTGGCGACGTAAGTTCGTAGTGTGGGCTGGCATCTTCGGGGGCCAGGGGTCCTGGCGCTGGGCGCAGGCTCGGCGTGGACGGGCGTAGACGGGCTTGCCTTTGGCGCGCCTTTGGCGCACAATCGGCGCGCCCGCTGCACGTATGCGCGGGTTCCATTTAAGGGGAAATGGGAGGGAGGAGCAGCTGGGAGGCGGGAGCGGGGGGGCCAATGGGGTTGACAGAAATGAAAAGGGGTGGGGCTGCGAGGGAGCAGCGGCGGGAAGCGGGGAGCGGAGGGGGTCACACTAGGGGAACAGTGACAAAATGACAAGGCGCAATAATCCTACTTACAAAAAAGAAGCACTAAACAGTATATAACAGTAGAAATACAGAACAAAGACAACTGGGCACAGAGGGGCAAAAAGCGAAAAAAAACGGGCGAAAATAGCGAGCAGCAGCGAGGGGGCACCTTAAGTCAGGGATGGACCTGTGGCGCTGGGGGAGAGCCGCGCCTACAGCTGGTGGGCCGTGCGGCGTGGGGGTGTCCTGGAACATCAGCATCACGGGGGCACAAATGTCACCCCGGTATGCATTCCAGGGTGCCCAAACCTTGGACCATTTGCGGGGGCAACCCCTGGCCACATACACTGTTTTCTCTCTTAGCATACACCAGTCAAGATCTCGCTTCCAAACTTGGACCGTGGGCGGGTGCGGGGCTCCCCAGAGCTGAGCAATATTTCTCTTGGCGATCATGCAGCCAAGAGTGACCCACTTTGTAGCATAATTATTAAGGTCGGAAGGTTCCCAGATGTTAAGGAGGCACCTGGGTGCTTCCAGTCTAATTTCCACCCCCAAAACTGCACTCATGACCGTGTGAATGTTGCACCAATATACCTGAATTTGTTCACAGTGCCATAGTATGTGTATGAATGTGCCCAATTGTGTGCATCCCCTCCTACAAGAGCCGTCCGTCAGTCTACCCATGTGCACTAGTTGTGGACCCGTAATGTATATTCTATGGAGAACCTTTAATTGCACCAGTCTGAGTCGCGCTGGGATAGCGACCATCTTAGGAGAGGAAACCGCTTCCTGCCAGGTTTCGTCATCTAGTCTATTCCGTCCTCCGTCCATTCGTCTTGCAGTTTCAATAGGGGGTTGTCGATATTGTTAATGAGTTTTCAATATGTTAGGGAGATGGCCTTGTCAGGTAGATGACCATCCAGCAGTCTGTCCTCTAATGGGGAGGTGTCCGGTGGAGTTGAGTCAACGGGAATTGCTGTTAGCAGCGAGTGCCGGATTTGTAGATATCGATAATATTCTGAACCTGCCAGGGCATACTGAGTTTGTAGAGCGTCGAAGGGTTTCACACCCACAGCATGCCAAAGGTCTTTGACATGCAAAATGCCTATTAAGTCCCATTTGTCAAATCCCTTTGAGTTCCCCATATACCCAAGATTTTGCGAGTCCCACAGAGGTGCAGCCAGAGTCAGCTTGTGGTGCCAGCCGAGTGCTTTGGAGGCAGTGTGCCAATTTTTAACTGTGTGGTCAGTGCGGCCGGTGAGTGGGTACTTGCTTGGTGTGGAATATAGTGCCCTGGTAAAGGTGTAAAGCTAGTTTAAAATACTGACTTACATATTCACAGTGCTTTCTGTCACAGTGTGTGACATCGTAGCACTAAAAATATACAAGGCACCATTCTCCACTACACCAACCAAGATTTAATACTGTGGCTCTCTGGTTAAACACAGACTTCTGCAGTGCATTAAGTAATAGAGGTTCAATAATGAACTATAGTGCATTTGCCATTGAGTAACAACTTTTTCAATGTATTTTTCTTTTAAGCTGCACATTATTTTCTATGTAGATACCGGATGGTAAAAGACTGTAGGAAACTAGGATCTGCTTTCATGGTTACACCCACTTGTTCTTGGTGTCAGTGTGTTTTGACCTGGTACGCTGGGATCCTGCTAATCAGTGCAGTCAGCCATTTAAATACATATAGTGGACATCAGTCATTATAAGATGTCTAACTCTATAGTGACTGCACCGAACCCGGTCATGTTTGGTGTCAAATATGTTGGAATTATACCCCAACATTGATTCCAGTAATGCAAGTATGATCCCCTGTCTTGGGGGGCTCCTTAGGGGACCCCCGCTGTACTCCCGGTGCTCCTTAGGGGATCCCCCCTGTACTCCCGGTAACCGCCTCTCAGAGTCTGACAGCAAGCTAGTGCTGCCGCTGACCACAGACACGGTTCTGCCCTCCTGCTGCTGAGCTGGAGCAGAGAAGGTAGAACAATAGGTTTCCTGTCACAGGGAGGTGTTACCACCTCCCAGACAGGACTTAGTGTATTGGGCTGGGGGCACTTGCCAGCACCAACAGACTGCTTTGAAGGGCACATTTGGTGCCCTCCTTGCATACTCCATTTTAAACGAGTCCAAGGAGCCCTTGGCTCCCCCTCTGGCACAAAACTGGACAAAGGACATGAGAGTATTCTCACCTCTGTCCATCCCCTCCTCTTGAAGGGACTTTCGAGTCATCCTAACCCTTTCCTTAGGGTATTTAAGGGCTCCCCTGTGGGTGGTCCTCAGATATGTCGTGGGACAAGACTCAACCCTGAAACTACGTCACTCTTCGATCGTCTGGACACTTGGACTTCGTTGGACTTCGACTAGAACCAAGACTGGACCAAGGAAGACTCCTGCTGCTCCTGGTCTTGCTGTTCTTCAAGTCTTCTTCATTTTCTTTGTCTGTGCTTCTGCCACGTTCTTCAACAGACCTGTGGTCATCAAAGACACCGAAAGAAAACTCCCTTGGAGTGAAGGAGTCACTCCCTTGAATCTGCAGGCACCGCGCAAAGTTGATCGGTCTGCTGCTCCTGTCGTGCACTGGACATCTCAAGGTCCAGCAATACAGGTGGTGGCTATGCAACTACCTCAATGCCTGAACTGTCCTCTCTGCAAATTTGAGGCCAGTATCCCTCATTGGAACTGCTGGGACCAAACCCCTGTGCACCGTGTCGACTTCCTGTTGCCAAGGCTTGTTGGCTCTGCACTCCAGAAATATTGAAACTACAAGAAGCTCCAGCATCTCTTCCATCCAAGATCAGCATCCTCACTGCATCTTCTGCACCGCAGACATCATCTTTGGTGAGCTGCTCGAGGATCTCTTGCGAATCCTGTGCCTTCGGTCTGTGGGTCCTCCTGTGGGTCTTCTCTTGCTTCAGTGGGCTCCCCTGCTTGCTCAGGGCCTGCTCAGACTCTCCTGTTGTTGGTAAGTTCCTTGGACCTTTCTGGTCCCAATGTTGCTCCTTTTTTGTCTTCCACACCAGCTGCAGCTACCAAGGATTGTTGGGACTCCTGCCGGACACTGACCACCTAGTCACCGACATCCAACGTGGGACAGCTCGTGCACGGCTCCTGCTCTTCCTTATCATTGCCTGCTCCTCACAGCTGCAGCGACAAGGTCATCATTGACCCTTCAGTACCTCCCGACATTAGTGGGCACTGTACTTCGCTTTGCATAAAGGTTCTTCACTTCCGGAATTCACCCTTGGAATACACAGGACTTCTTCTTGAACTTCTCCAGAGGCATTTTCTTATAAGTTTTCCATTGTCGTCTATGACAGGTTCCGACATCTCTTCACCCCTATGCACCTTGCTTTCCTGGTGCACATAACCTGGTTCCTGGGGCATCCATGGGTGGGTGGCTCTCCAACATTCCCTTTTCCGAGGGAATTCTTCTGGGCCCTCCGGGAAGGGTCCCTTTTCTTCAAAACTGCAACCTTGACTTCTCCATTGACTTCTATTGGGCATGCAGCTGTTTTTTTCACTCTGCACACATCCTCCATGGGGTTCCTGGGTACTTACCTTGGGTGGTTCCTTGTGTCCCCAGCTCCTCTAGGTCTTCTGGTCCAAGTGTTGTTCTCCTTTGCAGTCCACATTCCACTTTCTTAGTATATGGTTTGGTCTCCCCATGGGGGCACTGTATTTTGTGCTAGTGACGTGATTGCTTTTGAAGTATTCTTGTGTACTGGGTTGATATCTTCCGGTAGGAGATGTACCAATGTGATAGTGATATTGTGTAATAATAAACTTGATTTATTTGTGCTAAACAATGTGTGGTTTCTTTTCATCTAACTTACACTACAGATTAAACTGGTAAAACAAGCTGCTTAACACTCCTTCAAGATAAGCCTGAAGGCTGCTCTCAACAGCTACCACTTTGAGAGCTTTCCATGGTTATCAAAGACCACTAAAACTACCATAAGGGCTGTCTGGATTAGAGCAAGGTGCATTACTTGAATAAGTTTTAGCCACACCTTTGACCCTACCCCCACAATCACTGACCTCCCCCATTGCATACAGCATCAAAGTTTTCATACTTTTTTAATGCACTTCGACCACTGATTGAATCTCAATAGTAAACGGTGAGAATGATTAGAATCCAATGTATTATTACCATGAGATAATCTTCGAATGCATTCTTTAGTAAAATGTGTCCCCTTGCTCGTTCCCTATTGGTACATATCCTCAGAACCATGTACTTGTGTAGAAGGCATGAAGGTTTTTTTCTAAAGCCCTATAAAAGGACATCTGAATTTCTGAATGAAGGAGACACTTTTACCCACCTTTAGAAGGTGAATACATGCAGGATTTCACTTAGAAATATACTTAGTTCTCTCTACTTATGATATGCATGCTTTGTTGCTAAATTTACTAACGGAAGGTTTCTATAATCTCCCCATTGATTCTTTATATAAAGCTTTGAAATTACAAACCTTGTCCGTCATTCTTACAAGAATGGTTTAGCATCTGCTATTGAACTAAATCAAATAAGAAATAGTAACAGCTCCAGTTGGGTATCAGCAAAGTCTGTATCAGGACTACTCTGCTCCTGTTCCTAGCCATTGGCATGCCCCATTAGTTGTATTTTAGGATAAGTTAGTGCACTGACAGCACCAACTACCATGTCCTAGGAACAATTTAACGTGTGGTGTGGTGTGCAATTAAGAAAACAATTTAGGATAATATCTACAAATTGTTGATAATTGTGGCAAAAGGAGCTAAAGATGGGGAGAGTACCTCCAGACATCTTCCCACCCATTCATCTTCTCTCCATCCAAGCATCTTTGCATCTATAAATCTAAATTACTCTTCATCTCTTGCCCTCTCTTCACCCTTCCCTTCCTTCATTTGACTACAAGAGAAATAATGTTTAGGTCTTGCCTAGGCAGCGCTTGCGCTGTCTCTTCGAGACATGTTTCAGTATTTTTTCCATTTGGCTCCTGTTACTGTCCTTTGTAAACGATGGCTTTTGATTTGTAATTAGGCTTAGTAGTCCCTCTTAGTACCTAATTTTCTCATGTTGAAACCTTCCAGGAGGACTGCTCCTCTTACATGTGGTGTGTGTCTGTGAGCACTATTTTCTCAAATGGCTTTCTCGTACCTGCTGTTGCAGGCATGACAGTGCAATACGCATGCTTGGACTTTAACTATGGCAACCACGCTGCTTTTCTTTTGTTGTGCCTGGCTCGCCCAACTCTATATTTCCAAAACTGTATGTTTTTCTTTGCTTTATATTTAACTATGGCAGCTGTGTGTGTTCTTTTCAAAATGCAAGGATCGCCCGACCTGCACCTCTGATGAAACTTTCCTCTGCACCAAGTTCACTTACTCGCTGCTGTTTTCAGACCCCCCTACCCCTGCCCCCCCTCCTGGCGTTCAATAGACTTGATGGTTACCATGTGGTAAAATTACTGTAATTTAGTTTCAGTTTTGGAGAGGAGGTAGCTATGTGCTTTTGGACTCGGCTCAGTTATTTTTTTTTTAAAGCCGCGTGCATTTTTACATCATGCACTCGCAGGGCGGATCCCAAAAAAACAAAACAAACAGGGAGGGCCGTAACAGCTTTTTCCCATGCCCACGGTCTCTCTTGGAGTCATTACTATTGTTTTTGAGCCGCTACAACTGTGAATTCGGCTGCATTGTTAAAAAGTGGCAGGCAAGGAGCGTCTTTGGTGCTTTAGACTACCGAGAGCCAACCGTCATGTACATAGGCAGGATTACCACAGCTACCATCATTTCTTTTTGTCTGAAGCCAGCCTGTGACGTATGTAATAACCCCTTCCTGTTTTGCTATGTCTCTCTTCCCTTCCTTTCTCTTCCCCATTCTCCCACCTTTCCGTCTTTCATCTCAACTTTTGCCATAATGCTGATGGAAACCTTGGCCTCAAGCCTCCTGTAATCAGGGCACCACAGCTGTAATTTAAATTGACATGCAGTGACCAGCGAGTTCCTTTTTACACATACAGGCAGTGACCTGCATATCTAGTGAGCTGGCAGTTCAGCTTTCATGGACACGCAGTGAACAGAGGGATCAGTCTGCATAGACATGTGATGGCGCGCGGAGTTACCTGCTCAATTACCATACTCACCTGGGCCCATAAACATACACACTTTGAACAGGTAAATCTGGGTTTCTACTAAATTGCCAATCAGGTTTATTTTATACTTTAGGACTTGTACCTATATACTTTGACTTACCAATCCTTGTCACCTGTATTTAAGTCCTAAGGGATCAAAGGTGTTAGAATAATAAGTTGAAACATAACATTTCATTTACCTTCATAAAATAACCACAGAATCGGGAAAAATGTAAACAAAGTCTTAAAAGTCACAGTACATACAGAAGCAATTAAAGCCTTTTCAATTAGAAAAATAATGATTAAAGCAATGATTTGTAGAAATATTACGAGACTTCTTTTAGGCATTGAAACATAGGGAGGGTGAGAAAGGGAAACAAGACAATGACATACCCACACAGATTTATATTTACCTAGAATGGTGAGAAGACCAACCCCGGCCACGGGTTGGGACAAAGGAAACAGGACTTCCGATAATTCAGGGGCCAACAGGGTAAACAGGTGCAGACCAGAACCAAGACAGGTGTGGACCAATATGGATCAGGACAGGACAGATGCAGGTCAGGACAGATATCCTCAGCTAAAACGCCAGCGTCACAGCCCTCTCTGCGGCTAACAGTCAGACCCCGATTGGTTTATCGATTCTTCTCCCTCAAACCCCGATTGGGTTATCGATTCTTCCGACAGAGTGCTCCACCAGCACCTCTGCTCTCGATCTCCTATTGAGTGCGTTGGGTCAGTGACAGGTCAGCTATTCAGACAAGTCGGACAATCTAACTAGCTAAGCCTACCTTAGTTATACCATTTTCCAGGGCAATGTACCACCCCCGTGTTGCAAATTCGTATGTTCCCTCAATTTGATTGGTCTAAAGGTGAGAAGAGGTCATCACGCCATACCAGTATGAGATCATTTTCATTCATTAATAAGGATCTCGTTCCCGCCCATAATTTACTTTACCACAAATTTTATTCCACCCAGCATTATTGTAGCAAAAGATATACAATTTATAGCATTTGTATTTTCTTCTTCCTCTGGAGAGTTCATAAGGTGAACTTCCCAGGCGCATCTCGGGCAGACGGTCGTTGGCAGGGTTTCAATGCCATGACTTGTGGACTCTTTGGGAATCTGGCTCATGCACAGTCTCGGGACCCAAAATGGCATTACAATGTACTTCCCAGGCCCAAACACGAGCTAGTAGCAAAGTCAAAGTAAAACAAATTTAGAACAAAGAATAAATGAATGCACAGTATACCACTTATCTCTACTCTATTCCCATTATTTCACTTTATCTATAGCATTAATAGTTAAGCAGAACAAACAATGTTTAGTACAGGAAGCAGCATATTAAGCATTAGCATGTGAGGTTTAAAGTGGCAATTTCTGGCACTAGTGCGCAGAGCAAAGATTTCCCACCAAAGCAGAAAGACGTCACACCGCGTGAGTGTGGTAGACGCATGCGCAGTAAAATTCCCGCGTTGCGTCGGTCATTTTAATGCATTCAAGTTACTGTTAGTAAAAGCATATTGTCAAGCTTCCCCTAGATACTAGAAATGTTGTGTGGTGTAATTATTAGTAAACAAAACATGTTGATTAATACATTATACATTATTTTGAGAGGTTTAATCTAAGCAAGTCTCTTTACGCACAAAACCTTGCTCCATCAATCCCCTCTTTGATGATATTTTATAGCATCACAAATTACATAAACAGATGCCAACTTATTTAACATTTTCCCAATTCAATTTCTTCAAACATTCAGTTTTTTCTCATTATTCCTTTGGACTTCTTCCTTTACCTCTTCAAAATGTGAATTAGGTAATAATGTTGCTGGGTTCAGTACAGTACATCTGGTAATTGTCACGTTTTCTGCACCTAGAATGATTCGTTCATACTCAGTCAGTCGACTAGGAGATAGGTACTGAGTGCATGTTCTTGTCAATAAAATCACAACGGCATGTGGAACATACACAGTTACAGGATGTCCCATAATGATGGACTCTGTTCTACACTCATGCAAGATGCTGCTACTGCTTTCAGACATCCTGGCAATGCAGATGCCACTGGATCCAGTGTAGCAGAAAAATATGACACCGGACGTCTCATCAAACCATGAGTTTGGGGCAGTACTGAAAGTGCACAATTGTCTCGTGCATCACAGAACAGTGCAAATTCTTTCGAATAATCAGGCATCCCTAATGCTGGAGCTGAACACAAACATTCTCGTAACTTCAAGAAAGCAGACATGCTCTCTTCATCCCACTCCACTGGGTCTCTCGCTCTTTTCTTTGTCATCTGTATCAAGGGTTTAGCTAGGACTACAAATCCCACAATCCACTGTCTGCAGTAGCCTACAACCCCTAGAAACATTCTAATTTCTTTCTGTGTTTGAGGTAGATTCATGTTTCTGATTATTTTGATCCTTTCTGAAGTAACTCTTTTGACACCTCTCTCTATCTGGTGCCCCAGATATTTTACAGAAGTGGTGCAAAATTGTAACTTCTCAGGCGACTCTTTATGTCCACCTTCGGCCAAATGATTCAGCAATGCAATTGTGTCAACAATACAGTAATTTTGAGTCTTAGACGCCACCAATAGGTCGCCTATATACTGCACCAGGGCAAAGTGTCCGGGCAGTACCAGAGATTCAAGAAATTTTTTCAAAGTCTGATTAAAAATCGATGGACTTTCAGTGTACCCCTGAGGAACACGATTCCAGATATAGACATGCTTGTCAAACTTGAACGAGAATACAAATTTGCTATTGTATGCAATGGAATAGAGAAAAAGGCATGGCATAAATCAATTACGGTGAACATCCGGCTCCCCACGGCATCTGATACAGAATTACTGCGGGATTTGGCACAACTGGACAACATGGGATGACAATTTTATTAATTTTACGAAGGTCTTGCATGACCCTGTATTTTCCGCTCGGTTTCTTTATACCAGTTATAGGTGAATTACATGGACTGCTCATTATTTCCTGTAAAATGCCTTGCTCAACCAAACGCTCTATTTCTGCTGCTACACCTGCTTTTATTTCTGGGCTCATTTTGTACTGTCAAATATTTGGGTAAACTGCACCTTCTTTTACTGTCACTTTTATTGGATTGACATTTGCCATTAATGCTACTTCTGTTCCCGTAAAATCCCACACATCAGGATTTACAGTTTTCTGAAGTTCTCTTGGTAAATCTTCTACGGTCATCTTTTTAATTTCAGTTTCTTGTTTGGCTAACATTAATTTATAGATTCCATCTTCATCTGGGGTTTGAATTTCAACACCACTTGGGGTGCAAAAGACTGTTTTGCACAGTAAGTCCCTGTCTAACAGGTTTACTGGACTGGAATCGCAAACAACAAATGTATAAATTTCTTTAAAGTTACCTATTCTTACTTTCATGGGTTCTGTAACAGGGGTCCTAATTTGTTTATTAGAAACCCCCACTACTTGGATCGCTTCTCCAGATAGGGGTAGGTGTGGAAGGTATGCTGTTCTCACAGTAGAATGGGTAGCACCAGTGTCCAACAAAAAGGTAACATCATTTCCCTCAACTTTTCCCTCAATGTATGGACCTGACTGATCTACCGGTAAGGATGCGCCAAGTACGCATTCCTTTTCCTCCCCTCTCAGGCACCGTCAGAAACTATCTTCTTCAAAAAATGTGTCATGCAAAAGAAATCGTGGTGTCACTGAATCTCTCCTGCTACTTCCCTCCCAATTTGTGGTATCCACACTGTATTTAGCTTGACTCCCAGAATCTGGCATAGGGGTAACTGGTTTTGTATTGCTTTGAAGAACCGGTTAAACCCACTTATTTATTTATTTATGATTTCAATTTATAAAGCGCGCTATCACCTAGCAGGCATCCTGGCGCTGGGAACGTGACTCAAGGGGAGCGAGTAAAAAACAGGGACCGGCCACTACCTCCTGGGAAACAGCCAGGTTTTTACCCTTTTTCTAAATGGAAGGAGCTCTCTGAGTTGCCTGATATCCCTGGGGAGACTGTTCCACAATTTAGCAGCTGCCACCCCAAATGATCTGCCCCCCGATCTGACCTTACGAAACCTAGGAACCTTCACTAATCTTGCCGACAAGGAGCGCATTGTTCTTGTCGGGATGTACCAATTGAATTTTTTGCGCATGCATACAGGTCCTGTCCCGTGGAGGGCTTTAAAAACAAGGCAGGGAGACTTAAAATGATTCACCAAAGGGGGTAAATACCCCGAAACACGTGTACAGGGATGGCGAAGATTTGAAGATATGCGAGAATTCGAAAGAAGATGCATCGCAGAGAACAGTACTACAGTTACCATGGTCCTTAGGGGCGATCCCGCTGGTGTATTAGCAGTGTGCGACCCCATTTTGGTGAAGACTTAAAATGAACTCTCTGTCTCAGGGGGAGCCAATGAAGTTCAGCTAAGGCTGCAGAAGCCGATGAGCTTCTAGGCAAGCCTAATACTAGTTTGGCAGCTGCCGACTGGATTCTTTGCAATCTGTCCAACAGGACGTTAGGGGAGTCCAGCAGGAGAGCGTTGCAATAATCAAGCCTACTAAGAATAGTGAATCTGGCCACTTGTGCACGCACTTGAGAAGGTAGTAGCGGGAAAATTTTTCGGAGGATCCGATGATCGCAAAACAGGAAGCAGTAGTTTTTGTAACCTGACTTTCCAGAGTAAGCTTGTCTTCGAATATAATGCCCAGGTTGCGGACACTAGCAGCCGGCTGAACAGTGAACACAATGCCCGAAGACCAAAAGTTGCTAAGAAGAAGAGGAGAAATCCTGTTTGCCGAGCAGAACATCACCTCAATCTTTCCTGCGCTGAGTTGTAGCGAGTTATCCTGCAGCCAGCGAGCCGTGTCCTGCAAACCGTTAAGAAAAGCTTCTACTGTAATCGACTTCTCACCCTCAAGTGAAAGTATCAACTGAGTGTCATCCGCATAGCTTATGATGTCAATATCATAGGCCTTGATAACAGCAATCAGAGGTTTTAAATACACATTGAAGAGAATAGGTCTGATAACTGATCCCTGAGGCACCCCATGCAGCACATTGGAGAAGGCGGATTGAAAGGGGGGAGGGATACCGCCTGCTGCCTGTCCCACAAAAAGGAACGGAACCACTGCAAGGCGGAACCCCTCACCCCACACTTGCTCAGCCTTCTCAGCAGGATCTCATGGTTGACCGTATCAAAGGCGGCAGACAGGTCAAGCAGAATTAATGCAGCTGCCTGTCCCCTATCTGCCCGCCTCTGAAGCTCGTCCATAACGGTCAGCAAGGCCATATCGGTCCCATGAGCCATCCGAAAGCCAAACTGAACCTCTTCCAACAGATTGTGGTCTTCAATATAGGAAGAGAGGGTCCTACTAACAGCTCGTTCTACGATCTTAGCAGGGAACGGCAACAAGGAGATGGGTCTGTAGTTTTTTGAACATTCTGGATCAAGGGAGGGCTTCTTCAGCAAGGGAGAAACTAACGCTTGCTTCCATTGTGGAGGAACAGCACCACTGATAGGTGACTGGTTACAGATCAGCCGTAGGGCAGAGAACAGCTCTTCCTTGTGTTCTTTCCAGATCTTATGTGGCACTGGATCAAGGGGGGGTCCAGAAGAAATGCCCTGTGCCAAACTGCAGAACTCCTCCACAGAGAGAGGTGAAAACCCACGGAGTGGTTCAGGACCTTGATCACAAAGGCCGGAGACAACATCCTCTGAGTCGCCCACCTCGTGCAATATAGAGCATTCTGCTGCCAGGCCAGGGTTCTCTGCTGCTTGCTGACCACCCACAAGGTCGTCAATGATCAGCTGAATCTTTTCCCGAAAGAACCCAGCCAGGTTCTCACAAAGTTCAGGCGAAGGTGTAATTACATTCTTAGAGCATTTGGGATTGATAAGAGTGTCAAGAATATTAAAAATGCTTCTGGAGCTATTAGAAGCATTACAGATTACAGAGCTATTGCCCTTTTAATCTCATTCTTATACTCCCCAATTTTCTCTTTCCATAGCAACCTATCAGACTCCTTATAGCCTAGCCTCCATCTCCTCTCTGCATGTTTACATGTTAGTTTGAGCGCGCTCAGTGTGGTGTTAAACCAAGGTACAGAGTTTCTGCTCTAGCCTTGTGGGTCTTCAAAGAGGCGCAGGAGTCCAACGTAGATGTGATATTTTGGCACAGTACGGCGTAATTATCCGTGACTTACTGGGTCTCGGCGGCGTGGGAACCGCCCAAGTCTTCCATACCTTCCATACTTAGTAAAAGGAGACACAGGAGCCTTCGTCTGCAGGAGGAACCCAGATGTATTCAATAGCCCGGGCTATGGAACAGAGTCCCAAGCTAGTCAGAGACAAGACAGAGGAGGCTGCTCCTTTACTCCGCAGCTTACAAGCCTTTTATACTTTTTCATCTCAGTCTTTTGGCTGTTAGTTCATTGTTCAGTCAGGGCAGTGTTTGCAGTTGATAACCAGATCCAGACGACGTTTGTAGATGGTGACCTGGTCAAGGCTTGGTACACAAATCATTGTTCACTCGGCTTTGATCAAGGCTCACTCCTTCAGGTCATTGTTCAGTTGCCTTGATCAAAGCCTGGTCTTTCAAGTCATTGTTTAATCACCCTGATCAAGGGCTAGCAGTCAGACCATTGTCCAGATAATCTGATCACGGTGTCAAGGATGTTTACTAGGCTGGGAGCAGGAGATGAAAAATAAATCATTTACTCAGGGTGTGAGTGTCTCGTGGCTTTCAGTTGAACTGCAAAGAACAGGGGGGGGTTGGGTGTGCGACAGTTCCTGGGCAGAAATGCAGGCTGCAAGATGGTTTTTGTCGTGTCAGTTAGAATTTCCTCAGGCATCAGCAGAAATGACCAGGTGGGTCGTGTGGAAGTATTTGACACGAGATGGCAATGAAAAAGCAATGGAGTCCCGGTACAAATTATGCCGCTCAGAAGAACACTTTTCCTCAGACCCTCCTTGCCATTGAGTGGCAAATACTTTAAGAAATGCAATGTTCATAAGGCCATCATCATATTGGTGTTTTGAATGATAGAGGGTGGAGGCTTGATGGTCCGGACACACATTGTACAGAGCACTGGCAGGCACTAAAAGCACAAACAGCAGGAGACCAGGACAGTTACACACAAGGCAAGGAAGATGAGGATCATCCACCCCCACTGGGAAAGGAGGCCCCAGATCCAGCCTGTGAGAGACCAGTTGCCTTCATCCAGATGAATTTCGGAAGAAAGGTGATGCAGACTTTGGATGGCATCGTACACTGTAGGTGCGTTGTCTGGGATGTACACGCAGCAGCTGGAGCCGATCAATTTACACACACCACCACGATCAGCAAGGATGATGTCTAGGACCATTCTGTTCTGAAGCCTTATGAGGCGGTCCGCCTGTAGCTCTGTAGTGATGTTGGCGAGGGCACCAGCTGTTACTGTGATGGTGGCTTCAAGGACCCTGGTCAGTCCTCCTACAGCCCGACTGTTAGCCATGGGGCCCCTGAAAGGAAGAAAACCTTTAAAGAAGTCCCCAGTTTCCTGGCCTGCAGTATCCTCGGCAGGCCAGGATACCGCAGCCCTACGTGAGCGGCGCAGAGCGCCCTTCATTGACAGGTGGTAACCTCCATTGGTGGAATAAGTTGGTGGAAGGAGGAAGGCCAGATAGCAGGTACCAGACCAGTTACGGGGGAGCCAAGTGTAGGCGGCAGTGCCACAGATGAAATAGGTGTTGGGGTATGCCACCAGCTTCGGAGGAGATGTGGAGTTTAAAGCTTTTGTGATATCACACGTACTGGTACCAACTTTCTTAGTCCCTAGGCCATAAATGCAGACACGGCTTTGCACATTTATGACATTCACAGTGTCTCGTTCATCAGGCAGTATCTTTCTTGTGTGGAACTTGGAAAAGGTTCATCGATTAGTTGAGTTGAATACTACCATCTCACCGAGTTCATCTGGTGATAGTAGCGTTGTGGATGAGCTGGTCGGGCAAAAAGGAGCATTGACTTGGCCAGATCTGTTCCACCAGAAGTCATCCCGAAATGTTCCAAGGGCAGAATTGGCTGTACCATTGACAGTGTAGGCTTCCTGTATCAACATCCACCATGCAAGACAAGACCCAGAGATGGAAAAGGGGTAGGGAAAGAATGGGACAGGGTGTATCATGGAATGCAGCATCAGTCCACAAACCCAGCAGTTGGAAGAATTCTGCATGGCGGGGTAATTCGTGGGCTGGTAGCGTGAAATACTGGTGTTCTGCAGGAGTCGGGGTAGGAGTTGGTGAGGTAACAGGATGGTAGATTAACAACAGCCAACCAAGGATAGACAGGATGAGGGAGACAAACAACTTCACCACGGTGGCCATGAAGCATTTACTATGTCGGAGACTGACATCTTGTTTCTGGATTCAGGTGTTTTGGACAGCTCCCATTGTGCTAAGCCAGGGACCTCTAGTGGCTGTCTGTGATTCGTGGTTGCTTCACTGGGCGCAGGTGCCAAGGGCCCTATGGCGTACCTTAGTCTGACACACCAGCACTTCTCTCAGCCGGGGAAGATCACAGCCCTACAGCCTATAGGTACTTGCGAAGTCAAGGGCAAGCCTTCCCTTGGGGGCGCAAGTTGTATCGGCAATTGTTCTTGGTTTTGAGCAGAGTTAAGGGAGGGCTCCACCTTTCCTTTCAGTATGCTGTCACTCTCTGCTTCCGTGGATGTAGAATGCAGTCTGGCATCGCTGAATGGGACAAACGTCAGGACTGTTTCTGTTTCTGAGTCTCCTTGTCCTTCCCTCTCCCACTGATCATAGGGGAGGGGCAGAGGCACACGCCTGCAGTGCGACGAATGCACCCAATTCTTCCGACCTTCTACTTTCACTGTGGTGCGGGTGGCCAGTAACACCTGACGGGGCTGTGTCCAGCGGGGCTCGAGGCTCTTAGTCCGTTGAAAATTTTTCACCAAGACCCAATCCCCAGGTTGGATGACGTGTCCTGGGCCCTCGCTTTTGTCAGGTATGGCCTCATGCACCTGGTGATAAAGAGTACGAAAGGTATTAGTCAGACTGTACAGCTAATCAGTTAATACAGGGTATTCAACGTCAGACAGTTTCTTAGGCCACAGGACACCCCATACATTGGCAGGCCTCCCGAACACAATTTCATGAGGGGATAGCCCTATTCTGGTGTGGGCGTTGTTCTTGTGGACAGTAGGGCTAAGGGCAGAGCATCAACCCAAGTGACACCTGTCTCGGCTACTATTTTGGCCATTTTAGTTTTTAGGATGCCATTGTACACCTCCACTAGAACTGCAGACTGGGGGTGGTTAGCTGCATGAAATTTTTGTTTTATACCCAATGCTGTACAGACATATTCCATAATTTGGGCTGTTAAGTGTCCCATTGTCACTCCAGACCAAGCGGGGCAAACCGAATCGTGGGAGGTACTCCTTCAATAGTACTTTGTCGGTCGTGATAGCGGTGTAGTCTTTGACGGGGTATGCCTCCACCCATCGGCTGAATGTACAGACCACCACTAAGAGATATTTCAAATTGTTACATCGGTCCATCTGGATGTTATCCATTTGGAGGACTTCAAAATGGAAGGTAGGAGGAGACGATCCTCCCTTAGAAGTAACTGTGCCTTTTCCTGGGTTATACATTAGGCAAATCATGCATGTTTTAACCAGTTTGTCAGCATATGCTGGTATCTTAGAGTTGTACCATGTAGGTTCCAACAGTTTACATATCCCTTTTGCACTGATGTGAGCAGGACCATGGGCCATCGTAACTACTGGTAGCACGTGACTGCCAGGTAACATCCATTGTCTTTCCATAGTCGTACGGACCCAGCAACCATCAATTCCCTCCTTTGCTAATTGGTCCTTCCACATCCCTAGTTCCTCAGGAGTAGTATGGGACTGAATATCAGTCACACTCTGTACTGTGTTTTCAACCATGCCCTCTTCTGCCACCCACCTAGCGGGACCTCCTACATACATTCCTTCCCTTTTCCTAAGAGCTGTTTGTCTGGCCGTCTGGTCAGCCAGGGCATTGCCTTTCCCAACATCATCTGTCACTTTCTTATGGGCCTTACATTTTATAATGGCCACCTTTCTGGGGAGTGTCAGGGAGTCTAACAATCGGTGAATTAGGGGGCCATGTTGAATCTTGGTCCCATGGGAAGTAAGGAAATTCCTTTCTTTCCATAACCTCCCGAAGTTGTGGGCCACCCCGAAGGAATATTGGCTGTCAGTATAAATATTTACTGTCATCCCTTTGCCTAACTCACAAGCTCTAGTGAGGGCCACTAATTCTGCTGCTTGAGCAGAGCACTGCGGAATCTGAGCTGTTTCTACTACTCGCCCTAATGTTGTGAGAGCGTAGGCAGCTGAGGTGTTACCATCTGGCCCTCTGAGACATGATCCGTCTACATACAGTGTACCTTCTGGTTCTGCTATCAGGGTATCCTGTAAGTCAACCCGTCCCTTTGTCTCCTCCTCTGTCCTTAATATGCAGTCATGTGGATCTAAGCGGGCATCCTGAGTATCCAGTGGGAGTAATGTGGGGGGTTTAGTACAGTGCATCTTTTGATGTTAATGTGACTGGCAAAGAGTGTCAGTTCATATCCTGTGAGTCGTGTGCTAGTGAGGTACTGTGTCTTGGTGTTATTAAGGAGGGTATCTAAAGAATGGGGGACCATCAGAGTCAGGGGGGAGTTCATGACGATCCCCGCACTCTGACGGACCATGAGGGCGGCCGCAGCGGTCGCCCGTAGGCATCCTGGGAGAGCCCTTGCAACAGGATCTAAGGTGGCTGAAAAATAGGCACATGGCCGATGGTGACCTTCCGAACATCTGGGTCAAGAAAGCGCATGCACAGCCGTCTGTTTCATGTACAAAAAGAAAAAATTGTTTGTTATAATCAGGTGTACCGAGGACTGGAGCAGTACACAGAGCCATATTTTAAATCTTAGAAGGCCTGTGCATGCTCTCTAGTCCGTGGAAAGGAACTGTCTGATATGTCTTTAGTGGTGAGGGCAAGAAGAGGTTTGACCATGGCCGAAAAATTGGAAATCCACTGTCTACAGTATGAGGTTACCATTACAGGTAAGGGGTATCCCGTTACGAGTTTGTGGACCTGGGTAGCATTCAATATAGAAGAACAATGGTCCTCAAACTAAACATTTCAACATATCCGAATTAATCAAAAATTCCGATTTTTTTGCGCAACCAATCAATTCACGCTGTTCCTGAGTAAAAATACTGAAGCATGATCTTATCTTATAATATACTTGAAAGGATGTGCAGAGATATCAACTTCATATGTAACAAAACCAAATTTATTTACAGAAATGGATTTTAATCATTATACATTTTAGTGGTTGCTCCAGAGGGGGAACGTGCAAAGAAAGTGGTGCTCGAATATAAGTGAGTGGGGGAACTTATTCCTAGGTGAGAAGAATAGTAGAGAAGGGTTGAAGTTTTTGTGTGAGATTGATCATGTGTATCAATCTTGCTGTCCATTCCCAATTACTATTTTACAAGGTCTATTTACAATGGTTAGTACAATCCCAGATTGTAATCATCTGTGGCAAGTAGCAGTGGTAAGGAGAGTGGGTCCAGGTACATAAAAGGTTGTCGACGTTTCGACTCGACTTGTGGCATGCGGGGTGTTTGAACCTTGCCTGCGAGTCTTCCTCAGGACGGGATGAGTGGGGAACGCGAGGAAAGGGGGCAACCAACTCCTGGTTAAATGTACCTTATCCGCTCCAATCCGTGTGCGGATAGTGCCGTGTTTCTTGGCTCAAAGGGATATAGCCAAAAGCCCACCCATGGCCAGTCCGCTAATGCAAATCAATTGGATATTTTCTGGTCACCGGCGTCCGTGCGGAAACAGAATACAGTATGAGGTTAGGCCTATGAAGGCTTGCACCTGCTTTTGTGTTCGTGGGGCCGTCATAGCATTGATAATGGCTACACGATCAGTGGTGAGCTGCCTTCCCTCTTTCGAGAAGAGATGACCGAAATAGGTCACCTTCTCTTGACAAAACTGAAGCTTTTTCAAAGAGACTTTGTGATTATGGAGGGCAAGGTGGCGTAACAAACATAGAGTAGCTTCTTTACATGCTGGGGCAGAATTTGCAGCAATTAGGAGGTCATCTACATATTGTAATACTGTGGAATATTCAGGGAGTTCCAAGGAATCTAGTTGACTTTTCAGGGCTTGACAATAGATACTGGGGCTCTCGGTAAAACCTTGAGGGGCGTGGCAAAATCTAAAGCTCCGCCCACCAAGGGAGAAACCAAAAAAATGTCTGCTGTCAGTATGTATAGGAATGCTGAAAAAAGCATTCTTCAGGTCTATGACAGAGAAGTGCGTAGCATCAGAAGGGACCATCGTTAAGAGGGCTGTAATGTCGGGGACAACAAGATATTGGGAGATTGTTATTTTGTTAAGCGCTCTTAGGTCAATTACAAATCTGTATATTTTAGGGGAGAGAGCATCTCCATTGGACTTTTTAAGAACGGGAATAATGGGACTGTTACAGATATTGCCAAGTGTCTCCTCCACTACGCCCTGTCCATTAATTCAGATATTATTGTTGAAAGGGCCATATCTCCTTCTGCGGGCAGTCGATACTGCCGGAGGCGGGAGAGAAGTGCACCTGGCTGGATGCGTACCACATGAGGGGATATGTTGAGACACCCTACATCAGTGTCTGATGATGCCCAGAGGGAGGAAGGTAAAGACTACAACTCTGGTGGGAGGGGACCTGATAGATACATATAGGAAGCTGCGGTGGGGGAAATTGTTAGGGATACACCTTGGGGACTACATGATATGGTCGCCTACAGAGCTTTCAGTAAATCCATGCCTAACAAGTTTTCACTGCAACCTGTAGTAAGGACCATGGGAGCGTCAACATGTGCAGGGCCCATACCAAGAGGAAGGGGTTCAGAGACAGGGCTGGTCACAGGTGTTCCTGCAAAATCCACGGAGACATTCATATTGCCAGAAAGGGGTGCCTCCGGGACTGACAGACGTGCAATAGAAGACCTGGTGGCCCCAGTATCCAAAAGAAAATTCTGATTGTTCCCCACAACTGACATTTGAAGATACGGGCCCCTTTGATCCACTGGAATTTGCTCTCTGGTAATACCCCTTTCCTGGCTGTCCTATGCTTGGTAGGACCCTGTCTCATCAACTTCATCATAATCATCATTGTAATAAGTGTGTGTTGCTTCGTACCCATCAAACCTCTTGGCCGGGCGCTGCCGGATGGGAGCGTCATCCCTGGGCCTGCGTTCTTTATCCTGTGGATGGGGCGGGCCATGGCCCCTAGTCGGCCTCCCCTCCCTGGGAGCGTGAGGCCGAGTCTTCCCTGATCGGATGTTTTCAGCTAAAACAGGACACTCATCTATCCAATGGCCATACCCCTTACAATAGTACATCTAACAAAAGGTTCAGGGGGAGAGATCAGTGAAAACTATGTATGATCACACATATTCAGTAAAAGAAAAAAGAATCAGAGAAAAAGAGATAAACAGTAGTTAAAGAAGCCCTTTTAGACGGTATTACTGATATCAAAATTCCATATTTATTACATATAATACAAGAATAATTATGAAAAACAGATATGCTCAAGACAAAGGTGCTGGTGTACATAAAGGGAAACATATATCACAAACCAGACACGTGGCAAACATAACCGTTACATATTGGAGTAAAGGAACATCATAAACATGAGTATTGTGTCCTTACTTCAATTTGGGCCACAGAAAAGCGTCGACGGCGTTTCGTCCGCTATATTATTGTGTGGTCATCTTCAGGACTGGAAATTTGCTTGAGCAATATTTATCTTGGAATTAAAATTAGATCTGACCAATCTTTATTTATGGTCGTCCATTTGTAAATGACAAAATATCCTGTCTGGACCATAGAACATGTGCATAACCTCCTCCTGGCACTTCTCTCATGGGACACAACCTTTCCACTCTCTCGGGTTCTTTTAATAAATACTCAGTTGTAGTGCAATTAGCCTGAGCTTCTTCCTTTTTCTTTGTCCATCTAGCTTTCCATCTGTCTAAATCACCCCATTTTTGTAACATATTTTCTAAATCTTTATCAGAAAATTTAGCTCGGTACGGTTTCTGTAATACTTTAGATTTACCAATGTCAATTCCTATGTCGTAGGCTAAACTCATCAACTTTTCATGAAATGTTTTTTTATTTCGAGTGATGCTTCTGCATATAAATAACAATTCGTCTGTACTTCTCTAAAGCCTCCAGAAGCATTTTTCCTGATCGTACCACTCACAGGTTCCCTTATAGGCAAATCCATCAGGGAAATCACTGACTCGCACTCACTAGCCTGGTCATCAATTATCAAGGGTTCCTTTCTAGGTTGTATTACAGGTGTAGTCAGAACAGGAGTTTTAGGACAGGGCTGTTTATCTCCATTCAAGGGAACAACAGGACCTATGGTTACCGGTATTGTTAGGGCTTCAGGACTAGTATTCAACTGGGTGATTTTGCTTGAATTAATTCACTTCTCTGTTTGTTTATTGCTTCTTTTTCCCTTTCCTGTAATACTTTTTCTAATGAGGTTTCAAGTAGAACTTGCGGAATTAAAGGTGGTTTCAAGAACGGGGTACTAGGGTTACCTCTACTTGTTTCTTCATGATAAGGTGGTGGATTTTTCATTAACAAGTCCTCTAAATAATCATCTTCTGAGTCACCACTAGTCATTAAATTTCTCGTCTTCTCTGTACACTTGCTTCCTGGTGGTTCTTCTAAGGTTAGTACAGGGTGTAATCCTTCCACTAACATGGACTGTCTCCATTTCTTAATTTGCTTATCTCTTGTCTCTTAGGGAATCTGGGATAGAATTTACTCCAATTTCTGTCACTTCTGGGTCTGTCTCTCTCAAAAGCCTCGGTTTCCCATTCCTATAATGCTTTGTACTGAGTTAATCTAGGTCTGGGATCTAACTCATTCATGCAAGTTCTTAAATTGTACAAAATTCTACCATTAAAGGTACAGTTTTCTGGAAATGCCAAAAAACCGTCTTCCTTAGTATACTCCATCCAATTCTCTAACCACACACAGGTGTGATAGCCCCTTTCTACCATCATGTATGATGCGGGCGTATTCGGTGGTGGAATAATAATCCCTTCTTTTGTCTTAATGTTTTAATCCTTTCTGAAATAATTCGTTATTTTTTTGAAAAATGACATTTTCTCTTCTCTTCGTACATGATTCTGTTCCCTAGCAAAACCTAGATATTTTCTATCAGGACAATTCCCTATACCGCTGGATCTAAAATCCACATATAATGTGAATCGATAAATTGACTTTACAGTTATACCTAACTGTTTACTTAAATGCTTTGCAATACCAGCGCGTTTCTTATTTTCAATAACCAATTGACAATTAGATTTCAAATAATTTCAACCAATAGTTGCACGGCTTCTTCCGTGAGACAGGTTCTCATGCTCTTGCACTCACCCCTCCTTTACAATATTACCTCAGCTACCCACCCGCTGTCTCATCCAATACCAGCGCGGCTCTTTGTGACGTCAGCACAGCACTGCGACTGACTACCTCCTTTGCAAGGTAATACAAAAACTTAATTCCTTTCAATTTTAAATGCAGTTTTCATTAATTAACAAAGTAAAAACATTCGCCACTGTGCTCGATTGACTAGATTCAAAGAAAAGATAGTTTTCTTTTACTGCGAGTAAATCCCTTCCGTTTACCCTTCACTCACTACGAGTAAATCCCTTCCGCTTACTCTTCACAACAGCATCAGAGAACCTGTTACTCCCTCAGGTTTACCCTTTCTAGGTGATAGAAGACCAACGTTTCACCAGCGAACTCCTTTGCTATCACTTATTCACACATTTATACAGAAATTCCTAATTAGTGCTTCAAGTTCTACCTAACTTTACACACTTATTCATCTAAGCAAGTGACCTCACTGCAGAGTGGCTTCCATTTATCACCCGCTATTCTGCCCCCGGGGATTCCAAACAAACATAAAAAAATACAAACAGGTTTGGTTTATGCATAAAATCAATACAAAATCAATAATCAATGCACAATTAACTACCTATCTTAACTAAACCCTAACCAATACTCTGCTACCAAAGAAATACTGATGGCGCGTGGAGTTACCTGCTCAATTACCATACTCACCTGGGCCCATAAACATACACACTTTGAAAAGGTAAATGCGTGTTTCTACTAAATTGCCAATCAGGTTTATTTTATGCTTTAGGACTTGTACCTATATACTTTGACTTACCAATCCTTGTCACATGTATTTAAGCCCTAAGGGATCAAAGGTGTTAGAATAATAGTTAGAAAAACAATATTTCATTTACCTTCATAAAATAACCACAGACTCAGGAAAAATGTAAACACTTTATCAATGCAAAGTCTTAAAAATCTCAGTCCATACAGAAGCAATTAAAGCCTTTTCAACTATAAAAATAATGATTAAAGCAATGATATGTAGAAGTATTACGAGACTTCTTTTAGGCATTGAAACGTAGGGAGGGTGAGAAAGGGAAACAAGACAATGACATACCCACACAGATTTATATATACCTAGAATGGTGTGAAGACCAACCCTGGCCACGGGGTGGACCAAAGGAAACAGAACTCCCGATAGTTCAGTGCCAACAGGGTAAACAGGTGCAGACCAGAACCAAGACACAGGGGTGTGGACATTTTTTAATAATCTACTTGTCCATGGGACAAATTGCAACATAAACCTACATGTCCTGTAAGACAATCAACTTGTCCCACCTATTACCAAATCAATTACGTGGGATGGCACAGAGCCATTAATGGATTTTTGTTTTAATAAAACTGACCAGTGATTTTCAATGATTTGCAAAAATGTTGGAAGGATCTTGAATAGTTGACTTTAGGTATGGTATTTTGGATATACTGGTCCAAAAATAAGCTGCAGCATATTTGCACATCGATCCATGTTTGTTGTACGTGGAAATACCTACTGCAGAAACATCATGCTGCCAAATATTGAGAACCAAAATATAGAGTCTGGAGTTAAGAATAGTAAATCTTTCCTTACCAATTACCTTCTCAAAATTTCGGCCCTCAATATTTTGTATATAATATTCTGGTAGCACGTTATTCTGAAGTCAAAATTAAGATAGGGTACCTCAGGGTTGCAGTAAAAAAAGAAATAGATGAGAAATGCTGTGCAGTTGAGGAGGTGCTGTCTGTCATGAGACGTCTGGCCCGCTTCCAGCCTAATTGGTTCTTCCCCTTTCATCTTGCCCAAACGAACATACTCACTGCACATACACACAACCCAACTACAATGACACACCCTCCCGGGACAAACAAACACACCCACTGCACACTCAAACACCAATGCACAGACACATAGCTAAGCTATAGATGCATAGTGTAGGAAGGTGGATATCTGACTATGGTTACCCCAGATTGTTTGCCTTGTGTTTAGCTGGTTTTCGACTTAGTTGGCCTGGGCTCCTGCTAATCAGGGCCCCAGGCTATCTGTTCTCTCTATAAAATGGACTCCATGTACCCTAGGTACATAACTAATTGGATATTGGGTCACCTTATGAGCCCCTGTATAGTGTACTATAGGTACCCAAGGCATAGGTGCACCCAAGGCCTACCAGGGGCTGCAGCATATCTTTTGCCACCCGTGGCTGGCCATTCAAACTGACACAACTGGCTGATCACTCAGCTGGGGCAAGGTTGTGTAATCACCCCTTGCTTAGGTATAGTATTCCTATATCTGACCTTATATCTAGACACATATACACCTATAAGTCACTCCTATGGCAGGCCTTAACAATCCTCGAGGCAGAGTGCTTGGTTTTATGTGAGATGGTGCTCTAGCATGAGCTGAGCCTGCCTGCAGCTTTTGGAACCATGTCCTTATAGCTGTTCTAGGATATTGCCATACCATATACTCTTAAGTGCATTATATACCTCGCGGTCACATGCTAACTTTGGTTTGGCTTTATCAAAACATGTCGTGTAAGGTGTCATATGCTTTGGAATACTACCCCCTCGCCAGTCCTGGCGACGGGGGTAGCATTTCACCCTTCTAGAGGGAGAAGACATGTTACTTCCATTAATCCCGGTTAAAGTTAACCAGAGATTCAGCATCACAAAATGGATGCTGCTGCCACAGACACAAGTCTGACCTCCTGCTGCTGGGAGTCCTTCCAGCGAGGGAGGCTTGGACAATAGGTTTCCTGTCACAGGGAGGTGCTAGCACCACCCCAGACAGGCTATAGTGTATTGGGGCAGGGAGGGCTGAATGAAATGAGACACTGCCTGGGGCACACAAGGTGTCCCATGCATAGTCCAGTTCAAACCGGTGCTGGGGCACTCCAGCCCCAGCTCTGGCGCGAAACTGGACAAAGGGAAAGGGGTGTAACCACCCCCTTCCTGGGTCCCACCCATAGGAGGGCCCTAGCAGGTAAACCAGCCCCTAGTTTTGGTATATAGGTAGGAGCTGAGTCCCAAGACTTTAGATTTATCCTGACTGAAACTCTGAAACGAAACTCTGGACCTTCAACATCCTACTCGACGTAGAAGACTGAAGAATCTCCCTTGTGGTCAAGGAGTGACCACCCTGCACAAGCAGACACCATCAATCGCTCAACGGTTTGCTTTGTCGTTGCTCCCGCCGGAGCTCGAACACAGAGCCTGACAAGACCCGGACTTCCAGACTTCCTTCAGCTTGATCCACAGCCACAGCAAAGCTGAGACCCGTGGAGGGGACACGAGACGTGGGACCGGCCATCTTGGAAAGCCAGCTAATTGCTTTCTGTGCAACTTCTGAGGCACCCTCGAAGTTGTGCATTGGGGATTGAGAAGCCTCAGCCCCGAGCACCAACTGCACCGAAGATCAGCCCTCCACACTCCACGAGTTCTGCGTGGGGCCCTTCTGCATTTTCCTGCTCGACGCGTCTGTCCGGTCACTTGCCCATTGGCTAGTGGCCTCTGTGACGACGAAACCTTGAATTTCCAACGCTGGTCTGGTTGCTCCAGACTGGCCCTTGCTCCCCTGAAAAGGAGCAGCCCATCAGACTTTGCTGGTCTGACACCGAAGCCAACTTCGATTCCTGCGTGGGTTGCATTTGCCAAGACCTGTTGATTCCGAATCGAGAACCGACACCGCCAACAGCGAGAGCCTTCGTGGGACCGTCTGTGCCCAGCTCCTGGTCGTCGTTGACACCTCCTGGTCCACGTGGCAGCTGAAAAAACACAGCATAAGGAGATTTCCCTCTTAGACCATACTCATTTCAACATGAAATATTTCATCTACTTGTCTCCAATAATTCAGAAGTACAATGGTGACAATCACACAAGATATATCTTTACATAGATGATTTATTCCATTTTTATTTTTTCAAATAATTTTTATCCATTTTTACTAACAAGGCCTCTTATGGTCCAATCTTATTTTTTTGTACTTTTTTTCAAATATGTAAAAGAGAATATTTCATTTTTTTCTTTGTGATATCTCATTACATTTCATTACAAAATTGCATGGTTACACAATTCATATAAATAGAAAAAAACAAAACATCAAATATACAATATAAAAACCAATATATCAATGCACCCACTGGATACACAACACTCATCTACCAAGCATACTCACACACTTCTTCACCCTCACCAAAACCATTCAAAATAAAATCTGTACAAGGCTGAATTCTGATTGGCAAAGAAAAATTCTCTGTCAATATGCGTGTTGTAAGACACTAGATGAAGTTCCGCACTTTAGAGTGGTCGACGCGCGTTTCGGTGGTACAACCCCACCTTCTTCAGGACCTCTCCAGACTCAAACAAGCATATCCCAGGGAACCAAAATATATACAAAACAATTGTCACCAACTCCATACTTCTCAAAAAAGTGCATCAGTGCAAAAATAGATATTACATGACAAACTTTCTGTCCAACAGTGACCCACCCATGGGAACCCAATCATGTGTGCACCTTCAGTAAGCCCCTATGAGAGGGCCCAAGATGACTAGAGAGAATATTTTTGAAAAAAAGGGGAAACAGGGGGGGTCCCTATAATACCCAATACAGATGAAATCCGATCTTAACATCCCCATAAGGCGAATACCAACAGTGGGAATGACTCACATAGACAAGAAGACAAGTGCCATCCAGTATCCAAAATCAAGGATGAACTATCTTGCCAAAGATATAAATTCAGAGCATCTCTTTCCTCCTTCACAGTCAGAGGGTGGACTATCTGGGGATAGAGGTGTAGAATATTACTGATTGTAGTCAGACCCCTGAGGAAGCAAGGTCTACACTGCACTTGTGTACCAGTATCTTACCTTATTGTCAGGAAATCCCTGCACCGTCGGGGAAAAGTCATCCGCGACTACAACGGACTTCAAGTCCCAGAAAGCAGTGCGGGCGGAGCGTTATGCAACATTGAGTAGTGGTTGCATAACGCAATTACTGAACGCCTATATAGGCGGTACTTGGGGGAGGAACGGTGTCGGATATTGTAGTATCCACTCGACCTTCCACCAAGCTGTTCCTGTGTACCCGTTGTGAGACGAAACCCCGCTGGATCCGAAGACTAAGACGGAGGTGGGTCGAGAGAGTCTCCCCGGGCCGTTCTTAGTTTGTACGTCCTGTGTCTTCGTTGTGCGCATCCAGGAACGCTTCCTTGCTGCTTCTGACTCGGACGAGTCGGGAAGCCTGCCTGTGTCCTCAGAAGCGGAGAACCTTGCCACCGCTGACTACGAGGAGTCAGGAAATCGAGACTTTGGGGTAACTACGCGAGGACTGGTTGGTGTGAGCCGACGCTCCCAGCCTGTCCCCTCGCAAGGGAAAACACAGCGGTGACGCACACCCGGAGGTGTTTGCAGCGTCCCGCTGTAAGCGAGGAAGAGGTCGAGCGGCTGCTCCCTTCAGGTCGAGACCCCGGCTGGGTGTCTCCCAGTCTCCTCAGTGACTCTCGTCTTTGGCATTAGGTATTGTGAGCGAGGAAGAGGTAGAGCGGCTGCTCCCTTCAGGTCGAGACCCCGGCTGGGTGTCTCCCTGTCTCCTCAGTGAGAGAAGCCATTGGAACCACGGACCCCCCGAGACACATCGAGTGGCATTGTCGGCCACTGTGTTTCTGCCCTCTGTTGGCATACGTCGGGACCGGCGTATTTGCAGAGGACAGGGTAACGTATACCGGCTGGAGTACCAGCGACTTCTCACAGTATTGGTTTCGAATAATGTATGTACAATAAATAACCAAGCATAGAGCCTTGTCTTGTCCTGATTTGCTGTGTCTGTCTCGACCCTGAGACCCCCTAGGTGTTACATAATATCCGACCTAATAACCTTAACAGTCTCCTGGTCGGTTCCAGACATGGCAACACTGGATGACGTCTTGGCCGCATTGGCCGCTATGCAAACAGAGCTCACGGCCTCAAGGCATGAAACCGCAGATGTACGGGCTAGGCTCGACGCCATACAACTAGACCCCTTAGCGCCCGACGCTTCCCGCACGACACAGAGCCCCTCGGTGTTGGTGGAAATGCCGGTTGCTGTTCCCTTGGCGCCCCCGGAGAGATACAACGGGGATCCCAACACCGTGCAAGTGTTCCTTACGCAGGTGGCCCTGCATCTGTCCTGCAAGCCTAAGGCCTTTCCGACGAGCCAAGCCAGGGTGGCTTTTCTGATATCATACTTGGCTGGTAACGCCGCACAATGGGCTGTACCATTGGTGAGCCGTGATGACCCCATCCTCTGTGACTGGGGGGCATTTCGCGAGGAATTCCTCAAGGTGTTTGACCGAAGGGCAGACTCATACACCGCGGACCGCGAGATGTTGGAATTAAGACAAGGTTCCAACGATCTGGTGCAATACCTCAATGCGTTTCACCGGCTGGTGGCGGAGACCAAGTGGCCGGTAGCGAAACAAACCGCGCTGTTTCACCAAGGGCTGTGCGACGAGCTAAAAGATGTGGTTGCTCAAATCGATCCACAACCCAAGACATGTGAGGGCCTTATCAACCTGGTGTTGAGGTTGGATCACCGGCTCGGCGAAAGAAGAGGCGACACCAGAAGAAAAGGGAAGGCTCTTCCGACTTATTCAACAGTGGGAAGCCCTGATCCCACTGCCTCAACCAAGGGCGAACCCATGGACATCGGTGCCGTTAGGGCCAGTCTAACGGCAACTGAAAAGGAATCCCGCCGTAAACAGGGGCTGTGTCTGTACTGCGGCAAGAAAGGGCACTATGTCAGGGAGTGTCCGGCCAAGCCAAAGAGCACACGGTATAGGAACAACCGGTCGGTGTCAGCGGTGCTGGACGTCCCGGCGGAAAACTAGAGGACTCCCAGACCAACGAAGGGGCATCTAGGAGTCACGAGTACATCCCTTCACTGTCTAATTCTGTGTCCCAGGGACAAAGGCACTTGTTCATCACGGTGCATGTAGGAGTGCACGACCAGTGGATACCAGTGGTGGCCATGGTGGATTCGGGGGCGACAGGCATGTTTATGGACAACAACGAGGCAAGTAGGCTGGGGCTGGTGCTTATACCCAAGGATGTTCCAGAAGACGTATACGCAGTGGACGGAAGACGTTTGGTGACCGGACCCATAGGGCAGCACACAGGGGGTCTCCTGATGAAGTACGGACGGAGCCATCTGGAGAGGATAGACTTCAACATTATCAGGGCACCCCAATACGGAGTCATCTTGGGTCTTCCGTGGTTACAGAAGCATAACCCAGCTGTGGATTGGCCGACGCATACCATAGAGATGAGGTCCCCGTTTTGCCGGTTGCACTGTGGGATGAGGCAAGAACAACCCTTCACTGATCCGAGCGGAAGTCAGACAGTAGCCACGGCAGCAGAAAAGGATGTTATGCTCCCCCGAGCCTATCACAAATACGAAGACGTCTTCGATGAAGTAAAAGCGGAGGTGCTCCCTCCGCATCGGATGTATGATTGCCAGATCGATCTGGTCCCAGGGGCCAACGTGCCCAGCGCCAGATTGTATGCCTTGACAGAACCGGAAAACGAGCATCTCCGAGGGTACCTGGATAAGCTCTTGGGGCTGGGATTCATTAGACCGTCAAAATCCCCCGCCGCCTCGCCGCTCTTCTTCATTCCGAAGGCTAACGGGGAGCTGAGAGCCTGTGTGGACTTCAGGGAGTTGAATGCCATCACCATAAAGAACCGCTACCCCTTACCGCTCATAAGTGTTCTCCTGGAGCAGGTCAAGAAGGCGAGGATTTACACCAAGTTGGATCTAAAAGGGGCTTACCATCTGGTGCACATGAGGGACGGCGACGAGTGGAAGACTGCCTTCAAGACCCGGTTTGGCCTCTTTGAGTACCTTGTCATGCCGTTCGGGCTGTGCAACGCACCGGCCGCCTTTCAATATTTCCTGAACGAGGTGTTTCGGGAGGAGATGGATAGATACGTCGTGGTATACATAGACGATATCCTCATTTATTCGGCCAATGAGGAAGAACATATCAGACACGTCTCGGCGGTACTCCAGAAGCTGAGGGAGAACATGCTGTTTTGCAAACTCAGCAAGTGTGACTTCCATGTCACATCTGTAGAGTTCCTGGGAGTGATGCTAAGCCCGAACGGACAGGAGATGGCGGAACGCAAGATCAAGGCGGTGAGAGAGTGGCCCACCCCCCAAGGAGTCAAGGATGTCCAATGCTTTATTGGCTTCGCCAATTTCTACAGGCGGTTCATCGACGGCTTCTCAGGGCTGGTGGCACCGATCACACATCTTCTCAGGAAATCGGCTGAGTTCGTGTGGTCCCAAGAAGCTCAGCGTGCCTTCGAAGCCTTGAAAAGCGCCTTTGGCAAAGCACCGGTGTTGGCACACCCGGATCCGGCCCTTCCTTATGTAGTAGAAGCCGACGCCTCGGACGTGGCCATAGGTGCTATATTGTCGCAGCGCAACGCCGACACGGGATCGCTTCACCCCGTGGCGTATATGTCCCGCAAGCTCAACGACGCTGAGCGTAACTACCATATAGCGGAGAAAGAGCTTCTCGCGATCAAGGACGCCTTCGCTGAGTGGAGGCATTGGCTGATGGGGGCCAGGCATGTGGTGACGGTGTACACCGATCATCGGAACCTGCAGTTTATGACGGCAGCAAGACACCTTTCTCCTCGGCAGTTGCGGTGGATGATATTCTTCGCTGGATTCAACTTCCACATAACCTATCGTCCTGGGACTGAAAACCGGAAGGCAGATGCACTGTCACGACAATCAGCTGTCAAGGACCCTCCGCAAGAGGCTGTGCATTCAATCATTCCCCCTCAGATGGTGTTGGGAGTGATTCAACCTGACACCTTCCTTAAAGGGATCCAGAGAAGGATCCAGTGGTTCACTTGGAGGAAGTGGCTTCACAGTCACAAGGAATGGCAGGTGAGAGATGGTATACCTGTAAAAGGCAGATGCCTACTGATACCCACGCCTAGACTGAGAAAACAGGCGTTTGAGTGGTGCCATGACTCCCCCTGTGCGGGACATTTGGGCTACGAGAAGACGGTGGCCAGCATGGGACGCCATTTCTGGTGGCCCGCCATGAGAGCGGATGTTAAGATGTGGGGGAAGGCCTGCACCACGTGTGCAACCATGAAGGCGGATCACAGCAAGACCCAAGGGCTCCTTCGTCCCCTTCCTACCCGGAATCGACCATGGGCGAATATATCGTTGGACTTCGTGGTAGGTTTGCCAAAGGATCAAGGCAGGATGGCGATACTAGTGGTCGTGGATTACCTGACCAAGATGGGGCACTTCATCACATGCAAAAAGGTCCCTACGGCAGGAGAGCTAGCAAAGGTACTGCTAACTAACGTGGTGAGATTACATGGCCTGCCCGAGGTGATCGTCTCGGATAGGGGGTCGCAATTCACGGCATAGTTCTGGAAAACATGGTGCAAGGCGTTGCACGTCCAGACCGCGATGTCCACCAGCTACCACCCCCAGACGGACGGCCAGACGGAACGCCTGAACCAAACTCTAAAGTAGTACCTATGCTGTTTTGTGGAACAGGGTAAGGAAGAATGGGTCGATCTGCTCTGGATCGCTGAAATAGCGTATAACAATGCCACTCACAGCTCGACTAAGTCATCCCCATTCTACAACAACTATGGGCAACATCCAAGGTTCTTGCCCTTTATCCATCCTCACCGAGAGAGCAAAATACCAGCCACAGCAGATTGGGTAGCAAACATCAAGGACATCTTGTTGCGCTCCAGGGCCTTCCTGATAGAAGCTAAACAGAGGTATAAAGCTACTGCGGACAGGAGAAGGAGGCCTGGACCGTTATACAGGCCGGGGGACCACGTTTGGATATCCACTCGGAACATGAGGTTCCGTAAGCACAGCGTCTTCCATCCTAAATTCATGGGGCCTTACAGAATCACCAAATGCATGGGACCATTGAATGTGAAGGTGTGCCTACCCCAGACCTTGCGAATCCATCCTGTGTTCCATGTTTCACTGCTCAAACCAGCATCGAACGTGAAGAAAGCGAAGCCCAGAACAATAGTGGTGGAATCGGAGGTGGCGTATGAGGTCGCTGGTGTCCTTGCTTCCAAATGGCGATGGGGAAAGTTGTGGCACCTGATAGCCTGGAAAGGATATGGACCTGAGGAGCAGTCCTGGGAGCCGGCTGAAGCGGTGCACGCACCGCGCCTGGTTTCGTTGTTTCATCGTCGCTTCCCTTCCAGCGCAGGCCCCGTGGGGAGAGGCTGAGGGAAGGAGGATGTACTGTCAGGAAATCCCTGCACCGTCGGGGAAAAGTCATCCGCGACTACAACGGACTTCAAGTCCCAGAAAGCAATGCGGGTGGAGCGTTATGCAACATTGAGTAGTGGTTGCATAACGCAATTACTGAACGCCTATATAGGCGGTACTTGGGGGAGGAACGGTGTCGGATATTGTAGTATCCACTCGACCTTCCACCAAGCTGTGCCTGTGTACCCGTTGTGAGACGAAACCCCGCTGGATCCGAAGACTAAGACGGAGGTGGGTCGAGAGAGTCTCCCTGGGCCGTTCTTAGTTTGTACGTCCTGTGTCTTCGTTGTGCGCATCCAGGAACGCTTCCTTGCTGCTTCTGACTCGGACGAGTCGGGAAGCCTGCCTGTGTCCTCGGAAGCGGAGAACCTTGCCACCGCTGACTACAAGGAGTCAGGAAATCGAGACTTTGGGGTACCTACGCGAGGACTGGTTGGTGTGAGCCGACGCTCCCAGCCTGTCCCCTCGCAAGGGAAAACACAGCGGTGACGCACACCCGGAGGTGTTTGCAGCGTCCCGCTGTAAGCGAGGAAGAGGTCGAGCGGCTGCTCCCTTCAGGTCGAGACCCCGGCTGGGTGTCTCCCTGTCTCCTCAGTGACTCTCGTCTTTGGCATTAGGTATTGTGAGCGAGGAAGAAGTCGAGCGGCTGCTCCCTTCAGGTCGAGACCCCGGCTGGGTGTCTCCCTGTCTCCTCAGTGAGAGAAGCCATTGGAACCACGGACCCCCCGAGACACATCGAGTGGCATTGTCGGCCACTGTGTTTCTGCCCTCTGTTGGCATACGTCGGGACCGGCGTATTTGCAGAGGACAGGGTAACGTATACCGGCTGGAGTACCAGCGACTTCTCACAGTATTGGTTTTGAATAATGTATGTACAATAAATAACCAAGCATAGAGCCTTGTCTTGTCCTGATTTGCTGTGTCTGTCTCGACCCTGAGACCCCCTAGGTGTTACACTTATATAATGTTAGTGCCTTCCATTTGATACTAACCACTGATGTGTGTTCGGCCCATAAAATACAGGTCCACACTAAAAAATAGAATATGCAGCAGTGGGTCACAACACAGTGATCAGAGTATCACATTATGACCTAGAAACTAGAGACTCCACTAATCCTACCACTACCATAGCGCCATGTACTTACATTTCTAGATTAAGAGAATCCGTATTGGATTTAAAATATATGCACGACCAGTCCAGCAACTCTCCTTCAGAGATGTAACTTATTTAAGTTTAAAGGTGGCTCCAGGCTCACAGGTCTGCAGTAAATTCCTGTCATAACAAGAAAGGCAAAATCCGGAGTTAGATTTCTGTGATGTAAAGCGGCGTGGCCCTAGCTTCATCAGGCTTACAATAAGTATTGCTCTAGCGTGGATTTAAATAACACCCTCTCTAACACAGATAAGGAGAGAGTCATACCTAAAGGCATACTCGGTGAGATTTTAAAAAAACAACACCAAATGCCATATCACAAAATGGTATGCACGTCAGAATACGGTTTCATAGATCCAAGTATACGGGGCAAATAACATTCTCTCCGTTTCTACAAAACTCATACGGCGTAAATAGGATTTTATACAAAAACGGTCTGACTTAGTAGGCAGAATGTATTAGGTCAATGTCGTCGGTATCACAAACGTGACGGACATCAAAGATGAAAATATCTTCATGTCGATTCCTTCACGTGATCAACACACATAGCACCAGTGTTCGTAACATTAGAGCTAATAATGCCCGACCACATTGGCTCTAGAGGGCAGCCCATGAATGAAAGTAACCAACCCCCTACCTACTTGAATACGTACGGAAACCCCGCCATCCCACAGTACATATTGCTGTGCAACCGTAACGGCTCTTACCTCATCGATGAAATAATTCAACCGTTGTGTCATCCGTCATAGACACGTTTACGACGAAAGTGTTCTACTCATGTAATGGTTGGCCTGATTTAACAGCTTTAAATGGTACTAGCTGGGGCGTGAATGCTCGCGATATCCGTGATGCGGACCCTGCATGAGCATAAAGAAAGGACTAATCGCGATGCCATATTAGATAGGTAATGTTTGCCTAACTGAAGGCAAAAAGTGATCCCAGTACCAATAATACTGCCTCCCGGTGAACAAGGGACAACGAACGCGGCCATATTAACATGATTAGAAAAGCTTGTTGGCAATGAAGTTTCAGGCAGACTGCATGAATACCAACGAACTGTGTAATATTGGGATGATCAAAACAATTCCAACTGATGTCACTATAACAATTACGCTTTCCAAAAAGAACCAAAAAATGCCTTGCCATCCCAATATAAATTCGTATTTTCCTATATTGCATAACTGCCAGCATACTTTGCCAAAAATCCAAACCTACGATATTACTACATTCCTACCGGCATAGATATAACAGGGTATGCCATTATCTCAACCCTCAAAGATAATATTCTGCCGCTCAAACAGAAAGAAAGGGAAGAGAGGAAAGAGGTGTGAAAATAGGGAACCAGCCTACCTGGCCAACGTCTCGTCCTAAATAAGAATCCCAAAATTAGACATAACAAAGCAGAACCAATGATTCAAAAATAGTCCAAAAGGTATTTACAGAAATTCAATGAAATAGCCTGGAGGAACCAGGGGCTCATTTTGTAACATACCAAGAGATTTCTTCATTAAGACCCTTACGCACACAGTCAAGTTGAAACACCCAAAAGGTCTCACGCTTCTTGCGTGTGACTTCAGTGGGTTGACCCATTCTCACCTGCACTTTTTCTAGAATAGACCATCTAATTTCAGATTCACAGTGGTTCTTCTCTAAGCAATGCCGGACCTTAGGGGCTGCTAATTTCTTCGTTCTAATGGCCGACTTGTGCTCACTAAAACGGAGGCGAAATTCCCGCCCAGTTTCTCCCACGTAGGCCAAATCACAGGGGCAGAACAAAATGTAAACAATATTACTACTACGACAATTGGTCAGCTTTCGTAGTTTAATATCCATATTATTATATGTGACAACTTCTGATACGATAGCTGCCTCACAGGCATGACAAGCTCCACATCTGTGGTTTCCCACGATAATAGGCAAACCAGTTATTGATCTCTGAGATTCACCAATTGTCCTTTTCACATCACGGGTGTGAACCAACAGATCCCTGAGGTTCTTGTTTCGACGATAAGCTATTAGTGGTAGAGGTATGGGTGTTGTGCTGTCGTCAGTATTGAGTATCCCCCAATTTTTGTTGATGACATTCTTTATCTTAAAATTGAGGGTGGAATGATTGATCACACACGTGATCCGATTTTGGGGGGCACGTGTAGAACCTTTCAAAAGTGCCTCCCTGTCATAATATTTGGCCCTATTATATGCATGGGGAACCAAACGCCGGGGGTACCCTCTATTCAAAAGCCTCTCTTTTAAAGCATCTCCATGTTCATGAAAAGATGCCATATCAGTGCAGTTCCGCCGAATGCGTAAGAATTCCCCAAAGGGGATAGAGTCTTTTTGGCAATTTGGGTGATAACTCTCGAACTGCAGAATAGTATTCTTAGCTGTTGGCTTTCTGAACAGACTTACTTTCAGTAACCCACTAGTCCCATCAATGGTAATGTCAAGAAATTCTACTTTTGTTCGACTCAAATTTGCTGTAAAAATGAGATTGCTGTTACTGGCATTTAACCAAAGAATAAATTCATCCAGCATCTCAGAGGTACCTCTCCAAATAAAAAAAATATCATCAATAAAGCGTCTCCAAAGAGACACATTTTCAAAAAAAGGAGCAGCTTCATTGAATATATTTTGTAGTTCCCATTCCCCCATATATGTATTAGCCACACTGGGGGCACAAGATGCACCCATCGATGTACCTTTTATCTGTTTGTACAGGGAACCATTGAAATCAAAAACGTTATTTAGAAGGACCACCTCGAGACACTGCAGAATAAAATTATCTGGGCGATTATCCTGAAATCTATCCAGGAGAGCCGAAACCGCAAGTAACGCCTGACATTGAGGTATGTTAGTGTATAACGCCTCAATGTCAAGCGTCACAAGAGTATCAGTCTCCGGATTAAAAGGGACCCCCTCTATTTTAGTAATAATGTCACCCGTGTCACGTATGTATGACGCATATCTATGCGTCAAGGGGCACAGAAAGGAGTCTACATATTTTGAAAGCGGCTCTGTGTTGGAACCAATCATAGATATTATAGGCCTCATAGGAGGATTGGACTCTGATTTATGAGTTTTAGGGAGGCCGTAAAGAACGGGGGTAACCGGACAAGACTTATTGAGAAAATCATATTCTTTCTCACATATGAAGCCATCCACTAATGCAGCGTGAGTCATTTCCTGAATCTGGGTATTTAGCCTCACCAGTTCTCTACAATGTGCTGCAGCTGAGACAAGCTTAACGACAGCACCTGATTGCTTCCCGACATCGCCTGGTTCCTTCCTGGTTCCTTCCTGGTCACTGGCTAGTGACCCAGACTCTGTCCCCTCTGCTTTCAGGTACTCTTCATCCTCGATCCGCCCTTGGATCCAACCGGACTCTTCTCTCCTGGTCGCCTGCAGCATCTTTTCTCCAAGGCTCCATAGAACTCCATGACGAAACCCGACACACTTTGGGACCTATGCACCCGCTTCCTGTGGGTGAGGTAGTGCGGTGCTCCTGTGAAGAGTAACTCTCTGATGTCCTAGTTTCAAGTGGTTAGCTGCTAGTCCAGTCGGAAGACTCCTAAACCATTAACTTTCTAACTTTACGCACCCATTGACTTCTATGTGTGCACGCGTGTGCATTTAGACTCTGCACCCGCACCCCGTGGGCCCCAGCGATTCCCAAGGCCCTAGGCCTTACAACTGTTCGTGACGTGGTTCTTATACCACTATTTTAGTATATGGTTTGGCGGGCCACCAGGGCCTATCCATATTTGTGCAACTTATTGTATGTTATATTGAGTTACTTGTTATGCGCTTGTGCCTCTGCCCTCATAAAGAGTTCAGAGGATTGATTTAGAAATAAATACATATATATTTTGAATATATAACCTGTGTGGTGTCCTTTCATTTGGTAATAAAGGGATTGCATATGGTAAAACAGCTGGCTTCACATGCCCTCTTGAGTTTAGCCTAAGACTGCTTTTGTCCATGCTACCACTAGGATAGCTGGTCAATAAGGTTGACCTTACAACCATCACCATAAGGGTTGTTTGGACTGGTGCAAGGTGCTCACTAAAATAGTGAACATCGTATACCAGGCAAACGTCTCACACATAGACTCATACATCACTTAATGGACAAATGCACAAAGACATGCAGGACCAGAGACTTACCCCCGCGCAGACATAAACACACCCACTATAGATAGACGCAAGCGCTCTCTATAAACAAGCTGTACCTGACAGGAACCGTTCGCATAACTTGTGCCTAATTTGGCACTGACTAGAGCAGAAATACTGCCCGCACATATACCACGGATTTCCAAAAAGGCTGGAAGAAGCCACTAATTTTTTCTTCTAAGGTAGGACATTCTACAAATGTATAAAAAATACAAATGTATGTTGCAGAAGGGGAAGAGCTTGTAGGAAGTTTAGGATTAGGTGGCAATGATGTCCAGCATAGGTCCATGGGGGCAGGTCAGAATAGAATCCGTGGCCAGACTTTCAAAATGACCACCTACTATTCAAATTCGTTCTAATGAGATTAAGTTAGTATCGGTTTATTTTATGTGATAATCCTGAAAATCTAGTATGCGTTTGGCTGTCCTTGGCACACGTTGCACACATCCAGTCTCTTTGGCTGTTTAAGGCTCTTGTTTGCCAATGCTTGCTTCAACTTCGGTTCACAAATAGCACAGCTTTTCAGTTTGTTAGGCTCAGAGTGCAGATGTGCACTTGTAAAAGATACACCTACATTTTCTTGTGAATTCATATTTTCTGAGGTGTGAGAAGAGGGTGTTTCAGTGTTGGAATCCCCTGGGAAGTTTGTGCACATGCACAAAATAATGCATTTGGGAGTTTTCACAAATCGTGCCACAGCCTATTCGCATCATGGACATGGGCAAATACTTGCTCATATCAAATTTCGGACAAAATCTGTGTCCTAATTTGGTGGGATTGTAGGGAAAGGCCTCACTGCTTGCTTTGTAGTTACTTTTCCAGAGAGCATGGAGAAAAATGAAGACAGTATTACTGTTGGGCAAAGTATGTGTTGACTAAAAAAGTATGTTGTTTTCACTCTGATGCGTAATATATCATTAAATGTTTCAATCAATAATTCCCTTGTAGAGTGCAGCTGTGTGTTTTGTTTGTGCTTAGAAATGGCAGGAGTGCAGGTTGAAGCACTATATTAAAGATTACTGCTTCTTTTTAAAAAAGGTATTCTTTCAGACCATTGAGGATCCATACTATTCATATCTGAAAAAAATATCCTGACCGGACCCTTATGATGGCAAAGTACTTTTCAGAATTATATTGAACATATTCCTACATTGGTTCATTGTAGATTATATTAATTCCTAATATTAGGCATTGGTTCCTCAGACAGACAGCCTCACGTTCTTTACTTGTTTTGTTTTCAAAACATGCCCTGTAGGCTAGGTCGTCTATTTCAGGTGTTTCGCTGCAGTTCTCCTTTCTCAAAAGGGTTAATTTCTGATATGCATTTCTTTACATGTCTTTGTTATTTATTTACTCACAATAAAATGTCACTTGAGGTGGCCAACATTTGGCAGCAAAATGTCACTCGTTTTAAGTACACTGCAACCACGGAAATGTCACCCATAAGCAATGAAAAATCGGCAGCTATGAGTCTCACATCACACAAAAGGCCTTCAAAATTCTGAGCTAAGTGTGTAGCTAAAAGAGCCAAAGCTAAAAGAGCCAAAAGCATAACTCTTACATTTTACACATAAGACAACGTTAAATAAAAATACCCTGAAATGCCTAAGCACACTGACAACTTGTCAGCGTCTCTCCCAAACAAAAGCTCACCTTTCAGACGCTGAATAACAAGGTCTGTGCCCTCCGAGCAGCAAATCAGGGTCTCTTGTTCGGGAGCCTGATGCACCATCCAACTCCACTGCTCTCTTTAGCACAGCTACAGCCGACTACTCCAACCCCTGCAGAGCCGCCATAGTCAGGAGAATCTGAGCCAAATGGGACCCCGCACGCCAGATGAGACAGTCCTATCCGGTGCTACCCATGCAGGAATGCTTCCTGGCGCACCAGCAAATAAGGCTTGTAAATGCAAACTCGCTATCCTGCATGAGCAATCTCCACCACACTTTCGATTTCTTTGAACAGCTGCACCACACGAGCAAGGGAAAACGGACGACAAAACAGACGGAAGAAAGGAGTTACCATGCCTCAGCAGATTTTATATTATTGCGTTCTTATTATCATCTAAGAAAGAAAAAAATGACTTTACTATGGAGTTCCTTCGTGTGTTGTTGTGGCAATTAGTGAGGGGAAAACATATATACTGTCAGAGTCTCCGCCCGCTCTCAGAGACCCCGCTCCTTGCTCATCCCGGTTTCATTCTCTTTATGCCACCTCTATCCCCTACTTCATAAGCTTGCGGAGCAAAAGTGTCCAGTTTTCAGGACTAGCCACACAGGCATTAGTTGCTAGTAAAACACAAAAACTTGTTTTTAAAATCCTAGCCTGCAAGGAAAATAAATTGTGCATTCATTCTGTATTTGGCATCCTGTGCCATCACGAATACTATGGCATTAGTAAACTAAGCTTGAGAGACTTGTAGAGCTCTCATAGGCAGACCATTGTTTTTGTGCCCACAAGAGCTATGCATGCGTGCAGAAGCCACAACCAATAGTGAAGAGAAGTTGCATCTGAGAGAACACTACCGGCCTCTCACCGAGCCGATAGCTGTAGGGGCGGGGCCAAGAAGGGACGTCTCCATTTCCTTTGAATTAATGTCTAGTTGTCCGTGGGACAAAATAGACATTAAATCTTCTTGCCCCTCACAGAAATCAACTTGTCTCGGGCATCGGGCGATATGAATTCCCCTCCCCTGAAGACAGGTGTGGACCAATATGGATCAGGACAGGACAGATGCAGTTCAGGACAGGTACCCTCAGCTAAAGTGCAACGCCAGCGTCACACCCCTCTCTGTGGCTAACAGTCATACCCCAATTGGGTTATCGATTCTTCTCCCTCAAACCCCGATTGGGTTATCGAGTCTTCTGACAGAGTGCTCCACCAGTACCTCTGCTCTCGACCTCCTATTGAGTGCGTTGGGTCAGTGACAGGTCAGCTATTCGGACAAGTCGGACAATCTAACTAGCTAAGCCTACCTTAGTTATATCATTTTCCAGGGCAATGTACCACCCCCAGTATTGCAAATTCGTATGTTCCCTCAATTTGATTGGTCAAAAGGTGAGGAGAGGTCATCACACCATACCAGTATGAGATCATTTTCATTCATTAATAAGGATCTTGTTACCACCCATAATTTACTTTCTCAAGAATTTTATTCCACCCAGCATTATTGTAGCAAAAGATATACAATTTATGACATTTGTATTCTCTTCTTCCTCTGGAGACTTCATAAGATGAATTTCCCAGGCGCTTCTCGGGCAAGACGGTCGTGGACAGGGTTTCAATGCCATGGCTTGTGGACTCTTTGGGAATGTGGCTCATGCGCAGTCTCTGGACCCAAAATGGCGTTACAATGTACTTCCCAGGCCCAAACACGAAATGAATGCACTTTATACCACTTATCTCTACTCCATTCCCATTATTTCACTTTATCTATAGCATTAATAGTTAAGCATAACGAACAAAGTTTAGTACAGGCAGCAGCATAAGCATTAGCATGTGAGGTTTAAAGCCGCCATTTCTGGCACTAGTGTGCAGAAGCAAAGATTTCCCACCAAAGCAGAAAGACATCACACCACCTGAGTGTGGTAGACGCATGCGCTGTAAAATTCCCGCGTTGCGGAGGCCATTTTAATGCATTCAAGTTACTGTCAGTAAAGGCACATTGTCAAGCTTCCCCTAGATACTAGAAATGTTGTGTGCTGCAATTATTGTAAACAAAACATGTTGATTAATACATTATACATTATTTTGAGGTTTAATCCGAGCAAGTCTCTTTACGCACGAAACCTTGCTCCATCACATGTAGTGACTGGCATATCTAAGTAAGCTGAGAAATCAGCCTGCATAGACAGGAAATGACCTTTATATCTTACGTCCTTTATGTATCTATATACTCTCAATGTACTTATGGATCTATATATTTATCACTTTCTTCTAATTTAGCATTTCCAATGCACTCGCCTATTTTCTCAGCCTATACTTCGCTCAATATATCTTCTAGCCCAACCTTCTGACTCATCTCAAACTTCTTTCTACTACTCCTTCTAATGCACTACCCTATCTCTCATCCTATAGATCTATCAATATATCCTCTACATCCACTCTCTCATTTATCCCAAACCCCATACCACTACTATGATCGCCAAAATAACCTTTTCTAGACTCTCTCCTGCTCTACCCCTCCTTGCATCATCTGACACCTCTTTTTACTACACCGATCCCCTAAAACAAACATTTCTAAACTCTCCCCTCTGACTACTTCCTTCCAAAACTCCTTTTTACTCATCCAAGAGCCTCTTCCTACTGCTAAGACTTAAAAAAAATGTTTTTAAATCCTTCACTCTTTTATCCCTCCACTATCCTTTTTCAATCAAAATTAACAGACTAACATGTTCACTTCTCAAATTCCATATTCCATATTCAACTATACTAATATACTGCCCAAATAACTGAATAACATATATACTACTCAAATTACTTCATATTTATACTATACTAATTTTCAACACTAATCCTTTATGGGTTCCGGAGTGGCGTGCTACTCGCCAGAAAAGCGCTTCAACACCACGGAGACAGCGAAATTCCGTATAGAAGTTTATTTGACAAATAAACTTCTATAAGGAATTTCGCTGCCTCCGTGGTATCTACTAAACAAAATGGATTAAGTTAGCGATTACAATGATAAAGTCTTGATGAAATATGGATAAAAAATAGTGTATCATAAATGGGAAACGGTTCCGCTTAAAAGCAGCGCATGAGTTCGGCATGTCAGCCACATGCCTTTGTGTTTTCATTTTCAAAAAAAGTGACTCAGGACGGGTCACTTAGAACGTATTCCACGTAATTTAAGAACACGTCTGATAACCAGGAGTACATGAAAGGGAAGGAGTGCACTTTGACTAAGTACTTTTGTTGTAAGAATTGACTTAGACATTGTAGGGGTACAGTGCTCAGGCATTTGTACCCTCATCTGTGGTCTAGTGAACCCTGTTTGAGGGGGTGACTTACCTAAGCCACAGCCAGTTGGTTGTTGGCATGGCACAAAGGGAAGTGTGCCATGTCAACTCTTCGCTTTTCTCTGCACCAAAATACGCATCCTGCTGTGGTAGTGTTTAGGTGTCAAGGCGGGTAGAACTACTTTGGCGGCCATCTTAGTTTGGGGCAGCGTTTACACGCACTTGATTGGCCAACATAAAAGGACTCTTCCGACCAGGCTCCCTAATTCGCTGTGTATCTAATCCCCTCCTGAGGCGGAAGCCGGGAGGTAGCTGTATTATTTTGTTAGAGCCTTTTTATTTCTGCACGTTTTTAAACTCGCTGTATCCTCAGCTTTTAATATCACTTGCACCCCTAGCTTGACCACGAAGCTTTTGAAACACTGTTTGAAAATTTCGTGCGATTTCGTGTGATTTCTTCTGCTTGATTAATAAGTGGTGGTAACTCTCCCCCTGCCCCCCGCTTGATTTAATAAGCGATACATGACTTTTCCCTGCCACTCGGACCAACATCAGCCGACTTGGGCGCTGAGATAGCCGAGTCCCGGGCGGGTAGAACTACTTTGGCGGCCATCTTAGTTTGGGGCAGCGTTTACACGCACTCGATTGGCCAATATAAAAATGGTAGGACATGCCTCCGCGCAGCGGACGCGATCAGCGGACGCGCCGGACCTGCGCCGGAGTCATGCCAGAGTCCTGCCCGTCTGCGCCCGTCCGCGACCAGGAAGCGGCCACAGACGTAGGTACTGTTACATATTGCAATTCCTCAACCCTTATCTCCTACAATAAGGCTAGGCTTATGACCCTCAAGCCCAACCAATGTACCCCGACGTTTATCTCACCTCGAGACCTCTCCCCTCATCTGCCTTTTATATTCTGCAGTTTAGGACAGACTAATGATGATATGAGGAATGAATGTTCCATTCTTCGAACTCTGGCCCCCACTCCTCCCACCACAAACACTCTATTAATAAAATCTGGCCTGATTAATTGCCGCTCTTTAACAAAACACTCTCTTGACATTGCCCAAACTCTGGAAGATGAAAAGTGGGATCTTCTTTTTTTAACCGAGACCTGGTTAGGGGATGAAACCAATACCGCTATACACCTAGCCATACCTTCTGGCTACAGCATATTGTGCGCTAATAGACAGGGTTCTCGCTCAGGAGGAGGAGTTGCCATAATATACAAATCTCAGTGGACTATTTCTTCCTTCCCTTACATACAATTCGAGCGCATTGAAGCACTTCCCTTTTGTATTAAGATGACGGCTAATTTCACCTTTTCTGGCCTCCTGGTCTACCGCCCCCCCCAAATCTAAAACATCCCATCTACAGGCCTTCGCCGACTACGTTCTGCAGGCAACATCGCGCTACGCAAATTTTACCCTCCTCGGGGACTTCAACCTTCATGCTGATAATCCCTTGGATTCCATCACTCTTAATTTTCTATCCACCTTGTCAGATGGAGGACTAAACCAACTAGTTAACAGTCCAACACATAAAGCTGGACACACTCTTGACCTAATCTGTACCAACCTGGATGGACTATCCATAAACGATCCCCTTCCGGGGATCTGGTCCGATCACTTTTTTATACCATTCTCCTTTTCTTGGCACCAACAATCCCGACCTAGACTCCCAGCCAAATTACAAGGTAGAAACTGGAGTAAGATCTCCCTTGACAGTCTAGCTGCCCATCTCTCCCCCATCCATCCCTCTGATACAGCTTTTCACTTAGACACCAGACTGACCAACTTCAATGGCTGGATTTCTTCCGCCATTGACCATCTTGCCCCAATCAGGCCTATTAAATCCCATCGTGCCACTCCATATGCCCCGTGGTACTCCGACGCGCTTCGTAAATGCAAATCGGCATGTAAGCTCCTTGAGAGACGCTGGAGATCTACTTACTCCCCCGACTGTAAGCTCCTATACAAATCTGCCCTTAAAGAGTATAGGAAAAAAATAATCGAGCACAAAAGAATCTTTCTGGAAGAAAAAATTAACCGCGCACAGGGATCATCCAGGGAAATATTTAATACAGTCAGAACCTTCACCGATCCCCTAGCTCTCAAACGACCTCCCTTGGTGTCCCAGACACTATGCAATAGTCTCTCTGTTTTTTTTTTAAAATAAAATTGCAATCATATATGACTCCTTCCCTAGCAATATCAACCCAGACAATCATGTAACTAGTACTGTCGCTATTGAATCAGACTGTACTTTCTCTAATTTTAAAGAGATTGCTTTAGATCAATCCTTAAAAGAACTCCTAAAATGCAAATCTGGTTCACCTTTGGATCCCTGGCCAGCTAAGCAATACAAATCTCTGGCACCTCTTCTTAATCCCATCTTGAATGGGATATGGAATGACTCTCTGCATACTGGTGTCTTTCCAGATTCTTGGAAGCATACTTGGTTAGTCCCCATATTGAAGAAAGCTAGTGCTGACCCCAATGAACCTGCCAATTACAGGCCTATCTCTCTTTTACCAGCTCCTGCCAAAGTGCTCGAAAAACTTGTTCAGCAACAACTAGCAGGTTTTTTAGAAACACATGGAGCTTTCCATGACTCACAGCATGGTTTTAGACCAGGGTATAGCACTGAGTCAGCACTAATTGAGATGGCCGATGCCGTACGTTGGAGGATGGACGAGGGATCAAGAGCGGTGTTGGTGCTGCTTGACTTATCGGCAGCATTCGACACCGTCTCCCACACCCTCCTTCTGGATCGCCTACAATCAAAAGGCATTCAGGGTACAGCCTTAAAATGGATTGCATCCTTCCTGTCCAGCCGGACGCAAGCAGTGTTCACCCCTCCCTATACCTCAGACAGTCGACCGCTTCGGTGGGGAGTGCCTCAGGGCTCCTCACTGAGCCCTCTTCTATTCAATGTTTATTTCTCACCTCTTGCGGACATCATCGCCCAAACTGGAATAAAAGCCACCTCCTATGCAGATGATATTCAACTTTTATTTACTTTCAACAGTATCACTCAATCTACTTTTAACCCACTAAAAAACTGCCTTTGTACCATTGCCCAATGGATGGATAATAATTTCCTCCGGCTTAATGCCGGGAAAACGGAGGTATTATTCTTTCACCAGCCGTCCCCACTGGACCCCAACATTTGGTGGCCCCTTGATCTGGGTGCCCCTCCCCAGCCCAAAGAATCGGGGAAAAATCCAGGGGTTAGATGGGACTCTAACCTCTCATTCCAAAACCAAGTTCACACGGTCTCTGCAGCATGCTTTTCCAAAATTAGGCTGGTGAAAAAGTTCATCAACTTCTTACCTAATAACACCAGGAAGATCATAGTCCAGGCATTGATCACCTCCCATCTGGACTACGCCAATGGCCTATACATTGGACTGTCTGCAGGTCTTTGCCATCGACTCCAGACAGTCCGGAATGCTGCAGTACGGTTGGTGGGTGGCATTCCCTTACGTGAGCACATCTCGCCCCACCGCCGTAGACTACATTGGCTGCCCATACAAAAAAGGGCAGAATTCAAAGCACTAGTACTGGCCCATCGTGCAGTGAGGGGAAAGGGCTCTACCTACCTTTCCACATGTCTCTCCCCCTACAGCAATAATAGGCTCCTCCGCTCTTCCTCAAAAAACTTTCTCACTACTCCCAGATTTAAAAAAACCCGCTCTGGCGGAAAAACCTTTCAAGTTTGTGCCTCTGCCCTTTGGAATAAGCTACCAACACCTATCCGGAAGATCCAGGAAGAACTCCCCTTTCGGAAAGCCTTAAAAACCTTCCTTTTCTGCTAATTTCCACTCTAAAAATCTGGTTCAGCTTAAGAATGCACAGGAGCGCCGGGACACCCCGTTGGGGTAGCTGTGCGCTATATAAAACACACTAAATAAATAAATAAATACATAAAAAACGTGCTTCAAGTGTCAGGTAAAAGGTGAGGGGTAACCATGCAAAAAGGGGCAATTTCCTACAAGATATTTGTTTATTATTATGTCCAACAAGTATTATTAATGTGCATCCCTCCTACATGTAGTCATTAATAACGCACTGGCTCCTAATTTATTGTAATTGAGTTCCATTGAGAAAGTCCTTCTATCCATCGTAACCTTCCAGAGCTCGAGCTGCGCAAATAACCGGAGAAAAATGTCTCATGAATAAATGAATATTTAGATATGGCTCTGAAGGGAACCTCAGGGAATCTTCCAAAGGCTAAGAGACAGAAGAAGAGGAACAGTGCCCTGAGTAAAAAGCTGCAACTAAAAAATATACAGCTTTACCAGAGGCAGGAGGTGAAAAAAGCTGGTACTGTTGGGATATGTCAGTTTCTGCACAGAACAATTTTCACTCCGAGAGTCCAAGAGGATTAGGAAAAAAGTCTATAGATTATGGACATTAGCCACTAGTCATTGTTCAACCTAGTAGCAGAGAATAAAGTATGCATTTCATTGTAACAAAGCGCCTTGGCATATCATATATCATTTTCAAACTTCAGTTCAGCCAGTAAAAAAAAATATTATAACACAACAGCTTTGCAAATTAAGATGCATATAAATCACACTAATACCATTGGTCCCTTGTGTTCGTGAAGTCCCAACGAGTGCTGTCAAACCTGCAGATTTGGGACCTAGTAGCACAAGTAAGTCTGCAGGCATGGCACCAGCCCCTGCCCCTCGGCAACAGAACGATGATCCAGTGGGCTGGTGTTCTCCTGGTGTAGTATGTTTATCTAGGGACCTGTATCGATACTCCTATTTCTGACCATTGTCCGGTTATAATTCTCTAATATCCATACAACGGCACAGAATCCCGTTTTCAGATTAAGTCATAGCGCATGCTGTCACATTAAGCAAGCCCTATTCCTCCAGCCCCCTAGAAAGCACACCGAGTTCTCAAAACAAACCAAACCTCCAGCAGACCTGGGAAATCCCCGTTAGCTATTGTTTGATTTCGTTCGAGAACTCCTGTAAAGAATGCAAGAACGACCAGTTCTTATGACATCCTTACTGACGTATTATGTCCATCCTTACGTCAAACACGGCACCTTTCAGGTATAAATATACCAACGCTGCCCTAAGCAAAGACACGGTGGTGATGAGCTTGGAGCAGTGACTACTTGCCGGAGAGCCCAGCTGATGCAGGAAGCCCGCGGACGCTGCCCCTCCCTATTTAACGCGCTGAGAGAGACGCTGCCTTTTCTCCTGCCGAGAAATCCAGCTTCCAGCATTTCCAGCCCACCTTCGCGGGTGACTGGGATATCGAGTCCTGAGAGAGAGATACCAGCCCTCCTGCCTTCTAAATCCCAGGTACTGAGCTGACTAACCCCTTACAGAGAATTCTTGAGTCAGATTCTTGGCCAAACAAACTTAACTTAAACTGCTACTTACTTACTCCCTCCCACGTATTAGGCTTAGGTCAGGTACACCGGGGTAGGCGTAGTTAGAAGCACCAGTTGAGTACGATTAGTCAATGTATATATGTATGTATATCTTTTATCCATTTTAAAGTATCATATGGCTAAGAAACCATATCAATGCTTTTACAGTATTATTTTATAATCCTGCTTTTACTGTATGCACTTTACTTAACCTTAAGTATTGCAACTGTAGCGATTCATTTCTCTTGTATGAGAAAAAGAGACTGATCAATAAATAACACCTTTTTATTGAACACGCCCATCTCTTCTTTCTCTACAAACTGGTGGAACTAAGTATGCACGTACTAACTGAGTAAAATAGCTGTCTTTTGTTTTCACACGACTCTGGAGATATACTCTTGATCAAGGAGAGCAAAGTTGTCATGTTCTATGGTTGTCAGAAACTAAATCCCTTCTTGTCTATCCAGGGAGGTTAAACTCCTCCTCGCCTATTCGAGAAAGTTTCTAGTGAACTCTGAGCTAGCTGGCACACAAAACTTAAGTCTAATATCGTCAGTAGAAGACCTAGTTAACCTCTGTCCTACGTCTATACTATTGAAGATATTATTCCAATGCGCAGAGCCTATTGGGATAATAGGAACTACACTACATGGCGCCCAACGGTTTGGTAAGGCGATAAAACTAACGCAAGGCATTAGAGTAACTCAGTCGTGCTTTTCCACACAGACCCTTTCTCCCATAAAACTCCAAAGACGTCTGGAGTGGGTCAAAGGTTAAATCCGCCAAACTTAGTAGGAGGAGACTCCTATGTAAAGTTTTTGGTTTATTCAACGTTGAAGGATACACGGTTCCAAAACATTGTGCATCTAATCTTTGTTTCCGTGGAAACCTGATCTGCAACAAAAAACCTTCCTGTCAGTAAAATGTCAGACGGTGAAGGAGAAAGGGAGACAGCTAGATTAGCAGCTCAACTCCTAGCGGATGACACAAGTCTCCTACAGCAAGACCCGGATGCAATACTCATCCCGGTCAGCATAAGAAAAACTATAACTTTAAAACTTATAGAAAATGGACTGACATCAAGAGGTGGTACAGTCATATTTGTAATTGCGGCACATGAATATCGGCAGACAGAGGTATTCTATTCATGGATAAACTTTCTAGCAGCAAACGCTGTAACAAAGGAGTTCCACTATTACAAAATAGAGGAACCACCGGATGAGTACACCCCTTTCGAGGAGGTAGAAATCCCACTCAAATACCAAGAGCACCTGCTCTGGTTTAAAGGCGCCCTAAAACATAATGATCACATCACCAGGCTCGGTCCACTAGGTAGACCAGGAGCAACGTGGCCGGTTCTAGCCAGCTACACACCACATCCAGACATTGAAAAAATGTCAGTACCAGAACTTTTAGCACAGTTAAAACAACTGATTAAAATACACAGACAATTAGTCCAATATGTAATGCGGACTTCAACAGTCCAAACAGCTATTAAAATTCAACAGCTGATCCCTCATCAGGGAAACACAAATAAAATCACACCACAGAACATACAGTCCTGTCTAGGTAAAGTACCCATTAAAAGGGAACATATTCCATTCTGGTTAGCACAAAAAATCACTCAAATAGAGGCAGTATTCCCGGATACTACCCCTACTGAGAAACACAGAATTCTGACTATCTGTCTTCCAATGGGGATCGCACCACATGTGGAGGACTGTGACACTTGGGGTACAGTCTTTGCTTCCATTTACACAAAAACACATGGTGTTCCGTCCATGGCGGTAATACCAGAGGTGCTAAAACAGATTCAAAATGATACGGTCCAGAACCTGCTTTAACTCTGGGTATGAAATTACTAAAAGACTTCAAGCAGGTCTCGGCAATATTACTAGCCAACATAAAGGGGGAAGCAGCAACTGTGGCGATCCGCCAAAGACTGAAAGAAACAGATATAGCAGAACAACCATTTGAACTTGCCAGAATCATAGAAAAATCCTATGAAGAACTAGGAAGAGATAGTTTTGGCGGAAAACCAGTGAAACCCCAACTAACTGAAAATCCTGAAAAGGTATTTATTAAAAATAATCTAAACACTCCAAAAAAGAGCTGGGATGGGAATAAACAATCCACTCCCAAAGAGAAGAAATTCCAGTCCAGAGGAAGGTCTCCTCGGCGGAGAGAAAGATCTCCAGACCAAGGACACAAGTCTCCCCAGAGGGAGCCCTCTGAGAAAAAATACAACCTTAGAAATAGGGATAATTTGAAGAAACCTGATAGATATCAAGATATTGATACACGTCCATCTCGATCTTTTCAGACTTCCTCGCAGAAATCGGAAAGAAGAGGACGGTCAGAACACAGGGAAGAGCACGTCAAGTCCAAAGACAAAGAACCTGCTCATCAAAATAAAAATTTCCAATTTCCAAAGAAGAAGGTAGCCAGTATTAAAGTAATTAAACATGCCGAGGATCCTGAGGACACAGCTGAAAAACAGAGAGTGGGCTCAGACAATGCTAGACAGCGCAGCAGAAGTGAGCATAGCTCGCAAGATCCTGATGAATCATCTGGAGACAGTGGACACGAATGAGTACATTCAGGTGGAAACTGCAGATACCAGAGTTAGAAAACCTCATAAAATATATGAAATAACCTTACGTATAGAGGGAGATAAGACTTGGAAAATAAGGGGTCTATTTTGGGATAACCTCTCCAAAGGCTATGACATCCTTTTAGCTGAAAAAGACTGGCCACCAGAGTTTGTCAGGGAGTGCCCTCATGGCGAAGAAATGATTATGCCTGCCTTCTCAAATCACATTCCAATACATAAAAAATATACACTTGCAAGAAAGTGGGCAGTAGCCCAAGCTCCTGCATTATATAAAAACCACGTAGGATGGGATGAGGACTCACTCCCTCACAAAATCCAGTTAAAATCTCAACCAACTGCACAAAGACAGTACCCAATTAAGCAAGAAGCTAAAAAAACAGGTCAGGGAGATCTTAGATCAACTTGAATACCAGGGGGTGATTGAAACATGCACCTCACAAATAAACAATCATTTGTTTCCTGTCTCCAAACCAGATGATTCATATCGTCTAGTTTTGGACTACAGACACCTTAACTCATGCTGCAAAACGTTTGCAGTACAAAACTCACACAGTGCCGCACTAATGAATAGCATAGTGCGCAAAAAATACAAAACAACATTAGACATCTCTAATGGATTCTTTTGTCAAAATATAGCACCTGAAAGCAGATATTTGACCGCTTTCTCAATAAATGGCTCGCAGAAAAATTTCTGTCGTTTGCCACAGGGGTTCAAGAACAGCCCAGGATTATTCTCAGCGAGAGTAACAGAGTTACTACAAATGTATGATGATGAGGCATTATCTTATGTCGATGACATCTATCTAACAGATGATGACTTGGATACTCACTTGAAAAGAGTGAACACCATAATACTTGGGTTCGCAGCAGAGGGTTACAAATTCAACTTCAAAAAGTCAAGAATTGCCCATCTGACTGTCCTATTTTTAGGATATGAATTATCATGCGAAGGCAAAAGCCTGGCTGACAATTTCCTGGAGAAATGTGCTGTAATCCAAGCACCAAGAACGCTGAAAAACTTACAATCAATTCTAGGTTTCCTGAATTTCGGAAGAACTTACATTATAAACTACGCAGAGAGGGTTAAACCTCTCTATGACTTAATAAGACCAGATTTTAAAAGAATCAATTGGACTCAAAAACACACAGAAATTTTGAGATCTTTACAAACAGACATGTTAGTTAAAACAAAACTGCAAACACGCGATAACACACGCAACCTTGTGATTCGGGTCATCCCAGGAAGATGCGGATTCACATACCTAACCTCTAATGAGGGAGAAACGGTACCAATAGCTTACAAATCACACTTGTACACAGAAGCTGAAAAAACATTCAGCATTAAGGAAAACATTGTTCATGCGGTTCAAACAGCTGTAGCAAGAGAAAGATACCAAGCTGACGGCAGACGGATTACAGTCAGAAAAGCAGAATCAGCCTTTGAGGCATTAACAAGCCCATGTAATTTACCTACAATGGCACTAAATCCAAAATGGATACAATGGGAAGATTCTCTTGCTACAGACAGAGTGAAATACTATTTTGACCCGGAAATGAAAAAATTAAAAGAACTAGAATATGAAAGAGAATATCCTCTGCCTAGCGACATTCTGCCCATACGACAGTACGCCTGTGTAATATATACAGACGGACATGCTCAGCCCTCAGTTTGGGGAGAGCAAGCTTATAACGCCACATGCGAGATTACAAAAGACGTGTGGCGCGAAGGTAAGTTGAAACCTCTGTTTACAAAAACACACTCAGTGGAAAATAATTCAGAACAACAAACTGAAATAATAGCGTTAAAAATGGCGCTAGATAATGCGGATCGCGAATTCCCGACACTAATAGTGTGCGATTCATATTACTGCGTCAAATCATACAATAACGACTTGCAGAAATGGGTTGAAAACGGGTACAAAGATGACACAGGTGCCACAATAAAGCAAAAATCGCTTTGGGAACAAGTAGTTCTTTTACAGAAAGAACTACCAAAGACTCATGTGATACACTCACCGAGTCATCAGCGTGATGGCGATCACGCTCCAGGGAATTTATTGGCTGAGACAGCCACAGCGGAAGCAACTAAATCGGCTTCCGTAGCTACAAAAAAGCGTTCAGGAAAATACATTGACGGGGAAACAATGCTGGTGGTGAAAACGTCATCAAAAGGCGACTGCTCAGCGCTACCCATCAACTATCCACTCAATTATACATACATAATCGATGCGAACTCCGTTCCTTTTGCTCAAATCCCTGGAGTGGGGGATAGAGTAATTCCAAACACGAACAGGAGAGGCTTGTTAATAGCAGACGCACATATGGGTGAGGGTCTTAGACACCTCAAACTAAAAGATTCTCTGGAAGAATTGCAATCCACATACTGGTGGCCAGGAATGAGCCTGCAACATCACCTATTTGCAAAAAACTGTCCAAACTGCAACAGAGATCGCAGTGGCGACCGAGACGGTGTTTTACCATGGCGGTTCGCTCAAGACGGGATTAAACAATAAATATATAAAACCCAGTATGATTAATGCGTCAAATTAACATATAGAGACTATCATCACTTAAAATGTAGACCCCAGCTCTCGGCTGACGTCTGAACTGTTATAAAAAGATTTGCGAGTCTATAATGTCATATACGCATGGGGCATGCTACATTCTGACCATTGCCCTGCTTTTAGCTCTCGAGCTTATGGGGGGTGTATGGCCAGCATGGGCATTGCATTGCGGGACTCTTATCACTTCCTTCCTGAGGGAAACTGGATGGCGTAAAGAAAAAACCAAGGCATAGAGCAATCTGTAACGGCAAAGGTATTAGGTTCGGGAGCTGGGTGGGTCAAACATTTAATAAGTGTCCAACGTAGTCTTAACAATCTACCAAGAAATTCTCTGAAAGGTCTCAGTCCGTACGAACTATTGTTTGGGACTAGAATGTTAATCCAGGACCTCGACAGTCAAACTTCAGTGGTTAAAGAAAAATGCTTTGATATCAAAGATCGTTTGGCTATTTTACAGGACTTAAACGAAAAGAGAAAAGACCTGAGCAACATAAAGTTGAAGCAACAGCCAACAGCCACTGAAGAAAAACCACCTGTCCCAGCAAGGCCTGTCTGGATTCCAAAAATCAGGGATCTGGTCAGAGAAAAGATCGCGGTAAAGAAGGAATTTGGGCCTTCTTACAGAAAAGCAGTACCTGTCTTGTCTGTCAACGGGACAAGATCAGTAGTATTACCGCCCCTTGCTGGTAAAAAGGAGAACCGAGTTGTATCCATCGACCTGGTTAAACCACAATCATGTGGCCGATAACAAGTAGTAGGCCAAGTGGACTCCCAAGAAGTAGTAGAACACCAAAGTTTGCTACAAATACAGAGGTTCAAACTGAGAGACTAATCACAATTGATAAACCTACAGTGAATCAACAAGGACTATGCAACAAAGCCATGGAACTTAAACCTCTTAAAACCCAAATCAAAATCTTACATCAAGAAACACCAGTCTACAATGATGTAACAACAGACTATGCTAATGAAACAAAGAAAATTCAAAAGGCAAAAAGGAATCCAGAAGCAATTGAAAGAATTGACAGAACAGCATCTGGCTACTTCATCAACTTCGATGATTTTTCTGAAGATCCGAGTGAACATGAGGAAGAACCAACAACAATAACCTTTAAAAATAAAGTAAAAGAACTCTTTCATCAACTAAAAGAAACCTATCTGATTTCCCCATGGATTGAACTTTGGGTAGCACTAGGAATATTCATCCTGATACTTTGGCTCATCATGGTACTATGCTTGGGACATTTCATTGAGGGAAAATATGTTACAATGGACACAGCAAGTCAGAATATCAACTTGGTCCTGAAACCACACAAGTCTTCACACATCGAGAAAAGGGAACTTTCTTCAGTGAACTTCACAGCAAATCCTATACCAGGTGGGGTAGCATGGGACAAAACTGATTACGAAATCTATGGTCCGGTCGAGCTCCTGAAGTATCCTCATCAATTCAAGATTTCATTGAGTGACTTTGTAAAACCAAGCACATTCGCTGATGATTGGGACTTTGAAAGTATTAATGATATGATGTCAGATCTAGTGATGTCAGCTAAATTTACAGGACATGATTATTTACAAGGTTCATCTAATTATGACCAGATGTATTGTTATAACCACTATGGTAACCATTATCTGCATAAATCAGCTCAACCTAGAAATGTTTTTAATTATAACCAATGGGAACATTGTGCAACTCCACCAAAAGGAAGTTCAAAAACATTTTATGATACATTTTCATACTTCTCAGGGTTTAACACAAGTGATGCAGAAACGTTTTATTTTAGACTGTTAAATAAGACAGGAATGAAAAACATGCTTACAAACACAAAATTAATCTATTCAGAGACATTTTTTGAAAAATGAAAACATTCGGTTTTGATTTCTGGAACAATAATATTGAAACAAAAACGATCTGGGATACAAAAGATTGGCAAGTGCAAGGTTTAGTATCATTATTTAGAGCCTGCATAATCCCAGAACAAATTATATTTTTGAATGATACAATTCAACAGACAACCTGTCTTGGCCTAGCCAAAATTAAAGACTTAAACAAACCGTCTATTCCAAAACCAACACCCAACAGTAATAGCACTACAGATGTTGAGATAGACGTATCACATATTTTAAACCTAACAGAACACATCCTGATTGGAAGAAATGGTTGATCTGGCCCACAGACACAAATAACTGTCAAGATAGATTCCTGAACAAAAAACAGGGGTTCACATTGACCAGGCCAGACCCTAGATACTCCCAGAGACAACATCCAGGGATTGTAACTACTTACAGTGTAGGGAAACTCTGCTTCGAATGGCTACAAACATCCACACTGGCAGAAATTAAGCAACACTTGACTTTACTTAAAGAAGGTGCTGACTTGCGTGATTTCATTATGGGACTACGCAAACAGCGTCAAAAACGTTTTATAGCGGCCTCTATATATGCAGCTTGGAAAGTAACTCAAATTGAAACAGCAGAGAAAATACGGGAAATTGACTGTGTTAATTTGGAAAAATCGCTTTCTGTTGTGGACAATGGGTTAATGACTCTGTCTTCCAGAATATATTCACTGGACAGTATTGTATCATCTGCAATCGATATAATAGAACAAGACTTACTGATGTTACAACACGGTCACTCCCAATTGCGTTCTATTGTACAGCTTGGCTGGACGTTACAAAATCTGCGTTCAGGCTACATGCCTTGGCGTTTAATCAACACAACGTCACTATTCACTATCTTTAACCTTACTGATACACAAATCAACTTGGCACAAAAGGGTGCAGAGTATACAATTCTGAGCATTGAAAAACTTGAGAGATTACCATTGACAATGTCAGAGCGACCTGTCATTGAATGGATAATACATGGGATAATAACTATTCCGATAACAACTTTCCAGTTTCGATACTGTCAAAAATATATACAGGCAGGCCAGTATGAAAGGTTGGGTAAAGGATACATTAAGTCAACATGGAACTTACCTTATACACACACATGTTACAGTGATAAGGGACAGAGTGTATTTCTTAGTGGTAACAATTGTGAAAAATCACTAAGTGGTATACTTCTGTGTCAGGGCATAAGTTTACATGGGGCCTGCGAGGGGACTTCAAATAACCTTTCATGCCACCAGCTCGGCACACCTGCAGCGCAAATAGAACCATTCTTTAGACGGCTTTTTAACGGGAGCTATATTCTAATTGTGGGTCACAGATGTTGTGGCTTGCTGCCAGGAAAACCTTATCTAGTAAGCGTGACTTCCATGGTCATTTGCTGTGAGCGAGTATTGTTTCCAAATGACACTCCAGACAGGGAGGGAAAAATTTGGCCGAGTTTGAATATCTCTTCTATTCGAATTGATACTTTAAGCAGAATGAAGACTGTGCTCCTACAGACACCAACCCATTTGACGTCATCAAAAGAAACGTATGATCTCCAAGTTGCAAGGACAACGGGTGAGATACATGCCTTGTTATCAACAAATTGCCCCCTACACTTCGCAGAAATGCTAAACGAAATCTTAAATATTTCTGATTCAAATGGTATCGCGAGTGTATTTAAGACCGTTTTTTCGGGACTGTTAACCCCATTCAAAGCAGTCCTGGGTATTTTTCCAAATTTCGTCCATTCCATCTTTGGCGGACTTCCTCTCCTGTTGGGACTCGGAGCAGGCATTTTATTTTTGCTACTCCTGCTTCGTTATGGCAAACCATGTCACAGACAAGACTCCAGCAACAATGGAAGAAACGATCCTAGCTATACGCTACCGGGACCGCATAACTAAAGTCCTTGGATTAGCCCGGCTAAGAGATCTAAATATGACCTGGTTTCTTTCGTTCAGACCCATATGGCAGAATTGTGTCTTACCTGTATTAAGATGCATGCTATGCGGCGAAGAATGCGTGTTGGACACCTGTCTTACACTACAATCAGAAGTACCATTGGATGCAGATACTTTGTTGGGTCCAGTAAAGGCTCATGCATTGTGCTGTCCCCAGCGGCTACCTATCCTGATGACGGCATTTGTGGAGACTTCACCACTACGATTGAAGGGTAGTGAAGTACAGGATGAGAGCAGCATCAACCAGGTACGACCTTCTGTAAGCAGTACTGGTCTAAACATCACTGAAAGCGAACATGCGCATGACTGCGTGGTAGCGACATTTTCCAACTTGGTCGAACTTTCACCAGAAGCGGTAGACTGTTTTTTCGAGAGTCTGTCTGAAATGATGTTTTCACCAGGACAGAGAGAATGACTTTAAGCAAGATTGCACACAGCGTTCCCTGAACTCTGAATTTGGCCTTCGGCTTTAAAAACAAAGCTACTGACAATTTTTTTTCCTGCTTCACTGAAAAACGAAAACTTTTTCCCAAACCCAAAATATTTACCTTTTGGCACTTATCTTCTGCTTAAAGTAGAACTATTCTTAGAGAACAGAGCTTCTATTCTTAGGAACTCTAGGGACAATACGTTACCTCAACCTCTAGCTTATGTACAAGTAATTGTATTTATATGTGATGAGATGGTCTTGCACCTTTTTTCTGTATTAAGAGCCATTTCATGTGTAATTTCGCAAATCATTCATGCTGATATAAATTGTGCATCTTTTTTTGAATGATTACACTGCTTGAATGCATACAGTACCTATACTCATTTTCGTGTATTTCGAATATGCCTATTTTCAAATGCAAAAGAATGTATTTTGGGGTGGTTCGGTATACACATGCACTATTAGTTATGTTTACTATTGCTTAGTTAGTAAATATGGACATGAATTCGTGGAGTGGGTGTAGTATGTTTATCTAGGGACCTGTATCGATACTCCTATTTCTGACCATTGTCCGGTTATAATTCACTAATATCCATACAACGGCACAGAATCCCGTTTTCAGATTAAGTCATAGCGCATGCTGTCACATTAAGCAAGCCCTATTCCTCCAGCCCCCTAGAAAGCACACCGAGTTCTCAAAACAAACCAAACCTCCAGCAAACCTGGGAAATCCCCCGTAGCTATTGTTTTGATTTCGTTCGAGAACTCCTGTAAAGAATGCAAGAACGACCAGTTCTTATGACATCCTTACTGACGTATTATGTCCATCCTTACGTCAAACACGGCACCTTTCAGGTATAAATATACCAACGCTGTCCTAAGCAAAGACACGGTGGTGATGAGCTTGGAGCAGTGACTACTTGCCGGAGAGCCCAGCTGATGCAGGAAGCCCACGGACGCTGCCCCTCCCTATTTGACGCGCTGAGAGAGACGCTGCCTTTTCTCCTGCCGAGAAATCCAGCTTCCAGCGTTTCCAGCCCACCTTCGCGGGTGACTGGGATATCGAGTCCTGAGAGAGAGTACCAGCCCTCCTGCCTTCTAAATCCCAGGTACTGAGCTGACTAACCCCTTACAGAGAATTCTTGAGTCAGATTCTTGGCCAAACAAACTTAACTTAAACTGCTACTTACTTACTCCCTCCCACGTATTAGGCTTAGGTCAGGTACACCGGGGTAGGCGTAGTTAGAAGCACCAGTTGAGTACGATTAGTCAGTGTATATATGTATGTATATCTTTTATCCATTTTAAAGTATCATATGGCTAAGAAACCATATCAATGCTTTTACAGTATTATTTTATAATCCTGCTTTTACTGTATGCACTTTACTTAACTTTAAGTATTGCAACTGTAGCGATTCATTTCTCTTGTATGAGAAAAAGAGACTGATCAATAAATAACACCTTTTTATTGAACACGCCCATCTCTTCTTTCTCTACAAACTGGTGGAACTAAGTATGCACGTACTAACTGAGTAAAATAGCTGTCTTTTGTTTTCACACGACTCTGGAGATATACTCTTGATCAGGGAGAGCAAAGTTGTCATGTTGTATGGTTGTCAGAAACTAAATCCCTTCTTGTCTATCCAGGGAGGTTAAACTCCTCCTCGCCTATTCGAGAAAGTTTCTAGTGAACTCTGAGCTAGCTGGCACACAAAACTTAAGTCTAATATCGTCAGTAGAAGACCTAGTTAACCTCTGTCCTACGTCTATACTATTGAAGATATTATTCCAATGCGCAGAGCCTATTGGGATAATAGGAACTACACTACACTGGCACCAGGTGCACTGTGAGACCTGCACTGCCATGATTGCCGCCAGCAGCCAACTTAATATTAGAACTGATCTGAGTGCGCACGCTTGTGCCTGTCTCAGTGGTAGCTATTAGGCACTTCCTGTGACGTCAATTAACAGTTATGCCACGGCAAACACAACTAGAGCTGCCTCAGTCAGCAACCTAATTTGAAAGAGGACGTGACGTTGCCACCACCCTAGAAATAGAAAATGGTGCTGCAGTGGCATGTTAAACGAACTGAACGTAACATCCATATTGTAATGTACAGGCTCACAGCCTGCTCAGGTGAACTACAGAAACTAAAATAATGCATGACAATACATTTTAATAAGGTGATGTGGACCACCACATTAGAATGCATTAGTCTAACGCCTGATGTGTGGTATTTGACAGGGCTGTGTGGCCAAAGTATTTATGTTATGGCACAGGGGTGGTGATGCACATAATAGGAACATCGCTCCTTCAACGTTTTTCCAGCTGCATGGTAAGGCTGAGCATGCAATATTGACCATTTCTGTGTATATCCACTCTACTCCATAACACATGAATCTTAAATATTTACATTTACAACGCCAATAGCTCTAACTCTCGTTTTCTAAATCATCACTCCACTGCAAACAAAATAACGTAAGTAAAAAGCATTTTCATTTACAACTTCAATGCCTCCAAATTTCACAAATGCGAGACCGATTGCATAGCTGCCAAGGTTTCGGATTGCTTATGTGTGACATGTTCTGAATTTCAGTGCAATTACGAGTGACATTTCAATGACTATGAGTGACACTTTCTCACGAGCAAATTCAAGCAATGACGATGAGGGAAACATAGAAATTACAGCCATTTAAGCAATGAGAATCTCTAAGATCATCTTAAAAGTGCTGCAAAGTACCAGAAATGGAAGAGCTTGACATCAGGGTTTTAAGTGGGATGAAAACAGTGTGCATTTCTGAAAGGGGCATGCATGGCCCATGTAATTAAACGTATGGCTCACACACCAACTACATTTCTCCAGTGGCAGCAACTTGCAGGAAGTATTACTTCTAAAACAATGTTATTGCCAGCTTATATCACACTCCACAACTGGGGCAGAAATGTGCATGGTGCAATCACAAGAGAATGCCCCGTCTTCAAGAAATGCTTACAAATTTGTGCAGTGTTTCAGTGGTAAAAAGGTTCCCCCTTAACTACTATGGGCTGAAACTCTTCCTATCAAAATGAGAGAATGAACGAAAATGTCCAGTTTACTGGGGCTTTAAAGACACTCCTATCTACCATTTGACTCACCTGAGGGCACATTCGGATACCATTGATTGGAATTAAAAAAGACGTGAAGCACTATCCAGGGTAAACATCGAAAAGCAACACATTGTTGTTTATGTCTCAGTGTATGCATCTGAAAGAGTCATTTCAATAAACAATTGCCCAACTTTGGACTGAGAGCGCAACAGACAGCTCGTACCAAAAAGGGTAGTTAGAATGGGGTTTGTCACTCAGTCTAGCGACTGTTAATTGGCTGGTATGAAGGGGAGTAACAATATCACCTCAAGAAAACCATGAGGGCTACGAGAGAAGCGAGAGTGTGTCTGTTACGTTGGTGAAACACAAGATGAGTGTTAAAGAGTCTGTTACACTATGTCAGTGATTGAGAAAGTTACAGGTCTGAGCCAGCCAGTGACATTTTGGGGGGCTTTGCTTAAGGTTGCCTGCTACTACATGAGATCACGGTGCACAATTAAGAATGCATTATTCGTGGAATAAGTTAAAATGCCATTGCTTTTAAATAAACCCCAGAGTCAAACATCGCCTTTCAATTGTGCAAAGTACAGTCCTGGCTAAAATGCATTCATTTCCGATTTTTAAGTAGCAAATTGTAAGCTTTAATTTTCTAAATGGCAGAGTATTTTTCGAAAATAGAAAGCACCACAGGCGGGTGCCGATATACTGTGAAGGTAATGCAGCTTTTCTAACGTAATGGTTAAAAATGGAACCATGGGAAGTGTTTCTTACAGGTGGATCGAGCAATAAACATCCGGGTGGATGTAACTCGGGACATCCAATTCCCATCTCTCTGAAAGGACCTGACCCTCGGCAATGTTCACTGCGGTTGTAAAGTGAGAAATCTCACACGCACTCACTTTAAATGCACATGGCACAGGCAGACGTCACCCCAGTGTTCATGAGAGGTAGTCTGCTATTAATGACAGAGACAATTAAGTAGAATTAGAAATCACACGCACACTTTATATGCACAGCGCTTGCTGCAGCAGCAGTACTAGAGTAATACGTCACTCGCTCTCTTAACATTACATTATGTGATGATTGATTGTGTTAATTTGACTAAGCTGGTTAACTTACAACGTTAGTTCTGACCTTCTTCTGCCCTGGGGAAGCGTGACTCTGTAACTCTGCACCGGTGATGATCAACCCCAGCCTCTCACCGTCGGCCCTCCCGGACTGCCTGCCGGAAATAATCTACCAGCGGGCGGCGTGACCATTTAGCTCCTGGCCTCCCTTGGCCCACATCGCGATCCCAAGTGGGCTGGGCAGTTCTTAGTGTGGTGCGAATAGCAGTGTGCTACGGGGCGAGCACCATGATTTCCCGACTGCCTGCCAACCAGTGTAAGTCCTGCTCGCGCCAACATTTTTAATTACTCCCCGCGCTCTCTGGAAGCAGAGCATCCCAGCGCTACCTCTAAAGATGATGACATGCTGCGCCGCCCGCAAACTATCCAGCCGCATCGAGCGCCCAAAATAAACTGCGCGCGCTTCCACCGTGACGTCCCACCGGGGTGACATCAGCCTGCCAATAAGAGTCGAGCCGCAGCAGTTAGATTCAATCATGATAGATTGTAGCACCTGAAATAAAGCTGCCTGCAGCCTAAGTTTAGCTGAACCCCCAAGCTTGCTGGAGCAGCGCGCATAAGCAACAGGCTGGCTGCACGCTGCCACAGACTCTCAGTTTTACTCAGGCTTGACAGTCACGCAGGCTTGACAGTGACAACCTCAAATACTACACTCAGCTTTTAAATACGCTGATTTGCGTGACAATCCTTTCGCATGCGGTAATGCGGTAATGTACCTTAAAATGCGTTAGTGTCACACCGGATGTGTGACACTTGGCAGAGCTGCGATTGCATTACTTGTTACGAGATTCGCGGAGATCAGTCTTCGACCAAGTTAAATGAACCATGAATAGCAGCTAATATGTGTTAAGCGGGATTTCCGCTTAACACATATTAGCTGCTATTCATGGTTCATTTAACTTGGTCGAAGACTGATCTCCGCGAATCTCGTAACAAGTAATGCAATCGGTCTCGCATTTGTGAAATTTAGAGGCATTGAAGTTGTAAATGACAATGCTTTTTACTTATGTTATTTTGTTTGCAGTGGAGTGATGATTGCCAATAGACCCGATTCAGGCGGGAGACTACCGATTTTTCAAGCCAAAAACGGCTTTATTTTAGCTGTCTCCCGCCTGAAATTTGATTTTTACAATAGAAGTCAATGAGGAATTCCCATTCTCCCGATTTTTTTTTTTAATCTCCCACGTCCCTGTCCTAAAATGTTGGCATGTATGACTGACACAAGTGGATATTTTTTTTGGGGGGGGGGGGCTTAAAGACTCGTAGGAAGTGGATGGGGCGAATCTACACTAAGTTAAAATTTCCATACAGCTGAATAAGCATCCCCGGCCGCAGACACAAGTCCACCCAGTAAATGGGGCGGACATCTTCACATGGGTTTTGTTTACAGATGTTTCCAAACATGTCTATAAATTGGAATTTAGTAATAACGAGGAAGGTCTCTTTTTATTCCGCCTTTGCTGATTGAATTTTAATGAATATACCTATTTCTTCTTGGTCTCTTAAGCAATTCTACTATTTTGCTGGGTCAGGACTACGATGGTAATGAACGGCTCGAGTCTGGGCCCTTTTGGCGCGCCCGCAAACCATTCTTTCTCATAGTTCTAGCGTTTCTGCGCCTTGTTAGTTTATCGCCTACTTATAAACATCGCGCAATCATACTGTAATTTTAAAGAAATGCCCATGGTGGGGTCAGGTGCCTGGGATACTTCTAAATTACAGACCAGTCCACTAGAATTATGCCTGACTAAAACATGTCTGCTGTCATAACAACATAAGATAACACTTCCATGGAGATACCTTGCTACCGCCCCGTTTACCCGCGTGACACGGGGTTCTCGCGAGGACGCCTGGTGTTTTTTTTTTTTATTCCTACGTAATGTGCCGTGCTGCTTATGGCGGCGCTGGTGATAGTGCTGTAAGCTGTTGGGGTGAGTAAGACTCGTAATTACAGTTTTCGGGGTTCTTTTAATTTTAAAATCGTTGCGAAACGTCTCCGAAACTCACCTCAGGGAGGGGGCGGGTTTAAAGGCTTGTAGTGGGAGGAATGTGAGTCTTTGTAAATAATTTAGGTGGAGCCGTTCCCCGATTTTTTTTTCTTTGCTGAGATTAGTCCTGCAAGAATCTTGTTCTAGATTTTGAGTGTACATGATCATATTGAGAAAAGTCTAATGGCACGCTATACGCTGAGACTTGGGGTACTATTTGTACCTAGATGTTCGAGCGTTTAATATTTCACTTTTGTCCCCGTCCTCTACTGATCGCTGGTGCTGGCGTCTTACAGCTTGGCTCGCGGCACCCGCTTAAACTGCGCAGCCAGGCTGTTAGCCACCACCCTATTATCCCCACTTTTTTTTTTTTGCCATGTCAACCTAACTCTAATGGCCGCTGTTTATTGATGGTGGAGCGAGTTGATTTGATTGACGGACGCGCGGGCTAGATGAGCGGCGAATGCAGTATGCTTCAACCAATGACTGCTTGGCAGGGGTGGGTTCGGCTGCGAGCCTTCTGGGCGAAGACACCTTGACCCGCAGAGCAGAGGACGCTGGGATTTGTAGTCGTTTTTTGGTAACACTTGCCTTTGTTCACCTGTCTGGCTCAGCTGTCACTTGGATTATAGCCTCCAAGTTTAAGAAGCACTTCTCATTGTACAACTGTTTTAGGTTGGAAGTGTACAAGGGATGCTAACAAAGAAAGTATGTGACCGTGGAGCAAGTCCTTTGTCTTGACCGGTCTTTTTCTTAATGTCACATAAATAACCAGAGATGTGCCGAAGGTGATAGATAACAGGACTGCTCGGATATAGCCAGTTGCTAATAAGTAACTAAGCAAAGGCAATGCATTCCTTTCACTTTATGTGCTATTGACGCGAATTATTCACAACAGCCTTCACGAACGGTCGACAACTAACGTCTCGAGCATGATCGATCACTCCTAGAAAGCTATTGGCTATTTCGTTTCGCGCACAGTTGCAGCCCTGCAATTTTTTTATTAAAGATATTCTTCATAACACTTGTAAAAATAAAAACAGTAGCTAACATGGTTAGAATTTTAAGACAAGTAATATTATTTTTAATGTTTACTTTTTGGTAAAATGTAGTATACTTTTGTTTTCTTCATTATTTTTTCTACCCATTACCAAGTGGGTTACTGTCGTTAGTTTACATTCGCACTGCGAACTAGTTCGTGTAGAGGGAAATGTTCTACGAACTTCATTTTCTTTTCATTCACCTATTCTGTCCTCGTCCAAGTAAGTAGAAATGAACAGGCAGCGATGTAAAACCAATGATCGTGCTTGGTTTACTCACATTCCTGTTTTTCCTTCTTCAGCACAGAAACTTGGACGAAGGGAGTGATGTGCAAAATGGTTCCCATGGTCATTATTTGCTGTGTAGAGAGAGCTATATTGGTAAAGAGCTTCTGCCTGAGATACTGAGAAGTAAACAAGGGGTTCCCTGTAGTGCAGTGGTTCCCAAACTTTTTTTGACCCACAGCTCCCTTGACTCATTGCCCATGGCTCTCCACTTTTACTTTTTTGCACGGTGGGGGGATGTGAGCCCGTCCTCTGGAGTACTTGCATTGTTGTCCCTGAAAATAATTGGGATGAAGCTGATGAAGGTATTATAATCAAATACGCTGGGTGTTTCGTATTAGTAAGTGGGCGCCTCTAATGAAATATTTCTAGTTACACTTTTTTTCCCCATGCCTTTTTTAGAGTACCCTGTCAAACTTGTTTTATTCCACTTACAGTGCTAGATAGCACTCTTATGCATGTAGGCCCCATTGCCAAAGTTTTTCTGCGCTTGAAGAATATTTGCATGCACTTCCATTTCTACCCATGTCATACGTGCCAACACACCTCTCTCAGCAGGGTTACTCATGATTTTTTTTAAACTACATAAAGCTTTATTTTTGCTGTTTCCTCCCTAAAATTGACTCCAAATCAATGCAAGTAAATACATTCCTCAGATTTTTGTTCTAAACGTCCTTCTTTCTTGCTTCCAAATGTTGGCATGATGCTGTATATGGTGTTTTACTTCCCTGTGCTCAGGGAGAGAGCTGACCTTTCTGGAAATGTATATGTACTTAAAGAAATATGTTTTGGAAGTACCTATGGTTCAGGTACAAGTGTCAATACTTAATACTTAATGTGTTTAATAGACAGGACAACTGTACTTTCTTGATAACTTGCATTGGTGTAAAATTAATTTGGGGAAAAAACTAAACTATTAACAAGTCTAACAAAATAAATCAGGCAGCTTCCACTTACTTAGGGAGTTTTGGAACGTTGGGATCCAGTGAAATATGGAGGTCATCTCCCTCGACATGCCCTCAATTAAGCACTACGTTTACAGCTTTAGGCATGTCACATACAAATCATCAACATCATGCGTTTAATTCTAATTAGTTTAACTGAAGCCAACAGACCCTCCCACATTAAATACATTAAAGGGCTGGGTGCACGGCTCCCCAGGCAGCCACAGCGCCCAGTTTAGGAACCACTGCTGTATTGGAATTAGCAAGCACATCTGCAGAATCAGTCTTAAGGCAAATTAAAAGGTCCTTTCCTTAGATCTTTCCATACAACAGCATGGTGCTGAAGTTATGTTGAGAGAAAGTAAGGGCCCCGATAAAATCTCCTCATCGAGGTTTGTGTTACTTATACCAAAGAAGATACTGAAAAGCAATAGTATTATCATGTGTTGGTGTGTAGCAAAATGATTAATGTTAATCTAATCAGCAGAATACCCATACTCAAAGTTTAGCCTATAAGGTATTTCTGGGGACCAAACCAAACGGTACCTTAATTGACAGAGCATAGATAAAGCCAAGTATGGTAATTTAAGGTGTTGTCCATTAATAGCAACGGGGACATCAGGTTAGGTAGTGTGGCCATTCCTTTCCTGGAGCCTGTTTACATTAATGGCACAATCTCCTGGTCAGAGGCCTAGAGCGACTGATCTTTGAGTAGTAAGCTGGAAAAATACTTATCTTCGATATCCATTCAGGGTTATCTGCATCTCCTGTCTTAAAAATTGTGTGGATGAAAGCCCGCTCCAAGAATCAGGCACTTGTTTGATTGCTAGGGCATGATTGGAAATTGAGGTCGTTTGTTTGCCCCAAGGTTGTTGTCTGAAAAGTGCTGGGGAGGGATGGGAACATTTTTGTGGAGGGATGGGGAAGGGCAAAATGCTTCCCTTTGGAAAAAATGTATAAGACTGTTGGATGCAGTGGTCATGGATTTACTTGTAGCCAGCCCGTTGGGCTGTGCTTCTATGGCTGAAGACAGTATTCTGAAAAACTGAACTAATAAAACAAAAAGGAAAAAAACAAGCTCTTTAAAAAAGGATCCCATCTGACTGTGATCATGGAGCGTACATGGTACAGTGTACATGTATATCTGTCTTAAGGATTGGTATAACACCATTCCTGATGGTGGTGTTTGTTCTCTTTTCTATAAGCTATAGAAAAACAAATTGAATACCATGGAAATTTCTTTTGACATGATAGCTGCCATAGTGGCTGCGGGAGCAACTATTATGGCAATTGGTCTCCAAACAAAAAAGTCTGATTTCACAATACCGTTTAGAGGTATTAAACTATTTGGTGCAGAATTGGAAGAGCGGCTTCATCAGTTGTTAAAAGAAATAAACGCTTCATTTTGTCAGTCTACCGGTGGCTTAATACCCCATTACTCTTCTAAATCTTTGTTTCAACAGTTGCCAAGAAGGTCTGCTCAACAACCGCAATCAAACAAGCATTTGTAATGCAATAGGCCTCGCAGTGAGGTATTAGCATTGCAAATAATAATGCAACGCCAATAGCTCATACTTTCAGTAATGTGAGACCTAGTGCATTGCAAATTCTTGCGTAGTGAGCCAGGAACCAGTGTAGTGTAGTGTAGTTCCTATATTCCCAATAGGCTCTGCGCATTGGAATAATCTATCCTATAGATTTGACGTAGGACTTAGGTCGACTACTAGGTCTCTATCGAATATATTAGACTTAATTGTGAGTGCCAGCTAGCTGAGAGGTCACTAGAAACTTTCTCCAATACACAAGAAGGGATTCGTTTCTGACAACCGCATGAACATGACCACTTTGTTTCCCCAAGAATAAAACTGATCTTCAGAGTCATGGAAATAATAGATAGATATTTTACTCAGTCAATCGTGCATGCTTCGTTTCATCAGAGGTGCAGAGAAATAGACTGGCGTTTTCAATAAAAGGGTTTATTGAACAGTCTTCTTTCTCATGCAAGTAAAGTGAACTGCTACAATCGTAATACTGGTTGCAAAGTGTAATGCGTACAGTAAGAAGAGTATTATAAAATAATACTATAAAAGCATTGTATGGTTCCTAGAACATAGATAAATACATACATAAATAACAGGCTAAAAACATACTCAACTGGTGCTTCTAAAATATGCCTACCCCAATGTACCTAACCTAAGTCTAGTACGAGGGAAGTGGTAAGTGAGGTGTAGCATAGGTTTTGTTTTTCTTTGCCAAGAATCTATCCATGATCTCTCTTCGGGTCTAATCCGCTCCGTACCTTGGTTTTAGAATGAAGGTCTGGTATCTGTCTCGGGGCTCGATTTCCCAACACCCTGCGAGGGGAGCTTGGAAACACTGGAGTTGGATTCTCAGCGAGAGAAAGGCAGCCTCTCTGTCAGTGCGTCAGCTGGAGAGCCGGCTTCCTTCGGCACTTGCTGTAGCGAGCTGCGTTGGGCAAGTAGATAGTCGAGCTGCTCCGAACCACCATGTGTTTGCTAGGTCAAGTGTAGGCATATTTATACCTTGAAGGTACCTAGTTGGACGTAAATTCAAACATAACGTCACCAAAGAACCCCAAAGGAATGGTAGTTCTTTGAAAACGCTGTTATTTCTAGGACAAATCAATATTCAAGCAACTGGATGTCCCTGACTGCTGAAGCCAATTTTCCCAAGAAATCGTTGTGGCTTTTTGGAACAAGTGGAAGTAGCCATGCCTGTATTTGGACTGTGTGGGTTATGTCTAAATATGGGCATGATTTCTTTGTCTATATAAGGCCAATGTGAATTATTCCTACATAAGGGCATGAATCGGTAAATTACGCTTGGATTAAAAAATGCTACACAACAACTGCTCCACTTTATTATGTTTGATATTACTAAATTCTGAGCTTTTAAACATATCTAAAGCATGATGCGTAAAAAATCCCTCCCAAAATACATATAATGCATTTGAAATGGTTGTACACGAAAGATGAGCATTTGTGCTGTATTCATTTTTCAAAAAGCAATATTTTCATGCAAAGCATGTAGTGTGACATTGAAAATGTTTTATCAGAATGAGTCATGAATTAACATTTATGAAATGGCTCTTAAATACTACAGAAGAAAAGTCGAGACCATTCCCTGACAGAATATACTGTTTAAGGTTGTGGACAAGGTCAAATATTGTCACTTGGAAGTGTTTCAAAGAATTCTTGTTCTCTAAGAATAGTTCTACTTTAAGCAGATTACCTTGTGCCCCCCCAAAAAAATCAATTTTGGAAAAATTCAAATCGTGGAAAAAATAGAGTTCTTAAAGTTAGAAGTTTTTGTTTTGAAGGTCGAATACAGAGTCCCATAGAACGCTGTGTGCTAACTTCAAAAGTCATTCTCGTTGTTAGGAGAAAACATTAAATCTTCTAAGCTGGCATAGAAATAGTCTACCACAGTAGGTGAAAGTTAGACCACTTCATTAAGTAAACAGATAGGACAAAAATGTGAAGCATCTCCGTCATCGTTAGTTGCATTAGCAATGTTTGTCGGAGATGGAGATGAAGGTGGTACCTGTGTGCCTGTGGATCCACGTATCTCTCCGTCAGCAGATTGCGTCTGTGAGATCTCAATGAATGCCGTCATCAGGATTGGTAGCCACTGGGGACAACACGATGCATGGGCCGTTAACGAACCAAGCAGGGTATCCACATCCGTTGGCAGTGCCGATGGAAGTGTTAGACATCCAACACGCATTCTTCTCCGCATAGCAGGCATCGTAGAACAGGTAAGATGCAATCTTGCCAGATTGGTTGGAATGATAGGAACCACGTGGTATTCAGTTCTCTTAGACGAGCCAGGCAGGGCCGGTATCATGCGCTCACGACCTCTGTTCCCAGCAACGTGCGCGCCAGTGGGCGCGCCCATGTCTGTTCCTCCGAGCGCGCAGTGCTACCTGTGGAGCGCGCACCCACAACATCCCGGGAGATCATTCGCGCCACCGTTTTTATAACACGAGCGGCGCGAAAAATGACAATGTCCTGGTTGTTGTGGCTCCTGCACTTGCTGTATTTCCTCCTCAATGGAGCACTGCTGCGGGGTGATTGTAGGCCATTGTGGAAATATTTGTTAACTGCAGCACCGTAATGCGCTGCAATTAACATAAATATTTCCACAATGGCCCACAATCACCCCGCAGCCGTGCTCCATTAAGAGAAGAAATGCAGCAAGCCCAAAGCGCCTCTAGTCTCACTTGCAGTGCCCCCTGTACCTCATGCACTGGCACACCTGCAGGGCTCTCACAGGGCTTCACAGCCCACAGCATCTACAGAGCTCTGACATGCATTATTTTCCTGGACCTTAGCGCCGAGCTGTTCACAGCACTCAAACAGATTTGCAAAAACAAGTTTCGGCGGGAATTGGGGCACTGCAAGGCCGTTTCTCGTACTCTCTCCCTTCTGTAAATCGCAGGGCCATTAGCGCACGAGAGCGCTACCTAGCATGGCCCTGCTATTGACCTGTGACCTACCCCCAGGTCCCTGTAATTGAGCAGGTGTGCAACACCCATAGGACTAAAAGGGCTTTACCCCCACCCATGCCCACACCCCTCCTCCTTCTGTCCTGTACTCAGCCTGGGCTGCTGTAGCTTGAGCTGCTGTGGACTGGGCTGAGACGTAATCTTCACACCAGAGTTTTTCACAGGTATTTAACAGGCCATTTACATCCCTTTGGGTGTTGTTAAGGAGGCTTTGTCTGTTTTGTTCACTGGTTTCTGTAGCCCCTGGGTCTTCCCTCTAAAACATGTATATGAGATGACGCAAAAACACTTTCAAATATAAAACAAAAAGAAACACGTTACATTGAATATCAACATGTACAGCATGCCATTCTATTGCTCAAAGGCAAACTCTGTATTCTCTAATGAGCTAACGGCATAAAGTTTGCCTTGCTGTTAAACAAATAAAGAAGTAATTTTCAAACAGTTATCTTTCAGTAATATTAACCACAGTCTATAGTAAAGTCAAAGACGTGGTAAAGGAGTCCATGGTAGAGAGAAGGTCAATATGTGATTATGTCAGGCGGTTCCTGATCCAGCGGCCTTTTTTACAGGCACTGTCTTAGGAAATGTTGCAGAGATGTCCCGGGGATGCTAGCAGCAGAGTTTGTGTATTTTTCCTGATCTTGCACAGCCAAGTACAGTGGCTTGCAACATTCCAAGGTTGCAAGAGCGTACTACGGTACAGAATTCGGCTACCAGAAGGAGAACTTTTTTTTTTTTATTTAAATCATTTTTATTGAGGAAGTAAGGAAAAACAAGAAAAAGAATACAGTACAATAAGGCTTCAATTACATAGATTGATTCAGATGCGTTGTTATACGAAACTTACACAAAACTGAATGAAAAATAAAAGAATGTGCAGGCACATGACAGTCCAAGCCATTAGTACTTCAAGCTATAAACAATAAGGTCAGGTGCAGGGCTCAGTAGCCGCAGGACCAGTAACGGCCGTACATAGTACGGTGTTCCGTCACGGGGGGTCAAAGTGAAAGGACGATATATCAAGTGATTTCCACAGTCTCTTATTGGAAGGTCTCCAGGCAGCAGATTGTAACACCGGATTATCTGCTCCTCTCAGGAAGGAGAGCCATTCTCGCCAGATTTTGAAGCTGACTTCTGATGTGTTTTTCCACTTGCATAGGATCACCTTACACGCCAGTGTTAACATTAAGTCCAAAAGTTGGCGATCATGTGCGTCTGGTAATTGCGGCTCTAGTGCACCTAATATGACATATACAAAGTCCCTCACAGGATTAATGTTGAAAACATGGTGTATACAATCAAAGGAGAACTTTATTACCACACCTCACTTTCCACTGGCCCTTCCGACTTCATGGATTTCTTCCTCGGGTAGTAATTTTTTTTTTTAACCACTGAAATCTAGGTACACTTTATGGCGTAGGCGTTGCAGAACCTGCTGACAGAAGGGGACCTTTGTAACGCAATAATCATTTTAGAATGTAACCTGTCAAAACCATCTATTTATAATCACCGTGCAAAATTCAAAGGAAACTTGAAGAAAAAGAATCGAATAACCAGATGCTTATTGTTATACTTTGTGTTTTAACTTAAAGGCAACTCCCTACACCACAATGCTATTTTGTTGCAAAATGTATATATCCTTAAAATGTGATACCTAAACGTCACGTCTTGTGCTGCTAAGCAAGCTGCCTAGCGGAGCTTGTTGAGGTCCCCCACTGTGGCCCACTTTTTACCCTGTGCTTCCTGTGTCTGCTCTAGAGATGGAGGGCTCCAAGGCACTGTGTCCATGCACAGCCATCGGCAGTATGCTGGTAAGCTCCATGCATCACTACAGAGGAGAGGTAACCTGGCCAGAGGGCCTCTGTTGCTGCCACATGTGAGCTAGGGCAATGCGATGCCTCATGACAAGATGGAGGCCTGCCTTCCTGGGCCTGCTGGTAACCCATGGCCTGCACCAGGACCTCATCACCTTCTTAACACACAAGAGACTTGCCATGGTCGCTTTCACACACAGGGACCTGTCCAACCTGTTCATGGGCCTGAAGATCTTCCAGATCCCCAGCTCAACTTCAACCGCCTGGTGAATGGTGGCAGCGAACTGATTACCGGTTCTCTGTTGTCCTATTAGTGGACCTGCCAGGGAGTCTGTGCATTGCTGGAGCTGTGACTTGCTGTAAGTATTTAAATTCCTAACTGGCCCTTGTGCGCTGAAAGGGCCCTGATCTTGAGGTGCCGAAGCTGCAGGATGAGTGCACATAAAAGGAGCATCAGCGGGAAGCGGGCACACCTGCACAATGTTACTTGTCCTCGGGGTGGCATCTAAGGTCACCCCCATTATGTGTGTTCATTGTGGCCCTAGTGGCTGATGCTGGGTGAGTTGGCCAGAGCACCATGGGGAAAGGAACCCACCGCCAACCATGAGCATAGGAAGTGTGGGGGACACAGTAGATATATCCCTACCAGATTTTGGAGTGGGGACAAGGGAGGGAGGGACGATGGGACAAAATAATTTCTCCCTCTCCCCTCTGTGATTCGTAGGGCCATTAGCTCACGAAAGCACTACCTATAAGGGCCCTGATCTAGACCTGTGAACTGCCTCCAGTTGCCTGTGATTTATCAGGTTCTATATTTGAATCCCAGTTAGATGGCTCAGTGGATTGAACTCTGTTTAAATGCAGGGCACCCGCTACTACTCTCCTTACATTGCTTGGTTGGTGAATGCACCCACTAGAAAGACATCTAATGTGAAAGTTATGCTTCTGGTCCCAGTGAGAGAGCCTGTCGGGTTAATGCACCTGCTGCAGATATCTGTGGGTTGTACATTCCCGCACTCGCTTCTTAAGTACTCTGGGTTATGCAATTCAGATGAGGGAATTAAGGTATGTGCGCAGTGTAACCGTGAGCTTAAAGGGCAGTAGGCAGACTACATTGAATCGAACCCTTACAACCGGAAGCCAAAATCTGGAAGTTAAGCCTAATTAATAGTCGTTCCCTTCCAAAACATAAAATAGAAATACCGCTTCTGTTGGAAGAGGGAGATTTTGATGTTTTGTTTATTATGGAATGTTGGCTTAACGATAGTTCCGTTCTGGATATTTTGATGGCCCTTCCCTCTGGGTTTCAAATACTCAGACAAGATCGTATAGGAAGGGTAGGCGGGCGGCATAGCTATTATACTAAAGGACAAACTAAAATGCACCATTGCTACCCTCCAAATATCAGATTGGGAAAGCTTTCAATGCGCCATCTCATTCTCTCCTTCATATACTTTTTCAGTCCAGCCCTGCCTGCCCCATCAAACAGGCCTCCTCACTTCCAATACGTAGGTTATTTATCTGCACAATCAAGCAGGAACCCCAGTGTCAGAACCCCTGTTGCTGCACCCACACACGCGGTTGGGTTCTTGGCGCACATTGCCGTGGCTGGAGCGCACAGAGACCTCACACTGCCGCACACAGAGGAAAACAAGCATTTACAATGCAACGGTTTCGCCTTTTCAAAAGTTAGAGCTATTGGCATTTTAAATGACAACATTTTTATTTATGTGTTGGTTTTGAAAACAGATAAATAAATGGCATTGTAATTTACAATGCCAATAGCTTAATCTCTCGCAAATGCCACACCCACAGAGCCCACCCACACACAGAGCCCACCCACACAGAGCCCCCCACACACCCACACACAGCCCCCTGACACACCCTCACAAAGCCCCCCCACACACAGCCCCCCACACACCCACACAGAGCCCCCCACACACTGCGAGCCCCCCCCATACACCCACACAGAGCCCCCCCAACATTGGGTGCTCACCAGCATACATGTGTAGTATAGTACAATACAAAAAGTACAATATCACCCTCTAAATAGGCTACTTTAGAACTATTGACGTGATCCGTTATGTATTGGCAACATAATGTTTCAAGCCATGCGCCCGCCCCCCTCCCCATCTTAGATCAAAGAGGCATACAATCCCAGTTTTGGGTTTCCCATTATCCGGCAATGTATCATAGCGCTTCGAAACATTTTATGGTCAGAGTACAACGCTTCATTATATAGCCTCTTAACAATATGCTGGGATGTCAGCACTGTAACCCTGTGCTGGCTTGTCGCAATGCCTTCCCGACTTTGACAAAGCAATGTGTGTCCTGCTAGTTAAGACAGCAGAGTGGGTTAATGCTCCTGGCACGCAATTCAGCGGGCAACCTGCCAGTTACTGACTGAAACGTACGTTACGCTACTCAAGGTACTTATTTTATCGACCACTGAAGGGTGAAAGGCTGAGTCAGTGACGACACGATTGAAGTAGTGCCTAGATTTCCACTGCATGTGCATTAACCCTTCATGTATCGTAACTTCTTAGAGGGGGGTTGAGGATTAAGTTGAGGGGGTGCATGTCAGTGGAATAGCCTGGTTTGTTCTGAGGTGCAGTATATAGCGGCATGAAGCCCCGTTGACACCCTGTGAACAGATCCGACAGTTGGCCAGTTGTCTAACCCAGACTCTCTGGGGCGCATGAGCTGTGCTAGTCCGGATGAACCAAGGTGCAAAATGCACCAAGCTCTCCCTTCTCTCGGAGGACGCTGTCTGGTAGTCACTTGAATGTTCTCCCCACTTGGAGCGTGTTTTACCCCACAAAAAACTTCAAAATTTCAGGAAATAATCATTATATTGACTCAGAAGGAGTTCATCATATCAACACGGAACAACCATCAGAAAATTTCCATTTTAATATCGGTGCTACGTTATAAGTTTTCCACCAGTCCAAACATATTCTTGGAGTAAAGTATGCAATTTGGTAGCGCTCGCCATACCTTGCCCTTGCGCACCATGGTTGCGGGGCTCTTCCCACCGAGATGAGGCTATTCAGACGTCGCAGGGCGGACTCTCACCGTGCCAGCCGCCAGGACCCAACACAAGGCCTCTACAGACACATAGAGGGTGTTGTGGAACTTCCGGTTTGCGATAATAGGATCGTGAGATGTACTTCCGGTACGCACTAGGATGGCCGCTGCTGAGTCAGTTTGACTCGTTTCAAGATGACTGCGGCTTTAAGCGCGATCTTCTTCAACATGGCGCTTCCAAATGGCCTCTCAAAAGTATTAAAGCACCAAGATTTCGATCCTAGCGGAAAAGAAACCCCGGGCTGTCACAGGCCTACAGTTGAAGTCTCCGGGCAATATAAAACCAGGAAAGGCACGGACAGCGGGAGGGGGCGGGAAAGGCACGTATAGCGGGAGGGGGGGACGGGAAAGGCACGGACAGCGGGAGGGGGGCGGGAACGGCAAACAGGCAAGTAAGGCAAAGCAGAAGGCAGCACTCACCTGGACTTCTTGCGGCGGTCGGCCTGCAATGACCAAAACAAACCTTCCCCAAAAAAAATAAAAGGAACCGCCCACCACCGCAATGACGTTGTCAAAGGGGCAGGGTGAGTAAAAATGGAATGGCACGGACAGCGGGAGGGGGCGGGAAAGGCACGTATAGCTGGAGGGGGGCAGGAAAGGCACGGATAGCGGGAGGGGGGACGGGAAAGGTACGGACAGCGGGAGGGGGGCGGGAGCGGCAAACGGCAAGTAAGGCAAAGCAGAAGGCAGCACTCACCTGGACTTCTTCCGGCGGCGGTCGGCCTGCAATGACCAAAACAAACCTTCCCCAAAAAAAAAAAAGGAACCGCCCACCACCGCAATGACGTTGTCAAAGGGGCAGGGTGAGTAAAAATGGCCGGAACGCCCACGAATCTGCTCCGGCCATGACGGACAGATCTCTGTTCCAATGGCTAGCCTCCATTTATGGAGCTAGCCAATGGAAAGAGAGGGCGGATTCCCAAGCCACATACTGTAAACATTAGATTTCGCCTGCGCCGAAAAGCTGCGCGGTGTGCAGCTTTCGACGAGGCGAAACCTAAAAATTAGAGTGAACATTGCTCACGACACTTCATTGCCAGGCGAGTGTTCTCAATAGTAATCTGGGTGTTGTTGCTGACCGGACTTGCCATATTGGAGTAGAAGGAATAAAAATAGTATTCCTGCTACGAGTCCCAAAATGAGAGGCAGGCCGCCGAACTCAGAGTGCACGAAGTTTGGAAAAATGCTGAGAACTGCTTCAAAAGGTGCTAACAGTCCCGAAAAAACTGTCTTAAATACATGTACAATACCACTGGTATCAGACCTGTTTAAGATACGACCTAACATTTCTACGAAATGTATTGGACAGTTTGTGGATTAAAGGGCATGTATCTCTGCAGAGGACCTTGCAACTTGTAGTTCATACGTCTCTTTGGACGAGGTCGGTTGCACCGTTTTTTGTATAACGGCCTTCATTCTCCTTTAAAGTATCAATTCGAATAGAAGAGATGTTCAGTGAAGGCCATAGCGACGACTCCCCGTCTGTCTTAGTTTTAGGAAACAATACTTGCATACAACAAGTGACCCTGGCTGACACAGTTACGAGATGGGCTATTCCTGGAATCCTTCCACAACAGCTGTGATCTTGGAACATTATATAGCTCCTGTTAGAAAGCTGCCTAAAAATTGGATCTATCACTGCTGCTGGAGAACCTTGCAGGTGGCAGAATAAGTTGTTCAAAGAACCTTCACAGGCTCCATGTAAATTAATACCCTGGCATAAAAGTGTACCGCTTAGTGTGCTCTTACATTGTGTACCTCTAAGAAATACTTCATTTCCCCCACTCCAACATTTGTGTGTGTATGGTAATTCCCAGGTTGGCTTAATGTATTCCTTTCCTACACGGCCACTGGTATATGTTTCTAGCAGTATTGAAAATTGTGACCGGCAGAGTGATTATCCCATGTATTATCCATTCTGTTGCAGGCTTTTCCGAAAGAGGTAATGGTAGTCTTTCCAGTTTTTCAGTGCTCAGCACCGTATAGTCTGCTCCTTTCTGTGCCAAGCTGATTTGTTTATCTGTAAGGTTAACTACAGAAAACAATGACGTAGTGTTGATTAGACGCCATGGCACATATCTGGAACGAAGATTTTGTAACATACAGCCTAAAGGCATTATAGAACGTAATTGCGACTGTCCATGCTGTGGCATGAGCAAGTCCTGTTCCATTATGTCAATGGCAGAGGATACTATGCTGTCCAAAGAATAAATTCTGGATGACCGGGTCGTTAACCCATTGTCAACTAGAGAGACTGCTTTCTCTAAACGAATACGATCAATTTCTCTTCTTTCTGCAGTCTATGCCTGTCTCTTTCCAAGCTTCATTATAAATGGCATATATACCTGCGTATATGAAACGTTTATGACGTCGTTTCTCAGGACCCAGTAAGAAGTCCCTTAAATCAACGCTATCTTTAAGTAAAGATAAGTGTTGTTTAACCTCTGTGAGTGTAGATTTTTGTAGCCACATAAGGCACAGTTTTCCTACACTGTATGTTACTATCCCTGGATGTTGTCTCTGGGCATATCTCGGATCTGGCCTAGTTACTGTAAACCCTTGTCTTGTTCTGGAATCTATCTCGACAGTTATTCGTGTCTGTGGGCTAGAGTAACCATTTTTTCCAATCAGGATCAGTTCTGTTTTTTAATAAAATAGTTTTTACGTCGATCCCGCCTTCTGAAGTGTTTTGACTATCAGGTGTAGGTCTAGGTATGGACGGTTTGTTCAAATCTTTTATCTTGGCTAGGCCAAGGCAGGATGTCTGTTGAAACAGTGTCATTCAAAAACATTCCTGTACTTGCCAGTCTTTTGATTCCCCCAGACAGTTTTTAGGTCTCGTGACCTACAATGCGCGCAAGCGCATTGAGGGATCGAGAATTCAAGTGCTCAAAATCCTCATGAAACCACCAGCTTTTTGCTGGCGTTTTCATGAAGTTCACGTGGCCACAGGCACGCACTTTTGGGCCATAAACTTGCATAGCCAGCTTCCCCCAGGCCGTAGCAGCACTCCTCCCACACCAGCACCTCCCCTCGCAAACACAGCCTTTACTTCTCCTCCCCTAACTTTGCCGTCAGAACTCTGCTCTCCCCTCAGGCGCCGTGACATACTTCAAAGGCTTATCACTTCACACGGCCGCAGGCCGTGCAACCAGAGCACTTCAGTTGGTGCGCAGCCCCCCTCCCAGCACTGCCTTGTTTTCCCTTTCTATTCTTTTTCTTTACATTTCCTTTTAACCGTTTTACTTGGTCGTTAGTCGTTTATTAGAAGATTCTTAAACTATCAACAACAATTACAATACAGCAGCTGAAACAACAGCACTTTGAAATCGAGCGTTTTGTGTTTTTTACAATATATTTAGTATTGTTAAGTTGTTCTGTTTTCTTCTCCTTCCTGCTACCCAGGCTCCGCATTTCACCCATTGAAATAACTTTAGAGCAGCATAAAAGTGTATACAAACAAAGTAATGTAACTAAACAGAAAATATATTCTTGACTAAATGTGGCATATACATGGATAATATATGGAACGTATGTAAGCATAACATACCATATGTAGAGTGCAGAGTGCAGATTCAGAGTGCAGTGTGCAGATTGTGGGTGCAGATTGTGGGTGCAGATTGTGGGTGCAGATTGGATTCAGAGTGCAGATTGGATTCAGAGTGCAGATTGGATTCAGAGTGCAGATTGGATTCAGAGTGCAGATTCAGAGAAAACTCAGCAGCACCACCACCACAGCATCAATCTGTGCAACCATTCAACAACAACTGGTTCAATTATGTTCTCTCAATGTTTCAAGCTTTATTACAAATGTCACAAAAAGATGTTATTTCACTTCTGTTCTTGGATTTTCATCACAATAAAATACACTGAACATAATCTTCACAAACGGTATTTACAAAAGTTTAAGCTATTGCCAATATAAATTACAATCACTTTTATTTAAGTATTAATTATTTTAAAAAATTAAAAGCCGTTGCTATTTGTAATATCAATACATCTAAGTCACGTAAATACAAAACATGTTGCATTACAAATGCTATAGTCGTCACATGTGCGAAAGTTATAACTATTGGCATTGAAAATGACAAAGCTATTAATTTAGCTATTTTCAAAATCAACACATAAATAAAAAAATTGTCATTTACAAGACCAATTGCTCAAACTTTCATAATGCGAGACCTATTGCATTGCAAATGCTTGTTGTTTCTATGTTGTCACTCCAAAAGTCGAAACCTAATGAGGACAGCTGGGCATAAAAGGCTGCTGAATAAATTTGCTTTTGCTAACATACTTTTCATTCCTGTCTTATTAACATTTTTATAGTAAAATATGTCCGGATTTGATACATTAAAACTAGAGAAGTATGGACATTTTTCATAGAATGTTTTTGAGCTACCTTTTGGTGGCGTTGGATAATGTTCCCATTGATTGAAAAGTATAAATATTCCTAGGGTTTTCAGATTTGTGCAAGTTATGATGACCATAATGATTATAACCATACATATGTGCATAATCTGATGAACCTTCTAAGTATTCATGTTTTGTGAATTTAGCAGACATCTCTAATTCTGACATCATATTATTAAGTCTCAAAGTTCCAATCAGAAAACGTGCTGGGTGAAACAGTCACTCAAGGAAACCTTAAATTGATGTGGAACCTTCATCAGCTCTGCCGGACCATAATTGTCATAATCCGTTCTGTCCCATGCTATACCACCAGGTTTAGGAACGGCAGTGATGTTTACTGATGTCAAGTCTTTTTGTTCATGATGAGATGATTTGTGTGGCTTCAGGAGCAAGTTGATGTTCTTACTTTCTGTGCCCATTTTCCTATATTTTCCATTTATCAGCATCCCCAAAGTTAATACCATGATTAGCCAAAGTAGGAGAAAAAGTACTCCAAGCACAATCCAAAATTCATCCCATGGTGAAATCAGATACGTTTTTTCAAGTTGCTGAAATATTTCTGTTACAAAACTTGCTGGCGATGTTTCAGGCTCACTGGGAACCTCAGAAAACGTATCAAAGTTGATGAAATAGCCAGAGGCAGCTCTGTCAATTGTTGGAATTGCATCAGGATTATTTGAAATTACTGGGGCTACCGGATCCTTTGTCATATTAGTGTAGTCAGAAGCTACATCATTGTAGCTGTTATTTGGTTCTCAAGAGGCACAAGTTTCATTGCTTTATTGCTTAGTCCTTCTTTTCTTACTGCAGATTCTTCAAAGGTGATGATTCTCTCAGTTTGAACCTCTTGGATAGTAGCAAGATTTGGCCTCCTGCTACATCTTTGGAGTCCACTGGACCTACTACTTATCGGCCACATGATGTGGTTTTACCAGGTCGATGGATATGAACCTGTTCTCCTTTCTTCCAGCAAGGGGCGACAGTAACACTGTTTTTGATCCGTGGATTGCTAGCACAGGTACCGGTTTTCTGTAAGAAGGCCCAAATTCCTTCTTATCTGCGATCTTTTCTCTGACTAGATCCCCAATCTTTGGAATCTAGACAGGCCTTGCTGGGACGGGTGGTTCTCCTTCAGTGGTCGTTGGCTTCTGTATTGTGTTGATTTGACCTCTCCTTTTCTCGTTTGTCCTGCAAAACAGCCAAACAGTCTTTGATATCAAAGGGTTTTTGCTCCACCAATGAAGTGTGACAATCGAGGTCCTGGACAAGCATTCTAGTACCAAAAAGGATTTCATATGGAGTGCTTCCCTCATTCAGTCCGGTTGCTCCCCCACGCCACAGCTGAGCTACACGCTGGTATCGTCTGTTTCCCTGCATTTCAGCTCCTAACGCTGCATTGTCCTTTATTTATTTAACTGCTAGCGCTGCACTGTCGCTCCATAGCGCTGAACTGTACTCTCTGAATTGCGCTGCATTGTCGCTTTAATTATTTATATGTGCCGCACTGTCGCCTTATTTAATTAGCAGCGCGACGTCTCTGAGGCTGTAACTCAGACTTTTCTGCTGTTTTGTGCGTGTAAGACTCGTTTCACGCTGTGCATTTGCTGCCCCTGGCCTTTGACCCTCCATTTTGTGTTTTGGTTTTTCCCCTGGTCCGCCCCTCTTCCCGCCACCGCCTCCTCCCAGCTGCTGCCCCTCCCACCCACGAGTAATACCCTTCCTCGCTCCCGAGCTCCTTGTGACCGCCTGGACCCTCATTCAGTCCGGTTGCTCCCCCACGCCACAGCTGAGCTACACGCTGGTATCGTCTGTTTCCCTGCATTTCAGCTCCTAACGCTGCATTGTCCTTTATTTAACTGCTAGCGCTGCACTGTCGCTCCATAGCGCTGAACTGTACTCTCTGAATTGCGCTGCATTGTCGCTTTAATTATTTATATGTGCCGCACTGTCGCCTTATTTATTTAATTAGCAGCGCGACGTCTCTGAGGCTGTAACTCAGACTTTTCTGCTGTTTTGTGCGTGTAAGACTCGTTTCACGCTGTGCATTTGCTGCCCCTGGCCTTTGACCCTCCATTTTGTGTTTTGGTTTTTCCCCTGGTCCGCCCCTCCTCCCGCCACCGCCTCCTCCCAGCTGCTGCCCCTCCCACGCTCCGCCCCCTTCACCATCCATTTATGACCAATGACCTAACGCGCAGCGTTCACGCGCAGCGACCGCGCCCCAGCCGCGCCGAAGGTGCGCCAAAGGTAAGCCCGTCTACGCCCGTCCGCGCCTGGACCGCGCCCAGCGCCAGACCCCCTGCCCCTCGAGCTGCCCAGCCCCCCGCATCACCTACGATGCCGCCGCCCTCCTAGCCCTTAACCCCGGTCGCGCCCCCAACTGCGTCCAAGCCGCCCCCGGACAAACCCATGGACCTTTCTCCTGCTACTCCTGCAAATTCAGCGGCACCGACAACATCTCCGCTACGACCACCCCACTGACTCCCGACCCCAACCACCTACAATGCATCCTTCTCAACACCCATTCAGTCCACAGGCACGCCATTGACCTATGGAATCTACTTGACACCACCTCCCCGGACGTCGCCTTCCTAACGGAAACATGGATGAACGCTTCCTCCGCCCCAGACATCACCATTGCCATCCCTGAAGACTATAAGATCACTCGCAAAGACCGTACCAGCCACACAGGAGGAGGAATCGCTATCGTCCACAAGAAATCAATCCGCATCTCAACCAGCTCTGACGCCAACCTCGCCAACTCCGAACACCTTCACTTCCAAATCCACATCGACCCCAAAACCACACTCAGAGGCACCCTCCTCTACAGACCACCAGGACCCCGCGCAAAATTCAGTGAAGACATCACGGACTTCATCACTCCACACGCGCTCCCCTCAAAAGAATACATCCTTCTGGGAGACCTCAACTTTCACCTTGAAAAGATCAACGACCGCAACACCACCACCCTCCTGGACAACCTCGCCAACCTCGGACTTAAACAACTGGTCACTTCCCCCACCCACATCGCAGGTCACACACTCGACCCCATCTTCACCTCCAGCAATCATGTCTCCTTCAGCCACACTACGGATCTCCTCTGGACTGACCACAGCTGCGTCCACTTCACCTACAACAAGCCCAAACCCACCAACCACCTCCAACCAACTCTGCAAAGAAACTGGAACAAAATCACCACCGACCAGATCTCCTCATCGCTCCTTCTAAACACCCCAGCCCACTCCTCGGACCCAAACCTAGCCGCCGCCAACTTCACCCTATGGTTATCCAACACTGCCGACACCTTAGCACCACTGAAAAAACGCCAAAGCAAACCTGGCAACAAGAAGGCCTCATGGTTCAACGATCTTAAGAAGTCCAAGAAACTCTGCCGCACCCTTGAAAAAGCGTGGAAAAAAGACCCAACCACCAGCACCAAGGACGCCTTCAAAAACGCCACCCGCACTCACCACCAACTAATCCCAAAGGCCAAGAAAACCGCATTCAAGGATCGACTTGACAACAACGCCCACAACAGCAAGGAACTTTTCAACATCGTCAAGGAGTTTTCCAATCCCTCGGCCAACTCCAACGACATCACCCCCTCTCAAGCCCTCTGCGACTCCCTAGCCTCATTCTTCCACAACAAGATTGCAGACATCCACAACAGCTTCGACAACCAACCCGGAGCCCAACCCACCCAACCACATGCGGAACACTCTCCCCCCGCGAACACCCTTAACACCTGGAACCCAATCTCCACTGAGGACACCATCCGCCTAATGAACTCCATCCACTCAGGATCCCCCACAGACCCATGCCCTCACCACATCTTCAACAAAGCAGACTCCGTCATTGCACCGCACCTCCGAGACGTCATCAACTGCTCCTTCAACTCCGCCACCTTTCCAGAAAACTGGAAACACGCTGAACTCACCGCCCTTCTGAAAAAACCCACAGCGGACCCCACCGAACTCAAATTACCGCCCATCTCGCTCCTCCCATTCCCGGCCAAAGTCATCGAGAAAGCTGTCAACAACCAGCTCGCCGCTTTCCTCGAAGCCAACAAATCCCTCGACTCCTCACAATCTGGCTTCCGAGCAAAACACAGCACTGAGACCGCCCTCATCGCAGCAACAGACGACATTCGAACTCTACTGGACAATGGAGATACAGTCGCCCTCATCCTCCTCGACCTCTCTGCAGCATTCGACACAGTCTGCCACAGCACCCTTTTACAACGCCTCACCAACATCGGAATACATGGAAAAGCACTTGAATGGATCACTTCGTTCCTCACCGGAAGAACCCAGAGAGTCCGCCTTCCACCATTCAAGTCCGAGGCCACCGAAGTCATCTGTGGCGTACCACAAGGATCCTCTCTCAGCCCCACCCTCTTCAACGTATACATGAGCCCCCTCGCGACCATCGCCCGCCAACACAACCTCAACATCATCTCTTACGCGGATGACACTCAACTGATCCTTTCTCTCACCAAGGACCCCAGCACCGCCAAAACTAACCTACACGAAGGAATGAAAGAAGTTGCTGAATGGATGAAACACAGCCGCCTGAAACTGAACTCAGATAAAACAGAAGTCCTCATCCTAGGTACATCCCCCTCTGCATGGGATGACTCTTGGTGGCCGGAAGCCCTTTGAAAAGCACCCATCCCGACAGACCACGCACGGAACCTAGGCGTTATCCTGGATTCTTCCCTTTCAATGAACAGACAAGTCAGCGCCGTATCCTCATCTTGCTTCAACATTCTTCGCATGCTCAAAAAAACATTTCGATGGATCCCCACCGAAACCAGGAAAACAGTCACCCATGCTTTGGTCACGAGCCGACTGGACTACGGAAACACCCTTTACGCAGGCACTACCGCTAAACTCCAAAAGAAACTCCAACGAATCCAAAACGCCTCAGCCAGAATCATATTAGACATCCCACGCAACGAACACATCTCTGGTCACCTGAAAGACCTCCACTGGCTACCCGTCAATAAGAGAATCACTTTCCGACTGTTAACCCACGCACACAAATCACTCTACGACATCGGACCAGAATGCCTCAACTCAAGACTGTCCTTCTACACCCCCTCCCGCCAACTTCGTTCCTCCAGCCAAGCCCTCGCCACTGTACCTCGCATCAACAAGACCACCATGGGAGGCAGATCCTTCTCTTACCTGGCTGCTAAAACATGGAACTCACTCCCCACTCACCTTCGCCTTACCCAGAACCACCTAGCTTTCAGAAAGCAACTTAAAACGTGGATATTTGACAAGTAATCCTCCCCCCCCCTCCTTAGCGCCTTGAGACCCTCTGGGTATGTAGTGCGCTATATAAATTCTTTGCTTTGACTTGACTTGACTTCCACCCAGAGAATTTCTTGGCAGATTACTTAAACTACGTTGGCCACTTATTAGATGTTTGACCCAACCGTCACCCGAGCCTAATACCCTAGTTATAGATTGCTTTATGTCCCGTTTTTTTTCTTTCCACTACAGAATTTCCCTCAGGATGGAATGGACTCGAAGACCGCAATGCTACGCCCAAAATGGCCATGGCCTCCTTGTAAGCTTTGGAGCTAAACGCAGGACCCTGGTCAGAATGTAGCATGCCGATTGCGTATGTGCCGATAAAGACTCGCAAATCTTTTATAACAGTTCGGGCGTCAGCCGAGCGTTGAGGCCACATCCAAATGAATCTTGAGCCTGAATCCACTGCGACCATGATATATTTATAGTTACCATCCTTTTGTAAGGGACCACAGTGGTCCAGGTAAACACATGCTAATGGCCTATCTGAAATCAAATGGGGTGTCTGCGCCGGGTCGTTTCCTCATGCGCGGCCACCAGTATCTTTGTTTTAATAATGACACTGTGGAGGAAACGCCTGCGTGTGCAGAGGCGAGCCGTTCATGTGTTGCTAAAATTAGTCCTAATCTATGTTCCATGTTTGGAATTACTCTATCCCCCACTCCAGGGATTTGAGCAAAAGGAACATTATTTACATCAGTTATATATGAATACTTGAGTGGAAAGCCTTTTGGTGATGTTTTACCGCTGTCTTTATTGGAAGTGGCGACAGCCTGCATTATTTTGCTGTCTATTTTTGTTTTTGAACGAGTGATTGCAGCTATGGAAGCCGTTTGCACAGCTGCCTTTGTGGCTTTATCAGCCAATGAATTCCCTGCAACGCGAACGCCATCACGTTGATGACTCTGTGTATGGATCACGTGAGTCTTTTGTAGTTCTTTCTGTTATTGAACTACTTGTTCCCAAACCAAGTTATGCTTGATTGTGCCACCTTTTGCATCTTTGAAACCGTTTTGAACCTAGTTCTGCAAGTATTCATTGTAAGACTGGACGCAGTAATACGAATCGCACACTGAGTGTGGGGAATTCGCGATCGGTATTTTCATGCGCCATCTTGAAAGCCTGTAGTTCAGCTCGCTGAGCTGTACAGTCTCCGAGAGATTGTGTTTTTGTGACCATAGGTCGGAATTTACCATTACGCCAGCGACCTTTAACAATCTCGCTTGCAGCACTATAAGCTTGTTTAATCCAAGTGTAAGCTGTGCTGATCCGTCTATAAATTATACATTCGTACTGTTCATGAGGCAGAATTTCAGTGGACAGAGGACATTCTTGTTCGTATTGAAGAAATTCTTGAGTTCAAGTATGGGTCAAACACGTATTCAACGTCTGTTACCGCAAGCGTTAACCCATTGTATCCATCTCGGATGTAAAGCCTTTGCTTTCGGAATGCTTGCTTTTGTCACTGCCTCCAAGGCAGGTACAAGAGTAACGACGATTATGAGTTTACCCTGAGCTAGAGCTCTCTCTTTTGCTACTGCAGTTTGAACCGCTGTCAGAATTTTTTCGGTTGAAGTGAATTTCATTTCAGCTTGTGTGATTTGTAAGCAATTGGTACTTTTTCATCTTCATTAAAGGTTAAGTACGTAAATCTGCATCTTCCTGGTTTTATTCTGATTACAACATGGTGTACGTTTACGCGTGTCTGTAAATGTGATGTTGCTAACATGTCTGTACTGCACGCAAAATTTCTGTGTGTTTTTGAGTCCAATATGTTGTTTTGAAATTGGGTTTGATTAATTCGTAGAGAGGTTTAACCCTTTCTGTGTAGTTTAGAATGTATGTTCTTCCGAAGTTTAGGAAACTTAGAATTGACTAAGTTTTTCAGCGTTTTTAGAGGTTGGAACAGTGCACACTTTTCTAAAAAGTTGGCTGCCAGGCTTTTGCCTTCACTTGATAACTCATATCCTAGAAAAAGGACGTTGAGGTGGGCAATTCGCGATTTCTTAAAATTGAATTTGTACCCTTCAGAGGCGAATCTAAGTACAATGGTATTCACTCTGTTCAAGTACCTGTCCAAACCATTGTCTGTTAGATAGATGTCATCGACATAAGATAATTCTTCATCCTCATACGTTTGTAGTAACTCTGTTACTCTGGCTGAAAATAACCCTAGACTATTCTTGATTCCTTGTGGGAGTCGACAAAAGTGACGCTGTGTCCCCATAATTGGGAAAGCTGTTAAGTTCCTGCTTTCAGGTACAATGTTTTGACAGAAGAAACCGCTAGAAATATCTAATGTAGTTTTATATTTTTTGCGCACACTGTTATTCATCAGTGCTGCACTGTGTGCATTTTGTATTGCAAAGGTTTTGCAACAAGAGTTTAAATGTCTGTAGTCCAAAACTAGACGATATGTATTGTCTGGTTTGGAGACCGGAAACAAAGGATTGTTCATTGACGAGGTGCATGTTTCAATCACCCCTTGGTATTCAAGTTGATCTAAGATCTTCCTGACCTGTTTTTTAGCTTCTTGCTTAACTGGATACTGCCTCTGTGCAGTTGGTTGTGATTTTAACTGAATTTTATGGTCAGGGGAATCCTCATCCCATCCCACAGGATTTTTATATAATGCTGAAGCCTAGGCTACAGCCCATTTTCTGGCATAAGTATATTTTAAGTGAATTGGAATGTGATTTGAGAAGGCTGGCATAATGATGTCTTCGCCATGTGGGCACTCCCTGACAAGTTTTGGCGGCTAGTCTTTTTCAGCTAGAAGGATGTCTTAACCCTTAGAGTTTTTCCCAAAAGAGTGCTTTTATTTTTCTAGTTATGTCCCCCTCCATCCGGAGCGTTACTTCATATAACTTATGGGGTACACTAACCCTGGTGTCGGCAGTTTCAACTTGAATGTACTCATTCAAGTCCACTGTCTCCAGATGATCCTTCAAGATCTTGCCAGCTATGGTGACTTCTGCTGCGCTGTCCAGCATTGTCTGGGCCCACTCCCTGTTCTTGAGTTGTGTCCTCAAGATCCTCGGCATGTCTGATTTTTAGACCTGCTACTTTCTTTTTGGTGAATTGGCTTTTCTTATTTTTTGGAACGTGTTGATCGTCTTTCAGGGGTGTGGAAATTTTACAAAAATCTACTTGGCCAATGGACAAAATGTTACAGAAATCTACTTGTCCTGGGAAGATATCTGCTTGCCTCACCTATTCCATAAATCACTGAGGTGTGTCTGAACGGAGATAACCTGCACGGCAATCAGTGCAACATACTCTGCAATATATACTTTCAATGCAAGTCCAATTATGCAGTGCATGGTCACATCCTTTAATTCAACTATTGTACTGGATGGGTGTACAGCATGTGTGCAGATGTGTCAGTGTGCACTGCACTCCATTATTAACCAGTATGCATGTGACAAATTTTCAAATTTAGAGAAATAGTACCTAAAAGCAGAGTGCAGGCTGGTAAGACTACATTTCTTGAAGCATATTTGGCATAGACTGTGCCGGAATATGAACCTGTAGGGCAAAAGTGTGTTCTTCATTCTAGGGACAATTCATAGCTGTACAGTGTAAAAAATACTCACATGTGATCATGCTCTGATAAACATGTGGAGGGGAATAACCAATTCCCGGCAGAGCCTATGAATTGTTTATGGGGCAGCAATAATCACATAGCAGAGGTATTTAGTTCACTGAAGCAGTATCCACAAGTACGAATACACAGGAGAAAGTAATGGGCAGTTAAATCAATCTCCCCTTTTACACTCCTGGGCAGGTGTGGTGTCATATTATTGTGCTCTCACTGCTACATCCTCATATTCTTCTGCCACACAAGGAGCATATGTAACACTGGCAGTAGCAGTACAGGGTTCTCTTGTGCACAGTACTGGTTAGTCATGGCACCAGCAGAGAAAGCTTCCCTAACATGAAGGGATGCAGATCAGCAATGGATGTGGAAGTTTGTCTCACTAAGATTTGTAAAGTACTCACTTTTTTCGTTAAAATCCAAGTTCTCTGCCACTTCTCTCTCCTTCCAGTGTCCCCAGCCCTCCACTGCCCACCGAAATGTGTGTTATCTTCCGGGAATTCCTGTAATTCTGTTGTAGGATGCTGATATACGAGTATTGGGAAGCCTGGTGAAGGAAACGGTTTTAACGTTGCAGCAACTTGTGCAATCAGTTACTTTATTTCAGAAGCTGAGGGTCCATGGGATGATACTTGGATATTTGAAAATGGGCACATGTATAAAGAAGGCACAACGACAGGACCCACATGAATAACCCCCATTGGCAAATCATGTAGGGAAAGAAATGCAAACCTTTGTCTACATAGGACAAATATTTACACAGGCGGAAGTCACTTTTCCTTAGATCTGGTATGGGCTATTTTTTACTGCTGACGTAACTGCAACAAAAAAGCAACACTACAGCGGTTGCATGAAATTCCGAGGTAGGAACATTGTACATTTTCACCCAGTTGTGAATAAAACATGATTGTGAGACCTACAAATGTATATTTTGATAATTTCTGCTTTATATTGAACTTGCTTCTTCAATTTTTGCCATTTTATATCGTCGTTGCAAATGAAATATGTTCCCCCACTGGTGACTCGTCCCTCGTGCTTTATATACAGAGCAACTCTAATTATGAGATTCTACAGCTGAGGTGTTTTCCATATAATTTGCCATATAATCAACACATGCTGCCTAAACTGCATATTTTAACAAAAAAATGTTTATACTAGCTCAAATAGATCAAAAGTTACTAAAAAAGGGGGTAACATGTCCTGGCATACAGTGAAAAGCCCATCACAAGTAGCGACTGGTCTCTTTTACATTGCTATTGCTGTATTTGGGTCTTAATCTGAGTCCAATGAGGCGAAACATTTATAGAGTGTTGAAGTGTACAGATGTCGAAATAATGAAGTAATACTATCAACGAAAATGAGCTGCATTATGCTACATAATTCTCATTTTTGTGGTAACATAATTTAGTCAACCCTGCTGCGTAATTTAGACATTCCCTGCCGCATAAATTAGACCTTCCCTGCTGCTTCATTACAATGGCTCTGCTTATTTAGCACAAACAAAAGGTACAGAGACGAGAAATAAAACCAAATAAAGGTACAGGCTAACAGAAACGAGCCCTAAATGTGGAGAAAAATCAGTTTCTTGAAAGGATTAAGCTTGCAAGTATTGACACGGACGTGAGGCTTTTCCTCTGCAGCAGTGGCTAGATTGAAAGAAGTGTGGGCACTGATTAAGCGAGAAGCCGTGGAGCAAAGGGGGAAGTAACGGAATAAGGAAAAGGCAAAAAAGACTGTGGGGGAGGGTATTGGTAAACGAGAACTCATCTTGGGCAAAAATGTGGACATTGCAATGTTTCAAACGCCAAGAGTGGCCCACATCTCAGTGAATAGTGTGAAATACGCTGCACATTTCCTGGATTACAAAAATACTTTCTGCCTTCAGCATAATGTGGTGGTTTCTTTATTCAACTTTAACTCGATTTGCTTAACACCAGGAAAACAATGCAATTTAAAAAATGCTTCCATTAACAGCACACGCATAATCCTGCAAGGCTGCATTTTTTGTAAGCCTGTCAGGTGTTTAAAGTATTATCGTTTGCTCCGTGCCCCCAAATGCGACCTTGTCCATAAAAGCAGAAACAAAGTAAAGGTCAATATCGCTCTATTAAACTTCCTTTTATCGTGTTTTCACTCCTTACCAACGATGTACTGGCTCCATTGCTAGATTGTAAAAGTAGAGGTGACGACTTATTGTAAAATGTTAACGTGCCACAAATTTGACCTGACCCTGCTCCCACGCTCACGGACTCCAGACCATTGCGTGCAGAAACAATCACAGTTAACAACATTTTCTTAAAGCTCAGACCGCTGCAAAACCCATTATCAGACGGACTCACCTGCTGGGGAGGCATACAGTGTGTCAGACGTAAACTTGTTGCTCCCGATTCCAGGAAGTGCGCAGCAGCGCATCAAAGATAAGAGGCCTGCCTTGGACGGATCCCACTGGACAGGGCGATCGAGCCACGCAGCAATAAGCGGCAGAGAAACCACCAGGTCACTAGGCCAACAGCTCTGGGTCCTGGCAGTGGAAAAGTGTTTCCTGCCTCGGCGCCCGCCCTTGCACGTTCGGCAGCTGAGTTCCAAGAGCAGGTGGGCTGCACCAGTGAGGAATCCGCGCTAGAACACGGACGTTTAGCGCAAGACTCTCCCAGCCAATCACTGGCTACATAGCGATAGGGAGAGGTGTGGCGCCGCGGCCAGGGCGACTGACGCTGGAATCTGGGGATCAGGGTTCGATCCCTGGCTCCGTCGGCAGGTTAGCCCAGCACCATGTGACTCTGGGCAATAGCTTGCTTAATCTTCCCGACGGCCCCCAGCGCCTAGAGACCCTTACGGGTGATTGTGCGCTTTACAAATGTGGATTATTATAGCGCTCAGTCATGGCCTTCCAGCCAGTCAGTAGCCTCCAAAAGCATTCTGGATGCACTTCTGATTGGCTGTGAGCCCCAGAGGGCCCACAGCTCATATATTTTTTGTGATTTAATGTCTACTTGTCCGTCGGACAAAATAGACAATAAATCTTCTTGCCCTATATAAAAATCTACTTGGTTTGGGCATCGGGCGATACGATTTCCCCACCCCTGCGTCTTTGGACTTCACGCGTTCTTCCTTGTGTTCTGACTGTCCTCTTCTTTCGGATTTCTGTGAGGAAGTCTGAAAGGTACGAGAGGAACGTGTATCTTGATATCTATCAGGTTTTCTCAAATTATCCCTGTTCCTGAGGTTAAACCTTTTTTCAGACGGCTCCTTTTGAGGAGACCTTCCTCAGGACTGAGAGCGCTTCTCATTAGAAGTTTGTTTAGTATTTTCCCACTTCTTTTTATGATCAGTGAGTTTTTTTAATAGACCTTAGTAGACCTTTTCAGGACTTTCTGTTAGCTGGGGTTTGACCGGTTTCCCACCCAAACTATCTCTTCCTAGTTCTTCATAGGATTTTTCAATTATTCTGGCCAGTTCATATGGTTGCTCAGTTAAATCAATTTCCCTTATTTCTTGGTGGATCGCCACTGATGCTTCTTCACCTTTAATATTAGCTAATATTATAGCTGAAACCTGTTTGAAATCGTTCAGTAATTTCATACCCAGATTTAAAGCATGCTCTGCCCCGTATTAATTTTGAATCTATTTCAGGACATCTGGTATCACCGCCATAGACGGAACACCATGTGTTTTTGTGTAGTTTGCAGTAAAGACTGTACCCCAAGTGTTCGCCCTCCAGGTGTAGTGCGATCCCCATTGGTAAACAGATTGTTAACATTCTGTGTTTCTCATGAGGTGTACTGTCAGGAAATACTGCCTCGATTTGAGTAATTTTTTGAGTTATCCAGAATGGAATTTGTTCCCTTTTTGCGGGCAATTTACCAATGACTGATTGTATAGTCTGTGGTGTAATTTATTTGTGTTACCCTGGTGAGGGGTTTGTTGTGGAATCCTTATAGGAGGTTGGACTGTTAGAGTCCGCATGACATATTGAACCAATTGTCTATGTATTTTGATTAGTTGTTTTAGTTGAACTAATAGTTCTCCACTTGACATTTCCTCAATGTCAGGATGTGGTGTATAGTTGGCTAGTACCGGCCATGTTGCTCCTGATCTAGCTAGCGGACCGAGCCTGGTAATGTGATTTTGATGTTGTAGGGCACCTTTAAACCAGAGCTGATGCTCTTGGTTAGTTAGTGGAATTTCAATGTCCTCGAAAGGAATGTAGTCCGTTGGATTATCCTCTACTTTGTAGAAGTAAAAAACACATGCGATACTGCATTTGCTTCAGGGAAGACTATCCATGAATAGAATACCTATGTCTGCCGATATTCGTGTGCCTCTATGACACAAATTACCCTACCACCTCTAGGTGATAGGCCATTCGTGATTAGCTTTATAGCGATGATTTTCCGGGATGATTATAGCATCCGCGTCTGTTTCTTGTAAACTTGTAATGTTTAAACCCGGTTGGGCTGCAGCCCCACCGTTCTCGCTTTCAGTGATTTTGTTGGCTGAAGGTTTGCAGAGCAAGTTTCAAGGAAACAAAGATAAGGTGCACAATATTTTGGAACACTGTATCCTTCAACGTTTTTTTTTTTTCCCCCTACCGCTGGTGAGGGCAGAACCATCAGCTTAAATGATGTACTCCTCCTGATCAAGAGGCATGACTTCATTAGGCAGAGGATATTAATATTCATATTCTAGGAATTCCTTTTTGTAGCGCAGTCAAATCTGCACTCTACATCTGTTGCAGTGAGAGTTGGCCCGGTGTATCCATTTTGGATGTAATACTTTTGTGTTGGCACTAGCTTTCGTGACGGCTTCTAAGGCGATCACTGGAGTCACAACAAATATTAGTTTTCCCTAAGCCAATGCTCTCTTTCAGCATAGCAGTCTGTACCGCTGTTAGAATCTTTTCTGTCGGTGAAAAACGCTTCTCGGCATTGGAGTATAAATACAATTTATTTGCAATTGGTATAGGGTCATCCTCCTTGAATGTAACTTTCGTATATCCAGATGACCTCACAATTATCTGGATCACCAGGTTTGTGGTGTTTACACGCGTGTGTGTAAGTGTTTTGAAGCTAGCATTTCAACTTGTACTGAATGTAAAATGTGCGTGTTCAGTAGTCCAATGGGTACTCCAAGTCTGGGCTTATTAAGTGGTAGAATGGTTTAACTCGTTGTGCGTAATCTGGAATACATTTTCTTTAAAAAATGAGGAATCCCAATATGGATTGAAGTTTCTTCTGTATGTCTGGTTGTAAGAGCGTTGCACAGCTTTTGTCTTCACCCGACATCTCTATCCAAGAAACAGAACATTGAGGCGGGCTATTTTATTTAATTAAAATTATTAGTATTTTTTTTAATTACATTTGTAGCCCATATGAGCAAACCCCTAGGCTATACAGTCTACCCTTGTCAAGTGTGTAGAAAAGTCATCGTCCGTCTAGTAAATTTCATTGACATAGAACAATGCCTGGTTGTCAAATTCTTGTAGAAGTGCTGCATCTCTGGCTGAGAACAACCTGGGGCTCTTTTTATATCCATGGGGCAAATGACAGAACTGCCTTTGCAAACACAGTATGTAAAATGTAGTCCAATACCTGCTCCCTGGTGCTATATTTTGGCAGAAAAATCTATTTGAGATGTTGTTTTGTATTTTGTTTTACTATATTATTCATTAGTGCTGCGCTGTGCGCATTCTGTAATGCAAATGTTAATTTAGATTTGTTTAAATTTCTGTAATCTAATACTAGACAATATGAATAGTCTGGTTTCATAACTGGAAACAAAGGTGGGCTTACTCATAGGAGAGGTGCAACTTCTATTACACCATGGTATTCAAGCTGTTGAGTATCTCTTTAACTTGTTCTTAATCCTAATTTTTGATGCATTATTGTCTTTGAGGTTGTGGGGTTGACATCAATGGTATTTCATGATAAGGGGAACAGTCTTCCTACCCCACATGGTTGCGGTATAAGTCCAGAGCTAATGCGAATACCCACTCCTTGGCATATGAATGTGTAATTGGTTCTGGGACGCAGTCGGGAAAAAACTGGTAAAATTATTGTCTACGTTTGGTCAATCCATCACAAATTCAGGTGGCCAATCGTTTTTGGCCAAAAGAATGTTATAGTCGAATGACAAGCTCTTCTAAAAGAGAATGCTAATATTTATAGGTATGTCCCTCTCCAATTGAAGTTGCATTTCGTTCAAACTATGCAGGACACTTATCCTAGTATCCCATGTTTCCACCTGGATATATTCATTCAACGCTACTCCACCTGACCACCCCTCCGTTCCGAAGAGTAATCGTGACTTCTGTCTAGCATGGTCAGTCTACTCCCTGCTTGGAAGCAGTGTCCTCAATGTCCGCGGCATGCTTGACATTTAAGTCCAGAGACCAGATTCCTCCCCCGCCCCCCCCCCCTTTTTTTTCTTTCTTTTTTTTTTAATTGAGGTTTTGGCCGTTTTGAGTTGCCTTCCTTTTCAGGTCAAGCCTAGCATACGCTGCTCTGCGAGATGTGGCATATTTAGAATAGGGCTTGAAGCAGCACCCATGTTTTCTAATGGCTCCTGTTGGTGCTCTTCATAAAGGGCTGCTTTTGTTTGGTGGATATGTTTAGTTAGGCCCGCCTTAGTGTTCGCGCATCCAGGGATAGTATGGCAGCCGGTTCTTGAAGATAAGCAGTACGGGCCACCACCCCATACAGGTGCCTCAGGTTCAGGGCAGTATTCCTGCCTTGCATTAAACCAGACTGGTCCGGATGTATCAGGGTCGCTAGGTGTGGTGTCAGTCTGATCGCCAATAATTTAGCAAGGATTTTAGCCTCTGCATTAATCAGCGATATTGGGCGATATGAGGTACACTCTTCAGGCTTTTCCGGTTTCGGTATAGCCACTATGGTGACCATTCGCTGATCTAGTGGGAGTTTGCCTGCCTCTACGCTGTCGGAGAACATACGCAGCAGGTGTGGGGCAATGGTTCCCGCTGTCTTTTTGTAGAGTTCAATAGGCATCCCATTTGGTCCTACCGATTTCCCAGATTGCAGTGACCCGATCGCCACTTGTAATTCCTCCACCGAGAGATCTGCCTCGAGCGTAAGCGCCGCTTCCGGGTTGAACTTTGGCATATCAATGTCTTTTATATAAGTTAACGCCTCCTCTAGGGACATCTCAGAGGCTGACGTGTAAACCTTCTGAAAGTGTTGCGCTAGTGTGTGCACTATTGTCCGTTGTCGTCAGTATCTCCTCCTTACGAATCCGCGCTATCCATCTAGCACTCGTTCCCTTTTGTCGAGCCAGGAGTTTTCCGGCCTTGTCATCGGTTTCAAATATCCTGTGTTGCGTGGCCGTTGGCTGCTGTTTGGTCAGTTCTCTAAGGTTCTCTAAGGTACTCTCTGTGCTGTTGCTGTCTAAGAAGCAGGTTCTGGGACGTGGCAGGTGATGGGTTGTCGGTGTTTTGCGTCTCCGCTTCCTGCAACTCTAGCTCTAAACTGTGCAGCTCTTGCTGCTTCTCCCGCTTGTGCCCCGTAATTGAAACAATGGCCTCTAAGGACAGTTTTATATGCCTCCCATATGGTGGTTGGAGAGCTAACCGACGTGGTGTATTCTTGGAAATAGTGGTCCGTCGCCTTAATGTGTAGTCAAGGAAGAAGGATACTGTAGAGTTTTGGATGCGTAATGGCGGCGCCACCCGTGCCGTCTGTAGTATAGCATCCCTGTGTCGGAAATTGAAAATGCGGGCAAGAACCGGTCCGGGGGGGGGGGGGGCAGGTTTAGGCTTGCCTCCCAGCACCCTGTGCGCACGCTCTACAGAGAAGAAAGTGGAAAGCCCTCTGAGTTGTAATCTAGTTTTTATAAGGTCTTCTACCTACAGGTCCATGGCAGGGCCCCCTTCGCTTTCCGGAATGCCCGTAATTCTGACGTTCTCACGCCGGGAGCACCCTTCCTGGTCGTCCAGTTTTGCCGCCATTCGTTTGTTTTCCGCCTCTAGCTGAGTCACCTTCTTGATCCGTGTAGTAGTGTCCTTCTGTGACCCTGGCGGTCATCTTTTGAAAGTCTGACCACAGGAAAGTAACATCCGCAGAGATCGATCCCACAGTTGACTGTACATTAGTGAGGGCTGACAATATTTCTTCCAACGTTACCTTAGTTGCCCCTTCCTCTTCTGGGGCCTTGTCAGAGGGGCCTTTACGTTCAGGCAGCGTGGGAAAGTCTTTGCCATAGGCAAATTTGTCTAGTTTAGCTTGAGAGGTTGTGTGTCGACCCCTGCCCCCCATCCTCGACTGGGCAGTTCAGTGTCGGTCTGTAATCGCCGCCGCCTGCCGGGAGGCCGCTGGTCCCGTGCGGCCTGTCTGTTTTCTCTCTGCATCACTGTCCGTCTCGATGGGTCTGTAATTTGAGAGGCGAGACCAGAGATGACGTCTTTGCAATGTACCACAGTAGTGCGCCCGACTGTCCCGGTTGTTCAGTTCAGTGGGGGGCAGCAGCCCATGGGTTCTTTTGAGCTTTCAGTTGCGGCCTATAGTGGTTGCCGGGGCTTGGACGTCTCGCCGCCTTCAGTAGAACATGTGGGTCTGCAGATGCCACGGGCCCTCAACCCCAACAATACTCCTAGGTCAGGTTGATTCACTAGACACAGTTTGCCCTTCTGGCCAGCAATCGGACTGCAGCGTCACTCCCCAGTGTTCTGTACCTTCACAGTAACTAATGCCCCACGCCGCCTGTGACTATCGCCCGGGCGTGCCCTCCCACGCTGAATGTTTCGGCCTCAGCCGGGCTGCCAGGCCATGCTCCCATGAGCGGTCCTCCAGGCACCGGATATATTGGTTGCGGACCCGGGTGGAGCCTCAAATGGCTCCGGGGGAGGCTCAGCTGCGATGTCAGAAAGTCACGCGCCGCAGCTACTGGCGTGTCTGGCTTCGGTCCCGGCCCGCAGTCAGCAGTCCGGGATCTCCAGGGGGTCCGCACCTCCTTTATTTCCCCACGGCTGGAATCAAGTGTTTGGATTATTGAGCGGATCGTCAGGGGAGTCTGTTTCTCCCTCTGAGCTCCTCTAGGCTGCGGCCATCTTGCTCGCCAGCTAGCCACGCCCCCCCAGTACTATTTTTTGATGTTTGTCAAACCAATTCCTCCATCGTACCAGCACTAGTTTCAGGAATAAGCTTCTCGGCAGACTATTTCAACAGAGTAGTGATCTCTGTGCACTTTCCACCAGTCTGAAGTATGATGTGGGGACTAGGGTGGGTGAATTCTGTAGAATGTATAAAAAACAAGGCAGCGACTTAATCTTAAACAATGCGGCTCTCCCCAAGAGCGACAATGGGAGACTTAGGGGTATATTATGATTGCGGGCGGATCGCCCGCAGAAAACCTCCGCCCGCACTGAATTCTCCCCCCGGCACATTACCAAGGCTGGGGGGAGCCCGGCGGACGGAAAGACAGTTCACGCGTTTTCTGGGAGACACCGCCATCCATATTAGCATAATGGTGGGGACATGCCTTTCCGTGGCGGCAATGACGCCACGGAAAGGGATACTGGGGAGACAGGGATACTGGGGGTGCACATGGGGGTGCATTTCAATGTACCGCTCGGTGCCTGTCACGTTGTGCATTGAACTGCATGATGTGCATTTTTAGCATTGCGGCGGTGCTTTCAGCACCGCCCGCCACAATGCTAAACATGCGGGGTGCGCCTGCCACTGTGGCGGGCGCATCCTAATGGACCCCCTCCCTTCTTTCGTCGGTATGGCGGCTGGACAAAGTCTGCCCGCCATCCTAATGTGCCCCTTAGTGTTCAACATCACACTTCCGCCGCTGCAATGGTTGGTTGCAGGTTAGATTCGTAAAATAATTTGGGATCTTTGGTGATAAAAAATTCCCAAATATTTAAACTCATCCGTCGTAATCCTGAGTTGATATTCTTTTGCCAGGGTCGGTGGTTTTCCTTTTAGCACACAAAATAAGATATTTTGTCCCAATTGATGGTGTACCCGGAGTACGTACCAAAATTAGGTTAAGATGTTAAGAACTCTACGCAGGGATCTATTTGGGGAGGCCAAATACAACAAAATATCATCTGCGTAGAGCGATATACGATCCTCCCAATCTTCTGTCCAGCGTAGCCCTTGTATTATGGGGTCTTGTCTGATCTAACAGGCCAGGGGCTCTAGTGTAAGCGCAAACAGAAACTGGGACAGTGGGCACCCCTGTCTCGTCCCCCTATGGAGATGAAATATAGCTGACTTGTTGTTAACTACAACTTCTGCTAGTGGGTTAATATATAAAAGTCGGACCCAGTTAATACATTTCGGACAGAATCCCAACCTCTCCAATACAGCAAAAAGGGATGACCACTCTATGGTGTCAAACGCCATGGTTGCGTCCAGGGATACCACCACCACTACATCTTCCATGATGGGGTCCCCCTTCCCATCACCCCATGCACTCTCCTTAGGTTCAGGGACTTTTTTCTCGACGGCATGAATCCAGACTGGTACGAATGGACCAGCTCAGGGAGAACTCTAATCAAGCAGGTGGCTAGCAGTTTGGTAAGTATTTTGGCCTCTGCATTCAGCAGCGATATGGGTCGATACGACACGCAACTATTTTTAGGTTTCCCTTCTTTGGGTATCACTACCAGACTGCCTATTCTTTGGTCTTGTTTAAGGAGTTCCTTCTCAAGACTCCTATGAACAATGCCCTGAGATGAGGGGCTATTTTGTCTGGTCGTAGTTTGTATAGCTCAATTGTAAGGCCGTTAGGGCCCATCACCTTTACTGTCTGGAGAGAACGGATGGCCGGAGCTATTTCGTCTGGTGCATAGTCTCCCTCCAGCAAATTTTTCCCCTCTTCTGCCAATATCCGCAGACAAATTTCTGCCAGTAGTTCTCTAGTTTCAGCCTCTTGCCTGGTGGACCTAGAAGTGTAAATTTGTTCATAATATCTACCAAATTCGTCCACAATGTCCTGTGGATCAGTAAGTTTTCTCCCAGTATCTGTCCATAACTCTGTAACCAGTCGGCTCACTACTTCCCTCCAATCTAACCAGTCCAATAGTTTCCCGAATTTGTCGCACAGTTCGTACACGCTCCCCAGCTTGTGACTGATCATGGTTTTGGCTGATTCTCTCACCTCAGTTATATATTTTTCCTGTGCCAAATTAAGAATGTGTTGTCTTGCTCTGTGGATGTAGTGATTCCCTTTTCCAATTTTAATATTTCCTCTTCTAATCGGAGAAGTCTAGCATGTATCTCCCCCTCCCACACCGGGAGATCTGAGAGATCGGCTGTCCTCTTGTTACAGTTTTAAAGGCTTCCCAAAGGATCTGAACCAATTAAACCGTGCCTTCATTCTCATTAAAATAATGTTCAATTTCCTGCTCTATTTTCAATTTAATTGTGGGATTTCGGAGCTGCCAGGGGCCAATTGGGGCTACCCTAGTACAGTCTCGTACTCCATTTGCATCCAAATAGGGGAGTGGTCTGATATTTCTCCCGCTAGATGTCTAATCTTTTACATTCCCGACTTGTGCCGCCGGGGCGAGGATATAGTCTGTGAGGTAGAGGCTTTTGTGGGACCCAGAGTGAAATGTATATTGTCTCTCTACAGGGTGGTGCACCCTCCATACATTTAGCAGTCCCATAGCATCGAGGAAATGTGGGAGTCGTAGCTGCGAAGGAGGTATATCTCTACGGGGGGAATAGCGTTCCAATGTCACCGAAACAACAGAGTTTAAGTCTCCCATTATCACCATTCTACCACTGGGAAGCGCGAGCAGCACTCTCCCTAGGTCTCTGAATGTAATTACCTGTTCTCCCGGGGGTAAGTACAATTACATTATTGTCAGCTCTTCGCCCTCCCACTGGTCAAACACTGCTTCATATCTCCCTAAATTGTCGGTGTAAACCTGGTCTATTGTAATTGAGAAGGTGCGCTTTTTCTGTATGCCAACTCCCCTTGAGCCCGTCGTGAACCCGGAGTGCGCCACTAATTGATAGCCCCATGTAGCTAGGACCTTGCGTATGTTTCCTATAAGATGTGTCTCTTGGAGCAAGACCGCTTCCGGGGCAGGCAGTTTAAGAAATTGCAATATGATTCCTCTTTTAAGTTTATCCCGCAATCCATTTACATTCCAGTATCGTAACTTAATTTGTTTCTCGCTTGTGACACCCATGTCGTTAATCAGTATCCACTGCTGGGGGGGTTGCCGAGCAGCGGTCCATTTACACCAGCCATTACCCAAGAGAATTGTTTATCTACTATACTCTCGACACCATCTTCCCGGTCACTGTATTTCCCATGCCTACACTCGTGAATGTGAATCTGTGATGAAGTAAAAAAAAAAAACACACAAAACCCCCAGTAGACCCCACCCTGAGGCCCTCCCTACTCCACCGCACTCTGGGCTCGAAACTGCCCATAATCCCGATAGTGCGGAGTGCCTGTCACCCTAACTAAGAAACTATCTAGATGTTGGAGGGGAAGGGGTTGCAGACTTCTGCCCAATGGACCCTTCTCTGTCGCTGTGTGCCCAATTAACAATATTTGAACATGCATCGTATACAAACACAATCACTTAGCGCATAGAACGTTAATTTGGCCTTTTCGGTGTGTCCTCTCGATTCTTCCACTGTTGTGAGAGGTGAGTTCGGCACGCGACTTTTACAGTCAACAGTTCTTGGTGTGGTAAAACGCTTTACGTGGTGGTTCGAATGAGTATCACCATGCCTTGAGATCCTTTGCCGGTCTCCAGCCCTCTAACCATTCTTGTACAGCTTCTGCCATATCAAAGAACCAAGTCTTCCCGTACGCTTCTACTCTCAACTTTGCTGGAAATAACATTGTATATCGAATGCCTTTGTGTCTCAGCAAATTTTTCATGCCCAGGAGGGTGCGCTGCTGCCGTTGAATCGCGATGGTGAAGTCCGTAAAAAAGGACAGTTCACTGTTTTAAAATTTTGGGGAGGGTTAGCACGGCGTTTTGCCAGAATGGGTCTTTGAGGAGCTCCCTGCTTGGATCCCGTTCCCAAACCCCCCCCCCTCCGGCACTCTGTGTGCTCTTTTAACTGTAATAGTCAGCGGCCGGTCCCTCCGTTTGCTCAGGGGCCCCCCAATAATTCAGACATTGTTACGTCTCACACAACCTTTGTAATCATCCAGCAGGGCATCTAGTCTTTCTGTGCAGTTTGAAATTCCTTGATCTCTTTATGCATTTGTTGAGTTTCGCCACTAAATTCCTTGATTACCTCTTCTATGGTTTTCACTTTCTCACTAGTTTTCTGTAGATCAGTTATAATCTGCGTTATTTTGATTGATATAGTGTCCATTCTGTGTTCCAGCGAGGTACGCAGCTCTGCAATGACTGCCATACCATCCACCAGCGTCGCTTCCTCCTTAGATGTATTCGGCGTTTTTGCCGTCTTCTCTTTGGTTGCTCCCTCCATCTCACTTGCTTTTTGGGTGGTGTATTTATCCAGCTTAGTCTGGAGTGTATTTCTTTGTCCCTTCGGCCCAGACATGGCACAGTATCTCAAGCTGAGTCTCCCACTCTGGTACTCTGTCCTGGTACCTTGTGCGCTTCTCACTTCACTCTAATTCGGGCACACGAGATGTTCCCAAATCGCCGTCTCGCTATGGTTATCAATGGCTAATCACACTGTCCTACGTGCCGCCGAGACGCCCTGATTCCAGAATACACTTCCCTTTAGTGAAGGATATGTGGTTAGTTAACTACTGGTTCTGAATCGTAGTCGCCGTTCACTGTGCCCTGTATACACTGTGGTGTGGAATCGGTGCCCTTCGTACGCTTAGAGTAGCATTGCAGGTGTTAAACCAGGATTATTTGCCCCCATGACTTTTAACCCCGCTTTGCTGCGGTCCAATTCACCTTTCGTATGCCACCTCGCCTCAGTTTCAGGGCAGATTGCCGGTTGTCCGGATCTCAGCATCTCCCCTCTGGATCTGTGCGTCTATGCGGGATCTCAGCCTTCAGTTCTACTGTTGATGTACCTCCGCATCCGTGTCGTTCAGGCTGCCGACATCCGGCGGACCGGAGTATTTTAGTGCTGCGCCACAACTCGCAGGTGCGCTCCTGGTCCCCACGGCAGCTTTGCCTTTCACAGTCCAGGGGGGGGGGGGGGAGTGGTGGGGGGTGGAGGAGGGGTTTGGGGGTGGAGGAGGGGTTTGGGGGGGGGGGGGGGGTGAACGGCGGGAGGGACGTAGTCCATATACCACTTGCCTCCGGGGGTCCGGTTGTACAATGACTGTCACAATCCTCCGGGGCGCTGCCAAGACCCAACAACCGTGGCTGCCCATCACGGAAGTCCCGGCCGGCTGCTGACTAACTCGAGCCTGGGGACTCCAGGCCCGATCTCTCCATGGCTGCTCCTCTTCTCGGAGTATAGTGCCACAATGGGCGTACTGCTTGCACTCTGCTACACTTTTGGTGTTAGTTCAGATCAGGATATTAGGGCGGTTTTAGGCCATCGGAGTCAGGAGCTTCACCGCATCGCAGCCATCGCTCTCTATTTATTGCTTGCACTCACCATCATTTCCTTGCCACTTTAACTCTCTTCAGGAAATATACAGTTTAATAGGCGAGCAGTAATAAGGTCCTTCAGAGGTCTGCATTGGTGAGGCTACATAGGAGGTTGTGTAAACAGAACCGAATGAATACCAGACATCACAATAGTGTTTTTTTTGGGTCCACCGAGGAGCAGAGGCCGAAACCAAGGAATATTAAAAACACAAGTAGTGTTTATCCATTGGCGGAGAAAGCGGAACCCTGTGATTATCACATACAACAACACGGGGCGTTTGCCATAGACTAAAGAGCAGAATAGAAGGGAAGTCTTTAAGTTCTATCCAGGGTTTTTTATGATTATGCTAATCTCTGTACGAGTGTGGTTCTCCGGCCTTTATGCAGATTTACCTTAGGTAGTTATTCTTTGCACTTTTCTCCACTGTGAATTGTTCTCATTCTTAGTCCTGTGGAAATGTCTTTTCACACCTGCATGCGATTTTATGGAGTTCTGATAGTTTGCAGTACTTGGTGTGCTGCACAGTAAAACTTCCTTTGAGAATGAGATGGTAGCTATCTTAATGCACAGCCGCGTGAGGACCCTGCTTCACAGGATGGACCTAACTTGCTTATAAAATATGGAATCCGTGCTACTGCGTTCTTTACCAGTTGCACTTAATATAATGCTAGTCCCAAAGCATGAAATAGCTTTCCTTCTTGGGGCTGAGATTAGTGCTAATATCAGTAAAGGTTTCCTGTTACTGATGGCGCAATTGAGACTCAACAGCTGTGATTCAAGATTGTAACGTGAAAGCAAAATCTTTAATAACCACTAATCAATCCTATGTCTAAATATTAGCTTTTGCATAGCCCTCGTAAGTGTTGACTGTAGCATATCAAAAGGTACAATCAATTAGTGACCTGTAATAATAACGTTGCTGTGCATTGGTTTGTTGGAGATACAGGATTTCTATATCCATGTCTTACAGAGCTCCATTACCTCTTTTTGACCATTTTTAACATCGATTACCTTGACTGGGGCATTCCCTAGTTTAGCTGCTGGTTAGTGTGCATGTGCGCACTATTATCCTTCTATATAGCTTCAGATTCGTTAATAGGCCTGTTAGTGCCCCCTATTGCCTTGTCTTCATTTGTAACTTCCCATGAGGACTGGCCCTTTTACTTCTGTTACACATTATGTCTTACTTAGTCTGTAAGCACGATTTTCTTTAATCAGTTTCTCCTACTGCAGGCACTAAATCTGCAGATCATTGCGTGATAAATATTGCCTATACTACTACTGAATCAAGTTTGGATTTATGAATCTATTGAAGAGGATATGATGTAAATCAATCCAGGCCTAAATTTGATTCAAACTACCTTTAAAAAAAAAATACATATCTTTATTGGATTTCACAATTTGTTAAGTTTTTATGTTCCATGTTTAGCAGTGAATCTAGTGCATGTCATCACAATCGAAATAACCTAATATTCAACTGTAATCTACATTCATTATTATACATATTATGAATTCTGATGCGATTCAAGAACTTTTACAAAAATGTTGCCAGCTCCCATCAAGAAGGGATATAGGCATATACTTCGCTGAACTAATTCTGCTTCCCTTCTTGTACAGCAGAACTATTAGAGCGGACATCCAGGCGCTAGGAACCACCATTGAAGTTGGTTATTACATTAAAAATCGTAATGATGACAAAAGTCCAAATCTGGGCTGGAAACTTTTAGTATTTTGATTTGTAATGGCTAATTCTACCTCTTTGGTGAGAGTAGCTAAATTAGTGATTCGTCCACCATCCACATGTTGTTGGTCAAGACCCTGTAGGGTACTGGGTGCTTTAAATGGGTGTTGTAGTATTGTTTTTATTTTTTTCTGTGATTTATCCACTCGTTTGCTCTGGCGCGTTTCTGGGTTTAGTTCGTTTGATACCAAACACCCCTTATCACCAGTGCTCTGAAAATGTGCGCATTGCCCTCTATCTGTAATTTGAAGTTTGTTCCATACTCTAGATTGAGCACTTGGTGTTTTTTTTTTTCCTATTGGGTAAGTTTGTTTATAAATGAATATAGTAATTTGAATATTTATGCCTGCCAGTTAAAGGCTTTGGATCTATTTCACCAATAATTGTGGTTCACTTACGATAACCTCAGCCGACGAGGAATGAGGATATAAACATGAATGATGGCACATATTGATTAAAAAGGTAAGTAAGCCTAACGCACATGTAACCTAAACCACCTTACATATATGAACACCAAACTGGTGAAGGCATCACACCCATGTGACCCCACATTGGATGATCACATTTCTCAGTATCGAGGACTGAATCCGATACATGGCACCATAATGAGATCCCCCTTTGTTCCACCCTGATTGATTTTAGTGCAAAATCAGGTCTTTAAAGTAAAAAAAGTTCTTAAATCCTCAGATGGGAGGAACATAAACATTAAAAATATCAATAATGCCATCTGGGCTATCAGTTCCAATAAGTCTTATTGAAAGCACATTATTGGCTGCTTTGCTTGACGTTTGTGGAAGTCCAGGTAGCAAGACCCACTCTCAGTCTCCCCACTTATGGCTTGGCTGCCGGGTTGGAGCTATTCGTAAAACCTCTATCGATGTTTCTGCTAGGTACAAGTTTCCCGTAAATACATCCCTATAAGTTGTTAAAATGATCTCCATGCTTCATCTTACACCTATTCTAGTCTGTCTATCAAGAAGTGTTACAGCTGACTTTCTTAATAAAAGAAGGATTAGGATTTGAAAAAAGGTAGCCCTGCTAGTTTACTCAGTGTTTGAACGGAGGAGCAAGTTAGCACAGATAACACTGCCCAATAATAAGGGAAAGAAAAACTGTAGGAGTGTAATGAAGATAGGTGCCCATAGGCTAAAATTCGTTTAGTTTATTGATGCTTGTTCACCTATGTGCACAGACCCTTCCCCAATCAATGATCAGTGTGCACCATTTTCCCCTTCACATTCTCTTGTACCAAGCGAACTATCCTGAGCCTTAAACCCATTACATCTGGAGTTTTCTGTTTATCCTACAGAGGCTTTGCCCATCCCTACAGTGCCCCCTTGGCTAGCTGTAATTTTCCCACCCCCTCTATACCCTTCACCTTTACCTTGAAGTATTTCTTGATTCAAGCTACTCTCAACCTTTGAATAGATTGTGGTGACTAAGAATTTTCTATGCAATGCAATCTTTGTGTTGGATCAACTCTTGCAATATGTGGTTAGTTAACCTTTAGATGCACTGTGCAGAGAAATCACCATTCTTTTGGTTCACATCAAATTAATTTCATAGAGTCTTTAGACTAACAGTAATTCTGACTCCTTACGAATAATCTGCATAGATGTAGTTCTTTGCGGTCTGTTACCTACTGATGAAACAGTTGCCTGTAATGTGGGCTTTGCAAATTTATATCAGGGCACAAGCTTGACTTCTTAATGACCTATGGGTACCCAATTAATACCCCTCCCCAAAAATTGTTTGAGGCAAGCTAGTTTACCGTCTCAAGGGTTTACAACAAGAGACTGAGTATAAATTACTCCCATAACTTATGAGATCACAAGCCTGATCCCTCTTCTAAATGAGACTTGCTCCCATCTATATTAAGCAACACTCTTAATTCTATGGCAGGAGTTAAATTAAACTATTTAATTACAGAGTTGGTCTGGGAGAGGGCTGGACCCAGCTTCAAGTCCTAATACTAGTTATATTTTCTTGGGTAAAATGTCTAAAAGTTGGCATGACTGTCCTGTGAACGAGCAATCTCCTATCGTGATTCTTCCGAAAGAAGGAATAATCCATTTTAGTGCGAATATTGATTGCAGGATCCTCCTTTATTTGTACAGTTTGAATTCAAAATGTAGAAAAATTGGTCCAGTGCAAAGCATTTCCTTGGGAGAGAAACAGAGGCTGAAATGGTGTCGGCCCCAATTAGTGCATGCAAGGCTAGTTATGACTTTAGATAAATGAAAGGCTAGAAGTTTAGTTAGTGTACATGAACCTGCACTATCTTTTAATACAAGATGAGGCGGGAAAGGATAAAGCGTTTGTTACCAGTTGTCATTGTGTGCCTGAACTAAATAAAGATAACAGTTAACTGTTTGGGATCCCTGAAATAAGATAGTGTTGGCATCTTCGTACTTAATCTAACCAGCTTGCCTGCCCCTATCCACTTAATAAAATTGTCTTTTGATGGACTAAAAAGATAGGAAATGGAAGAAAAATCCAAAAGTCGGTTAGCTCCTGAGATGTGTGGAAAGTGTCTGAGGACTAGCTCTACATCAGTGTATCTGTTGGCCCAAATAGTTCACTGACTGATTCTTCCACAGCAAAAGAAAGTAAAGATAATATTGGGCTTTACAAGGTAAAGCGGGATTGACTCCATGAAAAAAAATTAGATCATCACTGAAACCAGGTATTTACACTGTCCTGCCTTTGCATAATATGAAAATTTAGTGTGGGCAGTAGCAGATAATGGTGTTGAAGTGTGTTTTTCCTTTGTCTAGTATTGGATCAAGAATGGCATTCAACCCTTCCTCTCCTAAGCAGTATAGCCTGCCTCCTATTTCCGTGGGCCGTCTTAATAACCCAGTAGGTTATCACGTGAGGAAAATCTAAACAGAGCTCAAATATCAATAATTCACTATGGCATCAGTAACCATAGTGTAGAGCAGTCACTCAAGCTTTTACAAAATGCTTAAGAATGTTTTGCAGTTTATTAGCGTAGGGTGTCTGCATTCGTAGTTCTGTGTATAGAAATGTGCTCAATATGCCTCAGTGGCAGCTTAAGTAGGTGGGTGTGGAAATCTAGTGTGGTTTATTAAGCATATACACCTTCCCTTCATAGATAATCATGAACCTTGCAGGTTTCAGCATTGAATGATCCTGGTGTAGTTGCTACAAATGCTTACTTGTTGCATTGAAGCTTCCCCTGTCTTCATGGATGCCATAGTAAAAGGGGAAATCTAGATGGGAGCTGTGCTAGAACAGCATGTTACCATTTCTCTTTGACTAGGCACAGCGGTGTCCCTGTAATTGAGGACCCTAGCCAAAATGTACCTACGAGGTGCTCCTTGCACTGGGGCTGGAGCTAGAGACCGAGATTCCTCTATCGTAACATAGGTGCATTTGAATGCACATGCATGGTTTGATTCATCAGTGACCATCTAAGATGATTTTCTCTTAATGAAAAGTCATGTTAGTGGCTGCTGGTGAGGCACGATGGGTACACTACACTCACTCTTTCGGTATTGCTGGAGACTACTCATGAGCTGTTGCATGCTTTATTTTTTTTAAACCCTTTTTTAAAATCAATTTGATTTTTGAATAAACGAATAAAACAGTACTGCACAGGTAAGCAATAACAATTTGGTACAGTGGTTGACTGTTTGTTCTGTTGTGCGCGAGCATACATTTCGACCCACTAATTTATTCATCATCGTATACAATCTGAATCCAAGAAACCCCATCATCCCAATTGGTTCAACCATTTGCCCCAACACTTTTGGTGCTTGGCTGGACAACGCCTAACTTAGAACAGAGGCTTTTCTTGCGCTCTTCAACAGTCTACACCTTTGCGCCATTGAGTTACACTGGGGAGGGGAAGGGGGGGGCAAGGGGGGGTGGACTGGGGCCATGCTGCGGCAATATCTTGTTAGGTGGCGGTCCCCAGTTTGTCTGCCCTGGACCAGTCTAGACCGTCCATAACTCTCAGGAGAAGGAGGCTCAAGGGGTTGTGTGGCACCTCCCAACCCAGGACACCTGTGAGCTCAGATTCTAGTGTTTCCCAATATGAGGTTAGGTGGGGACAAGTCCACACACTGATAAAAATCTGCCGGCTCAAGCCCACTGTGCATGCACAATGGAGAGGGTTGCAGGTCACCCCCTCCTCCTTTTAAACGCGATCAGGGGGTTAGGTAAGCGTTATGAAGATGTTGTAGCTGGATTAAGCAAAGCTTGGCTGAGGTGGTGATGGTTTTTGGAGCCATTAAGGCAATCACACCAGTCCTCGTCGGGACCCAGCCACACCTTCCATAGGTGTCTGAGCGAATCAAGCATTGTTGTGCCATTGTTGGTTAAGGAGCGGTATATCGTGACACCCCTCCCTTCCCTCAGTGCCCCATCATGATCTGTGCTTCCATTAGAGTAAATTCTGGAAGTGTAGTGCCAGTCGATAGGTGTGGGCTGCGGGCGTGACGTAAATGCAGATATCTGTAAAATTGTGAAGGCTGTAGGTCTTAGAATGAGCGTATGTGGTCCCACACCTCTCCCAATTGTGATATACCAATAAGGTCTCATCCTCTGAACCCCTCCAAAGCACCCATCTCCCTGAGCCAAACGCCTTACTAGAGTGGTGTTTGTTGGGCCAATTTGTTGTCCCACCAAGTGTGACGTAAGGCTAAGCGCCATGCCAGCAGGACTACTTGAGTCCCCGGCGGTAGGGCTCTGGGCACAGGACCACCATAAAACATTGCCTGAATTTGTGAGAGTCCTAATTCCCTTAATTAGTTCCTATATGCTGGATCCGACCAGCTGCTATTGAACCACTCATGCAGGATGAGCAGCCAGGTTGATAGATGGTGTAGATCGAGATGAGTGTTCTATGGTTTACAAAAAGGAGCAAAAAGGAAACTAGCCTCACTTAGGATGGTTAGGAAAGCCCTCACTCGCCAACCTGGTGGTGACATGCTTCATCATTGGGCCCCACTAAAGAGGCAGAGTGCCTCTATAGTGTGCTTAAACGCCAGGTCTACTGCGGAGCGGGTTTTTTTGTGAGTTCAGGCGTGCAGTGAGAATACATTAAATTAAATAGTGGTGAGGGATTAAAAAATGTCTTCAGTGTATCCCAAAAATATTTATTTCATGATCACTAGGACATAAGTAAAAACATTAGTGTAGGAAATTAGTCCACAATTAGTTGTGTGGTTATTTCCAAGAATATCTACTGTCAGTCAACATGTTTCTGCCTTGAAACGGTGTAATGTCACCAGGCATTCATCAGGACTATAGAAGTGTACTAAACCCTGGCGGTATGAGCGCGCTAAGGCCCACCCTAACCTAGGGACGTGAATAGTGAAAAAAGGAAGTGACAAAAAAGTGCAAGAAGGAAGAGGGATCTCCTCCTAGTTACTCCTGGCTTAGGAGGCTTACCAAATTTGGTTTCTGCACCTGCAAGAAGAAAAAGACATAGACATACACATAGGACAGGACAAACAGTAGTTGGTCCTATTCACATAGGTAAATACATGGTGCTCCATTCGATGTGGGTGGACAGTGGGCGGCGCCTTAACGGTATGTTTAACACCAACCTCTGTCCCTGGGCACATAAACACTAGTTGTAAAGGAGTGTCGTGGCTACTAGTGAACTAGTAAAGTGCGGTGGGTTAAAAAGGAAACGTGTGTTCCTCGTCAGGATCAATTGACCAAAGGTCTGAAATCCTGTGTTCAGAGTGATTGAAATAAAAAATGTCTCACTTGTTAGGTGTATTCAGAGTACACCATGGGTCTCGGGAGGGGGGTGGTAGCGTAATTGGCACACCCTTCATAGGGAAAAGAGACCTAACCGAATCAGAAATATGCAGAATGTTACTTATCATAGCGATATTGTAGCCAGGATCCAATTCACCCAAGGCTGGATATCTACTTACGCCCTCAACGCCAGGCACCCTCAGTATACCTGCTGCACCCTCGACCGGACCCCGAAGATACACAGCAAAGCCGGTGATGCTGTTTAAGAGTATTGAGCAAGTAACGCGACTCGTTTCCGGGGGGCGTGGCCGCGTGGTAACTAGGCGGGTCTCAGCGTGTAGTGCCAATCGGAGCCGGAGAGGGTTTCTGACGCATGTAGTCACATGGGGTCCGCATCAGAGAGGGGCCGGACCAGAATGACAGGCCTGCTGTTTGTACGGCGTTGCCGAGACAACGACGGTCACGTGGTCCGGATCGCTCAGAAGCTAGAGCGTTGTTCTACTGCCACAGGGGGTCAGCGCGAGATTCAAAACGCGTAAACTTTTGATTAGATTGGGCGTATAAGTTCACAGCAAAAAGGTACACTTTCCCATGGTGTACTCTGAATACACCTAACAAGTGAGACATATTTTATTTCAATCACTCTGAACACAGGATTTCAGACCTTTGGTCAATTGATCCTGACGAGGAACACACGTTTCCTTTTTAACCCACTGCACTTTACTAGTTCACTAGTAGCCACGACACTCCTTTACAATTAGTGTTTATGTGCCCAGGGACAGAGGTTGGTGTTAAACATACCGTTAAGGCGCCGCCCACTGTCCACCCACATCGAATGGAGCACCATGGATTTACCTATGTGAATAGGACCAACTACTAACTGTTTGTCCTGTCCTTTGTGTGTCTGTCTTTTTAGGTTTCGCCTGGCTGTAGCACTGCGCAGCAGTGCTTTGCGCAGGCGAAATTTAATGCTATCTGAGTATTGTGGACTTGAACCCGCCCCTTCTTCCATTGGCTAGCTCCATAAATGGAGGCTAGCCATTGGAAAACATCGTTGTCAATTACTCTTTCCCCTGTCACGACGCGATTCGTGGGCGTTTCTAGGTCTTTTTTAAGTCCCGCCCCTTTTTTCGTCATGGCATTTTGTGGGCGTTTTTTTTTTTAGTTGCCGGGATTGATTTTGCGTCTTAGAGGTAAGCAACAGACGTGCTCATTTTAAATTCCTCCTAGGACTATTTTTATACCAGTGCCCCTGCGCCAGCGCTGCTTCTGCCCGGGGAGGGGTTTGCATGTCCAGCTCGCCGCCGTCTACATTTTATGACCAGGGAATCCCCAATTGATTGGCTGCCCTCCGCTGCAGCCCTCGCCGAGCCCTGGTGCACATCAGCCGGTCTTTGCAGGGTCCTGACGTCATCCAGTGTGTGCTTAAGCCACGTTATTGTGTTACCGCGGGCACGGGCTGCTGCCCACTGCGGTATCTGGTTTCTGTCTCAGGCGGGGCAGCGCCCGGCTTTCCTCGCCTGTCTGATTTGGAACAGCAGGTCATGTTTTTTTTGTTTTTTTTCTCACCCCGGAGGAGACCTTCGCCTCGGTGGCAGGGGGGCAGCCGGCTGCGTGACGTCTTTTGAGAGCAGTGCCTGGCAGCTGGATGGCCAGGGCTGCCTCGACTGGCTCCACAACCCCTGCTGCGTAGCAGCCTCGTTTCTCCTCACTCGCCCTCCTCCGCATACCAGCATCTGGGGGACAGTCATGTTCGGAACTGAATCTTCCTGTAAGTAAACGCGCCCGGCTCCTTGAGCCGCCCCCTTTGGATCCGTTTGTTGTCATTCCTGCCCTCTCGCACTTTTGGGCGAAGTAAACCTGGGGGCCCTCTCACACCGCTGCAAGCGTGCCCTCCTCATCCCCACAGTAATCTGTGAGCTGCAGAAGTCACCCCGTGCTGTCAGCCCGCATTTGTGGCGTGGAGGCAGTGAAACCGTCCAGTCACTTGAATGCTTCAATGGAGGGGGATCACATCTGCCAGCAATCCGCCGTGGCCGGCTCAGTAATTAATGCTGCCCAGCTGATGAGTAGGTTGGAGGATTAGGCTGGAAGGGTTCAAGCGATAATCCCATGCCAGGGTGGGGGAGGTGTCGCATTACTTCAATATCCATTTCCCCCCTCATGAATTAGAAAGCATCCTGTCTGGGACGTGGCATAAAAAAAACACCAGCTCCTCTGGCTGGTATAAGATGTTTATGAAAAATGTCAAACACTGAGTTGATGCAGCGTGGTGGACAGTGAATTTCATTGAAACTCGTTCTCATAATGAGAGCCGGGCGGTGCAGTGTAAGCCCAACATAGAGTAATGTTTACTTATGTACTTCGCTATACCATTTACTTGTTATTGCAGAAAAGGTGCGTGTGGTGACGTTGCAGGCCAAAAAAATGAATTATTTCGACATACACATGTTAAACAAAATAAAAAAAATTGTAAGCACGGTCATTGGGGCTGTTGGCCACTCTAGTTAGACAGAAGTGTCCTGCTGGCGCTATGCAACGCTCTGTGAACTATTAGACATACTAGAAGAGTGATATAACGAAAAGTGATCTATTAATTTTTTTTAAGTGTGATTAATTTGTGAAGACTGTTCACTTTTGGTGTCATCCCACCGCTGGCTTTGCTTGCCTAGCTCGTGGAAGGGGGCCAACCCTTCTGTGGAGATTGCTTGAGCGATGGAGTTATGGGGCTAGAAGGTGGTAAACTGTTAAGGTGAATGTCCCCCCCCCCCCCCCCCCTTGCTAGTGGTACTGCCAGCATATGGTATGCCTGGGTTCAAAGAGTTAATTAGTGTTGTTGTTTTAGTTTTGCACGTTCACACCGACTCTGGCCCGGTATGCCACCAGACCTGCCGAATCGGAGTAATACATGTTTTTGCCTTATTGATCTCCAAACCTTTCTTCTGTCTGCTGACATAGCACCGAGGCGTGGCCTAGTGCGTGGAGGTGAATGCCCAGTGAAAGAGTGGTCTTGGAGGGAACATCTTACACCTTTCATGCAAATCTGAGAAGTACTGCTAGATCGATATACTCCCTCGTGGACAAAGGGGGCTTGTTTCCTAGTTAGGGAGCCGGGTCGATTGTATGCTGGGGCATTGTGTGAATGCTCATTCAGCGGTGATTTGCGTAATACTGCACGTCTGGCAGGTTGCTTTATTTGTCGTAGACTGCTGTTTTATAAAGTAAGTCGCCAGTATACAGTCCTATCTTGTTTGCTCTGACACCTGCTGGCTGCTTTCGTTCCCATGGTTACCAGATTACTAATTAAAAAAAAGCACCAGCGTGTTCAGGGTAGACCGGATCTGCCAGGGAATGGTTTAGTCAACGTGGTTTACCTTGCTTATTGAGGTCTTGCAAATTAGGAACAAAAGACGTGCTTTAAGGAAATTCAAGGGAGCGTTGCCCAGAAATCTAAACTGACTGAGGGATCCGCACATCTTGGCTGTAGTGTTTTCCTCGCCCTTCCTCAGTAGCAAGTAAGTGTCTAAGCTTATGTCGGCCTTTTGTTGTTGTCGTTGTTTCCCTTTGTGGGGTGATGCGGTTTAGAATTTGCGGCTGCCAACGGATCGGGTATTGGGTATCCTATTATGAAATTGTTTCCGTCTCTTCCACTGTGCTCCATACCTCGTGAGGCAGACTATTTTACATCAAAGAAACCAGGGTTGTGGCTTTTGGTTTCCATAATCGGCGGCGCCCTCTCCACAGAGTTCACGTTCAATTGTATCTGGGTTATGATTTGGGAGCAGTCTTTGTTTGCATTTATTCATGGAAAAACTCAGTTGCGACCTCAATAGAAAGGGGCTTGTCGTCAAGTGACCCCGTCTTCCTTGTGCCATTGGCTACAGGGTAAATCCGATAGTAATGTCTGAATAAATTCCGGGTAGCGTTAAAACATTGGGTTTCTCGGAAAAGACTTTGTATGGCATAGACCGCACATTCAGGGGGGTTTGAAAAACACAGCTAGGGGGAGTGTCCGTGACATTCACTGTTTACTGTTACCAGCTGTTGTTATTTTTAGGTCTCGACTGGCTTTTACGCCTGGATCAAGGCAGAGCAAGTGATTGTGGTTCATTAAGGTGTCATGTATTTGCACAAGTTCGTTTTATGTATTGTTTTGTAACTGTATTTATATAGTGCTTACTACCATTGACAAGGTGTTGTTGGGTGGATGGAGTCAGTGGGTGGATGAAATGTGTGTGTGGCTGTGTGTGTGTGTGTGTCTGTAGCTGTGTGTGTATGTGTGCGTGTGGCTCTGTGTGTGGCTCTGCGTGTGGCTCTGTAGGTATGTATGTTTGTGGGACTCTGTGTGGGTCTGTGTGTTTGTGTGTGGCATTTGCGAGAGATTAAGCTATTGGCATTGTAAATGACAGTGCCATTTATTTATCTGTTTTCAAAACCAACACATAAATAAAAATGTTGTCATTTACAATGCCAATAGCTCTAACTTTTTCAAAGGCGAGTCCGTTGCATTGTAAATGCTTGTTCTTCTTGCAGGTGCAGAAACCAAATTTGGTAAGCCTCCTAAACCAGGAGTAACTAAGAGTAGATCCCTCTTTCTTCCTTGCACTTTTTTGTTACTTCCTTTTTTTCACTATTCACGTCCCTAGGTTAGGGTGGGCCTTAGCGCGCTCATACCGCCAGGGTTTAGTACACTTCTATAGTCCTGATGAATGCCTGGTAAAATTACACCGTTTCAAGGCAGAAACATGTTGACTGACAGTAGATATTCTTGGAAATAACCACACAACTAATTGTGGACTAATTTCCTACACTAATGTTTTTACTTATGTCCTAGTGATCATTAAATAAATATTTTTTGGATATACTGAAGAAATTTTTTAATCCCTCACCACCATTTAATTTCATTTATTCTCACTGCACGCCTGAACTCACAAAAGAACCCGCTCCGCAGTAGACCTGGCGTCGAAGCACACTAAAGAGGCACTCTGCCTCTTTAGTGGGGCCCAATGATGCAGCATGTCACCACCAGGTTGGTGAGTGAGGGCTTTCCTAACTATCCTAAGTGAGGCTAGTTTCCTTTTTGCTCATTTTTGTGGTCTTTTTGTAAACCATAGAACACTCTTTTCTTGTTTAATAGACATAACCGGGGAATAAGAGTGTCCCTAAACTCTCCCTATCTCTCTCCTTGTTGTTATGTAGATCGAGATGAGTCATGCCCATGCCCCATCGAAAGGTGGGATCCGGCAGTGGGAGAGAGCTATTCGCGGCCTTACGTTCCTTCAAAGAAACTTAGTGTCTATGCTGTTTATTTATTTTATTTTGAAAGTTTTATATAGCGCGAACAAGATCTTTGCAGATATCAGAGCGCTTTACAAAGCAGGGAATAACAAATAGGAGAATGAATACGTGAGGGAGCATAATAGTACAGGTAAATCAATAATGCAAATAAATAGTCAGGTAAGTGAAACAATAATACAGGTAAAACACATATTCGTAGGGAACTAGCAGAATAATACAGGAGAAACACATAGTCGTCGGGATCGAGCTGGGTAATATAGATCGGTGCAGATACTTTACAGAACCAAGTTAAAAGCTCAAGTGTATTTGGCCATGAGAATAGCTTTTACTTCTTTCTTAAAAAGTGTGGTGGAGGAGATGAGCCTTGTTTCAGGAGGGAGTGAGTTCCAGATCCTGGGTGCCATTCCTGAGAAAGAGCGCTTATACGTTTTTTCCTTCCGGAATCTTCGAGGTTTTAGCAGCAGATTGTTTGTGCCTCTAGTGAATCTAGAGATTGACAGCTTCGGAGTGAGGTAACAGGGAGAGCTCGGGTGTACAGCCTTGTGTGTCATGCAGGCGATTTTCAGATGTATTCTGGCTTCAAAAGGCAGCCAGTTCAGGGATTTCAAGTCAGGGGAGATATGCAAGTGTTTTTTTGACCCAGTGATGAGTCTCGCTGCAGCGTTTAGAGAGGCTCTAAGGGTGCAGTAGTGGTTAACGGGAGACCGCAGAGGGCGATGCTACCGTATTCAATTCGCGGGATTACTAGTGCTTGTACTGCAGTTTGGAAGTCTTTGGCTGATAGGAAGGGTTTAAGTTTCCTCAGGGTATTGATTTGGAAGTTCGCACCCTTAGTAGCCTTGCTGATATGATGCTGCATGTTGAGATTGGAGTCGAGAGTTATGCCTAGAGATTTTGCTGAGTCCACGATGGTGGGTAGGACATTGAGTGCAGTTAGCTGTTTAAGCCACGTTTGAGTGGTAGAGATCTTCGCGGGAGGTGAGATCAAAAGGAACTCTGTTTTCAGGGCATTGAGTTTGAGATGATTATTGGCAAGCCAAGATTGGGTGATTCTGATCGTTGAGTTCAGGAGTAAAATGTCATTGGGAGATTGTAGTTTGAGATATAATTGGGTGTCATTTGCGTACATGTGAAAAAGTACATTGGATGCTTGTAGCAAGGTGGTGAGGGGTTCCATAACTAGGTTGAACAAAGTTGGTGATAGGGAGGATCCTTGGGGGACACCTAACGAAACAGGTATTGGCGAGGACATCAGGTTGTTACTCTTGAATTTCTGCGACCTGTTGTGTAAGAAGGAGGTGAACCACTTGAGAACAGTCCCAGATAGACCCATTCTTGTGTTCAAAAGTTCGAGTAAGTTCTCATGTTTAACAGTGTCGAATGCTGATGAGAGATCAAGAAGGATGAGGAGGCAGGTATCATTTTGATCTAGCATTTGTAGGGCGTCATCAATTATGTGGGTCATAGCAGTTTCAGTACTGTGTCCTGCTCGGAAGCCTGATTGATGAGCGTTGAGGAGATCAAACTGGTCAATGTGTTTAGTCAGCTGTAGTTGTGCGCATTTTTCCAATAGTTTGGCGAGAGTGGGAATATTGGTAATGGGACGGTAGTTGTTTAGGTCGGATGGGTCGGCAGTAGGTTTCTTTAGTAAAGGTGTGACTTGTCCAACTTTGAGGGAGTCAGGGATGGATCCTTGTTGGAGCGAGCTGTTGATAATTTTAGTCCACAGTGGAAGGAGCCATGGGGTGAAGTCTTTGACAGCGTTGGCAGGGAGGGGATCCGTGAGGTGATTGGACGGTTTCAAGGTGTTGAGCAGTTTGCCTATTTCTTCTTCGGAGTAGGTGTCAAAGGATGACCATGTAGCATTGTTTTTTAGTTCGGTGGGTGTTATGCAGTTGGATGGGGTGTAGAGGCTTGCGTCAATGCTGAGATCACTCTTTATGTTGTCAGTTTTTTTGGATAAAGAAAGCGGCGAAGTCTTCACAGGAGGGTGCTTTGTCCAAAGAACTGATAGGTTGGGGTTGTTCCTTAGCTTGTGTTCTGATTAGTTGTGTTCTGATTAGTGATTTAGTTCCCTAAACTAGCTTCGCAGGAGGTGGAATGGGGTAGTCTAGATAATATACAAGAAACAGGGAGGAACATCATTTTGAAAAGGGCCACTCTCCCCAGCGGGTTAAGAGTTAAGGTTTGCCAGCCTCTGAGATCCTCCTTAGCTTTCTTGAACAGTGGGGTGATATTGAGCAACAATTCCAAGTCGGGGAGTAATGCGACTCATCCCTAGATATTTGAATCACTGCCGCCTGATGAGGATGGTTGACTGCCAGTCAAAACATTCCCTTGAGAGGTGAAGGGGCACCAAGGTCCACTTGGCCGGGTTCAGATGCAGGCCCAAGGCCCGTTCAAAGGTGTGGAGAATTTGGAGGCATCTGGGCCCAGAATGGACCGGGTCAGCGAGGAAGAGCAGCACATTGGCTGCGTAAAGGGCGATTTTGTCTTCGTGGAAACCTTCCATTTCCAACCCTGTATCTGGCTGTCAGCCCGAATGACTCATGCCAAAGGTTCCATTACCAGGGTGAAGAGGAGGGGAGAGAGGGGACTTCCCTGCCTTGTTCCCCTTCTAATCGGTAATGTCTCTGAGAGAGCTCTGTTTAGGAGTACTCTCGTTCTAGGTTTGGAATATAGGACCCGGATGAAGCGTCAGAAGTGCTGCCCAGACCCACTGCAGCCAACACACCGTCCAAGTATTGCCAATCAACCGTGCCAAAGGCTTTCTCGAAATCAACGAGGAGCTGTAGGTAGTGGGTGAGTGACTGGCGATTCGCATGGGCCAGATGGAGTCGTCGCAGACAATGTCTTGTACTACGTGCCGGCATGAAGCTGCATTGGTCCGGATGGATCAGTTTACTGAGGGATGGTCGTAGGTGTTGGGCCAGGATCATGGTGTATATCTTGACCTCTGTGTTAATGAGAGAGATTGGACGGTAGTCCGCACAGACGGGCAAGGGTAGTTGAGTCTTGGGAATAATGACTATGGTTGCTGCATCTGTTTAGGGAGGGAATGCCCCGGTCTCTTTGACATCTTTAAATAGGGCGAATAGGTGGGAGACTAATGTCTCTATATAAGTAGGCTGGTATTCTTGCGGGAAACTGTTGGTCTGGTGTTTTACCTGCTGCTATCAGGGAGATGGCATCACCGATTTCCTCTTGGGTGATGGGGAGATCTAAGCCAGCTGCTTCACACTCAGGTGGGGAAGGTGAAAACTTTCCAGGTTGGTCCTATCTGGAAGCAAGGCGTCAAGCCTTTGGGCTAAATAAAGCCGAGAATAGTAACCTTCAAAAGCCTAGGCTATTGCGGTGGGTGACTCCGGATGAAACCCGGACTTCGGGGACTGTCCAGTTTGCTAAAGGATACAATGCCAGCCTGTGCAATATTTTCCAGTTTTTGTCCCCCCAACCATACACTCGGGCCATGGAGGATCTCCATAGCTGCTTAGCTGATTCTAACGAGATTTATTCAATCTCTTCCCTCCATATCGCGAACTGCCTCTCATGCGATTAGTCTGTTGCCTCGGCCGAGCTCCTCTCCAGGCGAATTGCCTGTGCTTCAAAGAGGGTAAGTCAACTGTCTGGCTAGTCGTTTCACCTTGAGTTGGCACCTGGCAAAGTCGCGAATAGTGGCTTTATCCGCTTCCCAGAGGGTACCTGGAGAGGGGACTGAGTCCTGATTAGTAAGGAACTATTGTCTGAGTTCCTCCCCAATCTTTTTGATATACTTGTCCTGGAGGAACCAGGTGTTCAGCCTCCAGATGAGGCGGAGTGAGTCAAAGGGGTCGCCTAGATAAAGGAGAAGGGGTGAATGGTCTGAGACCCCCTGGGGAAGGATGCTGATGTCAGACACTCTACAGCATTTGGGGTCTGGCATGAAGATCGTTTCGATGCTTGTGTATGGTGTGCTGCCAAAGTGTGCATGTTGTGGGTGCCTCGGGGGTTCCAAGCTCTCCAGACATCACATAGGCCCAGGGTGGTTGCCCAGTCTACCAGTCGCTTTGCATGTGAGGTCTTACCAGAGGAAGGTATGCCTGTGGTGTGGAGGTTTGGTTGCATGACCACATTGAAGTCCCCTCCCCCTATCACTGTCCCACCCAGGGGCAGGGTGGAGACCACGTCACTAACCTGTCTCCGGGTTGATGTGAGCGTGGCAGGCTGAACGTATATGGACATTAGATTAAGGCTATTCCCCTCTACCTTCCCGGACATGGCCACAAAGTGTCCCTGGGGGATCCCTGGTGACTTGACTTGAGTGAGTACAAAGGGGAGATGGCGCCTCAGGAGGATAGCCACCACGCGTGAGCCTAGTTTAAAACCGAAGTGCCTTACTCTATCAAACCCATAGCTCATGAGGAAGGGACAGTGGTTACCCTGGAGATGAGTAGAGTAAGAGTACGTCAGGAGTGTGTCTTTGGGCATATCTCAGGACTGCTGTACCATGACTTAAGTATGGGGCCAAGGAGATATGTGGCTCCACTCCTGTAAGGGGCCGGGCTGGACTGCGAGCAGCTGTGCTCTGGGTTTGTCTACTAGTCTGGGGGTTTGTCATGCATTCACGCTGATGAAAGGATGGAGTGCTGTGAACAATTAACAGTGATGAACAAAAATTTGGAACAACGGTCCCAAACCACGTCCCACCCTATACTTCTGGAACAGAAGCATCTGTCGCCCTATTAAATTCATAGTTAATATGCTAAAATACAATGCTTTGCATAGAAGTTACGTGGAGGACCCCTCTCTTGATCAGGATATGTCCGTTGCATCGGCAGACTCATCTGAGTACTTAAGTGCGTTGGGACACCTATCCCAAGTTCCCAATGGAGCTCTAGTTATTCTCCCGTGATCCCTAGGCTGGGCCATTTTTCTTTAGATCGCGGGGCTTCGGGAAAGGTCTGTGTCGGTGGATTCGGTGCCCAGAGTCCCAGGGGTGCGGGCTTCCCTCAGCTGTTGTGCTTTTTAGAAGGCCGTTCCGTTGTTGGGCATGAGAGCCAGTCGGATCAGTTTGATTTCTGGGATCTAGGATGGCTGAGGTGGGTGATCTTGATATGTCTGTGTGATTGCCACAACTGTGTGCCTCTTCTACGCGCTCTAGGGGATGTCGGTGGGACTGCTTCAGTCCGAGGGTGGAGACGTAATTCGGTACCAGAGAGGATGTTCTTTGGTCAGCCAGGTCCAGGCTGACTCCCGGGATTTGAAAAAATGCGCTTTATCTTGGAATACGACCCTGAGGCGCACTGGGAAGAGCAGCCTGTATTTTATATTTAGGGCACGCAGCTTTTGTTTGACCTCCGTCTAGGAACGCCGTTGAGCCTGGACCTCCCTTGTGTAATCTGGAAAAATCATTATGGTATGGTTTTGGTAAGTCGAGGTGTTTTGGGCTCAGGCTTCCTGCAAAATTGAATTTCTGTCCTTAAAGTTAAGGATCCTGGCAATGATGGACTGGTGTGAACACCAGTCTGTGGTTTGGGTTCCAGGGATCGATGAGCCTGCTCCACTGCAAACCATGCTGACAATGTTTCTTTAAGCATCCATCATTCAATCAATTTTTCTATGCGGGTCGCCACCTGACCTTGTTCCGAACCTCCAGGAAATCCCACCAGGTGGAGATTGTTGCACTTTGGTTTTTGGTGTCTTCGACCCTTCTATGCAACTGTTTTGTATGAATCCGTAGGTGGGTTACCTGCTCTTTCAACTGACTAACTTAGTCTTCGACCCTGGAAATACAAGATTCTGCCTCGGAGATGCGGGCTGTGGTGTGGCAGTGATCCTGTCGGATAAGAGCCATGTCTACCCAGACCTCACAGATTTTGTTCTCCACTGAGTCCTGTGACGAGCTGTTGGCTTGTAGAATTGTGGCGGTGTCCCCCAGGATGTGCAGGTTTTTCCCCAGCTTTTCTACGGCCCCTTCTGTGGGTCCTGGCTCATTCATAATGAGCTGGTCCATCTTGGTTTGCGTTGCGACTAGCTTCGGACCCCCATATTGATTAAAGAGGGCAACTCAGGCTCCGGTTTTCTTGGTCAGTCACTGACTGGGGGCCGGAGGCCGACCTCTGCCTTATTGTTTTAGGGGGCGGGGGTGCTCTTCCCTGGAGCACTTTGGTTGGCAAGGCAACTTATGTCTTGTCCAAGCAGGAATGTCAGGCCTGCGCATGTGGTTACTCCCTGGATGGTCAAGGTGAATAGAAGCCTGTGCCAACGATGTTTTTAGCCTCGGCTCTGACGGAAGTCAGTAGATTAATATGGTGCAAGGAGACTTTTCACCTCTGGCATTTCATTTTGAGAGGGACTTTGTAATCAGTCACCGCGACCCTGGGGACTATGTTGCACCTGTATTAGGCGCTCTTCAAGCTTGATATGCACTGGGATGATTTTTAGGCTTGCTTTCCACTGGGGCCCGTATATGGGTCTTCTGCAGGGCTTACAGTGAGGGCCCAGAATCAGATGTCTGTGGCCCTTGAGCTTTCCCCCTTTGGCAGAGTTTTGAAGTCGGGGGACACTGAGCGGGCTAGAGTTTATCAACTCCTGCCCTCCAGACCCCACCCTTTCTGCAATCAGTCCCCACCCGGGGGCCCAGCTCACCTACTTGATAGATTGCTGTATGGTATCCTGGGCTGGGTCAGATTCTTGTAATGGTATCTGGCTCTGCAGCGTCCTGATGGGGGGGGGGAGATGTTAGTGCTTGAGCCTTGTAGTTACAGGGGTGTCCATGGGCCACATTGAGAAGCTATAGGCAGGGGAGGGGGATCGAGCCGGTTTACCTATTGCACAACTGAAGGAAGGCCGCGGTGGGGGCTCTATATCCAGGGCCTGACCACACTGTGGTTAGACTCCTGGGGGTGGGGGTGGGTGGCGGGGTAATTGTGTCTCGTTCTCCTGCGTCGGGCCTCTCCGGGTGGCTACCTCAGTCTATAACCCAGGCCTTCCCCAATACCATCCAGATCGCTTCCAACGGCCCACAGGGGAACCAGGTTTCCCAGCTCACCGTTCTGCTGGGAGGGTTCACCTCAATGCAGCCTCTGTCACAGTGTGTGAGGGCCGGGGAAGCTGGCTGCTGCTCGGATGGTGTGGTGTATCCCGGGGTCTGCATCCTCAAGGCCAGGGGGCCTCACCTCCGGTCCGGACCTACGACGACAGCCGCTCTGCAATCCGAGCCACCTCGGGAGCCTGAGACAGGATATAGGGCTTTTATGTACTTCTTCCCCGGAGGTAGCCAATAAGAATTTCATTTGGGACTCCTCTAATTGCCAGATGCAGAGTCTGATCCGCCATCTTGTTGGAGGCTGCCCCGCAGACCTGACCGTTAGATTTCAACAAGTAAGTTTCATTTGCGCATCACCCGGTGAAGAGTTGCGATTTTTTTTCATCCTATTAAAATATTTTTTCATCACCCAGATTTGCAAAAAAGTGGCTTTTTTAGAACACTGGTCTATATTTTGAAATGTTTGTTCTGTTCACCGTAACTATTTAATTGTTGCGTGTTAGAAACCTGACGCCCTACAGCCTTTAATTTCACAATCTTTGTACAGCACATCAGACAGTTCACTTTGAAAACTTCTGGAACTCAGCAGTCAGAGAAAGTTAAGTAATTTAAGATGATGAAAACTGACTTCTGACCACTGTCTCTATACATAGAGTTAATGTGATATGATAAAAACAAGAATTGAAGGCATCTTTATTGTTCCTTCACCTTTTGGGTGAACACACCTGTTCTTTGTCCGCTTGTTAGAACTGGCAATTAAGCTTTAAATATAGCTCTCCCTGATCAAATCTGACTGAGATAAGGCAAATAGATTTCTCAAGGCCTGATCCAAGTATTGATTGCTTTCATGATTAGTATTCTTCCATGCTGCTTGTGCTACTTTTCTTTTTTCTTTTTTACCTTTTGCTTTCAAGACTACTTTAATCCATCAGGACTTGAAGCTCTCGCTTCCTTGTTTGTTACGAGCTGAACGCAAACGACTTGTAATAAAACTTTGTGGCATGTGCCAATTTCCAAAACCTTCATTCTGATTGATAGATCTGCCTGTGGATTCCACACCTTTTAAATTACCCCCCATGTGCAGCATTCCACGGAAACTTTTCTTCTCAGCTCTCCCACGTAGATGTCACAATGGAACGGCTCAGCACTTGACTCTGTGGGACTTTATCGGAGCCATAAGACGACCTCATTGGTGTCCTGACGTCCATTCCCTTTTTCCCGCTCCATTGGCGCGTTACCTTTTAGGTCTCGCGACCTGTGTTGCACTGCGCAGCAGAGCTAGCGCGGCGAGAGTCCTTTTGTCCGGTGTTCAGAAATGGACCCTGGAATCGCACACGCTCGTGAGCGTTTTCGGTTTTGGGGTCTGTAATTGGGCTTTAAGAGCGTGTTTGGTTTCAACAGAGCACGCAATAGGCCAAAGGCGGGCGCATTGCTCCGCCCACGGCCTATTGGGGTCTGTTACGCGCGCCAAAGCCCATGTTTTCAATTATCGTGCCCAGACACGGGAGCGATAATTGAAAACCTATGCCTCGCAGTGGTGCGCGCACCACTCACTTTTTTTTTCTTCTTCCTCAGTACCGCTTCTTATTTTTTTTTTTAGGAAAGACCCCACCCCCATTATGCGTAGCATCACCGTTCCCATACTTTTAACGCACTTTCCACCGTTGACTGAGTCATGTATGATGCAGATTTTAGGAACTCATCTATTCCCGATTTCCTTCAAACCGTCTCATCTTTTGATATTAGTTAAATATCGAAAGTCCTCATGTAGGCTCAATCAACAAAAATATTAGTTTAAGAAGAACGTACGACTGTGCATGTTCCCAGTTCGAAGCAGGGGACACTGGGCTGTACGCCCCACACAAGATCTTCAGCAAAATGAGTGAGTGGGCGATCCCAGCTCACTGCTGAAAGCGCGTGAATCTGCAGAGTGAGCACCTCCCGCGTGGCATCTCCTGTGAGTCACTGCCTGGCGCGAGGACTTCATGCTAGTGCTGATGCCGACGGTGGCCTTCGCAGTCACCGCGTCACATGAGGATCAGAAATACACGTCCGCTTTCCGGATTTGAACAGAGGGCTCAAACCAACTTCCACAGTCAAATGATGGTCAGAAATAAAAGTCTGCTTCTGTTTATGAAAACCTGCCCTTCCTGTGAGCATCACTCGCAGTAGCAGACATTTTGAGTGGAAATCTTGAGCCGGGGTGAAATGATCACCTAAGTGAACCAGGGCCAGTAGGGGTGGTAGGACTTTTAAAGTGATGGCATATGGGGTTGCTATAAAAACAGGTGTTGGGTGAAATGTACCAACAGCGAACTGCAGTGAGCGCGAATGCCTGAGCTTAGTGTGGGTCTGGGATGGAGATTTGGGGGTCATTTGGTGTATTGTAAAGGCTTCTTATGCCTCTACTTAGGCTAACACGCCTATGTAGACTAAAAAGCCTTAAGCTCTGCGGGCTGCTTATGAAATTTGGAAGTCCTTTCATGATGCACTAAGCGAGTATAATTTTTGTTACCGGGATGTCTGCGGTTTGCCCTCCACAAGATCAGTCTGAATCAGGGTTCTTCAGCCTTCTCTGTTATGAGAGCTACTTATGATCAATAAAAATCGTCCTCCGCTACTAAGCTAATTTGTACTGTAATAGTGATTACATCAAAAAACGTGCAGTGTTGAGGGGTGATCATGCAAGGTTGATTTGTGCTGCATTGTATGCCGCTACAACCAAGGAACCGGCATTCAAGCGTTTACTCGCTGACAACATATCTACTAGCTTAAACCATGCCAGCTGGATTTTAATCTTCTCCCTTCCAACTAACATACTGTTTACATCTCTAGCGGTCAGAAGCGCTCAGTCCATGGAGTATTAGAGCTATACTGGTGCTTCATCTTCCTCAATTTCTACCTCACCTTCCTCTCCCATCAACTTCAAGGGCGCGCAGTATGGTGCAGCCGGTGCAATGCTCCGGGGCACAGAGGATTGGGGAGGCCCGGCTCGCTCTGCAGCAGTTATTTTTAAAAGCTGCCTGCTACTATTTTCTTTATTGATGTGAGTGTCTGTCTGCAGACTTCCTGTTGAGAGGCGAGGATGCACAGAGAGCAAAGCACAGGCCCCGGAGCCAGCTTCAGAGCCTCTGTATCCACGGGGACAGACATTCAACCAATTACAAAGCAGGTGAACTGTAGAGCGCGTGGGCCATTAGTGCCGAGTGAGCTGTGTCTGCATGCGCACGGTGACAGCTGCGCAGTGCAGATCTTTATGCAGTACTTAATTTGAGCCGGTGGTGGCCACTGGCAGTGATTTGTGGGGTCGGTGGGCATCCGCAACTTATTTTTTCTCATAAGACATGCTGAAAGAGGGGAACACACAAACCGGAGAGAAGGAAAAGAAGACAGAAACTCTATCAACAAGAGAAAAAGCAGGTGCCTGTATAGAGAATGGAATCAGTGAGTGTCCGGAAGTGGATTAAAGTGAGCACGTGGTGCATACAGGAATACAATACGCAGACGTGGTATTCTGCACAAGGACGTTAAATAGCACCGGCCGTTGTATTTTGGGCACCGGTACTCATTATATTACAAATTATGCACTGCCCTTATGTATTGCTGCGCTCCTTTCCCCGCCTGTTGCTTCGCCTCCAGCTTGACCAGGATGTCGAGGGGAACAAATGTTTTGGTACTGTTGCAGTGAAGTGGTATTATGGGTCGACTGCATCCCAATTATATCTGTCTTTAACCACCATACCGAAGGGGGGGAGGGGGGCATTTCACTTGCTTGCATGGGGGCCCAGGGCACCCTTGCTATGCCACTGATCAACTTGACTTTGTTCACCTCTGTGGAGGCAACACTCTTCTCATCTGTGTCGTTCCCACCCTCCACGAGGCCTACCTGATGCTGAATGTAGCTCTCACACAGCAGCAATATCCACCGTGCACCAAGGCGCTTCTGCCGCAGGAGAAAAAACTCTTAACTCTACGAGACCTATTGATCACGTGGTACGACATGGTTGCGAATTATATCTTTAGGGTAATTCCTCTGATGGAGGCTAGTGTAGCAAGTACCATCCATCCCCTGTGGGGACAGTGATGGGATTGGGGTGACTCCTGCCCCCACATATCTGTAGGGGGAAGTTGACACTGCAATCTTCAGAACACATTGGACTTCATGAAATAATATAAATCTATTTTCTCTAGGACAGTGGTGTCCAAACGATGTCCAAGACGGCTAAGATTAAAGCCAGATTTTCAGCATACCCTACCCACGAGATACATTTCCACAAAAACGATCTAAATATTACTAGTTTACAAAGTTAAGTGGCTCTCCTGGGAATCTGACACGGATACTAGCTTCCCTGGGCCCTCCAGGGTCCTACTAAACTAGGAGTTAGGATGTTGCAATATCCAAGTTCTTCTGATGCCTTCCTCCTCACAAAGTAGAGCTAGACATACGTGACAGTACAGTATCGTCCCTTACTGCAAAACAAGAAACAAGCATTTGCACTGCAATAGGTCTAGTTTCAATTTATGCGGTCCCGGAGCGAGCGGCTCTGCCTTTTTTTGGCTGTGCAGTACAAGACCACATATTACTACACTCTATATTTTTAGTAACTCACTATATATTCACATCGGACATGCGCAGTTTACTTTACAGATCCTAAAAATAAATCAGCAGGTATTATACATTCCTTTTCACTTCAGTTACGGTGGCACCTTTATTACGCTTCTGAGTGACGCTGTTCCATAAGCAGACGCTTTAAAAGCACCGTGAGGGTACATTTCTAGGGACTACAGTGAACACAAACTCACGTCTGTGTAGCGCCTTCCTGTCACTATCTGGCCTCGAAGCGCTGTGCTGCTTTGACCTGAAGCCTGATCTGGTTCTTACGCGGGATAGTGTGTATTATAGTCATAGCTCGTAAAAAATGATGGGAACATAAGAAGGTTCCCCTTAAAACACACCTTTGCGTTACTGATATCACACAGATGTGAAGAAACGTGAAAGTGAGTTTTTCCTACACGTCACACATTTCGCGCCCTTCACACAGCCACCCAGTAAGGAGACCTATTCCCACACTGAATAGTAGGAAGCGCTGGAAACCCTTGCCCACATTTGCAGCTAGTTTGTAACACATCTGTGCTGCTAGAACCCATTGTATCTGCTGTCCCTTCCAAGAACAGAACTAGCACTTGCTGTTCAGCAGTGATTTAATCCCTGGAGGATGAAATGCAGAAAGAGCCCCCTTGTGATGTGCATGTCATAGACAAACGCAGTCCTGGTGCTCGTCAGCTTGTGTCTCAGGACAGGAACTAAAACAAGTAAGGATGAGGGTCGGTGCGGCTGAAACTGCGAAGCGGGAGGGGGTTGTGGGACGGGCAAGTCACACCATGAAATCCACACGGGAGGGTAAAGCCTACTGACTATACCATACAGTACAACAATACCATACAACCAGATCCCAAATATGCACCCCGACCCATCCTTATTTAATGCTTCCATCACCACCCAATTACAACTAGCATTTTTAATTTAAGAAGTTCTCCTCCCCTAAAGCGACCTACACTTGTGCACAGACCGGGAAATGTGCAGACGGGGGTGCAGGCACTCAGCACAGATACTGGGAACATTCTAGAACGAGTTTAAGCTATTGGCATTGTAAATAACTCCCTTTTATTTATTTGTTTTAAAAACCAAAACACAAATAAAAGGCATTGTCTTTCGCAATGCCAATAGCTCAAACTCAGGTAAATGCGAGACCTATTGCATTGCAAATGCTTGTTTTTTTTTTACCAGGGCTCTCCATTCCTGAGTTTTTTTTGGTTGCAAGTCTTTGGATCTTTCTAGCAACGACTTTGGCTACTCGGAGGAAATTCAGATTCAAGCCATGCAGGGAATGTGGGGGTCAGATGTCTATTACTAATAACATGAAGATTGTTAGTGGGTTCCCACATCAGACCACGATGTCTGGTTTGTTTGCCATGCACGTGCATGAACCCCAAGGCATTGAAGGTAAGGAAGGCCAAAGTCACCAACTCTGCATACCTCAAAGTCGTCTAGAAAGCAGAAGATGATGCGCCGTGGGTCTTTGGTCGTTCGTTTGAAAGAGATACCGAAGTCTCTCCCCAACTCCCTGGAGTCCTCAGAAGGACTAAGTAAGTCTCTCCGACTCCTTCTCCTGAGGTGACTCCGGTTCGAGAGTGGTGACTCCACCAGCCAAGAGAAGCATCACCTCCACTGTTGCTGACCACTCCCCTTTTGGCTCCTGGGTCTCCGGCGCCACAGCTGGAGCTGAATGTTCTGCCTCCTCAAGCGGTCTCGGAGACTGCAGTACCAGTTCCATGGCATCCTGCCTTCCCGACTCGGGGTACGGATCCATCTCTTTTTCTGAATGAGCTGTTAGGCTTGTTCGCCAGAGCGCTAACCTTACTGGTGTGCCGGTTGGCCCCATTGGTCCGCTGGTATACTCTGGGAGGTTTGCCACCTCATTTTCCTGAGGCACCGCTCATGCATTTTATGCTGATGGCTCCAGGGAGTTGGCCTCTCCCGACGTCGAGATTTTCGACACCGGTACAATCTCTGAAGGGACAGGTGCCCCTGTGTGAATGTTCCCCAGCGCAATCTGGTTCCGAACCGGCGCTGACCCGACTGACGTCTACTACTGTCCTGGTAGAGCTCCCTTCACTGATCCCAAAGTCACCAGCGCTGCGTCTGGCGCCTCCGATGCCCGTTCCAAGGATGAGGTCTAGAGTAGAAGTAAATAGGTTAATGGAAGTGGAGGAGTACCAGGAACAACATGAGGTTGAGGATGGGAGATTGTGGAATCTAATCGGGATTTTGAAGGTCTGCAGGAAGCTAGTGGCCTGGATACATTCTCTTGAATGGTAACTCTAATCTCCAATAGGTCACCCAACGCATAAGGTGACTTCTTATCTTTCTGTGATCAGAAAGGCAGCGGAACTGCTGGAGTTGCCTCTGCCCACATCCAAACTGAAGTCTAATATTTTGACGGAGGCGCTCCATTCCCTTCTGTCGCGGAGCCTGTGCTCTTTTAACAAGGCTTTGATTGAGCCCATCCTTGATGTGTGGCAGAAGCTGATGACTGCTCCTGCGGTGTCCAGGTCTGTAGCGAGGAGGCACCGGTAGGGTCTGGGGGATCCTGCTTTCCTGTCCACTCCTTCATCACCGGAAGGTTTGGTCGTTCTGGCTCCGTGTTCCTCGAAGCAGTCTGCAGGGTTGTTCCCATCTACACCGGTAGGTAAGTGTCCAAACGCATGGAGTAATCTGCAAAAGTGTTTTTTCAGGTAGTATGGCTCTCCAGTCAACTAATGCTACTAGCCCTTTGGGTCACCATATCAATGAACTAATTAAATATGCAAGGGAAGTGCTCCCGAAACTACCGTAGGATATTCAGGTTAATTTTTCAGAGGTTCTTTCGGATGCTCAAGCTGTGGTGGCCCATCAGGTCCTACAATCTGGTCTAGACACTGCTGAATCGGTTGCCAAGGGTATGGGTTCATCTATGGCGACCAGTAGGCACGTTTGGTTACAGGGTGTGAGGTTCTCCCCTGATGTCCAAGCTACCCTGTTGGACTTGCCTTTCAACAGATCTCTTCTATTTGGGGCCAAAGCAGACTCTGCTGCAGCACTTTAGCGATGGAGCAACAGCAAGATCTTTGGGTCCCCAGTCTCAATCCAGAGGGTTTGGATATTGCAAGTTTCGTGGTTTTGGTAGGACCGAAGTCGGCAAACCCTTTGTATCAGTCATACAGGGGAAAGTGCAGAGGTTGTTTGCGGGCTGCAGCACTGCAACAAGTCTTCTCTTCCTCCTCTGCCCCTCCAACTGGTACAGCAGGGAAGTCGCTCAAGCTCCTCCATCCTAGAGCATCCTTGTCACATGGGATGACAAGTGTTCCATACTCTTCAACATGCAGGGACACAGTGAGATGCTACGAGCGCAAGCGGACGTGTACCCTTGATAAATGTGACTACAGAATCTGTCCTCCTCTGGCAACCCAGTGATATCTGTTGAAAAAACAAGTAATTTACAGCCATACAAAGATAAGGTCCTATAAATATGGTCTATATGGTTTTTTACTATTTAAGTGCACAGAAAATTAGCAATTTCAAAAAGCAGGGTAAAAACAAGGTCCTGATTAAAGCCTACTGACCCTTCATGGACTACATAAAGGCTGAAACATGTAGACCAATCGGATGCCTGGGAACTTTAATTCCTATAAGTATCACACTGATCTAGTTTAACCTAGCCCTAGATCCCAGAATAATACATTTGTTCCAAAGGATTTGAAGGCTATTTTAGCACACTCGACCCTGTCTTTACTCACTGCTACCACTCAAAGAGCTCCACTTACAAACGTGTCGAGCCCACCCATTCACGTTCAGTGTGCGGGTCCAATGATGAAGCATGCCACAGGCAGGACATTTTTTCACCAAAGAATTTATGCCGCATTCCAGGAGTTAATGTTTCACTTTGAGGTCTTGATCACCGTAATAAAGACCTCCGAGTCGAAAGGGGAAAGTGTTTCATGCAGGCAGTAAACTGAAATTTAGAGATGGGCAACAAAATGACCCCATGTATTAGCTAGAATGCAGGATTAATTTCGGCTACAGTAAACTGTGGTAGTTCGAGTTTTTGTATATGCAGCAGAGGGTGTGTTGCGTCCTTCCTGGCCATCATTTGTTCACTTGTTAAGTTGAAAGGTAAGAACACCAAACTTGCTTTCAGGTAAGTGTTTATAGTGTCCACCCAAATTGCATCACTTATCGAAGTTAATGTTGAACGTGCTATACTGTAGACACTTCATTTTGTACTATATCAATAACAGAAGATCCAATATTGTCTGAAGTACAGTATTGCAATTGGTGGTCTGAGGGGAGCATGGATCAGGTCTATATAGTTAAACCCTAAAGTAGTAGTCATGAAATGCGAATTACAAACATTTGGGTCTCCCAGCCACAAAGCCCACCCAGTTGCATTCATTCGAGAGTAATTAAACATACAGTTTATCATGCAATTCAGTTTATCTTCAGCATAAATTGTTTAAGCCTGCCAGATATTATAAAGGACTAGTGAAGGCATAGTGGGAGTATTCAATTCTTTAATTTTATCCAATCCCATACAAGTAGTTTGTTGGACTGTGTCATTGAGAGAGATAATTTGGGTCAGTATTAGACCTGCACAGGACCAGGACTGCGTGCCTTGTACTTGCCATAGCGAAGTGCCCCAAACTGATTTTAAATCAATGTAATCTCTCCAATAATTGTATCTCTCTACGCCACGTTTTCAATAAAAGAAGTGGAATAGATTAACTTGGTTTGGGTAAGCATTTATCTTTTAGAGGGAATGGAAACCAATTCAAAATAACATGGTGCCGGGTCTGTAAGGTTATCACTGGTAAATTAAGTGCGTTTCTGCTTTTGTGTCTTGGAACTATCCTGAGATGGAGTAGGGCAAACTTCGAATGAGTATAATTAACAAAGGGACGCTGTCCGTTGTTTCTATGCAGAAAATGATGTTCATAATGTTGACAACCAAATAACTCTGCATAGTTGGCAGAATTCAAATATAAATCTTCTGTATCAAAGGCGGTGTAATATTGTAAATCAGAAAATGGAGAATTAACAGCATTGACATCCCAATCTTAAGATTGTAACCCATATATTATCACATCAACCATAGAAACACGGAATACATATGGCATCTGTAGGGTCTGTGGGGCCAACACACCGTCGACGGATTCCACTGTGGAGCGCTCAGAAAGCTAATTAGCATTAATCAGAAGGAAGAAAACTGTCACAAATCCAATCCATATGAACAGGAGCACCATGGAAAACATGATCCAGACATATGTCCAAGGGGGAACCAGATAAGTACGTTTCAACCAAGAGATAAGAACACATCCTTATTGGAGGCAGGGAGAGGACTGTAGAGAGAAAAGAACGGTTAGAACAAAACGTATCTTGATGATCTAGTAAACAAGAACTCAGCTGTAACATCGGAGGCTGAGAGTCTGGACCCAGAACAGAGGCTTGCTGGTTCGCGGGGCTCTTAACGGGGAGATCAGAATAAACTATTTCCATTGCAGAATGTGAAGAAGATAAAACTGTCAACAGGTCAACTTAAGACTAGACATCCCTCTCCTGCAGCTGGGGAATCGGAATGGACAAGGCTCACATTTCAGGTGCCCTACAGACCAAGTACTGGGACAGGGGCACAATACGAGAAATCAAATTCTTTCTTGATTGCCACTTTTTCATGAACCAGATCACCCACTTTGGGGGGCCAGCCAGAAACAGGAATCTGAACAGCTATATCCGCTGGCGAGGTTGTGGGCAAATGTGTTTTTGCCAGAGCGTCACACCTCCTTTGTAGATCCTGCAATACAGCACAGTAGTTATCAACGTCAAATTTTGTGGCAGCTGCCACGTCTAGACCCTCAAGGTCTGGAACAAACATCTTGATGCGAAAGAGCATTTTGTACGGGGTCTGCCCACTCTGAGATCTTCCTGGTAGATCATTAAGAGCACTTTGAACCCCATAGAGGTGAGTTAACCAACCACAGCACGTATCTAATACCTTTACTGTTCAAGACTGCTTTAAGCCACAGTTCATCCGCTCCGCAACAGAATTGCCTTCAGGCCTATTTGGAGACGAGAAATGCACCTGGACTTCATCGAATCATGGTAAGCCTTAGAGGCAAAAGCAGGTCCTTGGTTGGAATGAAAAGTGCCACGAGCATAAATCCTGACACATTCATGCAAGTTCTTTAATAGTGCGAGCATCAGCGGAGCGCTGAGGCCAAACCCAGAGGAGTCTGGTGCATGAATCCACTGCAACCAAAATATATTTGAAGGCATTATCTGATGTTAACGGAGCACAATGTTAAGATAAACACATCTAAATGGATGGTTAGAAATGAAAGGATGAGTCTGAGATGGACGCGACACAGTGAACTCTTAATTTGCTGACCAATCACAACAAAGCACATATTTACGAGTCTGCTAGCATAAACCGTGCCCGCAATAGAGTTGCTGTAAAAGAGAAACTGTAGCTGTCACTCTGCATGAGCAGAAGCCAAGCCTTCAAGGGAGGCCACAATTAGCTTGATTCCCGATGATCGCAGACTATCGCTATCACCAACCGTAGGAATAGTTACAAATGCTACTTTGTCATTCGTCATTTGAGTATAACTGGAAGGGAAACCCTGGGGAAAAGGAGTACTCTCCCTAGATGCGGCTATTGCCGCCAAAATGTCATCTTCCATTTTAGGCATGGACCTAGTAACTGCTGCTACTGCAGATTTGGCTGCTTCATCAGCCATTGAATTACTGACTGTGTGCGCTCCCGCATGTTTATGTCCTAATCTATGGATTTCATTTGTAGGTCTGGTGGCAAATGGTCTTTAAAAGCAGCCACTTGGACCCAAAGCATTTTATGCTTGATTGTGCTGTCTTTAGAAAAACAAATTGTCATTGAAACACTGTACACAATAAAAAGTCATTCACAACAAGGGTGGTTCACTCTGGATCAGCAAATTCAGGAGCTAATAGTAAAGCTGGTAACTGCCAACTGATCCGTGCAGGCCCCAAGGACCTAAAGTAGAGTGAAAAACTCTGTCCACTACTGTACAGACTACAATAGCACAAGCTGCAGAATAAACCTGTTTAGCAGTAATGGCCGGTTGAGCTGAACCATCATTTAAATTATGCATTTGTACTGATCAAGAGGAAGAGTAGATGAAGGGAGCGGGTGAACATGCTCCTACTGGAGAAACTCCTGAGTTTGTAATGAAGGATCAAAAACCAAATCGACATTAGCCGATGTCCGGGACGTAGCCCATTGTGTCCAACGAGGTTGTAGAGCTTGAGTTCGGAACTCTAGCTTTCGTGACCGTCTCAAAGGCAGGCATACGAGAAACATTGTGCAAGAGGGCGTTCTTTCAGAATCTCCATTTGCACAGAGTAAGAATTTTCTTAGTAGAAGAAAAAACGCAACTCTGCAGTAGTATACAAATGCGATTTATAGGCATTAGGAACTGTGTCACAGTCATTAAAAGACACTTAAGTGAAACCGATTTCTCTGGGTAAAATCCAGATGACCAAATTGGTTATATTCAATCTAGTTTGTAAATATTGTTTTGCAAGCAAGTCTGATTGTAACACGTGCAAAGCTGCGGTGTGTTCTGGAAGCCAAGAGGAAGCTGAAGAGGAAGAGTGTATCAATGCATAGAGTGTCTTGATATGCTGAGCATAGTTCGGAATGCAAGGTCTGCCAAAATGTAAAAAGCTGAGCTGTGACTGCAATTTATTAAGAGTAGATGGAGGCTGCAATTGAGCATTCTTCTACAGAAAATGGGGTGAAAAATGCCTACCCTCATTGGTTAGCTCATAGCCAAGAAAAACAAGCATTGGAAATGCAATAGGTCTCGCAGCATTAGAGTTTGTGCTTTTAGAATTGTTTATGGTTTTTTTTTTTTATCTTTAGCATTTTTGTTTCCTGTAGGCAATGCTAAAGAATTACAAAGAAAAAAAGCCATAAACAAATCTAAAAGCTCTAACTCAAATGCTCCGAGACCTATTGCATGCACCCATTCAGTTGTTGGCCTCTCAGCTGAGTCTGCCAACTAGACAACAAAGTGGAGGTGAGGTGGGGCTGCTGGGAGTAGAGCTGTGGACTTGGAAGAGGCGGGGCTGCTGGGAGTAGAGCTGTGGACTGGGAGGAGGGTGGGGCTGCTGGGACTGCTGGGAGTGGAGCTGTGGGCTGGGAAGAGAAGGGAGCGCTGCTGGAAGTGGAGCTGTGAACTGGGAATAGGGCGGGTGCTGCTGGGAGTGGAGCTGTGGACTGGGAAAAGAAGGGAGCGCTGCTGGTAGTGGAGCTGTGAACTGGGAATAGGGCGGGTGCTGCTGGGAGTGGAGCTGTGGACTGGGAATAGGGTTAGGCGCTGCTGGTAGTGGAGCTGTGGAACCGGAGAAGATCGAGTTTCTAGCTGCTGAAACTGGAGCTGAGGGTCAGGGTGAGGTGCTGCTGAGGGTCAGGGTGAGGTGCTGCTGAGGGTCACGGTGGGGTGCTCTTGACCCGGATCCGGACCAGGTTGAGACGATGTTGGGAGAAGGGTGATGTGCTGCTGAGGCTGGAGGTGTGGCTCGGGGGAGGGGAGTGCTGCTATCCAGTTGCTGTGGCTCAGTAGGGTGGCGAGGTGCTGCTGAAACTGGAGCTGTGGTTTGGGGGAGCTGCTGCTAAAATTGGAGAGCTGTGGGTCGGTGCTGAACCGGAGCTGTGACTCCTGATGAGGGCGAGGTGCTGCTAAATCTGGAGCTGTAGCCTGGGGGTCGATGAGGTGCTACCAAATTTAGAGCTGTGGCTAGGTGGTGCTGAAACTGCAGCTGTGGGGTCGGGGCGACGGCAAATGCTTCTGAAGTCGAGCAGTGGGTTAGCAAGCGAATGGGGTGCCGCTGAAAGTTGAGACGATGGCTGGTAAGAGGATGAGATGATGCTGAAATTGGAGCTGTGGCTGTGAAGAGAACAAGGTTCTCCTGAAATTGGAGCTGTGAAGAGACCAAGGTTCTGCTGAAATTGGAGCTGTGGCTGTGAAGAGAGTGAGGTGCTGCTGAAAGAGGAGCTGTGCCTCTGAAGAGGACGAGGAGCTGTGCCTCTGAAGAGGACGAGGAGCTGCTGGGAGCTGTGGCTGTGAAGAGGACGAGGCGCTGCTGAGAGCTGTTGCTGTGAAGAGGACGAGGCGCTGCTGAGAGCTGTGTCCCGGAGCTGTGTCAGTCAGTCAGTGGAGGCGGGGGCTGTGTCTCTGAAGAGGACGAGGCGCTGCTGAGAGCTGTGGCTGTGAAGAGGACGAGGCGCTGCTGAGAGCTGTTGCTGTGAAGAGGACGAGGCGCTGCTGAGAGCTGTGGCAGGCAGTTAGTGGAGGCGGGGAGCTGTGCCTCTGAAGAGGACGAGGCGCTGCTGAGAGCTGTGGCTGTGAAGAGGACGAGGTGCTGCTGAAAGAAGAGCTGTGCCTCTGAAGAGGACGAGGCGCTGCTGAAAGCTGTGTCCCGGAGCTGTGTCAGTCAGTCAGTGGAGGCGGGGGCTGTCCGTCAGTCAGGTGAGCAGTGCGCTCAGTGTCACAGCGGAGCCCGGGGGCTGTGCAGGGGCGGGAGGGGGCACGCCACCGAGGCTGCAGCCCTGTCCGAGCTGTGCCAGTCGAGCCCGGCGGAGAGTCCCAGGCAGGGAGCGAGTGCCGACCCCAGGAGCCTGAGCCGGGCACAGGGCGAGGTAAGCACCGGCCCCTCTCTGCGGAGGACCCGAAATCAAGCAAAGGTGTTACTTTTGGGGGGGGCTGGAGGGGGGGGGGGGGGGGTTGGCTCAGGGTCTGAACCCTCAGTGAAACAGCTTGCTGGGGGAGGGGGCACTTAGCTGCGTGTTTGCGGCTCTCAGGGTCTGAACAACACGCGTTTCTTGTTTGTTGAGGGAGAGACCCCGTGAGACATGCCCAGGAGGTCTCGGGGTCTGAACAATTTAGGGACCTGCTTCTTGGGAGGGTGGGAGGAGGGGAGACTCCCGTAGCGTGTCCGGGGCATTCAGGGTCTGAAGCACACGTGTCCCAGCTCGTCGGGGCAGAGACAGCCTGAGGCGCGTGACCTCGGAGTTTAACCCGATGCTCAGAGAAGTAAGTTTCATTCCAGCAGCGTCCTCAGGCTCATAGCCACACACATTTTCGCTCTCCGGGTCCGGCCCTGCGACCCAGGAAGTCGGTTTATATATCCGTACGGTTGGCATTTCGTTCAGGGACACTAACCCACCGGGCACTGTACTTCCTGGGGATTTACCTGCCCATGTAAGTATGACATATAGAGATTATAATATAATATTAAAATAACGTTGCAATCTGAAAAAACATGTTTGCATGCATCCGTTGTAAACTAGGGGGAGGGGGCGGGAGGCGGAGAGTTGAGGCAGGCAGGCATGGGAGGAGAGGAGGAGGGGGGAGGAGAGTAGGGGAGGCACGGCCTAGCGGCCGTGCAGGGGGAGGGGGCGGGAGGCGGAGAGTTGAGGCAGGCAGGCATGGGAGGAGAGGAGGAGGGGGGAGGAGAGTAGGGGAGGCACGGCCTAGCGGCCGTGCAATCAAGTAGTGAGGGGGCGGAGTTGTGGGAAGGCTGAGAGAGAGAGTAGGCGGCTGGGTGCATGTGCACGCGCTTTTAAGCTCAATGCACATGCGCATTGAGCTTAAAAGTCACGGGCACTGCAAGGAATCGCCACGATTCCTTGCAAGTTAGATAAAGTCTGGATGAGCCCCTATAGTCTCGCTTGCTCGATGCGCATGCGCATCGACAGGCGAGACCTAACCAGTCAAAAAGGCTATATGCGATTTCCCAAAGTTGAATTTGTACCCTAAAGCAGCTAAACGCGCGATAAGATCCACTCGCGCAAGAGGATGATTAATTAATCTGTCAGGTAAATGTCACCTACATATGAAAAAGCATCCGGATCAATTTCATTTTTTACAAAATACCTTGCTGTAAAAACCCCGGCACTATTCTAGTACCCCATAGGCAACGTGCTGAATGAGGATAAGTCATGGCTCTCTGTAAACAAATTGTTAATGACCAATCCATTTGAAATATCTAAAGTGGTCCAAAACGTTTTATGCGTAATACTGATTAGAGCTGTACCATGTGTGTTCTGTACGGCAAAGGTACGGTATGGGTATTCAAACGTCTGTAATCCAAAACCATGCGATATGAACCATCAGGTTCCAAAATTTGAAAAAGAGGAGACCCTGAGACGGAGTACGAGGCCCCATCCCAAATTATTGTGACCCAAGGATGTATAAACCTTTGTGGCAATCGGCAACTCACGTTCCCGATCAATGTCCGCCACTGCAGAAAGGCGTTGGCGAACCTGAAAGCAAACCCCTTCCCCTTTTAATATTAGAAAGAATAATTTCGGAGATAACCAGAAAAATAGCCACCAATTTCATCCCCAATTCCAGGGCAGGACCTGCCCTCTGTTCATCGTGTACTTGTTTTAGAACGCTTGGAAGAACGCTTATTGAGGGGGTGCCAAAGCAGTGTATACGCTGAGGCAAACGCCCGTCCCCCAGGTGTTGCATTTTGCCAGAGGAGGAATCAGACCACTTGGTAAATGCATAGAAAGGATCGTGTGTTTCTCCACAGTAGTTTTGTGAGGGAAGACTGCATCAAGCTACTCAATCTAATGAGCAATCAGAAATGGAAGGTCCTCACGAGCCTGAGGACGTTTGCACATCACCAAATTATTAAGAACCGAGCTAATCGCAAGGCCCCCACCATGCCCCTACACCGGGGGCGCATCCCCCAAAAAGGCCTGTGATATAAATTGAATCCAGCGTCTATACAGAAGGCAGACCTGCCCATACAGTAAATGAGATTACGCCAAATTAGTGTTAAGATGATTGGGATACAGAGTAAAACCGGCCAATACAGTCCATGTGGCCCCATCAATATAGAAGGCGCCCATTCAAATGTAAGTGTGGGGAAGGGGGCCATTTAACCAAATCTGGTGCTCCCAGGCTGTAAGAGGAACTTCAACCACCGCATAAGGACGATATGCCGCTGGAACCGCAGCAACTGTATAAGCATGAAAGAAATTATCATTTGCAGCGGGAAATGTAACCCATGAATAAACTTCGAATCGGGATGCTGGATCCGCTTCAACCACAAAAACGAGACCCATTAGGGACCTCATTTTGTAACAAATGTGTTATCGCTGCGCTGCAATGAGCCGGAATTGCGATCGGTTGAGCCATAATGAAAAGTAAGAAGTGGATCTGTTGGTAGCACAAAATGAGTCAAAACCATTTTTTAAATACAAGCTTGAATAACCTAAAAGCAATATGTGTACCCTGTCAACTGAAGAGGCAAAGCCCTCCCATCATGAACGTCTCCGAAAACCGGTGTAAGAGTATTGTGGACTACCACAAGCGCTACTCTGGGAATCCCATGAATCCGTACCAGACCAAACGTTGTTGGTGCCATGATGCAGGGATGCAGCGAAGTCACAGAACTATGCTTGGGATCATGAAACCTAGTAGTCCGGGACCGAGTCATCCTACCACCGGAGTACCCATGAGCGAGAGAGACTGTGGAGAAGCGTGGCTCAGTGGTTAGAGGCGGCAGACCCGGCAGCTGAGATCGACCGTGGACCAGGGTTCGATTCCCCGCCTCGGCGGGTCTCGGGCTCAAAATTCCACGGACTCGACAATTCTCGCTCCGGTGCCTACTCGAATCACGGGGTCACACTCTGCAACTCTGGGCAATAGCTTGCTTAATCTCCACTACGGCCCCTCGCGGCGGGATGCCTGGCTTTCACCTTGTGGACACCATGCCGGGGTTTCTCACAGGGGAATACCAGGACGGGTTCCCTAAGCAAGCGCCAGGATGCCCTTTGGGTGACAGGTTTGCGCTATATAAGTACACCTACATTTACATTTACTGTCCGGTACGACTAAATCCCTAAACTGCGAGAGTATTTCACCGTGTAGCAAAGAACCTGGAAACTAGACATCAGTTTCTATAAAGAAGAAAAGAGCTGCACTATTCTTGATAAATATCGAGAATTAAGACCCAACCCTCCCACGTCCCTTTACAGACACAGGAGACCTGGTAGCAAGAAAAGAGTAATTTTCTTCAGCTACAAAGACGACCTCAAAAGTTGTCCTACCATAATCAAAAAAGGCCCTGATGAATACCTTGATGTAAAAGTGTGCTGGTCCCACAGCTGCAAGGTCGAAACGCATCTGCATAATCCAGTGGTCTAGAAAGATCACGTGAAAAAAGAAACCACTGCTTTTTTCAGCTGGCTGAGTTGGAATAAGATAAACCCACCTCTATAAAAATCGTAAATTGCCTTCAGACTACCAAGAAAGGACCACAAGTCAAGATATGTGTATATGACTAACATCTTTTATGGTCGTGACACACTTGATAACAGTAGGACAGGACTACACTGTAGGAATTTAAACTGTAAATTTGTCAGTCAATAATTGCATTAACTGTTTGATGTTTGATGAAGTGATTAAATGAAAGTGTAACTTTCAGGAACTTTCATATATTTGAATATGTTCATGTGTATTGTTGCATTGTAATTGAAGTCTGAGAGCACTGTCAAGGTTTTAAGTTTTTTGTACTAGCGTAAAAGTATTTTCTGAATAATGAAAATAGTGTTGTGTATATGGTGAAAGGTATACTTAAATGTAAAAAGTAAAAATAATCCCAAAAAATAACTAAATAGTCAGAGTCAATAAAAGGGACTTCTGTTGAGCTAATTCAGTGTGATTTATGGTGTCGGAGGTACTTTGTTTTGTTGAACCCATCAATATATAAGGCGCCCCTCTACGGGATGCTGCGTGTTACTAACAGACGAAATACGTGGGAGCACTAAGATTTTGACTATGTGTGGTGTAAGGAGAGGTTATGTCATTAAGTGAGTGGTGGGTTCGAAAAGTGTGGGTAGTGAAAAATTAAAAAGGGCCTGGCATGTAAGGTCTAATAAATTTTAATGGGCCTCCGTGCTGGCACTATTACAAATTGGGGGTGTAGAGGTGTATTTTTATGTTAATGTACAACACCTCATGAGTGCGTCGTCGACATGTTTCGAAGCAGGGCTTCTTGTTCAGGACGGGGGTGCACAGATCACCACCTTACTCGCGTCAAGATGTCCCTTTAACATCAACATTAGTGCTCCCTCGTATTTCGTCGGTTAGTAGCACACCGCATCCCGTAGAGGTGTGCGAAGACCCCAATGATGAAGCGTGACATCTAGGGTCCTTTTGGTGTGTGAGGGGTATTAAAAGAACAATGTGTCCTCCCCACCACTGTAGGGGCCACTCCAACCACATCCCTGTGTGGATTCTCTTTGTTTAAGTAAATGTATCTGGGGAGACCGAATCCATTACATCCCTTCTCTCCTCTCTGTTTTTGTTGTTATTATTGTTCAGACAGCGCACTGCTGTGGGAGATAACTAAATTCCTCAGACTGAGGGAAAACAATACAGGTACAATACACACACATTTTTTCGTATAAATACACGCCTAAATCCCCTTCACCAATATCTGCCAAGTTATCAACAGAACTACGAACATGACTGGCGAGAACGGCCTCACTTTCGGAGAAGATGAGATCGTCCGAATTCTAGCGGCAATCAACCCTTTTGAAGGCCTGAGCAACACAGAACCAGGTCAGAGTGTAGCTGATTGGGACGAACTCACTAACCTTAGGAGAACCCAAATAAAAACGGCACTACATGGATTATTGATGACGGAATACCTGAGGGCTAAAGTGGTCCCGCAGGGCCTCATCTTAAAAAAACGAACCTTTAATTTTTTTAAATGATATGGCTTTTAAGAAAGTCTGATCACTGATCTCGTGGCACTCTACCAGTGACTGGCTAGTCCTTATTGTTAAAACTGCCACGAGAATAGCCCAAGAACTTAAAATCGATATTCAGAAACTAGAGGTCCAACTCAAAACCTACCAGTCCCACCCTGTCCTTAAAAAAACGTCTGGAAGAGCTTGACCAGCAAATGATGGATTTTGAACTCACGTTAAAACGAAACAAATTTAACAAATTAAAAAAAGACAGAGCGCTTCACGCATGAAAAAGCGTATCCCTATACCAGAGAGGATTATATCTCAAGAGATTACAACAGTGACCAGGACAGTGATGCATCAGACTGCAGCTCTAATGGGTCAAACTCAAGTGGGCATCAGCCCCACCGACACCAGAGAGGGGGACAACGACACCAGAAACCATTCTACCCTAGACAGAGGGGATGTAGAGGTTACCAAGGACCTCCAGTGTACCAACCATACCAGGGCCCACTGCATTTCCAACCATACCAGTACGGACCACACCCAACAGGACCCCAGTTCCAACAATGGGCTCCTGTGTATGATGGAAGCTTTTTGGGGCCCTCCGCCTTTTTTAGGCTCTCGCCAAGGACCTAGACGAGGCAGGAACAGGAGAGGCAACAACATGACCTGGCAGATGGGGGACCAAGAGGACCCATGAGTGGCAACAAGGAGCATGACAGGCACCCTCCAGAACCAACCGTCAACCAGCAAGAGGGGGACCTAGTGGTCAACATCACCTCTTTTACACTGACCGACACACCGAAATCTATTCTCAATAAGGGTCTAGGTTTCGTACCAACTGAAAGGCTGGACACTTTCAAAATCCGCACTGAGATGCAGGATTTCATGCGCAAGCTGAAATTACAAGCTTTCTTTAAAGATAAGGATATACTTTCACTCCCACTGACACGGAGTTGAAACCGAAGTCGAATTTCACCCCACCAGACACGCACTGCCGGTCGTATTACTGGCCTTTGAAAAGGCGGTAATGACGGATCTAGGCAGTCTGACCACCATGGATAAGAGTGACTGCACCAGCAGATTGGAACAAGAGGCAATTAACTTGCGGACAACAAAAATATCATAAAACCCGCAGACAAAGGGGGGGCCCATCGTTATTCAATCTGCTACAGCATAGGACCAGGAGTGTCTGGACTCCTAACAGACAGGAGGAACTATACTATCTTACACGAGGACCCCATGGAAACTTTACGCATCAAGATCCAGGGAATGGTGGAGGAAGCCTTGGCCCACGATTGGTTGTCTAAAATTGAGCCGGAATTCCTAGTCCAGAAGTCACCTAGGACTAACTATTTTTACACCAGTCCTAAAATATATAAGGACCTAAACAAACCCCCAGGGAGACCAATCGTCCCAGGGATTGGTTCAATTCTAGAACCTCTGTCCAGATTTGCGGACGCTTTTTTACGTCCCCTGGTACAGGCAACCAACACATACCTGAAGGATACCAAAGCTGTACTTCAGCTTCTACAAAACTTACCTTTTGTCCCCACTACTCAACTACTAGTAAGCCTAGACTTAGAAAGCCTGTACACCAGCTTACCGCATGACGAAACCCTCAATATCATTGAGGAGGTCCTTTTTTTTTTTTCTTTAACAGCTTGGAAATACCAGACACCCAGGAGTGTGGTGATGGAGTGTATCTCTCTAGCCTTAACAAGGAACTTTTTCCAATATGAAAAAACACTGTACCTGCAGAGTCACGGGACCAGCATGAGGAGCACCTTTGCCCCTAGTCTGGCCGGGCTCTACGTCCACCATATGGAGACACATAAAATCCTGCATCAAAGTAACCCCTTCAGACACAATATAGCTACATGGAGACATTACATAGATGTCTTGGTCATCTGGGAGGGTGACCTCCAGTCAGTTGTTCTGACTTAAGCCAGTTCATAAATTGTGCCACTAACTGAAATTCACAAGAACTGTGTCAAGTGAAATGATGGTCTTCTTGGATCTAAACATCTATCCAGAAGCAGGCTACCTGAAAACGACAACGCATTTCAAACCTACCTCTAGAAACTGTCTTCTGAGGTATGACCGCTTTCATCCGTGACATTTACGTGATAACCTTCCATACGGCCAATTTCACTGTCTTAGAGGAATTGTTCTAATGTGAAGGATTACAAGACTCCATCAGTGGACCTCAAAAACAAACTTCTGAACCGACAATACTCTACACCTGTGATTGACAGAGCCATGAAAAGTGCTCGTAACAACCACAGGGAAGCCCTTTTAAAATAGCGAGAACAAAAGGAACCAAATAAAAGGCCCATCTTTGTGACTACCTATAATACACACTCCAATGAGGTCTCCAAAATAGTCAAACACTGGCGAACCCTTGTATGTGGTAACCTAAAATTTGAGAAACCTTTCTTCGCCCACAAACTAAGCCGGAACCTTAAAGACATCTTGGTTCATAAGCGGCCGCTTATAAATGAACGAGAACAACCCACACTCCAATGGGTACAAGGCCACCACCCCTGTGGAAACTGCAGCAGCTGCCACCTAACTAAAAAGAGTAGACCACTAACCTTCAGGAATGGCAGCACCTGGGAACAAAGAAAGTTCACTAATTGTAACAGCAGACACGTCATTTACATGATCACATGCCCATGTGGGCTCGAATACATAGGGATGACTACCAGATATGCTAAAATCATAATTAATGAATACAAAAGCAATGTGAGGTGCAAAAAGAGTACAACAAAAATGGCTTCCCACTTTTTAAATGAGTCGCACTCTGTGAATGACCTCCAATGTACGATTTATTGAGCATATCAATTCAGAGAAAGGCATTTTTGAAAAGGAACAACGTTGGGTTTTTCGTTTGGGTACCCATATCAATGGGCTTAACTATGACCTCACCTGGGGGGCAACTGTCTTGGTAAACATTTTCCGAACACAGTCCTTCATTGGGGCTTTTTTTATTTAGGCATCGTTTTTGGCAATGTCCTAAGTACTTACCGGCTCAAATTGTATAGACAGCGTCTAGACAGTAACAACTATTCTTTCAGAAACTAAGTACTTAGCGGACGATTATGATTGCGGTTTTCCCGCATCCTCCGGCCCGGCGGAAGCCACCGCCGGCCCGGAGGATGCGGGAAAACCGCCGCGGAGCCTGGAAAGACCCACCGCCATATTAGGATGGCTGGTGGGTCTTAAATTCCGTCCACAGCTTTAACTTGGCTGGCGGTGTCTATCAGACACCGCCAGCCATATTAGGATGGTGTAAGATGTATGCTTTTCCGCGGCGGCTTTTCCGCTGTGGAAAAGCATACGGACCTTCACTGCAGGCCCTGGGTGAAGGGGGGGTGGGGGATGCACATGGGGGGTACCTATGGTACCCCCCTGCATTTGCGTGAACAAAGCAGCAGGCGCCGCGCGGTGCCTGCCGCTTTGTGCACGCAAATGCGATGCATGCATCTTTAACATTGCGGCGGGGGCAGCTTGAAGCTGCACCCACCGCAATAGAGGATGTGACCGCCACCCTGGCGGTCACATCCTAATCTGCACGGAGGGAATGCCGCAGCCCATGCGGACGTTCCCTCCTACTCCTAATCGACCCCTTAATGTGTACACACATCCATGAGTGAATAAGCATTACATACTGTACTGATTCTGCTGTCTGAGGCTCTTGTGCCACACTTCGTCAGTTCTAAATGTGCCCCTTTTTTTTTTAACTAGTTTATTTCCCTTTATTCATTTGAACATGTGTAAACTCTGAAACTAAGTTCAAGGCTTACAATTGTCGTACTATTTATTCACAATGAATAAGTTGCTTCCATTAGTAACTTAGTGCGGTGCTTGCTGCGTACATCTTTAGGAGATTTCCAAGCTAACCGGGGCAGTACTTTCACCGCGCATGCGCGGCAAGGAGTCACTTCTTCCCCACTCAGCCGCATCGATGCAGGCTGTGTTCCTGGCACCTAGAAGACAGGATTTCACAACGCGCAGGCGTGGGACCGAGATATTTCTTCTCCACCCGCCGCACTGAAGTACGTAGCGTTCCATGTACCATCACATGTGTTTTGAATTAAGTAGAGCTGACGATTACCGCAACCGGAATGCCCTTAAAAGGCCCTCGTCCTTTCTGTTTTTTTTTGGCACTTTACGATAAATTAAGGGTACTTAAACTCGAGATCTGAATTGCTCCCAATATATACGGAGCCGCGGTCCGGGGCAGACAAGGACAGGGAATCTCCTGCTGGTAGTGAGTACAGCACAGCCGAACCAGATCTGATGGTTCTAACAACGGGACTAAGTAAGTGATACATAGGCAAACTGGATTATGACAGTGTTTTGTTTTGTTTATTTTTTCTCCCCTTTTTTCAGGTTGCTAATTAAGCACCATACCCCTACCGTTTTGGAGGCTCATGGTGCTAACGATGTGTTTGGCAGCAAGTATGCACCATCTTCTTTTACATTTCTGGACACTTTTAAATCCTTAAGTATCATCACCCCAACAGATATCTGAATAGAGCGTGTGTTTTATGTTATTTGTGTGTACGTCTTGTGTCTGTTTCTTTTGTTCCTATACAGGGCACCTCACAGGAATAGAGTGACATATTTATGTCTAGGCAGCGTTGCCCACACATTTTTTTAGGACACTGTACCAGCATTTGGATATTTCAATACTATAATGCCATTTGTTCCTCCTTTGTGTTCTTTCACTTTCATTACAGGTATACATTGCATATATCTGAATAAATAAAATATAGGCACATATTAGCCTCGTATAGCCGAATTAAACTTAATTAGGTTTAAATATTGATGTCAAAGGGACATCTTGGATGAGAGTAAGGTGGGGATCTGTGCACCCTCGTACTGAAGAAGAAGCCCTGCTTCTCTGTGTGGATTTTGTAAGTGTCCAGCCTTTTAGTTGGTACGAAACCTAGACCTTTATTGAGAATAGATTTCTGTGTGTCGGTCAGTGTAAAAGAGGTGATGTTGACCACTAGGTCCCCCTCTTGCTGGTTGACGGTTGGTTCTGGAGGGTGCCTGTCATGCTCCTTGTTGCCACTCGTGGGTTCTCTTGGTCCCCCGTCTGCCAGGTCACGTTGTTGCCTCTCCTGTTCCTGCCTCGTCTGGGTCCTTGGCGCGTCCCTAAAAAAGGCGGAGGGCCATAAAAACTCCCATCGTACTCTGGAGCCCATTGTTGGAACTGGGGTCCTGTTGGGTGTGATCCGTACTGGTATGGTTGGAAATGCGGTGGGGCCTGGTATAGTTGGTACACCGGAGGTCCTTGGTAACCTCTCCATCCCCTCTGTCCAGGGTAGAATGGTTTCTGTTGTCTTTGTCACCCTCTCTGGTGTCTGTGGGGCTGATGCCCACTTGAGTTTGACCCATTAGAGCTGCAGTCTGATGCATCACTGTCCTGGTCACTGTTGTAATCTCATGTCAGATAACCTCTCTGGTATAGGGATACTCTTTGTCACGCGTGAAGCGCTCTGTCTTTTTTTAATTTGTTATATTTGCTTTGTTTTAACGTGAGTTCAAAACCCGTCATTTGCTGGTTAAGCTCTTCCAGACGTTTTTTTAAGGACAGAGCGGGACTGGTAGGTTTTGAGTTGGACCTCTAGTTTCTGAATATCGATTTTAAGTTCTTGGGCTATTCTCGTGGCAGTTTTAACAGTAAGGATTAGCCAGTCCCTGGTACAGTGCCACGAGATCAGTGACTAGTCTTTCTTAAAAGCCATATCATTTTGAAAAATGAAAGGTTTGTTTTTTACGATGAGGCCCTGCGGGGCCACTTTACCCCTCAGGTATTCCGTCATCAATAATCCATGCAGACTGCCACTGCAGCATGCATGGCCTGGTGCAGTCAAAATGGCATACATGGCTCACCACCTGTATGCCATGCCAGGTAGCACTGCCTAAGATATAGGTAAGTCACTCCTCTAGCAGGTCTTACCATATGTAAGGCTGGGTGCGCTATATCACAGGTGTGGGCAGATCTGCGTCAGCAGATATGCCCCTATAATATTGGGGTCTGTTCCTTAATGGTGTGCCACTGAAGCCATAGAGAGCAAATGGGCTGGAAAGTAGAGTTCCACAGCACCATGATGGCTTCACTGAACACAGGACGGTTTCCAAACTACTCCTCACAATAAACCCACACTGTTGCCTGTGTGGGATGTATTGTAACATTTAAGCAGTGAAGTGCCCCTGGTGTGGGCACCAACTGGCCTTAGGCAGCCGGCCATACAGACATGTTTCTTGACCCCTGGGTAGAGAGCCTCTGCTTTCTTGGACCAGAAAAAATCCTGGGGAGAGATGTCATACCTCCTCCCCTGGGATTGGCCAGTGCTCGAAGGAGAAGCTTCAAAGGTCTGCCGCTTTTGTAATGTGATCCAAAGCCTCTGCTGCTAGCAGCAGGTGGCAACCCCCTGGTTTTCACCCACACATTGGGTGGGAAAATGAAAGGGAAAACCTAGAAAGAGTAGAAGGTGTGCCCACCTTTGCCATCTGGTGTGTCTCTGGCTTTAAAGACCCTGTGAAGACCATGCCTGTCCTGCGGCCAGCAATGTATAGAACCCCAACGAAGGCTGCCTGCTCTTCAGCACACACCAGACCTGAAGACAGCTGGCCTGTTGAGAAGAATGTAACTACAAGGACTCCGGATCCAGCTGGAACCTCAACTCCTGCCCACTCTTTACATGATGCCCACAACCAGAGTCCAAGAGGCTCACTTGTCCAGTGAAGTCTCCCTGCAATCCTGGCCTAGAGTCCATCTCTGGCTGTCCCCTCATGGACTCCTCTGACACCTGCAGCCTGAATACAGAGGCTCTCCCTGACCGGCTCCTGTAAGAGGACTCGGACATCGAAAGGCACCCCTGCACCCGAAGTTCCTGCACCTTGGTAAGCTGAATCAACTGTGCCCCTACGACCCTCTACATGTCTAGTTACCTCTATCATTGGTCTCCCTCCTGCAATCTCCGGTGCGACGCCTGCAGCCTATTTGTCGAAAGCAGAATCCTCATTGAGAATCACTGGGTGCCCAATGCTGAAATATCACCCGGCCGCCCAATGCTGAAATAGCACCCGGCCGCCCATTTGGCGCTGGTGGTGTATGTTTGGTGCTGGTTTGTCACCCCCACACCTCTCCTGTGCTAGTCCTAATCCACAAAGTTTGCCCCCTGCATCCAATCTACTTACCTGCAAGGAGTGGGGTTCCAGGCACCCCAGTCTGCATTAAAATGCGCTGGGCCAAACTCCGATTTGGACCTCTGAACCTGGCCACACCTGTGCTGCTGGTTGTGCAGTTTTGGTACTCACCTGCCCCTTTCTGGCCTTTCGCCCGAAAGACTGGAACTGTTAGTGTGATACTTGTATAACTGCATTTTTTTTCCTCTTATTTTGTGGAACTGCGCAGAAATTGTGTCGACTTTTTTAATTGAATTTTCCAAAATAAATGCAACAAACAAAAAATTGTATAAAGATTAGCAGTACAGCATACAGGATAATGGTATACAAAATAAAGTACACAACACCAGATTATCCACCAAGGTGTCCAAAGTGGTCAGGACGGCCCCCACACAATCTCATGGGCAGCTCCATATAGACTTGTGAAAGGTAAAAGTATTTATACTTAAAAACATACTTAACTTATCGTGTAGATCTTGGACCTAAAATAAAGTACAAATAAATGTAATGTTCTAAAATGGGTGTGGATCTCTTTTTTGAGTTGTCCATTATTGGTCAATGTTGTGCACTAAACCTCTTGCACTCCTGTGTTAGGCCTAAGGCTGCTCGCCCTACTAGTAATAGAGCACTTTGGGTTTTACATTGAGCCCTGTACACATTTGGGGAACCCCTGGACTATAACCACCTAGTGGCATACCATATACAAAGCTAAGCTTCCTTCAGCTCTTGCAAATAGTTACATTACCCAAGGTTACATAAATTTCTTGGTAGCCCTGGGGAGATTGTCGCCCAGAGTCACAGGATGTTGAGCAGACGCTGAGATTGAAACCTGGTTCCCAGCTCCAAAGTCAGTAGCTCTGGTCGTTACACCACATCTTCTCCATTAGCTGGACAGTGATCATCATCCATCCTTATTTCGCATTTCGATCAACACAGAAAAAAGTACATTGAATCAATAAAATGTGCTTCACGTCCTTGTTTTTGAGCATTTTCACTTTGGTCACTATATATTGATCAACAAAATTTCAAGGTTAGGTCATTTCCCTTTGATATGTGAAAACAGAAAAACAAGGCACACGGACAAGGCAATAGGTCCCCCCCCCCACCCCCATCACATTTTCTGTGTACATCTTCTTGGTTACACTACAATCAATACCTATATGTGTTGATGGGGCCTCTTGGTTGGCTCTGTTATTTGTTCCGTATTTAAAATCAGTGCATTGTTGGAAATTCAAGTAAACTGGAGCCCTGTTGCTTGAAAATATCAGTTTAATCTCTGGTAATTCTTGACATATGTACTCACCCTTTATTTTGGAGGAAGGCTTGTTGAATTCATATTTTACATTGAATTCGACAATAACAACTTTATAGCCCTGCTTAGAAAAACTCCCTATATCTTTTATCTATCTATCCATCTGTTTTTAGCCATCTGTAAGCGATCTAGCTTTTATCTTATCTATTTGTCTCTTTCTATTAATTTTTAAGTCACTTAAACACTTACTGTTTCATTTCCTCTCAGTTTTTGAGCATCTTTTTGTTTTTTTCTGGTATCGGAGCACGTGCTCACCTGTTAGATTACACAATGACACCTTCATTGTCGTAGGCAGATGGAAGCGTAAGTGATTTGCCCAAATTCACATTGTTTAGCTAACCCAGAGATTCGAACCTAGTTCCCCAGTTGACATCTCTGGCCCTTGCGCCACACCCTTGCTTTCCCCTTCAAAACACCTCGTCTGTTTCTCTCTATCACTTCCACATTTGTTCAGCAAGATTCCGTCAACACTATACAAGCATTGGCAAAGCCAATAGATCTCAGCAATGTCTACGCTATTGGCCTTGTGAATGTGTTTTAAGCATGTCGATCGGCACATCTGTTCAGCATGGCTGACAGTCACTGAAAAAAGCGCTATTATGCAGGCCACGCCATATCGCTTTGGTTGGAGGGTAGGTCAATGAACACAACATGGGGGGGGGGGAGGGTGAAGAGACTCTGCGTCGGCTCCACATTCTGGGATTCCAGTAACTTTTAGCCATGCTGAACACCTGATGTGCTGTTAAACAACATGGCTAAAAGACCTTCACACTGACCAGGCGAATAGCTCGTGCATTGCTGAGACCTGTTGTTTTGGATAATGCTTGTTTTTATTTGTGAAGGCAGAGAATAATCCCATACTAAGAAAACAGATCACTGCTCCTTGCGGTAAGAGCTGGCCACATCATAGCACTGTTTACCCCTAAATTTCAGCTATTCTGCACATCATGGTTTAAAGAAATAGACAAAATCCATAGCTCTCACATAGCTCTCACGGAGGTGGAGCCAGAGACTAATCTTGCTCCTTTCCAATATTTGACTGAAGATGCATGTTTTGATTAATCTGTGGCCATCTGGGAGTGAATCTCTGAATGAAGTCATATTGTGGCGTCTGATGAGGCATGGTACATATGCACACACACTGGTGGTTATCTTGGAATGAGTTTTTTTCAGAATTCCAAGATGTCCGACTGTCCATGCTCATGCATACCCATCACTGGTAACCATTTTTAGGTCTCGCACCTAGCATTGCAGTGTGCAGCGAGAGACCTCTTGTACGGGGTTCTGAAAGCTGACCACACGCTCGTGCGTGTGGTTTTGCTTTCGCCGGCTGCCATTGGCTTTAGCGTGTTTAAAAATAAAATAAAATAAGGCACGCAATTTGGCAAAGGCGGGCGCATGTCCTGCCTTTGCTCCGCCCAGTACCATCGATGTCTAATACGCGCAGCAGCACGCGTTCGCCTCGCTGCCGTGCTCCCTCAACCCCGCTCCTCTGTGGTGAGCTCACAACTGGTTTTGCTTTGTTTCCATCTATGCGCAAGTGAAATAAGCACACTCTCTTACAATAAAGCAGTCACAATTACACCGCTGTTGTCTATGCAATTTAGTGTGAAAACTTTGCTTTTCGGTGGAGAGGTTTTCTTTTTTGTTTTTAATACAGACATTATTAAATAATGGAATCCACCAAAATGTAAGATTTCTGCTAGCAACACAAATATTACTAAAATATTTTCAATTGAAATAATGCTAATAATAATTACGGATGTTATTGTTCTATTCGTTGCTGTTATTAATGTTATTGCTGATATTATCCTTAATAGTTCGGTATGCCCAGTTAGCATGTCGTGCAAAACGTTAAGATAAGTTGGACTCTCAGCAGGGCCCACGCACCATTCCCCTTTCGATGTGGATATAGTGCGCACACTAAATTGGATAATTTCTAGAAATACCCGCTGTTCACAGCTCTGAAATGATATTGTTACGCACAGTGGCTTTAGTGGTGCGAGTTTGTCGTTTCTGGGGATTCGTCAGACTGTAGAGTGTGCACAGTCCAGCTGTGGCCGTACACACCGTTTCTTTACAGCGCCCGTTTGTGTCAGCCCACTCGACCGTGCCAGCGTCTGCCCTGTGCCCGGACTCCCCGCACAAACATCCTGTCGATGCCCCCCCACCCCCACCCGCCGCATACCTGATGAGCTATGGGCGTTCACTCTATTATTTCAAATCCCAGCTCAAGTTTACATTCTCTCTAACGCAATTCTCAACTACCACCCAGAGGGCAGCGGTAATGCACTAGAAAGTGATGTCATTATTCCATGTTTGTGATGACAGTCATAGTGTATATAAGAATCTCGAGTACATCTTGGAAAGCCACGATTAATTCTCAAACACGTGAACGAGGCCGCCCTTTATATTAAGTCAACTCTAAATTGTTTTAAACCTAATCTCTTGTGGTAAACTACTAAACGTTCAGTGTTTGCCGAACTTGAAAGGTTCTGCTGGAAGCAGTCGAGTTCTGCCACCTGTGTGGACATTTCCAGAGTGGGATGCGGCTGAAAACTTCCCAGGGTGGTTCGATACTTCCAAGGAGGGATGCCACGGAGCATCCCCTCGGTGTCCGGCTAAATTAATGTATTTATTAAAATTATAGCACGTCCGCTTTAACTATAGCAGACACACTAATTTATTTATTTTATTCATACTGCAGGACGCTTTCGTTAGGGCCGATCAAGGCGGTGTCACACATAATATTTGCAGTGTAATAGGACTCACATTTTTAAATAGTTGAAAACAGATTTCAGTCTAATAGACGTGCATGTCCTTGGTGGAAGCCATGGGTGAATGTGATGAGGGAAATCCTGCTGTAGTTATTTGCATATCAAGCATGGTCGAAAGCTGGTGTGGTTTTCGGGTATTGTCACATGTTGCTCCCAGCACATGCACACTTAGGGAGGAAGGCATGGGTGCTAATACTACACCACAAGTGGTGTTTCATCTATGTTGCTGTTTCTTCAGCTTCATGACAGTTCGTAAGGTAATTGGATGCAGGGGCAAAGACACAGTTTTGGGGGTAGAATTTGGGATTTGTCTTTTAGCCCTATGCAAATATAATTACTCGACTGCATGTAAATAAAACAAAAGTAAAAAACATTGTCATTTTCAACACCAACAGCTCTAACTTTAACATGCGAGACCTATTGCATTGAAAATGCTTGTTCCATTTTACTCTTAAGTGGCTGAGGGCCATTTCTGAACAAAGAGAAAAGTTTGTGTGTGTTAAAGAATTAAGAAATTTGCCTGATAGCAGTGTGCAATTTAAGCATTTTCTATTTTTTGAAGGGTTGGGAATGGGAGGCGCAGCGAGCATCAGACTGGGAGGCGAGCGGCTCAGCAGCAGTGCTGGGCACTTACACGTGCAGTCACAAAAAAACAAGAACAAAGTTGGAAAGAAGAAGTGGACCAAAAGAAGAGCAGGAAAGGGGGGGGGAGTAGGCAGGAGAGGGAGGAAAGCCTTGTACTTCCATGGAGTGCAAAAAAAGAAAAGTCTCACCTCATCAGCTTTGGAGGCTAAATCAACTGTTCATTCAGAAACCATGTACAGAGGGGTTTCAGGAATTGGACAGTCCCAAGAATAGGGAAGAAATCCATGGCATTGGCCGGAAACTGAGATCTGCAAGAAAGCCATGATCCTTGGGCTTACTGAAGGCCTGCTCTGTGTTTGTTAATGTTGTTGCCAGCAGGTCAGTAGTAAAATAGCTAAAGCGTTCTGTAGGTGTGGCATCAAAACATCTTGAGTGTCTCTGATGGACATCCATGATTTTTTTTTTCTCTTGGTTTAGAAACAAAGGGTAAACCAGAAAAATTTTGAAGGAAGATCAGCACAGCTTTTCCGAGCCATGCAGAGGATGTTTGTCTGAGCACAGGATGTAGGGAGGTCCAAATTACAGATGCTGCTTCCCTGGCTGAACAGCTGGGGTTTTCTTGTTACACAGTGGTAGTTCCCTGGAATGTATGTATTTAAACGAGTGGCAAGATGTAGTCCTAGACTTTAGACTAGGGAGAAAGGAGTGGGCAGATTTAGGGAGTCTCACTAGGCGAGTCCAGAAGTTGTCTACCTATGAGGTGCTGGTGGGGGCAAGCTTCTAGCCCAAGTTCTTCCAAAACTGAACACTGCCATTACAAGACCGGGGCCATGTAATTTCCCCATTGACCATGAGCAGGTCGCCTGGATTCCCTGACCTGAGTAGTAAGGGGTGGATTGAAATAGGGGTAGTTTGTGTGTAGTCGGGACGGTAAAGATGAGTGTTGGACTTGGCCTTTTCCCCCAAATTTTTCGCTTTTGACCCCCTTATCTAGATTGTCTCCCCCATGGGATTAAACCTGTATAGGCCATTAGTGGTGGGAGACCCCTTTTGAAAAATGTAATTACATGTAATAATGTGAGCACTTGTAAATTTCCCCATTTTAGAACTGCACCTGACTGAAAAGTATTGTATTTAAAATGGATGCCATGGCCATGGGTTTTGCCACTGGACTGCCATAGGTCAGCGGTCTAGATAATATTACCCAGCTACCCCTAGCTTTTGGAGGGAAAGCCTGGCACTCAGGGTGCTCACCCCCTCCCCTAGAATCAGTTTAGGCTAGATGTGCCAACATTCTAGAAGGTCCTGGCACTGCCTGGGAGGAGGGTATAAATAGGGAAAAGTGTCACCAGAGAGTCAGTCAGCGCTGGGACAAAGAAGAGAGGGGACCTGCTGTGAGGTGCTACCGCCACATGGGCCTGTGAGCTGGGCCCTGCACCCCTATAAACCCCCCCCTCTGCTGTCCCCATGGGCCCCTGACAAGGGAGGGCCCCTATCCAGGTCACTGACGCTATTTGACCGGGTACCACGCCAGCGCTGTGTGAAGAAGCGCCCAGGAGGTGAGGAGTGTGCCCCTGAGGAATTGCTGTGGGACTGTCTGCCCCTCTGAAGCACCCTGGGGAAGATTGTGCCCCCAAAGGAATTGTTGCTGGCTGAGGTGGTGTGAAGCCCTGTGGAAGCGCTGGGCCCCTGGGACTGTTGTGTCCCCCTAGTGTTGAAAAGCCCGCCTGTCCAGCGCTGTGTGGTGAAGCGCTAAATTCCTGCCCCCTCAGCGTGGTCAATGGAAGGAGCTGAGGTTGTGGGCAGAGGGAGGCGCCGTGCGTTATGAATAGCGCTGTTTTATGAGGAGACTGTGGCAGCCTGTGATTACCCTCGTTGGTGGAGGTGCGCTTTTGCTGAGGAGAATAATTAATTCAAAGGGAGCCTACCCCTTATTGATGCCACCGTCACCGCCGCAGCCCGGCGCCGCCAAAGAGACCCCCGCCGTGTTCGGCGTCGTTGCGGCGGCCCCCGGTACCAGGAGAGGGCCGCCGAAGTAAGGAAGGGGCCGCGCTAGGCCCTGAGGCCGCGGCACTCCCGTCACGGGTGCGCCCGGCTGCGTCATCGGCCCGCCCCCGCCAACGCCGCGTAGGGATTGGTTGCCGGCCCGGGCGGCCAGGAAGGCAGGAAGAAGCGGAGTCTAAGCCCCGGGTCCCCGTGAGGTAGGAGGGGGACCCGGGTGAATCTTCGTTGCGGGGCCCCCATGCCAAGGAGGGAGCCCCGAGAGGAGCAACCGGAGCGGGAGGCCACCCCGCCGGTCTGTGTTCCCACGCGAGGGGCCGGTGTGGTAGGCGGGGCCGGGGCACACTGTCGGTGCCCGCTCCACCTCCCGGCCTGAGGCGCCCGGCATAGTGCAGCTGCGAGGCTCCTGTGAAGTCAAGGGAGCCCCGATTGAGCCGCCCAGACCCCCGGTGAGGAGAAGGAGCCGGGTGACTTCCCCGGAGGGGAGTAAAGTTCCCCTTTTCGTGTGCTACGCCAGGGGGCCTCGAGGCACATTGCCGGTGCCTGCCCCCACGCCTTGCAGACCAGGTCCCCACAGGATAAGAGGGGCCTGGGAGAATCGGAAGTCGCGGGTAGGTGCTGCAGGACCCGCAGGGCTCCCGGGTGGGTCAGGGAAGCCCTGCAATTGAGAGCACGGTGAAGCAGGGGCGTCGAGGCACATTGCCGGTGCCTGCCCCCACCCCAAAGGAGGCCCTGGACAGCCCGGTGAGTGTGGGCAACCATGTACAGTGTAGGGGGTGGAGAGGGCAACGGGACACAGGGTCGGTGTCCGCCCCTTCCCTGCCTCTGTTGACTATGTGGGGCCCAAGTGCCCAGAAACCAAGTAAAGCCTACTGGTGACTGATCCAGAGCCCCGGGATACCTGAACTGTCTACGGAAGCCCCTATTCACCCTAAAAGTCACAGGGAAAGAGGTAGAATGTTGTTGTGGCCCCCGGGAAAAGGTTGGACATGCCTAGCCCAGCGAGGGGTTCATTGAAATGCACCTTTTTGCCTGTTGCCTAATTTTCCCTGAAGTGTCTCACCTATAGATGTAGGCCCCGAAGAGGGTTTGCCCTAGGTTGAGGATCTTAGGCCCAGAGACTGGCCCCCATTAGGTTCAAGGTAATACGGGCCTAGGGGTTAGGTGACTGCTAACTGCCTGTTCTCCCTAGTTAGGGTTAGGCCTTATGCTAAAGTAGAGTGCCTAGCGTACTGCGTCCCCGATCTGGGATTGGGACGTCAGGGGCCTAATAAGGGTGGGTTATTGTGTACACCCTGATGTTCATACCCCGAGGTTGTTGGTAGAGGGAGCCTAGCTATTCCCTTACAGGTGTTCCTGAGCTATAAGGAGAGCTCCTACCTAATATCTATGCTGGGCGATGTATGTTCCGCCTAGGTTGGTCAATGGGTTGGCCTGATGTTATTCCAGGCTCTTGTTATGTACCAGATTGATGGGCCGGATAGGTTGATTTATTGCAGGTGTTCCTGCCCATGTTATGCCGTGATGCCCTAATGTTTTCTTTCCCCAACAGGGGTGGGTTGCTGCTAATGTGCATGATGTATTTCTATGCTAACGTAGAATTTTGCAATTACAACCCCCTAAGGATGAGAGCCTGAGTTGGCCCCGCCAGATTGGCCTCAGGTCTACTGATATTTAATCACAATTTTCTTTTATTACAGCATGGACTTTGGACTCAACCCTTTTTGTCCCATGTAAATAATTCCCCATGATGTACTTGGCTCTGGCGCCAGTTGGCGCCTTGTTGTGAAGACCAGTGTATTTTTCCTTTTTACCTTGCAGGTTGGAGATAACACTAAACTTATTCTTTTCCAACCAAAGGTGGTGTCGTGACTCTTTTGTAGTGTGATTGGTGGGTCGTCTGTGGGTACTGCGTGGATGCTTCACATGTCCTCGAAGTTTGGCCTGCCCGCTTGATGCCATGCTACCCCCCTGGAGACTTGGGCAACCCCCATTTCCAACAACGAGGATCCTGAAAACAAACTATTTTTTGAGATCTGTCTGACCTCCAGTGTTTTTAGGATCACCTCAGTTATAATAATTAGAATAATTCCTATTTATAAAGCACAAACATATCACTCCTTTAAGGGTTTCAAGGTGTTTGGGGTTGTCGAGGATATTAGGTGAGCTATTGCCTAGAGTTCCATGATGCTGATCAGGACTGCCTCCCTGAATCGAGCTGTGAGCCCCGCACTACGGAGTCCGTTGTGCCCACACCTCTTACCGTGAAATTTGTATATCTAGGGAGCTTAAAATAACCTGATATGAATCATGGCATAGCTAAACAATGCACAGAAGATCAAAGTATGCAGCAAACGCTCAAATATTTTGAGTAATTAACAAGTTAGAAAACATTCATTTTTTGCATATACTTTATTTTAATTGATTAATTTGAATATTATATAACTTTGTAAACAGTCGACGACCCCCAGAGGTCCTAGGATCACAAGTTAAGAGCCACTGCCTTAGTCCACTGAGCCACGAGACAAGCTACTATACAGGTTATTTTCTTTAAGGAAGCTTGCGTTGCTGCTGATCGGTGGTAGGTGGCTGTATCTTGAATTGCTGTTGTCTATGATGCACTTGTTCTGTAATTGCAGGCAAAGCATGAGGTTCTTCTGCACATGTATACCTATTTAAGCAAGCCTGAAATATTTGTAGCTACATAGAAGCCAAAGTGCTAGGCTTGTTGCTCTTTTGTACTTACCGTTCTATCTTTCTGTTTACAGTATGAAGTGTAACTGAACAGAAATTACCATCTGAAACAGCGCTTCAAGTTCAGATCAGGAAAGGAACACCAACCAATCGAAACGACCAAGACCAAAGAAGAGTTAACAACCCCTGACGACACAATACTTGATCTGAAACAAGAAGTTTGTGCCTACTCAACAGCTTCAAGCAAGCACTTCCCAACGCTGCTATTAATATTTGTTTTAATCAGTGCTGCGCTCCTCCAGTGCAGTTAGAATCGTATTCTTTACCAGCTTGATAGGTCATTTTCTCTAGCTATTTTTTATCACTAGCAACTGCCATCCTTTAAAACGTGTGCTGTTCAAACGAATCAATCTGCAAATACTACTGAGGTGCAATATTTGGAACTCTACGAGGTTGGTAAACATTGTTTTGTATCTGCCACAAGTCTTGCAAAATGTTTATAGATTCATATTTTTTTGTCTTGCACAAAATAAGTGAGATCCCTACACAATTTTCACTGCACTGTGTTGTCATAAAAGCAAAATCTTGGATTTTATTTTTGTAAGGGTTGACGTATCTGATCGAAAGTATCGCCATGTTAAGTTAATTTTAGAAGTTTTTAAGTCTCGCCTTGGCAGCTGCATGCGCTGTCTCAGCGAGACTTAAAGTAATCTGTATGTTGGGTTAAATTTAATGTTTGTCTTTTTGCTTGTTATTGGCTCAGTTGTGTTAGTGTTGTTGGTATCTCCTTTTCTGTTGGCAATTTCCTAACTTCCTTGTAGTCCCGATACAGCGGCGCCTAACTACAGTGTTATTTCACTCTGCTTGCACTTCTTTCAGTGCCATCTGTTTCAGTGCAATCTGTCTTGCAAGCTGTAGTCTTCCTTTGTAATTGGAGACTTTCCAACACGCTGGCTATTTATTGCCTGTTAAGAGCAGCAACGCGCTCAAAGTCTTTGCGCACAGCTGCCTTTCAATTACCAGCTTCCCTGCCTTCGGCATTGCTCACCTGTAGCGTGCTTCTTCTAGTGCCCCTGGGGTACAAGCAGGGACCAACTACAGTGCTTCAGTATGAATACGCACTATACGTCCCCCCCCCCCCCCCCCCCCGGAGCACAACCAGGCATCCACTCCTGCTTGTTGCTGCTTTCCTGCTTCTCACTTCTGTGCTCTCAACACCATCAGAAGTGTAGGGGTGTCTCCGTCCTCTGTCTCAGAGCATTATATAGTGTGCCTACGGTGCCACCTGCAACCCCACACCCCCTGCTTCAAGCTCCGCCCACATGGACGGCCAGTAGGGGGTGGGCGAAACATTTGGCTGAATTTCAAATTTGATGAAATTTCGACTTTTGCCGCCTGCTGAGTTTAATTGCGCAAGTGGAAGAAAAAAGACCAGCGCAGTGGCTTTTAGGACCGCCGAGAGGGGCAGGCAATGTCTTTACCTTAATGATAATTGAGAGCAGCACCTGCCTGGAGGGCCTCTGGCATTCTACGCACATGCGCCATGTACTGGCTCTCCTACTGCAGAACTTGCTTTTGATGTATAGTCGGGCTTGTCAGTTTAATTAATGTAATGCATTTAGCATTAAGCTAATTACATTTTCCGGCCTGCGACACTGCAGTGTAGTGCAATAATTCTTTGTTCTGTTCTTTCTTCTCTGCATAGTACGAGGAATTCTTGTTTCATATGCTACTTACATGGCATCTGACTGACAACATATACTACACACAGAGAGCCTATCACAGGCTGATACCAATATGCATTGCGACTCCATCATGGCCAAAAAGAGGCCCAAACAGTATACAAATGAAGGTCATTTGATTCTTCTCAAATATGATTCTTCATCACCGATGCAAAAAACGACATGGTAAACAGAATACAAATGTCTGAATACAGACATAGCCTGTCCCCGAACCCTATACCCCACCGCATCACCGCATAGTACCATTCTTAGAAATTGTCACAATTGACGCACTTAGATTAAGCTCCCTACAGAAGGAGTGAGAACCTACCAAGCAAATGAGATTCAAGCTTCCCCCTTTTTTTGCATAAATATTTTTTTGACTTAACATTAGTCAATCACCCAGCTAGACTTTACAGACCCTGTCTTCCCCAACGCGCTTAAAATAGACTCTTACACGAGGTTTACGTTTTCATTTGCAACACTGTACAGCTGTTCATCACAATCCTAACCAGCATTAAAAATGCAATAGGTCTCGCCTTTGATTAAGTTAAAGCCATTTGCTTTGCAAATGGTATTGTATAGCATAGCAAATTGCTTTAACTTAATGAAAGGCGAAACCTATTGCATTTTTTAGTGCTCGTTTTTTATTCCTAACCAATTGATGCAGCCAATTTTACCCTCTTAATTACGTTTTTTTCACGTTCAGCCTTTGGCTTCATATATATTACTGCTAGGAAATTGTATCTCCTAGACAGGTTTGCATATTCCTTACTTCCTTCCGTACCATTCGTTTACTCGTTTTAGACCATTGATGGAACTTGTCAGAGTTTGGCTGCACTGCCCTCCTTCCCTCATCCCCATGTCCTGTTCAGACAGTAATATGTTCCTAAGCTTTACCGACGATATCGTTTCTGGGTGTGTAGTTTTTGTTTTTTTTAGAGCATCATATTATGATTTAAGCTATTTATTTTGTCTCTAAAATGTAATTTTCTCTTTATACTACAGACTCCTCTGTATAGTGTGGGTTTCCAAGTAGATCGAACAGATGCAGTAAATCTTTCTGGGTAGCATTTTATGGTTTTAGCCCCTCCTCTTTGTTTGCTAATGCATTGACGGCCTGTTGCAAAAATGCTTCTTCTCAAACTCCATAACGAATCTTCACAGCCTTTAAGCAAGGATCGGCCCACTAAGTTACCAACTATCAAATTAAGGCCGAATGCTAGTCAGCGTTTTGCTTTATCTGATCATAAACCCTTCATCATTATTCTCCATTCCAGGCACTCTATTTTAGCTCTCTTTACAAAACACATACTAAACTTACACCCATCTGCGTATTTGTTGTTGATAAATCTATGTTGTGGTTTGGCTATGTTTGTGCTGGTTGATACAGCTGTTTTAGCTGAATCACTGCCATGTTTGATGTCCAGTAGAAATTGCTTAGTTCCAATAAGAATGTCTTGATTAAAGTCCTGTATCAAGATGTCCTCCGTGCACTGTGCAACAGACTTTATTATCTTATTTTCAACGGTTGTATCCAATGTCTTGGAATGCTACTTTTTCATTCTTTTATCAGTTAACAGGTGAATTGAGCAATTAATGCTGTTTTGATGGGGCTAAAGGATATGGTATCACTTTTATTTTCAGGACTTTGTTGATGGTGTGATGCCAAAGTTTTGGGTCTGAAGCTGGATGGTGTTGTAGTAGCATTGGCATTTAAATCGTATTCACATGTCACAGTACATGGGTTCATTAATACTTAAAATTAAACAGATTATAGCTACATACCGATGAACCCCCAAGAAACGTTCAACCAAAATTCAGTATGTCTATATTGGAGTACTGTCTTTTTTCCGATATTTTACCATTTACCCCACAAATACTCTTCACGAAAATACTTTCCGATCCTCTCCTTGTGGATCTTTACAGGCCAAGTAATGACCAACTTCAGCAGTGTTTAGTTTAATCAATTACTTCACAGTCAAATGCCCAACTCAAAACTTTGACACCACGTAATTTTGAACGAAGTAAAATTGCGTTATTTAGTGACTTGTTTTAAGCTACTTTAACCAATTTTTCATTTAGAATTTGATTGCCATTATTGTTTAGACATCTAAGTTGATATTTTGCTTTAGTTCTCGAACATTGTAAAGTAGCTGAAATTCTATGCTTTTATATACTTCAGTATTTAATTGCAGTCTACAGATTGAATTACCAATGAGTGAGCTATAATTAGCATCTAACTGGTTGGTGTAGTGCCTTGACAATATTCAGAATTTGAGTAGCTATGTCTAGAACTAGTTTCACGTTTCTGACTGCATAGTGTGTACTTTTTCACCTATAGGAAATACAAAGTTCAGTTTTCTTTTTCAGTTTTTGAGAATCTTTTTCTTGTTGAAAACCTATATGTTTGAGGCATGTGTGCTGTAGATGCACATGCTTTTCATACTCCTGCCATCTAATGTTGGGTCCTGATGTTTGCAAGTAGTTTTTCTCCGCAGAAGTCTTTCCTAGTCACAAGGTAAGGTTACTCCTCCTTTCGGTGATAGTGCTCATGAGCATCTACTCTATTCTTAGTTTTATTTCCGCCGTCTGGTTCAGACGTGTATTGCTGCTCTCTTCTAAACTGTCCTTCGGGCTCCCCCCACCCCTCCCCTTTAAGACGAAAAAGAACATTGCTACAAGCCCTATCTATCTTGCTTTGGCATCCTCTCCACCACCTCCCCATCTTCACCTTTACAAATACTGCCGGGCTCAGATCCATTACACAATATGCCACAGGGATCTCCTTACACACAGCCTGATGTAGGAGATGGGGATGATTATCATGAGTGTTCCTTTACCTATAGATCCATGGGATGATTAGAATACTGGATACTGATCCAGACCTATATCCTGCAAAACCTTCACCTCCAGATGACAATGTATCCTATCTAGAGCTAATTTCCAGAGCAGCAGCTTATCATGGGGTTACGCTGCATAAAGAGGCCTTAGATGATGATTTTTTATTTGAGACACTAGGGGCCTTCACACAGTTAGTCCAAGTTTCCTATGTTAAAAGGCATGATGAGACATGCAGATGACATTTTTAAAGACCAGGGTTGGACTCTGATTTTAGCACCTATGGTTGATAAAAAATATAAACAATCGCCCTCTGATCCAGTATTTATTAAAGTTTCCAACTCTCGTGTAAGAGCCAACTCTAGACCTCTGAGAATGCTCCTCCCCAGATAAAGAATCCAAACTTAACGACACCTCTGGTAAAAAAGTAGCTGCTCAAGCTTCTAATCACTGGCGCATTACCAACACGCAGGGCCAACTAGCTAGACAGACAGGGTTGCACTGGGATGAAATGGAAGGTCTACTGAAGTACCTCCCAGAAGAGCACAATAAAAAGCCACAAGAGCTATTTTAAGAAGGGAAGCTCATTTATGACTCTTCTATTAAATGTGCTCTTGATGCTGCTGACACGGCAGCGAGAGAAATTAACACAGGCATTTTGTTACGTTGACATGCCTGGCTTATAATTTCAGGCTTTAAACCAGAAGTCCAACAATATATTTTAAACACTTCTTTTGACAAACATCTTCTTTTTGGACCTCAGGTTGACGAGGCTAAGAACCCTCCTCCGGTACAGGCTTCTTAAGAGGAGGGTACAGAGGAAACCATTTCAAAAGTAGGGGTACAAGCACGCTAACCCGTAACTTCCCTTCCTCCGATGAGCAGTGACTTGCCTACGCTTCCCCCGATCATCTAACACCTGTCGGGGAATGGCTTCAACAATTTCTTCCCTTCTGGCAATCAAAAACCTCCGACAAATGGGTGTAAGACATTATCCAACATGGTTACTTGCCTGGAGCTCACCAGGAATCCTCCCAACATCTCACCTCCAACTCGCATACTCTCATCAGAGCATCTGCAGCTCCTCAAACAAGAGGTACAAGCTCTGTCAACAAAAGGAGCAATAGAACCAGTTCCCTTACTGTATCAAGGTTCAGGGATCTACTCTGACCAATCTTGGAGCCAAGTACTTTAAATCTGTAAGCGAGGCGATTTTATGTCCACACTAGACTTAAGACGCATACTTTCATATTCCAGTTCACCAAGCTCATCACAAATACCTCAGATTTGTGATAGAACATTATCAGAGTATTCACAAAATGTCAGGCAGTAATAGTGGCATATCTCTGAACCATATATCAATTCAAGGTCCCTTTGGTCAGCCGAGCTTGGGAATCTGGTTGTCCCTAGAGTAAAATGGGCTAGGTGGGGTGGTAAGAGCTTTACTACCACATTGCAAAACTGGAACTCTCTACCAGCCTCACTCAAGTAAGAGACAAACCTACGAACGTTTAGAAAGGGTCTAAAAACATGGCTTTTAAGGCATAATCCCAACCCTCTAGAGTTAAATCTGCATGTGCTAAAGAGTAGCGCCTAGACACCTTGGGGTATTGTTGCGCTTTACATCATAATCGGAAGACAACAAATTCATGTCTTCCCATATCTGAATAATTGGCTCATCAAAGCCAGTACACACCAAAAGTGTCTACACCACACTCAGACTACTTTACACCTACTTTGCCTATAGGGTTTCACGGTCAGTGCTCCAAAGTCTCACCTCCCGTTTTCACAACTGCAGTTTTATCTGGGAGCGACTCTAAACACTTGCACAGCTCTAGCCTCTCCCAATTTAGCCATAATTCAAAATATTCAATCTCTGATAATACAGTTTCAGGCCAACCAATACTTGGCAGTCCGAACTTTCATGCAACTGCTAGGGATGATGGCATCATGTATCAACATAGTACCTCATGCAAGGTTGCACATGTGTCCTCTACAAGAGTGCTTAGCACGTTAGTGGAATCAGTCTCTGGGTCAACTAACAGATCTAGTGTTGGTAAACAGCTCTCTGCAGTGGTGGAACACACCAAACTTATCAAAAGGGCGGCCCTTCATCGACCCTGTTCACAGATCATGCTGACCGCAGATGCATCCCTCTCAGGGTGGGGTGCCCATCTTCCCAACTTGACAATTCAAGGTCTATGGAACAACAAGTACAAAGATCTGCACATCAACAGTCTAGAGCTTCTAGCTGTATAATTGGCACTGAACAGTTTTCAGTCTCACCTCATAGGGAAAGTTGTCCTAGTCCGCACCAACATGACTGTACTGTACTATGTACAGAAACGGGGGGAGGCATGGGACACATTCTCTGCAAGGGTCACTCCTCTCCCAGACAATTTGTCATTGGACAATTCATCACTGAGTCCATCTTCTGGCAGAGCACCTCCCAGGAGTTGACAGTCTGATTTCTGACCTCCTAAACAGAAGACTGTAGCAAATTCACGAGTGGCAACTTCCTCCCCAGGTTCTCCTTCCATACTTTCAACAAAGGGGATTCCTACAAATAGATCTGTTCCCCTCCGTTGACAACTCAAGATGCCCAAACTCCGCCTCAAGGTTCTCACACCCGCTATCCAAAAGCAATGCCCTATGGGTGAACTGGTCAGGGATATTTTCCTACGCTTTTCCGCCTCTCCCTCTCTTTTCATTTCTGGTTCGGAAGCTCAGGCAAACATCCCTCACATTGATTCTAGTAACTCCCACTTGGGCTAGTCAGCCATGGTTCACAACACTTTTAGAATTGGCAGTAGTTCCACATCAAAAGCTACATCTAATTTCCAGTCTTCTTACGCAGAACCCTGGAGAAGTCGGACACCCAAATCCCAAGGAGTTCAGCCTAGCGATTTGGCTCCTGAAGTCATACAATTTCTCTATCTTAACTTGCCACCAGAATGCATTACCGTTCTTAAGGAAGCCAGAAAGACTACTACCAGAGCATGCTATGCAGCAAAATGGAAAAGATTTGTTATATAGTTTACTAATAATATTGATCCATTGGATACATCTACTTAAAATATAATTTAACTTCTGCATTTACAGCACACTGGGCTAGTATACACTTTCATACGTTTGTATATTGCAGCAGTTGCTGCATATTTGCAACTCGGACAACATCTATCTTTGTTCAAAGTTCCAGTAATTAAAGCCTTTATGGAGGGCCTTAAGAGAATAATACCCAGGGTACTTCCAGCACCAGTTTGGAATCTAAACATTGTACTTACACCACTTATGGGTCCACCTTTTGCGAGATTACACAACTGTCCCTTACAGTTTAGTTTCTTTCATGGAAAGTGGCCTTCCTCATTGCAATCACTACATTGAGGAGAGTTGGTGAGCTACAAGCTTTTTATTTTAGAAGAACCCTTCTTTCAGCTTTATAAAGGCAGGGTAGTTCTTCGCACCAATCCAAAGTTCCTTCCCAAAGTGGTTTCTGCGTTCCATATCAACATATCCGTTGATTTGCCTGTGTTCTTTCCTCAACCTGATTCCGTAGCAGAACGAGCTTTTTATACTCTTGATGTCCGAAGAGCACTATTGTACTACATTTTAAGAACAATGGATTTTCACAAAACAATTTTGTTGCATTTGCTACACTTCACAAATGCAATGCTATTCCTAAATCCAGTATTGCAAGATCGATTAAGTGCAATCAAAACCTGCTACACTAACGCTAAACAAACTTTATACCTCCAAGAGCGCATTCCACTCCTAAAATATTTATTTATTTATTTGCTGGTTTTTATAGCGCTATGAATAAACTCCCGGAGGAGTATCTCCGCGCTTATGACAGTCAGCCTAAAAAGCTATAGAGGTAGCAGGGAGTCTAAAATATTAGTTCATAATGCATTAAACGAGGGGAATTCGCTAGAATGAGCTAAACAGAAACGTTTTCAGGTTCTTTCTGAAATGAAGGTGATCAGAGCATTGTCTCAGGGACAAAGGAAGCAAGTTCCAACAATTAGGGCCCACCACGGACAAGGCCCTACCGCCTAGCCTGGTTTTACTGATTTTAGGTACATTTAATAGTAGCTGTTCACTGGACCGAAGGGTGCGAACAGGAACATATGGGACAAACTTTTTAGTCAAATATTCAGGTCCTAGTTCATGAAGACTTTTATGGATAGTACACCAGATCTTGAACTTTACTCGTAAACGTATGGGCAGCCAATGAAGTTTATGTAGCAAAGGTTTGGATGAAGATCTGGGGGGTGCATTAAGTACCAACCTGGCTGCTGTATTCTGTACTACCTGCAGACGATCAAAGACCTCTTCATTAGCTCCTGCTAGCAAACCATTACAGTAATCTAGACGGCTGATCACCAAAGCCTGAACTAGAGTTTTCCTATGTGAATCAGGAAGAAAAGGGAATATCCTGCGGAGGAGACCAATCACGTGGAAACAAGATCCTACAGTGACGTTAACATGCTGTTTCATGTTCAACTCCGGTTCCAGACGTACCCCCAAATTTTTAATTATTTCTTTGGGTTCAGGGACTGGGCCTAGATCTAAAGGCCACCAATCAGGGGACCATTGGATCCTGGCTTTACCAAAGAGCATCACTTCAGTCTTCCCAACATTACATTGGAGATAGTTGGAAGACATCCAACGCGCTACAGCCTTCATCCCATCAGAGAAAGATTGTATAATCTCAGGGGTAAGATGTTTAAAAGGGAAGAGTAGCTGCGTATCATCAGCGTAGGACACTGGACAAAAACCAAAGGATCTGGTGATTTCTGCCAAGGGGGCGACATATGTGTTAAAAAGAGTTGGACTTAAACACGATCCTTGCGGGACCCCCTTGGTGATCTTAACCTCTTCAGATCTGAAATCACCCATGGTCACACATTGGGTCCGGTTGGAAATGAAGCTTTTAATCCAGTCCAGTGCCCTCCCGCCGATTCCACTCACAGTCAGTCGTTCGATCAAGATGGTGTGGGAGATAGTATCGAACGCTGCCGATAAATCAAGTAGCACCAGGACAACTGAATAACCTTCATCCTGGTACATACGAAGATCGTCCGTTATAGACAGCAGGGCCGTTTCGGTGCTATATTTTGGCCTGAAATCTGACTGTGAAGGATCAAGACTGTTTGATTGCTCCAGATAGTTGGAAAGGTGTTTATTGGTGTGTTTCTCAATTTTCCCTAAAAAAGGTAAAAGGGAAATCGGCCTAAGGTTGGACATGTTAGTCCAGGGAAGGGATGTATTTTTCCTGATTGGTCTAACTAAGGCCGTTTTCCATTGCAGAGGGACATTAGCTGTATTAAGAGAGAGATTTACCAATCTCTGAATGTCAGAACCAAGAGTAGTCCCCAAAGGACCCATGAGCCTGGCTGGGAGTGCATCAGCCGGACTTCCACTTTTAATGTCCGTCAGCAGCTTTTGAACCTCTTGTAAGGTAATTTCAGGTAAATCATTAAATGAGTGAAAGTTGGTAAGCACAGTTGGTACTGAAGTTAGATTATCTAGGCCAATCGTAATAGGGATGAGTGCCTCTATTTTATCATAGATGGCATAAATTTTTTCAGTAAAAAAGTTTGAAATATTCTCGCAAAGATGTTGTGACGCCATGTCTGCACTTTCGCAAGCTACCGGTTTTAAAAAAGAGTTCACAATCTGGTATAAAACTTTGGGATTGTTACCAGCTGCCTCCAACTGAGTGGTAACATGGTTCTTGCGTGCAGATCGTATAGCTTTATGATATACACTTAAGGCCTTATGATAATTTAATTTATCTTCGTCGAAGTGGGATTTCCTCCATATTTTTTCAGTCTTACGAGCCCTACGTTTAGGAGCGTCTATGGCCTTTTAGGAGATATCCCTATAACTGACATTTGTAAAGCCGCAAAATGGGCCACAACACACACTTTTACCAAACACTACTGTGGATGTGTTAGCACATCAACAAGCCAATGTATGGCAAGCAGTGCTAAAACACTTTTTAAAACCGCTGCAACATCTACTGGTTAGCCACTGCTTTGGAGAAAACTGCTATACAATCTATGCAATGCATGTGTATCTACAGCACACATTCCTCGAACGGATTATGGTACTTACCCAGTAAGCATCTGTTCTTGGCATGTAGAGCTGTAGATTCACATTTGACCTTCCACCTCACCGGGCACATCTAGCTGTTGCAGTTTTCATTATTTAAATTACATACGCATGGGCATCTCAGTACTACACTTACCTACTCCATTCTCATCCTCATGCGGGAAAACAATCCAATAGTGGAGTCGATGCCCATGCGCGCTATCACCGAAAGGAGGACTCACCTTCCCTCCTGACTAGGAAAGACTACTTTGAAGAAAAACAACTTGCAAATATACGGACCCAACACTAGATGGCAGGAATGTATGCACATCATGTGAACCTACAGCTCTACATACCAAGAACGAATACTTACTGAGTAAGTAGCATAATCCTTAAGGATGCATGCCTGAAAATTACTCCAGCTGGAAAAGCCCATGTTCCAAATAAGTTTTAAATACTGGGGGAATGGCGTAGTAGCATGTCATGGTAGTGGTCAGTGAATGGTGTAAAGGGTACTTGTTTAAAGCAATAAACGTAGTTCATAAAACACTTAAACTAAGGGTTCTAGTAGACAATGCAATTCAAAAATTAGATACCTAGCTTTTAGAAACTAAACTGAGAATTTTTTTATCTTCTTTTTGATACTTTTAAAATTGTAATATTGTACACTGTTATCACAGCACTGAAAGATGGCGAATCTTTGTAGTATGTCATCGGATACTGTTCCATCGTCTGCTCTTCCCCTTCCTTCTCATTCTTTACCGCTCTCGTCTACTACCTCATCATGGTCTAAGAAGCCGAAGAGGACCCCCCTCTATCAGAGATCTGTAAGTCAGGGTTGCAGTGTGCACGTTAGGCACGTCTTATTAACAGCATGTGTTTTTTTTTTTTAGAAACATTGAAGGCTTACTTTGTCAATTGAATCATGTGAACCAGTTGCTTTAGTCTTAAAATATAACTGCCTACGTTAGATGCCCTTCCTTAACCTCTATTACAGTATGTTTCCCTTTTTCTCGTAAAGTTCAAGTTTATTGAATCACCTTTTGGAGGGAAGGAGATATTTTTTACATTCTGCTATTTCTTATTTACTCTGGCCCTTTTTCATGTGTTATTGATTTGAGTGGTATGGCTTTTAAAAGGGGTTCTCTTTCACTTTTAATCTTATTTTAATGAAAAATGTTAATGTGTCCTCAAGTGTGTAGACTTGCTTTTAATTTTTGCTTTGGGTTGTGATTATTTGAGTTTTTCTTTAAAAAAAAAAAAAGAAGTAAAAAACGTAGCCTTTAGCTGCCTCTTATTTTACTGTAAATTTAAAGATGTTTTCCTTGGCAAAAATGTTCTGGAGACCTGCACATAGGCAGAGACGTTAAGTGCCTATGAAGTTAAGAAACCAAGCCATAAACAGATGATACAGATGAGTAACCTTTTCTTTCATGGGTGTCCCTTCTTTAAAAAAGGAAACCAATGAAAGCAGTCTTCAGGCTCTGTAACTAGACAAACCAGTAGCGTATGCAAGCATTATTCTGCAGTCTTCAATGAGTTTTGTAGATATGAAGCTTGTAAATATTTCCAACATGAAAGTGTGGAAACCAAATGGATGGTGGTAGTAATGGTCAATTTTGAGAAAAGGGGAACTGAGGGCAAAAAAGCCAGGCTTAAGAGTAAGCCGCCGCTGAAGGGTAGATAGTAACAACACTGTAGAGGGGCTGCTCTTCTTTTCAGGTAGGCAGGTTAATGTGAGGGGAAAGAGGGGGGGAATGATGGCCAAACTGGTTTTCCTGTGGGCTTGTAGCCCACAATTAGCCCCACATCTAGGGCAGGCTACTGATCTCTTGAGGGTGAAAGAGGGGTTCTGCTATCTTGAAAGTGGGCAGAATGGAGCCTTCTGGGATAGCTAGATGCCACACTTCGCTTGAACTAGTAATCAGGAAGGAGGGAACCTGGTAGCCCATTGGCTATTGACTGCCACCTCCTGTCAGGGCATTTCTGGGCATAAAAAGGGCACCCATGGCACCCAGAACCCTGGTCTCGGACTGGAAAAGGAGACCGAAGGACCGTCATGCTGCACAAAGGACCATACCTGATGCTTAGATGTAACAGTTTACTTCACTCAGTAGTACACCTTGAAGTTTTAGATTGAATACAGATAATTTAAGTATAGTACTGCTATAGAGTAGACCAGCTTGTATCTTGCAATTCAATTTTTTTAGTACTTCAGATTAGGCCATACCTATTGCTTTGTTGTCGCGGTTTTCTTCCCTAGGTAGGACCGCTTGTAGTTTTTATTCGAATACAAAATCATTGAGTATAGTATTTTGACGTACCCTTGTTATCCACGTACCTGTATAGTTTTAGCTTGTAACCTTATATCACAATGTTCTTTAAATGTTCTCTTGTATTGGTCCTTATAATACTCTGGGATATAATTCTAACGTTTACGATCCCTCCATTGACTTTTTGTCGAATTGTGGAAGATTCATGAATAGGCATACTCTAGGATACAATAATAGTAATATATCTGCATGTAGGATACAGTTTTTTTTATACCATTATTAACTTTCTGGCAAATTATAGAAGCGTTTTGCACCTTTGCCCATTCAAAGATGGCTGCACCAGGAGCTTTTAACCTAAGGATATTCAGCCAATATGGCGTAGACAGTGGAGGTAGTTACTTAGACCTGCCATCGGACTACGTGGTTCAGAATGTCTTGGAGCGGAGGCCGTATGATCCCGGTGTACGTCCGTCTGTACATTTACTGAGATTCAAAACCTAGATAAGTGAGTAAGGATAATTTCTGGGCTGGATTAGTCATCTTTTATTATGAGTATACTTACCTTGGATTGTTGAATTTGCAGGAAATATTACGAGGTTTGTACTCATATTGCCTGCAAGTACATTGTATGACTAAACTCGGTGCTTTAACGTTTTTAGATAGATTTCACACTGGTGGTTGTCATGTTTGACTCTGGCTTTTGTCTTTTTACAGGCAACAGTATTAGACTTTTTTGGTGAAATAAGTTCTTGTGACTCTAAAAAGTGATTTTGAGATTCTGCTGAATTAAGATTGCTTTTTGCCATTATTGCTTCTAAGTAGGTTCTTCGTAGTTATTAATCTGATGGTTTTTATGTGTGCACATATATAGTGACCGTTTGCTCTATAGGTGTAGTGCTTTGTGGCTGTGCTTGATTCACATCTTGGAATCACTGGGATTTCTTCCTTTCACTATATCTTTGTATATTAGATTACTATTTTTCTTGTATGTTTTGTTGATTTTAGGATATAGGGTCAACCGTATTGTACAGCTCAACACTTGGTCCTGAAGATGGTTTGTACTTTTCAGACATGGAGACTGAAACGTCGACTAGTTGTCCACCACTAATGATTAACTTGCTCCATGGACTGATGAGCTTCTTCTGTTTGGAAGATGCATATCTTAAATCAGAGGAGGACATTGCAGTTGGGTGGTCCCCGATTTGTCCAGAATTACCACTGGAACTACAAGAAAATGTTTGGTGATCAGACTGACAACGAGGGAGAGTGGTTTTTATTTGACCCACATTGTTGTTTTGTGTGATTAATAAAATTCATGTTCATGTATAAAGCAGTACGCCTAGCTGCAATCTGTACTGTATAAAGAATCGTTCTTTACTACGTTTTGAGTATTGTTATTTAATGGATGTATGGTTTTGCAGGGTGAATCTTTCTGGATTCACTATGCTGTGCATAATTCCACGGTCCAGTGGTTGGGTCTGGAATCGTAGTATTTTTTTTTTTTTCGTAGCCCAGGTGGGCGTCGTCTTCCCACCCTTTGGTGTCCTTCCTGTGACGTCGGCACGCTTCCTGCGGAAGCTCCCACCATTGGGCGCCAACTTCAGATTCTTTTTTCCGCCAATGGGTCTGGATCGTCACTGAGAGGTCCCAGAGTTTTTGGAGAAAAGGAGGAGAAAGACGGAAAACCACCGACAGAATTGGAGAATACATCTCGCAATCAAGGCAACTTCGACATTGAAGAGATCGGCCGCAACCCTAGACGCCGAACAGGCCGCCAAGATGGAGAGAAAAGAGAAGGCTTGAGGCCGAAATGGACAGTATCCTGCAAACGAAAAAGGAATTCAACAAACTGATAAAAAGGTTCACCATCCCGTCGAAGCCGACTACGATCGTCGTGGATGAAGAGGAGCCCCAGGAACACCAAAAGGAAGAGGGCCTATACTATTATGAGGGAGAAGGCGAGGAAGACCAGAAAACAAGTTTGGGGTTGGCATCCTTGGTGGCGCAGTACCTGGATTGGCAGGACCTCGACACCGAAAGCCCGGAAGAGGCCGTAGAAACGTATCCTTCGAGGCCTTTGCCGCCAGATGACACTGGTATCTACAATATGGTCATCAGAAATGCGGCAGCAGCCTATGGGGTGAAACTGGAGGAAGAGAAACCAAAAGCCTGCTTCCTAAGACCCCGCTCCCCACTCAAACTAGGAGTCAATTCCTCCCCATGCTTCCAAGTGTCCTGGACCAGGGAAGGGAAGATTTCAAGGAACCAGCAAGCTGCAGGTCTGTCACACCTAGGACAGAGAACCAGTATAAACATTCCTCTAAGGACCCACCTTACATCCAAGGATTTGTCACGGCTAACTCAATCATTGCAGCAACAGCCAGAAAGAGGGCCAACATTCCCACAAACTCAGGCCCACCTCCAGGCAAGGAAAGGAAGAGGCTAGACCTCACTGGAAGAAAAATAGAGATGAATGCAGCTATCCACTGGTGCATTGCCAACTCTAATGCCCTACTCAACAGGCATACGCACCAGCATTGAGAGTAGGTTGGACAGCTACTCCAACATCTCCCAAAACAATACCAACAGAGAGCAACACACCTGGTGGAGGAAGACAAGAACATGGAAAACTCGTGCCTCAAATCAGCCTTGGATGCGGCAGACACATCCAGCAGGCTCATGATGATTGGGGTAACAGAAAGAAGGCATGCCTGGCTGAGGATCTCCGGTTTCAAGCCGGAAGTCCAGAATAATATTCTGAACACACCCTTCAATGGAGAAAATCTGTTCGGAGCGACAGTAGATGAGCAACTGACGCAGCTCAAGAAGGAAAATGAAACTGCAAGGTCCATGGGGGCGTTGCAGTTCAGAGGAATGAGAAGGGGCACCCCGACACGGAGACCAAACAGAAGAGGGGAAACCCAGCTGGGAATGTCACATCAGACATTCCAGCAGAACTACCAGGGCAACAACCAAGCGCAGCAGGGTCCGCAGCAGCAATCCTGGCAATACCAGCCCTGGGGCCAGTCCTTTTGCAGGAGGGCGAATGGACGAGGACAAACAAGAGGGGGCCAGCAACCCACCTCAAAGTGACTCTGCTCCACCAAATGTGCCCACCCACCCCCCTAGGGGAGGGGCACAACAAAATAAGCAACAAAGTTTTACACACACTCAAATCGGGGATCAATGAACATGTATCACCAGTCGAAGGCAGACTAAAACACTTCTTCCAGGAGTGAAAGAAAATAACAGACAAATTGATACTGAACATCATTCAGTTCGGATACTGTATAGAACTGGAAAAGAAGCCTCCAAACAGGAAACCAAAAGGATCAGCAAAAGATCTCGCGCTACTCCAACAGGAAGCATAAGAACTCCTCCACAAGGAGGCAATAGAAACAGTACCGTTCAAAGAAAGAAACAAGGGAGTGTACTCAAACTACTTCCTCGCACCAAAGGTGGACGAAACTTTAAGACCCATCCTGGATCTACGGTTCCTAAACAAATACATAAAGACTCAAAAGTTTAAGATGACATCCCTCCAAGAGGTTATTCCTCAGATAAGGGACAGAGAGTTTATGTCCACCATATACCTCAAAGATGCCTACATACACATTCCCATGAATGGACAACACAAACGTCTACTGAGATTTGCCATCAACAAAGCGCACTACCAGTTCACAGCCCTGGCCTTCTAGCTAAAATCCGCACCAAGGGTCTTCACCAAATGCCTCGCAGCGGTAGCAGAGCACTTATGGACAGAAGGGATTCCTGTATATCCCTACCTCGACGACTGCCTAATAAAGGCAAGCTCCTACAATTAATGCCAACTACATGCACAGCGGGTCACACAGACACTGACAGAACTGGGATTCTCAAAACACTGGGGGAAATCCTCAATGGAACCAGAACAGGTGAAGATCTTCCTAGGCGCACAGATCCACACCATACATATCAAAGTTTTCCCCAGCGACATGAAAACACTTGCCCTGCTGAAGGAGACACGTCAATACCAGAAGGGGTGAGCTCTGACAGTAAGGACAGCGAGCAAGATCATGGGGATGATTGCGTCCTGCATACACTTAGTCCCCAATATACGACTCTGCATGAGACCATTCCAGGAATGGCTCCAACAACAATGGTCACAAGCTACAGGGAGTTGGGAAGATCTAGTGGTTGTAACGCACGCAGTGCAAGATGAGTTTGCGTGGTGGAACAAGGAGAACATAAGGGGGAAGCCTTTAACACCACCAAACCCAACAGTGACAATCACCACAGATGCATCCCAGAGGGGATGGGGAGCACAGATGAACCAGCTCAAGGTGAGGGGTCCGGGACTCCAACAGATGCGATCAGGCACATCAACTACCTGGAACTAAAGACCGTTTTCCTTGCCCTGACAGCCTTCCAGAAAAAAACTGTACAAGCAGAGAGTGCTGATAGAAACCGACAACACAACAACGATGTTCTAAATCAACAAACTGGGATGAACACAAGCAGTCGCACTATCCAACCTAGTGCAGGGGATATGGAGATGGGCCATCCCACTAGAAATAGACCTCCTGGCAATACACCTACCAGGAAAGGACAACGTGGAGGCAGACTGGCTCAGTAGACAGACATCAGCATCCCCCGAGTGGGAGCTCAATGCACAGGAAACGCAAAAGCTTTTCAAGAAATGGGCGACACCAAAAATAGACCTATTTGCAACACACCAGAATGCAAAATGCCAATACTTCTCATCCAGGCAACCAGGGGAATGCCCTATGGATAAGCTGGTAGAAAACATTTGCCTACTCTTTTCCCCTCGATACCACTGATACACAGGGTACTCAGCAAATGCAGAACCAGCAACATGACCCTGATTCTGGTGGCACCACAGTGGACCAGGCAGTCCTGGTTCTCACAAATAGTGGAGATGGCGCAAGGACCACCTCGCAAGTTTGCAAAAAGAAAATACTTGCTCTCCATGCAAAACGGGGAGGTACTTCAGCCAGAGAGCCTCTGCCTAGCTGCATGGCTCCTGAAGACGTAGAGTGTGCACACCTGAAACTCCCAGAGAGCACACTGCGGGTGCTACGGGAGGCAAGGAGACCTACCACACAGAGGTGCTATGTGACGAAATGGAAAAGATTCACGCAATGGTGCATAAGGGAAAAACTACACAAGAAAATGACCAAGGAATCAACTGTGCTAAAATATTTAACACACCTGCTAAAAACAAACCTAAGCTATACCTCGCTGAGAGTACACCTAGCAACGATAGTAGCCTACAGAAGAGGTGAGACGGGAAAGAGCTTCTTTACATCCCAAGTAGTAAAGAGATTCCTGGAAGAGGCTAAAAGGATCGCCCCCCCTCCCCCACCCCTCAAAAGGATGCCACCCCCGGCATGGAACTTTAATTTAGTTCTGACTGAGCTTATGAAAGCGCCTTTTTAACCCATCCATAAGGCCTCACTACAGATGCTCACAATGAAGACCACCTTTCTAGTAGCAATCACCTCGCCAAGCAGGGTAAGCGAGATACAAGCGCTGACGCTACAGGAACCCTACATTCAAATACACAATGACAGGGTGGTAATGAGAACGGACCCACACTTTATGCCAAAGGTGGTGTCAAGGTTTCACATGAACCAAACAGTACAGATACCAAGCTTCTTTCAGAAACCATCCACGAGTGCTGAGAGAGCACTGCACACTCTGGACGCGAGAAGGGCAGTAATGCATTGCATTGAAACAACTATAGAGCACAGAAAAACAAAGCAGTTCTTTGTGTCCTTCGCAAGCCGCTTCGTGGGAAGACCAGTAACGAAGGGCACCATCGCACGATGGATCACACAAACTATACAATTCTGCCACAAGCAGGCAGGTCAAGAACTACTAGGAGGGGCCCAAGGCAGCCTTCCTGGCTAACACACCCATTCAAGACATATGCCTGGCGGCAACATGGGCTTCAGTGCACACGTTCACTAAGCACTACTGTGTGGATATACAAATGAATAAGGAAGCACAAGCAGGACAAAGTGCTTCAACATATATTCAGCAACCAACGCTCATCTTCCACCCAGCCGCCACAAACATAGCAAACTGCTACAAAGTGTATGCACAGCATAGTGAATCCAGAAAGATTCACGTTGCAAAACGAATAGTTCCTTACCGGTCTGTGTTGTTTTGCAGCTTGAAGATCTTTCTGGATTCACTAGTGAGCCCACCCACCTCCGCCAGAAAGATGAGGCAGGAGGAGGAGAGAATACAAAGACCATATACAATCAGACTCTTTAAAGAGACAAATCTGGAGTTCCTTTAGATAAGAAAGAACTTGAAAAGATTGGAAAAGGATGAACAAACATGACACAAAAACGAGAAAAAAAAATCCGAAGATGACGCCCAAAGGTGAGGGCTTCTGCAGGAAGCGTGCCAGCGTCACAGGAAGGACACCAAAGGGTGGGGGCGTCAACACCCAACTGGGCTACGAAAAAAAAATACTACGATTCCGGTCCCAACCACTAGACCGTGGAATAATGCACATCATAGTGAATCCAGAAAGAACTTCAAGCCGCAAAACCACACCGGCAGGTAAGAAACTATTCGTTACCATATCCCTAAAATAAGTAACTGGGTTGTTAATATCTCCTACAGGAGACACCTTGTTAGTTTGATGTTTCTGCCCTGTCTCTTGTGGTAAAATTGGGTTGCCCTATTGAGTTGTGTTGCACTGCATAAAGGATCAGGCAAAGAGAGGCTGCAGCAAAGTTGGACTGCACCTTGGTGCTACCACCGGAAAAGTTTGTGCCTGCTGTGCTCTGCTCAGCCAGAAACAAAAGACTCCAAGAGTGAGTTGGCTGATCTCCTGTTTGCAGCACAGGGCCACAGAAGCTGAGTTAGTACTGAGACTGAGCTCTTGAGGCTGTAGCCGAGAGCAGAAGACTTTTTAAAAGATTACATTTTAAAAATTGTGATTGTGATAACTTGTGTTTTAAAACTACTCGAGAGCAGAAGACTTTTTTAAAAGATTACATTTTAGAATTGTGACTGTGATAACTTGTGTTTTAAAACTACTCGACCTCCTGCTTCCCCCGTGATTTTCCTCCCCGCGCAGCGGAGTCAGGCGCTGCAGCGGGTCGCAGAAAAATCGCTGTGACCTCCGGGCACCGCCCACTGACCCAGGCCACGCCCCCTCTCCCCTGTCATAAAAGAATGTGTTGTTCCAGGAGGCGCAGCGGACGGGCGCAGCGGGCGCGCCGGCGGTGCGCAGAAGGCGCGCCAAAGGCAAGCCCGTCTGCGCCCGTCCGCGACCTCACGGGACCAGGGGCCATAACCCCTGGCTCCCATGCAACAAAGGTCAGGACGTACAGCTCTGCAGAGATTCACAACATAGGACCTGCGGCGACTACACACTGTACTCACATTTATTCACCAGGTGACCTCCCCTCTCGTTGCCACGGATGTAAACATCACTTTCATAACACTACGTCGTCCGCCGCGACGCAGGAATACTATATGTATGTGCTAAACTGCCGGTCACTACCAAGGCACAGCACACAAATCGCCCTACTTCTTGAAGAGCGCAAGCCGGACGCCATTTTTCTAACAGAAACATGGCTTACATCCCATTCGGAGCCAGACATAATCTCAGCCTTACCCCCCGGTTTCCAAATCTATAGACTAGATCGGACTGAAGGGAGAGGAGGAGGCCTGGCTATCATATTAAAAGACCAGTATCGCTGTCGCACCACAACTGAAACTATCCCTGAGTGCGAGAGCCTAGCATTCAGCATAGACTTCACTGCGAACAGCTCCTTTTCCGGCACACTGATATATCGCCCTCCAGAGCCGGCTAAGTTGTTCTATAGATCTCTTCCAGACATCATAGCCAAACGAATCATGACCTCCGCTAATTACACGATTCTAGGAGACCTTAATTACCATTTCAACTCCCCCACAGATCATACTGCCATGGAACTAATAGATGATCTAGCAGCCTTACAACTAACTCAGCTGGTCCCAGCCCCCACTCATGAAAAAGGTAACCTACTCGACCCAATTTTTAGCAACTGTACCGAGCTGATGGTGGGCCAACCCATTCGCCTTCCTTGGTCGGATCATTTTCTGGTCCCATTTACCTGGCTCACCGGCAAGACCCCCCTGCCTACCCCCCAGGTCTCAATGAAGAGAAATTGGGCAAAATTGTCTATGGAGTCCTGGATTAACAACTTAGACTCCACTCGCCCCCCCCCCCCCCCCCCCCCCTGCCCAGACCCCAACTTAGCAAATAAGAACTATGAGGACTGGATCAGGGACTCACTGGATACGATTCTGCCCTTTCAGAGATCTATCTCAAAGAAGCTGCACAAATTATCACCCTGGTTCTCAAATACCTTAAGAGAACAAAAACGCCTCTGTAGGAAACAAGAGAGAGCGTGGCGATTAGACTTCCTACCTGAAAAAAAGGCCAAATATAAAGAGGCAATAAAGGCCTATAGAGATGGGGTCAGGGCTGCCCAGGCCACCTACTTCGCAGCCAAATCCAAGCCCAGGGAAATTTTTCACCTAGTAAAACAATTTACTATACTGAACACAGCCCCCCCCCTTAGCAAAAACACAAGAACAATGCAATGAGCTAGCGGACTTCTTTCATAATAGTCACCCAGATCTACTCCTCCTTCCCGACGGCAGCCACCAATCCAGGAATATCTGACAAAACATCTCCGGGACACCTCACCCCCCCCCAGATCAGCCAAAATTAGAACATTTCCCCCCTTTAGATTTTGATACCCTTTACCAATTAGCACGCCAAGTCAAATCAGGCTACCCCCGCGACCCAGCTCTACCAGAGTTTCTGCTTCAGGCAAGTCAAGCCACCCTGCCTGTGATACTGGACCTATTAAACTCCTCCATCTCCTCTTGCACAGTGCCCTCCGTATGGAAGAGAGCCATGGTACGGGCACTGTTAAAAAAAACCAATCTTGATCCAGAAGACCACTCCAGTTACCGCCCTATCTCACTACTCCCCTGTGCAAGCAAGGTTCTGGAGAAATATATAAACACCCAGTTAGTACAGTTTCTTGAAAACAACTCGCTATTGGATTCGACCCAAACGGGCTTCAGACCGAAGCATGGCACTGAAACCGCCTTGCTAGTGGTCATTGAGGAAGCCCGCAGGATACTAGATCAAGGAGGATCAGTGGCAGTGATCCTCCTTGACCTAAGTGCGGCCTTTGATACGGTCAGCTATTCCATCTTGCTGAACCGTCTACGTAACATCGGAGTATCAGGCGACGCACTAAGGTGGTTCGATTCCTTCCTGACCAACAGATCTTTTCAGAACTTTGACGGGGAAATGGCGTCAGTCAGGAAATCACTGAGCTGTGGGGTGCCGCAGGGCTCGTCTTTGAGCCCTGCGCTGTTCAATATTTATATGAAACCACTGGCTGGGGTCGTCGAACCATACGGTATTACAATTATATCGTATGCCGACGACACCCAGCTAGTGGTCTCCCTGGCTCAAGAGGGTAATAGGCAAACATCGGAAGGCCTGATGAAATGCCTAGAGGATGTCAAGGCTTGGATGACATCCTCCTTCTTAAAACTTGATAGAGATAAAACGGAGCTCATGCTCCTGGGCCCAGCCCCCCCAGTATCATTCACCTACCTATGGCCCGCCTGCCTGGGAACACCTCCTACCACAAAGGAGAGTGTAAAAAGCCTAGGAGTATGGCTCGACAAAAATCTCTCCTTCTCCACTCAGGCCACTAAGTTATCCGCCACATGTTTTGGATTACTCAGAACATTGAGGAAAGTTCTTCCTCTTCTGCCATTGGAGGCAAAACAGGTGGCAGTACAGGGCCTGATCCAGTCGCGGTTAGACTCGAACAATGCCCTATACGTGGGAGCCCCTGAGATGACTACGAAAGTTGCAGGTGGTACAAAACTGTGCAGCCCGTACCTTGCTACAGATCCCACGCACCCAGTCAGCCAGAGCCGGATTGAAAAGCTTGCACTGGCTGCCAGTGAAACAAAGAGTGGCATTTAAGGCACTATGCATTGCCCACCGGGCCTTCTGGAAGACAGGCCCAGCAATCAGTAACAACTTAGTCACCCACTACCACCCAACCAGAAATCTTCGCTCTACGGAGGCTTTCCTGGCTGTGACTCCCAAAGTAAGGAGAGCTAGGACCGGAGGAAGGATGTTCTCTCTAAACGCCTCGAAACTGTGGAACGCACTCCCTTTACATCTCCGGTCCAACTCGAACCTGCGCTCCTTCCGCAAACAACTTAAAACGCTTCTGTTTGCAAGGTCTACTGAGTTCTAACCTCTTCGCACTGCCCAGCTCTGTCTACATGCTCAGCGCTTGGACGCCCATTGGGCAGCAATCGCGCTATATAAATCAATTTTCAATTCAATTCAATTCAAGACTAGTGAGTTGGTATCACTGTTGCTCATGCCCGTGCAGCCTAAATAATCAAGGTTCGACACTCCAAAGTTGCACCAGAGTCTGCTGGACCTGGCAAAGTTGTCAGACTGCAGCAAAGTCGCCCAGAAGGCAAGTTACTGCCAAAAGAATAAAAATGCTGTACTGGGCATCTAGCAGTCTGTTGGCGATGCACATAAGCCAAGCTCAAGAGAACTTTGAGGTATGTCGACGCCTACGGCCAGGATGGCCTCACATCTCCTTCGGCAGAAAACGGCAGCATCTTCCTAATTGCCACAAAGTGCCTGGGAGTACACTGCTCATCTCCGTCTCCTCAGAGTGCCTGTGATTTGCCAGGCGCCTTGGAACGTTCTAGCGCTCCTGCTCCTTCCGTGGCTTGCCCAGTTTACCGCACAGCTCTCAAGGCCCAGTTCACCGCCATGATGCTGGATACTGATGACCCGACTGCCCGACCAACATCTGATTGTGCGATGACCCCCCCCACCGGATAAAATTGCTATTGGTGTGTTGATCCCACACCGACACAAGGTGAGACCTGCCTCTCTTGCGCTGCCTCGTCACAGCTCAGCGCTTCAGAACCGGCATTGCTCCCGCTCTCCCTAACACGCCTCAGCTCACTTGACTTTGTGAGTTAGGACTCACGAGATCGGCTGACTGGTTTCCGAGTGGAGATTGCAGGCTGAGCTTTGAAACTCCGCACCGGCACCAAGCGAGGATTTCCTCGCCAAGCCCTGAAATGCCTTAGTTGTTTAGGTAATTAAATTGTTTAACTCAAGAGAAGACACTTTCTGGGAGCGCTGATTTTAAATTTTTAATTGGGGGTTTAATATTTATAGTGGCAGGGCAGGGTGGAATTCCAGGAGCGAAACAACGCTGACTTGAATGGACTAGTAACCGCTACACCGAAATTGCGTGATCCAATCTAGCTGTACAAAATGGTGCCCAAGCAAAGATTCTGACGACTTCGAGGCCCCTCAAGATGGGCGCGTTGCCATTAGAATAACAGCGCCATTTTTTCAACAGAAACACTCCTGATCTATTTTCCTTTGAATTTTAAACTGCTCCCTTCCTTTAGCCTGGAGCTCCACCTTGTGGCCTAATCCTGAACTTCGTCCCCCTAAGGCCGCGACTAGAGGCAAAAAATCAGCCCCGTGGTTCACGTCCGCTCTGCAAACTGCCAAATCTGAATGTAAAAGGTTGGAGCGTAAATGGCGGGTGGACTTCTGCCCTCAATTAAAGCTAACCTACAGGGAGGCACAAAGGAAGTACCAAACTATGGTGCGGGGAGCCAAAGCACCCATTATAAAAATAGTATTGGGGAGGCTGAAAACTCCTCGAAAGAACTCTTCAAGATCTTTAAAGAGATTTCCTTGACAGCGAGCCCCAACACCCCAGTTAATGACTCAGTGGCAGAATGCAACAAAGTAGCAGAATGCTTTGCTGGAAAGGTCAGGGATATTTACGCCTCCTTCTCAAATAAACCTGAAAATGGGTTAAACTTTGTGGAATGGACCGGGGTAAGCAATATGGAACACCGTCTGGAGTACTTTATGGTCCCACCCCCGGAGGTGCTTTGCAGAATCTGTCAGGGGGTTAAGTCAGGCTCCCCTCGTGACCCAGCCCCCCTAAGGTGTTGGGAGAGAGCCTAGTGGCTTTAGAACCCTACATCAGGCATGTTCTCCAGACATCATTTGCCTCCCAAACACTTCCGGTCGACCGGAAGAAAGCAGTAGTTCTTCCCACAAAGAAGAAACCCAATGTTAGCCATGAAGTGCTTGAGAACCTGAGGCCGATCTCCTTATTGCCATACCTAGCCAAGGTGGCTGAGAAAGTGGCCAACTCTCAACTAATGGCTTACTTAGAAACAACTAACATCTTACATTCCTCCCAATCGGGCTTCTGGTCGGGTTACTCGACTGAGACTGCCCTTCTGAGAGCGACTGAGACCCTAAGACGAGGGGCAGATGCCGGAAACACCATGGCTCTGGTGATGTTAGACCTCAGCGCAGCGTTTGACACTGTAGCTCATTACATCTTGCTACAGTGTCTAAACAGGGCAGGGGGTCACAGGACCGGCCCTGGGTTGGCTGAAATCCTTTCTCACAGGTCGGAGCTTTCAGGTCCAATTGGGCTCCTTCAGATCTACTGACGTGGCATTGGAACTGGGGGTGCCCCAGGGCTCTGCCCTGAGTCCAACCCTATTTAATCTATACTTGGCCCCCTTGGCCGAGGTGGTGCAAGCGTATGGAGTGGAGTTAGTCTCCTACGCCGACGACACCCAACTGTTAATCTCCCTATTTCAAGCACCTTCAACTGCGGCATCCAATTTTAAGGCCTGTATGCAGGATCTGGCCACATGGATGAACTTGCACTGTCTAAAGTTAAACGGCTCCAAAACCGAGGTACTGGTGGTTGGTGGTGCCAGCCTGAACTGGACAGAGAACTGGTGGCCACCTTGTTTGGGTCCTACCCCCACTCCTTGTAAGGAGGCTAAGAATCTGGGGATATGGGTTGACTCCACTCTATCCTACGAGGGCCACATTCGTCGCCTAGTGGGGAAGTTTTTTGGGGTGTTAAAAAAACACTCAATCATACCTTAGATCTACTTCCTCTTGAAGCCAGACGCACCTTGACACAGGCACTCGTGACGTCCCGTATGGATTACGGGAACGTCCTGTTTTTAGGTGCCACAGAAAAAAGCTTGGGACGCTTACAAGTCCTTCAAAACTCTGCGGCTCGTCTAGTTCTGAGACTCCAGAAAAGAGCAGCGTCTAAACCTGCCCTTGCGACTCTTCACTGGCTGCCAGTCAAAAAGAGAGTGATGTACAAATCTCTCCTTATGTCATCGGATATTATGGCAGAATGCCCCCACCTATCTCCATGACCTGATAAAAAAATACGAGCCAAGAAGAGCCTTGCGCTCTAGGCACGGGCCAACTGACGGTTCCCCGAGTAAATAGAGCCAAACTTGGGGGTAAATTCTTTAGAGTCTCAGCAGCACAAAATTGGAACAAACTTCCGATATGCCTCAGACTGGAAAGATCTGAGGTAAAGTTCAGAAGTCTCTTAAAAACTCACCTATTCAACTTACAAAGCTCTATGGCGAGTATGCTGGGTGCGTTTGCTGCTTGCCGTCCTATCTCCACAGCGCGGGGACACGCCGGGATGGCGTCGCCAGGCGCTTTATAAACTACTTTATTATTATTATTATTATTATTATTATTATTATTATTTTATCCTACATGTCCTGTTAATTTTTAGATCTACACCTCATATGCTTTTTTATGGTTTTACTTTTGATGTTTCTAACTAGCGTCAGTTATAATATGTCTTATTTCTTTTACCCCTTTAGTTATCTTTCACTGCCAATCTTGTAGTGATTTTTGTGTCGACCTCGATACAACCTCTTATTCCTTTGCCTTCCTAGCCCTCTAGGTTTTCTCATCTGATCCCCTTTTTTACACTATGGCCCATGACCTCCTTTTGTGTATTTGTGCTATGATTATTTGATTCGCTGGACTGTTTTTAACAATGCACCCAACTTGAGAATATGTACAGTTTGATGACCCGGTACTTTTGTTCCTGAGCCTAGCGATCCTCACCTTGTGTAGCTTTGCGGGGATTGATTGTTTGCTTTGCTGGGGATATTTCAACATTGCTTTAATTTTGCTCCCCCCATATGTAGCGGTGATGTGATTTGTTTGTTTCGCTGCACTTTATTCTGCTCACTTCCTTCGTACATTACTTAACTCATATTCTCTTGACTCCAGCCCCTTTCTCTCATATCATCTCACTTTCCCTTTCTTTGTTCTTTTCCTCTGCCGAATTCTCCCCTTACCCTTTACCAACACTGCGTCCTTCCACTCCTCCCTTCCCAAGTCTCTCCCCCCACAGCCTCAACCCACTGCCTCTCCCTTGACTACGCACGTGATTATCTGACTCTCCTCTCCCCTACATTTTCCTTTGCCCATTATGCCTCCTCTCAATATCCCTTCCCCCTCCCAGGATCTCTCTCTATCTAAACATGGTCCCAACTCCTGGTCCATTCCGTACCCCCCCAATCTTTCTAAACACGCTAGAGAAAAAACTCGAACACAACCTCCTCATTCGAAATCCTGAAACACTTATTGTTGACAACTATTACAGCCCTACCGCCCCCATTAAAACGAATTACATCTTCTACTCCAAACGCTCCTCTAAATGGAAAAGAATTTTCACACATCTCCCATTCACTGAAACCTCCAAAATACCCCATGGCGACAATCTTTCCACCACTCCCTCTCCAACCTTTTGTGGGGAAAGCAACATCTCCATTTTCAAATCTGGTAACATCCTCATCCAAGCGGCCGTACCCCATCTTAACACCTTCGAACTCCATTTCAGATCCTTGGCCATCCAACTTTCCAATTCCACCAACAGCCCCCATACCCTCCACCTCCTCTCTCCCCACCGACCCCGCCCACCAGCCCACCTCTCCCGCCCCTGACCTTTCAACATCCAATGACACTATGCAAACGTTGTCACTCATCCCCTCCTTCCTCACTATGACCCCCCTCTCCCCTTGATCCTCCCCTCACCCCCTTGGTCCCAACCAGCCCACCCATTCCCCTCACTATTACTCCACCCTCCTGGCCCTCTTTCACAGTCTCCCCTTCCATTCCTCCTCCAACCCCCCTCATTCCTCCCCTCCCAATTCAGCCTCACACCCTCTGAATCACACTACCCCACACCCTTCTTCTCCCAACTCATCCTCTCCCTCCCTGAACTATACTCTTCCCATTATCCCCCCCTCACTCCTACACCAATCCGCAACTGTACCTCCTTGTATCTCCAAACTTCTCTTCCACAGAGGTCTCCTCTCCCCTCTACCCCGACATGCCACTCCTTCTCCCTTTTAACTACAGCCCTCCCTGCTCTCCTGCCTGCCTCGGCTCATCCCCTCCTCAGAATAGGCCTCCTGCCTGCATCTGCTCACTGCCTCCTCGGAGCAAACCCCCCTTGGCAGCTAACTCCGAACCCCATTTGTCCTCCTCCCCCCACACTCTATTTACCCCCTCACTCTTATCTCAAACTCCCTTCGCAACATCGAACTTAACATCTCCACTCTTACCAGAGATCTCTCTCGTCTTAGGAACGATTTCCTCAACCTCAAATTCAGCGATCCCCCTCCCCGAAGAAACACCGCTAGCCCTGGTCTAATAAACCCCACCACCTCCAAACCATGGAAAACAACTCCCTTGCTTTGCCGGGCTCAAAGACCACTCCGCACCACCTGCACCCTCTTTCACCAGGATATCTCCGACCTTCAAAATTCCTACCCTCCATACTCCTCAACCATGAACACGCCTCCCCCCTTCTCAAACATCCCCGTCATATTGGGGACTAGTCGTATTCCCCTTTCACCTGTCTCACCTAGACCCCCTCCTCATCTCACCTCCATCCATGCCCTCCCATCTCCCAAACCCACTCCCAAACCCCTCACCTGCATGCTTGTTAACTGCCGCTCCGCTGCCCGACATGCCATAGAAATCTCTGAAACCATCCTTAGCGAATCCATCGACATTGCGTTCCTTACAGAATCCTGGCTTAATGACCACTCTACAAGCATTCTTGACATACTCTCACCACCGGGCTACTACATCATTAGGAAAGATAGACCCATCCGAAAAGGCGGTGGTGTAGCTATCCTCCTTAAAGACTAACTACAGCTCTCCCTTATCAATAACGCCGAATATGCCTCCTTTGAATACCTCGTAGCCGAACTCAAAATACAGGGTTCCCCCCCATCCACCTTCACAATATATATAATCCGCCTGGAAATCACTACCCATTCATTGATGAGCTATCTAACCTTCTTACCCAATCCTCAATTTCCAAATCTGAAAACATCATCCTGGCAGACTTTAACCTCCATTGGAATGATACTAAAGATCCCTCAATCTCCCTCCTCTGACCTTCTCGAAATTAATGACCTCAAACAAATCTGTCAGTCACAAACCCATTCCAAAGGAGCCACCCTTGACGCCATCATAACCAGCAAAGATCTAGCCCTCCTATCTAACATCATTCCCATTGACTGGTCCGACCATCACCTTATCCTGTTCTCCATAACCACCTCTGCCTCCCCCCTCCTTCCAAAACTATTAAACCCATGAAACTGATCAGAAATCTCAGTCATATCCCTCCCGACTTACTTGAATCCAAACTTCATGCCCTGCTTCTCGCTATCCCTCCCTCCCTTAACACGAATGAACTAACCAAACAATATAACAAAGCTGTCACTGCTACCCTTGACCTTCTTGCCCCTCTTAAACTAAAAAAAACAAAGAAATATCCCCTCCAAATCATGGTTTAACACCGACCTAAATAATGAAAGACGTAGACTCCGACTGACTGAAAGATTATGGAGACAGCACCCATCTCCTTCTAACCTGACCCGCCTCAGACTTGCTAGATCATCCTACAAAAAACACTTCTTTAGACAAAAAACTTCTTTCTTCAGGACACAACTAGATCGAGCTCAGAATAGGCCAGGAGAACTATTCAACATTGTGCGCAATCAACCCACTTCCGCTCCCCCTGTCCCACTGGCCTCGACGACTAGATGTGAAGAAATAGCTCTCTTTTTTCCAGACAAAATTAAACTAATTGAGCAATCCTTCCTCTCTACTGTGATCCCTCCCACCAATCCGAACATCTCTCTTAATATCCCACCCTCCACCATAACTCCCCCTACACCCACTACTGCCCATCAAAACTCTAATCTCCCTCACCCCCCCTTGCCCTCCAATTTCCTGGACTCCAATCATCCGAACTCTCTTACTAAAAATAATGCCACGTGGCTTCCAGCCAGTCACTGAAAGAGATGTCTTTAACATCATTTCCAAACTCAAGCCTTCCTCCCACACCAAAGACCCTCTTCCCTCCAAACTTGTCCAAAACCTCAAACACATCATCACCCCTTCCTGGACCTCTATTATCAACAGCTCCCTTGCCACCGGCTGTGTCCCCACTTCATTGCAACTAGGCCATTATCAAAAACCCTTTGGCAGACCCAAACGACCTCAATAACCTTCGTCCCATCTCCAACCTTCCCCTTCTTTCTAAAGCCCTGGAAAATGTGTCCTTCTCCAACTAGATAGACACATTGAACACTTTAACTTACTAGACCCCTTCCAATCTGGCTTTAGGAAAGGATGCAGCACTGAAACCGCCATGCTAAACATTGTTGACGACATCCACCACTCACTTGACAATGGTGAATCTAGCCTGCTGATCCTCCTTGATCTCTCTGCAGCGTTTGATACTGTTAACCACTCTGCTCTACTCAATGTTCTTAGAGATCGATTCGGCCTGAATGGTACGACACCCAAATGGTTTCTCATACCTACAACACCGTTTTCAACAAATCAAAATCCAAAATTGCCTATCTAACCCTACCTTCATCTCCTTAGGAGTTCCGCAAGGATCCATCCTCTCTCCCACTCTCTTTAACCTTTTCATGGAACCCCTCACACTCATTCTTAAAGAAGCCGGGATCAACTACCATCTCTATGCTGACAACACCCAACTCTATTATAAGATTAAAACTCATGCTGACATCCTTCACCTCAACAACACTCATCAAGATTCAATCCTGGTTCCACAGTAACCACCTCAAACTCAACCCTAAAAAAACTGAAATTATTCTTTTTTTCCCCTAAAAATAACCAGCTCCCCATTCAGAATTGGATCTCTTTCCTTAACGCCCTCAACTGCTCCTTATCTTTGTCCTCAGTCAAATCACTAGGGATCTCCCTTGACAACCTCCTAACCCTCAAGGTACACATCAATAATTCTACCAAAGGAGCCCTCTTCACTCCACCACCTTAAGAAAATCAAGCCATTCATCCCGATCGATGATTTCAAACTAGCAGTCCAATCCCTTGTTCTTTCTCGCATCGACTATGGCAATGCCATTCTCACCGGAATTCCCAAGATCCACCTAGCACCTCTTAAATCTGTGCTTAACCTTGCAGCTAGGCTTACTCAGACTGCAAGTGATTCGACCACATTTCCCCTGCCCTTAAAACCCTTAAATGGCTCCCCATTGAAGGTAGATCCACTTACAAAACAGCCTGCATTACACACAATTGTCCATCAGAATACACCGACCTACCTCGCTAGCAAACTCACTAAAGCCGGTTGCTCCTGTTCCTTGAGAAGTACTAACGCCCTCCTTCTTATCCCCCCCTTCTAAAAAAGAAAACCACCCAGTCTCGATCCTTTTCCGGCAACGCCCCTTGCATTTGGAATGCCCTTCCAATTGACCTTCGCTGCAACCCTTCCTATTCTAGTTTAAAAAAAGAACTCAAACTACATCTCCTCAATAAATACTGGGGACCCTAATCCATATCTGTTCTCTTCCACTGGCTACATCTGTCCGACCCTAGATGCATTCGCCCTCTCCTTTTTTTTTTTTTTTTCTTTTTTTTTTTTCTAAGCCTTACTCGCCCTTCCTCCTCGTCACTTCCCCCTCCCTGTTTACCACTTCACTCCTCCTTGCTCCCCCCTTCCCTTGTCCACCCTCAGCCTGCATCCCCTCCAACCCCCCCCCACTTCTGCCCCTCCCGCCTCTCTCCTTACCAACCTAACGGACCACTAACCTCCCTATCCTGACTCTGCAATTTTCCGGCTCTTTTTTTCAATTTGTGCCTTTTGATATTTTTGATTTATCACATCTTACACATTTTGTTGTGCTTATTTCCCATATTTATCATTTTGAAATCTGTCAGGCGGAGACTTATGTTGTTTATATACATTGATGCTATGTATGTCCCCTGTCCTATTGACCTTTCTTGTCTCTAAAATGTAAAGCGCTCTGATACCCCCGGGTCCAGCCAGCGCTATATAAAACCTCTAAAATATAAGAAATAAAATAAAATAAATAAATAAAGCTCATGGACCTGCATCAGGAAGACCCACGTCGACCGCACAGGATCTTCAGCATCGTTGAGCATCTTCAGCGCTGACATTGGGACTGGAGACTTATTTTTTTGAGTAGGTAACTATTTTGTGTGCACCTTCCTAGTCCCCCTGACTGGTTCCCTTCTGGAGATGGCTGCCTAAAGTAACTCTAAGTAACCCTATTCATACTTCACCAAATTGTTACTGAAAAAGTTTGTCAACTTTGTTAAATTTGCAAATACTTGTTTGCAGATAAGTGGAGTGTTGTGTTTTAATTATACCTTGTAAAATCTATCTCCTGAACCCTCTGGTGGTTCTTTTTCATTATAAATTAGTGTTGGATATTTTGAGTGCATCATTTCTCCAGTAGTTTTGGTGCTTTTGAAGAAATGCTTTGCGTGTTTGTGAAAGCCTGTATACTTAGCTCAAGCCTGGGTAGCTAAGGCTCTAAGGTTTAAAAAATGAAATCTGGCCGGTCCTAAAGTAGGCGGTAGTGTATTACACAGTGGTGCAACACAACTACATCATATATTACTTGCACCCATGGCCACTGGAATTATGTGGCAGGGTTGACTAAATGATGTGTAAATAATAAGCAAATTGTACGGCATAGTGCAGCACACTTCTTGATACTATTTCTTTATTATTTTGTCATTTTTACACACTAATGTTGTCTGGACAGAGGTTTCACCTCCTTATTGCCAGTTTAACAACCAAGTACAAAACAATGCAGCCAAAAGATGACTAGCTAACCTTTGTGAAGGGCCTTCCATTGCGCGAGAACCCACGTTGCTAAGTTTGTAGTAACTTTTGGTCCGTTCAGCTAGTAGAAAAAAAATTATGTTGTTAAAATATAAAAACGATGGACTATGCCCCAATTCAGCAGGTCATAACTATGCGAAATGCTGCAGCTGCAAAATCGCATAGTTCCAGTGCCCTTGATTACACCATATTTCGTCACAATTAGCCACTTAGTTGACAGCCCCAACCCCTCCAATGACCACTGCTTTGACCATTTCTCAAGTTTTCTAGGAACACCCACCACCGTATGTCTTTCTACTGCAGCATTATTTAACCTCGAAAATCACATCACTACCTGTGTCTCCAGAGGAAGATACGCATCAGTCACTCGCAGGAGCAGTCCAGATAAGTAGTGCTCTTCTCTGCCCTCAGCTGAGGAACGCCAGTGAGAAGCACAAAATACATCTGGTTGCACATGGCAAGGTATTTCCTCTGGCAGGTGGTGTTGGATAAAATCAGGTAAGGTCATTTGTTGGAAGTCTGAGAAACCACCCACTCGCTACCTGAAGTGACAACACCTGCACAGCCTAGGATGCATCCTGTGCCTGTAACTAAAGTGGTGTTAAAGCATTTATCTTCATGGTCTAAGAAGCAGAATAGTTTACTGAAGATTAAGGCTGGTCAAGAATAATTTGGGTGTTTGCTGTCCTATTCAAGATCATAGGAAATGCAACCCCCTACCCCTAGCTCACCTCCTCCTTTTCCTTCAGAGCAGATTTGCTAGTTCATATCTCACTTCTGGTATCCGCAGTCCTCCCTTTGCTGGAAAAAGGGGGCATGGAAGTGGTGCCTCTGTAAGAGGGACAAAGGACAAGTTCAAGATATTGTACTGAGCCAGGTCTTATTGACCCCTTAATTTGGCAGATTGGTTGGTGTCCATAGCTTTCCAGTACTCCTACTTCATCTCCCAGTTATCCCCGCCCACAGCTACTACTTAAGTTTCACGGTGGGATCCCAGCACTATGTGTGCAGACCTCCCATTTAGAATAACAGCCCCACAAGCCTTTATGAAGGCGGGGGTTGTTATGGTAGCCTCACGGTTCAGGTTAATAGTCCCATATGTTTCCAATTGCCTGATGAAGACAGAGTGCCCAACGGTCGGCCAAGAACATCTGCGATGGGAGATGAGAAAAGCCAAATCATGAAGTTTCACTTAACTTTGCAGAGAAGCTTGCCTTCATTGAAGTTGTGCTCTGCAACTGTTATTACAGCTGTTCGGGCAATTATTGCTGCGAATGACTCTGCTTGAGCCCTTGTTCTGCAGCTGTAGTGGCTGTTAGGCCTGATGGTCTTGTGCATCTTGTTAGGCCAGATGGCAGAGGATAGCTCTCCAGTTGTGTCTCAGGAGCCGGTGACTGTAACACTGACTAATTTCAGTGAAGTTTGGTCAGTAGTGGTAGATGGACCTCTTTGACATTGTTCCGCAGGGCCATGGTGGTGGCTACAATTGAGGGTTCTGGTGGCGCCATCTGCTAGTCTGCCTGATTAACCTTCCCTTTTTAGATTGTCATCAATAACTCCTTTTCTGAAAGGTTCGTTTTACGTGTTCCTTTCATTCCATGTATTGTTCCTCAGGGAGATTTGAACCTTGTTTTGATTTTCTTGATGGCCTCACTGAGTCGATGCACAGTTGTCCTAGTTGGCTACTTATTTGAAAAACCCGTTTTGCAGCGTGAATCTTTTCTGGATTCACATGCTGTGCATTATTCCGCCATCTAGTGGTTGGGTCGGGAATTGTAGTACTTCTACAATTTTTTTTGTTGGTGGTCATCCTCCTGTTACGTCGCCAGGCATCCGCCAGAAGCTCCCATCTGTGGTTGCCTTCTTCAGATTCTTTTTTCCTCCTTTGGGTCTGGATCGATACTGAAGGAGCTCCCAAGATTGGAGAGAAGAATCAACGAAAATAAGGAAAAAACTTCAAAAGAACTGCAGTAGAACGTTTCAACTTTCAAGCTTACAATTTGAACATGAGTTTGACAAAAGCTAAAACTGAATCTTCGATCTGAGAATGCGCCTGCATGGGGCTCCCTGTGCACGTAAATGGACAAGACACCAGTCAAGTTTTGCAAAAATTGTCACCACAAGTACGCTCAAAGATCAGCATCCAGTCTGCAACCTATACCTACTGCTGGATCACCGAAGCGAGGACTGTAATGCGTGCTCCGAATGTACCCCGAAGACATTGAGGGTGAGAGAGACCGCGAAGAGCCAACTATTACATACAAGGCCAACGACCACCACCATCGCTGTGAGACCTGGGCCTCTCCAGTGAGGAGGAATAGGAGGAGGACAACGTCGCCGAAAGGCCAGAAGGCGACGAAGACAAAGACGTTGCAGTTCGTGGAGGTTGAGAAGAAGTCTTCGAAGGAGGTAAGTGCCATCGACCTCAAAAAAACTAGAAGAGTCTCTCAAATCTGACTCTAGACCCAGGTAGGGAGCCTCATCCTTGCAGCACTCGACGACCGCAGTTGCATCCAAATAAAAATACACTGTAGGATAATTGGATAAGGACTCCGTTATGGCAAAGCCCGTCAAAGCCAAAGACGTCAAAAGACAGTTTAGAAAAGGACGGCTCGGTGTTGAAAAAGGAGAGGTCCAAACCTGCTTAGACAGCCGGATCGGCGTCCACAAGCAGGAAGCGAAAAGTAGACTGCCTCAACGCTGAAATACACTTGGCCGAGAGAGAAGAAAAGGAAGAGGCTCGAAGCTGAAATGGCAAATATTTTACAACATAGAAAAGAGTTCGACAAAAGCTTAAAACAATTTAAGATTCCGCCGAAAACTACAACAGAGAAAGTCATCGAGAAGGAAATGAGCCACTCGAAGAAGAATTCTTCTTCGGAGAAGACGTAGAGGAGGACGAACAAAGGTATGCAGGATCGCGATCTCAGATACTATAGACTTGCAATGACAAGATCTCGACTCCAAAACACCCGAGGAGGTTGTGGAAACGTATCCTCTAGATGACATTGACATGTAAAATCAGGTGATTAAGAAAGCTGCTGAAGCATGTGGAGTGCAGCTAGAAAGAAAAAACAATCCTGTTTTTTATTAGAGACTTTGATGCCAACACAATCAAGAAATCAATTCCTTCCAATGCTGCCAATTGTATTGGACCAGGGGAAAGAGACTTTCAAAGAGCTTGCCACGTGCAACATGTTGCAAGGTTATCACACCAAGAGCAGAAAAGGAAAAATATAAGCATTCCTCTAAAGTCCCAATATACATCAGGGGGTCGGTACCAGCTGACTCTATTACTTCCACAGCAAGGAAAAGAGCAAATGTACCTACAACAGTAGGTCCTCCTCCTGACCAGGAAAGCAAGAGGATGGACCTTGGTAGGAGGAAAGTAGAAAGAAGTGCAGCAAACCAATGGCGCACAGCTAATTCTAATGCATTACTAAACAGACATTGGGAGGAGGTAGGAAAATTGTTAAACACCTACCTGAACAATTCCAAAGGAGAGCTGGCCATTTGGAGGAAGAGGGTAAGAATATCGCTTATACATGCTTGAAATCACCCCTAGATCCTGGAGAAAAAATCAAGCAGACAAATGATAATTGGTGTCACAGAAAGGAGGCATGCCTGGCTGAGAATATCCAGCTTCAAGCCAGAAGTGCAAAGTAATACCATTAACTCACCGTTCAATGGCGAACAGCTGTTTGGAAGTGTGGTTGATGACAAACTCAATCAATTAAAGAAGGTCAACGAGACAGCCAGGTCCATGGGCGCACTACAATTCAGAGGCATGCGTAGAGGGACACCCTCAAAGAGAGCAGCCGGTAAAGGTACACATCAACCTGCTACTTCACATCAAACTTTCCAGCAAGTATACCAAGGAGCAAGCCAGGGACAGCAGCATAACTGGCAATATCAACAGGGAAAGCAATCCTTTAAAGGGCGTCCCTGTGGAAGAGGACAGCCACAAAGGGGCGTGCAACTGACCACTACTAAGTGACTGCATTATAAAGAAGGTACACACAAAACAGCAATAAGTGTACACACAGAAAAACAACCTATGCCATAACAAAAATCTGTCAGTTTAAAATTCCTCCAGTATGTCACACTAGTAGGAGGCAGACTAAAACATTTCCTTCAAAGATGGAAAGACATAACGTCAGACAAATGGATTATAAACCTGATACAGTACGAATACTGCATAGATCTAACAAAACAACTTCCAAACAGTAGACCAAAACAAAAGATACATTCAGAAGCAAAATTAGCTCAGCTATTCAAGATGTACAGGACCTTCAAGGGAAACATGCTATAGAGCTCGTACCACACAAGGAAAAGATCAAAGGAGTATATTCTACATACTTCCTAATTCCAAAAGTAGATGGAACATTATGCCCAATACTAGACCGTAGGTTTCTAAACAAATTTATAAAAACACACAGATTCAAGATAACTACACTGCAAGAGGTGATCCCTCAATTGCAACAAAGCGATTACATGGCTACTATAGACTTAAAAGATGCATATTTACACATCCATATGAACAAAAAACCCAAGAGACCGTTGATATTTGTGGGCAACAAAGGACACTACCGATTCAAAGTACTGGCTTTCGGTCTAAAATCTGCACCAAGAGTGTTCACAAAGTGCCTGGAAGCAGTAGCAGCACATCTCAGAAGGCAGGGGATTCATGTTTACCCCTACTTAGATGACTGGTTAGTAAGAGCAAACTCTTACTCTATGCAAACTGCACATACAACAGGTGATCGAAACTAGTTCAACTGGGGTTCTCCATCCATTGGGAAAAATCATCCGCAGAGCCAGAACTCATAAAGGTGTTCTTAGGCACAGAGATAAATACAGTAATAGGGAGAGCATTCCCAAGCGAAAAGAGCTCAGCCTTATTAAAGGAGACTCCTCTATACCAGAAGGGGCAACATCTGACAGTGAGAACAGTGAGAAAATTACTAGGAATGATGGCCTCCTGCTTTAATTTAATTCCCAACATTTGACTACACATCAGACCATTTCAAGAATGGCTACAGACACAATGGTCACAGGCAACAGGGAGTTGGGAGGATCTAGTAGTTGTCACACAGACCGTTTATCAGGAGATGGCATGATGGAACAAAATTAACATATCACAGGGAAGTCTTTTCACACCACCAACTCCAACGGTGACCATAACCGATGCATCCCTAATGGGATGGGGAGCACATGAACAACCTCGAAGTGAGAGGACTGTGGTCACAGCAGGATGCAGTGAAACACATCAATATCTTGCCGACAAACAGTATTCTTAGCCTTAAAAGCCTTTTAGAAAGAGCTCTACGGGAAAATGGTGTTGATACAGACAACACAACCACAATGTTTTACATCAACAAGCAATGAGGAACTCGGTCTGTAGCACTCAACGATAGCTCAAGAGATTTGGAGCTAGGCAATCCCAAGGGGAATAGACATGATGGCAATACACCTACCAGGAAAGGACCATGTAGAAGCAGAAAGACTGAGCAGACCATCATCATCATCCCACGAGTGGGAACTAAATCAAGCAGAACTCCAAGGAATTGTTAGGAAAAGGGGGACACCACAAATAGACCTATTTGCAACACCCCACATTACAAAATGCCAAAACTTCACATCCAGACGACCTCTCAATCATTCCCTAAGGAATGTGCTATGGATAGACTGGTCAGGGATATTTGCTTACGCTTCCCCCCAGTACCATTACTGAACAAAGTGATCAATAAATGCAGGATCAGCCAAATGACAATGATTCTCATTGCACCACCGTGGGCCAGACAGACTTGGTTCTCAGAAATAATGGAGATGTCTCCAGGGACAATGCACAAATTGCCAAAAAAGAAAGATTTGCTAACCATGCAAAACGGAAAAGTACTTCACCCAGAACCAGAGAGCTTTGGCCTAGCGGCATGGCTCCTGAGGACTTAAAATGTGCGCATTTCAAACTACCAGAAAGCACAATGGCTGTTCTGAGAGAAGCGAGGAAACCAACAACAAAACATGTTATACAGCGAAGTGGAAGAGATATACATAATGGTGCCATAAAAAGTTTTCAATGAAAATTAAGGAGAGAACAGTGCTAAAGTACTTAACACATTTACTAGAAAGTAAATTATTCTACACATCATTGAAATTGCAGTTAGCAGCAATCGTTGCGTATACCAGAAGTGAAACGGGCCACAGTTTCTTCACTTCACATGTGGTCAAAAGGTTCCTAGACGGAGCAAAAAGAAATGCACCTCGAAAAATGGGGCCAACACCCAAATGGAACCTGAACATAGTTCTAGGACAAATGATTAAAGCACCATTCGAACCACTACACAAAGCTACACTACAAATGCTCACAGTAAAGACTGCCTTTTTAGTGGCAATTACATCCTTGCGTAGAGTTAGTGAACTACAGGCGCTAACATTACAGGAATCTTACTTCCAAATACATAAGAACAGAATTGTCATGAGACAGATCCTCAATTCATACCAAAAGTGATATCCAGATTCCTCGTAAGTCAGAGTATACAATTAAGAAGTTTTTCAAAACCCAAAGACCAATGCAGAAAGAGCTTTGCACACACTTGATGCAAGAAGGGCAGTCGTGTACTACATGGAAAGAACCAAGGAATACAAGAAAACAAAACCGTTTTGTATCTTTTGCTAAATGTTTTCTGGTAAGCCCAGTGACCAAAAACACCATTGCAAGATGGATAGCTCAAGCCATACAGTTATGCCATAGGCAAGCAGGATAGGCTTACAAGCTGCACCGCGGGCAGACTCAAAGAAAAAAAGGAGCAACTATCACTTTTCTAGCTAATACTCAAATTCAAGATATCTGCATAGCTGCAACATGGTCTTCAGTGCACACATTCACAAGGCATGACTGTGTGGACATTCAATTGAATAAAGAAGCATAAGTAGGACAAAAGGTCCTACAACAGCTGTTCACAATCCAAAGCCCATCTTGCACCCAGCCACCAAGATTAGCAAACCGCTACAAAGTCTATGGACGTGTAAAGGAGACCAGGGAAACCCGACTCACAAGGAACATAATAGGGGTTGATGAACGGTTTGCTTTAGGTTTTTGTTGACAACGTTTCGACCGCTTTTACAGTAAGGGGTCACTTCAGAACTTATTGATGTAGGGACATCTACAATTTAAGGGAGAGAAAATTATCAGTGTGGTGGCCAAAACAACAGTGTTGCTACATGGAAGACTCTGGGCACTGAGATCAAGGAATCTGTCGGTGACATCAGTGCACCACAAGGAAGTAAAAGTGTAGGAAGGGTACTCGCATGGGACCCAGTCGGGCACCCAGTGAGGGGAAGGAACTGACAGATGGAGCAATTGCAGCGATCAGCAGGGCTAGTGTATGGGTGTGTAGAAATTCTGATTCACGAGAGACTCGACAATCTGAGTAATTTGGGTTGGTCTCGAGATTGAAGCAGTTAATGCTTAATACTGTGATGACCCAACCACTAGATGGCGGAATAATTCACTGCATGTGAATACAGACAATTCTTCAAGCGGCAAAACTACACCGACCAGTAAGAAACTATTTGTTCTGTTGGTTGAGGTTACTTCGTCTTTTCTGCATTAAATTGGCCTAGACTATTTCTCTGATCTTTCTTTCCTCCTCCGCATCTTTTAACGGAGGAGAAGGGTATGTACAGGCTCGATCCCAATGTGTTAAATTGACCACATTCAGCAGACCGAATTAATGACCAGTTCTTTTTGGGCTTGACTGCAACTACAAACGTTTCATTGAGTCATTCTTAGTATCTTGATGTTGTCTGACCCATTCCGTCAAGGCCAAGGCTGATTATGGAATGATTGCAGAGGCGTCCCAGTTGCCGACGTAGTCCTCGTAGCTACATGATGGTCATTGCTTACTTGTGCAAAGCACTATGGCTTTGCATCTCGGGTATGTAGTGACCGGTATTTTGCCCAAGCTGTATTGCATTATTCCGATCTTACCAGGTACTGGCTTGTCACTCTTTAATAGGGTGTGGAATCTGTGTCAAAGATTCATCTACCAGAAGTAAAATGTATTTACTATGGGTTTCAATTTTTCAGATAGATTCTGCTGATTACTTGTTGCGGTCTTAATTCCCATATGAGCTAGTGCAGCAATTTATAAGGCCCCAATGTAGACCATAATTGCATTTACTGTCTTTGTTGCTTTCTCTGTTCCATTACACATCATGACTGGGGCGCATGCATATCATGAACTGACGCTAGTGCTCCAGTTAGTGCCTTACACCTACAACTTTCCAGTAGGGAAGAACCTTCTGCACTGTCCCTCTAGACCTGTTTGCAACATAATAAAATACCAAATACCCAGCTATAACCAGCAGATGATTGCATCTCATGACCTGGCAGGTTTCAGCAATTGGGTCATATATTTGCCTAGGCGTTTGGTCTCTACCCATTTCTGCACTTACTCTTGAACATGAAAAGGCAGCTGCAAGGTCATTCTAGTTGTTTTCCTTTGTTCATATAATACTAGTGCAAGCAACATGATAGATTCGAGTAAAATGTGAGTACCTCCTCATCTGGATATAAATATTTATTTTTTCGTGTAGGCTAGAAATCCCAATTTGTTTTATTTTTATTTCTGGTTTTAAAGAAACAATACTTGAACACCCCATCATAGGCTCTTATACTGAATCCCTGCACATGAGCAATATGGTTATTTCCCCTGCGTATTCGATGCTTTTACTGACCAGGTTTACTTCCCCTGGTCAGCAGGGCTAGACAATGAGTAGGAAACGTAGGGACCTCAGAAGCCCTTTGGCTGTGAAGCCGGTGGGAGGTCCTCTGCTTAGATTCCTAGTGTAGCCTTGCAATACGCCTAATCTTGAAGCCACTCTGCATGATTAGGGGCCTGCCCCAACACATTGACACACTACCTTTAGCAATTAACAATGATAATGCTACAAACTCTCGGTTAATAGGCTGACGTGACTAAGGCCTAGTAGACACTCCGGGGGGGGGGCGTGGCACCAGATATTTATTTAATTGATTGTAAAATATTTTTACAGGAAACCCATCTCCCCTAAAAAATGTCCCTCCTAATTGGGACATAAAAGTGCAACAGTTACTTAATTCCAGCTCACCCTATATTAGGAAAAAGAATCAGTCGATGCTCTCCTGTTAAGGTTTCAACTGTTAGCAGGCAACTACTCCAATTCCACAATTTTCAATGATGGTTTCAAATGGGGAAATCCGTACTTGGCAGTGCGTGGTCCCAAAACTAATTGAACTAGCATTTGGGTTTACCACTAAATGCTACTGAGGTAAAAATATACCTTATCCTGATATGAGCAAAGTTAGTATGAAAACTGAATTTCAACTCCGTTGTATTTCCTGCCCACTGTTACCTGTACCTTCCAAGAGGTGGGCCTTTGTAGTTTCTCTAGAAGCCACAGTGGTCCCAAACCCCTCCTATTTTGGACCTGTTTTGTGAAATGTTGATTGTCTTCACATTGTGTAGTTCTCCCTTCTGATTGTGTATCTTAGACCCTAGTAAGTGGCACCCCTCGCCCCCATATCTGTACTACCCTCTGGAAGTTACTGCTTGCGTTAGCTAACTGGTTTTGCAGAGTGTATGGCAAGTTGTTCTTTAATATTCTAATCTCCTCTTCTTAAACAGATGAAATGTTGCTGAACAATGGTGCATTATTTGAGTGACCAGGATTCAGATTTCTATTTTTTTTTCCTCCCTCAGAAAGCCCCCTTTCCTCTTTTAAACTGTCTGGTATCAACAGACCATCACCAAGGAAGACGAACCTTAACAGTAATCCACTGATTCCATCCTTGGCCCATCCCTCCAATCCCTTTGGGATGAAATGCACCTCTTCTTGCCCCATGTGAAAATCTTGACATTTCAAACCTGGGCTTCTCCCACACTACTGAATACAGCTTTAGTTAACAACTTAAACCTCCCCTTGCCACCCAAAACATTACAAACTAAGATAATAATATACTTTAATTCAGACTCTGGGTCTTGTTAGTTTTACTTCCTTCAATAAATACAAACTCCAGCAATGATGGCTTTTCATCGTCCATTGGGTATCAGCTGCTTCTCCCCTCCCCATTATGTCATCCTTACCTTTTAGCCATTCCGCTGTTCTTTCACACCTTGCACATTCAAGCTTTGCCTGTCTCCACTTTGAGTGATCGTGTGCTTTTATTCTTCTAGTTCAATGGAAAGCTGAAGGGATGTGACTATTTGAAAAACTAAGTGCAGAGCACAAATGCAGTCACTGTTTGTTTGCTTGTGCACGTTTTGATTTTGAAATGCAGTAGTGTAGAGATATAGCTTGTAGTTTTTTTTTCCTTTGGTCCTGAAGTACTGACCTTTTGTAATCCCATCTCTATCCGAAATCTCAATTCTAATCCCATCTCTATCAGAAATCTCCATTCCTGAAAGGACCTACGTTGGCTACTCGGTCAAATGAAATTCATTGATTTATCTGTCGAGACAAGCAGACTAATGATTGCAATAGGAAACCATTTCATTTTCTTCCAACTGCCCCTACTATTTCGCCATGTGTTCTCTTAAGTATTGCACTGCTATCTTCAGGCTACAGATAAACTTAAAATATTTATGTATTGTCCGAAGAATTATCCAAAAACTATTTCCGTGCTTAATCTTCATCCAGAATGAATTCGTCTTCCATTGTAAAATGAAACGATTTAATGTTTTGTAAATATCAACAACCGTATTCACCCATGTGAAAATAAACGAAGTGGAAAATAATGTAAGACACTCTTATGAGAAGAAGCAGTTGTACAGGTCAAATGGTCAACTCCCATATCTACCTTAACGGCCGAGCGATAATCCATGATTTTCTGTATAATATTGTAACGGTTCACTAACCATACTCTGATGTATGCTAGGTTTATAAAGATGCTGTCCAGCAGGGCCCATAATCCATATCCATCCACAATAATTTTCGCCCTTGGGCCTGTTGATAGCCCAGGTTTTCTAATGTATACTTCTAACTGCAGATTCCTCACCTTGTGAATATTCTGTAGGTGTTGGACTGAATTGTAATACTACTGCATGCTGGTACGTGGTGTTCCACTTTGTAAGTGGCAAGGGGGGGTGCATAGAAGTGCCGCCCTGGCACACTGAAGTCTGTTACTTTCTTTACGTGCCTTCATATATTGATATGAAGCTTATTCCTCTCCTCCTTGACTAGTATTTTTCTGAAAAGTTTTCTTTTCCTATGTGCAAGCGACAATATGTCACTATTGGATCTTGTTTTGCAATTGCATGTTTGTGATGTTCCATCGCATTGGAATGTAGAATGTTTGGAATGACAGTTGTTGGTTTGGATTTGAAGGTGGCCGTTAGCACAGAAGCAACTTCCTTCAGCTGATTCTGTTGATTCTTTGGACTTAACAATACATTTTGTAGAGCTCAATCCTAGGCTGATTCTTTTCATTGGCAATGATTTTCCTGACAGGACACTGCTTTCACCTGCCTGTGCCTTCTGTTCGGAGGTGGAGCCTGTAAAGACTTTTGTAATCCTTGGTGATTCTGCTGTGCAACCTGTGAACTACATTTTATTCGATCAGTGATACATTTCTCAATGTTTAAAGAAGCATTTCTTGTTCTAGTTCTTACAGCCGTAGTAGTCTGCAGTTAATTTTATGCATATGAAATGGAGCGGCTTCTCATGTCGTATTCTGTCTGAGTAAATGCAAGCAGTCACACATCCTGGAGTAAACACAAGCAGATACTGGACGGAGCGCTTAAACTTTCCAGACACTCACCCCCAGTCACAGATCTGGGTTGAATCCACATCGTTCTTTAGCTCACTTTGCCGCCTCAGTTTAGACCCAGCCATATGCAAGTCAGTCTTGACCCTGTGCCTCATGAGAACAGTCCCACCCTAACTGCCAAACCAGGTCTTCCTGTACCAGAAACCGGGAGAAGTGCACGCCGCCTTGCGTCGGAGGACTGTGCCGAGCCCTGCCTTCACTGTGAAGCAAGCCTTGATGGAAATTTATCCTGAAAGCAGCCGCGAAAGGAGCAGCAAAGCTTTCCCGCAGCCACTGACACTAGACAGAAAAACACGGTCTCCGCTGCAAATAAAAGAATGAAGACCGGCAATGAATTTTCCACAGAAAAGGGTATTGACCTAAATCCCAATACTTAGTTGGTGTAACGGCTGCGGGCAGCGAAGAAAGAGGGAGATGGGACTAGCGTGAACAAGAATACGTCCTGGATACCCATTTGATGAACTCTAAACCTTCATGTTTCTTTTGGTTTTATGGGCGATTAAGTGTTCCTGTTGTAATGAATAAAACGAAGAGAGTAAAGGCTAATCTTCACCTCTGGTCCTGATGTAGAATCACACATGACAAGTTAATGTTCCTCGAGGTTTTACCTTTTTATAGTATTGCTCTAACTTGGATTCCTCCAACGTGCATGAGTCTCTTGGGGAAAAACAGTTTTTTAGTCTTTTCCAAAATAGTACAGTTGCCCAATTCCACTTTCATTCTGCTCCTTAATATAACAGTTTTTTGCCCAAATATCTAATTGTAGTATTGTCCCGTTTAAGTGGAGTCCTATCGTGTAACCTTTTTAGGAGTTGAAGTATTCTAAATCTGATTTGTTAATTTTGAATCCTGATATTTGGTGATAAGCCTGTAGTTTTTTAATTGCTTAGTTTTAGCTAGAACCTACTTAACCGTGTGTGCGCTGTTTGTTGCAAGGCATAATGTGGCATACTTAGAACATAGTGGGGCTTGGAAGCAGCCATTGGTTAGCTTTCCTTGTCACACTCCTATGCTTGTTCTTATTTGTGCCCCAGTTTGTCAACCTTGTTTGTTCCTCCCATGGAACATTGCCTCTTTAGAAAGTTTAGAGTTCATGCTTCCACTTCTTTCTTTTTAAGTACTTTTTTCTTTTGCGCGACGCACTCTTATAGTGCATGTGTTTTCGAGCAATCTCCCTCTTGTCACTCTCCCTGTGCACGGCGTGTTGTTCTGTTGTCCGACTGTTTCTCCCTGCCCTCCCTCTTGCTCATGTGCTTCTCTCCATTGCTGCCCCCCACCCACGCCTTCCGTGGTAATTCCCCAACCCTGATGCTTTCACTACCGCCCTCCCCTGTTGCTTTTGTCCCCCATGTTGCCTTCTCGCACTCTCCCGTGCAGCTTCACCAGTGCCCCCCACCGTACCCATTATTGCTTCTGCCCTACCCCCACCCAAATGCAAAGATCCTTGCATGTTTTCATTTCTTTTTGGTCACCTATCCAACTCGTATTTGGCGATTAAAAAGTCACATGCATCATTTTCTAGGTTTCACGGTATGACAGATGCTGTGTTGCGTGGCTCCCACCTATTGACAAAGCCAATAGGTCACAAAGGCAAGACCTATTAGGATTGCCAATGCTAGTTTTAACAGAGCTAGGGAAAGCTTAAACCAAACACTGGTAGTAAGTATGTGAGGGGGCAAGAAGATTGTAACGAAGCAATCATTTGATTTTAGCCATTGGGCCAAAAAAGTACCCATTCACTAAAATATTGTAGTGCGAAATGTATACGTCTAGAAATAAGGTGTCTTGCACATTGGTGTTGGTACTCACTTCATTAAATTGTTTGCTATACAAATCCTATGCCCTTTCCCCGTTAATTGCTGTCACGTGATAGAGGCGATTAGCCACAAGTCTTGAGTCAAGCTCGATCCAGCTCCTGGCTCTGGCTCAACCAGTGGTTCTCTTGGAGCCTCTCCTCCCCCAAGCCCCATTTATCCTGCATACACCAAAAATGTGATCCAAAGCATCACCTGTTGATGTAAAACAAGAGGGGGGGGAGAGATATCCATCCACTGGCTAAATAGTACAGTGTGAAACCAGAAAACATGTTATCCGTCCTGGCTTCCCCCTTTACCAAATTGTGTAACCCTAGGGAATGGTTTTATTTCACTTTGCCTACTTTGTCTTTATTATCACATATGAGGGCGCCTTAAATGCTAATGTTTGGTATGTACGCAGTACTAACATTCCCATATGTTTGATTTATAAAACTATTTCGCCCAGAGTGCACGTGACCACGTACTTCCCTTTTGGTATACTAATAGAATTGTCAGATCGGTGGAGGCATGAATGTTTCTAAGTTTGTTTAAAAACTACCTGTTAAAAAATCTCTCAATGCAGTGATGTAATCTAATGTATTAATGTGAAACATTTCTTCATGTCCATGAAATACATTTTTAAACTTTGGGAGAGACGTCCATATTTTGATGTTTGTTTTAACATTTATAAAAAGAAAATGAAGTTCCTAGAGGCAAGTGCTGCAGGACACCACCTTTGCCTCTTTTCCTTTACTTCACGAGGTGACCTCATGTAAAAGTCAGGAGTGCTGCAAGCTGGTGGTGGACCGTACTTTGAGTAGACCTGGTTTGTCATGCATGCAAATGCTCTGGGTGCAATATGGTGTTTCCACTGCCTAGGTGTCTTAAGTTCCATGAAATATGGTTCTGTATTGCTATTGAGTTCTGATGACATAACTAACCACAAGGCTGAAGGCATGTTAGTTGTAAATTTCACTATAAGTGAAAGATGTCTATATAGGAACATATTTCCAGGGTACCGTTTATTTTTGTGTTTGCTTTGGTGTAGTTGGTATGAAAAGGGTGTTTTTTCCCCCCAAGACTGGGACACTTTTATTGAACATAGTGACATGCAGGACTACATTATTTGACTGGAGTAGAAAGAAAAGAAATGATTACCCTGATAACATTCATGCACAGCGTTGAGTGGTTTGATAACACTGGAAATCCTCACATGCAGGTGATATAATAGTAAGTACTGACTAGAAGTTTTTTTTGTCCCGAGAAATTGAAAAACAATATGAATATAATGGTTTTTCAAAAACTATTTTCAGTGTAAGGAAGCATCACATTTTTTTCCCACCAGACTTGTTACACCATTTGCCTTTAGTTTTCGGAAAGGGAAACCAAATATACCAGGCTTTAAAATCAAAAGCAAAAACTTTATTTCGATCACTTAAATGGAGCATTATTCCATATCATTGTTGCCTGATATAGTGTTTTTTATTGATTCATAGTTTCAAATGGAATTGTGCACTCGTTCTAGTGCCAACATAGTTTGCTCATAGGCACAGATCCACGTCAAAGCCTGTATGTGGTGGTGATGTAATTTATTCCTCTGAGGCTCTGTATTAGAAAGTTGCCTGGATAGTGAGGTGTAATTACGAACTATATATGTGATATCATGGAATAGTCTCTTATTTTAGACCTAGGGTTCATTTGGGGAGGCAAAGGCACCTATGTTGACCTGTTCTGGCAAATCTTTTGTTCAAACATTAGTAAAGCTTCAATTTGTTCTCGAGTGGACACTTCTACTAAATATTACTTTGAGTTTCGAGAAAACCAAAAGGCCAAACTGGGGCAGACGTACTTGAAGAAGTGGTTAAATACCATTGAATGTTCATGCCTTACCTGCCCATCCACCCTCCCATTTCTCCCTCCCCCCTTCCCCCCCGCCACATCTGTCTTACCAAAACAAAACAGTGTTTCATACTTGTTACGCCAGATAGAGGAGGGTGGATTCAACTAACTATCTCATACGACATGTATAAAATGACTGAGTTAACATCCAATTTTGTCCAGATCTATACTGGATTAAAATATCCTTGATCATCTTCTTAGTTAATGATAACACCTGTTCAGGGTCCGACCATATGGGGGAAATTTAACTGGGTATAAGTTAATACACAATAGCCATGGAATACTAGAGGCCCTATCTAAGGTTAAAAAATCTAAAATAGATTTTGCGAAACTAATATCTTTTTTTGCCCATAGTGATAGCCATAGTAGCAGATGTCTTATCAAAAGTATATCTTCTAGATACTGCAGGCGAACCTCCTGATAGACAATGATAGTTGATACAGAAGTAGGTAAACAAAGTAACCGTTTTAAAAGTTTTTTCCTAAACTTCTAAGCCACTACAATTAGCATGCCCCAGAGACCGGCCCCCATATGTGGCAGTGGACACTGTTCTAGCCTTGTAAATTTCAACCATTTTTTTGATGGGGTGGCTACCTAATTTAATGAAAATTTTAAAATCCTTTGCAAAACCCTGCTTATTTTTGCTTTGGTGTTTAAAATCTGTTGATCCCAGAATCCTTTACCTGTAAATAGATAATAGAATGAACTTATTAAGGCAATTGGGTTAGTATCATTATAAAACGTTCTAGGTTCATGCATGGGTCCACAAACCATGCATAACCTTTTGGATTCATTAATCACCATTTTCTTTGACGCATACTCCCCAAAAGCATTCATTAATCTTTGTCAGACGGGGTCCTTGATAAAAATACAACATTGTCTGCATATAACAATACTGGAATAGGACGCCCGGCATCCCATGAAGAATCAGCTTCTAAGAACTGCAAGTGGATATCCACCCCATTTATAAATGGAGAGAATAGTGGGGAGGGTCTAACACACAACCTTGACTAATGCCTCACCCTACTTTAAATGTAGGTGATCAATCTTCCTGAGGCCCAAAGCGAACTTTACTAGATAGATTCTCATACAAACGAGAGAGAGAGACAATAATTGGCATTGTTGCACCTAGACACATTAATGTTGACCAAAGATTATGGTCAACCAAATCAAAAGCGTTGATTGAATCGGCAAAACAAAGCTATAATGATCCCGACTTGACTCTACCATAGTTCCCGATTTGCAGCTCCAAATTTATACATTGTTCAATAGATCCCATCTGCTTTGTAAAACCATACTGTGCTGGGGAAAAGATAGATTGTGCTTGAGACCATCCTCACTTCCCCACTTTCACAGGATTCCACTGGGATCTGCTTTGTTGCCCTATTTATAAATGGGTACAATTATTGAAACTGTCCAAGAGTGGAATGTTGTCGACAGCAGCTGCATTAAACACTCGTGGGGATAGGCCCCCAGAGTTCAGTAGCAGAGTTCGTAAACGGTTACCTGTACCCAATCAGGTCCAGGTGCCTGTCCCCCGACACTACCCTGTAGAGCTGAAGTAACCTCTGTTAGTAATTTCCAATGTGTGAATCATTTCGCTAACTTAATTTTTAGCATCATTAACACTGTCTAAAAATGCGTCACAGGATACAATGGAAAAAAGCTCTGGAATATTTTTATTTTATTTTAAATGGTGCGTTTACTGTGTCCCAAAATAACTTGTATCCTTGGTTTCTGCCGCGTGAGCCAATTTGTTCATTGCTTCAACCTGGAGTACTTTCTTCCTAGCAGCCAGGGCCTGTTTATATTGTTGCAGAAGACATTTAACAACTGCAATATCTTGTGGCGAGTAATATAAAGCCTGCTTTAATAGCAATGAGGACTTGGTACAAGTATGGTTAAACCATCCTCTGTTGGATTTCTGTGTATTATTCAGCGAAAGCATTAAATGTGGTTTGATGGAACTCGTATGTCTAAAGGTATCCCCCAACAAGATGGACAAAACCTCTGCCTGTAGACAATAGTTTAGATCTGTAGAATTTTCCTTTACTATTTTATGTAATCTACTAATGGGATCAATGCTAGCCCATTTAATTTGTACCCCATTGGTCCTAATTGCCACAATATAATTTACTATAGTCAACAATTCATATTTCTTGCCCCCAAAAGGAGAAAGGCAGGATATTGGGGTTATGGTCACTTAATATTGAGGGGGCAATAATAGGAGTGCCGCACAGTGGTTACCGAATCAGACACTTAAGTATGTGGTTAATAATTGTAGTTGAATTTCTTCCTGTGAATGATGGGGCTTGCTCCCCATTAGCATTACAGCCACGCCTCTAACTGTAAATCATTTCAAAAAGAATGCAGATAAATACCTCCCCATATTTGTTATGACCAAAGTGAACACATCCCATCCTTACCTGGATGTTAAAATCACCTTTCCATAATATCACAAAGTTAGTGAATGGAATGTAAAAGACCTCGAGGCCTTGATAAAATGCATTAGCCACTGTACTGAGAGTAGCATTGAATAAATGTGTTGGAAAGTGGGTTATTGATAAGGGCAAATGTAGGTCTGCCACTGGCAATAAGGCCACTAACACATGATATGACTCAGCATAGGTCTTAAAAAATTATTCCTTTGCTCAACCCTTGGTAACGTAGCTGCGAGCAGACAGGCTTAACTTCAAAGACAGTTATGTAAAGCATTTAAAAACACCATTTCAGTACATAATTAAGACACAACACAAAATAAAAATCCAACACCAATTTATAAAAATAGGTAATATTTTTATCTTTTAAATGACACCAAAACGAAAATAAACCACTGTAGGGAACCCGATATATGAATTTTTAAAGATTAGTCACTTTATAGTGCTTAGAAACCAACAGCGCCCCTTTAAGTCTTTTTGTTTTCTCTGTCAGGGACACACCTTTATAAATTGTTCTGAAGAATTCTCACCACTGTAGTGGGCCGCCTTCTTCAGCAAGCGGGGTCCAGTTCGAACACCTTCCTGGCGTTCTGCTTGCAGGTCCCAAAGTATCCAACACACAATCCAAGGTTCTGGAATCTCCAAGAGGGTCCTTGAAAGTGTGAAACTTCAATGCCGCAATCCACTTGAACAAAACGCTTACAAATCCACTGTACTCCAGGCTTGGAATTCTTTGTGGGGCTGTCCAGGTGAGCTCTGTTAACCTGTAGCTTGCAGGGAGTTTCCACTCTTGTCTTTTGGCAGCAAGGTAATCCACAGGGCTGTAGTTTCAGATGGTTCAGTCTTCATAGGTCATGCCTTAGAGTTCCTTGCACACAGCAACATCTTCAGCAGGGCACTTCTTGGTTCATTCAGTTTCAAGCAGCAGATCTGGAGTGCTCTGCCCCTCTCAGATACTTATTCAAAATTCTCTGGGTCAAGCACCAGGTCACTGCTGACCAATGAGAGCAGGACAACTCCTCCTAGTTATGACCACATCCTGTGGAGTGTGGCATTAGTTTGTCCCAGAATGCATCATCCTTCCAAATCCATAATGGCTGATTTTCCAGCAAGGAGGTACGAGCTGGCTAAACACACCCCTTGGGATATCTCATTTCCATGGACCAACCCAGTAACATCTGCAAATACCTTTCTTAAGCCTAGTCCTGACTCTGGGTCACGACAGTCATAGTGGACTAAAACCCAGGCCTCCCCTCTTGCCTTTGAAGAGCGTAGTTTACGACGCCACCTCCTGGCCTGGAATTCCTATAGAACAGATCACTGCCCTCCCAGCAGCCTGGCTAATCCACTTAACTCTGACCAATCGGGGCAGACCACTGAAAGGCTGAATTTGGACTTACAAACAAGAAAGTCTCATAACTTATTGTATGTACACTTTAGGAGAAATTCAACAATATAATATTGTTGGATTTACTACGACCATTCTGGGAAGTCTTTGAATGGTCCGGCTAGTCCTCTCCTATCAATATTTATTAATCAATCACTTCCTACCATGTTAACCTATGGGCCATGTGGTTTGCAATGGGGAAAATGACTAGTGCCACTTTTGTAGCACCAGGGCTTATAAAACCATATTTTATAAGTATTTCCCTAATTTCTACCGGACCCCCACCCCCTGTGCAACTAGGGGAGACTTCAGGGGTTCTGAATCTGCAGAAATATTGCAGATCACCCTTACCCAATTCTTCCAGCATCAAAGTCAAATTTGAGCACCTCTTTAAGACAATGTGGGGAGTGAAATGTAAAATTTCACTTTACCCAGGCTTCTAAAAATACATTTTATAAGGGTGCTCCTTATAGATAACTGCCCCCCCCCCACCCCTGGGATACCTAGGGGTGACCCTGGGGGTCCCTAATATGCAAAAACATGGTAGGTTTTTAATTTGTAAGGGCGCCTACCCCCAAAATCGAGTTTGGGCACAATTTAAGGTTTAAAAAGCTGTCCTGGCCACCAGTGCAGCTTTTAAACTGACTTCAGGCTTCAGCACTGCACACATGCTGGTGCAGAGAATCTGCTGGCCTCTAAACTGCCATGCCCCAGGATACTGAAGACTTCTAGGTAGTTTCAATCCCCTGCCCTATTACATACTAGGGGCTTAGGTGGTAGGTCATGCCAACTACAGGGTACCCCACCATACTATAGTGTACCCGAGGGTATGTTGGGTGTCTTAACTGTGTTCTAATGTGTTCCTTTTGGCTTGGCACTGGCCCTGGGCCTGGTTAAACAGAGCCCAGGGTCAGTCAGTCAGTCAGTTACCACCAGTTCCAGTCAGCAAAAAGTTGGGGGGTGCCCAGGGCACAGGATGACTTTGCAACAACATTATTGTAAAAATTCACCAATACTAGATCCCTGCCCAATTTTCTATTAATACACAACAGTTGAGAATGTGGCATCACCTATGTATTCTTAACATTTACAGTTTGTTAGAGATGAGAATCTGTAAGCCCCACTTTGTCCACCAGGTTTGAGGGTATGGCACCCAGAAAGTGTGAGGAAACCATCTCTGCAAATGTTGGGGTCGTACACCAAGTTTCTAGTATACAGATGATCTCAAAGTTGGATATGGTATTGTTCCAATCGTTGTTGCCTAACTTATTCTTTAGCCCACTCGCATTCCAGGTTGCAAATGTATAGTTCCCCTCCTGGGTGTTACGAATTCCCTTGTTAGGACTTGGGTATATAGACATTATACACTGGTGATATCAGACTTATTGACGGTAGGGTCATGGATACCCATTGTACAACCCAATTCTATCCCACAGATACCTGGAGAAACATTGAAGACCGGTTATCACAAACCTAAACAAGTTCCCCAGGGTTATCAGCTCCAGCCCTCATATCGATCGGCCCCCCTTAAGTCAGCCATTGCCTTCTAAGGAACTCAAAACCTGATATTTATTAGACACCGCTATATCAATGCAAAATAGAGATTGGTGCCTTGACACTCTCCTCGGGTCCCATACAGCATTATTGGTATGGTCTGAGCTCTGTAGAGGACGTTAGCGGACACCCAGGGGGAGTAAAGCCATGTTTCGAGTGAATGGAAGTGGCGGCACTACCCTATCAAAGAAATTGCTGAAAAGGCTAGGGTGTCGAAAATTAATACTACACAATCCCCCCCTTAAGGTTTTTCTTTAGGGTTATTATCCATCCCTGTAAGAAAGTGCCCCTTTTTATGTGGTTGCTCTCAACTTTTTACCTGATGTTGATGCTCTTTGACGGAGTTTGCCCTGGGTTTCTGCCAACTAGGTAGCCAGGGCCTATGTTCTTTCCCTAAAACTGTACTGTTTACCCCCAAATTGGCACCTCTGGCCACATGTAAGTCCCTTGTCAAAGGTACACTAGGTACCAAGGGCCCTGTGATCAGAGAAGGCCTCTAAGGGCTGCAGCACTTACGGTGCCACCTGTAGAGGTCCTGTACCGTAACACATACACACTGCCATTGCAGGCTGTGTGTGTTGGTGCAGAGAAAAGTGTGCGCCATGCCTACAACCCACTACCTATAGGTCAGCCGTCCCTCCTGCTGGGTGCACTATGCCACTGGTGAGGGTACAGGTGTATGAGCCCTGTACGCATACAGTGTCCAAGTCCATTCTTAGACATTGTAAGTGCAGTAAATGTCTTTACTGAAAACTGGGAAGTTTGGTATCAAACTTTTCAGCATATTAACCCACACTGATGCCTTTGTGGGATTTAATGAAAAATGCACTCGAGGGCATCTTAGAGGTGCCCCTTGAAAAACGACCTAACTCTAGAGCTTCTTGCCAGCTACCACCCCCAGACATGTTTCTGGACCCCTGGGACGACGGCTTCCTGCTTTTGGGAGTCTGGAAACCAAGCACATCCTGGGCAGAAGTGCCAAGCCTCCTCCCCACTGATGGGCAGGGTCCATGAAGGGGAATCTTCAAAGGCTTGCTGCTTTTGTGAGCTGACCCAGCCATTTGCTGCGCCCAGCAAATGCCCACCACCGGGTCTGACCCCCACTGTGGGCGGGAAAATCTGCGGGAAAACCAAGATGAGAGGTGTGCCCACCTTTGTCAACACCACCCCTCACGTGGGGAAGGTGAGGTGAAGCACACCTTCGCCCCCAAGATGGGGGGGACCCAGCTACCAGAGTGAGGCTTATTCCCCCCCCCCCCCCTCCCACTGGAGGTTGGCATAATAGGGGGATGTACCCACCCAAAGGAAGGGACCCATTGGCCCCACCCAGTACCTACCTGTAACGTCCCTAAATCTAGTATTTAGGGGTAACCCCAAACCTTGCCTCCAAACTAAAGGAAAAAGAGGACCCCAACTGGCTTGGCCCCAGCCCTACCGGCCTGTCGCAACCTCAACCTGCTCCAGCGGAATCTCAGCATGTCCTGCAGCCAGCAGCCCCACCAGAAACCGGAGGACCTGCCCTGCCTTCACTGAAAATACTTTGCCTCCTGTGAGCAGCGGGTTTGCTCTTCAACAGACTCTGGCTCTGGCCAAATCTGCGAGTCTGCACCACTGTACCCGACGCCCACGGCCTGATTTTGAGTGGCCCAACACCAAAAGGTGGTCTTCCCGGCGATCCTGACCCGAGATCCAGTGACCCCCTGACCTGCCCCAATCTTCCAGCTGATGCCTGCAACTTCTATCTGGAGGGTCCTCCCAAACACAACCAGGAGCTGGTAAGGAAACCAGATGATAAAGGACACTGCTGCCTGCACCCACAGACTTGGGTTCCCCCAACCGACTGTGTCCAGGCAACCCCCAGCATCCCAATTTACTTCTCCAACCGGTGTCGCCTCCAGAAAGTCTTTGTCCCAGAGCCTGCAGTGTTTGTTGAAACCAGAGAATCCCCATTGTAAAAAACTGGGCAACCTATGCCCAAAACAGCACCCTGTACCGCTGTGGTTGCACTTTGTGTGCAAACTTAACCCCCCCCTCTCCCCCCCGAGCTTAACCCTAGAAGCTTTGCTCTTTCAGCCTTGTGGCCTGCTCATGAGCAGCCACCTACAGAACGCCCCCCATCCCCCATTGGATAACATTGGGCTTCAGCAGTCTGCACAAGGCCGCCCTAGTGCTGCTGAGGGCGTACTTGGAGTGCGTCCGTGACCCTGGGGGAACCTTTTTTCTAACCCCATAAACCCAACTCCAAAAACTAAGTACTTACCTGGATACCGATAACTTCATTTCCTCCATTAAGATAGCATTGACTGCTTTTCTGTGTAAAAGTTCTACGTGTGTAGTTGGAAATTCTATGTAAAGTCATAGTGTGTTTACATAACAAATTGCATTGCTTACCTTTATCCAGGAAGTGTCCCAGTGTGGTATCTGGGTATACCACATTGAGTAAGAAAAGTAATCTGAAAGTAATCCGACAACTACTTACAAAGTCACTGTAAAGTAACTTTATAGTAATTTCAACTCTTTATGAAGATTTGGCTTACCTGTCACCAAACCAATAGCTGTATTTTTCTTGCAAAGTACTATTCCACCTACTTGTGCCAGACCTTGCTTGGTTCTAAAAATAACATACAACTGAATATTATTTTAAATTAACAAAATTGGTCTGAGTTCAGTCTTTTAGTTTGTGAAATCATTACTGGCCTGAGTGTACAATAAATGCTTAATACTACCCTCTGATAAAGCCTTACTGCTCGCCCTCGCTACTACTACAAAAAAGTAAGACATTATCTTTTTTTTTTACTCTGAATACCTTTGGGGGTCCACTGGACTCTACACACTATACCTTACTTTGGTATCATATATTCAGAGCCAGCTTGCTACAATCCCACACTCCTAGTAAATACAATTTGGTGTACTCTTTGGGGGTGGGGGGAGGGGGAGACTGGGACATTGATCCAAATCATCACATAGGGACAACTTGCAGGAGGAAGATTGATTGTAACTAGGGAATGTGATGTTTGAGTAAGTGTGCTTATCGTCCCCTGATTGAGCCTGAGAGCTAGGGATGCTCGATTTTACTCTGGGACAAGTTACCGATAATCAGTGAAGGGGTCCCCTGTACACCTCGGCTCTCACTAAAGTGTGGCTTTGTGCTATACCAGCCCCAGGTAGGACCGTATCACTGACAAAATGGAGCCGGATTACTAACAGTTATCCTGGCCAGATTTTAATAAGGGTGGCTTAGCAATACTAACACCAAAACTGTAATTGGTGGACACTTTTTGACCAAAAAGAGGTTACATTACTCCGTTCACTCTCCAACCTATCCAACTTAGTTCTAAGAGGTAATAGTAAGTCCTTAATAATCACAGTTAATTTGTTCCAAAATGGAGCCCATAGAGGATCATCAGTAGGTATGTGATGATCAACAGCCACACGGTAAGCAAAAGTATCAATGGGGCTGGAAATAGTCACTACATCCTTCCATGCCTTCCCCTTGCACTTCACTGCAGGTGGACATGCTGTGGATGTAGAAGCCAAAGAAGGACGTAAAGGCGGAACGAACACAGGCCCAGACAGTCATTGATTGCTTGGGTATTGGTACGGTCCAAAGCTTCCGTAACACTGCTACTATGAGCCTCCTGATCATTGCCCAATCCAAATTCTGAGGTCTCCGTGTGTACCGCATGGTTATCACCCCCATCGTCCAGCCATACGCCACAATAATATGCCTTTCTGCTAAAGCAATTTCTTTAGCTCCGACTCCCACGCCGTGTGCTAGAAAGGAATCCATGGTAGTATGCTTGGGAATGGTGTTTGCATCAATAGGTGACTTACCACCACTAACATTACATTTACCCATAGCGATGCAGTTGCAGAGAGTAGGAAGGCAGACGTAAACAAAAAAAAAGGCCCCCTCACTTAGTAGATGTCGGCCAGTGCCTCGAGTATCCAAAAGGAGCCTACAGCAAACTACCAGCAGAAGTAGCGGGGTCTAGAGTCCAAAACCAAGAGGTTAAGCCCGGCTGCGTTGGGCGGGAGTCCCCCGCCGCTATTCATGCTTCAGGGTGGTAGCCCCTTACACGAAGGGTACGCTGGGGACTGAGTCCCACACCAGCTAACAGGCAGAAAAGGTGTCCGGTACAGGCTACGGCTGGAGGGCAGCCCAACCTGTGTGTCCCACAGTCAGTCAATCATGGTGCACAGCACTCCATTTTTGTTGTGAAGGCCAGCTTGAAGGAGAGTGATTCATCTGGATTGCCACAAAAGTGGCATGTACAGCTGCCACAATCCTGCAGCTACAGGCCCCTCAACTCTTAAGACTCCCGCTTGTCCCTCAGTACGCGGCGTCTGTTGGCATCTGCTGAGGGGAGCCAGTCGTGCAGCCACGCAAAGTGTTTGAAGTAGGTTGGGCAGAGCAAGGCAGCCGAGGCGCCCCTGTCCGGGACAGGGCATGAGCTCTGGGTGTAGACCATGCTCCGCTGTGCTCACATCTGCAGGCCTGGGAACGAACAGGTGTGCAAAATGCCAGGTGTGTTGCGCACAGTCTCTGCACCGCGAAACGGGCTGTAAACCTTTGGCCTGCTGCTGGCTGCCGGTTCCTTGCTCACTTTGCCACTGGATTCAAGCAAGCCTGGCTGAAGACGGCTGAAATGCCAGAAACCGGTCCTAGGAAGCTTGCTTCCGGTCCAGGGAAGGCATGGCTTGGCAGTTCGGGCTGGCCCGTTCCCATGAGGCACAGGGTCAGACTGATTTGCATATGGCCATGTCTGAACTGGGGTGGCAGAGTGGGCTAAAGAACGGTGATGGATTAAACCCAGATCTGTTGACTGGGTGGGAGTGTTTGATTGGTTCGGATGCTCCGTCCATCACCACCCCCATTTGTACCGCTGGCTGCCGGTCGGCTCTAAGCCCCTGGCCCAGCTTCACTCGGTGTCTAGCAGCTCCATGGACACCATAAACCCGGCTGCTCTGCTTCTCCGCTCCATTGCTCCGTCCACCGAGTAAAGACACCTAATGGCACTCAGGTGCGCCATACATTGCTCTAAATCTGGGCTGTCATGTTAGATCCTTGTATGGGTGCAGCGTCTTGGGGAAAATAGTGTGAATATGGAATCTATGCTATGTAGCATCAGGGATTTTGGGTTAGTGAGTCAAATTTACTGTGCCTGTTGTTCACACTTAAAAATCAATTAATTTATGTAATGCAGGTGCTATACTTTAGCCAATTGCTAGAGATCATGCCCAGTGTGAGAAGCTAGACTATCTCAAACTACCAATTTGTCGGAGGTAGACCACCTCCTTTGCCGGCCTTGATATCTTTAGTGGATTTAAACAAAACCTTTCATCCTACCAGATGAACCACAATTTGTATTAAACAGTGGTGCTTTAGAATCTCACTGCGTCCCTGGGGGTGAAGTCTAGTCTGTAAACCAAATTAGCCACAATAGAGGCATTTAAATGTGGTTGGTAGCTACTGTACCTATTGAGCATTGCTTAATATCTCTAAGGTGCGGAAAGAATTACACAGATCGATTGGAGATAATTAAAAGTACGAAAATGTGATATTTACCACTAGAGCACCATGTATTCATTTTTTTCATGCAAATACAATTTGAAACAATATTGACACTTCAAAGTTCATTTCAATATTTCCAGTTAAGCGGTCTGGCTAATGAAATGCAAGTATTACCAAACTGACTTTCATGCTAATGGCAAATGTACCTTGACAGTTTCCTCTTACATTTTTTAGTAGTGTATGTAGTGACCTTTTATTGTTAAATATAGATTCATTCAAAACAAATAGGTTTCACCGTTTGTTGTTTCTCGATAGATGAGCTTTGATCCAAACCTTCTCCACAACAATGGACACAATGGATACCCCAATGGAACATCCGCAGCCCTGCGTGAAACGGGGATTATTGAAAAACTCCTGGCATCATATGGGTTTATTCAGTGTTCAGAGCGTCAAGCTAGACTTTTTTTTCACTGTTCACAGTACAATGGTAACCTGCAAGAGCTCAAAGTAGGAGGTAAGACTCCATGTCTGGTTTAGAATCATGCCTTCTAATATGTTTGTATGTACAAATTCTTGTTTAGTGTTTCATACTGTGACAACTGCAGGCCCATCTTCTAGCATTTTAGTGGCTGTCTTTGAAACGTTGACACTTGTGTGTGTTAAATAACTTGTCTCAGATGAATTCTGGTGTTCTTTTTTTCCTTTTAATTTCCGTTTAATGACTGCATTCTTATCAACCAAAGTAATTGCAAATCAGAGAGAAATAAGAACAGAAGATAGAACACACTATTTTAGAGCACTTTTAGAGTTCTTGCTGAAAGCTTATATGCACACACATCTAAGCCCTTTGTGTTTTGACTTTTACGTCTGTTAGCAAAATGGGAAAAGTTAGTCCCAGAAAGCATATTTATGTTAGCTAAAAAGTAGAACTACCTGAAAGTCGCACATAACCAATCGACTAACCCAGTGTGCCTTTGAACTCAAAATGCTGTCTTAAATGAGACCAGCTCCCTCAAATTCTCTAGGTGCACCATTCAGGTGCCAGACTGGCCCCAAAAACGCGATTCATTTTTAGGTCTAGCTTGGGCAGCACATGCGCTGCTCTGCAAGACATTCTGTATTAGTGTATGCACTTGATGCTCCGCCTGCTGTCTGCCTATATTTTTCATTGACTTGTGTCTTTGTACTTTGTATATGCTGGCTTCTGATTCGGTAATCGGCTTGTTAGTCACTCCTTAGTGCCGCCTTGTCTTCAGTTGTTACCTCCCATTATTAGTTTAGTCAGTACACACTATTAAGTGAATTTTGTCTTACTGCAGGCATAAACTGCTTTGCAGTAACATTCAGCGCACCATGCGCGCTTTCACTTTTTAAGCAGCCTGACAATGGCGGCAGCTTCTTTGGAATGCCATAGGTCTTGCATTTAGGAGAGTTTGAGCTATTGGCATTGTAAATGACAATAGTTTAAACTCTCGCAAATGTGACACCTATTGCCTTACAAATATTTTTTTGTGTGGTTAACAAGCGCCCCATGCTGCGCTTGCACTTAATAGAGGCCATTTATTTATTTATTTATTCAAAGTTTTATATAGCGCGAACAAGATCCTTACAGATATCAGAGCGCTTCACAGAGACAGGGGCAAGGGCAACAGGAATGAACAAAATAATGGGAGCAATATAGTGGTCAATAAACATAGAGTAACATAGATAACAATAATGTACAGAAACATATCAAAACCTATCCAAATACAGTCAGGTAAACAAGTCATATAAATCCAACAAAGAGTAGCATATATTGGTCGATAGGACGAGAGTAGCGTAGTAGTGCCCCTCTAGGTAGTAGGAAAGTGCCAAAGGGCAGGGTGATCAGAGATACAGCGCGATGCAGAGACTCAGTTCCAGTCTCTGTAATGTTCAGGAGATCTTGGCCAGAAGGATTCTGCCCCTTCATTTAGACGCGGCTTGTTTAAAAGCGGCATGGCCACTATTCATTTCAATCGCAGCATGGGGCTCTTGGAAACAAACAATATTTGCAATTCAACATGTCTCGCATTTGCGAGAAGTTAAGCTATTGACCTTTACAGTGCCAATAGCTCAAAGCCTCGTGAATGCGAGACCTATTGCATTGCAAATGCTTGTTTGTCATTACCTTGCGCCCACTATAGCCTTAATGGTGTTGCTAGAAATTCCCTATCCATAGAGAGCTGGCACTTTTTAGGTCTCGCCTAGCGTTGCAATGCATGTGCTACTCCCTCTGCGAGGGCTATTGTGATCAAGGAGATTTCTGAATGCCACTTGAAGTGCCGCCCCTCTTTTGTATTTGCGGGCGTCATCTTTTATGGTAAATGCTCGCTTCCTATTTGAAATTAGGCTTATTTGTTTACGCCCTGTCTCCTCTTTGGCTCGCTCATCCGGACTGGATTGTGTACTTGCGGCGTCACATGCTGGGCTATATCTGGTGGGTAAGCACTATGTTCGAGGCATGTGGGCTGCTGAATTCATATCTTAGCATAGATCGCCGCCTAGTGTTGGGTCCGGATGTTTGCACCTTGTTGTCTTGGAAGAGTCTTCGAAGTATCACGAGATAGGTGACTCCTCCCCAGGACTACAGTGCGCATGGGCATCTTCTCCATCTTCAGATTGTTTTTCACCGCCATTGGGTTCGGATGCACTTCGACAACTCCAACTTCGGGACCGAAGGTTTGCAAAATTCAAAGGCCGAAAACCTTCAACTTTCGACTGTATTGTTTCCGCTCGGTATCCCTCGACTCGACAACTCTTTCCATCTACATCTGGTCGTCGACGTGGGGGCCTTTTCGACGCCACGTGGGCCTCCTGCCGATGGAAAGGACCCCGTTCAAAAGATGCCCACAATGTCGATCCAAGTTTCCACATAGTGACAAGCATACAGTATGCAACAGGTGCCGATCTCCGGAGCACAACGAAGAATCCTTTATGGAAACACTGATGGTGACAATGGCAGCTGCAGCGGTATGCGTTGTATGTTTCAAGCTGTAATAAGCTGCTGAGCTTTTCAATGTGCTTTGTTCTCCAGTAGGTTTTCCTTATTGATGCGCGCACACAAGCGTATCTTTTTTAGATTATTTAGATGCCGCTGGACACTGCTGAGCTTTTCGCGGTGCCGCAATATTATTTCACCGGACACTGCTGAGCTTTTCGCGGTGCCGCAATATTATTTCACCGGACACTGCTGAGCTTTTTGCTGCGCTTTGTTCTCTGGTAGGTTTTCCTTTTTTAAAGTGTATTTTTATTCTATGTTACATTGTTCGTGTGTCTGCAACCTGTATAAAGGCTGTAATGACGCTGCCTGCACCTGTGTGGAGATAGTACTGCTGTCACAAAACCCCATCTGTTCGCAGCGGACATGCATAGCGCAGCTCCCCCTGCTGCCTTCCTACAATCCCCTGTGAGCTTTTAGTGAAATGTAAACGTTGGTCTAGGGCTGGCAGCAATTACTTTAACGACTATTGCTGTCGAGGAAGTAAACCAGCGGGCCCTGCAGCCTTGTCATTCACTATATCTCTGCTCTTGGCGCTGAGGGTTACACAGTGATGGAGAGGCTCACTGGGTGAGCTGCGCCACAAGCTCAGCCCCAGTTTGTGGCACTTTACAGTGTAGATTCAGATTGCAGCAGGATACCATTTTACTGAGAAATAACTAGTTTCGTCGTCAGCTAGTTTGACCCCCTCATTATGGGTTACGTACCAAGAGAATAAGTAATGAACAGCACTCTCAGGTAAATAGAGCACATTGCAGTTTCAGTGTGTGCCTGTCTAAATCATCTACAAATTGAGCAAAGGCAACTTAGAGTTTGAGGCATGTGAGCTGTAGATCACATGCTGTGCATACTCCTGCCTTCTAGTGTTTGGTCCGGATGTTTGCACTTTGTTTTTCTTCGAAGAAGTCTTTTCAAGTCACAATGTAGGTCCTCCTCCTTTCGGTGATAGTGCGCATGGGCATCAACACCATTGTTAGATTGTTTTTTTCCGCCATTGGGTCCGGTTGTGAATTACTGTACTCCAGTTCAATACCGTTCCTTCGGTTTCCCTCGGTGCACAAGAAACTCTCCGACGGATTTGTTCCGATCCCTCCCCTTCTTCGCGTTTCGTATTTACTTGTTAAAACTATCTTTCCATTGGAAAGCTTGCGGAAGGCAGGCAGGCAGTCCCAAGGTCGATGCAATGAACTCCCTTCAAATTCTGCCCTTGGTGTCATGCAAAATACCCACGCACTGACTCACACAAAGTGTGCAACCTGTTTGTCTCCGCAACACAGAGAACAGGACTGAGACGCGTGCCGGGCTTTCGGCTCAAAGAAAACACTTGGCGACTGACTAGCTCTATGTCGCAACATGCAGAGCCAGCACACAAGCTCTATTCCGGACATCTTCAGCCAACAATCGGGCGAAGAGGCCGGGGATGCCATGGGAACAGAGGAGGAGCAGGATCCGATCTCCATTTCAGAGCGTGGCTCCGACTAAGATGAAGACATCCCGCATGGACAATGTACTGTGAGTACTCTCCCTCGTCTCAAAATCCACCTCAACACAAAAAGGCGGCTCCGGTCCAATTCGCGCACTCTGGGCCCGGTCGGCACCGAGACAACTCTTCTGACGACCTACTGCCTCGGCACTGAAGCCTACAAAAAAGCCTTCTCTCAGCGAAAAGCCTCACTACAAATCGATTCCGAGCTGAAACCTTTAAAAGTGGAAACAAAAGTCTGGCTCCGACCCATTCGGCACCGCAACACACCACGGATCCGAAGACATAAACGCCTAAGACTCCGGCACTGAAACATTCAGATGTGCCGAAATCACCAAAAAAAGCACACTTTTGATTCTCCGATCTGCAAACCGGACCCGAAACAGAAGGTGTTGTACATTCATCTGGGCACATCACCACCAAAGTGACTTTCAAAAGAAAGACTGATAAACGAGGAATATCACATTCCTTTTGAAGAAGAGAAGTGTTGGAACTAACCCTTTCCCTCCTCCTCTTCCTCCTCCTTTTCCATCACCTCCTTCCCCTCATTTTCAACCACATACCCCTGACAACCAGGATGATGGGGATGGGGATGGCAATGGGGATGGGGATGAAGATTATCAGCCAGTACCTACAGACCCATGGAACGACTACAACACTAATTTGCCCACAGGCAATGATCCCGAATTTTACCCTACCAATCCCCTGGCAATGATCCCGAATTTTACCCTACCAATCCCCTCTCCATCGGATGACCGTGTAGGCTACATTGAATTACTGGGTAGAGCTGGCAACTACCATGGGGTGCAGCTGCACAAAGAATCCCTAGAAGAGGATTTCCTCTTTGAAACCCTTAGTAGCACACAAGTCATCACACACACAACCCATACTCAAAGGGATAATTTTATGTAGATGACGTCATCAATGACCCTGTCAGGGCTCATATTCTTACCCCTAGAGTACAAGCCAGCACCATCTAACCCAGTATATGTAAGGGGACAATTACCATTGGACTCCCTGGTTGTGTCCAACGTCCGAAAAAGAACCAACTCCCAAACTACAGGAGTTGCTCCACCCCCGGATAAAGTTTCCAAGCTTATTGATGCTTCGGGGGAAAAGGGTGGCCCTTCAGGCAACATACTTCTGGTGCATCTCGGGTGTTGCTAGAACGATACAACTGGGCGCACTGGGACGAGATGGAGCAATTGATCCAATTTCTGTCCCAACAACATAGATCTAAAGCGCAAGCGTCAGGGACAACTTATTTCAAACAATGCAATCAGGTGCTCCCTAGATACTGCAGACACTGCTGCTAGAGTTGTAAACACCAGGGTCCTTTTTAAGGAGACACTCCTGGCTCTGCATATCTGGGTTGAAAACCAGAGGTTCAAACCTAAATATTAAACACACCATTTGATAAGAAACACCTCTTTGGCCCAGTGGTAGATTCTTCACTGAAAAAAATGAAGACAGACACTGAAGTGGCCAAATCCATGGAAGCCCTTCTGTCAACACAAACCTGTGGTTTCTTTCGGTGCTCTTCCTACCGCAGAGGCTCTAAAAATACCTCCTCTGAGACCACCTCCACCTACAAGCGCAATAACCAACCCTCTCCCTGTAAGGGTTACTTCAGAGGGGATTACAAAGGTAATAACGGCAAAGGCAGGGGTAGAGGTTCAAACACACGCACCTCCCCCTCCAGTACAAAACAGTGACTTGCCTACACTTCACTCCGACCACTCAACACCTGTTGGGGGAAGACTTTTTGATTTGCTACCATTCTGGCAGTCAATAACGCACGTGGGTACTACACATTATCCATCTGGCTACTGCCTGGAGTTCAACAGCACTCCTCCAAACATTCCCCCAAAGTCACACATACTTTCACCAGATCACCTATAGAGCCCGTAGCACCACAACATCACTGGTCAGGCGTGTACTCTTTTTACTTCCTAATACCCAAAAGCGATTGTTCTCTCAGACCATTATTGGATCTCGGAGAACTCCATCTTGACATAGTCAGATCATTTCTACATGGTAACACTTCAACAAGTACTACCTCTTCTGCAGAAAGGTGACTTGTCTACTCTAGACTTAAGACGCCTATTTCCATCAGTCTACCCCGCTCATCGCAAATTCCTCGGGTTTGTGTTAGCAGGTCAGCACTACCAGTTCAAGGTACTCCCGTTCAGAGCCACCACTGCCCCCAGAGTCTTCACAAAGTGTCTGGCGGGAGTAGCTGCTCACCTGAGAAGACAAGCATCCATGCCTTCCCACACGTGGACAACTGGCTCATGAAAGCCAGCACGCACCAGCAATGTCTTCAGCACACTTTCAGAACAATTCAGTTACTACATCAACTAGGGTTCACAGTCAATGTGGTAATATCACATCTCCAACCAACCAATACTCAGGACTACATAGGAGCCACTCTAAATACTCAAAGCTCTGGCGTTTCCCAACGCAGCCAGTATTCACAATTTTCAGGTTTTAGTTCTCCTGTTTCAACCGAATCATAGGCTCCCAGCTCTGGTTTAGATGCAACTGCTGGGAATGATTGCATCTTGCATCATGTTCGTCCCCAATGCCAGACCACATGTGTCCATTTCAAGAATGCTTAGCTAGTCAGGGGAACCAGTCACAGGATGTATTAATCGCTGTAGTATTGGTAAGTGGCCGTACTCCTCGCTCTCTGCAGTGGTGGAACACACAAAATTTATCAATAGGACGGCCCGTCATAGACCTGGTTCGACAGATCGCACTAACAGCAGACTCGTCCCTCACTGGTTGGGGCCCCAATAGCAAAAGTTGCCTTATATCAATAATTTAGAGTTGCTTGCAATCTGTCTAGCTCTCAAGGCGTTTCAGACTTCACCTGGAGGGCAACGCTGTCTGTTCGTACAGACAACATGACCGCTATGTATTGCATACAAAAACGGACACACTCACTCACTCACTCACCAACCAAGTGTTCCACTTAGCCCAAGATATCTGGAATTGGCCCATTCACCACATACTTTATCTCCCAGCGGAACACCTCCCAGGGGTCAACAACCAGATTGCAGACCTCCTCAGCCGGCAGAGGCAGCAAGTACACAAATGGCAGCTTCACCCTCCAGTTCTGATCCCATAGTTCCAAGCTTCGGGAGTTCCTTAGATCTGTTTGCCACACACCAAAATGCCAAAGCTTCGCCTCCAGGTATCCACACCCGCAATCCAAAGGCAATGCACTATGGATGAACTGTTCAGGGATATTTGCCTTCGCTTTTCCGCCTCCCACTCATTCCATTTGTGGTTTGGAAACTGAGGCAAACATCTTAAACTAATCCTAGTAGCTCCCACATGGGCACGTCAACCTTGGTACAAAACCCCTTTGGAACTGTCTCTGGTCCCACATCAAAAGCTGCATTTAACCTCCTGTCTCCTCACACAGCCATGGAGAAATCAGACACCCAGATCCGAAACAACTGAACCTCTCGATCTGGCACCTGAAGTCATAGTTTGGTTATTTAAACCTTCCACCAGAATGTATGACTATTATTTGGGAGGCTAGAAGGCCTACCACAAGACCCTGTTACGCAACTAAGTGGAAGCGATTTGTTATTTATTGTAATAATCATATTAACCCTCTTGATGCTTCCATGCGGCACATAATCTATCTGTTACACTTGCAACAGTCAGGATTGGCTACAAAAAAGGCAGCATTTGTCTTTGTTTAGAGTACTCATGATTAAAGCTTTTATGGAAGGACTAAAAAGAGTCGTACCACCAAGACACCCACCTGCCCCGGTGTGGAATCTTAACATAGTCCTTAGAATATAATTGGTCCCACCTTTTGAGACCATGCACAAATGCGAACCACAGTTCCTCTTGGAAAACCACTTTCCTCATTGCAATCACTTCATTAAGGAGAGTGAACTACAGGCACTAACCATACAAGAACCCTTTTTCCAACTACACAGAGACAGTGGTTCTTCGCACCAACCCCAAATCTTTACCTAAGGTGGTATCTGCATTTCACATAAATCAGTCGGTAGAATTACCTGTATTCTTCAGTCAACCTGATTCTGTTGCAGAACGAACGCTACACACCTTAGATATCAGAAGAGCCCTCTTGTACTACATTGAAAGAACACAATCAGTTCATAAAACAAAACAACTCTTTGTTGCTTTTGCACCACCACACAAGGGCAATCCTATCTCCTTATATGGTATTGCAAGGTGGATTTTTAAGTGCATTCAAACTTGCTATGCAAAAGTAAAGAGGACTCAACTGTACCCCATAGGGCACATTCCACTCGCAAGCTAGGAGCCACAATGGCTTTCTTGGGAAACATTCCCATAGTTGACATTTGCAAAGCTGTAACATGGTCTACACTACACACATTCACCAAACACTTGTGTAGATGTGTTAGCGAGACAACAAACCAGTGTGGGTCAAGCAGTACTTAAAATACTGTTTCAGACCACTCCAACAGCTACAGGATAGCCACCGCTTTGGGAGGATACTGCTATATAGTCTATGCACAACATTAAATCTACAGCTCACATGCCTCAAACGTATAATGTTACTTACCCAGTAAGCATCTGTTCTTGGCATGTAGAGCTGTAGATTCACATGCGCCCACCCACCTCTCCGGGTACCTGTAGCTGCTGCAGTTCTCTTTTTAGTTTATGTACATACGCATAGACATTTCTATTCTTTACTATCACTCCATTCTTACCCTCTGTGAAAACAATATAGCAATGGAGTCTATGCCCATGGGCATAATCACCGAAAGGAGGCACCTACCTTGTGACTGGAAAAGACTTATTTGAAGAAAAACAAAGTGCAAACATCCGGACCCAACACTAGATAGCAGGAGTATGCACAGCATGATAATCTACAGCTCTACATGCCAAGAACAGATGCTTACTGGGTAAGTAACATTATCCTTCCCTCTTATGGAGCATGGATTGGTATCTCATCCTATTGGTGATGTAGTTTATAACCTGCAGGCTCATAGCTGATGATCATCTTTAACTTAATGTATGACTATTGTATAAGGTGTTACTGTAGGCTATGTAGTGCTCAGGTTGGAAACAAGACTCCTGCACTGTAAGACTGACTCCCAGTGCTTGAATTGTAAAACAAGTGCCAGGGCTCTGACCAGGAGGCCACTACTGCTTACACCACCCATTGCCTCTGTCATCACTACGAAAACAACTACTAACCATCTCTCCTGCCTGCAAGTGTGACTGTTCAGATTATTCCCGGTGCCCAAAGCTAAAGGAATGGCTGGGGAGGCAGGTATTAATAATTTTTAATGTGTATTGTATTCATAAACATCTGTTATACTCATCCCTAAATTAGATGAGCAGCGCAACCATGTGCTAGCCCGTCAAAAGTGTAGTGTTGACAATTCAGTGCCAGTGCTGAGCTCCTGAAACCAATTAAGTGGGTGCTGGAGCACTGGAAACCACAGGCTCAAATTAAGCACTGCAGACTTCTCATCCGTCCTTTGCTAATGGCGCTGCTATTTCAGAAAGTCATCGCAACATTTTGAGGTGGTTTTGCAGATATTTTATACTTTCTAATGACCACTTTGTTCTAAATTTCAATCCAACAATTCTAGCTTATGGCGTGCATTACGACAATCAGCATAGACTAATCCTGCACTTTAGATTTCTGTAACTACATACAGAGACGTACGCACTTCGATTAAGATTACATTACACATATATAAACCCATGTGTAGCTTCAAAAGTCCCTAGCGCAGGAACCATATGCCATCTTGCGCCATATTTTTACCTTCTGAAAGACCCAGTATGTTTTCCTGTGCAGGTATTGTATATGTTTTGTCTGTTGTGAATCCGAATACTAGACTCTGAGATATAGCTGTACAAACGGAGTACCTCATTTAACATGAGCCTCCCATGCCATGCTACAACTGAAAGTGGCAGGTGAGATAGTTGTGGTGCACAGGCGTTATCTGCATCCCAGGGAAGAGCTTGCCTACGGGAGTTCCTGGTGCAAGTCAGTGTAGTTTCTTAACTGGGTCCTCCCGTCCTGCATTGTAGGATTCTCACTGATGGTACTAAACGTAGAATATTCTTGCCAGCATGCCCGGGACACATCTCTGATGAATACAGTGTCATTAAGTCTTTAGCTAGAGGTAGGGACTTTGATGTTAAAAAATCATGTCTCCACTTCATAGTTATTAAAAAATACATCTTTTACTGAACTTTCTTTTCTGGAAATATTCCATATACACAGTACATAGACAATATTGCAGCACCTAACTGGAAAGTGGCTACATTGCTGGAAGTAACTTCTAAATCTTTCCATGAAAGAAAAATGAAGAAAAAGGCCACTCTGGTCAAGAGTGCACAAGGGCTGAAAAACCTACTATTCCTTTAAGCCTTTATCTTTTAAATTTTGTCAAAATGATAGATCCCTGAAGGTTTGAGCGTGGAGTCACCTCCGGGGAAAACCAGAGGATCTTGTGGGATTAGAGGAGAACACATTGTAGGAAAGGGCCCCTTTTTGCATGGTTGCTCCCTACTTTTTGCATGGTTGCTCCCTACTTTTTGCCTGATGCTCTTTGACTAACTATGGATTCTGGCCAACTAGGCCAATGTTCTTTCCCTAAATCTGTACTGTTGCACACCCAAATTGGCAACTCTATGGCCACATGCAAGTCCCTTGTAAAAGGTACCATGGGTACCAATGGCACTGTGACAGGGAAAGCCTTAAGGACTTCAGCACATATTGTGACAAACTTAAAGACCCTGTACTGTGACAGATGCTATCACACTCACACACACACACACACACACACACACACACACACACACACACTCACACTTGCACACACTGCAGGCTGCTTGTTTTGGATCAGAACAAAGTGAAGAGTCGACACGGCACACATCTCTATGTGCCATGCCTACAATCCGCTGCCTATAGTGTAGGTAAGCCATCCCTCTTGCTGGGTGCACTATGCCACTGGTGGGTACATGTGCATGAGACCTGGTCCCCTACAGTGCCTAAGCCCATTCTTTGACATTGTAAGTGCAGTGCTGCCATAAAGAGTATATGGTCTGGGAGTTTGTCATTTCAACTCCACAGCACCATAATGGCTTTACTGAAAACTGGGATGTTTAATATCGAACTTCTCAGCACATTAAACCTACACTGATGCTAGTGTGGGATTTAATGAGAAATGCACTCGGAGGGTGTGAGAAAGTGGCTCTATAAATACTGGACCAGAATAAGGTACAGTGTGTATAGAGTCCACAAACCCCAGACGTATAACAGTTAAAGCCAGGTGTGACCTTACTCTCTAAAGTGGTAGCTTGGTCGAGCAGTAAGGCAGTACCAGAGGACAGTGTAAAGCATTTGTTGTACCCACAGTCAGCAAAGGGTTTCACACACTCAAAGACTGAACTCCAGGCCAATTGTTTTTATATCAAAGAAACAGTTGTTTTATTTTTAGAACCGACGGTATCAAAATATACTGCTCTCAATATGAGCGGTCTCAGATGAGTACTTTGCAGAAAGGCAATAAAGGTTGTAAACGCAATAGGTACAGAGGTTGCAGTAGGCAACACAATTCTACACACAATTTAGCATTGAGCTCAATGGGTTTTTCTTTATAAATGCAGCTGATTACTTTGCACATTACTCTGGTAGTTCCATGACTGGATCCTAGATTCAGTCCTGGGATCTAAGCTGAAAACAGTTTAGTAAAAACGTTTTTGTTATTGCAGTGATTTTTAAGGAATATAAAACTGTTTTAAAAGTTCACACTTAGAAACTTTTCAATGAAAAATTGTCAATGTTATCCAATGGGAGAAAATTCAGGTTGCAGGTAGAGTACGATCTCGATACTTTTGTAATCCAGTTCTGGGCTCCTGGGTCCAGCACTGGGGTCTCAACTTAAAACAGGTAAGTAATTACGTTTCAGTATTTGGTATGATTTTTAAAGAATATTTCAAGTTTTCAAAAGTAGACACTTGGAAGAAATTGCACAGAAAAGCACACAATGGATTCCTATGGAGAAAATACAAGTTACTAGTAAACCCAACTAGGATTACTTTTGCGGTTCAGTACTGGGCGACAAGATGCTGTACTGGCTTCTCTCCTGATCACAGGTGAGTACTTTGGAATTCGGTTGATTTTAAATATTTTACGTTTTCAAAAGTAGGCTCTTAGAAGATTTTTCGAGTCAAACCAGTCAATGTTATCCAATCGCAAGTAAGTGAGTCACTGGTTGCCAGGTGAGTACTCGGCTGGGGAAGTTGGCGTTCTGGGCATAGACTCATGGGTCCCCCAGGGTCAGGTAGGTACAGTTGGTTCACCCTCAGCGGCACAGGGGCGGCCGGGTGCTGAGGTAGTTAGGCCCAATGTTATCCAATGAGGGGAAGGGGGCCTCCGGTTGGTGGCTGCTGGCTAGCAGGCCACGCGGCTGTGGGAGCTGGGCTCCTGGTCACTTGCTCAGGGAATGGGGAAGTAGGATAGGGCACAGGATGCGCTGCCAGGGGCACTGGGGCGGTTGGGTGCAGGGTGCCTTTGAGCCGTCAGGCGCTAAATGTTATTCAATGGGAAAGGTAAAAAGGGAACAAAGGCTGCAGACTCTGGGACGGTGATTCTTCAGGTGTGACCACCACTTAGAGAGGTAATTTGGGATCCTGGAGAAGAGGTAGGTACCCCAAAGGGAGGCACAGGATGTCGCAGGGTGCCGAGGTGTCTTTGGGTGTTGGCAGATCTTGAGCTTCCTTGCTGGCACTAGGGGTTGGTTGTTGAAGCAGAGCCTCTGCTTATGGGAGTCCCAGTCTTTAAGAGGGTCAAGGCAGGCAGGTCCTCTGGGTGTCCCAAGGTTGCTGTCCGCAGGAGTTGCTGGGATTAAGCAGGAGCAGGTTCCAGGATCGACAGGCCGATAGGGCTGGGACCAAGTCAGTGGGTGTCGTCCCGTTAGCAGCTACACGGCGGGTCTTCTTGATCTTCCTTCTTTTCTTATCGGGATCTGAGGAAGGAAGGTTCAGGGTGCCCCTAAATACTACATTTAGGAGCGTTACAGGTAGGGCAAGGGCAGGGACCAATAGGTCCCTGTCCTGGGGTGGGTGCACCTCCTAGCCTGCTCCTCTACTGTGGGAGGGGGCAAGAGCCTAGCTGTGATTGGGCAGGGCTCCCCATCTTCAAGATGGCCGGAGCCCGGGGTCGTGCTTCACCTCGCCTCTCCCACCTGAGGGGTGGGGTTGGCACAGGCTGGCACCCCCCCTTCCTGACGTAGGGTTTCTCGCCAGTCTTCCCGCCAGAGTGAGGGTTCTAACCGGTGGGGGCCAGTTGCTGAGTACAGCAAATGGTCTGGAGAAGCTCACCGAGGTGGCACGCCTTCGAAGCTTCCCCCTGCCCATCCTGGGGGAGGAGACCTAGCACCTCGCCCAGGATGTGCATTGTTGCAGGCCCAGGAAAGCGGGGACTCTCCACCCAGGGCTCCAGCAACATGTCTGCTGTGTGGCTGCCTCTGCAGCCACTCAGCTCAGATGTGGATTGTAGGTTAGGTTTTCAGGGGGCATCTCTAAGATGCCCTCTGGTGCATTTTACATTAAATCCCACTCTGGCATCAGTGTGGGTTTAATGTGCTGAGAAGTTTGGTACCAAACTTGTGAGTCTTCAGTGTAGCCATTATGGTGCTGTGGAGTTCGTAATGACAACCTCCCAGCACCATATACTCTTAATGGCAGCACTGCACTTACAGTGCCCAGGAATGTACTGTAGGGGCACAGGGCTCATGCACCTGTGCCCACACCTCTGGCATAGGGCACCCAGCTAGAGGGATGACTGAAGTATACCAGAGTAGTGGGTTCTGTGGGCATAGCACACAAGGATGTGTGCCATGTCGACTCCTTGTTTAGTTCTGTACTTAGACACTCAGCCTGCAAAGCCAGTCTGTGGGTGTCAGGGTACAGGGCCCCTGAGGATGGCACAATAAGTGCTGCAGCCCTCAGGGGTCTTCTCTGGTCACTATGCCCTGGGTACCTATGGTACCATTTACTAGGGGCTGACAGGTGGCCAGAGATGCCAATTGGGTCTTAGTTTCAACACAGTTTTAGGGAAGGAACTCAGGCCCTGGGTACCTGGCTGGCACGAGCCCAGGGCACACTGAGTCAAAGCACATCAGCAATTCAGAAAAAAGTGGGGGCATACCAATGCAAGAAAGATGGCACTTTATCACAGAGGGAAACTTAAAGATGCCCCCTGAAAAAACGACCTGGCTCTATTGTCTTGGCTGACTTGCTTCTTGCCAGCTGCCACCCCCAGACATGTTTCCGGACCCTTGGGTCGAGAGCCTCCTGCTTTCTGGGTCCTGAAACTTGAACATCCTAGGCAGAGGTGCCAAGCCTCCTCCCCCAGGATGGGCAGGGTCCTTGAAGGGAAAGCTTGCGTGCTGCCTTAGCTCTTTGCTGCTCTCAGCAACTGGCATCTACCAGTTCGGACCCCCACTTTGGGCAGGAGAATTGACAAAACTAAGATAGGAGGAGAGGTGTGCCTAAATTTGCCAACCCCATCCCTCGGGTAGGGGAGGCGAGGTAAAGCACAACCCTTAGTCCCCGCCATCTTGAAGATGGGGAGAGCCAACCAGAGTGAGGCTTATGCTCCCTCCCACTGGAGGGTGGCATAATAGGGGGTGTACCCACCCCAAGGAAGGGACTCCTTGGTATAAACCTGAAACACCCCTAAATCTAGTATTTAGGAGCAGCTCCTATTCCAAACCTTGCCTCCTCAGACGAGAAGAAACCAGGGGGGGACCGAAGAGCCGTGCTGAAGGAATAAGAGGACACTAACTGACTTGGCCCCAGACCTACCGGCCTGTCCCGACCTCAATGTGCTCTAGAGGAATTCCAGTGTCCTGCAGCCAGCAGCCCCCAGAACCAAGAGGACCTGCCTTGCCTTCTTGTACCAGACTCTGTCTCCCGTAAGCACTGGATTTGCTCAGCAACAGATTCTGCCTCCAGCCATATCTGCGAGTCTGCACCACTTTGCACCCGACGCCCACAGCTGGGTTTGAGTGGCCCAACACCATAATCCTGACCTGGGATCTCGTGATTTCCTGACCTGACTCTAGTCTCCCGACCATGCCTGCACTCCCATTCTGGAGGATTCCACTGACCGGAGCTGGTAAGAAAAACCAAAAGACACCCCTGTACCCAACGCCCCACGGCTATGGTGGCCCAACCAACTGTTTCCCAGCATCCCACAACATCCCAACTTACCTCTCCAACTGGTGGTCGCCTCCAGAAAATCCTTGTCCCCGAAGCTTCAGTGTTTGTTCAAACTGGAAAATCCTTATTGAAAGTCACAGGGCACCTGACGCCAAAACCGCCCTAGTGCCGCTGTGGGTGCACCTTGGGTGCTAACTTTAACCCCCCTTTGCCCTGAGCTTAAGTCCAGGAGCTTTGCTCCCTCAACCTTGTGACCTGCTCTTGAGTAGCCACCAACCAGAGGTCTCCTATCCCCACAATGGACATTATGGGCCCTCAGCACTCTGCACCTGGCCGCCCAAGTGCTGCTAAGGGAGTTTTGAGAGTGCGTCCCTGACCCTGGGGGAACCTTGCTCTTATCCCTGAAACCCAAAACCAAGTACTTACAGGTAAACCGATAATTTAATTTCCTCCCACAGGATTGCACTGACTGCTTTTCTGTGTAAAAAAAAAAAATTAAACAAAAGTTGTGTGGAGTTGGAAATTCTATGAAAAGTCATAAGTCTGTTTTGATTACAAATGGCATTACTTACCTTTTATCCATCACATGTCCCAGTGTGATATATAAGTATACCACACTGAGTAAGAACAGTAACTTAAAGTCATTTCCAAAGTAAGTGAGAAGTAATGTTAACTGTTTATGAACAAGTGACTTGCCTGTAACCTATCCAGTTGCATTCAACTGCATTCAAACTGTATTCAACTGTATTATTCGTGCAAAATACTATTACACTTACCTGTACCATGCTCGGCTTGGTTTTAGAAATAAAATGCAACTGAATAATATTTTTATATATACAAGTTGGTCTGCATTCAGTCTGAGTGTGACATCATTTCTTGTCTGAGTATGTACAATAAATGCTGAACACTGCCCTCTGATAAAGCCTTACTGCTTGCCCCCACTACCACAAATGGAGAGTAAGGTATTATCGACTTTATCCTCTGCCTACCTTTAGGGATCCACTGGACTCTGTGCACACTATACCTTACTTTGGTATATTATATACGGATCCAGCTTCCTATACACATCAAAAGCAAGTCAAGAGTTGTGGTTCCCTTCACTGAGTCTGTACATTATCCAGTATTATGGGTGGCTTTCATAGATTCACATGCCTGAATCATTCCCCGTCGTCCAGACGGGAGACTCCGGTATATAGAAAAGTAATGTCCTATAGACCTATATAGAGAAAAGTAGGCCGAAGGGCCTCACCTTAGTAGCCTATCTATGTCCTTTTGTAAAAAGGAAAAACTCTAGAAGAGAGCCAATCATCTAACACCTCCCTCTAGAACCTTCCTGTCAGGAGCCTCAGTCCCTCAGATTTTCTACCGCACGTTGTGCTAGGGGAGTGTCCACCTGAGTTCCCCTCAGGTTTCTTTCTTCAATCTTATCTCTTCACAATTTTGGATTACTTTAATAAACAAGTAGATATGGCTGATTCTCAGAAGAAAGGTCTTTTCAGAGCGTGTAGTTCTTGTAGTAAAAAGAGGTTACATGTTGAAGACCAGCATAAGACCTGCTTATATTGCCTGTATCCCGACCATTCACCAAAGGATTGCAAAATTTGTAGAACATTTTCTACAAAAACGCTTAAAGACAGAGAAGAACGTCTTTTACTCTGGGGTAATAGGCTCAAGGACAGACACACTTTGGAATCTTCAGAAGAAGGTGAGAATTCTTCAGTTTCCTCTAAGCTGTCTTTAAAAAGGCCGAGGGTGGCTTCTCCTAGCCCTCCAGACGCTCCTCCAAAGAAGGCTACAAAAAAGTCTTCAGAGGCCCAGTCATCCGTGTCTGACAAGGAGGTTCATACCTTCAAAAAGCCTGCACCGTCGTCGACGACGACCTCGTCGACGCCATCATCGGTGCAAAAGAAGGCTATATCTCCTGTCTACGTCTCGACGTCGACGACTACAGTATCGACGGCGGGTAAGCCCTTGTCGTCTATTATTTATTATTAAAAAATCTTCTTCGTCTTTATCGTCGACGAGAACATCATCGTCGAGTGTGCGTCGACTAAGGCATCGATGACGAAGAAGGCACCGTCGACAATGACATTGTCGGCGAAGGCTTTGTCGACGAAAGCGACGACGAAGGACATACCGTCGACAGCCACTCCGTCGACAAACACTTCGTTGACGACTCAGTGGTAACAGTCGACGACGATTCCCCCGTCAACGAGAAAGTTCCAAGAGCTACAATCTGTGGACAATGTCATCCACGATCCTGCCGTCGACGAGCCCTTCATTGACGACTGAAGCTGAGTCACAACCCGCTTCTCTAAGGGTAAAGATCTCAAAAACGGCAGTCACACCGGAATTGACGTCCCCAAGCAGAGTGCAAGGTTTACCTCCAGCTTGTCTCCTGCAAGATGAGGAGTCGGATGAGGAGGATATAATGCAGGCTCACAGCCCATCTGATCTGGTAGTTAAATGCCAGCGCTCGGACGAGAAAATTGCCCAGGAGCATACTGTTCAGACGCAGGTTCAGACGCAGGTTACCCCCATGGTCTGTCTACCAGCATCTATAGTGTCTGATTTGAGATTTCTAATACAGGACTATAAACAAAGGTTCCCAGAGTCATCAGCTCCTCCAGCAGCGGGGACTGTTCCGTCTCCACGGCCTAGACCACCATCCTTGGTGCTCCAACGGGAAAGGGAACCATTGCCATATCCTCAATCATCTGACGATGAGGTAGAAGAACAAGAAGAGGGTGAGGTCCAGGATGACCAATCTAATCATGAGGACTATGATGATTACATCATTTCTTCTCCAGCATCCCCTGAGCCAGCTGCTTCAGAATCTCCTCCTGTGGACATAGGTGGTTTCCACAATCTGGTGGAGAGGGCCTGCAAAAAGGTTCCACATGACAATGAAGTCTCAGGAAAAAGACTGTTTCCGATATGACTTTAAGGAGCCGCTTAAGAAAACAGCAAGATCGATTCCGATAATCGATCATATATGGGATCAGGGTGTGCAGTTGATGCAGACTCCAGCCTCAGTCTCGGCGGTTGTTCCAAAGCTGGACAAAAAATACAAGGCCCCAACATCGGCACCAACCTGCCTTACAGGACACCCCAATTCAGACTCTGTGGTGACACAGGCGGCGCAGAAAAATTCAAGGAATCCTTCCTCTCCGTTGACAGCTCCACCAGACAAGGAGGGCAAGAAACTGGACAATATAGGAAAGCGTTTCTCCTCCATGTCTGCTATGACAGTGAAAGTGGCAAATACTATTGCGCTCTTAGGAAGGTATAGTAGGCAGTTGTGGGCAGATATTGCTCCGTATTTATCTGAACTGCCAGACGCCACGAAAGAGGAAGTTCAATCTCTTCTTCTGGAGGGTCAAACATCGGCATCTGAACTGATTGACTGTGCTATGGATGTAGCAATGACTGGATTCAGACAGCTGGAGGGGCAGCGGTATTGCGAAGGCAGGGATGGCTCAAGGCTACCTCATTTCGACAGGAGGTGCAATCTAAAGTCTTAGACATGCCATATGATGGACAACACCTGTTTGGAGCCAAAATCGATGAAGCACTTCAAGCAATAAAAAAGGACACGGACACAGCAAGAGCGCTAGGCACGCTACAATTTAAAAAAGTCCTTTCGAGGGAACCGGGGCAGAGGACAATCCTCTTAGAGGTAATTTTCAGAACAGATCCTCGTATTCTTACAACCAGGGTAAATCCCAATACCAGCAACGTCAACAGCAACAAGGTCGGCAGTCCTCTTATGGGAAGTCCAACTTTGGAGGCAAAAACCAACAGAAGAACACTGGCGGAAGCCAATGACCTATTCCTACAGCCAGTACATCCCTCATCTTCTTTGAAAATTGGAGGAAAACTGACCCATTTCCTCAACAATTGGAGAAGAATTACAACGGACCGGTGGGTCCTTCAATTGATCCAATTTGGCCATTCCTTAGAATTCGAAAATATCCCTCCAAAAACTTTCCTCGCCCAATGCGACTCAAAAACTTGCGACTACTTCTTCAAGAAATCTCAATTATGCTCAAGAAAGGAGCAATAGAGAGAGTACAGTCTGCTCACCAGGGGAGAGGATTTTACTCCCGCTTCTTCTTGATTCAAAAGAAGGAGAAGAAATGGAGGGCCATTCTAGACCGCAGGGCGCTGAATGCATTCTTAAAGAGGCAGTCTTTCCGCATGGTCACGATTCAGGAGAACTTGGGTCTCCTAGAGGAGGGGGATTTCATGACGTCTTTGGACCTACAAGACGCATACTTTCACGTACCAATCCACAAAGCTCACAGAAAATTCCTGAGATTTGCAGTGGCGGGCCAACATTTTTAATTCTGTGTCCTCCCTTTTGGCCTCAAGTCTGCGCCCGGTATCTTCACCAAGTGTCTTTCCCCGGTGGCAGCATTCCTCAGGCAGCATGGCCACCAAGTCTTCCCATATTTAGACGACTGGCTGGTGAAGGCGCCATCCTTGGCAGGCGAAACCAAATTTTCCAACGCCTGTCTGAATCTCTTCAAACACTTGGGTCTTACACTCAACCAAGAAAAATCCACTTTGCATCCCTCCCGGGTCATCACCTTTCTCGGAGCGACACTGAATACAGAAGAGGCAAAAGCATTCCCATCTCAGGAGAGGAAATGCAAGCTTGTCTCTCTGGCCGCATCAGTGGCTTCAAAGAAAACTTTGCCAGTCCGTACCTTCATATACCTCTTGGGAATGATGTCCTCGTGCATCCTGCTCGTACCGCACTGTCTTCTTCGAATGCAGCCGCTTCAGGAGGCTTTGTCCAGACAGTGGACGCAAAGCACAGGATCGTTCGAAGACCGCATAACGATAACAATGCAAATCACCAAGGCATTGCAGTAGTGGAGGTCCATCAAGAACCTCTCGCGGGGATTGCCGTTCCTGCTTCCAGCAGCTCCTCACGTCATTACAACGGATGCCTCTCTGGAGGGTTGAGTAGTAATCCTACAGGAATTAAGGATCAGTGGCAGATGGTCAGAGCCAGAAAAGCAGCTCCACATCAACCTGCTGGAGCTGAGGGCCGTTTTCCTGGCCTTGCAGTCCTTCTTGCCAAGGATCAAGAACTCCCTAGTGCTCGTCAGGACCGACAACACTACGACGATCCACTACCTGAACAAACAGGGAGGGACGCGTTCGCTAACACTCTCTCGCGAATCGCAAAAGATCTGGAATTGGCTCATTCTCCACAACGTATCGTTGAAAGCGGAGTACGTCCGAGGCAAGGACAATGTCATCGCAGACGCGCTGAGCAGGCAGAGGACTCTGTCGCACGAATGGGAGCTGGACCAGACGTCCATCGCTCGAATCTTTTCCAAGTGTGGATCGCCGCAAATCTATCTATTTGTGACCAGGGAGAACGCCAAATGACAAAACTTCGTAAGTTTGCATCCCCAGTCAGGGTCTCTCTGGAATGCATTTTCCATCGCATGGCGCAAAGTCTTTGTGTACGCATTTCCGCCATTTCCAATGCTTACCAGAGTCCTCAGAAAGATCAAAGCGGAGCCTTGCACTTTAATTCTGATAGCCCCATTCTGGCCGAGGCAGCATTGGTTCACAGAACTGCATCGCCTATCGCTGAAGCCGCCGATCCATCTACGTCGACATCCATCTCTGCTCATGATGAGCAACAAGCAGGTTCAACATCCGGATCTCAAGTCTCTCAGGTTATCGGCCTGGCTCCTGAGTACAGAGAATTTAGCAGTCTAAACATTCCGCAGGATTGTAAGGATATTTTGGCCAAAGCAAGAGCGGACAGCACTAACCAGACGTATTCCCTGAAGTGGAAACGCTTTTGCATCTGGTGTGCGGACAGGGGTCTACGTCCTTTTTCCACCTCTCCAGAACACATTTTACCCTACCAGTGAAATGCAGGCTTTTTCCATCCAAGATCCCTTCCTGCAGTTTTAGGACGACAGGGCGATTTTAAGAACCAATCCTAGGTTTATTCCTAAGGTCCCGTCGGACTTCCACTTAAATGAGCCTGTGATTCTCAGAACATTCTATCCAAATCCCAGCACCGCAGCTGAAAGATCGCTGCATTCATTGGACCTTAAAAGATGTCTAAAGTTTTATATTGATAAGACCAAGAATTTCAGAAAGTCTAATCAACTCTTCATAGCCTTTAGTAGACCTAGGAAGGGTCTACCGCTTACCAAACAAAGCATCTCCAGATGGATCTCTTCGGCGATTGCTTTTTGTCACGACCGAGCCAATCAGGGCTCACTCTACAAGAGCAATGTCTACATCTATGGCACTATTTGCAGGAGTGCCAGTTATCGACATCTGCAGGGTGGCAACATGGAAGTCTCCGCATACCTTCACCAGGCACTACTGCCTTGATACAGAGCTGATGAAGGATGCAGCAGTGGGACAGGCAGTGCTACGCCATCTATTCCAGTAAGGTGAGCCTTCCTCCATCCCTCCATCCTTTTCTGGTATGCACATTTCTTTCCTAATGCTTATTGTTGATGTCTATTGATGGTTCATAGTCGCATGATATGTATAGGACTTGTATATCCTGTTCCATCAGAAATGTGCAAAATATATTGCTTGCTACTCTGATTCAGGCATGTGAATCTATGAAAGACACCCATAATACTGGATAAGAAATGCGTTACTTACCTGTAACTGCAGTTATCCAGTATTGGTGTCTTTCATAGATTCACATGCAACCCTCCCGCCTTCCCTGGAAGGACTCACCTCTCTCTACGAATGTCACGCCTACTTAGCTTAGTGCGTACGAAAATCTGAGGGACTGAGGCTCCTGACAGGAAGGTTCTAGAGGGAGGTGTTAGCTGATTGGCTCTCTTCTAGAGTTTGGTCCTTTTTACAAAAGAACATAGATAGGCTACTAAGGTGAGGCCCTTAGGCCTACTTTTCTCTATATATGTCTATAGGACATTACATTTCTATATACCGGAGACTCCCGTCTCGACGACGGGGAATGATTCAGGCATGTGAATCTATGATAGACACCAATACTGGATAACTGCAGTTACAGGTAAGTAACGCATTTCTTCTCCTTACATGGACGCTCAAAGAGATTAAGAGATAAACCTCATCGCTACAGGCATTCCAGCCCTGCTAGAAACACCCTATTACATCGAGGCATGGTTCAGCACCAACTTGTTAGCTGGCCATAGGACCAACAACGATTTCAAGCCTGGTAGTATCTGGCAAGTCCACAGTCTCAAACTGCCCAACACCAGCAGCTTCAAGGGCTTCGCTGTCTAACCTGTCAACTGTGTACATATGACATTTAAGCATGCACTGTCGAAGAGGCAATGCCGGTTCGAGGCATGTGGGCTGCTGAATTCATATCTATAGCATAGATCGCCGCCTAGTGTTGGGTCCGGATGATTGCACATTGTTGTCCTGGAAGAGTCTTCGAAGTATCACGAGATAGGGGGCTCCTCCCCTGGACTACAGTGCGCATGGGCATCGACTCCATCCCCAGATTGTTTTTTTCCGCCATTGGGTTCGGATGTATATTCGATATCTCCAGTTCGGAATCGATATAGACTTTTCTTACGGCCCGAAGGCCTTTTCTTAACAGTCGGTATTGTTTGCGTTCGGTCCCAACTCTGTTCCGGCTCAGTTCCCGAGTCGGAAGTCCAGAGGAGTCGCGTGGCTCTTCGGTACTCGGGGCCCAGTCGACGCAGCAACACTTACGACGACATCATGGAACCGAGTCCGTTTAAAAAATGTCCCGTGTGCGGATCTATGTACCCGCACATCGACGTCCACCCTGTGTGCATCAAGTGCCTGTCGCCGGACCACGATGAAGCCAACTGTATGGCTTGTTCCAGGTTTCGATCGAAGAAGACGATTCGACTTCGGCGCGTGGCGCGCCTGGAGGCCCGGCAGTCGGCCCCGGCACCGGTGGATATCTTTGACAGAGAAGAAGCAGATGAGCAAGAGATTCATCTGCAAGTTTCCCCTCCAGCGGAGGAGATAGACTACGGATACGACGCAGACGTCGAGGTGGTTGAGGCACCAGAAGTCGTCGACTAGGTAGGAGACGACAATGAGGCCTACGAGGCCACGGAAGATAGCTCGTGTGAAGAGCTAGGCCCCGAACTAACTATTACAACGGCTCAGGTCGAGGGATCGCCACGCGGCCTTACCCAAGACCTTCCACCCAGATCCACGGCCTCGCCTACGGGCCCGGCTACGGACACTTCTGCGGAGCCGACGTTGGTCAAAACGAAACCGAAACCTTCGGTGTCGGCGAAAGTAATTGAGACTCCATTGAAACAGAAGACGTCTGCCACCCCGGCCACCTCCTCGTCTTCGGACACGTCGGGGCAGCCGTAGCCGAAGAAGGCTGTCGACCCGGGGAAGTCTGCCAAGGGCGCCAACCCGAAGTCGGTCAAGGGCGCTGAGTCGTAGTCTGTCAAGGCCGTCGACCCAAAATCGGCGAAGGGCGTCGAACTCAAGACTGGGGCCCCGCACCCCGTAGTCAAGGCCGCCGGCACAAAGCCGTCGACGCAGAAGGCCGTCGGTCCGACAGGGGGACGCAGCGCGCAAAAACAGGCTGATCCGGTCCCGGATAAACATAAGGCATCGACGCAAGAGTCTTCCCTCGCTGGTGGACCGAAGATGTCTGTCGGATCGACGAAACCGTCTGATTCTCTTCAATGCATCAGGAACAAGGCTTCCGCACCGAAGGATGCTTCCGCCGCGAAGCCAGCTGCCACGACGCAAAAGTCTTCTGCGCCTCTCCTGTTTACGTTGCCTCCAAAGGTGGCACCGAAGGCCTTCGCTCCACGGTCGGTCACCGAAGCGCCAGTCCCGGTGTCCACGGCGCAGAAGCCTTCTCAGCCGCTTGGAAGCTTGAAACCTCGACAACCCTCGGTGGAGGAGCATTCGGAGCACTATATCGACGCCGACACCGGGAAACTCACCCTCTACAAGAGGAAGATCACGGCGACCCAGTCTTTGGAGTCCTACATGATTCCTTTGAAGCGCAAGAAGCCTGCTGCGGACTCCCCAGTTCTGGTGGAGCCTCTTGCTACACCGACTCCACGAGTGGCTACACCCTCACCCACTTATTCGGATGTGGAGGGTGGGGATGGTGATGACGAGTATGGCTTTCCTGACACCACTGATCCTGAGGATCACAACGACTCATGGACAGTTGCAGGTGACACAGGGGATCAGCACACTGCCCAGGACCCTCAAGTGTACGCTGTCAAGACCTCTCCTACCGAGGATTCAGCTGCATTTAATGCTCTAATTGAGAGGGCGGCTAAAAACCACGACGTGGACCTCCACACTGACCCTATCGAAGTGGACTTCCTTTTTGATACCTTTTCCACTGCAGAAAAGACGGTCAAGACTCTCCCCATGCTCAAGGGGGTTCTCAAACATGCTGCAGACATTTTTAGGTCTCGGTAATATCCGGTCTGCCGAAGGCAGAACCGGAAGTCCGAGATTTATTGTTAGTAAGAGGGCTGCTTTATCCCTCCCTCTTTTTGCCTCTCCCTCCATTGGCTGGCTTCCTAAACGGAGGCCAGCCATTGGAGGAGAGAGCCATCACTCCGAATTAGCCCCGTCTTTTTCGGATTTGGGGGCGTCATTTTTGCGGTTCTTTAGACAGTGACGCCATCCATCACTCAGAACAGCAAAACCACGCCCCCAAATCCAAAATAACCCCCCCCCCCCCCCCCCCCCCCCCTGCCGGGATCCTCTGAGAGGCGCTGTGGCCGCCTCCAAACTCCAGGGCTGCGGTCTAGGTCATGAGGTGTTTAACCTCGGCATATGTGACAAAAATAAACGTTCATTTTTTTTCATTTTAAAAATGCCCGATGTTCCTACATTTCAAACGGAGAAGAGTGTCTCTTTGAGAAACCAATGAGGGAACGTCATCGTTCGTGTACTAGGGCGAGTGCACGAGGTTTTCGGCAGGATTGGGGTCAAAATGAACCTTTTCCAAATTACATACTTCATGCGTGAGCGTTTGCTACGGGTTTTACATACGTATCTAGATGGAATATATACGAATGGGCACATGCGTGCAGCATACACTTCGGGAAGAGTTTCCTTTAGCCTTTGTGAAGTAGCCCCTTTAAGTGCCCACGGTGTGTGTGTGTTTTGACGAGTGTTACTGAACCTGTGAGAAGTGGGCGAGTGCTCACAGACAAGATCACACACTGTGTGACCAGCGAGCATCAACACCTGGCGCGTGTGGGGTCACACCGGGAGGGGGCGGTGGCTGGAGTAGGACAGGCTCACGAAAAGACAGACCCAAGCCGGGATCACAGGAGGGTCCGGAGGTGGCGAGGGGCACCAGAGGGTCTGCAGAGGATCACACGAGCGTCTGAGGGGGGAGCGGGGAGCACAGAGGGGTCCGGGGGACACGAGGGGCGTGGGTCACCTGGGACCGAGAGTGCAGAGGATCAAACGAGGGTCCGCGGGGGAGCTGGGAATCACACGAGGGTCCGCGGGGGGCACCAGAGGGTCTGGGAGTGCTGAGGGTGGCACACAGGGGGGTTCAGGGGCACCCTGTCTCCAGAGCCGCAGGCTGGCACAGAGCGGGAGCTGGATGGGCGCGGCGGGAGGAGTGAGGGTGAGTGCGTGGAGGAGGGTGCGGGAGGGGGTGGAGGGGGGGGGCGTGCACAGGGGGGACGGGAGGGCCGCTGCCTGACAGGAGCAGGTTTGAATCCGCCCCGCTCCGGGCCCTCCTCTGGGCAGGGCGCCACACCCACAGCGGGCACACCCTCGCGCAGTGCACCCTGGGAAGGGGAGAGGACGGGCTGGCACCGGCTCCAGAGCTGCACAATACCCCCCCACCCGGGGGCTGGGGTGGGACACGCTGTCCTCGGAGGCGCATTAACCCACCCAGCATCTTTATGACTGTCTGGAGATCACCCCGCGGGTTATTTGAACAGCTCTGCAGCAGGAGCACAATCCGCTGAGCTATCTTACCACCACCCAAACAAGTGATCTGTGGGTTTTATGTGTAGAGGAAGAGAGGCCGCAGCAGGGGGCACTTATCAGCCCTGCAGGAGGCGCTTGAACCCACCGCGCTGGCCTTCAATGGCGTGCACACAGTGCTGTGCAGGGTACAGAGAGATCTCCGCAGCAGGGGCATGAACTCCTGAGCTATCTCACTCGCACTCAATGTCCTGCAGAGTTCAAACAGATGCAAGACAGGGCGAGAGATGAGAGCAGCAGGTGCATGAACATCACGAACTATCTCTAGTACTGAAGCCTGTGCATGGAGCTCTCTGCAGGAGGCGCATGAACCCACCCAGCTAGGTTACAGGGACCGCGGCAGGCTATTGCGCATGCGTGATACCCAATGAGCCCCCTCGGCCGTAGGTGCATTCACCAACCGAGTCGGCTGACTGGGAACTGTGCAAACACAGGTCTGTGCTACAGGTGCAGCAGCCAAGTGAGCTGTCTTATTCCGATCTAACATGTGCCCCGTAGGATGCAGGTCTCTGCTGGTTACACTCATGCTGCAGCAGGCGGCTGTGCCCAAGCCGCTGTCTGACTGCAAGGGACTCTCCGACCTCTGCCGCAGGCGCTTTGACCCTCCTGGTGGAGCCTGAGACCAAGCGCCTTTTACACACAGATCTGCAGCAGGCGCTACACCCACCGAGGCAGCCTCCAGGCCCGGGATAGACTGAGCTGGGGCGGGGGGGGGGGGTTCACTGCCCCCCCCCCAGGGTGACCAGAATTTTAAAGCCAAAAACGGGGACATTTCACAAAAATAGGACTACCATTTTACTTCAAGCGATGAGAGCGCTCCTCAGCAGAGAATTCCTGTTTTGAATTTTTTGCTGAGATGAGTTTAGTGCATAAAAAAGAGAAGAAATGAAGATTACAAATCAGGGGCCGGCAAGAGGCCACGTCACTTCCGTGCTTTACATTTTGGTAGCGCCCGGATGTCCGAGGGCCCCTCCCCGGGGCCACTGAAGGCAGGGAGGGAAGGGGAGGAGGGAGGGGAGGAGGGAGGGGAGGGGGGGGGAGTCCTGGGGAGGGCCGAAGGAAGGCGGGAACGCCGGGAATGGCCTAGGGTGACCAACCGTCCGTAAATTTCACGGACAGTCCGTAATTTCGGCCGTCTGTCCGTTGTCCGTGAAGGATTCTTTAACGGACGCCATTTGTCCGTAATTTTAACCCCGACACCGGTCGCACTACCCTAACGCCGGCAGAGCTTGCACCCACCTCCCTTCTACACTCCGATGCTGTACCAAAGCTCAGATACCCCGCAGCATTGGAGAGGCACAGCGGGATGGCAACCCTCACACCTCCAGCCCTTGATGACCTGTTAAGAGGTGCTCCAAGGTGACGGAGAGGGAGGACGGCAGCTTCAGGAGCAGTGACATCTATTCAGATGCAAACAGCCCTGAATGCGCCATGTCTCTGTGATTTAGGAGGGCTTCACACATTCCATTTCTGCCCAGGGCCCCAAACATCCTAGAACCGGCCCCGATTACACTACGCAGCACTGGTTCTCTTCACAGAGCTTAAATACTGTCACTAAATTGTAAACAAACCTCGGTTCTTCTAACATGCAGTCTTAATGTAATAAAATCAAGAAATGGCACAATCGCACCCACACTGATTAACAAAGTATGGAGGACAATTATTTAAATCAGTTCTCTTGGAGCATCTCCTGTAAGGGGCGAGGGGGGTGAGGAGCCCTACCCCACCCTGGAAGAGACCAAGATTATATTAGAATACTGCATGCCCACCCCTGTGCCCACCCTGGTGGATCCTGTTCCCCCCTCCTGTGAAGGCTCCTGTCCCCCCCCACCTGCCCCCTGCCTTTGATGGCTCCTGTCCCCCTCCTGTGGTGGATCCTGTCTCTGCCCTGGGGGGCTTCTGTCCCAGTCCTGGAATGGCCCCTGCAGCGAGGGTGAAGTTCTTGATGGGCCTCTGGTCAAAAAGGCTCAGCTCACAATTAATATGGAAAGGTGGGCGAGTGAGTAAGTGAAGGGATGAGTGGATGGCTAGATGAATTAGTGAAAGGGTGAATGGATGAATGAAAGATTGAATAGATGGATAATGAGAGAGAATGGATGGTTTGATGAGTGAGTGGAAGGATGGAAGAGAGAAAAGGTACATGGCTGGATGTATGGGTGGAAGGGTAGCTGGATGGGTAAAAGGGTGGATGGATGAGTGAAAAGGTGGATGATGAGTGAGTGGGTGGATGGATGAGTGAAATGATGGATGGATTGATGAATTGATAAATGCAAGGGTGAATGCATGGACGAATAAGTGAAAGGGTGGATGTAAGGATGGATGAGTGAGTGAAAGGGAGGGTAGATGGACACAAGGATGAATATATGAGTGAAGGAGTGAAAGGATAAATGGATGAGAAAGGATGGATGAGTGATAGGGTCAATGGATGGATTCATGAGTGGATTAGTAGATGGATGGATGGAAGGAAGGATTGCTAAGTGAAAGAGTCGATGGAGAGAGAAAGGGAGGATGGATGGATGGATGGATGACTGGGTGGATGGAAGAGTAAGTGAAAGGATGGCTGGTGGGTGAAAGGGTAAATGGCTGGATGGATGGATGGATGAGTGAATGGATGGATGGGTAGAAGAGTGGATGGATGAGTGTACAGATGGATAGGGTGAAAGGGTGGATGGATGGATGGATAATGGATGGATGAGTGAAAGGATGGATGAGGGGATGGATGAGTGAACTGATAGATGGAAGGATACATGATGGATGGGTTTGCAAATGGTTGAATATGTTTGGATATGGCTGGGCTTACTTATATACTATTGCGCGACCTCTGATGTGTCTGTAAAACGTATCAAATTGTCCTGAAGTTTTGTCCTGAATTTTGACCTCCTGTCCTGAATTTGTGTCCTGAATTTCGACCCTTTGTCCTGAATTTTTATACTCACTGTCCTGAATTTGCACCAATGCCAGTTGGTCACCCTAGGATGGCCATATCCGTGAGGGATATTTTAAACTCCCCGCAGCAGGGAGTCCTCGGGCTCCTCTCTTCTATGTTTAAACAGTGAGTGATTCACCAGGGTCTCCCGCCCCCTGGGCTCCCTTGAGACCTCTTCAGTCCAGGGATTCCTCTTGCATGGTGGGTCTTGTAGTCCTTGCTTGAGAATGGGAGAAACAGGACTACAGACCCCAGAATGCAAAGGGACACAGAGGCCCGGAGCATCCAGGCCCGTGCACCTGGAAACATGACGTGTGTGCCGCCTGCTGACGTAGGCAGACCCGTTCCACGTGCATGCTGGGATGTGTAGCTTTCCAAGTCCCACTATCAACCTAGGACTGAAAAGCCTAGAGTCCAAAAACTAGCAGTGACAAAATCAATAGGTCTGGCGTGGACTGCCGACCTTTTGGCTTTTCAATGCTTGTGGTGTTTTGTCAGGTTTTTAAAAAAAGAAATACCTTTTGAAGGAGAAGCTGCTGCGCTCCTCGATTTAAAAACACAATAGCTAAAAAACAATTTCCATTTTTAGTCCCAAAAAGCACGATGACGGGGCCTTCTGACTCTTTTACACTGAAAATCGAGGAACCTGGAAACATCTGCTTCACCACTCTGTGCGCCATGTGTGAGGGCCCCCGAGGGCCCCGGTGCAGCCAGGCCTCTGTGAAGCATGGGGCGGGCTGGGGCTTCGGGAGGTCAGACTCCACCCTGCCACACGAGGTGTTTGTGATGAGAGTTTGGAGTTCTCAATGTGAACCTTAGTCCCCAGAGTGTGCAACGGCGCCGGAGCCCTTGCACCCCAGGGCTGTGTGTCTCTTATCACCCACTGGGGGCGTGAAGGGCACACCCCCTGCTGGCACTGTGCCTGCTGTGCCCGGGGCGCGCCACCGTTTGCAGCAAGTGTGTGACTACTTTTGCAGATCTTGTCAATAGTATGATTTTAATGATCTTGAAGCCCTGGGAAGCTGCACTGGCCAGAAATCCATACTTTATTTATTTATACATTTTTATATAGCGCGGACTTTACCCGAAGGCGTCAGAGCGCTTCCAAACCCCCACATTCTGTTGTCTGTGGACGCATGTCGCTGCTGCTGTCATCGTATTTCTTTTCTCCCCCCAGGGCTGAGGCTGTTTCTCAGCCCCCAGTCCCTGCTCTCTGAAGCTGGCCGGGCTCAGTACCCTGGGCAGAGGAGGGGTCAAAGGTCAGCACCTGCTCAGCCCCCCCCCCCCGCCCCAGACATGCTGTGTGTCTCCGTCTGCTCGCCCCCCCTCACCCCCCTTCCAAGACAGGGTCCCGGGACCTGAGCACAGAGAGGGGTCCACAGGGGGGCTCTCTGCACAGCAGAGGCGTCGGCCATCGCCAGGGCCCTGGTGGAGCCCTTGGAGGGGGGCGCAATGCAACAGGAGCAGACGATACAACTCAAACTGACACGTGCCCCGGGAACTGGATTTGTAAATGCAATAGGTCCTGCATTTGCGAGCGATTACGCTATTGGCATTGTAAATGACAATGTCATTTATTTAACGATTAAGCTATTGGCAATGTAAATGACAATGCCATTTATTTATGATAAAAAAAAAAAGTCATGAGCAATGCCAATAGCTCTCCCTTTAATAATGCAGAGACCATTGCATTGTAAATGCTTGTTAAGGAACCTACACTGGCCAGGGTGGTCAACCCTAGGATTGAAAAAAAATATAGGCCGGCGCCTGGCGACCCCACCTACATCAGAGGCCAGTTGCCATTAGACTCTCTGGTTGTCTCTAATGCCTGGAAGAGGGCGAACTCACAAACCACTGGTGATGCTCCTCCCCCCGACAAGGAGTCTAAAGTGCTGGAGGCATCAGGGAAGAGAGTGGCGGCTCAAGCGGCCAATATCTGGCGTATCTCTAACACTCAGGCGCTACTAGCCAGATATGACAGGGCGCACTATGACACACTAGAGACCCTGTTGCAACATCTTCCAGGTCAGTATAAAGAGGCTGCTGAGATGCTTATTCAGGAAGGGAAGCTTATCTCCAACGCTTCCATTAAGTGTGCACAGGACGTAGCGGACACCGCAGCCAGAGCCATTAACACCAGTGTGATGTTGAGACGTCAGGCCTGGCTCAGGATCTCCGGTTTCAAGCCGGAGATACAAACTACCATCCTCAATCAGCCAGTAAACCCCGATAGGCTCTTTGGTCCTGAGGTGGATACCACCTTGGAAAAGATAAAAAAGGATACCGAAACTGCTAAATCCATGGGGGCCCTCCAGTCCCAGCAGTTTCGAGGCAGCACTTTTCGTCGCTCAGGCAATAGAGGTGTTTCCAGAGGCCAGATGTCCCAGCAAACGCAATACAATAAAGGTGGGGCGCAATCCTCTTACACCAAGCAGAGTAGAGGCGGCTATCGGGGCAACAGCTCCAAGGGCAGAGGTCGTGGAAACAACAACTCCCGCTCCTCCGCCACCACCAAACAGTGACGCCCTGTCGCTGCCCCCCGACCATACTACACCTGTCGGGGGGCGACTCCAGCAGTTCCTGCCCGTCTGGAGATCCATCACCACAGACAGGTGGGTCAGGAAACTTATCCAGTTCGGGTATTGTTTGGAGTTAACATCCACTCCACCCAACATGCCACCAAAACACCGTCCTATGTCCACAGAGCATTTGCACTTATTGCGGCGGGAGTTACTTGTCATGCTGCAAAAAAGGGGCAATCGAGCTCGTGCCTGTGGAGGAAGAAGGCACAGGAGTGTACTCCCTGTACTTCCTAATCCCAAAAAAGGACGGATCCCTCAGACCCATACTAGACCTCAGACCCCTGAATCAGTACATTCTCTCAGAACACTTTCATATGCTCACACTGCAGCAAGTTCTCCCGTTGCTCAATCAGGGAGACTTCCTCGCAACCTTGGATCTCAAGGATGCCTATTTCCACATTCCACTGCATCCATCACACAGGAAATGCCTCCGGTTCACTATTCAGGGTCGGCATTATCAGTTCAAGGTCCTGCCTTTTGGGGTGACCACAGCACCCAGGGTGTTCACAAAATGTCTGGCGACAGTGGCTGCGCACCTCAGGAGGCAGAACGTTCACGTTTACCCTTATCTGGACGACTGGCTTGTCCAAGCGAAGTCGGCCCAGCAGTGCGCCGCCAACATGTCTCACACTATTCGCCTCCTTCACGATCTGGGATTCTCACTAAATTATCCCAAGTCGCACCTTCAACCGGCCCATGTGCGGCAATATCTGGGTGCGACGATCAATACTCTGGCAGCCACGGCTCAGCCAACTTCTGTGAGGATCGACAGCATTCAATCGCTGATCCAGAAGTTCAAACCGCAACACTCGCTTCCAGCAAGAGTGTTCATGCAGTTGATAGGCATGATGGCCTCCTGCATCTTCATAGTCCCGCACGCGAGACTACATATGCGTCCGCTCCAAGAATGCTTGGCTCATCAGTGGACTCAGGGGCAGTTGAACGACCTAGTGTTGGTGACCGGTTGGGCATACAGCTCTCTGCATTGGTGGAATCCACACAACCTTTGTAAGGGCCGACTGTTCCAAGAGCCTGTGCCACAGATTATCCTGACGACAGACGCATCTCTCCAGGGATGGGGAGCTCATGTGCTCTACTACACAGTGCAGGGACTATGGACACCGCAGCAGAAGATGCACATCAACTACCTAGAACTGATGGCCATCTTCTTGGCATTGAAGGCATTCAAAGTACATCTGTGCAACAAAGTCGTGTTGATCCGGACGGACAACATGACGGCCTTGTACTACATTCAAAAGCAGGGAGGTACGCACTCTCCGCAGTTGTCTCATCTAGCTCAGAGCATGTGGAAGTGGGCCATTCAGAGGAACATCTTCCTCATGGCGGAACACCTCCCGGGCAAGGACAATCAGATGGCGGATCTGCTCAGCAGGTACAGCCACCAGATGCACGAGTGGGAGATACATCCATCAGTACTCCGCCCGTACTTTCAGCAGTGGGGTCATCCAGAGATAGACCTGTTTGCCACAAAGGAAAACGCAAAAAGGCCAAAGCTTTGCCGCCAGGTTCCCTCACCCGCAGTCGCAGGGCAATGCGATATGGATGACCTGGTCAGGCAGATTTGCGTACGCTTTTCCCCCAGCACCTCTCATACCGCTGGTGGCACGAAAGCTGAAGCAACACTCGCTGACACTCATCCTGGTTGCTCCAACGTGGGCGCGCCAACCATGGTACACCACGTTTCTAGAACTCTCCGTGGTACCGCATCAAAGGCTCACACCCAGGCTTTTGACGCAGAGCCATGGCGACATTCAGCATCCAGACCCGCAACAGCTCAACCTGGCGATCTGGCTCCTGAAGTCTTAGTTTGGCTACCTTAACTTGCCTCCTGAATGCATGGATATCATATTGGAGGCAAGGAAGCCCACCACCAGAGCTTGCTATGCAGCAAAATGGAAGCGGTTTGTCATTTACTGTACTGAACACGACATCAACCCGCTAGATGCATCCATTCCCAACATCATCTGTTATTTGTTACATCTTTACAAATGCAATCTAGCATATGCTTCCATTCGTATACACTTATCCGCCATAGCGGCTTATCTCCAAAACAGGCAGCACCTCTCCGTTTTCAGAGTGCCTGCCATCAAAGCCTTCCTAGAAGGACTTAAACGGGTCATCCCTCCCAGGACCCCTCCAGCTCCTGTATGGAACCTCAATGTGGTCCTCACCCGGTTGATGGGCCCACCTTTTGAGCCTCTGCATTCCTGTGAGATTCAGTTCTTAACATGGAAAGTGGCGTTTCTCATTGCCATTACGTCTCTGCGACGCGTTAGTGAGCTGCAGGCGCTCACTGTACAAGAGCCATTCATACAGATTCACTCCAACAGGGTGGTGCTGCGCACTAACCCTAAATTTTCTTCCTAAAGTGGTTTCGCAGTTCCATGTCAATCAGACCATTGAGCTGCCCGCGTTCTTTCAAAACCCAGAGACAGTGACAGAAAGAATGCTCCACACTCTTGATGTCAAACGAGCTTTGATGTACTACATCGATAGGACAAAGGATTTTAGGAAGACACAACAAACTCTTTGTTGCCTTCTCAGCCCAGCACAAAGGCAACCCCATTTCCAAGGCAGGGATAGCCAGGTGGATCGTTAAGTGTATTCAGATTTGGTATCACAAGGCTAAGCGCACTTTAACAATCCCCCCTAGAGCCCACTCCACCTGCAAGTTGGGGGCCTCCATGGCTTTCCTTGGTAGTATCCCTTTGGAAGACATTTGTAGAGCAGCCACATGGTCTACCCCACACACATTTACTAAACACTACTGTGTAGATGTGCACTCCAAGCAGCTGTAGGGCAGGCTGTTCTAAAGACACTTTTTCAGACATCTGCAGCTGGCACAGGCGGCCGCCGCTAATGGAGGGACTGCTATTTATTCTATGCTATAGATATGAATTCAGCAGCCCACATGCCTCGAACTGAATATGCTACTTACCAGTATGCATCTGTTCTTGGCATGTAGGGCTGCTGACATTCATATCGCCCGCCCTCCTCCCCGGCGCCTGTAGCGGCTGCAGAATTTACACTTATTCTTAGCATGGTCATCGCCCACACTGTTACACTCCATCTTCGCCACAATGGCTAAAAACAATCTGGGGATGGAGTCGATGCCCATGCGCACTGTAGTCCAGGGGAGGAGCCACCTATCTCGTGATACTTCGAAGACTCTTCCAGGACAACAATGTGCAATCATCCGGACCCAACACTAGGCGGCGATCTATGCTATAGATATGAATGTCAGCAGCCCTACATGCCAAGAACAGATGCATACTGGTAAGTAGCATATTCATTCATCATCAAGATTTCAAAGCAGTTGTCAAGACTGTCGAGAGCCAGGTCCCCTTGCCTCCAAATATGAAGACATGGCAACCATCTTTTGTCATTGGTGGCCGTCTTTGCCGTGCTAGCTCAAGGAGAAATACTTTTCCCCAGTCCCCACTCAAATGGGGACACAGGACATTAGAGGAAGTTGATCCTCCGATCAGAATCATGTATACTTGAGGCAGGAGGCAAACATTGACAGTTCTAGTCTATGCATTGAAGAAAAAGCACACTTCCATGCAATTAGAGGAAAAGTATAACACTAAGCAGTAACAGCTTGTAAGATGGCAGGTGTCTGCTTTGTTTTGATAATATATTACCTGATTTTTTATTTTTTATTCTTAAACATTTTTGGGGGAGAACGGTAGGGACCTTACCTGAACACTTTATATTGGTCGAGAAAGCCTCACCCACGCTTTTAGTGGCATGTTTCGTAATACGCAGACTCATCCCTCCCGAAGGTGATGGCCTCAACGGCAATGTGAGGGCATTCATGAAAATTGTTACTGGATAAACAAGTGAGGTCAGCGTTTTATCTGTTACATAATTGCATTTTTGCGTACTTTGAGTGTAAGGAGGCTATCCAATAGTGAGTTATTTGTAGATCTTTTAACAGAATGGAAGCAAGGCTTCTTGGAGATAATGCAAGAAGGACAGCTTTGCAGCGTGAATCTTTTCTGGATTCACATGCTGTACATTATTCCTCCATCCCGTCTGCGCCCGTCCGCGCCTGGCCCGCGCCCAGTGCCAGGACCCTTGGCCCCCACCGACGGAAGCCGACCCGACGAACCTACGACGCCACCGACCTCAACGCACTCAACACCGGCCGAACCCCGGGCTGCTACCGAGCCACACCGAGACGCACCCACGGACCCTTCAGCTGCCACTCCTGCAAGTTCACCTGCATCCGGACCTGCACGGCACCAGCACCCAACAAACCGAGCACCAGCAGCACCCACCTGAAGTGCATCCTGCTCAACACCCGCTCCGTCCACAGACACGCCGTCGAGCTCTGGAACCTGATCGACACCACAACCCCAGACATCGCCTTCCTCACGGAAACCTGGATGAACGCCTCCTCAGCGCCCGACATCGCCATCGCCATCCCGGACGGCTACAAGATCATCCGGAGGGACCGCATCAACCAGACAGGAGGAGGCATCGCCATCATCCACAGGAACACCATCCGCATCACGACCAACACCGACGACACCCTCGCACCCGCCGAGCACCTGCACTTTCAGATCCACGTCAACCGCAAGACCACCCTCAGAGGCACCCTCATCTACAGACCCCCAGGACCACGCACACAATTCAGCGAAGACATCGCCGACTTCATCAGCCCACACGCCCTCCCCTCCGCCGACTACATCCTCCTCGGGGACCTCAACTTCCACCTGGAGAACAACAACGACCGCAACACCACCACCCTGCTGGACAACCTCGCCAACCTCGGACTCAAGCAACTGGTAGACACCCCCACCCATTACGCCGGACACACGCTCGACCCGGTCTTCTCCTCCAGCCAGGACATCGCCTTCAGCCACGCCACGGGACTCCACTGGACGGACCACAGCTGCGTCCACTTCAGCTTCAGAAGGACCACGCTCCACCAGCAACAGATTCCCCGCAGAAGCTGGAACAAGATCACTGCAGACCAGCTCGCTACCTCCCTGAGCAAGAACCCTCCCACCAGCACAACGAACCCCAGCCAAGCGGCCACCAACCTCACGAAATGGATCAGCGACTGCGCAGACGACCTCCCCCCTCTGAAGACCCCGCCGAGCAGACCCGGCAGCAAGAAAGCCCCTTGGTTTAACGACTAACTAAAGAACTCCAAAAAGAACTGCAGAGCACTCGAGAAAACCTGGCCCAGAGATCCAACACCGGACAACATGACTGCCCTCAAGCTCGCCACCCGAAAACACCACCAACTGATCCACGCCACCAAGAAAACAGCATTCAAGGAACGACTGGACAACAACGCACACAACAGCAAGGAACTCTTCAACATCGTGAAAGAGCTCTCCAACCCCAACGCCGGAAACAACGAACCACCCCTTCGCAAGACCTCTGCAACTCCCTCGCCTCCTACTTCCACAACAAGATTGCGGACATACACAACAGCTTCAGCACCCAACCGACGCACGCCACGACCGAACCACCGCCCGCCACCACCACCCTCCGAACCTGGACCCCGATCAGCACCGTAGACACCATCCGCACGATGAACTCCATCCACTCCGGATCTCCGACAGACCCCTGCCCTCACCACGTCTTCAACAAGGCCGACGCCGTCATCGCGCCCCACCTGCGGGACATCATCAACACCTCCTTCGACATCTCCACCTTCCCGGAGAGCTGGAAGCACGCCGAACTCAGCGCTCTACTTAAGAAACCATCAGCCGACCCCACCGACCTCAAGAACTACCGCCCCATCTCGCTGTTCCCGGCAAAAGTCATCGAGAAGACCGTCAACAAGCAACTGGCCGCCTTCCTCGAGATGAACGGTTCCCTCGACCTCTCGCAGTCTGGCTTCCGGGCCAACCACAGCACCGAGACCGCCCTGATCGCAGCTACCGATGACATCCGAGCCCTGCTCGACAACGGAGAAACAGCAGCCCTCATCCTCCTGGACCTCTCCGCAGCCTTCGACACTGTCTGCCACCGTACACTAGTACAGCGCCGCAGCAACGTCGGAATCCAGGAGAAGGCTCTGGAGTGGATCATCTCCTTCCTCGCCGGAAGGACACAGAGTCCGCCTCCCCCCGTTCAGATCGGAGGCCACCGAAGTCATCTGCGGCGTACCACAAGGATCGTCGCTCAGCCCCACGCTGTTCAACATCTACATGAGCCCCCTCGCAGCCATCGCACGCCAGCACAACCTCAACATCATCTCCTACGCCGACGACACCCAGCTGATCCTCTCCCTCACCAACGACCTCGCCACCGCCAGAGCCAACCTGCACGAAGGGATGACAGACGTAGCCAAATGGATGTCGAACAGCCGCCTGAAACTGAACTCGGACAAGACTGAAGTCCTCATCCTGGGATCCTCACCCTCCGCCTGGGACGACTCCTGGTGGCCCCCCGCCCTGGGCAGCGCACCCAAACCAACAGACCACGCACGCAACCTGGGCTTCATCCTGGACTCCTCCCTCTCCATGACCAGACAAGTCAACGCCGTCTCCTCGTCGTGCTTCAACATCCTGCGCATGCTACGTAAGATCTTCCGATGGATACCCACCGAGACCAGGAAGACGGTCACCCAGGCCCTCGTCACCAGCCGTCTGGACTACGGCAACTCCCTCTACGCCGGAACCACCGCCAAACTCCAGAAGAGACTCCAGCGGATCCAGAACACCTCAGCTCGACTCATCCTGGACATCCCCCGACACTGCCACATTTCCGGACACCTGAGAGACCTGCACTGGCTCCCGGTCAACAAGAGAATCACCTTCCGGCTCCTCACCCACGCACACAAAGCCCTACACAACCAAGGCCCAGGATACCTCAACAGCCGCCTCAACTTCTGCGCTCCCAAACGCCAGCTTCGATCGACCAGCCACGCCCTCGCCGCCGTCCCCCGCATCCGAAGAGCCACCACAGGAGGAAGGTCCTTCTCCTACCTGGCCGCCAAGACTTGGAACTCCCTTCCGACCCATCTCCGCCTGACCCAAGACCACCTCGCCTTCAGGAAGCAGCTCAAGACCTGGCTGTTCGAACAGTAGCGGACCGCCCCCCCCCCGCGCCTTGAGACCCTCCGGGTGAGTAGTGCGCTATACAAATTCTTTGATTGATTGATTGGTCTGGAATTGTAGTATTTCTTGATTTCCTTTTTTTTTGTGGGCGTCGATGCACCACCATTTGGTTTCCTCCTGTAAATTTGACTGGCTTCCCCTGGAAGCTCCCACCTTTGATCGCCATATTTGGTTTTTTCTGCTGTTGGGTCTGGATCGAGACGGAGGAGCTCGAGAAGAATTGACAAAAAATAACTAAAAATATCCTAGGAATGAAAGGAAAGGGTCTTCAACGTACAGACCTTCGATCCTACGAACCGCAGTGAGACTAAGACTGAGAAGCAAAACTTCGACACGAAGAATGCACAGGCAAGGGGCTCCCTGTACGCGGTAATGGACAAAACACCTTTCAAATTCTGTGACAATTGTCACCACAAATACGCACAAAAGACCAGCATCCAGTCTGCAACCTTTGCCTGCCACTGGATCACCAAAGCTGCGACTGCCACGCATGCTCAGCTTTCACCCCAAAGATGTTGAGAGCAAAAGAGGCAGGAACAACCAATTATAACATGCAGGGTCAAGACCCACACGCAAAAACAACAATTGATGGACAGAATGCAGAACAATGTCATACATTCAACCAAGTACAGAGATCTGGGCCTAAATCCATCGTTTTTTTGCTCACCATGCCATTCCGATTTGAACCTAGCCATATGCAAATCAGTCTTGACCCTGTGCCCCATGGGAACAGTCCAGCCCGAACTGCCAAGGCAGGTCCTCCCTGGACTGGAAACAAGCATCCTAGGACCGGTTTCGGGCTTTCAGCCCTCTTCAGCCAGGATAGCTTGATTCCAGTGGCATGGAGAGCACGGGACTCGCGTCTGAGCATACCCGTCCCACTCGGGGTGACAAATGCAAAAACAATTGATGGACAGAATGCAGAACAATGTCATACATTCACCCAAGTACAGAGATCTGGGCCTGAATCCATCGTTTTTTTGCTCACCATGCCATTCCGATTTGAACCTAGCCATATGCAAATCAGTCTTGACCCTGTGCCCCATGGGAACAGTCCAGCCCGAACTGCCAAGGCAGGTCCTCCCTGGACTGGAAACAAGCATCCTAGGACCGGTTTCGGGCTTTCAGCCCTCTTCAGCCAGGATAGCTTGATTCCAGTGGCATGGAGAGCACGGGACTCGCGTCTGAGCATACCCGTCCCACTCGGGGTGACAAATGCAAAAACAATTGATGGACAGAATGCAGAACAATGTCATACATTCACCCAAGTACAGAGATCTGGGCCTGAATCCATCGTTTTTTTGCTCACCATGCCATTCCAGTTTGAACATAGCCATATGCAAATCAGTCTTGATCCACCGCCATCGCTTCGTGTCCTGGGCCTCTCTAAACGAAGACTAGGACAACGTCGCCGAAGGTCCAGAAGTAGTCAGTCGTTGAGGGCAAGAAGACTCTAAAGAAGGCAAGGAAACCGTCGATCTCAAAGATCAGCGAGTCCAGAAAATCTGACTCTGAAGCACTCAAAAGGAGCCTTGGCGTTGAAACACTCTATATCCGCAAGCGCGTCCAAGGGAAAACGATCAGTCGGTTCCTTAGACGAGGACTCTGAGACAGCAAAAAAGACTCTCGAAAGTACAAAGAGGTCGAAAGACAGTCACGGAAAGGACGCTCGGATATCCAAAAAAGAGAGGTCAGAACAGGCTTCGGCATCGGTGCCGTCCAGCTCATAAAGAAAGGCGGAAAGATTTGACGTTTAAATTCACGCAGTCAATGGAAAAAGACTCGATAAAGAAATGACTAGTATCTTGCAACGCAAGCAAGATTTCGACGAAAAGATACAACTTCTCAAAATTCCACCGAAAATGTAAAACATGTCGATGAATTGCAGCCGTCAACCATTCCTGAACCACAAGATGAAGAAGAGGAAGAATTCTTCTTTGAAGACGAGGGAAAGGAAGAAGAGACTTGCAATGGCAAGATCTCGACGCCATCGACTCATTCACCCCCAGATGACACTGGAATGTACCACCAAGTCATAAAGAAAGCAGCAGACACCTATGGAGTGCAATTGGAAAAAGGAAAACCCCAATCATGTCTTCTGTTAGAACACTTACTGCCCAGTCAAACAAGAAGACAATTCCTTCCTATGTTGCCAAGTATTTTGAATCAAAGTAAGGAAGCTTTTACAGAACCTGCCACATGCAAGGCGGTCACACCAAGAGGAGAGAGAAAATACAAGCATTCCCCTTAGGATCCTATGTACATCATGGGTTCAGTGCCAGCTCAATCATAGCTTTTACAGATCGAAAGATGGCTAATGTACTGACTAATGTGGGCCCCTCACCTGGCAAAGAGAGCAAAAGGATGGATCTCATGGGAAGGAAGGTTGAGAGAAATGCGGCAATTCAATGGCGCATAGCTAGCTCGAATGCTTTAATCACCAGGAATGCTTATCAACATTGAGAAGAAGCTGGAGAACTGTTAAAACACCTACCAGAGCAATTTTAAAGAAGGGCCAACCACTTAGTGGAGGGGGAAAAAACATTGCAAACACATGTTTAAAATTACCCCTAGATGTTGCTGAAACAGCCAGTAAACCAATTGCAATCTGCACCAGAGGCGGCATGTGTGGCTGCGAATCTCCTGGTTTCAAGCCAGACGTACAAAATAACATTCTAAACTCCCCTTTAAATGGGGAACAGCTATTTGAAAGTGTGGTGGATGAAAAACTGAACCAATTAAAGAAGGACAATGAAACCGCAAGGTCCATGGGGGCACTGCAGATCAGAGGCATTCGTAGAGGCACACCCTCATGGAGGCCAATGGGCAGATGTAACCACCAACCTACGACCTTGCACCAAGCCTTTCAGCAGACTTATCAAGGAGTAAGTCAGAGACCACAACAGGGACAGCAGCAGAATTGGCAATACCAACAGGGTCAGTCCTTTCGAGGGCGCCCTCGGGGAAGAGGCCAGCCACAACGAAGGGGCCCACAAACCACCACCAAGTGACTGCACTCATAAACATGTGCACACACCAAATACATTAGAGTGTGCTACACAAAAGGAAAACAAGGCAAACCAAAAATCAAAAAAGCACTGTTCCTGCAAAATATTATACCAGTGGGAGGCAGGTCAAAATACTTCCTCAAAGAGTGCAAAAAGAGAACTTCAGACAAATGGATACTAAACATAATACATTATGGTTACTGCATAGAGCTGGCAAGGAAACCTCCAAACAAAAGACCAAGCAAAAAGATGCATTCCAAAAATGAATTATCTGAATTACTACAAGAGGTACAAGAAGTTATGAAACAAAAATGCAATAGAAGTAGTACCATGCTAGGAAAGAAACCAGGGCATTTACTCCACTTATTTCCTTATCCCAAAGATTGATGGAACTGTACGACCAATACTGGACCTATGGTTCCTGAACAATTTCATAAAGACTCAAAGGTTGAAGATGACAACACTGTAAGAGGTAATACCTCAACTGCAAACAGGAGACTACATGGTAACCATAGACCTAAAGGATGCGTACTTGCACATTCCCAAGAACAAGAGACCCATATCTATTAAGATTTGTGGTCAACAAAACACATTACCAGTTCAAGGTGCTACCTTTCGGGCTAAAATCTGCACCAAGAGTCTCAACAATATGCTTAGCCGCGGTAGCTGCTCACCTAAGACAACTAGGAATTCATGTTTACCCATACCTAGACGATTGGTTAGTTAGAGTAAGTTCCTACAATCTATGCAAACAGCATATATTGCTTGTAATAGAAACACTAATTCAACTAGGTTTCTAAATACACTGGGACAAATCGTCACCAGAACAACAAAAGGTATTCTTAGGAGCACAAATCAACAGAATAGTATGGAAAGTGTTCCCAAGTGAGATGAGAACATTAGCTCTACTGAAGGAGACACATCTATACCACAGGTGGCAAGCTCTGACAGTGAGGTCAGTGGGGAAGCTGCTGGGAATAATGGCTTCATGCATTCATTTAGTCCCCAAAATTCGCCTACACATGATACTGTTCCAGGAATGGCTTCAGCAGCAATGGTCGCGCGCAACAGGGAGTTGGGAGGATCTAGTGGTTGTCAAGCAGACAGTTCATCAAGAGATGGCATGGTGGAACAAAACATAGCAGAGGGCAGACTTTTCACAACCCCAACCCCAACAGTGACCATAACAGATGCGTACCTAATGGGGTGGGGAGTACTCATGAACAACATCAAAGTTAGGAGATTGTGGACACAGAAGGATGCAGTAAAACACATCAATATCTTAGAGTAGTTAAAAACTGTATTCTTTGCCTTAAAACCCTTTCAGAAAGAGTTATATGGGATAAGAGTGTTGATACAAACGGACAACACAACAACGTTTTGCATAAACAAACTAGCAGGAACTCAGTCTGTGGCACTCTACGCTAGCTCAAGAGATCTGGAGATGGGCAATTCCAAGGGGAATAGACCTAATAGCAGTATACCTACCAGGGAAGGACAATGAAGAAGCAGACAGACTGAGCAGACAAACATCATCCCACGACTGGGAACTAAATCAAGCAGAACTCCAAAGAATTTTCTGGAAAATTTGGGACACCACAAATGGACCTATTTGCAACACCCCCACAATGCATAGTGCCAAAATTTCGCATACAGACGACCTTGCAGTCAGTCCCTAGGGAATGCAATACGGATAGACTAGTCGGGGATATTTGCTTACGCTTTTCCCCCCAATACCATTATTGAACAAAGTGATCAACAAATGCAAGATCAGCCAAATGACAATGATTCTCATTGCACCACACAGACTTGGTTCTCAGAAATAATGGAGATGTCTCAAGGGACAATGCACAAATTGCCCAAAAAGAACGATTTGCTAACAATGCAAAACTGAAAAGTACTTCACCCAGAACCAGAGAACTTGGGCCCATCGGCATGGATCCGGAGGTCTTAGAATTCGCGCATCTCAAACTACCAGAAAGCACAATGGCTGTTCTAAGAGAAGCTAAGAAACCAACAACAAGAAAATGTTATACAGCGAAGTGGAAGAGATGTACACAATGGTGCCTTTAAAAAAAGAGTCTTTCAATGAAAATTACGAAGGAGAGAACAGTGCTAAAGTACTTGACACATTTACTAGAAAGCAAATGATGCTATACATCATTGAAAGTGCACTTCGCAGCAATCGTAGCGTATACCAGAGGTGAAACAGGGTAAAGTTTCTTCACATGTGGTCAAAAGGTTCCTAGAAGGAGCAAACCAAATTTGCACCTCCAAAAAGGGAGCCAGCACCCACATGGAACCTGAACATAGGTCTAGCACAAATGATGCATTCTAACCACTGCACAAGGCAACACAACAAATACTCACTCTTAAAACTGCCTTTTTAGTGGCAATAACATCCTTACGTAGAGTTATTGAACTACAGGCACTAACACTACAAGAACCGTACTTCTAAATACATAGTAACAGGATTGTCATTAGGACAGATCCTCAATTCATACGAAAAGTGGTATCAAAATTCCACATCAATCAGAGTATACAAATACCAAGTTTCTTTCAAAACCCAAAGACAAAAGCAGAAAGAGCTTTGCACACACTTGACACAAGAAGTGCGGTCATGTACTACATTGAAAGAACCAAGGAATACAGGAAAGCAAAACCGTTCTTTGTATCTTTTGCAAACCGTTTTCTAGGAAGACCAGTAACCAAAAACACCATTAAAAGATGGATGGCGCAAGCCATACATTTATGCCGCAGACTAGCAGGATAGGTCTTACAAAAGGCCCTGCGGGCACACTCAACAAGATAGATAGGAGGAACCCTTTCTAGCTAATACCCTTTCTAGCTATTACTCCATTTCAGGACATCTGCATAGCTGCAAAATGGTCTTTAGTGCACACATTCGCAAGACATTACTGTGTGGACATTCAATTGAATAAGGAAGCACAAATTGGACTAAAGGTCTTACAACATCTATTTACAAACCAAAGCTCATCTTGCACCCCACACCACCACAAGACTAGCAAACCGCTACAAAGTCTATGCACAGCATGTGAATCTAGAAAAGATTCACGCTCCAAAACGAATAGGTTCTTACCTGTCGGTGTAGTTTTACAGCTTGAAGAAGGTTCTGGATTCACTAGCGAACCCACCCTCCTCCACCAGGAAGAATGACAATAGATGAAGAAGAAAAAAAAGAATTTCATCAATGTCACAGGAGGACACCCACCAACAACAAAAAAAGGAAAGAAATACTACAATTCCAGACCCAACCACCAGGTGGCAGAATAATGCACAGCGTGTGTATCCAGAAAATTCTTCAAGCTGCAAAACTGCACCAATTGGTAAACTATTTGTTTGAGTTTAAGCGGGTGGTAAGTGCAGCCATTCTTTATAGGAATGTAACTATCACAGTATTTTGCAGTGGAATTTCCTTTTGTGCGTGCTGGCTTTATTTAACATCTCTGAAGCTGACCACACATTAAAAGATCTGGAACGTGCAGTACACTTTTCGGTCCTCTTGCGTCTCATGCAGGTATGGAGTTGGAGAATGCTTTGGGCTACTATGGAAGTGGTCCTACAAAATGCTCATTCGATGCCGCAGGATCCGATTCTCAACTAACCACCCCCAAATCTGATCCTAAACAAAAGGAACTTTAACCCTGAAACTGAACATATTCTTAACAATCTGCTTCACAAACGCAGACCGGAGTCAGAGGACATACAATATAAGATTCCTTTAAAAAAGAAGAATGTAGGTACTAACCCTTCTCCTCTTCCTTCCACCATGTTCCCCTACACCTTCTCCAATATTTGAACATTTACTTATCACACCTCGCAACTCTCCACCCTCATAGCCTGATGATGTTGATGATGGTGGAGATGATAGGGATATTCAATTACCTGTAGAACCCTGGAAAGACTACACTATTGATCCACCTACAGATAATGACCCAGTCCTTTAGCCTACAAAGCCTTCCCCCTCCTGACGACAATGTAGGTAATTTAGAGTTGCTTGCCAGAGCTGCACAATATCATGCGGTACAACTACACAAAGAGTCACTAGAAATTTTCTTGTTCGAAATGTTTAGTACACACATCTAGTCACTCTCCAAATTCTCAAAAGCATGAGGAGAAATGCCAATGACCTCTTAAAAGACCCTGTTGTACTCTCATTCTGACTCCAAGAATAGATAAAGTATAAGCCTGCTCCATCTGATCCAGTCTGCATTAAGGGGCAGTTACCCCCGAGACTCACTTGTCTCTAATGCCTGTAAACTGGCTAATTCACAAACCTCTAGCAACCCCCCCCCCCCCCCCCTCACCCCCTTGACAAGGAGTATAAATTAATAGACGCTGCTGGCAAACGAATAGCTGCCCAGGTGGCAAATCATTGGTGCATTGCCAACACATAGGCCCTCTTAGCCAGGTATGATAGAGCGCACTGGAGCGAAATGGAGCAAATTGCTCCAACATCTCCCAGATGAGCACAAAGCTAAAGCACAGGATTTAATACAAGACAGAAAGCTCATCTCCTCTATTAGATGTGCCTTAGATGCTGCCAACACTGCAGCTCTCGAGCTGAACACCAGTGTGTTACTCAGGAGAGATGCCTGGTTAAGGATTTTGGGTTTCAAACCTGAAGTCCAGCAATTCATCTTAAACACTCCTTTTGATAAAGAGCTTCTTTTCTGGCCTGAAGTTGGTCAGGCATTAGAGAACATTTAAAAAGACACTGAGGTAGCTACTTGTATGGGAGCCCTACAGCCTCCTTCAAACCAGGGCTTCTTATGTTGCTTCTTTTATTGTGGGGACTCTTATGACCACATCCTCACACCCCAATGTTTCCTTCTATAAAGGCAACAATCAACCTTCCGCCACAAGAGGTTTCTTAAGAAGAGGATATAGAGGAAACAACGGCAAGTGGAGAGGAAAGGGTTCCACACCCCGTAACTCATCTTCTTCTAACAAGCAGTGACTTACCTACCCTTCCGTCATATCATTTAACACCTGTCTTCTACAGTTCCTCCTCATTTGGCAGTCTATAACAGACAAATGGGTGTTGGGAATTATACAACATGGTTATTGCCTGAAGCTTACCACCAATCCTCCAAACATTCCACCTCGTTCTCACAAACTGTCACCAGAACATTTGCACCTCCTCAAACAGGAAGACCAGTCTCTCTAGCTAAAAGGAGCCATAGAGCCAGTACCATTACAATATCAACGGTCATGCGTTTACTCCCTGTATTTCCTAATTCCCAAAAAGGACGGCTAGTTAAGACCTATTCTGGACCTCCGAGAACTGAACCACTACATAATTTCAGAATATTTCCGCATGATGACACCTCAACAAGTGCTCTCACTTTTACAACAGGACGACGTTGTCTGCTCTAGACTTAAAGGTCACATATTTCCACATTCCGATTAACCCCGCTCATCGCAAACGTCTGAGATTTGTGAGAGCGGGTCAACATTACCAATTCAAAGTACTACCGATTGGAGTCACCACTGCTCCCAGAGTATTTATCGAATGCCTTGCAGTAGTCGCAGCTCATCTAAGACCGCATATCCCACGCCTTGCCCTGTCTGGACGACTGGCTCATCAAAGCCAGTACTCACCACAATTGTCTCCAACACACTCAAGCCACAATTGATGTACTACACCAACTGGGTGTTTACAGTGAATGCGTTGAAGTCCCATCTGCAGCCTTCAAGCACACAGATTTATTTGGAAGCCACCATAGACACTCAAAAAGCTCTAGCCTCTCCCAATGCAGCCAGACTTCACAGTATTCAGTCTTTTCTCACTGGTCACTCAGTTTTAGCCCAACCACTCATTACCAGCCAGAGTGCTCATGCAACTGCTGGGAACGATGGCATCTTGCATCATAATAGTACCCCATGCAAGACTTCACATGCGCACCCTTCAAGAATTCTTAGCAAGTCAGTGGAACCAGTCGGAGGGTCGATTAACCGATCTAGTGTTGTTCGACAGCTGCACCCATCACTCTCTGCAGTGGTGGAATCCACAAAAGGTGGCCCTTCATTGACCCTGTTCCACAGTCTGTTTTAACAGCAGACTCATTGCTTACTGGTTGGGGTGGGGTGCTCACTTAAAGTATGGCACACAATCCAAGGATTATGGAGTTTAAAGCACAAAAATCTCAATATAAATCACCTAGAACTAGTAGCATTGTTTCTAGCGCTCAAAGCCTTTCAAACTCAACTTGTAGGCAAAGCTGTCCTAGTCTGCACGGACATGAAAGCTATGTACTATATACAAAAACAGGGGGACACACACTCCTACTGTCATGCCTAGCACAAGCCATTTGGAAATGGGCTATAAATGGGCTATACACCACAAGATTTATCTCCCGGCAGAGCACCTTCCAAGAGTAGACAGATTGCAGACTTTCTCAGCAGACAGAAGCAACAAATTTACGAGTGGGATCTTCATCCACAGATTCTCCTCCCCTGCTATCCAGAATGGGGATTTCCTCAGATAGACCTGTTCGCCACAGCAGCAAACGCAAAATGCCCAAGCTTCGCCTCCGGGTTCCCACACCTTTTCTTCAAGGCAATGCCCCATGGATGAACTGGTCAGGGATATTTGCCTGCGCTTTTCTGCCTCTCCCACTTATTCCATTGGTAGTACGGAAGCTCAGGCAAACATCCCTCACACTAATTCTCATAGCTCAAACATGGGCACGTTAACCCTGGTTCACCACCCTGCTGCAGCTCTCAATAGTTCCATACCAAAAGCTGCATCTCACCTCCAGTCTCATCACTCAGAGCCATGGGGAAATAAGATATCCAAATCACAAAGAACTCAACCTGGCGATCTGTTCCGAGTACCAGTGATTAAAGCCTTCATGGAAGGACTAAAAAGAGTAATACTAAAAAGAGTAATGCCACCAAGAGTTCCACCTGCACCAGTATGGAACTTAAACATAGTCCTTACAAGGCTAATGGGTCCACTTTTTGAACCAATGCACAGGTGTCGATTACAATTCCTCTCATGGAAGGTTGCTCTTCTTATTGCAGTCACTTCCTTAAGGAGAGTTAGTGAAATCCAGGCATTAACTATAAAAGAACCCTTCAGCTTCATAGAGACAGTGGTTCTTCGCACCAATCCTAAATTTCTACCCTAAAGTAGTTTCTGCCTTTCATATCAATCAATCGGTTGAGTTACCGGTCTTCGTTCCTCAACCTGATTCTGTAGCGAACGAGCTCTACCAACCCTTGATGTCAGAAGAGCTCTACTATAGTACGTTGAAAGAACAAAACCGTTTCGCAAAACAAAGCAACTCTTTGTTGCTTTTTCTCCACCATACAAAGGCAATCCCATATCTAAATCCGGCATAGCAAGATGGATTATAAAATGTATCCACACATGTTATGCGAAAGCAAAAAACGTTGCTAATATCCTCTAGAGTGCATTCCACATGCAAAATAAGGGCTACTATGGCCTTCTTAGCGAATATCCCCCTAGCTGTTATCTTTAAGGCAGCAACATGGTCTACACCGCACACATCCACCAACCACTATTTTGTAGATGTTAGTGAGGCAACAAGCTAATGTAGGCCAATCAGTACTTAAAACACTTTTTCAGACAACAGCTATAGGTTAGCCACTGCTTGTCTATGCAAAGCATGTGATCTACAGCTCACATGCCTCGAACGGATAATGTTACTTAACCAGTAAGCATTTGTTGTACACACTCAGTCAGCAAATGAATTCACACACTCAAAGACTTAACTTCAGACCAATTGTTTTTGTATAGAAATATTATTTGTTATTTTATTTCCTGGAACCAAGCAAGCCTGGCACAGGTAAATGATGTTTACTTTGCAGTAAATATACAGTTGAAATACAGTATGGATTGTAATAGTATATGCACTTTGTTTTGAATTACAGTATTGTTGCAGAGAAATGCAATGCTTTGTAAATACAGCACGTAGACTTGAAAGGGCTTTCAGTAAAATACCATTTAGGTTACTTATCAGATTTTTTTTCTTACTCAGTGTGGTATACCTGGATACTATACTGGGAAATGTTCTATAAACAGGTGAGTAAAAGCGTTTTTGTTAAATACAATTATGAAGAATTAATTTAGGTTTTCAAAGTCCATACGTAGAAACTTTTCAAAGAAAAACAGTCAATGTTATCCTATGGAGCAAAATAGTGTTATCCATTTTAAGGTAAGTATTCGGTTGAGGTTCTGGGAGTAGACTCGGGGGTCCCCCAGGTCAGGGATGCACACTTGTTACACCCTCAGCGGCACGAGGGCGGCCGGGTGCAGAGTGCTGAGGCCCAATGTTATGGGATAGGGAGCTTCGGGTTGGTGGCTGCTGACGAGCAGCCCACTGGGTTGTGAGAGTAAAGCTTCTGGACTTTAGCTCAGGGCACATGGGGAAAAAAAGTAGCACCAAAGGTGCATCCTCAGCGGCACTAGGGTGGCTGGATACAAGGTGCTGTTTCAACGTCGGGTGCCCTGTTTGCAATGGGGATCCTCCGGTTTACAGAGGCACTGCAGGCTTGGGGACGAAGGTCTTCTGGGTGCAACCGTGGTGTATTGGTTAGGCACCACCGGTTTGGCCGCCCAAGGCCGTGGAGCGTTGGGTGCAGGGGTGCCTTTTAGGGTCGGATCTTACCTGCTCCTGGTCACAGGTTAGCAGACCTTCCGAATCTAGGCTGCAGGTGTCGGCTGGAGGCTTGAGGCATGTCAGGGGTCACCAGATCTCTGCTCAGGATCACCAGGGGGACCACCTTGTGGTGTTTGCTCGCACGGGCCATGGACGGCGGGTGCAGAGTGGTGCGGATTTGCGGTGTCTGGCTGTAGCCAGATGTTGGAGATTAACAAATCCGGTGTTCACGGTTGAAGACTGGCAGTTTCTGCGGGGTTTTCCAGCTTGCTGGCTACAGGACTCACCAGGATTTCGCAGGAGACGGTTCAAGGTGGAGACAGGCCAGTAGGGCGGGAGCCAAGTCAGTGGGAGTCTTACTCTTGTTCGGCATGGCTGTTCGGTCCTTCTTTTCTTGTAGTTTCTTCTGGCCTGAGGAAACAAGGTTCAGGGGTGCCCCTAAATACCAGATTTAGGGGCGTTAAAGGTAGGTAAAAGGTTGGGACCAATGGGTCCCTTTCCTGGGGTGGGTACACACCCTATTATGCCACCCTCCAGTGGAAGGGGGGGTATAAGCCTTTCCCTGGTTGGTTGAGTCCCCCCATTTGCAAGATGGTGGTGACTGAGTTGTGCTTCTCCTCGCCTCTCCCACCTGAGGGGTGGAGTTGGCAGAGGTGGGCTAACCTCTTTTCCTCACTTGTTATTCCTGCCAGTTCTCCCACCCTTAGTGGGGGTCAGAACCAGTGGGGACCAGTTGTTGAAAGCAGCAAGTGGCCTTGGGAGGCTCACAAAGGTGGCAAGCCTTTAAAGCTTCCCCTTTGTGGACCCTCCCCATCTTGGGGGAGGAGGCTTGGCACCTCGTCCCAGAATGTGTATTGTTACAGGTCCCTGAGAGCAGCAGGCTCTCGACCCAAGGGTCCAGAAACAGGTCAGGTGGTGGCAGCAGAAAGCAGCCACTCAGCCTGGACACTAGTGGTGTTAGTTTTCAGGGGGCATCTCCAAGATGCCCTCTGTGTGCATTTTTCATTAAATCCCACATTGGCATCAGTATGGGTTTAATGTACTGAGAAGTTTGATACCAAACTTCTCAGTTTTCAGTCTAGCCATTATGATGCTGTGAAGTCAGTCATGACAAACTCCCAGCACCATATACTCTTAAAGGCAGCACTGCACTTACAATGTCTACAACCCACTGCCCTGGCATAGGTCAGCCCCCACTCTAGCTGGGTGCGCTATACCAGTGGTGAGGGTACAGGTTCAGTGTCTAAGCCAATTCTTAGACATTGTAAGTGCAGTAATGCCATTTAGAGTATATGGTTTGGTAGTTTGTCATTACGAACTCCACAGCACAGACATGTTTCTGTACCCCGAAAGCCTGCTGCTCTCGGGGTGGGGGGGGGGGGGCTGAAAAAAAGCACATCGGGGACGAGCTGCCAAGCCTCCTCCTTCAGGGTGGGCAGAGTCTACGAAGGGGAAGTTTCAGAGGCTTGCCACCTTTGTGAGCTTCACCAGGCCTTCTGCTTCTTCCAGCAACTGACCCCCACCAGTTCAGACCCCCCACTTTGGGCGGGAGGATCCGCAGGAAAACCTAGTGAAGAAGGGAGGTGTGCCCACCTTTGCCAACCCCACCCCTCAGGTGGGGGAGGAGAGGTGAAGCACAACTGTCTCCATCATCTTGCCAACCAGAGTGAGGCATATGCCCCCCTCCCACTGGAGGGTGGCATATTAGGGGATTTCCACACCCCAAGGAAGGGACCCATTGGTCCCAGTCTTAACTACCTGTAATGCCTCTAAATCTAGTATTTAGGGGCACCCCTGATACTTGACTCCTCAGACAAGAACTGACTAAGAAGAAAAGGACAGAAGAAGCCCTGCCAAAGCTAAGAAGAGGATGACTTCCACTGACTCTGCCCCAGCTCTACCTGCCTGTCCCTACCTCGAACTTGCAGAAGCGAAATCTCTGTGTGTTCTGCAGCCAGCAACCTAAAGAACCCAGAGGACCGCCCCAGCCTTCCACAGAATAGACTCTGTCTCCCGTGAGCAGTGGATTTACTCACTCCAGAATCTGGGTCTGCCAAATCCGTGAGTCTGCACCACTGTGCACCCAACGCCCATGGCCTGAGCTCGAGTGGCCCAACAACACAAGGAGGTCTCCCCGGCGATCATGACCTCATATCTGGTGATCTCCGACCCGCCTCTAATCTCCCAGCGAAGCCTGCAGCCTCTTTCTGGAGGCTACCCCCGACCATGATCGGAGCTGGTAAGGAAAACCCAACGCTTAAGGAAACCCCTCCACCCGAAGTCCCACAGCTTTGGGTGGCCCAATCAACAGTTTCCCAGCATCCTAACGTACCTCTCCAACTGGTGGTCACCTCCAGGAGATCTCTGCCCCGAGCCTGCAGTCTTTTGTGAAACCCGAGAATACCTATTGAAATCCACAGAGTACCCTACATCAAACGAGCACCCTGCACCCAACAGCCATTGTTCTGCTGCTGGTGTACTCTGGGTGCTAAAACGGACCCCCCTTTGCCCTGAGCTAAACCCCAGGAGCTTTGCTCCCACAACCTTGTGGCCTGCTCGTGAGCAGCCACCAACCAGAGGCCGCCTATCCCATGTTGGATAAAATTGGACCTCCGCTCTCTGCACCCGGCTGCCCTTGTGCCGCTGAGGGTGTTTTGAGAGTGCATCCTTGACCCTGGGGAAAGCCTGGTTCTAACCACAGAATACCAACTCCTACCACAAAGCACTTACCTGTTAACCGATAACTTCATTTCTCTCCATAGGAATAAATTTACGTTTTTTCCTTGAAAAATGTTCCAAGTGTGTAGTTGGTCATTTTCATTCAGCTTGCTTGTATTGTTCAAACTGCCTTGAAAATTATGAAATACACTTACCTGTGCTAGGCTTGCTTGGTTCTAGGACATATATACAACTAAATAATATTTTTATACAAATCAAATTGGTTCAGTCTTTGAGTGTGTGACCTTATTTGCTGATTGAGTGTGTATAACAAATGCTTAACACTACCCTTTGATAAAGCCTTACTGCTCGCCCACCCTACCACAAATAGCGAGTAGGGTTCTATCTACTTTTACCTCTGCCTACCTTTGGGGTTCCACTGTACTCTGTGCACACTATACCTCATTTTAGTATAGCGTAAACAGAGCCAGTTTCCTAAAAACCATACCACAGACAGGTGGATTTTAAATATGACCAGCCACAGTATAGAACTAACAAACAAACCACCACCAAAGTAGAAGAGGTTCCAAGGAACAAAAGTCCTACAATTAAGACAGGCAATAATGGAACTCCTACAAAAACAAGCAATCGAGAAGGTACCAAGGAAAGTGCTCACCTTACTTCTTGGTGCCAAAGCAAGATCTCACACGACGATCTATTCTAGACCGCAGGTTAATTAATAAATTAATTTGCACTCAACGTTTCAAAATGTTAACACTACAGGAAGTAATCCCACAGCCACAAAAAGGGGATTTCATGGCAACAATATATTTAAAGCACACCCTATCTGCACATCCCCATGAACCAAGCAGACAAGACATCTCTGGTTCTTCCACAAGAACACTCACTACCAATTAAAGGCCCTGCCCTTCGGAATAAAATCAGCACCAGGAGTTTTCACAAAGTGCCTTGCAACAATAGCAGCATCCTTAAGAGGGAGAGGAATCCATATCTATCCCTACTGGGATAATACAACTGGTTGGTGAGGGAAAATTCAAAGCAAAAAGTTTACACATGTTCATCAAGTGATCACAGCGCTCCAAAGATTGGAGTTTTCAATAAACCACAGCCATCAACAAAACCGGAACAAGAAAATATGAGCAAGGTTAAACTCCAAATTTGCATGTGCATACCCGACACTTAAGAGAATACAAGCTAGCCGACAACAATCTGGCGTCTATCAGAAGGGTCAGTGTCTGGCAGTGAGGGCGGTCATGAAATTCATGATAGCTTCATGCATTCCCTTCATCACCCCTGCACACCTCCACATGTGCCCTCTACAGGAGTGGCTATGCAACAGTTTGTCACAAACCATAGGAAGTTGGGAGGAGCAAGTTGTTGTAACATAAAGGGTGCAGACGGACATACAATGGTGGGCATCCCAAAAACATAACACTAGGCAAACCTTTCAAGTCACCAACTCCCTCAGTGACCATCACAACAGATGTGTCTCACAAGGGTTGGGGAGCGCATTCAGGAAACTTGAGGATATGGGGTCAATGGAAAGATTCAGACTTCATAAAGCACATCAACTTCCTTGTGATGAAGACTGTGCTCCTGGCACTAAATACATTCCAAGCCCACATAGGAGGGAAGTCAGTATTGAGCTAGACTGACAATACCACGACAATGTTTTGCCTCAACAAGCAGGGAGGAACAAAACCATTTACCATAAGCAAACTATCTCAGGAAATATGGAAATGGGCCAATTCAAGGAAAATCAGCCACCAGCCAATTCACCTACCTGGAAAGGACAACACCTAAGCGGACCAACGTTGCAGACAGAACAGCAGTGCTCACGAATGGGAGATAAAGCAAAAGAGCCTGCAACAGGTCTTCAACCTCCGGGTGACTCCAGAATTTGACCTATTCGCAACAAAAGTGTACAAAAAATGCCAATCCTTCGCCTCCAGGTACAAACACCACCTATCAAAAGGGAATGCCCTGTCGGTAAGCTGGTCAGGGACATTTGCAAACACATTTCTTCATATCCCTCTACTACAAAGGGTACTGGAAAAAGCCAGACAACCAGGAACAAATCTGATTCTGATAGCTCCTTAGTGAGCAAGACAAACCTGGTACTCGAACCTATTTGAACTGTCCAGGGGTCTGATTATCAAATTTAAGTGACATTTTTCACCCGAAACCACTACTCAGTCTAGCAGCCTGGCGCCTGAATACATGGAGTTCGGACATCTGAACTTACAGCTAAGAAAAATGGAAATACTGAAGGAGGCAAGAAATCCGACCACAGCACAATACTAAGCAGTGAAGTGGAAACGGTACACCATATGGTGTACAGAAAACAATACCCTAAATTTGATTTCCAGACAGGAAACAATGCTCCTAGATCTTACACATGTTCGAGGCATGTGGGCTGCTAAATTCATATCTTTTGCATTAGATCGCCGCCTAGTGTTGGGTCCGGATGATCGCACATTGTTGTCCTGGAAGAGTCTTCGAAGTATCCTGAGATAGGTGGCTCCTCCCCTGGACTACAGTGCGCATGGGCATCGGCTCCATCCCCAGATTGTTTTTTTCCGCCATTGGGTTCGGATGCGGTCTCGACGTCTCTCTGTCGGAACCGAGAAACTAGCTTTTTACGGGCCAAAAGGCCTTATATTCCTTGCGTCGGTATTGTTTGCGCACGGTCTTGAGTTCTTCCGTCTCTTTGAGTCGGAATCAGCGGAGTCGTTTCACTCTTCGGACATCGAGGCCTTCTCATCGCAACACGACTGCAACTTTTCAGCATGGAGTGGAGTCCGTTTAAAAACTGTCCGCTCTGTGGGTCCAAATACCCACATATCGACGTGCACCCGGTCTGTAACAAATGCCTTTCACCAGACCATAACAAAGACAACTGCATGGCCTGCGCCAGATTCAGGTCAAAGAAGACACTCAAGCTTCGGCGCGCGGTGCGCCTTGAGGCCAGACAAGCGGCCCCGGATCCAGAAAACATCTTCGGCGACCAAGAAGAGGAGGACCAGAGCCATCATCTTCAAATCTCCCCGCCCGAGACGGAAGTCGAGGCAGATCCGGTAGACGACGACGGAGTCGTGGGTCAAGGCCTTGAATACGTCGACGAGGTAGGGGACGTCGAAGAGGTTTATGGGGCCGCGGAAGATAGCTCAGGGGATGAGCTATGCCCCGAAGGTTACGAGGATCAGGCTCGGGTCACGGGATCGCCAGTCGGCCTTACCCACGACCCCGTACCGCAAGCCACGGCCCCGCCTTCAGGCCCGGCCACGGACATACTTGCTGCGCACACCGTATCAAAACCGAAACTGAAACCTACGGTATCGACTACACCTAAAATGGCCGACCCTAAATCGAAACCGAAACTTATGGATTCGAGCGTCCCTAAGATGGCGGCCGTCCCACCAAAAACACCTAAACCCGCTGCTTCATCGACTCCGTCGGCCACCGGTCCACAGAAGTCGAAGAAATCTGTCGATTCCACAGTGTCGAAATCGGCGCCAGAGGAGGTTTCCTCTAAAAAGGGAGTTCGGCACGGGTCGACCGCTGCGACGCCGTCAAAGCCCGCCAAAGCCAGCGACACGGCTCCAGTTCCGACTGGGACTTCGTTAGTCGGACGCGTGGTGGAGACGGAGCCGGCGAAATCACACGGATCGAAAGCTGGAACATCTACGCATCGGTCCAAGGACTCTGGGTCGGCGGCTGCGGCATCATCGTCCAAGACTCAGAAGGGCCAACAGGACGTCGGATCCGAGGGCAAGGTCAAGACCTCCTCGTCGGCGCCAAAGGCCGCTGTAAGTGACGCGTCCCTCATCGCCTCTTCACTACAGAGAATCAGGGAGAAGGCCTCTGCTACGTCGGCTCCGATGCCGTCGCCACAGAAGCCGATGGACATTCCGGCAAAGCCTGCGAGTAAACTTCTCTTCCTTCCGCCGCCAAAAGAGGCGCCGAAGGCCTTTTCAACAAAATCGACGCCAAAGGAGTCGGATTCTTCAACGTCAGGAGCACTTTCAGGTCGACTACTCGACTCAGAAGAGGATTCTGAGCGTTTTATCGACGCAGACACGGGCAAATTGACCCTTTACAAGAGGAGGATCACTTCACAGCCAGTGGACTCCTATGTTATCCCCCTGAAGAAGAAAAGGCTTACTCAGGACGCTTCAACACTGATGGAACCTGTCCAGCCTCCTCCTAGAAGGAGCCCAACTCCTTCCCCAGAACACTCTGAGGGTGAGGGATATGGTGAAGATGACCAATACACTTTCCCCATCAATGAACCCGATGCACAGCAAGATTCATATGATGACATGGGTGACCAAGGCACCCAAACTGTGGGGCAAGACCCACAGCCTTTCAGTGCACGTGCATCCCCAACAGAAGATTCTGCAGGTTTTCATGCACTCATTGAAAGGGCAGCTGCTAATCATGATGTGGACATGCATGCTGACCCAGTAGAAGAAGACTTTCTATTTGACACTTTTTCAGTCTCTGAAAGGACAGTAAAGACACTGCCTATGCTCAAAGGGGTCCTCAAGCATGCTGCGGACATCTTTAAAGAACCTACCAGGGCGAGGGTGGTCAATCCACGTATCGAAAAGAAGTACAGACCAGCACCTGCAGACCCTGCATACATTCGGGGACAGTTGCCGCTTGACTCCCTTGTGGTCGCAAATGCCCGCAAAAGGGCCAACTCCCAAACAACGGGTGAAGCTCATCCCCCGGATAAGGAGTCAAAAGTGCTAGAGGCAGGGGGCAAAAGGGTAGCTGCGCAGGCTGCCAATTTCTGGCGTATTGCAAATACACAGGCACTCTTGGCACGTTATGATAGGGCGCATTACGACACCCTTGAGCAAGTTTTACAACACCTGCCTCCGCAGTTTCAAGAGGGTACCAAACTGCTTATAGAGGAGGGCAAACTAATCTCCAATGCAGCCATAAAGTGTGCACTTGATGCAGCAGACACAGCAGCTAGGGCTATTAACACTAGCGTCATGCTGAGACGACAGGCGTGGCTCCGCATATCGGGGTTTAAACCGGACATTCAAACAACCATACTCAATCAGCCCGTCAATCCTGATAGACTGTTTGGTCCTGATGTTGACACCACCCTGGAAAAGATTAAAAAAGACAACGAAACTGCTAAGTCTATGGGGGCCCTCCAATCACAACAGTTCCGTGGCAACAATTTTCGTCGCTCAGGTGCACGTGGAGCCACCAGAGGACAGATGGGTCAACAATCACAATTCTCTAAAGGTGGAGCACAATCCTCGTACCCCAAGCAGAACAAAGGGGGTTACAGAGGAAACAGCACCAGAGGACGTGGCAGAGGAAACAACAACTCCCGCTCCTCTGCCCCAAACAAACAGTGACTCTCTGTCACTGCCCCCCGACCATTTAACACCTGTCGGGGGGAGACTACAGCAGTTCCTGCCCGTCTGGAGAAACATCACCACAGACAGGTGGGTGCTACAACTTGTCCAGTACGGTTATTGTCTAGAGTTAAAGTCCACTCCACCCAACATTCCACCAAGGCAACGGCCTATGTCCGCAGAGCGTTTGCACTTATTGCAGCAGGAAGTAGTGGCGATGCTGCAAAAAGGCGCAATCGAGCTCGTGCCGGTGGAGGAGGAGGGCACAGGGGTGTACTCCCTGTACTTCCTTATTCCAAAGAAGGACGGATCTCTCAGACCCATTCTAGACCTGCGTCCCCTCAACCTGTATATACTCTCGGAACATTTCCATATGCTTACATTGCAACAACTTCTTCCCTTGTTAAACCAAGGGGACTTCTTAGCAACCTTAGACCTCAAGGATGCTTATTTCCACATTCCACTACACCCGTCCCACAGAAAATACCTCAGGTTCACTATCCAAGGCAAGCATTATCAGTTCAAGGTCCTACCCTTCGGAGTGACCACAGCCCCAAGAGTGTTTACCAAGTGTCTGGTGACAGTAGCGGCGCACCTCAGGAGGCAGAACATCCATGTCTACCCCTACCTAGACGACTGGCTCGTTCAAGCCAAGTCGGAACAACAGTGCGCCGCGGACATGTCGACTACCATTCACCTCCTTCACGATCTGGGCTTCTCGTTGAACTACCCAAAGTCGCATCTTCAGCCGGCGCATGTCCGGCAATTTCTAGGTGCGACAATCAATACCCTGACGGCCATGGCTCAGCCAAACCAAGTCAGGATAGACAGCATGCAGGCGCTTATCCAAAAGTTCAGACCACGACACTCGCTTCCAGCGAGAGTGTTCATGCAGTTGATTGGCATGATGGCCTCCTGCATCTTCATAGTCCCTCACGCTCGTCTACATATGCGTCCGCTCCAGGAGTGCCTAGCACATCAGTGGACACAGGCTCAGGGACAACTGCCAGACCTAGTGTTGGTTACCAGTCGGGCATACGACTCTCTGCATTGGTGGACTCCACACAACCTTTGCAAGGGCCGACTGTTCCAAGACCCAGTGCCACAGATTATCCTGACAACGGACGCATCTCTCCAGGGATGGGGAGCTCATCTGCTCACTTACACGGTGCAGGGACTATGGTCGACGCAGCAACAGAAGATGCACATCAATTATCTGGAACTGATGGCAATCTTCATGGCGCTCAAGTCCTTCATTGTACATCTGTGCAACAGGGTGGTGTTAGTCCGGACGGACAACATGACCGCGATGTACTACATTCAAAAGCAGGGGGGCACCCACTCGCCACAGCTGTCTCATCTGGCTCAGAGCATGTGGAAGTGGGCCATTCAGAGGAACATTCTCCTAATGGCAGAACACCTCCCGGGCAAGGACAATCAGATGGCGGATCTGCTCAGCAGATACAGCCATCAAATGCACGAGTGGGAGCTACACCCATCTGTACTCCACCCGTACTTCCAGCAGTGGGGTCATCCGGAGATAGACCTGTTTGCCACGAACAAAAACACAAAATGCCAACACTTTGCCGCCAGGTTCCCTCACCCACAGTCGCAGGGGAATGCGATATGGATGAACTGGTCAGGCAGATTTGCGTACGCTTTTCCGCCAGCCCCTCTGATACCGCTGGTGGCAAGGAAGCTGAGGCAGCACGCGATGACTCTCATCCTAGTTGCTCCAACGTGGGCGCGCCAAGCATGGTACACCACGTTCCTCGAACTCTCGGTGGTACCGCATCAAAGGCTGCGCCTCACGCCCAGGCTTTTGACGCAGAACCATGGAGACATTCAGCATCCAGATCCGCACCAGCTCAACCTGGCGATCTGGCTCCTGAAGTCCTAGAGTTTGGCTACCTTCACCTACCTCCAGAATGCATGGACATCATCAAGGAGGCAAGAAAGCCAACTACCAGGGCATGCTATGCTGCAAAATGGAAGCGTTTCGTCATTTACTGTACAGCCAATAACATCAACCCGCTAGATGCATCTATCCCTAACATCATTTGCTATCTGTTACATCTTTACAAGTGCAACCTGGCGTACACTTCGATTCGGATACATCTATCCGCCATAGCAGCTTATCTTCAGAATAGGAGCATCTCTCTGTCTTCAGAGTGCCTGCCATTAAAGCTTTTCTTGAAGGCCTAAAACGAGTCATTCCCCCAAGAACACCGCCAGCTCCGGTGTGGAACCTCAATGTGGTCCTCACCAGACTAATGGGACCACCTTTTGAGCCACTACACTCGTGTGAACTGCAGTTCCTAACGTGGAAAGTAGCTTTCCTAATTGCCATTACATCACTGAGGCGTGTTAGTGAGCTGCAAGCGCTCACAATCCAAGAGCCATTCATTCAGATTCATCCAAATAGGGTAGTACTACGTACTAACCCCAAATTCCTTCCCAAGGTGGTGTCACAGTTTCATCTCAACCAAACTATTGACTTGCCGGCATTCTTCCAAAACCCACAAACGGTGGCGGAAAGAATGCTTCATACTTTGGATGTCAGAAGGGCGTTGATGTACTACATTGACAGGACACAACACTTTAGGAAAACAAAACAGCTTTTTGTTGCCTTCTCGCCACAGCACAAGGGCAACCCTATTTCCAAAGCAGGAATAGCCAGGTGGATTGTTAAGTGCATCCAAATATGTTATCAAAAGGCAAAACGTACGTTGACAATACCCCCAAGAGCACACTCCACGCGCAAATTGGGGGCATCTATGGCTTTCCTGGGGAACATTCCCTTAGAAGACATTTGCAGAGCAGCCACGTGGGTTACACCACATACCTTTACAAAACACTACTGTGTTGATGTACATTCCAAGCAGCAGGCAGCTGTAGGACAGGCTGTTCTCAAAACACTTTTTCAGGTTTCTGCAGCTGGCACAGGCAACCGCCGCTAATGGAGGGACTGCTATTTATTCTATGCAAAAGATATGAATTTAGCAGCCCACATGCCTCGAACTGAATATGCTACTTACCAGTATGCATCTGTTCTTGGCATGTAGGGCTGCTAACATTCATATCGACCACCCTCCTCCCCGGTGCCTGTCGCAGCTGCAGACATACTCTTGTATTCAGTCATTAGCATGGACATCCTTTACACTTTACACTCCATCTCTGCCACAATGGCTAAAAACAATCTGGGGATGGAGCCGATGCCCATGCGCACTGTAGTCCAGGGGAGGAGCCACCTATCTCAGGATACTTCGAAGACTCTTCCAGGACAACAATGTGCGATCATCCGGACCCAACACTAGGCGGCGATCGAATGCAAAAGATATGAATGTTAGCAGCCCTACATGCCAAGAACAGATGCATACTGGTAAGTAGCATATTCATTGCTTGACAGTAACATCAACTGCTCAAGCCTCCAGGTGCACCTGGCAACAGTTGTAGCCTACACCAGTGTGGATTCATGTAAACTGTTTTCACACCACCAGTCATCCAAAGGATCCTGAAGGGTCCAAAAGGATTGCACCCCCAAGAAAGGCTCCAGCCCCAATGTGGAGCTGAAATACAGTTCCAACACAACTAATGACAAGACTATTCGAGCCCATGCACAAACACAACTCGGATACAGCACTATAAAGACTGCCTTCTCAATAGCTAGAACATCTCTACAGAGAGTAAGTGAACCACAGGCATTAACTATTGAGGAACCATACATTCAAACCCACAAGGACAAGGTAATCCTAAGGACAAACCCGCAATTCCTACCTAAGACAGTAAGCAAATTCCACAAAAACCAAAGCATACAGGTAGCTGTCTTCTTCAAAAACCCACAAATACGACAAGAAAGAAGCTTTCATACCCTGGACGGAAGATGGGCTTCACTATACTATTTACAGGAGACAAAACAATGTCGTAAAGTCAATCAATTGTTCGGCTCTCACTCAATGTCCAACAAGGGAGCACCCGTGACAAAAGGGACAATTGCACCTTGGAGTATAGAGTCAATCCAAGTATGCTATGCATCAGCAGGAAAGACTCTAAAGTCACGGCCTAAAGCCCACTCAACAAGGAAACAAGCATTGGCATAGCCAAAGAATCTCGCATTTGGGACCTTATAAGTGTTTAGCCATGCAACAGTTGGTGTTGTTGCACCAAGGATATTCTGCTGCATAACTAAATACTTATAGGGTCCAAAAAGCGAGACCTATTGGCTATGCCAATGCTGGTTTGTTTTTTGTCACTGTTTTGTTCAAGTTGCCAGATGTACAATAGCTGGACATGGTTTTTGGTGACAGTTCTTTGCATCAAATTAACTTGCTTTCATTGCTATGAATGTTGTTTCCATTCTGATTGTAGGAAGCAGTCATTCCTGGGGGTGTGGGGGCTGCCTAGCTGTGCGCTTGCGCCGAAATTTGCAAATGACAAAAAGCCTGGTGCAGGCGCAATTTACAAGTGTGGAGTGAGTGAGCCCCAGGCAGTATGACTACACCTCACACAGGCGTTCATGCACTGCACCTGCATGGTTTAAGGTAACTCGACCCATTCCCTCCCAGGTATCGAACACATATTTACCAAGAAACTCTGAGAAGAGCCTACCTGCTGCACTGACGGCTGGTGGTGTGTGTGCCTGGTGAAAGCGTGCACTGACGGCTGGTGGTGTATGTGCCTAGTGGATGCGTGCACTGATGGCTGGTGGTGTGTGTGCCTGGTGGAAGAGTGCACGGACGGCTGGTGGTGTGTGCGCTTGGTGGAAGCGTGCACTGACGGCTTGTGTGTATGCCTGGTGGAAGCGTGCACTGACGGCTGGTGGTGTGTGGACCTGGTGGAAGCGTACACTGACGGCTGGTGGTGTGTGGGCCTGGTGGAAGCGTGCACTGACTGCTGGAGGTGGGTCTGCCAGGTGGAAGCGTGCACTGACGACTGATGGTGTGTGGACCTGGTGGAAGCGTGCACTGACGGCTGGTGATGTGTGTGCCTGGTGGAAGCGTGCATGGACGACTAATGGTGTGTGTGCCTGGTGGAAGCAGGAGCATTCACAGTGATAGACCCAAATGAAACTGACGAAGAGGAGGGGGAGAAAGGGGGGAGTGCAAGCAGAGGAGCATGATTCACAGCTAGACACAAATGAAGCTGACCAGGAGGGAGGGGGAAAAGGAAGGGGTGTAGTGCAAGCAGAGGAGCCTGATTACAGCAATAAAAACACAGATGGCAGCTGTGCATGTGCACTAGCTCGTGAACGCAAGCTGTAGGCCAGCAAAAGCCTCTGGTGGCACTTTTAAAAGCCTCTTACTAAATGTCTTGAAGAGACCGCGAATGCGCTGTCTCAGGCGAGACCTAAAAAGGGCAACCCTGGCCTTCATGGCCAATCTGCCAATAGACCCTATATTTGCAACAGCAACATGAGCATCCTCACACTCAATCAAACATTACTGCGTGCATATACATACGACTAAGGAAGGTCAAGTGGGATAAAAGGTACTTCACAACTTTTTGCAAAGTCTTCCTCATCTTACCACAACCACCACAAGGATGGGGAAACCGTGACATAATCTAATGCACAGTATGTAAATCCAGAAAAGGATTCATGCTGCAAAACAAAATGGTTACTTACCAATAGGAGTAGTTTTGCTGCTTGAAGAGTTTTCTGGATTCACATGCGACACACCCACCCACCTCCCCTCAGTGGAGGAATGTAAACAGGTGGGGAAAATATCACGTAAATAAAGAACTAACATCTAAAGACAACCGGATTTAAGACATACTCTAGGAAAATAGGGAAAAAAAGCCGAAGATGGCTACCACACAGGAACCGACGTCACGCAAGTGATGGACCTAGCACCAAATGGTGGTTTACAACCCCCTACCGCCCCCTGCCCCCCCCCCCGTCCCCCTCCCCCGTCCCCCTCCCCCTCAAAAAAAAAAACGTAAGACTATTCCGGACCCAACCACTAGATGGTAGAATAATTGACAGCATGTGAATCCAGAAAACTCTACAAGCTGCAAAACTACTCTTACTGGTAAGTAACCATTTCATTTATTCTCATTTTGTTAAGGAGATTTTCAAAGTGTGTTCATCTTTGAAAGTTAGTTGCCCACTTGTTCATAACCTTGACAGCTTAGTTAGTGGGGCATAATTGAGGTAAGGTGTCTAATTGCCCTTTTGCCAGCATTAGATTTAAACGTTCTGGCATGTTCTTTTATCCCCAGATGATGTTGAGTTTGAAGTTTCATCAGACAGACGCACTGGAAAACCCATTGCTGTTAAGTTGGTTAAGATAAAACCAGAAATATTACCGGAGGAACGAATAACTGGACAGGTGAGCTATTCTAACACCTGTGCATGCTAGCACAAAAAGCTTTTGATTATCTCCTGTAAATTGTATTACTGTTTTGAAGACTATACTTAAAATTTAAGTGACGTTTGTTGTAAATGTCAAATGTGGGATTATCTTAATGATTACTACAATCGCAAAATGAATTGGCATGCACGCGGCTGATGCTTGAAATCAATCAGACAAAATGTCTCCGCGCATAAACGTGGTCTTTGATATTTCGTTGATATAATGCAGTAATTCTTCTGCAGCGATTATCAACAGATTTTTTTTTTCTGACCGGTAGGTTGTGTGCGCTGTTCCTCACAACTTAGAGAGTAAATCTCCAGCTGCCCCGGGTCAAAGTCCATCAGGGAGTGTATGCTACGAACGTAATGGGGTAAAACCTACATTTTATTTAAACCTTTTTTTACTGATCATCAGTTTGGTCTCATTTTGAAAAGCTAACACCTGTGCAGTCTGAATTCTAAATTTGCAATTTTCAAGTAGATTTAAGTTTTTTATTGCGCACTCTTCTACTAACAAAAGTAAGAACTGCTATCTGCTCTGTTCAAACCGTGGTTACCAAACTGTTTTGTTCGTGGCCTTGTCTGCAGTTGTGACGTTTCTAAATTCATTTGGAAAATGTACATTACTTTTCTGTACAGAGCATCTTGTACGGCTCAATTTCTTAAGACTGAGACAAGCTAACATTACTGTTCACCTTAAGGAATCATAAACATTAAGAGTTTTGCTTGGGATTCTCTAGTGAAAACCCTTCTGCTTGCGCCTTCCTTCACGACACGCAGTTTGGAAATCATTGTTATATGTTTGAAAAGTTGTATTCCAGGGCATATTGGACCCCCCCCCCCCCCCCCCTAGTGTACCATAAGCGTTTTTAACATTACTAAAGTGCTGCATGGCTAGTCTGTAGTCCGCAAATATCAAACTTGTGCTCCCATTCAGACTTGCGTTGTGCTTGCTATTGGCATTGCAGGATCATCTCTTACTTTGCACGGTTAGGTTGGATCTGTCACTACAATTCCTAGATTCAGAGCCCCCACCAAAAAAAACACTGTCCTCCTCCACAGCTTGATCTTGTATCAGCAGCTTTATTAGGTTGTAGAGTGTAGGTTTTACAAACTGTGTTGGTGACACCGTGAGTACGCTCACCCCCACTGTAGCTGTGAGCCCTAAGACAGATGTTTGTAACCCTTATTATACCCTTCACATTTCCATGCAGATCAGAGCAGGAACCATACAAGATGTAAGAACGTGTTGATCCTTACCAGCAGATCCACTTCCAAATGAACTTCTTTCTTTAAACATACCCTCTGTCTTGGAGATCCTTCTTTTGCGTAAACGTGATATTGATAGAAGTGACTCTTTTCTCAATGTTCTATGTGGTTCCCAATTTGCGTAGGGCTGTCAAAATCGAGCAGTAATTTTCACAGGGTTTATACCTCTGTCCTGACCATCACTAGTAGCCACCTTGTCTTCTATTTAAAAATAATATCCTATGGTAAAGTCCTTAATTTAACCCATATGCTTTTTAAGGCCCTCCTGCGACACCACATGCAAGATATATTGTATATAACGAGGGGCTTGCAACCCATTCATTACTTACCATTTGTTGGCTTCATTGTCACTCTTATTTGCTGCCTTCTAATTGGCCAGTATGTACTGGCTTGACTACCTTTTCTGTTGAAGCAAGTACTGATTGCTTCAGCTAGATAGCTGTTCTGCTGATTGCACTGTGATTGAAGTAATACTTTTTATAGTCTGGTATGACCGCGCAACTGTGGCAAGACAATCGGGTGAGTACCACTAGAGTAAGGCATTTGCTTCCCTCAAGTTGGGAACCAGGGCTACATATTTTGATTAGACTGAAGTAGTCAGCGTCCACACAGATGTAATCGTTTTGTTTATCTATCCAGCTGTGAGTTCGAACTTTCAGGGGCACATCCAGCATTATAATGCTATAATCTCCTTCGGTGCGGAGGACGGCTCTGTGCCATCTTCTGCACCAGTCCTAGATTGCGTAGGACCTCTCGAGGCACTCCTCGCACAAGAGGCAGGAAATCTCTCCTGTGCAAGCACCAGAGGGTTTTCTTTTCACTTAGTTTAGCACCTAGAGCTGGGGGGGGGAGAGCTTCCCCAGCAGCCTGAGGCATTTTTTTGTATGTAATGACGATGGCTTCATTACATTGAAAGTGAAATGAGTAAATGTAATTTTCATCGCATCAGTGCTCGGAGGCATATCTTAGTCACCGGAGCACTGATTGGACTGGAGAGGTGTCATTCGAAAGGGGAGTATCTCCCTTTTCCACTGATACCTTTCACAGGAAGGCGATTCCTACAAGTAGGGATCCACACACTAGGCTCCCAGGGAATATTTGTAGTGGGGGGGACTAGCCCCCTGGCAATGGGCAAATAGCCCCCCCCTCCCCCTTTAGGGCCAAAAGTCTTTCTGCTCCCCTAGGGACAGAGTAGAGATTCTTACCCACACAAATCAAACCAGGGTCAAAGAGCCGCTCCGCGAGACTCCCATTGACCTTGGTTTGATGCTTCCCTGTCATGTGCACTTGGCCCAGCCTCACAAGTGAGTAAGTATTTTTATCATAATAAGGAGAACGCTGGGTGGTAGGAACTGTTTGGATTCCTGCTGATTGTGGAAGTTTACATCACAGAAATGAAAGAAAAATGTGCACATTTTAGGCAAAGTTGGAGTTTTGCAGGGCACTGTGGGTAAGAAACCTTTGTGAGTTCCACGTGAGGCATACCACTCAGCACCCCCTGGATGTCTATTTTTCAGAAATGTCTGGGTTTGATTGGTTTTCCTGGGTGACCGTCAATCCCTGGCCAAAATAAAACACCCTCCCCTCATTGCCAAATAAGATCATTTTTGTGATAGAAAATGTTGATGTCTCCACATTGTGTTTTGCGGATTTTCCTGTTGTGGGCACTAGGTCTACCCACGCAAGTGAGGTACAATTTCAATCCATAGACTTGAAAGAATGGTAGGTGGTAGGAAATTAGTTGCTTCCTGCAGAATCCAAAACTTTCCAACACAGAAATAAATGGTTTGTTTTTTGGTCAAAGTTTGGGCAAGGGAATCTGGAAAGAAACAACTTGGTGAGAGCCATGCAAGTCATTCCATACTGGATTCTCCTAGTTGTATAGTTTTCAAAAATGTACAGGTTTGCTATGTTTCCATAGGTGCCGGCTGAACTTTTGAGTGGAAAAATGTGCTGTATCCATGTTGTGTTTTGGGACGTTTCCTGTCGTGGGCACTAGGCCTACTTGCACAAGTGAAGTACCATTTTTTCAGAAAACATGTGGGAGCATAGAATAGCAGGATATTTATTATTACCAATTGTATTTCGGTGCATGTTGTGCCTTCCAAATGTAAACCAGTGTGTAAGAAAGAAAGCATTTTCAAAAATGCCTTAATTTATATGATCGTAAGATTACCCACAAATTCAGAGGTACACAAATAACCACTGCTCCTAAACTTCATATTTATGCCCATTCCAGAAATATATTTCCTTGATACATATTTTTCACCTCACATATTTCAACATATCAATTAGTCTTTGCTCCGTACACAATGAAAAACCATTGTGTGGTGTAGCTTTGTTGTTGGCTCTGGGTACCTCTGGTTCTTGGAGAACCCACAAACCCTATAGATCCCCACAACCAAAAGGGTCTAGTGAACGTTATGGTACATTACTTTTGTAAATCGGCCATCGTGAAAATGTTACAGGTGAAAACAATGTCACAAATGGCTGTTTTCTCCTACCAGATTTCAATATTTCTTTAGGTTTCTCAAACTCAATGTTGGTATATTTTGGCTATTTGATCAGTCCCCTTCAGGGGAATCCACAAACCCTAGGCACCTTTTGGCTATCCCAAATATACAAAAAATGGCTTAGCACTGGAAGGGGAAAGTCCTAGCAGCGAAATAGTTAATCCAATTCAATGCATTTAATTGTAATGCTCCACATTACCATGGGACATTAATTCAAAGTCGGACCTAATGGTAGTGCCAATGCTTGTATTTTTTCTTCTTTGCTGTCGTCCTTGGTGAACCTCTTTCCATTTGTAGCTATGTCTTACTGTGCACCCGCAATTAAACGAAGCCATTCTCTCCTTTGAAATTAATGTTTGCAACAGATGTTACTGCTTCCAAATGTATTTTCACCAAAACATGGACAGAATAGCTTTTTTATGTGATTGGATTTGTTTTCTCCCAGTGTAATATTTTTGTTTTTTACCCATGGGGAGATTAATCGATGTGTGCAGAATCTGTTTGGCAATAACAATGCGCTGCTAAATTAGAATGGTAACGTTTTCTAAGTTAAAACACCAACGATAGGTTGTTCACGCCTGGGCATTGGAAAAATGAGATTTCAGTGGTGACCATCTGTCTCTGGTTGTTTGGTGTAGTATTAAATCTACTCCATTGAATGCACATCGTAGTAAGTTATCCACACCAAGGAGGAGATCATGTACTTAGGAAGAGACTTCACTCTTTGTCTAGACACATTTCTCAACAATCCATTCACTTGTTCATAGAGTCAATCAGTCAACAGATATTTTCCAAACTGGTCACCTCTCTCTAGGAATTTGCTTCTTGTTGTGAAGTTTTTTTTAGAGGAGCTGCAAAAAGTAAGGTACTAATTCAGACAACCCATCCTACTACATCTATCAAGGCACTGCACCACAACTTAACCTCAAGATGGTAATACCTCTGGGTCCCAGCATATTTGAACCAGATATGAAGATGTTTCTCACAGCTTCGCTTAATCTGCATCTCCTATTGCTACAGTAAAAATAATAAGCCTCCAGAGCAAGATTAACTCGAGCTACGTTCAATAGACCACCAGGTGATTTTTGTGGTTTCTGCAGCAAGAGGGGAGATTTGGGTAGGAAAGTCTGCATCACTACTGCAACCACAGTGCGAGCAGCAAGTGCTACTGCCGCTTCCTGCAAATATATTGGATCTCTGTGGGATTCTCTACAGCTTGCAACTAAGGCATTCAAGAGGTACATTAAGTTATGATAGTCTAATCAAGTAATAAGTTCAGTGGCTGACTTCTCTGGCCTTGTTGCTTTTTGCTATTTTGCTGGGCTTGCCATGCCGCATTTGTCACTGTCACTTTAAAGTATTGAACCAGAATTTCAGTGTAGAATTTGTAACCTCCCTTTTTTATTTATTTTTTATTTTATTTTTATTTATTTTGAAAGTTTTATATAGCGCGGACAAGATCCTTGCAGATATCAGAGCGCTTTACAAAGAGGAGTACATGGGGGAGCATGGTTAACAGATAAATCAATAGGTCAATTAATACAAATAGGTGGCAACTAAGCCCAACATGACATGAGTACAAAATGGTACAAATAGGTGGCTACAAAGCCAAACATGTGAGTAATAAGACAGTTCATACAAATAATCAAAAGGGTCAAACATGTAGTATAGATCGGTGCAGAGTACTAACCGTGGTCAGGATAATAGTTCAGGTGTATTTAGCTATGAGGATAGCTTTTACTTCATTTTTAAAGAGTGTGGTGGAGGAGATAAGCCTGTTTTCGGGCGGGAGAGAGTTCCAGATCCTAGGCGCCATTCCCGAGAAGGAGCGCTTGTATGTTTTTTCCTTCCGGAATCTTCGAGGTTTCAACAGAAGATTGTTTGTGCCTCTGGTGTTTCTAGCTCCTCCAGAGATAGTCAGTTTCTGAGCGAGGTATCCGGGTGAGTTTAGATGTACCGCCTTGTGTGTCATGCAGGCGATTTTCAGATGTATTCTGGCTTTAAATGGCAGCCAGTTCAGGGATTTCAGGTCGGGGGTAATATGGGAGTGTTTTTTTGACCCAGTGATGAGTCTCGCTGCAGCGTTTAGAGAAGCTCTTAGGGGTGCGGTTGTAGTTAGGGGGAGTCCACAGAGGGCGATGCTGCCGTATTCAATTCGAGGGATGACTAGTGCTTGTACTGCCGTTTGGGAAGTCTTTGGCTGGGAGGTAGGGTTTAAGTTTCCTCAGAGTGCTGATCTGGAAGTTTGATCCCTTTGTTGCCTTGCTGATATGTTGCTGCATGTTCAAATTGGTGTCGAGTGTTATGCCTAGGGATTTTGCTGAGTCCACGATGGTGGGTTGGACATTGAGTGCGGTTAGGTCTTTAAGCAAAATTTGAGTGGTGGAGACCTTCGCTGGAGGTGAGATCAGAAGGAACTCTGTTTTCAGGGCATTGAGTTTGAGATGATTATCTGCCAGCCAGGATTGGGTGCATCTGATCGTTGAGTTCTGGAGCAAGATGTCCTTGGGGGACTGTAATTTGAGATAAAGTTGGGTATCATCTGCGTACATGTGAAAGTGTACCTTGGATGCTTGTAGCAAGGTGGTGAGCGGTTCCATGACTAGGTTGAACAGAGTTGGGGATAGAGAGGATCCTTGGGGGACACCTAGCGTTACGGGTATTGGCGAAGACATCAGGTTGTTACTCTTGAATTTCTGCGACCTGTTGTGAATAAAGGAGGTGAACCACTTGAGAACAGTTCCAGATAAGCCCATTCTTGTGTTTAGGAGCTCAAGTAGATTCTCATGTTTAACGGTATCAAATGCTGAGGAGAGATCAAGAAGGATGAGGAGGCAGGTGTTGTTTTGGTCTAGCATTTGAAGTGCGTCGTCAGCCGTTTCTGTACTGTGCCCTGCTCGGAAGCCTGACTGGTGCGGGTTGAGGAGATCAAATTGCTCAATGTGTTTAGACAATTGTAGTTGTGCGCATTTTTCCAGCAGTTTGGCGAGAGTGGGAATATTGGTAATGGGACGGTAATTGTTGAGATCAGAGGGGTCGGCTGTAGGTTTCTTTAGGAGGGGTGTGACCTGACCAACTTTTAGGGAGTCAGGTATGCTTCCTTGTTGGAGAGAGCTGTTGATAATTTTAGTCCAGAGAGGGATAAGAAAGGGGGTAAAGTCTTTTACTGCTGCAGCAGGAAGGGAGTCCGTGAGGTGATTGGATGGTTTCAGGGTGCTGAGCAGTTTGCCAATTTCTTCTTCTGAGTATGTGCCAAAGGTTGACCATGTGGCATTGTTTTTTGGTTCAGTGGCTGCTAGGCACTGGGGTTTGGAGTAGAGGCTTGCGTCAATGAGATCGCTCTTTATGTTGTCAGTTTTTTTGGTAAAGAAAGCAGCGAAGTCTTCACAGGATGGTGCCTCACGCGCAGTGATTAGTGGTTGGGGTTGATCCTTGGATTGTGATCTGATTAGCTCAAACAGTTTTCTCGGACGGTTTTTTGCTTGGTCGAGCTGGAGGCTGAAGAAGTCTGATTTTGAGCGTTTTATTTTCCTGAAGTAGGCGTTTCTCTTTTTCTTCAGATTTTTTAGGTGCATTGCAGAGGGAGCTGATCTCCAGGTACGCTCTGCCATTCGCATGTCTCGTCTATCTTCATTGAGTCTCCCGTCGTACCATGGATTAGAGATTTTAGTAGAGGCTCTTTTTAGCTGCATAGGAGCAGCCTCATTAATTATAGAGGTCATAGCGTTGAGATAGTGGTCAGTCAGTGTTTGAACTTCCGTATCGCCTGTCGGTGGCAGTAAGAGATTGCACCTGTTAGGGGGTAGAGAGCCTGGGTTGAGTTTTTTCATGTCTCTTTTCCAGACTTTGGGTTTGGATACTTGAGCCGGGTTAACTTTAACTTTTTCATTGATAAAGAATGTGACAGTATGATGATCTGACCAGTCACAGGGTTGGATAGTCGAGTTGGATAGATTCCTCTTTGGAGATGATCAGGTCGAGGATAGAACCTTTCTCGTGGGTCGGGCTGTTGCATATTTGGGTTAGGTTGAGGGCATCGAGGAAGTTTTTAAGACTATTTACCACCGCGTCCTTGCAATCATTCCAGTGGAGGTTGAAGTCACCAAGGTAAATTTGGGTGAGCTGCCGTCCGGAATTGGTTGTGATCATCTCCATGATTTGTTGGGAAAAGGTGAAGTTGTCCCTGGGTGGGTGGTAGATGCTGTGAAGAGAGCATATCTGTTTGCCCTCACTGATAATGTCAAGGCAGATGTATTCCCAGTTTGTTGGGGATGGTAGGGAGGTAGAATTGACTTTCTGCACAGAGAAATTATTCCTGTAGATGCATGCGATTCCACCACCTAATTTGCCTACTCTGTCTAGCCTGATAATGTGGTAGTTGGGAGGAACCAGAATGTCCATTATAGGTGTCGAAGATTCAGTTAGCCAGGTTTCGGTCAAGATGAGTATGTCAAGGTCCGTTGATAAGATGAGATCAGCAATAGCGGCAGAGTGTTTCGAGGCCGATCTACAGTTGAGGAGAGTGCATTTGAGACGAGGTGTGTTGAGAGTGGTGGACGGTTCTAGAGAGAGAGGGACTTTTCTAAGGTTATTGGGGATGGAGAATCTGCTGTTTAGTGTGGGGGGTCTAAAGGGATTTGAGTGTATCGTGGGAATGTTGAGGTGTGGGGTCATTGTGTTATTTTGGGGGGCTGGGTCATAGGAGCGGAGAAGGGTGAGTGTGTCGCGGTCAGAAGTAGAGTTGAGGGTGCGACGAGGGCGATTGTTGCGATTGCTAGCTGGGAGTGAGGTCAGGTTGGGGGAGAGTTGAGTGAGAGAGTTAGTCGGAAGGGTGGGGGACCCGTTGGGCGAGGAGGTGTAGTTGTGTGAGGGGTTGTAGGGAAGACAAGGGGGACGAGGGGACCCGTTGGGCGGGGAGGTGTAGTTGTGTGAGGGGTTGTAGGGACGACGAGGGGGACGAGGGCAATTGCTGCGCCTATGGACAGCAATTGACGCCCTGTTTGGGGCGTGTTGAGTGAGGGAGTCAGCTGGAGGGGTAGGGGACAAGTTGAGAGGGGAGGTGGGTGCAGGGTGTATGAGGTGGGTGGCGAGTAGTTCCTTGATGTTGTGTATGTCTTCTTTGATCTGAGTAAGGGTGGCCATGATGATGTCCATCGTGGGGTAGGTGGTGGAGGTGGGGGCGGCAGTCAGAGGTGACTGGCTGACTAGGGAATTTGTGTGCAGGTGGGTGCGTGGGCTGGTGTTCGAGGAGGTATGCGTTGTGTTGGTGTACGGGGAGGTGCTAGGGGGGAGAGATGTTTTGGGCGGGAGGTGTGTGGATGAGGTAGGGAGGAGGTTGGCGGTATGAGTGAGGGTATTGGTGGTAGGCGGGGGGGTCAGGGTGTAGGCTGGGAGACTGGTAATCGTGGTGGGGGAGCAGGAAGGGTAATGGGGGCTGAGAGTAGGAGGGGAAATGGGATGGTCCTGTTGTGGGGAGGGGGAGTTGAATTAAGAGAGGAGGTGTGTTCTGCGTGGTTAGTTAGTGGGTAATGGGGGCTGAGAATGGGGGGGGATGAAGGGGGGGATTTGTCGCAGTGCGTGTTGTTCTGGTGCTGGACTATGTTAGGCGTGTTGTGTGTGAGAGCTGTGCTGTTAGGGGTGAGCGGAGTGATGATGCCCGCTGTAGGTGTGAGAGGAGTGTTGATGGTGTGTGTGGAGGTCTGGGTGTTGTTAAAAGGGGTGGGGGTGTGAGTGGTGTAAGAGGGGGAGCGATCTGTGTTTGAGGCGTGTGCATGGTGCTGAACTGGGCTAGAGGGGTTGTGGGTGGGAGATGGGCGATCAGGGGTGGTAGGTGTGTCCCTGATTGAGGAGTATGTGGCTGTGAGGTCATGGTTGGTGGGACTGGAGGGGATATGAGTGTTGGACCGCGAGTGGGAGAGGTGCTTTTTGAAGGTGGGGAACAAGTTGTCTAGCAGTTCCAGGTTCCTGTCTGTGGATTGAGCTAGGACAATCCCGTTATTGTAAATGGTGATGGTGGCTCTGCCTGGAAAGAGTTGGGATGGTGTGATGGAGAGAGTTAGGCTGTGAGCGGATTTCCTGGTGGAGGAGACGGTGAGTAGGGTGAGGAACGCTTTTCTCCATTGAGCTCTGCGTGTGGTATGGAATATGATATCAGTGTTCTGGGATCCAGTGACCGGTGAGAAGTAGGTGTCAGCAAAGGGGGTTTCAGGGTGTGACCTAAGGAAGATGTGTTTAAAGCGTTTAGCGGCTTTTTTGGTGAGTGACGGTGGGTAGTTGATTTTATATGTGTGATTGCCGATCGGATCCATATTGCGATGATGGTTTAGGAGGGAATGGGGGAGTGCAGTGTAGTGGTACACATGTGCAGGAGAAACAAATACATACGGTAAGTTACGCAGTGCAATAGTAGTACTAGTGATCAATCATCATAGTCCCAATGTAAGTGTGCAGAGAAACATATACATACAGTAGGTTATAGAGTACAAAAGTGGCACTAGTGATCAATCAGCATAGCCAGGATATACGAGTGTGCAGTATATCAAATACATACGATATTACAGTATAGCAAATACATATGATATTACAGAGTAAAGCAAATATATACGGCATTACAAAGTACAGAAGTGAAGTAAAATACTGGGAAAGGGTACAGATGCAAGTATCAAGTTACACGGATCAAAAGTGACCCTAAGGGGCAGAGGTGACACTAGTGATCAACCAGAGATATATGGATCAAGACTGGCCCTAGGGGGCAGGGGTGTAACTCGTGTGCAACCAAAGATATATGGGATAGTAGTCGGTGCCTTAGAGAGAAGAGTGAAAATGGATGCAGGTTGTATAACTGTGCAATAGTGCAGGATATGACATGTAAGATGTAAAGATAGGGATAGAAGTAGGTTACATTAGGTGTATATTAAGTAAGAGGTAGCAGTCTGTAGGAATAGGAGTAGGTTACGTTAGGTTTATATTAAGTATGAGGTAGCAGTCTGTGCCTAACAGGAGCGAGAAGGTAGGAAAGGGGAGTAGGTTACGGAAATGAGCAAAGTAGTGCAGAATACAAGTGCAGGTCTAATACTGATAGAATATAGAGATAGGATCCAGATACAACAATTTGCGTGAGTCAAATCTCAAGAGTCGAAAATGACATTGGTTATCTAACCAAAAAATATGAGGTAGCAATCTGTGCATTTACAAACGTTCAAAATACAGGTAAAAGTGGCACTAGTGAGGAACCAAAATATATGAGGTAGTAAACTGTGCAATACAAATGGTCAAAATACCGTTATAGGTATAATACTGCAATGATATGCAAACACTCTTTCATATATAAAGTAGCAATCTGTACATCACAAATGTTCAAAATAAAGCTAGGAGTGTAATACTGCTATGATGGCAAAACGCTCTTTCACATATGAGGTAGTAATCTGTGTATCTTTGTATGGCCCAGATATGTATGAGATGCAACAAACGAAGTGTGAGTTAGAAACCTTTGATACTGTAGGTTAAGTAAAGAGCCTTATATGCGTGATTGTTCTTAACAGAGGGTTCAAATCATCCCTTCACTCCTTGACTGCACTACTCTGAGAACGGGGTGGTAACATTAAGTACTTAGTCATTTTGTTGGAGTTCAACAGCATAGCAGTCCCAGTACACTTGTGGTAAATGGCAATAACTGTACTAGTTTCCCAGTATATTCGTACTGCCAGAGTCCAAGAAAAGGCCTTGCAGATAGCATAGAAATTCATATTGACTTGGAAGTACGAGAGAAGGAATCGGACTTCCTAGTGGGAACATACAGTGATTTATGGGTAACTTTAAGAAATGGCGATGTTCAACAAGATGTTTTAAGTGGCATAAAATAGACTAGAGAGAAGCTCGAGTCAGCTTTGATATTATTCAGAACCTGTCGGCTAAAAAGATCCCCCTTTATTCACAGTTGGCCATCTTAAATTTTAGGCTATGTGTATTACCCCAAACTCTTGGTTTCACTGCTAGAAGACTTATGCTGGAGATGTACCTATCCTGCAGCACCTGTATGCCACGTATTAAACCTGGTCTTCTGCCACCAGCCCCTAGATTTACCCACACCCTCCTACCACCCACCTACCCACACTACCCTCTTTACCATTCCTCGCCCCTCAAAAAAACTATTACCCACCATAGTCTGTATTTGCACCCCTCACCAAATTGGCAAAAGAAAAAAACGTGTATCCTGCCTCTCTCACTTTAGGCCACTGTTTACCCCAGACCAAATATGTAAAAAAATAAATACCCGACATCCTCCAACCCGCTCACACGACCTTCTGTCTCATACCTCACCATCTGAAGCTATACTTTATGTTCTGTGTTGGAACAGGCAGCTCCTGCTAGTGCAGCCTGAAATTCCCTTTGTCACAATAGTGGGATAACACGTTTGTTTTCCAATGCATTGAATAGCAGGATTTACAACTATTGGCCTCCCAAGGACCTCGACATAACGATATTGCATGTTTCATGTTACCCAGTTTAGCTTTCTACTGTGAAGTTACTTACAATTTCGGAAAACGGGGAAATGTTAACCCAGTAAAACTATGTCCTGAGAGGAAACAAACCTGCAGCATATGGACTATTAGTATAAAAAGGCCCTTTAGAGACACACATGGCGACTGAATCCAGATCCAACAGGCAGTGCTCAAGAGATGTGTGTCCCCTTTGGTACAAATGTGACTAACCTCACTGCTTTTAATTTATCCATTTCCAATTCGACTTTCATTTTGGGATGACGTATACACTAAACGTTCTAGAAAAAGCATACCAAAAGCCACAATATGTGTGAATAAGTGGTATTAGTTGGGAATAAAATTAAATCGCATGTTTGTAAAGCTTAGATAATAGGAAGGTAGAAGGCTACATGGTTGCTTACTGCTGCCATTGCTGGTTTTTGCCCTGAAGTATGAAGTGAGATGTAAAATAGCTAGTGCACTAGACATCACTGTTTTGCAAACAATGTAATCTTGCATTGGAGAGAAAAATAACCATAGCTTATTTTATTTTGAAAGTTTTATATAGCGCGAAAAAGACCCTACGGGTATCAGAGCGCTTTACAATAAATGTGTATAGGTATAACAAATCAATAAAAATAAGCAAAACAATAAGAAAAAAACAAGAAGCTAAATATAAACACGGCACAAGTCGAACATTATGAATAGGCAGGGGGGCGCTCTATTTACTGGTCTGCTCTGCTATAGACCTCCATCTAGCCCTATCTCAGCTGTGGCAGGGCTGATTGAGCTAATCCTTGATTTATCCACCTCACGTTCAAGGTTAATGGTACTGGGAGATTTTAATCTCTGGTTAAGCGGCTCTGGAGAGACTGCGCTTACAGACCTGACCCAGACCTGCCTGAGTATTCAGCTGCAGCAGCTAGTTCTTACCCACACCCACGTAAAGGGCCATATACTGGATCTAGTTTTTGCAGATCCAGAGTACGTAAATGTACGTAACATCCTGCCCCAATGCTGGACAGATCACGCGCTGGTGCTTTTCTCCCTTATGCCCAAGGTGGGGCAGGGGAAAAATAGGAATCTAGGTGGGGTCAAGAGTACCAGACAATGGTCAAAACTCCTGAGTCAGTCCCCTCTACCTTTACTACTCTTCGAGGGTTTCACCCTAGAGGAAAACGTAGACTTGAGCTACGAAAGATTCAACCAACGGATCGTGTCCTCACTAGACTCCATGGCCCCTTTACGGAAAATCAGAAACAGGCCGACTCCGGCTATGCCATGGTTTTCCGAGGAGTTGTTCCAACTTAAACTCCAATGTAAGCGGGCCGAGCGTACCTGGAGAAAGAACTACTCGGACTCCGATCGGGCTCTCTACAAACAGGCCCTGTCCATCTACAAAGCACAGATCAAAAGTGCGAAGGCCAGGTTTCTGGAAGAGTCTTTGCGGGTGGCAGTAAACAAATCACAGACCTTGTTTAAAATCGTGAAGGACCTGTCATGCCCTGCTACCGCGGCCAATGTTCTCCCCGCATCTGTCTCTGTGTGACTCATTGGCGCAGGCCTTCGAGGATAAAATCGCAAACATTTTGAACAATCTTGGCGTTACATCCAGCGGTAATCCTCCAAGAGGTAACGAACTGCACCCTGAGCCGATCACAGAAATAATCCCCAGCTTTGCCAAGTTGGACTGTTTTCCATCTCCCACCTTTGAGGAATTTATTTCCTTGGCTCACAGCGTGTCGTCGGGATCACCTTTGGACCCGCTTCCACATAAACACTGGAAGCTGTTCCGGGAAGAACTTTTCCCTCCACTGTTTGCCATTTGTGATCAGTCCCTGGTTTCAGCACGGGTACCAGACTGCTGGAAATTGGCTGTGGTTTCCCCTCTTCTTAAAAAGGATACCTTGGACCCGGCTTGCCCAGCAAACTATCGACCTATTTCCTTGCTCCCGTTTCCAATAAAAATCCTGGAAAAGTGGGTTACAAAACATCTGTTGAAGTATCTGGAGACCGGGTCCTGCCTGGATGAGTTAGACGATCTTAGGACGCGAGCCGACCATGGAAGAGCAGCCTTTTTAGTGCTGCTCGATATGTCGGCCGCGTTCGACACAGTCAGCCATGAAATTCTGATTAAAAGACTAGAGGAAGAGGGGGTGACAGGCCTTGCTCTGAAGTGGCTGACATCATACCTTGGAAATCGTCATCAGGTAGTGTCATTGCCACCTTTCAAATCTGACATCAGGAAAGTGGAGCAAGGGGTCCCACAAGGGTCGGCCATCAGCCCTATCCTCTTTAATTTATATCTGCGGCCTCTGGTTGCGTTAATTAGACCTTTCGGCATAGCGGTGACGAATTACGCGGATGACACTCAACTTGTCTTCTCGCTTGAGGGCAAGGAAGCAGTGACGCTGGACACCTTCCACCGATGTATGCTCGCAACTGCTGATTGGCTGAATCAGAATTCGTTGCAGTTTAACAGCTCTAAGACAGAAGTCTTACACTGCACTACTGATCGCGTCCCTAGACCTCTCCCGTCGGACTTTTGGCCGCTTTCCTTCCAGAGCACGTCTGTGTCTGCCACCTCGGTCCGTAATCTGGGAGTGATGTGTGGGTCTAACCTCCAACTGGATGCAGCTGTTAATAAAACAGTGAGTAACTGTATGGGACTACTTCGAATGCTGAGGAAGGTCCTTCTGATGCTTCCCTTGGACAGTAGGCCAGAGGTGGTGAGAAGCATTATTGTAAGTCGTTTGGACTACTGTAATGCCCTTTTCCTTGGAGCACCATCTACTTTGACAGGAAAACTGCAACGGGTGCAGAATCTTGCAGCTAAATTAGCGTTGGCTCGTCGCCGTTTTGACTCTTCATCCCAGGCACTAAGGGACCTTCATTGGTTACCGGTCCTTCAGCGGATTGATTTTAAATCTTTATGTTTTGTATTTAGGGCCCTCCATGGACAAGGCCCAGTGCCACTACAGAATGTTTCATTGGTACACTCCGTCCAGATCCCTTCGTTCGACTTCTGCTTACCTTGCTGTGGTGCCTAAAGTTTTGAGATCGCGACTGGGCGGCTGATCTTTTAGCTTTACGGCAGCCAGGTTATGGAATGCTCTTCCACTAGGATTGAGAAGCACGAACGATCTCAATTCTTTTAAGAAAAATCTAAAAACACATATTTTTCCTAAGGCTGGGATACACTAGCTCCTTTAAGTCAGCATGGTGCGAAGCAGGTTCCTTTTTAGTCAAAGCGCCAGGATACCCGTTGGGTGACAGACATGCGCTATAAAAGAGTACCAATACATACATACATAAAGCAGAGTGCATTACAATAAATGTGTATAGGCATATCAGAACAAACAAAATAAGCAGGACTGTAAGAGTAAAGTCAAAATGCTTAATACATGAACACAGGACAGATCAAACATTATGGGTAAACAGGACAATATTTATTGGCTATAAAGACAAGCATAGAGAGAAGGGAAAGTCAGATAAGGTGCAAGACCGAACCGGTCAATATTGAAGGATTATGGTAGAACATTGATGATAAAAAGTCACAATGAGTGGAATAAAGTTGTACATATAAAAGATAAGCATTCGATTAGTAGTTAGCCTAAATGGAATAAGGGTTCTCCACTGACAAATAAAGCAATGTTTATGTAAATTTTGCCATAAGGATGCCTTTTACTTCCAGTTTGAAGGAAGGGATGGATGGAAGGATTTTGTCTAATTTCTGGTGGCAGGGCATTCCATATCCTGGTGTCATTCCTGAAAAGGAACGATTATACGTTTTTTTTCTTCTTGAGTTTTTGTGGTTTCAGAAGGAAGTTTTCCGCACTTCTTGTCGATCTTGATCCTCCAGAAATTGTGAGTTTTTGTGTGAGATAACTTGGTGCACTATGATGTAGGGCCTTGTGCAGCCAGTTTGAAGATTTCAGATCCGGGGAGATGTGGGCCCTTTTTTCGAGCCCGTGATGAATCTCGCTGCGGCGTTGGTGGAGGCTCTAAGAGGAGCTGTGGAGGTTTTGGGAAGACCGCATAACGAGACACTGCCATAGTCCAGCCCCGGTAGAACTAAGGCCTGCACCGCTAGCTTGAAGTCATTTGGGGGTAGGAAGGGCTTAAGCTTCCTTAGTGTGTTGATCTGAAAGTTATACCCAGTGATTTCGCCGAGTCCGCAATGGTTGGTTGAACATCTAGTCATGTGAGGTGTTTTATCAGATTGTGCATAGTGGGGACTTTGGCGGGGGAGCAATGAGGAGGAATTCAGTTTTTGAGGCATTCAGTTTGAGGTGATCTTGAGGTAGAGTTGGGTATCGTCTGCATACATATGGAATTGCACGTTGGATGTTTGTAACAGATCGGTAAGAGGTTCCATGAAGAGGTTGAAGAGTGTAGGGGATAGTGAGGAGCCGTGTGGGACTCCTAGCTTGACCTGAACTGGTTTGGACAGTGTGTTGTTGATCTTGAATTTGAGTCTGGTTTTGCCAAAATGAGGTGAACCAGTCGAGCACTGGACCTGAAAGACCCATTCTGTGTTTTAACAGATCTAACAAGTGTTCATGTTTGACCGTGTCGAAGTCTGAGGAGAGGTCTAATAGGATGAGGAGACATGCTTTGTTACGATCAAGGAGTTTTGAAGTGCATCATTGATGTGTGTCATAGCTGATTCCGTGCTGTGATTTGCACGGAAGCCGGATTGGTGTTTATTTAGGAGGTTGAAGTGGTCGATAAGTTTTGTCATTGGCCCCCGTACAGCAAGCTGCGGAGAAGGCACCCAATAAGCTAGTCAAAGACATTTACAAATATCCTCCCTGGTCACAGAGACCGATGTGGTGGCCCTAGCTCAGTAGACATTGCAGTTACTTTAAAAGCAATCCGAAAAAAAGTGGAACATATGGGAAAACAGTTCAAAAAAAGCAATTACTAAAAACTATACTGATTTTTCCGAAGGTAATGATTGCCAGTCGTGAGGTGAGATACTTCCAAGAACTGTGAGTAATGTTCTTAAACTAGTGTTGAATACAGAAACGATCAATAACTTCACCACTTTCATCAGATCAGAGAGTTTGCCACCTGCTGTTAAAGGTGTAAAATCCACAACGGCCCTCCTATGAGAAGTTAAAGCACTGATTGAGAAAGAAGCGCTAGGGCCAGGTACCCCGGGAACACAGAGGCCAAAGGGGTATGCAGATGTTTGCAATTAGTTTTAGAATAGCTTTCATGGAGCTTGTGATTTTTATCAAGGCTCATCGATGTTGAACATACTTCACATGTATTGAAGACTAAAATGTCCCTGTATTATATATATATTTATATATATATATATATATATATATATATATATATATATATAGTAAATGGCAAGCATTACCTGTTTTCGGTTTTACCATTAGCAATTGGTCAAGAGATGCTGTTTCTGTTTTTCCCTATCATGACCACCGTCTGGTGAAATGAAATGCAACTGGACACAATCAAGTGATTACAGCTTCTGTTGTACTTGGACTTCACAGTGAATGAGAAAATTACATCCGATTCCCAGCAATGAGACCCCTTTACTGCAAGCTAACAGACATAGCACAAGTATTTGCATTTCCCAGCTAAGTAGAGGATACTATAATCCCTAAAGAAAATTCCATTTAATAGGAGACTCTACACTCAGATTTGGACACGTAATGACATTGTTAGCGCCAAGTCCCTTGTTATATAAAAGCTCATTGAAGAAACAATTTTGCATTGGTCACAGATCCTGAGTAAATGGGATAATTGAGAGGGTGGATAACAGCAGGTCTGTTTTTGCATTGGTGAAATGTGCACAATTGGTCAAAAGGAGGAACATTCGGCCCCAAAACCCAGTTATCCTTTGACTGATGCATTGGTAACCGAATAAGCAACTCTCTTCCAGGGACATACCAGATTGGTGCAATGTAACCGTTCAAGGTGCAAATATTTTGTTTTGGAAGTAAAAGCTGTGGACCTTTCACATCAGCTTTCACAACAATTTTACAGGGCTCAGGACAGAAAATGTAACTAGCAAAGTTCTGTCCTCGGGTGTGGCCAAGCAACATGGCTGACAGGACGTGAGTCTCTGAGCTCCCTGCTAGCCTGCCCGGAGCTCTGCTTAATTCTGCCTTACTGGTCCTTAGACAAGCATCAAAGTCACGCAGCTGTGGGGCTGATGCCCTGTATTCGGGGAGCTGCTCTGGGAGATTGCCTGGAGCCGGAGATCTAGTGAACAAACCTCCATCGGCTAGGCCGCACCGGGGCATTGAGGACCATCTGTCGTGGGAGCGGAGATTTAAGGGAGCAGCGCCTGTGCCTGCACTGTTCTGACCGGCTGTTTGGCAGGAGAAGATTCTTGGAGCTCATCCGGCAGAAGGAGCTGAGAGCGGTGATGACTGAGGGTGAGGCTGGCATCGCAGCCCTGATGTGCTGGCAGAGGCGCAGGCCAGGCTGCATTTGAGGTAGCGGTGGGCTACGGCCGGCTCGGCAAGTGCGGGGGCTGTGACTAACCACAATAGTCCACTACACCATGCCATCTGCCACATCGCATAACTAGGCAAACCGGTGGTAACGATTGGAAAGGGGGGTGGGAGAGGAGGAACATTGAGAGTCCTCTCGTGCAGAGCTTTTGGCTGCCATTCAGGGACCTAGGAAGGCTCTAGAGGACTGCATTGAGACAGTATCAGTAGACGTCAACCTGCTGAGGGCAGATCTGCGGAAAGTAGCAGGAAAGGTAACTGCGGCTGAGGGAGATAGCGTGGACCTGCAGAGTAAAGTAGCGAAGTTTAAACATCAGGTGGCCCAGATGATATCGGCCACGAAGGCCCTGGAGTGATGTACTGAGGATGCCGAAGAGTGTGCTTGACGCAGTAACATCAGAGTGTTGAGATTCCCTGAGTGAGCAAGGGTTGGCAGAGCAATACCTGAATCATTGGGTACGCATGCAAATGCGTCCTCTGGGACGCTCTGAACTATTTGTTATAATTGGGGTGCATAGGGTCCTGGTGCCGCCTCCCCCTCCGGGGGCACAACCGCGAGCCGTAATAGCAACGGTGTTGAACTACCACAACAGAGACTGTATCCTGCGTGCCACCAGGGAACGGCAGGACATCCACTACGAAAACAATAAAATGACTATGTACCCGGACTATACCAGACAAGTTAAAGATCTACTGAAGTCCTTTCTGGGTGCCAAGCAAAACTTACATCACCTAAAGCTGCAATACATGCTCCTCTGCCACGCTAAATAGAAAGTACTGGCGCAAAGCAAGGCCGACTTCTTTGATTCTCCGGAGGAGGTCTGGGGATCCGAGGAGATGCTCTACCCATTCGTGAACAACGTGGCACCCGTTCCAACAAGGGATCCAATCCCAAGCTCTGTTTGATGACGACACATGGCCTGGGTTCGCAGGAGGAGCACAGGTTACTGTGGAAGAGGATGGAACTTTGCAGATAGGAGCTACGGAAGATGGGACCTCGGTTTTGCTGACCATATCTATACCACTGGACTTGAGTGGGATATTAACAGGCTAGGCCTAGTGGTAGACATTGCCCTCAAACCCTGATGGAAGTGGCCTCTGAGCCAGAGGGCGATTGAAGCAAGGGCTGGTCGAACCTCTGGCACTCTGGTCTCATACTTTAACACATGCTGTTTGCGTTGGGACATGTTTGAATGTGGTTGGGGTGCTCCTGAGTGTTGCTAGTGTGAGCAATGTGTTGGCACCAAGAGCTGGTAGGATGCAATGAGGGGCACAGGGGGGGTTGAGAGCGAGAAGAGTGCACAACTGGGTTTTAGTGCTAGGCACTGGTTGGCTTTAGTAGAATGTGTTTGCTGACAAGGAATCACTGATCTGTTAAAGGGTGGGCCTGCTAGGGCAGCCTGTTGTGCGGTGGTTTATTCACCAGCCCCTGTTGGGCTATTAGGGAAGCTGTGTACGTCCTGGCACGAGTATTGGGTGGGCTATCTCGACAACACAGTTGCACGTGTATTCGTGGGTGTGGAGTTTTTTTTCACTATTTTTTTTTAATGTTGGTAAGTACTATGGGTGTGCAGTGGCTGGAGATATTGGGCAGCGTTCAATGGATCTCGAGATGGGCGAGTGCCATGTTGCGACTATATGAAAAAGGAGGTTAGGTTCCTCAGATAGAATGTCCTGAGCTTGAGCACATGTACAAAGCGCCATAGGGTGCTCTCCTTCCTAAAAAGACAGTCACGTTTGCCTGCCTGCTGGAAAAACATTTGGATGACACAGGCCGCTAGAGTGGCGAAAAAGAGTCACATTCCATTCCTCCTATTCTGCATATGCAAGGGACACACTGGTCTGGGTGGCTCGGAAGCTATGTTGACTCTCAAATTTATGGGGCCAATACGTGCTATTGCACGGCAAGCTAGATGGCTGTGACATTGCCATTTTGGATACATATGCCCCTAACACAGATGAACCTGCCTTCTACAAGGCAATGCAAGACTTAATAGCCGCAGAACTTGACGTTCCGCTTGTACAGTTGGGTGACTTCAATTGGTGACTTCAATTGTGTACTCGTCCCTGACCTGGACCTACATCCCCCCCCCCCCCCCCCCCCCCCCCCCCTTTCCCCGGAACCAGCACAAAATCAATATGACTAAAAGGTTGCGAGCAGTAATAAAAGATTGGGCTACTGGATGTCTGGCGGGAAAGTCACCCCACTCAGAAGCTCTTTATATGCTTTCCCCCCCACATATACGCATAGCAGACTGGACAGGGTGAGGAGGCGCCTGCCTTCCCGGAGGTGACCCACTTGGCCCGATTTCTATTGGATCAGGCACCTGTAAGTTGCGTGGTATGATGGAATGCCCCCATCCAGGGACCTCAAAGATGGAGGATGCCTTCTGAAAATGTGGAGGATCAGAAGGGGAGGGAGACACTGTCCCAGGTGTTGACTGAGAATATGATACTCAACTGGAGGGCAACATCCAGTAGTAGTACGGAGTGGGAGGCACTGAAAACGGTATTGAGGGGTGTGAGTATGGGACTAACTTATGGGGTCTGTCAGCTACAGCAGGAGTTGTGGGACAGGGAGGATGCCTTAGCAGAGATCCAGACTGGTGACCAAGCCCACCCCACCGACAGTGGCCGAGAGCATATGCTACGTGAGAAAATTAATGGTGCCTGGGTCAGGCTGGACAAATTAACGCTCTGCTGTTTGCGCCAGCGGCTCCATGCCAACAAATCTGTACGCCTACTGGCCTGGATTTTGCGTGAGGATGAGACACCCCCCGCTAATGACCTGCTTGCGCAACACAATGAGAGACATGATAAACACCAGAGGCAAGCATACTGTAAGAGTTTCAACAGCATTTACAGAAGGTCTACACTGTGGATCCGGGCGTACTGCTATGTCCTGTTCTTGAGGAGACTGACACTAGTGTGCCTCACGCTGGCAGAGAAGGAGGACTTGGAGGCACAACTGATGGCTGAGGTGATATTCGAGGCACTGGAGAAGCTTCCCAGGGCCAAGGCACAGGGGAGGGGGTGATGGATTCCTGTTTGAATTTTATCTGGCCCACTCGGAAAAGTTTGCACAACCACTTTTACAAGTATATGACTAGGCGTTTGAGTGAGGGACTACTGCCCCCATTCTTGCGGGAAGGGGGAAAATGCATTCTTTTTGGAACAGGTGGGTGACGGTCGGGACCTGGCGGCAAACTGCCCGCTCACTACGATTTACTTGAATGGTAAAATACTTTGCAATGCATTGGCAAGGTGACTGACTCACATATGCCCCACTTAATCCACGAAGATCAGTGTGGGTTTATTCCCAGCCGTAACACGGGCATGAATATAAGGCAATTAACGCATGTCATGCACGAGGTACAACAATGGGATGAAGAGCTGGCTCTAGTGGGTGTCGACCTCTAAGGTGTTTCTGGAGCACCATGCCGCTTTCTCTCATGATCAGAATAGCAGTGTCTAGATGGTTGTCCTCCCTCGATGCCTGTACGTGCTCCAAAACGCATTGTGCAGTTCTCCCATGAGTGTTCAAGCAATTGAACTCGGTGCTAGTAGCCCTGTATTGGGCTGGTTGTCGCAGCAGAGTGGCCTTGAACAATCTAATGAGGCAGTGTGAAAAGGAGGGTCTGGAAACCCCCAAACTAGATTTATATTATGCAGATCACTTACAACGCCCGACCTGGTGGCTGGCTGAGGGAGACAACTGGGAAAAAAGATTGAGGGCGAGTCCGGCCAGGTTGGCTCCAAAAAACACTGATGGAGGGTGCGGGTGCCACAGACTACTTGCCCGATGTGGTCAAACAGACCGGGGTTATATGGCTGTCCTTTGTAGAACGCACATTAAGACATGCGCAGTTCCACTGGGAACTCAGTGTATGGATTTTCGCCCCAGTGCGAAAAATGATGGAAAGTTTCTTGTATGAGCAGGCCTGTGACGTGGACTGGGTCAGGGCCAATATCTGCAGCATGCCGGCCTCACAGACCTCTTTTATTGGAAGGCATGCTATTCCAATAAGCAGGATTACTGTTTAATGACTGTGTTGTTCACCTGCCACATTTTCAGTTTTTGCATGAATCGGAGCTTGTTTAGGCTGCAGATGTTTTTGTATGGGGGACCTTATTGCGTAGAGCTAATGGCATTTGTAACTGTAGATACACATGCTCTGCATATTCCTGTCATCTAGTGTTGAGTTTGGATGTGTACAACTTGTTTTTCTTTGAACAAGTCTTTCGAGTTATGAGGCCTAGAGGCTCCTCCTATGTTTTGTAAGTTGCATGGTTATCAGCTCCATTGTTAGATTGTTTTCTTGCACCACCTTGTTCCGACGTGCATTGCGAAGGTCTTGGGAGATGTTGAATGGTGCTCGTCGTTGATACCTTTTGGTTCTTCCATTCCCATTAACAAAACACAACAGTTTTTTTGCAATTGGTTTACCTCTGTCATGGTTCCTTTGGTTCTGCGTCTGTTTCCTCGTTGACGCCCCTTGTCAGGATCTTCCCCCCCTCTCCAGGCCTTCTCATTGGCCTTTGTGCTAGAGAATGCACAGACCGTCATGGAAAGGACTCCCTTTCAGTACGGTCCAGTGTTACTCAAAGTACCTGTGGCCAGTCTACTTCTACATGTAAAACCAAAAGCCCACATCTCTGCTGCCTTAAGGGCCCCCATGTTAGTTACCGGTGGCCAGAAGAGCCACATTCATGGTGCTCTGTATCACCCACAAAGCAATACATGGAACGGGACCTCTCCATCAGGAATAAAATTGCCAAACACATTAAACAAGGGAACCTCCACTCTTAAGTGGCACTTGGTCCAAAATCCCAACATACAAGAAAAAAAAAATGGTTGGCACATCCTTCTGTTTAAGCAGCCAAACTATGGAACTCTTTACCCCCTCCATCATAAGCTCCACGGATAACCACCTTACCTTCAGAAAACGAATCAAGAATTGGCTCTTCCCCACATAGCCGCCATACGCATACAGAAAAATACATCATATACCTCATATAAGCATTTATTTGCACCATATATGTTGTATGTTTACCTATATATGTGTATTGCCTTGTATAAACGTGTACAATTGTTTTAAAAAAGATATTCATTAGTTCTGCTTAACAAATGTACATATTACTGATAGTTACAGAATTCTTTGTTTTTAACATGTAACTGCATAAATAAGTACATCTTGTATCATAACTATCTACACTTGTTTCGCTATTGAATTAACAAAAATATATACATTTCCAAGTACAACACCTGAAGCGCCTTAGGAACAAACTGAAATAGATCCAGTTGGCTTGGATAGTATTACTACCAATAAAGGAATTACATTCAGGTTGGTAGTGCTTGCTGAAGAGTGTTAAATGCAGGATGTATAATTACAGAACAGTCCATGGAACATCTTGTATGCTGCTGTCACGCATTACTCCAAAATTGCCAGAAGCTGCTCAAACCAATGTTCATAAGGCAGGGGTTTAAAACATGCAGAGAGAAGGCTCTTTTTTGTCTTGTACAGTGCCCTCAGACTAGGCCAAATTTAGTACGGTCATGAGTGCTTTCCGAAGTGATTTGAACAACACACCAGATGCAAATCGCTTAGTTGAAATTGATCAGCACTAGATCTTGATATGCGGGACTAATGACAAACCAATGGAAAAGTGGGGACAGAGGTAGGACTGGAGGCTGCAGGTGATACTCTGTAACAGCATACCCGAAACCATCTCTATGGTGCACTATAATAAAATGGACTCATCAAATAGCCAAAACCAGCACGCAGGCACTTTGGAATGGCTTTATGGCCTATAATACATCAGCTCCAGTGCAAATGGACTCTGGGCACATACTGTACAAGGTTCCTTGCATATTTGTGAAGAAGAGATAAAGTCAACTGGTAGCCGGAATAGGGGCAACTAGCCCTGCTGTTTTTTAGATCTCGGCTAGCGTAGGCTGCGCAGTCTCGCTGGCGAGATTTAATGAGTTAGAGTAAGTTTCACTAGCGAGGTTAAGCTCCGCCCCTCTTTTCCATTGGCTGGCGTCACTGTTCATGCTAAACGGTGGCCAGCCATTGGAAAAGTTGTTAGTAACGTACTCTTTTGAAGCCGTCCCACTTGGACTGGCTTCCTTGACTTACGTGTGTGGTAAAAGGTTTGTCATCTTCTTTATTGGGCGAAACAGATGGCCCCATAAAGAATAATAATAAACCTTTTACCACACTTAAGTCAGGCCAAGCCCGTCCAAGTGGGACGGCTCAAAGAGAAATTTCTTTCAATTTGGTATAATCGCGGCACCCGCGCTTTACTTTTAACATTTTAAAAGTAAAGCGCGGGTGCCTCTATTCCTCAGAAAAAGGGGGGATTGTTTAGTAACGTGGTAATGTTACTGACGAAGCAAAGAGAGCTGGGTTTCAATCCCAGCTGGCCTTCTCACCAAAATGGTGTGATCTTCGGCAATTAACTGTGCCTCTCTGTGATCAGAGGCGAAACCTGTCAAAAATGGAAACTTTTGACCTTGTAATCAGATCTATATAGGAACACTCATTCATTCCACAATTGCTTGTGAGTCCATTGCAGTAACTGCAGCTGCAGCCAACAGCAGGTGTCGGGTCTGCAGAGTAACAGTTGGGGATGAATGGAATTTGCGAACACAGGGTGAAAATGTGCAAGGAAAGGAAACTGCTGAAGCGTTCGGATCCGAAAGTCCTCCGGGATTAACCTTTGGAGGCGTCTGCCTGAGAGGGGGTGGGGGTCGCATGATTCATTTTTTTTTTTTTTTTTTGCTGTATTCACCAGACTTAGACTTTATTTATTTCAGTCCCATGTATGTGAAGCTTCTAGTTTTAAAGGTTTCGGGAAGCATTATGCATTTCTTCAAATTCAACAAAACGCAAACCTGATAATGCCAATTAATATAATGAGCACCATGCCCTACTAAATAAGGAACACAATAGTTTATATGCGAATAAAAAAGACACGGCCCCGTTGCCTAATTTTATGGCACGTAAGAATGAAGGGCGGCGTCATGCCGGAAATCCAACCTGCGACCTACAGGCCCCCCACTGATTTTAATTGTATTAATCTTGGAATTCCAGGACAGGCGAGAGCAGCCTTTGGTTTGAAAGATTCTTTTCCATTTGTCTTTTCATAAGGACAGTCCCTCCGTTGGAAACTAAAAATAGCAAAACGCATGCAGGTTTCTTTGTCCTTCTCAGATATCCCTCGTCCCAGCGCACGTGGCAAGATGAGAAACTGCATCTAGACAGAGACAAAAGCACACCCGCTCCACCAGGGCCTCTTCTGTCCTGCTCCGGTTCTATTGTGGATCTGCTTCAGTTTTTGATCTGGTTCTTTGACTGCTTTTGCGCGCTTACCAGTTTTTTGTTTGCCTGTTCAATTCCCGTTCAGAGTTATCCCATGCCTACTGCATTCCCATTTCTGTTACAGTCCGTTCCCTTTCTCGGCTTGTGCCATTCCTTGATCTAGCTCTCTGCGTGTTCTGGATATGATTCTTCTCCAGACCCATTACTGCTCTGGGTCCAGTCTTCACCATATTCCATACTTACAATGACCAGTTTCTGGCTCCGGTCCCTTTCCTACTGTTTTCATTCTCTGCGCTTGTCTAGATTCTATTTTGGTTCAATTTTTGCTCACATTCCATTCCATATTGCCCTTCATACATTCTTGCCCCAAATCTATTCCTACGCTACTCTTTTTCTCGCTTTGGAACCAAAAAGATAACAAGCCGTCGCCAGACAGCCGCGACTCCCGCGCTATACTTTTAAAAATGTTAAAAGTAAAGCGCGGTTGCCTCGATTATACCAAAATGAAAGAAATAGAAAAAACATCTATTTCTTTCATTTTGGTATTATCGCGGCACCCGCGCTTTACTTTTAACATTTTAAAAGTAAAGCGCGGCTGTCTGGCGATAGCTTATCTTTTTCATTAGGAAGGGGAACAATGAATTCACTGCTACATTTCCTGAACACTTCCACAGACATTACCTGTGGCTAGCATCCCCACCCTGGGACCCCTACCCTTCACAGACTACCAAGACAGCATACAAGATTCAGAATTGCCTGATGGACAAAGGTGGGCAACGTATTTCTACTGTCCAATTGGCAAAAATGGGCGCTTTCATTTTGGTCCCCTGTCTATTTCCTCTCCTAGGCTGACCCAGCTGTACATGACATACACATAGGGGACAAGGTTAGATTGTGTATAAGCGTAGTATTTTGTGGATGATTGATATTTTGTGGATGATTGATATTATGCACACACCCTTGCACTGTTGAGTGTGCATTAGTGCAAGGCAGCCAGATGTGCACCAGCTCACGGGGAGGGGGGGGGGGGGGAGAAACCACTCCATGCCTCAGTAGATATGACAATGCCCTGATCTCTCCCATTGACGAAGCACCACACAGCAGCTTGTGTTTCTAGTTTGAGATGGGCATGGGGGTCTCAATGGGTAAAGGGTGAGCTTTGAACAGGATTAAAACCACTATCCGGAATGAAACCAGTTATCAACCATAGCTTTATCTATGCACGAAAATAGTCCAAGCGCATTTCATTTTCTCAGTAAAATCTCAGTAGGAACAGCAGTTTTTTTTTTTTTTACCTGTATCTAGCAATTAGTGTAGTGTTTGACTGGTGACATTCTGAGACATTTCTAACCCCATCTTTACAGACAGAAAGCATGTGTGACTTTTGAAAAACAAAACCTAAAATCTTGTTTGAACTATGTAAAATAGGCCTAATCCGATCAAAGCGATAGGTGTTTTAAGGATTATACCTTCTCTTCCTGTGACATCACTGTGCATTTTTTTTAAATTTATATAGCGAACTCGATCTGACGGTATTGGAGCGCTTTACACGAGCACCAGTTACGTTCCAGAAGGACACATTCATTTTTTGGTAGGCACTGGGGATTAAGTGATTTGCCCAGAATCAGTTTGCAAAGCCTATGCAGAGGCTTGAACCTGGTTCCGCAACTCCAAAGTTGGCAGCTCTAGCCTCTACACCACATCATCTCCATTGTGTATGCCAATTAGCGCTCTCACTTTTTTTATACTTGTGCCCTAATGAGAAACAAATCAGGCATTTAAATGTTATCTTGTTTAATTACTACGCAGATGTGCCCAAGTGCATACAGAGCATCATTGGGCGATCCAGGAATGACGGGCTATACAGGCAACTTCTCTTCCAGTCTTTCGTCCTCAGTCTGCTCCTTGATCCCCTTCTGGGCACCTTGGTGGCTCTGAATAGGACGTCCCTTCCGGATTTTATCGCAGTGTAAATTGGCGCATGTCCAGTTAAAATGTCTGACTTAACTGAAGCGCTGCATTGTATACACTCCAGCGGACAGGTTTTCAATTCCCAATTATGTTTATTTGCAGCTTTCCCAGAGCCGTGAGCCCTAAATTAAGGAAGGAAAATTTCTCCCGACCCGCAGCGCCCGTGTCCCTGGTTAAGTAGGTAAAGACAGTTCTAATTGGAGATCAGTGGGCCCCTCACACCCAGTGCCCTGGTGCCACTGCACCATTTGTAGCCATGCCGCTGCCGCCTGAGGTGAGCCGCTGGCTCGTCCTAGTGTCAGGCTCCGAGGGTGGCAAAGAGCTTATTCAGGCGCGTGAAGGTGGCAGTGAATGTGAGAGGCCCGGGAATGCCAGAGATAGCCCAGGCACGTGCGGGCCCTGACTACATCTCACCGGCCCTCACGCATCACTTTATATAGCGCCTAGTGCCAAAGCCTTGCAGATTCAGAGCGATGTGAATGCAGATGCTATTAACGCAATATCATTAACGGTCATTCTACCCATTTCAGAAGATGGCAAACTTTCATCTCATAAGAATTCAGAGCCGCAGCTTGTAATGTACACACAGATCCGAACAGCTGATGGGGCCTAACCCCAAGAGCTATCCTACTCCTCTCCCATATTCCTGCGCACAGTGATCTGGGCTGCTCTGGTGTGCGTTGCATCTTTTAAGACTTATACAGCGTAAAAGTAAGTGAGAGGCATCGGAGAGCTGTGCTTCTTTCATGGGGAAAGAGGAGCAGGGTGCTCCTCTTAATGCTGCAATACGAAGCCTCACAGTGCTCCTTTTGTAACTGCAGCATTTTAGAAGCCACAGAGCACTTCACTGTTTGCTGCATTTTAGTAGCTGCAGGGCTGTACGCTTCTTACTGCAGTGTTTTAGAAGCTGCTGGGCATTTCGCTTGTTGCAGCAGCATTTTTGAAGATTCAGTGCGCTCTGCTTGTGACTGCATCATTTTAGAAACCACAGGGAGCTCCGCTTGCTGCTGCAGTACTTTAGAAGCTGTAGGAGCATTTTAAAAGCCACAGGGTGCTCTACTTGTTGCTGCAACAAGAAGTCACAGGGGTCTCCTTTTTGCTGCAGCATTTTCGAAGCTGCAGGAGCATGTTAAACGCTGCAGGGTGCTCCTCTTCTTGCTGCAACAACTAAATTCTGCACTGTGCTCTGCTTGTTGATGGGTGCGTTCCCCTTGTGCACTCGAAGAGAGGGTGTACATAATAGATCACTCGCTCATGATTAATTCAACATGTCTTTATTCCAATTATATTTTGTAGTTACGTTCTTTAATCTTCATTCATTCATGTCACTTGTTATTTCTCCATAACAATAATTTCAAACGAACAAAGGTATATCTGTCGAATGAATCATGAGAGTAATCTATTTTGTACACCGTCTCTTCGAGTGCACAAGGGGAACGCACCTCTGTCAGAGGCTAGTATTAATTTGTATTCTGAACTCCTCATACTCAGGAGGTTCAACCCGACTGCACCACCTACCTTTATAAACCACGTGGACATCATCACCACTAACCATTTGGAGTGCAACCTACTGGCAAATAGTCCTAGCCACTCCTAATTTGCCCAGAGGGTACATGCGGTGTCACCACGATCCTCCATGTGACATGCACCACATGGAACATGGCGCATGGACGTGCAGAAAATGCTTATTTACACGCTGGATTGTGCTGCAGCACTTTTCCTGGGAGCACTTTGCAACCGTCAGCCTGGCAGGTGCATCTAATTGGATGGTCTGACTGCCTCCTGCTTATCGGTTGGTCTCATGCCATGTCAGCGGGTGGCAGTCCGGTCACCCATTATCCTCAAGAGGCTCTAGGTTACAAATGGCTGGAGCATCATTTTATGGGCAGGAGAGGATAGCAATTTGTATTAGTAACCCCAGTGTTCTGCTCAGCAGCCACTTTAATTTTTATGATCTACTGATATTTTAAGAGGCGGAACATATAGTGGCGTGTGATTGTGTACAATTAGTGTCGGTGGTAGGGAATATGTGTGTGGCTGTGTGTGTGTGTGGCTGTGTGTGTGGCGCTGTGTGTGTGTGGCTATGTGTGGCTGTGTGTGTGTGGCTGTGTGTGTGTGGCTGTGTGTGTGTGGCTGTGTTGTAGTGTAGCTCCTATTTTCCCAATAGGCTCTGCGCATTGGAATAGTACCTACAGCAGTAAAGGCCTAGGCCAGACGTTAACTAGGTTTACTACTGTCGATACTAGACTTAATTTTTGGGTTTGCCAGCTAAGCTCAGAGTTCGCTAGAAACTTTCTCGAATGTTCAAGGAAGGATTAACTCCCCTGATTAGACAAGAAGGGATTTAGTTTCTGACAACCATAGAACATGACAACTTTGCTCTCCCCTAATCAAGAGTCAATCTCAAGAGTCGTGTGAGCACAAGGCAATTATTTTACTCAGTCAGTACGTGCATTCTTAGTCTCATCAGAATGTAGAGAAAAGGAAGAGACGGGCGTGTTCAATAAAAGATGTTATTTATTGATCAGTCTCTTTTCTCGTACAAGAGAAATGGATCGATATTATTGCAATACTTATTGTTAAGTAAAGTGCATACATTAGAAGCAATAGTATAAAATAATACTGTAAAAACATTGATATGGTTTCTGAGCCATATGATGTTTAAAATGATTAAAATATATTTACATACACATATACATTTGACTAAACGTACTCAACTGGTGTTTCTAAATACACCTACCCTGTGTACCTGACCTAAGTCTAATGCGTGGGCGGGAATAGAAAGTTACAGTTTAAGTTAAGTTTGTTTTTGCCAAGTGAATAACTAAAGAATTCTCTGTGAGGGGTTATTCAGTTCTGTACCTGGAATTTAGGATGAATGAGGAATGGTATCTCTTTCTCTGCTCTCGATATTCCAGGCTGCCTGCGAGGGCTACCCGGAAGCGCCGGTGCTGGGTCTCTCGGCTTGAGATAGCAGCGCGTCTCTCAGCGCGTCAGGAAGGCGGGGCTGTTGCCTGCGGGGTCTGCTTCTGCTCTCGGCTTCGGCAAGTATGGCTGCTCCGTCTTGTCACCACGCGTGTGTTTGCATAGGGCAAGGTCGGCAATATTTATACCTTAAAGGTGCCGGGATTGACGTAAGGATGGACATAGGTACGTCAATAAAGATGTCATACGACTTGCTCGTTAGCACATTCTTTACTAAAGTTCTCTGTGAAATCAAAACAATGGCCGCACGGATTATCCAGGTTGTCATAGGTTTGATTTGTTATGAGAACGTCGTATGCCTTATCAGGGGCTGGAGGAATGTCGCTTGTCTAATTAGATCTCAAGCGTTATGACCTAATCAGATAACACGTTCCTGTGCCGTAGTGTGACTGCGTCAGATAACGGTATCTGCATCATGGGGGTTTTCTTGCCTCATGGGCTGACTGTTAGTTAACTAGCTAGGTAGTTTAACCAGAATAGGGTCAGGAATAGTGGGATCGATTCAGAACCTATAGAAATACACGACACCCACTCCACGCTAACTATGGTCATATCTACTAATCTATGCATAGTATAACATAGTACAACATACTATAGAGTATAGTGTATACCTTACCACCCCAAAATACATAAATGCATTTTGAAATTTTCAAATATACTGAAAAAATTGCAGTCATATATTGTATGCACTTAAGCTATGAATTAAATGCAAAAGTAAACACGCATTGTTATGCATTATTGCTTTTTGGTATATGAGAAATACACATGAAATGGCTCTTAATATGGCTATACAGAAAGAAAAGTCGAAACCATTTCATCACATAATAAAATATTTTGTGAACATACCAGCGGGCAGCTAAAGTCTATAAAAAGTATCTAAAAATAGAAATCTTAGTTCTCTAGGAATAGTTTCTTACTTTAAGCAGAAGATCAGTGTCCCGGGAAAAAATATATAGAAAAATATTTTAAGGGGCTTGCTGAAAAAAGTTGCTGTCCGTGAACTGGATTGTAATTGTTCATGTGACTTTATTTTTAAAGTTGAAGGCCGAATTCAGGGAACGCCGTGTGCGAGTTTACTCAAAAGTCTCTATTTCTGTTCCGGAGAGAACATCATATCATTCAGGCTTTCGAAAAAACTGTCAACAGCTTCATGGGAAAGTTCCACTAAGTCGGAAATAGGGGTAACCATGCATTCGTGTGCATGATTGTCTCCATTGACATTCTGATTTGCATTGCTGACAGAAGGTCGTACCTGTTCGATGCTGCTTTCATCTTGAACTTCACCACTCTTCAATCGCAGTGGTGAAGATTCCAGGAATGCCGTCATCAGAATTGGCAGCCTTTGAGGGCAGCACAGTGCGTGAACCTTGGTAGGAACCAACAGTGTATCTGCATCCACCGGCGCATCCGATTGTAGCGTCAGACAGGTGTCTAACACGCATTCTTCTCCGCATAGCAGACACCTTAGTACAGGTAAAACACACCTTTGCCACATTGGTCGAAATGATAGAAACCAAGTCATGTTTAGGTCTCTAAGCCGGGAGAGTCCCAGGATTTTTGATATCCGGTCCCGGTATCCAATGGCTAGGATCGTATCTTCCATTGTCGCGAGAGTTTGATCTGTGACATGGGTTGCCATAACGAAAAATAAGGACTAGGAATAGGATTCCGGCAATTAGTCCTAGGATCAGGGGAAGTCCGCCAAAAATCGAATGGACGAAATCTGGAAAAATACCCAGTATGGCTTTGAATGGTGTTAATGCCATCGAAAATACTGTCTTAAATACCTTTGAGACCCCAGTGGTATCAGAAATATTTAAGATTTCGCTCAGGATTTCCGCGAAATGTACGGGGGAATTAGTTGATAATAATGTATGTATCTCTGCAGTCGTCCTTGCGACTTGTAGATCATACGTTTCTTTAGATGACGTGAGCCTTGTAGGCGTCTGAAGAAGCACTGTTTTCATTCTGCTTAAAGTATCTATTCGAATAGAAGTAATTTTCAAACCGGGCCATGCCCTTGCCTCCCTGTCTGGAAAGGAGCTGGGGAACAAAGAACGTCCACAGCACTTGACCTTCGCCGTCGTAGTGACGAGATAAGGAGTCCCGGGCATAAGACTACAACATCTGCGGTCTACAATAAGAATGTAACTCCCATTATAGAGTCTTTGAAAGAATGGTTCTATTTCAGTTGCAGGTGCGCCTTGCTGGTGACATGAAAGGTTGTATGAATTCCCTTCACAGGCTCCGTGCAAACTAATACCGTTACACAGAAGCGTGCCGCTTAGTGACATAGCACAATTGTTGCCACTAAGAAACACTTTCTGTCCTTTGTTACTGACACATGCATGTGAATAGGGCAGGTTCCAAGTTGTTTTAAGGTACCCCTTTCCCAATTTCTCGTACATGCCAGCCTGTATATATTTTTGGCAGTATTGAAACCTGAAGGTTGAGATTGGAATATTTATGATTCCGTGGATTATCCATTCACTGACAGGTCGTTCTGACATTGTCATTGGTAATCTTTCTAGTTTTTCAATGCTCAAGATTGTATAATCAGCACCCTTCTGCGCCATACCGATTTGTCTATCAGTAAGGTTAAAGATTTGGAATAGTGACGTTGTGTTGATTAAACGCCAAGGCACATAGCCAGAACGCAGATTTTGTAACGTCCAGCCAAGCTGTACAATAGAACGCAATTGTGACTGTCCATGTTGTAATAACAGTAAGTCTTGCGATAATATATCGATTGCTGAAGACACAATGCTGTCCAATGAAAAAATTCTGGAGGACAGAGTCATTAACCCATTGTCCACTACAGAAAGTGATTTTTCCAAATTAATACGATCAATTTCACGTATTCTCTCTGCTGTCTCAATTTGAGTAACCTTCCAGGCCTCATTGTATGCTGCATATACAGAGGCTGCTATGAAACGCTTATGACGCTGTTTGCGTGGTCCCAGTATGAAATCACGCAAGTCAGCACCATCAGTAAGTAAAGTTAGGTGTTGCTTAATTTCAGGCAGTGTGGAAGTTTGTAGCCATTGAAGGCATAATTTGCCCACACTGTAGGTTATTATCCCTGGGTGATGTCTTTGGGGATATCTAGGGTCTGGCCTGGTCATTTTGAAACCCTGTGTTTTATTCAGGAATCTATCTTGACAGTTATTTGTATCTGTGGGCCAGATCAACCATTGTTTCCAATCAGGATGTGTTCTGTTTTGGTTAAGTATATGGTTTATGTCTATTTCTTCATCTGTTTCAGAGCTATTGCTAAACATTGTTGGCTTTGGAATAGACAGGTTATTTAAATCTTTGATTTTGGCTAAGCCAAGACAGGTGGTTTGTTGAACAGTGTCATTTAAAAATATCATTTGTTCTGGGATCATGCAGGCTCTAAACAAAGCTTCTAAACCCTGTACTTGCCATTCTTTTGTACCCCAAACACTTTTCAAATCAACATTTTTGTCCCAATAATCAAATCCAAAAGTATTCATTTTTTCAAAGAATGAATCTGAATATATCAATTTCGTGTTGGTTATCATGGTTTTCATCCCTGTCTTGTTTGACAATTTGTAATAAAATGTTTCAGCATTAGTTATGTTAAAACCTGAAAAATATGAATATTTGTCATAAACGGTTCTAGAGCTCCCTTTTGGAGGTGTAGCACAATGTTCCCATTGATTATAATTTAAAACATTTCTAGGTTGTGCAGATTTATGCAAGAAATGGTTACCATAATGGTTATAGCAATACATACTATCATAATTTGTAGAACCCTGCAAATCATGTTTTGTAAATTTAGCAGAAATTACTAAGTCCGACATCATATTATTTATACTTTCAAAGTCCCAATCATCAGCAAATGAGTTTGGTTTTGCAAAATCACTCCAGGAGATCTTGATTTGGTGTGGATATTTCAGGATCTCGACCGGACCATACATTTCATAGTCAGTGTTGTCCCAGGCTACCCCACCAGGTATTGGAATTGCTGTGAAGTTGGCTGAAGAAAGTTCTCGTTTCTTGACGTGTGAAGATGTGTGTGGTTTGAGGACCAAGTTGATGTTCTGACTTGCTGTGTCCATTTTAGCATATTTTCCCTCAATGAAGCGTCCCAAGGTAAATACCATGATGAGCCAAAGTATGAGGATAAATGCACCAAAACCCACCCAAAATTCAATCCATGGAGAAATCAGATATGTTTCTTTTAGTTGTTTCAAAAGTTCCTTTGCTTTGTCTTTAAAGGATTTTGATGATGGCTGTGTCTTTTGTTCACTGAAGCCGTCAGAGGAATCATCGAAGTTGATGAAGTAACCAGATGCAGTTCTGTCAATTGTTCCAATTGGTTCAGGATTTTTGTTTTTTGCATTTTCACTTGGTACTTCAGTATAGATTGGTGTCTCTCTGCTAAATGTCTTTATTTGGGTTTTCAGAGGTCTTAGTTCTATTGCATTGTTGCATAGTCCTTGTTGTTCTTCTGTAGGCGTTTCGAATGTGATGAGCCTCTTTGATAGGACCTCTGTACTGGTAGCAAACCTTGGTGTTCTGCTACTTATTGGGAGTCCACTTGGCCTACTGTTTGTTATCGGCCACATGTTGTGGTTTTACCAGGTCGATGGATACAACTCGGTTCTCCTTTTTTCCAGCAAGTGGCGGTAGTACAACTGATCTTGTCCCGTTGACAGACAAGACAGGAACTGCTTTTCTGTAAGAAGGCCCAAATTCCTTCTTTACCGCGATCTTCTCCCTGACTAGATCCCCAACTTTTGGAATCCAGACAGGTCTTGCTGGGACAGGTGGTGAATCTTCAGTGGTCGTTGGCTGTTGTTTCAACTGTATGTTGCTCAGGTCTTTTCTTGTTTTGTTTAAGTCCTGCAAAATAGCCAAACGGTCTTTGACATCAAAGGTTTTTTCTATTACCACTGAAGTCTGACTATCAAGGTCAGAGATCAACATCCTAGTTCCGAATAATAATTCGTACGGACTGAATCCCTTCAGAGAATTTCTTGGCAAGTTATTTAGACTACGTTGGACACTTATTAGATGTTTGACCCACCCAGCTCCCGAACCTAATACCTTTGCCGTTATAGATTGCTTTATGTCACGGTTTTTTCTTTCAACAATTCCGTTCCCCTCAGGGTGAAATGGACAAGAGTACCGCAATTGCACGCCCATGCTGACCATGGCCTCCTTATAAGCCCGAGAGCTAAAAGCAGGACCATTGTCCGAATGCAGAATGCCAATTGCGTATGTGCCGATAAAGACCCGCAAATCTTTTATAACAGTTCTGGCGTCAGCCGTTCGCTGGGGCCACATCCATATGAATCTCGTGCATGAGTCCACTGCGACCAAGATATATTTATAGTTACCATCCCTTTGTAAGGGACCGCAGTGGTCTAGATAAACACATGCTAATGGTTTATCCGAGATTAGAAGGGGCGTCTGTGCTGGACGTCTCACAGTTGATACTTTCATTTTTTGACATATTTCACATGCTAGAACATAGTTCCTTGTTTGTCTTCTCATTTGTGGCCACCAGTATCTCTGTTTTAATAATGATACTGTGGCTGAGACGCCAGCATGGGTAGAAGCAAGCCCTTCGTGTGCCGCTATTATTAGTCCTAATCTGTGTTCCATGTTTGGAATTGCCCTATCCCCCACTCCAGGGATTCGAGCAAAAGGAACATTGTTTTCATCAGTTATGTATGAGTATTTTACTGGAAAGCCTTTAGGGAGTGGTTCTATCGAATCCTTTTCTGAGGCGCTGACAGCTTGTAATATTTCGCTGTCTATTTTTGTTTTTGACCGGGTGACGGCCGCTACGGAAGCCGTTTGCACAGCTGCTTTCGCGGCCTCATCAGCCAATGAATTCCCTGCAACGTGAACGCCATCACGTTGATGACTCAGTGTATGTATCACGTGAGTCTTTGGTAGTTCTTTTTGTAAAAGAGCTACTTGTTCCCAGAGCATTTTATGCTTGATTGTGCCACCTTTCGCATCCTTGAAACCGTTCTGAAGCCAGATCTGCAAGTATTCATTATAAGACTGAACGCAATAATACGAATCGCACACTATAAGTGTGGGGAATTCTCGATCGGTATTTTCAAGCGCCATCTTGAATGCTAGTAGTTCAGCTCGCTGAGCTGTGCAATCTCCTAGAGATTGTGTTTTAGTGAGGGTTGGTTTAAATTTCCCTTCGTGCCAACGACCTTTAACAATCGCGCACGCAGCACTGTAAGCTTGTTTACCCCCTACTGCGGGTTGTGCTGATCCGTCTGTATATATTATACAGCCGTAGTGTTCTAGAGGCAGAATTTCGGTTGGCGGAGGACATTCAAATTCATATTGGAGAAATTCTTGTGTTTTTAAGTAAGGATCAAATTCGTACACCACGTCTGTTGCAGCAAGAGAGTTAGCCCATTGTATCCATCTCGGATGGAGTGCTTTAGCATTTGGAATGCTTGCCTTTGTTACCGCCTCTAAGGCTGGTATTGGTGTCACGATTACTATTCGTTTACCTTGTGCCAGGGCTCGTTCTTTTGCTATAGCTGTCTGTGTTGCTGTAAGAATTTTTTCCGTTGGGCTAAATTTCATTTCAGCCTTAGTGTACAAGTGTGATTTGAATGCAATTGGTACCTTATCTCCCTCATTAGAGGTTAGGTATGTGAATCCGCATCTCCCTGGGATGACTCGGATCACAAGGTTGCGTGTATTATCACGGGTTTCTAATTTTGTTTTAATTAGCATGTCTGTTTGTAAGGATCTCAAAATTTCTGTGTGTGCTTGAGTCCAACTGGATCTTTTAAAGTCTGGTTTAATTAGATCATAAAGGGGTTTGACCCTTTCTGCGTAATTTGCAATATATGTTCTTCAGAAATTTAGGAAGCCTAGAATTGACTGTAGGTTTTTTAGTGTTTTAGGAGCTTGGATTACGGCACATTTCTCTAGGAAATTGTCTGCCAGGCTTTTACCTTCACTTGATAACTCATATCCTAAGAATAGGACCGTCAGATGGGCAATTCTGGACTTTTTGAAGTTGAATTTGTAACCCTCTGCAGCGAAACCAAGTATTATGGTGTTCACTCTTTTCAAGTGAGTCTCCAAGTCATCATCTGTTAAGTAAATGTCATCGACATAAGATAATGCTTCATCATCATATAGTTGTAGTAATTCTGTTACTCTCGCTGAGAATACCCCCGGGCTGTTCTTGTACCCCTGGGCTAACCGACAGAATTGTTTTTGAGTGCCATTTACTGAGAAAGCTGTTAAATATCTGCTCTCTGGTGCTATGTTTTGACAAAAGAATCCATTGGAGATGTCCAAGGTTGTTTTGTATTTTTTGCGCACTATGTTATTCATTAGTGCAGCACTGTGTGAGTTTTGCACTGCAAAGGTTTTGCAACATGTGTTAAGGTGTCGGTAATCCAAAACTAGGCGATATGAATTGTCTGGTTTGGAGACCGGAAACAAAGGATTGTTCATTTGTGAGATGCAAGTTTCAATCACCCCCTGGTATTCTAGCTGATCTAGTATTTCATTTACTTGTTTTTTAGCTTCTTGCTTAATTGGGTACTGCCTTTGTGCAGTTGGTTGTGATTTTAACTGGACTTTGTGAGGAGGAGAATCCTAATCCCATCCTACATGATTTTTATATAAAGCAGGTGCTAAGGCCACTGCCCACTTTCTAGCAAGTGTATATTTTTTATGAATCGGTATTTGATTCGAGAAGGCAGGCATAATTACTTCTTCGCCATGAGGGCACTCCCTGACAAACTCTGGTGGCCAGTCTTTTTCAGCTAGAAGGATGTCATAGCCTTTGGAGAGGTTATCCCAAAATAGTCCCCTAATTTTCCTAGTCTTATCTCCCTCTATACGTAATGTTATCTCGTATATTTTGTGGGGCTTGCTAATTCTGGTATCTGCAGTTTCCACTTGAATGTATTCATTCGTGTCCACTGTCTCCAGATGATTCATAAGGACTTTGCGAGCTATGCTCACCTCTGCTGCGCTGTCTAGCATTGTCTGAGCCCACTCTCCGTTTTTCAGTTGTGTCCTCAGTATTCTCGGCATTGTTAACTACCTTGATACTGGCTACCTTCTTTTTTGGAAATTGTGATTTCTTTTTCAGTTGAGCAGGTTCCTTGTCTTTGGACTTGGCGTGCTCTTCTGATCGTCCTCTTCTTTCCGATTTCTGCGAGGAATTCTGAAAAGATTGAGAGGGACGTGTATCAATGTCTTGATATCTATCAGGTTTTTTAATATTATCCCTATTTCTAAGGTTATATCTATTCCCAGAGGGGTCACTCTGGGGTGACCTTTGTCTCGGGTTTGGAGATTTCTCTCTTCGCCTAGGAGACCTTCCTCTGGACTGGAATTTCTTTTCTTTAGGATTGGATTGTTTATTTCCATCCCAGTTCTTTTTTGGTGAATTATTATTATTATTAAAAAACATTTTTTCTGGACTTGTAGTCAGTTGCGGTTTTACTGGTATTCCACCTAGACTATCTCTGCCTAGTTCTTCATAGGATTTTTCTATGATTCTGGCAATTTCAGCTGGTTGGTCTGCTATATCTGTCTCTTTTAACCTCTGGCGGATCGCCACGTTTGCTGCTTCACCTTTTATGTTGGCTAATAATATAGCCGAGACCTGCTTGAAGTCTTTCAGTAATTTCATACCAAGAGTTAAAGCAGGTTCTGGACCGTATTCATCTTGAATTTGTTTTAGCACATCTGGTATTACCGAAATGGATGGAACTCCGTGCGTTTTTGTGTAGATGGAAGCAAAGACTGTACCCCAAGTGTCACAGTCCTCAATGTGTGGTGCGATTCCCATTGGGAGACATATAGTCAGAATCCTGTATTTTTCTAATGGGGTGGTGTCAGGAAACACCGCCTCTATTTGGGTAATTTTCTGTGCCAACCAGAATGGTATCTGTTCCCGTTTAGCTGGAACTTTACCTAGGCAGGATTGGATGTTCTGTGGTGTAATTTTATTTGTGTTCCCCTGGTGAGGGGTCAGCTGTGGAAGTTTAATCGCTGGCTGAATTGTTGAAGTCCGCATTACATACTGAACTAATTGTCTGTGAATTTTTAGTAGTTGTTTTAGCTGTATTAACAGCTCTGCTGCAGGCATTCTTTCGATGTCTGGATGTGGTGTGTATCCGGCTAGGACCGGCCACGTTGCTCCTGGTCTTCCTAAAGGACCGAGCCTTGTAATGTGATTGTTATGTTTTAGGGCGCCATCAAATAAGAGCAAATGCTCTTGGAATTTGAGTGGTACTTCCACCTCCTCGAAAGGAGTGAACGTTTCAGGAGGTTCCTCTACTTTGTAATAGTGGAAGTACTTTGTTACAGCATTTGCTGCTGGAAAATGTATCCATGTATAGTATACCTCTGTCTGCCGATATTCGTGTGCCTCAATTACTAATATGACTGTGCCACCTCTAGGTGTCAGTCCATTTTCTATAAGTTTTAAGGTTATAGATCTCCTTTTAATGACCGGAATGAGTATTATATCCGCGTCTGCTGCTTGCATGGTAGCATCAGCATCTGCTATTTCAGTAGCTAATCTAATTGCCTCTCTTTCATCATCACTCTCTGCCATTTTACAGACAGGATGGTATTATGTTTGTTTGCAGATCAGGTTTCTTATGGAAACAGAGATTAGATGCACAATATTCTGGAACTGTTTTATCCTTCAACGTTGACTAGACCAAGAACCATACATAGGAGTTCCCTCCTGCGAGGTTTTGGAGGATATAATAACCTTTCACCCACTCCAGACGTCTTTGGAGTATTTGGGAAAAGGGGTCTGAGTGAGAAAGCACGACTGAGTTACTCTAAATGTCTTACGTTAGTTTTATCGCCCTTTCCAAACGCGTTGGGCGCCATGTAGTGTAGCTCCTATTTTCCCAATAGGCTCTGCGCATTGGAATAGTACCTACAGCAGTAAAGGCCTAGGCCAGACGTTAACTAGGTCTACTACTGTCGATACTAGACTTAATTTTTGGGTTTGCCAGCTAAGCTCAGAGTTCGCTAGAAACTTTCTCGAATGTTCAAGGAAGGATTAACTCCCCTGATTAGACAAGAAGGGATTTAGTTTCTGACAACCATAGAACATGACAACTTTGCTCTCCCCTAATCAAGAGTCAATCTCAAGAGTCGTGTGAGCACAAGGCAATTATTTTACTCAGTCAGTACGTGCATTCTTAGTCTCATCAGAATGTAGAGAAAAGGAAGAGACGGGCGTGTTCAATAAAAGATGTTATTTATTGATCAGTCTCTTTTCTCGTACAAGAGAAATGGATCGATATTATTGCAATACTTATTGTTAAGTAAAGTGCATACATTAGAAGCAATAGTATAAAATAATACTGTAAAAACATTGATATGGTTTCTGAGCCATATGATGTTTAAAATGATTAAAATATATTTACATACACATATACATTTGACTAAACGTACTCAACTGGTGTTTCTAAATACGCCTACCCTGTGTACCTGACCTAAGTCTAATGCGTGGGCGGGAATAGAAAGTTACAGTTTAAGTTAAGTTTGTTTTTGCCAAGTGAATAACTAAAGAATTCTCTGTGAGGGGTTATTCAGTTCTGTACCTGGAATTTAGGATGAATGAGGAATGGTATCTCTTTCTCTGCTCTCGATATTCCAGGCTGCCTGCGAGGGCTACCCGGAAGCGCCGGTGCTGGGTCTCTCGGCTTGAGATAGCAGCGCGTCTCTCAGCGCGTCAGGAAGGCGGGGCTGTTGCCTGCGGGGTCTGCTTCTGCTCTCGGCTTCGGCAAGTATGGCTGCTCCGTCTTGTCACCACGCGTGTGTTTGCATAGGGCAAGGTCGGCAATATTTATACCTTAAAGGTGCCGGGATTGACGTAAGGATGGACATAGGTACGTCAATAAAGATGTCATACGACTTGCTCGTTAGCACATTCTTTACTAAAGTTCTCTGTGAAATCAAAACAATGGCCGCACGGATTATCCAGGTTGTCATAGGTTTGATTTGTTATGAGAACGTCGTATGCCTTATCAGGGGCTGGAGGAATGTCGCTTGTCTAATTAGATCTCAAGCGTTATGACCTAATCAGATAACACGTTCCTGTGCCGTAGTGTGACTGCGTCAGATAACGGTATCTGCATCATGGGGGTTTTCTTGCCTCATGGGCTGACTGTTAGTTAACTAGCTAGGTAGTTTAACCAGAATAGGGTCAGGAATAGTGGGATCGATTCAGAACCTATAGAAATACACGACAGTGTGTGTGTGGCTGTGTGTGTGTGGCTGTGTGTGTGTGGCTGTGTGTGTGTGTGGCTGTGTGTGTGTGTGGCTGTGTGTGTGTGGCTGTGTGTGTGTGGCTGTGTGTGTGTGGCTGTGTGTGTGTGGCTGTGTGTGTGTGGCTGTGTGTGTGTGGCTCTGTGTGTGTGTGGCTCTGTGTGTGTGTGGCTCTGTGTGTGTGTGGCTCTGTGTGTGTGTGGCTCTGTGTGTGTGTGGCTCTGTGTGTGTGTGGCTCTGTGTGTGTGTGGCTCTGTGTGTGTGTGGCTCTGTGTGTGTGGCTCTGTGTGTGTGGCTCTGTGTGTGTGTGGCTCTGTGTGTGTGTGGCTCTGTGTGTGTGTGTGTGTGTGTGTGTGTGGCTCTGTGTGTGTGTGTGTGTGTGTGGCTCTGTGTGTGTGTGTGTGTGTGTGGCTCTGTGTGTGTGTGTGTGTGTGTGGCTCTGTGTGTGTGTGTGTGTGTGTGTGGCTCTGTGTGTGTGTGTGTGGCTCTGTGTGTGTGTGTGTGTGGCTGTGTGTGTGTGTGTGTGTGGCTCTGTGTGTGTGTGTGTGTGGCTCTGTGTGTGTGTGTGTGTGGCTCTGTGTGTGTGTGTGTGTGGCTCTGTGTGTGTGTGTGTGTGTGTGTGGCTCTGTGTGTGTGTGTGTGTGGCTCTGTGTGTGTGTGTGTGTGTGTGGCTCTGTGTGTGTGTGTGTGTGTGTGTGTGGCTCTCTGTGTGTGTGTGTGTGTGTGTGGCTCTCTGTGTGTGTGTGTGTGTGTGTGGCTCTCTGTGTGTGTGTGTGTGTGGCTCTGTGTGTGTGTGTGTGGCTCTGTGTGTGTGTGTGTGTGGCTCTGTGTGTGTGTGTGTGTGTGTGGCTCTGTGTGTGTGTGTGGCTCTGTGTGTGTGGGGCTCTGTGTGTGTGGGGCTCTGTGTGTGTGTGGGGCTCTGTGTGTGTGTGTGTGTGTGTGTGTGGGGCTCTGTGTGTGTGTGTGTGTGTGTGTGTGTGTGGGGCTCTGTGTGTGTGTGTTGTGTGTGTGTGGGGCTCTGTGTGTGTGTGTGGGGGGCTCTGTGTGTGTGTGTGTGTGGGGGGGGCTCTGTGTGTGTGGGGGGCTCTGTGTGTGTGTGTGTGTGGGGGGCTCTGTGTGTGTGTGTGTGTGGGGGGCTCTGTGTGTGTGTGTGGGGGGGGGGCTCTGTGTGTGTGTGGGGCTCTGTGTGTGTGTGGCTCTGTGTGTGTGTGTGGCTCTGTGTGTGTGGGTGTGTGTGGGGGGCTCTGTGTGTGTGGGGGGCTCTGTGTGTGTGTGTGTGTGGGGCTCTGTGTGTGTGGGGCTCTGTGTGTGTGGGGCTCTGTGTGTGTGGGGCTCTGTGTGTGTGGGGCTCTGTGTGTGTGGGGCTCTGTGTGTGTGGGGCTCTGTGTGTGTGGGGCTCTGTGTGTGTGGGGCTCTGTGTGTGTGGGGCTCTGTGTGTGTGGGGCTCTGTGTGTGTGGGGCTGTGTGTGTGGCTCTCTGTGTGTGTGTGGCTCTCTGTGTGTGTGTGTGGCTCTCTGTGTGTGTGTGTGGGGCTCTGTGTGTGTGTGTGGGGCTCTGTGTGTGTGTGTGGGGCTCTGTGTGTGTGTGGGGCTCTGTGTGTGTGTGGGGCTCTGTGTGTGTGGGGCTCTGTGTGTGTGGGGCTCTGTGTGTGTGTGGGGCTCTGTGTGTGTGTGGGGCTCTGTGTGTGTGTGGGGCTCTGTGTGTGTGTGGGGCTCTGTGTGTGTGTGGGGCTCTGTGTGTGTGTGTGGGGCTCTGTGTGTGTGTGTGGGGCTCTGTGTGTGTGTGTGGGGCTCTGTGTGTGTGTGTGTGGGGCTCTGTGTGTGTGTGTGTGGGGCTCTGTGTGTGTGTGGGGCTCTGTGTGTGTGTGGGGCTCTGTGTGTGTGTGGGGCTCTGTGTGTGTGTGGGGCTCTGTGTGTGTGTGGGGCTCTGTGTGTGTGTGGGGCTCTGTGTGTGTGTGGGGCTCTGTGTGTGTGTGGGGCTCTGTGTGTGTGTGGGGCTCTGTGTGTGTGTGGGGCTCTGTGTGTGTGTGGGGCTCTGTGTGTGTGTGGGGCTCTGTGTGTGTGTGGGGCTCTGTGTGTGTGTGGGGCTCTGTGTGTGTGTGGGGCTCTGTGTGTGTGGGGCTCTGTGTGTGTGGGGCTCTGTGTGTGGGGGGCTCTGTGTGTGTGGGGCTCTGTGTGTGTGGGGCTCTGTGTGTGTGGGGCTCTGTGTGTGTGGGGCTCTGTGTGTGTGGGGCTCTGTGTGTGTGGGGCTCTGTGTGTGTGTGGGGCTCTGTGTGTGTGGGGGGCTCTGTGTGTGTGTGCGTGTGTGGGGCTCTGTGTGTGTGTGCGTGTGTGGGGGGCTCTGTGTGTGTGGGGCTCTGTGTGTGTGTGTGGGGCTCTGTGTGTGTGTGTGTGGGGCTCTGTGTGTGTGTGTGTGTGGGGCTCTGTGTGTGTGTGTGTGTGTGTGTGGCTCTGTGTGTGTGTGTGTGTGTGTGTGTGGCTCTGTGTGTGTGTGTGTGTGTGTGGGGCTCTGTGTGTGTGTGTGGGGCTCTGTGTGTGTGTGTGGGGCTCTGTGTGTGTGTGTGTGTGTGTGGGGCTCTGTGTGTGTGTGTGGGGCTCTGTGTGTGTGTGTGGGGCTCTGTGTGTGTGTGTGGGGCTCTGTGTGTGTGTGTGGGGCTCTGTGTGTGTGTGTGGGGCTCTGTGTGTGTGTGTGGGGCTCTGTGTGTGTGTGTGGGGCTCTGTGTGTGTGTGTGGGGCTCTGTGTGTGTGTGTGGGGCTCTGTGTGTGTGTGTGGGGCTCTGTGTGTGTGTGTGGGGCTCTGTGTGTGTGTGTGGGGCTCTGTGTGTGTGTGTGGGGCTCTGTGTGTGTGTGTGGGGCTCTGTGTGTGTGTGTGGGGCTCTGTGTGTGTGCGTGTGGGGCTCTGTGTGTGTGCGTGTGGGGGGCTCTGTGTGTGTGCGTGTGGGGGGCTCTGTGTGTGTGCGTGTGGGGGGCTCTGTGTGTGTGCGTGTGGGGGGCTCTGTGTGTGTGCGTGTGGGGGGCTCTGTGTGTGTGCGTGTGGGGGGCTCTGTTTGTGTGTGCGTGTGGGGGGCTCTGTGTGTGTGTGCGTGTGTGGGGCTCTGTGTGTGTGTGCGTGTGTGGGGGGCTCTGTGTGTGTGGGGCTCTGTGTGTGTGTGTGGGGCTCTGTGTGTGTGTGTGTGGGGCTCTGTGTGTGTGTGTGTGGGGCTCTGTGTGTGTGTGTGTGTGTGGGGCTCTGTGTGTGTGTGTGTGTGTGTGTGTGTGGGGCTCTGTGTGTGTGTGTGTGGGGCTCTGTGTGTGTGTGTGTGTGTGTGTGTGTGGGCTCTGTGTGTGTGTGTGTGTGTGGGGCTCTGTGTGTGTGTGTGTGTGTGTGTGTGTGTGGGGCTCTGTGTGTGTGTGTGTGTGTGGGGCTCTGTGTGTGTGGGGCTCTGTGTGTGCGCGTGTGCGGGGCTCTGTGTGTGCGCGTGTGGGGGGCTCTGTGTGTGTGCGTGTGGGGCTCTGTGTGTGTGTGTGGGGCTCTGTGTGTGTGTGTGTGTGGGGCTCTGTGTGTGTGTGTGTGTGTGTGGCTCTGTGTGTGTGTGTGTGTGTGGGGCTCTGTGTGTGTGTGTGTGTGTGTGGGGCTCTGTGTGTGTGTGTGGGGCTCTGTGTGTGTGTGGGGCTCTGTGTGTGTGTGGGGCTCTGTGTGTGCGCGTGTGTGGGGCTCTGTGTGTGCGCGTGTGGGGGGCTCTGTGTGTGCGCGTGTGGGGGGCTCTGTGTGTGCGCGTGTGGGGCTCTGTGTGTGCGCGTGTGGGGCTCTGTGTGTGTGCGTGTGGGGCTCTGTGTGTGTGCGTGTGTGGGGCTGTGTGTGTGTGTGGGGCTCTGTGTGTGTGTGTGTGTGTGGGGCTCTGTGTGTGTGTGTGTGTGGGGCTCTGTGTGTGTGTGTGTGTGGGGCTCTGTGTGTGTGTGGGGCTCTGTGTGTGTGTGTGTGTGTGTGGCTCTGTGTGTGTGTGTGGGGCTCTGTGTGTGTGGGGCTCTGTGTGTGTGGGGCTCTGTGTGTGTGGGGCTCTGTGTGTGTGTGGGGCTCTGTGTGTGTGTGGGGCTCTGTGTGTGTGCGGGGCTCTGTGTGTGCGCGTGTGGGGGGCTCTGTGTGTGCGCGTGTGGGGGGCTCTGTGTGTGCGCGTGTGGGGGGCTCTGTGTGTGCGCGTGTGGGGGGCTCTGTGTGTGCGCGTGTGGGGGGCTCTGTGTGTGTGCGTGTGGGGGTGTGTGCGTGTGGGGGGCTCTGTGTGTGTGCGTGTGGGGCTCTGTGTGTGTGCGTGTGTGGGGCTGTGTGTGTGTGGGGGGCTCTGTGTGTGTGTGTGTGGGGGGCTCTGTGTGTGTGCGTGTGGGGGGCTCTGTGTGTGTGCGTGTGGGGGGCTCTGTGTGTGTGCGCGTGTGTGGGGCTCTGTGTGTGTGGGGCTCTGTGTGTGTGTGTGTGTGTGGGGCTCTGTGTGTGTGTGTGTGGGGCTCTGTGTGTGTGTGTGTGGGGCTCTGTGTGTGTGTGTGTGGGGCTCTGTGTGTGTGTGGGGGGCTCTGTGTGTGTGTGGGGGGCTCTGTGTGTGGGGGGCTCTGTGTGTGGGGGGCTCTGTGTGTGGGGGGCTCTGTGTGTGGGGGGCTCTGTGTGTGGGGGGCTCTGTGTGTGTGGGGCTCTGCGTGTGTGGGGCTCTGTGTGCGTGTGTGGGGCTCTGTGTGCGTGGGGCTCTGTGTGCGTGGGGCTCTGTGTGCGTGGGGCTCTGTGTGCGTGGGGCTCTGTGTGTGTGTGTGTGGGGCTCTGTGTGTGTGTGGGGCTCTGTGTGTGTGTGTGGGGCTCTGTGTGTGCGTGTGTGGGGCTCTGTGTGCGTGGGGCTCTGTGTGCGTGGGGCTCTGTGTGCGTGGGGCTCTGTGTGCGTGGGGCTCTGTGTGTGTGTGGGGCTCTGTGTGCGTGGGGCTCTGTGTGTGTGTGGGGCTCTGTGTGCGTGGGGCTCTGTGTGTGTGTGGGGCTCTGTGTGCGTGGGGCTCTGTGTGCGTGGGGCTCTGTGTGCGTGGGGCTCTGTGTGCGTGGGGCTCTGTGTGCGTGGGGCTCTGTGTGCGTGGGGCTCTGTGTGCGTGGGGCTCTGTGTGCGTGGGGCTCTGTGTGCGTGGGGCTCTGTGTGCGTGGGGCTCTGTGTGCGTGGGGCTCTGTGTGCGTGGGGCTCTGTGTGCGTGGGGCTCTGTGTGCGTGGGGCTCTGTGTGCGTGGGGCTCTGTGTGCGTGGGGCTCTGTGTGCGTGGGGCTCTGTGTGCGTGGGGCTCTGTGTGCGTGGGGCTCTGTGTGCGTGGGGCTCTGTGTGCGTGGGGCTCTGTGTGCGTGGGGCTCTGTGTGCGTGGGGCTCTGTGTGCGTGGGGCTCTGTGTGCGTGGGGCTCTGTGTGCGTGGGGCTCTGTGTGTGTGGGGCTCTGTGTGTGTGGGGGGGGCTCTGTGTGTGTGTGTGGGGGGGGCTCTGTGTGTGTGTGTGTGGGGGGGCTCTGTGTGTGTGTGTGTGGGGGGGCTCTGTGTGTGTGTGTGTGGGGGGCTCTGTGTGTGTGGGGGGGCTCTGTGTGTGTGGGGCTCTGTGTGTGTGGGGCTCTGTGTGTGTGGGGCTCTGTGTGTGTGTGTGGGGGGGCTCTGTGTGTGGGGGGGCTCTGTGTGTGTGGGGGGGCTCTGTGTGTGTGGGGCTCTGTGTGTGTGGGGCTCTGTGTGTGTGGGGCTCTGTGTGTGTGGGGCTCTGTGTGTGTGTGTGTGGGGCTCTGTGTGTGTGTGTGTGGGGCTCTGTGTGTGTGTGTGGGGGGCTCTGTGTGTGTGTGGGGGGCTCTGTGTGTGTGTGGGGGCTCTGTGTGTGGGGGGCTCTGTGTGTGGGGGGCTCTGTGTGTGTGTGGGGGGCTCTGTGTGTGGGGGGCTCTGTGTGTGGGGGGCTCTGTGTGTGGGGGGCTCTGTGTGTGGGGGGCTCTGTGTGTGGGGGGCTCTGTGTGTGTGTGTGTGGGGGGCTCTGTGTGTGTGTGTGTGGGGGGCTCTGTGTGTGTGTGTGTGTGGGGCTCTGTGTGTGTGTGTGTGTGGGGCTCTGTGTGTGTGTGTGTGGGGCTCTGTGTGTGTGGGGCTCTGTGTGTGTGGGGCTCTGTGTGTGTGGGGCTCTGTGTGTGTGGGGCTCTGTGTGTGTGTGTGGGGGGGGGGCTCTGTGTGTGTGTGTGGGGGGGGCTCTGTGTGTGTGGGGCTCTGTGTGTGTGTGTGGGGGGGGCTCTGTGTGTGTGGGGCTCTGTGTGTGTGTGTGTGGGGGGGCTCTGTGTGTGTGGGGCTCTGTGTGTGTGTGTGCGGGGCTCTGTGTGTGTGAGTGTGGGGCTCTGTGTGTGTGTGTGTGGGGCTCTGTGTGTGTGTGTGGGGCTCTGTGTGTGTGTGTGGGGGGGGCTCTGTGTGTGTGTGTGTGGGGGGCTCTGTGTGTGGGGGGCTCTGTGTGTGGGGGGCTCTGTGTGTGGGGGGCTCTGTGTGTGGGGGGCTCTGTGTGTGGGGGGCTCTGTGTGTGTGTGGGGCTCTGTGTATGTGTGTGTGTGGGGCTCTGTGTGTGGGTGTGTGTGTGTGGGGCTCTGTGTGTGGGTGTGTGTGTGTGGGGCTCTGTGTGTGTGTGTGTGGGGCTCTGTGTGTGGGTGTGTGTGTGTGGGGCTCTGTGTGTGTGTGGGGCTCTGTGTGTGTGTGGGGCTCTGTGTGTGTGTGGGGCTCTGTGTGTGTGTGGGGCTCTGTGTGTGTGTGGGGCTCTGTGTGTGTGTGGGGCTCTGTGTGTGTGTGGGGCTCTGTGTGTGTGTGGGGCTCTGTGTGTGTGTGGGGCTCTGTGTGTGTGTGTGTGTGGGGCTCTGTGTGTGTGTGTGTGTGGGGCTCTGTGTGTGTGTGTGTGTGGGGCTCTGTGTGTGTGTGTGGGGCTCTGTGTGTGTGTGTGTGTGTGTGGGGCTCTGTGTGTGTGTGTGTGTGGGGCTCTGTGTGTGTGTGTGTGGGGCTCTGTGTGTGTGTGTGTGGGGCTCTGTGTGTGTGTGTGGGGCTCTGTGTGTGTGTGTGGGGCTCTGTGTGTGTGGGGCTCTGTGTGTGTGGGGCTCTGTGTGTGTGGGGCTCTGTGTGTGTGGGGCTCTGTGTGTGTGGGGCTCTGTGTGTGTGGGGCTCTGTGTGTGTGGGGCTCTGTGTGTGTGGGGCTCTGTGTGTGTGGGGCTCTGTGTGTGTGTGTGTGTGGGGCTCTGTGTGCGTGGGGCTCTGTGTGTGTGTGTGTGTGTGGGGCTCTGTCTGTGTGTGGCGTGGCGGTGTGGGTGTGGGGGTGTGGGTGTGGGGGTGGCGGTGGCTCTGTGGGGGTGGGGCTCTGTGTGGGGGTGGGGCTCTGTGTGGGGGTGGGGCTCTGTGTGGGGGTGGGGCTCTGTGTGGGGGTGGGGCTCTGTGTGGGGGTGGGGCTCTGTGTGGGGGTGGGGCTCTGTGTGGGGGTGGGGCTCTGTGTGGGGGTGGGGCTCTGTGTGGGGGTGGGGCTCTGTGTGGGGGTGGGGCTCTGTGTGGGGGTGGGGCTCTGTGTGGGGGTGGGGCTCTGTGTGGGGCTCTGTGTGGGGCTCTGTGTGGGGCTCTGTGTGGGGCTCTGTGTGGGGCTCTGTGTGGGGCTCTGTGTGGGGCTCTGTGTGGGGCTCTGTGTGGGGCTCTGTGTGGGGCTCTGGGTGGGGCTCTGGGTGGGGCTCTGGGTGGGGCTCTGGGTGGGGCTCTGGGTGGGGCTCTGGGTGGGGCTCTGGGTGGGGCTCTGGGTGGGGCTCTGGTTCTGGGTGTGTGTGTGTGTGTGTGTGTGTGGGGGGCTCTGTCTGTGTGTGTGTGTGTGGCTCTGTCTGTGTGTGTGTGTGTGGCTCTGTCTGTGTGTGTGTGTGTGGCTCTGTCTGTGTGTGTGTGTGTGTGTGGCTCTGTGTGTGTGGGGGGCTCTGTGTGTGGGGGGCTCCTTGTGTGTGGGGCTCTGTGTGTGTGGGGCTCTGTGTGTGTGTGTGGGGCTCTGTGTGTGTGTGTGGGGCTCTGTGTGTGTGTGTGGGGCTCTGTGTGTGTGTGGGGCTCTGTGTGTGTGTGGGGCTCTGTGTGTGTGTGGGGCTCTGTGTGTGTGGGGCTCTGTGTGTGTGTGGGGGCTCTGTGTGTGTGGGGGGCTCTGTGTGTGGGGCTCTGTCTGTGTGTGTGTGGGGCTCTGTCTGTGTGTGGCGTGGCGGTGTGGGGCGGTGTGGGGGTGTGGGTGTGGGGGTGGGGCTCTGTGTGGGGGTGGGGCTCTGTGTGGGGGTGGGGCTCTGTGTGGGGGTGGGGCTCTGTGTGGGGGTGGGGCTCTGTGTGGGGGTGGGGCTCTGTGTGGGGGTGGGGCTCTGTGTGGGGCTCTGGGTGGGGGTCTGGGTGGGGGTCTGGGTGGGGGTCTGGGTGGGGCTCTGGGTGGGGCTGGGGCTCTGGGTCTGGGTGGGGCTCTGGGTCTGGGTGGGGCTCTGGGTCTGGGTGGGGCTCTGGGTCTGGGTGGGGCTCTGGGTCTGGGTGGGGCTCTGTGTGTGGGTGTCTGTGTGAGAGACAGCAGTGTGAGTTCTAGGGCGAGCATGGTGTGTGGGAGAACATGGTGTGTGGGTGAGACAGCAGTGTTTGAGACACCTTTTATTTATGTTTTGGTTTTTGAAACATAAATAAAACGCATTATTTGCAATGTCAATACCTCAAACTCGCGTATATACGAGACCTATTGCATTTGCTGTGCATTGTAAATGGCTGTTATTTAATTATCTGTTTTCAAAACCAACAAATAAAGTTTGACATTTACAATGCCAATAGCTCTAACTTTTGCAAAGGCGAGACCTATTGCATTGTAAATACTTGTTATACAGAGGTATTGTGAATAATTGTGGGGATATTTTGTATACAATTTTGCCAACCGATTTTTGAACTGCCATTTTTTACACCACGATATAGAGTAATTGTCTATGAATGCCGGGAGGACATTTTGTTCCCAAGCTGGTGGACTGATTCCGCATAACCCGCTAAACTCAGATGTGGGGATGAATTGTTTAAAAATCATGTCGGTGGATTCTGCATAAGCGCTTTTTAAGCTGCGATATAGACATCACTTATAAATGCGGGGATGAATCGTATACAATCTTGCCAACTTTTTTTGCTGTTGCACTTTTTATGCTGTTAGTCTGCAATGGGAGAGCTTAATCTTTTACGGCAGGTTTGTCCTATGACACAGATTTTCCCTGAAGAGCTGTAACCATTAGTCTGCTTTTATTGCACAGTCATTGTTTGCTATTCTTTACTAACGTTGGGGCTGGACCGCATTAGTATCACCCAGGCCGAGACAGTCAATGTTAACTGGGGATGAATTAGTATTCACAATTTTGGTGATTTATATTGCACTAGCACTCTCCAACCTATGTTAATCTGCAAGGGGAGAGCTTGGCTTTTAATGGCTCTTTAGATTTTTAATTATAGAATACATTTTAAGGACCTTTTATTTGGCTCCATCTGGGACGGAATGTCACTTGTATAACCGCAGTTTTAATAGCAGAACTTTATCTCAAAACTAAAAATGGGGTGGGCCAAGGACACTGATGGCCCGAATAGGGGCAAATTAGCATGTTGTATTATTGCACAATTATTGGTTACAAAATGCGCGAGGTTCGTTTTAACAGTCCTTGATGCTACAGGTGTGATTTTGGAGTGATCTTAAGTAATTATGCAATAAAACTATTTCATTCAAGTTTAGAACAAGAAAAGCCCTGACATTTCAGTGCAAGATTACAAGGAGTTTTTCACATTCACGCAATAGCAATCTGTATATGTCATTAATCACGGTCTCGGCACCATCTCATATTAAACATACAACTTAACAAAAACAAATGAATAGCAAAGAAAAAAGACAATACCCCACGTCCCCTACCCCTTCCAGTAGCTTCCAGAATCCACATGACCTATTGATATAGTTGAAGTTGTTCCATGCGTGTCCTCCATTATCAAACATATAAGCAGGTTTAAGGATATTTTTAGAGCGACAACATTAAGTGTGTGTTGAATGCCAGCAATGGCCAAATTAATTTATTCCATCCATTAGGGAGGTGGGTCTGGGTCATCTGTCACGTTCCGCTCCAGAGGTAGCTTCTCCCAAAATCTCAGATAATGCCTGTGTAATTGCCCCCCGTTCCAGTAGGGCCTCTGCCGCCTTTGTCTTTGCGGGTTCTCCTCATATGAGCATTTTCTCCTCTGGCCCAATCGATATATTTTTTTTTCCAGTCTTAATTGTCCGGGCGTAGGGCAAGCAATGGGTGATCTGTTGTGGTATCGTCCACCCTGTGACACGCTGTATATGTGAAAGTACTGTCTGCCAGTATGGGAACACTAGTGTGGAGTGCAAGAGCAACTTTCTAGTAGCGGCGTTGCGTGCCAAACGTAAAAGATTGTTGAACACCACAATGATGGAATGTGTTTTGGAGTAGCTAAAGTTTGGTCTGATTAATTTTTACTATCATGAGCGGTTCATTTTCATTTTTTCCCTGCTTGTTCACACCGTCAACAAGAAGTAACAAGACAATGAAATTAGTTATATAATCAATCTGATGGTTTACAGGGTATTATAAATTTTAAACTGTGCCTGATTACTTCCCACACAACTGTTTCAACTGTTTTTAACTGCTTTTTAACAATTGTTTGTGAATTTTAAAGTTTTATCTGTGAATTTATGTTGATTATTTATAAATGTGTGTAGTATACTTTTATGATTTTAATTAATCGAATAAAGTATTTTTGACTCTGACTCTGACTCTGCAAGAGCAAGTGTATAAAGTCAGCCTCTGCATGCGCCACATTGGGGGTGCCTGTCAGGGTAAATGAAGTGTGGTCGCTTGGGGGAATAGTCTACCATATGCAGTATATTATATTGTGTGTGTTTTAACATATCCCAGGCAGATGCCCTGCAGACCCCAGTGTATATTTTACACCAATCTTTCGGGGCGATAGGCTCATCAGAGATGTTACATCTCCTCCAATCGCATTCAGTTTGTCCACCCGAAAGGGCTCGGTACAAGTGTTAGCTGTTGCCCCCCTGCCATCACGTGAGAATTCAGGCGTGTCTGAGGAATACTGGTCCCAACTGTCGGTCAGTGGCAGCTATCTTTCATATTGGAGGAATTGTCCACTCCCCAATCCAAATGTACCCTTCACTTTTTGTGTAGTAATGAAGTATACCTCTGGGTATAGATTCTGACATGACACCCACCCTCATGCCATTTATTGACCGCCATGTAAGTTGTAACCAGAGCCAAAGGCTGCAGTATTCAGACAACTTAAGTTTGTGGCGTATGGGGTATGTCCAATCTCTTTTCGAATTGTTCTGCTCCATATTTTTCCCCATTAGTTGGATCAAGTATGGGAAAGTACCCAGGATAGCTTACTTGACTCCCTCACCCCCACACATCAGCAGTATCACCAATTGCACTTCATCATGCGTACCCTCAAATAATTATTTTTCCCAGTTAGGTTCTCTGTCTAGCAAGTGCACCGCATGCTGCAATTGACCCGCAAGGTAAAATAATTCTAGATCAGGGGCTTCCATTACCCCTTTACTCCATTTAAAAAAAAAAAAAGACATTAAGACCTATTTTGTATCTCCCACCAGCCCAGAGAAACTCCACCAATAGGGAGTCTAGTTCTCAGAACACCACTGGGTATTTTGTACATCGCTCCTTGGAGGGACACAACGACCCAGGTGGCCTCAAACACTTCCAATATATCTAAAACAATAGGGTAGGAACATTATCATATCATTCCACCTTTTAAACAAATATTTCTGGTTAGGTGAAGGGTGTACACACAAATCCCTCCTCGGTGGATATCAGCAAAGATCTGTATGCTATTTCAATAGTATCCACATCTCAGTGAAGCAGGACGACGTCTATTGATTGCTCAGAGGATATAATCCTCTCTCCTATAGACGCTCCACGTTTTAAAAGGTTGCATCTTAGTCCTGCCATAAAAACCACAAAGCAGAATATAATTTCGCGTCTATAATATTTAAAGCAATGCCGGTTATGTTACAAGAATTTTTATGTTGTGCTCATTGAGTGCACTGGTTGTAGTATTTTCCTCATGGACCTCTGTTACGGGCATAGGCATGTAGGAGTTTTCTCTTTACGTTCTAAAAAACCATTCCGACCAGAAGTGAGGGCTTTTCATTTGCTTCGCACTTAAAACCACTGTAGTCAGCCGGTATAACTCGCTATGATTTAGTTGCAGCAATCTTACAATAAGATATCTTGTATCTCCGCCTCAAATTCTCTCCATATTTTGGTATGATTGTATACTTAATCCACACACTTGCTTCTCCCAGGATCTTTGAGGGGGTACCTGTGGCAGGGCCAAAATATATTCTCATTTCAACACCAACATTAAAATCAATTCACTAAACAGACCTATTAGACTTATTATACCTGTTAATCATGCATCCAGCGCACTGAATCAAATGCCTGGTATCAGGCAAGCCAGCATGCGTCCCGCTTTATCGCCTTCTGTATACCAGCGTCGTCACCTCACATTTCGCTCCCACACATTCAGCAAACATCGTTTGGCCTCTGGTATTAGTCCCTTCCCCAGCACCTCCCCAATGCATTTGACAACCTCATTCCAATATCTACCAACGTGCGGGCACTCCCAAATAATATGGATGAATGTACCTTCCCGACCACACTGTCTCCTGCCATTAGGGTGTTGCCTATATGACATTCTGACCAATATTGGCCCAGTGACATATATTCTATGTAATATTTTTAACTGCACAAGCCTCAGTTTCAATGAAATTGCCACCTCTTTTGGAGATGCCAGTGCCTCTCTCCAGTTCTCCTCCTCCAGCCCTGCCAAGTCACTCTTCCATTTTGAACGGAGCTGCAGTAGGGAATCAGGTGAATGGTTGACTAGTTTTGAGTACGTCCGGGAGTTCGTGTTTTTGGCATGTACCCATCAAGGAGCCTATCCTCGAGGGGAGAGTCCTCAGGAGGAGCCTCTCCCCTACGGATCACTGCCCGCAATGCTTGTCGTATCGGCAAGTACCTGAATCTCTCAGTCTCCGCCATTTCATATTCTTGTTTTAGTGTCTCGAATGGGACCACCTCCCCCTTTTTCCAAAGGTCACCCACCTTAGTTATCCCGATAGTATCCCATTTGTCAAACTCTTTTGTCCGCCAAAGAGCCTAGTTGTTCTGTTTCCCATAGTGGGGTGGCTAGTGTTATTTTCTGCGTACAACCCATACTCTTAGGTGCCGTATGCCACACCTGGATCGGTTGCTTTGTGGGACCCGTAGGGTTAATTTTTCTGGGATTTGAATAGAGCGAACAGGTGTGATTACTCTCAGGCAATAGCCATCTGTCCATTGCATATCCCGGGTCAGTCGAAGGTCGATATACGCAATGGTTGATGGCCGCTAGTCATACAGCCCAGCAGTACTTTCTGATAAGTAATCCAATACTCCCATCATACCAACCTTTGACTCATTTTGGGATTGAAATTTGCAGCAGATTGTTTACCGAAAGCAGCGCTCTCTGTGCACTTTCTACTTAGGCAAAATAGGACGCGGGAACTGGGTCAGGGGAATTGTGTAGAACATACAGGAATCGAGGCAGCGACATCATTTTGAAGAGTGCCAAGCTTCCTAGTAATGACAGTGGCATATTCTTCCAATGCTCTACATCCTTTCTGAGTCTCTGCAGTTGAGGCAACAAATTAGACGTATAATACAATTTGGGAATTCTCGTTATGAACAGCCCTAGATACTTGAATCCCTCTGTGGCTATTGTCACCTTGCGGTCCCAGGGCAGGGCGGGCGAGTTCCTGTGTAATACAAAGACAAACGATTTTGACCAGTTAATATTGTAAACGAAGTAGGTACCAAAATTCGTAAATATATTTACTACCCTGTGCAGAGATCTCTCTGGCGAGGCCAGATACAACATAATATCATTGGCATAGAGTGAGATATGGTCTGTCCACTCCTCCGCCCAACGCAATCACCTTATTATAGCATCTTTACGGATCCATTAAGCAAGAAGCTCTAAAGTCAGTGCAAATAAGTGGAGACACGACGCACCTCTGCCGTGTCTCTCTGTTTAAGGTAAAGCTTGCTGACTTTTTGTTATTAACTACCACTTGTGCAAGAGGGTCAGTATAAAGGAGTCGTATCCAGCAGATTAATTTTGGACCAAACCCAAGTGCTTCCAGGACGGCAAAAAGATATACCCACTCCATGGTATCAAACGCCATGGCAGCGTCCAAGGACACCACCACTGCATCTTCCCTAATAGTGTCTATGCGCCCTAAGACGACATGCAACCGTAGCAGGTTTAATGATGTGTTTCTGGACAGCATAAATCCCGATTCATTTGGGTGGACCAACCCAGTTATGACCCGGACCAGCCGGGTGGACTGTAGCCTGGCCAGTACTTTGGCTTCTGCGTTGAACAATGATGTCGGTTGGTAGGACGAACATTTATTTTTAGCTGTACCATATTTGCGCATCACTACCAGAGTCGCTTTTCTCTGATCTTGCTGGAGATATCCTCTCTCTAAGCTTTCTTCGTACATTCTCTAAAGGTGGAGGGTTATGCCATCAGACCTTAGTTTAGAGTTCTATCGGGAGGCCGTTCAGGCCCATTGCTTTACAGGATTGAAGAGTTCGTATGGCCTGTACAATTTCTTCCTACGTTAGGTCTGTATCTAGACGAGTTTAATCTTCCTCTGCTATCACTGGTAGATGCCTTTCTGACGGAAACACCTTCACTTTTATTTCCTTCCTATTGGTCTTAAAAGCATAGATTAGCTCATAGTATCTTGCAAATTCGTCTGCAATTTCCTGCATGTCAGCTTGTCTCCTGATTAATAGCAGTTCTGTAACTCGTCTGCTCACCTGTTCCCTCCTATCTAGCCAGGCCAACAGTTTACCCGCCTTATCTCCCTGCTCGTTTATTCTTCCTAATTTGTGTCTGTATAGTGTTTTCTTTTTATAAACAAAGACGGGGTTGACCCTGTGTCCCTCAGAACCTGGGTTAAATAGTAGTTCAAAATAGAAATGGTTCTGTCAGGTGCGCACAAAACTTAATTTCAGCGTTGTCTATACAATATAGCTGATCCCACCTCTGAAAGAAAAAGAGTGAGGCTTCATACAATCAATGAAACGATAGCCTCCAGTTAACGTTATATTCTCTTTATCTTAAATAAATCGTATTCTCGTTTATAACAAAGACTGTCAATATCATAAATATAGTGCAAAGCAAGTGAAACAATGAATGGTGTTCACCACAGACAAAACGATAACATAAAAGACAATATGTACATCATCAGTACATTCAAATCAACAATCTATACAAATACGTAGATCTAGTTTCACAAAGGCCATCCACGGTTGTACAACTTCTTGAACCCTTTAAATTTCTTTTATTTCATTGGGGTCCTAGAGTTAGGGGGCCTGTAGAAAGTGTCGACGTTTCGACCCTGTCTTGCGCCAACTTGTTGGTCGCGGCGGGTCTTTATCAAGACGATACATGCACGACAGTCCTAGGTTCCAAGTACAAAACTGTCACCTGTGGTCCCGATAAAATCTTTAATTCGGCAGCTTTCAGTTGCCCCGTTTCGATTCAATCTCCCTCGCCCGGAAATTCGGCTTGCAGTTTCCGACTGGTTGGAGCCGCTTGCTTAGTCCCAACCAGTCGGAAACTGCAAGCCGAATTAAAGATTTTGTGAAACTAGATCTATGTATTTGTATAGATTGTTGATTTGAATGTACTGATGATGTATATATTGTCTTTTATGTTATCGTTTTGTCCGTGGTGAACACCATTCATTGTTTCACTTGCTTTGCACTATATTTATGATATTGACAGTCTTTGTTATAAACGAGAATACGATTTATTTAAGATAAAGAGAATATAACGTTAACTGGAGGCTATCGTTTCATTGATTGTATGAAGCCTCACTCTTTTTCTTTCAGAGGTGGGATCAGCTATATTGTATAGACAACGCTGAAATTAAGTTTTGTGCGCACCCGACAGAACCATTTCTATTTTGAACTTGTATAGTGTTTTCGGCATGTTTCCTGCCTCACTTTTATGCTCTTCTATTTTTAAGTTGAAGTTATACGCGGTCTTGTTCTTCTGTTATGGTAAGGTCACTCTTTAGTGCTAAGATTTCTTCTTCTAACCCAACTAGTTCTGCATTCTTTTCCTTTTTAGCTCCTGCTATCTGGTACCGTATGCCCCGTATTACTGTTTTGAAGGCTTCCCAGAGGCTCCTGGCCTAGTCTACCGATCCCTCATTTTCTTTAGAATAATTGTCGATTTCCTAAATGAGCTGCTTTTTAATCTTTGGGTTCCAGAGATGCCAGGGGTTTATTGTCGCCATTCTGGTCCTGCTTCAGTTACCAACTTCTACTGGCATCCATATTGAGGAATGATCAGAAATGCCCTTCAGGACAGAGTATCAAGGGCCCCGTAATGAAATGTGAAATGCACGTCAGTCGGATGAACCTCCTTACATCTACTAGCCCCGTTGCATCCAGGAAGTGCAGGAGTATCATCTATGATGTTGCTAGATGTCATGGAAGATGCTGGTTTAATCTCCCCGACATCACAGAATTAAAGTCTCCCTCTGTTACCAATTTCCCCATTGAGAACGATCGTAGAACTTTCCCCAGTTCACTTAATGCGGCCTCCTGCAGGCCTGGTGATGCATATATTGATATTACGGTCAAGGTTTTGCCCTCCCATATACTCAACACTGCCATGTGTCTACCCAAGTTATCCGTGCATGTTCGTTCTATTGTCATTGGGAAAAATCGTTTCTTCATAATATCCACACCCCTGGACCCTGTGGTAAACCCTGAGTGTGCCACCAGTTGATAGCCCCATCTAGCCAGGGCCTTGCACATGTTCCCTACAATATGTGATTCCTGGAGCAGTATCAATTCTGGGGCATGTCGCTTAATGACTTGCAATACAATTCCTTTTTTTAGTTTGTCACACAATCCATTTACATTCCAGGACAGGAGTCTGAAACTTTTATCACCTGATGTGCCCATATCCTTGCTCGTAACTCTCCTCCAAGCTGGCAGCCCATCCTTTATCTATTAGCTTCAGTGCCCAACCAAGGGGCTATTTGTGTTCGGCAGGTTCCACTGAATGTCATCACCTCCCGATCTCGTCCCTTTTGCCATTTGTGCATCTGTAACATAACCATTCTATTATTTCAAAATACCCTGTACCCCCCTCCCTGCTTCCCTGCACTCTGCATAGTTGGGGACACAGGCAATTTAAAGCCCAGAGTGCCTGTCGCCCCATAGTCACTAACTCTAAGTAATATGGGGGGGGGTCAGGGGGGGGGCTCCCCCGCCCATCTACTTGATCTGTACTCTTGTCTTTAAAGTCTAATATTCAACGTCAATGGAGGTACTCAGCGTTGTATACTTATCTTAATCCAGCAGCTACATCAGTTCCAAATGTCTTTTCATCCAAATGCGTCATTCTGCTCCGTTGCCTTTGCAGATTGATTGTCCCTGCAGTGAATCTTTGTTATGGGAAAGGTGTTCTCTTCTTTTGTGCTGGTCTCCAGCCAGTCTGCTGCTGCTTCTGGTGTCTCAAAACCAGTATCTTCCCTCTGCTTCAATTCAAAGCTTACATAAGCGTATATTTAAAGACCTGATCAGTTAGGGAGTCCACATTAGGGCGCGATAGTGGTATTTTTGAACTCTGACGTTCCTGTGAGAAGTACTAGTGAGTGATCTGATAGGTACTGTCCCAGTTATTGTGTGTTCACCACCCTGCATTGTACATTTGTGTGCTCAAAGAAATAGTCTAGGTGACTATGCATTGCTGCCGCAGACGTATAACAGATGTGTGTGTGTGTGTACAGGAGATAAAGGTGCAAGCGATTGCTGAATGGCTATGGTCATATGGGGTTTAGTGTTGTGACTGGGAGCAGCCTGTCCATCTGGTCATCTAGCACAGTCGGTGGCCATTCTGACCTCAGCAGTGGGGGATATTTTGGTCATCTGCCAATACCTTGCCAATAAAGGTACCATCGGCTATGTCTGGTGCATAGATATTAATTAGACAGAGCATGTGTGCATCCAGTGTGCCCTAGAGTATCACATACCTCCCTTTTCGATCAGTTGTGGTCAGGGTATGTTTAAATCGGATAGCTAGAATAAGAAGTAGCATAGATTGAGCCCTTCCCCTCTTCCTTTGATACTTGATACAGTTCCCCCAAATGTCTCTTGTAGACTTGCCACAGCTATTCCATAGCGGCGGAGGTATGCATACACCCTATTCCGTTTCAAAAGGTTATTTAGGCTCTGGACATTCCAGGTCAGCAGTTTGAGTATCCATATAATACATAATCAATTGCCTTCAAATGATTAACAAAGGTCATTGCACAACATAAAGAATGCAATGGTTTACAGGAATCATACCCAGGTCCCTCCCACAGGCCGTTCCTGCTATACTCTCATGGCACAAACAACGGTCAAGAAGTAGTAAAGCCAGTCACCCACCCTCAACCTCCTAAGTCCCAGCTATAATAGAATTTAAAACCACAAGTAGTGTTACCTCGGTCTAAGGCAGTAGATGTGGTGCAGATCTCAAGCTCCTACCAAAGCTGGGCTCAGCATTGAGCACCAGGCCAGCCACCAGACTGTCCCTGCCACAATGTACTTTTATCACCCAATGCAAACGAATGTGCAGTTAACAGAAATGACTCCAGTACAAACTCTAGAGGTAGGCAAAAGAGAAACTGCCTACACCTCAAATGGAAGGGCTCCCCACATGGGCACCGCGGCACCTGCAACATAGGAAAACAGATCATGTCTGCCAGGGAGTCTCCTCTCCTATTGTTGGTCCACTATCTTGAGTTTCTCATACTAAACATAATAGAGAAAAGTTGACCTCCAGGCTGCTGTCTGACATCACACAGGGGACGTACCTGGCACCAAATGGTGGCCGACAGCGACCAAAACAGGAGAAAAAAAAGACAGTTCTGGACCCAACCACTAAATGGCAGAATAATGCACAGCATGTGAATCAAGAAAACTCTTCAAGCTGCAAAACTACTCCTACTGGAAGTAACCATTTCGTTCTGTGTGACCAGTGGCTCAGCCTTGCAGTGTGCCATCTGAGCAGACTAGGATGCATTCCCCCCCCTTGCAGCTGGTCCTTGCCTCATCCCCTCAACCCTTCCTGGCATCTTCTCTCACCATGTTACTAACAGAAGCAAGCAGAGTAGCACATACACCAGGAGGGTGTGTAGGACAAACCACACCTATTGTGGGGTTCAGTTAAGGGCAGTAGACTGAGAGAGTAGTGCAGTCAGCATCTCACGTGCCTCCCATCCATAGAAGCCAAGAGGCAAGTATGTCCCCTTCACAGATCATGAGTGCTTAACTTTAGTGGCCGTGTCGATAAAAGGTATCCGCATTATCCTCACACTTCTGTGCCTTAGTTCGTTAATCCAAGATTACCCTGTGGTGTGCCCAGAGGCCGATAAGATCACTTCATGTCCTCATGCAAGTGCCAGTGTCCCATACACAGTCAGCACACGAGGCCTACAGGTCTCCATGGCTCAGACCGCGCTAGCCAGCCACCAGCAGGTTTTATCCAAAGCTGGAAGCGCACCCCTCCCTTCGATCCCCGGGGACGGGGGCAAGGGGGACTTTACTTGCAGGATAGCATGAGCCCGTCTCTGCGGTCAGCCTGGGCACAGCAGTTATCAAGGGTTATTGCTCATCAGTCCGCAGGCCGCCATCTTGGGTGTTGGTTTACTGGCCTGTCCACTGCAAAGTTAATGTCTCTGGGTGGGTGGGGGGAGGGGGCGAGTGCAGGTATGGCTTGGTATCAGGGACCATAATGCCCACGCAGGGTCCAGCACAGTTCTAGGTTCGCTGGTAGCTGCAGTTGTCCCACACTCTGGGGATGTGAGGTGTCCGATGTGTGCGGGCTGGGCAGGATATTTATCACCAAGGCGTGAGCAGTTCTAGGGCACGTTCAAGCGGCCATCTTACTTGGCCTCACCCCCACGATCACTGACTTGCTCTACTACGCAGCAGCAAAATGACACCCCAAATATCTTTGGCTATGTCATCGAAGGAGAAGCAGGGGCCGGCCCTCCTGCTGACCAGCCACTTTCCTTCTGCCCAAAGTCCGATTCTCTCAGGCTCGGAGACTGAAGACCAGCAGCCTCAGCCGGGCCAATGTCCGAAGACCGTGAGAATGGTTCCACAACATGATTCACATCGGCCCTTGCAAACAGGTCGAACACCGTCCTGCACAGTCGTAAGGCTTCAGAGGAGATTCAGACTCCACTCCCGGCACTGAAAGAGACTCACATGACTCTGCGTTCCTCTGATCGACAGATCCCTCAACCGAACCAAGTCCCTCGGTGCCAAAGGTATCTTCGGAGCTAAAACACCACTGCATCGAAAGCTTCCTTGATGCTGAAACCTACTTCAGTGTTTAGTCAATCAAAAATAGCTAATTCCTCTGCGGACTTTCAAGAGAATAACCAACTGATTACTCATTCAGCACCTCAAGAGTAGTTGGACACTCGGCATAAACAACTTTTTATTCGCTAGCAGATGGGCAACAGTTCTGCTAAACCACCCAATATGCAGGAGACTCTTCCTTGCAAAAGGAAGCTTACTTTTGAGGAGCAGCTCACCCTGGAGCCTTAACCACCTCCAAAGCTGAGGAAAGACCAGCACAGGGGCACTAGTATACTACCTTCTCACCCCCTGTTATTTCTCCTCCTACCTCATAATCTCCACCACCACATAGGCTACCTCTACTGTCTACTCTAGAGGGTTCTCCACATTCATCTTATGGTGAGGAGGGGTAGTCCTTCAGATCCTCTAGACCCTTACAGAAATCCATATGACCATTAGCCCCAGGACAATTATAACCCCTCACCTCATGCCCCAGTGACAGTGACCCTGACTAGTACCCCGCTAAGCTATCCCGTCCTAATAACCCCACCTCTTATTAAGTTATACACGCGACCGCCACCTTCAACAAGGTAGATCGTCACATGATCCCTGAGGAGGATGGCTTTGTTAATGAAACAATTTCTAACTCTGTGTTCTGGCCAGTATCTCCACATGCGCAAAGGCATGTTAAAGAACGCTCGAAACACCCTCAAGGCCTCTGTAAAGGCCCGAGTGGTTACTCACAGGGTGGTTAAAAGTACAAGCCCTCTCCCTGGGACCCTTCTTGCATACAGAATCCACTCACCCGACTCGTTGTTGAGGCACACTGCTCATAAGCAAACTGATACCCAGGGTATCTGCGATGCCCCATCGCCAGACAAGGAAAGTAAGACAGACACAGAAGGCAAACAAGTGCCCACTCCATCCGCCTCCTTTTTGTGCATTGCCAAGTCAGTTGGCTTACACTCCAGATATGATTGGGCCCTGTGGGATGAGATAGAGACCTGATCCAACTCCTCCTGGATCAGTATAAACAGTGCGCACAAGTGTTAGTTACAGAGGTCTAAACTATCTCTAATGCCACCTTCCATCAGGTATGCTCCTAACGCGGCAGACACCATCGCCAGAGTTGTTTACTTGAGTGTCCTCATTACCTGACTGGCTTTAGCCAGAGGTTCATCAGCATCTGTTCAACCTGCCCTTTGATGGGGCACCTCTATGGGCAGTTGTTTAAGAAAATGAAGATTGACACGCTTAGGCAATGGGGCTCTTCAGTCCCCATCACTTCATGGGTCTTTTCGTAGAACCTAGTTTCGTGGCAGCACTAAAGCCACCTCTCTGGAGATTTACACTTTCTATCAGAGGCAACATCAACAACCCTCCTGAGATTTCTCCAAGGCCTATAGAGGTAATAACTCCGGGTCAGAGGCAGTGCGGCAAAGAAGCTGCTCCTGTAAAAGTGACTCTCTCTCCCGTCTCCTCCGGGCCACACACCTGTCTGGGGACAACTGCAGCCTCACATGCTGGCAAACAATCATCTTAGATCAATGGGTCCATCTCATTGTAGTTTTATCTGGTTGTAACATAGTCAGGCTATCACAAAAAGCTCAATATTATTGATAAACGATGCGAGGCAAACTAATTGGTGATAAGGTGATCTAGAGGTGACAAAGTGCTTTAAGTGAAAAACTATATATAGTGCTGTACAAGAGTTATCTAAAATGTTCATTCAACTGACATCTGTCCCTATACATATGAATGTCCAGTCTATATATTGCTTGCTAAGGTTTTCGAGTGGAGAGGGGAGGGAATAGATTGTGCAGGTGTGTCGACTTTTCGACCCAGAAAAGTGCGAGATTCAGGAAGGAGTCACGGCGGGTCTTCTTCAGGACACCCCTTCAACATCAATTATCTAGAGTTCTTACCAATCCAGTTAACTCTGCATTCTTCTGCCAGGTATATCACAAGGTAATCCTGGTCAGAACAGACCATAGGACTGCCATGTACTACCTGCGGAAATAAGTAGGCACATGCTTTCCACCCTTCTGTTAGCGCAGAGCCTTTGATGTTGGGCGATTCACAACAGAGTAAATCTTTTAGAAGAAGCGGTCTAACCAGCTAGATGTTTTCACTCAACACCATGGCACGTTAGGCACCAGAAGCCCAAGCAGCTCAACCTTACAATTTGGCTCCTAAGGTCCTAGAGTTTGGGTACCTCAATTCACCTTCCGAATGTATGTCCATCCTCAGAAGTTCACAATCTCACTACAGAAGCTTGCTATGCCGCAAAGTGAAAGGTTAATTACTGCCTACTAAAACACACTGATCCACTAAGTCCTTGCTGCACATTTAATTTACACTGCTCCGGTCTGACTTACTCGCCCATTCATGTACATTTGGCTGCCATTACACTTATCCAGAGCAGGGAACACTCTTCATTAGAGTCCCCATCTTTAAAGCTTTTATGGAAGGACTTAAAAGGGTTATCACCCCCTCCCCCACACCCTACAGGGTACCTCTAGCCCCTGTCTGGAATTTAAATGCAGTCATAACTAGACTAAATGCTCCTTTGTAGCCCCTTCATTCTGCCCTGTCCACTTTCTATCTTGGAAAGTTGGGTTGCAAGTTTTGCAGCGGGAATCTTTCTGGATTCACTATGCGGTGCATTATTCCGCTATGTAGTGGTTGGGTCCGGAATTGTAGTATTTCTTCTCTTTTTTGATTTTATTTTTTCGTGGCCCAGGTGGGCGTCGACATACCACCATTTGGTGTCCTTCGTGACGTCGACGCTCTTCCTCCGGAAGCTCCCACTTTTGGTCCTCATCTTTAGATTCTTTTTGGGTTTGAGTCGACAGTGAAGGAGCTTCTAAACTTTGGAGAGCAGAATCCATGAAAAATCAACAAAAACATCGAAAGATCACCAGAGAAGATGCCGGATTAAGAGTCCCGTACAGAGGTCGACGATAGAGGAGAAAGAACATCAAACTAGAAGTTTCTTCGGAGAATGCGCACACAGGGGGCTCCCTGGGTGCGGTGATGGACAAAACTCCCTTTAAATTCTGCGCAAACTGCCACCACAAGTATGCGCAAAAGCAACAACACCCAGTTTACAATCTCTGCCTGCTGCTTGACCAGCGAAGTGAGGAGGCGCTGCATTCACCCCGAAGACCCTCAGAGTAAGAGGGAGGCAAAGAAGAGCAAACTACAGCATGAAGGGGCAGGGGACACCTCCATCGCTTCGAGATTTGGGACTCTCCAGTGGGGAGGAAGTTAACATTGCCAAAGGATCGGAGGACGCCGTAGCCGTCTAGGTCGAAAAGAAAACGCCGAAGGAGGTAGTAGTCGTCGAACCCCAAACACTCAACTGATGATTACAGAAGTGAGTCAGTCCTCGAAGGGAGCATTGCCGTCAAAGCTTTAGATGTCTGCAACTGCATCCAAGGACACACAGCTCGTCGGTTCCTTCGAAAAGGACTCCCAGACGACAAAATCCCAAGAAAAGGGAAAGGCGTCGAAAAGCAGCCACGAAAAGGAGGAAATAGTACCATACAATGAACGGAACAAGGGGGTCTACTCCACCTACTTCCTCATACCAAAGGTAGACGGAAACTTACGGCTAATTCTGGATCTAAGATTCCTGAACGGGTTCATAAAAACGCAAAGGTTCAAAATGACATCACTCCAAGCAGTCATACCACAGCTACAAGGAGGGAATTACATGGCAACTATCGACTTAAAGGATGCTTACTTGCATATTCCCATCAACCGCAAACACATGCATCTCCTAAGGTTTATGATCAACCAGACTCACTACCAGTTCACAGTGCTGGCATTCAGGCTCCAATCCAAACCAAGGGTTTTCACAAAATGCCTGGCAACAGTTGCAGCACACTTAAGGAGGCAGGGGATACATGTATACCCGTACCTAGACGACTGGCTGGTAAAAGCAAACTCCTGCAAGTGCAAGCGGCACATGGAAGAAGTCATACAAACACTAGCCCAACTAGGGTTTTTAATCCATTCGGCAAAATCATCAATAGAACCAGAACAAGTGAAGATATTCTTAAGGGTAGAGATCAACACCATACAAAACAAGGTGATTCCAAGTGCAAAGAGAACCGTGGCAATATTGAAGGAGACACGTCTGTACCATGAGGGGCAAGTTCTGACAGTGAGGACAGTCAGAAAAGTGATGGGGTCATGCATACATTTGGTCCCAAATATCTGCCTACACATGAGGCCATTCCAAGAATGGATCCAACTGCAATGGTCACAAGCAACAGGGAGTTGGGAAGATCTAGTGGTTGTTACACAAGCAGTAAAGCAAGAAATATTGTGGTGGAACAATTAGAACGTTACACAAGGGAGACCATTCATACAACTAACTCCAACAGTGACATCACAACAGATGCCTCCCAGATGGGGTGGGGAGCGCACACAAACTCTTTCAAGGTAAGGGGATTGTGGTCACAACAGGATGCGATAAAGCACATCAACTACCTAGAAGTGAAGACCGTGTTCCTAGCCTTGAAAGCCTTTCAAAAACAACTGTACAGACACAGGGTACTAATCCAAACAGAATATACAACCACCATGTTCTACATCAACAAACAAGGAGGGACACAGTCAGTGACACAGTCAGTGACACTATCAGGGCTTGCACAGGAAATATGGAGATGGGCAATTCCAAGACAAATAGACTTGTTAGCAATTCATCTACCGGGGAAGGACAATGTGGAAGCAGACAGATGCCTGCATCCCACGAGTGGGAAATCAACCACCAAAAAATCCAAAATATTATCCACAAATTGGGAACTCTGCAAATAGACCTATTTGCAACACACCAAAATGCAAAATGCCAAAACTTCGCATCCAGGTAACTGTGCAAACAGTCCCTAGGGAATGCGCTATGGATAAGCTGGTCAGGGACATTTTCCTACGCTTTTCCACCGATACCACTGCCACACAGGGTACTAAACAAATGCAGATTCAGCAACATGACACTAAATAGTGATAGTATCTCAGTGGTCCAGACAAACTGGTGTTACGGTTCCACTTCAATCAGACAATTCAAATACCAAGTTTTTTCTAAAAACCATCCACAAGCACAGAAAGGGCGTTACTCCCACTGGACGCCAGGAGGGCAGTAATGCACTATAGACAAAGGAGTGCAGAAAGACAAAACAATTCTTTGAGTCTTTTGCCAGCAGTTTTTTAGGACGACCAGTTACCAAAAATACCATTGCACTGTTGATAGCACAAACCATACAACTCTGCCACAAACAAGCGTGGCAACATTTACAAGGAGCAGCTCATGCTCACTCAACAAGGAAGAAAGGAGCAACAATTGCGTTTCTAGCAAACCCCCCTATTCAAGACATTTGCCAAGCCGCAGCATGGTCCTCCGTGCACACTTTTACGAAGCACTACTGTGTAGATAGTCAAATGAACAAGGAAGCTCAAGTGGGACAAAAGGTCTTGCAACACATATTCAGTAAGCAGAGCTCATCTTCCACCCAGCCACCACAAAACTAACAAACCGCTACAAAGTCTATGCACAGCATAGTGAATCCAGAAAGATTCACGCTGCAAAACGTTTAGTTTCTTACCTGTCGTGTAGTTTTGCAGCTTGAAGACTTTCTGGATTCACTAGCGATCCCACCCTCCTCCGCCAGGAAGATGAGACCGGAGGGAGACTATTAAAACAGGAGAAAGACTTTAAAAAAGGAGAAAGAGTAAGACAATAAGAAGAAAGAATCTAAAGATGGTGGCCACAAAAAGAAAGAGAGAGAGAAGAAATACAATTGCGGACCCAACCACTAGATGGCGGAATAATGCACTGCATAGTGAATCCAGAAAGTCTTCACGCTGCAAAACTTCATAGACAGGTAAGAAACGCTGCAATCACTTCCCTAAGGCATGTGCACACCAAGGTTTCACTTTGCGAGAACCTTTTTTACAGGTTCACAATAACAAAGTAGTCCTCAGAACTATCTCAGTTTCTGCCCAAGGTGGTTCTCCTCTTTCCACATCAGCCAAACAATGGCGCTCCAGGTGTTTGTCCCACACCCGTACATTGAAAGAGGCCCTCCTATACTACATTGATAAGACAAAATAATTTTGTAAGACCACAACTCCTATTTGTCACCTACACTAAACCACAACATGGCAGTGCCATTTAAAAAAAAAAGCAGGGGGTATCTCAGTGGGCAGCACTACAAACCTGCTATGAAAAGGCCAGTAGCCAAGTCCCTGCTCCACCTAGGCCCCATTCTACACCCACAAAGGCAGCATCCATGGCCTTTCTGGGTAATATCCCAAAAGCTGCCATTTGTAAGGCAGCTACTTGAGCCACCCCACACACGTTTACCAAGCACTACTGTGTTAATGTTCTACCCTGTAAATAAGCTCATGTTGACCAGGCTGTACTACATTCACTTTTTCCATCTTATGCAAAATCCTCTGGCTAATCACCGCTTAGGAGAGACCTGCTTTACAGTCTATGTAGAAAATGTGTGTCTACAGCCATACATGCCATGAATGGAAAATGTTACTTGCCCTGTAAGTATCTGTTCATCACGTGTTGTGCTTCAGTCACATGCTCCCAACTTCCTCCCTAAAAGCCTTCACTTGTTTCATTTCTGTTCTCCATTTCCCACCGTGCAGGAATGGAGCCCATGCCCAGTCATAGGAGAGATAACATATAGACCTTGATGGGTTAATGCTAGGATACCCTCATATTAACTTACCGTTCACAGCTCGACGACTTTGTTGATCAATGTTCACCTTGCCCATACAACACCCCCACAACCCATTTCCCCCCACTACCGCGGACTTTTTAAAGTGACACATGTGCCAATTCGCATGGAGATATACTTTAAAAAGCACAGGAATTCACGCTCCCGGCGTATTTCTCAAAACTAGGCTTGCGTCCTGACCACAAACGCATGGCCACTTTCTATCGTTTAACTCTTCAATCATCTCTGTGTTACGCTATGTTTATACCAAGTCACTTACATAGTTTTACGCACCACTGTGCACAACTAAATGCATGTAATCACAAGACCCCTGTGACCCTGCGCCAGCTCCTTCCTACAGCGCCATGAAGCCCCCGGGCGTACGAGCGCTTACAAATACCTATTAACATTAACATTAACAAGAGATTTGGGACCCTCTCTATGGTTAATTCAGTTGACCGGGGATAAGAGGACAAAACACAACTAGTACTAGTAGAAATCCCCCGTGGTCAATTTATAATTCTTCATATGGCATAAGCTCACAAAATTAAATCAAGACCCTTCAAAAAAGAAATAAAGAAAATAAATAGAAATAAAATGTAAAAAATGAAATAAGAAAAAACTTTTGTCGTACCTGTAATCTTTTTTGAAGGGTCTTGATTTAATTTTGTGAGCTTATGCCATATGAAGAATTATAAATTGACCACGGGGGATTTCTACTAGTACCAGCTAAATGCATGTCCTTGTTGTACCATGGATAGGCTAAGTGTTTCCCATTGAGCGTTAGCCTTGACAGACTACTTTGTTTTTCTCACCAATTCCCCCCCCCGCAGGCATTGTGTTATACACCAGCCACTTTATTTACATAGTCCTGATGATCCCTGTAGAGCTTGGGATCGAAACGACGTCAACAAAAATCAGTAACACTTCTGTTTGAATTCCATACAAGTTGTGGTAACTGTCAATGGTTAGCATGCTTGACTCTATGACCACACTAAGCAACCACAGCTCTTTTTGTTGCCTGAAAAACCCTTTGTCGTTTGCATCGTATGTTTTTTCTGTCATTCTTTTCCCATGTTGGATGCAGGATTGTGCCCCGTTCATTACATGTGTCGCTTCTTATGTATAAGATTTCTTCAATATATTGCCTATTAAAATTCTTTGTCCGGCTGGACATTGAAAGTCTATAGTACCCATCAAGGTCTATATGTTATCTGTTCTGTATAATTCACTTAAGGACCATTGTTCTCAAAATAATTGATACCCAGGGTCCTTGGTTACTCATTGGGTTCCCTTGTCTGTCTAAAATCAGTCATAGGAGGAGTCGCTAAACCTTGATAGCCTTAGAAGAAAAACAAGTTACATAGGTCCGAGCCCAATACTAAATGAGATGAGTATGCAGAGCATGGGGAATCTACAGCGCTGCATGCTACTAACAGGATGATCTTGCGCATGTTCTCCACAGCGATGGAATTTTATCCAACCCAGCCCCTTCAATCAGCCTCCTTCCTAGAAAGGTGAGCGATAGGGATACTAGTCGTCCACCACATGCCCTTATCCTTAGGCCGTCTACATCGCCTCTCTAGCTCTGCACACTGCTGCCACCTCCACCCCGGCCCTGCACACTGCCACCTCCACCCTGGCCCTGCACACCACCACCCCCTCAGCAGTCACCAAATTACTCCTAGTGGAGCATCTGCTGAGAATGGATAACATTGTGAGCCAGCTAAGCAGGATGCCTCAGGTAATCTACAAGTGGGAGATTAATACAAAAGTACTTTCACAAATGTGGTACTCCGACCTGCAATCTTTTCACCACCATGTAATGCACAGAATGTCAAACCTTTCCTTCAGGTACCCTCACCAACAGTCATAAGGCATTGCACTTTTTTGTGAATACTTTCATTTTATAGCATTTAGACTACAGACAACAGTGCACTTCAATATCCAAGACATCGACAGAATGCCAATCCGTATGATCAATAACGTAACATTTGGCATTGCATTCCTTAGCTCCATCATGCAGCCCACCTAACCATGTTACCTCTATTTCCCCCTCTTTTGACGCCAGTTAGGCGCTTCTACAACAGCACAACTGCCTAACTCCGCCCTCTCCCCACACTTCCGCGTCTATAAACTATCCCGGTCCAACATCATTGTATTCTGTGCTCACTGGCTACTGTCATCATGTACACTATTTCTCAAATAGTCTTGTAAGGGTTGCCAAATATCTTTAGGCCTAGATGTAATAGGCTGCTGTGTAGCAAACCGTTCCCTATCGGTATCTCAATATATTAAACTGTGAAGCCACTGTTGAAGTGTTGGTGTGCTTCTGCGACCCCAATGTATCGCAAACTCTCTCTTGGCAAGGAGTAGTGCTATACCAACAACTAAATACTCTGAAAACTGAGTTCCTTCTAATCTCACCTCCGGCGAAAATCTCCACCACTCAAACCTGGCTTAAGCACCTAACTGCATTCAATGTTCAACCCACCATCGTGGACTCCGTGAAATCATTAGGCATCACTCTTGACACCAACCTCAACATGCAGCAACATATCAACAAAGCAACTAGGGGAGCTAACTTCCAAATCAACACTCTGAGGAAACTTAAACCCTTCCTCCCAGCTAAGGATTTCCAAACTGCAGTTCAAGCCCTAGTCATTCCACGCATAGACTACGGAATCGTGGCTCTCAGCGGACTCCCCCTATCTACTACAGCACCCCTAAGAGCCTCCTTGAACGCTGCAGCGAGACTCATCACAGGTTCTAGAAAACACTCGCATATTTCCCCTGACTTAAAATCCCTGAACTGGCTCCCTTTTGAAGCCAGAATACAGCTGAAAATCGCCTGTATGACACACTTGGCTATACACCACAAGTTTCCCAGCTACCTCACTCAAAAGCTAACTTTATCAGGAGGCTCGAGAAACAACAGAAGCACAAAGAATCTCCTCCTGAAACCTCGAAGATTTCGGAAGGTAAAAACTTACAAGCGCTCCTTCTCAGGAATGGCACCCAGGATCTGGAATGCCCTCCCACCCGAAACTAGGCTTATTTCCTCCACTGCACTCTTTAAGAAAGAAGCAAAAGCCATCCTTATGGCTAGTCGCACCTGAACCCTTTCTTGGTTGTTCCAAAGACTGTGGACTGACTTTGTATTATTGCTTATTCTGTTGTCTACTGTACTAAGTTGTTTATCGGATTTTTACTAGCCGGTTAATCTTATTGTCTATTCATTCACAAGCTGTTTATTAGGTTACCATCCTAGTCTGCTACCCACCTACTACTCATTTCTGTTATCCACATGTTTGCTAAGTCTCTCGCTTGTTTCCCTTACCCTGTGTCTACTGTAAAGCGCTCTGATATCTGCAAAGATCTTGTCCGCGCTATATAAAACTTTGAAAATAAATAAAATAAATAAACATACCTACACAGTGCGCACCCAGTACCCCACCACCTTACTGCATGTCCACTGAGTAGCTTCAAGGGTGTGAAGGTATCTGGTTCTAGGGGATAGGTGGATATTCGGCTCCGCAGCTCGCTTTAAAGTCGAACTGGTCGTCCATGAGTGTAGCGCCTACGAAGCGAGCGTCTTCAGTTCGTGAGATGTCTTCCCCCCCCCCCCCCCACCCCCCACCCCCTCCCCCAGGAAACAAGTCCCCAAAGGTGCACAGCCCATACCGCCGCAGCGTGTGTTTTACTAATGTTTATGACGTAATGGGTTGTCCAACCATTGTATTTGGGAATCGTATAGTTATGTGCCTCCTTTTACCCGTAGCATTTTCCTCCAGGCCCAGCATGTAGTTGACACCGTTTGAATAGCCACTCTATCAGGAGGCAATAACCCTCGTAGCGGCACTGGGGCAGCTAGGTTTACCCCTGGTTTCATATATGGCCAACTTGCGTCTGAGTGATAACAATTCATAAAAGGGGGTGGTGATGGACAGAGCATCTGAATTAAGCAGAACACTCCTACCCAGTCAAAAGATCAGGGCTTGATCCATCACCGTTTTTTAGCTCACTGCACCATCCCAGTTCAGAACCTGGCTATATGCAAATATATGCAGTGAGCAAGGGACCCATGATGCACTGGGCCTGGCCCAGTGCATCATGGGAACAGTGTTCTGCTTAATTCAGATACTCTGTCCATCACCACCCCCTTTATGAATCGTTTTGGCCACCACAAGCGTGGAAGGGTATGCTCAGATGTGAGTCCCTTGCTCACTGCACCATCAGGATTCAAGCAAGCCGGGCCGAAGACGGCTGTAATGCCAGAAACCGGTCCCCGGAAGCTTGTTTCCTTTCCAGTAAAGAATTGGCTTGGTAGTTTGGTCTGCCCTGTTCCCATGATGCACTGGGCCAGGGACAGACTAATTTGCATGTAGCCAGGTTCTCAACTGGGAGGGTGCAGTGAGCTATAAAACAGTGATGGATCAAGCCCTGATCTTTTGACTGGGTAGGAGTGTTCTGCTTAATTCAGATACTCTGTCCATCACCACCCCCTTTATGAATCGTTGTGATAACAATGCCATGCGAAGCTGCATTGATTGTGCTGCTAAGTAGTAGAACTGTATGTTGGGGACTCCAAACACCCCCCCCCTCTCGAATGGTAGTGTTAGAGTATCCCATCCAAAGAGTAGTTGCCGCCCTCCCCATACCAGGTGTGTCCAGTGGGTGCGCAGCTGAGCGAAGAAAGAGTTGGTGAGAGGTATGGGAATGTCATGAAAAAGTTATAATCGCTTTGGTGGGATTACCATTTTAGTTAGGGCGATCCTCCCAGCCATGGAGAGAGGCAGACCTATCCAACGGTCAATTTGTGTTTGTAGTCGCTCCAGCACTGGACTATAATTTAGCCGCAGTATCTGCTCCTTGTCCCTATGTAGAAAAATCCCCAAATACTGAGTTTCAGTGTTGCAGTATATCAGTGGGAACCCCTCATATCTGCGATCTTGTACGCCCGTTAATGGAAATGCCACTGATTTTGACTAGTTAATGTGCAGTCCCGAAAGTTCCCCAAAACAAAATGGGTGATCTTGTGGAGTAGTGGGACCAGGTTCTCAGGATGGTGCCTAACATACAGTATGATATCATCCCATATAGCGTCACCAGGACTGGGCCAGTTTTAAATTGTAGTCCCCTATGTAGATCGTTTTCTTGTAGGCGCCTTACCAGGGGGTCTATGGCTATAATAAAGTGGCGATAGGGAGCAACCCTGCATGGTGCCCCGTATTATCTTGAGTGGATGTGTTACTGTGCCATTTATTTGTATTCGCGCTGTGGGTCGAGTGTAAAGTAGGGTGAGTTTTGATATGTACCCTAATGGGAACCCCATCTTTTGCAGCACTGCTTGAAAGGCCACTCAGGTAAATCAAAAGCTTTTTCTGCGTCAAGTAGCGCCCCTATCGCCGGTACAGAGGGTACTATTCTATGCAGGGTAGAGAAGAACGTGCGAAGATTTACGGCAGTGGACCTATGTGGGATAAATCCGGTTTCTACAGGTAAAAATATTTGTCCCATTAGTAACGTTAACTGGGTGGCGACCATTTTGGGAAGTATTTTCTTCTCAAAATTTAATAGCGACTGTGGCTTATATGAGCTGCATTGCGCTGGGTCCTTTCCCGGTTTGAGAAGCAGCACAATGACTACCTCCTGTAGCGAAGGAGGAAGAATGCCCTCTTGCATTGACTCAGCATACATTTCCAGTAGCTGCGGCGCTAGCAGCTCCTTGAAGGCCTTATAGAAGGGACCTGTGAAACAATCCTTCCCTGGGCCTTACTGCCATCCATAGCTTCCATTGCTTGTTTAATGTCTTCAACGGAGAAGGGCTTGCTCCGAAATTGCTATAGGGCAGACGTGAGTCAGACCATAGCTAAGCTATCCTGGTAGTTGGAAATATCATCCTCCCCCTCTGTGTGCCTGGCAGTGTATAGAGCTGTATAGTGCCTCATTAGTTCACGGTTAATACTGGGAGTATCATCTATATATTCGTTCTGAGGCCCCCTTAGGCCAAGTATGTGCGATTGCCCAAGTGGCCGCTGTAGCAGACGTGTCAGGGTCTGCCCTGGCCTTTCCTCTTCCCCATACCTCCTGGCGGTGACCTATTTACTCAAATAGTGGGATTCTCTCTCTGCCGATTCCTGGTATCTCGCTACAGCGTTGAACCTTTAGATAAGTAATCCTGAGATGTCCCAACTGCCAGCTCCTGATTAAGGCATCTGAGCCCTCTCTCGAAGTTGCTTATTGTGTTACGGAGGCCTTGAATGCCTCCCATAGTGTGGATTGTTACGGGACCGACCTTGCATTAATTTTAAAATAATCGACTATTGCCTTCTAGAGTTCACTTTTATAGACTGTGTCCATCAAGGCCTGCTCCGGGAGCCGCCACTGTATTTCTATGCCTCCCTCCCCCAGAATGCGCGCACTCAGGGTCAGACAGTGTACAGGGTTGGTGCTCCACATCCAGTAACCAGGGGGTGAGAGTTTGAGACCATGACCAATTTTCCAACCTCGTCCAAGTGTGATGTTGAGCTGCATAGTGTGTGTTCGCCAGTCCAGTGGGGTTTAGCAGCTGCCAAGCGTCATGCAGCATGTACTGCTCGCAGAGGTCTGTCATCGCAATGCGTGCCTTTGGTTTAGTTGGGGATGCCCTGGTAGTTCTGTCAAGCGCGGGGGTCTAAATACAATGTTAGAATGTGGTCCGCTTCTAGTTTGGTTATTTGCTTCTGTAAGTCATGAAAGAGACCTAGGTAGTCTACATTCGGAGCGTATACGTTGACTAATAGTATGCAGTGTCCCATTAGCGCCCCAGGACAAGCAAGTAACGCCCCTTTTGGTCCGCCACCGTGTGTAGATGTCTAAATGGCAGATTTCTACGTATCGGAGTAGCGACCCCAGTGCGTACTAACTATAATTTAACAAATACCGGTCTTTCCCCCACGTGGATCCCAGAGTTGACACCCATGTGGGCACTTGATGCATCTCCTACGAAAACACCACATCCACAGAGAGTGCATGTAGTGTACTTACTGCCGGCATTTTAGCGAGCTGTTGAGCCCCCTAAATTTCCACATCATGAATGCTATATCCGCGAATGCTTTGACGTTAGTTGCTGTCATCCCGCAATACACACATTAAGAACGTTGTAGCACTAAATACTGTTGTACATTGCTGCTTCCTCGTCCATTAAACAACCCCACTTCTAAAAGTAACGTTTTGCTGCGTGAATCCTTTTCTGGATTCACATGCTGTGCATTATTCCGCCATCTAGTGGTTGGGTCCGGAATTGTTTCTTTTTTTTTTTTTTTTTTTGGTTGCTGTCAAACATAATTTGGTGCCTGGTGCCTGTGTGACATCAGACTGTATCCTGGAGGTTGATGTGCGTAGTAGCCATCTCCATATTCTTTTTTTTTTTTTTCTCCGCTTTTGGACCCAGAAGCAAGTCGGGAAGCTCCGAATAATTTTTCAGATTTTTCCCAAAAACGAAATGAAAACTGAAGAAAAGATCACCGCGAAGCTCCTACCTAATCGACGTCGTAACTGGAGAGATCACCGTTCCAGCGGAGCTCTGGGGCAGATACCACAGACGTCATCGGTCCACAAATGGCGAGGTAGGGGACATGGAAAATACCCCTTTCAAGTTTTGTCCCAAGTGTCACCACAAAAACACAACTCGACCAGTACGCCGTCTGTGACCTCTGCTTACCTGAAAACAACCAGGAAAAAAACTGCAAGGCCTAAGTGGAGTTCCTGCCGAAAACTCTGAGAAGCTGTCGTAAGCAGAGACAGGCCCACTACGCCACAATGTCGCAGACAACGAAGAAGACGCCCTTTCAACATCTGGGTTTCTCCAGCAACGAGGACGAACATGCTATTGAAAAAGTAACGTTCTGACCCAACCCGCCAAGCGACTAACCACCCGGCAATTACCCAAATTAATAAGCATAACAATTTCTCAACTTCCCAAAACCACCTTAGCCTAAACATTTCTCTGAAATGTGAACTTCACTGGAGGTGTGACAACGCTACATCAACCCATGCTTCCTGAAATAAGGATTTCAATAGTGTCTAGTCTGTGTATGGAAATACGCCATCATGTCCAAATTTCTCAGCCAATCTAGACCGAATGCTAAGGAACAAGTGCATAAAAGGCATGCCAAACTGATCTGTGGATTTACGGGTCAGGCACGACGGTCCAATAGGTCACCCTAAGGAATAAATCCATGCTGGCACACGAGTGGATCTCCGACTGCGACCCACTGGGCGTCCGCGATGATTGTTTTTCTTTGTCTTTGAGAAAGCCTTGCAGAACTCCTGCACAGGAGTGACGTTGTTGAAAATGCTCGCCTTCCCTTGCATGTTGACCCGCATTTGTGCCGGGTAGAGCATCCCATACCTCAGACCCAGGTTGTGCACCGTGGTCTCGACTCCGGTGTACTTGCGTGAAGCCTCCTGAACCATGACTGTAAAGTCAGGGAATAGCGACAGCCGACCTTGCCATGTTGGTGGCCTTTCTCCCTTGCCAGCCTGAGAGCAGAGTCTTGGTCCCTGTAATTAAAATTTCTGGCAATTATGGGGCGGGGAGGCAGACCCGGTTTCGGGCAAGGCACCAGCGACCTGTGTGCATGTTCTACTACAAATGTGGTAGTAAAGGATTCAGCTCTGAATAGTTCAGTGAGCAGCCTTTCAACAATGTGGTCTAGCCTCCCACTGTTTGTCGATTCCGGTACCCCAAGTATGTGTAAGTTGTTTTTCCTCCTTATAGCTTCCAAGTCTTCGTTGTTCATGGCTGGTTTTTTACCTGCTGTACCAGCCTTTCTCCCTTTCTGGACATTGCGCTGCGCCATCTTCTAGAACCGATAATCTGCCTTCTGCCACATCTAGCCTCCGCTCATGACTCTCCAGTCTCACCTACATTTTATCAAGCCGTTTTTCAAGCGCGTCAAATCTACCGTCCAGTGCTGTGAAACCGGAGCGTAACTCCTTCAATAGTGATTCTGCTTTAGATCGTTCCTTGTCTTCCCCTGGCGCCATGTTGAGTTCTGTGGCGTATGCTGTATGAGAGATGGCTGCTTTGTATTTTGCTGTGTCGAACTGCAGCTTGCGCTGTTCGGGATCTGTTTTGGCCATGCTAGTCCTTGTGAGGGGGATCTGCTCATTAGCAACCACTACCATGTTAAGAATGAGCTCCTAGCTGTTCCACCAAGTGCCTCCAGGGAGCAGTAGCTCAGTTCAATGATTGGACCTTTTAACTGTGGGATTTCTTGCATGGGCCCTGGCACAGCCCACAATGCCAAGCGCACCGCAGGCCACCCCTGCCACCCCTCACCTCCAGGGTCTCAGTGGACAGCCACACACGCCGCAATCCCGAGCAGCAAAGTTTCAGTAGTCAACAGGGAGTGGGGGGGGGTCAGTGTGAATCTCAAGTGGCGTCCGGAGGGCACCAATCCCTGCGTCACCACAATGCCAGGGCTGTGCCCCAGGCCTGGCGATCTCAGGCCGCAGCAGAAAACCGCCAACGCGGCCCAGGTCTCTGTTCATGGGCAGCTGCAGGCCCCCGGCAGCAGCTCGATAGGCTCCACAGGATCTGCCATACCTGCTCTACACTCTGCCAGCAGGCGAAGCTCACCTGCCGCGTGGGTATCTTGTCACTGCGCAGTCTTAGGCCCGTTGCTGGCAGCCGTCACGCTCCCCCCCCCCTCTATGCTCCGCTGTGTCTCTCTAGGACTCAACAGCCGTCCAGCCCAATACAGCTCTGACCTGCCTACTGTTCATATTTACTGCATGGCAATTTCGATCCTGTGTCCACACCACACGCCCCAAAGGGGGCTCGGATCATTGGGATGCTGGCGGAGCTTCACCTCCGTGCGGCCATTATGGTTGGCGACTTGGCCACGCTCCCTTTGGCACTTCACATTAAATGAACTAGTCCCAGGATACTTGTGTATTGCTTTCATCCAATTCACCAGATCCTACATTTGGAGAGGGCCAAACAATCTTGGTAATGCATGGTTTAGGAGATGCCTCTGTATCATAAGACCCTACACTTTGATTATTGCAGTGCCCTTAGCCACCCACTGTCACGATTTTTTAACACTTTTCTATCTCATGTTTGTCAGTTTCCCAAGTGGCTGGTGCTACATGGACGTCCTTTAGGGGTCAGGCTCAAACCTAGTTTTCTGCTCATTTTTATTACATTAATAGTGAATAATACTTTATTATTCACTATTGGTGTAATAAACATTGTAGCAGCCAAATCTAGACTTTCACTGGCATCTTAGAGATCAAAAATAAAAGGGTTTTAATGTATGTTGTGGACGTGCATATGGGCGAGAGTGATTTTGGGGGAGACCGCATGTATGTTTGAGCATGCATGTTTATATATGAAAACGTGGATGTGTGCGTCAAAATGAGTGAGTAAGTATATGGGTGTGAGTGTGAATAAGTGATTCAGGGTGAGTGTACTAGAGTCGGTGAAAATGAATGAGTGCAAGTCAGTACTAATGATAGGATGAGTGTGAATAAGAGGGCTGGTGGAAGTTCGTTCGATGGTTGATGTAAGTAGGTCCTAGGCATAGTTACCCCCACTTTTTGCTGGTGTCGGTGTGTTTTGACTGTAATACACAGCAATGGTAATCATTGTGATGTCATCCGGATTGAGTTTGTGACATCACTTCATGGGACGATGCAAGGTCAAGGGGGAAAAAGTAACTTCCTGTGATATCATTAAGGTGTAAGGGTATATGATACCACTTCCACTAACCCTGGCAGTTTGGTGAATTGACGTCCATGGGGTGCTAACTTATTCTACAAAATCTACATAACTTGCTTGACCTTTTGCATTTATTCAAATTAAATTTCATAAGAGAGCTGCGTTCCCACGCTTGCATACACCTTTGAAGCCCATGTTTTTGATTGTGAACTGTTTTCAAATTTAAGACATACCATTAAATTATTTGTTAGTTTACATTCATTTTAATGGGGCAGTTTATACTAACTCAATGATTGTTTCCTCATAGGAAGTATTTTATCTAACCTACACCCCTGATGATGTTGATGGAAACTCTCAGCTGGAAACTGGAGATAAAATCAATTTCATAATCGATACAAATAAGCAGTAAGTAGTGATTGTGGTGTGTGTGTATATTTATATTTTGTAGTGAACGAAATGTATTTATTACCCGGTATTTGAAAGTAGCAAAGTGGACACAGGGTTCTTGGAGAAGTGAACTGTTAATAATTACTAATATTGTGAAAACGCATGCCATCGCCTTAGCATCTGCCAACCCTTTGCTGATGAGGTCACCAGTACTGTCTCCCTTACCTTCGTCTCATTGAGCCATCCATGCTCTCCCCACCCAAGGTACAAAGCGGCAGCTAAAGCGGTTTCTTTTTGGTCTACAAATTACTCCAAACCAGCCATCAGAAAGTAGTAATCTGCATTTGGATACGTATTGAGCCACAACCACGACAGTTTTGCTACATAGTGCACAGAACTCCAACTAAAGCAGGTACACCAATGGTTAAGGGGCCTGACATCACATGTTTCATATGTACAAACTTCACGGCCTGACTTCAGCGCACTATGCCTCTGCATGGAGGCTGTTTACCAACTCAACTAATTAAGTCGGAGTACAAAAGACACGCAGAGGAAGTAACACCTGCCAGGAAAATAGGATTTATGATAAACCGGTCATCGCTTGCTATGAATCTCTATGAAACCCTACATCTCTAGTTATCTCTGCTGTTGTTGCCCCCCCCCTTCCAACCTCCTTCCCCTCCCTTCTGCAACCTCCAGTGCCATACCTGCAGCCTGTTTGCCAAATGAAGAAAACCTATTGGAAAGCATTGTGCGCCCAAGACTGATTGTGCACCCTGAACCTGGCTGCCCCTGTGCTGCTGGTGGTGTATGTTTGTTGCTGCTTTGTGGCCCCTTGTGCTTGTGCTAATCCTAAAAGCTTGGCCTCTGCAACTGATCTACGTATCTGCAAGCAGCATGGCTCCAGGCATCCCCACTCAATTGAAAAGCATTTAGTCAAACTTCAAATTTGACCTATTTACCTGGCCATCCATGTGCCTCTGGTGGTGCAGTTTTGGTACTCACCTGACCCATGCCCCTTCCTGACCTTTGGTCCTGAAGACTGGAATTGTAAGTGTATTGCTTACCTATTTAACAGTGATATTGTTTTTCAACTTGGATACCATTAAACTGTTCTGAAAAGTTTTTAAGTATCGATTTTTCAAAGTAAAAATATTTTTATTTAAATATTTACCTTATTGTGAAGACCTTGATCTTAAAATAAACATTTAAAGTATATTTTTCTAAAATTGGTCTGTGTATCCTTCTTGAGTTGTGTGTGTCCATTATTGGTCAATGTTGTGCAATAAATGTCAAACTCTTCGGTGTTAAGCCTAAGGCTGCTCGCCCACACTACCACAAATAGAGCACATCTGAAAGAGGCAATTGGTTATGGATTCTTCACCTTAGAATTACCCATGGCAAGAGTAGTGCAGGTTTTCACGGACAATAACACCATCATGTGGTACTGCAACAAACGGGGCGAGTCGTGTACCCTATGTCAAGAGGCTCTCCGTCTCTGGACATGGCTGGAACATCAGGACAAATTTCTAGTGGTTCAACACCTGGCAAGTTCTCTGAACCCGGGGTGGACAAACCCAGCCGCAGATGCATGATGGATCACAAATGGCGTCTTCACTCTGAGGTGGTGCAAGGTCTTTCAGCAGTGGGGAGAGCCTTGGATAGATCTATTCGCCACAGACTGAAGCGCAATGTCCGCAGCTCTTGCTAGTGCAGTTTCCAAGGCGGCACTCGCTCTGTGACACTTTTCGTTGTTGGTGGAGTTGCGGTCTTCTATACGCCTTTCTGCCTACACCACTTCTGACCAGAGTGCTGAAGATCTAGCGAACCGGGCCCAAGTCGTTTGTGTTGGGCACGAAGAGTCTGGTATCCCGAGCTATTACACATGGCCATGGATCCTCCGATCAGACTGCCTCTTTGGGAGAATAGTCTGTCGCAGCAGCAGGGGACGGCCCTCCACCCGAACCTGTCCAGTCTCCACCTCCTTGCGTGGAGATTGAGTGGCGACAGTTGACAGCTTTCGAAAACTTCACCCCGGAGTCTGTAATGTTATCTTGGCAGCCAGCGCCCCTCCACTTAAATGGTATATGCCTGTAGATGGAACAAGTTTGTGGCATGGTGCGTAGCAACAGCTGTGGATCCCCTCTCAGCCCCCCTTTCAAAGATTCTCCTCTTCTTTCTTTCGCCTAGTAGGGCTCTGTAGGAAACTAGCTCTATATATCCTACATCAAAATGAGGTATAGTGTGTACAGAGACCAAGTGACCCCAGCGGTAGGCAGAGGTTAAAGTAGATAGAACCTTACTATCTATTTGTAGTAGAGTGGTCGAGCAGTAAGGGAGTATCAGAGGACAGTGTTAAGCATTTGAGGTTCACACTCAGTCAGCAAATGACTTCAAACACTCAATAACTGAACTCTAGGTCAGTTGTGTTTGTATAAAAATATATACGGTTTTATTTTTAGAAACCACAAAGCCTGGCACAGGTAAGCATTAAATAATTTTCAGTAAGAAGTTACTGGATATAGAACAGTTTGAAAATGCAATTGTACTTTGATTTACAGGGGGTGCAGTAGGTTGCAATACTTAGCAAATACAGTACATTGAAATGAATAGGCTTTTTCAGTAAATTACCGGTAAGTTAATTTTTACGTTACGTTTCTAACTCCGTGCTTGATGCCTAGATTCAGCACTGGGACATTTCCTGTAAACAGGTAAGTAAATATGTTTTGGTTATTTGTGCGATTTTTAAAGAATATTTTTAGATTTCAAAACTCCACACTTAAAAGCTTTTTGAAGAAAATTGTCAATGTTGTCCTATTGAGGAAAAACTGGTTATTTGTTCACAGGTAAGGTATCAACTGTGGAGTTAAGGTTCTTGGGTTAGACTCAGGGGTCCCCCAAGGTCAGTGATGCGCTGTTGTTGCACCCTCATCGGCACTAGGGCCGCCGGGTGCAGAGTTTTGAGGCCCAATGTTATCCAATTGGGAATAGGGGGCATCTGGGTGGTGGCTGCTGGCAAGCAGGCCACTGGTTTGTGGGAGCAAAGCTTCTAGGGTTAAGGTCAGGGCAAATGGGGAAACAAAGTAGCACAAAAGGTGCACCCTCAGCGGCACTAGGGCGGCCGGGAGCAAAGTGCTGTTTCGAGGTTGGGTGCCCTGTTTTCAAAGGAGAACCTCCAGTTTGCAAAAGCACTGCAGGCAGGGAGACTAAGAACTTCTTGGTGCGACCACCACTTGGCAAGGTATGTTGGGAAATTAAGGGTTGGTTAGGCACGGTCGGTTTGGGCACACAAGGCATTTGGGCGTCAGGTGCAGGGGTGTCTTTTGGGGTAGGATCTTCTTACCAGCTCCTGGTCGCGGTTAGGAGGCCTTCTGGATTTAGGCTGCAGGCGTCTGCTGGAGGCTTGAGGCAGGTCAGGGGTCGCCGGGTCTCTGGTCAGGATCGCCGGGGTGACCTCCTTGTGGTGTTTTTCCACTCCAGCTCGGGCCTGGTTCGGCGGGTGCAGAGTGAGCTGGATTTTCTGTCCCTGGCTGCTGCCAGAGGTTGCTGTTGAACAAATCCAGTGTTCAATGGAGAAGCAGTCTTTGGAAGTGAAGGCAGGCATGTCCTCTGGGGTTTTAGAGATTGCTGGCTGCAGGGCACACCAGGATTTTGCTGGAGCAGGTTCGAGAGGAGACAGGCCGGTAGGGCTGGGGCCAAGTCAGTGGGCGTCTTCCTCTTGTTAGCTGGCTGCACAGCTGTTTGGTCCTTCTTTTCTTGTTGTCAGGCTGGATCTGAGAAAGCAAGGTTCAGGGTGCCCCCTAAATACTAGATTTTGGGGCGTTATAGGTAGGTAAGGTCAGGGACCAATGGGTCCCAGTCCTGGGGTGGGTGGGAGGGGGGCAGTAGACTGTCCCTGGTTGGCTATGTTCCCCCATCCTCAAGATGGCCGGAACTCAGAGTTGTGTTTTACCTCACTTCCCCCCACCTGAGGGGTGGAGTTGGCAGAGGTGGGCACCACTCTTTCCCTCACTTGTTTTTCTCGCCGGCTCTCCCGCCCAAAGTGTATGGGCAGAACCAGTGGGGACCAGTTGCTGAAAGCAGCAAATGGTCTCAGGAAGCTCACAAAGGCGGCATGACTTTAAAGCTTCCCTTCTTGTGAACCCTGCCCATCCTGGGGGGGAGGAGGCTTGGCACCTCGTCCCAGGATGTGCAATGTTTCAGGCCCTGAGAGCAGCAGGCTTTCGACCCAGGGGTCCAACAACATGTCTGTTGGTGGCAGCCTAAGCAGCCACTCGGTCAGGTCACTAGGAGTTGGTAGAGATTCAGAGGGCTCTGCTAAGATGCGAAGATGCTCACTGTTATACATTTTACATTAAATCCCCCATTGGCATCAGTATGGGTTTAATGTGCTGAGAAGTTTGATACCAAACTTCCTAGTTTTCAGTGTAGCCATTATGGTGTTGTGGCGTTCATAATGACAAATTCCCAGCACCATATACTCTTAATGGCAGCACTGCACTTACAGTGCCCAGGATTGGACTGGGGCACTGTAGGGATACAGGGCTTCTGTAGTAGGGGATCTCTGTGTATAGTCATAATCTAGTGAATCGTCCCGCTCATGTGCGTGGACCCCGGCAATCAAAAATAATCTCTTGTCAGAAAATTGCAGACCTGCAAAGACATTGAAGAGAGAATTTAAAGACCGATAATGCAGCCTGTATCCACAGGCTACACTGTCCAGTACTTCAACTAGAAATTCCACCAAAAACACACACAAATAGCACAGCCTGCCCAGTTTCCTCCATAGAGAAACGTGCCTCTACCAGAAAAAGCCTCTGGAATGATAGAGAGGAAGGCATGGACAGACAAGCCCCATAGGCTGCCATTATGTGGCTTAAATAGGATACTGTGCCTTTAAGAGAACTTTCCAGAACTTTTCCCAGTATCCCAGAATGCACAGCAGGTCCCTCTTACTTTCAGTTCTTTTTTTCGGCTCCTGCTAACAGGACCCTGGTGCATTGAGCTCTCCCTTTTCAAGGGTTTATTGGAATTTTGTGCACTTTTGGCTTTAAAAGTGTTTTTCAGTTTATGTACTTGGTGTTTCCCTTCACTCCTGTGTATTTGTTCAGGCTTTTTAGGGCTCTAAAATGCCTGCTCTCTTCGACAAGTGCCCAGCATGTGGAAGGAAGAAGGCCAAGACTGATCCACACGACGTCTGCATACTCTGTCTCCCTGAAGCACATGTCCCTGAAGAATGTGACATCTGTCAGACCTTTTCGTCAAGGACCCTGAGGGACAGGCTGAAGATTAGGCTTCAAGGCCTAGAGGAGAGACGGCTGCAGGCTGGTCTGGGCAGGCTGGGAAGGCTCCCTCTGCCCCTGCTGAGGCCTCTGGGGGGCTCCCCAGAGGCAGGAAGCCCAGCAAACGGTCCCGGTCTCCGTCGACGTCGATTGCATCGACGACGTCGAGAGGGATGACGACGGTGTGTTCCCCATCTCCCCGGGGCTCCGGGTCGAGACAGCGTGGAAGTTCGATGTCGAAAGGCCTGGGTAGGCCGCCGTCGAGATCACCGTCGACGGCGTCATCGTCGTCGACGTCCGCATCGAGGCATCGACGGCGAAGAAGGACCGACCGTCGACCGGACGGTCGGCGTCGAGGGGATCCTCTACGTCGAGGACTTCGGACAAGCGGTTGGCGCCGAGAAGGGGTCGACGCTCAACGTCTAGGACTGCACGTTCGACGTCGTGGAAGTGGCGTTCGGCGTGGAGGAAGAAGCGCTTGACGTCGCGGAGGCGGCGTTCGACGCCGGAAAAGCAACGCTCGACGTCGAAAAGAAAGAGATCGGCGTCTGAGACTTTCCAAATCTCCTAAGCGGCGAAGAAGGATTTCTGGCGCCAGAAGTCACGCTGGGTCTGGTGAAGGACGCCGGAGATGGCGATCACCTACTGGAAGGGCTGATTCGCTGTCACCTCCCCCGAAGAAGTCACCGGACTCTGTGTACTCGGTGGTTTATACACCACCTCGGCCTAAGACGCCCCCGCTTCCTTTACCTAGAGAGGATCCTCCCATCAATCCTCCTCTTCCACCACTTCCTCCCGCGGGGCAACAACCACCACCGCCTCCGCCACGTGGGCCTGCTCCTCGGTCGGAGATACCTCCTGTTCCTCCACCAAGGTCCGTGTCACTGCCTCCGCTCCCTACACCGCCTAAGGGGACTCCAAAACCACTACCCCAGGATAGGCCAAGGAAGACGCCTCCACAGAGGCCTGCGGAGCGTCCACGAACTGGGAGATCGCGCTCTCGCTCCAGGAGGAGGTAACGATCGTGCAACAGGTCGTCCACGCGGTCGAGACGACGCCACAGGAGGCGCAGGTCTCGGTCCCAGACGAGGTCCTCGGGGACCAGGGACTATTCTCCGACTTTGTCGGAGTCACCGGAGACAAGGGTGTCACCGGTTGACGATCTGGTGTCCTTTCATGATGTCCTTTTAAGAGGTGCAGCAAAATTGGGCATCTCGTTGTCGGTGCCCACGCCCAAGACATCGGTGATCTTCGAGGCGCTTCACCAGAAACATCTGTCTCGGCCATTACTACCACTGGTACCGGGCCTGGTGGAGCCGGCCATGGACCTTTTCCTCACCCCTGCGGTGACCAAGGCGGCCCCCTCGAGACTGCAGAAAAAATACCGGGCTCCCGACTCGGATCCGGCTTTTCTAAGGGTGGAACCCCCTCCAGACTCTGTGATAGTGACGGCGGCTCGAAAACAACATGCCACCACTCCGTCATCCACAGTTATCCAGTATTTGGGTGTCTTTCATAGATTCACATGCCTGAATCATTCCCCGTCGTCGAGACGGGAGCCTCCGGTATATAAAAAGTAATGTCCTAAAGACATACATAGAAAAGAATAGGCCCAAAGGTCTCACCTTAGTAGCCTATCCACGTCCTTTTGTAGGAAGGACCAAACAGAGCAGGCCCCAAGGGTCCCACCTTGGTGGCCTATCTGTGTCCTTTTGTAAAAAAGGACCAAATAAAGTACAACAGCCAATCAGCTACCACCTCCTTCTAGAACCTTCCTGCCAGAAGCCCAAGTCTCTCAGATTTTCTACCGCACGTTGTGCTAGGGAGTCTCCACCTGAGTTCTCCTCAGGAATTTCTCTTTCTTCAAAAAACAACTTTTATTAGTCTCTAAAGTTATGTCTGATAGTCAGAAGAAAGGTCTTTTCCGGGCTTGTTCCTCCTGCAGCAAGAAAAGACTTCACATTGACGATAAACATGATAAATGTTTATATTGCCTTTACCCTCACCACCAGGCAAAGGACTGCAAAATATGTCGGACCTTCTCCAACAAGACCCTCAAGGACCGAGAAGGTCGACTTCTGTTGTGGCTCAACAGGCTCAAGACCAAGACTGATGACTTGGTATCCGAAGGTGAGAGTGTGTCTGGAGTGTCGCAATTTTCCTTGAAGAGGCCAAGGGTTTCTTCCCCTAGCCCCACAGACACCCCTCCTATGAAGACTTCTAAAAAGTCCTCAGAGGGCAAGCCATCTGTGTCTGGCAAGGACCTGCCTGTCCCAGGGAAACAGCCACTGGTCCCGGCGACGACGACGTCGATGGTGCATTCAGCACAGAAAACCGTCTCGACGACGACAGTGTCGACGACGACGGCCTCATCGGCTTCCTCCTCGTCGACGAGGACTACGCCTTCATCGTCGGCGAGTAGACCTACGCCGTCGACCATCCCGGTCACTCCATCGACGACGAAGATCTCGTCGTCGACGACGAGATCGTCGTCTAAGGCGTCGACGACTACACCATCGACGAGGACAACGCCGTCGACGAAGTCTACCTCGTCGACGAGGATCATGTCGTCGACGGTGGGAAAGCCGTCGACGACGAGTACACCGTCGACGGTGGGGACTTTACCGTCGACGAAAATGACGTAGAAGAAGACATCGTCGTCGCAACCACCGTCGACGACGACTAAATTACCGTCGACGAGCATATCTACCATGGCACCGTCGCTTTCGACATCGACAGGACTCTGGAAGGAGTCTGCACTCCTCTCCCACGCCATGGATGCTTTTCCACCGCAAGTGAGCCATGTCACTGTGAAAATTACTAAACGGCCTATTACGCCGCACCAGATCTCGCCCGGTAGGATACAACAACTTCCTCCGGCCTGTATACTACAAGGTCAAGAGTCGGACGAGGACTCCTTTACGCAGGCTACTTGTCCATCGGACCTAGTCCTGAAATGCCAAACCACGGACGAGGAACCTGAAGAGGAGGAAGACCCTCCACAACAACAGGACCAGCCTCCGCCCCAGGCACAGGTTACTCCTATGGTGTCTCCCCGCATCCATTGTCTCGGACCTACAATTCCTCATACAGGATTATAAGGAAAGGTTCCCGGAGAAACATTCTGCGTCAGCACCTCCAGCTGCACAGGCGCCAGCTCCTTCGTCTCGCCATAGACCAACTCCACTGGTCATTGAGAAGACACAGGTTCCGATTCAGGACGCTCCCTCATCTGACGATGAGGAGAGGGAACAGGAGGAAGGTGAAGTCGATGACGACCAGTCAGACCCGGATGCAGATCAAGATTATGTGGCACATTCTCCAGCCTCTCCGGATCCGCAGACCTCGGAGTCTCCACCTGCAGACATCGGTGGATTCCACAACATCATTGAGCGGGCGGCTAAGAGGTTCCATATGTCCATGGAAACTCAGGAAACGGAATGCTTCCTTTATGACTTCAAGGAGCCCACTAGGAAGACCTCAAGATCAATCCCCATAATTGACTACATTTGGAAGCAGGGCAAACAAATCATGCAAGCGCCTGCCTCTATACAGGTGGTGGTGCCCAGGCTAGATAAGAAATACAAGGCCACCTCCACGGCACCGGCATGCCTGACAGGTCACCCCAAACCAGATTCCGTGGTGACTCAAGCGGCGCAGAAGAACTCTCGCAATCCATCCTCACCTCTATCAACGCCACCTGATAAGGAGGGCAGGAAACTGGATGCCGTTGGCAAACGCTTTACTACCACTTCAGCCATGACGGTCAAGGTGGCTAATTCGATAGTCCTCCTGGGACGTTACAATCGCCAACTCTGGGCGGACATTGCACCCTATCTAGCAGATCTGCCGGAGGATGTCAGAGAGGAGGCACATTCACTTCTATTGGAAGGACAGACCTCCGCCTCAGAGCTCATCGATTGTGCCATTGATGCCGCCATGACTGGTTTCCGGCAATTGGCAGGAGCTGCAGTCCTGAGGCGACAGGGCTGGCTCAAGGCCACCACTTTCCGCCAGGAGGTGCAAACCAGGATATTAGATATGCCTTACGATGGCCAGCATATGTTTGGGGAACAGATTGACGCAGCCCTTACCACCATAAAAAAGGATACGGATACTGCCAAGGCTCTGGGTACTTTACAATTCCGGACCCAGTCCTTTCGTGGCAACCGGGGAAGAGGTCAACCTGCATACAAAGGTTCCTATCAGAATAGGTCTTTGTACACATATTCACAGTCCAAGCCGCAGTTTCAGCAGCGACAACCTCAACAAGGCCGACAGTCTTCCTACGGCAAGTCCAATTACCGAGGAAGAGGCCAAAAACGACCTGCTGGCAATAGACAATGACTTGTCTCCCTCGCTAGCCCCTCCACCACTACATTCTTTAAAACTTGGAGGGAAACTGAAATACTTCCATCGCAATTGGCAATCTATAACGGATCGGTGGGTACTCCAACTCATTCGATTTGGACATTCCCTAGAATTTACCTCTATCCCCCCAACTACGCCACCGTGCCAGCGATCACACAGGCACCTACGATTGCTTCTTCAGGAAATTGCTTCCATGCTGCAGAAGGGAGCGATAGAGAGAGTTCCACGGGCCCACAAGAATCAGGGTTTCTACTCTCACTTCTTCCTAATCCACCAAAAAGGAAAGAAATGGCGCCCAATCCTGGATCTCAGGGCACTCAACGTGTTCCTAAAGAAACAATCGTTTTGTATGGTGACTCTGCAAGAAATCCTTGGGCTGCTGGACAAAGGGGACTACATGACGTCCTTAGACCTCCAGGACGCCTACTATCATATCCCTATTCTCAAAGGGCACAGGAAGTTCCTCAGGTTTGCGGTGGCAGGACAGCACTACCAATTTCGAGTCCTTCCATTTGGCCTCAAATCGGCCCCGAGGATCTTTACCAAATGCCTCTCACCAGTAGCGGCATTTCTTCGTCAACAAGGCCACCAGGTGTTTCCATACCTGGACGACTGGCTGGTGAAGGCACCGACGGCAGCCGCCGCAGCCTCGTCCTCCAGCGCCTGTCTGGATATTTTCCACCGCCTAGGACTAACCCTCAACACTGCCAAGTCAACTCTGGAACCCACCAAGGTCATCACATTCCTTGGAGCGACTCTGGACACGGACCCTGTCAAGGCTTTCCCCTCTCAGGAGAGAAAAATCAAGCTCATCTCCTTGGCCAAGGCAGTGGCTTCGCGGAAGACTCTTCCGGTCCGCACGTTCAAGTCTCTCCTAGGCATGATGTCCTCATGCATCCTGCTCGTTCCACACTGCCGCCTAAAAATGCGCCCACTACAGGAGGCACTGACAAAGCAATGGACTCAAGCCACAGGTTCTTTCGAGAACCGCATACGAGTCACTCGACCCATTATCAATCATTTGCAATGGTGGACATCTCTCCACCACCTCTCAAAGGGTCTGCCGTTCCTGCTCCCAGCGGAGCCACATGTAATAACTACGGATGCGTCCCTAGAAGGCTGGGGAGCTGTCCTCCAGGACCTCCAGATCAACGGCAAATGGACAACACAGGAAACCAAGCTCCATATCAATCTGTTAGAATTACGGGCGGTTTTCCTGGCTCTACAGGCGTTTCTTCCACGCATTCGTCACTCCCCAGTGCTCGTCAGGACGGACAACACCACGACGATGCACTACCTGAACAAACAGGGGGGGACGCGTTCCATCTCGTTATCTCGAGAATCGCAGAAAATCTGGAACTGGCTTCTGACACATGGCATAGTGTTGAAAGCGGAGTACGTCCCGGGCAAGGACAACGTCTTGGTGGACGCACTGAGCAGGGAGAAGTCTCCTTCCCACGAATGGGAATTGGACAGGGAGGTGCTGGACCATATCTTCCAGAAGTGGGGCACCCCGAACATAGACCTCTTTGCCACCAGAGAGAACGCCAAATGCCCAAGCTTCGCAAGCAGGCATCACCACTCAGGAACCCTCGGGAATGCATTTTCCATCGCATGGCGCAACGTCTTTGCGTACGCCTTTCCGCCATTCCCACTGATTCCCAGGGTTCTCAGGAAGATGAAATCGGAACCCTGCACTCTGATCCTCATTGCTCCGTCCTGGCCGAGGCAGCACTGGTTCACAGAGCTTCATCGCCTCTCTGCCCGGCCCCCTCTTCGCCTGCAGCAGTTTCCGGCCCTGATCACGATGTCTCAAGGGCAGGTTCTCCACCCGAACCTGAGCTCTCTGAAGTTATCAGCCTGGCTCCTGAATACCGAGAATTCAGCCATCTGAACATCCCGCAGGATTGCAGAGATGTCCTTGCGAAAGCTAGAGCTGTCAGCACTAACAAAACCTACTCACTAAAATGGAAGCGATTCTGTTCCTGGTGTGTGGATCAAGGCTTGCACCCCTTCCAGGCCACTCCACAGCAGCTGCTACCATACCTGTTACACCTTGCGCAGTCTGGCCTTGCGCATACCTCCATCAAAGTGCACCTAGCGGCGATTTCAAGGTTCACAAGAAAGGCTACAGGCCCATCTTTGTGGTCGGACAGACTCGTCAAACAATTCCTAAAAGGTCTATTCAGGTCCTTTCCACGACCACGGCCTATTCCTCCATCGTGGCACCTCAATGTGGTTCTTCATCAACTAATGAAGCATCCCTTCGAACCCATCCATAAGGCTGAGATCAAGTTCCTCTCATGGAAAACGGCCCTCCTCCTGGCACTAACCTCTGCCAGAAGGGTCAGTGAATTGCAGGCTCTATCCATCCAGGATCCTTTTCTTCAATTCAGAGAGGACAGAGTCATTCTGAGGACTAACCCTCGCTTCATTCCAAAAGTCCCTTCGGACTTCCATCTTAATGAACCGGTGGTGCTTAGATCGTTCTTTCCGAATCCTACAACGGCAGCTGAAAGAACTCTACATTCTCTCGATCTAAAAAGATGCCTTAAATTCTACATCGATAAGACACGACACTTTCGAAAGTCATCCCAGCTCTTCATTGCCTTTAGTAGACCAAGACTGGGCATGCCCCTGACAAAGCAGAGCATCTCCAGATGGATCTCTTCTGCGATCACCTTTTGTCATGACAAGGCCGGACGGCCTTTAGACTCACGAGTCAAAGCTCATTCGACTAGAGCCATGTCCACGTCTGCGGCGCTGTTCGCTGGAGTGCCGATATTGGACATCTGCAGAGCGGCGACATGGAAGTCCCCGCACACCTTCACCAGGCACTACTGCCTGGATACTGAGCTGATGAAGGATGCAGCAGTGGGCCGAGCAGTGCTTCGCCATCTATTCCAGTGAGGTGAGCCCTACTACATCCCTCCATCCTTTACGGGTATGCACATTCTCTTACTGTATTTATATGCCATTGCATTTGGTGATTTGTAGTCATGTGATATGTTTTATCTACATGTTCATACCTGCTCTTCATACAGAATGTGCATAATGTATTGCTCGCTACTCTGATTCAGGCATGTGAATCTATGAAAGACACCCAAATACTGGATAAGAAATGCGTTACTTACCTGTAACTGCAGTTATCCAGTATTAGTGTCTTTCATAGATTCACATGCACCCTCCCGCCTCCCCTAGCAGGGCTCACTTTTCTCTCTAATGAGTTTACGCCTAACTAGCTTGGTGCGTACGAAAATCTGAGAGACTTGGGCTTCTGGCAGGAAGGTTCTAGAAGGAGGTGGTAGCTGATTGGCTGTTGTACTTTATTTGGTCCTTTTTTACAAAAGGACACAGATAGGCCACCAAGGTGGGACCCTTGGGGCCTGCTCTGTTTGGTCCTTCCTACAAAAGGACGTGGATAGGCTACTAAGGTGAGACCTTTGGGCCTATTCTTTTCTATGTATGTCTTTAGGACATTACTTTTTATATACCGGAGGCTCCCGTCTCGACGACGGGGAATGATTCAGGCATGTGAATCTATGAAAGACACTTATACTGGATAACTGCAGTTACAGGTAAGTAACGCATTTCTTCCACCAGATAAGTAATCTAGGTGGCTGGATTCGTCTGGGAGAAAGGTTTGTGGGACGTCGGGACTTCCATGAAGGCTGCGAGTGCCACGGCCTTGTTGGGGCGGTATGACCGAGCCCTCTGGGAATCCCTCCAGCAGTTTGTAGAACATCTGCCACATGATGAGAGAAGATTTCCAAGAGGGGATGTTGGTGGCGAATCAGGTCATCAGTGCTGCAGCAGACTCTTCCCTGCTGGCGGGGCATGGTTTCTGCCATGGGGTTAACCAGCGAAGACACGCCTGGCTCCGCCTCACGTCACTAAAACCTGATGCACAACAAAGGGTTGCCAATCTACCATTCTCTGGCGAAACCCTATTTGGAAAACATGCGGATGACGAAATGGCCCGCATGAAGGCGGAGGCGGAAACGCTCACGGCTGTGGGTCTGGAAAAACCCAAGGATAACAAGAAGTCGTACCGCCCGTTCCAGAGACGGTTCGGTGGACAGAGCAGAGGGCGTGGCAGTGTTCGGGACAGCAGCAGCAGCAGCAACAGCAACAGTTCCGAAGACCGTTCCAGAAGCGTCAGAGAGGCAGAGGCGGCCAACAGTCTGCAACAGCGACTAAAGGCCCGGCCAGGTCTAGGCCCTGAGCGCTTACTTCCCCTACATCCGTTACCCACTCCGGTGGGCGAAGCGTTCAATTTTTTCTGGCAGAGTGGAGAAAAATTACTCAGGACAAGTGGATGCTGAATATTGTTTGCAATGGATACAGTCTTCGGTTCACTAGCCTGCCTCCATCAATCCCTCCGGTCAGCTCGCAGTTTCAGCTGCGTGAGCTCCAGGCGGAGGCCGATATCCTATTAAGGAAAAGGGCGATAGAAGACGTACCTCTGTCTCAAAGGGGAAGAGGTCTGTACTCCCGGTTCTTCCTGGTTCGCAAAAAGGACAAGAACGAGTTCAGGCCTATTCTGGATTTGCAGCAAGCAAACAAGTGGATTCGCAGAGAAAAGTTTCGCATGCTGTCGTTGCATCAGATTTATCCTCAGCTGCAACGGGGAGACTGGCTGTGTGCCATAGACATACAGGATGCATACTTCCATGTGCCCATTGCACACAAACACAGGAAGTTCCTGCGATTCCAAGTCGGCGCCAATCATTATCAGTACACAGTACTGCCATTCGGGCTGAAGTCTGCGCCCATGACATTCGCGAAGTGCATGGCAGTGGTAGCCGCACACCTAAGGAAGAACAAGGTGTTTGTCTACCCGTACCTGGACGATTGGTTGATCAAGGCCTCCTCCTTCTCGGAAGCTCAAGCGCACTTCCAGAAGACGTGCGTACTCTTGAACAAGCTGGGGTTGCATATCAACATGTCCAAGTCTGTCCCGACTCCGGTTCAGTGCATACAGTACTTGGGAGCCACCATCAATACGCTGTCAGCAAGCGTGTCTCCTTCGGAGGAGCGACGATTATCACTCCTTCAGAAGGCTCAGGCTCTCATGACTACTCCATCTACAACAGTGAGGGCGGTGTCTTCTCTACTGGGATCAATGGCCTCTTGTATCTTCCTCACGCACGGCTGCACATGAGACCATTGCAGGAGTGCTTGGAGGATCAGTGGGATCAGAGGAGAGGATCTTGGGACGACAAGATACGACTGTCTCGGCGTGCTCTTCAGTCTCTGAGGTGGTGGTGTTTGGCGGAGAATCCTGAGAGGGGTTCCCTTCCACAAGGACATTCCCACGCAGACTATCGTGACGGATACATCTCTCCACGGCTGGGGGGCGCACTCCGTAGACTTACTGATTCAAGGGACGTGGTCCCAGACTGAGTCCACGTATCACATCAATTTCCTGGAACTCAGAGCTGTTCACTTGGCGCTGAAGGCCTTTCTTCCGTCTTTCCAGACCAACTCTCTGCTTGTGCAAACGGACAATACGACCACCATGACTTACCTCAACAAGCAGGGGGGCTCGAGATCGCGCACCCTGTCACAGGAGGCGCAGACGATCTGGCACTGGCTTCTGGCCAGAGGACTGACGAGAACGGCCACCCATCTACCAGGTGTGCAGAATGTTCAGGCAGATGCACTGAGCAGACTGAAGCAGGAAAACCACGAATGGGTCATAAACGACGAAGTACTAGGAGAAGTCTTCGCAAGGTGGGGCACTCCAGACGTAGATCTGTTCGCCACCGCCAAAAACAGCAAATGCCGAGACTTCGCCTCCAGGTACTACCAGCCGGGGACGCTGGGGAATGCGTTATGGATCAATTGGTCGAACAGCTTTCTGTACGCTTTTCCACCCGTTCCCCTGATTCCGACGGTTCTCATCAAGCTGTCCCAGTCCAGGGCGTAGATGATACTGATTGCCCCAGAATGGCCCAGACAGTGGTGGTTCACGGACCTGCTTCACCGGTCTCTCCTTCCTCACATGCGGGCAGGCCGGACCTTCTCACGAAGTTCGGGGGGCAGATGTTGCATCCCAACCTCTCGTCTTTGAGTTTGGTGGCATGGCTCCTGAGAGTGCAATATGGCCATCTTAATCTCCCAGAAGATTGCATGGAAATACTTAAGGAGGCTAAGCGACCTTCCACTAGGACTTCTTATACTTACAAGTGGAAGAGGTTTTGCATCTGGTGCAAGTCCAAGAACTATGACCCGACGACATGTAAGGAAGATGTCATCCTTCCATATCTTCTACATCTGGCGCAGTCTGGCCTTAATGTACATTCCATTAAGGTTCATCTGGCTGCATTGACTGCCTACAGGAAATGCCCCCCTTCAGACTTCCTTCTTTCATATCCCTGTGATCAAAGATTTTTTGGAAGGCTTGAAGAAAGTGTTCCCTCCTGTCAGGCTTCCTTCGCCTTCATGGGAATTGAATGTGGTGCTGTCCAGATTGATGAAGGAGCCTTTTGAACCTATTCATAAGGCCTCGTTGCAGCACCTGTCCTGGAAGGCGGCGTTCCTCGTGGCCATTACATCGGCCCGCAGGGTGAGTGAAATTCAGGCGTTGTTGCCAAGAACCTTATACTGTATTTCATGCTGCTAAGGTTGTTATGCGTACTCACCCTAAATTTCTTCCTAAGGTTATTTCTGATTTTCATGTCAACCAGACCATAACCTTGCCTACGTTTTTTCAGAATCCTTCATCTCCAGCGGTAAGGTCTTTACATTCCATGGATGTTAGGAGGGTGTTGAAATTTTATCTGGATAAAACCAAAGATATTCGTAGGTCAGACCAATTGTTTATCAATTATGGATCGGTCAGGACGGGTCTTGCGACCTCTAAGCAGTCTATCTCTAGGTGGATTGTGTCCTGCATACAGCTGTGTTACCAAAAAGCTAATAAGACCTTAGGGGGTAAACCTAAGGCTCATTCCACCAGGGGCAAAGCTGCCACGACTGCTTTGCTCTGTAATGTTCCAATTGCAGAAATCTGCAAGGCGGCCACTTGGAAGTCGGTCCATACCTTTGCTAAGCATTACTGTCTGGACACTGATGCCAGGGCAGACGCTCAGGTTGGGCAGGCTTCGCTGCGAAATCTGTTCGCACAGTAGTGGTTTTGTTTCTCTTTTCTCCACCCCCGCTTTGTTGTGGGGATGAGCTTGCCATTCTATTCACTAGATTATGACTATACACAGAGATCCCCTACTACAGAAGGAGTAGTTTCTGTCCTGTAACTCCAGTTCTGTAGTAGGGGTATCTCTGTTAGTCATAAGCGCACGCCCGCCTCCCCGGTGGAGAGAGATATTCATGTAAGGAATGCTACAGGTCTGGCGTGTTACGCCTTCAAAAATAACTGAAAGTAAGAGGGACCTGCTGTGCATTCTGGGATACTGGGAGAAGTTCTGGAAAGTTCTCTTAAAGGCACACTATCCTATTTAAGCCACATAATGGCAGCCTATGGGGCATGTCTGTCCATGCCCTCCTCTCTATCATTCCAGAGGCTTTTTCTGGTAGAGGCAAGTTTCTCTATGGAGGAAACTGAGCAGGCTGTGCTATTTGTGTGATTTTGGTGGAATTTCTAGTTGAAGTACTGGACAGTGTAGCCTGTGGATATAGGCTGCATTATTTGTCTTTAAATTCTCTCTTAAGTGTCTTCGCAGTTCTGCAATTCTGTGACAACTTAAGAGATTATTTTTGATTGCCGGGGTCCACGCACATGAGCGGGACTATTCACTAGATTATGACTATAACCGAGATACCCCTACTACAGAACTGGAGTTACAGGACCGAAACTACTCCTTATGCACCTGTACCCTCACCCCTGGCATAGGGCACCCAACTAGAGGGGGGACTGGTGTATGCCAGGGCAGTGGTTTGTGGGTGTGGCACACAGGAATGTGCCATGTCGACTCTTCACTTTGTTCTGCACCTACACATGCAGCCTGCAAAGGCAGTGTGTGTGGGTAAAGATACAGGGCCTCTAAGGTTGGCACAATAAGTGCTGCAGCCCTTAGAGGTCTTCCCTGGTCACAGTGCCCTGGGTACCGTTGTACCATTTCCCAGGGGCTGACATGGCTAGAGATGCCAATTGGGTTAGTTTTGGGGAAAGAACACAGGCCCTGTGAACCTGATTGGCAGGGACCCAGGGCACATCAAGTCAAAGTGCATCAGAGGGCGGGGGGGGGGGGTGTTACTGCAATAGAAACCCACTTTCCTACACTGGTGAGCTCAGATGGGCCTGCTAAAGATAAGAGGGGTTTGGAAGGAACAAGACGCTGTTCTGCAAATCAATATATTGGTGTTAAATAGTGATCCTAGCCTTGAAATAAGCCTTTAACACTTTCGGTCCTCAGGACAAGCTGAGCTTGTCATGAGGCACAGTGGATCTGTGCTTATGACGAGCTGAGCTCGTCATGACTGCTGCGGAACGCCCACGCGGGGATAATTCCCCTCCTGTGCGTGGCGTTCCATTGAGTGGGCGGAGTCATGACGAGCTCAGCTCGTCATGAGCACAGCGCCACCGTGCTGCAATACGAGCCGAGCTTGTCACAAGTATCGCGCTACCCCCCTCCCCCGCGCGGGAATTAGCCCCGCGGTGAAGGGGTTAAGAAAAAGTTATTAGCGAGAACAATATTGATCAAAACAAAGTGCCACGTCAATGTTCTATTTCAACAAATGGGGTGTATTCCATCTTTCGTCCTATCAAAACTAGCCCAAGAAATCTGGAAGTGGACAGTGCAGAAACAAATAGATCTAACAGCAGTTCATAGATCTAACAGCAGTTAAATTTCCAGGAAAGGACAATATAAAAGCTGAAGGATTGAAGAGACCAGCATCAAGCTCTCATGAATGGGAACTCACTTAGGCAGTACTCACCCAGATATTTTGGAGTTGGGGGAACTCCAAATGTGGACAAATTCCCGAACAACGCAAAATGCCAAAACTTTGCGTTTAGACATCCACATGACCAGTCACAGTGAATGCTCTGTCGATAGACCAGTCAGGAATATTCCATGCGCTTCCCCCCACGATAACACTTTAGGAAGCTGGCTTTTTATGTAGTGTCAATGGAAGGGCACACCATGCTATAAGTCAGTGTGACCCGGATTGATTTACAGGGTTTACTTTAAAAATCCCAAATGCTCTATTTGTGTTCGTCTGGTCGATCAGCTCAGGCTTATTGTAGGGGAGTTTTAAGCATTTGTCGTACACCCAGTCAAGAAATGGTTCACACACTTAAAGAAATACAAGACACTCAAAAGTAGACCGTTTGAATTTAGACACCAAAATCTTTAGAATCACTAAAGTACTTTCAGAGATAGAATTTAGAAGAAAAGAGTAAATTAACTTTTAATAATGTTTTTTGAGGTATGAGCCTTGAATACTACAGTGTTACCCTATGGGTGGAAAAACACATGCCGCAAAACAGTATTTGCAGTCAAGAGTTCAGAGGTGCCCTTTGGGACGGACTTAAGGTGCTAGGGTCCAAAGTACCACCAGCAGTTTTCTTTAACCTGAACTGGTTTGCGGGTGCAGAGGAGTTGGGTGGATTGGTAGCCTCGAGCGCTACACTTGTAAACTCAAGGGGACCTGAAACCAAGAGGCTGCAATGGAGGACTTGTGGACAAATCCAGCTGAACCCAATTGGGTTGGGGGGGTGAGAAGGTTGAGGATGGAGATGGAATCTGGTCTTAGAGACCCCTAGGCCAAGGGGATGTAGTTGGGAGTCGTGAACCTGGGCTGTGCGGCACTGGTGCAGAGGTGCTTGGCTTGCAGGCCACTTGCGTTTGAGATTTCTACAGTTGTTGGTACACCTACAGAGTGGGGAAAAACAAGACAGTAGGGTCACTCTTGTAGTGGGTCTTGTCGGTCTGAAAGTCCTTTGTCAAACATGAAGGCTTCCAAGGTAGTGGTGTGTGTGCAGGACAAAGGGTATTTGGTGCAGCGGGGGCTCCTGGAGGGTATATAGACTGGCTGACCTAGAGCCACAAAAACCTCCTGAAGAGTTCCTCCCTCAATGGGCCTGATTGCCACCATGATGGACCGGAAAGATACGGTTGGTGCCTGCAGATGCAGGGAGATGGCTCCGCCACCCCAAGGGAGATTGCTCCGCCACCCCAAGGGAGATTGCTCCGCCACCCCAAGGGAGATTGCTCCGCCACCCCAAGGGAGATTGCTCCGCCACCCCAAGGGAGATTGCTCCGCCACCCCAAGGGAGATTGCTCCGCCACCCCAAGGGAGATTGCTCCGCCACCCCAAGGGAGATGGCTCCGCCACCCCAAGGGAGATGGCTCCGCCACCCCAAGGGAGATGGCTCCGCCACCCCAAGGGAGATGGCTCCGCCGCCCCAAGGGAGATGGCTCCGCCGCCCCAAGGGAGATGGCTCCGCCGCCCCAAGGGAGATGGCTCCGCCGCCCCAAGGGAGATGGCTCCGCCGCCCCAAGGGAGATGGCTCCGCCGCCCCAAGGGAGATGGCTCCGCCGCCCCAAGGGAGATGGCTCCGCCGCCCCAAGGGAGATGGCTCCGCCGCCCCAAGGGAGATGGCTCCGCCGCCCCAAGGGAGATGGCTCCGCCGCCCCAAGGGAGATGGCTCCGCCGCCCCAAGGGAGATGGCTCCGCCGCCCCAAGGGAGATGGCTCCGCCGCCCCAAGGGAGATGGCTCCGCCGCCCCAAGGGAGATGGCTCCGCCGCCCCAAGGGAGATGGCTCCGCCACCCCAAGGGAGATGGCTCCGCCACCCCAAGGGAGATGATGGCTGGTTGTCGAAGTGCTGGGTAGTCCGCCAAGTGTTGGGACAAGTTTGGTCTTTGCAGTTGTTACGGAGCAAGCAGCAAGACTGGGTTTGGTTGCGTCTATACTGCATACCTGCAACCATCATCAGGGAAAACCATGCGTCGACAGATCGTGTTCCCCTGCGGAATCAATCCGCTCCAGCTGATTGATTGAGAGACCGAACGTGACCGGTAGTGGTGATAGGACCTGTGGGCGGTCACCGCAGGGGAACGCGATCTGTCGACGCATGGTTTTCCCTGATGATGGTTGCAGGTATGCAGAATAGCCGCAACCTAACGGTTTGATGTGAACCTCCCATGAAGTATTGATTTGGAACCCCAGTAGCCCTGACGAAGTTGCCCCAATTGCCTCGTGGCAACGAAACATGTTGGCTCTTAACAATTGATCATGGTTTGATGGGAACCATTTTTAATTTGGGAAGCTAGCAGCACTGAATAAAGTTATCCTAAGCTAGTTTGCTTTACCAATTTTTAGAGGTGAGGATTATCTGTCTACATTCTCACGGGGTGTAAAGGGGATGCACTGCAATAGCATGTATAGGTAGTGCATTCACATTTAGGCTTCTATATTGGTTTTGATTTCATGGGTTTGAGATTTTGTTTATAACACACACACATTTCTTTTTTTCCTCTCGGAGAGAAAGTAACCGATGATAAGTGGACTGTTGACTAGTACCAGCCAACTGTCCCCTTGGTGCTGCTACTGTGAGGTGCTTTCTCTCTGTTCCACACTTTTTCATTTCTAGTTGGGCGGGTCTATGATGGCATAATATTTTAAGTAAGATACACCACAACACAGCGACTTAGATCAGTCTGTGAGGGAGTTATAAGAATAAGAATCCCCCGTGTTGGATACACAGATTGTGGTGTAACCTTTGATGATCAGGCCTATTGTTAGTTTGTAATAGGAGGAGGCTTGGCACCTTGTGCATTGTTTGAGGCCCCCGAGAGCAGCAGGCTCTCGACCCAGGGTTTCCAGAAACATGTCTGTTGGCGGCAGCCTAAGCAGTGGTAGTTTCAGGGGGTATCTCCAAGATGCCCTCTTTGTGCATTTTACATTAAATCCCACACTGGCATCAGTGTGCGTTTAATGAGCTGAGAAATTTGATAACAAACGTACTAATTCTCACAAAGGCGGCATGCCTTTAAAGCTTCCCCTCTTGTGAACCCTGCCCATCCTGGGGGGAGGAGGCTTGGCACCTCGTCCCAGGATGTGCATTGTTTCAAGCCCTGAGAGCAGCATGCTTTCGACCCAGGGGTCCAACAACATGTCTGTTGGTGGCAGCCTAAGCAGCCACTCCGTCAGGTCACTAGGAGCTGGTAGAGATTCATGGGGCTCCGCTAAGATGCTCTCTGTTATGCATTTTACATAAAATCCCTCATTGGTATCGGTGTGGGTATAATGTGCTGAGAAGTTTGATACCAAACTTCCCAGTTTTCAGTGTAGCCATTATGGTGCTGTGGAGTTCGTAATGACAAACTCCCAGCACCATTTACTCTTAATGTCAGCACTGCACATTAATGCCCAGGAATGGACTTGGGCACTATAGGGGTACAGGGCTCATGCACCTGTACCCTCACCACAGGCATAGTGCACCCAGCTAGAGGGTTGACTGATCTAAGCCATGGCAGTGCTTTGCTGGCATTGCACACAGGGATGTGTGCAGTGTCGAATCTTCACTTTGCCTTTGCAGGCTGTGTTTCTTGGTGCAGAACAATTTGTGAGTGAAAAGGCGCAGGGCCTTTAAGGGTGGGCTTTAAGGGTGGTGCAATAAGTGCTGCAGCCCTTAGGGGCCTTCCCTGGTCACGGGGTCCTGGGTACCTGTGGTACCATTAACCAGGGTCCTACCTGTGGCCAGGGATGCCAATTGGGTTTAGGCTACAATGCAATTTTAGGGAAGGAACATAGGCCATGGGTACCTGATTAGCAGGAGCCCAGGGCACACTCAGTCAAAGAACAGCACTTCATCAAATAGTGGGGGCATACCATGCAGAAAGAGGGCACTTTCTCATGTTGGGGTTACACGGGCACGTCTAGGGTGCCCTCTGTGTGCATGTCCTAATAAATCTTGTACTGGCATCCGTACAGGTTTATTAAGATGAGGATCACCATTATTTTCAGTGAAGCCATTAATTAACTGGGTAATATGTAATGTCCAGTTCCCAGTACATGTTCTTAAAATGGCTTTCTGAACTCTTGCAATGGCTAGTAATGGAGATAGCCATCACAGGGGCCTATCTGCTCATGCAGATTCGGCATCACATGGAATATAATTACTTGCATCATTTCGCGCATTCTGCAATGGCAGTCTGTGTGCAGTTTGAGGGTGGGTCCCTTTGGGTGGCACAATACATGCTGCAGTCCTTGAGGACCCTCTTTAGTACCCATACCCTGTGTAACAGGGTTACCATTTACCAGGGGCAGACACGTGTGCTAAAGTCCTTGCCAACTGAGTTACAATTAAGAATGTGTGTCTTTAGGATATGAACTCTGGCACTGGACCATGCTTAGCAGGGACCCAATGCAAGAGCATCGGTCCCAGTGTGCAAAAAGTGGGGGTCACCATGTTTAAAAGAGGCACTTTCCTACAACCACTGTTACACAGTGATCTATAAATGCCAAAGAAACAAAATGATTCTAATACTAATTGCCACTCAGTGGGCAAGGCAAACGTGTTTGTCAGAATTACAGGAAATGGTGCAGGGCAACATGCTAAAGTTGACAAGGTGACCTGCTGTCATTGGAAGAGGGCAGGGGACTACAACTAAAACTTAAGGCTTTTAGCCTGGCAGCCTAGGTCCTGAAGACTCATAATTCGGACATCTGGACCTCCCAGAGAACATAATGGCTGTTCTCAGAGATGCGAAAAGGCAAACCACATGAAATTGTTACACAGCTAAATGGAAAAGAGAACTCATTATGGTGCCACAAAAAGGGCTCATCGTGGAAATATACTGAAGACACAACATTGCTACATCTTACACACCTACTGGACTGCAAGCTAATGTCTGCATCATTAAAAGTGCAATTGGCTGCAATTGTGGCCTATACAAGGGGTCATATAGGAAGAAGTTTTTTCACAATACCAGTAATGCTTCATCGGGACAATCCTGTTCAACTGTGGAGCGTGCTGTGACCTACGGAATATGCAGGAGCACTTCAATTGAATATGCAATGATAAAGAAAATGGTGTTTAGAAAGTAGTGGAGAATTTGTGATGTAGTATATCTTAAGAATACCTGGCTAGTATGTGTATCGTATTTATTATTCTGACCTCTAGTCGGTATGATAAAAAAGTGGAAGATTAGGAAATAGTCGTACCTAATTTCCTAACCTGTTTAAAGCCGTGCCCCTACTGGCTTTTCATCATTACCTAGGGAACTAAACTCCCTGCACCACTCGTAAAGTATTACAATGGACGCATATTCTTTGCATACTAGAGAAAGGTTATATATACAGTTATGTCCAATGTTCTGAAGTTAAGGACTACAAAATATAAGAAGACAATATTGCATGCAAACTGGAGGCTAGAAAGTACCCCGAAAAAGATGGTTTCCCTTGTCAAAAAGAGGGCTCAAAATAACAGAAGCCCTTTTAGAGTCCCCAGTACAGAAAGAGAGGAGAGACCCATATGTGTCACTACTTTTAATATAGCATCATATCTAGTGACCAAAATCATCAACAAACACTAGCGAATACTGAATAGTGGGTTGCTATCAATACCACACCCTAGGTTTTCCCACAGGAGGGGAAAGAGTCACAAGGATATGCTTGTCCACACACGCCCCCCACAACAACCAAAATACTCCAGTTTGTTCACAAGGCACAATAACACCAATCGTGGGACAACACGTGTGTGAGAACTGCAGCGTCTGCATCTAACCAAACCAACAAAAACAGTTGTGTTTAACAACTAAATGAACTGGCAGTTAAGACATTTCACAAAGTGCAATTCAAAAGGTGTTATAACATGCCCCTGTAATCTACACTACGTAGGCATGACAACCAGAAATACTAGAATCTGTGAACATCACAGCAATTTAAGATGCGGTTGTGCAACAACTAGGATTTCAACACACTGCATTGAAAGAAAACACAGCGTGGGTCTTGCTTGAGCACATCAAGACTTTTAGAAATGTAACAACGTTGGGTTTTTAAACTCAAAACGCATGTTCAGGTCCTGAATGAGATTAAACCAAATAGACCACATGCACGTAAGCCACTTATTCAGAAGCAATACCTCTGGGCTTGCATTGGTAGAATGTCATCCACTCATGGTTTTCACATTTCTAGATGCTCCACACTGAACCACACCAGAGCCAGCTCTATTTATTTATCCATCTCCTACCTGGGATCACCATACAACGAAAAATACTTCACCTTGGAGTTACAATAATAGCTGTGTAAATGCAGAGCCATCAACCTGAACGCAGGATGCGCATAAAAAGGAATACTCCAATGGAACCAGATAGATGTTCCATTCAGGACCGCCATGTTTTTTAGTACAAAGTCTTTGGGTTTTTCTGAGAGGCACCGAATCTGCAATATGTGGTCCCTGGTGGCAGAACCAAATAGGTGACACTACAGAGGAGAGAATTTGATGAGGTAAGCGCAGCATATGCTTTTACTTACTATCTTTAGAACCAATATCACGGACCCTGCTGTGAGCTCTCCTTAGACCGAGCTAGTCCCGGGTAAAACACAAAATAGCTTGCGAGGTTCTCCACTTTGCGTTTCCTATTTTTCATTAATGTACATTCCAAAGAAAACAGCACTCACCGGGGCAGTTGCAACCATTATTTAATTATAACGCAACAGAAGCGTTTCGTCAATGTTAACAGGAGCTTGGATATCTATATATCTATCTAAAAAAAAATACCCTTTCAGGCATAGAGTGACAAATTATGCAAAAAAGCAGAGAACTCTGGGTAGTTCTCAAGTTTAGGTGGAAAGCAGCTCCGTATAGACCAGTCTCAACACCAGCAACACTCTAGATCTGCTCGCCTCATATGTCTGCTTTTCTATCAAAGTCTTTAAGCATAGAATTAGCACCGTGCCGGCCATGCCAAGATAGAAAAGGACAGTCTTTTGCCATTTCTACAGCACAGTATGTAAGCATAGGACTAGCACAGTGCTGTCCTTGCCGAGCTGTAAAATGACAAAAGCCATTTACCACTCCACTCCAGGCACAGTATTACAGCTTTGAATTGGTTAAATACCAACCAAGCCAATCTGAAATGAGTAAAAGCAACCCCTGACAGTGTTCCGCTCTAATTAGAGCTCTTCAGAGAGGTATAGCTTTATCCAGACACAAGGGAGCACCCAGTATAAGTCCACAAAATACCCTTTCAGGCATAGGGACGAATAAATTATGCAAAACGGAAGAGAGCTCTGGGTAGCTCTCAAGTTTAGGTGAGACTGCTATATACAGGAGCTGCTTTCCACCTAAACGTAAGAACTTTGAGGTTGCTGTCCGCAGGAGACGCCGGGATTTAGCAGGAGCTGGTTCAAGGATTAACAGGCCTGTAGGGCTGGGGCCAAGTCAGTTGGTGTCGTCCTCTTGTTAGCAGCTGCACAGCAGGTCTTCTTGATCTTTTTTCTTGTATTCGAATCGGGATCTGAGGAAGGAAGGTTCATGGTGCCCCTAAATACTAAATTTAGGGGCGTTACAGGTAGGGTAAGGACAGGGACCAATAGGTCTCTGTCCTGGGGTTAGTACACCCCCTATCCTGCTCCTCTCCTTTGGGAGGGGGGCAGGAGCCTATCTCTGATTGGGCAGGGCTCCCCATCCTCAAGATGCCCGGAAGCCCAGAGTTGTGCTTCACCTCGCCTCTCCCACCTGAGGGGTGGAGATGGCACAGGCTGGCACACCCCCTTTCCTCACGTAGGGTTTCTCGTTAGTCTTCCCGTCTGAGTGTGGGTCAGAACCGGTGCGGGCAGTTGCTTAGTACAGCAAGTGGCCTGGAGAAGCTCACATAGGCGGCATGCCTTTAAAGCTTCCCCCTGCCCATCCTGGGGGAGGAGAACTAGCACCTCGCCCAGGATGTGCATTGCAGTGTGGAAAAGTAAATTTTGCCATGTTCTGTGTCCCTACGCCTCATCCATCATATGTTATGTGTGCATGACCAATATGCATATGTTATTCCCCATGTCCGATAAATGACGCAATTCCAGTTGTGTCCACCTTTAGTATGCTAGTTTCCAGTCTTCGTGAATACTACGAATATCAGGCATATGTAAAGTAATGTTGCCACGTTTCCCAGTGTGCACGTTATTCCATTATAAAGTCCCCGTTTCCAGGCCTCAAAAGGGCCCGGACCCTGGATTCAGCTCCTGTCTCCTGAAAGCCTCGCTGAGGAGCGGTACAGCCCCCACCTGTATCCTCGACCCTTCACTTACTTCCTGCCTCGCAGTGCCCGGTGCAGCTTGGCTCTGCCTCTGAGTCTGCCAAGAGTATGTTATGATTCCAGCTATCAGTTCAGTCCTTCTTCTCTGCATTCCTAAGCTACTGAACTGCATCAATAGTTTCCGTCATTGTCTAGCCTATTCGGCTCCACGTTAGAGAAATACTGTATTAATGGTCATTTAATATTCTTCATCACGCACTACATGTAGAATAATGCATGGTCCAGTCTTAGAATCAAGTTAGCTTTTCCCCTCATGACTTCTAGTTTATATCAACATGTTCCCTAAACATCAGATACCAGATAGGGTTTAGGTACATGTCGCTCCGACCCTCCAGACTCTAGTCTCTGCTCCTAGCACAGAGTTCGTAGCCCCAGCTTCTCCTAGTAACACGTCATTGCCAATTTTCGCGCACCATTAGGTTAGAGGTCCCGGCTCCTTAGGTAGCCCCCTCCAATGTTTCCGCCCATTCATGACATATTCTGTTACGTTTGCACCACATGTCTATGTATACGCCCAGTTACACCTCTTTTTACTGTAATCTTTCGCGACTGCTACGCGTCACGCCTTCTGCTCCACCCACTGTTACGCCTACTGCAATGTAATGCTATGTGTTTGCGCTATGTATATAAGTCAATGTATTGTTATTAAAAGTTAGCGCGCTCATCCCAGATCAAGCCCCGGCAGCTGCTGGGCCCCAGTTGTCCTGCTGGGCCCTGTCACTCTGTTCCCATGCAGGTTGTCCTGATCCTGTCCTTATGCTGTAATAAACCTGCAGAAACTCCTACTACCTCGAATCTTGACTCTTATTTATTGAGCTATCTGTTATACTATATGCTTAGTCAAAAATAGGGTATTATTTATTTATTTACCACAGCAGGCCCAGGAGAGCGGGGTCCAGCAACATGTCTGCTGTGTGGCAGCCTAGGCAGCCTCTCAGACAAGATGTGGATTGTAGGTTAGGTTCAGGTGGCAACTCTTAAGTTGCCCTCTGTCGTGAATTTGGCATTAAATCCAACACTGGCATCAGTGTGGGTTTAATGTGCTAAGAAGTTTGATATCAAACTTCTTAGTCTTCAGTGAAGCCATCATGATGCTGTGGAGTTCGTAATGACAACCTCCCAGCCCCATATACTCTTAATGTCAGCTCTGCACTTAGTGCCCAGGAATGGCCCTGGGTACTGTAGGGGCACAGGGCTCATGCACCTGTGCCCACACCACTGGCATAGTGCACCCAGCTATAGGGGTGACTGATGGATGCCAGGGCAGTGTGTTTGTGGGCATGGCACACAAGGTTGTGTGCCATGTCAACTTAGTTTAGTTCTGCACCAAGACACTCAGCCTGCAAAGGCAGGGTGTGTGTGTGTGTGTGTGTCAAGGTACAGGGCCCCTAAGGGTGGCACAATAAGTGCTGCAGCCCTTCGGGGTCTTCTCTGGTCACAATGCCCTGGGTACCTAAGGTAAGATTTACCAGGGGCTGACATGTGGTCAGAGATGCCAAATGGGTTTTAGTTTCAATAGTTTTAGGGAAGGAACACAGGCCCAGGGCACACTCAGTCAAAACTCATCAGCAATTCAGCAAAAAGTGAGGGCATACCATGCAACAAAGATGGCACTTTCTCACAATGTGTGTGTGTGTGTGTGCGCGTGTGTGCGCGAATATACACATATATACACATGTGTATGTGTATATGTATATATATATGTATGTGTGTGTATATTTATATATATATATATATATATATGTGTGTATATATATATGTATATATGTGTATGTATATGTGTGTACATGACTTTTTGAAAAATATTTCATAAAGTCATTCTTGGTGCCGTTCCATATGAGGAAAAGGTAGTCGATGTATCCCCAGGCTATCTCCTTCTAGAAGGAGATTGTCTGGGGACCAGAAAACGAGGCATTGGAGAAAATAAAGCTCTGGTCAAGATAAATCTACAACCTTTTCCTCATATGAATGGCACCAAGAATGACTTTATGAAATACTTTTCAAAACTTAATGACAATGTTGGGCTGTCATTCACATGTAAAAAGAGCAAAAGTAGAATCGATTATCTTGACATCACAGTATATATCGAAAATGACCAAATCAAAACCACACTATTTAGGAAAAGCACTGCCACCAATAGTATCCTACATGCGGAAAGCTTCCATCCAAAATTGGTTATAAGAAGTATTCCGTTTGGAGAATTTACGAGAATGAAGAGAAACTGCTCCAAAGAAGATGAAGCAAATGCAGAAATATCCAAATGTGCATCTAGACTAAAAGCAAGCGGATACAAAGGGAGAGATCTTAACAAATATTTCGAAAAATTCAAGAAAAGAACAAGAACTGAAATCTTAATGCACTCACCAGCAAAAGTAACAAAAAACATCCAAGAAGCTCCCAGATTGATCCTAAATTACAGCAAGGAAGAACAAAAAATCTGGGGATGTGTGCAAAAATACTGGCCCTTACTACAACAAGACTCCGATCTAAAAAGAATCGCTGGTAAGGAACCAAATATGACTTTCAGAAAAGTATCCTCACTAAAGGACATGCTAGTAAAAAGCCATTTTGAAATTCCGATTGAAACATCTACCAACTGGCCAGAAAATCAAAAGATTGGTTTTAACAAATGTGGGAAATGTAAGGCCTGCAAAATAGGACAAAATCAGAAATCCTTTAGCGATCCAAAGGGAAGACTGATCGAGATAAAATCTAAATTAACTTGTACCACTCAATATGTTGTGTATGCCATCCAATGTGACTGCAACCAGATGTACATAAGAAGTACAATTTGTTCACTAAAGAAGAGAATACTGGAACACAGAGCCGTAAAAAATAGAGATGTGGCGTATGCAACGGCAAAACACCTACTTGAATGCCAAGGAGGAGACTGGAAGAAAATGTGTTTCTTTGGAATTGACGGTGTCAAAGAAAACGAAAGACTGGGTGATCGAAAACTAAAATTAAGACAACTTGAATCAAAGTACATAATCCAAATGAAAACTAAAATCCCAACGGGGATGAACCTCGATGAGGATCTTTTTGTACATTTGTGATGGTGATCCCTTAAATCAAACTAATGAACAAAAACTTAAGCAAAATAAGATCGATGTTTGAAATAAAGATGGATTTCATTCTCAAACTAACCATAGTGATGAATAAAAAGATATAAATAATCTTAAAACCATCATGACCAAGTGGGGAGAAGATTGGGCCTAGAAAGAGACAGAGCCACACGAGACTTTGAATAAAGGAAGAAACACAGGGGTACTATACCCAAAAAATAATGTCTCATATAAATGAATGTGGTGAAAGGCAAGCAAATCGATTGCACTCAAAGAAATTTGTAAATCAACTGTAGTTGGGTACTATACCTATAATTGATGTCTATACTTTATAACAGTGAGTGCTATTGATAAAAGCAATGTGTAAGAACATTTGTGACCTAAACACACATATATAACTGTCACAAAAGGTGTCACTCTGCTTGAAGTAAAATGTACTGACTACAAGTCCCAGAAGTCGAGGGAACGTAGAACGTAATGCAAAGCCTTTTTAAGCAGAAACGGAAGTAGTGCCACCCACCGTGAGAAAGGGCGTGAGCCTGAAACGCGTCGGTGTGACAGACTTGTTTGCTTTGGAGTTTGCCAAATAAATGAGTATACAATTGTTCATGAGTGCGGCGTAAATTCTTGATAGAAAATATATATATATGTATATATCTATCCAACATCGGGTAGCACCAGTATGAGAGAGGCCACAGGAAGCAAATAAAGTTCGTTTTTCTTTCTTTAATTTGTCAGCAGCTTGCAAGCAGTACACCACCAAGATTAGGCATCAAACATCATTGCCAGACGCATTTCAGGATTTACAACCTTTCTTCAGTGGCTCAGCAGGAGAAGTGAAAACCCGCGCTGCTCGCGCACATTTGCATGTTCTGAACACATGCCCGGTTGGGCGCGGCTATCAGCACAGCCTCCTGGTGTTTGTAGTTCAATTCGGTAATACCACAGTGGGTGCGCTTTACACTTCCCAATTTTGCAAAAGTTTGAACCCCATGTGGGTAGGTGCATAATTCATGGCGTTGTAACTGCCCTGCTTTTCAGCCGTTGATCGAGCTTAAATGCAAGTTGCAGCCCTGAACTGTACCTTGCATACCTTCCTCCCGGTGAGTCCAGCTCCCGTTTGAGGCCAGACCGGACCTGCAATTCAGCAGTGAGCCCCTCTCGACGGCCGTGCCAGACCGTAAATTAATCCAACATCAGGTAGCACCAGTATGAGAGAGGCCACAGGAAGCAAAGACAACGGAGCTTATATCTTTATTTCGGAATTTCAAGTCGGCAATCCTGACATGTTTCGTTCCTCCCTGGAACTTTCTCAAAGGTGCGCCGATTGGCTTCTGTTTGCAATTAGTGTAACCACGACGTGCACTTGTTTTAAAACGTTCGTCCTCGTTGGCACGCCCCAGTGGCCGCAATGTCTTTTGGTACTCGTGGTCCACTTATTTTTGGAGTTTAATTGTTTTCAAACCTGCCATTAGGTCATATACAGAAATTGGTATATTTGTCTGTCCTTTTTATCCAGATATAAAGTCCGTTGTGCCATAGGAAACCCATTTTCGAGGCTCCCCAAGGTCCAAACCAAAGACCGTCTTTGGCGTTCACCTGCCACTCCCTTTCGTTTTCACGATCCACAAACATCGGTTCAGCTTCCGGCCATATATTTTATTTTATAATCCAAAGAGGGTCCTTCCGGGATCATTCTCCCATCGTCAGTTGGCGCGTTTCTTCGGCAGACCCAAAGCCGAAATTATCAATATCAAACCCAGTATGCTTCCAAGCAATACACGCACTCGGGAGTATGGATGCTGAATTTTATTCCTTAGGAAACGTTACGCGTTTCGACACCAGTTGTGCCTTGATCACACTTAAACCAGAATGACATTTTGGCACATTTAAATAAAGTTAAGTAAAACAAACAGCGATGAGGTAAGAATGAGAGGTAGCTCACAAATGCACGTTAATATGTCGGCCATTTTGGAGTGGTAAACAAATAAAGTTAAATAGTATGTACTATACACAAATCCTTGTAGTGTACTGTTTTACCTTGATGTATGTGAGACATATACTGCAAGATTTCAAAGGTGCCTTGTTATTCTCCAATAGGTACATTCTACCTTAAGAAATTGTACCTGTTGCGGCAAATGCCGAACCAGGAGCGCTGTCTGAAATTAATATGGCCCTTATTTGAATAGTGACCACACCGGCAGCGTCAGCGGTCTAGTGTCTGGTTAATCAATCATGTATTCGGTCTAGTGCCCGATAAAGATCTCTAACAAAATCCACCCTGCCGTTAAGCCAAGATGGTAGTAACCGCAAACTGTAAAGGTACTGACTCTATACTTGTAGTAATATCCATTCATGTCTTTAACCAGGCCAATAGATATTCCATGCAAAGAAGTAACCAGCGATATTGGACCTCGTCACCTCCCAATATAAACCACTCATAAAGCCATAAACTGCCAAAAGTGCAGAAAGTGAAAATCTTATCTCTATGTGGTGAAGTGATCTTCTTTTGTCGCCGAAGAAAAGGGTAGGGAAGAGTGAAGTGCATTAAAAAAGTGATGTCTCCCTTCCTTTTCTCCTGAAAGAAACATATAAACATGCTATTAAAATGTCATACTTTAAAATATGATCATATATCAAATTGTTAAACAGTATACTACAGTACAACTGAAAAACGTAGCTGTCTATTTGAGGCATACGATGTCGAGATTGCCTGATCCACCGACGCCACAGAGAGAGTCTGCGTCGAAGGAAAGGACTCCGGCGGAGCAGCGCCGTTCGATGTCGAGAGGTCATCGCTCGGAGTCGAGGCATGCGCCTTCAGAGCATTCGACGTCGAGGCACTATGATCGGTCCAGATTGGCGTCGAGACACCATGAAAGAGCGGGACACTCGGCTACGAGATCCAGGGATGGTTCAGTGATTCTAGTGACTGAATCAGCCTCCCGTCACTCTTCGGGCTCTTCCAGATCCCCTTCAAGATCCAGACCTCCCACTGATGGTGTGCAGTTGTCTCCCAGATGGAATATGCCTCTGCACAGTTGGCGAGACTCAGGAGCTACAAGACTGCTGCAGGAATGTCAGCCCAGCCCAGTCTACTACAGTCCCAGAATCCAACAGCGCGTCAAGTAGCATCTCTGCTGGGTTCCATGGCGTCCTGCATCTTCCTGATTCCTCACGCCAGGCTGAGGATGCGACCTTTGCAGCAGGCTCTGGAGGATCAATGGGATCAGTCGACAGGGCTCTGGGAAGACCGGATCTATCTTTCCCAGGTGACGAAGACCTCCATCAAATGGTGAACTCACCCTCGCAACCTTCTGGTGGGAGTGCCTTTTCACCAACCTCTCCCGACAGTCTATAGTCACAGACGCGTCTCTCCAAGGCTGGGGAGCACACATGGGGTGTCTGCAGTTTCAAGGAAGGTGGTCAGCATAAGAACAGGCCTACCATATCAACATGCTGGAGCTTCGAGCAGTCCATCTGGCTCTGAAGTCCTTCCTGCACTCGATTCACACTCCGTTCTGATCCAAACGGACAACACGACGACCATGTTTTACCTGAACAAGCAGGGCGGAACTCGGTCGCGTCCTCTTTCTGGAGGCACAACCCATATGGCACTGGCTGCTCGCCCGGAACCTCACAGTAGTAGCGGTGCATCTCCCAGGAGAGCTAAATATCAAGGCCGACGCACTCAGCAGGCACTTCGACGATCTGCCAGACTGGGTGCTGCACGACGAGGTGGTGGCAGACCTCTTCCATCGCTGGGGTCGTCCAGAAATAGATCTGTTCGCGGACGACGAAAACTCAAAATGCCACGCCAGATTCCACCGTCCAGGGACAAGAGGGAATGCCCCTTTGATGGACTGGTCAGGGACATTTGCTTACGCATCTCCTCCTGTGCCCCTGATTCCGAAGGTGGTGTCCAAACTCATCAGATCCAGCATGACCATGATCCTGGTAGCCCCGGACTGGCCTCGGCAGTGGTGGTACCCGGACCTTCTACTGCTGTCGGTACTTCCACCCAGGAGACTGCCCTGCAGGCCGGACCTGTTGACCAAGATGGGGGGGGGAGGATTCTTCATCCCAATCTTCCCTCACTGCACTTAACAGCTTGGCTCCTGAGGTCCTGCAATACAGACATTTAAATTTGCCACCTGATTGTATGCACATTTTAAAGGAAGCGAAACGACCCTCCACAAGAACGTCTTATGCGTTTAAGTGGAAGAGGTTTTTTCTTTGGTGCAGAGAACGTCACTTTGGTCCCTTATCAGCACAGAAGGATGTAATTCTGCCTTACCTCCTGTACCTAGCAAGATCTGGTCTTAAATATGCTTCGATCAGGGTGCACCTCTCGGCCATTACGGCTTATAGGAAGTCTCCTACTCAGCCCTCCTTCTTCCAGATGGAAGTGGTCAAGGACTTCTTACAGGGGTTGAAGAAAATGTACCCCCTGTTAGAAACCCTTCTCCTCCGTGGGAATTAAACCTAGTGTTGTCTAAGTTGATGCCCCCCCCTTTAAACCCATCCACAGAGCTTCCTTGCAACACCTCTCACGGAAGGCCGCTTTTTTAGTTGCAATTACATCAGCGCACAGAGTAAGTGAGATACAAGCGCTGTGTACAAGAGAACCCTACACTGTTTTCCATCACAACAGAGTAGTCTTAAGGGCACATCCATCATTTTTACCTAAGGTTGTCTCTGATTTTCATATAAATCAGTCTATTTCTCTTCCTTCTTTTTTTCCAAACCCTACGACCCCAGCTGAGCTGCACTCTTTAGATCTCCAAAGAGTCCTTAAATTTTATTTGGAAAAGACCAAAGAGAGTAGGAAGACGGACCACTTGTTTATCAACTACGGTCCCCTGAGAACGGGCTTTCCATCTGCCAAGAGATCCATCTCCAGATGGATCGTCTCCTGTATTAAGTTGGCTTATCAGCTTGTGGGCAAGCCTTCACTTTTTGTCACCTAAAGCACACTCTACTAGGGGGAAAGCGGCCACAGTAGCTTTCCTGCATGATGTCCCTATGTCAGAGATTTGCAAGGCTGCAACCTGGAGATCAGTTCATACCTTTACAAGGAATTACTGTCTAGAATCTGATTCCAGGGTTGATACTCAAGTAGGACAAGCCTCTTTGAGGAATCTATTTGGGTAGCCTGCGGCCTGTACAAGCTTAGTTTTTTCTAGGCTTAGTAATGTTATTACTGTATTGTTACTCCTTTGCCCGCAGGGAAATGAGGTGAGGCTCGCTATTCTATTCTAATGCTTGACTATTGATGAGGATCTCCTGGAAGAAAAGGATTAGTTACTTACCTGTAATCCTAGTTCTCTTCCAGGGGTATCCTCATCAAAGTCATAAGCAACCCTCCCGCCTCCCCGGGCAAAGGATCTTTATTAATTTGGAGATATTGTTAACCTATTTGTTTCCATGGTTTTTCAGTCTCCGAAAAGAACTGACCCAACTGTCACCCCTGAGGCATGATGGGATACTGGGGGGTCATGAGTGCCTTAAAGGCACGGTGTCAGTTTTTTGTAGCATGCAGCTACAGGTTAGCTTTTCAGTCTTTTTAGACTGTGTGTTTGCAATGCAGCCTGGGAGCTTTCTATGCTTTCAGGATATAATAAGAATTTCTACTGCTTTTTCAGACTTAAAACAGTTTCAAAACAATCTTTGGTTGTGTTTTTTCATGTTTCTAATGCATATGTTTCATGTATGGTGGAAATTCTTTACAGCATAATCCACCTCTATTGTGTATTTGGCTGCAATTGCTTATATATATATATATATATATATATATATATATATATATATATATATATATATATATATATATATATATATATATGGGGCACATATAATATAGTGTTTCCAGGGTCCCGCGCATGGGCGGGAATATTCTAATGCTTATGACTTTGATGAGTATACCCCTGGAAGAGAACTAGGATTACAGGTAAGTAACTAATCCATCAGACCAAGGGCAAGGAGTAACCAGAGGAGAGGAGAAGAGATAGGTAAGTTAGCTGACCATACCTGATCCAAGATGTGGTTATGAGTATGAGTCGGGAGGTGTATATGTGACGTAAAGTTCAGGTTGCAAAGCAGCTCTGTAAAGTCTTTGGACATATGGTCTTCATGGGGATCTGTGGGCCAAAAATTAAAATCGCCTAATACCAGAACAGAGGAATTGTTGACCACCAAAGTGGCCAGCAATTCCTGCACTGCGGGGATGAAATGGGTCATAATCTGCGGTGGTTGGTAAAAAAGTGCACATGTAAGGGGGACCGCAAGAGAAACCGATCGAACGACTAAAAAATCAAAAGCGGTAATGGAAGGGAATGACAAAGACTGAAACTGAAAATTGGAGCGGTCGGTGCGCAAGACGTAATAGAAATCAGGGAGGGCAACTAAGACATCTGGCAAAGAGTCAGATGAGAACCAAGTTTCAGTAAGAAACAGGATATCAGGTTTAACCGTATCTAAAAAGGTAAAGAGCTCAAGTTGATGTTTAACTGCTGAGCGAGTGTTAAGAAAATAAACTGATACTGCATAGACAGGACGGTGGGCCGAGAGAGGCCGAAAGGAGGCCTCAGATGTAGTAGAAGACAATGAGCAGGCCGGTTGTTCAAGGTTTTGGGGAGGAGAAATAGTGGGGTTAGATTGTAGTATGTTCAGGTTTTCAATACGTGTAAAGGTCGGGACACTAAGCGTCCAGTTGCCCTGAAGTGCAAGGAGTTGTTGTGAAGAATAATTTGAAATATGGTCATAGTGGCAGGCCTCGAGCCCCGGTCGGCCCCGGATGGGCGCAGACGGGCTTGCCTTTGGCGCGCCGCCGGCACGTCCGCTGCGCGTGCACATGGGCCCCGAATTAAGTAGGTTTGAGCGCGGAAGCTAGAGCGCTGACCTGCGGTGTTTGCCGAGATAATGGAGGCAACCCCGGAAGCCCTCCGAGCAATCTGCACACAGCCGTGTCGGACCGGGGCTAGGGGTGAGAAAGCTAGATATGGAAGCACATAAATAAAAGCACAAATTTTTAAAATAGTAGCGTAGTCACAGGGAGCGTTAACACACCACACGCACAGCTAGCAACCACCCTCTGCCACTGGGTACACATGGGTGCAAAATGATCATAAAGTACTTGAAGAAATCTATGAATGGTTTTTTGGGCAAATTGATGTCTTGACACCTGCAGATGAGAAAGACGTCCAAACCTTGCCTAGAGTTGAACCAACCCGGGGACTTCCTTTCTGTCCGTATGTTTACTCGAGTTTCTTCGCACATTTATACAGATTTTCTTTCTCCATATTTTTTCCCTCCATACGTTCAGTTCCTCATCAAGCTGACATAGTCCAAAGCCTGGAGGATGCATAGCTCATCAGTGGCCTTTAGAGGGGTTGTCCACTGATCTGTTAAACCTATTGGAATGATCGGCAAGAGTGCTGTGCAGACTGGATATCCTGTTCAAATTCAGGTGTCTCATTCTGCATCCCAACCTTCCACTGTTAAGCTCAGCCACATGGCTTTTGAAGTTATTCATTATGGGCATTGCTCATCTGAAATTCCTCAAGACTCCGAGCACCTCAAAAGAGCTAAGCGGCCAGTCACTAGTGCTTTCTATGCGTTAAAATGAAAGGCATTCTGCACCTGGTGTACACATGCAATCTAGACCCCACCACATGTCAAAAGGAAGCAATACTGCCCTATCTTCTTTAGCTCCTTGAATTGGTACTTTTTACATTGGATCACAGGTATCCGTAAAATTATGTTCGAGGCATATGGGCTGCAGATGGTACATTTATGAATAGATCGCCATCTGGTGTTGGGCTCGGATGATTGCACTCGTTTTTCTCTTGGAGATGTCTTTTGTAGTCGCGAGACTGGTGACTCCTCCCTTGGGTGATAGTGCGCATGGGCATCGACTCCATTGTTTTATACGCCATCTGGTTCGGATGAGGATCTAAGCGCTCCGGATCGACTTAGAGAAAGAAGCTATATTTCGGCGCATATTCCCTTTCCAATTCGACGGTATTGTTTATCGAGCACGAGTTCATTCCCATTTCAACGCGCTTCGACAACAACAAAAATTTCCAACTGTACGTCGACGAGACCGGGAGGCCTATCTCGACGTAGTCCAGCCCGGAGTCCATGGAAAGGACTCCGATCAAAAAATGTCTGTGTGGTGCTAAATTCCCACACAAGGACCTACACGAGGTGTGCAACCTCTGTTTTTCACCTGACCACGAATCCAGGGACTGAAGCCTGCGCGGCTTTCTCCTCAAAGTCGACGATTAGAAACCGTCGAGCCCGAAGACTCGAGGATGGAGTCAGATGCAATCCCAGAACTGTTCGAGGTCCAACACCCTGAGGAGGAAGAAGATGAGAACGGGTCGGGGTCGGAAGCGGACTAGTCTGAAGTCGAAGAAGTCGACGTTCATCAAACCGTGAGTGACGACGTCCCTTGACCAAAAAACCGCTCCAGATTGGTGTCGACCCCGCCTTCGAGCCCGGTCAGACAACCGAAAAAAGTTTCCGACACCCCGCCTTCTGGCTCGGCAACGAAACCGAAACACTCGGCCTCCCACTATGTCGGAGCCGAGAAACGATCGACATTGAAGCTCCATACCAAGGAGAGCGTGCAGTCGAAACATTCCATGTCAAAACCGAAACATGCTTCGACGTCAGACTCCCTCGACACCGAACAAAATCTGACTCTAGCAAACTCTCGGTGCCGAAAATACATAACACCGAGACACAGAAGCAAAAGCACCTTTCAGACCCAAAGACTTCGGTACCGACACAGGAGCAACAAACGGATCCAAAACAAGACTTTGTTCATTGATCCACAAACTGGCAAGGTGGTGACAAAACTACCTAAAAAGAGGAAGACTCAACAGTTGGAGGACAAAGCTCCTCCTTATAAGAAGAGAACAATGGGGACAAATACAACTCCTCCCCTTTCTCCACAGCTTATGGACACACCCTCTTATCCTCTTCCTCATACTCTGCCAGCTATTCCTCCACCTTCTACACCACGCCCATCTACACCTCAAACAGATGTAGAAAGTGATACAGGGGATGGGGACCTTCCTAGGGATGATAACAATACTATCCCAGAAGACACAGACCCATGGGAGGATTATGACGCAGTGTCAGATAATGATAATGACCCTGACCTGTATCCCTCAAAACCCTCTCCCCCTGATGATAATTCGGGTTTTGCACAATTAATTAATAGGGCAGAAAAATACCACAAGGTAGATTTACATACCGAACCTCAGATAGAAGATTTCCTTTTAGAAACACCACCTGCTGCACAAAATTCTTCAGGGACCCTACCGATGCTTAAGGGTCTCCTCACTCACACATCAGACATAATCAGAGACCCGGTGAGGGCTAGGGTGTTAAACCCAAGAATTGACAAAAAATATAAGGCAGCCCCAAAAGACCCAGTATTTATTAAGGGGCAAGTACCTTTGGACTCGTTAGTAGTCTCAAACGCTCGTAAGAGGGCAAACTCACTAACAGCAGGAGAAGCTCCTCCTCCTGACAAGGAGTCCAAGTTAATAGATGCCTCTGGCAAAAGAGTAGCATCCCAAGCAGCAAACAGCTGGCGCATAGCAAATACTCAAGCACTACTTGCACGTTATGATAGAGCTCATTATGATGAGTTAGAAAAACTCATTACACATCTCCCTAAGGAACATCAAAAAAGGGCAGATCAGCTGATACAAGAAGGGAAGATAATAACTAACACTTCCATTAAGTGCGCCTTAGACGCAGCAGACACTGCGGCAAGATCCATAAACACCAGTATCATGTTAAGAAGACATGCATGGCTCAGGGTTCAAACTGGAGGTACAAACTTCTTTATTGAACCAGCCTTTTGATGGGAAAACACTCTTCGGCTCAGGTACAGATGAGGCGTTAGAAAAAATGAAAAAGGACACAAACGGTTAAGTCAATGGGAGCATTGCAACAGCCAGCTTAGAGAGGTTCCTTTCATAGGTCCACCTATAGAGGCGGATCAAAGAATACAGGCACAAGCCAGCAATCAACCTCTTTTACACCAACGTCACCCAGAGGGAATTCTAGAGGCAGTTACAGAGGTAACAACAACAAAGGTAGAGGTCGCGGAAAAACAACAACCGCAACTCTCCTACCCCAAAACAGTGACTTCATACAGCTGCCCCCAGACCATGCAACACCGGTCGGGGGACGCCTATCACAGTTCCTACCTGTCTGGAAAAACATCACATCAGACAGGTGGGTGAGACAAATTATCCAACATGGTTATTGCCTAGAACTCACGTCTACCCCACCAAACTTCCCCCCCAGACAGCATCCAATAAGTCAAGATCATCTGACATTATTAAAACAGGAAGTACTATCACTGCTACAAAAGCATGCCATAGAGAAGGTTCCACAACATCAACAGGGAACAGGAGTATACTCTCTATACTTCCTAATTCCCAAAAAAGACAGATCTCTAAGACCAATACTAGACCTCAGACCTCTCAATGCATACATAAATTCGGAACATTTCCACATGGTCACGCTCCAACAGGTACTTCCTTTACTGAAGAAAGGGGACTTTCTTTCTACACTGGATCTAAAAGACGCTTACTTTCATATCCCAATTCATAAAGCCCACAGAAAATACCTCAGGTTTGTGGTAGAAGGACAACATTATCAGTTCAAAGTCCTTCCGTTCTGAGTCACAACAGCACCAAGGGTGTTCACAAAATGCCTAGCAGTGGTTGCAGCACACCTAACTTGGACGACTGGCTAATAAAGGCCACGTCACAAAACAAATGTCTTCAAAACACACAAAAGACAATTCAACTGCTGCACCAGCTAGGGTTTACGGTGAACTACACAAAATCCCACCTGCAACCAAACAAGGTTCAACAATATCTAGGGGCTACTATAAATACAGAAAAAGCCAAAGTATACCCGTATCCAGTCAGGATTCTAACAATGCTCACATTGATTCAAACATTTCAACCGCAACACTCATTAACAGCTCGAGTGTTCATGCAGTTATTGGGGATGATGTCCTCTTGCATACTGCTGATCCCATATGCTAGACTACAAATGCGTCCGCTGCAAGAATGCAAGAATGTCTAGCAACACAGTGGAATCAGGCTCAAGGTCAGATTACAGATCTGGTGTTGGTAGACGACCGCACGCATCGCTCTCTGAAGTGGTGGAATACAACAAACATTTCTAAAGGGCGGTCGTTCCTAGAACCAATTCCACAAGTGGTGCTAACAGCGGATGCATCGCTCACCGGATGGGGAGCTCATATGGACAGATACACAGTACAAGGAAGATGGACTGTGCAGCAAAAACAACTGCACATAAATCATCTAGAACTACTAGCAGTGTTTCTAGCATTAAAGCTTTCCAAATGCATGTTCTCAACAAAGCAGTCCTGATCAGAACAGACAACATGACAGCAATGTGTATTATATTAAAAAACAGGGGGGGGGGACACACTCTCTCCAACTATCCAAACTAGCGCAGGAAATTTGGAGATGGGCCATTCCTCAAAACATCTACCAGGAGTTCAAAATCAGATAGCAGACATCTTAAGCAGAGAGTCGAACAAATACACGAATGGGAACTGCACAACCAAATACTGCAGCCATTCTTCCAAAGATGGGGACAACCGGAGATAAATCTCTTTGCCACTCATCAGAACGCAAAATGCCAAAGCTTCGCATCCAGGTACCCACACCACCTGTCGCAGGGCAATGCATTATGGATAAATTGGTCCAACAAATTTGCATACGCTTTTCCCCCTCTCCCACTAATTCCATTAGTGGTTCGAAAACTGCAACAGCATTCAATGACCATGATACTAGTAGCACAAAACGTGGGCACGGCAGCCGTGGTTCACCACGCTCCTACAACTCTCACTGGTGCCACACCAAAAATTAAAGAATCTCACCCATGCATCTTACACAGAACCATGGAGAAATAATGCACCCAGATCCCAAACAACTGAACCTAGCGATCTGGCTCCTGAGGTCTTAGAATTTGGATACTTAAATTTACCTCCAAACTGTATGGAAATTATTAAGCAAGCAAGACGTCCCACCACAAGAGCCTGCTATACAGCAAAGTGGAAAAGATTTGCTGTATACTGTAACAGTAACAACATCAACCCTCTGGACGCATCTACACAATATTATTTGCTACTTACTACACTTACAGCAATGTAACCTTGCTTACACTTCCATTAGAGTACATCTTGCAGCGATAGCAGCATACCTGCAAAACAGACATCTATCCCTGTTTAGGGTACCTGCAATTAAGGCTTTCATGGAAGGACTCAAAAGAATTATTCCACCAAGACTACCACCTTCCCCAGTCTGGAAACTTAACATAGTACTCACCAGACTAATGGGACCACCGTTTGAACCAATGCATAGGTGTGAAATACAATTTCTCACATGGAAAGTGGCCTTCCTTATAGCCATCACCTCCCTTAGGAGAGTAAGTGAGTTACAGGCATTAACAATACAAGAACCATTTCTACAACTACACCAAAATAAAGTGGTTCTTAGAACAAACCCAAAGTTCTTACCTAAAGTAATTTCAGCATTCCACATCAATCGACCAGTGGAACTACCAGTCTTCTTTCCAAAGCCACAGACGGTAGCAGAGAGGGCCCTACATACACTAGATGTCAAAAGGGCAATATTATATTACATAGAAAGAACTCAAACTTTCAGAAAAACCAAACAACTATTTGTAGCGTTTTCCCCAACACATAAAGGCAACCCTATCTCTAAAGCAGGCATTGCCAGGTGGATTGTAAAATGTATACAAATATGTTACATTAAAGCAAAGAGAACATTAACTGTTCCCCCTAGAGCTCATTCTACACGTAAACTAGGGGCATCTATGGCATTCTTAGGGAACATCCCCCTAGATGACATATGCAAAGCAGCAACTTAGTCTACACCGCATACCTTCACAAAACACTACTGTGTTGACGTGCAGGCAACACAACAAGCAAGAGTGGGCCAGGCTGTATTAAAAGCTTTATTTCAAACTGTTGCAACAGACACTGGTTACCACCGCTAGGCAGGTAACTGCTGTGTAATCTATTCATAAATGTACCATCTGCAGGCCATATGCCTCGAACGGAATATGCTACTTACCAGTATGCATCTGTTCTTGGCATAGAGGGCTGCAGAGTGGTACATGCCCTCCCTGCCTCCCCGGAAACCTGTGTCTGTTCCAACATTATCTTATTTAGATACACTTACATGGGCATCTCTTTCTGTATTCTATCATACTACTCCATCTAACCCTACTATGGCAAAACAATCTAAGGATGGAGCCGATGCCCATGCGCACTATCACCCAAGGGAGGAGCCACCTGTCTCGTGACTACAAAAGACTTCTCCAAGAGAAAAACAATTGCAATCATCCGAGCCCAACACCAGATGGCGATCTATTCATAAATGTACCACTCTGCAGCCCTCTATGCCAAGAACAGATGCATACTGGTAAGTAGCATATTCCTTCTAGTGTCATGATGGAGTAGTACAAGAAAGGGTTTCCTTAAAGGAGCAGTGTCAATTGAGCAATCTTTAAAGCCATGGTTTTCTTTTATTTCACAGACATTTTTCCAAAAAGTTTTATCTGGTCACTATTCTAGGCATTGCACCTGTTTTCTCATGAATGTGTCCTAGTTTTAAAAGAATACTAAATGAAACTCGCCCCAGCATGAAGACAGAATTCCAGAGTCCATCTTTATTTTTACGTAATCAAAGTATTTTTTTTAACTTATTTTCACAAGAACTCTGGGATCCGACACTTGGGCAGCACCATTTACTTATGAGTTTCATGAAGATTCCCCTCTAGGATAATTAATTATATTATAAAAATGTTTTCTTGCTCTAACGGTCTCAGGATTCCATTTAAAGTAATTTTTGCATAGTCTCTCACTTTTCATTATGGGTTTACAAATGGAATTTGTGGTCTTGTAAGATTATTTCCTTAGTACCATTTTTTTTTCTCTTCTAGTACTGGTGCTGTAAGTGCACGTAACATTATGCTGTTGAAAAAAAAACAAATGCGGTGTCAGGGAGTTGTTTGTGCCATGAAGGTAAGAGCAGCCTACTTAATTTCCCCTAACTGTAATGAAATTAGTTATTTTAAGTGGAATGGGAGGTATTGCTAATATTGTACTACTAGATGTTAAACTGGGATGAGTATTCTGTATGTATTCGTTGTTGAGAATGTGATCTACAGATAACGTTTCTTCAGTAGATATAATTACATTCTGAAAACAGAAGAATTCCATTCTGGAATAGAGCACTTTATACTCGGTCTCTGAAATAAGTTTTACATGTGTGTCCTTGCTCTCTCCTTTTATCTGTTTAAGTGTCTTGCCACCTAAAAGTGGTAATGGATTTTGCTTTGAAAGCTGCTAAAGCATAGCTTTACACACAGGCACATTGTACTCTAGTCAGTAGGCATGTATATTTCCTTGTCAGTTCTGTATTGTTATGCTGCATCGTGTGGATTTAAACTCCCCCCCTCCTTTTGTGGTCTGCGACTTGCTAGGTGGTGTAGTCTTCCTTCATCTTGCCTATCCTGCTTTAAGCCATCGACTCTAGTGTTGAGGCTACCTTTACCACTGCAAACAAGAGATTTGAAAACTCTCAGGAAAGATGGAAACAATGAATTGCACATCGAGATCCCAGGCAACCAGTTTCAGTATGATTTGGTAAACATCCAGAAAAGGAGTGCAAAGCATCCTTTACTCGGTTTATACCAAATCTCCGTCGGCTCCAAGCACTTGTTGCAAAAGCCTATATCATTTCTTGATGTCTGGTCTCAAGCTGTTATATTACAGAGGGGTGAAGATAGAGGCTGGTTGCTGAGACTGTTGGGTGGTGGTCAGGAAGAAAGTCTTTACTGAGGCCATTCTGTAGGCTTTCACATTGCAGTAAAGCAAAATCTCCCATTTCCCCAAGAACACCAGTCCCATCTTAGGATCTTGCGCAGCTCACAGAGCATCATTTTGAGTCTATACGTTCTTGCCAACTAAAGTTTATTTCATAAGTACCTTCCTTATCAGTTACATTTGTTTGGCGGAACTTTTAATTCAGATACACAAAGAACAGCTCGTTGTAAGGACAAACCCTCCCATTTTTAGGTCGAGCTAGAGTGCGCATGCGTAGCATGCGTCTAGCTCGTCAACTATTGTTTTCAGTTTCCTGGGAATCTGAGACAGCGTTTGGCCACGTGCTTCTGCTGTCTCAGATTTGTCCTCGTGAGCGCACTTTTGCTGCTGGCTGCTTGCGTGCGCTGTTTACAAAACAGTGTGTGTCAGAATGTGGCGTTATGCTAGGCAGACAGACACTCGCGTACACACTCCCCCCCCCCCCCCCCCCCCACACCCCCCACCACCAACCAGTCATCGGGCTCTTTTAACACACACACGCACACACACACGTGCACACACAGCTAGCTGAGACGGAAATCTTCCGGCGGGCACAGTAGCATGGGGTAGGCTCCCGTCTGCTTCCTGTATTTGTCCGGCCCCTCCCCTGTCCCAACAAAGGTTGCCTGGCTTCCTGTTGAAGCCGGGCTGCGGCGGTGAGTTTGAAGGGTTCAGCCTTCGGTTGTAGTTTATTTATTGTATTGCTTTGGATTATGCTTTTAATAGAACCTTTTATGAATTTATTTATCCAAAATAAACTTTGATTTGTTGACCGATTAAAACCAAATAATGTCTACTGTGCAAAGCCCTGAATGCAATAAACACCAGTACACTGGTCATTGGCTGAAGAAAATGAGCATATCTCACCTCAGCAGCAGTTTGGCAGCTTCTTCTGAGGTAGCCGGGTCCAGCCCGCTGCTTCTGGGAAAAGAAGCCACACAGTCCAACGCAGAAGACCAGAGCGTGCCGATAAAAGAGGGGTCAAGCGGGAACAGAGAGCCGCCATTAAAAGGCGGGAGTTCCCATGCCTCAACCATGGGAGTCCGGAAAGCTGTTCTTCAAATGTCGGGGTTAGAGTTGGTGTCTTCCCAGGCTGCTCCTTTGTATAGTGAAGGTTAGGAGCAGGGAGCCTGCTTTTTTAAATGAGAACAGAAACAGCAACCACTTCCCAGTATATTGGAGCAGTCATAATGGGAATCATCTGTAGCCCTTTAAAGGAAGGAGTTTCTCTACAAAATGCATGCTCTACAAAATGCATGGTGGAAAGGGCAACAGGAAATGTTCGTTTGCGTGTGCTGCAATCAGTAAATTAGAGAGCACGAAAAATCGATAAGTGGAATGCTAGAATTATTCTCTGCCACTGTTAATCACTCAGGCGGCATTCCAGTCAATCATTTTTTTCAATGAATATCGTGAATTTAGACTTTATCATCTAAGCGATGCAGGTGTGATGGCCTCATACCTGAAAAATCTCCCAGCAAACCTCGATTTGTCTCCTAACTATTATATGCCAGTACTGCTACCCACATTGTTTTACTTGAACAAATCAAACATGGGTACCAGAATTATTTACTAAATATGTTGTGGAAAAGATATCCAATTTAAGCAAATGTAATAAGAGGACCATGGCATGGAGCAAATATTTTACATTCTGTGTAAAACTTCCATAAAATAGGCTTTCTGGTTTCAGCAGATATTGCACTCTCCCATAGCCTCCAGCATAAGTTTTCTCACATTGCCTCACAGGGCAATCCAGAGATTGTGCCTTTGATTGTTGCCCAGTGAGGCAAAATGTGGAATCTCGTGTGGTAGTCAGCCAGAATTTTTGAGCCTGCTGTTGGTGTCTTTAACATCGCATGCTTCAGCGGTGGAGGGTCTTGGGACTGAACCTTTTACTTGTGATGCTTTATTCACTCAATCGAGGTCTGGAACGCCTGCTGTTATAAATTATAGCACGGAGAACGCGGTGCAAGTTTTTGCAGAAACGTTGGAAGCTTTGCATTTAATGTTCTACTTAATATTACCTTCTCTAGCAAAAGAATTACATGAGTGACACTATTTTAGAAGGTGGGTTAATAAGATTAAAAACAAGCATTTACAATGCAATGGTCTCGCCTTTGCCAAAGTTAGAGCTATTGGCATTGTAAATGACATTTTTATTTGTGTCTATCTATTGCATCACCACAGCATCACTCAGGGGCAGCACAACATCACTATGCGCTACCACAGCATCACTCGTCGCTACCACAGCATCCCTCGTCGCCTCCACAGCATCACTCAGCGCCACCACAGCATCAATCTGTGCAACAATTCAACAACAACTGGTTCAAATATGTTCTCTCAATGTTTCAAGCTTTATTACAAATGTCACAAAAAAATGTGAATATTTCACTTCTGTTCTTGGATTTTCGTCACAATAAAATACACTGAACATAATCTTCACAAAAGTTATTTACAAAAGTTTAAGTTATTGCCATTATAAATTACAATAACTTTTATTTAAGTATTCATTATTTTAAAAAAGCAATTGTTATTTGTAATATCAATACATCTAAGTCACGTAAATACAACACATATTGCATTACAAAGGCTATAGGTGTCACATTTGCGAAAGGTAAACTATTGGCATTGTAAATGACAAAGCTATTAATTTTGCTATTTTCAAAACCAACACATAAATAAAAAATGTGACATTTACAATACCAATAACTCGAACTTTCCTAATGCGAGACCTATTGCATTGCAAATGCTTGTTGTCAATGGTTGTCTCCCTGTTCCATGATAAGACTACTGGTTTACCAATCTTCTTTCCACAGTCAGTTGCAAAAAGAGCCCTTCTCTCTGAGGGGTATCTTTATTGATAATTATTAGCACTGAATAGTCCCACCTACGTGTGAATGCCCTGGAGCAGTCCTTTCAGTCACAACCACTTTGCCCATTCTTCGGAAAGGCCGGGAGATATGTGGCACAATTTCTGAAGTCTTAAAACAGTCTGTATTGGCCATCTTAATAAAATACTTTTAGATTTAGAAGAAAAAAAGGGAAAGAAGTTTGTCAGTTTGTAGTGTAGTCCCTATCTTCCCAATAGGCTCTGCGCATTGGAATAATACCTACAGCAGTAAAGGCCTAGGCCAGACGTTAACTAGGTCTACTACTGTCGATACTAGACTTAAGTTTTGGGTTTGCCAGCGTAGCTCAGAGTTCGCTAGAAACTTTCTCGAATGTTCAGGAAAGAATTAACTCCCCTGATTAGACAAGAAGGGATTTAGTTTCTGACAACCATAGAACATGACAACTTTGCTCTCCCCTAATCAAGAGTCAATCTCGAGAGTCGTGTGAGCACAAGGCAATTATTTTACTCAGTCAGTACGTGCATTCTTAGTCTCATCAGATTGTAGAGAAAAGGAAGAGACGGGCGTGTTCAATAAAAAGGTGTTATTTATTGATCAGTCTCTTTTCTCGTACAAGAGAAATGGATCGATATTATTGCAATACTTATAGTTAAGTAAAGTGCATACATTAAAAGCAATAGTATAAAATAATACTGTAAAAACATTGATATGGTTTCTGAGCCATATGATGTTTAAAATGATTAAAATATATTTACATACACATATACATTTGACTAAACGTACTCAACTGGTGTTTCTAAATACGCCTACCCCGTGTACCTGACCTAAGTCTAATGCGTGGGCGGGAATAGAAAGTTACAGTTTAAGTTAAGTTTGTTTTTGCCAAGTGAATAACTAAAGAATTCTCTGTGAGGGGTTATTCAGTTCTGTACCTGGAATTTAGGATGAATGAGGAATGGTATCTCTTTCTCTGCTCTCGATATTCCAGGCTGCCTGCGAGGGCTGCCCAGAAGCGCCGGTGCTGGGTCTCTCGGCTTGAGATAGCAGCGCGTCTCTCAGCGCGTCAGGAAGGCGGGGCTGCTGCCAGCGGGGTCTGCTTCTGCTCTCGGCTTCGGCAAGTATGGCTGCTCCGTCTCGTCACCACGCGTGTTTGCATAGGGCAAGATCGGTAATATTTATACCTTAAAGGTGCCGAGATTGACGTAAGGATGGACATAGATACGTCAATAAAGATGTCATACGACTTGCTCGTTAGCACATTCTTTACTAAAGTTCTCTGTGAAATCAAAACAATGGCCGCACGGATTTTCCAGGTTGTCATAGGTTTGATTTGTTACGAGAACGTCGTATGCCTTATCAGGGGCTGGAGGAATGTCGCTTGTCTAATTAGATCTCAAGCGTTATGACCTAATCAGATAACACGTTCCTGTGCCGTAGTGTGACTGCGTCAGATAACGGTATCTGCATCATGGGGGCTTTTCTTGCCTCATGGGCTGACTGTTAGTTAACTTGATAGTTAGTTTAACCAGAATAGGGTCAGGAATAGGGGGATCGATTCAGAACCTATAGGAATACATGACACCCACTCCACGCTAACTATGGTCATATTTACTAATCCATGCATAGTATAACATAGTACAACATACTATAGAGTATAGTGTATACCTTACCACCCCAAAATACATTAATGCATTTTGAAATTTTCAAATATACTGAAAAATTGCAGTCATATATATTGTATGCACTTAAGCTATGAATTAAACGCTAAAGTAAACACGCATTGGTATGCATTATTGCTTATTTGGTATATGAGAAATACACATGAAATGGCTCTTAACATAGCTATACAGAAAGGAAGTGCGAGACCATTTCATCACATAATAAAATATTCGTGAACATCCCAGCGGGCAACTAAAGTTTATAAAGTATCTAAAAATAGAAATCTTAGTTCTCTAGGAATAGTTTCTTACTTTAAGCAGAAGATAAGTGTCCCGAAAATTTTGTAAAAATAATTTGGGCTGCTAAAAAATTGCTGTCCGTGAACTGGTGGGAAAAATTGTTCATGTGACTTTATTTTTAAAGTTGAAGGCCGAATTCAGGGAACGCCGTGTGCGAGCTTGCTCAAAAGTCTCTATTTCTGTTCTGGAGAGAACATCATATCATTAAGGCTTTCGAAAAAACTGTCAACAGCTTCATGGGAAAGTTCCACTAAGTCGGAAATAGGTGTAACCATGCATTCGTGCGCATGATTGTCTGCATTGACATTCTGATTCGCATTGCTGACAGAAGGTCGTACCTGTTCGATGCTGCTTTCATCTTGAACTTCACTACTCCTCAATCGTAGTGGTGAAGATTCCACGAATGCCGTCATCAGGATTATTGGCAGCCTTTGAGGGCAGCACAAAGCGTGAACCTTGGTAGGAACCAACAATGTATCTGCATCCACTGGCGCATCCGATTGTAGCGTCAGACAGGTGTCTAACACGCATTCTTCTCCGCATAGTAGACACCTTAGTACAGGTAAAACACACCTTTGCCACATTGGTCGAAATGATAGAAACCAAGTCATGTTTAGGTCTCTAAGCCGGGAGAGTCCCAGGATTTTTGATATCCGGTCCCGGTATCCAATGGCTAGGATCGTATCTTCCATTGTCGCGAGAGTTTGATCTGTGACATGGGTTGCCATAACGAAAAATAAGGACCAAGAATAGGATTCCTGCAATTAGTCCCAGGATCAGGGGAAGTCCGCCAAAAATCGAATGGACGAAATCTGGAAAAATACCCAGTATGGCTTTGAATGGTGTTAATGCCATTGAAAATACTGTCTTAAATACCTTTGAGACCCCAGTGGTATCGGAAATATTTAAGATTTCGCTCAGGATTTCCGCGAAATGTACGGGGGAATTAGTCGATAATAATGTATGTATCTCTGCAGTCGTCCTTGCGACTTGTAGATCATACGTTTCTTTTGATGACGTGAGCCTTGTAGGCGTCTGAAGAAGCACTGTTTTCATTCTGCTTAAAGTATCTATTCGAATAGAAGTAATTTTCAAATTGGGCCATGCCCTTGCCTCCCTGTCTGGAAAGGAGCTGGGGAACAAAGAACGTCCACAGCACTTGACCTTCGCAGTCGTAGTGACTAGATAAGGAGTCCCGGGCATAAGACTACAACATTTGCGGTCTACAATAAGAATGTAACTCCCATTATAGAGTCTTTGAAAGAATGGTTCTATTTCAGTTGCAGGTGCGCCTTGCTGGTGACATGAAAGGTTGTATGAATTCCCTTCACAGGCTCCATGCAAACTAATTCCGTTACACAGAAGCGTGCCGCTTAGTGACATAGCACAATTGTTGCCACTAAAACACTTTCTGTCCTTTATTACTGACACATGCATGTGAATAGGGCAGGTTCCAAGTTGTTTTAAGGTACCCCTTTCCCAATTTCTCGTACATGCCAGCCTGTATATATTTTTGGCAGTATTGAAACCTGAAGGTTGAGATTGGAATATTTATGATTCCGTGGATTATCCATTCACTGACAGGTCGTTCTGACATTGTCATTGGTAATCTTTCTAGTTTTTCAATGCTCAAGATTGTATAATCAGCACCCTTTTGCGCCATACCGATTTGTCTATCAGTAAGGTTAAAGATTTGGAATAGTGACGTTGTGTTGATTAAACGCCAAGGCACGTAGCCTGAACGCAGATTTTGTAACGTCCAGCCAAGCTGTACAATAGAACGCAATTGTGACTGACCATGTTGTAATAACAGTAAGTCTTGCGATAATATGTCGATTGCTGAAGACACAATGCTGTCCAAAGAAAAAATTCTGGAGGACAGTCATTAACCCATTGTCCACTACAGAAAGTGATTTTTCCAAATTAATACGGTCAATTTCCCGTATTCTCTCTGCTGTCTCAATTTGAGTAACCTTCCAGGCCTCATTGTATGCTGCATATACAGAGGCTGCTATGAAACGCTTTTGACGCTGTTTGCGTGGTCCCAGTATGAAATCACGCAAGTCAGCACCATCAGTAAGTAAAGTTAGGTGTTGCTTAATTTCAGGCAGTGTGGAAGTTTGTAGCCATTGAAGGCATAATTTGCCCACACTGTAGGTTGTTATTATCCCTGGGTGATGTCTTTGGGGATATCTAGGGTCTGGCCTGGTCATTTTGAAACCCTGTGTTTTATTCAGGAATCTATCTTGACAGTTATTTGTATCTGTGGGCCAGATCAACCATTGTTTCCAATCAGGATGTGTTCTGTTTTGGTTTAATATATGGTTTACGTCTATCTCTTCATCCGTATCAGAGCTATTGCTAAACATTGTTGGCTTTGGAATAGACGGTTTATTTAAATCTTTGATTTTGGCTAGGCCAAGACAGGTGGTTTGTTGAACAGTGTCATTTAAAAATATCATTTGTTCTGGGATCATGCAAGCTCTAAACAAAGCTTCTAAACCCTGTACTTGCCAATCTTTTGTACCCCAAACACTTTTCAAATCAACATTTTTGTCCCAATAATCAAATCCAAAAGTATTCATTTTTTCGAAGAATGAGTCCGAATATATCAATTTTGTGTTGGTTATCATGGTTTTCATCCCTGTCTTGTTTGACATTTTAAAATAAAATGTTTCAGCATTACTTGTGTTAAAACCTGAAAAATATGAATATTTGTCGTAAACGGTTCTTGAGCTCCCTTTTGGAGGTGTTGCACAATGTTCCCATTGATTATAATTTAAAACATTTCTAGGTTGTGCAGATTTATGTAAAAAGTGATTACCATAGTGGTTATAGCAATACATACTGTCATAATTTGTAGAACCTTGCAAATAATCATGTTTTGTAAATTTAGCAGACATTACTAAGTCAGACATCATGTTATTAATGCTTTCGAAGTCCCAATCATCAGCAAATGAGTTTGGTTTTACAAAGTCACTCAAGGAGATCTTAATTTGGTGTGGATATTTCAGGATTTCGACCGGACCATAAATTTCATAGTCAGTGTTGTCCCAGGCTACCCCACCAGGTATCGGATTGGCTGTGAAGTTGGCTGAAGAAAGTTCTCTTTTCTCGACGTGTGAAGATGTGTGTGGTTTGAGGATCAAGTTGATGTTCTGACTTGCTGTGTCCATTTTAGCATATTTTCCCTCAATGAAGCGTCCCAAAGTTAATACCATGATGAGCCAAAGTATGAGGATAAATGCACCAAAACCCACCCAAAATTCAATCCATGGAGAAATCAGATATGTTTCTTTCAGTTGGTTCAAAAGTTCCTTAGCTTTGTCTTTAAAGGATTTTGATGATGGCTGTGTCTTTGATTCACTGAAGCCTTCAGAGGAATCATCGAAGTTGATGAAGTACCCGGATGCAGTTCTGTCAATTGTTCCAATTGCTTCAGGATTTTTGTTTCTTGCATTGTCACTTGGTACTTCATTGTAGATTGGTGTGTCTCTGCTAAATGTTTTTATTTGGGTTGTCAGAGGTCTGAGTTCTATTGCATTGTTGCATAGTCCTTGTTGTTGTTCTGTGGGCGTTTCGAATGTGATGAGCCTCTTTGTTAGGACCTCTGTACTGGTAGCAAACCTTGGTGTTCTGCTACTTATTGGGAGTCCACTTGGCCTACTGTTTGTTATCGGCCACATGTTGTGGTTTTACCAGGTCGATGGATACAACTCGGTTCTCCTTTTTACCAGCAAGTGGCGGTAGTACAACTGATCTTGTCCCGTTGACAGACAAGACAGGAACTGCTTTTCTGTAAGAAGGCCCAAATTCCTTCTTTACCGCGATCTTCTCCCTGACTAGATCCCCGACTTTTGGAATCCAGACAGGTCTTGCTGGGACAGGTGGTGATTCTTCAGTGGTTGTTGGCTGTTGTTTCAACTGTATGTTGCTCAGGTCTTTTCTTGTTTTGTTTAAGTCCTGCAAAATAGCCAAACGGTCTTTGACATCAAAGCTTTTTTCTTTAACCACTGAAGTCTGACTGTCGAGGTCAGAGATAATCATTCTAGTTCCAAATAATAATTCGTACGGACTGAATCCCTTCAGAGAATTTCTTGGCAAGTTATTTAGACTACGTTGGACACTTATTAGATGTTTGACCCACCCAGCTCCCGAACCTAATATCCTTTCCATTATAGATTGCTTTCTGCCTTGGTTTTTTCTTTACACCATCCCGTACCCTCAGGAAGGAAGTGAGAAGATTCCCGCTGGACTGTGCTCATTCGGCCATGTTTCCCCCCAGGCTGGTGGGCTTGAGTGAAAACAATGGTCGAACGTAGCATGCTCTTAGCGTATATGCCATTTAGACTCGCAAATCTTTGTATAACAGTCCGGACGTCAGCCGAGTGCTGGTGATCTACATTATAAGTGGAAACTAGCCTGTATATGTTAATGGCAAGCCCTGCTTTTTATTGGTCATATTATCTGCCTTGATACGACTAGGTATTAAACTGTTTCTCTCCCCACTGAGATCTCTGTTGCAGTTTGGGCAGTTTTTTACAAACATGGTGTGATGCAGGCTCATGCCTGGCCACCAGTACCGTGATTGTAATTCTTCCAGAGAATCTTTCAGTTTGAGGTGTCTGAGACCCTCGCCCATGTGTGCGTCTGCGATTAACAAGTTTCTCCTGTCCATGTTTGGAATCACTCTATCCCCCACTCCAGGGATTCGAGCAAAAGGGACGGAGTTTGCATCGATTATGTATGTATAATTGAGTGGATAGTTGATCGGTAACGCTGAGCAGTCGCCTTTTGATGACGTTTTCACCGCCAGCACTGTTTCACCGTCAATGTATTTTAATGTACGCTTTTTTCGATCTACGGGAGCCGGTATAGTGGCTGCCGCTGCGGCTGTTTCAGCCAATGAATTCCCTACAACGTGAACGCCATCACGCTGATGACTCAGTGAGTGTGTCACGTGAGTCTTTGGTAGTTCTTTTTGTAAAAGAGCTATTTGTTCCCAGAGCAATTTCTGCTTTATTGGTGCATCTGTGTCATCTTTGTAACCGTTCTGAATCCATGTCTGCAAATCCTTGTTATATGCTTTGACGCAGTAATATGAATCTGACACTATAAGTGTCGGGAATTCGCGATCCGCATTATCCAGCGCCATTTTTAATGCTATTATTTCAGTTTGTAGTTCTGAATTAGTTTCTACTGAGTGTGATTTTGTTAATAGAGGTCTTAGTTTACCTCCGCGCCACACTTCTTTTGTGATCTCACATGTGGGGTTGTATGCATGTTCTCCCCAAACGGAGGGTTGAGCATGTCCGTCTGTATAAATTACACAGGCGTAATGTCTTAGAGGCAGAATGTCGATTGGCAGAGGATACGTCTTTTCATATTTTAGATTTTTTAATTCTTCTAGTTCTTTATAAAATTGTCAACTAGGCTATACTTGATAATTCATATCCTACGTATAAGACCGTTAAATGGGCAATTCTGGATTTTTTAAAGTTGAATTTGTAACCCTCTGCTGCGAACCCAAGTATTATGGTGTTCACTCTTTTCAAGTGAGTATCCAAGTCATCATCTGTTAAGTAAATGTCATCGACATAAGATAACGCTTCATCATCATATAGTTGTAGTAATTCTGTTACTCTCGCTGAGAATACCCCCGGGCTGTTCTTGTACCCCTGGGCTAACCGACAGAATTGCTTTTGAGTGCCATTTACTGAGAATGCAGTTAAATATCTGCTCTCTGGTGCTATGTTTTGACAAAAGAATCCATTGGAGATGTCCAAGGTTGTCTTGTATTTCTTGCGCACTATGTTATTCATTAGTGCAGCACTGTGTGAGTTTTGCACTGCAAAAGTTTTGCAACATGTGTTAAGGTGTCGGTAATCCAAAACTAGACGATATGAGTTGTCTGGTTTGGAGACCAGAAACAAAGGATTGTTCATTTGTGAGGTGCAAGTTTCAATCACCCCCTGGTATTCTAGCTGATCTAGTATTTCATTTACCTGTTTTTTAGCTTCTTGCTTAATTGGGTACTGCCTTTGTGCAGTAGGTTGTGATTTTAACTGGATTTTGTGAGGAGGAGAATCCTCATCCCATCCTACATGATTTTTATATAAAGCAGGTGCTAAGGCCACTGTCCACTTTCTAGCAAGTGTGTATTTTTTATGAATCGGGATTTGATTCGAGAAGGCAGGCATAATTACTTCTTCGCCATGAGGGCACCCCCTGACAAACTCTGGTGGCCAGTCTTTTTCAGCTAGAAGGATGTCATAACCCTTGGAGAGGTTATCCCAAAATAGTCCCCTTATTTTCCTAGTCTTATCTCCCTCTATACGTAATGTTATCTCGTATATCTTGTGGGGTTTGCTAACTCTGGTGTCTGCAGTTTCCACTTGAAGATATTCATTCGTGTCCACTGTCTCCAGATGATTCATAAGGACTTTGCGAGCTATGCTCACTTCTGCTGCGCTGTCTAGCATTGTCTGAGCCCACTCTCCGTTTTTCAGTTGTGTCCTCAGTATTCTCGGCATTGTTAACTACCTTGATACTGGCTACCTTCTTTTTTGGAAATTGTAATTTCTTTTTTTTGTTGAGCAGGTTCCTTGTCTTTGGACTTGGCGTGCTCTTCTCTTTGTTCTGATCGTCCTCTTCTTTCCGATTTCTGCGAGGAAGTCTGAAAAGATTGAGAGGGACGTGTATCAATGTCTTGATATCTATCAGGTTTTTTAATATTATCCCTATTTCTAAGGTTATATCTTTTCCCAGAGGGGTCACTCTGGGGTGACCTGTGTCTCTGGTTCGGAGATTTCTCCCTTCGCCTAGGAGACCTTCCTCGGGACTGGAATTTCTTTTCTTTTGGATTGGATTGTTTGTTTCCATCCCAGTTCTTTTTTGGTGAATTATTATTAAAAAATATTTTTTCTGGACTTTCAGTCAGTTGCGGTTTTACTGGTATTCCACCTAAACTATCTCTACCTAGTTCTTCATAGGATTTTTCTATGATTCTGGCAATTTCAGCTGGTTGGTCTGCTATATCTGTCTCTTTTAACCTCTGGCGGATCGCCACGTTTGCTGCTTCACCTTTTATATTGGCTAATAATATAGCCGAGACCTGCTTGAAGTCTTTCAGTAATTTCATACCAAGAGTTAAAGCTGGTTCTGGACCGTATTCATCTTGAATTTGTTTTAGCACATCTGGTATTACCGAAATGGATGGAACACCGTGCGTTTTTGTGTAGATTGAAGCAAAGACTGTACCCCAAGTGTCACAGTCCTCTATGTGTGGTGCGATTCCCATTGGGAGACATATAGTCAGAATCCTGTGTTTTTCTAGCGGGGTGGTGTCAGGAAACACCGCCTCTATTTGGGTGATTTTCTGTGCCAACCAGAATGGTATCTGTTCCCGTTTAGCCGGAACTTTACCTTGGCAGGATTGGATGTTCTGTGGTGTGATTTTATTTGTGTTCCCCTGGTGAGGGGTCAGCTGTGGTAGTTTAATCGCTGGCTGAATTGTTGAAGTCCGCATTACATACTGAACTAATTGTCTATGAATTTTTAGTAGTTGTTTTAGCTGTATTACCAGCTCTCCTGTAGACATTCCTTCGATGTCTGGGTGTGGTGTGTATCCGGCTAAGACCGGCCACGTTGCTCCTGGTCTACCTAAAGGACCGAGCCTGGTGATGTGATTATTATGTATTAGGGCGCCATCAAATAAGAGCAAATGCTCTTGGAATTTGAGTGGTACTTCCACCTCCTCGAAAGGAGTGTACTCATTAGGAGGTTCCTCTATTTTGTAATAGTGGAAGTACTTTGTTACAGCATTTGCTGCTGGAAAATGTATCCATGAATAGTATACCTCTGTCTGCCGATATTCGTGTGCCTCAATTACGAATATGACTGTGCCACCTCTAGGTGTCAGTCCATTTTCTATAAGTTTTAGAGTTATAGATCTTCTTTTGATGACCGGAATGAGTATTATATCCGCGTCTGCTGCTTGCATGGTAGCATCAGCATCTGCGAGTTCAGTTGCTAATCTAACTGCCTCTCTTTCGTCATCACTTCCTGACATTTTACTGTTAGAAAGGTTATTCTTTTTGTTTGCAGATCAGGTTTCTTATGGAAACAGAGATTAGATGCACAATATTTTGGAACAGTGTATCCTTCAACGTTGACTATACCAAGAACCATACATAGGAGTTCCCTCCTGCGAGGTTTTGGAGGATATTACCTTTCACCCACTCCAGACGTCTTTGGAGTATTTGGGAAAAGGGGTCTGAGTGAGAAAGCACGACTGAGTTACTCTAAATGTCTTACGTTAGTTTTATCGCCCTTTCCAAACGCGTTGGGCGCCATGTAGTGTAGTTCCTATCTTCCCAATAGGCTCTGCGCATTGGAATAATACCTACAGCAGTAAAGGCCTAGGCCAGACGTTAACTAGGTCTACTACTGTCGATACTAGACTTAAGTTTTGGGTTTGCCAGCGTAGCTCAGAGTTCGCTAGAAACTTTCTCGAATGTTCAGGAAAGAATTAACTCCCCTGATTAGACAAGAAGGGATTTAGTTTCTGACAACCATAGAACATGACAACTTTGCTCTCCCCTAATCAAGAGTCAATCTCGAGAGTCGTGTGAGCACAAGGCAATTATATTTTACTCAGTCAGTACGTGCATTCTTAGTCTCATCAGATTGTAGAGAAAAGGAAGAGACGGGCGTGTTCAATAAAAAGGTGTTATTTATTGATCAGTCTCTTTTCTCGTACAAGAGAAATGGATCGATATTATTGCAATACTTATAGTTAAGTAAAGTGCATACATTAAAAGCAATAGTATAAAATAATACTGTAAAAACATTGATATGGTTTCTGAGCCATATGATGTTTAAAATGATTAAAATATATTTACATACACATATACATTTGACTAAACGTACTCAACTGCTGTTTCTAAATACGCCTACCCCGTGTACCTGACCTAAGTCTAATGCGTGGGCGGGAATAGAAAGTTACAGTTTAAGTTAAGTTTGTTTTTGCCAAGTGAATAACTAAAGAATTCTCTGTGAGGGGTTATTCAGGTTCGAGGCATGTGGGCTGCTAAATTCATATCTTAGCATTAGATCGCCGCCTAGTGTTGGGCTCGGATGATCGCACATTGTTGTCCTGGAAGAGTCTTTGAAGTATCCTGAGATAGGTGGCTCCTCCCCTGGACTACAGTGCGCATGGGCATCGGCTCCATCCCCAGATTGTTTTTTTCCGCCATTGGGTTCGGATGTGGTCTCGACGTCTTACTGTCGGAACCAAGAAAAACTAACTTTTAGCGGCCAAAAGGCCTCGATTTTCTTGCGTCGGTATTGTCTGCGCACGGTCTCGAGTCTTCCGTCTCTTGGAGCCGGAATAAGCGGAGTTTTCTTCGCTCTCGGAACTTTGAGGCCTTCTCATCGCGACACGACTGCAAACCTTTTCGGACATGGAGCGGAGCCCGTTTAAGTACTGCCCGCTCTGTGGGTCCAAGTACCCACACATCGATCTACACCCCGTGTGTAACAAATGCCTTTCGCCTGACCACGACGACGGCAAGTGCAAGTTGTGTGCACAGTTCCGCTCTAAGAAGACTCTCAAGCTTCGGCGCGCGATGCGCATGGAAGCTAAACAAGCGGCCCCGGATCCGGAGAACATCTTCGGCGACCAAGACGAAGAGGACCAGGGTCATCATCTCCAAATCTCCCCACCCGAGACGGAGGTCGAGGCGGATCCGGGAGACGACGACGGAGTCGCGGGTCGAGGCCTTGAATACGTCGACGAGTTAGGAGACGACGATGAGATTTATGGGGCCGCGGCGGATAGCTCAGGGGACGAGCTCTGCCCCGAAGGTTACGAGGATACCGACCGGGACACGGGATCGCCTGTCGGCCTTACCCAAGACCCGTTGCCGCAAGCCACAGCCCCGCCTTCGGGCCCGGCCACGGACTTACTTGCTGGGCAGACTGTTTCGAAACCGAAACCATCGGGATCGACGACACCTAAAATGGCCGACCCGAAAACGAAACCGAAAGTTAAGGACTCGAGTGTCCCTAAGATGGCTGCCGTGCCGGTGAAAACGACGGTGCCCGCTACCCCATCGACTCCGTCGACCTCCGGTCCGCAGAAGTCGAAGAAGTCCGTCGATTCCGATGCTGCGAAACCGACGCCAGAGGAGGGGTCCTCCAAGAAAGATGGTCGGCACGGGTCAGCGGCTACGACGCCGTCCAAACCCGCCAAAGTCGGCTCCAAGGAGGCTACGCAGGCACACGGAAAGAAGTCTGTGCCCCGAACACAGGAATCGGAGGCGGTAAAGACAGGATCCGCGCCCAAAGCGCACAAGGCCCACAAGGACGTCGGATCCGAGGGAAAAATCAGACCATCCTCGTCAGCGCCGACACAAACTGTGAGTGAGGCGTCCCCCATAGCCGAATCACTGAAAAGAATCAGGGAGAAGGCCTTTGCCCCGTCGGCTCCGATACCATCGCCGCAGCCGCGAAAGGACACTCCAGCGAAGCCATCTGGGAAACTTCTCTTTATTTTGCCGCCGAAGGAGGCGCCAAAAGCATTTTCAACCAAATCGGCACCGAAACAGGTGATTTCTTCACCGACTGGCCCACTTCCACGTCAGGTACTCGAATCCGAGGACGATTCAGAGCATTTCATCGACGCTGACACAGGCAAACTGACCCTCTATAAGAGGAAAATCACTTCGGAGCCAGTGGACCCCTATGTCATCCCACTAAAGAAGAAGAGGGTGCCCCTTGACGCCTCAGGCCTCACGGAACCAATTCAGCCTCCTCCGAGACGGAGCCCTACTCCCTCCCCAGAACACTCTGCGGGTGAGGGGTATGATGAGGACGAGCAGTACAATTTCCCAATCAATGAACCTGATGCACAACCGGATTCATATGATGACACTGGTGACCAGAACACCCAAGGTGCGGGGCAGGACCCGCAGCCTTTTAATGCACGGGCATCCCCGACTGAGGATTCAGCAGGTTTTCATGCACTACTCGAAAGGGCGGCAGCCAATCATGATGTGGACATGCATGCCGACCCGGTTGAGGAAGACTTCCTTTTCGACACTTTTTCAGTCTCTGAAAGGACAGTAAAGACACTGCCTATGCTTAAAGGAGTCCTCAAGCATGCTGGGGACATATTTAAGGAGCCTACAAGAGCGAGAGTGGTCAACCCTCGCATTGAAAAAAAGTACAGACCTGCACCTGCAGACCCCGCATACATTCGGGGACAATTGCCACTGGACTCTCTTGTGGTCGCCAATGCCAGGAAACGTGCCAACTCCCAGACTACGGGTGAAGCTCCTCCCCCGGATAAGGAATCCAAAGTGCTAGAGGCAGGGGGCAAAAAAGTAGCTGCACAGGCATCAAACTTTTGGCGCATCGCCAATACACAGGCGCTCTTGGCGCGTTACGATAGGGCGCACTACGACACCCTAGAACAGATTGTACAACACCTGCCTCCACAGTTCCAAGAGGGCACCAAACTGCTTATTGAGGAAGGAAAGCTAATCTCAAACGCAGCCATCAAGTGTGCACTTGACGCTGCGGACACAGCTGCTAGAGCTATCAACACTAGCGTTATGCTGAGACGACAAGCGTGGCTCCGCATCTCAGGGTTTAAACCGGATATTCAGACAACAATTCTTAATCAGCCAGTCAATCCTGATAGTCTGTTTGGTCCGGATGTTGACACCACCCTAGAGAAAATAAAGAAAGACACAGAAACTGCTAAGTCTATGGGGGCCCTACAGTCACAACAGTTTCGTGGCAGCAATTTTCGTCGCTCAGGTGCACGTGGAGTCACCAGAGGACAAATGGGTCAACAATCCCAGTTCTCAAAAGGTGGGGCACAATCCTCGTTCACTAAACAGAACAAGGGAGGTTACAGGAATAACAGCAACAGAGGTCGCGGCAGAGGAAACAACAGCTCCCGCTCCTCTACTCCAAGCAAACAGTGACTCTCTGTCACTGCCCCCCGACCACCTAACACCTGTCAGGGGGAGACTGCAGCAGTTCCTGCCCGTCTGGAGAAACATCACCACAGACAGGTGGGTGCGACAACTAGTCCAGTATGGTTATTGCCTAGAGTTGAAGTCCACTCCACCCAACATCCCGCCAAGGCAACGGCCTATGTCCGCAGAGCACTTGCTCTTATTGCAGCAGGAAGTAGTGGTGATGCTGCAAAAGGGAGCAATCGAGCTCGTGCCGGTGGGGGAGGAAGGCACGGGGGTATATTCCCTGTACTTCCTTATTCCAAAGAAGGACGGATCTCTCAGGCCCGTTCTAGATCTACGTCCCCTCAACCTGTACATACTATCAGAACATTTCCACATGCTTACACTGCAACAGATTCTTCCCTTGCTAAACCAGGGAGACTTCTTAGCAACCTTAGATCTCAAGGATGCTTATTTCCACATTCCACTACACCCGTCACACAGGAAATACCTCAGGTTCACTATTCAAGGCAGGCACTACCAGTTCAAAGTCCTACCCTTCGGAGTCACAACAGCCCCGAGGGTGTTCACCAAGTGTCTGGCGACAGTAGCGGCGCACCTCAGGAGGCAGAACATCCATGTCTACCCCTACCTAGACGACTGGCTCGTGCAAGCCAAGTCAGAGCAACAGTGCGCCGCAGACATGTCGACTACAATTCACCTTCTTCACGATCTGGGTTTCTCCCTGAACTACCCAAAATCGCATCTTCAGCCGGCGCATGTCCGGCAGTTCCTAGGTGCAACGATCAACACCCTGACGGCCATGGCTCAGCCAAACCAAGTCAGGATAGACAGCATGCAGGCTCTGATCCAAAAGTTCAGGCCACAACACTCGCTTCCAGCGAGAGTGTTCATGCAGTTGATAGGCATGATGGCCTCCTGCATCTTCATAGTCCCTCACGCACGGCTACATATGCGCCCGCTCCAGGAGTGCTTAGCGAATCAGTGGACACAGGCTCGTGGGCAATTGACAGACCTAGTGTTGGTTACCAGTCGGGCATACGACTCTCTGCATTGGTGGACTCCACACAACCTTTGCAAGGGCCGACTGTTCCAAGAGCCTGTGCCGCAGATTGTCCTGACAACGGACGCATCTCTCCAGGGATGGGGAGCTCATGTGCTCACTTACACAGTGCAGGGACTATGGACGACGCAGCAACAGAAGATGCACATCAACTATCTGGAACTGATGGCAATCTTCATGGCGCTCAAGTCCTTCATTGTACATCTGTACAACAAAGTCGTGCTAGTCCGGACGGACAACATGACCGCGATGTACTACATTCAAAAGCAGGGAGGCACCCACTCGCCACAGCTGTCTCATCTGGCTCAGAGCATGTGGAAGTGGGCCATTCAGAGGAACATTTTCCTCATGGCAGAACACCTCCCAGGAAAGGACAATCAGATGGCGGATCTGCTCAGCAGATACAGCCATCAAATGCACGAGTGGGAGATACACCCATCTGTTCTCCACCCGTACTTCCAGCAGTGGGGTCATCCGGAGATAGACCTGTTTGCCACAAAAGAGAACGCAAAATGCCAACTCTTTGCCGCCAGGTTCCCTCACCCACAGTCGCAGGGGAATGCGATATGGATGAACTGGTCAGGCAAATTTGCGTACGCTTTTCCGCCAGCCCCTCTAATACCGCTGGTCGCAAGAAAGCTAAGGCAGCACGAGATGACTCTCATCCTAGTTGCTCCAACGTGGGCGCGCCAGGCTTGGTACACCACGTTCCTCGAACTCTCAGTGGTGCGGCATCAAAGACTGCGCCTCACGCCCAGTCTTTTGACGCAGAACCATGGAGACATTCAGCATCCAGATCCGCAACAGCTCAACCTGGCGATCTGGCTCCTGAAGTCCTAGAGTTTGGATACCTTAACCTACCTCCGGAGTGCATGAACATCATCAAGGAGGCGAGGAAACCAACTACTAGAGCATGCTATGCTGCAAAGTGGAAGCGTTTTGTCATTTACTGTACAGCCAATGACATCAACCCGCTAGATGCATCTATCCCCAACATCATCTGCTATCTGTTGCATCTTTACAAGTGCAATCTAGCGTACACTTCCATTCGGATACATCTATCCGCCATAGCGGCTTATCTCCAGAACAGGCAGCACCTCTCTGTCTTCAGAGTGCCTGCCATTAAAGCCTTCCTTGAAGGTCTGAAACGAGTCATTCCCCCAAGAACACCGCCAGCTCCGGTGTGGAACCTCAATGTCGTTCTCACCAGACTGATGGGACCGCCATTTGAGCCACTGCACTCGTGTGAACTCCAGTTCCTTACGTGGAAAGTAGCTTTCCTTGTAGCTATTACGTCTCTGAGGCGTGTCAGTGAGCTGCAGGCGCTCACAATCCAAGAGCCATTCATTCAAATTCATCCAAATAGGGTAGTGCTACGCACTAACCCCAAATTCCTTCCGAAGGTGGTGTCACAGTTTCATCTAAACCAAACTATTGACTTACCAGCATTCTTTCAAAACCCGCAAACGGTGGCGGAAAGAATGCTCCATACCTTAGATGTACGGAGGGCGTTGATGTACTACATAGACAGAACACAACCCTTTCGAAAAACAAAACAACTCTTTGTTGCCTTCGCACCACAACACAAAGGCAACCCGATTTCCAAATCAGGGATAGCCAGATGGATTGTTAAGTGCATCCAGATATGTTATCAAAAAGCCAAGCGCACCTTAACAATACCCCCCAGAGCGCACTCCACACGCAAACTGGGGGCATCCATGGCTTTCCTAGGGAACATTCCTTTAGAGGATATTTGCAGAGCAGCCACGTGGGTTACACCACATACCTTTACAAAACACTACTGTGTTGATGTGCATTCCAAGCAGCAAGCTGCTGTAGGACAGGCTGTTCTGAAGACGCTTTTTCAGGTTTCTGCAGCTGGCACGGGCAACCGCCGCTGATGGAGGGACTGCTATGTATTCTATGCTAAGATATGAATTTAGCAGCCCACATGCCTCGAACTGAATATGCTACTTACCAGTATGCATCTGTTCTTGGCATGTAGGGCTGCTAACATTCATATCGCCCGCCCTCCTCCCCGGTGCCTGTCGCAGCTGCAGATATACTATTGTATTTATTCATTAGCATGGACATCCTTTACACTTTTCACTCCATCTTCTGCCACAATGGCGAAAAACAATCTGGGGATGGAGCCGATGCCCATGCGCACTGTAGTCCAGGGGAGGAGCCACCTATCTCAGGATACTTCGAAGACTCTTCCAGGACAACAATGTGCGATCATCCGAGCCCAACACTAGGCGGCGATCTAATGCTAAGATATGAATGTTAGCAGCCCTACATGCCAAGAACAGATGCATACTGGTAAGTAGCATATTCATTCTGTACCTGGAATTTAGGATGAATGAGGAATGGTATCTCTTTCTCTGCTCTCGATATTCCAGGCTGCCTGCGAGGGCTGCCCAGAAGCGCCGGTGCTGGGTCTCTCGGCTTGAGATAGCAGCGCATCTCTCAGCGCGTCAGGAAGGCGGGGCTGCTGCCAGCGGGGTCTGCTTCTGCTCTCGGCTTCGGCAAGTATGGCTGCTCCGTCTCGTCACCACGCGTGTTTGCATAGGGCAAGATCGGTAATATTTATACCTTAAAGGTGCCGAGATTGACGTAAGGATGGACATAGATACGTCAATAAAGATGTCATACGACTTGCTCGTTAGCACATTCTTTACTAAAGTTCTCTGTGAAATCAAAACAATGGCCGCACGGATTTTCCAGGTTGTCATAGGTTTGATTTGTTATGAGAACGTCGTATGCCTTATCAGGGGCTGGAGGAATGTCGCTTGTCTAATTAGATCTCAAGCGTTATGACCTAATCAGATAACACGTTCCTGTGCCGTAGTGTGACTGCGTCAGATAACGGTATTTGCATCATGGGGGCTTTTCTTGCCTCATGGGCTGACTGTTAGTTAACTTGATAGTTAGTTTAACCAGAATAGGGTCAGGAATAGGGGGATCGATTCAGAACCTATAGGAATACATGACAAGTTGAGTAAAATGAAGTGGCATTTTAAAGACTTCCTTCACACTTGCTTTTTACTTCATTACTAAGTAAGAGGTAGAATATGTGGTAATGTAGTTGTATAGGCTGCAGCATTGAAAAGAATAAGAATAGGACACTGCTGTTAAGGGCCTCTTGACCTTCATTGACTGATTATGCCGTTCGGGTGGCTGTCTCTGTGTTTTTTTTTTCTGACTCCCGCTGACAGGATCTGGGCGTGAAGCTTGGTCCCTTAAGGTTTTTTCCTCAAGACGTCCTTTAGGGCATAGAGTATTTTTAGATATTTTCCATATCAAATGTTTTGCAAAATACCATATCTTTTTGTGAACTGCCCAGAATGTGGCAGCAAAATGGCAAAAACAGACATGCAGAGGATTTGTAACTTATGTTTGCCAAACTTATGGCCCCAAGGTTAGAGCCTCTGCAAAACCCTCATCAGATGCACTTTGAGGAGAGTTAGGGAGCAAGAGTTGGGGAGAGAGAGGGAGAGTGAGTTAGAGGGCGAGCGAGAGAAAGGGAGTGAGAGGGAAAGGAAGTGAGAGGGAAAGGAAGTGAGAGGGAAAGGAAGTGAGAGGGAAAGGGAGTGGGAGGGAAAGGGAGTGGGAGGGAAAGGGAGTGGGAGTGGGAGGGAAAGGGAGTGGGAGGGAAAGGGAGTGGGAGGGAAAGGGAGTGGGAGGGAAAGGGAGTGGGAGGGAAAGGGAGTGGGAGGGAAAGGGAGTGGGAGGGAAAGGGAGTGGGAGGGAAAGGGAGTGGGAGGGAAAGGGAAAGGGAGTGGGAGGGAAAGGGAAAGGGAGTGGGAGGGAAAGGGAAAGGGAGTGGGAGGGAAAGGGAAAGGGAGTGGGAGGGAAAGGGAAAGGGAGTGGGAGGGAAAGGGAAAGGGAGTGGGAGGGAAAGGGAAAGGGAGGGAAAGGGAGGGAAAGGGAAAGGGAGGGAAAGGGAGGGAAAGGGAAAGGGAGGGAAAGGGAGGGAAAGGGAAAGGGAGGGAAAGGGAGGGAAAGGGAGGGAAAGGGAGTGGGAGGGAAAGGGAAAGGGAGTGGGAGGGAAAGGGAAAGGGAGTGGGAGGGAAAGGGAAAGGGAGTGGGAGGGAAAGGGAAAGGGAGTGGGGGGGAGGGTGAGGGTGAGGGTGCTGGAGGGTGAGGGTGAGGGTGCTGGAGGGTGAGGGTGAGGGTGCTGGAGGGTGAGGGTGCGGGTGAGGGTGCTGGAGGGTGAGGGTGCGGGTGAGGGTGCTGGAGGGTGAGGGTGAGGGTGAGGGTGCTGGAGGGTGAGGGTGAGGGAGTTTTTGTTCCCCCTCTGGTGTGCCCAGCCCCGGTCGCGTTTTCCGGCCGCTCCCCGCCGCTGCCCCCCTGCGGCCCGCCCCCTTCCCTCTCACTCCCTTCCCATTCGCCGCCCCGCTCCCGCCTCCCAGCTGCTCCTCCCTCCCACTGGGCGATATATTGCTGATTGCACGTAGTGGTGGGCAGTGACCTCTGACCCTCCGGGCCGGTCACCCCACGCACCGCGCACACTGTCTGCGAGTGAGCCCAGGCGGCCCCCGATCCCGCCGAGTGCCGCAGCTGTGCTCCTGTGGTAATTTACATCGATCTGCCTCTGCGCTGTTCCCCGCTGTAATTTCTTTCGTTTTTGTGACTGCATTCTAAGTTTCATTATATTGTACCTTTCTGTGCTGTTTTTGTTCCCCCTCTGGTGTGCCCAACCCCGGTCGCGTTTTCCGGCCGCTGCCTCCCTGCGGCCCCGCCCCCTTCCCTCTCACTCCCTTCCCATTCGCCGCCCCGCTCCCGCCTCCCAGCTGCTCCTCCCTTGTTCTGCCCCCCCACTCTCCTCGTATGGCAGAGTGGCAAACGCGCAGCGTTGACGCGCAGTGGGCGCGCCAAAGGTAAGCCCGTCTGCGCCCGCCCGCGCCTGGACCGCGCCAGCGCCAGACCCCCTGGCCCCCGAAGACACCAGCCCACCCGCAGGACTTACGACGCCACCGAACTCAACGCACTCAACTCCGGCCGATTCCCTGGATGCTACCGAGCCACCCCGAGACGCACCCACGGACCCTTCAGCTGCCACTCCTGCAAGTACACCTGCATCCGGACCTGCCCAGCGCCATCACTCACCAACCCGAGCACCAGCAGCAACCACCTGAAGTGCATCCTGCTCAACACTCGCTCCGTCCACAGACACGCCGTCCAACTCTGGAACCTGATCGACACGACATCCCCAGACGTCGCCTTCCTCACGGAAACATGGATGAACGCCTCCTCAGCGCCAGACATCGCCATCGCGGACGGATACAAGATCACCCGCAGGCACCGCGTCAACCAGACTGCAGGAGGCATCGCCATCGTCCACAAGAACACCATCCGCATCACAACCTACACCGACGACACCCTCACAGCCACCGAACACTTGCACTTCCAGATCCACACCGACCCCAAGACCACCCTCAGAGGCACCCTCATCTACAGACCCCCAGGACCACGCACAAAATTCAGCGAAGACATCGCCGACTTCATCAGCCCGCACGCCCTCCCCTCCGCTGACTACATCCTCCTCGGGGACCTCAACTTTCACCTGGAGAACAACGACCGCAACACCACCACCCTGCTGGACAACCTCGCCAACCTCGGTCTCAAGCAGCTGGTGACCTCCCCCACCCACTACGCCGGACACACACTCGACCCCATCTTCTCATCCAGCAAGCACATCGCCTTCAGCCACGCCACCGGACTCCACTGGACGGACCACAGCTGCGTCCACTTCAGCTTCAGAAAGAACACGACCCACCACCACCTGCAACAGGTCGCACGCAGAAGCTGGGGCAAGATCACAGCCGACCAGCTCACCGCATCCCTGAGCCAAGACCCCCCGCCAGCTCAGCGAACTCCAGCCAGGCCGCCAACAACCTCACGAAGTGGATCAGCAACTGCGCAGACGACCTCGCCCCACTGAGGACCGCAGACATACACAACAGCTTCAGCTCACAACCGACGCACCCCACGACCGCACCAACGCCCCCCACCACCACCCTCCGCGCCTGGACCCCGATCAACACCGAAGAAACCCGACGCACGATGAGCTCCATCCACTCCGGATCCCCAACCGACCCCTGCCCTCACCACGTCTTCAACAAGGCCGACTGTCATCGCACCCCACCTGCGGGACATCATCAACACCTCCTTCGACACCGCTACCTTCCCGGAGAGCTGGAAGCACGCCAAACCCAGCGCTCTACTGAAGAAACCATCAGCGGACCCCACCGAACTAAAAAACTACGGCCCCATCTCGCTCCTCCCTTTTCCGGCCAAAGTCATCGAGAACACCGTCAACCAGCAGCTGGCCGCCTTCCTCGAGACGAACGGATCCCTCGACCTCTCGCAGTCTGGCTTCTGGGCCAACCACAGCACCAAGACCGCCCTCATCGCAGCCACCGATGACATCCGAGCCCTGCTCGACAACGGGGAAACTGCGGCCCTCATTCTCCTGGACCTCTTTGCGGCATTCGACACTGTCTGCCACCGCACCCTAGTGCAGCGCCTCAGCAACGTCGGAATCCAAGAGAAGGCACTAGAATGGATCATCTCCTTCCTCGCCGGAAGGACACAGAGTCCGCCTCCCCCCGTTCAGGTCCGAGGCCACCGAAGTCATCTGCGGCGTACCACAATGATCATCACTCAGCCCCACCCTCTTCAACGTCTACATGAGCCCCCTCGCGGCCATCGCACGCCAACATAACCTCAACATCATCTCTTACGCCGACGACACCCAGCTGATCCATTCCCTCACCAACGACCCCGCCACCGCCAGAGCCAACCTACACGAAGGGATGACGGACGTAGCCGAGTGGATGATGAACAGCCACCTGAAACTGAACTCCGACAAAACGGAAGTCCTCATCCTGGGCTCTTCACCCTCCGCCTGGGACGACTCCTGGTGGCCCACCGCCCTGGGCAGCGCACCCAAACCTACAGACCACGCACGCAACCTAGGCTTCATCCTGGACTCCTCCCTCTCCATGACCAGACAAGTCAACGCCGTCTCCTTGTCGTGCTTCAACATCCTACGCATGCTACGTAAGATCTTCCGGTGGATCCCCACCGAGACCAGGAAGACGGTCACCCATGCTCTTGTCACCAGCCGACTGGACTACGGCAACTCCCTATACGCCGGAACCACCGCCAAACTCCAGAAGAAACTCCAGCGGATCCAGAACGCCTCAGCAAGACTCATCCTTGACATCCCCCGACACTGCCACATTTCCGGACACCTGAGAGACCTGCACTGGCTCCCGGTCAACAAGAGAATCACCTTCCGTCTCCTCACCCACGCACACAAAGCCCTACACAGCCAAGGCCCAAGATACCTCAACCTACGCCTCAACTTCTACACTCCCGCACGCCAGCTTCGATCGACCAGCCACGCCCTCGCCGCCGTCCCCCGCATCCAAAAAGCCACCACAGGAGAAGGTCCTTCTCCTACCTGGCCGCCAAGACCTGGAACTCCCTCCCTACCCACCTCCGCCTGACCCAAGACCACCTCGCCTTCAGGAAGCAGCTCAAGACCTGGCTGTTCGAGCAGTAGCGGACCCCCCCCTCCCCAAGCGCCTTGAGACCCTCCGGGTGAGTAGCGCGCTATATAAATGCATTGATTGATTGATTGATTGATTGAGAGAGAGAGGGGGGTTGAGAGTGGTAATCTCAGACAGAGTTCAGATCTGAGGGAACTGCAAAAAGACCTGCAGTGGTGGCTGAAGAACCGCTATTAGGTCAGAGGCGGACACCTCCCTTACCAAGCAGATCTCACGGTATTGGATGGATGAGTCACTCCTGGTATGGGGCAGCCATGTGGGAAAGGTAGAGATCAGGAAACACTGGTCTCTGGTGCAGTCGGAGCTCCACACCAACTTGTTGGTGCTTCGGGTGATCCGGCTAGCATTCTAACTTCTGTCAACGGGATGTTGGTGTTCAGACATCACAAACCGCTATGTGGTACTGCTACAAGCAGGGCAGTTTTTGGTTCTGGACCTTTTGTCATGATGTACTACACCTGTTATGTTAATTTGGATTTGTTGAGTGCTTAATACCGAAAGGTCTCTAAGTGCTGTAAGAAGAGCAGCGATGGAACCAGGCAGTTTAGGAGGATGTTATGTCCAAGCTTCTGTGAAAGAATACTTTTTAGTTGTTTTCTGTGCGGAGTTGGCTCGGCCGCCTGTTCCAGAGAGTGGGTACCCAAACCTCTGCTTTGGGTACTCTTAAGGGTTCTTTCTGCTCTGTCTGCTTTCTTGCGGCTATTGGACCAACCCTCCTCATTCAAATCCCCTATCCCTGTAGGTTGTATACTTTAGCATAGATCGCAATCTGGTGTTGGACTCGGCTGTTTGCACTTTGTTTTTGTGTAAGAAGTCGTTGTAGTCACAAGGTAGGGGACTTCTCCTTATGGTGCATGGGCATCGACTCCATCTTCAGATTGTTTTTTTCCGCCATCACGTTCAGATGTAAACTGCTGCGCTCCAGATGGGTGTCTTATTAGATTCCCCTTCGACACGCAATCCTTCACTGCTCGATGGTATTGTTTTTCGATGGCCCTACTCTACTCGCATCCGACAAATCTTTCAACACCTTCGATTCCGGTCTTCGACGCAGGCCGTTGGGCCTATCTGCAACATCAGGCCCTACAGTTAATGGAACTCCATTCAAAAAATGCCTCTTGTGTGGTGCTAAATTCCCACACACAGATCTCCACGTGGTCTGTAACCTTTGCCTCTGTCCAGAACACGAGGACAAAGATTGCCCGGCCTGCGCTTCCTTCCGATCGAAGAAAACCATACATGATCGTCTGGCTCGACGTCACGTAATCTCTCGATCCTCTACCCCGGTGCCGGACGACATCTTCAAGTCCGGGCCCGATGTTCCCGAGGATCAACAACCGGACAAAGACATTAACATCTCCAAGGCCGACGACTCAGAGGCCGAAGATCAGATGGTTACTCCAGGTCAACAAATTGTGAGTACCGACATCGAAACCACTACCCCTTCTCAAAAACATAAGGCTCCGGTAACACCTTCGCCTTCCGGCTCAGGTAGACACCGTGATAATCCTTCAGACACCTCGGGCCCGGCTCTGAAGTCCAAAGACGAGCCTTCAGGCGACTCTGGACCGAGCCAGCAACGCATCAGTACCGAAATACCATCCCCGGTACCGAAATCCAAACATTTGGCACCGAAACACCACCAGGATAAACCTTCGAAGCCGAAATCAGACCATTACTCTTCGGCTCCAAAAAAGTCCATAAATCTTGGGAACCGAAAAAGACAAATCCTCGGAGCTGAAAAAAGATGCTAAATCTTTGGAGCTGAAAAAGTCCTCAAACTCCACAGCTCCTCCAAGACCCCTCCTAAAGCTTTGGAGCCTAAACCAAAACAACCAAAATCATCGGTGCTGAAGAAGGATACTGGATTAAAAGACTTTTCAACCAGATCCAGTGGATCCTAAACAAAAAAGCCTTCTCATTGACCCTAAAACTGGTCATATCAAGACAATTTTAATCTAAGAGAACTTTGGACTCTCCAGACGAACCCAAAGTACCCTTAAAGAAGAGACATGGGAACTTCTCCAGCCAGACCCTTCTCTCCTCTAAATATTCCTACTACACCACTTCTCTTGCACACTCTCCAACACTTCCTTATTCACCTACAACACAAGATAATGATCATCACCTTGGGGGATAGGGTGGGGATGAAAACCCACAAGAGGATAATGATAACTCTACTCTCCCACCACCTGATCCATGGGAGGATTATAATAATTCCCCAGATCCAGACTCCTACCCATCTAGGCCATCCCTCCCCAGACGACAACAAAGGTTTCGCGCAGCTCATAAATAGGGCTTCACAATATCATGGAGTAGAATTTAACTCTGACCCACTGGAGGAGGATTTTTTATTAGAGACTTTAACACAGTTACAGAAATCAACAAGCATTCTACCTATGTTAAAAGGTATGATCAAGCATTGACCTGAGGATTTAAAGACCCTGTCAGGGCTAGAGTTCTCAATCCCAAGATTGAGAAAAAATATAAACCAGCTCCCAACAATCCAGCTTATATTAAAGCATAGCTCCCTTCAGATTCCTTGGTTGTAAAATGCACGTAAGCAAGCAAATTCCCAATCAGGAGATAACCCCACCTCCGGATAGGGAGTCTAAAATACTAGATGCATCTGGTAAACTCATTGCGTCGCAAGCAGCGAATCACTGGCTCATTGCCAATACCCAAGCTTTACTGGCAAGGTATGATTGGGGCTCATTAAAATGAGCTTGAAAAACTCATACAATATCTCCCAGATCAGTAGAAGTCTAAGGCTAACCACCTCATACAAGAGGAAAAGTTAATTACAAACACTTCTATAAAGTGTGCTCTTGACTCAGCCGACACATTGTCTTGTGCGGTTAACACAAGTGTTGTACTACGCTGACAAGCATGGCTACGCATATCTGGCTTTAAACAGGCCGTGCTGTCTACAATTCTTAATCAACCCTTTGATCAAGAACACTTATTTGCACCCACTGTAGATATATCTTTGGATAAAATGAAAAAGGACTCAAACTGCAACCACTAGAGGTTCTTTTCGTTGCTCCTTTTATAGGGGTGCCTCTAAAACTATTGCGACGGCCAACACCTCATCCTCCTACAAAAACACTACTCAAACCTCCCCAAACAGCAGATATTTCAGAGGAGGTTCTAGAGGGAACAACAACAAAGTTAGAGGCCGCAGTAATAACACCTGCACCTCTCCTACTACAAAACGGTGACTTCCCTCCACTTCACTCCGACCATTCCACTGGGGGAAAGTCTATCACAGTTCCTACCTGTCTGGAATTCCATCACCACAGACAAGTGGGTAAGACAAATGTATCCAGTATGGTTACTGCCTGGAACTCACTTCAACTCCCCCATTTATATCCCCTAAACAATGTCCGCAGAACATCTGACACTGTTAAAACAAAAGGTTCTCTCTTTATTACAACACGCAATAGAACCCGTTCCCTTACCTCATCAAGTAACAGGGGTTTACTCCCTTTATATTCTAATCCCAAAGGATGGTACTCTCAGGCCAATACTAGACCTCCGACCGTTAAAGCTCTACATATAGTCGGACCACTTCCACATGATCACTCTCCAACAGGTCCTCCCACTGCTCCAACAGGGCGATTTCCTTGCCACTCTAGATCTCAAGGACGCCTACTTTCATATTCCAATCTACCCCGCTCACAGAAAATATCTATAGTTTGTAGTGGACGGCCCCCATTCAGAGTGACTACAGCACCGAGTCATCACAAAATGTCTTGCAGTAGTTGCAGCTCATTTGCGGAGACAACACATTCACGGGTTTCCTTATTTCGATGACTGGCTCATATAAGCCAAGTCACACACCGACTGTATGCACAATACACACAAAACAGCTGCTCCACGACTTGGGATTCACAATAAACCTACCCAAGTCACACCTTCTATCGTCCCACCTACTTCGCTATCTAGGTGCCACAATAGATACCTCAAAAGCCCTTGGAAACCCTAATCCAGTTAGGCTAGCCAGCAGGCAAGCTCTCCTATCAAGATTTCAACCTCAGCACTCCCTTCCAGCTCAAGTGTTCATGCAACTAATATGGATGATGGCCTCTTGCATCCTCATTTTACCTTATGCAAGACTTCAGATGCGTCCCTTACGAAAATGTTTAGCACATCAGTGGGTATAACCAAGCTCAAGGTCAGTTAACAGATCTGGTGTTGGCCAGCCGAACGCATCGCTCTCTGCAGTGGTGGAACACACAAAACCTATCCAAAGGGCGGCCTTTCAGCTACCCGGTTCCACAAATAGTGCTAACCACAGACTCATCGCTCACCGGCTCGGGAGCTCATCTCCAAAACCAAACCGTACAGGGTATATGGACCCATCAACAGAAACAACTCCACATAAATCACCTGGAGTTAGTGGCAATCTTTCTAGCACTAAAGTCTTTTCAACTCTTGCTAGTATGCAAAGCGGTCTTGATCCGTACAGACAACATGACAGCAATGTATTACATATAAAAACAAGGGGGGACACACACTTCAGCTTTCACAACTAGCTCAAGGCATGTGGTGATGGGCCATTCCTCAAAGCATTTACTTCCTCACAGAACATCTACTAGGAGTACCCAATCACATTGCAGATCTGCTCAGTCGCCAAACACAGCTGATCCATGAATGGGAACTTCATCAAGTCCTTCTTCCATTCTTTCACATGTGGGGTCATCCAGACATAGATGTGTTCGCCACACACCAAAAGGCCAAATTCCCGAGCTTTGCCTCCGATATCAACACCTGTTGTCCAAAGGCAATGTTATGTTATGTTATTTTTAATTTCTATAGCGCACGGCTACTCCAATGGAGTGTCCCGACGCTTATTATTGGCAGCTCGTAAGCGTACAAACATAACACAGTAAAATAAAAGGAAAAAAACAAAAGAACCAAGAAGGGAACGTGCTAGAGGACAAAGAGCCAGTTTTTAAGGCCCTTCCTAAAGGCCAGCAAATTAGGGATGCTGCGTAAAGTCAATGGCAAGGCATTCCAAAGCTGCAATGCCTTCAGCTGAAAGGAGCGACCCCCTACTCTGGCCCTTTTTACTCTGGGGACCACCGCAAGGAAGAGAAATTCGGATCGCAGAGATCGAGCCGGGCGATAAAAAGTAAGCCTCCGTTGCAGATATTTCGCGCCCGAGGCATAAAGAGCCTTATGAGCCAGTGTCAACGCCTTGAAAACGATCCGCTTCCGGATAGGCAGCCAATGAAGCGACTGCAAAAGGCTGGACACTCTGGCTCGCCTGTGAAGGCCAAAAATAATCCGAGCACCCGAGTTCTGCACCACCTGAAGGCGCTGTAATAGATACTCCGGTAGGCCCAGATATAGGACGTTGGAATAGTCCAATCTGGCGCCAATTAAGGCCTGCACGGTGATCCTCCTGTGCTCTTCTGAAAGCAAAGGAAGAAACTTCCGGAGCATCTTGAGGCCAAAACATGTTCCCGTAAGACCGAGGATCTGAGATCTCATTGTCAGACCATTGTCGATCTTGATTCCCAGATTTTTTGCCTGCTGGGAGGAATGTGCAGGAGGAAACATATTAATCGGCCACCATGCCTGCCAATCCGGATCAAAAGTACAACCGAAGAAGAGTACCTCGGACTTGCCTGAGTTACATTTGAGGCTGTTCAGCTCGAACCATTTGAAAACAGCCCCAAGGCACTCACGAATACTCTCTCCGTCAAAATCCTCCCCTTTCCCACATGTAAAGAGGAGCTGGGTATCGTCGGCATAGGATACGATCTGGGCCCCCAGAGACTCCGCCAGTGCCGCCAATGGAGTCATAAAGATGTTAAAGAGAGTCGGGCTCAGCACAGAGCCCTGCGGGACTCCGACTCCCAAAGGCGGCATCACGGCAGAGCTTGGCGAGGCCCAGACCGTTTGTCGACGGCCCGCTAGAAAAGATCTAAACCAGCTGAACACCATCCCCCCTCAGACCGATCTCATGAAGTCTGACGAGGAGACCCTTGTGGGGGACGGTGTCAAAGGCCGCCGACAGATCAAGCATGACAAGCATAGCTTTGCCTCCAGAATCCAGTACCTCCTTAATGGCTTCAGACACCTCCAAAAGCGCCATCGTGGTGCTTCGATTGGGGCGGAAGCCCGATTGAGTGGGATGAAGCAGATCGTTGGTCTCTAAAAAGCCAGAGAGCACGGTATGCACGTGCTTCTCCACGATTTTGGCCAGCGCAGGCAGAAGAGAAATAGGCCTATAATTGGCCAACACCTCCGGGTCTAGGCCAGGCTTCTTGAGGAGGGGGATCACCATGGCTCCTATGGATTAACTGGTCAGGCAGATTTGCATACGCTTTTACGCCTCTCCTGCTCATTTCGTTACTGGTTCGGAAGCTCAAACACTCCCTCACAATGATCTTAGTTGCTTCAACATGGGCACGGCAACCACAACCCTGTTGGAACTTTCAGTAGTGCCTCATCCAAAGCTGCAACTCTCCCCCAAACATCACACTCAGAACCATGGAGAGATAAGGCACCCAGATCCCAATCAACTCAATATTGCGATCTGGCTCCTGAAGTCCTAGAGTTTGGCTAGCCTAATCTCCCGCCAGACTACATGAACACCATTAAAGAAGCTAGACGTCCTACTACTAGAGCATGCTATGCAGCAAAGTGGAAGCAAATTGTCATTTATTGTACAAATAACAAAAATGATCCGCTAGATGCTTCCATCCAAAATATTATATGGTATCTTTTGCATCTACAACAATGTAACCTAGCATATACAGCTATGCGGCTATATCTTGCTGCAATTGCGGTTTACCTCCAAAACAGACATTTGTCTTTGTTTCGAGTACCCGCTATCGAAGTGTTTAATGAAGACCTTAAAAGAATAATGGTTCCACCTTCTCCTGTATGGAATCTCAATATAGTTTTCATCAGACTCATGGGTCCCCATTTGAACCTCTGCACAAATGTGAGTTACAGTTCCTTACTTGGAAAGTAGCCTTCCTGGTAGCTGTCTCATCACTTAGCTAGTGAACTCCAGGCATTAACCATACAAGAACCATTTTTACAAATACACCTAAGTAAAGTGGTTCCTAGGCCTAATCCAAAATGTTGTGCCTAAAGTGATATTTACTGTTCACCTTAATCAGTCGGTTGATCTTCCAGTATTATTCCCTCAACCAGACTCCGTGGCAGAACGCTCTCTCCACATTCTAGTTAAGAGCGATACTGTACTACATCGAAAGAACTAAAAGTTTTAGAAACACAAAACAACTTTTTGTTGCTTTCTCATCACCTCACAAAGGCAATCCCATTTTAAACACCGGAATTGCAAGGTAGATTGTTAAATGCATTCAAATATGCTCTCTCAAAGCTAAATACACATTAACATTCCCCCTGGAGCTCATTCCACATGCAAACTAGGGGCTTCTATCACGTTCTTGGGGAACATCCCCCTAGATGACTTCTGAAAAGCAGCAACTTGGTCTACACTGCATACTTTCACTAAACACTATTGTGTCGATGTGCAAGCAAAGCAACAAGCTATTGAGGGCCAGGCAGTAAGAACACTTTTTCAAATTCTGTAACAGATACAGGTTGCCACCGCTAGGGAGGAAAAACTGCTGTTCGAGGCATATGAGCTGCAGATCGTTCCCTTTTGGAATAGATCGCCACCTGGTGTTGGGCTCGGATGATTGCAGGTTGTTGTCTTGTTGGAAGAAGTCTTTGTAGTCACGAGATAGGTGACTCCTCCCTTGGACAATACTGCGCATGGCCATTGACTCCATCCTCAGATTGGCATTTTCCATGTACATTACCTCTTCCCCCAACATTGGATTTTTTCTAAAAAAGACTAGCTTTTTATTTTATTCTTTTACCTCCCTAAATCTGCACGTTTCCTTTAGTGACAGTTAACTAGCACTTGCTTCCTTGGTTGCACCATTCTGGTTTTTGGATTAGTATTTCAAAATTTGCAGGATGATTTGAAAGAACCAGCTGACTTAAGATTTGGATAGGGGTTGCCTTATTGGGCTGGAACCTCAAAAGCCATGACATTGACTGGCCAGTCTCAAGATCATGTGTCGCAGAGCTGATCTACTACATTCATCCAAGGTAACCCCGCTCGGGTACTTACATCTTTCACTTACGGACCAAGAGTCTATTTTTTTCTCTCTTGCCCTGCTAGTGAGGCTGTGACTCCTTCAGATGCCATTGATCCTTTTGGATTCTGGAACTTTACGTTTTGTGGCAACAAGGGATATGGCTATTTTATGTCCTATTTAGACACCTGCCCTATGTTGATGTGAATTGTAGAGTGCAAAAAAATACCTGAAGGTGTCAAGGCGCTAATGACTGAGGAAGAACACACATGACCCCTAAAGAAATTACTTAGTGAAAAGCCAAGGTTTCAGTGCCTTCCTGAACTTCAACACTTTAGGGCTAGATCTAATATAAAAGGGATGTAGGTTTCATTCAATGGATGTGGTTTACAAAGCTTCTTCCATCCCATTGGTTCATTTAAATCTACTTACCACAGTTTCCCAGCTCCTAAAGTTCTCAGATTTATCTTTGAGCTGTACCATCTGAAAGACTGTTTAAGGAACTATGGGCCACTTCCATGGATAGCCTTATGGGCAAGGCAAAGAGCCTAAACTTAATGCACCTCCTAATAATAGGCAGCAAGTGGAAAAGCTTGATGGCTTGCGATGCAGATTTGTTTAGGAATCCCAGTTAACATTCTGGCCGCTGGATTCCGTAGAACCTAGAGTCTGTCAAGGTGTTGCTGCTGCATGTTAAAGAATAAGGCGCTGCAATAATCTAATTTTGCTAGCACTAGTTCTGTGATCACTGTTTTTTTGGGCATGGATAGTGATGAAAGGAAATATCTTTCTGAGCATCCTTAAAACCAGCAAGTCAGAGGATGTGACAGCCTTCACCTGTAGTCTCCAGGTTAGGTGTTTGTCCATAGCCACCCCTCAGTTTCTGACCTTGTTAACTGGGGATGGAAGCGCACCCAGCTCCTGTGGCCACCAGGACGGGCCCATAAAGAAGGTTTTTTTTCCAAACAGGATGACCTCAGGTTTACTTGAATTAAGTTTTAAGTAATTGAGTCATCCAGTTGCCAATGGCTGCCCTTCAGTCATGGAAGTTCACCACTGTTTGGGTTTTGGTGGAAGACCATGACTACAACCAATTGGGTGTTGTTATGTTATGTTAGACAAAGTTTATATAGCGCACGGCTACTCTAAAAGAGTGTCCCGGCGCTTTCCACAGGCAGCTCAATACCGAATAACATAACAAGAAAAGCAAATACAGAAACAGACAGAACAAAACCCACCCAAAAGAAACTAGAGATTAAAAAGCCAAGTTTTCAGGCTCTTCCTAAACTGAAGCAGATTGGGGGTACTGCGTAGCGCCAGTGGAAGAGTATTCCACAGCTGGGGAGCCTTACAGCTGAAAGACCGGCCCCCAGTGCGGGCCTTCCTCACACGCGGAACCACAGCTGTAAAAAGAGATTCAGACCGCAGCGAGCGGGTTGGGCGATAGAAGGCCAGCCTACGCCTTAGGTACCCGGCCCCTGAGCCAAAAAGTGCTTTGTGCATCAGCGTCAGGGATTTAAACATAATCCGCTTCCGGATGGGCAGCCAGTGGAGCATTTGCAGCAGCCCAGAAGCTCGTGCTCGCCTATGCAAACCAAAGATGGCACGGGCAGCAGAATTTTGAGCCACCTGCAGGCGCTGGACTAGATAGTCAGGGAGGCCAAGAAAAAGGGCGTTGGCATAATCCAGCCTGGAGCCGACAAGCGCCTGGACAGTAATCCGCCTATGCTCCGCAGAAAGCAGTGGAAGAAACTTGCGGAGCATTTTCAAAATGCCGAAACAGGTGCCGGCCAGACCCAGGACATGCGCTCTCAGCGAAAGCTTATTGTCCAGTTTAACCCCTAGATTTTTGGCGACCAATGATGACTGTGCGGGAGGGCACATTTCAGACGGCCTCCATAGCCGCCACTCAGGGTCGGTGGCACAGCCGAAGAATAAAACCTCCGACTTACTGGAGTTGGCCTTCAGGCTGTTCCGCTGGAGCCAATCGAATACCATGCCCAGACAACCCCGGATATTCTCTCCATCAAATGCTAGATTTTTACCGCATGTGAAGAGGAGTTGTGTGTCGTCGGTGTAGGACACGATCTGGGCCCCATAAGCCTCCACCGCCGCCGCCAGAGGGGACATGTAGATGTTAAACAACGATGGGCTCAACACAGAACCCTGTGGAACCCCGACTCCCAAAGGCGGCATCTCGGCAGAGCTCTGGGAGACCCAGACCGTCTGGCGGCGGCCTTCCAGAAAGGATGTAAACCATTTGAACACCGTCCCCCTGATGCCGATGTCATGGAGCCTGGCGAGAAGCGCCTCATGGGGGACGGTGTCAAAGGCCGCCGACAGGTCCAACATGACTAACATGGCCTTGCCACCAACATCCAAGGTCTCCCTGATGATCTCTGAGACCTCCAACAACGCCGTTTCCGTGCTGAAATTAGGACGGAATCCGGATTGGGAAGGATGGAGCAAGTTGTTAGTTTCAAGAAAGCTCGACAAGACACCATGGACATGTTTTTCAGTGACCTTCGCCAAAGCCGGAAGAAGCGAAATTGGCCTGTAGTTGGCCAGAGCATCGGCATCAAGACCAGGCTTTTTCAGGAGGGGGATCACCATCGCCCTTTTCCAGGTGCGAGGAACACTCCCCTCCCTCAGAGAGGCGTTGAGGATGGGATTAACCAGGGGATTCACCACCACCGCCATCTCCGCCAAAAATTTGGCAGGGGTCAAGTGGCGAGCCTGATTTAAGGCTGGCCAGCAGCACCCGGGACGCCTCGCTAGAGACAGCAGGAAAATCTGCCAGCACTGCGACAGGCATGGGCGATGACCCATGTCCCGCCCCGGGGCCGCAGCCACCCTCCTCCACGCTCTCCGGGAAAGAAACCTGAATTGCCTTGATCTTGTTGGTAAAGAAATTGGCGAGATCACACGCCCACGCATCCGATGATAATGACGGGGGTGAGTGGGAACTGGGGGTGGTGAACTCCTTAACCACGGTGAAGATCTCCTTACAGGAGTTCGCCGCCGCCTCAATCCTTCTCGCAAGGTATTCTTTCTTGGCACCTAAGATGTCCCGGTGATAGGCCTTAACAGCCGCTCTATAGGCCAGTTTGGCCTCCCCATTATACTGAAGGCGCCAGGCCCGCTCCGCAACCTTGCACTGGCAGCGGGCCAACCGCAGCGCCTCCGTGAACCACGGCGCAGATTGCCGAAATGCCGTGGAGCGAGGGGCAGCCTTTGGAGCAAGATCGTCAAGCCTTTCCGTCAGCCACCGCTGCAGAGCCTCCGTGTCTTTTTCCAGATCACCCGAAAGATGACAAGGATGTTCCGAGAGCGCCTGCTCCAACATATCGGGTGTCACTCTATGCAGCGCTCTTGAGGCTGGTCTAGGCAGCATGGGGGCGCTGTTGGCCGGCCGCCCACTCTCCAACACGGAGAACCTAATCAGCCTATGATCCGTCCATAGCACCGGCAGAGTTTTGACATCGGCAATCGGGACTGACGAGAACACCTGATCGAGGGTGTGCCCTTTCTCGTGTGTGGAACACAAACGGTGCGAGGCCCAGTGGAGATGTAATGTCCAGCAGTTTGATGGTATCCGGGTCACTGGTCGCTTCAAGATGGAAATTGAAGTCGCCCGCCACTACACAATGCTGTGGAGTCAACGCCAACTCAGATATCGCTACCTGCAAGTCCTCCAGGAAGGAGCCCAAAGGGCCTGGCGCCCTATAAACCAACAACCCCTTAAGCGCTTGAACCGGGGACAATCTGAGCGTAAAGGCAATGGACTCCGAGCCCCCGATGGAGTTCAGAGGGAGAACTGAGCAAAGAACGTTTTTCCTCACCACCACAGCTACTCCACCGCCCCTGCCCTTCCCTCTATCCTGCCGGAAGATGTTATAAGCCGGAGGAATAGCAGAAAAAATGTCCGGCTGAGACGCCTCTCCCAGCCAGGTTTCGGTTAGGAGAAGACACACGGGATTTTCCCTTACCAGAAGATCATATAAGTGCTGGGCATGACAGCCCAGTGACCGCGGATTCAGCAGCAGGCAGAGATGTTTCGCGCAGGCCTGTTGTCTGCAAATGAAGTAAGTTTCAGCCCAAAAGATCTTATAAGGGATGCCAGTGGCTAACATACACGGTAAACAACGTGGTGCTAAGTGAGTATCCTTGCGGAACCCCAAATGGCAGACAGAACGGCTCAGACACCAATGGATCCAGAGCCATCACTTGTTTCCTATCTGATTAAGAAGATTCCAGTAGTTTCAAGGCTGACCCCTCGAAACTGACAGCCTGTAGACGGTCAACCAAAATGTTGTTGTCGACCACATCAAAGGCTGCCAATAAATCAAGGAGTACAAGCGCCACACTGCCACCACTGTCAACTATTGCTCTAATCTCTTCTGTGGTTTTAACAAGAGTGGTTTTGGTACTGTGATCGCTTCTGAACCTAAACTGGGTAGCATCCAACAGTTGGTAGATAGAAATTGGATGACTTGCTGTTTACAGGCTATTTCTATTATCTTGGCTGGAAAGGGTAGCCTAGAAATCATCTGATTGTTTGGGTCGCTGGAATTTAACTTGGACTTTTTAATGATGTAAGTATAGACGCCTCCTTCCGATTGGTAGGGAAATATCGTGATTTCAACATGGAATTAAAAATGTTGGTCAGGCAGGTGGCGACAGTTTCCCCGCGCAAATTAAGTATAGTAGGCGGAATAGGATCATAGATGAACAGTTCTAATCAGTCATCACCGTATATAGTGGTAACGGTGAAACATTTGTAAATTTTGGGTCCTCCTCAGGTACTTTCAAATGCAAGGGTCCTTACAAACGCCCTATTCAACAGGTACACCCATCAGCATTGGGAGGAGATGGCAAGGTTGTTGAAGCACCTGCCAGAACAATCCAGAATAGTGCAGGCTCTCTGGCCGAGAGAGGAAGGGAACAACATAGCTAACATGCTTCAGATCAGCACTCCATGCCGCAGACCGTGGCTGGAACAACCTTAAGCAGACACAGGTGGCTGTGATTCTTGGGGTTCAATAATGTGGTTCAGGCCAACATTATCAACAACCCTTTCAATGGACGACAACTGTTTCGAAGTGCAGTAGATGATACACTGCAGCAACTTAAAAATGACAACCTAGTAAAGTCGATGAGGGCACACTGTTCAGAGGGCAGCAGTGAAGGGGAGCCACCCCCATTAAACGAATGACAGGAAGAGGAGGTTTTTAGACCATTGCATTACATCAAACCCAACACACAAGTCAATCACCAGAACAACAATGGCAATTACAGGCGCCATAGAGCCCTTTCTCAAGAGACAAAGGACAGTCTTCAAGAGGGGCGGCTTCAGCAAACAAGTTAAAAACTAAATCAAGATTTCAACCCACAAACTACACCTCTGGGATGAAGAATATGAGCCTTCCTCCAGGAGCGAAGGGAGGTCACATCGACAAACTGAATTTTAACATCATCCAACATGGCTTTTGCATAGAACTGGAAAAACAACCACCAATTAGGGTCCCAAAGCATACCACCCAGGCAAAAGAAGAAAAAAACTATTTTTGATGAAGTGAAAGAATTACTACAAAATCAAGAAATATAAAAGGTGCCGCTACAAGATCAATGATGGAATCTGCTCAACCTAATTCCTGATACCGAAACTGGAAAAGTATCTACGGCCCACACTAGACCAACGCTTTCTAACCAAGTTCATAAGAACACAAAAGTTCCATATGACAACTCTGCAGGAGATCATCAACTCCAGCAGGGTTATTATATGGCAGCCATAGTGTTAAAGGATGTTTATGTGCACATTCTGATGGCTCACAGGCATAAGAAGTTTCTGCGCTTCATAATAGACCAAGCACACTACTAATTCAGTGCTACCATTCGCCATAAAATCATTTCCCAGAGGTTTCACAACGTGCTTGGTGGCTCTAGCTGCTCACCTGAATAGAAAGGGAATACATGTGTACTCCTACTTAGACGACAGTTGGTAAGGGTAAGTTCCGTACTCCAGTGCAGAGACAACATTAGAACAACAAGTTCGAGGCATATGAGCTGCAGATCATACACTTTTGCAATATATCGCCACCTGGTGTTGGGCTCGGATGATTGCAGGTTGTTGTCTTCTTGGAAGAAGTCTTTGTAGTCACGAGATAGGCGACTCCTCCCTTGGACAATACTGCGCATGGTCATTGACTCCATCCTCCGATTGTTTTTTCCGCCGCTGGGTTCGGATGAGTTTTCCGCTCCGGCTAGAAAAGACTTTTCAGCAACTTTGAAGCGTTAAAACTTTATTAAAACTTTAGCGACATCGAATAGACTACTTTCGACATCAGCTACATTCCGGTGCGTCGACGAGGGCCGTTGGGCCTGTCGGCGCCGTACGGCCTACGCCTCATGGACAGAACTCCATTCAAGTGATGCTCGGTATGTCGAGCAAAATTCCCTCATAGCGTTCCTGACGAGGTCTGCAACCTCTGTCTAGCACCGGAACACAACGAGACGACTTCCACAGCTTGTGCCTCCTTCTGATCGAACAACACCATTCGGGATTGGAGGGCACGTCGACACGAGATGAGATCAGCACCGGAGGCCATCTTCGAGGAGGAGATCGTCAAAGAAGACGTCTCCGAGGACGAAGATCCACCCGAAGACATCTCAGAGGACGAGGCTCCACTCGTCGCCGAGGAAGACAATCCTGATCTCCAGATCATATCGGAGGCAGAGGAATCAGACGAATCTATTCCATCTCGTCTTGCCCCTGCACAACAGACACTACCCAAGCCAAAGGCAACAGTCAGCACTCCGCCCTTTGGGCCCAGTCGAGACCGAAATATCCCCTCCAACGCCCCGCCTTCGGGCTCGGCTCCGGAGAAAACAACCACGCCTTCTGGTGCCTCGGCACCGACAAAACCACATGTGCCAATTCCACCTCCTCCATTGGCACCGAAGCACACACACATCCTTCGACACCGAAGGATTCTTCGACATGGAAGCCAAAACGCCCTTCGGTGCCCAAAGACCAAGCCAAAGACTGTACCGAATCCGAAAAAGGCTCCGACTCCGAAACCTTCCGGTTCCAAAAATAAAGATGGAAAGCCAGAGTCGGGCGCCCCAAGGCCAATCAGACCTGTCTCCACTCCAAAATCTCCAACCTCGGTACCAAAAACTCCAAGGCCTGATACAGAGAAACCCTCTAACAAGCCTACCAAGCCGAAAACACCTTCGGCACCGAAAATGTTGCCACGGTACTCAATAATGCCTCCTACAGCAAAAAACACAAAACAACCCCTATCCGCACCGAAGAAATCGACGCCGAAGAAGATTGTAGAGGAGGAAGAACTGTTTAGACCAGATCCTAAACAAAGAACAGTCCATATCAATCCAAAAACTGGACATGTGGAAGCTATTCCTTACAAGAAGAGACCATCAGAGACACCACTTCTACCTGTGATTCCTGCCAATAAGGATTGTGCAACTTCTCCAATGCACCCTTCCTCTCCTTCACCTTCTTCCTCTCCTATCCCTGCTTACATTGAACCTACAGTTTCTCCTATTCAATCTCCTGCATCATCACACCACACTGACGAAGAGTATGATCTAGGTGGGGGGAATGACATACAGAACCACATACATACCCGCTAGATGAGGAGGTCTATCCAGAATATCCTAAAGATGATGATCTATATGGCTTCACACCGCACAATGTGCCCGACATTCCTGATCCTCAGTCCTACCCAACAAAACCTTCCCCTCCAGAAGATAGTATTGGGTTTAATCATCTCTTAAATAGAGCTGCCCTTTACCACAAGGTTTCAATGCACTCTGATGCCATTGATGAGGATTTTTTACTTGATACATTTGAGCAGTCACAAAGGTCCACACAAATACTACCCATGATCAAAGGAGTCATTAAGCATGCTCCAGAAATATTTAAAGACCCGGTACGATGTAGGGTACTAAATCCAAGAATTGAAAAGAAATCTAGACCAGCACCATCTGATCCAGTCTATATTAAGGGACATCTGCCACTAGACTCTTTAGTAGTGTCTAATGCACGGAAAAGAGCCAATTCCCAGACTTCTGGTGACACGCCCCCGCCTGACAAAGAATGTAAAGTTATTGATGCGTCAGGGAAACGGATTGCTGCGCAGGCTACAAATATATGGCACATAGCAAATACACAAGCCCTGCTCTCACGCTATGAAAGGGCTCACTACGACCAATTAGAAAAACTGATGGAGCACCTCCCAGATCAATACAAAGATCAGGCAACAGAGCTCATACAAGAAGGCAAATTAATATCCAGTGCCTCAATTAAATGTGCACTAGATGTAGCTGACACAGCATCCAGAGCAGTCAATACTAGCGTTCTACTCAGGCGACATGCGTGGTTACGCATTTCATGGTTTAAAACCGAGGTACAGACTACCATATTGAACCAGCCCTTCAATCAAAACCAATTGTTCGGGCCGGAAGTAGACCACACACTAGAAAAGATGAAAAAAGATAGACACGGCTAAGTCTATGGGTGCATTACAATCCACACAGACTAGAAGTTCTTTTCGCCGCTCCTTTTATAGAGGAGGCTCTAAGCAAACCGGCGCAGACACAACATCATCTAACAAAAGGTTTTGCAGCGTGAATCTTTCTGGATTCACTATGCTGTGCATATTCCGCAATCTATGGTTGAGTCCGGAATCGTAGTCTGTTTTTTTTTTTTTTTTTTTTTTTGTAGCCCAGGTGTTTGTCGACGTCCCACCATTTGGTGTACCTTCGGTGACGTCGGCATGCTTCCGGCGGAAGCTCCCACCCTTGGGCGCCATCTTCAGCTTCTTTTATCCGCCGTTGGGTCTGGATTGTCGCGTGAAGCTCCAGAAGTTTTGGAGGAGAAAAGGAGAAAAATAAGCACATTTCTTCAGGAAAAAACTCGACCAGGAGAAGATCATCAGAGCCGGGACGACGAAGGAGAGGAACCTCGAGATCTTCGACGTTCGGAGAATGCGCACACAGGGGGCCCCCTGAGTGCAGTAATGGACAACACAACATTTAAATTCTGCCGTAATTGCCACCACAAGTACGCGCAGAGAGACCAGCACCCGGTCTGCAACCTCTGTCTGCCTATCGATCACGGGATTAAGTACTGCAACGCCTGCTCAGTCTTCACGCCGAAGACACTGAGGATTCGGGAAAAACAGAGGATAGCTCACCACACGATGCAGGGCAAGGGCAAGGCCCTGTTGCTTTACGACCTGGACCTCTCCACCGATGACGAGGACAACATCGCCGAAGGTCCAGATGTCTCCACGGTCGCAGAGACCGATAAGAAATCGCCAGACAAGGTGGTAGAGTCTAGGACCCCGAAACCCTTGACAGGGCCTCGAAAACCGGAGTCTGACTCTCGAAAATCAGTCTAGAACCTCGAAGGGAGCACCGGCGTCAATCTTTGACTACCAAAGCTGCGGTTCCCGGAAAACAGCCCAGCGGATCCTTCGAGAAGGACTCCCAGGCGGCAAAGACCAGTGAAAAACAAAAGGTCATCGAAGCAAGCTCCCGAAAAGGGATCCTCGACTTCGAAGGAGAAGGAGCCGAGAGCCGCTTCGACGTTGATGGGACGCTCCTCTTCCACTCCCAAACAGTGACTTCCCTCTGCTTCCCCTACAGCATTCCACTCCTGGGGGGGGGGGGGGGCAGATTATCACAGTTCCTACCTGTCTGGAATTCCATCACAACAGACAGGTGGGTGAGACAAATTATCCAACATGGCTACTGCCTAGAACTCACAGCAATCCCCCCCAAACATACCACCCAGGCAGCGTCCAATGTTCACTGACCATATGAGACTGCTTCAACAGGAAGTTCTAGCACTTCTAGAAAAGTATGCTATTCAAGTAGTTCCTTTTTGGAAGAACAGGGAACAGGAGTTTACACCTTGTATTTCCTAATCCCCAAAAAGGACGGGACATTACGACCAATTCTCGACCTCAGACCCCTCAACTATTACATACAATCAGATCATTTTCACATGATCACTCCAACAAGTACTCCCACTACTGCAACAAGACTATTTCCTTTTAACACTAGACCTAAAGGACGCCTACTTTCACATTCCTATACATCCTGCTCACAGGAAGTATCTAATGTTTGTCATACAAGGACAGCACTATCAGTTCAAAGTTCTTCCATTCGGGGTCACAACAGCACCACGAGTGTTCACAAAGTGCTTAGCAGTAGTAGCGGCACATCTCAGAAGACAACTAATACATGTCTTCCCTTATCTCGACAACTGGCTCATAAAAGCAAAATCATTCAGTCAATGTGTCCAACACACAAAGCAAACAATTCAGACACTGCACGACGTAGGGTTTACCATAAACTACACATAAACTACCAAAGTCGCACCTAGAGCCTTCGCACGTTAATCAGTATCTAGGAGCTACCATAGACACATCTACAGCTCTAGCGTATCCCAGTCCAGCCAGGATACAGAGCATTCAGACCTTAGTCTCCATTTTTCAACACCAGCAGTCTCTCCAAGCCAGAGTGTTCATGAGACTAATAGGCATGATGGCGTTCTGCATCTTCATAGTTCCACATGCAAGACTGCAAATGCGCCCATTACAAGAATGTCCAGCACAACAGTGGAATCAGGCTCACGGTCAGCTCACAGACCTGGTGTTGGTAGACAGCCGTACATATCGCTCTCTGCAATGGTGGCACACCAAAAACTTAGCAAGAGGACGGCCGTTCCTAGAGCCTGTTCCACAGATAGTGCTCACGACAGACGCATCCCTCACAGGATGGGGAGCCCATCTCTTGCACTATACCACACAAGGCCAATGGAACAACCAACAAAAAATGTTCCGTATCAACCACCTAGAGTTGCTAGCAATTTTTCTAGCACTCAAAACTTTTCAATTGCAAGTACAGAACAAAGCTGTCTTAATCCGGACCGACAATATGACAGCCATGTACTATATACAAAAACAGGGGGGGACACACTCTCTGCAACTGTCCCAGCTTGCGCAGAACATTTGGAGATGGGCCATTCCTCAAAACAAACAACTGACTGTAGAACACCTCCCAGGAATTCACAATCAGATAGCAGATCAGTTAAGTTGACAGTCACAACAGATTCACGAATGGGAGATACATCCACAAGTTCTTCTGCTATTCTTCCAAAGGTGGGGACATCCACAGATAGATCTCTTTGCCACCCACGAGAATACAAAATGCCCAACCTTCGCCGCCAGGTTTCCACACCCACGGTTGGAGGGGAATGCAATATGGATGAACTGGTCAGGCAGATTTGTGTATGCTTCTCCGCCTCGCCCACTCATTCCACTAGTAGTGCGCAAACTCAAACAGTCTCTCAAACTAATATTAGTAGCTCCCACATGGGCACGCCAGCAGTGGTTCACCACACTACTAGATCTCACTGGTTCCACATCAAAAATTACGGCTCATGCCCTCCCTGTTAACACAGAACCATGGAGAAATAAGACCCCCAGAACCAAGCCAACTGAATTTGGCGACCTGGCTCCTGAAGTCCTAGAGTTCGGTTACTTAAACCTGCCACCAGACTGTATGAACATAATTAAAGAAGCTAGAAAACCCACTACCAGAGCGTGTTATGCCGCTAGGTGGGAAAGGTTTGCAATATATTGTAACAACAATCATATTGACCCACTGGATGCTTCCATCCAAAATATTATTTGCTACCTTCTGCACCTACAAAGGTCCAACTTAGCTTATTCTTCCATACGCCTGCATCTGGCAGCAATTGCAGCCTATTTACAGAATAGACAACATCTATCTCTCTTCAGAGTACCTGCAATCAAAGCATTTATGGAAGGATTAAACAAATAATCACACCTAGGTTACCACCTGCTCCGGTGTGGAACCTGAACGTGGTACTTATAAGACTTATGGGATCCTCTTTCGAGCCTTTACACAAGTGTGAATTGCAATTCCTAACATGGAAAACTGCTTTCCTTGTTGCCATCACCTCTCTCCGAAGAGTTAGTGAAATACAAGCATTCACAATACAAGAACCATTTTTTCAAATACATCCTAACAAAGTGGTTCTCAAGCCTAATCCAAAATTCCTGCCAAAGGTTATCACTCCTTTTCACCTTAACCAGTCAATAGAGCTACCTGTGTTTTTCCAAAACCCAGACTCGGTTGCAGAAAGGGCTTTACACACCATAGATGTTAGGAGAGCCCTATTATACTACACAGATGGGACTAAATCCTTCAGAAAGACAAAACAATTATTTGTATCTTTCTCTCCCCCACACAAAGGCAACCCCATCTCTAAGGGGGGAATTGCCAGGTGGATTGTAAAGTGTATACAAATATGCTATCAAAAAGCTAAGCGTACACTAACAGTTCCTCCTAGAGCACACTCCACTCGCAAACTAGGAGCCTCTATGGCTTTCTTAGGAAATATACCACTAGAGGACATATGCAAGGCAGCAACATGGTCTACAATACTCACCTTCACTAAACACTATTGTGTTGATGTGCAGGCCAAGCAGCAAGCTGCAGTAGGCCAAGCTGTCCTTAGAACACTATTTCAGAATACTGCAACGGATACAAGCGACCACCGCTAGGGGAGACACTGCTGCACAATCGTTGCAAAAGTGTACGATCTGCAGCTCATATGCCTCGAACGGAAAATGCTACTTACCAGTATGCATCTGTTCTTGGCATGTAGAGCTGCAGAATCGTACACGCCCTCCCACCTCCCCGGGACTTGTATTTGTTCCAGTACTCCTCTTACTTAGATGCACACGCATGGACATCCTTTTTCTCTTTACTCCTACTAACTCCATCATTTCCCATCATGGCGAAAAACAATCTGAGGATGGAGTCGATGACCATGCGCAGTATTGTCCAAGGGAGGAGTCACCCATCTCGTGACTACAAAGACTTCTTCCAAGAAGACCACAACCTGCAATCATCCGAGCCCAACACCAGGTGGCGATCTATTGCAAAAGTGTACGATTCTACAGCTCTACATGCCAAGAACAGATGCCTACTGGTAAGTAGCATTTTCCTTTTAGCAATCCACATACTGGGGTTCATGATAAGTATGGTGAAACCTCCACCCACTCCAGAACATGAGGCTCTTCTTGGGAATGAAAATAAACACAGTACAAGTGAAGGCATTTCCATGCAATTTAAGAGCCCCTACAATAACACAAGAAGCTCGCCATTACCAAAACAGGCAATCTAACAGTGAACTGTAGGGAAATTACTAAGAATGATGGTTTCCTGCATACCATTAATACCACATAGGCTACACATGAGATCATTCCAGGAATGGGTACAAAGCCAATGGCCATGGGCGACGGGGAACTGGAAAGATCTAGTGGTTCTTACGCAAAGAGTGTTGGCGTAAATTATTTGGTGGTACATGACAAATATAATTGCAAGAATACCGTTTATACCTCCAGCTCCAAGAGTGACCATCACCAAGGAGGCCTCCCAAATGGGATGGGGAGCTCATATGAGGAGACTCAACATCAAATGGTTATGGAAACAGGAAGCTGTGCACCACATACATCTACTGGAGCGAAGAACCACATTCCTCGCCTAAAAGGCCCTTTGGAAGCGATTGTGGAACAAATCATAACAAGTTCAAACGGACAATACAACTGAAGTTCTACAGCAGCAAGCAAGGGGAAACTAAATCCTTCGCCCTCTCAAGACTAGCACAGGAGTTATGGAGTTTGCCATCCAGAGCCCTAAAACTATAACAGCAATACTTCTACCAGGAGTAGACCATGTGGAAGGGGGCAAACTGAGAAGGCAAGCATCCGCCTCGCACGAGTGGGAGTTGAAACAGATGCTGATAGAGGTGTTAAATTGCAGCGGACATGCCAGAAAAGGCCAAATTCCTCTTTGCATCTATGCACCCACCCACACACCCACTCCCTAGGGAATGCATTGTCTATAGACTGGTCAGGGAAATTTGCTTACACTTTTTCTTTGATCCCACTATTGTCAATGGGGATTAACAAGTGCAGGCAGTTGTGAATGACGCTGATACTTGTAGCTCCCAAGTGGAAAGACAAACTTGGTTTTCGGATCTGAAAGAGATGGCACGCAGTGTGCAGAGACTGCCAGTGTTGCATGATCTGCTTTCCATGCAAGGAGGGAAGGTTCTTCACCCAGTACCAAATGCACTGAATTTAAAGGCGTGGCTACTGAAAGCACAGCATTTGAACTGAGACTGCCAGAGAAAGTGATGGCAGTCCTCTGGGATGCTAGTAGACTAACCACAGGGAAATGTTAAACAGCCAAATAGGAAAGATACAATGGTGCTATAGATCTGGTCTGTTTCAGAACAGGACACTTGAAACTACAGTCAACAGATATCTTACATATTTGTTAGGAAATAACCTGACTTGTATGTTATCAAAGGTACTTCTAGGAGTCATAGTGGCCTACACAAGGGGATGCATACAAAAGAAGCTTCACTGATCAAAAGGTTTCTGGAAGGAGCAGAAAGAATTGCCCTACCAAGGAGTGCGCCTACCCCCTCGTGGAGCCTTAACGTGGTACTGCCACAACTGAGGAAAGAACCCTTTAAACTACACAACAGGGCCACCTTGAAGTTATTCATTCTACACACCGTCTTTCCAATTGCTATGATATTGCTCATCAGAGTAAGTGATCTACAAGTGCTCGCCATACATGAACCATATATGCAAATACTCTAGGAATGAGTAGTCATGAGGACTGACCCACGCTTCCTCCCGCAGGTCTTATCCCACTTTCACATACACCAATCTATCAAAGTGCCAAGTATTTTCCAAGAGTCAAAGACTCTAGCAGAAAGAGCATTGTGCACACTGGACCCCTGCAGGGCTATAATGTATTACACGGAGAAAACAAAGGCAATCTTCATATAATTCGTAAACAGGTTGCTCCTCCCTCGGACTACAGTGCGCATGGGCATCCTCTCCATCCTCAGATTGTTTTTTTCCGCCATTGGGTTTGGATGTGTCTTCCTTTACTCAAAGTTGGGAATCGAAACTACTCTTTCTAGAGGCCAAAAGGCCTCCACTATCGCCGGTATTGTTTCGTATCGGTGCCGACAACTTCTTTACAAACTTTATCCTACTTGGGACGTCGAATCGGGCCACGGGCCTTCTCGACGCCACGCGACTAGTCGTCGATGGAACGGAGCCCATTCAAGAGATGCCCTCAATGTAACTCCAAATACCCACATATCGATAAACACCCTGTATGTAGCAAGTGTTTATCTCCAGAACATGATGAATCCGACTGCTTAGCCTGTGCCCAGTTTCTTCGAACTCGACCTGCAGCTCGTCTAACCATGCAGAGATGAGCGCCAGAACCACAGAATATCTTCGGCGACGAAGACAATCTTGTCGAGGCAGAAGAATATGAAGAACAGTTGGATCAAGGATCGGAGCATGACTCAGACTACTACATCGACGAGGAAGAAGACATCGTCTAGGTAGGGGACGACGAGCAAGGGATTGGAGCCGTAGAGGACGACTCCAGTGACGAAACGGGCCCAACCGTAACTACGGCGGTCTATACCTCCATGGTTCAACAGGCTCAGGTCGAGGCATCGCCACAAGGCCTTAGCCAAGATCTCGAAAGACATTCTACAGCCCCGCAATACAGCCCGGCTAAGAATATTACTAAAGAGCCGTCCAATCAACAACCCCCAAGATTGGTGATGTCGAAACCAAAGGTGGTCGAACACAAAACGAAACCGAAACTTATCGACTACACGGTCTTCGGACCACACTACGTCGAACCATCGGGGTCGAGACCGAAGAAGCTAGTAGACAACACTGTCTTCGGGCCAAACTACGTTGAACCATAGGCGTCGACCAAAAAAGTCGTCGAGCCGAAAAGCAGCGCCCCAGTACCTACGCCAAAACAAAAGGGCGTCGAACCGAGAACATCGGCGCCGAGTGCTGAAAAAACAAACAACGGACTCGATCCAAAGAAGGTTGTCTAACCCAGACAACAGGCCGACAAACCACCTGCTATCCAAAAGAAAAGCATCGACCCAAAGAAAATCTAACTGAAAAAACGAATCGATCCTGCATCAAAGAGCGTCGATCCGAAACTATCGGTTCAGAAACCAGCACTAGTACACAAAGACTTACTCGAGCCAAAAAAGACTGTCGACAAAACTTCGGCTCCGAAGAAACAGGCACTACCAAAACAAACCGTAGTACCACAAAAGACAATCGGACCGATTAAATTTGGCCTCCCTCCTACCTCAAAGTCAAAGGCTGTCAACCCAAAAGCCGGCGTCAAACCAAAGCTAATAAAACAAAAGACTTTGGCAAAACCACACAAAACTGCTGAACAGGAAGTCCTACATCCAGACCCTGAATCAGTTGAACAATCAAAACTCTATATTGATCCTAAATCTGGCAAACTCACTCTTCACAAGAGGAAGATCAGACCAGAAACTGAGTCGGACACTTGCACTATTCCACTAAACAATAAAAGGGACTGTTCTACATCACCTATTCTTTTTGAGCCTATTCAACCACATAGGCCACACATATATTCATATACACCCACACACTCCGATGAGGAAGTGGATGAGGAATATGATCAAGAATACAACTACCCAGTAGATGCTGACCCAGACAGTCAGACACAACCATGGGCTGACCCAATACATCCAGGTGACTCGCAACCCATCCCTGATACACCTGCATACCCTGCTAGGCCTTCTCCTACAGCGGACACAGCTGCTTTTAATTCATTAATAGAAAGAGCAGCGAGCCATCACAATGTGGACATGCATGCAGATCCTGTGGAGGAAGATTTCCTCTTTGACACCTTTGCAACATCAGAAAGGACAGTTAGAACACTGCCCATGTTAAAAGGGGTACATAAACATGCAGGGGACGTATTTAAGGATACCACTCGGGCCAGGGTCATTAACCCAAGAATAGAAAGAAAATACAGGCCAGCGCCAGTGGACCCTACATACATTAAGGGACAACTGCCTTTAGATTCTTTGGTGGTGGCAAATGCACGTAAACGTGCAAACTCTCAAACAACTGGGGAAGCTGCGCCCCCGACAAAGAATCAAAGATTTTGAGGCATCAGGGAAAAGGGTAGCCGCACAGGCGGCTAATATATGGAGAATATCAAACACGCAAGCCCTGTTAGCCAGGTATGACAGGGCACACTATGATACCTTAGAAACGCTTTTACAGCATCTACCTGACGCTTACAAAGAACAAGCTGAACAACTGATACAAGAGGGAAAGCTAATCACTAACGCATCCATTAAATGTGCCTTAGATGTGGCAGATACAGCTGCCAGGTCTATTAACACTAGTGTTATGATCAGGAGACATGCGTGGCTACGCATTTCTGGTTTTAAAAACGAAGTTCAGTCCACTTTGTTAAACCAGCCGGTTAATCCTGACTACTTGTTTGGTCCAGATGTGGATACAATACTGGACAAAATGAAAAAAGACACTGAGATGGCTAAGTCAATGGGAGCCCTACAGTCACAACAACATAGAGGCTCCTTTCGTCGCTCAGGCTACCGAGGGGCTGCAAGACGCAATGCATCACAGCAGACCACAAGCTATAAAGGGAACACACAAACCACCTATAATAAAAACAATAGAGGTGAATACCGCCGAAATAACAACAAAGGCAGAGGACGAGGGAACACCACCACCAGATCCTCTGCAAATACAAAACAGTGACTACTTAGCGCTACCCCCAGACCATATAACACCAGTCGGGGGACGTTTACAACAATTCCTACCAGTCTGGCAAAACATCACAACAGACAAGTGGGTAAGGCAAATTATCCAACATGGCTATTGCCTAGAGCTCACTTCCAATCCACCCAACATTCCTCCGAAACACCGGCCTATGTCCGCAGAACACCTCAACTTATTGCAACAAGAAGTTATCAGCATGCTGCAAAAAGGGGCCATAGAACTAGTACCTTTAGAACATCTAGGTACAGGAGTTTATTCGCCATACTTCCTCATCCGCAAAAAGGACGGGTCACTCAGACCAACATTGGACCTCAGGCCCCTAAATCAATACATCTTATTCGAGCATTTTCATATGCTCACTCTACAACAAGTGTTACCACTGTTGCAGCAAGGAGACTTCCTCGCAACCTTGGACCTCAAAGACTCATATTTCCATATCCCGATACATCCTGCTCACAGGAAGTATCTCAGGTTTACGCTACTAAATCAGCATTACCAATTCAAAGTGCTTCCATTTGGTGTAACAACAGCTCCAGGAGTGTTCACAAAATGCCTAGCGACAGTGGCTGCACATTTGAGAAGACAACATATTCACGTCTATCCGTACCTGGACGACTGGCTAATAAAAGCAAAGTCAGCCCAGCAGTGTGCCAGCCACATGTCAAAAACGATTCCCCTACTGCACTGCCTAGGCTTCACCCTAAACTACCAAAAATCTCAGCTTCAGCCATCCCATGTACAGCAGTACCTGGGAGCAACAGTAGATACTTTGACAGCAAAAGCATACCCAAACGCTGCAAGAATAAACCGTATGCAGCTACTAATCCAAAAGTTCAAGTCCTAACACTCGCTCTCTGCCCGAGTGTTTATGCAACTCATAGGCATGATGGCCTCGTGCATCTTCATAGTCCCTCACGCCAGACTACACATGCGCCCGCTACAAGAGTGCTTAGCACGGCAGTGGAACCAGGCTCAAGGACAATTGAAGGACCTAGTGTTGGTGACCAGTCGTGCATACAACTCTCTGCATTGGTGGAATCCACAAAACCTTTGCAAAGGCCGACTGTTCCAGGAGCCTGTACCACAAATAGTGCTGACGACGGACGCATCTCTCATAGGATGGGGTGCCCATGTCCTTCAGTACACAGTGCAGGGCCTATGGACAGCACAACAAAAGAAAATGCACATCAACTTGCTGGAAATGATGGCAATTTTTCTGGCAATAAAAGCGTTCAAAGTACATTTATGCAACAAAGCTGTGTTGATCCGGACGGACAACATGACAGCAATGTACTACATAACAGGGACACAGGGGAGGAACACACTCCCCACAGCTATCACATCTAGCACAACGCATGTGGAAGTAGGGCATCCAAAGAAACATTTTTCTCATGGCGGAACACCTCCCAGGCAAAGACAACCAAGTGGCGGATCTGCTCAGCAGACACAGCCAACAGTTGCACGAGTGGGAGATTCATCCTTCGGTGCTCCAACCGTACTTCCAACAGTGGGGACAACCAGAAATAGACCTGTTTGCCACAAAAGAAAACGCAAAATGCCGGTATTTTGCCGCCAGGTTTCCACATCCGCAGTCGCAGGGCAATGCGATATGGATGAACTGGTCAGGCAGATTTGCGTACGCTTTTCCCCCAGCACCGTTAATACCGCTAGTGGCACGCAAACTACGCCAGCATTCACTGACACTAATCCTGGTTGCTCCAACATGGGCAAGGCAACCATGGTACACAACGTTCCTAGAACTTTCCGTGGTACCTCATCAAAGACTGCGGCTAACACCCACTCTACTCACTCAGAGCCATGGAGACATTCAGCACCCAGATCCGCAACAGCTGAACCTTGCAATCTGGCTCCTGAAGTCTTAGAGTTTGGGTACCTAAACTTACCTCCAGACTGTATGAACATTATCAAGGAGGCAAGAAAACCTACAACCAGAGCTTGTTATGCCGCAGAGTGGAAGCGTTTTGTCATTTACTGCAATCACAATGACGTAAACCCACTAGATGCTTCAACGCAAAATATCATTTGCTATCTTTTGCACCTACATCGTTGCAATCTAGCTTATTCATCTATAAGAATACACTTAGCTGCCATTGCAGCTTATCTTCAAAACGGGCAACATCTTTCGCTATTCAGAGTGCCTCCGATTAAGGCATTCATGGAGGGACTCAAAAGAATAATTCCCCCAAAACACCCACCTTCACCTGTCTGAAACCTTAACATCGTTTTAACCAGACTAATGGGACCACCATTTGAACCATTGCATTCCTGCGATTTACAATTTTTAACATGGAAAGTGGCATTTCTAGTGGCAATCACTTCACTTAGAAGAGTTAGTGAGCTACAAGCCTTAACTATTCAGGAACCATTCATCCAAATACATGCAAATAGGGTAGTTCTTAGAACCAAACCTAAGTTCATGCCCAAAGGGGTATCCCATTTTCACATCAATCAAACAATAGAACTGCCAGTGTTCTTTCCAAATCCACAGTCAGTACCTGAAAGGGCTCTACACACACTAGATGTCAAGAGAGCACTTCTATACTACATTGATAGAACTAAGGATTTTCGAAAAACTAAAGTTGTTTGTTGCCTTCTCACCACAACACAAAGGCAACCCCATTTCAAAATCTGGATTGGCCAGATGGATAGTTAAGTGCATCCAAATATGTTATCTAAAAGCAAAACACACTTTAACAGTTCCCCCAAGAGTGCATTCTACACGCAAACTTGGGGCATCCATGGCTTTCCTAGGAAATATTCCTCTAGAGGAAATATGTAGAGCAGCCACATGGTCTACCATACATACATTCACAAAACACTATTGTGTAGATGTACATTCCAAACAGCAAGCAGCTGTGGGACAGGCTGTTCTAAAAACTCTTTTTCAGACTGCTGCAGCTGGCACAGGTAGCCACCGCTAAGGGAGAAACTGCTATACATTCTATGCACAGCTATGAATTCAGCAGCCCACATGCCTCGAACGGAATATGCTACTTACCAGTATGCATCTGTTCTTGGTATGTAGGGCTGCTGACATTCATATCGCCCACCCTCCTCCCCGGTGCCTGTCGCAGCTGTAGCATTCATTATTACTTCTTACTTTCTTGCATGGACATCTTTTTCTGTACCATACTCCATCTCTGCCACAATGGCGAAAAACAATCTGAGGATGGAGAGGATGCCCATGCGCACTGTAGTCCGAGGGAGGAGCCACCTATTCTTGATACTTAGAAGACTCTTCCAGGACAACAACGTGCAATCATCCGGACCCAACACTAGGCGGCGATCTATGCACAGATATGAATGTCAGCAGCCCTACATGCCAAGAACAGATGCATACTGGTAAGTAGCATATTCCTTTCAAGATTGATAGCTCAAACAATTCAGATGTGTCACAATAGAGCTGGCATACAGCTAGAGAAAAAACCAAGAGCACATTTAACAAGAAAGGAGCTACATTAGCCTTCCCGGCCAACGTTCCAAATAATTACATCGGTATAGCAGCCGCATTGTCGTCAGTACACACAATCCCAAAACACTACTGCATTGATGTACAGGTGAGCCGAGGCACAAGTGAGACAGTACTGAAGCAATTGTTTACAAGCTTATCCAAAACAGATAACTATGCTCGGACAGTTCTACTCGGAGGAGAAAGAGATTTGTTCAGGGGTGCCGCAGGGCTCAAGCCTGAGCCCCATTTTGTTTAATCTTTATATGGCGCCCCTGATCAACCTCATTGCTTCCTATGATGTAAGCACTATAGCATACGCAGACGACACTCAATTGGTCCTGGTTCTGGACGATAATTCAGATAAAGCATAACAGGTTCTGAAAGAGTGTCTGACTGCCACTTTCAACTGGATGCATGATAACCATCTTAAATGTAACTCTGCCAAAACAGAGATTTTACCATTTGGGAAAAATAACCTTTTCTCCCCACACACCTGCTGGCCATCTGATGCGGAAGCCCCACCAAACACCATTAGCGCAACCCGAAACCTGGGAATAAAATTTGACGAGATGCTCTCTTTTAAGCAACAATCCAGAGAAGTGGCGGCTTTCTGTTTTAACATCATAAAAGGTCTCCGTGAATTTTTTGATTTCCTGCCTTTAACAGCCCGCCGCACAGTAGCAATTGCATTAGTTACATCAAGAATTGATTACTGTAACAGTCTGTATGCAGGGGTGGCAAAATCCACCCTGCACAAATTGCAGATGGTACAGAATTCGGTGGCGCGGCTGGTCCTAAGGTGGCCCAGAAAGTCATCGGCCTCGGCCGCCTTGGACATATTGCACTGGCTTCCTATTCAAAAGCGCATATTGTTTAAAATCCTTGTGATCACGTTTAGAGCTTTTCATAAGCGTGGTCCAAAATACCTGTTCAACAAGTTTCACAGATACCACCCCACCAGAGAACTCGGGTCAGCTACTGCCAATTTGATGATTGTCCCCAAGTTCAGACTTGCCACCAAGGGAGGAAAATCATTGGCAGTCTTAGGAGCGAAAGCCTGGAACACACTCCCCGCCCACCTTCGCTCAATTACATCAGAACAGATCTTTAAAAAATCCCTAAAAACATGGATCTACGGATTAGCCGAATCAGTATGCAATTCACTTGTCTGACTGTACAAAACATCTTATAATCATTCAAAACCGGCAATTCACTAGCAATGAAGTCGCAGCGCCAGGATGCTCCTTGGAGTGATAGTCCGGGGGAGGAGCCACCTATTCTATACAAATGCCCTAACATCAACAACATTAACATCAACTTCATCTCCACCCCAGCCACCACAAAGAGGAAACTGCTACAAAGCCAGTGCACAACATGTGAATCCAGAAAGATTCCCGCTGCAAAATGAAATGGCTACCTGTAGGAGTAGGTTTGCCACTGGAAGAATTTTCTGGATTCACATGAGACCCACCTGTCTCCCCAGGAAATGAGGCGAGACAAGTAAACGGGGGGGACAAAGAGATGGTACCGACAAAGGAATTCCAGGGCACATTAAATAGACAGTAAACCCCCCCCCCTAATATCTGAAGATGGCAACCACACTAGGAGACTTACGAGGTTGGGCATCTGACGTCAGGAGAGGCTGAACTAAGCACCAAATGGTGACTTTCAATGCTCAGAAAAAAAGGCACTGCTATACTAGAGGAGAGTTTCAGACCCAGTCATTAGATTGCGGAATAATGCACAGCATGTGAATCCAGAAAATTCTTAGAGCTGCAAAACTACTCCTACAGGTAAGTAACCATTTTGTTTTCAGTACTTCCATTTTGCTCAACATATACACATTGAGTCGTCACCAGGTGAAGGGACCCATCTCGGACGGTTGGATCCCCATTTTTCTATTTCTGGACCACTGGCAGGTCAAAGCTGGGTCGCCAGAGTGTTTCGCGCCACCTGCAGTCAGCAGTATCACTACTATTCGACCTTGGCTTTTTAATGGATCCCAAATTTCAGTTGATGCTCTTCCAGTGACTCCAGTTTGTAGGATCGGAACTGGACGCCAGACTTCTGAGCTTTTCCTCGTTCTTGGAAAATTGTCAACATACAGGAGATGGTCCCATCCTTTCAACAAGGTATGTGACTTCTGGGCCTAAAATTCCTAGGTCTGCTGATTTCTTGCATTGTCCTGGTCATGCACGTTTGCACACGAGGGCCTTGCTGTTGTGACTGCAGGCAGTGGCTATAATACGAGGAATACATGGCAGACTCAATTGCAGTGTGGTGAAAGTGGTTTGGTGGGTGGGAATGATGCAAACCTGACTTTCGGGATGGCCTTCTGTCCTCCGACAGTGACTATAGTATTGGTGGATGAGGAGGTCAGACACCCTCGTCTCAGAGAAGAACAGGTTCTTCACATCCTTGTAAAACTGCGAGGCATTTGGATTGCTCTCAAGGCCTTTCTCCTCTCTATCCAATGTTGGTTCAACCAGATCATGAAGGACAACCAGACAATCGTGTGGTTAGTCGTCAAGCAAAGGGGAGTAGGGTCTCTCCTCCTTTAGAAGCATTGAGCGATTGGTCTTGGAACATCAGTGCTGACCATTTTAGCCGGCTTTATCTTGTTGACCATACTGTTACGTAACACCCGAGGAGCTCACTGGATGAAGGACGAGCCTCTGCGCTGATCCTTCTGGACCTGAGCGCTGCATTCGATACGGTGTCCCATCAGATCCTTTTGCAGCGCTTAGAAGATATTGGCATCCGTGGCTCTGCCCTGGGTTGGCTTTCCTCTTTTCTAGCTGAGATCCTTCCAAGTGTTTGCCTCCCCCTTCTGCTCTGACGCACGCTGTGTGCCGATGGGTTCCTCAAGACTCTGCTTTAATCCCCACTTTATTTAATATTTACATTCACCCCTGCCAGCAGAGGCTAAGGACAGGGGCCTAACTGTGTTCTCCTACGTGGATGAGACACAGTTAGTGGCCGCACTATCTGACAACTCCTCATAGGACATGATCAAATTTAAAAATTATAAAACGGCTGTCCTGGACTGGATCACATCGAACTGTCTTCAATTGAATGCCAGCAAATCTGGGATCCTGCTGGTGGGCAAAAACGCTAATCTGTGGAGCAAGCACTGTTGGCCGTCCACTCTAGGCCTCCCGCCGCCCCCAAACAGAAGGTAAAAAAAAACACCTGGGCATATGGGTCGACTCGGCATTGACCTTCCAGGCTCAAACAAAGGAGGTAGCTGGAGTCTGCTTTGGGCTCCTACGCGGTCTCCAACCTCTGCTGTTTTTTTTAATGCGAACACCCGTCAGGTTGTTATCCAGGCCAATATACTATCCAGGCTGGATTACGCAAGGTCTTTGTACCTAGGGGCCAATAGAGCAGAGATACATAGCCTATAAAGGGCACACAACGCCCCCTGCCCCTCCCCCCGGATGCTTTGCGGCCTGCAGAGAAGCTGCTATATTTCAAACTTTATCAGCAGATTACACTGGCTTCTGGTGGAGAAACAATTTAACTTCAAAGCCCCTTGCATTTCCCACAGAATCCTGAATGCCCAATCCCCCAATATTCTAGCCAATCTTCTCACGCCCTACACAGACACCCGCCAGCTGGGCTCTACTGGTAAACACCTGGCATCTGTTCCTCGGGTTAAGAGCGCCAGAGCAGGAGGGCACTCTTTCCGTTTTCTTGCACCTACACTCTAGAATTCTCTCCCTGTGAGCATCAGAAGCATCCAAGATCATGTGTCATTCCGAAAGGCTATAAAATCATCTCTTTCCTAAGTAATCTGCTGCCCTCTTCTGCAACCCTCTCTGCTCTGTTTGTTTGAGATCAGTGCTGGGACGCCCCTTTGTTTGGGCAGCTGTGTGCTTCACAAAACTAATAACATAACATAAGAAGTGTCTTCTACTGGAGGTAGTCCAAGACATTTTCACCAGCGAGCACTCCTCAGGTGAACCGTTCATCTGATCAGAAAAGCACAATGCCAGCAGTTCTGCGCCCTCCAGCATCCTTTGAAGGGCCCCAGGAGGACTCATTTGAATTGAGATTGATCGCCGTTCGGGAGTACTGTTGATGTCGCTCTTGCAAACACTTTGCATATGAGGCTGCATATTGGAGCAGAGCAGCGCCCCTCCAGCGGATGATCTTTATGCCACTGCCGAGACCGCCTGCAGGTTCTCATGCACCACTGGCCAACACAAAGCAAGATCTTTGAATTGAGGACGCTCTGCCAAAGCCCTCGATCAGCATCAACCTAGAAAGTTCTTGCTGGCGCTGACACACCAATGGCAATCTTGAAGCAGAAGACCTCTTGGCACCAGCTCCAGCAAAGGCATCCTCGGGCCCAGACCATCCTATCCTTGAAAGGTTCAGAGAAGAGTTGTATGTCAGACAATTGAAAATTGCCATCAATCCACAGACTTGAAAGATCGCTACCTCAGAAAGCTCTTACTCAGTAAAGGAAAACTTCCAATGAGGAGGCTCACCTATCTGGTTCACATGGGCTGTCAAAGAGGCCTAAGCACACGCCATCCCATCAACCTCCTCTGCCTTCTCCACCTCTGCATCTTCACCTTCTACAACCCACACCCATGCAAAGCACACATGTCTTTGGCACAAAGATCCACCGAAGTCTTACTCTGATACTGGCAACCCAAACCTCTATTCACCAGATGAAGACTAGGCACCTATCCAGGTGCCTCAAGTGATCTCTGGGAGGATTGTGATGTGGACTCCCTACAGTCCCAGTCCAACAACACATTCCTGTAAGGGTCACCCCTCCAGATGAGTATGGCATATCATAGTGTCATCCAACATGCAGCTGCCTACCATAAGGTAGACTTTTACATCTCCCCAAAGGAAGAGGACTTCCTTCTAGGGACCCTTTCAAACACGGAGCGCTCTGGTGCATCTTCACATGCTTTAGGGGATGGTTGAATCTGCCCCTGACATATTGAAAGAGCCTGAGAAATCTTGCGTGGTTACATCATGCTGGAAAATAAATAAACCTGGCACTCTGATCCTCTCTACATCAGGGGTCAAGTAACTCTTGACTCTCTGGTAGTAGACAATCAGAAAAAGGGCCAGAGCCTCAGCTACTGCGGCGCGTTACCTCTTGACAAGGAGAGTAAACGTGTAGGTTCTGCAGGAAAAAGTTGCCATAGGTGCGTCTACAGTTTGGCAGATGGCCAGCTCGGCGTTCATATCAAGGAAATGAAAGGGCTCTTGTGATACCTTTCCCGACAAGTACCAGAAGAGAGGGAATCGGAGGAAGGCAGTGCCATCTCAAATGCTAACACCAGATGTGCTTTGGATGCAGGCGATAGCACTACTTGGGGAGTCATCAACTCCATTATTTTGTTGCTCCATACCTGGCTTCGAGTGTCCGGTCTCAAGCTTGAGGTGCAATAGCACCTCGCCACCCTAACGTTTGATGGAGAGTACCGCTTAACACCATAAAAAAGGACACTGATACTGCAAAACGCGATATGGGGTCTTCTAGACCCCCTCTTGCAGGGGTTCCTTTTCCAGACCGCTTTATAGAGGACGATCAAATCGCACTTCCCCTGATCCTACCCCTCCTACCAAAGCCGGCAGTGGGGCTTTCAGCACCAGGGTCGTAGAGGACAGGGCTCATTTAGAAGTAGACACTCTAAGGGTAGAGTTAGAAGCACACAGTCCCCCCCCCCCCCCCCCCCCCCCCCCCCACCCCCTCCCTAAAATCACACAACACCCGTTGGAGGGAAGACTTATGGGATTTTCTCCCCGCTGGGTAGAGATCTTTACCGACTGGTGTCTTTTTCATCATAGAGCATGACTACTGCCTTGAACTCCTATCCACTCTACCAAACATTATGTTCTAGGCATATGTGCTGCAGATTACACACTGTGCATAGATGGCCACCTACTGTTGGGCCCGGATGTTTGCAGTTGGTTTTTGTTGTAGAAAAGTCTTTGGAAGTCACAGGACAGGTGACTCCTACTTTAAATCAGCGCTCCGTGTTGGAACCGATTTCCTTAGACGCGTAATCCTCACCAGCTTCCAGTATTTAGTTTTGAACAAGTTTCTAGTCGACGCTACTCTTCAACATTGAAGATTTCGATTACGGTCGTCGACTATGGCCTTTGGGCCTAACTAGGTCTCGACTCCAGCTCATGGAAAGGACGCCATTTAAAAAGTGTCCTCAATGTGGGTCAAAGTTTCCCCACACCGACCTTCATGAGGTGTGTGACCTTTGCCCCTCCCCGGAGCACGAGGCCAGAGACTGTTCCGCTTGTGCCTTCTTTCGCTCCAAGAAGACGATCCGGGACCGAAGAGCAGGGAGAACAATGGCTCGATCTTCAGCTCCGATTCCAGACGACATCTTCGCAGAGTGAGTCGACATCCCAGAACAACATGGCGTCGACAGCAACTTCGAGGCAGAAGATTCCGAAGTCGTGGACATCACTCCAGCACAGCGGGTCGTAAGTAAGACCGTCGACCCCGACCCTTCCTCGACACACCCAAAGAAGGCTCCGGTCACGCCCTCGGGTGCCCACCAAGACACTGCTTCTACTGCCCCACCTTCGGGCCCGGCTAAGAAGCTAGCTAAGCCTTCCGGTGACTCGGGCTCGAGTCGGCCTCCCTACGCTGCTGGAGCACACCTACCGGCACCGAAAAAGACATCACCTACCACGCCGGCATCGAAACAATCGGCACCGAAGCATACCGCTAGTCCCTCTGCACCGCAACCCAGGTCGGAACCAAGCAAACAAGCTTCTGATAAAAACAAACACCGGAACCGGAATAACCATTGGATCCGAAAAATGCATCGGAACAGAGAAAACCATCGGAGCCGAAAAAACCATCGGAACCGAAAGACTCCTGCTTCGCTTGTTAAAGACCTTGCCAAAAAAACAAAAGAGGCTACTTCGGTGCCGAAACCTTCCTCCGCACCACAAGATCGACCTCCTGCAGAGGACTTATTTCACCCAGACCCTGCACAAAAGACTCTGGTTAAAGATCCAATATCTGGTTGATTAACTTGAAGTTAAAAAAACGACCACTAGATACACCTGCTCCTCATCCAAAAAAGGACATGGCTACCTCTCCTCTAAGAGTTCCTTCCCCTTCTCCTCCACCTATGCCATCATTACCTGTGCCCCTACCACAACATTCCCCTACATCCTCTATCATACCAGATGAGGACAATAGGGATGAAAGCTCTGATGATATAGGGGGTAATGCAGATCCATCTATTTCTCCATGCTCACCTGACCCGTGGGATGATTATAACACCCCAGACATCCCAAATGTCCCTCAGGACAACATATACCTCTCTAGGCCTTCCCCACCAGAAGACACTATGGGCTTCAATCAATTAGTACAGAGCTGCGCAGTATCATGGGGTGGACATGCATACAGACGCTGTAGATGAAGACTTACTAATGGATACCTTTGATAATGCACAAAGATTCTCATCCATTTTACCCATGCTTAAAGGAGTGATTAAGCATGCTCCTGAAGTCTTTAAACACCCAGTTAGGACTCTGGTCATAAACCCACGAATAGAGAAGAAATATAAAGCTGCCCCTTCAAACCCAGCTTATATTAAAGGTCCAGTACCACTAGACTCGCTTGTGGTTTCCAATGCATGCAAAGAGCAAATTCACAAGCATCAGGTGAAGCTCCCCCACCAGATAAAGAGTCTAAGCTCCTTGACGCATCGGGGAAAAGAACTGCGTCACGAGCAAACATGTGGCGTATTGCCAATACACAAGCATTATTGGCAAGATATGACAGGGCACATTATGAGGAATTAGAATCGTTAATGCAGCACCTCCCTGATAAGTACGAAGATAGAGCAAATGAGCTTATCCAAGAAGGCAAAAATATTACAAACACCTCCATTTTGTTGTGCACTTGATGCAGCAGACACTGCCTCCAGAGCAGTTAACACCAGTGTTTTGTTGCGTAGACATGCCTGGCTACCTATATCAGGGTTCAAACATGAAGTCCAAAGTGCTATGCTTAACCAACCCTTCGATGAGCAACACTTATTCGGAGCCAACGTAGATGTATCCCTTGAAAAGATGAAAAAGGATACAGATATGGCCAAATCTATGGGAGCACTGCAGTCGCAGGCTCCCAGACCTTCATTTCGCCGCTCATGTTACAGAGGCGCCACCAGGGGATACTCTTCAGACACACCTTTTTTTTTAATTTCAAATCTTTTTTATTAAAGTTCAAGAACAAAAGATTACTCAGAAAAGAAGGCAATCATACAAAAATTAGCTCGCATGAGATATACGATGAATAATGCCTGGACAAATACAGTTAATGCATTCAACAGTAAATAATAAGATGCTTATGACATAATACACCCGTAGGAAATACACAATTGGTCCATATAGCTGTAAAGCATGGAGAGCAGTGTATCAGATATCCATGCATACAATCTGTCATTGAGCGAAAATAACTAAGAAGACAAAGAAGACAAGAGGAGAGAAAAGGGGAGGAGGTTAGACGGAGAGAGGGGGAGAGATCGAGTAGCAGCAACAAGGTTTGAAGAAACTGCCTGAGTCCAGACATACGTCATACGTCCTACATATCGGAAGTAATCCCCGATGTACCAATAGCGACCCAGCAGGGGCACAGTGAATCCTTGGCAGTGCGCCTAGGGTGGGTCAAAACAGAGTTCAAATGAGTCAAGCAGACTCCAGAGTTTGGAATGAGGCTTTTGCCAGGGGGGTGAGTGTAATACGTCGTCGTCCGCACCCCTCAGGGAAGACAGCCATTCCTGCCAGTGCGCGAAAGACTTCAGAAGAACTCTTCCACTTGCTCAGGATAATTTTGCAAGCCAGTGTGAGCATAAGGTCCAGGAGTTGTCTGTCATGTTCCCTAGGGATATTCGGGTCAATCGCACCTAGCAGAATATATGTGAAGTCCCTGGGTGGTTGGTAGCGGAAGGTGTGATGGATATAGTCAAAGATCTTGTCCCAGAATGTTTGGATCAGCGGACAGTGAAAAAACATATGTGCCATGTTACCCACATGTGCTTTGCAGTTCCAGCAAAGAGGGCTGTCCAGGAGTTTGAGCTTAAAAAGTTTCTCAGGTGTCCAGTAGGATAAGTTTGGTCTGCGATAGTATCGGAGATATTTTATTGTAGAAAGGAGTGAGATAAATCTTTTCCCAATCAAAAGTCAGGTTAGGGGAGCTTGTCTCGTTTTCCCAGTCCCTCTCACACTTTCTATGTGTTTTCTGTGGTAACGGTGTTATGAGTTTATAGATTTTTGATACCGTGTGGCCTTGTGACATAATGTGAGCTAGCCTGGTGCATAGAGTGGGTTGCTGCGGGACAATGGCTCTGGCAGAGACAAGTGCCTTAAGGCGTAGAAACTTGTAGAAGTCAAGCGGTCGGAGATCAAACCGCGATTGTATGGTGGCAAACGGGAGCGGGGAAGTACCCTCGTAAATGTCCTGCACTAAATTCAAGCCCTTTTTAGCCCAGTCCTCCCAAAAGAGAAGTCCGCAATCATCCTTTAGAGCCGAGTTAAACCAAAACGATGATAGGTTTGATTTGGAGAACTTTATTTTAGCTTTGCAATGCCTCTCAAGGCTGAGTAAAGCCCGCTTAGTGTTGAGAAATATATATTTTGATTGAGTAAAGGCTGAAGAATCCATAGTCATTATAGCGGAAAGTGGCAGGTTGTTAATGATGGCTTTTTCCACATAAACCCACACGGGAGTGTATTCTTATTGCTTAAGGAACCAATTTGCTCCTTGCTTGCACAAGAATGCCGTCTGATAACATCTAAAGTTAGGTAGACCTACCCCCCCTTTGTCTTTTGGCAGTTGAAGTTTTTTCACGGAAATTCTCGGTTTCTTATCCTGCCAAATAAAATTATTGAGGAGTTTATGTACCCTGGAGAGGAAATTATCCGAAAGCAACATGGGTAACATGCTGATTAAATAATTTACAAGGGGCGTAATCATCATTTTGAGGGTCTCCACCCTTCCCCACCACGATAAAAACTTCGGGGACCAGCCTTCTAGAAGTGTGGAGATTTTCTTGAATAACGATTTCTCATTAATTTTAAGCGTACTTATTAAGTCCTTCTCAAAATCAATCCCTAGATATTTAAAGCTCTCCTGTTGCCAGCAGAAGCCTGTACCACCCAGGACACTCCTATCACCGATGTTACTAAGCAGCTTTACTTCAGTTTTGTCCTTGTTGAGTTTATATCCGGACACTGCTGAGAATTCTGCAATAGTTGACAACCAAGCCGGTATGGCTTCATCCGCCTTTTCGGATACTACCAGGACATCGTCTGCGTAAGCCGGAATTTTGACTACGGTTTCATTGAAGTTTATACCTTTTAATTAGGTCGTTGTTCCGTAAAGAGAAAAGAGAGCTCAATTGCCAAAAGAAAAAGTGACGGAGAAAGGGGACAGCCCTGCCTCGTACCTTGTTGCAAGTAAAAGGAGTCTGACAGGCATCCACCGGCTCTAACACGCGCGGAGGGGTTGGAACATAAGGCCATCGCCATGCGTATGAAATTCGCGCCCAGATTAAATTTATGTAAAGTGGATTCCAAGTAGGCCCACTCAACCTTATCAAAGGCCTTCTCGGCGTCTAGGGTCACGGCCACGGTGGGGGGAGTCTGATGTTTTAGCTCTCTCTAAAATGTGTGCAAGGGTTCTAGTATTATCACTCGAAAGTCTATTTTTGAAGAATCCCACTTGTGAAGGATGTATCAGTCGGGGTAAGACTAGTTAGATCCTTTTTGCCAAGACCGCTGCGTAGATCTTACAGTCAAGGTTGATCAGAGATATAGGCCTATAATTCTTGGGGGCAGACTGGTCTTTCCCGTCTTTTGGCAGGACCGCAATAATGGCTTCTGCCGGCGTGCCAAGGACCTGACCACTGGTACTGAAGTGTTCATAAAGGTCCTTGTGTGGTTCCGTTAGAACATTCGAGAAATTCTTATAAAATGAAGCACTGAACCTGTCGGGGCCCGGAGCTTTCCCTGTTTTGAGGGACTTAACGGCCTGTAAAATTTCTGATTCGGATATGAGACGGTTGAGTGCAACTTGATCTTGAGCTGAGAGCCGGGAGTTTACATTTATCAAGATATGTCTTAACCTTGGAGCTGTCAATATCTTTGTTTTTGCTGTATAGTTCGTTGTAGAATTCTTTAAATCGGCTTTTTTGTTGGGATCTGAGTGCGATGTGCCTAATTTGTCTTCTAGGCATTTGATATTTGATTGCTGTAGTTTAAATTTCAGATAGGCGGCAAGATTTTTACCCGCTTTGTTAGTTTGGCACAACCTAAAATTTTTATGATGTTGAAGCCAGACACCTGCTCTCACTAATGATTTTATTATATTCGTATTTTTTATTCATTAAGGCATTAAGGACTGAAGGCTCTTTGGATAATGTTTTTTATCTAGGGCAGTTATGGAGTTTGCGTCTTTGTTCATGGCCGCACAAATTTTGATTATTACCCCTCTAATCGTTGTTTTAAGCGCTTCCCACCTTGTGAGGTCTGTGGTCTCCTTTTTTGTTGTGGCTAAGGTAGTCCGTGATTGCTGCTTCTAAGGCTGACCAGTTTGCTTTTATTTTTTTAAAACCGCATCATTGAATCTCCACAAGGTCGTTTTCCTACCCGCTTTGTGCAATGCCAGTCATTGTAACGCATGAGTGGTCAGAGATTACTCGCGCTTCTATAGATGCGTGTTCAATATCTCCCTTCGAGTGTGCTGATGTGAGCAGGTAATCTATACGTGAGTATGAGCCATGCGGTGGGGAGAAGAAGGTATAGTCTCTGCCTGTTGGGTTCATCAGCCTCCAAGAATCTACTAGGTTAAATCTGGTACAGAGATTGAGAAGTGCTTTATGTGAGTTGCTTGGTCTGAATTGACATTTTGAGTCTGTCTAGGAGGGGGTCCATAGGTAGGTTTAAGTCACCACCCAGGATGTGTGTTGCATTGTCTGGGATGGAGTCTGTGTGAGCTAAGTTCCTTCCAAAAAACTTGATCATCCTTATTGGGTGCATATACATTTGTTACATAGAGCTCCTTCCCACCCTTAGATAAGTTTGTAGAAACCCATCTGCCTTTAGTGTCCGCACTACTCTGTAGAACATCTATGTTGGCTCGCTTCGCAATGAGTGTGAGTACCCCATTCTTTTTGCCCATTGCGTCAGATCCAATCGCTTCGCTATAGAGCTTGTTTTTCATGGAGTTAAATTGCGAGGAGTCTATTTTAGTTTCTTGGAGCATTATAATGTCACCTTTCTGTTTGTATAAATCCAGATTTTTCCTCTTTTTGATTGGGTGATTAAGACCATTGACATTGAGCGATATTATCTTTATAGACTGTTTATCCGTAGCCATCAAAAAAAGAATGTGAATGATCTAGTAGCCCACATGATGTGTAGTTTGAGATCTGTCTAACATTATCACCCTTTCAATGGTGTTACCTCGGCTCCCTGGATCGTGTGAACGAGTATGCTGTATACACGGAGCATTCTCGTCAGTGCTGGTATGTAGTGGGTTGCTGCAAGAAGACAGAAGGAGAGGGGAACGAAACAAGAGGGAAGATAACACAAAAAGGAACAGGCTAAAAAAAAACAGAAACCCAGCCCTACCCCCTCCCATCCCCAACCCACCCCTCCCACCCAAATAATGCACTAGGAGCATGGCGACTAGGGAGAAGCAACCACAGTGGTTGCCCTCCTCTGTGGCGCAAACTAGGAACCTGCACAAAAGTGTAGGCAAAACAGTGTTACGGAATCAAACTATGTAACCAACCGAGACCAGTCAGTAGTTCGTCTGAGACATAGAATCTCACAATGGCGTACCGCACTAACAACATTAACAACAATATCTAACATTATCTAATTGCCCTGTTATATACTGAAACGAGGTCTATGGACTCCACCTGCATATAACATACTAATCAATGCGTGAGATGACCAGTTCGCAGTCGTATTTGGAGTAACATATATAATCACTGATCCAAGACCAGAACAGTAAAGCTCTGTCATGACAATAGTAGGGATCACACATTATTGCGTAAGTCAAATGTCAGTTAGATGACTGCGTTGAGCATCACATTGGTGTAGCAGTTGATCCTATCAGTACTATACAGTTAAGCACCTGAGCAATCGTAGTACCACATATAATATGTGCATAACATATGTCAGTGGCAAGCATTCTGTAGCGCCAGCAGTAGTTCGTCCCACCAAAAGAAGTTCAAAGCCAGATTATAGCTATTCAGCACGAACTGTAGGTCAAAGGCCCCCCAAGTACATGAACACTGGAACATGTGAATAAGGAATAAATCGTCCTACCATTCCTCTAGAAAAAAACTCCACCATGAGATGAAGAGAACAATAGCAGTTATGACGCTTCTAGGGGTATAAATGGATTGTGATGTAGACCACAGCTCTCCAAGACAGAATTAGTCAAGACAAGGGTCCGTAACCTTCACGCTGATAGGGCTTGCAAGAAGGCTGAAGAGCTGTGCGTCGGAGAACATGGTTGAACCTGGTTGAACATGTACGTACAGTATGGACAAAGCATGGAACAAGAGTTAATTGTCGTTTCCCTGTGTGGTTGGCGCTGCTGCAGTGTCCATTTTCGATTCTTCTGGGCCATCAAGAAATCTCTGTAAATGTAAAGGGTCCGAGAATACTTGGGAACTCCTTGTACTGTTACACGAAAACGTGCAGGGCCTACAAAGCCGTATTGGTAATCAAGCTGGCCAAGCCTCGGGCGAAGGGCCAAGACATTTTTCCTCAGAGCAACGGTCTCTTTGCAGTAATCCTGGGATATGTACACCTTATTGGTCTTCCAGAGGATGTGATTGTGTTTACGCATAAACAACAGGATTTGTTCTACATGCTGATACCCAAGAGGCTTACATACAATTGGTCTGGGACCCCTCTGTTGAGTGAGGCGATTAGGAACTCTGTGAGCTCGATCGAGTTCCAACGGCGCACTAAAGGAGAGGTTGGTGGCCTGAGGAAACCAGGATTCCAGGAATGATATACAGTCTCCATCTTTCCCCTCTGATCCTTCCGGAATACCAAAAATTCTTAGATTTCCACGCCGATTTCGGTCTTCTAACTCCGAGAGACAGCGTGACATTGATGACTTAGACAAGGAAAGATCTTTTAGAGATTTGCTCACTTTTACCTCCGAGTTTTCCAACTGGCTGATCCTAGATTCAGTTTCAGAGAGTCGCATATTGGTGTCCTTGATGTCTTGCCTCACCGCAGCAATATCCTCCCTGGTGGACTTCGTGATTTCATGTACTTCCGCTAGCTTGAGGAGAATCGTGTCTAGAGTAGCGTTCATGTCCCTTGCTCCCTTGACAGGCGATGCTGGATTCAGCGGCTCACCTTTGGCCCTTTTAAGGTTTTTGGGTTCCTTATCTCCCATTTTTGTTGGATGGGGTGTAACAACACAGGCGTGCAGAGGCAGTCCCAGATACTGCTGGTATCAACGTGCAGGCCGCACAGACGTGCAGACTGGTGAGGTATGTAGAGCTGCCGAGTGCCTTATGGGGCCTTTATAATGACCTCGAGGGAATTAGTAGGTAAAACGCAGTAAGTGAGGAGATAAAACTCTGCTAAGTATGCAATGTGTAGATAGATATGCAGGCAAGCAATTATGCAGGTGGAGATCAGTTGGTGTTTGCCTCAGAGCAGACCTCCCGGAGCTGTGATGAGCCAGGTCTGGCAGAAATGCAACATCAATTGTTTATCTTGGCAGTGTCCTTCTTGTCGGCCATCTTAGGGTCAGGCAGTGTGGTGGAGATCTTCTCTATAGCTGGGCCCATTAGGAACACATTTAAGCATGTGGGTCAAGCTCACCGCAGAGAGGGAGCACCATGGCTTAACCGGAGGTCAATTGGCAACATTTAACACTTCCCCATACCTGCCACGAGTTTACAGGGGGCCACCAAAACGCGTTGTTTCCCTTAATAATGTCGACCTGTAGAGGATGAGTAGGTCTAGCACATCACCTGCGTCACAACGATAGCCAGCGCTTCACCAGAAAGCTTCGGGAAAATCGGGAGCTGAAATCGGCTCGGCTCCGAGAGTTGCTGCCGCCATTTTGACCCTCGAGGTGTCGTACCTGACCAGAAGAGCTTCTCTTCAGATGTTACCCTTCTCGTGTCATCACTCTCCTCTGCTCATGTCGTTACGATCCATGGTGTCAGGGGAAGGCTCCCACCCGTCTCACTGCTGCCAGGTGTGGATGCGGAGTCCCGTGACAAAGGTCAGACAGCACTCACTGTTGCGATTGAGGGTGCGCGCCGCTCTCCATGCGGTCGCGGCCCGTGATGAGGAAATCAGACTCTCCGGGGCATCGTTCGCCTTCGCAGAGCTTTTTAAACCGGTCTCCGGTGTCATCCGCCACTTTGCCTCACCATCGGATAATTATTTCGCTGAAGGAATTCAACATAAAAACTATTGCACTTGGCGCCACGGGAGGAGAGGAACGCTTAGGCAGCCATCTTTTCCGGCGTCCAAGCCAAGCCCCTCCAGACACACCTTTTACCTCGTACAAAGCCCCCACACAATCCACCTATAGTAGGGGCTACCAAAGGGGTGGTAACAGAGGTAACAACAATAAGGGCAGAGGTAAAAACAACTCCTGCTCTGCCTCTACCCCTGCCCAATGACTCCCCTCCCCTTCCCCCACCCCATTCCACTCCTGTCGGGGGAAGACTACAACAACACTTACCAGCCTGGGAAAACATCACATCAGACAGGTGGGTGCTTCAAATAACTCAGTCAGGTTACTGTCTAGAACTAACATCCACAGCTCGAGTGTTCATGCAGCTCATTGGAATGATGGCATCTTGCATATTTATAGTACCTCACGCAAGACTGCAAATGCGTCCACTTCAAGAGTGCCTAGCACGCCAATGGAACCAGGCTCGTGGTCAAATAGCAGGCCTAGTGTTTGTAGACAGTCTGACTCATCGCTCTCTGCAATGGTGGAGCACCAAAAACCTTTCCCAAGGCCGACCGTTTCTAGAGGCAGTTCCTCAAATAATCATGACAGCGGACGCATCGCTCTCCGGCTGGGGAGCTCACCTACTGCATCACACCATGCAAGGCAGGTGGACACCGCAACAAAAGTTACTCCACATCAACCACTTGGAGTTACTAGCTGTTTTTCTAGCCCTAAAAGCATTCCAAAAACAAGTATCCGGCAAAGCTGCCTTAGTCCGCACAGACAATATGACAGTCATGTACTACATAAACAAACAAGGGGGAACTCACTCTCTGCAGCTCTGTTAGCACAGCAGATATGAAGATGGGCTATACCACTAAAGATCTTCCTCTTAGCCCAACACGTTCCAGGAGTACAAAATACCATGGCAGATCTGCTAAGTCGACAGACATAGCAGATCCACGAGTGGGAACTTCATCCGCAAGTTCTTCAACCGTTCTTTCAAATGTGGGGACAACCTCAGATTGACATCTTCGCCACCCACAAACGCAAAATGCGCAAACTTCGACGCCAGATATCCACACCCACTGTCCAAAGGCAATGCGATATGGATGAACTGGTCAGGACAATTTGCGTATGCTTTTCCTCCTCTCCCACTACTTCCGTTAGTGGTACGCAAGCTACAGCAACATTCCCTAACACTCATTCTAGTTGCTCCAACTTGGGCCAGACAACCGTGGTACACCACGCTGCTGCAACTATCTGTGGTACCACACCAGCAACTCAGCCTATCTCCACGCCTATTAACACAGGACCATGGAGAGATCAGACACCCGGACCCAGTTCAGCTCAACCCAGCGATCTAGCTCCTGAAGTCAGTTTGGTTACCTCAACCTTCCTCCAGAATGTATGAACGTTATTAAAGAAGCTAGACATCCCACTACTAGAGCATGTTATGCTGCTAAATGGAAACGGTTTGTGATATACTGTCAAAACAACCACATAAATCCTTTAGATGTGTCTATCAACACATCATAGGATACCTGTTACACCTTCAAAAGTGTAATTTAGCCTACACGTCTATCAGACCACACCTTGCTGCCATTGCAGCATATTTACAAAATAGACAACATCTCTCTCTTTTTAGAGTACCTGCTATAAAAGCTTTCATGGAAGGACTCAAAAGAATAATCCCTCCCCGAACGCCACCTTCACTAGTGTGGAACTTAAACATTGTTATCACACGGTTAATGGGACCTCTCTTTGAACCGTTACTTAAATATGAATTGCAATTCCTAACTTGGAAAGTAGCGTTCCTAGTAGCTATTACTTCTGCCTGAAGTGTTAGTGAAATACAAGCATTTACAAGCATTTACCATTCAAGAACCGTTTCTGCAAATGCATTATAACCAAGTGGTTCTACGTTCTAATCCTAAATTCCTTCCAAAAGTCATTTCACCATTCCATCTAAATCAATCTGTTGAGCTGCCCGTATTTTTCTCGCAGCCACAAAGTCGCAGAAAGAGCTCTACACACCTTAGATATCAAAAGAGCATTACTATACTACATCGAAAGGACACAAACTTTTCGTAAAACGAAACAACTTTTTGTCTTTTTCACCACTACATAAAGGCAACCCCATATCAAAATCTGGTATAGCTAGGTGGATTGTTAAATGCATACAAATGTTACCAGAAAGCTAAACGTACGTTAATAATTCCTACAAAAGCCCATTCTACAAGGAAAATAGGGGCTTCAATGGCATTCTTAGGGAACATTCCCCTAGATGATATATACTAAGCAGCTACATGGTCTACACCGCACACATTCACAAAGCATTACTGTGTAGATGTGCAAACTAAACAACAAGCCACTGTGGGCCAGGCTGAACTAAAAACTCTGGTTTCAAACAACTGCAACAGATACGGGTAGTCGCCGCTAAAGGTGGGTACTGCTATACAATCTATGCACAGTGTGTAATCTGCAGCTCATATGCCTTGAACGGAAAATGCTACTTACCCGTATGCATCTGTTCTTGGCATGTAGAGCTGCAGAGTTACACATGCCCACCCGCCTCCCCGGCTGCCTTTATCTGTTCCAGTATTATCTTAATTAGATACAAATCACATGGACATCACTACTTCTTGTACAGCTCCATCACTTCCCTAATGGCGAAAAACAAACTCACGGTTGGAGCCGATGCCCATGCGCAGTATGATCCAAAGGAGGAGCCACCTGTCCTGTGACTTCCACAGACTTTTCTACAACAGAAACAAACTGCAAACATCCGGGCCCAACACTAGGTGGCCATCTATGCACAGTGTGTAACTCTGCAGCTCTACATGCCAAGAACAGATGCATACTGGTAAGTAGCATTTTCCTTCCCCCGTCCACCCTGTGCGCGCGCACACACAACCACGAAGATTTTTCCTCTAAGAGGAGATTCAGACTCTCCTCTCAAAAGGAGCCATAGAGCTTGTCCCCCTGCAGCGTGAGGGCAGGGGCGTCTGTTCCCTACACTTTCCTCCTCCCTACACTTCCTCATACCCCAGGAACGACGAATGCTTCAGATCAATCCTATACCTGTGTCCACTCAACAGATACAACATGTCGGAACACTTTCACATGGTCATTTTCACAGGATGTCATTTCTCTGCTGCAGCCAAGGACTTCCTCAGAGCTAATTATCATATAAAACTTCTCAAATGACCAGCAACATCAAGCAGGAGTAAATCAATGTATATAACATGTGTCCGAAGTATGTCTAGCTAGACGCCACCTCGCCAATACTGTTTTACCGAGCCACGCTGTTTACTTTGAATTACTGAGGAGCAACTGTGATGAGACAATAAATTTGGAGAGGCTGTTTAATCCCGTACTCGAATTGGGAATTTACATACTTTGGACACTTGTTATATACATTGAATTACTCCTGCTTGATGTTGCTGGTCATTTGAGAAGTTTAATATGATAATTAGCCCTGAGGAAGTATTTGGCTTACGCAAGTAAGACGAAACACGTGTTGGCGGCTAAACCTTTGCATTGAAGAAGTGTTTGAACATAAAAAGAAGACTGAGGAGATCATCTTGTGTCGGAGGACTTTGGTTTTGGATAATAGCTCGGGATATATTGTTTGTTGTGTTTAAATTGGTATGGTTTTCTATACCATCTGGTGAGTGGTGGATGGCCGTCACCTTATCCTTTGAGCTACAGTTACTTGGATTGACTTTACTGTTTCACAACTGTGCGCAATTGTCACCCAGCCATCCACCTTCTGTTTGACATTGGAATGTACAACCAAGTCAGAAAGAGGGCTGCAGAGACATACAAGGTGAAGCTGGAGAAGGAAAAACCACAGGCATGTTTCCTGCTGGAAACACTCTTGCCAACACAAACAAGGAGCCAATTCTTGCCACTGCTTCCTAGTGTGCTGGACCAGGGAAGGGAGGCGTTCAAAGAACCGGCTATATGCAGGGCCGTCACCCAAAGGTGTGAAGAAATAAAAACACCCCTCACAGGACCCCATGTACATCAGGGGGTCAGTACCACCTGACTCCATCATCGCAGCCATGACCATAAAGAGAGCCAACATCCCCACAAATACAGGACCACCTCTTGACAAGGAAAGCAAGAGGATGGACGTCACAGGGAAAAAGATGGAAAGGAGTGCAGCAATACAGTGGCGTATTGACAACTCCAATGCCCTCATTAATAAGCATGCGTATCCGCACTGGGAGGAGGTTGGAGAACTACTCAAGCACCTACCAGACTAATACCAGAAGAGGGCCAGCCACCTGGTAGAGGAGGGGAAGAACATGGCAAATACATGTTTGAACTCTGCTCTAGGCGCAGCGGAAACATCAAGTAGACAAATGATGATAGGGGTGACCTAGAGAAGGCATGCCTGGCTCCAGATCTCAGGCTTCAAAGCCGAAGTACAAAGTAACATCCTCGGCACACCCTTTAATGGGGAACAACGGTTCGGCTGCACAGTCGACGAAAAGTTGAACCAACTGAAGAAGGAGAAAGAGACTACAAGGTCAATGGGAGCCCTGATATTCAGGGGGATTAGAAGGGGAGTACCGCAAAGGAGACCAGCAGGCAGGGGTAACAACCAACCACCTACATCGCACCAATCCTTCAACCAAGGCTTCCAAGGGGGAAACCAGGGTTAACAGCAGGGTCCGCAGCAGCAGACATGGCAATACCAACCTAGGGGCCACACAAGAGGACGAGGTAGCACACCCAGAGGAGGCCCACAGCCCGCCTCCAAGTGACTTCACAAAAACTTCAACACTCACCGAGCCAATATAAACAAGGGTGTGTCAAAAACCAAAACAACCAAAAGTTTCTCTGTTCATCCAACATGCAACACCAGTAGGAGGCAGGATAAAGGACTTCCTCCAAGAGTGTAGGGGGATTACCACAGACAAGTGGATACTAAACCTCATAAGTAGGGCTCCCGGTTTATTGGTATTTATTTTTCCTACATTTCCGTCTGTATTTATCCATATTTATTTTTTGCAAATTGTCTGTATTTATCCGTTTCTATTTTGTGTTTTCTGTATAAATTAAGCTCCCATGGGTATTTTTCCACATTTATATGACTGATAAATGTATACTCACATTTGAATGTCCAAAAGGTTTCAGCAGTATACAGTGCAATAGCGTTATCTGAAAACACTTGCAGTGTAGAATAGCATCAATAACTTTAGATCTGCACTTAATTAATCTTAATTAGGAAATCTATTGTCTTTTCATCTTCCCTACCTCTGTCTGTACACCTACTGACCTAGCACTCATGAGTGACAGTAGAAAAAACATCCAAAGAAGACATATTGTCTGTATTTTTCTGTATTTAAAAATAAATACAGACAGGAAAAAAATCGTTTTCTGCCTGTATTTATCTGTAAAAATAAGTAAAAACGGAGAACTGGGAGCCCTAATCATAAGACACGGCTATTGTATATAACTACAAAGACAACCCCCACACAGAAAGCCAAACAGAAAGATTCACTCAAGAAGAGAACTATCACAGTTGTTACAGGAAACAAAGGTACATCTAGACAAACAAGCCATAGAAAGGGTACCAACAAAGCCGAGAGGGAAGGGGGTCTACTCCACTAACTTTCTCGTACCAAAGGTGGACGAGACGCTGCGTCCTATCCTGGACTTAAGGTACCTGAACAAGTACATAAGAACCCAAAAATTCAAAATGACAGCTCTGCAAGAAGTAATTCCCCAGATACAACAAGGGATTACATGACAACAATAGATTTAAAAGATGCATACCTGCACATACCATTGAACAGAAAACAATAACACTTAGGTTTGTGCTCAAGGATATACACTACCAGTTCACAGTGCTAACTTTCGGACTAAAATCAGCACCAAGGGTGTTCACAAAATGCCTGGCAGCAGTGGCCACCCCCTTTTGTACCGCTTTTGGCCGCCATAAGTGTGGCAGGGTATGCTCAGACGTGAGTCCCTTGCTCACTTTGCCACTGGATTCAAGCAAGCCGGGCTGAAGACGGCTGGAATGCCAGAAACCGGTCCTCGGAAGCTTGTTTCCGGTCCAGGGAAGGCATGGCTTGGCAGTTCGGGCTGGACTGTTCCCATGAGGCACAGGGTCAGACTGATTTGCATATGGCCATGTCTGAACTGGGGTGGCAGAGTGGGCTAAAGAACGGTGATGGATTAAACCCAGATCTTTTGACTGGGTGTGAGTGTTTGATTCAGATGCTCCGTCCATCACCACCCCCTTTTGTACTGGCAGCAGTGGCGGCACACTTGAGGAGACAGGCGATACACGTATACCCGTATCTCGACGACTGACTGGTAAAGGCAAATTCTTACGACACCTGCAAAGAAAACACTCATACAGCGATTCAAATGCTGTCAAGATTGGGGTTCTCCATCCACTGGGGAAAATCCTCCACAGAACCGGAGCAGGTGAAAGTCTTCTTGAGAGCAGAGCTCAACACCTTACAGGGCACGGTGTTCCCAAGCACAAAGAGGAATTTGGCTATCCTGAAGGAGACACAGAATTACCGCAAGGGGCAAGCTCTGATGGTGAGGACGGTAGGGAAAATGATGGGCATGATGGCGTCTTGCAGACACTTAATCCTACACGTCCGACTACATATGAGACCGTTCCATGAATGGCTTCAACAGCAATGGTCATGGGCTACAGGAGGCTGGGAGGACCTCGTGGTTGTCACACAAACAATTCATCAAGAGATGGTGTGGTGAAACAAGAGAAACCTAACACAGGGAAAACCATTCACACAACCAGCTCCATCAGTGACCATCACAACAGATGCATCCCAGCTGGGATGGGGAGCGCACATGAACAACCTCAAGGTGAGAGAATTGTGGACGCCCCAAGACACAGTCAAACACATCAACTATCTAGAACTGAAGACAGTCTTCCTAGCGTTAAAGGGTTTTCAGGAGCACCTATACGGAAAGAGAGTATTGATCCAAACGGACAACACCACAACAATGTTCTACATAAGCAAGGAGGTACTCACTCAGTGATCCTGTCATCACTAGCACAGGACATTTGGAAATGGGCTATTGCAAAACAAATAGACCTACTAGCAATACACCTCCCAGGAAAGGACAATGTGGTAGCGGACAGGCTGAGCAGACAGTTGTCTGCATCCCACGAGTGGGAGATCAACCAACACGAGTGGGAGATCAACCAATAAGAGTTACTAAAAAAATTCAAAATGTGGGGAACACCGTAAATAGACCTACTTGCAACACCCCAAAATGCAAAATGCCAACACTTCGCATTGAGACTAACATGCATTCGATCCCTGGGGAATGCCCTGTGGATAAGTTAGTCAGGGACATTTGCCTACGCCTTTCCACTGATACTGCTGCTACACAGGGTACTGAACAAGTGCAGAGCCAGCAACATGACGCTAATTCTAATCGCACCACAGTGGGCCAGACAGACCTGGTTCTCACAAATAATGGAAATGGCGCAGGGTCCAGCTCACAAGTTCCCAAAAAGAAAGGACCTGCTAAGCATACAACACGGAAAGGTGTTGCACCCAGAGACGGAGAGCCTCAACCTGGCGGCATGGCTCCTGAAGACTTAAAGTTTGCACACCTCAAACTGCCAGAGAGCACTAGGGCAGTGCTTTGGGAGGCACGAAGACCTACCACAAGAAAATGCTACGTAGACAAATGAAAGATTTGCACAATGGTGCGCCAAAGAGAAACTACAAAACGGAAGGACAAAGGAATCCACAGCATGGGTATGTAGATGTGTTGGGTATTAAAGTACCCAACACATCTACTGCAATACAAGCTGAGTTACACTTCCCTCAGGGTGCACTTAGCAGCAATAGTGGCGTACACAAGTGGAGAAACGGGTAGAAGTTTCTTCACTTCTAGTGGTAAAAAAGTTTCTGGAAGGGGCAAAGAGAATAGCCCCCCATAAGAGGTTACTACCGCCAACATGGAACCTCAACGTAGTACTGACGCAACTTATGAAGGCGCCGTTTAAACCCATGCATAAGGCCACACTTCATATGCTCATGCTGAAAACAGCCTTTCTAGTGGCGATCACTTCACTACAAAGGGTAAACGAACCACAAGCGCTCACATTACAAGAACCATACCTTCAAATACACAGCAACAGGATTGTAATGAGAACTGATCCACACTTCTTACCAAAAGTGGTTTCTAGGTTCCACATCAATCAATCGATCCAAATTCCAAGTTTCTTCCAAAAGCCGACAAATAGCGCAGAAAGAGCATTACACACACTGGACGCCAGAAGGGCAGTAATGCATTACTTAGAACGGACGAAGGAGTGCAGGAAGATGAAACCGCTTTTTGTCTCCTTCGCCACCAGTTTTCTGGGTTGACCAGTAACCAAAACACTATTGCAAGGTGGATTGCACAAGCAATACAATACTGTCACAAACGAGCAGGACAAGAATTGCAAGGAGCAACGCAAGCTCACTCAACAAGGAAGAAGGGAGCCACCATAGCGTTTCTAGCAAACACACCTATTCAGGACATCTGCAAAGCAGCAACATGGTCATCTGTGCACACATTCACTAAACACTACTGTGTGGATATTCAAATGAATAAGGAAGCTCAAGTTGGGACAGAAGGTCTTACAACACATATTCAGGAATCAGAGCTCCTCTTCCACCCAGCCACCACTAACCTAGCAAACCGCTACAAAGTCTATGCACAGCATAGTGAATCCAGAAAGATTCATGCTGCAAAACTAATAGTTTCTTACCTGTCGGTGTAGTTTTGCAGCTTGAAGACTTTCTGGATTTACTAGCGATCCCACCCTCCTCTGCCAGGAGTCAAGAGGAATGGGTTTCATAGACCAACACTCAAACAGGAACAGAAAAAAAAAATCCGAAGATGGCGACCACAGGAGGGAGCTTCTGCCAGAAGCGCACCGACATCAGAGGACACCAAATGGTGGTACGTCGACGCCCACCCTACCTGGGCCGAAAAAAAAAAAAGGAAAGACGACCAATCCATATCAAACCACGAGTTGGCGGAATAATGCACACAATGGTGAATCCAGAAAGTCTTAAAGCTGCAAAACTACACAGACAGGTAAGCTACTATTCGTTTTCAATTCAGTAGTGGGAAAAGTCTTGCAAAGCCCTCAGAGGATGCAGGCGTTTAAACAACTGCTGGCTCTTTTTCAGCCATTCAGTCACATTTTTGTTTGCACTGTTATGATTCTCCTAGGAATGATGGCCTCATTCATTGCTAAAGCGCCCCCTGCCAGGCATCATATGTGACCGCTTCAGGAGTTGCCTCTCCAACCCAGATCTGTTGACTGGGTGTGAGTGTTTGATTGGTTCAGATGCTCCGTCCATCACCGCCCCCTTTTGTACCACTTTGTTCGCCATAAGTGGGCAGGGTATGCTCAGACGTGAGTCCCTTGCTCACTTTGCCACTGGATTCAAGCAAGCCAGGCTGAAGACGGCTGAAATGCCAGAAACCGGTCCTCGGAAGCTTGTTTCCGGTCAAGGGAAGGCATGGCTTGGCAGTTCGGGCTGGACTGTTCCCATGAGGCACAGGGTCAGACTGATTTGCATAAAACCATGTCTGAACTGGGGTGGCAGAGTGGGCTAAAGAACGGTGATGGATTAAACCCAGATCTTTTGACTGGGTGTGAGTGTTTGATTGGTTCAGATGCTCCGTCCATCACCACCCCCTTTTGTACCTCTCCAACCAATGGTCACAAGCGGTCAAATGAATGGTCTATTGCTGGAAAGTGGCAGAACAGCAACAATTGGTTGCAGAACAGGTCATTTGTAGACCCTATCCTGCAAGTGACATCACCAAGGACGTATCCTTAGCTGGCTGGAGTGTACACTACAGCAACATGACGGTCCAAATTCTGCAGCCACCTCACCGGCAGTGTCTCCACATCAACCACTTGCATCTCTTAGCCATTCAACTAGATCTAAGGCCTTTTATCCTCCAAATCCAAGACAAAGTACTCCTGCTGCTTACCATCAACATAACCGCCATGTTCTACCTTCAAAAACTGGGGGGCTCTCACTCGCTCCCTTGTCACACCTAGCCCAACAAATTTGGCACTGAGCCATCCATCAGAGTTAATCTCCTGGGAGAGTAACTACCGGGAGTGGACAACAACTTTGCAGTCCTGACCAGCAGTACACAACAAGTCTGAGTGGTAACTCCGCCCACATGTCCTACGCCCATACTTCCACAAAAGGGGCACCCCAGTAAGATCTGTTTGCCACAGCAGAAAAACAAAATTCCCAATATTTTAGTATTGAGATATTTCCTGCAAATAGAAGAGAATGTGGCATAGTAATATCTCACCCCATCATATCCGCACTTCCAGTAGGCTTCTAATTCTTCGTTATAAGCGCATGCTTTAACTGTATAGATAACAAAATGTGGGAGTGCAAGTTTGGCCAGGACATCAGAGTTCTGTGCCAGAGGCCTAATGTGCAACAGAACAGGTGGAAATGACCAGTGTATGAATAAGGTGTATATCAATCTAGAGCAGAAATGAAAGCATTCAGTTAAATATTCCACCTCCAGGCATAGCTGCTTCATCCTCATCTGGGCAGTCTGACTAGAGCCACAAATACGCCCTCAGGGGCCTTCCCATCTCTAGAGGCCACATGTAACAAATCTGCATACAGCTGTAAATGCTCATTACAGTACACTAGATAGCTTAGCTAGTGCTTAAAGTTTGGGGCCACATGCCTTTTAGCCAGCAAGAGAGCTACTGCAATAAATGATTTGTGCAGCAAGGCAATGTTTTTCCAACATCTCAATGGCACAAGTTTTATCTGCATGCAATTCACAATCGACCACATTAGATGAAGCAGATAATTACCTCTCGAATATTTCTAGACCCCTCTAGACCACCACATAATGTGCAAAAAATCTGCCTCTGGTGAACCACGTCTCTCACATTTGGAATACTCTCTAGGACCAAATCCCCGAAGGGCTAAGGGAATATAATATGCCCTCTACAGAAATTACGAGAATGTGAAATCTTTCACTTAGACACCGTACTAGTATGCACCCAAATAAACTTAAGGCTTTTTTCGGCATTACTTGTTCTAATAAATGTTCCCAATCCAATCGAGCCTACTGGTGCGTTATAGGCATCTCCTCCAGTACAGAGCTATACAATATTAGGTGTTTGGTGTCGGTGGTGTCCAGTGGTGTTTAAAGGGTCAGGAGTGGTTTCGGTTCCGTGGGAAAACCCAGCACAACAAACGGCTGACCCACAACCTGTAGTATAAAGAGACATCCAGAGTGGGGTGCAAGTGGCGTTTCATCTAAAGTGTTTTCATTTAAAGACTGATTCTGTAAAAGGTACCCCGTGGCTCCATTCCCCTTGCTCTAAGCTGGGATAGTGCCTTTAACTCATGGGTAACCGGAAATAGAGAGTTATAGGTTAGAGACAGTATGGGGGAGTAAAGTAGTTCCTTGCTTACTTTCCTACACAGTTTACCCCACACCCTAGCCATGAACATGGCTGTTTACATGTCACTCAAATAATTTTAGATCAATCCAAAGAATGGAGGGGGGGGATCGAGACCAGTGTCATGCTGTCCACCTCAAAGTGTGAGAGATAAGGCACTAGCTATTACCAGTACATAGCAACGTTTACCTGGAGGCCAAGCTCCTTGCCTGGTGCTTAAAGTCTGCCAAGACAAGATGAAAGGGTAGCACAAGCGTTCCCCATGTGACTCTAGGTGCTTACCCGCCTACTTCAGCTTGATTAGCTGGGTTCTAAGAGACTTCAAGAAGATATCGTAGAGGGGGAATAGTATGTTTAAAAATAGATAAAGCATTTTCAAGAGTAGCACCATTTTCATGAGCACTATATGCTTGGCAAGTGAAAGTGAGATCCAGGGATTTATCTTTTACCATAATTATACTAACTGTAACTCCATAACTGCATCACCACCTCCCTTTTTATACGTATGCAGGTACTTCGTTATTTCTGAGACAGTACCTCAATTCAGTGGGAAGTCAATAGTAAATTTTAAGGCATTCTATAAGTGGAAACAGCTGTGACTTATTCCAATTGATATGGATTCCAGAAAGAGCCCCAAATCTAATATACTTCCTCCGCTGCCATGGTGATTGGAGCAGGGAGACCCTCATTCCATTTTCTTAATGAGTCCTCCTACTCCGGGGCGGGCATCCATTTGTGACGCATTATACAAGTGTCTAACTAGGAGCTTTTGATTCAGTCGTGAGGAGCAACTGGAGTGCTCCTAGTGTGGCCGGTTCTGCTGGGAAATGTGGATTCAGGCCGCACAGCTCTGAGCCTGCAGTATAGGAAAGTGAGCATGAGGCATGTCGCCTTTGCAAAGTAGATCAGCCGAACTTATAAATTCCCCTTTACTGTAGGCATCCCCAGTGGACGCAACCCTGCCTCACCTAGAACAGCCAGTGAGCGAGCTTCTCTTGACACCGATATCTCAGAGTGATGTGCAAATGGCAGAGCCTGTGCATATAGTGGTGCTATCTGTGCTCTTTTCCCCAGTGCTTTCCAGACTTGTGTGGTGCAGTGTAAAGTGTTTATATCTTCTTTTGCAACCTCCTTACACTCATTTGGAATCATGGCCCCAAGAGGTATTGGATATGCAGTTAAACTGCTAAGTGTGGTAGGCATTTTGGAGCATGTTGCCAATAATGGGCGAAATGCGCCTATGTGCATAGATAGTAGAGTTTTGGTCCTGTGCTGCAAAACCTCCCTGAGCATAAGGTAATGTCGGAGTGTCCCATTCCCTGCCCATGCCAACCTAATCAGTTGTGAGCATGATTTTGTAAAGAATGTGACAGGCATAGGGATATTTGTGAGCAGGTATTGAAATGTTGTTAGTATTACCATTTTCATTAATGCTATTCTGTCTGCCAGCGAAGGCGGAAGCCTTATCCATCTCGATACCTGCTCCTCAAGATGGGAGACAGCCCTACCATAGGTGTACTGTAAAACTAAGCTCGAGTCCCTATGTATCCATATACCTAGGTACTTAATAGGCTCATCACACCCCTCGAGAGGGAATTCTAGTGCCTACGGCTTCATGCATTGAGTGACAGGGAATATTATATATATATATATATATATATATATATATTTCCAATCAGAACAGGTAGCCTTAAGCGAAGCACTGCCACACCAAGTTTTTCAATAAGCACGTTTATTTGAATCCATTTCACTTGCTCGATCTCCAGCAGATTTCAGAGTCTCCTTCGAACATAAAAGCCTGACGCGTTTCAGGGATGACCCTTTTCTCAGAGGCAATGTTCGTGAAGGTCAATCAAACAGTTCCTGGTAGTGTCTACTCAAATAGCTCTCACCTGCCTCTATGGGCGTGTCTCAGGGGCACTGCATCCTGGGCTTTGTAGTGCACTACCCTTTAACCCACAGTGGGGCTGCTTCTTCAACCTTGCAATTGGAACCAATATTCTCCCAGTGGAGCGAGGGGAGCACTGGAACCTGTCAGGAAGCGCACTTGTAGCAGCGAAAAAGTGTCCAAGGCCGCACCACCTGTGTTGGCGCTGTGCCTGCCTTCGTTCCAACACTGCAAGCTCTAACCAAAAGCCTGCATGGACCCTCTTTCAAGGTGGGACTTGCTTCTCGACTGGGCAACAGCCGAAAATTATTCAATCAGAACAGGTAGCCTTAAGCGAAGCACTGCCACACAAAGTTTTTCAATAAGCACGTTTATTTGAATCCATTTCACTTGCTCGATCCCCAGCAGATTTCAGTCCCCTTCGAACATAAAAGCCTGACGCGTTTCAGGGATGACCCTTTCCTCAGGCAGTGCGCCTGAGACACGCCCATAGCTGAAAATGTGCATTAACTTGAAGAGGAGTCTCTACATATGAGCAATAAAAGACTTCTTCGAGAAAAACAAGTTGTAGAGTTCAAGTCAAACACTAGATGGTGGGAGTGCGCATAGCATGTCAATCTGCAGCAATACTCGCTACGAATAGATGCCTACAAGGCAAGTACCATACTCCTCCTGGTGGATACTCTATCTACCTGCAGATTCCTCACGGACTTACCAGCCTCGCTGTTTGATGGATGAGTGCTAGTGAAATATAGCATTCCAAACTTGAATTTAATACTGCACTACTTAATTTATCAGTCCATCCACTCACCTCAAAGGCTGGTTTGGATCACATCCATAGAAACTGACATTGCTTTTACTGGGAAGGGTGATATATGGCTTCGGTGATGTCATCTGATGCCATTTCCAAGGTCTGTATGAGGCCAGCGGCCCCTACTGAGATGTGAATTTTCAGTAACCAACCTGGAACCTGCGATGATTATACAAGGGAAAAATCTGCAGGTAAAGTATCCACCTGAAAGATAGTTAGTGTAGGTAAGTAACTTTTTCTTTATAGGAATAAAGATGACCCAGATGTTGGATATTTACACAGGAGATAATGTGCAACTTTAACCAATATTTATCAAACCATATATTCATGAAGTCCTATGTCAAGGCCTAATTTGGTTACTCCTCTTTACTCTTTAGGAAGCCTTTGGATTCATCGAAAGAGGTGATGTAGTAAAGGAAATATTCTTTCACTACAGTGAGTTTAAAGGTGATCTAGAAGCCTTGCAGCCTGGTGATGATGTGGAGTTTACAATCAAGGATAGAAACGTAAGAACCTTTTTTGTGCTTTTTTTTAAAAATAAATTGGTATAATTATCAGTGAATTTTATTATTTCAGCTGTTTACAACTGATGATTTTTTTTCACAGGGTAAAGAGGTTGCAACAGATGTAAGGTTGCTACCTCAGGGGACGGTTATTTTTGAAGACATCAGCATTGAGTATTTTGAGGGCACCGTAACCAAAGTTATCCCAAAAATGCCCAACAAAAATCAGGTATGTTAAAAAAGAAATGGTACATAGTTTTCTTTGAAACCTTTTCAAATCAGATATTAATACTACCATATGATCATAACCATCTGTGTCTGTATACCTTCGTTGCATTTGCCATGGATATTTTGCTTAAAAGTCAGTACTTGTAAAAGTTGCACTATTCTGGGGTGAGAAAAACAATTAAGATCCTAACTAATGCACAGGAACAGAATATTTTGGTATACATAAATATAAAGCAGGATTTAATGGCACAAAATGCATTTGTAATGTTTTGCTAATTAGTCTTAGTGTTGCATGCTGTGACTAACTCTACCATTAAGTATTGGGCTGTTTATAGCATATTGTTTTAGCATTCTTTTACTCCTATCCCTGTAATCTAGACGCCATCTTCAGGTGGTGGTTCTTTCCAGTTAGTTTGTAAACTCCTTGTTCGGGCACCTGTGACGTTTTTGAATACACAATTGCACTTTATTAGTCTAGAAAACATTTGTAAAATGTGTGGCCCCTTCTTTCTTTTTCCAGCATTACATCGTTCATGCATTCAGGTGCTTGCGTCTGCCCCCTTTTTAGGCTGGGAGCCTCCCATTAATTTCAAAATAGAATAAACTATTACAGTGAACCATACTCCCAACAGTGTTTGATTAATAGAACATACACCTCGTTTGAACCGATCAAAGCTTTAACCTATAAGCTGGGTTTGCTGAGTTCCCCTCGAGGCCGCCATAACTTATATTTCTACTGCACACTTTGTGTTTGCATGCACGCAAAAGCCCCTCAGTCTTCTGCTTTTTGGTTTCTAGCCATTGTCTATATTTGCTTTTCAAACCTCTTTATTTTCCTTGCAATACAGCCAGCCCTAACTGTAGCTTTGCTCACCCTGATACGGTTTTTGAGGGAATAATACATATTTGTTGGTAGCATGTGTTGCTTAGATACATATGCTCTGCATATGCCTGCTATTTACTGTTTGGCTTGTACTATTTCAAGGTTTTATTTTTTTTCAGTCATGGTATGCAGTGTGATTCCCCCTTTAGCTGGCAATGCTTATTGGTATATACTACATGCTAGATGTTTTTTTTTTCCGTCATATGGTTTGGATGTGCATTTCATGGCTCTGTTTTTGGCAACTTGTAGTGGTTCCTTTAGGGTCGAATTGGTAGATTCAAATCCGATCGAAACTGAAAAACTTGACTTAGCGATAGACTTCGATTAGTTCCCCAGACAGCGTTCCACAGACGTCGACCTCCTTTTGATGCCTCATTGCCAGGCCTTTGGAGCCGCCCTGGGGCACTGTACACCTCAACTTGAAGACTTTGTCGTCAAGAATGCATGCACTGTGATGGAAAGGATGCCCTTCCAGTACTGCCCACTCCAAATTCCAATGGACTGATGAAGTGCTCCTTTTTACATAGTGCCACCCTAGCCTGATATCTTATGTTCTTTGTCTGAGTGTGCACTGGGCCCATGCCAATCAAGGTCCCAGTGCCTGTGTTCTTTCCCAAACTGCACCTTTGTTTCCACAATTGGCACACCTCTGGCCCAAGTCCCTTGTGAAAGGTACCAGTGGTTCCAGGGACCATGTGACCAGAGGGTCTCTAAGGGTTGCAGCAAGTATTGTGCCACCCTCTGTGACCCCTCACCAAACCCATACACACTGCCATTGCAGACTGTGTTTTGTTGCAGACAAAACCTAGGAATTGACTCAGCACACATATAGGAAGCTGGCTCTGTATATACTATATCAAAGTATAGTGTTCCTAGAGTCCAGTGGATCCTCAAAGGCTTACAGAGGTAAAAGTAGATAACACCTTACACTCTTGTGGTAGTGTGGACGAGCAGTAAGGCTATCAGAGGGTAGTGTTGAGCATTTATTGTACACACACAGGCAAGAAATCATTTTACACATTCAAAGACTGAACTCAGACAAATTGTTCGAACTTAAAATATATTTTTTATTTTCAGTACAAAGCAGGACTTGGTACAGGTAAGTAAAATGTTACTTTTACAAACATGTTGATAACAATATGCAAGCTGGATGAAATTGAATTTGTTACAGGTGTGTAAAACATTTAAAGACAGTTGATACGTGTAATTACTTTGTGATTACTTTTTAGATTACTCTTGAAAGTAGATCTCAAACTGGGACATTTCCTAGACGTAGAGCACTTTGACATTAAAACACAGTCCATACAAACACAACTCAACACATAGAACGTTTTCAGAGGAAAAACAGTCAATGCAATCCTATGGAAGAAAATGTGGTAATCGGTTTGCAGGTAAGCAATCGGTCTTGAGGGTTGAGTTTCTGCGGTTAAAACCAGGGTAACCCCAGGGTCAAGGATGCACTCAAAGAACACCCTCAGCGGCACTAGGGCGGCTGGGTGCAGAATGCTGAGGCCAAATGTTAGCCAATGGGTTTAAGGGGCCGTCGGTTGGTGGTTGCAAGCCACAGGATCGAGAAGGCAATGCTCTCAGTGTTTAGCTCAGGGCAAAGTGGGATCAGTGTTAGCACCCACAGGGGTGGCTGGGTGCAGGGTGCTGAGTTAGTGTTGGGTGCCCTGTTTTAATGGGAGATCTCTGGTCGGAACAAAGACTGCAGGTTCTGGCTGGGAGAATTCCTGGAGGTGGCCATAGGTTAGAGCAGTAAGTTGGGATGGAGGGGGATGCCTGGACACAGTTGGTAGGGCCACCCAAGGCTGTGGGACGTCTGGTGCAGGGGTGTCTCTAGGCATCAGGTTACCTTATCAACATCGGTTGCAGGTATTTTCCAGATAGACTGTAGGTGTAGTCTGGAGGCAGACCAGGGATCACCTGGTCATGTTTGTTGAGGTGGACCTCCTTGTGGTGTTGGGCCACGCGAACTCGGACCGTGGGTGTCTGGTGCAGAATGGTGCAGGCTTGTGGATTCGGCCAGAGCCAGAGTCTGGTTCTTCAGCAAGCCTGTTGCTCACAGGAGACCGTCTTTGCAGGGAAGGCAGGGCAGGTCCTCCGGATTCTGGGGGGTGCCGCTGGACATGACTGATTCTGCTGGAGCAGGTGGAGTGGAGCCAAGGCAGTTGGTGTCCCCCTCTTCTTCCTTCAGCATAGCTCTTTGGTGTTTCTGCTTGCTTGTCTGAGGAGGCAATGTTTGGAGTCACCCATAAATACTACATTTAGAGGCATTTGTAGATAAATAAGGGTCCGGACCAATGGGTCCTTATGGGTACAACCCCTATTATGCCACTCTCCAGTGGGAGGGGGGGCTTAAGCCTCTTTCTGGCAGGAACTGAGAGTTGTGCTTCGCCTTGGCTCCTTCACCTGAGTGGTGGAGTTGGCAGAGGTGGGCATACCTCTCCTCCTATCATGGCTTTCCTGTCGATTCTTCTTCTTAAAGTGGGGGTTAGAACCGGTGGGGGCCAGTTGCTGGGAGTAGCAAAAGGCAGGGTCGGCTAACCAAGGCGGCAAACCTTTGAAGCTTCCCCTTCGTGGATCCTACCCATTTTTGTGGAGGTTTGGCACCTCTGCCCAGGAAGTGGTTTTCAGGGGGCATCTCTAAGGTGTCCTTATGCTGTATGGCGTTTTAGATTCTGAATGGATTTTCCCGGTTCATGCCCTTATATAGGTACAATTCACATCATAGAGATCAAGCCCTTATTTAGGCATAGCCCATGCAACCCAAATACAGGCATGGCTACTTCCATCCGTTGTCCAAACGTCACAACCATTTCTTGGAAAACCAGCATAAGCTGTTGGGGACTTCACCTTGCTTGAATATTGATTTCTCCAAGAACTCAGTTAGTTTACAATGAACCTCTATTCCTTAGGGGTTCATTCATGACAGTCCTATGCCCGACTTTACGTCAAACCTGGCATTCCTAAACACCTTCAAGGTATAAATATACCTTCACTTGCTATGACAAAGCACGGTGGTTCGGAGCAGTTCGACTACCTACTTGCCTGATCAGGAAGCTGCCCTACTCTGCTGAGAAATTCAGCTCCAGTGTTTGACTCCCCTTGCGGGGCGGTGGGGGGGCCCTAAAACATATAAATGATATTACCAGGCTCGGTCCACTAGGTAGACAAGAAGCAACATGGCCGGTTTTAGCCAGCTATACTCCACATCCTGAAATTAATTAAATGACATATATGGAACTACGAGCTCAACTCAGAGCTAATCAAAATCTATAGACAATTGGTTCAATATGTCTTGCATACTTTCACAGTCCAACCAGCAATAATGATTCCACAGTATCCCCCACACCGGGGGAACACAAATAAAATTACACCACAGACTCTACACTCGGTCGTTGGTAAACTACCCGCAAAACGGGAACAAATTCCATTCTGGATAGCTCAAAAAATTACTCAAATTGAGGCAGTATTTCCTAATACTACCCTCATGAGAAACACAGAATTTTAACAGTCTGTTTACCAATGGGGATCGCACCACATCTAGGGGACTGCGACACTTGGGGTACAGTCTTTGCTGCAATTTACACTAAAACACACGGTGTACCGTCTATGGCAGTAATACCAGACTCCTGAAACAAATTCAAAATGAATACGGGGCAGAGCCTGCTTTAAATCTAGGTATGAAATTACTGAAAGACTTCAAATAGGTCTCAACGATAATATTGGCTAATATTAAAGGTAAAGCAGCATCTGTGGCGATATGCCAAAAATTAAGGGAATTTGATGTAACTGAGCAACCACAAGAACTGGCCAGAATAATTGAAAAATCCTATGAAGAATTAGACGGAGACAGTCTGGGTGGGAAACCAGTGAATCCCCAACTGTCTGAAAGTCCTGATAAGGTCTTTAGTAAAAACACTCCTACTCCTATTAAAAAGAAGTGGGAAACAAACTTCTAAAGAGAAGCTTTCTCATTCCAGAGGTAGGTCTCCTCAAAAGGAGCCCTCTGAAAGGAGGTATAACCTCAGGAACCGGGATAATTTGAGAAAACCTGATTGATATCAAGACACTGATACATGTTCCTCTCGTACCTTTCAGACTTTGTCACAGAAATCCGAAAGAAGAGGACGGTCAGAACACAAGGAAGAACGCATGAAGTCCAAAGACGATCAACACGTTCAGAAAAATAAGAAACCTCAATTCACCAAAAAGAAGGTAGCAGGTCTGAAAATCAGACATGCCGAGGATCTTGAGGACACAACTCTAGAACGGGGAATGGGCTCAGACAATGTTGGACAGCGCAGCAGAAGTCACCATAGCTCTCAAAAACTTGAAGGATCATCTGGAGACAGTGGACTTGAATGAGTTCATTCAAGTGGAAACTGCAGATACCAGGGTTAGTTGTCCACATAAGTTATATGAAATACAACTCCGGATGGAGGGGGACATACCAAGAAAAGTGAGAGCACTCTTTTGGATGCGACTTTCTAAGGGTTATGACATTCTTCTAGCTGAACAAGACTGGCCACCACAATTTGTCAGGGAGTGCCCACATGGCGAGGACATCATTATGCCAGCCTTCTCCAACCACATTCCAATTCATTTAAAATATACCTATGCCAGGAAATGGGCAGTAGCCAAAGCTCCTGCATTATACAAAAATCATGTAGGATGGGATGAGGACTCGCCTCACCATAAAATCCAACTAAAAAAATCAACCAACGGCACAAAGGCAGTACCCAGTTAAGCAAGAAGCTAAAAAACAGGAGGTCAGGAAGATATTAGATCAACTTGAATACCAAGGGGTGATTGAAACATGTACCTCGTCAATGAACAATCCTTTGTTTCCGGGCTCCCAACCAGACAATACATATCGTCTAGTTTTGGAGTACCGACATTTAAACTCTTGTTGCAAAACTTTTGCAGTACAAACTGCACACAGTGCATCATTAATGAATAACATTGTGCATAAAAAATATAAAACATGAGATATTTCTAACGTTTTTCTGTCAAAACATTGCACCAGAAAGTGGGTATTTGACCGCTTTCTCAATTATGGAGACACAGCGTCACTTCTGTCGTCTCCCTCGGAATCAAGAATAGTCCTGGGTTATTTTCAGCGAGAGTAACAGAGTTACTATCCACGTATGATGACGAAGCCTTATCATATGTGAATGACCTCTATCTAAAAGACAATGACTTGGATAGGCACTCTAATAGGGTGAATACAATTCTAATGGGATTCGCATCTGAAGGGTACAAATTAAATATAAAAAAATCTAGACTTGCCCATTTAAACGTCATCTTTCTAGGATATGAACTTTCAAATAAAGGCAGAAGCCTAGCAGCAAACTTTCTAGAGAAATGTGCGCTGCTCCAACATCAAAAAAGGCTTAGTCGATTCGAGGTTTCCAGAATTTCGGAAGAACATACATTCTAAACTACGCAGAAAGGGTTAAACCTCTCTACGAATTAATTAAACCTGATTTCAAAACAGTTAATTGGACACCAAAAACAGACATTTTGCGTTCACTCCAAACAGACATGTTGGCAACTAAACATTTGCAAACTCGCGTAAACGTAAGCAACTTAGTGATCCGATTCATTTCAGGACAATGCAGATTCACGTATATCACTTTTAACGAAGGTGAAAAAGTACCAATAGCATACAAATCACATTTGTATACACAAGCAGAAATGAAATTCACTTCAACAGAAAAAATTCTGACAGCGGTTCAAACTGCAGTAGCAAAAGAGAGCCCTGGCACAGGGTAAACGCATTATGGTTGTTACACCTGTACCTTCCTTAGAGGCAGTTACAAAAGCGAGCATTACAAATGCTAAAGCTTTTTATCTGAGATGGATACAATGGGTTAATTCTCTTGCTGCAACAGACTTTGAATATGTTTTTGACCCATATTTGAAAATACAAGCATTTCTACAATTCGAACAAGAATGTTCTCTGCCTACTGAAATTCTGCCTCCAGACCAGTATGAATGTATAATTTATACTGACGGATCAGCTCAACCCGCTACGAGGGGTAAACAAGCCTATAGTGCGGCTTGCAAAATCGTTAAAGGTCGTTGGCGCAATGGCAAATTCTGACCAATGATCACTAAAACACAATCTCTAGGAGATTGTACAGCTCAGCAAGCTGCCCTACACGCATTCAAGATGGCGCTTGAGAATACGGACCACGAATTCCCCACACTCCTAGTGTGCGATTCGCATTATTGTGTTCAATCCTACAATGAATACTTGCAAAACTGGATTCAAAACTGTTACAAAGATGCAAAAGGTGGCACAATCAAGCATAAATTGCTTTGGGAACAAGTAGTTCAGTTACGACCGGGACTACAAAACACTCACATGATAAATATGCTGAGTCATCAACGTGATGGCGTTCACGTTGCAGGGAATTCATTGGCTGATGAAGCCACAAAGGCAGCTGTGCAAACTGCTTCTGTAGCTGCAATCACTCGTTAAAAAACCAAAAATAGACTGCGAAATAATGCTTGCTGTCAATGCCACAAGCAAAGGCAGCGGTGCAGCGTTACCTAATAAGTTTCCACTCACATACTCGTATATAATGGATGCAAACTCTATTCCTTTTGCTCGTATCCCTGGAGTGGGGGATAGGATAAGCTTTGATATAAGAAGCACTTTTGGGAGAGGGTCTGATACATCAGGGGATCTCTTAGACTATACTAGAATTAAAAGAGATGTACTGGTGGCCAGAAATGAATGCACACATTCACACATTTGTAATTAACTGCAATGATTGCAATAGAGATCGCAGCACAGAACGCCACCAGATTCCTGACTACAGCATAGCCAGCCCAGTATAGATGTTAAAACTAAGGTCAATGGACAATCAATATTTGCCCGGCGGTATCGCCTTTTTAACCCACAAAATATTTAACCAATGAAGAGGCAGGCGCTGGAGACTGGAAGGCAGGAAACAAGGTTTATTCTCTCCGGAGGAGAACACATCAGTTCAGACAGCCAGTATCGTCACGAGGTGCTCTAACCGCATCTCTGAGGCCTGGCCTCTTATACACAGTTAAATGAATTTTATTGCAGGTAACACAGTCTTGTAATGCTTTGAAGTATGAAAGGACATCCTCTGAATCTCCCCTACAGGCCCGTTCCCACACACATTTACAGTTGAAGTCCCCACCCCGGTCACAACAGGTGATGATTATCGCGCAGCTGGACATTCCGCCGATTCACGGAATGTGGGGGTTTGATCGGATCTCATAGGGTGGGGGCTTTGATCAACTCGGGGGTCCTTTGATGAGGGAAGCTTTCTACTGTACGGGGAGGGGCAATAAACAGTATCGGCAGAGCTAGGTGTCGGCCTGGGAAAGAGGAAGACAAACGGGCACACAGGAAAAAGGGGGGGGGGGTTGGTATCAAAGGGCCTGGGACCATGAAAAGGAATGAAGGGAGGTGTCGCGCTGGGAACAGGATGGGGTTCTGAGGCAGAGCTGCGTTGAAGGGGGGTTTATGACCCAAGGCATGCGAGTGTGGGGGTTGCCAGCGTGCGGGCTTTGCGAGGGCGAGGGGCTATGCTGGGGGCCAGTGGCGTGCAGAGGGTGGTTCTGATCGAGGCACCTAAAATGGCGGGTGCACACGACAAAAAGTGTGGCATCCGGGAAAAAAGGCAAGATGGCGCAGATAATGTTTACCAAACCGTACTAATTTTCCACATAGACACCATTGTTAGACAGCATTAGACTTTCTACACGCAGACGTCCCTGTGGACAAATGCGGTCCCACAAATATTAAGACAAGATTAATTTGGATGTAGCCTCATCGCTCAGCTGACGCTCGAACTGTTATAAAAGATTTGCGAGCTTTTACCGGCACATGCGCAGTCGGCACGCTACATTCTGACCAGGGTCCTGCGTTTAGCTCGCGAGCTTACAAGGAGACTATTGCTAAATTGGGCGTTGCATTGTGGTACTCTAGTCCATTCCATCCTGAGGGAAATTCGGTTGTGGAGAGAAAAAAACAGGACATAAAGCAATCTATAACCGCTAAGGTATTAGGCTCGGGTTACGGGTGGGTCAAACTTCTAATAAGTGTCTAACGTAGTCTTAGCAATCTGCCAAGAAGTTCTCTTGGGGTATCACTCCATAAGAAGTCCTTTTTGGGACCAGAATGTAAGTATCGCACCTCGATTGTCACACTTCAGTGGTAGACCAAAAAACCCTTTGATATCAAAGACAGTTTTGCTGTTTTACAGGACTAAAATGAAATAAGAACGAAACAAAGTAACTTGTTCCTGAAGCCAACCACCACTGAAGAGAAACCGACCATCCCCTCAAGGCCTGTCTTGAATCCTAAGCCTGGGGATCTAGTCCGAGAGAAGAACGCAGACAAGAGGGAATTTGGGCCTTCTTACAGAAAGCCAGTACATGTCCTAGCAATCCACGGATCAAGAACAGTATTACTGCCGCCCCTTGCTGGTAAAAAGGAGAACAGGTTTGTGTCCTTCGACCTGGTCAAACCACATCATGTGGCCGATCATAAGCAGTAGGCCAAGTGGACTCCGCCAGTGTAACAGACGCCCAGCTCTGGCTACTATCCAAGAGGTTCAAACTGAGAGACTCATCACCTTTGAAGAATCTGCAGTGCGAGATGAAGGTCTATGCAACAAAGCTATGGAACTTGTACCCTTTGAGACCCAAATAACACTTCGACAAGAAACACCCGTCTACAACGAAGTAGCATCAGACTACACGAATATATCAAGTGATCAAGTGGAGTGGTTCCAGCAATTTCAACGAATCCTGATGCAATCCCAACAATTGACAGAACTGCCTCTGGCTGTTTCATTAACTTTGATATGTTTTCCAAGGCTCCCAGTGAACCTGAAACGACGCCAGTAAAAAGAACTTTGAAAGAACAAGCAACAGACCTTTTTCATCACTTGGAAAAGACGTAACTGGTTTCACCATGTATTGAATTTTAGATTGTGTTGGGTGTATGTTTTTTCTTCTACTTTGGTTGACTCTGGTAATAACTTTGGGAATGCTGATAAATGGAAGATATGTTAAAAAGGACACAGCAAGTAAGAACATCAACTTACTACTCAAGCCACACATCATCTCATCGTAAACAAAGAGACTTATCAGTGTACATCACAGCCGTTCCTATACCTGGTGGTATAGCTTGGGACAGAACTGACTATGACATTTTTGGCCCATCGGAGCTGTTGAAGATTCTACAACAGTTCAAGATTTCCTTGAATGACTTTTTCGTCTAGTACCTCTTCTGATGATTGGGACTTCGAGACTGTTAATAATATGATGTCGGACGTAGAAATGTCTGCTGTATTTAAAAATCATGAATACCTAGAAGGTTCGTCAGATTATGAACAAATGTATTGTTATAATCACTATGGTCATCATTTCTTGCACAAATCTGCAAACCCTTGTCCTACGCCACCAAAGGGTAGCTCAAAAACATTTTTGGGAACATTTCCATACATTTCAGATTTTAATATTTCCAATCCAGAATCATTTTAATTTAAAAATGTTAATAAGATAGGAATGAAAAGTATGTTGACAAATACCAAGCAAATTTATTCTGCAGCCTTTTATGCTCTGCTGTCTCCAGTAGGTTTCGACTTTTGGAAAGACAACATTGAGACAAACTGTCTGGGGCACAAAAGATTGGCAAGTACAGGGGTTTGAAGCAGGACACAGACAAATTTAGTCTGGCAGAAGTAGGCGCAGCTATTGCTAGACTTGCTACTGAAAAAGCCCCCGGTTTGGACAAACTCCCTGGTGACCTATTTAAAAGTGAACCCATGATCTGGGTTCCATATCTACAGGTTCTATTTAATGAAATCCTAGAGGGGATGCCGGTGCCTGCTACTTGGCTGGGGGCAGAGATTGTTCCCATCTTCAAGAAGGGTTCTTCACTGCTCCCAGCCAACTACAGGCCTATTAGTTTAATAGACGTCCCTCAAAAGATTTTTGCTAGGTTGATCTTGGACCGTCTATTAGAATGGACCCAAGATCACTCAGTCCTGAGCCCATATCAGGCGGGGTTCAGGACTAAAGTGTCCACTGTAGATCAAGTCTTTCGACTTTCCATGATATTCTGGAAAACTGTACAGCTGGAGGGTGGCAGCCTCTACACTGTATTCGTTGACCTAAGAGCAGCCTTCGATCTGGTACCGCGTAGGAAACTCTGGTCCGTGCTCTCTGGTTTGGGGGTGCCACAACACCTATTAACTATGATTATCAGATTACATACTGATAATTACGCCCAGGTAAGATGTGGCAGGGAAGGGATATTGTCCAACAAATTCCCCGTTGACAGGGGGGTTAGGCAGGGCTGTGTGCTTGCACCGACTCTGTTCTGCCTCTTTGTTAACGGGGTAATAGAGCATTTGAATGGGGTTGAGAATACTGATGCTCCCAAACTTGGAGGCAGAAGGGTGCCCGCAATTATGTTTGCGGACGACACCCTGCTCCTCTCCAAGTCCCCAATGGGGATTCAGCGAGTTCTCAATGGCTTCGAGGCATTTTGTAAAAAGTCCACATTTGTAAAGCGCACAATCACCCGTAAGGGTCTCTAGGCGCTGGGGGCCGTCGGGAAGATTAAGCGAGCTATTGCCCAGAGTCACATGGTGCTGGGCTAACCTGCCGCCGGAGCCGGAGATCGAACCGTGGTCCCCAGATTCCAGCGTCAGTCGCCCTGGCCGCGGCGCCACACCTCTCCCTTGTAAAGATCATGGTCTCGAGATCAACGCTTCGAAGACCAAATATATGGTCTTCAACCCTCCATCTCGAGCTCGCTCTAATCCCTCTATTGGATCTAATACGCTAGAGAGGGTCCGAACCTTTGATTACTTAGGGATCACCATAAATGAAAAAAATGTCGTGGGTACATCAACAGGAGAAAGCGCAATTAAAGCTGGCTCAAATAGCAGGCGGAATTACCAAACTAATTGCCAAGAATAAATCTACCTTTAAGCCGGCGGGTCACGCCCTAGAGATTTACAGAGCACAAGCTAGGGGAGCAGTTATGTATGGAAGTGAACTCTGGGGCCACACGTGCAACCGTGATCTGGTAGTAACCGAGAACAATTTTATCAGACAGCTCCTATCACTTCCCTCTAGCACACCCCTGCTGCCTATTAGACTTGACCTGGCCCTGAGACCCCTGGATGAAGATATGGGCCTGCGGCCCCTGTTATTTTGGCGCAGGATTTGGTCAGTACCTGAGTTAGCTAACTATAGGTTAGAACTGCAAGAAATCCTACTCTCCCAAACATTGGGAAAATTCCATAGCTAAATTTTATTAAGAAAGAATTAAAGAAATTAGGGATTCCTACCTTATGGTCTGACCCGCTTACATCTTGTCCCGGGGTTACGCGGAGGCAGCTTATCATCCAGTATCAGGAGAGTAAATTGGCTACCCACACGCAAGGAACTGCCCCGGCACCCTAACGTCATCATTCTTAATAATCAAGGACCGCTACAGGCTCGAAACTGTTTTAGATATCATAGCCCCAATATGAATCAGAAAACTGTATGTTCGAGGCATATGGGCTGCAGATGGTACATTTATGAATAGATCGCCATCTGGTGTTGGGCTCGGATGATTGCATTTTGTTTTTCTTCTGGAGAAGTCTTTGTCGTCATAGGTGGCTCCTCCTCTCGGTGTTAGTGCGCATGGGCATCGGCTCCATCCTTAGATTGTTTTTTTCCGCCATCGGGTTCGGATGAGGATCGAAGCGCTCCGGACCGACTTCAACAAAGAAGGTTATAACCGGCGCGTATTCCTTTCCAAATCGACGGTATCTTTATCGAACGCGACTTCACTCCATACCGACGCGGTTCGAAGGACGACGACTACGAGAAACTCGACGTAGTCCAGCCCGGGGTCCATGGAAAGGACTCCATTCAAAAAATGTCCAACGTGTGGTGCTAAGTTCCCACACAAGGACCTACACGAGGTGTGCAACCTCTGCTTGTCCCCTGAACACGAATCCAGGGACTGTGAGGCCTGTGCAGCGTTCTCGTCAAAATCGACGATTAGAAACCGTCGAGCCCGAAGACACGAGGTATCGAGAATGCAGTCACAAGCAATCCCGGAGCTGTTCGAGGACCAGCACCCAGAAGAGGAGGAAGAAGAGGCCGACGAGGCGGGGTCAGAAGCGGACGAGTCCGACGTCGAGGAAATCGACGTCCAACAAACCGTGAGTGACGACGTCCCTTTACCGAAAAACAGACCCCGCACGGTGTCGACCCCGCCCTCGAGCCCGGTCAGACAACCGAAAAAAGTTTCCAACGCCCCGCCTTCGAGCCCGGCAACGAAACAGAAACCGAAACACTCGGTCCCCCATCATAGTGGTTCCGGTTCCGATAAACCGACCACATCGACACCGAAGCACCAGGTCAAGGAAAGCTCGAAGTCGAAGCAGTCCATGTCGACACCGAAGCACGCTTCGGCGCCGAAAACACCCTCGACACCGGGGACATCTTCGATACCGAAGAAGTCTGATCCGAACAAAACTTCGGCACCGAAAATACAAATGGACATTTCAAAGAAAAAACACCTTTCGGAACCGAAAACTGCGGTACCGACACAGGAACACGGAACGGATCCTAAACAAAAGACTTTGTTTATTGACCCAAAGACTGGCAAGGTAGCCACAGAACTACCTAAAAAGAGGAAACATGAACATTTGGACGACAAGACTCATCCAAAGAAGAGAACAATGGGGACGAATACAACTCCTCCCCCTTCTCCCAAACCTCACACACCATCTTCGCCTCTTCCTCACAATAGGCCAGATATTCCTCCCACACGCCCATCTACACCTACAACAGATGGAGAGAGTGACACAGGGGAGGGGGGACACCCTGGGGATGATGAGGACACAATCCCAGAGGAGGCAGACCCATGGGAAGAGTATAATGTGGGATCAGGTAATGATACCGACCTTGAGTCATATCCCTCAAAACCTTCACCTCCTGATGACAATACTGGGTTTGCACAACTCATTACTAGAGCAGCAACATTTCATAAGGTAGACCTACATACAGAACCTCAAGTACAGGACTTCTTATTAGAAACACTACCTACTGCACAAAGAACATCAGGAACACTACCAATGCTTAAGGGCCTTCTCAGTCATACATCAGAGATATTCAAAGACCCAGTGAGGGCTAGGGTATTGAACCCAAGAATTGATAAAAAAATATAGGGCAGCTCCAAAAGACCCAATATACATTAAGGGGCAAATTCCTCTAGACTCACTAGTGGTCACAAACGCTTGCAAGAGAGCAAACTCTTTATCTACAGGAGAAGCTCCACCTCCTGACAAAGAGTCTAAACTAATAGATGCCTCTGGCAAGAGAGTAGCATCTCAAGCGGCAAACAGTTGGCGCATAGCTAATACGCAAGCACTACTTGCAAGGTATGACAGAGCGCATTATGATGAGTTAGAAACACTCATCAAACATCTCCCTAAAGAACATCAAAAGAAAGCAGATCAACTTATACAAGAAGGGAAGTTAATTACTAACACTTCAATAAAGTGCGCCCTAGACGCGGCAGAAACTGCGGCAAGGTCGACAAACACAAGCATCATGTTAAGGAGACATGCATGGCTCAGAGTGTCAGGGTTCAAACAAGAGGTACAAACATCGTTACTGAACCAACCTTTTGATGGGAAAACACTTTTTGGCACAGGGACAGATGAGGCCCTAGAAAAGATGAAGAAGGATACAGAAACGGCTAAATCAATGGGAGCATTGCAACAGCCGACACAAAGAGGTTCCTTTCATAGATCCACCTATAGAGGAGGATCCAAAAGTACAGGTACAAACCAACAGCAAACCTCTTTTACACCTACATCACCCAGAGGTAATTCTAGAGGTGGATACAGGGGTAACAACAACAAGGGTAGAGGTCGCGGAAACAACAACAACCGCAACTCTCCAACCCCAAAACAGTGACTTCATAGAGCTTCCCCCAGACCATATAACACCGGTAGGGGGACGCCTATCACAGTTCCTACCTGTCTGGGAAAACATCACATCAGACAAGTGGGTAAGACAAATTATCCAACATGGTTATTGCCTAGAACTCACAGCTACCCCACCAAACATCCCCCCCAAACAGCGTCCAATGAAACAAGATCACCTGACACTATTAAAACGAAGTAATATCACTGCTAGAAAAGCATGCCATAGAGAAGGTTCCACAGCACCAACAGGGAACAGGAGTATACTCCCTATACTTCCTAATTCCCAAAAAGGACGGGTCTCTAAGGCCAATACTGGACCTAAGACCTCTCAACGCATACATAAATTCGGAACATTTCCACATGGTCACGCTCCAACAAGTACTTCCTTTACTGAAGAAAGGGGACTTTCTTTCTACACTGGATCTAAAAGACGCTTACTTTCATATCCCTATTCACAAAGCCCACAGGAAATACCTCAGGTTTGTGGTAGAAGGACAACATTATCAGTTCAAAGTCCTTCCATTTGGTGTCACGACGGCACCAAGGGTGTTCACAAAATGCCTGGCAGTGGTAGCAGCTCACCTAAGAAGACAACAAATTCATGTCTTCCCATACTTGGACGACTGGCTAATAAAAGCCAGGTCGCAAGAGGAGTGTCTGCAACACACACAAAAGACAATTCAGCTACTACACCAGCTAGGGTTCACGGTGAACTACACAAAGTCACACCTACAACCAAACAAGGTTCAACAATATCTGGGGGCTACTATAGACACAGAAAAAGCCAAAGTGTACCCCAACCCAGTCAGGGTCCAAGCAATGCTTACAATCACTCAGAGATTTCAGCCACAACACTCACTAACAGCAAGAGTGTTCATGCAGCTATTAGGCATGATGTCATCCTGCATACTGCTAATACCATATGCAAAACTACAAATGCGTCCGCTACAAGAATGCTTAGCGACACAGTGGAATCAGGCTCAAGGGCAGATTACGGATCTGGTGTTGGTAGACGACCGCACACACCGCTCTCTGAAGTGGTGGAACAGAACAAACATTAACAAGGGGCGGTCGTTCCTAGAGCCAATTCCACAGGTGACAATAACAGCAGACGCATCGCTCACCGGATGGGGAGCACATATGGACAAGTACACAGTACAAGGAAGGTGGAGTGTGCAGGAAAGAACACTGCACATCAACTATCTAGAACTACTGGCAGTGTTTCTAGCATTGAAAGCCTTCCAGATACATGTTATCCACAAAGCAGTCCTGATCAGAACAGACAACATGACAGCAATGTATTATATTCAAAAACAGGGGGGGACGCACTCTCTCCAATTATCCAGACTAGCACAGGAAATTTGGAGATGGGCCATTCCTCAAAACATCTATCTGTTAGCCGAACACCTACCAGGAGTCCAAAACCAGATAGCAGACATCTTAAGCAGACAGTCGGAACAAATACACGAATGGGAACTGCACCAACAAATACTGCAGCCATTCTTCCAAAGATGGGGACAACCAGAGATAGACCTATTTGCCACTCATCAGAACGCAAAATGCCAAAGCTTCGCGTCCAGGTACCCACATCACCTGTCGCAGGGCAATGCGTTATGGATAAATTGGTCCAACAAATTTGCATACGCTTTTCCCCCTCTCCCACTAATCCCATTAGTGGTCAGGAAACTGCAACAACATTCAATAACCATGATACTAGTAGCACCCACGTGGGCAAGACAGCCGTGGTTCACCACGCTCTTGCAACTCTCACAAGTGCCACATCAAAAGCTACGAATTCTACCCATGCACCTTACACAGAACCATGGAGAAATAATGCACCCAGATCCAACTCAATTGAACGTAGCGATCTGGCTCCTGAAATCCTAGAATTTGGGTACTTAGATCTCCCCCCAAATTGCATGGAGATAATTAAACAAGCGAGACGTCCAACCACCAGAGCATGCTATGCAGCTAAGTGGAAGAGGTTTGCTATACACTGTACTAATAACAATATCAACCCTCTAGACGTATCAACAAGGGAGATTATTTGCTACTTATTACACTTACAGCAATGTAATCTAGCGTACACATCTATCAGGGTACATCTAGCAGCTATAGCAGCATACCTACAAAACAGGCAGCGCATATCACTGTTCAGAGTACCAGCGATAAAAGCATTCATGGAAGGTCTTAAAAGAGTCATTCCACCAAGATTACCACCTTCCCCAGTCTGGAACCTCAACGTAGTACTCACCAGACTAATGGGGCCACCCTTCGAACCTATGCATAGGTGCGAAATACAATTCCTTACATGGAAGGTGGCCTTCCTTATAGCCATTACCTCACTCAGGAGAGTAAGCGAATTACAGGCATTGACAATACAAGAACCATTCCTACAGTTACACCAGAATAAAGTGGTTCTTAGAACAAACCCAAAGTTCTTGCCTAAAGTAATTTCAGCATTCCACATCAATCAGCCAGTGGAATTACCAGTCTTCTTTCCAAAGCCACAGACGGTGGCAGAAAGGGCTCTACATACACTAGATGTTAAAAGAGCCATTTTGTACTACATAGAAAGAACACAAGACTTCAGGAAAACTAAACAACTATTTGTAGCATTTTCCCCAACACATAAGGGCAATCCTATCTCTAAAGCAGGCATCGCAAGATGGATTGTAAGATGTATACAAATATGTTACATTACAGCAAAGAGAACATTAACTGTTCCTCCTAGAGCTCATTCTACAAGAAAACTAGGAGCATCTATGGCATTCTTAGGGAACATTCCCCTAGATGACATATGTAGAGCAGCAACTTGGTCTACACCACATACATTCACAAAGCACTACTGTGTTGATGTACAGGCTGCACAACAAGCCAGAGTGGGCCAAGCTGTATTAAAAACTCTATTTCAAACAGTTGCGACAGACACTGGTGACCACCGCTAGGGAGGTAACTGCTGTACAATCTATTCATAAATGTACCATCTGCAGCCCATATGCCTCGAACGGAATATGCTACTTACCAGTATGCATCTGTTCTTGGCATAGAGGGCTGCAGGGTGGTACATGCCCTCCCTGCCTCCCCGGAAACCTGTGTCTGTCCCAACATTATCTTATTTAGATACATTTACATGGGCATATCTTTATGTACTATACTACACTACTCCATCTAACCCTACTATGGCAAAACAATCTAAGGATGGAGCCGATGCCCATGCGCACTAACACCGAGAGGAGGAGCCACCTATGACGACAAAGACTTCTCCAGAAGAAAAACAAAGTGCAATCATCCGAGCCCAACACCAGATGGCGATCTATTCATAAATGTACCACTCTGCAGCCCTCTATGCCAAGAACAGATGCATACTGGTAAGTAGCATATTCCCTCCAATGGAGGTATGGTAGTCTACTTTTACGGGCCGTTACTAGTAAATGGGCCGAGCCATCCCCGTTTCATTGCCCAGGATGCAAATCTGAACAAGAAACTGATTTGCACATATTTTTTTTCTGTAATGCGTATGTGCAGGCGCGGAGAAAATGGATTATCCCACTATGTAAAAATCTGGGCTTCTCCCATTGCCTGCAAGCATACAGGGTTCTAAAGACTGATCTTTCTGGGCATATTGTCTTTGCTTTAGCCAAATATTTGGGGTCCGTATGGCATAAGAGGAGACATCTTTTAAATGGGGATCTATGAAAAATGTTAAAATGATAAACCCTGAGTTAGATATTCTGAGTGTCAAAAGGCTGCTCCTTGTATTTGTATAATGTTTCTACATGTTTTAATGCTTTTATATATCTTAACCTTTACTGTTTTAATGTTTTATGTACCTTTTATGGCACATGATGCCGAAATAAAGATGATGATTGAAGCTTTGAGCCTGCATCATCCCAGAGCAAATTATGTTTTTTGAATGACACTGTCCAACAGACCACTTGTCTTGGGTTAGCCAAGATAAAAGTTCTAAACAATCCGTCCATACCTACACCTACACCTGATAGCAGTAACACTTCAGAGGGGGGAGGTCGACGTACATATATTTTGCATCACAACAGAACAGATCCAGATTGGAAAAAATTGTTAATCTGGCCGACCGACACAAACAACTGTTCAGATAGATTCCTGAATAAAACATGAGGGTTCACATTCACTATCCTCTTCGAGCCGCCGAGCCCACCAAGCCTACCGCCATCACTATCGCTGTCCTGAAGCGGCCCACAGCCTGGAGTGACGGTGAGCGGGGACCAGCGGGGGACTGCTTCTGCTCCTTTGTTCCGTGTTCCTGGCTCAGTGAAAGCGGCGGTAAGCGGCTGCAAGCCCCTGGGACTTGTATACGAGTGCGGGGGACTGACAGCTTCAGTGTCTGCCACTTATCTACACACCCTCCCTCTGCCCCCCCTAACTGCAGGAGCGGTACAGGGTACGGGAGAGGAGGGGGGTGATCAGCCAACTACCATTGACCTACGGAAAGCCCACGGAAAGCCCCCTCCATGTAGAAATAGGAGGAGGTGGAACAAACCAGGCTGATCACTGTGAGACAGGTTTTTTTTTTTCTTCATGCACTATCCCCCCCCCCCCACTGACATCTGACGCCTCGGGGGCCTTAACTGAGCTATCAATCCACCAGAGCCACTAGAGCCATCCGAGCCACAGCACCCCTAGCATTCAATGAGGGTGTGGCTGGGTCCTTTTTTACGCCGTGTTGGTCCGTGCCGGTTCAAGCCTAAACCCTAGACCCCAGTACCTCACTCGCAAGGGGGTACAGGGAGATAAGGAGGCGCAAGGAAGCGCACAAGGAGGCGACAGCAGCTCAGCAACAGAGGAAAGTGAAAGTGACTACCAAAGACACTACAACAGGTCAAGTGAAAAAGAAAAAGAATAAGAGAAAGAGAGAGTGGTCATCTCAAAGGTGCTGGACGAATCTGGGCAAAGCAAGGAGCCGCGATTTTCATCTCAATTTCATTTCAACTTGATTTCATTCTCTCTAAACTCACTCTTCACTCCTTTTTTTGATTTTCAGTTACCTGGCCATCTTGTTCCACTGAGATGAGATCAGGCAAGTTGAGGTCAATAGCCCCACAGAAGAGAAAGAAACGGAGAGGCAAACTCAAGACGTCAATCGTGGACACTGATCAGATATTAAACCTGTCGCCAAGTGACTTAGAAAACACCACAGCCAGCATGCCCCAATTATTTTTGAAGGGATCTGACCCGGCGGTCCGAAACTCATTCTGCAACCAACCAAAAATAACATTTGCTTTCCTGAAAGACGTTGGCACAGCCGCCTTTTCAAGCAACATGAAAATTGTGGGTCTACCCATTCCCTTGAGCCCCATAGTGAATATCAGCAAGGGAAGCTCAGGCGGTAACAATGAGATAGGCAAATCTCAAAGCAACCAAATGTTAGTCACTAGCAAGTTTGAAGAGTCCACTCAAACTCAGGTGGGCGGAGCCCGAAACCCCTCCATGCAGAGTAATTTAGGGGTTCCCGCAGCTACGACTCTGGGAAGCCCAAACACAAAGCCCACTTCAACTCATTCAGAGCACAGGTGTGACTACATAGCCACTCGTCCTTCAACATCAGCACTATTGCATATGCTGATGATACACAGCTGATCCTTGTCCTTGACAAGGATATGACAAATGTAGAACAAAATCCTAAAAACTGTGTCCGCAATGTTTACGTGGATGAGAGATAATCATCTGAAGTGCAATTCCGGCAAAACGGAAATTTTGCCATTCGGGCATTATAACCCTTCCTCGCCCAAGATATGTTTGTATTTGGCGGGGCTTCCGCATCCTCTGGCAATCAGTGCGGCACGGAACCTAGGGATTAAGTTTGATGACAACCTATCATTCAAACAACAAGCAGTGGCAGTAGCAGGCACCTGTTTTAACATCATAAAGAGCCTGAGGAAATCTTAGGTCCTCTACAGCTAACTTGCTTAGAGTCCCTAGATTTAGGCTTGCGACGAAGGGAGGCAAATCCCTGGTAGTGATTGGCTCCAAGGCATGGAACAAACTTTCCCTCTACCTTCGTCTGATCCCATCTGAACAATGTTTCAGGAAATCTCTTAAGACCTGGATATACAAGCCTCCTGACACTACATGCAAAGCATTAGTATGAATCGCAGCGCCCAGGGACAGCATAGTTGCGGATCACCTTTATTTCTCATCTTGATCCAAAGCGCCAAGATGCTCCTTGGAGTGAAAGTGCGCTATAGAAATGTGGCATCACATCACATCACTCCTGCCGCTAGACCAAATTATATCTTTAACAACATGGATCCCTTAATAGAATCTAATGGTGACAACGAGAGATCCTGCAGCGACTAACTCTGTCCCGCACAATGCTAGCCTGAACACATTGTGCAATCAAAATGGACAATCAGCAAATCCTGCCAAAAAGGACAGCCCAACCAAAATGGAGGAGGAAGTAGACACCCTAGCCCTTACACCATTTGTATTTCGAGAGCACTCACCTCCTTTGGGGGACGGAGAAATAGAATCTGCCCAACGGGTACACCACTCCCCAAGAGGGTCTGCGGCCACGGTATCCACAGAGGAAGCCCACGCAGTTGAGAAAGTTCTTTCCTATTGGAGTCAAAGGAATGGGAAAAAAATGCTGTTTTCATACTGCAATGACATCCCCGGCCACCCTCGGCCATCATCTTCACCAATGAAGGGGAAAAAAGAGGATTTCATGCAATTGAAGGCATGGGCCACAGCCTTGAACATTCTACAAAGGTCAGCCTATGCAATGACTTATCAAGCCAACAAAATGGACATACAAATCAGCCTCCTGAACACACTGGCTGTGTATGTAGACAAAATAGACAAGATCACAAATCTGAATAGTTTGATTAGACGGGCCCAAGCGGCAGTAGGCCGCCCGCAACAGGGATGTGATTGCACACCAATAGTCGAGAAACTCAGCACGCTTCCAGTGATGATGGAAAAACTATTGGTAGACCTAAAAGAAATTACAAACAGTCTTTCCCTGCAAATGATAGAGACGGCGACTCAAGTCATGGTAACAAAGCTAAAGTAGTAGCAAACTCAGGAGTACGAGGGGCAGAAGAAAACGACTCGTCTTTACCCCAGGACTCATCGGCTACCGACAGTTCAATGAGTGAACAACAAAAATCCCCAACTGCCGGCAGAGTAAAATCCACTCTACCATCCATTCTACCATCCTCACTCCGCTACCGGCAACAGAAAAGGATGTAGCAGGGGTTCCGAATGCCAACCGGGCATACAGGGGGAATTCGGAGCCAACTACAATCACTCACATGGCTCTTTCTGACCCAACGCCTCTGCAGAATGCAGAGGGTCAAAGTTCCAGCCGGTTCACCAATCCGCTCGGCAGCACCAACTCATCAAACCAGGCGCATATCAGCAGCACAGTTCAATATCACCCGGGCAATGTTACAACACCGGCGAGGGACAAAGGAGCCGAAGCACAAATAGACCGCGGCAAAAACCAAAAGTGCCTCAGTGCAAGGAATGAGACTCCTAATACATCTATTCAAATAGCAATAAACAAACATTCATTAGGTCCTTTGACAGAATTAGACCAAATGCTTTGTGCTCAAAGATTAGAGCCAAATCCAAGGCCGGCTATGGCCCCCTTCTTGTGGTGATCCAACCTTCACGCTTTTCTACCCTGAGTATAAGTCTAAAGGTAGCTGCAATATACTAAATCGCAGGAACATCATAAAATTGATAGAAGCAAAAGGCCTGTCAAACGTTATAACCTCACAAGACATCACAATAGAATTTATCGCACCGGGCTAGGGTCAAATAAACGAAACCACAAAAGTCACTTGGAGCTCGAAAGAGGCAATGAATAACATCTTAGGGCACACAGAAACCTTCAAGCAGTGGGGCATACTCATTCTACCCGGAAGGAAATCAGGCTACCCACACGTTCTGCAGCCAAGTCGAGGCACTGAGCGTACACGTGCAGAAAAAGGAGCAGTATATTCAGTCCTGAGGAGTGCATGCAACAAAACTCCCACTTTCGACCCTAAAGCAAGAAAAGTAAGAGATGACCGGATCATACTTAATAGGGATCGGGAAGAGGTCGGAACATGGTCATGGCTGGCGAGCTCCTTAAACTCAACTCTGCTTCTACGCTGACAGCACAACAGTGAAAAGGGCAATAACACGTGTCCTTTAAGGATTTGCTCCTGGAACATCACTGGGCTAACAAATAAACTGGAGGACAAAGCAATAGTCTCTTATTTTCGATTATCTGAGATATTACTACAAGAGACATGGCTTGTGGAGCCGCAGCAAATAGAAGGGTTCAAAACTCATCATATTCCAGCCCGGAAACTGAAATCTTTGGGAAGAGGCAGTGGCGGTCTAGCAATATACATATCAATAAATAATGCAACTGCTTCATGGGAGTTAGTGAGCTCATCACATTTCCTCCAGTCCGTGGGACTCTCCTTCACCACAAACAAAGGCCAGCGCAGGTCTATCACTTTAATGAACGCCTATGTTCGCCCAAATTCAGTATCGAGGCATTCCTCTCAGAAGAGGTGATAGCGACAGTATTAAGAACTAAATCTGCATCCCCGAATGTAGAAATAATACTATCTGGCGACTTTAACATGTGGCTAATGTCTGACCTACAGAAAAACAAGGTAACTAAATCACATGAAAACATTTGGGTCATACCACCGCAGGAGCTTCCAGGATGGCACAAGGAAGACTCGAAGGGACGCTCCTTACAAAGCAACCTTGAAAACCTGGGCCTTAGAGCCCTCAATGGGCGCTTTCTTCCAGACAAGCCACCCTGCCTCTCATATCTATCGAACAAAGGTGCTTCCCTTATAGACTACACCTTTGTTAGCCTCTCCCTCCTGCACCGAATATCAGCTCTTAGAGTCGGAAATAGAACATAAAGCGATCATAGTCCCCAAGAAATATCGCTTAGCACCAGACTAACGCAACACGAAGAAGAAAGGGCACTGATATCTGACAGCTACACGATCAATCTAAAACGAATCAAGTGCTCTGTTAGTAAATTACAACCAGTAGCAATAGAGGCAAAAGAAATCTTTGAGAGTACCAGTAGGTCTACTGATGACCAAATTGTCAACTGGACAACATTTGCAACTCAACTGACCGACAGACACGCAAAACCAACAACATATGCAAATCTGAACGGGGCACAACAGCCGACCTCTTGGAATCCCGTGATACAATCCGCAAAAAGAACTATGAACCGGATATGGCGGGATTTAAAAACAAAACCCAATGGACCCTCCAACAATAATAAAACTGAGTGTGGCCCGCAGCCACCTGAAGAAGGTAATAAGAGAACAACGCAGAGCTTACGAACTCCTTCTGGGCCAGATAACACCAAGACATAAAAATAAATAATTCCGCGAGGTTCTGGCGTACCATCAATAGCCTAGGTGGTCGTGCCCCGAAAGTTGCGTCGTCAAATATACTGGAGCCTGAGTGGCTTGCTTTTCTGCACATTCATTTAAATGACCATCAAGACAGTATTTCTCATCGGTACACCAGCGAAGAAGGCAGCAATGCTCAAAAAGTGGCATTTAGGCCCTTAGATCGAAATTTTAAAACACTCACAATGGACGAATCTTTAAACGCAGGTCAAACAACTGAAAAACTAACAGAGCTTAATCCATCAAAGCGGTATCGAACATAGAGCAGTCCAGAAGGATCAAATTGAAAATCAGATTAAAAAGGGTCAGAATAATGGAGCCCCAGGTCCAGGAGGCATCCCTCAGACCTTGTTCAAGGTGGATTCAACCTTTTGGGCCTCGAAGCTAACTCCACTTTTCAACTCTATTCCACAAAATAACATCATTCCGCCCTCTTGGCAGGGATCGATTCTTGCACCAATCTTCAAAGGTGGGGACAAAAAATCTCCTGGGAATTACCGCCTAATTGCCCTGATCGATAATGAAGCAAAGTATTTTGCTGGGATATTGCTCAACTCACTCCGGGCATGGGCTGACGACCATTCCATAATTCCTCCGAATCAAACTGGTTTTACAAGCAACACTGGTACCTCGGTCAATCTTATGACTCTCTCCTGCTTGATAGATCAGGCGGAGATCAGTACTTGCTTGCTCTAATGGGATTCATAAACTGCAAAGCCGCCTTTGACAACGTCAACAGGGCCAAGCTCTGGCAGAAGCTTTCTAGATTGAACATCCCAAATGGCCTTTTAAGAGCCATACAGCTCTTGCATCAGGACACATGGGTCAGGATCAAGATCGGGGACGGCTCTAGACTGTCACGCCCAATCCTTCTTCTTTTTTTTTTTTTTTTTTTAAATTATATTTATTTTTTCCATGTTGCACACACTTTGTACATTATACATTTTTCAGCATTAATACTTCATGCTTCATAACTAAATAAACTAATTTTTGCAAGATATACAAGCTTTTCGTTACACATTTCCACAAACAGTGTTTATAAAGTTCTTATTTAACCAAAATTAAACCTTAAGCCCTTCTTGGGACTACCTGCGATCCAATTCCTTCCTTCCAAGTACTTATGGATTGCCATATTCTTAGGCCTAATGTCCTTCCCCTTTTCGTGCATAAATATTCTTTTCCATATTATACGCATTCAAGAGATTAGCCAGCCAGGTTTGCAGTGCCGGTGGGTTTGTGTCAAGCCAAGCCCTTGCTAAGGTCAATCTGTATACTGACATTGCCACAAACAGAAATTCCTGATGTGTGTCAGCCCCATCCAAACCCAGACCTAAAATTATTCTAGCTGGGCTAAGATTAATTTGAATCCCCAGGGATCTATCTAGAAAACCCTCGATGTCCCTTATTAGCGTATGTAGTTGAGGGCATGTAGCAAAAATGTGAATACTATCTGCTTCACTAGCGTTGCATCGGGGACAGTATATACCCCTGCTCCCTCCCCATTTGGCTATCTTGGCAGGGGTATGATATAATGAATACAGCGTTTTATAGTGTTGTGACTGCATGGAGGATGAGCACAGTATAGTACGACCCAGGTCCAATGATTTTTTGAACCACCCTGCGTCCACGCTAAGTTTTTCCGCCCATTTATTGCCCACCTTTCCTGAGTCATCAGTTTTCCCTTTAACCAAACAAGCGTAAAAAGACCTAATGGTGCGATCCCCCAAAAGTCAAATTTTTTCCAGTATCTCATTCCTGCCTACTCCCACAGACCCCCCCTGCTTTATCATTAAAAAAACTCCTGACCTGGAGATACTTGAAAAAATCTCTATTATTAATACCATATATATTTCTTAAATCTGCAAACTGTGCGATCCCCTCTGTATCAAATAAGTCCCCGATCTGGATAATCCCACTGTTTGCCCATTCTAACATTGCTTCATCTGCAAAGATTGCTTGGGGAAACGACCTGTTTCTAAAGAGTCTAGTGTATCTATTATACTTCCCAATTTTACTTCTTTTCAAAAAGGCAGTCCATATCTTAACAGCAGTTGAAACAGTCTTGAACCTTGTTCTTTTAAAGTAGCCGTAATCAATACAGTTTAAAAAACAGTTTCCCGCATCTGTCCCTAGGACCGTAGCATACACTTTCGTAGACAAGTTATTAACTTTTTCATCCAGGCCATTTCCTCCTATTAACCCTTGCATGTACTGTAGGGCAGCTGCCGTATAGTATAACCTGAAGTCCGGTGCACCCCCCCCCCCCCCTTTCTCTTGGGAGCGTCATATATTTATATGCCCTACACGTCTTTCCATGGGCCCAGATAAATCTGTTGCATAATGTCTCTAATGTATTAAACCAACTATTCTCAAAGAATATAGGAATCGATCTAAAAAAATAAAGAAATTTGGGGAGAATCAGCATCTTAATAACGTTAGTGCAACCCATCAGTGAGAGGTGTAAGTTATTCATCCTTGTTAGATCTGTTTTTACTCTTGTCATCTGAGGAGCCATGTTTATCTCTACCACCCTATCCAGATTTGCTGATATAGCCACCCCCAAGTACATGGCTGAACCAACTACCCTAGTGTCATTACACCCTGAATATCTATTTTCAACAATCTGTGTCTTGGGATTGTTCAATTTATATCCCGAGATTTGACCGAAGCGTTCCGCCTCTGCCTCAATTTCCCTAATGGCAGTGGAGGGGTTGGGTGTCAAAATAGCAACGTCATCCGCATATGCAAGAGTTTTTATTCCACAGCTGTTTATATTCATCGGGACAATCTGTGGATTCTGTTCTAACCTGCGCAGATAGGGATCCAGGTATAACGCAAACAGGGGGGATGACGGACAACCCTGTCTAGTCCCTCTACATATCTTGACTGCTGCCGAGTATCCCCTATTGACCCTAATCTTAGCCATTGGATTGATATACAAGGTCTGAATGGCCTTGATGAAGCCCTCCCCAATTCCATTCCGCCTCATGGCTGACCATAGGTATCCCCAGGAGACCCTATCAAATGCCTTCTCTGCATCTAAAAACAGTGCTGCCATAGGGTCTCCTAGGGTACCTGCTGCATCAAACATGGTAATAACCTGCCTAACATGCTGTGTGGTTCCTTTACCTGGGATGAACCCATGCTGGGAAGGACTGACTAAACCCTCAACCACCCCTGCTAATCTTTTAGCTAATATCTTTGAGTAAACCTTAACGTCAGCATTCAACAGGGTAATTGGGCGGTATGAACCTGGTTTGGTTATTGGTTTACCTTTCTTTGGTATTACGATTATATTGGCTGCATCCCAGGACTCAGGGACGGATTCACCCTTTTGTGCCATTGCCATGATGTTAAACATGTCCCCTATAATCGCTGTTTGAAATATTTTAAAGAATTCCACCGGGATCTGGTCCGGCCCTGCTGCCTTCCCAGAGGGCAAACTGCCAAGAGCAGTAACTAGTTCCTCTACCCGGAGTCCAGCATATAACTCCTCCTTTTCCATTATGGAGAGTACCGAGGGAGGCACCTCGCTCAGGTATGTTTCTACCTCTTCCGTACTTGCTGTTATGTCTGAGGAGTAGAGATCTGTGTAAAACTGTTTAAAAACCTCCCTTACCTGTCCTAACTCTGTTACCAAATTTCCTTGTGCATCAGCTATTTCTTTAACGTCTGCTGCTGCAACTCTCTGCCTGGTCCGCACGGCTAAGATATGTCCCACCCTTTCACTAAGCTCATGTGCGTTCTCCCTGTTCGCCATATATTTCTCAGCCATTTTTTGGGCAACTCCTTCCTTAAGTATGTTTTGTTCTATCGCGACCTGTTGTTGGATAGCTACTACTAGTTCTTCTTCAGCCTTTAATAGATTTAGCCGTATTTCTTCTATCTTCTGTTTCTCTTTTTTGTGTGCGGACAATACAAAGCTTAACGTCTCCCCTCTAACAGCAGCCTTAAAGGCATCCCAGACTATCCCTGGGGGTGCTGTCCCTCTGTTCATATCCCAGAAATCCTTGATCCATTTTGTCATGTACTCCCTATATACGTTATCTTGCAGCAGCGACCTTTCAAAAGTCCATTCCACCTCTTTTTTTATTAAGGTTCCCTAATTTTATTGTCAAAACCAATGGGCTGTGATCGGATATAATTCGGGGTTGTTTTTCAATTTTTGATTAGCCAATTAATCTATTTGAAATTAAAAAGTAATCAAGTCTGACCAGCACCTGGTGAGGTGATGAAAAGAAAGTGCTACCATCTAAGTTTGAATGCCATTTTATCCAAGGATCTTCCAATGAGTTGTGGGTCGCCATGTCAGACAGTGCACTATACACCTTCCTTTTCCTGCCTCGATATTGTGAGCCTAGATGCAAAAATGAACTTGTTGGGTCATGCAAATTGAAATCGCCACGGCATACAATTGGCTCAGGCCACTGTGCTAATTCCCCATCCAGATAGTGAAATACATCTGGGTCGTCCTCTGTAGATCCGTATATTGTAACTAAGGTGAATGTCTCTCCCTTAAAGGCTATATCGGTCAACACCCACCTACCCCATTGATCTTCTTTCTTCCTCCTTATAATTGTGTCCCTACTCCTGCCCAGCACAGCCACCCCTCTAGTTTTGGTCCCTTGATTTGATTTTGCCATGACTTCAAACCCTAATTGGCCCAACAGGTGTGCGTTGCTGCCCTCTATATGGGTCTCTTGTAAACAAACCAAATCAACATGCAGTGTTCTAAGTAGTGCTGCTACCTTAAACCTCTTTTTTTGCTCATTGAGCCCGCAGACATTTATCGAGGCTATTCTACATGCCATATAGCTTTAGTACTTTTGACCATATGCTGATATTTGTCGGTTTTATTTTTTCTTTGCTGTATATCTTGTGTTCTTTTCCCTATCCAAGCTTGTAATGCCAATACCAAAACACCATATCCTTGTGCAACATTTCTGCCCTTTCCCCTCCGAACCCCTCCCACCCCTGCTATCCCACCCTTCCTCACATCCCATGCCCTACACTCTCTATTCTCCCCCCACCCACCTCCCCCCTCCCCAATGAGACGTCCTGGGTACAACATTCCCAGGAGTGGTTGTCCGTTAGGGCAGTGCGTGTCAGACGTGTCCCGCGGCCCGGAATCAAACATATGTATTCCCTACATTTCTATAGTACGTAAATAGAAACCTCTGCTTTACAAAAATAATTAGAGCCTCTGCCTTACAATATAGATTCTGGTCAATATCTACTTATTTTGCTCTAATATATGAATTATGTCCCGAGTTTGATTTGTTGTTTTTTGTTTATTCATTCCCAAAAAACTTTCAAGACTACTGCTATTTGCCAGCTTTTTGATTAGTATTCCCCCCGATTTCATTCAGGTAGGATTCTGCTTGCACTTCACTGGTAAAGGTTTTAATTGTGCCTTTATAGATTATTTTTAATCTTGCTGGGTTTTGAAGGAATATCTTTGCTCCCTTTTGTTCGAAAGGAGTGATCAGCTGCCTCATCCTCCAACGGCGTTCTACAGTCGCATGGGCGAAATCTGGGCGCACGAAGAAGGAAAAATCGTTGAATTCCTTTTTCCTTGTGGGCCTCGCGATATCATAAATGGCTTCTCTTAACCTAAAATTACCTATGTTGACCAGCATGGCTCTAGGATACTGTGCTGTGTTCTGACTACGTTTTGGAAGTGCCAGGGGGAAGCGATGTGCCCGTTGAAGTTCAATGTTCATATCCCAGCTTTCAAGCTCCGGAAAGGCTGTCTTTACCAGGTTGATCATATACCCCGTTGGGTCATCTCCTTCAACTCCTTCGGGAATACCAAGGAAACGAAGATTGTTCCTCCTGCCTCTGTTCTCTAAGTCTTCGACTTTTTGCATCAGATCCCTGATAACTCCTTCGTGTTCTGTCCCTTGCTTCTGGAGTTTACTGAAGTCAGTCTCTAAGTTTTCAGTGCGAGACTCTACAGAGGCCATTCTATTCGAAATTTCTGAACATGTTTGGTCTACTTTTTCAATTGCTCCTCGCAGTTCCTGGATAGCAGCATGATTCCTGTTACTATCATTCTTAACGTCTCTATGAAAGTGCTTAATTGAATTTAGAACTTCACTTAAAGAGGGCTCCCTCGTATTTTGCACATCGCAACCCTCTTCATTTGGCAATATACTACTTTTCAGTGGCTCTTGCCAATGTTGGCTATGTGAGTGTTGTGCTCTTGATTCCCTTGCGCGGCCACTCCTATGTTTGCCATATTTGTCATGCTTCGTATTGCCTCCGGGATCTGTGGTTTGTTCGCCGGTTGAAAGGCGGTGCCTTCTGTTTCTTATTCTTCTTTTTCCCCGTTCCTCTTTTTTACCCCCTTTAAGGATAGTATCTTGGGTTAATGCCTGAGGCGCACCCATTACTGTGATGTTCGAAGCCTCCAAGATTGTTGTAGACAGTTTGTATATTGTATTCCTCTCTCCAACATCGGGACCCTCTCCTTCCTCTTCTTTCTCTTCCTCCTCATTTGAGCTGCTTGTTGCACTAGAGAGATACTCCAGTCTCATAAATATCTGAGCCAGAATCTCCGCTTAATATTTCAGGTTCTAAAGGTAGCTCATTTGGGGAGGATGTCTGTGCTTCCGATGGGAGACGTTTGGTCCTTGGGGTTTGATTTAGTGGTGGGGGCGAGGATTCTCTCCTTTCGTTCATTTTTTCTTTCATTAATTCAGTGCCAACTTCCGCAGTTTTTGCAGCGCTGTTTGTATTAGTAATAGAACCCATGCTGTGCCTTCGTACTTCCTGGTGGTCATTCTGATGTTCATTCTGATTCCTATTGTCTTCAGGAATCGCCAGGTTGTGGTATTGTTTTTTACTTATTTTACTTGTTGTCTCTTGATTTTCTTTAGGGATTGGGCTAAATATATTTGATATCCTCGGCTGGAAATCTGACTGCTGCCCAGTGCCCTTAGCAGATGCCTTCAGGTTCTTTATCGTCTGCAATCTCCTTGCTTTCTTTTCCAACAGGTTCTCACTGTCTTTATCCAGCTCATCATCCTCTTCATCCCCCTTGTTCTTTTCCTGGCGTTTACTTTTTGCTTTCCCTTTCTCCTTTGCCTTGTCGGATTCTCTTTCCGCCTTCTGTTCTGTTTTTTTCCCCCCTTTAGTTTTGTTAGATTCCTTGACCGACGTTCTTTCAGTACTACTCCTGTCGCTCTTCTCCCCACTCAGATTGCACTCTTTGGCTTTAGTTGCTCTTGTTTCTGGCCTTCGATTAGGTCCCTTTGTTGTCTTAAGAGGTTTATTTATAGTTTGTTCCTCTATAGCATCCCCTGTAATTTCTTGTCCATCCCGAATATCCCGATGACCTTGATATTTCTCTTGGACCCGACCTAGATCTTTATCCTGGTCTTTATCCTGTTCCATATCTGCTGGACAATTGTGTAGGTGATCAACTATTTTTCTGGTCACACCGGGCATAGCCGGTTCTACTCCCGTTCCTGTTGCCATTTTATTTGGGTCACTCTCTACGGGCCGAGGATGAGCCAGCTGCAGATATATACCTACTCTAACGTGTATTTTCAGAACCCACCGCTTCGCCTTCTTAGCTGCAGGGAGCAAAGCTTTGACACTCGATTTTAAATTTGTAGTGCAGGCAGTGTAGGTAGTGTAGGTAGTGCTGTCAATGCCGTCGATGCCGGCGGTACGAAGATTTTTAGTAGCCTTGAGAGCTTTAAGGATATTGTAGGCTTCTTTGCTTTTTGTAATTGTTGAATCGGTAACCAGATTGGTAGCCAGACTGCCTTGCCCCCAGTCCCCACTCTCATCTCCTCTGCTGCCAGCTCTCTCTAGGTAGGCGCTGTTGAGATTCTGAGGGATCTGAAGGATCTTAGGGGTCTGAGGGATCGTCACCGTTGTTGCAATCCCTTGCTCAGCAATTATTGGTGCGTATGTAGTCCCCTCCAGCGTGGCCCCCCTTCCTTTTTTTATTCCTAGTTCAGCAGTACAACAGATTCAGCATTTTCAACAGTACCACAGCTACCTCCTATTATCACTTTTTTTTTGTTTTTGTTTTTGTTTTTTGTTTGTTTTTAAAGTCAGTATTCAGGCAGTATTTCTGAGAGTACTCAGGTAGTAATCTGGGGTATTCTGATAGTATTCTGCTAGTATTCTGGTATAATTCGGCACCTAACAACTGTCACGCCCAATCCTGATGACAAAAGGTCTTAAACAAGGATGCGTCCTGGCACCCATACTTTTTAACTTATTCCTATCAGACTTTCCTGAAGCCTTAAACAAGGTAAACTTTCATGCTCCCAAAGTAGCTGGTTTTCTGCTGTCAAATCTTCTTTAGTCCGACGACGTGGTTTTTCTAAGTAAAACAAAGATTGGCCTGCAAAGACTCATGGACGCTACCTCCGAATGCTCAAATAAGAATGAGCTCCTGATAAATAACAAGAAAACTAAAATTTTGGCGGTATGTCCAGGAAGGGCAAAGAAGCTGGCTTGAGTCCTAAATCGTCAAAGCATTGCAGAATCCAACTGCCGCAAGTATCTAGGTGTTATTTTCAACAACGGAAGATACGAAACTTACTTAGAAGAACAAAAAAAGAAGGGTGTAACTCTAGCTTTTGCAATTAGTTCTATTCACAAGAAGTTACTCGGCCCAACATTCGCTCCAACACTGCAGACAGCACAGGTAAAAGTAATTCCCATATTAACTTACGGAAGTGAGGTCTTAAAAGGATTGTACAGTGGCTGATAAAATTATTGCAAAAATCTACAGAACAGTGTTCCAAGTTACCTACACAAACGTCACCAGTCCAAATTATGCTGGAACTGGGCATCTGTAACCATTCACTGGCCAGATCAATGAGTTTCTTAATGTGCTGTCACAAATTGAGGTCGTCGAAGGAAGGCAGCCCAGTGCAACACCTATGGTTTTGCCTTAACACGAAACTATGGCGTGCAGGGCATGAATATTGGGAAAGAGGTCTAAAAACTTTAGGTTTGAATGAAGTTTGGAACCTTCACGTAAGCCACAATGAATTTAAAAGGCTAGCAAAAATAAGTGTAAAAAAAACTCTCCTTACTGGAAGACCAGGCACGTCTAGCAAAAAGAAGCCACGGCTGGATGACCCTGCTAACATACGTCCAGCTGACACCTCAGAGGTACTTAACCCTACCATTTACCGCACGCACCAAATTAAGTTTTTTAAAATTGAGATTGGGAGTTATCAACTTGTCATGTCACCTGCCTAAATGGAAAAGAGATCACGGCCAGGAGTACTGTCGACTTTGTGGAAACCATAGGAAGACATAATACATATCCTATGCCTTTGTCCAAACCAGTTGAAGGAAAGACGGTCCCTCTTAAGGAAACTCTGGAACACCAACGAGGTCAGATCATGCAGAGCCACAGTTCTGGCATGCTTTGACCCACGGAACACCAAATTAAACTGTGCTTTAGTAAGGTTTATGGATCGAGCTGTAAAAAAACTAGGGGAGGGGACCCAAGAATATGATCCTTCATCAGAATAATAATCTGGCAAGTCCTACCTGCAGTTACCCAGAAAAGGCCAACCAGTTAGTCATCATACCAACTGACTAAAGGGGCTGGGCACCCAGGCTAGTCTACTCGAGGACAAAAAAAAAAGGGGGGGGGGGTACTTTTTACTACAAGGACTTGAACTTCCACTTTCTTTTAACACGTACATTTTAATATTTTGTAACTTGCAAAGGTTTTTTAAATCACACAATAAAGTTTCTTTTACATTAACTAGGTCAGATCCACGATATGTTCAGAGACCGCATCCAGGAATAGTAACAACACACTGTGTAGGGAAACTGTGCCTTGAATGGTTACATAGATCTACACTCAAGGATGTAAAGTAGCACTTATCTTTACTTAAAGATGGCGCTGATCCTAGGGAATTTTTGCTAGGACCAACAACATGTCATAAATGTTTTATATATGCTGCTTATAATGAGGCATGGAAGATTATGCAAGCAGACTGCAGAACGAATATGAGAAATTGATTGTATTAACTTGGAGAAATCTCTCTCATTAGTTGACAATGGGTTAACGACTGTCATCCAGGATATATCCTTTGGATGGCATAGTATCCTCTGCCATAGACATCATGGCACAGGACTTGGTCATGATGCAACATGGTCAGTCGCAATTACGTTTTATCATGCTATTAGGTTGGACGTTGCAAAACCTTCGTTCAGGCTATGTGCCTTGGCGTTTAATCAATACTACGTCACTGTTTTCAGAATTCAATCTCACTGATAAACAGATCAAACTGGTACAGAGGGGAGCAGACTATATAGTGCAGAGCATAGAAAAACTGGAAAGATTGCCATTTACTGTCGCTGAAAAACCAGCTAGAGAATGGATTATATATGGAACAATCACCCTGCCTGTTACAATTTTCCAATTTCAGTATTACCTGAAACATATACCAGCAGGCACATATGAAAGGTTGTGTAAAGAATACATCAAGCCATCCTGGGAATTACCATACACACAAAGATGTTGGAGTGGGGGAAGAGAAGTGTTTCTTAGTGGTAAAAATTGTGAAAACCCTCTAAGCGATTCTCTCCTTTGTCAGGGTATTAATTTACACGGGCCCTGTGGTGGTTCCTCTAAGAACTTATCCTGCCACCTGCATGGTTCTCCGGCTGCAGTGATTGATCCTTTTTTTGGACAACTTTCAAATGGAAGTTACATTATGTTGAACGATCATAGCTGCTGTGGCATGTTGCCCGGTTTACCCTATCTAGTAACTGTCAGCCAGGGTCACTTGCTGTATCCAAGTATTGTTTCCAAAACCCAATACAGACCGGAAGTCGCCGTTATGGCCTTCACTGAACATCTCTTCTATACAGATTTATACTTTAAGCAGAATGAAAGCCATTCTTTTACAGAAAACTGTGCCACTGACCTCCGCCAAAGAAACCTATGATCTGCAAGTCGCAAGGACTTCTGCAGAGATACATGCCCTCCTAACTACAAATTGCCCCTACATTTCTCGGAAATGTGAAGTCGTTTCTTAAACAGGTCTTATACGAGTGGTATTATACATGTATTTAAGACAGTATTTTCTGGACTGTTAGCACCTTTTGAAGCCGTCCTAGGAATATTTCCAAACTTCGTGCACTGTTTTTGGCAGATTGCCTCTCATTTTGGGACTCGCTGCAAGGATACTATTTTTGTTTCTACTGCTGCGATACGGCAAGACAAGCGAGACAGTTCACCATTGAGACAACTCTACTGGCAATGAAGTGTCGTGAGCGCATCGTCTAAATTTTGGGAATCAACTTGTTTAAGAGAATTAAATGCCACATGATTTATATCATTCAGACCAATTTGGCAAGATTGCGTCTTACCTGTTCTACGCTGCCTGCTATGCGGAGGAGAATGCGTGCTAGACACATGTCTGACACTCCCATCAGTCATGCCAACGGATGTTAATACTTTGCTTGAACCAGTACCGGCCCATGCACTTGTTTGTCCCCAGCGGCTATCAATTCTGAAGACTGCATTCATTGAAATTTTACAAACACAAAATGCTTACGGTGAGGTACGAGAGGAAACTGGCACACAGGTACCCTCCAATTAGAACATTGCTAATGCGACCAATGCTGACGGCGATACTTCACATCTATGTGCGGTTGATCTTCTTAACGAGGTAATCCAACTCTCATCTACAATGGTAGGCGACTTTTTTACAGACTTTGAAGACTTTGTTTTCTCCAAACAATAACACTGACTTTTGATTCCTTTCAGGAATTGGGGTTTCCTCACATAGACCTGTTTGCCATAGATCAAACCGCAAAATGCCCAAGCTTCGCATCCAGGTTCTCACACCCGCTCCCCAAAGGCAACGCCCTATGGATGAACTGGTCAGATATTTCCCTACACTTTTCCGCCTCTCCCACTTATTCCACTGGTAGTTCAGAAGCTCAGACAATCATCCCTCAAACTCCTTCTCATAGGTCCCACATGGGCACGTCAACCTTGGTTCACCACACCACCCTGTTAGAACTCAGTAGTTCTACTCCTAAAGCTGCATCTCAACTCCAGTCTCCTAACCCCGAGCCATGGAGAAATCAGGCATTCAAATCCTAAGGAACTCCACCTGGCGATTTTGGCTCCTGAAGTCAGTTTGGTTATTTACAATTACCACAAGACTGTATACTACTACCAGGGCTTATGCAGCAAAACGGAAACTTTGTGTTACATACTGCAACAATTGCAATATCAATCCCCTTGATGCTTCAGTACAAAACATCATGTTATCTTTTACACTTGCAGCAATCTGGATTAGTTTATACATCCATTAGATTGCATTTAGCAGCAGTAGCTGCATACTTACAAAAGACAACATGTGCCTCTATTCAGAGTACCAGTGATTAAAGCCTTTATGGAAGGACTAAAAAGAGTAATACCACCAAGCGTTCCACCAGTATGGAACTTGAACATAGTCCTTCTAAGAGTAATGGGGCCACCTTTTGAAGTGTCAATTACAGTTCCTCTCATGGAAGGTTGCTTTTCTTATTACAATCGCCTCCCTAAGGAGAGTTGGCGAACTCCAGGCACTAACTATCCAAGAACCTTTCTTTCAACTTCAGAGACAATGGGGTCTTCGAACCAATCCCAAATGTTTACCTAAAGTGATTTCAGCTTTTCACATCAGTCAATCTGTTGAGCTACTGGTGTAATTTCCTCAACCTAATTGTGTAGAATGAGCTCTACAAACACTAGGGGCCAGATGTAGGTAATTTTAATTTACCACCTCTTAAATACCGATTCATACCGAATCGGTATTTTAAGAGGTAGTAAAATAGAGGGTGGGAGATGTAGGTATTTCAGGGTCGGTAAATACCGAATCGTTAAGATTCGGTATTTACCGATTCTGTAAATACCGAATCAGTATTGCCCATTGATTCCTATGGGCCTTGAGGCCCATAGGAATCAATGTCAATTACCGAATCGGTAAATACCGATTCGGTAATTGTGGGAAATATTGAAGGGTGGCAGGGTGTCACTTTGACACCCTGTTGCACCCCTCAATTGTGCAAGGGTGCACATGTTGCTGACATACATGCCCTTAGGGCATGTATGTCTGCAACATGGCACTGTTTAAAAAGCAAAAAAAATGCTTTTTAAATGGTTTTCTTAATTTACCACAAACTACTAGTTGGTGGTAAATAAAGAATTCGTAAACCCTTGTAGCACTGAAAACAGTGCTACCTACATCTCAAATTACAGAATCGGTAATTTTACCAAATCTGTATTTTACCGAATCGGTAAAATTACAGATTCGGTAAAATTAACGATTCTGTAATTTTACATGCCCCTACATACCAATGTCCAAATACCGGTCGGAAACGGCCGAAAATCGGTATTTTCGGCCGTTTCCGACCGGTATTTGGACACCTACATCTGGCCCTTGATGTTAGAAGAGCTCTAATGTAGTAGGTAGAGAGACCAAAAGATTTTCGTAAAACAAAACCGCTTTTTGTTGCTTTTTCGCCACCACACAATCCAATCTCTAAATCAGGCATTGTAGGATGGATCGTGAAATGTATCCAAACATGCTATGTGAAAGCGAAAAGAAGCTTGACAGTACCCTCTAGAGTGCATTCCATACGCAAAATAGGGGCTACTATGGCCTTCTTAGGAAATATTCCCTTAGCTGACATATGTAAGGCAGCAACATGGTCTACCCTGCACACATTCACCAAACACTATTGTCTAGATGTGTTCGCAAGGCAACAAGCTAATGTAGGCCAAGCAGTACTTGAAACGTCCTTTCAAAACAACTGCAACAGCTACAGGTTAGCCCCCCCTTTGGGAGAATAATACTGTATAGTCTATGCCAAGCATGTGATCTAGAGCTCACATGCCTGAAATGGAAAATATCGGTCTTGGCATGTAGAGCTGTAGATTCACATGTGCCCACCCGCCTCCCCGGGTACCTAAACCGTTTGCAGTTCATACTTATCTCATATTTATACGCATAGATATCTCTATTTTACCTTTACTAACTCCATTCCCAACCTCTGCGGGAACACAATTATCAATGGAGTCTATGCCCATGCACAATAACACCGAAAGGAGGAGTCACCAACCTCGTGATTACAAGACTTCTTTGAAGAAAAACAACTTGCAAACATCCGCACCCAACACTAGATGGCAGGAGTATGTAAAGCTTGTGAATCTACAGCTCTAGATTCCATGAACAGATGCTTACTGAGTAAGTAACATTTACCTTTTAGTGGGCAGCCCTGAACTCTGGACGGTAGTTTCCTTCAACCTACAAAGGACGAAAGTCGTCGAGCAGGAGAGGATACTATAGGGAAGACCTGTCTTAGCCCCCAGCCCTATTGATCCGTTTGCAGGTTCTAGAGATCCTGCACCAAAAGCAGACTTGTCCTGCAGCCAGGGGCCTCCAAAACCCCTGGGAGGGTTGACTGCCTTCAACACAGATAGGATCTCCTGGGAACAGCAGCTGTGTGCAAACAAAACTCCAAGAGACCCTCCGAGCCTGTTGAAGACTAAGAAGCTCTGCCTGGAACAGCCAATGCACCAGTCGCCTACGGCCCGAGTCAAAGTGGCCCACAGGTCCCAGCAAGGTGCTCCAGAGTCTAAGTCCACCGTGGATTGCCCCCTCTAGGAGCCCCCGACACCGCCTGCAGCCTCTGCACAGAGATGCCCTGTCCCCAACTGCAAGTGGCCCGGTAAGTTGAAACGCCAACCTCAAAAAGCCTCTCTGCATCTGGCCGCTCTGTGCCCTGGAGAAGAGAACACGAGGTGCACCTACTTCCCCAAGCTCTTGAACGTACCTGCTCAGCTGTTGGTTCCTGCTGGAAGACTTCCTGGACCAGGCCTGCAGCCAAAATCCAAAACAAGCATACTCCATAGGATTGTATTAGGCTCTCAACACCCCCTAAGCACCCTGCACCAGCCGCCCTTGCGCTGATGCTGGTGGTGTGGATTTGGGGACAACCTTTGAACCCCTGTGCCCTGACCTTAATACTAGTAGCTTGGCTCCCAATACCTAGTGGCCTGCCTATGAGCAGCCCCCTACCATGGTGTTCCCTAGCCCCATTGGCCCCCATTGGCACCCTGCACCCGGCAGCCCTAGTACCACTGGTGGTGCACTTTCAGTGCCAATCTGAACTTTTGGTAACCTTGGTTCCACCATGCCCCCCCCACTCTTCCTCCCCCCCACCCCACAAAACACCCTTCTCAAAAATGATTACCTACCTGCAAACTGAACCCTTTGCTTTTCTCCATAGGACTGTATGGTGGGTTTTCTCTGGAAAAAGATGTTGACTGTCTTGTAATGCAACAAAAGTAACTTAGTGCCTGTAAAATAGTTAACATGCTTACTAATGTCCTGTGTTTTGTAGACTTACGCTGACTCCAACCCAGCCTAGGCCAGAGCAAAACATCACTTCTTGCACACTATCTCTCTCTTCTTCTATTTTCTTCCTACACTATTCTATCCCTATTCTACCCCTATTCTACCCTCGACGTTCAATACAGAGGGCTCCAGATGGTTTAGCCTAAAAGAGCAATTTGCACTGTTTGTAACACCAAATAAGCTTTTATGTAATTATTTGTATTTTGTTTTGCAACGACATGTGACAATCACCTGGAACTCTTAATTGCAAAACAAATGTACCTGTTTTGTAGAAAATAATAAAAAAATGCCTTGAAATTAAAAAAAGTATTTTTCATGCTAAATTCAAAAGTATTTGCAAAGTTTTATTAAAGTAATTTCGGGTGTTTTTGAACTGCTTACAAAGCAATCTCTCTACTGTAAAAGTAATCTGAATGTTCCTACAACTCCAGTGTTCATTGTAGTACTGAAAGTAACTTTGAATGAAGAGTTTAACTTACCTGCTACCAAGTAAATCCTGGTTCTAGAAATAAAACAGAATAAAATTTTATACAAACAATTGGTATGGATTCAGCCTATGTGTGACATCATTACTTGCCTGAGTGTGTACAATACATGCTTAACACTACCTTCCTGATAAGCCTGACTGCTCAACGACCCTACCACAAAAGAGTATGGTATTACCTACTTATACCTCTGCTATACCTTTGGGGGATCTACTGGACTCTGTGCACACTATTCCATACTTTGGTATATTATATACAGAGCCAACCTCCTACACCTCCCATAGGATTACATTTCTCCTATTGCATTTAAACTGCATTTTGTTAGGAGCTCGACAGTTTCTGATTGACAATATTAAAGTATGCCTACTAATGTAAAGCATTCTTACTGCCTTGCAAACTAATTCCTACTGCTGCTTGAAATGTATTATTGCTATTCTTTTTAAAAGAAATCTTTTTATTAGCCGCATCGCTGCTAGAGCGATTCCCCTGCTGTGCTGGACAGCAATAAAACGGGTGTGGTCATGATGAGGTCAGCTCGTCATGAGCACAGGAACACTGTACTGCATGACGAGCTCAGCTCGTCATGAGCATGGAAGGGGTTAACTTTGCTCAAGGTCTCATACAATACACAGCAGTGTTCAATTGGCGTGTAGAAGAACATCATTACATTGTACATTTGAAGGCAAACTTGGCAGTAGAATGGGCCGCTTACAACTGTCCCTCCTATCCAACCCCACCCCTCATAGCTCGATACTTCCGCCAGGACCCCCACCTTCCATTTCTTAGCACATCCCCTGGACTTGTAGATCGTTTCTTCACCCCTCTGACACCAATCCAGGCCCTGTAGTCATTGGTCCTATTGTTTGGTGCCTGCGCCCCCAGCAACTGGCTATATTAAGGTTTGCTACCCCAACCGCTGTAGCTAACCAAATCTTGTGGCTCCTTTAATCATAAGTAGTAGCCACCTGGGTTCAATCGGGACCGGCGATCCCACTACTGTCGCCATTGTGTGTGCTACTTTGGTCCAGAAGGGCACTATGTTCGGACATTCCCTAAGAATATGGAAAAAAGTACCCTCCCCCTGACATCCCCTCACACACAGAGGAGACAGGCTCCTGCCCCATGAGAACAGGTGGGTTTGCGGGTAATACACCCGATGCAAGATTTTTAATTGCACGAGACGGAACCAAGTCCGGATTGTAATTTCACGGGGGCTTTGCAGGGCATCCTGCCAATCCTCATCCTCCAGGCCTCCGACATCTCCCTCCCATCTTTCCCGCAGGGACACCGGGGGTCAGGCACATTATTTATGAGCTTACGGTAGATAGTTAACGTGGGTTTCTCTGGAATGGGGTCAAGTAGGAGCCTGTCCTCCATAGGAGAATATTCCGGGATCGAAGTGTCTGTATGTATGTGAGAGAGCAGGGCATGTGTAAGGCTCAGATAATGATAGTGTTGGGAGTCGTGCAGTCGGTACTCTTTTTGAGATAGTCAAAGGATCTAGGGGCGCTCCCCTTCCATACATTGCCCAAATAATCAATCCTGATTAGTTTCCATCCGTTGAAGACAGTCTGGTCACCTCTGTTAGCTGGTCTACGATCCAGAGCAGGGTCCTACCCGTTGGGGTGCCTGCCCACCCCAAGAATTTATTGGCCTCCCTCCAGCACTGAAGCACCACCCCCTTGTGCGAAGGTAGATCCCGATGTTGCTTTTGTGTGTACAGTAGAAGCTTGCAGTTGCCACCCCCCCCCCCCCGGCATGACCTGTCTATCCACCTTGTAAGCAGGTTCCGACCCTATCCCATACACCCAGTCATTGACCACCTGCAACTGGGACGCCCACTAATTCAATTGGACGTCCGGAAGGGCCAGCCCCCTGTCGTACACCGCTCTTGTGAGCTTTCGCAACTCTATCCTCTGGTTCCCACCATCCCAGAGCAGCGTCCGCAAAACCTGGGATATGCTCTTGAATACCCCTCCGGGGACCCAGTAGGGCGAATTTTGCAGGATATATAGGAGGCACGGCAAAGCCAGCATCTTAAAGAGCGTGGCGCACCCCATCAGGGATAGAGGCAAGGCTCTCCAGTGGGTAACGTCCGATGCTAATCGCGGCAGGTGGGGCTCAAGATTTTTTGTGAAAAACTCTGTCCCTGGTGACGTACACCCCAAGATATTTAAATCCCTCAGTCACTATCGAGGCAGGACACCTCGTCGGAATCCTCGGGGGGGGGGGGGGGGGGCGAATTGGCCAGATAAAGCCAGAAAACAATTTGGTCTGCTGGTCCCGAGTCTTTTCTGTAAGGTCCCCGGCACAGAAACAGCTTCACAGTAGAGTCCGAAGAGTGAGGAGCAGCGAAGACTAAATCGATCAGTCATTTCAGTAATCATCCAGTAGGAAGGAAAATTCAAGTAAAATCAACGATAACGATAAAAAAGGAATCAAAGGAACGCAAGGGAAAGCCAACTAATATAAATACAACTGATTAGACATTGATCATTAGCAACAATATCAACAAAAAACAAGCCAACAAACCAAATCATAGAACTAAACAAGCAACCGATAACAAATGATAACAAAGTAAAGCGAAATAAAAAAAATAACCACCAAACAACTAATGAAACCAACAACCCAAACAAACAGTAACCAACTGTAAAACCAAAAGACAAACAAAAAAAAGGGGGAAACTAAACACTAAACTCCAAAAAGGTCATAAAAGGACATAAAAGGTAAGGAAAGTTCAGTAAAAAAAAATCTAAATTCAACAACAAAACAACCCTAAAAAAACGCAAAAAGCAAAAACTCGAGGTTTGGAGGAGTTATCAAAAAGAGCTTAAAGGATCCAAGGAAAAACGGAATAACAGAAAACACAAAAATTACGGGACCAACACGGACATAAGGGTTTCGGACAGGTTGAGATCAGAAAGAGAGCCAACTGCGCACTGCCACATCTACACAGAATAAACAGAAAAAAAGACTAAAGGAACAACTGACTCATCCAGCAACAAAAACTCATTGGTGGAGGAAATCTCTAGCCAGATCCTGGTAGACATTGCAGGTTCCGAATTAAATACAAATTCCACAACAAAAACAACAAAAGGTTATCAGCCAAAAATCTACACAAAATTCAAATTTTTGAGAGATCCGGGTGCCGCCCTCTGCATGAATGAAAGTTCACATGGCCTCCCCTCTCCTCTGTACCCAGAGAAAATGGACCATCAATGTCCTTAGGCAACCACTCCTGACCAAGGCAGCAAAGGTACAGAAGAGAAAAGGGGGGGAACTCCACTGTCACAAGCACCCCATATAGGAATAGACAGCAAGGAGAGCTAGCGTCCACCCAAAAAAACAGCGTCCCCACAAAGAGGAAACGCATAGGATCTGGCCAATCACAAATAATGGAAAGTCATTTGAGTCAAACCAGACCGCAACAACAATATCACTCTTTGCTGGAATCAAGCCCGACTCGGGCATGCCCCTGGAACCAATTATTCAAATCATCTCTGGGAGAACAAATTTTGAGGACCGTATGTAACAAAATACTGAAATCGCACCAATATTTGCCCAAAAGACATCCCCATTAGCCCCATCCTACAACGAGGCACCTAAAGAGGCCATAGAAAGCACGGCCTGTGGTTCCATGCCAACACAAATCGACCTCAAGAACATCGAGGCAGACACCAACTCTGCAGTGCCACAACGGCAGTTCCCTAGGGCACAAGCACTCTAATGAAATCAGCCCGCAGGCAGGGAAGTAAGGCACACCAAGGCCAGCCTCAGCGGAATAACAAGTTCAGGGAGAAAGGGCAAAGGAACATCAACAGGGGACAACTCATTCGTCACCAACTTCAGCAGTACTGACAGCAACTCCCAGCTCAACTGACAACTCAATAATCTTTTTAGTAACTCGGACGAACAATTTAGGGACAGGGAACTTAGGTTTACAGAGGCCAGAAAAAGCACAACAGATGGCAATACAGCCCAAACAACTTACAACCAAGATGAGCAAGAGATTTTCCACTACTCCCCAGATGGGCAGGCACACGCCACCACGCTCCAACAAATTAATAGCAAAGGACTCAACCAACTGGACCCTAACAAGTTCTGGGAATCCTTACTAGACACTATGCAGCTTTCAGTGACGTCAATGCAATATCACTCGGACAAGATGGATGTCCAACTACCGATCCTCAATTTAGTAGCCATCCACATCTCAAACATCGACAGCAGATTAGCCGACATGAACAACTTGATAAAAAGGGCCCAGGCAAACACGCAGTTACTTCCAACACACTGCACCTGCTTTTCCATAGTTGACAAATTATCCACTCTCCCAGAGGCAATGGGGGATATCCTGGCAGAAATCAGGACAATGCCAAATAAAAACAGCACACCACCAGAAAGGACCCCAACAGTATTGCCCTCAATAGGCCCATCCTGTAGACAGGATGCTACATCAGAAACCGAAGGGGCAAAAGGCCCCCTAAAGGACACCACCAAGGAGACCAGTTCAGCTCAGGACCCAATCGTCAAATCACTCAGTACCGCTGTAGAGCCAGCTAAGGAAAGAAACGAGGAGCTCAACAGTTCCAATAGACCAGCACACTTACGGGTCCTAGAACATAGCCACGACTTTCATCTGGCAGACCCAACACAAACAAAGCGCAAATTAGAAGCTTTAGGAAACCCCCCAGCCGGACGTAGAGGGGATCAAGTACACAGCCGCAAGCAAAAAAGGAAGGGTAGAAAGAAGAAAAAACATAGCGGATTACTTCCAGTTAGGCAGTACTCGATCTGGGACAAAATGACAAGACAGTAGCAAATTATCAGAACTATTGACGCAAGAAAGAGCTCAAATCGAGCCACGTGAATACTTCAGAATTAGGGGACTCAGAAACAAAGCAGGATACAACAGAGGATGAACCATCAAGGCCAATGAACAAAGCAGTAGATGGAAGCAAAAAAAACGTAGGCAGCAGAGCTTCCGCATTTTTCAAGAAAAAAGGATTTGTAGAGGCAGATAACTGTGGGAGAACAGAAGGAGACAAAAAAACAAGCCCTTCGATCACTTAATCACTGGAGGATTCAAATATTAAACTGGCCATGATTGAGGAGGATTCAATAGAGCCATCCACAACCAGATAGGAGCAAACAAGAAAATACGAGAGCTCCAGAAGGATTCATCGAGCTAAATCCTGGCGAGCCAACTACCATAAGAAATGCAATTACCACCACCAGTGAAAATTGCAGATTTCGCATGGAGCTCTTGAACCCTCCACTCAAAGAGGAACTGCTAAAACTGGCAAAACCTCTGACTGCCAGCCAATTACAACCTAAAAACATCTCAAGGACAGTAATCCCCACCATCAGTGAAGATTGCAGACTTCAAATGGATCTCTCGAACCCTCCTTTCAAAGAGGGACTGCCAAAACTGGCTAACTTCCCAACTGCCAGTCAATCACAACTTAAAAACAACTCAATTATATTCATTACTGAATATAAATCCAGAGGTTGTGGTGACCTCCTCAACAGAGGGAATATTCTACATCTCATTCAAGCAATTAGAAGCTTGGAGTTCATAAGAACACACGATCTGGAAAGAAACTCATTCAAAAACATCAAAGAAATCTCTGATAGAGAAATAACAAAGACAACCTGGTCCTCAGAAGAAATAGTGAAGAGAATCCTGGATGAGGAACCCCAACTAAAAATATGGGGAATAAAAATACAACTCTATCAAAAGCCCGGTTACCCGGAACCACTGACTCTAAATAAAAGTAAAGACGAAAAACCAGCCACCTCATAAGTAGGTTTGCAATCACACTCAGTACTTAAAGGAGCACGAAGCATTGACGCTCAGACACCAGGAAGGAAAGATCAATGTTGAGCAATCAGATCGGAAGATTGGTCATGGCTAGCGAGAACAATAAACAGTCAAGAGGAGAGCACTTGACGCAAAATTAAAAAAACAACCGCAACCAACCATCTCCTACGAATTTGCTCCTGGAATATAAACGGCTTGGCAAATAAAACCACGGCTAAAGACCTCCTGGAATATTTTCAAGGCTTTGATCTCATCCTACTTCAAGAAACTTGGTTAGAGGAACCCACCAAATTCCAGCAGTGAGAGGCTCAAAATGTGGACATCCAAAGGGATGTCGAACTATCTACACATTAATAAAAACAGTAACTGCGACTGAAGACGTCAATACCTTCATTTCCACAAATGCAATTAAAGCACTAAGGAGTATACAGGATGGGAACACCATACAACAAATACTACTCATGAACTCCTATATACATCCCCGTGAAAAAACAAAAGGCGTAAAATGATGGAGACAGAAATTATCAGGCTCCTCTCGGAAGAATCAACTTCAAAACTACTGCTGACAGGTGATTTCAACATGCACCTAATGGGGCCACAGTCCAGGGACGTTCTACTCGAAGAACAGCACTCAGCCTGGAATATCCCTTGCCAGGAGTCGGCCACCAAGAGGCAACAATCAGCTCTCGCCAGGAACTTCGTAAAAGATCTGGAACATCTAGACTTCGTTGCCCTAAATGGGCGTTTTCCAGGAAATCAGCCCCAGGCGGTAACATTCCACACCTCAACCTCAAGTACGCTAATAGATTACACTTTTGTATCCCTATTATTTTTTAGTTGCATCACAGGCTTCCAGGTAGGGGATCCAAGATCAAAGTGACCACTTACCGCAAGAAATTTCTACAAGGATAACTGGATCACCACCTGACCAACCTGCCGAGGACCCCAAGTCTATTTATATGGACAATCTTAGAAGAATCAAATTCAAAACTAACCAACTGGAGGATCTACTGGCCTCAGCGGGTTAATATGGGAACAAAGAGAGGAGGCCGCCAGAGAACGCACTGGGAGGAATTTACCAAAACCCTTGGAGCAAAGCATGCGGCTCATGCTCCTCCAGCTTCAACAACAAACAGAACCTCAGACCATCAGGAGAAACACCTATACACCATAAAAACTCCACATCTGCGTAACCTTAAAACAACAATAAACAAAACTTTGCGGGAGATTAAGCGCACGGGTCACGACCAAGTTTACAGAGGAGTTAGCGAAACTCAAAACGGAAAAGAAAAAAATCTGGCAGGCGAAAAGGGTTTCGGACAAAAACCTGTGGGCTAGACTGTTACATGACTCAAAATCAAACCGCGCTGGATTCTGGCGCACAATAAACTAGCTAACCCGAACGCCTTAAGAATCAACTCACATGTAACAGAGGAAGCTTGGGCCACCTATTTGCTTCAACACTTTAACTCTGACCAGAATCAGGGCACACGCCAATCTTCAGAGGTAACTCCTATCAATCTGTTATCCCAGGAAACAAGCGTTCTTCGTTTACAATCAACCAGGTAAAGTCCAGGATAGCCGAAGCAAACAGGAGGGGCGCACCGGGTCCCAATGGGATTCCACCAAGTCTTTTTAAAAAAGATCCGGAGTACTGGGCTTTTAAACTGTCACCGCTGTTTGCACAAATCGCAGGAGGAAACATCATCCCGGACTCCTGGAAGGGATCAATCATATCCCCAATAAATAAAGGGGATAAGAACTCAGCAAACAGCTACAGGCTGGTGGCTCTAATAGATATTGAAGCAAAATATTATGTTGGACTAATTCTGGAAGACCTTACCGCCTGGACAAAGGGTAAATCCATCATCCCCATCAATCAAACCGGCTTTTGTAAGGGCATGGGCACAACCACAAGCATTCTAGCCCTGTCCCTATTGATAGATAGGATGAAATAAGCAAAACAACCGCTATTTATGTTTCATCGACTACTCGTCAGCATTCGACAAAATTGACAGGAGTAAACTCTGGCATAAGCTAATGGGGGGAAAAAATACCATCTGCTCTCCTAAACCAGCGAATACTCTTTCACACAAAAACGTGGGTTCAAGTCAAACTAGGAGATGGCAAGTTCGTGTCCCGGAAAATACCAACGACTATGGGCTCAAACAGGGGTGCGCACTGGTGTCAACACTTTTTAATCTGTACATGTCCGATTTAACATCTGAATTAGACCTATGTAATTCGCATGCACCAAAAATAGGCAGGCTGCCACTTTCCAATCTCCTGTATGCAGACGATCTAGTGCTGCTGAGCCGGACTCACATCGTCCTCCAATATCTATTAGATACAACCAGCAGGTATTCAGCAAAGAATAGTCTAATTATCAACCATGATTAAACAAAGGTGATGAGGATTCATCCAAGAAAGGACACCTCCAAGTTCTGCTGGCATCTGGCCAATTTGACAATCGCTGTGGTAAACCAATACAAATACTTAGGAGTGATTTTAGATCATAAAGGCACATTTAACGCACAAAAATGTCATTAAAAGAAGAGCCAACTCTATCTCCGCAGCTATAAAATCCATCAAGCATACAATACCCGGTCCAAACCTTACTCCACTATTACAAGTTTGGCGCGCAAAGCTCATTCCGGCAATCACTTATGGGAGCGAGTGTATGAGGGGAAGAGACGCAGCCACATTAGACAGTATTGTCTCAAGAGCCGCCAGAATGATTTTCAGCCTACCTAAGTATGTATCACCGGCACAAATAAGGCTGGAATTCAGCCAGCAAAGCCAAGAATTAGCCCGAAAAGGAACCTACGCCAAGAGTTGGTACAAAATCAAGAGCGGAAGCAGGAACATTGAATTCTTACCTATGGACTGAAATACAACAAAAGGATTGTGCAGGGATGAGCTACCTGATCGCATCAAAAGACCGGTTAGGACTGGAGGAACTATGGGCAGCATCAGGTTCCGATCATCGTTTTTAACAGATTGTAAATAAGACAGTGAAAAAACGATCATTACTAGAAGACAGTGAAAAAACTATCATTACTAGAAGGCAAGGCGGCCCTCATAGAAAGAACCCATGGATGGTTTATTGTGCAAAGCTACGTCAAGCCCTCCCCGCAATCCTATCTAGGTGTAGGCTTTAACCGGGGGAAGAAAGAAAAATATCTTCGCCTCCGAATGGGCATTTTACCAACATTGCAGGAAAAGACCATCGGGCCAGACAACATGCTTTTTATGCAAGGAAGCTAACGAAAGCATAATACTCTTTTGTGCATCTGCAGAGAATTACAAGCAGAACAACGATATTTTCTGAAGCCACACTTCATAAGCGAGGGGATAAGAACATTTGAGTTTGAGACATCATGAGCCAAACATAAAAATTCCCACAAACCCCTCCACCCCCGCCCCCCCCCCCCCCCCCCCACCCCGTACCACCCTCCCTGGTAAGTGGGCCCCCAACCACCCACCTGTTAAACTCGCAGAGTGCCTGTCGCCCCATGATCCCCAAATCATCTGAGCGAGGGAACATCCGCCCGCATCCGCTGAAGAAGGCATACTTTGTAAAGTGCACACCCCAGGTACGAACTGTGTTAACAGACCCTACACCCCAACCATTCACCCCCCCCCCCGAGCCCTATGACTCTCGCGATGTCAATGTCAATGCAAGGTCTCAAGGCGTTTGCAGCATAAGAACCGGGTGGAAGGAGACAAACACAGAACGGGCATCACAGCAGAGAAAGACCGGCCCCATGCTAGGGAAAAAGCCATGTTTTCAACGCTTTGCGAAATTGCTGGTGCTCCTTAATAGAAAGAAGGTCGGGAGGTAACTTATTCCAAAGGGCAGGTGCAAGAAATGAAAAGGAGCGCTGCCCATGCCTGGAGGTTCGCACGCGGGGTTGCATTAGCAAAGACTTGAGGCTAGATCTTAAGGACCTCTTGGGGGCATACCAGTTCAGTTTTTTTTTTTTAAGATACCGGGGCCCCTTCTTATACAATGCATTGTGGGTCAAACATAGGATCTTAAATTGACTTTTTTGCTGTATGGGGAGCCAGTGTAGTTGTTTCAAACATGGAGCGGATGCCGTTCTAGGCGGCAGATCTAGCACCAATCTTGCCGCCGTATTCTGCAAAGTTTGTAGTTTTGACAACAGGTCCTCATTGAGGCCGTGGTACATGGCATTACCATAATCGAGATGGCTAACGATCAGGCCCTGTACCAACGGCTTCCGGGCTTCAAGCGGAAGCCATCTGAAGATCTTTCTAAGGCCACGCATTATACCATAGCAGGTTCCCGTCACCTTGGCTACATGATTTTTCAAGGACAGAGCGATGTCCATTAGAAGTCCAAGGTTCCGGACTACCGGCTTAGGGGCCGGACAAGCTCCCAACTCTGATGGCCACCACTCTGGCGTCCAACATCTGTCTGCTTTACCGAACAGAATAATTTCGGTCTTGCCCGCATTGAGTTGGAGTTTATTCGCCCGCATCCAGCTACTGATCTCAACCATACATTTTTGAAAACGTAAGCAAGTGTCGGCAGGATCAACACCGCATGTGATCAGCAGCTGCGTATCATCTGCATATGACACCGTTCCAAAGCCAAAAGATTTAATTATTTTGGCCAAAGGTGTCAAATACAGATTAAAAAGCAGCGGGCTCAAAATCGAACCTTGAGGCACGCTTACCGTATCCGGGCGGCTACGGGCAGCCAGGGAGTCTACTCGAACGGTGGTGAGGCGGCCAGTGAGATAATCCTCAATCCAACCCAGTGCCCCTCCTCGGACACCAATCTCCCACAGCCGATGTTTCAAAATCCCGTGGGAGATGGTGTCAAACGCTGCGGAGAGGTCTAGGAGGATGAGTACAGCTGAATCGCCCCTATCCACCGTGAGTCTGTTATCCACAATGTCCACTACAGCGGTCTCAGTGCTGTGCGCGGCCCTAAAGCCTGACTGGGAGGGATCAAGGGCTCCACTGGCTTCTATGTAGGCCGTCAGTCGGTTATTCACAAGAAGTTCCAACACCTTACCAAAGAAAGGCAGCAGTGATATTGGCCGGTAGTTGGAAGGTAAAGTAGGATCATCAGATGGCTTCTTCAAGATAGGCTTTACTTGGGCCTGCTTCCACTTGGAAGGGACCTCGGCTTGCTCCAGAGAGGCGTTAAAGATAGCTGTAAGGGGCTCGGCTAGCAGGGGCATAATTTTTGTGCAATGTCGTGGCGGGAAAGGGTCCATTGGGGAGCCTGACTTTATTCTACTAAGACCTTCAAGAGTCTCCTAGACCGTGATCGGCGTGAATTTTGTCAAGTAGAGATCTGGATTATCAATCATCTCAGATGGCTGCGTCACCAAGCTACCATCTGGGATTGGTTGGTTCGAATCGGAGTTAGGGAAAGCAGAATATATTAAGTTGATTTTATCCTAAAAAAAATCCGCCATTGACTCAACCCGTTTTTGGGGAGGGGCTGAACAAGGATTGTTCAGCACGAGGGGACGTAAATTCCTTCAATATTTTAAATAGTTCTCTGTTTGAATTAGCTGAGATTTTTATCAGCTGAGTTAAATACTCCTTCTTTGCCAATTATATTTTTTTCATGTAGTCTAAATGAAGTAACTTATATTTAGCTCGGTCCTCCTCGGTTCTGGTTTTCCGCCATATTCGCTCTGCGGCTCTACTAGCCAGTTTATCTGTCTTAAGATTGTTGGTAAACCATGGAGAAGCCACCAATTTGGCTTTGACAGTAGTTTCGGAATGACATGATCTAAGGCTTGTAGAATGGAAGACTCCAGATTATCTACGCTTTGCTCCAGTGGAAGAGCCAAACTATTTTCGTCCTTAAAATGAGCTAAAAATGCTTCCGGGGTAAGTTTCCGCCATGGGCGGATCCGCATTCTTAGGCCACTCACAGGAATGGCCGGAATTTTACTTGGGAGATTAATCTTCAAAAGATAATGATCCGTCCAGATCATTGGGAGGGGATCAACAATGCTTAGTCTAAGGGAACTTGTAAAAATTAAATCAAGAGTGTGGCCTGCACAGTGGGTGGGGTCGCTGACTCGCTGAGACAGGCCCAGGCTTTCCATAGTCCTTATTAGGAGACATGTCTCTGGATCTACGGAAAGCTCTGCATGATAATTAAAATCGCCTAATAAAATAAAATTCTCAGTGGTTTGGGCGTGGGTGACTATTATTTCTAACAGTTTATTAACAAAACCTGTTTTAGCACCCGGGGGCCTATATACTAGTGCAGCTCGCCAGTTATCTAAACTGGAGAGCTGTATGTTCACGATCATAATTTCGAGTGTGGGACAGGACAGAGATTCTAGTAGCTTGATCTTAATTGGGGATCTGGCTGCTATTGCTAAGCCACCTCCCCTTTTCCCCACCCTGTCCAGCCTTGTGACAAAATATTCAGAGGGAAAGGCAGCCGCTACGTCTGAGGCCGCCATGTTGTGGAGCCAGGTTTCTGTAAAAAAGCAGAGTTCCGGCCTATCTGCCTCAAGTAGGCTCCATACCTCCGTGACATGTTGGGGTATGGAACGAGCATTAAGGTAGAGTGCGGTAATCGCACGTTCTACGGGACCATTCCGGACTAGTGATTTTGGCGAGCTTGTTAGCAGTCTGGTCTCTCTACTGCCCTTTATGATGGATGTGGGGAGATGTCTATGCGGCTCCCATAGGGGGTGCTTCCCAGGGAGTGTAGGTGACTGTCGGTTGGGAGCTTGAGTGTGAATTGACGGCTCTACCTGGATTCCACCTCTTTAGTTCTCCGCTGGTATAAGTTAGCATTATGGCTCCGTTTATCTCACAACCGGTCCTCAGCATGTAGCGGGGATCTGGCTCCTGAAGTCAGTTTGGTTATCTGAACCTTCCAACAGACTGCATGAGCATTCTCCGGTAGGCCAGAAGGCCTACCACAAGAGCCTATTAAGCAGCTAAATGGAAACACTTATTTATTGCAATAACAAATACATCAACCCTATTGATGCTTCCATACAAAACATCTGCTTATCTGTTACATTTGTGGCAGACAGGATTGGCTTACACCTCCACCCGGCTATATCTCGCTGCAATTGCTGCTTATTTAGAAAATGGGCAACGTTTCAGAGTGCCCGTAATTAAAGCTTTCATGGAAGGACTTAGTCATACACCAAGGCTCCCACCTGTCCCAGTGTGGAATCTTAACATAGTCCTTACAAGATTGATGGGGCCACCTTTCGAAACCATGTATAAATGTGATGCACAGTTTCCCCCTTGGAAAACCGCTTTCCTCATTGCAATTACTTCACTGTGGAGAGTGTGTGAACTACAGGCACTAATCATAGAAGAACCTTTTGTTCGAGGCATATGAGCTGTAGATTATATGCTGTGCATAGATTGCCATCTAGTGTTGGGTCCGGATGTTTTGCAGCGTGAATCTTTCTGGATTCACTATGCTGTGCATTATTCCGCCATCTATTATTTTTGTAGTGGCTTTTTTTGGTTTTTTTTTCGTGGCCCAGGTGGGCGTCGACATACCACCATTTGGTGTCCTTCGTGACGTCTACGTGCTTCCTCCGGGAGCTCCCACCTTTGGTCGCCATCTTCAGATTCTGTTTTCCTCCGTTGGGTCTGGATCGTTGCCGAAGAGTTCCAGGATTTTGGAAGAGGAATCAAGCAAAAATAGAAGTAAACTCAACAAAGAATTAAGCTTTCAACTACACTGGACTAAAGGTCAGGTGCCCGGAGTGGCGAGGGAGAAGTAACTAATGAATAGAACCTCGCCGTTCGACGGCGAATGCGCTCGCAGGGGGCTCCTTGAGCTCGAGGATGGACAAAACACCATTCAAGTTTTGCACCAATTATCACTACAAGTACACCCAGAAGGATCAGCATCCAGTCTGCAACCTCTGCTTGTCGCTTGACCAGAAAATCGAAGGCTGCAACGCATGCTAAGACCCTCGGAGTAAGGGAGAGGCAGAGTAGGGCGAACCACAATATGCATGGGCAGGGGCCACCTCCAGTGCTACGAGACTTTGGCCTCTCAACTGGAGAAGAGGACAACATCGCCGAAGGACTGGAGGACTGCACAGTCTAGGTCCATGAGAAGACGTTGGGAGAGGTAAGAGATGTCGACCCCTAAACACCCAAGCGACACTCGAAAGAGTGAAGCAAAAGCCCAGAGGGACACTCTGAGCAGTGAAGCGAAGTCCTCCGCTGCCGAAAGCAACAGCCTCCAGGGACAAACCACAGAGTGGATCCTTCGAAAAGTCGAAGGTTGCCCTCGAAGGATACCTCGGCGCCGAGGAAAGAAGGCCCGACATTGTCGTCGACTGTCTTGAAGAGAAGCGCTCCAACCCTTGATGCCGAACATGCCGCCGAGATGGAGAGGAAAAAGAGGAGGCTCGAGGCTGAAATGACGAGCATCCTGCAGCAGAAAAAGGACTTTGCCAAGAAGATGAGCCAATACACCATCCCTCCGAAACCTTAAGTTGAAAGGGATGGCGAAGACTCGGAACCGCCGAAAACGCCCAAACCAATCGAGGAACTGGGAGAAGACTACTTCTATTTCGAGGGAGAAGGTGACGAAGATCTGCAATCCTACTGGGACTCTGCGTCCTCGGAGGCACAAGACGTGGAATGGCAAGATCTTGACCCCGAATCACTGGAAGAAGGTGTAGACACTTACCCTTCGAGGCCCTCGCCGCCAGACGACATAGGTATCTACAATATGGTCGTGCTGAAGGCTGCACGGACTTATGGAGTGAAAATGGAGGAGAAGCCCATGCATGTTTACTCCTGTAAACTATACTGCCTCAACAGACTAGAAGCCAATTCCTGCCCATGCTCCCTAGTGTGCTGGACCAGGGAAGAGAAGCCTTTAGGGAGCCAGCTGTGTGCAAACCTGTGTCTCCTAGATTGGAGAAGTACAAACATTCTTCAAATGACCCTGCATACATGCAGGATCAGCAACATGTCACTGATACTAGTAGCGCCTCAGTGGGTCAGACAGTCATGGTTCATGCAGATTGTGGAGATGGCGCAGGCACCAGCACACAAATTCCCAAAAAGGGACCTGTTAACAATGATGAATGGAAGGGTGCTACACCCAGAGCCAGAGAGCCTCAGCCTGGCGGCATGGCTCCTGAAGACCTAGAGTTTGCACACCTCAAACTACCTGCGAGCACAATGGCAGTGCTCAGGGAGGCAAGTAGGCCTACCACAAGGAAATGCTACATAGCAAAGTGGAAGAGATTCTCAGAATGGTGCATTAGGGAAAAATTACAAAGGAAAATCACAAGGGAGTCAACAGTGCTAAAATACTTAACACATCTACTGGAAAGCAAACTAAGCTACACGTCCCGAAGGGTACACTTATCGGTGATTGTAGCTTACACTAGAGGAGAAACGGGTAAAAGTTTCATCACCTCCTAAGTCGTAAAGCGATTTCTAGAAGGGGTGAAGAGGATCGCACCTCCAAACAGAATGCCAGCACCAGCATGGAACCTCCACGTAGTGCTGAGCCAATTGATGATGGCACCATTCGAGCCCATGCACATGGTTACACTGCACATACTCACACTAAAGACAGCCTTCTTAGTCGCTATCACATCACTACAGAGAGTAAGTGAGTTGCCGGCGCTAACACTTCAAGAGTCCTACCTGCAGATACACAGTGATATGATTGTAGTGAGAACAGACCCACACTTCATGCCAAAGGTGGTGTCTCGGTTCCACATCAGCCAAACAATCCAAATACCTTTTTTTTTTTAAAAACCAGTCACAAGCACGGAGAGAGCTATGCACACACTGGACGCCAGGAGGGCAGTGATGCACTATATAGAAAGGACAAAGTAGAGCTGAAAGACAAAGCAACTCTGTTTCATTCGCAAGCAGTTTTTTGGGACGACCAGTTGCCATACATACCGTTACACGATAGATTGCACAAACCATTCAATTATCCCACAAACAAGCTGGGCAACAGTTACAAGGAGCAGCTCATGCTCACTCAACAAGGAGGAAAGGAGCTACAATTGCGTTTCTAGCGAACACACCGATTCAAGACATTTGCTAAGCTGCTACATGGTCTTTAGTGCACACGTTCACTAACCACCAGTGTGTGGATATCCAAATGAATAAAGACGCGCAAGTGGGACAGAAGGTCTTGCAATACATATTCAGTTACCAGTGCTCATCTTCCACCCAGCCACCATAATAAGATCAAACCGCTACAAAGTCTATGCAAAGCATAGTGAATCCAGAAAGATTCACGCTGCAAAACGTATAGTTTCTTCCCTGTTGGTGTAGTTTTGCAGCTTGAAGACTTTCTGGATTCACTAGCGAACCCACACTCCTCTGCCAGAAAGATGAGAAAGGAGGAAAGGGATTAAAGATAAACAAGACTTAGAAATTAAGAGGAAAAATGACACAAAAGAAAAAAGATATCGAAGATGGTTTTTTTTTTGCCATCGGATTCGGATGTGAATTGAGCTCTGGTTTGGAACTATTCTTTGGGCCCCCTTCGATGCGCAATCTACTACCTCGACGGTATTGTTTATCGATTGAGTTTCCCATTCTCCGCGTATCGTTTACACTTGAAAACATTCGATCGGAACATTTGTGGAAGGCCGTTAGTAGCAGTTGGTGGAACGGACTCTATTCAAATTCTGTCCAGAGTGTCGCGCTAAGTTTCGCACACCGACTTGCACAACGTGTACAACCTTTGTCTATCCCCGAAACACGACGAGAAGGACTGCGTTGCATGTCGGTCATTTAGATCGAAGAAGACTCTCCGTGACCGTCTGGTTCCGCGCCGGATCTCCTCGGAGATCAGTCCGAACACAAAGAATCACAAGCGTAGAAAGCTGAATTGGAGGAGCAACACATCTGTGTCTGGAGCCGACTCCGATGCCAAAGACCTCACACCGGGTCAACGGATTGTGAGTAAAGAGACTTTCTTCCTCTACCATCTCCTCCATAAAAAGGCGTTGGTCCCTCCTTTGCCTTCGGTCCAGGGTTGGCACAGAGAAAAGGTTTTGAGCGCCCTGCCTTAGAGTTCGGCGCCGAAACATAAACCGCTTTCCGGCTCAGGCTCTACTCGTCCCCAAACCAGTGCCGACCTGAAACCTTCGGCGTCGAAATTTAAACACCTCTGGTTTCCGTGCCACCGGTGCATTAGGTTAAATCTCCGGAGCCGAAACGTTCGATTTTAAAACAGGCGTTTAAAGAAAGTACTTCAACTAACGAGCCTCGGACCGATATTCGACCTTCGGTCCCGAAACAGGAGATTGTGATTCATCCAGAAACTGGACATATTTATGCCAAAATTCCCTAGAAGAGAAAAATGGGCTTACAAGAAGACTACCACATTCCTCTAAAAAGGAAAAATGTGGGTACTAACCCTTCTCCACCATACATTCCACCTTCACCCATTGATCCAAATGTAATCATTACACCTAAGCATTCTCCTCCATCACCTGACTCGCAGGATACAGGGGATGGGGATATAGAGGACTACACACCACAGGATACTGACCCATGGGATTATTTTAATGCTGACCCTCAACAAGATAATGACCAGACCTATATCCATCCAGACCTTCTCCTCCAGATAACATGGGATATATTGAGCTTTTGACAGAGCTGCACAATATCATGGAGTAGAGCTTCATAAAGAGACTTTAGATGAGGATATTTTTGTTTGACACACTAAGTTCATCTCAAAGGGGTACCCAAACATTACCAATGTTAAAGGGTATGCTTAAACAAACTGACGTCCTCTTCAAAGACCCTTTAAGAGCTAGAATCATCACTCCCAAGGTAGAGAAAAAGTACAAATCTTTACCCAATGACCCTGTATATATCAAAGGCCAGTTACCCATGGACTCTCTGGTAGTTTCCAACGCTTATAAAAGGGCTAATTCGCAAACATGTGAAGCCCCTCCTCTAGTTAGAGTCTAAATTAATTAGCGGCTTGTGATGCTACCCTTTTGCCCAAAGTGTCAATCATTGGCGCATTGCCAATGCTCAAGCACTAATGGCAAGGTATGTTAGAGCTCATTATGATGAGCTCAAAAAGCTCATTGAATTTCTTCCTGATGAGCATAAATGTAGAGCTAGTACCCTTATTCCAGAGGGTAAATTAATAACTAATGCCTCTATCAGGTGTGCTCTAGATCAGGCAGACACGGCAGCTGAGGCAGTAAACTCTAGTGTACTGCTCCCTAGACATGCTTGGTTAAGAATTTCAGGATTCAAGCCTGAGGTGCAAGCCTCTTTTCTTAATCAAACCTTTGACAAAGAAGACTTATTTGATACAGCTGTTGATGCATCACTAGCAAAGATGAGAACGGATACTGAAGTTGCGAAGTCCATGGGGGCCTTAAAATCGCCTTCCAACAGAGGATCCTTTTGTCACTCATTTTACAGTTGCAGCTCTGAAAATGTGTCTTCAGACAATCCCTCCTCCTCTTACAAGGGCAACAATCAGTCGCCCTCTTCAAGAGGTTATTTTAGAGGTGGATATAGAGGACGCAAGGGAAGAGGCAGAGGTAACTCAACATGTACTTCCCCTGCAAATACCAAACAGTGACTTCCTTTCCATACTCCCGATCATTCCACTCCTGTTGGGGACGTCTTTCCAAATTTCTTCCCATTTGGAATATGATTACTTCAAACAAATGGATTCTACAAATGATCCAATCTGGTTAGTGCCTGGAGCTTACAAGCACTCACCGAACATTCCTCCTAGGTCAAACATCATGTCACAAGAACATCTCACCCTTCTAAAGCAAGAGGTTCTCACTTTGTTGCAGAAAGATGCAATAGAACCAGTCCCTTTACCATACCAGGGAGCGGGGGTGTACTCCCTCTCTTTCCTAATTCCCAAAAAGGATGGCTCTCTCAGGCCTATATTAGACCTCCGAGAACCAAATCTATACATTCAGTCAGACCATTTTCGTATGGTTACACTCAAAGTGCTTACCCACGACGTTCTCTCCACTCTGGATTTAAAGGACGCTTGCTTTCATACTCCCAATACACCCTGCGCACCGCAAATACCTCCGGTTTGTGGTAGCAGGTCAGCACTATCAATTCAAAGTCCTCCCATTCGGAGTAACAACTGCACCCAGGGTTTTCACAAAATACTTTGCAGTAGTCGCAGCCCATCTAAGAAGACAACATATTCATGTCTTCCAATACTTAGACGACTGGCTCATAAAGGCCAGCTCGCACAATAGCGGCCTACACCACACACAAAAAACTGTGCAGTTGCTCCACGAGCTAGGATTCACAGTAAATCTGTCCAAATCCCATCTCCATACAGCCACATCTCAAGCATATCTAGGAGCTACTATGGACACAAAAAAAGCTCTAGCATACCCAACTCCAGCCATAGTCCCTCCTTACCAGCTAGTGTTCATGCAGTTACTGGGAATGATGGCGTCGTGCATTTTCATAGTCCCCTACGTAAAACTTCAAATGAGTGCCCTACAGGAATGCTTAGCACATCCGTGGAACCAAGCTAACGGTCAGTTATCAGATCTAGTGTTGGTGGACGTCCGCACATATCGCTCTCTGTGGTGCTGGAACACACAAAACCTTTTAAAAGGGAGGCCCTTCAGCGACCCCGTTCCACAGATAGTACTGACAGCAGACGCATCACTGACCGGTTGAGAAGCGCATTTCCAAACCCACAAAATTCAGGGCATTTGGAGCTTGCAGCAGAAACAGCTTCTTATAAATCTAGAGCTGCAAGTGATTTTTCTGGTCCTGAAAGCATTTAAAGTTCAGCTAGTATGCCAAACTGTCCTAATTCGTACAGACATGACAGCCATGTACTACATACCACAACAGGGAGGGACACTCCAGCTGTCATAGATAGCACAGACCATCTGGAAATGGGATATACATCACACAATAGATCTCCTAGCAGATCACCTTCCAGGAGTATACAATTAGATGGCAGGTTTGCTCAGTCGTCAGACACAGCAAATCCACGAATGGGAAATACATTCTCAAGTTCTCCTCCCATTCTTCCAAAGGTGGGGCTTCCCACGCATAGACCTGTTCGCCACACATCTAAACACAAACCGCCCAAACTTTGGGTCCAGGTCTCCACACCCTTTGTCCAAAGGCAATGCATTATGGATGAATTGGTCAGGGATATTTGCTTACGCTTTTCTGCCTCTCCCACTCATTCCATTAGTGTTTGGGAAACTCAAACAAGCGTTTCTGACACTAATCCTTGTTGCTCCCACATGGGCACATCAACCTTGGTTCACAACCCTATTGGAACTCTCAGTAGTTCCTCACCAAAAACTACATCTTTCACCCAATCTTCTCACACATAGCCATGGAGACATAAGATATCCAGACTCCAGTCAACTCAATCTTACGATCTGGCTCCTGAAGTCTTAAAGTTTGGCTATCTTAATCTAATTCCAGACTGCGTGAATATTATCAAAGAGGCTAGACGTTCTACCACAAGAGACTGCTATGCAGCAAAGTGGAAGCAGTTTGTGATAGACTGTAATAACCTCACCAAGCCGCTTGATGCTTCTGTACAAAACATTGTTACATCTACAACATTCCAATTTAGCGTACACGTCATATGCTTACATCTAGCGGCAATAGCTGCATACCTCCATATATCTCTTTTTAGAGTGCCCGTTGTCAAAGCCTTTATGGAGGGACTCAAAAGTCATTCACCCGAGATGTCCACCTGCTCCAGTGTGGAATCTCCACATTGTTCTCACTAGACTAATGGTACACCCTTTGAACCATTTTACAAATGTGAACTGCAATTTCTCACATGGAAAGTTCTTTTCCTCGTTGCTATCACATCACTCAGAGGAGCGGGTGAGCTTCAGGCTTTAACTATAGAAGAACCCTTTTTTCAAATGCACCAAAATAAAGTGGTTCTTAGGACTAACCCTAAATGCCTTCCTAAAGTCATTTCTGCTTTTTGTATCAATCAATCTGTTGAGCTATCTGTGTTATTCCCTCAACCAGATTTAGTGGCAGAACATGCCTTGCACATATTAGATGTGAAGAAAGCATTGCTTTATTACATAGAAAGGACAAAACCTTTCCGTAACACAAATCAACTGTTTATCGCTTTTGCTCCACCACACAAAGGCAATCTCATATCAAAATCAGGAATGGCAATGTGGGTAGTCCAGTGCATTCAAATATGCTATGCAAAAGCAAAACTAACGTTAACCTTTCCCCCTAGAGCACACACTACACTGAAACTGGGTGCTTCTATGGCATTATTAGCAAATATACCCATAGATGACAAATGCAAAGCTGCAACATGGTCTACACCTCACACATTCCAAAAATACTATTGTGTAGATGTTAGCAAGACAACAAGCGAGAGTGGGCCAGGCAATTTTACATATTCTTTCAGACCACTGCAACAGATACAGGTTAGCCACCACTTTGGGAGAAAACTGCTATCTAGTCTATTCACAGCATATGATCTACCTGACCTGAGCACATTTTTAATAAGACACGCATTTCACTTAAAGTCACACGACTCTGTAATTCTAGCCACACTCGCTGTCTGGTGTGATTAATATTATTGCCTTTACCCTGATTGCAAGGAGGAGGGAATACTTACACTAAGAAGCCTGTCCTCGTCTTTGCTCCTGCCCCGCCCCGTTCCGACGCGGTAGCCAGTACCGTTGCGCGGAGGGCGGGTCAGGGAGAGCCAGTCACTTCCTGCGGGGGCACTTCTCGTGCGGTTAGCGCTCTAGTGAACGATTCTTGAGGGCCTATTTAGGCGGAGCCCTGATATGTGTTAGCTGCGGATGGGAGACGGTGGCAGAGTCTCCACTCCGCTTAGCCTCTCAAGGTAACTCGATTGTGCCACGCGCAGTACCAATTTGTGGTTGCATGTAAGAAATGTGATTTGCCTGCATATTTTTAAAAATATCATTGTTGATCTGAAAAACGATGTTTTTAACCTGAGCACATTTTTAATAAGACACGCATTTCACTTAAAGTCACACGACTCTGTAATTCTAGCCACACTCGCTGTCTGGTGTGATTAATATTATTGCCTTTACCCTGATTGCAAGGAGGAGGGAATACTTACACTAAGAAGCCTGTGCTCGTCTTTGCTCCTGCCCCGCCCCGTTCCGACGCAGTAGCCAGTACCGTTGCGCGGAGGGCGGGTCAGGGAGAGCCAGTCACTTCCTGCGGGGGCACTTCTCGAGCGGTTAGCGCTCTAGTGAACGATTCTTGAGGGCCTATTTAGCCATCGCCCCCTTTGAGCGCGCAGCGATCGCGCGTAGCGTCGCCGAAGCGACACCGAAGACCAGCCAAAGAGGCGCCCGTCTGCGCCCGTCTGCGCCCGTCTGCGCCCGTCTGCGCCCGTCTGCGCCCGGACGAGGCATAGGGGCTATGGTCCCTACCACTATTAACCCTGGCATGGTAGGTACCAGATACATTTCATATACCCCCGAAACTCTCAGACGGCTACAACCCAGGGTGAACTGTGACACTCGCATATTATATAAACAACTTGAGGGGTGCTTCTCATGCCTTCAGTGTCGCTTTCAATCTGACGTGGCAAGGAACAGTACCTATGACAATGCTCCTACAGTGGCAGCCCCTTTGGAACTCAAATGTTTCCTTTTAAATGTACGGTCCCTGACTGTATAGAATATCGCCTCCGCCAATTTTTCGCCAACAATGGCATAAAATTTCTGTGGAAAATCTGCGAGAACATTGGGATCATCCGTCATTTACGGCTGCAGACACAGCAGAGTCTGCATTGGAGAAATGTAATAAATCACTTAAATCAGCCATTAACACCTTGGCTCCTCTAAAATTACACAAGCAATACTCTCCTACCAAACAAGAAAAATGGTATACACTTGATCTTAGGAGAGAAAAACAGAAATGTAGACGACTAGAAAAAGTATAGAGGACATCAAAAAATTAAGACGCAAGAAAAACTTTCCAAGAGGCCCAGTCTACATATTATAAAAATATAAAGCTAGCAAGGAAAAACAATCTCTCCTTACAACTGGCAGAGGCGGGCAACTGTCCTCGAGAATTGTTTAAAATCTTGCAGAATTTTGTAAAACCTATAGCTAGTGAGAGCCCCGATGATGCATCACAAACACTCTGCGATGAGATTTCTGAGTTCTTTGAGGACAAAATTAATCTCATTTACAACAAGATTCTGTCCTCTAGGGTTGCAGGAACCATGACCTCCCTCCCAGATAATCCACCCACACATAATATAAATTCTTTACTCACCATCCCACCAGTCAGCGATCTAGATCTTTCAACCCTTATCAACCACATGAAAACTGGCTCCCCCAATGATTACCTTCCTGCAAAAATGGTGGCCCCTTTGATCTCCCTCTTGGGGCCCTCGATCCAGGCAGTTATGAACACCTCACTGGCTAAAGGACAAGTCCCCAGGGAATGGAAGATTGCGGTGGTAAACCCAATAAGAAAAAAAGTGACCTCGCCCTGGACGGATCTATCTAACCTCCGGCCCATCTCCCTCTTGCCATACATCGGTAAGATGACAGAGAAGCACGTGAACACCCATCTTTCAAACCACATCGAGGCAGCGGAAGGCCTAGATCCTTCACAATCTGGATTTAGGCCTAATCACAGCACCGAATCAGCCCTACTGGCAGTCACCAATAACATCAGGATGACATTGGATAGCGGGGGGTCGATGATTCTGGTGCTGTTGGATTTGTCCGCTGCCTTCGATACGGTGTCTCACGAAGTGCTTCTCGGCCGTCTGAGGGATGTAGGACTGGGAGGCGTAGCTCTGTCTTGGATGGAGAGCTTTCTCTCGGGTCGCTCTCAAGAAGTCAGGCTGGGCTCCCATAAATCCACCTCTAGGGAGCTCACCAGGGGTGTGCCACAGGGCTCATGCCTAAGCCCCACATTATTTAATGTGTATGTGGCCCCCCTGGCCGACTTAGTGAGGTCTTTTGGGTTTACCCCGGTGTCCTACGCCGACGATACCCAACTTCTGTTCCCTTTCAAAACCTTTTCACCTGCTTTACAAAAATCTTTTGCAGAAGGCATGAGGGCTGTATCAAAGTGGATGGCTGAGAACTGCCTACAATGCAATGTTGCCAAAACAGAGGTATTATTGTTTGGGGACGCGGTGACACTATGGTCTGATGAGTGGTGGCCCTTAGAATTGGGACCTGTTCCCATCCCAAAGCAGACCGTGAAAAACTTGGGAGTGTTATTTGATCAATCCCTGGCATTTAAAGATCATGTCAACCAAGTTGCCGGCACATGCTTTAGGGCCATCGGATTGCTGAGAAGGGTGTTTCCCTATCTCCCGGACTATCATAGAAAGACCTTAGTTCAGGCTTTGGTTATCAGTAGATTGGACTACTGCAATGGCCTCCTTCTGTCAACTAATGAAGGCCAATTCAACAAACTACAAGTAGTCCAAAATACGGCGGCGAGGCTAGTCCTCAATGTTCCATCTAGGACTCCCTCCCGACCTCTACTAGCTGAACTCCACTGGCTGCCAGTGCGGCAACGCGCTAAGTTTAAAATTTTGTGTATTATTCACAAATGCTTGATAGGAAAGGGCCCAAAATATCTTACAAAGGCCTTTTTACCCTATATCCCAGGCCGCTCCCTGCGTTCCAGCAACCTTCAGCTCCTACAGGTCCCCAAAATAAAAAAAACTCGTCAAGGAGGCCGGGCTTTGACGCATGCTGGACCTGTTCTCTGGAACTCCCTTCCCCTCCCATTAAAGCACATCACCAACCACCTTTCCTTCCGAAAAACCCTTAAAACCCACCTTTTCTCTGGTAGCTAATCACTTCCCGTGACCCAGTAACTTCCTGTATTGACTTGGTACAATATCTGTTCCTTTCTATGGCAAAAGCGCGGAGATACCCCTGCGGGGGTCTATTCAGGCGCTATATAAGCACATAAAATAAAAAATAAATAAAATAAATAAATCTACAGCTCATATGCCTCGAACGGGAAATACTACTTACCCAGTATGCATCTGTTCTTGGCATATAGAGCTGAAGAGTCGTATGCGCCCACCCGCCTCCCCAGAACCTATATCTGTTGCAGTGACCTCTTGCCTAGATGAATGCATTCATGGACATATCCTTTTATTACTCTTACTAACTCCATTATCGCCCTTTGCGGGGAAAACAATCTCACAATGGAGTTGGTGCCTATGTGTACTATCACCGAAAGGAGAAGTCCCCTAAGACGACTTAGCAGAAAAACAAAGTCCAAACATCCGGACCCAACACGAGATGGCGATCTATGCACAGCATATAGACTCTACATCTCTCTATGCCAAGAACAGATGCATACTGGGTAAGTATCATTTTCCTTCCAACTGCTCAAAGACAGTGCGTTTTCTTACAAACCCCAATCTTCTACCTAAGGTAGTATCTGCATTTCACATTAATCAATTGGTAGAATTACCTGTTTTCGTCCCCCAACCTGATTCGGTTGCAGAATGCGCTCTACACACCCTAGATGTCAAAAGAGCACTTTTATATTAAATCGAAAGAACAAAATCATTTTGTAAGACCAAACAACTTTTTGTTGCTTTTGCACCACCACACAAGGGCAATCCGATCTCCAATTCACGTATTGACGGTGGATTTTTAAATGCATTCAAGCTTGTTATGCTAAAGAAAAAAAGAACCTCCAACTGTAGCCCCTAAAGTGCATTCCACTCGCTAGTTAGGGGCTACTATGACTTTCTTAGGCAACGTACCCATAGTTATTTGTAAAGCTGCAACATGTTCTACACCGTACACATTGACCAAACACTATTGTGTAGATGAGTTAGCGAGACAACAAGCTAATGTGGGCCAAGCAATACATCTGAAAGAAACAGGTTAGTATTAGATTCCTTACCTTTGAATATCCCCAGGCGTCAGTCTGGATCCGGAAACTTTTGCGTAGCAGTACCCCTGCGCGTCGGTAGGCGTCGTCTGCAGGCGTCCCCTGCGGCTCCGCGTCAGTCGTCGGCGTCGTGTGCTGTGATGACGTCGCTGGAGTATATAGACGCCGCCTCCGCGCGCTGACGTCAGTTCTTCTTTTTTCTGCGCCAGTTAGCGCAGATCCGAGAAGTGCAGTACTCCGGTCTTTTGACCAAAGTTTTTTGTGAATCCTTGATTCTTCTTACGGTGCCGGTAGGATGCCCGGTTTTAAGAACTGTGACGACTGTGACCGCACGATGTCGGTCACGGATCATCACCGACTCTGCCTCCGGTGCCTGGGCCCCGACCACGCCGTGGACGACTGTGTCGACTGCCGGGCCCTGACGAGTAAAGCTAGGCGGGAGCGGTCCCGCAAGCTACTCGAGCTGCGGGTGTCGGCCCCGCGTCGAGAGCGGTCCCGGTCCGGCCGGAGGTCGAGGGAGCGGTCGCGGAGCCGCCACGAGCGCTCCGGAAGTCGTCACCATTCCTCTGGTTGGAAACATAAGAAGTCGGGGCGTCGTCATCGTACCCCCGACGCTCGCGCGATGCGGCCGGGGGTTCGGGTGGCCCCACCCCCGCAGCTCTGCGTGAGTCGCCGGCGCGGCCTGCTCCATACCCTACGGTCCCTGGGCAAGGCGCGACGCCCGGGGAGATAGATTAGTTCCTCATGGCCATGAGGGCACTGTCTCCTCCGACGGGACCTACGGCGCCTTCGGGCCCTGTGCTTCCGTCCGGGGGCCCTAGCGGTTCGGGTGCTCCTGCCTCGCGCCGTCGGGTGCTCCGGCCCCGGTGCCGCCGTCGGCTCCGACCCCGGCACCGCAGGGACCCTCAGGGTCGACGCCGGCTGGTCTACCGGCCTCTCCGGCGCCGATTCCATCGGGGTTGCCCCTGACACCGCCCCCGCGCGGCGCCGGTGCTCCGGCGCCGCCCCCACACCCTCTCCGACTCCGGACGCGGAGTCGGACCGGCGTCGCCCGACGCCGAGTCCGACGCCGATGGGGCCTGTGGACCCCGGGGAGCCGGTCTACATTGTTGATTCCGAATATGGTGAAGATGTAGATTACGGAGAGGGTTGGGAGGGGTCTGAGGACCCTCTGTCACGCGAGTGTCAGTACAATGTGGACTGGACAGGTGATTTGGGTGACGCCAGTGGTCTGGACGACTCTCCTAACCCTGGCTTTGTCTCGCCTCCTACCGTGGCTTCGGAGGAGGGGGCTGCTTATTCAGTGGTGTTGATGAGGGCTTCCAAGGCCTTACACCTTGAGCTCCCCGTCGCGGCCGTGAGGCCTAACATCCTCACTGAGGTCTTCAAACCGCATTCATGCCCACAGGAGCCACTGCTGCCGTTCAACAAAGCCTTGTCTGACGTTCTTTTGGGCACGTGGTCCAGGCCCGCTTCAGGTTCGCCTGTTGATAGGAACGTGGCCAGACGCCACCGTCCGTGTAAGGATGACCCCAAGTTCCTGTCCACCCATCCCACCCCTTAGAGTCTGGTGATCCAGGCCTCGACTTCCCAGACCGCAGTCCCGTCGGCCCCGCCCGACCGGGAATCCAAGAGGTACGACCAGTATGGAAAAAAGGTCTTCTCGTCCCTGAGTTTGGGACTGCGGTCTTGCAACACCGGATGCCTCTTGGGCCGCTACTCCCACTCTCTGTGGGATACGGTCGCGGACCTGCTGCCAGAATGCCCGCAGGAGGTACGGGCAAAGCTCGGCAAGGCTATGATTGAAGGCCGAGACGCAGCAAAATACTCCATCAGGTGTGGTCTTGATACGACCGACTCGCTGGGCAGAGCGATGTCCACGACGGTGGCGATTCGTCGCCATGCCTGGCTGAGGTCCGCCAACTTTTCGGCAGATGTCCAGAATGCCTTGATGGACATGCCGTTCGATGGCAGTCGCCTGTTTGGCGACAAAGCGGACCACGCGCTGGAGCGCTTTAAGGACTCCAGGGTCACGGCCAAGTCCTTGGGTCTCTCGACCCAGCGCCAGCAAACTGGTTCGTTTCGCTCCTTTCGTGGCCAAGGAAGGGGCGGTCCCACACGTGCTGCCAGCCACGCGCCGCAACACATTTCTCAACGCGGTGGCGGCCGTGGAATCCGCCGTGGAGGCGGTCGGGGCCAACGGCGAGGTCAGACCACACCTCCCCCCGCAGCATCGGCCTCCAAATCCTCCTAGTCCGTGCTTTCAGGCCCATGTGACGCCAGTGGGTGGCAGGGTTCGCCATCACCACTCCCGCTGGTGCGCAATCACATCGGACAGGTGGGTGCTGCAGCTCGTCCGAAGGGGCTACTCCCTCCCCTTCGAGACCACTCCTCCAGCCATGCCACCGCAGAACCACCGTGTGTCGGGGGACCACTTGACACTTCTGCAGGAGGAAGTTACGGCCCTCTTGGCCAAGGGGGCCGTCGAGCGCGTTCCTGGGCCAGAAGTAGGGCGTGGTTGCTATTCCCACTACTTTCTGGTACCCAAGAAGGACAAAGGGGGCCTACGTCCTATCTTGGATCTACGGAACGTCAACGGCTTCCTCCGGAAGGAAAAGTTCAAGATGTTGACTTTGGCTCAGGTCTTGGCTGCTCTAGACCCGCTAGACTGGATGGTAGCGTTGGACTTGCAGGATGCGTATTTTCACATCCCCGTCCTGCCGGCCCACCGGCGTTACCTGCGGTTCACGGTAGGCCACGAGCACTTTCAGTTTATCGTGCTCCCATTCAGCCTTACCAGCGCCCCACGGGTGTTCACAAAGGTGATGGCGGTGGTCGCAGCCCATCTGCGCCGGTTGGGGGTTTCAGTCTTCCCCTACCTGGACGACTGGTTGTTGAAGGCGGGCTCGCCCCAGACAGTCGTCCACCACCTTCAGATGACGGCAGACCTCCTGCACGAGCTGGGGTTTTCCATCAATGTGCCGAAATCACACCTGTGTCCCTCTCAAAAGCTCCTTTTCATCTAAGCAGTTCTCGACTCGGCGCAGTTTCGGGTTTATCCTCCGGAACGGCGAGTCCGGGATATACAGGCTTTGATTCCCATCTTTCAGCCTTATCCCGGGTTTCGGTCAGGTTGACGCTGCGGCTGCTGGGGCTGATGGCTTCCTGCATCCTTCTGGTGCATCACGCCCGGTGGCGGATGCGGGCTCTGCAGTGGGACCTGACGTTTCAGTGGGCCCAGCATCAGGGCAACTTGTCCGACCATGTCTTGATCTCGGAGGGCACTGCGAGACAACTGCAGTGGTGGCTTACGGACCGCGATTGGGTCAGAGGCAGATCCCTCTCCCTTCCCCAACCGGAGCACGTGGTTGTGACGGACGCGTCCTTCCAGGGCTGGGGAGGCCACTTGGGAGAGGCGGAGATCAGAGGCATCTGGTCTCCGGCAATGGCTGGAACGTCAGAGCGTGACTCTGACGGTTCAACACCTGGCAGGTTCTCTGAACGCCAGGGCGGACGAACTCAGCTGTCGGTGCTCGGTGGATCACGAATGGCGTCTTAACTCGGACGTGGCAAAAGGCCTCTTTCTGCAATGGGGAGAGCCTTGGTTAGATCTATTCGCCACTGAAGAGAACGCGCAATGTCCTCAGTTCTGCGCGTTGGAGTTTCTAAGACGGCACTCGCACGGCGACGCCTTTCGCCGCGCGTGGAGTTGCGGTCTATTGTACGCCTTTCCGCCTATACCACTTCTGCCCAGAGTGCTGAAGATCAGGCGCGACCGGGCCCAAGTTATCCTTGTGGCTCCGGACTGGGCTCGAAGGTACTGGTATCCCGAGCTACTCAGCATGTCAGTCGGTCCCTCGATCCGCCTGCCCCTTCTGGAGGACCTTCTGTCGCAGCAGCAGGGGGCGGTCCTCCACCCGAACCTGTCCAGTCTCCACCTCCATGCGTGGAGATTGAGCGGCGACAGTTGAGGCCATTTGACTTGCCTCCTGAAGTTTGTGATGTGATTCTGGCAGCCAGGCGTCCCTCCACAAATTCGGTATACGCCTGCCGGTGGAACAGATTTGTGGCATGGTGCACAGCAAAGGCTGTGGACCCTCTTTCTGCCCCTCTCTCCGAGGTTCTCCTCTTTCTTCTCTCTCTTGCCCAGCAGGGCTCTGCTCTGGGCACTATCAAGGGCTACCTTTCTGCCCTTTCGGCCTTTCTAAGGCTGCCTGATCAACCTTCTTTGTTCAAGTCCCCTATTGTAACGAGATTCTTGAAAGGCATCACGCACATGTATCCACCTGTTCCGTTTGTGATGCCTCAGTGGGACTTGAACCTGGTTCTGACCTTCTTGATGTGTGCTCCCTTTGAGCCACTTCATTCCTGTCCTCTCCGTCTCCTGAGTTTAAAGGCGGCCTTCCTGGTTGCCATCACCTCTGCCAGGAGAGTGAGTGAGCTCCAGGCTCTTTCTGTCAAACCTCCTTTCATGTCCATTCATCCAGACAAGGTGGTTCTGAGAACTAGACCTTCTTTCCTGCCCAAAGTAGTCTCTGCTTTTCACATCGGGCAGTCCATCACCTTACCCTCCTTCTTCCCGCCTCCGCATCCTTCAAAGGATGAAGAGCGGCTCCATCGTCTGGACCCAAAACGTGCGCTTTCATTTTATATGGATCGCACTCGCCAGTTCCGGGTGGATGACCAACTGTTTGTTGGCTACGTGGGTGCGAAGAAGGGACGGGCGGTGCATAAACTGACCATCTCTCGGTGGGTCGTCCTGTGCATCAAAGCGTGCTACTCTTTGGCTCGGAAGGAGCCTCCTGTTGGGCCAAGGGCCCATTCCACTCGGGCCACGGCGGCTACTACTGCCCTGGGCCGGGGAGTCCCCTTGCAGGACATTTGTCAGGCGGCTACGTGGGCCTCGCTGCACACGTTTGCAGGGCACTACTGCCTGGACAGTCACGTCCGGAGGGATGGCTTCTTTGGCCATTCTGTCCTCCAGAACTTTCTGGTGTAAGCTGTATTGGTTCGCAGACCCACCACCGGGGGTGGTATTGCTGGGGTATCTATTCTAAGGTAAGGAATCTAATACTAACCTGTTTCTTTCAGATGAACAAGTTACTTACCTTCGGTAACGATATATCTGTAAGAAACAGTAGTTAGTATTAGATTCCTTACCGGCCCCACCCATCCTCCCCGTTCTGCGAACTGATACATAGGGTTAAGGTCATCCCCTTCAGGGCCCTAGTTTCGCATGGCACCAGTGTTGGTTCTTACATGGCTCTGCGTGTTCTGGCGCGGAAAAGCTGTGTGCAAAGAACTGACGTCAGCGCGCGGAGGCGGCGTCTATATACTCCAGCGACGTCATCACGGCGCACGACGACGATGACGGACGCGGAGCCGCAGGGGACGCCTGCAGACGACGCCTACCGACGCGCAGTGGTACTGCTACGCAAAAGTTTCCGGATCCAGACTGACGCCTGGGGATATTCTAAGGTAAGGAATCTAATACTAACTACTATTTCTTACAGATATATTGTTACCGAAGGTAAGTAACTTGTTCTTCAAACACTATTTCAGACAACTCCAGTAGCTACAGGTTAGCCACCGCTTTGGGAGAATACTGCTATATAGTCTATGCAAAGCATGCAATCTACAGCTCATATGCCTCGAACGGATGTTACTTACCCCTAAACATCTGTTCTTGGCATATACAGCTGTAGATCCATATGCACCCACCCGCCTCCCAGGGAAGCTGTAGCTGCTGCAGTTCTCTCTTTACTATACATACATAAGCATAGACATCTCTATTCTACTCTCAACTCCATTCTCACCCTCTGTGGGAAAACAATGGAGTTGATGCCCATGCGCACTATCACCAAAAGGAGTCACCTTCCTTGTGACTGGAAAAGACTTCTTCGAAGAAAAACAAACTGCAAACCTCCGGACCCAACACTAGATGGCAGGAGTATGCAAAGCATGTGAGTCTACAGCCGTACATGCCAAGAACAGATGTTTAATGGGTGATATTTATTTACTAGAACCAAGCAAGCCTGGCACAGATAAGTGTAAATGCTACTTTTCATGGCAGGTTGAACAATACAAGCAAGCTTAAGTAAATGACTCTTTTACAGGTTTGTAATTCTTTTCAATACAGTGGAAATTTGTGAGAAAGTGGCTCTATATATACTGGACAATAAGGTAGTACAGTGCGTATAGAGTCCACAAACCCCAAAGGTATAACGGAGGTTAAAGTCAGAACTGACCTTACTCTCCAAAGTGGTAGCTTGGTCGAGCAGTAAAGCAGTACCAGAGGACAGTGTAAAGCATTTGATGTACACACTCAGTGAGTAAAAGGTTTCACACACTCAAGGACTGAACCTCAGGCCAATTGTTTGTATATCCAGAGATATTGTTTTATTTTTAGAACCAACAGTTATAAAAATATACTTTTCACATTAAGAGTACTCTCATGTAAATACTTTGCAGCGGAGCAATAAGTTTGTATACACATTAATCACAGGTTATCTAATGAGCAATACAGTTCTGAAACACACTCTAGCATTGAGCTCAATGGGATTTCATAGGAAAGTACAGTTGATTACTTTATGGATTAGATCTTGGATTCAGTCCTGGGGCTAAGCTGAAACCAGATTAGCAAAAACGTTTCAGTTACAGTGATGATTTTTCCTGAATATAAAGCTGTTTTAAAAGTTCACACTTAGAAACTTTTCGTGGTGATTCTCACAATGTTATTCAATGGGAGGAAATTCAGGTTACAGGTAAAGTAAGATCGCGTTACTTTTGTAACCCAGCACTAGTCTCCTAGGGCCAGCACTGGGGGCTTAACTCAAAACAGGTAGGTAATTGCGTTTCAGTATTTTGTACGATTTTTAAAGAATATTTGCAGTTTTCAAAAGTAGAATCTTGGAAGAATTTTCATAGAAAAGCAGACATTGGGTTCCTATGGAGAAAATACAGGTTACTAGTAAACCTGCTAGGGATTACTTTTGCGGTTCAGTACTGGGCTGAAATGTACAGTACTGGCTTCTCTCCTGATCATAGGTGAGTATTTTCGAATTCGGACTTTGGCTGATTTTATAGGAATATTTTCAGTTTTCAAAACTCCATACTTTGAAAATGTTCGAGTAAAAATGGGTCAATGTTATCCAATTGCAGGTAAGTGAATTATCGGTTTCCAGGTGAGTACTTGGTTGGTGAAGTTAGGGTTCTGGGCGTAGACTCAGGGGTCCCCCAGGGTCAGGTGAGTACAGTTAGTTCAGTCCCAGCGGCGCAGGGGCGGCCGGGTGCAGAGGTAGGTAGGCCCACTGTTATCCAATGAGGGAAGGGGGGTCTTCGGTTGGTGGTGGCTGGCTAGCAGGCCACGCGGCTCTGGGAGCTGGGCTCCTGGTCACTTGTTTAGGGCAAGGGGGGGAAGTAAGATAGGACAGAGAGGCCACAGCCAGTGGCACTCGGGTGGCTGGGTGCAGGGTGCTTTTGAGCCGTCGGGCGCGCAATGTTATCCAATGAGGATCTTGAAAAAGGAACAAAGGCTGCAGGCTCGGTGACGGAGACTCTCCAGGGGCGACCAGCACTTCGAGAGGTAAGTTGTGATCCTTGAGCACAGGTAGGTATCCCAAAAGGAGGCACAGGGGGCCGCGGGGCGCCGGGTGCAGGGGTTTCTTTGGGGGTCGGAAAAGCTTACCCTCGGCTGGTCGCGGTTGGGGTGGCCCCTGGTTCTGAGTCTGCAGGTGCCGGCAGGTTCGTCGAGGAGGGTCTTTGGGCACTGGACTTCGGGTCCCAGTCGCCGGGGGGATGTCATGTGGTTTTGGTTCGGGTTGGCCCACCCCGTGCTTGGCTGGTGCAGAGTTGGCTGGTCCGAACCTTCCTGGTGGGCACCAGGTGGGTTGTTGCAGCAGAGCCTCTGCTGATGGGAGTCCCAATCTTCGAGAGGGTCAAGACAGACGGGTCCTCTGGGTGTCCCAAGGTTGCGGTCCGCGGATGTTGCCGGGATTAAACAGGAGCAGGTTCCAGGATCAATCAGCCGGTAGGGCTGAGGCCAAGTGTTGTTGTTGTTGTCCTGTTAGCAGCTGCACGGCGGGTCTTCTTCTTGATCTTCTTCTTTTGATATCTGGATCTGAGGAAGGAAGGTTCAGGGAGCCCCTAAATTTAGGGGCGTTACAGGTAGGGCAAGGGCAAGGACAAGGACCAATGGGTCCCTGTCCTGGGGTGAGGACACCCCCTAGCTTGCTCCTCTCCAGTGGGAAGGGGGCAGGATCCTAGCTGGGATTGGGCACGGCTCCCCATCTACAAGATGGCCAGAGCCCGGGGTCGTACTTCACCTCGCCTCCTCCACCTGAGGGGTGAAGTTGGCAAAGGTTGGCACACCATTCTTCCTGACGTAGTTTTTCCCACCAGTCTTTCCGCCAGAGTGGGAGTAGAACGGGAGGGGGCCAGTTGCTGGGTACAGCAAATGGTCTGGAGAAGCTCTGAGGCGGTATGCCTTTGAAGCTTCCCCCTGTCCATCCTGGGGGAGGAGACATATATCACCTCGCCCATGATGTGCATTGTTGCATGCCTAGGAGAGCGAGGGCTCTCCACCCAGGGGTCCTGCAACATGTCTGCTGTGTGGCAGCCTCTGCAGCTGAGAAGTTTGGTACCAAACTTGTCAGTCTTCAGTGTAGTCATTATAGTGCTGTGAAGTTCGTAATGACAACCACCCAGCCCCATATACTCTTAAATGGCAACACTGCACTTACAGTACCCAAGAATGGCCCTGGGTACTGTAGGGGCACAGGGCTCATGCACCTGGGCCCTCACCTCTGGCATAGGGCACCCAGCTAGAGGGGTGACTGAAGTATGCCAGGGCAGTGGGTTCTGTGGGCATGGCACACAGGGATGTGTGCCATGTCGAATCTTGCATTAGTTCTGTACTTGGGCACTCAACCTGCAAAGGCAGTGTGTGCGAGCCAGGGTACAGGGCCCCTGAGGGTGGCACTATAAGTGGTGCAGCCCTCAGGGGTCTTCCCTGGTCACCATGCACGGGGTACCTAGGGTACCATTTACTAGGGTCTGACAGGTGGCCAGAGGTGCCAATTGGGTATTGTTTCAGCATAGCTTTTCTTTTTAGGGAAGGAACACAGGCCCTGGGTACCTGATTGGCACGGACCCAGGGCACACTCAGTCAAGCACATCAGCAGTTCAGAAAAAAGTGGGGGCATACCAAGGCAAGAAAGACGACACTTTCTCACACTATGCTTTTGTTTTACAATGCAGCCTGTGGGCTAACAATGCCTAGTTGATTTGCAATTTTCAGGATATAGGAGTGTTTTACTCATTAAAACACAGAGTTCAAGTGCTATTTGACCTAATGTGTTTTTTATATGGTTCGAGTTGTTTTTCCTGGCCGCACAACTCCAGTGGCTGTCGTACTGGACGGCGGGTAGGCATACCGGTGAAACATACACGGCGCAGGGCCCGGTCCCCATTCCCGAACTTCGTCGTGTGCTGCTTCCGGTTACCAAACCTCGACGGACGTATCCACTGCAAGTGTCGGTGGCCCACCGGTGTATGCAAAGAATTCACCGCATAACGGCGGTGACCCCATGTTACTCCCCTCGGCTGCCGCTGATCGGCTGGCCCATGCAGGAAACTTATTTCACACTCACCACGCTACATGCATGGACGGAATAAGAGCTAACCGAGGCAGAAGCGTTATTCATGGGAGGGCAGCTTCGTCCCTACGAACAGCTCATGGAGGAATATGACCTCCCCCCGGGACAGTTTTTAACACACCGACAGCTCATAGACAATTCTCGCCCACACTCTGATCTTACAGCTGGCGAGCCGTCAACACACCCCGTCATCCACACCATCCTATATATGGGTATCGGCCGACACCTGGTTACTTGGCTGTATAAGTCCATAAGAGAACTCGCTAACAGACCACTACATAATCTTCAAGCCACCTTCGAAGACTAATTTGGGCGACAGCTAGACGACAGGGAATGGGTTAGAGCGCCGGAATTCCCCAAGTAAGCGTCCAGAAATGCGCACTTTAAAAACATACAGTTCTATATCTTGCTAGAGCTCATCAAACACCAGCGTGCCTACAGCGGTTCTACCCAGACACTCAGTTCCTCTGCCCTAGATGTCACCCATCAGACGCGCAATTCCAACATATGTTTTGGAGCTGCCCCACTCTACAACAGTACTGGTCTACGATTCTGGACACAATCAAAGCACTCACAGGACTTGGAGTTACACACGTGGGAAGCAGTCGCTCTCGGAGTATTCCGAAGGCCGAAAACACACAAAGTGCAAATCCGCTTCGCGGCTTTATCCTTGCTCCTAGCCAAAAGGAACATCGCCATGAACTGGCATGACTTTGAGGATACCGCTGGAAGAGAACTAGGATTGCAGGTAAGTGACTTATCCTTTTAGACCCCTGAAAGCAGCAGGCTCTCGCCCCCGGGGCTCAGAAACATGTCTGGTGGTGGCAGCTGGCGAGCAACCACTCGGCCTGGACACTAGTGTTGGGTCATTTTTCAGGGGGCATCTCTAAGATGCCCTCTATGCATTTTTCATTTAATCCCACACTGGCATCAGTGCAGGTTTAATGTGCTTGAAGTTTGATACCAAACTTCCCAGTTTTCAGTTAAGACTTTATGGTACTGTGGAGTTCCTAATGACAAACTCCCAGCACCATATACTCTTAATTGCATTACTGCACTTACAATCTCTAATTGGCTTTGACACTGTAGGGGTACAGGGCTCATGCACCTTTACCCTCACCACTGGTATAGTGCACCCAGCTAGAGGGTTGATGACCTATGCCAGGGCAGTAGGTTGTATGCATGGCACACTGGGATGGGTGCCAGGTCGACTATTCACTTTGCTCTGCACCAAAACAAGCAGCCTGCAGAGGCAGTGTGTGAGTAAGCTTACAGGGCCTCTAAGGGTGGCACAATAAGTGCTGCAGCCCTTTGGCCTTCCCTTGCCACAGTGCCCTTGGTAACTGTGGTACCATTTACAAGGGTCTGACCTGTGGCCAAAGAGTGCCAATTGGGTTTTGTTTTTACTTCAGTTTAGGGGAAGAACATAGGCCCTGGGTACCTGTTTGGCTGGAACCCAGGGCACACTCAGTCAAAGTACATCAGCAGTTAAGCGAAAAGTGTGAGCAACCATGCAAAAATTGGGAACTTTCTTACAGGAGGTACAACAGCATCTGCCTAATCTGCTGTTTAATGGTGAGCACCTCTTTGGGCCACCATGAGACTGAATGCTGGAAATAACTTAAAGGTCCCAGAGGCTGCCGAGGCCATGGGTGCCCTTCAAATATCCATCCCTACGGGGTTCTTTCATTGACATTAATGCAGTGTGAGTTGCCAGACCACGTTCCCAGGCCCTCCTCCCTCTGGTCTGGGGCAGCAGCCTGTCTATCACCAGCAGTCAACTACTGCACGTGGTTTAAGATGACAGAATGCACACCCTTTTTACGCCCAAAACGTAAATGTTTTTGATGCTCAAAGGCAATTCTTTGGTGGGCAACCCTGGTGTCACGCTCCATCCATGCATGTGTACATATGCATATAAGAAGAAGCTGGAACCTTGTCTGGTATCCCAGGCCTGGGATGTACAACTGTGGAACAACATTTTAGTTTAATAAAGTCTTGACTCAACTTTAACAGTTTCTTCCATAGTTTTAATCCAGTGTATAGCATTTTCTTTATGCTGGAGTACCTCCTGGGGTGGACAACAACCTGTCTCAACTGCTAAGCAGGACACCTCAACAGGTTCTCAAACTCAACCCGCTGGGGCTGCACCTGTACTTTCAGGGCTGTGGCATTCCTTATGTAGACCTATTTGCCATCCCTGAGAAAGCAAAATGTCCAGACACCACCTCCAGGTACCCACACCTACGGTCTATGTGCAATGCTCTATGGATCCCCTGGTCAGGGATCTTTGCTTGCACTTTTCCGCCTCTCCTGCTTCCATTTGTGACATGGAAGATGTGACAAACAACACAAATCCTCATCCTAATAGCCCCCAACTTAGTGTTGTCAGTCTCCAGGAGAAGCTACTCAACAGGCTGATCCTTCTCCGCAGGAATCGATGGCATATCAGACAGACCAATCCCAAGCAACTCAATCTAGTAATGTGACACTTGAGGTCTTGAAATTTGGGTACCTGGGTCTCTCAAGGGAGTATCGGAGTACAGTATTCTGATTGATACATCTGTCTGTGGATTACTTACTTTTCGTTGAATTACCCCATGCACATCATTCCACTGAAACTTTTCTTCTCTGCTCTCACGTAGATGAGAACGTCCCAATGGAACGGGTCCACACGTGATTCTGCGTGACATCGTCTATACCATAAGAAGACCTTGTTGGCTTGCTGACGACAGTTCACTTTTTTCCAGGCCTTCTACGCATAACCTTTTGTTCAAGGCATGTGAGCTGTAGATCACATGCTTGGCATATTCCTGCCATCTATTGTTGAGCCCATATGTTTGCAAGTTGTTTTTCTTCAAAGAAGTCTTTCCAGTTAAGAGGTAGGTGACTCTTCCTTTTGGTGATAGTATGCATGGGCATGCTTCGGTTCGAAACAGTTTTCGCTGGTTCCTTTCGGTGTGCAATCCACTTACCCTCAGCGGTGTGGTTTTCGATATTGTATTCACCTTTCTCCGCATATCGTATCAAATACAAAGTTCTTTTTGATCGAGAAACTCGTGGAAGGCTGTCGGGCCTACCCACGTCAGTCCACCTCTCAGTCGATGGAACGGACTCAATTCAAATTCTGCCCTTGGTGCCACGCGAAGTTCCCGTGCACCGACTCGCACGAAGTATGCAACTTGGGCTTTTCTCCAGAGCACAACTAACAGGACTGCGCGTGTAAAACTTTCCTTTTGAAGACAACACTCCGCGACTGTCAGGCTTGATGTCGTGACATGCAGAGCCAAAACACTGGCTCCATTCCGGACCTTTTCGGAGAAGATTCAGAACAAGAGACCAGCATTGCACTAGGGGGCGAGGAAGAACAGGAGGATTCTATATCAGTCTCCGAATCTTGGTCCGATATGGACAAAGATATTCTGCAAGGTCAGCGTATCGTGAGTACTGAACCTCCCTTGCCCCAATTCCTAATCAGGCCAAGAAAAAGACTCCAGTCCCACCTCTGTATTTGGCCCATGGTAGGTACCGAGAAAATGTTTCCAATGCCCTGCCTTCCGGCTCGGCACCGAAAACATTCTGAAGCTTTCTGCCTCAGGATAGGGTCGCCCACACTCGGGCACCAAACCGAAAACTTCAGGTTCGAAACCAATCTCGGGGCCAACTCCTTCGACACTGAAACAGTTTTTGGAACTGAAAACTTCGGCACCGAAAACTTAGGCACTGAAACATAAAGGTGCTCAGATACCACCAAAGTAGGCCCGTTTCGACAGCCAGCCTGCAAAACTGGATCTGAAACATTAAACTAAGCATTCATCCAAAAACTGGACATATTGCAGCCATTTGCCGCATAAACGCACATCTGAGTCGGAGGACACTTCTCGCATTCCTTTATAAAGGAAGCCTGTTGGTACTAACCCTTCTCCTTCTCCTCCTCCTTCTCCTCCTCCTCCTCCTCCTCCCCCATCCTCTCCTTCCCCAGAAAAACAGCTTTAACTAATTACTCCTACCAATTCGCCAGAAACACCTGATGATCAGAATGAGGGGGATGGGGGCAATGATCCTTCGCCTGAAGACCCCTGGAAGGATTATAATCCAGACTCGCCCACAGATAATGATCCTGACTTTTATCCTACTAAACCACCTCCACCAGATGACAATGTAGACTACGTAGAGCTTCTAAGTAGAGCTGCTGAATACCATAGGGTGTATTACATAAGGAATCCCTAGAGGAGGATTTCCTCTTTGAAAGGCTTAGTAGTTCCCAAAGATCCATCCACACACTCCCTATGCTCAAGGGTCTGTTAATACAGGTGGACGACACATTTCGCGATCCTGTTTGTGCACGCATTCTCACCCCCAAGATTGTTAAAAAATATAAACCTGCACTACCAGATCTAGTTTTTATCAAGGGCCAGTTACCCTTAGACTCTTTAGTGGTTTCTAATGCTCGTAAGTGGGCCAATTCAGACATCGGGGGGATGCTCTACCTCTGGACAAAGAGTCTAAGCTCATAGACGCCACTGGGAAAAGAGTAGCCTCCCAAGCCGCAAGTTGCTAATACCCAGGCTCCGTTAGCCAGATATAATAGGGCGCATTGGGACGAAGTGGAACAGTTGTTCCAATTGTTACCAAAGCTTAAGACTTAGTGCAAGAGGGAAAGCTCATCTCTAATTCTTTAGATGCAGCGGACACTGTAGCTAGAGCAGTCAATATCAGTGTGTTACTAAGAAGACACGCATGGTTAAGAATTTCGAGATTTAAAGCGAAATTCAGGCTTCCATTCCCAACACACCATTCAACAAACATCTCTTTGGTTACTAGACACATCCTTAGAAAAAAAGAAAAAGCACACAGACGTGGCAAAGTCTCCTTCTACTGGTGGTTCCTTTCAACTCACCTTCTATTGTGGGAGGTCCAAGAATATCTCTTCTGGCACTGCCTCTACACCCTACAAAGGCCACAATCAGCCCTCTTCTTCACGCGGTTTCTTTAGAGGAAACTACAGAGGCAACCATGGCAAAGGTAGAGTTCCAACACACGCACCTCCCCCCTCAAATAACAAGGTGACTTGCCTACGCTTCCTCCCGATCGTTAAACACCTGTCGGGGAACGTCTACAGACAAATGGGAGCTAGGAATGGTCCGATTTGGTTATTGCCTGGAGCTTACCAACAATCCTGCAAACATCCCTCCACGCTCACACAAAATGGCAAGAGACCATCTACACCTCTCAAACAAGAGGTTCAGTCTTTCCTTTCAAAAGGAGCCACAGAGCCTGTACCTATACAATATCAAGGGTCGGGCGAATACTCCCTGTACTTTCTAATACCCAAAAAGGATGGCTCTGTCAAAACCATCTTAGACCTCGGAGTTAAATCATTACATAAAATCAGATAATTTTCACATGGCGACACTTCAACAAGTGCTCCCACTTCTACAACAAGTTGACTTTGTCTGCTTTTGACTTATAGGACGCATATTTCCACATTCCAACACATCCCGCTCATCGCAAATATCTCAGATTTGTGGTAGCGGGGCAGCATTACCAGTTCAAAGTACTTCCATTCGAGTCACCACTGCTCCCGAGTATTTACTAAATATCTGGCAATTGTAGCTGCTCACCTGGGAAGAAAACACATTCATGTCTTCCCGTACTTGGACGACTGGCTCATCCAAGCCAGTACGTACCTAAAGCGTCTCCAGCACGCTCGCATAGCACTGCAGTTACTGCACCAACTGGGGTTTACAGTCAATATGTCAGTCTCATGTTAGTCGCAGCCAGAATTCGCACTATTCAGGCTGTAATTGGTCAGTTTCTGTTCACTAACTACCAGCTCGGGTGTATATGCAGCTGCTGGGAATGATGGCCTCTTGTATCATGATTGTTCCCCATGCACGGCTTCACTTGCGTCCCCTTCAGGAATAATTAGCGAGTCAGTAGAACTAGTCACAGGGTCTCTAGTGTTGGTAGAAGGATGTACTCCTCGCTCTCTGCAGTGATGGAACACACAACTTGCTAAAAAAAAGATGCGTTGCTCACTGGTTGGGCAGCTCATCTCCGCAATCACACAATTCAAGGCTTGTGGAGTCTAAAGCAAAAGGCTCTCCTCATAAATCATCTAGAGCTGCTACCAGTGTTTCTAGCGCTCTAAGTTTTTCAAATTCACCATGTAGACAAAGCTGTCCTAGTCCAAACCGACAACATGACAGCTATGTGTAAATGTAAATGTAAATTGTAATGTAAATGTAATGTAAATTGATACTTGTATAGCGCACTACTCACCCGCAAGGGTCTCAAGGCGCTTGTACGAATACCGCTGTGGAACCCATCCTGGCTTTCCCTGTGAGGTGTCCACTCCTGGGCACCCCCAAGGTGGAGGCCAGGCATCCTTAGCGTTGTGGGGGCCATTGTGGAGATTAAGCAAACTATTGCCCAGAGTTGCAGAGTGGGACTCCATGATTGGAATAGGCACCGAGGCGAAAATCATCAGGTCCGTGGAATTTTTGAGCCCAAGACCCGCCGAGGCGGGGAATTGAACCCTGGTCCCGGGATAGACCTCTGCATCAGGGTCTGCCGCTCTAACCATTGAGCCACACTTCTCCACATGTGCTATATACAAAAACAGGGGGGGGGGGCACACACTCTCCAATTGTCCCGCCTAGCTCAAGCAATTTGGAAATGGGCCATACACAACAAAATGTATCTCCTAGCAGAATACCTTCCAGGAGTAAACAATCAGTTTGCCGATCTCAGCAGACAGGGCAGCAACCCCACGAGTGGGAACTTTAACCTCAAGTTCTCCTCCCGTACTTCCAAAATTGGGATTTTCCTCAAATCAATCTTTTCACCACACACAAACGCAAAATGCCCCAACTTCACCTCCACATATCGGCACTCGCTCTCCAAAGGCAATGCACTATGGATGAACTGCTCAGGGTTATTTGCCTACGCTTTTCTGCCTCTCCCACTCATTCCATGAGTGGTTCGGATACTCCAACATCTCTCACACTGATATTGACAGCTTCCACATGGGCCCGTCAGCTTGGTTCACAACCCTACTGGAACTGTCAATAGTTCCCCATCAAAAGCTACAACTCCTTTCTAGTCTCTGCACACACAGCCATGGAGAAACCAGGCACCCAGATCCCAAATAACTCAACCTAGCGATCTGGCTCCTGAAGTGAGTTTGGTTATCTCAATCTTCCACCAGACTGTATGAACATTATCAAAGAGGTCAGAAGGCCTACTACAAGAGCTTGTTACGCAGCTAAATGTAAAAGATTTGGTAGCTATTGTAAAAACTATCAATTCTCTGGATGCTTCCATACAAAATATCATCTGTTATTTATTACACTTGCAGCGTTCAGAATTAGCTTACACATCTATACGCTTACATCTCGCTGCAGTACCTGCGTACCTACAAAATAGGCAACTCTTGTCTCTCTTTAGAGTACCAGTTATCAACACATTTACGGAAGGACTAAAAAGAGTTATACCGCCAAGACTCCCACCTGCCCCAGTGTGGAATTTTAATATAGTCTGTACACGATTAATGGGCCCACCTTTTGAACCCATGCATTAATGTGAACTGCAATTTCTTTCATGGAAAATCGCTTTCCTCATTGCAATCACTTCACTGAGAGTGGGTGAGATACAGGCACTAACTATACCCCCTAGAGCACTTTACACTCGCAAAATAGGGTCTATTATGATTTTCTTGCAGAACATTCCCATAGTTGACATCTATAAGGCTGCAACATGGTCTACATCATACACCATCACAAAGCACTATTGTGTAGATGTTAGCGAGACGACAGCCTAATGCAGGCCAGGCAGTACTTTAAACACTTTTTCAAACAACTGTAACATCTAAAGGTTAGCCCCCGCTTTGGGAGAATACTGCTGTATAGTCTATGTAAAGCATGTGATCTACAGCTCACATGCCTAGAACGGAAAATGTTGCTTACCCTGTAAGCCTCTGTTCTTGGCATGTAGAACTGTAGATTTACATCCGCCCACTCTCCTCCCCGGGTACCTATACCTGCTGCAGTTCTTTCTTATCTTATATACATACGCATGGACATCTCTATTCTACCTTTACTAACTCCATTCTCACCCTCTGCGGTAAAACCATTATCAATGGAGTCAATGCTCATGAGCACTATCACCTAAAGGAGGAGTCTCCTACCTTGTGACTGGAAAGACTTCTTCAAACAAAGAAAAACAACTTGCAAACATCTGGACCCAACACTAGATGGTAGGAGTATGCAAAGCATGTGAATCTACAGCTCTACATGACAAGAACAGATGCTTCTTGGTAAGTAACCTTTTACTTTCTAGGGCTCTCTAATTCTGGGAGTTCCTTTGTTTAAAGTCTTTGGGCCTTTGTAGCAGCGACTAAGGCTACTCAGAGGAAATCCAGATTTAAGCCATGCAGGGAATGTGGGGTCCAGATGTCTATCACTGAACCCCATGAAGACTGTTTGTGGTGTCTCTCGTTGGACCATGACGTCAGGGAGTGTTTGTCATGCAGGCGTATGAATCCCAAGGCACTGAAGGAGAGGGAGGCCAAATTGTTCATGGGCTAAGCCAAGAAACAAAGGGGTTGAAGAAGGTCGAGGCCCAAATCCAAGTCACCGACTCCCCATACTTCACCATGGAACTCTGTGTAGTTTGTCGAAAGGATGCAATGCCAAAGTCCGTTTCCCCAGCATCATCAGAAGGATTGTTTCTCAGTTTCCTTCTCCTGAGGTGACTCAGACCCTGTCTCAGAGGGCAGTGACTCCACTGGCTTCAAGAGAAGCAACGCATTCACTGTTGCCGAAGCAGACCACTCCACCTCTGCCTCCATGGTCTCTGGTGCTGCAGGCAGAGCCAAATGTGTTCCCTCCTCAAGTGGCTTTATCGCCTGCAGTACTGGATCCAGGGTACCCTGTCTCTCGACTCTGGATATGGATCCCTCGCATTTTCTGAATGCGATGCTCGGCTTATTAGTCAGAGCGGCAAACCCTACTGGTGCCCTTGTTGGCCCCATGGGTCAGCTGGCATACTCCCTGGGAGGTTTGTCACCTAATTTCCCTCGGGTGCCTCTTATGCCTTTTATGCCGATGGCTCCAGGAAGTTGGTCTCTCCCGACACTGAGGTTTTCAATGCCAATACAATCGCTGCAGGGGCGGGTGCCACTGTATACATCTTCTCCGGTGTCATCTGGTTCTGAACCGGCGCCAACTAATGTCCCGGTAGACCTCCGTTTAAGGCCGATCCCGAAGCCCCCTGTGCCTCTGACACCTGTTCCAAGGATGAGGTCTAGAATAGTGTACGAAAGTAGGTTTCTGTTGCAGTAACCCCCCCCAACATTTTGCCAGACTACAGATGCACTTTCACTTGATGTGCCCTGGGTCCCTGCCAATCAGGTTCCCAGGGCCTGTGGTCTTTATACAAAAGTAACCCAATTGGCTTCTCTGGCCATAGGTCAGCCCCTGGTAAACGGTACCACAGGTACCCAGGGCACTGTGACCAGGGAAGACCTCTAAGAACTGCAGCACTTATTGTGCCACCCTTAGAGGCTCTGTACCTTTACATACACTGCCTTTGTAGGCTGGGTGTTTTGGTGCAGAACATAGTGAAGAGTCGACATGGCACACATCCCTGTGTGCCATGCCTACAACCCATTGCCCTGGCATAGATCAGTCACCCCTGTAGCTGGGTGCCCTATGCCAGTGGTGAGGGTACGGTGCATGAGCCCTGTACCCCTACAGTGTCTAAGTCCATTCTTCGAAGTTGTAAGTGCTGTGCTGCCATTAAGAGTATATGCTTGTCATTACAAACTCCACAGCACCATAATGGCTACACTGAGAACTGCATCAAACTTCTCAGCACATTAAACCCACACTGATGCCAGTGTGGGATTTAATGAAAAATGCACACAGAGGGCATCTTAGAGATGCCCCCTGAAAAACGACCAGCCTCTGGTGGGTTCCCTGACTGGTACACACCAGCCTGCCACCACGAGACAGGTTTCTGGACCCCTAGGGGGAGAGCCTTCGCTCCCTGAGCCCAGAAACAAAGCCTTTCCTGGGCGGAGGAGTTCACTCCTCCCCCAGGCCATGAGGAGCCATCGGTGGCAGGGGAGCTTTAATGGCCTGGCAGCCTTTGCAATGCGACCCCCAGCCTCTTCTATTAGGAGCATGCCTCCTTCCTGTCTTCCCTCCTTTTCGGCGGGAAGACAGGCAGGAAAAACTAGCCAGCCCAGAAGGTGTGCCCACCTCTGGCAACTCCACCCCTCAGGTGGGGAATCTCTTTAGTGCCTGCCATTTTGCAGATGGCAGGCACTCCCCAATCAGGATTAGGGATTTTGCTCTCCCCCATGTGGGGAGAGCACACAAAGGGTGTAGTCACCCTAAGGTCAGTAGCCCATTGGCTGCTGACCTCGAGACCCCTACAACGCCCCTAAATACAGTATTTAGGGGGCTGCCCTGAATTGAGAAAGCAGACAAGAAACTACAAGAAGGGCGGGACAGCTGTGCAGCAGCTAACAAGAGGAAGACGCCCACTGACTTGGCCCCAGCCCCACCATCCTGTCTTCCCCTCGAACACGCTCCTGCGAAATCCTGGTGTGTCCTGCAGCCAGCAACCTCGAAAACCCCAGAGGACCTGCTTGCTTTCAACTACAAAGACTTTGTCTCCCGTGAACACTGGATTTGTTAATCTGCAACCTCTGGCTCCGGGCGGGCACCGCTGATCCCCCCCCACTCAGCACCTGCCGTCCACGACCCGAGTGGGCAAACACCACGAGGAGGTCACCCCAGCGATTCTGACCAGAGTTCCGTTGACCTCTGACCTGCTTCAAGCCTCCAGCCGACAACTGCAGCCTGAATCCAGAAGGCTCATCCCTGACCAGGAGCGGATATCTGACCCCAAAAGGCACCCCTGCACCAGTCGCCCCACGGCCTTGTGTGCCCAAACCGATGGTGCCTAACCAACCCCTAACTTCACAACTTACCTCTCGAAGTGGTGGTCGCACCCAGAAGACCTTCGTCCCCAAGCCTGCAGTGCTTTTGCAAACCGGAGGTTCCCTATTGAAACCAACAGGGAGCTCAATGTCGAAACAGCACCCTGCACCCGGCTGCCTTAGTGCCGCTGAGGGTGCACCCACAACCCAGTGGTCTGCTTGCCAGCAGCCACCAACCGTAGACCCTCTATCTCCAGGGCCTCAGCATCCAGCCGCCCTAGTGCCGCTGAGGGTGTAGTGAGAATGCATCAATGACCCTGGGGGAATCCTTGTTCTAACCCCAGAAGCACAACTCCAAAGACAGATTTCTTACCTGGTAACCGTTTACTTCATTTCTCTCCATAGGAATCCATTGACTGTTTTTCTCTGAAGTGTGGAGTTGATTTGTATGGAAACCTGAAAAACAACAATTGTGCAAAACCGATTTTACTTACCTTTTCTCTAGGAAATGTCCCAGTGTAATATCTAGGACTCTGTGCACACTATACCTCACTTTGGTATAGTATATACAGAGCCAGCTTCCTACAGTGTCCAGGTCTGTGACGAAGAAATGTAAGGTGGCTCCAGGGAATCCTGCTTTCCTTTCCGCTCATCCATCAACGGAAAGTTTGGCTCTCCATGCTTTGCCCTCCTCGAAGGAGTCTGCATGGTCATTCCCATCTACACCTGCAGATAGGGAATCCAAACGCATGGAGCAACTTGCGAAAAGGTATTCTCTTCAGGCAGTATGGCTCTTAAATCGACAAATGCTACATGCCTTTTGCATCACTACATCCACCCACTTATGGATATGGGCAGGAAAGTGCTTCCAAAACTACCAGAGGACCTTCAGGATCATTTTTCAGAGGTCTTGATGGATGCTCAAGCTGCGGCCCGCCAGGTCATACCATCTGGTCTGAACACTGCTGATTCGGTTGCCAGGGGAATAAGTCCGAGGCGACCAGGAGGCATGCTTGGTTACGGGGTTCAGGGTTCTCCTTTGTTGTCCAAGCCTCCTTGTTAGATCTGCCTTTCGACAGATCTCGCCTGTTTGGGGCCAAAGCGGACTGTGCTGCAGCACTTTAATGACCGAGCCACATCGTGATCTTTGGGTCTCCACTCCCAGTCCAGGGGCTTTTCGCAAGTTTTGTGGTTTTTGCAGGACCTCATCCTTTCAAGCCAGGCTGCAGCCATAACAGCATGCAAATCCCCTGTACAGATCTTACAGGGGAAAGGGCAAAGGTAGTCTGCGGGGTGCAGCATGGAAGCAAGTCTCCTCCTCCTCTTTTGCCCCTCCAACTGGTGCAGCAGGGAAGCAGCTCTTGCTGTGCCATCCTAGAGCATGCTTGTCATGTAGGAGGACTGGTGTTCCATTTTCTATCACATTGGAGGTTACTACAGATCTCTGGGTGTTGAACATCGTAGAGAATGGGTATGCCCTACCGTTCCAAGAGTTTCCCCCCACCCTACCCTCCCCGTCAGGGTTTGCGCTCGGATGAGCACCCTCTGTTTCTCCAGCAGGAAGTTCTGTCATTACTGCAAAAAAGGTGCGATCAAGGTGGTTCCACAGCAGGAAAGGGGTCAGGAATGCTTCTCCTGGTACTTCCTGATTCCCAAAAAGGGCTGTCGCTTGAGGCCAATCCTAAACATCCGGGTCTTGAATGTTTACCTCCAAACAGGAGAAATTCAATATGTTGACCCTGGCTTCAGTTCTTCATGCACAGCAAAAGGAAGACTAGATGGTATTGATCCATTTGTAGGATGAGTATCTTCGTTTTACGGTGGGGTCTCAACACTACCATTTTGCAGTCCTTCCGTTCGGCTGTACTTCCGCACCTTGTGTCTTCACAAAGGTGATGGCAGTGGTGGCAGCACATCTTAGAAGATATGGGGTTCCTGTTTTCCCCTATCTGGACGACTGGCTGCTCAAAGCTGAGTTGCCATATATGGTGGTGCATAACTTGGAAGTAGTAAAACTGTTGTTTAACTTGGGGTTTTCGAAAAAAACACCCAAATCTCCTGGTGCCCTCTCAGTGCAACCCGTTCACAGGGTCAGTACTGGACACTAATGTAAGTCGTGCCTTCCTGCCTCTACAGAGGATTCAAAACATCCAGACCATGATCCCGCTTTTTCAGAATGGAGCAGCCGTTCCAGTCCTGAAGGTTTTGCGTGTGTTCGGTCTGTTCACTTCCTGCATACTGTTGGTCAACCATGCACGCTGGCATATGAGGGCCCTGCAGTGGTGTCTCTGCAGGCAGTGATTCCAACACAGCGAAAATCTTGAAAAGGTGATCCGAATCTCCAGAGACACTGCAGTGGAGTTGTTATGGTAGTGTTCCAGGCAACCTGTCTCAAGTGAAGCAGTTTCAACCTCCTTCTCCCGTGGCCACTGTGGTGACGGATGCCTCCAGTCTAGGATGAGGAGCTCATCTGGGGGATCGGGAGGTCTAAGGCCGTTCCTCTCCAGTGGAGAGGTTGTTTCACATTCTCTTTGGAATTGTGGGCGAAACATTTGGTTCTCAAGGCCTTTCTTCCCTCCCTTCCATGATGAGTCTGTTCAGGTGCTAACGGACTACACTACTGCGATGTGGTACATCAACAAGCAGGGAGGAGTAGGGTCGTATTTTCTGTGCAGAGGGGGTCTGCGACTCTGGTCCTGGGCTCAGGACGATCAGATTTGCCTGATCGTGAATCATCGGGCCAAAGAACTGAATGTATATGCGCAGTGTCTGTCTGCAACATTTGGCCGATCACAAGTGGCGTCCCTATCCAGAGATAGTCCTTAACATGTTCAGGATGTGGGGGTTTCCTCAGTTGGACCGGTTTGCCACTCACTAGAACTTGCGTTTTTTTTTATATAGCGCGAACTAGACCCGAACCGAATCAGGTATCGGAGCGCTTTACATATTTTCCAGTTACGTTACATCAGGACACACTTTCATTTTACGTTACAAAAGGGGGTGATGATGGACGGAGCATCTGAATCAATCAAACACTCACACCCAGTCAAAAGATCTGGGTTGAATCCATCACCGTTCTTTAGCCCACTCTGCCACCCCAGTTCAGACGTGGCTATATGCAAATCAGTCTGACCCTGTGCCTCATGGGTATAGTCCAGCCCGAACTGCCAAGCCATGTCTTTCCTGGACCGGAAACAAGCTACCGAGGACCGGTTTCTGGCATTCCAGCCGTCTTCAGCCCGGCTTGCTTGAATCCAGTGGCAAAGTGAGCAAGGGACTCACGTCTGAGCATACCCTGCCACACTTATGGCGGCCAAAAGCGGTACAAAAGGGGGTGGTGATGGACGGAGCATCTGAATCAATCAAACACTCACACCCAGTCAAAAGATCTGGGTTGAATCCATCACACTTTCATTGTAGGCACGGGGAGATTAAGTGATTTGCCCAGAATCACAGGAGGTTTTGGCGTCGTTACCAAGACTCGAACCCAGAGTCCGAGGTCGAGCGCTCTAGCCGTTAGGCCAACTCCTCTTCTCTCCATTGCCCGTCGTTCTGCAGTCTCCAGTATCCGATGCGGGGAATGTTGGGGGACTCGTTTCAGTTAGATTGGGGCTCACAGCTTATTTACGCGTTGTCTTGCATACCCTTGATTTCTCGAGTTATGAGGAAGATTTGCCAAGACCAGGCCTAAGTCACATTGATAGCCCCTGATTTGTCGCAAAGGGTGTGGAACACAGACCTCCTTTACCTCTCTTCACACCCTCTGCTCTGTCTCCCTAAAAGGGCAGACCTCCTCTTGCAGGGGCAGGTTCTACAACCCACCTCCAAAGCCTGCACCTTCATGCCTGGAGATTGAACGGGGCATACTGAGGTCTTTCTCTCTTCCCCCCTGATGTGGATGTCATTTTATCGTCCAGGAGACCCTCTTTCCGTGACTCAATAAGGTTGTGCAGTATCTACTGTTAAGGGCTACTTGTCTGCCTTATTTGCTATTCTCTGTTTACCAGATCAATTCCAGCTGTTACGAGATTCATTAAAGGTCTCACAAATAGGTTTCCTCCCACTCCCTTTTATCATGCCTCAGTAGGATTTAAGTTTGATTCTCACTTTCATAATGAGTTCTCCCTTTGAACCTTTACATACTTTTCCCTTAACTTCCTAGCGTTCAACACAATATTTCTGGTTGCAATCACTTCAGCTAGGAGGGTGAGTGAGTTGCAAGCTCTTACCTCCAAGCCTCCATTTACATCATTCCATGCGGATTAGATGGTTCTTAGGACCAGAGCTGCTTTAATGCCTAAGGTGAACACTCCTTTCCACCTAGGGCAGTCCACAACCATACCCACTTTCTACCCTCCCCCTCATTCTCCTAAGGAGGAGGAGACTTCATCACTTGGACCCTAAGAGGGTGGTCAGCTTCTAACTGACAGGACCAAGGACTTCAGGTTGGATGACCAAGTCTTCATTGAATATGTGTGCAAGATGAAGGGTAAGACTGTCCACAAGCTGTCCAGGTGGATCATCCTGCGTATCAAGCTCTGCTACGCCTTGGCCAAGAAAAAGCCTCCTGATGTTATTTGCGCTCATTCTACCAGAGCGAAGTCTTCTTTGACTTAACCGCTACCGCGGTTTCCCGCTGTATGCGGGAATTTCAAAAATGGCTTGATCATGACAAAGCCAGCTCGTCATCCGCGCACCGCAGGTAACGTTGATGACGAGCTGGCTTTGTCATTAGCATCGAAGGGGTTAAGCTAGAGGTGTCTCAGTGGTAGACATCTGCAAGGCAGCAACTTGGGCCTCCCTTCACACTCTTGGGAAGCACTATTGCTTAGATTCGGAGGTTTGAAGGGATGGCCGGTTTGCACGTTCTGTGCTGCAGGAATTTTTGGTGTAGGCAGGCACCCTCTGCCAGGAGCTGGACTGCTTGGGGATTCAATTCAAAAGGTGAGGAATCCGCAGGCAGATGTATCCATCAGAAAAACAAATTGCTCACTTTCGTTAACCTGTTTTCAGGTGGATACAGTAACTGCTTGTGGATTCCTCACTGACTCACATGCCTTCCCATTGCCTGCCTGCTCATACCGAAAAATAATCAATGTGTATTTGTGAGTTATTATTTAAACCATGTGATGCTTGGCTCTACGAAATATCTATGATGAAAAATTTCCGGTTTAGGCTATGTATGTATAATGTGTATACTTGTGTAGTGTTGGTTCACCCGTTCCCCTCAAAGGCATGCAAAGAATGGGTTGAACGGACGTCAGCACGCTGACTAAGTCTTATGGCTCTAATGAAGTCGCGCGGAGTTGCGTGCACAGCCGTTCCATTGTGAGGTCCTCGTCAATGTGGGACTGCTGAGAAGAAAAGTTTCCATAGAATGCTGCACATGGGGGTAAGGTGAGGAAACCTTTCTGCATGGTTGCCTTCCTCAAAGTCAATCGTCTGTGCATTTGAACAATTCATTTAAATAAAGTTAGCACTAATTCATTAAAAAATGTCAGCGAAACTGAAGGTTTCACAATTTTTCAATCCTAATTTGTTTGACATCTATCTTTAAATATGCAGATTCATCTGTTCATTTGATTGAGACACATTATAATCTCGATAAATGAATAACCAGATTCAAAAAGCAAAACATATAAAGCAATATAATTTCCAATTCTTACTCAATTTAACTAATTGGACCCTGAATGGGCCTAATTCTTATGTTGTATATGCATGTTTTCTATCCTTCTATATTCATAATTATTCCAGATTTTAAACTTAGGTATTCACATTCATATGGAACAAAATAATTAGGCCCATTCAGGGTGCGATCAGTTAAATTATACATTTATATATATCTTTATATAGTTTTAAGTCACAAAATGTCAAATGTTGACTTTTTAGGGCGTGCTTTCTTTTGCTTTATCAAGAGTGGCTTTGTTACAGAATTCTGTGCTTCGAAGGCACTCTTCTGTGTTTTTGTATATCAATGAAAATCTTACAGTACTAACACTACAAATAGTTAACTTGTACTACTTTTACTGTTGGCCTTTAAAAGACATGCCTATAAAGACTTCTTGGACATAAGAATCAATGTTTGTCTCTTCTAACAATTGTATGTTTAGAACATGTTCACTTCATCTTTGAGTTTTTTTTCCTTCTTTTGTTATTATTTCCGCGTTATCTTTATATTGAGTTTCTCAGTTGTAATTGCATTAAAAATAGTTCGACAGTAATAGTTTTCTTTGGCAGGAGAAACATACTGCTTTATATGAAGGATTTTCTCCTCTTCCTGTTCACTAGAACGATCCATTACCGGGACGTATCAAAGTTGACTTCGTTATTCCTAAAGAACTTCCATTTGGAGATAAAGATACAAAGTCCAAGGTCACACTTCTGGAAGGAGACCATGTTAGGTTTAACATCTCAACAGATCGACGGGACAAATTGGAACGTGCTACCAACATCGAAGTTCTGTCAGATAGTTTTCACTACACTGATGAGTCCAGAGAAATGGCAAGTAGTGTATACCTTAGTTATATTGTGGTTGGTTTGTTTGAGGTACGGGTTACTAGGCAGACTTGGGTTAGTTTTGTTCCAAATGCAAGTGAAGTAATCAATACTGCTTTTAAAAAAGAAAATAAATAGCCTTCTAAAACTTCACAAAGTATTTTTCTAACTAACAAATTGAATTGTTGGTTCACTAGTTAAGTATTAACTGCCTTAGTTAAAATCTAGATTGCAGTACCACAGCAGATTGAGGTGCGAGCACTTTATTTTCATAACTGCATGGGTAGGTTTCTTGTTTTAGGAATATATTGGTTTAATTGCGTGTAAGAAATGTGGGACCATTCACCGAAGTTTATTTACTTTAAATGTCAAGACTGCACCCAGGTAATCTGGAGTGGTAGAATTTATTTGAAGGAAAGTTATAACAGTTAGACATGGTAAGACTCTTTTTGGAGCTAGGTAGTCTTGTGGTGCAACTCAAGATTGTTATTGTCCTTCAGTCTTTTATTCTTAAAGGGTAATATGGCAGTACAGGGGAAAGCTTCCACTGATTTCTGCATCTGTTATGAAGATAATTACTAGGTCTTTCATCAAGATTTGCTTAAAGCTAGGTCACTTAAACCATAAAATAACATTTTAGCATTGAACAATTTTTTTGTGCTACAGTTTGACTTCATACATCATTCTGCATGAATTGCTAGGGAAATTGCTATGGATTGCTGTGTTGCTATTGTTAGTTCCTGAAGTACAAATTACAGTAGTTGTTGCATTTACTTCAAATTGTTGTCTTTTACCAGCTACAAAGCCTTGCTTGTATAACACTTGTAATATCTAAAATGCTTCAATGTTAATAAACTCATTGCCTTTACACATGGCAAATGGAATGGGCCAGTGGTAAAAGCAGCATCTTTTTTAAAGATGTATATTGTAGGGACTCAGTTGCTTCAGTGCATGTTATTTAATACGATTTTTTTAAAATAATGTAGCATTTTTCACTGACCGAATTTTTACGCAGACTATTTATACTTTTCGCTAGGAGGCTGTAAATGTTTTCTACTGCATACCAGAAATGTTTAGTATATTCGTAAGCAGATCTAGAGTTGGAGCGAAATCTATAACATATACTGCTACAGGGGCCCATTAGTACAAAATGGTTCATTATATATACAGCAGACGTCTTACATTGATTTCTGCTTTATTGAAGGGTATACCACTAAAAAGATTTGTATTGTAGAAAACAATGCATAGTCAGCGAGCCAGCATTCTTTATGGTGATAACAACTACTGTATTTTTACCAGTCTGCTTGTTGTGTTAGTGTCATGCATTTTAGTGAATGGAGACATTTTAATACAATTAACACATTTTGAATGCTCACTAAATCTTCCCAAACCCCGTTATGGCTTAACTTCAAATGTAGTGGCATCAGTCACCAGGATATCCTTTCTGATCTTATTTGCTAGTAGTTCACTCCTAAGCTAGTACTTTGATGTTTGCAAACTGCTGTAAAGCCAAAGTCACTTCTTAGTGGGCTTTTATAGCCATTTAGGTTTTCTGAAGTACTTCTTTGTGGAATTCAGATTTTCTTGAGCACTACATCAATGTGATTCTCTCTTAGAATTCCTAAACCGTGAAAGATACGTGATTACTGAATAACATCTTAAGAATTTTCCTTTTTCAGACATAATACACTTTTATATAACGAAATCATACCAGTGAAAGGCATTAGTTTATTTTTCCTTTTTGATAGGAAGGGACCTTTTTTATTTACTTAGCTTGGATCAACCTTCATGAACATTTTTAGACTCTGTTTTTATATTGGTTGTCTGTTTTTCTGTCTTCGATTTCAGACCCAAGATCAAAATTGTCTGCAAGCAGCTTTGAGCTCCAGGAAGCAACTGCTGATAAATGTATGTGAAAAACAGATGCTACAGAAAGTGAATATGCAGTGTGAATCTTCTGGATTCTCCTGCTGTGCTCTCTGCCAGCTAGTGGTGAGACCCAGAACTGTCCCAATGTTTTTATTTTTTGTTTGCATTGAGCAGTAGGTGGGTATTACCGTGACATTGTGTAGGCCCACAATGCCCCAAGTCTGTGGTTGCCATCTTTAGGTTCTTTATCCGCCACTGGGTTTGAAGTTATGGTCCAGAATTCCAGGTAACCATGGAACCTGAGACCATGCCGAAGCATATTGAAGATAACACCAACAAAACAAAAAAAGTATAGAGAGCGACAGTGAATGTCAAAAGAAATAGAAGAATTCGGAGCAAGACCAATTTCATATTTTTCTCTCAGACTTCCACCACACAGGACCAAGAATGTACGGATGTGGTGCTGGAGTCTTTGAGAAATTTAAAATTTCCCTTATAGATTAAAAACACACCCGAAAGGACAAATGCAAGGTTTCCAACTGCAAGTCCCACAAGTGTAAATTGTGCAAAGAGTTTCTCTCTAGGACTCATACACTGAGGGGCAAATCGTTTGGCACACTACTCCATGCTGCAGTTGCAGGCCTGTAAAACCTTTCAGAGATTTGGTACTGTGAAGCATTAAAGACAGGCATGCAGAGGTTGACGTGACATGAGCCAAAGGTTCATATGTTGAAGATGACAACTTTGAAGAGGAAGAGACTCTGAAAAAGGTGGTGATATACCTACTAACCAAAAAATGCACACCCACAATTCCACTAGTTTGGTAGTCAAAGGGAAATGGAAGCCCAAAAAGTACCACAGGTTGAAATACAAATACACTACTGGGTACAAACCTTTAGACTCTGGCCTGATTCTGAAAGGGAACCAAGGCCGGGAGATAGTAAAAATAGGGGTACAATGGGGAAGGAAATGTTTGACCTTTCAGCGGAAGACCCTTCTCTGCAAAATGGGCCCTTGATGTCTACCGAAAAAAGCATTGACTTGCTGCCAAAATGACACTCCTTATACAAAAGAAATATTAATTACATGACGCTCTTAAGGGTTTTAGCATTGCAGCATGAACAGAGTCTAGCGAAGGAACAATGAACGAAAGCAAGAATTCCTTCATGAATAACAACGAGGTATCTTGCAGCCCTCAGGTTTCATAGAAGAAGGCTAGCAGTACCTCAAAATGCATACCTGCTGAAGGCATAGACTTGTGTCCCTCAAGGACATTGCCACCAGCTGAGAATTTGATATCTGTCATTAAGCGAGCTGCAGATACATATGATACATATGTGGTACCGTTTGAGGAGAAACAAAGCAGCATTTTTCCTCATGGAAACCTTATCCCTGTTCCAAAATACAACCAGTATGTCCTAGCATGCTAGCCCAGGGAAGGGATGCATTTAGGAAGTCTGCTGCCTCTAAGATGGCAACGCCCAAGGTGGAGAACACCAGCACTCCAAAAAAAACCCTGGGTGCATAAAGACCAGTGCCCCTGTGGACTCCAGAATAGTCTCTACAGTCAGAAAGAGTGAATGTTCGAACATCAACTAGCCAACCTCCAGAAAGGGAAAGTAAAAAGAAAAAAAGGGCGAGGAAGATGTACAGCTCCACTATCCAGTGGCCAATAGCTAACTCGAACACCTGCTTAAACCAGTATGGATATCAGCAGTGGGAATAGATATAAGATCTGATGCCAGATCAATACAAGGAAAAGGGCAAAAACTGCCATTTGAAGGGGGGGGGAAGGCCAACACCTCCCTTAAATATTCAATAGATTAAGCTGATGATGAGCTTGCAGATGTGAAGTGGCACCCACTTTGGGGCAAGAGGATAGGTAGATAATTACACATGGCTAAAGGTTTTTAACTTTAAACAGGGGATGCAGACAAGTAAAATGAACCTGTTTTTTACAGGCACACTCCTGATAGGAGCTGCGGTACATGACTTCTTCCAACAGATACAAAAATGACATGGCAAATGGAGTGCTGCAGATTAGAGGGTTCATTGAGGGGCTTCCCATATAAAGGAAACCATGGTTGGCAAGCAGGGAGTTCTACGCAACATCTAACAGACCACACTTATGTTACAAGCTAGCGTTCAGATCACAACCATGCAGTAGCCATACCCCACAACACAAAGGCAGCCCTTTCGGCGGGGAAAGGGGTAAAGTACATACCACAAAAGAGTCCTGGGTGCCTCAAAATTTCTTTCAAATAAAGAAACCCTGAATTCTAGTATCAGTACTGGACAGAATAGATGGTTTCCTCCAGAATTGGAGTGGAATTACTTCCAGCGAATGGGTCCTCAACAGCAAAAATAATTATGGCTACTGTATAGTTACTGCACAACTCACCAAATATCAAATCAAGAACAAAACTGAATACATTGAAAACTACCTCTATTGTATCAGGAGATATCTCTCCTATAAAAAGGAGCTCTAGAGGAGATACCAACGAAGGAACCACAACCAGGGAGTATACCCTGTATACACCTAGATCCCAAAATAAGACTCTACTCTCTGATCAACTGCACACCTAAGATTATCTAAGTTAATCATAACACAAGAATTCAAGATGACCACTGTGCAAGATGTCACTCTACTCTTGAAGAAAGGTAACTACATGGTGAGTATGAGAAAGTGGATTATTAGTTGGGGTGTTTGTGAGACCTCACCAAGTGATAATGTCACTATTCTGTATCGTTTCCCATTAGTTTACTTTAGTTTAAACCATAGCTAGGTGATGGGTTGCTGAGGCACAGACCAGTCAGGCTAAACTCAAAGGAAACCAGTGTAAAGCATCTGTAGTACCAAAACCGATAAGAACAAAACTCAATAAAAGCTTGGGAGCCGGTCTAGCACTTGGGATTTCTCTCAACCAGTAAAATAGCATGCTTAGCCATTCTCCAGAGTTCCAGTCACTTGGTTCAGCAGGTGCATTTCATCTGTTTTCTATAGGTCCAGCAGTGTTCTGAAGAGTATGTCCATGGGTAACACGTATATACCTGCCCTAGCTTGTTTGGTAGGTGTGATTTCTGAACAGTAGGCGTAAGGTTCTCACAGGCAACTCTACCTACTCTTGCATCACTTCATTGAGGTTTGGCACTAAACAAGCCCACTGAATATTTTTCTTCCCCAAAACTATGATGCCTGAAACTTGCATCCCTGAGTCAGAGCTACAAGAACACCCCTGAGGTTTCTAAGGAATGAGAAACTTCTCCTGCCAAACCAGTTCTGGCTCAAGGTTTCCTGCACTGGTGCCACCCTGGATACTTGGACGATGGCAGGTGCGGACCTAGGTGTGTGTTTCATCGGTCTGTGACGGGGGCTCCCCCATCTACTGCTTTCTACCAGCATATTTTTCCTTGCATGTTCTTTGACAACCACTACATCTTCCCAGTACCTAGTTGCTTGTGACCATTGGTTGTGGAGCTACTGGATTGTTCTCGTATGGAGTCTAGTCCAAGTGATTAGGGTTATGCGGGAGACTACTATGGCTATCAATTTCATTACTCTTCTCACTGTCAGACTATCCCTTGTTGGGGCAGATTAGCAGGGTCAATTACAAATTCTCCTCTGCATCTAGAATGCCTTTGCAGGCAGACCTTTCAAGCAACTGTCCCTCTTTGTGACAATTGCAACAGCTGCATCAAGCACAGGTTTGGTCGTACACACATGGGGGAACCAAGCAACATGGGTCAACGGAACCCTCAGGAAGCTGTGAAACTTACAAGCATGCTGGAAGTCCAAAAGGTCTTTTTGGCATTGAAAATCTTCAAACGGGCATATCAAGGGGAGGACAGCACGAATGCAAACGGAAAAGACAACAGCAAATTTCTACTTAAATGAGGGGGACAAGTTTATATTCCTTCAACTGTCACAGAGCAATTAAGATGGTTAGTACAAAGAAAAATAACACGAACAGCCATACACTTCTAAGCATACTAAACATAGAGGCAGTCAGGAGAAGTAGGAACTTCATCCGAGTGCAAACTCGAGAAAGTGATCAAGATATAGTCCAAAATCGGGGTGCCCCCACAAATAGACTTGCTTGCAGCACATCCAAACGCAAAATACCAAAACGCTGTGTTTAGGTACGCACACCATCTGTCCCAAAGAAATGCCCTATTGAGTAACTGGGTAGCAAGGGGAGTTAGGCCCGACGGGCCAGGTTCTGGCTGGGCCGTATATATATATCTGTAACAATGGAGAGGGCCAAGACCTGTGTAACTATTGGCATCTTTAAATTACCCCTAGACCAAGCTATTTATTTTCATTTGATCTGGTACTTTATTTATACCTTTTCTTCAACTTTGTAAGTCTTTGTAGTGTACTCTAAGCAGAAGAGACATTAAAGTCTATATGCAGAAATACTTCTGTACATGTGGTTCACAAAACATTAAACAACAAAATTAGGTATGTAATACACAATATAAACAAACGTGAGTGAAAAAATCATAAACTATACATCCTATTATCTTGATGGTCTTGTTTTACCTTTAGCATCACAATCCAAATAGTTTCATATCTACATATTATTTCATAGACATTCAAAAGGTGTTCCATGCTTCAACATTTCTATTACGAAGGAATGAGGGAACACAGGGGAAACAATGTCATAATACATGGGACTTTTCCTCTATATATAGACAAAAAACAAATTTATAGTTCCTCTGTGTTCTTATCTATATTGTGATAAAGCCAACGCATTTCGAGTCTCTCATAACGAGTAAATGGACTCATCAGGGCTCTTGTTTTTTTTTGGCAGCACTTTGGTTTTCTGAACAGCAGTGTTTTTTTCTGGCGGCTCGAATGTCTCTATCTTTTTCCTTCAGTCGAAGTTTAGCAACGAGTTTCTCTGCCTGTTTATCATGTTCGTTCCTCGTGCCTGAAAATTGCGTTCACTTATTTAAATGCGGTGAAGTTTTCTTAGTGCTACTCTCGGCAACTTTAATTATCCTTTAAAAGGAGCACTCGTCCTCGAACAACGTTGTTTGTGACAGCGCTTCTCTCTAAATTTTCATGTGTTAGCTCTCATCTAGTTTCTCAAAGTGATTAACTGGTCATGGAAATGTACACACACTTCCCCTAATTCCAGCGATATAGCTCATAAAAAGCAAACTTGAATAAACATGACCCTGATTGCCCTTCAGTAGTTCAGACAGACCTGGTAGAGATGCTACAAGGAAGAATATTAGCTACCTGCCCTGGTGATTGTGTTGACCATACAGAAGCTACAAGTATGTCACCCGGAGCTAGCCAGTATCAGCCTGGCTGAGGACTGAAAAGGTGGACACCTGATATTCCCTCAAGGATTCATGGAGGTAATGAGGGGGGATAGGAGATTAACCCTTTCTATGCTGGTGACGGAACCGCTCTGTCATCAGCTGCGGTGGCGCTGTGCTGATGACGGAGCGGTTCCGTCATGGCCCGGCCGCCGCACCTGCGCGGCGCGGATTCCGTGCCGGCGCTGGGCGTTCTATTGAGCGGGCGGGGCCATGACGGAACCTCTCCGTCATGAGCACAGCCCAACCGCGGCTGATGACGGAGCGGTTCCGTCACCAGCATTAGGCCGCCGCGTGGCCGCCCCGCCCCCTTAGCGCTGCGGCGGAATAGCCGCCGCAGCGATGTGGTTAACATGGAAATGTTATACGGCCAATTGGTGGTAAAAAAAAAAAAGTCTGACTCAAAACTAAACGGGTACACTGCAATAATTGCGTACCCAACACACCTAGATATACGACTTTAGTGCCCATTGTTAAAGGTGCACCGGTCTGCTGCATACACCAGATGCACGATAGAAAGGAGTTACATTTCACCACTGGTTATTAAAATATTCCTAGAAGGGGTTGAAAGGGTTGCACCATGAAATTGGCACTCAATCTAATGTGAAATCTTAGTTTAGCATTAATATAATTAATGAAATCCCTATTCAAGCCTTTTCACCTAGGTTGCCTAAAATTCCTAAAATTAAGGATCGCATGCCTGGTTGCCATCACATCACTACACAGAGTCCATAAGTTACAAGAAGGTTACCTACAAATACACAAGGACAATGTAGTAGTGAGGACAGATGCAAAAACACATGCAGACAAGACCCTGCACACTAGACTTCAGGGGAGCGTTATGTTACCCTTCAAGAAGCAAAACCATGTTGGAGGAGCATGAATTCATAATCTAATTTGCACCAGCAAACAAAGGTTTCCGAGTCACAAAAGGAACCATTGAAATATGCACATTGCAATTCATCCAATCCTGCTGCAAAACAGCGGGAGGTCATATTGGATAAAAAACGAAAGCAAAGATACCCCTGGCACCAAGAGATTGTTGTGTGAATTAATAGATGAAGAGAAGGAGCCACAAAGTAACCAAGATTAAAAAAATATATATATTTTAAGAGCTTTACAAAACTAGTACAACTCTAGAAGTAACGGTAAGGGTGAAAAGAAAAGCACAGAGACAAATATAAGTGCTTGTTGTTACACACAAATACAAAGAGTCCGTGCGCTCAACTTCCAGGGGTCTACCGGCAAGGTCCCAAATAATCCAGCCAATCAAAATTTCAACAGAAGGATCGCCGTTTTCTCATAAATTTTCAGGTTCAAATGTTGATTTCCAGTTTTTTTATTGTAGCAAAGTTCATCCAATATTAGCGACAGTAATTCCGTATCATCAATGCAAATAGTTCAGAATCAATCCAAAGTCATGAAATGTACAGAGCTCAATACAGCCAACGCGTTTTGTCCGGAATGGACATCAGGGCTGCAAAAATAAATATTTAAAAAACGATATCAATCGAACGTTTATAACATAAAATTCAGATAATACATAATGATAACTTAATAAACCAGAGAAAATGATATTACATCCATTCACACTTGCCTATTTGCAATTCTAATCGACACATCGGATATATACAACGTTACCATAGAAACACATCTTACCAAAGGTTTAAAACAATATGACAACAGAGCTTACGTTTCGCTTCCAAGTATATAAAGAAATAATTGCAGTGGCTTACCTCAAAAAAGAACTGTATGTGAGCAAAAGAAACTGCTGATCTGTCTGTTTGTATTGTGATCCAGTAACCTCCGGCCTCCCAGTTCGAATATTCAAATCTGAGTCAAGAATACAACACAAAATAATGTATAATGTTGAATTCCTTTCCATGATTACATATCAAGATATTCCTGTACCCATCTCTGTCACGATTGCCAAGCAATGCATGTGTACTCCTGGAAACTATATTTTCGCCAAGCCTATCGTTTCTAAAGTGCCTACCTCAAAGGGATAATAAGTGACCCAGCAATATGGAGGCCAGTACTCCGTTCTAAAATTCAATGCATTCAATCCTCACCACTGAGGTGTATATTCTAAGGAAGAATGACACAAAGGGGAAAAAAGGATATAATGTATGAATCGTAATCTAATTCGAGGATTCAAATATTCTGATATTATTTGACACGAGTTCCCATCTGTCCCAGATCTATGCTCACCAAGACTCACTAAACACAGTATAAATTGGTTTCCACCAATGATGAATAAAATTTGTATTATTTCAAGATTCCATGTCTAAGATCACCCACATTAACTTACTCATATAGACCCCTGCAATTGCCAGTACTCAATACCAGAAAAACACAAGCCTTACCTGTAATCTACCACATGTGAACCTGATCAGGCCTGGATACAAAAGCGAATTCTCTTTCCCGTATTAAATCAATAAACAATGAGAGGATAACTAAACATTTGAACCTGAAAATTTGTGAGAAAAACGGCGCTCCTTGTGTTGAAATTTTGATTAGCTTTACAAAACTATATATTCATCCAGAAGGCATAAGTTGGTAGGCAACTTGTTTTTATATTTACCAGCTAGGTATGAGAAGTCACGTTCAACCACTGAACTTCACACATTCAAGGAAACTGGAAGAGAAAGGCCAAGACCGATGCAAGAGTGTATGAGAGATTGTGATGACCATGATAAACAAAGGTTTACAGGTGTTGTATTTTTACTTTAGTAGGGAATTCAAGGATGCAAAGTGAGAAGAGATGAAAAAAGCATGGAAGGCTAAAGATTAATCAAATTCCTCAGTGAATCCTTGACGCAAGAGTAGAGCAGACTGGCAGGAAGGGGGGGGGGGCATCAACAGCAGGTAGAGACCTGGGAAAGAAAATTAGTCCTGCAGTGCAATGCAAGGCCCTAAAGTCAACAGAGGATGAATAGATTTACTCAGCCAATGAAAACATGACGGAAGAGCAATGATCCTCTGGGCAAAGTACAAGACAAGTTATCAAATGAAAGTCAAGCTAAGATGGATAAAGCTATTCAATCATGATCAAGAGACGGACTAATATTTTCTGTACGTAAATTGCCAACGGACAGCAGTCTAACACATTATTGAAGAAGAGTTAGTGTCATACACTGGAGGTGGTTGGTGCGATTCTACTAGCCTAAATGATAAATGGATAGCCGTGGGAAGCTAGAGTGACCGGTGGCTGAGAAATTTGAGTAAGGATGAAATCAAATTGACTAACCCTGGAGAAAAACAAGTCTCCTTCAAAAACAATTGAAAAATTAGGAAAGAGGTAGAGTGGAATAAATGCTAAGGTTCCAGGTGATAAGACATCTGCAAAAAAATGGAGAAAAAAAGTGGTCCTCTTCAGATGTCTTTTTTCCCCATTTTTTTGGTCCCCTGTGCTGATCTTTACTCACCTCTTGTTCAAACTCACACCTTCTATAGGGAGTCGGGCTGGCCTCCTGTGAATCTAGAAAACACTCAAGCTTCACAATTATTCTCAAGTTTTGAATGGTGAATCTTTTGTGTGCACTGCTTGCGTAATGGTATTCTACAAACCCAGTAGGCCGGACCAAAGTGTACGTTTGCAAGCAAGTGTTTTAATATGTTCTGGCCCACTTGTGCTTCATTAGTAGCCTGAATATCAAAACAAATGTTTTGCGAAAGTGCTATGAATGCTTGTGTGGCATCTTTCTTTCTAGCAGAGTTTGCTCTTGGTCTTTCATCCAATATGATCACCCACTGCTTTGCAGCAGTTTTGGATGATTTGCAATGCCCATATTTCAATGGTTCCTTATGGAAACCTTTGTTTGCTGGTGCAAATGAGATTAAGAATCCGTGCTCTTCCAACATGGTTTTGCTTCCTGAAGGTAACATTACCGCTCCCCTGATGTCTAGTGTGCAGGGTCTTCTCTGTATGTGTTTTTGGATCTGTCCTCACTTCTGCATTGTCCTTGTGTATTTGTTGGTATGCTTCTTGTATTGTAGCTTCTTGTAACTCATTGACTCTGTGTAGTGATGTGATGGCAAGCAGAAATACGATCCTTAATTTTAGGTATTTGAGGCCCCCATGTGCATAGGCTTGAATAGGGATTTCATTAATTATATTATTACTAAATTAAGATTCCACATTCCATACCGAAGGCTCACAACAAAGCCATGCCATCATAGCAACACCTCGGAGTGGTCCTACTACCAGAAGAATAGTTGGTTTGTAGTCACTGCAACTCTACACATGGAAGCTGGAAAGAAATTTACAATTAGCCTGTTAACACATGCAGCTCCTATCAAAAACAAAACACAATAGTTAGACAAAAAGGCCACGGGTCTTTTAATTGCAAAATCATAAAAAAGGAGCTCAGAAGGCTAATGAGAAATATAAGGAATAATTAAATGTTAATCCTACCTATGGGGATAAATACTTAGAAAACAATATAAACAGCAGCTCTGGGAAGACCAGAAATCATAAACAGTTGCTTTCTGGGTAAAGGTAATACACTGCGAAAAGCAGATCAGCTCCAGGATCATCTGGATGACTATCAATGGGCATAACTTAATAAACAACTCAGATGTGGCTGAGGCAGTATGGGTTGTAAACCTGGCGGAAATCTTTGTTCTCCTTCACGGGATACCCCTCAATAGTCATAAGCATTTAATAGTCTCACCCACGAGCGGGGACCCCTGAGCACCTATCAAATACTATATCTATCTATAGAGAGATAGTGATACGTAGATGTAGAGAGAGGTAGATATATATGATTTTTTTTTATAATGGTGTTCACGCAATAAAATTGGAATTTGCACAATTGTACCTGTATGCTGAGATTTTGAGCTGTGTTGGTGGTTTGGGAAGAGAACACAGTGAAAGGATACATATATGTATGTATTAGCCCCTCGAAGGTACGTAGTGCTCTATAACATATATATAAATGTTCCTTGGAAACTGAGGCTAAAAAACAATGCCCTAGTTACATTGAATATTTTCTTTTTTTTAAAGAACCATATACTTTTAACATTTCTGCAGCACAGTAAATTAAAACTTTTAAAGTGTAAAACATAGCATGTATTTGAAAGGAAAAAGGCAAGGGAAGGAAAGGCATGTTTAGCCAATAGGTTGTTTTGAAAACCATAACAGAACACTGGCACTGTGACTTTGAGACCTCCTGACTCCCATCATGCCCCACAGGTGACAGGTCAGCTCTGTTTTTTCAGCTCTTTCACTAAGGATTCTGGAGCACTGAGCTATTCACCTTTTGGCAATTGTTGTCAATTGTCTCTACAACTACCAATCTTTCTCTCTTAATTCAACTGTTTTAAGTGTCCTGCTCACTTTCAACCATTTTTCTGACTGAAAATGCCCTTTTTACTAAGCTAAAAATGCCATCTCTTTTTTACAAATGCCCTTCCTGTGGCACGAAGATGGCTAAATCAGACTCCCATTCAGTCTGCATAGCATGTTTGCCTGCCTCGCGTATCCCTTACACATGTTTCTACTGCCAGCAGTTTTCAAGAAGAACTCTCAGGGACAGAGAGAAAATTCAACTCCATGCCCTCCAACAGAGCGGAAAAACATCTGAAAGTGGCCTTGCAGAGCTCCAAACCACCTTCAAGCAGCCCTCCTCTTGGGACAAGCACACATATGGAAGGAGGAGTGACAAACACTGCTCGCTGTCAAGAGGTAGAAAGTCGCTGTTGTAGCAAATCCCGGTGTGCTTGTTGTCTGCTTCAAGATAGACAACGAAAGGGCCTGATAGACATCTGTCGTCGTTGACGTGCCCAATGATGGGTTTATTGCAGTCGAGATAAACGGTGACCGCCCCGCCGACCACATGAGTCGACAAGGCCTTGACCGATGTGTAAGTTGATGACAAATTTACCGTCGACCATCTCGACGTCAAGAAAATTGACGCCCGACAGAGTGGTATCTCCTGAGATGACATTTAAGCAGGCACCAGCTACTCACCAGTAGTTGCCAATAACATCGTGAGGCCCTGTCGACGTTGAAACATTCATCAAGGCATTCACATGCTTGCAAATCTCGGTCGATGTTAAAACTAAGATCTAAGTCCAGGACACGGAGATTGACCTCAAGGAACTGTGGAACGACTGAGAAAAGTGGAAGAAGTCCTCATCCTGAGGTCGGGACACCAGAAAAGTGCATTCATTTCTCTCCGCAGTGGTGCAGAGTCTAACCCATTGGCGTGATCCACATTAGTCCAGCCTCAGACTATTCACAAATGTATTCGCGTTCAAGGGCCTCTCAGCAGACGCCTCATCAGAACACCTTCCCTACACATTCTCAACTGAGGCGTCATCCATTTTGCCCTCACCAAGATTACCTCCACTCATCGCCTCGATGTTCTCACGTCTCATCCAGGCATAGGTCTTCCACATGGTCCTCCACCACTTTTCGATCTTCTGTGAGATCTCATGCTCCTCCAGTAAGAGTATATCCATTGGATGACCTTATTACATTTAACGAGGTACTTATCAGATGGGTAACAAAACTCAATATAGACAAATCGGCACAGTTTGCATTGACTTCAGTTACCTTTGAAACACTCCATCAGAGTGGTGTTCAGGCCCTATTTACCTCTAGTACCAGGATTATTGGAATCAGATTTTCAAACGTTCCTTACACCAGCTTCCATAGGTCCATCTCCACCACGTATTTTGAAATAATACAAAACCCTGGACTAAGATCCACTCTTACATTGATCGGATCCACCTCCTGATTCACTCTTGGGTGCTGTCAGGAGCAAACATCTGAGCTGTTCATTTTTTTTCTAATGTCCCCAGCCAAAGACCTTAAACAAATGGACTATTTGGGCAAGATGATGTGCAACACCTCTGCTTCTTTCATGAATGTTGCCAGTGCTTCTGCCCTATTAGTGAGATATGATAGATTGCTTTGGGATTCTTTCTCCCACTTCAATGAAAAACTTCCCAACGGGGCCTGACAGGATATTCAGGAGATCCTCCAAGAAGGCGGCCTAGTGGCTAATCAGATTATCAGTGCAGTTGCTGATGTCTCAGATCTCTCAGCCCATGAGTGTTCCCATGGTTTATGTGCCCGAAGAACCTCCTGGTTACGTCTCACTGATCTAAAGCCTGATGCTCAACATCGAATCCTCAATCTGCCATTCTTGGGCAACCCTTTTTGGCACCCATGTTGACGATGAGATGGGAAAGATGAAGACAGATCACGAGACACTAAATGCAGTGGGCCTTGAGAAAAAGGAATTCCACTGCAGGTTCCGCACGTAAGACCGCCGCTCCTCCCAACACAGAATTCAAATCCCTCAGTGGCCAACCCATCAACAGTACCAAGGAAGGTCACACTATCATCCCTGCAGACCAGCCCGAGCAAGGGGAACACCTTGCACTGGCGCTTCAGCAACAAAGCCTCCCGCCAAACAATGATCGCTCACTTCCCATTACTCTGTATCGCACTCTGGAGGGGGATGGGGAGGAGAGGGCGGTATTGCAGCACATTTAGAAGAGTGGTGCAACATCACAAAATACAAGTGGGTATTAAGTATTGTACAGGATGGCTATTCCATCAGGTTCTAACCCACACCTCCTCCTGTTCCACCAGCTACTACAAAAACAGGTTGGCACGCTTCTCCCGAAGTGTGTCATAGAAAGTTCCAACTTCACAATAAAGACTGGGAATTTACTCACTTTCCAGTGCAGAAAAAGGATCCGAATGTTAGAACTACCCACTCTTTGATGTGCGCATTTTAATTGTTAGTAACGTTTTTGAAACAAATTATTAACTCTTCATCCCATAATAAAATATGACAACCATGAACTGAGCAAGTGAAAGCACCAAACCCTCCTCGTGCTCAAAACCAAGACACTGACCAGCAAGACTCATCCTCGTGAAACACAACCAAAAGCATAAAAAAATAAACGAGGGAAAACGCAAAGTACAAAAGTTGTATTTATTACTGCACAGTGAAAACGCATATTCAAACAAACTCTCAAACAAATGTAGTTTTCACTAGGACAAACAGCACGAACTTATTGTACATTAAGTATTTGTGCAGCCTTTACTTATTGAAACACAGAGAAAATACATGTTTCTGGCAAAATACGCCTGTTAATTCACATTTACACAAATTGCAAACACCGCAAAATTGGTCACTCTGTTTTTGTTGAGGGTCTTTCATTGACCAGAGCTTTTTTTGATAATATGTCTATAACTCACTTAAAATTATGTACAGGGGTCAATAAATAGGCTCATGCGGTTTCAGACCCATTTCTTCATTTCACCCAGGTGCAAAAACCTTTATGTACCATGGACTTAACAATGCCTCTGCATCTATGCAGCATTAAGTGAGCAGAAAGATGACCAATGGTGAAGGTAATTTTGACGTGTTTCTGCACCAGTGAAAATGTTCTGTGTCCCAGTCCCTGTTGGGTTTCACTTGTGTTGTGTTTAATACAATGCTATTCCAATTTGGGACATTTATGTGCGCCCGAAAGTTCTTCTACTACGTCTGTTTAATAAAACATATGCATTATTTCAAGGGAGTTTTAAAGTTTATTCACTTACCGTCTTTAAAGGCTAATTGTCAACAGTAAGCGCTGCAACGCCCAGGTTTTCTGGCGACACCTTGCTTTGCAGCATAAATCATAGCCCCCCCACCAAGTAACTGCATATTTAAGTAAACCTTAATTGAAATTAGTTGCGTGAATAATAGATGAAATCTCCACGTGAAGAAAGAACTAGCAGTTGCAATGCAATAGGTCTCGCATTTATGCGAGTTTGAGCTATTTGCATTGTAAATGGCAATACCTTTTATTTATGTTTTAGTTTTTTAAACCTAAATAGCTTAAAGTAGCTTAAATTCCTCTAAACAAACAGTGGTCCCCAGAGAAGGAAATATAAGCAATCAATAAATATAAACTCAATCGTTGCTATATTAAGTGGACCGGTCCAGCCGGACAGAGGTCAATTCTTTAATTGTTAGGCAATGTAGAAGATAGTACAAAAAATGCATAAAGTGGGGCACAAGCCTGTGCCCTACTTAGCCGATAGAGTACAGAACAAGGGGGAAGCAGCGAGAACAGAAAGGGCTCAGGCAAAGCTAAGGTTTGTTACACACAAGGGATGAACAGTGTCACAAAAACAAATCACAAATTACACCTTTACAGCAAAATACACAGACTTTTGGGCGTATACGGTGTTTGTGTCGAAGTTTCGATCCAGCAAAGGAATGAGCGGATCACCAGGACAAAAATATCATGCCTATGTAATTGTATGTAATTAGAGCCTCATATGCCTGGGGGAGCAAGTTAAGAAGGAAAAATACAGAGAACGTAAAGTTAGGAATTGTATAATATATACAGGGGAGTAGGTGAAGACAACGCAGCATGCGACTCAGTGAGAGGACATGCATAATTCTGTGAATTTTACACACTGGTGAAGGTAACCTAAAGTGATCTGGCGTGGAGGGCAGGTTCTCATCTAAGAGATTGTGCATTTGATATGAGTAGCCAAATCAAGGCACTGGACCCTGGGAAGCCCGAATGAAGTATCCTGGGCATCAAACGACGGCCGTCGACAAGGAACTAAGAGAGAACGTGATGTTAATTCTAATTCGGGAATTCGCAAGGAAGTGTGATCAATACCGACACTTTAACAATCAATAGCCGTCTATAGTGAATCTCTGAACAGTGATGTTGCTTTTACTTCGGGAGCATCGCACGCGTGAGCTAGAGAAGGTACCAGCATTGTGGAACATCATGAATATCAAGTTAACCAACTGGTCATAATAGCGAACCGACATCACAATAACGAATGAACAAGGTCAGAACGAATACAACCAAGTAACCTGAATTTCAGTCGTAGAAATCCTCCATAAATCCCCGGATGCTGATTGCACCCGTGATTCACTGGGACCGGACCTCACTTCACCTGGCGGCAGCTCAGGAATAGAAGCCCTGCTCTGTCCATCGGTACCCCAGGCTAGTACTGAGCTTTGCATGTGAGGTGAGGTCCGGTCCTCGTGATTCACGGGTGTCATCAGCATCTGGGGATTTATGGAGTGTTTTTACGCCTGAAATTCAGGTTACTTGGTTGTATTCGTTCCCACCTTGTTCTTTTTTTACACTGTTTGTTTTTTCACTATGCAGTAGCAATAGTCTACATAGTGGTCCTGAGGAAGGCGTTGGATTATTTAGCATCCAGTTGACTGAAACATGTAGACTTAGGTTTTCCAGCAGTTATTCTGTTAAAACTGATTTTGCACAAAGACCGTATCGCCTCTGAACAACAGCTCTGTTCAAAAGAAGCACTAAAGAAAGACTTGGAGCCTGCTGAAGACCAAGAAACCTGTCGCCTGGACCCACCACTGCACCCGTTCCCTACTGCCCGAGTTTGAATGACCCACCGTTCCCAGGGAGGTCCCTCAGTGCTCCAGAGTCAACCGTGGGTTGATCCCTCCAGGAACCCTGATGTCGCCTGCAGCCCCCCAACCATGAGTGGCCCGGCAAGGTGAAATTCTACCTCAAAAGACACCCCTGCAGCCAGCCGCCCTGAGGTGCACCTATATCTCTGAACCCTCCAACTTACCTGCCCAGCAGTTGATTCCTCCCTAAAGACTTTCTCGAGCACACCTGCAGCCAAAATCAACAGTTCCCATTGAAAACAGGGCACCTGACGCTAAATCAGCACTCCGCACCCTGCTGTCCCTGTGGGCGCACCTCATGTGCTGACTCGGGTGCCCTTTTGCCCTGAGCGTAACCCTTGGAACCTTGCTCCCCCAACCTCGTGGCTTGCCCAAGAGCAGCCACCTACTGACTGCCCCCTAACCCCTTAGGCTAAAATTGGGCCTCAGCGCACTGCACCTGGCCATCATAGTGCCGCTGAGGGTGCTTTTAGAGTACATCCTGGACCATGGGGGAACTTTTGTTCTAATCCCAGAATCTCAACCCCCAAGACCATTTACTTACCTGCAAACCTAATTTTTCTTCATAGGATTGCATTGACTGTTTTCCTCTTAAGTGTTGTGGGTGTTAGTATGGAAAGATAAGGAACTGTGTTTTTTTATAAACTGTTTTACCTACCTGTTTATCTAGGAAATGTCCCAATGTGATATCTAGCAAATCACACTGAATAGAAAAGTAATTCAAAAAGTACTCTAAAAGTAATTCCAACTGTATTTTAATATTTTACAAACCTGTAACAAACGTCATTATTCATCCAGCTTGCTTTTTGATCAATCTGTCTTGAAAAGTTCAATTCCACTTACCTGTACCAAGTCCTGTTGGTTATAAAAAATAAAATACAACAAAGAAATATTTTTGATAAAAACAATTGGTATGAATCCACTCTTTTGAGTGTGTGAAATCATTTCTTGCCTGAGTGTGTACAATAAATGCTTAACACTACCCTCTGATAAAGCCTTTCTGCTCACCCACACTACCACAAATAGAGAGTAAGGTATTATCTACTTTTCCCTCTGTAAGCCTTTGGGGATCCACTGGACTCTGTGCACACTATACCTTACTTTGGTATAGTCTATACAGAGCCAGCTTCCTACACTTATATTTTATGAAAATTATCCAAAGCTAATGTAAGTGATGTGAAAGTCCATCCAAGACTGTCAGCTATGATCACATTAGTGCATTAGACAGGGTTGCTAGCAGAAAATTATAAAAACTATCAATTAGGAATGTATCTACATGGTTAATACATAACCGCTATAGCTGCAATTCCATTGCACCACTGTCTTGAACTCGTATAATAGGTTCTGGGTGGATAGGCTGTTAGATACTTGAGATACATCTAGGTCTTGCACAAGATAATCTTCTATTGGCAGTATTAAGATTAGTTTTAAGTTTTAATGGAGAATAGATGCAAAGGTGTAATAGTACCTACTGTCTTCTCTGAATCATCTTATTTGGGTGGAGCAGTATTAATCATTTCTTAGGTGTTGTAATAGTTATCAAAGTTCTCCTGTAGGAAGAGGAATGGAAAATATGAAACACCTTTTTTTTAAATTAAATCAACCAATAAACACTCAAGCATTGCATAATGTCTCGCAGAGTAAAGCATCACCATGGACTTTCGGTTAGAGCATGTTCTATAACGGAGATTAGGTTATATGGATTACTACCTTTAAGGTGTCAATTTATCAGAAGCTGTATACTTCTGACTATTTTTTTTTTTTTAAAAAGCTACCTTCATAATGTTTTTTTATTTTTGGTATAGTATCCTTTGCCGATTATTTTCGTCAGGAATCAAAGCAAGTTATAGATGGCATCCTCAATGTGAGGTCGCAAAGTTGACCAAAGCACCAAGATTGTCTTCTTAGGAGTATTACCATAATCTATTTCTTTTATAATAAAGGACAATTTATTGATTTGCTTATTATTTTTCTTTGTGTCCTTGCATGTTTTATTAGCTACCCTTTGGTTTTCCTGTGGTGAAGTGGCCAGTGTCTTCCTAACCCCATTATAGGTGTTGCATGTCATTTTTGAGGTCTCTCCAACCAAACGTAATAAGCAGTCTGGCTGCAAAATTCGCACTCTGCTTATCAAGAACTTAGTTGACTTACAGCCTGCCCATTGCTTGGTTTATTATCAATCTACGTGCTTCTTATTTGATAGTTTACCTTATCCCATCTTGTTTATCCCTCTCCAGAATCGTAGCCTCTTTGCCATCCTTTTGAATGCCTGACTTGTATCTTCCACTACTTTATTTTTAGGAAACTATTGATTTATTTTTTTGGTTACACGCTGCATGATAGTGCATGTGTTTTTGCAGCTCTCTCCCTTATGTGCTTTCCTCAGCCTAGTATCCCCACTGTGCTGTATTTGTCCTCAATATGATACTATCTCTCTTGACCCCCTCCTCCTTGCTCTGTTATGTGCTACTTTTCCCCGCATCCACTCGCTCAGCTTTCTTGTTCCCCGCAACAATTCCTGCATACACCTACCAGTATTTTTATTTTTTTTGATGCTTCAGCAGCACCTTGCTGCCGGACCTTACACTGTACAAAAAGTGATTTGCACTACTCCGATTTAATTTGTTAAATTCACTGGTCCATCTTGGATCAACAAAGTGCCACCCACATCCTTTTGTAGGCGTGCACGTGTGGGGACTCCTGTGTGTGCATAGGTCATCACATGCAGGTGCCGAAGAAAGCCTGCTTCATTGCACGTTTTTGTAGCTTTTGCCTGCAGAGCGCTTGCGAAATCTATTGTATTAAATATATCTTAAAAGGGACTTGCATCCCGCCTTCATATCGTTTCCTATGAGTCCTAGTGCTTGTCACTTTAATTTTTCTAGTTTCTTTTGGTTGTAGACATTCTATATCCTGTTCTTTGTATGTTTCTCTTATCAGTTTACCATCGTCAGAGTACTGTGTTCGTTCACTTTGGTAGAAGTACTTTAAAGCTTCTCAAGCAATGATCGCGAAAACAAAATACACAGGAGCTACACCCTTGTAAATCACTGTTGTAGCAATCCATGAGGGGGCTTGTTCTGGCAAGCCGTCTCCCCTCCTCCCCTTTATTTCACCCACCTCCCAAATCCCACATCACTCCAATGTTCGGGCGATTTTCAAACCGCTCCATCGCCTCTGCACCGGTTGTATAACTTCAAATGCTTACATTTTTTGCAATTGGAAAATAAATGTTTCATTAAAGTCACTTCAGAGGGGTAAGATGAGACATAGGTTGTGCACAAAGCCTTGGGCATGACCAGCCCACCTGGACTGGAGACCTGTAGCCCGTGCCCCGCCCTTCTGGCTGCTCCTACCACACCCAGTCCTGCAGTTGTCTCAAAAACGCCTCATATTCCGCTCTGCTTTCATAGCCCCCCCCCCCCCCCCCCCCGCCCCCCCAACGTCTAATGAAGTATATTAGCTATTGGCAGACTGATTTAATCTTACAGCACCGGTGTCCCTTGTGCTTTTATTTCTTAAAATATATTGTTTCTATAGATTATGCCAAAGTCACCCGCACAGCCACCCAAAGACATAATATACAATTTAGCATAAAAATTTAAATTTTTGTAGACGTTTATGCCACTGCGTCTGCACTGCAGGTTTAATACTTTTGCTTCCATTTTCATTGCTGTGCTGGTCCAGAACGGAGTGGATATTTTCCTTTGTCCTCTGGTATTTCCTTTGGTGGTCTTCCGGCCTAGAATCCTTCCTGAGCTGCCGCATTTCCTCCAAACTAAACCCTTAGCTTTTGTGCTAGATACCACTACCTTTGCGGGCGCTCACAATTCAAAGACCTCCCCTTTGTACGGTGAGTTACTTCAGAGTTTCTGGTTTTAGATGGGCAAGGGCTGTCTCGCTCTGCACTCTGCTTCCAGTTAGATCCGGTGATGGATCAAACCCAGATCTTTTGACTGGGTGTGAGTGTTTGATTGGTTCAGATGCTCCGTCCATCACCACCCCCTTTTGTACCGCTTTGGCCGCCATAAGTGTGGCAGGGTATGCTCAGACGTGAGTCCCTTGCTCACTTTGCCACTGGATTCAAGCAAGCCGGGCTGAAGACGGCTGGGATGCCAGAAACCGGTCCTCGGAAGCTTGTTTCCGGTCCAGGGAAGGCATGGCATGGCAGTTCGGGCTGGACTGTTCCCATGAGGCACAGGGTCAGACTGATTTGCATATAGCCATGTCTGAACTGGGGTGGCAGAGTGGGCTAAAGAACGGTGATGGATCAAACCCAGATCTTTTGACTGGGTGCGAGTGTTTGATTGGTTCAGATGCTCCGTCCATCACCACCCCCTTTTGTACCGTTCCAGTTAGAGTCCAGCAACTCTGGCTGAGTTTGCTAGGATGTATGGCAGTTAGATGTCAAAAATCAACTGCAGGCATGTGAGCCTGGGCCTTGCACTTAAGCAATCCATTGTCGGTGTCAAGAACTCTAATCATGGGTAGTGAAAACTTCGTACTGGAACACCCCACAACTAACAATCTTAATCATTTGGATCACATCTTACAGAAGTGTGCAGAGAAATAATCGTTCCCAGAAACCTGCTGTAATCCGGCATGCCCGGTGTGGAAATGAGATCACCACTTTGAAAAAATATAGAAAAATTGAAGTTCGAGGCATATGGGCTGCAGATGGTACATTTATGAATAGATCGCCATCTGGTGTTGGGCTCGGATGATTGCACTTGTTTTTCTTCTGGAGAAGTCTTTGTCGTCATCAATGACTCCTCCTCTAGGTGCTAGTGCGCATGGGCATCGGCTCCATCCTTAGATTGTTTTTTTCCGCCATCGGGTTCGGATGAGGATCGAAGCGCTCCGGATCGACTTTGATAAAGAAAGTGATATTCGGCGCGTAACCATTTCCAATTCGACGGTATTGTTATCGAACGCGACTACACTTCCATCTCGACGCGTTTCGAAGAACGACGACTACGGGAAGACCAGCTCGACGTAGTCCAGCCCGGAGTCCATGGAAAGGACTCCATTCAAAAAATGTCCAGCGTGTGGTGCTAAGTTCCCACACAAGGACCTACACGAGGTGTGCAACCTCTGCTTGTCCCCTGAACACGAATCCAGGGACTGTGAGGCCTGTGCAGCATTTTCCTCAAAATCGACGATTAGAAACCGTCGAGCCCGAAGACACGAGGTATCGAGAATGCAGTCACAAGCAATCCCGGAGCTGTTCGAGGACCAGCACCCAGAAGAGGAGGAAGAAGAGGCCGACGAGGCGGGGTCTGAAGTGGACGAGTCCGACGTCGAGGAAATCGACGTCCAACAAACCGTGAGTGACGACGTCCCTTTACCAAAGAACAGACCCCGCACGGTGTCGACCCCGCCCTCGAGCCCGGTCAGAAAACCGAAAAAAGTTTCCGACGCCCCACCTTCGGGCCCGGCAACGAAACCGAAACACTCTGTCTCCCATCATGGTGGTTCCGATAAACGACCCACCCCGACATCGACACCGAAGCTCCATATCAAGGAAAGCTCGAAGTCGAAACAGTCCATGTCGACACAGAAACACGCTTCGACGTCGAAAACAACATCGACACCGAAGACACCCTCGACACCGAAGACATCGGATCCGAATAAAATCTCGGTGCCGAAAATACAAATGGACAGTCAGAAGAAAAAACACCTTTCGGACCCGAAAACTCCGGTACCGACACAGGAATATAAAACCGATCCTAAACAAAAGACTCTGTTTATTGATCCACAAACTGGCAAGGTAGTCACAGAACTACCCAAAAAGAGGAAAAATGAACAATCGGACGACAAAACTCCTCCGAAGAAGAGAACAATGGGGACAAATACAACTCCTCCCCCTTCCCCACATCCTAGAGACACACCCTCTTCTCCTATTCCTCACAATAGGCCAGCTATTCATCCCACACGACCATCTACACCTACAACAGATGTAGAAAGTGACACAGGGGAGGGAGAGCATCCTGGGGATGATGAAGACACAATCCCAGAGGACGCAGACCCATGGGAACAGTACAATGTAGGGTCAGATAACGATAACGACCCTGAATTGTATCCGTCAAAACCTTCACCTCCTGATGATAATACTGGGTTTGCACAACTCATTGATAGAGCAGCATAATACCACAAGGTAGAACTACATGCAGAACCTCAAATAGAGGATTTCCTATTAGAAACACTACCGGCTGCACAAAAAACATCAGGAACACTACCAATGCTTAAGGGCCTTCTCAATCACACATCAGAGATATTCAAAGACCCGGTGAGGGCTAGGGTACTGAACCCAAGAATTGATAAGAAATATAGGGCAGCTCCAAAAGACCCAATATTCATCAAGGGACAAATTCCTCTAGACTCACTAGTGGTCACAAACACTCGTAAGAGAGCAAACTCTTTATCTACAGGAGAAGCTCCACCTCCTGACAAAGAGTCTAAGCTAATAGATGCTTCTGGCAAGAGAGTTGCATCTCAAGCGGCAAACAGCTGGAGCATAGCTAATACACGGGCACTACTTGCAAGGTATGACAGAGCGCATTATGATGAGTTAGAGAAACTCATCACACATCTCCCTAAAGAACATCAAAAGAGGGCAGATCAACTCATACAGGAAGGGAAGTTAATTACTAACACTTCAATCAAGTGCGCACTAGACGCAGCAGACACTGCAGCAAGATCCATAAACACAAGCATCATGTTAAGGAGACATGCATGGCTCAGGGTTTCAGGGTTCAAACAAGAGGTGCAAACTTCATTACTGAACCAACCTTTTGATGAGAAAACACTTTTCGGCACAGGGACAGATGAGGCCTTAGAAAAGATGAAAAAGGATACGGAAACGGCTAAATCAATGGGAGCATTGCAACAGCCGACCCAAAGAGGTTCCTTTCGTAGGTCCGCCTATAGAGGAGGATCCAAAAATACAGGTACAAGCCAGCAACAAACCTCTTTTACACCGACATCACCCAGAGGTAATTCTAGAGGTAGTTACAGAGGTAACAACAGCAAGGGTAGAGGACGCGGAAACAACAACAACCGCAACTCTCCAACCCCAAAGCAGTGACTTCATACAGCTCCCCCCAGACCATATAACACCGGTCGGGGGACGCCTATCACAGTTCCTACCTGTCTGGGAAAACATCACATCAGACAGGTGGGTGAGACAAATTATCCAACATGGTTATTGCCTGGAACTCCCATCTACCCCACCAAACATCCCCCCCAAACAGCGTCCAATGAAACAAGATCACTTAACACTGTTAAAACAAGAAGTACTATCTCTGCTACAAAAGCATGCCATAGAGAAGGTTCCAAAGCAACAACAAGGAACAGGAGTATACTCCCTATACTTCCTAATTCCAAAAAAGGATGGGTCTCTAAGGCCAATACTAGACCTAAGACCTCTCAACGCATACATAAATTCGGAACATTTCCACATGGTCACGCTCCAACAAGTACTTCCTTTACTGAAGAAAGGGGACTTTCTTTCTACACTGGATCTAAAAGACGCTTACTTTCATATCCCGATTCACAAAGCCCACAGGAAATATCTACGGTTTGTGGTAGAAGGACAACATTATCAGTTCAAAGTCCTTCCGTTTGGTGTCACGACGGCGCCAAGGGTGTTCACAAAATGCCTAGCGGTGGTTGCAGCCCACCTAAGAAGACAACAAATACAGGTCTTCCCATACTTGGACGACTGGCTAATAAAGGCCAAGTCACAAAAAGAATGTCTTCAGAACACACAGAAGACAATTCACATGCTGCACCAACTAGGGTTCACTGTGAACTACACAAAGTCACACCTGCAACCAAGCAAGGTTCAACAATATTTAGGGGCTACTATAGACACAGAAAAAGCCAAAGTATACCCCAATCCAGTCAGGATCCAGACAATGCTTACAATCATTCAAAAATTTCAGCCACAACACTCATTAACAGCAAGAGTGTTCATGCAGCTATTAGGGATGATGTCATCCTGCATACTGCTAATACCATATGCCAAACTACAAATGCGTCCGCTACAAGAATGTTTAGCGACACAGTGGAATCAGGCTCAAGGACAGATTACAGATCTGGTGTTGGTAGACGACCGCACACACCGCTCTCTGAAGTGGTGGAACACAACAAACATTGCCAAGGGGCGGTCGTTCCTAGAACCAATTCCACATGTGACAATAACAGCGGACGCATCGCTCACGGGATGGGGAGCGCATATGGAGAAATATACAGTACAAGGAAGATGGAGTGTGCAGGCAAGAAGGCTGCACATCAATCATCTAGAACTACTAGCAGTGTTTCTAGCATTGAAAGCCTTTCAAATGCATGTTACCAACAAAGCAGTCCTGATCAGAACAGACAACATGACAGCAATGTATTATATTCAAAAACAGGGGGGGACGCACTCTCTCCAACTATCCAGACTAGCGCAGGAAATTTGGAGATGGGCCATTCCTCAAAACATCTATCTGTTAGCAGAACACCTACCAGGAGTTCAAAACCAGATGGCAGACATCTTAAGCAGACAGTCCGAACAAATACACGAATGGGAACTGCACCAACAAATACTGCAACCATTCTTCCAAAGATGGGGACAACCAGAGATAGATCTCTTTGCCACTCATCAGAACGCAAAATGCCAAAGATTCGCGTCCAGGTACCCACACCACCTGTCGCAGGGCAATACGTTATGGATAAATTGGTCCAACAAATTTGCATACGCTTTTCCCCCTCTCCCACTAATCCCATTAGTGGTCAGAAAGCTGCAACAACACTCAATGACCATGATACTAGTGGCACCCACGTGGGCACGACAACCGTGGTTCACCACGCTCTTGCAACTCTCACAAGTGCCACACCAAAAGCTAAGAATTCTACCCATGCAACTTACACAGAACCATGGAGAAATAATGCACCCAGATCCCACACAACTGAACTTAACGATCTGGCTCCTGAAATCCTAGAATTTGGGTACTTAGATCTACCCCCAAATTGCATGGAGATAATTAAGCAAGCGCGACATCCCACCACCAGAGCATGCTACGCAGCTAAGTGGAAGAGGTTTGCTATATACTGTACCACTAATAATATCAACCCTCTGGACGTATCAACAAAGGAGATTATTTGCTACTTACTACACTTACAGCAATGTAATCTCGCGTACACATCTATCAGAGTACATCTAGCAGCTATAGCAGCGTACCTACAAAACAGGCAGCACATATCCCTGTTTAGAGTGCCAGCGATAAAAGCCTTCATGGAAGGCCTTAAGAGAGTCATTCCACCAAGATTACCACCTTCCCCGGTCTGGAACCTCAACGTAGTACTCACCAGACTAATGGGACCACCTTTCGAACCTATGCATAGGTGTGACATACAATTCCTTACATGGAAGGTGGCCTTTCTTATAGCCATTACCTCACTCAGGAGAGTAAGTGAATTACAGGCATTGACAATACAAGAACCATTCCTACAATTACATCAGAATAAAGTGGTTCTTAGAACAAACCCAAAGTTCTTGCCTAAAGTAATTTCAGCATTTCACATCAATCAACCGGTGGAACTACCAGTCTTTTTCCCAAAGCCACAGACGGTAGCAGAAAGGGCCCTACATACACTAGATGTCAAAAGGGCCATTTTGTACTACATAGAAAGGACACAAAATTTCAGGAAAACTAAACAACTATTTGTAGCATTTTCCCCAACACATAAGGACAATCCTATCTCTAAAGCAGGCATCGCTAGATGGATTGTAAGATGTATACAAATATGTTACATAAAAGCAAAGAGGACATTAACTGTTCCTCCTAGAGCTCATTCTACACGTAAGCTAGGAGCATCTATGGCATTCTTAGGAAACATTCCTCTAGATGACATATGCAGAGCAGCAACTTGGTCTACACCAAATACCTTTACAAAGCACTACTGTGTTGATGTGCAGGCTACACAACAAGCCAGAGTGGGCCAAGCTGTATTAAAAACTCTATTTCAAACAGTTGCGACAGACACGGGTGACCACCGCTAGGGAGGTAACTGCTGTATAATCTATTCATAAATGTACCATCTGCAGCCCATATGCCTCGAACGGAATATGCTACTTACCAGTATGCATCTGTTCTTGGCATAGAGGGCTGCAGAGTGGTACATGCCCTCCCTGCCTCCCCGGAAACCAGTGTCTGTCCCAACATTGTCTTATTTAGATACATTTACATGGGCATATCTTTATGTATTATACTACACTACTCCATCTAACCCTACTATGGCAAAACAATCTAAGGATGGAGCCGATGCCCATGCGCACTAGCACCTAGAGGAGGAGTCATCGATGACGACAAAGACTTCTCCAGAAGAAAAACAAGTGCAATCATCCGAGCCCAACACCAGATGGCGATCTATTCATAAATGTACCACTCTGCAGCCCTCTATGCCAAGAACAGATGCATACTGGTAAATAGCATATTCCTTCTTTGAGATACTGGGAGCCTCCACTGCTTGCCGCACCAACCTTTCTCTTTTTGCCGTTCATGAGATGGGGCTGTACCGTCACCGGCAGGAGCACCATAAAGACACAGGAGAGACGTCCTGTAGCGCGGGACATGGGCGGTGCGTGCCCATGCTCGCCCAAAGACCGAGCCAAGACAGACTCTTCTTAGCCCGGATTAGGCTGGGCAATCCCTCTGTAGCCTTGCATATGGAAAAGCAGTGAAGAGGACCCATATCAGAGAGGTACTGTTCTACCAGATATGTTTGTTTGGCAGTTTGGGTTTCTTTGTTGGTCATCTAATGACTGCTGCTGCACATCAGTGTTGTAGCTGGCTGTTGGACTATTGGTAAAAGGACTATTGGTAAAAGGAGGGGCGCTAGAGTCCCTAGCATTCCACCACCACAAACTCGCTCCACAATTGATAATTACTTGACGCGGGCCGTGGATATGGTTTCCAGTGAAATTGCGCTTTTTTTTTTGCGCAGAGTTTTTTATAGCGCTAACCAGACCCGAACCGAATCAGGTATCGGAGCGCTTTACATAGCACCAGTTACGGGACGGACACACATTAATTTTAGGCACGGGAATATAAAGTGATTTGCCCAGAATCACAGGAAGTTTTGGCGTCGTTACCGAGACTCGAACCTAGATCCCCAGGTCCGAGGTAGAGCGCCCTAGCCGTTAGGCCAACTACATCTTTTCTTCCCTACTGAGAAATTTGCTGCAGTTCGACCCATCACCCAGGCCACTCTCAATGTCTCGGGTGGCCGTCTGTGCCCTCCCTGTCGTTGAGGTCACCTAGTGTCCTTGTCAAGCTCACTAGTTGCCCCAATTGCTGACCCAATTGCTTCAATTTCTGCTGCTCCTTACTTTGCTGAAGGCGCGACAAAACAATATGCTAGTAGGCACAAGTGATAAATCACATGCTTCTGAAAAAGGCTAAGAAGCTGAGACAAATCCTACTTGTATGCTAGTACAGACCAATAATCAGACTTAGAAACGGGGCCAAAATCAAAGCGTGAAACTTGCGAAGGACAAGCTTCCAGCAAATAAGGGCAAACCTGCACCTCGCAAAATGCCTTGTAATGAGGAAGCGCTAGCATCACCATCGGTTATCTCGGAAGAATCGTGGAAGCAATTGAGAATACAAATAGTTGACTTGTTGGACATTAAATTGCGCCTTATCCTTGATCGCCTAGTCCACATCAAGTCTACACTGGAAAAGTAATCTGCTACCAGAGCCCCAGAAGCCCACTGCCTTTCGGTGACTCCATCACCCAGGTCCATGATAAAGGGGGAGGAAGGGCGGCTATCAACCAAGCTGCTGCTCCCGATAATAGACTGGTATTAAATGAATTCTCAAGGTTCAATGAAGAGCAACCCTCAACAGCTAAGCAGGTCATCAAGCAGACAAAGAAGATTTCATAGTCCAGCCTCTCTTCCGGTGATTGACCTCCCTCCTGCATTCTCTCCCTATCTCATTATTTTAACTAACGTGCCCAGTCTTCCAGCTGACGATGTGGAATCCACAAGGGGCTTCTTGAACAAATCTATACATTGGTTGAACACAAATGTGTGTGCCAATTGGGACTTCTCTAAAGAGATTTTGCTGGCTAGGTGGAATGGTGTGGCTCGCTGGTTAGAGGCGGCAGACCTGTAAGTAGAGAACGGCCCGGGACCAGGGTTCAATTCCCGACGCGGCAGGGTCTGGGACCAGGGTCAACGGACTCGATAATTCTCGCCTTAGTGCCTACTCTAACCAGGGAACACACTCGGCAACTCTAAGCATTAAGCTTGCCTCATCTCTACAACGGCCCCCCACAGACGCCGGTGATGCCTGGTTTCACCCTGGAGATACCCAGAAAGGGACCATCTCACAGGGAAAACCAGGACGGGTTCCCCAGCGGTTTACAGCGCCAGGACACTCGGGTAGAGTAACAGTGCGCTTTACAAGAATCCCACATTTACATTTACATAGACATGGTGGGGGGTATTGGTGGAATCGGCAAACGGTATAATGGTGATGTTATAGTGATATAACTTCTGTAACCCCGTGTCAATGAAATACTGAGCTTAGCTCGGGCTGGCATGGTTAAATCCAGTTCCGTTAAGATCTTGCCACTTGGTTTCTTCTACAGGCATCTGGCGACTACTAAACACAGCCCAGAAGGGTTAACGGTATAAAAGAGATTCCTTTAGACGGACCGCACCCCTGAGAAATAGCTATACGGGGTTGTCGGAGTTGGAGGACAATGATTGACTATATAGTATGGAACATGATTATACTGGTGCTTTTCGATACCCGATAGAGAACTGTAACCCACCTATCTGCTGGCCAGCTACTATTAAGTCATGGTAACTTGGATACGGTGGCGGCCCATGTCTGTCACCCAAATATACAGTAAGGGCATGATATGAGAGTACCTGTGGTAGAAGGTGGTGAATATCCCTCTTGTGTTCATTCCCTAAGTTGGAATGTTGCAGGCCTAAAGTCTCACTTGGAGGTTGGCAATCTGTGGTTCTCGATTATGATATCTTTTTTTATGCAGGAAACCCGGGAACTGAAAGAGGTAGTTGTTAATGTATATATGTTTTAGCCTGCCACCAGTAGGGTCACTAGCTGGACGAGCCAAAGGGGGGCGGTCGGCGTGGTTTAAAGTTAACGTTGGTTGCTATATTACTCCTCTTCCTCCTGATGAGGGGGAGGTTCCGGGTTTCCGCCTCTGCTGGAATGGTAACTACAAGGTATATAAGAAACTTTTATAATAACTTTTCCAGCAAAGGTCATCGTAATTTCCAGCTACTGTTTTCTGTAATCGATCAGTTCGCTGAAAAGGAGACTTGGGTAGAGCGCCCCTTTAACCTGCTGGTGGCAGGTGATTTTAATGCCAAATTAGGGTACATGCTCAGTTAATCACAAATATAGTTGAGCCCCTTGCCTGTGAAAAGGAGCTTAATGCCAATGATGCCAGGGGTCGGGCCCTGTCCTCTTTACTGGCCGTGCATTAACAAGGTCTCTAATTCTGCTGGCCCTGAATTCCCAACCTTTATAGGGACGGGTTGCAGGAGCACTATAGATTGTTTTTACATCCCAGGGTTATCAGTAGCAAGGTGCTTGCACAGATATGCAGTGACCACACCTCCATTGGTGTGCAAATTGGTGCCCTGCAAAGCTGATATAAGCCCAGCCTACACCTCCGCAGGCTTTAAATATTAGGGATGCTGGGGGCAGAGTGGCCTGTCAAACTGCTAATTTGAAGAATATCATGATCCAGATTGTCTGCAACTGTGTGGCCCTGAATAACTGTTGCAACTTAAACACCTGATCCAGCCCTTATTTTAAGTTGCACGTTAAAAGGTCAAAGTATCAAAGGGTTGCTATCTAGACCGATTACCCAGCCGCGTCTTCATGCCAAATCCTGGTTCGACAGAGTGCTGAATGGAAAATGAATCTTTGCATTGGGCATGGAAGCAATCCCCAAGAGACCAGTGTGTTATTGCAGTCTGCTGAAAGACTAACCAACTGGCATTAAAAAAAAGAAACTGGCTTCGAAGGAGGAGTAATGGGAGTCTATAGTTGGAGCTTGCAAGCTTAAAGACACCCAAGCTTTTTGGAAGGTAGTGCGGTCAGTTTTATCTTCCCCGTCATCACAAGGCAGAGTACCCGTCCATATTATTGCTGAGGCTTGGCGAACACATTTTTCACGGATGTATGCTGCTAATAGGGTTGTTGGAGAAGCACCCACGGTTGATCCCTTTTGTTTTAGACTTGATTTTAGAGAGGAAGAGTTGTACAAGGCGATTGCTGATTGTGGCTGCAAGAAGGCGCAGGGGCCGGACTTTGTCCCCCTTGATTTATTTAGGGAGAATCTGGTGTTCTGCACTCCTGTGCTCACTTGTGTTTTTAACACTGTTTGCAGTTCGGGTGAGCCTACGTTGTGGCGCACTTCAGCAATTGTCCCTATTTTAAAAAAGGAAACAATTTGCATGATGTAAAGTGTTACTGCCCGATCTACCTTTTAGGCTCTAAAACCAAAAGTTTTGGGCGGGTAGTCTTGGATCGTCTTTTAGTTAGAATAAATAAAAACAATATCCTCTCCCAAATCCAATATGAGTTCAGAAAGGGGCTCAGGACCATCGAACACTGCCTCAACCTCCATCTAATTGTGGCAAAATATAAATACTCTAAGGGTGTCTCAACACACCTGGTGTTTATGCATCTGTCTAGCGCCTTAGGTTATGTATGCAGATCCAAGCTATGGTCCATTTAGAGAGAATGGGTGTTGATGGGGGCTTGGTTTCATTCTTAAGACTCCTACAATATGATCTTGCAGCAGTAGTGGGATTCAGTAATGCCAGTGAATGCACAGATTCCTTCAGAGTTGAGCGTGGGGTGTGCCAGGGATGCGCTTTTGCCCCAATTCTATTCCTGTTATACACAAATGGGATGGATAGGTCACTGGCTTCTGCTGGGGTGGACTCTCGCCGTGTATGGCAAAGCGATGGCCCTTGGTTGCTCGCATCTGTTTGAGCACCCTGAGTATATTGTGAAAAATTAAAAATACAGGGTACAGGATAGCTTTGCCAATCCTAGACAGGTCACCAGGAAATTAACCTAAGTGCCCAAACCCCTGGTTAGGGATTATTGTATCATCCAGATGGCGCCAAAGATTTCTCCTTATCTTTTATATGTGTCAAACGTGTACCAGCGAACCTTTTTAGCCAGATTTAGGTTAGGCTCCATCCGCTGGCTTATATACTTTCCATTAGGGCAATACTCCTCTTCCTGCATTAGCAATCCTATCGAACATTATTACATTATTGTATTTTTCTGCAAATATCAACTGTGAACAAGGAGGTTTTTTTTTTAACTTTATTTGTCAAGTTTTTCAATTTACATCTCCAGCACATTAAATCAAGTAAGGTAAAAAACATACATCACATTCGCCCTATACATATAAATCCTCATCCGATTTCCGACCATCGGCCGGCTGCAAAGCAGTAGCGAGGATAATGGGGCCCACTGGGCCATCTCACATGTAAGTGCGTTGTCCCGTAAAACCTTACTGAGCTGTGTATGAACTCTCCCTCCCCACTCCCCCACCCCCCTATCTCTTCCCCAAACTCCCCACCCCCCCTTTTCCCCTGCTGCCGGGTTCAAGAACACAGAAAAAAAAGAAAGAAAAATAAACATAGGGTCTCTGTCATCCGCTCTCTATGGCGGGTCATCATTTGGCAGGTCGCCCTGAGCCTGGGCCTCCCCCTGCCCCGAGTTGACCACTTCCGAACTGCTTCGCGTCAACGGGGCATCATGTCCCACCAACTCCTGAAACATTACCCCCCAAGCCTGTAGGACATCAGGCAGCTTCCCATCCCTGCTTGTGTGCCTCATGTGTTCCTCTTCCGCCAGTGCCCATTCTCTCAGATCTGCCTTCCACTTCAACAGCGTTGGGCCCTGTGGGGACAACCAATGAATTGCATTACGACGTCGGGCTGTAACCAGTCCTAGCAGTAGGAACAGTCGGCTCACCTTTCGTTTAGGGTCTCGGGGGATTAAGCCCAGGAGGCAGGGGCTCGGGTCCAAATCTATAACCCATCCCGACACCCTCGCCAAAACTTTCAGAACAGACACCCAGTATGATTGGAGGGTGGGGCACGCCCACACCATGTGCACGAAGTCCGCCAGGGGACTGCGGCATCGCGGGCAATGGGAATCCCTGGTATTGTCAATAGCCTGGAGCCGTCTAGGGGAGAGGTAGGTCATGTGTATAATATTATATTGAATTTGTTTTAAACGGTTGCTCGCTGACACCTTCCTCACACTTTCATGTATCTTTTCCCATTCACGGGGAGTGATCTCCTGTGGACATGCCTGCTGCCATTTATCCTCAATCGCCAAGGGCTGCAGCCGTTTATCTTCCCGTAGAGCACTGTAAAGGTGCGTCACGAACTTCCGGCCATCGCCAACATAGTGACTAAAGTGTGGGTGTGAGCTGGGGCCTCCGGAAACGAGGGCCACAGCTGCCGCGCAGTCGCCACCAGTTTGGCGTATTGAAGGAATTGCCCCGGTCCGAGCTCGAAGGCGATGACTGCCTCCCGATAAGAGATAAATTTGTCGTTGGGCTATAAATCAGCCAGCATAAGGCAGCCTCCCTCCATCCATTTATCCGTGGACATGACCCGTGCAATCCAGGCAAAGGGCGGCATCTGCCAGAGATCCAAGTCGGGAGCAAACGGCTTGCTACCGATGTGTCGTCTCACCACTCTGTCCCAGATCACAGCCCCCAGTCGTATCAGCGGGGGGATGTGATCTCGTCGTCCCCCCCTCCCCCCACCTGCCATTGCAACGCTCCCAGTTGCCCAATCCCATAGGGACCGCTCCCAGGAGGAGTCCGTATCCAGCCAAGCAATGGCATGTTGCAATTGTGATGCAAAGTAATACAACTCCAGATCGGGGACTTCTAATCCTCCTGCGCCCCACCTACGCTTCAGGACTTCCAAACTCACCCTGCATCGTCTCCCGTTCCATAATAGGAGGACCAGGAGGGAGTAGAGTTCCCGAAAAACCCGGTGAGGCAGCTCATAGAAGGATCCCTGCATAGTGTACAGACAGCGCGGGAGGACCACCATCTTGATGAGAGCAATCTTCCCCATCAAGGAGAGCTTAAGGGTGTTCCAGAAGGCAATACTGCCCCTCAAACCCCGGATTATACGCCCCATGTTATCTTGGAAGAAAGCAGCCGAATTACGACTAATCCAGATCCCTAGATAGCGGAGTGAGTCATCCACCCATGGTAGTCCCATCTCCGGACGCGGGACCCCCTCCCACTCAGACTGCTCTCCAATCGTGTAGAGCTGGGACTTCGCCCTGTTTACTGCAAGGCCTGAAGCAGCTGTAAACTGCGACAACTCAGCCATCAAGATCGGCAATGAATGCGTCGGCTGGCTCAGATAGATCAAAGCGTCATCCGCATACAAGGAGACCACATGCTCCACTGCTCCTACCTCAATTCCCCGGCCCTTAAGCGCCATACGGAGATGGCACGCCAATGGCTCCATTGCCAGGGCAAAGAGCATGGGAGAGAGAGGGCGCCCCTGACGTGTTTCTCTCGATATAGGTATCTCATCCGAGACATAGCGACCCGTACGGACTCTGGCCACAGGCCTGGTGTATAGTAGTTGAACCCATTTTACAAATCCCTCCCCCAGTTTTAAGAGCACCTTACAGAGGTAGGCCCAGCGGATCGAGTCGAACGCTTGTTCGATATCCAAAAAGACCAGCGTGCTGTGCTTGGCCCGTCCCTCCCAAGGTTTGCATGACGTGGGCCAGGCGGCGGATGTTCCGCAAGGTGTTCCGGCCCGGAATAAACCCTGATTGATCATCGTGGACCAAACATCTAAGATAGGGAAGGAGTCGAGAGGCCAGCACCTGACTGATAATCTTTAAGTCAATGTTCAGCATGGATATGGGTCTATAGGATCTGGGAAAGGAGAGGATCCTTACCGGGCTTGGGGATCATGATTATCGTTGCCGCCCGCATGGAGTCCAGGAGCAAGCCCCGGTCATAGGCCTCCATTGCAGTTTCAAGGAGCTTCGGGGCCAAAACCCCCTGGAACTCCTTATAGAGTTCGGCCGCTAATCCGTCCATCCCCGGGGATTTTGCCGTTTGCAGATGGGCTATCGCGGCACGCAGTTCCTCCTCTCCGAGTGGCCCTCCCAGCTCCTCCTGGCTCTCCGCTTCAATACCGAGCAGTTGTACCCCCTCGAGGTACACCTCCATGGTCTCGGCATCCGCAAAAGGCTGCGATTCCGAGTATATTTTGCATAGATGGGATCGGAACACCTCGTTAATCGCCTGCTGGGTGTACACGATCTGGCCCAGTGCATTCTGCAGTGCCAAAATCGGATGGGGTTGGGTTTCTGCTCGGATCAAACGCGCCAACAGCCTCCCCGCCTTGTTGCCTTGTGCGTACCATCTCCGCCTGCTGGCTGTCCTATTAAATTTGCCAAGCGAGGCCCAGGTGTCCCCCAGCTGTTGTCGTGTGGCTGTCCATTCAGGCTGTTGCTCTTTGTCTGTGGGGAAGTCCCTTTCCATGTCCGCCAAACGATCCTCGTGTTTTTGGAGTTCCCGTTCCAGTACCTGTCTTACCCCTACCTCCGTGGCCAGACCGGTCCCTCGGATGACCACTTTCATTGCGTCCCACTCAGTCGCCCGTGTGCTGACCAACCCCCAGTTCACTTCTAGGTCTAGGTATGTCTCGAGCCCTTGCAAGATAGCCTCTTTGTAAGTGGGATCTCCGAAAGCCTCCATGTTGAGTCTCCAGAGCGGGATCTTGGGCCAAATATGTAAGCAAGAGCGGGGAGTGGTCGGACAGGTAGCGTGCCAAATAATTGATCTCCTCTATCCGGTCTATCATCATGCCCTGAAGAAAAAAATAATCAGATCTACTGTGAGTTTTGGCAGCAGGCATGTAACACGAGTACACCCGATGAGCAGGGTTACGGTGCCTCCATACATCAACCATGTCATAACTTTGGAGCATCTGGGTCATTGCGGCTCTTATTTTGGGTTTGGCGTCTAGCTTTGGGGGGCTTCTATCCAAGTCCCCGTCAAACGCACAGTTAAAATCCCCTGCTACGAGGAGCTCAGTGTCTAGGTCTATATCCAACTGCCCCATCACTCGGCCCAGGAACTCCCCATCATCAGTATTGGGGGCATAAACGTTCACCAAGCATACACTACGCCCATCCAGAGTGTCCACCACTATGACAAACCTGCCCACCGGATCCAGTTTTGTGTGTATGGCCTTAAAGGGGACCCCCGGTGCCTCCCAAATCAGAGCTCCTCTGGCAAATCCGGAGTAAGATGTGGCAAAGAACTGTCCCCGCCATCTACGCTGGACATACTTAAGACAGTCCCCCCAAAGGTGTGTCTCTTATCTTATCAAGAATTTATAGAGCGCACGTTCACCCAAGGGTTTCATGGCGCTTCCTGGAGTAATGCAAAACTGACCCCATAACGCCGGAGATAGGTGGCCACCCTGATCTGCTTAATCATATTATTGAGCCCCCTGACATTCCATGTTAGTAATTTGTATGTACTTGTATCTGCCATCCTAAGTTAGCAGAGTTCGCATTTGCAACGCCCCCTTGGTGCTCATTAGAACCCTCTCCACAGTGTGACCTGACCCTCCAAACAAGTAAACAACTTGGACATTTCAAAACAAAGTTATACATTGTACCGGCAGCATCCCACCCAGAAGCAAAACAAGGGACCTCAACCTCACCCACCCACAGGGGGTAGTACCGCATCTCCCAATCTGAACCTGGTCAGGAGACCTCGAACCCCGCCCCAAAGACACTCCCCCCCCCCCCCCTCCCCCCCCCCCGACCCACCTCTTCAACTTGCAATTAGTGTAAAAAACCAAGATAAACACAACACTTGAATCCGTTATAGTCCAGAAAAGTCCCTTTACCCCATAGGTGAATCTTCTGCCGACTGACTGGTACCGCGCAGCCCTGCCCGGCCGAAGCCTAGCCGGCCACTTCGGCACTCCACAATCTGCCTTGTAAGCTGGAATTTAGCACAATAGAACAGTCACTGCGAGAGATAGTTTTTCAGCCCCCCCCCCCCCCCCTCCTCAGCATTATACTCCTAGTTCTCCGCGGAACAGCCCCAACCCCGACTCGGCAGGTTGCAGTAATCCCCCCAGGCTAGATAATAGAGATAATCACAGTGTCGGAGACCCCCTGTGTCCCATTCGGCCCACCTGGATTACCAGTCAGTTGTCCTGTGCAGATTCAGCAGCGCGGCTGGCGGCACCCCCTGAGTCCGACTGCGTTTCCTGCACCAAACACAGTGGGGAGAATTGGTTCTGGGTTGGGATCTCCTCAGATTCCGCCCGGAGGGGGGCCATCCGGACCCACCGTGATGCGTCCGCTCTCTACGACGGCGTGCCCTCCCGGGGGCCGACCTCCCTCACCGCGTCGCTGGCTCCGCCGTCGTGCGCTCCGCCGCCTTTGTTACTGCCAGCCCTGTGTGGGGTCGTGGCCTGCCAGGTCCAGCGCGTCCATCCAATCCTCCGCGGCCGAAGGGCTGTCAAAGAAGTATGTCCTGTCTGCGTGCTGCACTCGGAATCTGGCTGGGAAGAGCAGACTGTATTTGATGTCGTGGCTCCGCATCCTCTGTTTAACCTGCAGGAAGTTGTTCCGGAGGTCCTCCACTTTCCTAGTGTAGTCCGGGAAAATATGTATGTCGTGGTTCTCATATCTGGGCAGGCCGGTATTGCGGATATGCTGTAGGATCATGTCCCGGTCTCTAAAATTAAAGAACCGGGCTATTATGGCCCTGGGTGGAGATCCCGTTTTCGGCGGCCGCCCCAGAGTTCTATGGGCCCTCTCTATTGCAAACAGTTTGGATAGTTGCAGAAAGAAAGAAATAGATCCGCCGCCGGCCTCGCTATACGTTCAGGAAATCCCAGGAAGCGGAGATTGTTCCTCCGGGACCGTCCTTCCGCATCTTCAGCCCGATCCTCCAATCTGACCGTGTGATCCTGGAGAGCGGCAATAGTTTCCTTCATCTATCGAACCTCAGTTTGTAATGCAGTCAAATCCCCCTCCGTGGTGGTGACTCTATCCGCTACCTTCCTGATGTCAAGGCGTAAGTGGTTGATATCCATGGCCATGCCATCCATCTTGTTTTCCAGTGCTACCCTGGAGTCACGAATAGCCACCAGGATATCAGCTTTGTCCCGGGCCGCCACGTCCGTGGGGGCCTCCAGCCTCCGATCCATTCAGGGGCGCTCCGCCGCTGTAGGGCCGGGGACCATATACTGTACAATCTTGTTCGCCTGAGCTCCCCTCTTCGGTCGGTCCTTTCCCATAGTAGTGTGGGCCATAGAGGACGATCCACCGGACACCCCTCAGGAGGGGTTTGCGTTTCTGGCGTTATGTCCCCGGGATTTGCAGTTCAGCCCTGACAATAGCGATCCAGGGTCCGTCTGGTCCAGCCACAGGGCACCTGCAGTTTAGGCCTCTGGCGGCCGCTCTCCGGTGGACCACCGGTCCTCACTGGTACCACCGCAGGGACGCCCCGGTCGCCACACCACCGAAGAGCAAGGCGGGGGGGGGGGGGGAGGGCAGGCTCCAACGTTCAGTCTAGCCTGCGGGTCACCGCACCATCGTCTGGCCTCCACCTCGGAGTAGCACGCCCCCTCAGCCAGCTCGGGGGGGGGGGCCCAGTCCTCTCTGCCGGTCCACTCCGCGCCTCCACCGGTCACCACCCGGTCTCCCCCGCAGCCGGGGCCCCAACAAATGCAACTGTCCCCAACCAGGTTGTGGAGGGGGAAAAGGCAGCCCGGTCCCAGTCAGCACTGCCTCCTCTGTGGACACCGCGGCAACCCAGGGCCGTCGGAATGTATGTAGGCCCCACCTTCACGCACAACTCTCTCCCCGGGACCACTGCGCCTCGTCCGCCTGCCGCACCTTGTCACCGTCAATCGCCCCCCACTGTCCTCTTGAGGATCGTCCTGTACCACACGTCTCCCCGCAGGGGGGGTCCTCTGGTCCACAAGGCCTCTCGCCTCCACAGCCACCGTCCGCCACCCGGTCACACCCGGGCCTGGAGGCCCCACAGCGCCAGCCGGCCCCCGGCGGGGAGGAGAGGAAGGATACCAGCCCAGGCCGCCCAGATCTCGCGGGTTCGGTCTTCGGCCTCCCGGTCAGCGCCCCGGGGCGCGGCGACGAGCACAGGCCGCTCCTCCCCGGCCTCCCGTAGGGGCGTCCCCCCGGGGGTCCGGAGCGTCCCCCGGGGTCCGGAGCATCCCCCCCCCCCCAGCCAGCTGCTCCGCGACACAAGCATTTGTTGAAGTTGTCCAGCCGGGGATCACTCGCCCCCTCTCTCACCTCCACGGGGGGGGCCCAGTCGCACCAGAGGGTCTCTGCTCGGACAACAACAGGCTCAGCGCGGCGGCCACCATTTGCTGATCGTGGGCGCAAACAGTGTTACAGCAGGCCGCCAGGTCTCCTGCCGTCACCAGAAGCGATCCCCACACACATTTGTTGCGTTTGGGGTCCGGTGGGGCTCCTCACCTCGTGAGCACTGTCATAAAGCGAAAAGTGTCAGGATATTAAAGGATCGTAGAAACTCTAGGGCAGGAGCTGGACTAAAACACGTCTAGCCGGCCATTTTGTTAAGCCACCGAACAAGGAGGTTTATATTACCATTGTTGCGTAGGCACATATTCTCGAGGTGTAAAGCCACTCTAATCTTTTTACAAAAACTTGATTGTGACATGTTTTTCACTTGCTAGTGTTTAAGTGCACTTCGCAAAAAGAGCATGATCTTTATACACTGTATACTCTTGTGTATTAAGAATATCTTAAAGCTGCTACTGGAAGACGCAGGTATTTTTTTACAAAAATGTTGCCACCTTAATTGTTTATGAACTAAGTTTTATGTAGTCATTTTTTTAGGTGTCACCTGAGCCAGCGCATGCGCTGCTCTGGCGAGACTTTTAGTAAGGGTTTCAGAAAATGCTACCACTATGGCCTAGAGCTTGCGGTTAAGCGCTCGGGCGCGCGCTTCTGAGCAGAGGCGCCATATGACTTTCCTCGTCATGCTCATTAAGCGCATTGCTCGCCACGCTTAATCGTGATCGCTTCCGCACGGCTGTGTCACTTTCACGGCCGCGCAGCCAATGCTAGTCTCCGCTGTCACTCTTCCTGCTTGCTGAGCTCACTCTCGGTTTCTTGCTTCTATTCAGTTTTCACACTCTATTTGATGTTCTCCCTCTCTTATTTCCGGCTTTTCTCTCTTTCTCTCACCTGTGTTTCTACTTCATTTCCGGTCTTTCCCTCTCTTCTTTCTCTCAACTTTTATGTCTCTCCCATATTGTTCTGCTCTCATCCTACACGTTTTTCTCCCTCGAAGTGTTGCTCTATCTTTCTCTGACCTTTAATTCCCACTCTCCTATTGCTGCCCACATCCTTACCTGCCATGTCTTCTGATGACCTACCTGTCTCTTCCTCGTGTGGTTTTTCTTCCTCTACTTTCGCTCTTTTCTCCTGTTGTCGTTTCTAGCTTATTAGTTCGCTCCTACGTCTTTACGTCCTCTTTCTCAAGTTTGTCCTGCAGGTTTTTCCTCATTTATTGCCATTTTTTTCTGTTCAACACTTCCATGGGTCTGCCTCTCCCCCAGGAGGCCCTCCTTTTGTGGTGATTTGTCTTCTTTCTTTCATCTGTCATATTTATACATCTTCCTTTTTATGTTGCACTCATGCTAAACTCAACCAGCTGCCCTCACCCTCCTTAAATCTGACTTCCGCTGACCTTAGATCACTGCCAGCAGCAACAACTGTCTGTAGAGCTTGGGCCGAGGACTTTGAGCACATGCGCTCTCTAGCCGACATATAGTGCTGTATGAACTATTCTCACCAACCACAACAACACAAATAAAAGACAATATGGCAACAGTGATGATAAAACACTTAATAAATGCATATATTTTCAGAAAATCAAACTACTGCAGGGGCAGTCCATGAAGAATTTCAAAAACACTCTAGGTGACACAAACCTCAGCACTCCTCATACAGCAGTAAATAGCAGAGTAATAAGAGTGCAAGCCAACGGGGCTTAGCAAAGTGAGATCTATTGGCTTTGTCAAATTGTTTTTTAAGCCATTCTGTAGTGAGGATGTTAATTAGGTGGACTCTAAACCTTTAGATTTTTTCTTTTGTTTTACGATAACAAAAGATGTCTTCAGCGCATGTGCTATGTCAGCCGAGACCTAAATGTCAGTACTCAACGTATGAAATCAGAAAAGTAACAATGCGCTGACTTATTTTTCCATTAATTATATTTTGTGCCCTACCTTTACAAATCTATTATTGACATACTGCCAACCTAAAACAGTCTTGCAATTACAATAGAACTCTATGCTTCTCAATTGTCTTTATTCGATCTTCCAAAGGTAGATCATAGAAAATACACAAAAATTATACAATAGAAACAATAAAATTACTAATTTCTTCAATACCCTTTTGTGACATGCATACAAAAAATTAACAAGCATTGGCATAGCCAATTGGTCTTGCTTTTGGGACCTTATAAGTATTTAGTTATGCAGCACAATATCCTTGGTGCAACAACATTAACGTTTGCATGGTTAAACACTTATAAGGTCCCAAAGACGAGACCTATTGGCTATGCCAATGCTTGTTATTGATTGCTGGCAGGCCGAAGGGAGGGCGGTGTAGGAGAAAACACGGAGGGAAGGAGGACGAGTGTGGGACATCACATACAAAGGCAAGCCTGTGAAAAAAAGTGTTACGATGCAGCTAGCACTGGCCGTGTCATATTTTCTTTGTATTGTAGGGCAGGAAGCAACATGGAGATGGTGGCAAAGGCATCGAGGATGGAGGGGCGGCAACTTGGAGTGGGAAGAAGTACACAAGGAAGATATCTGAAAAACTTACTCTTGTAGAGTAACTAAACCAAAATAAAACAAAAGTAGCGAGAGGGGTCAAGCAATCGCACAGACAGCAGGAGAGGGCTTGATTGGGAAAGGAACAAGGCAAACAAGTGCACAAGTGGGGGCAACTAACAGGTACAGCATGAGGCAAACATTAACATGGACAGTGGTTGGGGTAAGCAACAACATGGACAGAAAAAGGAGGCAACAAACACAGAAAACAGGTGAGAGCAAGCAATAACTGCAGGTGAAGGGCGAGAGGGTCAAAAAAACATTATGGAGAGCAGGTAAAGGCAAACAGCAACATGGACAGTGGGTGGAGACAACCAACACAGAAAGATGGGGCAAGAACACACGTTCTTTGGCCATACTCCAAAATGCGAACGCTGACCTCGCTCAGCATCTGTGATGACGTATTGTCCCTCACTCATCGCCATTGGGTCATTCCAGACCTATCAGGAGCCCTGTCTGGTTCACAATCATGGTGCAGTGTATTGATGTCAAAGTTGCAGTTATGTGAACAAAAGACGCCTTTCAATAACAACTAAACAAAAGAGGAATGAGCGTCAATTGACGATCACTAGGGGTAGCAGCTGCTACTCCTGAATGGATGGCTGCTCTCCTCAAGTAGCTTGTGACCCCTGCCAGCAAGCCTGGCACATTCTAGGTGGATGTGTGTTTATGTACAGGGGAGAAGCATGTTCCCGACTGCTTTTAGGTCGAGCCTAGCGCAGCTCGCATGCGCTGCTCTAGGAAAACGACTTTTTGCGAGCTACACTGGCTGCCAGTGTTGCAAAGAGTACAGTTTAAGTTCTTGTGTATAGTGTTCAAGGTCTTGCATATCTTGGGACCGAAACCTCTGCAAGAAAAATTACTTTGGTACATTCCCACTCGACATCTCCGCTCTTCTTCGGCTGGTCTGGCGAAAGTTCCTAGGTTTAATAGGGTCAGACTGGGTGGATGTGCTTTCAACATTGCGGCAGCAAGGCTGTGGAATGAGCTGCCACCTGGTATCAGACCATGCAATTCCCTGATGCTGCTTAGAAAAAAAGGATTAAGACATGGTTGTTTCCTAGAATTTGAGTATTGCCCATTCCCTCTGTTGTCTCTGATTAATATTGGTCCTCTAAATTACGTATTGCAGTGCCAGGGTACCTGTGGGGTGTTTGTTGCGCTTACTATCATATACATACATACACCAATGCTGGTTATTTCACCCCATCCTCCCTGTGGTTTCACCCAACCACACCCCCAAACCCTCGATGTCTTTCCCACTCTCCTCTCTCGTGTTGGTTCAACCCCCACACTCTTGGAGAGCAGGTCTCTAGCAAGAAATGAACCGCCAGAACTTGCCTGCTTTTAGAGACCTGCTCCACGAGAAAATAAAAGCTGAAAGCAATTTCACTGAGCAAATCCAGAGGATTCAGCAAGCCACCTTTAACCACCAGCAGTCTGCTGATTTAATCAGCAAAGCCCACATTGAAACTTCAGAGCGGTGATAAATCCACTGCGCGCTCTGGGGAAAAGCTGCCACCACAGGGGAGGTCTGCAGCACAAGATCCCGGTGCCGTGAGGGGAACGGCGGAAAACTCCACTTTGCCAGCAACCCGACCGTCGTGAGGGCAAGGGACTACATCCCCCAGGTGCCCCGGCGGTCGGGTGACGTCGGCGGAGCGCCCGGAGGCGCGGGAACAAAGGCGGGAGAGCCGAGCGCTGTTGTGCGCGCTCTGGGGAAAAGCTGCCACCACAGGGGAGGTCTGCAGCACAAGATCCCGGTGCCGTGAGGGGAACGGCGGAAAACTCCACTTTGCCAGCAACCCGACCGTCGTGAGGGCAAGGGACTACATCCCCCAGGTGCCCCGGCGGTCGGGTGACGTCGGCGGAGCGCCCGGAGGCGCGGGAACAAAGGCGGGAGAGCCGAGCGCTGTTGTGCGCGCTCTGGGGAAAAGCTGCCACCACAGGGGAGGTCTGCAGCACAAGATCCCGGTGCCGTGAGGGGAACGGCGGAAAACTCCACTTTGCCAGCAACCCGACCGTCGTGAGGGCAAGGGACTACATCCCCCAGGTGCCCCGGCGGTCGGGTGACGTCGGCGGAGCGCCCGGAGGCGCGGGAACAAAGGCGGGAGAGCCGAGCGCTGTTGTGCGCGCTCTGGGGAAAAGCTGCCACCACAGGGGAGGTCTGCAGCACAAGATCCCGGTGCCGTGAGGGGAACGGCGGAAAACTCCACTTTGCCAGCAACCCGACCGTCGTGAGGGCAAGGGACTACATCCCCCAGGTGCCCCGGCGGTCGGGTGACGTCGGCGGAGCGCCCGGAGGCGCGGGAACAAAGGCGGGAGAGCCGAGCGCTGTTGTGCGCGCTCTGGGGAAAAGCTGCCACCACAGGGGAGGTCTGCAGCACAAGATCCCGGTGCCGTGAGGGGAACGGCGGAAAACTCCACTTTGCCAGCAACCCGACCGTCGTGAGGGCAAGGGACTACATCCCCCAGGTGCCCCGGCGGTCGGGTGACGTCGGCGGAGCGCCCGGAGGCGCGGGAACAAAGGCGGGAGAGCCGAGCGCTGTTGTGCGCGCTCTGGGGAAAAGCTGCCACCACAGGGGAGGTCTGCAGCACAAGATCCCGGTGCCGTGAGGGGAACGGCGGAAAACTCCACTTTGCCAGCAACCCGACCGTCGTGAGGGCAAGGGACTACATCCCCCAGGTGCCCCGGCGGTCGGGTGACGTCGGCGGAGCGCCCGGAGGCGCGGGAACAAAGGCGGGAGAGCCGAGCGCTGTTGTGCGCGCTCTGGGGAAAAGCTGCCACCACAGGGGAGGTCTGCAGCACAAGATCCCGGTGCCGTGAGGGGAACGGCGGAAAACTCCACTTTGCCAGCAACCCGACCGTCGTGAGGGCAAGGGACTACATCCCCCAGGTGCCCCGGCGGTCGGGTGACGTCGGCGGAGCGCCCGGAGGCGCGGGAACAAAGGCGGGAGAGCCGAGCGCTGTTGTGCGCGCTCTGGGGAAAAGCTGCCACCACAGGGGAGGTCTGCAGCACAAGATCCCGGTGCCGTGAGGGGAACGGCGGAAAACTCCACTTTGCCAGCAACCCGACCGTCGTGAGGGCAAGGGACTACATCCCCCAGGTGCCCCGGCGGTCGGGTGACGTCGGCGGAGCGCCCGGAGGCGCGGGAACAAAGGCGGGAGAGCCGAGCGCTGTTGTGCGCGCTCTGGGGAAAAGCTGCCACCACAGGGGAGGTCTGCAGCACAAGATCCCGGTGCCGTGAGGGGAACGGCGGAAAACTCCACTTTGCCAGCAACCCGACCGTCGTGAGGGCAAGGGACTACATCCCCCAGGTGCCCCGGCGGTCGGGTGACGTCGGCGGAGCGCCCGGAGGCGCGGGAACAAAGGCGGGAGAACCTCTCGCACCGCGAGTCGCGCGCGGGAACGCCGGGCTAAGCCCGGGCAAAGGGCGGGCCCTCTGTGGCCCTCAGAGGCACGAGGAGGACGGGACGGGCCACCCCTTCTGGCTCCTGCTTTGGTTAAGGTACAGTCAAGCTCCTCTACTACCATCCCTATTGCCTTGAACTGCCGATAGCTATCATCAGGATAACTGTACACAGTCACTCAACTTCAATGTCCATCTGGGAAGAGCTGAATGCCCTCTGTGGCACACACTACATCCCGGATGCTCTATCCCCCCCCATAGTGTCTCGAGACACTGCTCAAACTACCTGCTCCCCCCAGGCTTCCCCCGTTACCACCCTCCCTCCACTTGCCAATTGCAGCCTCACAGTACCCGGACCCAGTACAGCCTCATCACCTGTGGACAAGGCTGAGTCTCGATCCCCCCTACAATCGTTTCTTCTGGCCCAAATCGAGCGACTGCTTGTTACTGCTCTCTCTCCACTGGTTGCTAAAATACATGATTTGGGAGACAGACTGTGCAGGATTGAACAAACGGTATCTCAGTCATACCCACCGACTAGAATCATTGTTACTCCCATACGCTCTCCCCCCACTAATACCCACAAAAGGCCTACAGACAATGCTCCCAGGATTTTACTAACATGTGATTCCCCTGCTACACCACCGACTCAAAGTGATCACAATATCACCCGTATTCACGAGCATGTCCCACAAAGAGCACCTGTGATCGCACTAGATAGAAGACACTGCATCGATTTACCCCCCGTAGCTGCCCCATATGTTACCATTCTCTCTGGGGTCCCTGCTCTCCGACCAGGAAAACGTGAACTGCACCGGGACCTTTTGAACAAAGCCATATATTGGCTCCAAAACAATAGACCATTACCTTCCCTGCTAGACGGTGGGATACAGAGCGTCAGAAGGGTGGGCTGGCTTGGTCATCTGCCCAAAAATGTTCCGGGGGACTTGATTCTGTCTGGTTTAAGGACAGGAATACTGCCCCCTACTTGCGTTCTATCCAGCCAAAACTTGGTGATGGCTCCATTCGTATCTGGGACCTCCATGACTTTTATCCTGGCCCTCGAGCACCGAATCACAATAACAACGGGTGAAAAGGGGGGATTCTGTGTATTGGGGTTTTTATTTCTTTAACTGCTTACATGCCAAACTATTTTTAGTTGGGTCTTATCTAGTCCAATCCAATATTCACTGCACTTTATATTGCACTTTATACGTACTTCCAAGGCGACAAATATTACGGCCCCTTTTATTAAAGTGGGGCATAAGAAAATCGAGAGAAGCATATAATAAATTGTGAACCCTGGAAGATTACTATACAATTAATACTGTAATGCAATATTGAAATCCAGACGGGACATTACGCTAGAATAAGCAACGTTATATTGATGATACAACGGTTCCGTTCGAGGTTATGCTCTATTTATTACTGAATTCATAATTCCCACATGTCGTTTCAATTTTAGCATATACATGGATTTTTTATACTGTTTTTGTAACAAGAATTAATTTTTCTGCTTTCCTGATTGTATGTATGCTTTTATGAATTGTTTTTAACATTTCGAATAAAGCTTTTGAACTGAACTGAACACTGCCCGAAGTATGTCCTCTCAAGACTTGCTTAAACAGCTGCTGGCTGGCATTCACACTGTTTTGGCAATTCTCGGGGTGAGATGACCGTAAAGAGAAACCACATCGTCTCACCCCTCATAAAGGTGGTTCAAAGTCCACATCAATCTAAGACGTGCAGACATAAGTGAACAATATAGCCAACTGATACAGAGTGTGCCCCTCACTCAGCTGGGCTGGAAAGAAAACAAGAGTATTCAACTACATATAATTCAACACTACGCCACACAATTAAGTGCCACACAGTCCCACACCACACAAATCCACACCACATAATTCCTCTTCACATACCATTCCTCGCAACATAATTTCACTTCAATCTACATTATTACTCTCCACGCAACAATTGAACTCCAGATAATTCCACTCCAACCTACATAATTACTCTTTGCACCGCATAATTACTCAACATATATCTACTCAGCTCAAATACATAATTGCACTCCACGAAATTATGCATCACACAATTCAGCAACACAATTACACTCCACATAACACCACTGAACACCACATAATTCCACTTCACACCGTATAATTATTTATCCCCATAAATCCACTCCAGAAAATTAAAATCCACATAAATGCACTCCACACAATGTCACATAATTCCACTCAATGCCACAAAATGTCACACCCGATTTCCATACCAAACCTCATATTTCCATTCCACAACACTCAATGTATGTATTTGGTATGTATATAGCGCATATATCACCACAAAAGTCTCATAGCACTTCAATGCCACGCCGTAGTACATACATCAATCCGCACCACAGAATTACACATCATTTCACATAATTCAACACCACTCCATATAATTCCACTCCACCACATGCCACTCCATGACCCCCCAGTACCACTGTACATAATTACACTGCATGACACATTCCCATGCCACATACTTCCACTACATTAAATACTCCATAATTACTATCCTCAAATCCACACACCACATAATTCCACTACATATAATTCCACTACACATAATTGCACTCAACACCATACAATTCCACAAGTCAATTTCACTGCAACCCACATAATTCCATTCCACAACACATAATTGCAATTCACACCATACAATTCAGTATCATGCCACATAATTCAACAGCACTTCACGCTACACAATCCCACTTCACGTAAATCCACAATATAATTACAGTCCGCATTATGCCACATATTTACACTGCACACATTTGAACTCCACTCCTCACCTCTTAATCTGCTCCACTAAGGGGGACACAATTCAGACCTCGACAACGCCAATAGCTCTTGGATATCTGAGACCCACTGACTTTGTCAATGCTTGATGTTTTAATTTACTGTTGCCGCGCTCCATACTGCCCTTTTACCCTGCAGCATTAGTTCTGTAAAGACAAGGGTTGGTGTTCAGACTATAGCAGCTCACGTACCGAGCGTTGTCAGAAGCAGCACTGGCTACCTGCTAATTAATAGCAGCAGTTCACATCAATGCACTGCTAGAAATGTGTTAGGCTTGAGGTATAGAACATTGGGCAAGTGAAATTGTAAGTTGCGAGTTAGATGCTTGGTCTTAACCTTTTAATAACATGGTCGGAAAGTGAGTTTTGCACTTCTGTCCGATTTGTCACTCCTCACTGAAAATCCACCATCCTCGCTGACTCTTCTGTCCCAAAAGAGTTGACTTTCACAGTTAAGCAGCTTGATGAGAGGAGGGTGTGTGTTAGTCAATAAAAACGTTATTCGGATCTTTGTACACACAATTTAAAAATTATATTCACATTTATAAAAATATAAAATTATCTGTACTTAAGACCTTCATCATGCCACATCATTAAATAATCCCACTTAATCATTTTCGACCTAAAGCCATCCTTCATTCAGCTTCATAGACCAGTTGGTCTAAAGATTTTAGCGATTTCCTTCTTTGTATGGCCCAACACCAACAACCGCACTACAGATTAATTAATTCTCGAAGGTACATATAAATTGCATTGCATCCTTATAGAAAAATAATAATTTCTGTAAGTAAAAATTGTTTTATAATATCTTGATAATACTTACAAAACAACATAAAGTGCAGTTGTTTGGTTGGCTTTTCCCTCACATGGGGTTTGAAATGGGCATTTATGTTCTATTTTTTGCCACTTCTTCAGTTTAGGGAAAGCCACTAATTCATGGACTATACCCAGCGGCAGTCGTGTCAGATAAAATCTATCCTGTGTGTTTTAGTCTTTTCTTACCTCACACGAGTAATTCACTTGTCTCTTCTATGAAGAAAACATTTGCATGTTTATGGCAGCCTGCTGGCCTCTTTAATTTTCTGCCCGGCTTCGACAGTTGTACATTTCATACAACTTTCTTTCACTTTGAGATACATGCCACGTGCAACATTTAAGAACACCAAAGAAAAAAATAACAAGTAGCAGCCTTTTTTGGTTTAAATGTTGTGGCTGTCTCACCCAGTCTCAGAATCGATCTGGAGTTGGCTTTACAGCAAGTTAAAAATAAGCTTTGGAAAAGCCATAAGGTCTCGACTGAGAGCTATTGGCTTTGGGAATGTTTTGTAGCCATGCTGTTGAGCATTTTAAAAATTGATATGGCATAGCAGCACAAATTATGCATCTTAGTCCTTAATTCAGTTTCGCCTAGATAGCGCATGCGTGGTCTCTGCAAAACTTAATTATACTTAAAGTAGCGTTACAGCCGATCCATAGCATAGCATTTGTTCAGCATTGCTCTTTTTGCTTTGATCTCATTTGTCACAACATGCGGGCGTTGTGTCCTCTTCTTGTTTTGCCATCCCCTGGAGCATGGACCAAGTCATTATGTCCATCCACTGCTTCTGTTTTAGTAGCTGCTTTTTATTTTTGTTCAGGCACCCTTCTCAAGCATGTGTTTTCAGTCTCTCTCCCATGTCCCTGTACGTATAACTTCTATTCCCTCCCATCTGCCCCCCATGTTGCTTTTTTTTCCTTCCCGCAGCCCTATCCTGTACTCTGCCACTGCACTCTACTCTGCAACGCTCTACGCGAAGCCATTCTGCTCTACACTCTGCACCCCTGCATGTTATGCCATTGCACGCTACAACAGTCTACTGTAGGTCACTGCCTTCTACGCCCCTCTATTATTCCCCACTTTACTCTGCCACTGCACTGTACCCCAATACACGCTACTCCATGCCATTCCACACCAATTTGTAATACACCACTACAGACAGTGCCACTCTGACACTGTACCCCACTCCACACAACGCCAGTCTACTCTTTACCGCTCTACTTCACTCTGTCCCTTTATTGTAAGTCACTCTGTGCCCCTTCACTCTGTGCCCCTCTCCGCCATGCCCCACTCTGCTCCATGCCCCACTCCGACTCCGCTCCAGGCCCCACTCCGACTCCGCTCCAGGCCCCACTCCGACTCCGCTCCAGGCCCCACTCCGACTCCGCTCCAGGCCCCTCTCCGACTCCGCTCCAGGCCCCTCTCCGACTCCGCTCCAGGCCCCTCTCCGACTCCGCTCCAGGCCCCTCTCCGACTCCGCTCCAGGCCCCTCTCCGACTCCACTCCAGGCCCCCCAAGTCTGCTCCAGGCGCTCCTAGTCTGCTCCATAACATGGCTAAAAGACATTGGTAATGTCAATGGCTCTTGTGTAGGCAAAACTCATTTGCTTTACCAGTGCTTGTTTCTCTTGCTGCACTGTATGTGCACAAAGTTTTCCTCTATGCTGCATCATTAAAAGGTATTGGCAAAGTCAATAGTTCCCAAGGGTGCAACTGTTTTCCTTTACCTGTGCTTATTGGTTTTGTCATTCTAAACCCTTTCCCAGTTGTATGTAGCTACCACTGCTTTAGCTCAAGGTTTCAGGTGCCTGGCAGTTCCACATTCTAACCTAGGGGCACTGGCTTTTTTTTATACTTGGGACAATGTGGAGACTGCATACCAGCTCTCCCCAGTAAAGATCCACCCACTCCCCATAACTGGTGTTTTTTGTCTTAATCAAAGGATGTGTCTGAGTTTTGGTTTACATGTGGACTAGTGAATGGTTGGACTCCTTTGATTCCTGGTTCCATGCTGCACAAAATGGTGGTTTCCTTTGCATTCATTGTTGGTCAATCTTGGACCACTCTAGTATTCCATTCCCGTTCCACTCCCCTTAATTGTGTATTCATGATCGATCAACGAAGACCACATTCCCATTCCATTTTGTTCTATGGTCTTCTCCCATATTAACTGCTAAGAGGTGAATGAACCTATTCCACATATGACCAGTCTGAACAGGTATAGCTTTGGACTCCGGCTTAATAAAAATCCCAATAAAGATCTTAAGTTGGCCGTACCCTGTGCAGGGTCTCCCAGTGGAGCTAATTAGCTCCTCATGCAGGCACCTTTCTGGTAAATTCACCTTTCTACATGCCGCAGCAAGATGGCTGCTTATAGGCTTCACAGGCTTAGGTTCATTCTAGAGCGAATGGCAACCCTGCAGAGCTTCTATTCCTGGTCTCGTTATACTCTTCTCCTACAATGGTGTGTAGGCTACCTTGGTGTCCAAATGAAGAATCAGGTGCTGATTGTTTTACCAAGGCAAGAAGCCTGAAACGTTCAGAGATTTGTGCTCCTCTATTCCTGAGGATCATTCTGACCTTGATGCTGTTCCCATGGAACAGATCTTCTGCCTTTTCTCAACGGTCCTCATTGCCATTTTAGGTCTGTGTGATCTTCAGGGCAGTGGTCTTAAGGCAAACAAATGACTCCGAGCTCATGCTAATCAGCTTGAGCCTTCTTCATACTACAGGAAGGACATTTCAGAAAAAGCAAAGGGATTAAAGCAAAAAAAAATGTGCATCAGGAATCTTTGACAAAATTATTCCTAAGGTCCTTCGATGGCAAGTGAAACGGTTTTAGAGAGGTTCCAAAAGGATTCCAAAAAGCCAGTAATTGCCATGCTCAGTGTTCCAAGTGTTAGAAATGGTATTTATTAATTTAGGAGCAGATATTGACCTTATCAACTCAATAGGCCCATTCGGACTAGATCAAAAGACTGTTCATAGGGAATCTCTTCTTTTGCCACCCTGTTTGCCCAATTTCCTGAGAAGTGTGTTAATTCAAGAGGTGCTAACCGTTTCAAAGGCAAGATTACAACACCATAAAATTCTCAAACCCCTTTGGAAATGTAGAGAAAAATATGAGCAAAAAGACACGCAGATTAATTAAAATAGTTTATGGGGAACTGGTGAAATAATTTTTGAAGTTTAAATGCAAAAAAAACTAAAAACAAAGTACCATTTGGAAAATAGGTCCTGGCGAATTTGGGACCTGGTAGCAATTTCAGACTGACAATGATGGAGCAGTGATATGATGCACTTGGCTTGTTATATCGTCTAAGCTTTTAACAATCTAACTTAGTTGTCATCTACTGGAAAAGTTCCTTGTGGTTAGTCCTGCAGGCACTAAGCATTTTACATGGTCCAGTCCTCTGTGGTCATCTGGGCTATCTTGGAATTAAGACTTGCTCTGCTTCTTGTGTTCCTGAAACAGACAGGACGCCAACCAACTTATCCTTGAAGAGAAAGTTCTTGTTGCTATTGTGAGGTAGAAGTCCCGATGTCATTCCGAGATACCTTAGTCCAGCAGGAGTTGGACTATTTAGTCTTTTTATAGCAGTGCCTCCTTCAGATGGACTGTTCCTAGTTCCAGGAATGTTCTGAGGAGGTTGCTGAGGTGCATACTTAATCATGTGCTCTATCAGTGCAGAACTATTTTCTTGTAGTCACTCTTTGTAATAATTTCTTAGCTTACTGCAAAATTACCCAGGAGCACCGGTTTAAAGGTGGCAGAACCCAGCTGCCAACAGGTAGGTCAGCTCTGTGGCCACTCCCCTATCTATTTAAGCTCTCCACCAATCTAAGCTGATACAAATTTACAAGGATAGTTCTCTCTATTGTGGCTGGAGGGTTTTGGGACTGAAGAGAAGCCTAGCTTGACATTTTTAGTCAAGATGTGGTGCTAAAGGTTGCCTTTGTTCTGCCAATTGTTCCTTCCAACGCCCAGATAGCTAATGTCTGCTAAGTGGTCCGCTGATACAGCCATATTCGTATAAAGTTTGGTTGTAGAAACCTCTGGATACTCCTGCTATCTAACGTTGGGCTCTGATGTTTGTAACTAGTTTTTCTTCGAAGAAGTCTTTCGAGTCACAAGATATTGTGACTTCTCTCCGTGGAAATGCACATGGCCATAAGGTCCATTGTTAGATTGTTTTTCTCTGCCATTGAACTTGCACTGGTTTTGCCAAAGCTCTGGTATTATATTTCTTTTGTGTCTAATGACTGCGGAGCCGAAATGTTTTTCTCACGAAGCAACAATTTCTACTCAATCTGCATGACCACATCTATAACTCTGCATTCAGTGGTAGGAAAGTCTCCAGAGCAGAGATGTGGGGTAACTATGTGGTGGACCCAATCACTTTCTACTCCTGATCACAGAGACTATTTTCAACCCCTAGCCTCGAAAACTCACCACTTGTACAAAAGGAATGCTTGGAATGGAGGAGTTTACCATGTTATCATCAAGGAAGAAACTTGTGGCACACAGAGGCACCAGTCCAGCACCATTATCTCAAACTCATCCACCACAACATTCTCCAGCCCTTTCACCACCAGTCTACCGCAGGGTCTACACACTGTCAGACCCAGGAAGCCTAAACCCATACTCTCCTGCAGAGGACCTCAGGTAGCCAAGTACCACCTCCATAGTCATGGCCACTTTTTTAAAGTGTGATGTTTGCCCTAAGGCGTCTTGGCGCTTTCTATTGTATGAAGGAAGAAACCAGCAATTAAGAAATCTACAAGGTGCGGTTGAACAGTCAAGTATCTGAAAGGGACTGTAGTTTTAGATTCCTTACCTTAGAATTACCCCCAGGCGTCAGACTGGATCTGGGGCCATTATTTTGTAGCAGTACCTCGCGCGTCAGTAGGTGGCATCGGTTGACTTGGCATCCTGGTCGCTGGGATGACATTGCGGTGTCTACTTAGATACCGCCCCTGTGCGCTGACGTCGGATCTTTTTTTTTTTCCCCCGCTAGCCAGCACAGATCCCGAGAGCGTGCCCCCTAGTCACTTTCTGACTAACCCTTTCTCGACTTTTGTTGACATCTTGTCGTCTTCAACTCCTGCAGCACAAGGGATGTCCAGCCATTTGGTTGTGTCACGTGTTGTCGGTCAACAATCCGCACCTCAGGTCTCTCTGGTGCCTGAAGCGCGACCACGACCCGAAGTCGTGCTCCGACTGCCGGGCCCTGAACTCCAAGTCTTTGCGGGAGCAGTCCTGAAAGCTTTTGGAGGCCCGGTAGTCCGCTCCATGCCGTTCGAAGTCCCGGTCGAGGGGAATGTCGCCGGACCGGTCACTGAGCCACCACAATTCGTCCTCGAAGTGTTCACACTCCTCGGGTAAGTCGAAGCGTAGGAAGGCGAAGGAGCATCATCACTCTTCGCCTCCTTCCCATCCGTGCTGATGCGACGCGGGACCTGGAGAGTCATCGCTCTCCAGCTCCCTCCTCGGAGCCTGCTGGGACAGCTCTCCTATTCCCTCCTTTTGCTAGAGTCCCCTTCCCAGCTTTGTGCATTGTATGAAGCGCTGCACCGCATTTCTGGGCAGCCCGACTCCGCAGGCACGCCTTTGGGTCCATGAACTTGGTGGGGGGCCCTGGGCCTTCTATGCTGGCGGCTCCGGCCTCTGCGCCGCAGGGTCCCCCAGAAATAAGGCCTGGATCCAGATCAGTGCTGGTCGACCTCCCGGTACCTTCCCCAGCATCTTTTCCAGTGACGACGCTCCTGGCGTTGGCTGTGCCCGGCGTCGAAGCCTGCCTCACCCCAGATTTGGACATGCTGCCAGACAGATGTCTGTGCGGAGGGTACTTTTGTCCTGCTAATCTTCCCTGGCTTTCCCTACCGCCCTGAGTGGCAGCCAGAGGAGGGTGAGGAACTGGTAGGTGTCTGTTGACCCTCTAGCAGACCAGCTCGAGGAGCCGGACTGACGAGAGAAGTTGGGTGATGCCAGTAGTATGGATACCTCCCTAGCCCTTTGTATGCTTTCTTCCCCTACCGTGACTACGGAGGAGGGAGCTTCCTATGCTGTGGTGTTGCATAGGGTGGCTGTGACCTTGGGCCTCGAGCTTCCTACGGTGGCTGTCAGGACTAATCTCCTGCCTGAGGTGCTTCAGCCTGCAGCAGCCTCTTGGGAGCCCCTACTGCCTTTTAATGAGGCTCTCACTGACATCCATCTGGGCACTTGGTTCAAGCCCAGTACAGGGGCTCCTCTGGACAGGATGATTGCCAGACGCCACTGCCCAGCCCAGGGTGACCCACTTTACCTCTCCCAACACCATACTCCTGAGCGCTTGGTGGACCAAGCCGCATCCTCAAAAGGCGCATTCCCTACTGCTCTCCCAGATAGGGAATCCAAGAAGCTGGACCATCTTGGGAAGATGTTTTCTTCCGCCAGCTTAGGACTGCGGTCGGTGAACACCGCATGTCAATTTTTCAATTTCAATTTAGCTTTATTCTATTTTAAAATACAAAATCATAAAAGCGTTCATTTAAAACCAAGTTAAAAAAGATCTGTACATATAAAATTTGGCAATATAAACAGAAGAAGAAATACTACAATGCAATTCATACAGGGCCGGTAGTTATCAAGGAATCACTCCACACGGTTCAATTTATGTAACCAATATCAAAGATAAGAGTTGAACATATGTATATTTATATTGGGTCTAGGATGTTTACAATTTCTTTATACACTATATACAGACTTTCCACGAATATTCTAATATAAAGGAAGGTCAGTGGCCATGTACAGTACATCGAGTTCCGAAACCTTATGACAAGTTTTAAAAAGGAGGATACTGCTTTGATGGCATATTCGTTTTCTAACTGTTGGCTTAAGGAATCCACTCTACAAGAGCGTAACCCCCAGGCCTTTAGTATGGGTTTCAGAAATCTCTCCCTCCGTATCAGGTACAACTTGCAAAACAATACACAGTTAATATTAGGTTGATATGAGATGTCATCGCACAGGCAATTTGCCTTTTCCCTTGTCCAATCATTGCGTTCTGGGAAAGTAATCCGACTGTAAAAGGTGTCCGTGCGGAAACTGGTCAACAGCATGCGAGCTTGGTTCTAATAATAAATACTGCTGAACCCCATTGCTGATGGTAATTAGCTGATTCAATCAATCAATCAATCAGGTCATTTGTAGAGCGCACTACTCACCCGTAGGGTCTCAAGGCGCTGGGAGGGGGGGGGGTGCCGCTACTGCTCGAACAGCCAGGTCTTGAGCTTCCTCCTGAAGGAGAGGTGGTCTTGGGTCAGGCGCAGATTGGTCGGAAGTGAGTTCCAGGTCTTGGCGGCCAGGTAGGAAAAGGATCTTCCTCCTGTCGTCGCTCTTCGGATGCGGGGGACGGCGGCGAGGGCGTGGTTGGTTGATCTGAGGAGGCGCTTGGGAGTGTAGAAGTTGATCCGGTTGTTGAGGTAGCTCGGGCCTTGGTCGTGTAGGGCTTTGTGCGCGTGGGTGAGGAGCCGGAAGGTGATTCTCTTGTTGACCGGGAGCCAGTGCAGATCTCTCAGGTGTCCGGAGATGTGGCTGCGTCGGGGGATGTCGAGGATGAGTCTCGCCGAGGCGTTCTGGATCCGCTGGAGTCTCTTCTGGAGTTTGGCCGTGGTTCCGGCGTAGAGGGCGTTGCCGTAGTCCAGTCGGCTGGTGACGAGGGCTTGGGTGACCGTCTTCCTCGTCTCGGTGGGGATCCACCGGAAGATCTTACGTAGCATGCGCAGGATGTTGAAGCATGACGAGGAGACGGCGTTGACTTGTCTGGTCATGGAGAGGGAGGAGTCCAGGATGAAGCCCAGGTTGCGTGCGTGGTCCGTCGGTTTGGGTGCGGTGCCCAGGGCGGGGGGCCACCAGGAGTCGTCCCAGGCGGAGGGCGTGGAGCCCAGGATGAGGACCTCCGTCTTGTCTGAGTTCAGTTTCAGGCGGCTGGTCGTCATCCATTCGGCTACGTCTCTCATCCCTTCGTGCAGGTTGGCTCTGGCGGTGGCGGGGTCGTTGGTCAGGGAGAGGATCAGCTGGGTGTCGTCGGCGTAGGAGATGATGTTCAGGTTGTGTTGGCGTGCGATGGCCGCGAGGGGGCTCATGTAGACGTTGAAGAGGGTTGGGCTCAGCGAGGATCCTTGGGGTACGCCGCAGATGACTTTGGTGGCCTCTGACTTGTACGGTGGTAGGCGGACTCTTTGTGTTCTTCCGTCGAGGAAGGAGGTGATCCATTCCAGTGCCTTCTCCTGGATTCCGATGTTGCTGAGGCGCTGTACTAGGGTGCGGTGGCAGACAGTGTCGAAAGCCGCGGAGAGGTCCAGGAGGATGAGGGCCGCTGTTTCTCCGTTGTCCATCAGAGTTCGAAGGTCGTCGGTGGCGGCGATGAGGGCGGTCTCGGTGCTGTGGTTCGCTCGGAAGCCGGACTGTGAGGGGTCGAGGGATCCATTCGTCTCGAGGAAGGCGGCCAGCTGTTTGTTGACGGTCTTCTCGATGACTTTGGCCGGGAACGGGAGGAGCGAGATGGGACGGTAGTTCTTGAGGTCGGTGGGGTCTGCTGTGGGTTTCTTGAGGAGAGCGCTGAGTTCGGCGTGCTTCCAGCTCTCAGGGAAGGTGGCGGAGTCGAAGGAGGTGTTGATGATGTCCCGCAGGTGGGGTGCGAGGACAGCGTCGGCCTTGTTGAAGACGTGGTGAGGGCAGGGGTCAGTCGGAGATCCTGAATGGATGGAGTTCATGGTGCGGATGGTGTCTTCGGTGCTGATCGGAGTCCAGGTGCGGAGGGTGGTGGTGGGTGGCGTCGTTGCGGTTGTGGCTTGCGTTGGTTGGTTGTTGAAGCTGTTGTGTATGTCCGTGATCTTGTTGTGGAAGTAGGACGCGAGGGAGTTGCAGAGGTCTTGCGACGGTGTGATGTCGTTGTTTCCGGCGTTGGGGTTGGAGAGCTCTTTCACGATGTTGAAGAGTTCCTTGCAGTTGTGTGCGTTGTTGATTCTGTATAACTGTGCATTTGGCCTTTTCCAGAAGCCACCTCTTATTATCAAAGTGCTCGAAGACCATCTTTTTCAATGAGCTTTTAGACACGGCTTCCATACTTACAGGATTTACAAATAATTCCGGGTGCCCGATCTCTTTAAACATTTGTTTTATGTAGTTAAACCATTTTATATTGGCCACTCCGTCTAGCTTAAGACAGTCTGTGATGACATCTCTATTCAGGCTTGTCTCCGGTGTTACCCATACTTTATTCCACAGTAATAAAGGGGAGATTTTAAGTGTCAGAGATGTATGGTAGACCCAGTTCATTGTGAGAAATATAAGTAGCTAAGGATTTGGGGGCTGCTAATAAATAACTAATATAATGGTTCTCGCGGAGTTGATCTGTTTTGCGTGTCCTATCCCCCAAAGACCTGCTCCGTAAGTACCGGTGGATACACATTTTGATTTATAAATCTGTAGAAGTTCTCCAACCGGTCTTCTTCCCAATTTTTCAGCAAAATTAGTCAGCGCTCCTGTGGCCCTGGAGAAAGCCAAGTACCTTGCAGTCACAGCTGCCTGCCAAGTGCCCTTTCTATCGAAGTTGATTCCTAGATAGGAAAATCTATCGGTACTCTCGATCTTTTTCCCATCCAGGAAAATTGGGCATTGTGTCCTCCTAGTCCCAGTTCCACAAGACCGTGTAGGTTTTGGAAGCATTTACTTTTAGGCCTCTACCTCTCATATAGTCAGTAAATTTAGCTACTGCCCTTTGCAGGCCAACCCTGGTCCGAGACATTATTGCGGCGTCATCCGCATACAAAAATATTGGTACCTTAATTCCCCTTATAATTGGATAATCATGCTGAAATTCGCTGAGGTGTTGGCCAATAGAAATAATGTACAAGGTAAAAAGCAGGGGTGCTAAGATGCACCCCTGTCTCAAGCCTCTTTATCTCGAACTTCTCTGAGCACTCACCCTTCCTGCCATATTGTACCCTGGGACCTGCCCCCTATACAATTCTTTGATAAATAAAAGAATTTGTCTGTCTATACCAATGTCGCTAAGTATCGACCATAATTTCTCGTGGTCCACACAGTCAAAAGCAGAGCTTAGGTCCACAAAGGTGACAAAGAGGTTTCCCTTAGCCTGCGTGTTATTGGCTATTACTAGTGCCAGGTTAAGGCCCTGTTCTATTATGCCTTTACCCACCTGGAAACCATATTGTAAGTTAGAGATAACATCTTTCACCTCCGCCCACTCCTGAATACTGTTTAAAATTATCCGTCCAACCACCTTCATCAATGCGTCAAGTAGCGATATTGGGCGGTAACAGGTGGGTTCGTTCCTGTCTCCTTTTTTAAAAATCGGGACCACGATTGCATCTGGCCGAGTTGGAATGAATCCAGAGCTATTTGAACAATTTAGCACGTTGGTAAGCAAAGGTGCCCATAGGTCGATCTCAGATTTATAGACATCTATGAGGACACAGTCCGGGCCGGGTGCTTTTCCTGAAGGGCTTTCCTTTATTGCCCTTATAATCTCCTCACATTTAAATACAATGCCCAAAGGGAACGCACTAGGTGGATTATAGTCATCAATTACGCCTAATTCATTTTCAATTGCAATTCCGGGTTCCACTAAGTTGACCTTATCGTAGAGGCCTTTAAAATGTGTCACCCAGGTTTCACCTGTAATAGCGAGATCAATTACATCAGCCTCCTTACTTTGCAGGAACGGGGCGTTGACCACTTTCCAAAAAGCTATGTTATCTTTTCTTTGGGATGCTTCGTGGAGTGCCAACCATGCCTCCTCCTTTAACACCGCATGTCTCTTGGGCCAGTGTGGGATACGGTTGCGCAAGTGCTGCCACAGTGCCCGGAGGAGGACCGGGCTGTGCTCACCCGTGCTTTTGCTGAGGGTCGAGACGCAGCTAAGTTAACCATCCGGTGTGGGCTGGATAACGCAGTGACTCTGGGTAGGACGGTTTCCACGTCGGCAGCCCTGAGGCGCTATTCCTGATTGAGAATGTCTGGCTTCTCTGGGGATGTCCAATCTACACTTTTTAACATGCACTCTGATGGCCGTCGCCTGTTTGGTAATGAGGCGGACTATGCGCTCGAGCTCCTAAATGACTCTAGGACCACGGCCAGGTCCTTGGGCCTCGCAGCAACTTCTTGTCCCATGCAGTCTGCATTTCACCCCTTTCGTGGCTACAGAATGGGTGCCCCACCTTGTTCCACCCAGTGCCTCAGGGCCATGCTGACTACCTAGCCTTTGCATGGCTGAGGATGTGGTGCCGAACGTCCCAGGTCTGGGGGCCAGCGGATGGACCAGTCCCCCAATGCCCCCCTGCAGCAGCCTCCAAACCTTCCTAGTCTGACTTTTCAGGGCCACCAGTTGTCAGTGGGTGGGAGGATCTGCCATCACCTTCCCCACTGACTCAACATCACATCGGACGGGTGGGTTTTGCAGATCGTCCGAAGGAGCTACTCCCTCCCCTTCAAGACTACCCCTCCCTCCATGCCACCAACGTTCCACCGCATGTCTGAGGATCACTTGGCCCTTCTCCACCAGGAAGTTACGGCTCTTGGCCAAGGTAGCTATTGAACAAGTCCCTGTGCCAGAAGTAGATCGTGGTTGTTACTCCCACTATTTCCTGGTACCCAAGAAGGACAAAGGCCTGCGTCCTATATTAGATCTCAGTGACGTCCGCCAATTCCTCCGAAAGGAGAAGTTCAAAATGTGGACCTCGGCTCAGGTCCTGTCTGCCCTCGACCCTGGAAACTGGATGGTAGTGTTGGACTTGCAGGACGTTAATTTTCACATCCCCCTCTTGCCTGCCCACTGGCCTTACCTACTGTTCACTGTGGGCCACAAGCATTTTTAGTTTACCGTGCTACCCTTTAGCCTTACCTGCGCCCCTCAGGTGTTCACAAAAGTGATGGCAGTGGTCGCTGCTCATCTGCGCCGATCAGGGGTTCCAGTCTTCCTCTATCTCGACGACTGGCTGATGAAGGCGGGCTTGCCCCAGGCTGTCAACTCCCACCTCCAGGCTACGGCAGACCTCCTGCATTTGCTGGGGTTCACTATCAACGTGCCAAAGTCACACCTGATTCCCTCTGAAAAGCTCTATTTTATCAGAGCAGTTTCTGGATACAGCACAGTAGTCTAATTTATCCTCCTGAGCAGCTGGTCCAGGATATTCAGCCTATGATGCCGATGTTTCAGCCTCTATTCCAGATTTTGGTGTGAGTGGCTGAGGCTGCTGGGCCTCCTGCATCCTGCTGGTAGATCATGCCAGATGACATATGCGGGCTCTGCAGTGGGACCTGAAGTTCCAGTGGGCGCAGCATCACGGCTATCTTTCCGACGTCGTCCAGGTCTCGGAGGGGACTGCAAGTCGATTGCAGTAGTGGCTCATGGACCAAGATTGGGTCAACAGCAGATTCCTCTCTTTCCCAACCAGAGTTCACAGTGGGGACGTATGCGTCACTCCTGGGATGGGGCGGCGACATAGGAAAGGCGGAGATCAGAGGTCTCTGGTCTTTGACGAAGTCCGGGCTCCACATCAATCTTCTGGAGTTTCGGGTGATCCGTCTTGCACTGAAGGCATTCCTTCATTCTGTTAAAGGAGAAGTAGTGCAGGTGTTCATGGACCACACCACCACCATGTGGTACTGCAACAAACAGGGCGGGGTGGGGTCGTGGACCGTATGTCCAGTGGCTGTTCACCTTTGGACATGGCTGGAACATCAGGGCATATCCCTGGTGGTTCAACACCTGGTGGGTTTCCTAAACACCAAGGCGGATGAACTCAGCTGCCGGTGCATGATGAATCACAATTGACGTCTTCACTGAGAGGTTTTTCAAGGTCTCTTCCAGCAGTGGGGAGAGCCTTGGTTAGATCTAGTCGCCACTGAATTGTGGCCTCCTGTACACCTTTCTGCGTGTACCACTTCTACCCAGAGTGCTGAGGAAGATCAAGTGCGACCGGGCCCAAGTCATTCTTGTGGTTCCGGACTGGGCGCTAAGAGTCTGGAACCCGAGCTCTTGAGCATGGCCATCGATCCTCCGATCAGACTGCCTCTTCGGGAGGATCTTCTGTCGCAGCATCTGGGGACGGTCCTCCACCCGAACCTGTCCAGCCTCCAACTCCTTGCGTGGAGATTGAGCGGCAACAGTTGACCGCTTTCGACCTTACTCCTGAAGTCTGTAAAGTCATCTTGGCAGTCAGGCATCCCTCCACTAAAATGGTGTGCGCTTGTAGATGGAACAAATTTGTGGCATGATGTGCAGCAAAGGCTGTGGATCCCCTTTCTACCCCCCTTTCTGAAGTTCTCCACTTCATTCTTTCTTTGGCCCAGCAGGGCTCTGCTATGGGCACCCTTAAAGGCTATTTTTGGCCATTTCGGACTTTCTTCTCCTTCCTGATCAGCCTTCTCTTTTCAAGTCCCCTATTGTTAACAGATTTCTGAAGGGCATTACTAGTCTCTTTCCTCCTTCTCGTTTCATAATACCCCAGTGGTGCTTGAATCTTGTCCTCACTTACCTTGTATGCTCACTTTGAGCCACTACATAATTGCCCTTTTCGTAGTCTTACTTCGAAAACTGCTTTCCTGCTTGCCGTCACATCTGCTTGCAGAGTGAGTGAGCTTCAGGCTCTTTCTTCCAAACCTCCCTTTCTTGCTGTTCATCTGGACACAGTGGTCCTTCGTACTACCCATTCTTTTCTGCCCAATGTGGTTACCTCTTTCCACATGGGCCAGTCCATCACATTGCACACGTTCTTCCTGCCTCTGCACCCTTCTAAGGAGGAGGAGAGACTCCACGGCCTGGACCCTAATCGTGTGCTGTCCTTTTACCTTGATTGCACTAAAGACCTCCGGGTGGACGATCAACTCTTGGTGGGTTATGTGGGTGCCAAGAATGGTTGGATAGTGCACAAACATACCATCTCTTGATGGGTTGTTTTATGCATTAAGATCTGCTATTCTTTGGCAAAAAGGAACTTCCAGTAGGAATACGTGCCACTCTACCAGGGCGGCAGCAGCCACTACTGCTTGGGGACGTGGAGTTCTGTTGGTGGAATCTGCCAGGCGGCCACATGAGCGTCTATGCACACGTTCCTAAAGCATTACTGCCTGGACAGCCAAGTCCGGAGAAACTGCTTTTTTTGGCCGTTCTGTTCTTCAGGACTTCCTGGTGTGAACTTAGTTTGCAGACCCACCTCCGGGGTTGGTATTGCTGGATTAGCTATTCTAAGGTAAGGAGTCTATAACTACAGTTTTTTTCAGATGAACAAGTTACTTAACTTTGCTAACAATTTATCTGTAAGAGACATATGTAGTTATAGATTCCTTACTGTCTCACCCATCCTCCCTCTTCTGCGAACTGACTTCTAGGGGTAGAGACTCCCTTTCAGGGCCCTAATTGTGTGCACTAGTGGTCAGTGTCTTGCATGGCTCTGCGCTTCTGGCGTGGAAAGTAATGTCAGAACTGACGTGCGCGTGCAGGGCCACAACGTCATTCCGGCTACCACAACTCCGACATAGTCGACCGACGCCACCTACCAACATGCAGGGGTACTCCGACGAAAACATTTCTCCGGATCCGGTCTCGCCTGGGGGTAATTCTAAAGTAAGGAATCTAGAACTACATGTCTCTTACAGATAGTTACTGAAGTTAAGCAACTTGTTCTTTTAGTCGCTTTCTAAAAACAATGAAAGTTGAACATATTCCTTGGACGGACTGGCATTTGATTAGAGGAGAGTGGTGGCATAGGAGAAACTTCTACCACGCCTAGAGGCGGTGTGACTGAAAAGGACAGGCACTTTCTTAGCTGTGGCTATGCAAAGAGATCTATTTGGAATGCACCAAGAGAATTTGTTTCTGAAAAAAACAAAACGGGCCATGATGGTGAAGTGATTTATGCGCTATGCAGGGCACCTTAGAGGCAACTCTCATTTTAATGGGTAGCCAGTTGAGTTCTTCCTTAACTTAGGAAACGGTTTACATTTTTAAAAATCTTTTGTCTGAACCCAGACTGCTGCATTTTGCAGTCTCTGGAGTTTTTCCAGAACACACTGCTGGGCTCCAACATATAGGGCATTGCAGTAGTCTATCTTTGAAAGCACCAGAGAGGTGATCACTGCCTCCTGCAGGTCAGATGCTAGGAATGGGAGAATTTTCGTCAATTAGTATGATCCCTAAAAACGACTGGTGTCAAAGAGTATTCCAACATTTCTCGTTTTGGACACTGGGTTTGGAAGGGAGCCATGGGTTTGAGGCCACCAGGAATTTTTCCAAATAGAGGTATCTGAATCGAAGAAGGGAACTCTTTGGAGTTTAATTTAAGACATTGGTAGCTCCTCCAATTGAAAATTGCGCTCATGCAGTTGGTAAATTCAGATGCCACTTCAGTATCATTAATGGGAGCAATGTGTTGTCCGCTTGGAAATAAACTAACGACCTTATCAATGTCATTAGGGGAGACACACCACACATCAGCGAGAAAGGTGTAGAACTAAAATCTCCCAAGATCACTGTAGCTGGAAAGCCGAGCTTTGGACACCTGTCTCTTGTCAAACGCGATTTCACAATGTCCTGGCTTACTGTGTCCAAGGCTGCGTATAGGTTCAAAAGGACCACTGCAGCCTTATCCCCACGATCAAGGATTCTGTTCTGATACCCGGAGCAACGCAGTAAGGTACTGTGAGCTTTCCGAAAACCAAATTGGAAGTTATACAAGATGCCATTCTGATCCAAGAAGGTAGCAAGGATGATTTTGAGATGTGTTTCTAGTATTGGAAGATTTATCGGCTGGTAATTCTTTTCTTTCACTAGGGCGAGTTTTTTTTTTTTCATATTCTTTTTTTAAGTGGCAGAAGGGAAGCCTTCCCTTCTGTAGGAAAATAGCCAGTTTTTAAAATGTTAAGCTACAGAAACAATGGGGTGCAATTAAGTCCACTATATTATGCAGCACTCTGGTGAGGCATGGGTGAAGGAGCTCCAGACTTGTTTTTTTTTTTTTTTAAGAAGTACAGGCAAATCGCTAAGGGTCGGCTGATTTTTATCGAACATAGTGTGGTGGCTTGGATTGCCTTATTACTCCCATTGTCGAGGATGAGGTCATTATACACCTCAACTTAATTTTTAAGAAAAACGCTAGGTTATCTTAGAAGTGTTGAGTGGGGGTTTTGTGGCAGGGACAAGGGGAGTAGAGAGAATATTTAGCATTGTAAGTAGTTCCCGGGCGGAGTTGGTAGCGAATCTGATTTTCTCAGTGAAAAATCTGATTTACTCTGAGATCATCAGTTTCTTGTATTGCTGAATCGGTGATTTAGATTTCTTTTTTCCCCCCGACAGGGGCATAATGACTTCTCCAGGCCCTTTCTTGCCAACAACAAGTTTTCTTTAATTCTCTTAATTTAGGGGAAAATCCAGGAGCTGATGACTGCAATCTATGGTTAATGGCCTTCTTGAGCGGGCCATTTTGTTAGCCGATTCTTGAAGCCAAATATAATGGGAAGCTAATGTTAGGGGCATTCACAAAAAAGAGGTTGTGATCTTAAGGTTACTAATTAGATCTGCTCTGTTGACTGTGTTCCATGATCTGACCAGTTTGGTCTGGATGGATGAGTTCGAAATTGCTTTCATGGGATTAACACTAAAACTGAACTGTGATGCTACAAACTATCATAGCGCCATCCAACTGGTAGCAGCCTATCATAAAGTAGATATGCATGTAACACTCGAGTATGATGACTTAGAGACTTTATCTAAGACAGAAAAGTATGTTCAGTATTTACCTGTGATACTTCTCAGACAAGTTGCTGAGATCTTCAAAGTTCGAGGCATGTGGGCTGCTAAATTCATATCTGTTGCATTAGATCGCCGCCTAGTGTTGGGTCCGGATGATCGCACATTGTTGTCCTGGAAGAGTCTTCGAAGTATCCTGAGATAGGTGGCTCCTCCCCTGGACTACAGTGCGCATGGGCATCTGCTCCATCCCCAGATTGTTTTTTTCCGCCATTGGGTTCGGATGCGGTCTCGACGTCTCTCTGTCGGAACCGAGAAAACTAGCTTTTTTACGGCCAAAAGGCCTTAGATTCATTGCGTCGGTATTGTTTGCTTACGGTCTCGAGTTCTTCCGTCTCTTTGAGTCGGAATCTACGGAGTCGTATCACTCTTAGGACATCGAGGCCTTCTCATCGCAACCCGACCGCAACTTTTTGCCATGGAGCGGAGCCCGTTTAAGTACTGTCCCGTCTGTGGGTCAAAATACCCACATATCGATGTGCACCCGGTCTGTAACAAGTGCCTCTCGCCGGACCACAACGAGGACAACTGCATGGCCTGCTCCAGATTCAGGTAAAAAAAGACACTCAAACTTCGGCGCGCGGTGCGCCTTGAGGCCAGACAAGCGGCCCCGGATCCAGAGAACATCTTCGGCGACCAAGAAGAGGAGGGCCAGAGCCATCATCTTCAAATCTCACCGCCCGCGACGGACATCGAGGCGGATCCGGAAGACGACGACGGAGTCGTGGGTCAAGGCCTTGAATACGTCGACGAGGTAGGGGACGTCGAAGAAGTTTATGGGGCCGCGGAAGATAGCTCAGGGGATGAGCTATGCCCCGAAGGTTACACGGATCAGGCTCGGGTCACGGGATCGCCAGTCGGCCTTACCCAAGACCCCGCACCGCAAGCCACGGCCCCGCCCTCAGGCCCGGCCACAGACATACTTGCTGCGAAGCCCGTATCGAAACCGAAACTGAAACAAGCGGTATCGACTACGCCTAAAATGGCCACCCGAAACCGAAACTTACAGATTCGAGCGTTCCTAAGATGGCGGCCGCTCCACCAAAAACAGCAAAACCTGCTGCCTCATCGACTCCGTCGACCTCCGGTCCATAGAAGTCGAAGAAAACTGTCGATTCGACGGTGTCGAAATCGTCAGCGGAGGGGGTTTCCTCTAAGAAGGGAGATCGGCACGGGTCGACAAGTGCGACGCCGTCTAAGCCCGCCAAAGCCAGCGACAAGACTCCGGTGCCGACTGGGACATCGTTAGTCGGACGCGTGGTGGAAACGGAGCCTGCAAAATCACACGGATCGAAAGCTGGAAGCTCAACACATCGGTCCAAAGACTCTGTGTCCACGGCTGCAGCATCCACGTCTAAGACTCAAAAGGGCCAACAAGACGTCGGATCCGAGGGCAGGGTGAAGGCCTCCTTGTCGGCGCCAAGTGCCGCTGTGAGTGACGCGTCCCCCATCGTCTCTTCACTACAGAGGATTCGGGAGAAGGCCTCTGCAACGCCGTCGCACCAGAAGCCGATGGACTTGCCGGCAAAGCCTGCAGGCAAACTTCTCTTCCTTCTGCCGCCGAAAGAGGCACCAAAGGCCTTTACCACAAAATCGGTGCCAAAGACGTCGGAATCATCAACGTCTGGAGCACTTTCAGGTCGACTACTCGACTCAGAAGAAGACTCTGAGCGTTTTATCGACGCAGACACGGGCAAATTGACCCTTTACAAACGAAAGATCACTTCACAGCCAGTGGACTCTTATGTCATCCCACTAAAGAAGAAACGGCTTGCTCAGGACGCTTCAGCCCTGATGGAACCTATACAGCCTCCTCCTAGAAGGAGCCCAACACCTTCCCCTGAACACTCTGAGGGTGAGGGATATGGAGAAGATGACCAATACACTTTCCCCATCAATGACCCTGATGCACAGCAGGATTCCTATGACGACATAGGTGACCAAGACACCCAGAATGTGGGGCAGGACCCACAGCCTTTCATTGCACGTGCATCCCCAACAGAAGATTCTGCAGGTTTTCACGCACTCATTGAACGGGCAGCTGCTAATCATGATGTGGACATGCATGCTGACCCAGTTGAAGAAGACTTTCTATTTGACACTTTTTCAGTCTCTGAAAGGACAGTAAAGACACTGCCTATGCTCAAAGGGGTCCTTAAACATGCTGCGGACATCTTTAAAGAACCAACCAGGGCGAGGGTGGTCAATCCTCGCATCTAGAAGAAGTACAGACCAGCGCCTGCAGACCCGGCATACATTCGGGGACAGTTGCCACTTGACTCCCTTGTGGTCGCAAATGCCCGCAAACGGGCGAACTCCCAAACGACGGGTGAAGCTCCTCCCCCAGACAAGGAGTCAAAAGTGCTGGAGGCAGGGGGCAAAAGGGTAGCTGCGCAGGCTGCCAATTTCTGGCGTATTGCAAATACACAAGCACTATTGGCATGTTATGATAGGGCGCATTACGACACCCTAGAGCAAGTGTTACAACACCTGCCTCCGCAGTTTCAAGAGCCTACCAAACTGCTTATAGAAGAGGGCAAACTAATCTCCAATGCAGCCATAAAGTGTGCACTTGATGCCGCAGACACAGCGGCTAGGGCTATTAACACTAGCGTCATGCTGAGACGACAAGCGTGGCTCCGCATATCGGGGTTTAAACCGGACATTCAGACAACCATACTCAATCAGCCCGTCAATCCTGATAGACTGTTTGGTCCTGATGTTGACACCACCCTCGAAAAGATTAAGAAAGACAACGAAACAGCTAAGTCTATGGGGGCCCTACAATCACAACAGTTCCGGGGCAACACTTTTCGTCGCTCAGGTGCACGTGGAGTCACCAGAGGACAGATGGGTCAACAGTCGCAGTTCTCTAGAGGTGGAGCACAGTCCTCGTACCCCAAGCAAAACAAAGGGGGTAATCGAGGAAACAACACCAGAGGACGTGGCAGAGGAAACAACAATTCCCGTTCCTCTGCCCCAAACAAACAGTGACTCTCTGTCACTGCCCCCCGACCATTTAACACCTGTCGGGGGGAGACTCCAGCAGTTCCTGCCAGTCTGGACAAACATCACCACAGACAGGTGGGTACGAAAACTTGTCCAGCACGGTTATTGTCTAGAGTTAAAGTCCACTCCACCCAACATTCCACCAAGGCAACGGCCTATGTCCGCAGAGCATTTGCACTTATTGCAGCAAGAAGTAGTGGTGATGCTGCAAAAAGGCGCAATCGAGCTCGTGCCAGTGGAGGAGGAAGGCACAGGGGTGTATTCCCTGTACTTTCTTATTCCAAAGAAGGACGGATCTCTCAGACCCATTCTGGATCATCGTCCCCTCAACCTGTATATACTGTCAGAACATTTCCATATGCTAACACTGCAACAGATTCTTCCCTTGTTAAACCAAGGGGACTTCTTAGCAACCTTGGACCTCAAGGATGCTTATTTCCACATTCCACTACACCCGTCCCACAGAAAATACCTCAGGTTCACTATCCAAGGCAAGCATTATCAGTTCAAGGTCCTGCCCTTCGGAGTGACCACAGCTCCAAGGGTGTTTACCAAGTGTCTGGCGACAGTAGCGGCGCACCTCAGGAGGCAGAACATCCATGTCTACCCCTACCTAGACGACTGGCTCGTCCAAGCCAAGTCGGAACAACAGTGCGCCGCGGACATGTCGTCTACCATTCACCTCCTTCACGACCTGGGCTTCTCCTTGAACTACCCAAAGTCGCATCTTCAGCCGGCACATGTCCGGCAGTTTCTAGGTGCAACGATCAATACCCTGACGGCCATGTAATGCTCAGCCGAACCAAGTCAGGATAGACAGCATGCAGTCTCTAATCCAAAAGTTCAGACCACAGCACTCGCTCCCAGCGAGAGTGTTCATGCTGTTGATTGGCATGATGGCCTCCTGCATCTTCATAGTCCCTCACGCACGTTTACATATGCGTCCGCTCCAGGAGTGCTTAGCAAATCAGTGGACACAGGCTCAGGGACAATTAACAGACCTAGTGTTGGTTACCAGTCGGGCATACGACTCTCTGCATTGGTGGAATCCACACAACCTTTGCAAGGGCCGACTGTTCCAGGAGCCAGTGCCACAGATTATCCTGACAACGGACGCGTCTCTCCAGGGATGGGGAGCTCATCTGCTCACTTACACAGTGCTGGGACTATGGACGACGCAGCAACAAAAGATGCACATCAACTATCTAGAACTGATGGCAATCTTCATGGCGCTCAAGTCCTTCAATGTACATCTGTGCAACAAGGTCGTGTTGATCCGGACGGACAACATGACCGCGATGTACTATATTCAAAAGCAGGGGGGGGCACCCACTCGACACAGCTGTCTCATCTGGCTCAGAGCATGTGGAAGTGGGCCATTCAGAGGAACATTTTCCTCATGGCAGAACACCTCCCGGGCAAGGACAATCAGATGGCGGATCTGCTCAGCAGATACAGCCATCAAATGCACGAGTGGGAGTTACACCCATCAGTACTCCGCCCGTACTTCCAGCAGTGGGGTCAGCCGGAGATAGACCTGTTTGCCACAAACGAAAACGCAAAATGCCAACACTTTGCCGCCAGGTTCCCTCACCCACAGTCGCAGGGGAATGCGATATGGATGAACTGGTCAGGCAGATTTGCGTACGCTTTTCCGCCAGCCCCTCTGATACCGCTGGTGGCAAGAAAACTAAGGCAGCACTCGATGACACTCATCCTAGTTGCTCCAACGTGGGCGCGCCAGGCATGGTACACCACGTTTCTAGAACTCTCGGTGGTGCCGCATCAAAGGCTGCGCCTCACGCCCAGACTTTTGACGCAGAACCATGGAGACATTCAGCATCCAGATCCGCAACAGCTCAACCTAGCGATCTGGCTCCTGAAGTCCTAGAGTTTGGATACCTCCACCTACCTCCAGAATGCATGGACATCATCAAGGAGGCGAGAAAGCCTACTACCAGAGCATGCTATGCTGCAAAATGGAAGCGTTTTGTCATTTACTGTACGGCTAATAACATCGACCCGCTAGATGCATCTATCCCTAACATCATTTGCTATCTGTTACATCTTTACAAATGCAATCTAGCGTACACTTCCATTCGGATACATCTATCCGCCATAGCAGCTTATCTTCAGAACAGGCAGCATCTCTCTGTCTTCAGAGTGCCTGCCATTAAGGCTTTTCTTGAAGGTCTGAAACGAGTCATTCCCCCAAGGACACTGCCAGCTCCGGGGTGGAACCTCAATGTGGTCCTCACCAGACTGATGGGACCACCTTTTGAGCCACTACACTCGTGTGAACTCCAGTTCCTAACGTGGAAAGTAGCTTTCCTAATAGCTATTACGTCACAGAGGCGTGTTAGTGAGCTGCAAGCGCTCACAATACAAGAGCCATTCCTTCAGATTCATCCAAATAGGGTGGTACTGCGTACTAACCCCAAATTCCTTCCGAAGGTGGTGTCAGTTTCATCTCAACCAAACTATTGACTTGCCTGCATTCTTCCAAAACCCACAAACGGTGGCGGAAAGAATGCTTCATACTTTGGATGTCAGGAGGGCATTGATGTACTATATTGACAGGACACAACACTTTAGGAAAACTAAACAACTTTTTGTTGCCTTCTCGCCACAGCACAAAGGCAACCCTATTTCCAAAGCAGGAATAGCCAGGTGGATTGTTAAGTGCATCCAAATCTGTTATCAGAAGGCTAAACGTACCTTGACAATACCCCCAAGGGCGCACTCCACACGCAAATTGGGGGCATCTATGGCTTTCCTGGGGAACATTCCTTTAGAAGACATTTGTAGAGCAGCCACGTGGGCTACACCACATACCTTTACAAAACACTACTGTGTTGATGTGCATTCCAAGCAGCAAGCAGCTGTAGGACAGGCTGTTCTCAAAACACTTTTTCAAGTTTCTGCAGCTGGCACGGGCAACCGCCGCTAATGGAGGGACTGCTATATATTCTATGCAACAGATATGAATTTAGCAGCCCACATGCCTCGAACTGAATATGCTACTTACCAGTATGCATCTGTTCTTGGCATGTAGGGCTGCTAACATTCATATCGCCCACCCTCCTCCCCGGTGCCTGTCGCAGCTGCAGACATACTCTTGCATTCAATCATTAGCATGGACATCCTTTACACTTTACACACCATCTCTGCCACAATGGCGCAAAACAATCTGGGGATGGAGCCGATGCCCATGCGCACTGTAGTCCAGGGGAGGAGCCACCTATCTCAGGATACTTCGAAGACTCTTCCAGGACAACAATGTGCGATCATCCGGACCAAACACTAGGCGGCGATCTAATGCAACAGATATGAATGTTAGCAGCCCTACATGCCAAGAACAGATGCATACTGGTAAGTAGCATATTCATTACCCAGTAAAAGCAAGAGTACTTCCTTTACGAGTGGAGAGGAAGCCTAAACCATGACCCTCAGACCCACTTTATATACTTGGACACCCTTCCCTTTCAGTTAATGCAACTGCTAGGAAAAGCACAGTAACAGACACTAGGAGAATCTCCACCTACTGATAGAGAAAGTAAAAGCATTGATGCTGTAGGCAGGAGTGGCTGTAGGGAGCACCAATCACTGAAGGATTTCCAACTCGGTGGGGTTACTCGCCCAGTATAGCAGGGCTCACTGGGATGAGATGGTAGATCTCCTACAAAATTTTCAAGATGAGTACAGAAAGAGTGTCGGAGAATTAGTGGATGAAGGCAAACTTGTATCTAATGCAACAGTTAAGTGTGCACTAGATGCTGCAGAAAACTCTGCAAGGGGTATAAGCTCTGTCTTTTTATTCAGACGTGCATGGCTGTGCATTTCATGCTTAAATCAGGAATTACAACAGTATCTATGTAACATTCCGTTTGATGGTGCCCATTTATTTGAATACAGGTCAATAAAAATGCTAGAAAAAAATAATAAAAGAATGCTGAAACAGCAAAGGCTGTGGGGTGTTGCGGACCACAACTTCACACCAGTCCTTTAGTAAGCAGCAAGCAAGAGGTAGTTCCAAAGCATCCACCTCCGAGCAGACGTACCAAAGGCATCAAGTCTATTTCCAGCAGGGTGGTAGAGGCTACAGTTGAGCAGCCTATAAAGGCTACAGAGCCAAGGGAAGGGGTATATGTATGCTTGCAAAGAGTTCCTCAACCAGCAAACAAGGACTCCCCTCACATTCCCCCTGATCACTCAACATCGGATTGAGCCAGACTTTAAGGGTTCTTGACACTTTAGGCATACATTACTTCGAACAATGGTTACTGTCCATTACTGAGCATGGTTATGGTCCAGAACTCACAGCAACCCCCACCAAACATGCCTCCATATAGTCCCACCCTTAACCCACAACACTTGCACCTTCCACAAGAAGAGGTCAAAACGCTCCTTGCAAAGGGGACTGTCAAGCCAGGTTCAAAGCATCACAGAAGGGTGTACTCCCCTTTCTTTCTTATTCCAAAGAAGGACCGAATACTCAGGCCAGTCTCGGACCTCAGACCTCTCAACAGATCCATCCGGTCAGAATATTTTCATATGACTACACTACAGGATCTCATGTCACTCCTACAGGAAGGTGACTTCATGTCAGGCCTAGACATAAAGGACACATTGCACTACCATATTTACCACATGGCTGAGTATCTTACACTTTGCCGACCTCCTTAGCAGGATGCAGCAAAAAGTCCACAAGTGGGAATTCCACCCACAATCCTTCTCCCATAGTTCAGAATTTGGGTAACACCAGACATGGGTCTAGTTGCCATGTTGCAGAACGCAAAATGACAACACTTTGACTCCAGGTTTTATCACCCACAGTCCAAGGGCAATTCACTATAAACTAATTGGTCTGGGATCTTTGCCTGTGCTTTTCCACCTCGCCCACTAATACCATATATAGTGAGGAAGGTCAGGCAGACATCTGATACCTCCCTCATGAGCAAGGCAACTTTGGTATGCAACCCTATTAGTTATCTGCAGTCTCAGTCTCCCCAGCAGACAGTACCTACTAATCCAGAAACCAGGCAAAGTCATAGTCCAAATGCAAAACAGTTCAATCTTGCAGTATGGTTTCGGAGGTCCTAGAGTTTGGTTACATAAAATTGATTGGAAGGTATGGACATTCCCAAGGAAGCACAAAGACCTACTACTAGAACATATTATGCAGCTTAATCGGAGAGATTTGTCCTCTACTGTGCCACACATCACAAAACACCCTAAAGCCTACTGTACAAATCGTTGTACACTACCGTCTACACAGGAAGGGTTAGCTTACATGTCTATATGACTACATTTTGTAGATATTGTGACATATCTCCATAATAGGGAACAATAATAACTCTTCAGAATCCCTAATGTTAAAGCATTTGTCGAGGATTTAAAGAGGATAATACCTCCAGAGTCACCACCTGATCCACTCTGGAATCGGTACTACCAGACTCATTTACCCTCCTGTGAGGAAATGGGGTGTAACAGAACATAACATATTATATGGGGTGGTTGTGCGTCCGCACCGTGTAATACACTTACCAACCCTTTTAGAATCCTTAGGTTTTGGTTGTCAAACCTTCAGCTTAACCCTCTTTAGTTGTGGCTCTGAGCATCAAGGCTCACACACAGTACAAGTGTAAAGCATTTAAACAGCACCAAAACAATTGAAGAATTTTTAGACACCACAATAAAAAAAGATCCACTGGATGGTTCCGGGGATAATGAATTTACAATATAGAGTTGCCAACAAGCATTGGGAAATGCAACCAATTTGACACTTAGAAACATATTCATCAAAAAGTTTGGGATAGTTGGTATGTGTTCACTTTGAATCACTTTAGGCGACCAACTCCAGGGTGGAACCTGTCAGGGGGGACCAGCAATGCCCTCCCGACAGTTAAATGAAGCAGTCCACAGTCCGTTCCAGGAGCTTTTATCCATTGCATGGCTTTTCTGTGGAAGTGGTCCTGACACAAGGGATGAAGAATGCTGAAGATGCTCAAACGATGCTGTGAATGTGATGCGGTTGACGGGGGTTTTGCTGCGGCACCATCTCAGTCAACGAAGGGGGTGAGGTGGTTCTGGGAACAAGCCCTCCAAGTCCTCTTGTTGCTGGCATAAGTCCAGTCGCCTCTTGACTCCCAGTTCGGCCAATCCTTACAGGGTCGATAACTCATCCTCTGGGGCTCCCAGCTGCACCTTGACGACGCTCGACAAACTCTGGTGCAACTTTGTGTATCGGGTCCTGGTGCCTCATGGCAGCCGTTAGTGGTGGGTTGAAGGCTTTGTGGCTGCCAACTTGTTAAGCAGGCTTCTTAGCTGTTGTCACTGTGCAGTAAACAGGAGGCCAGCTCACTGACCCTTTGAGTCTGTTGGCTTTGGCTGGGCTCTAATGGCTGCTTCTCCTCGAGCAGGAAACAGTAGGTTCAGATCTCTCCTTATCTAACTACCAGGTTCAGGTGGTGCAGTCTATGCTGGTGAAGCCTCTTTGCTGGTTCCACGGTGCAGCAGGACATTCCATTCTGCCAACTCATAAGATGGCAGAACCACTCTTTGTCCAGAGCTCCTTAGCCCAACCTGGTGCTGTGGCTGCCAAGGAGACTACATACCCCTGGGAAACCAGTTTTAAAACTGACTTCCCAGTCCCTGACCGTAGTGCCAGCCTGTCTACCTAAACAATAGAGTAGCCCCTCTCTCAGTGTTCCCCATTTGCCCTTCAAAGGTGGCTTCACCTTTGAAGCTTTTGAACACCCGTGTGATTTCATGCTGGGGGAGGTAACCCCTCCACAAGTGGCAGACCTCTGTTAACTTTCCTAGGTGTCGTTAGCATGTCGCCCCAGAAGGGCAGAAAGCTGTCTGGAGGACCGGCCCTGAGTACAAGAGTAAGGGGTCACTGAAAACCTTGGTGACGTTAAATTTGTTTTAGCCATTAAATCAGATTCATAGCACTGATTATTTTGATACCTTACAGTACCAACTTTAGTAGTCCAATTCAGAGGTTAACAGGGCTGAGGTGTCAGCCTCTAACTTTGTACTTTACAATGGGTCTACAAGCCTTTCCACAGTAAAAATGACAATTTAGGGTTTTTACTGTTGGAGAATGTTAAAAGTACATGTTCCACTGTTTAACATACAGCACCCTGCCTTATTGCTTGTTAGGCCTACCTTAGGGGTGACTTGTTACATATATTAAACAAGCATTTACAATGCAATGGTCTCGGCATTGTTTAAATTAGAGCCATTGCCATCGTTAATTATATGCCCATATGTATAATGTAACCACTTTAGGGTAATAGCCATTTGGTAACTCACATTTGAGCACATTAAAAAAGTAACTCTTACTGCCCCCGGAATTCCGCCGCGGCCACACCGGAAGTCAGGCAAGGTCGCCTGTGACGGGGCAGGGGCCGCGTCCGGACCAGAAGAGGAGGCAGGCGGAGGAAATGCGTCTCGCGGCCCGAGGCTCCTGTGAGCGGTGGAGAGCCCCGGGGCCGACAACAGGAGGTTGCGCAAGTGTTGCGGGGCTCCCTTGACCAAGAGGGAGCCCCGGGAAAGGAGCTGCCAAGAGCCGCAGCGTCAACTCTGCAGAGGGGGCACGAGGCACATGCCCGCTGCCTGCCCCTGCCGCGTGCTGAGAGCGGAGTCCCCCAGATTGCCACAGTAAGTTTAAAAGGAGGGGGGGGGCGTGCACTCGTGTGTGTGTGCACGCGCGTGTGTGAATGCGTGGGGGGGTTCTGTATGTATGTGCGTGTGCGCTAGTGTTTGTTTCTGTGTATGCGCATGCGTGTGTTGTGTGGGAGCTTCGTGCAGCGCTCGTACTTGTGCGCGTGCCAATTTCTAATCGCCTGCGCGCGGCCAGAATTGTCTCTTGGAAAGCAGACACGGCAACAAAAGGTTCTCGGCGAGAACGCGCTTCCGCGCGCTTAGCCGAGACCTAAAAAGGGAGGTTTAGGTTTTGCCATTACCTTTAATGGCAAAGTAGTTAGCAGATTTAGAACTGCTCTACCAGTCTGCAGTGTCAGGCTAGGAGCCATGTTGTACCTAGTCCCACTCAGGGTGGCACAGCAAGTACTGCAGTCCCTGGGGGACACTCTAACTTGCCGGCCCTGGTACATGTGGTACCATACACTAGTGACTTACAAGTAAGTTAGGCTATGCCAATTGGGGATAAATTAATTAAATATGCACCAATTTAAGGATGGGAGCACATGCACGGAGTCCTGTTTAGCAAGGCTCAGCACATTTCAGAGCCATTACACCAGTATCTAGTTGTTATAATGAGGGCACAAAGTAGGGGGGTAGACCTGCAAAAAGCCAGTTTTCTTACACACTCTGTAGCGGAAATATTGCTTCATGCTCTAGATTTTCTAAGCATCAACACATCATATTGTTGAGCTAAATCCTTCCATAAAACACTATTGTTTGTTGCCTTCTCAAAACCATGGAAAGGGGCAAGTAATATCCAAGGCGGATATCGTGAGATGGATCTTTAAAATAAAAACCTAAATTAAAGCATTGTCATTTACAATGCCAATAGCTCAAACTTGTGTAAATGCGAGACTATTGCATTGCAAAGGCTTCTTTTCACTCGCTAAGATAGCCCCTTGCCCCCCCCTCCCCCCCTCGAGCACAGACTGGCTGAGGGGAGTGAGAGGGCAGCGAAGAAGCTGAAACTGCTCCTGGTTCAGTGCGGTGTCCCTAAAACGGGTGCCAGGCCTATTATGAAAGTTTAATTTTAAAACAAAGCGTGGCGCCTGATTTAGGGACACCGCGCTCAATATTAAAGGTTTTTTTAAAAAACATTTGAAACCGGGCGTGGTGTCCCTGAAGCGGGAGCCGCGCTCCGTATAAAAGTAAAAAAAAATACAATAAGAATGCATACTAGCGCTGTGTCCCTGAAGCAGGCGTCACCCTCTGTATTGAAGTAAAAAAAAAAAATCTGATTGTGTTATCCTTAAAGAGGGCGCCGGGCCCAGCATGCAGATAAAAAAAGCAGCCGCCATTGTCCCCAATTTCAATAAATAAAATAGTGCTCACCCATTTATAATGCAGACCGTGTAACTAGCCAAGTAAAAGGTCCAGTCATTATGGGCGGCAAGAAATGCAGACAAGACGGTACCAAGGAGGGAGGGACTAACGAGCCTTTATATGAATAAGAAGCCAGCATTTAAGAAGTACAATGACACAATCTAATGACAAATATGGGTGGAGAGTGGGCGGGGCTTCCACTGCATGCTCTATTACAGCATGACTCACGGAGTGAGCAGCGCATGTGCGCTTCGGCTAGGCTCGACCGAAAGAGTGGCTCTATGGCTTTTCTGGAAACATGTGCTAGCTGACCTCTGCAAAGAAGCTACAGGCCAATTCCACACCCATTCACTAAACCTTGCTGTGTGGATGTCCTGGCACTTGTTGGATAGACTGTACTTAGAGCTTTATTTCAGTCATTTTCACCATCCAATGACTACCTACCACTAGGGGAGAACTGCTTTACAGTCTATGCAGAGCTTGTGTATATACAGCCACACATGCTACAAATGGACTAGGATACATACTGTAAGTATTTATTTGTATTATGTAGTGCTGCAGATTCACATGCGTTCACCCACCCACCACATGGTCACTATTATGTACTACTAATAGCTCTACTAATCTCTTCCCCTCATGGGCGAAAAGCAATGTAAAAATTCAGCATATGACCATGCGCATTACCATGGAGAGGAGTCCTAATACTTTGACTTCGAAGAAAACAAGTTAAAAAAATCAGAGCCCAAAACTAGATAACAGGGGTATGCAGAGCATGAGAATCTACAGAACTACATGGAAAGAATAGATACTTAAATGGCAAGCAAAGTTGTGTTCTAGGCCTGGTCTTGAAATCAGCGTTTTCTCTGTACCCACACTGTGAACCTATAGTTAACCTACAAAACTAAATTGTTCATTGTGAAATTCAAGACACCTAACTTCACTAGTAAAATATTTAGGATCCTTCGGAACTCTTGGGTGCCTTCTTGAAATAATAGATTTTTTGAGCAGGGTGACTAATTAACCTTTGCAAAATGTTTGCTACCTCTTTGCACCGCTTGTGGTGCAATTTTTCATTTGCGCTACATACAAAATGGCTTTATTTGAAATCTGCCCACATGCAGCAGATAGAAATGCAATACATCTAGGATTATGCACAAAATGCGCTGACAACAGAATAAAATAATTCTGGTGGTTTGGGTCATAATCTATTAACCCTCTCTGGCTCCTCAATTACTGGACTGCTTGTTGTCTCTACCCTGTAAGAGCCTAACACCCAAAAACATCAATTAGACCATTGATTTGTGCATCTTTTTTTTGTCCTTGATGCACCAGTGGTAAATGACAGCAGCCACACTTGGTACTACCTCGTGACCCAAATAAAAAGCTTCGCAATAAATACACCAGGAATATCATGGGCTTCTTCAGAGGCGTCTGATCGGTTTTAATTGGAGGAGACCAATAGTCCTATGCCCCAGCTTCTTTCCGCTGATACCAGCTACCCCATTACTTGTTTTGGGACAGTCCACTTTATCTGCTATGGGTAACTTTTAGAGCACTCCCTAGGCAGAATAGCCTAGAATGTCGAACGTCAAGCAAAATTATAGAGCAGCTTCAGTGGTTTCGCAATGCCAGTTCTGGGAAAATAGAAGGCGCCAGAAAAACAAACGAGACCTGGTAGAGCTGCTTTCCCAAGCCATCCGGTACCTTTTATCCTCGCATCCATATAGAGTGTGTCTAAGCGGAAATGGAAATCTGTGATGATTTACTCCAGCACTGGAGAGAAATGGAGCACCACAGACTATCGGCGATCATAAAGTGTGGAGCAGATTGTACCATCCTGGAGTACTGCAATATCTGTTCACATATTCTAATATGCTTTCTTGCAGGTCCCACGCTCATCCTTTTGTCTGCCCAGTTTTTGTGCGAGGTTTAACTGGGCTAAATGGTGTTTTACAAATGTAACGACCTTTTCTCATTGTTTCTACTTGTTTGAAGTGCATTTGAATTGGCTACTTGTATTGGGACAGCCTTTTAAATTCTACTAAATTGGGATGGTTTAAGAACAATAAGTGTTTTAGAGCTTGTATTTCTAGTGTATAATCCTGCAATTGACCCGTGAGATTTTAGAAACCGTGTAAGCGTGAGATCATTTTCGAGCTGAAACTGTTGCTTTGTACGGTATTGTGATTTGTAGGTCTAATCGTTTTCCATGCATGATAAAAAAAAATGGTCGAATATTGGCCAGTTTATTTCATACGTTTGACTAGGGTGGACATGGTGAGCGATATGCCTGTTTCACGGAAGACAGTGTCTTTGTGACAAAAATCCAAGAATCTATCCATTTCAAAATAACTCTCGCTTTTCTTTTCACCCAAGATATCTTCTACTTCACATTCCTTGCACTTCAGCTTGTCACCTGCTAGTCCTGAATTCAGAATATTCCTGCCGGCTGTTTATATGCATTTTAATATGTTTCATGTGCCCAACATTCTACATTTTCTAGTTTGCTGCCTAGTTTTCTCGATCAGCATCCCCATGCCCAGAGTGTGTTGTAATTCGAGATGGGCGGTAGGTTTCACTTAACGGCTTTACATAAAAACTCTGAGATTCTGCAGAGTTCTGCCAACGCCGGACTAAAATTATGAATGTCGCACTGCGATTTAGTGTGGGTAGTGCAAGCAGCAATGAAAAGCCGAAGGCACCATGCGGTGCTCAAGAGCGCACGGCCAGTAGAGGGCATTTTGCTGCTGCTTGAGTATCAGCTTTTAGCAGCCCTCTAACCATGACTACCTACGTTAGAAAATTGCGCTTGGGGATGCCAAATCTCGCTCACCAGCTCTCATTAATTTGAAGCCTCGTGGGGGTAAAATGCCACCATGTGGAGATTGGCGGAATTTGGCAAGAACTCCGCTTTTCAAGCGTAGCGTGGAGTCACCAAATTCTGCGAATTCCGCAGGCAGAATGAAGCCGGCCGCCCATCCTTAGTTACAGTGCAAAATGAAGACAAATTCGAATAATTGTACATGTACCAGCTTTGTTTACCATTACTTGCAGAGATAAAACTAGTGAGACTTTTTAAGAAAGTGCAATAAGCTTGAGAGCACAGATCCTTTTGTGGAGTAATCAGTGTTTTATTACGCTTATTCGTTGGTAGGAAAAGGGGGTTTATGGTAAAATCGATTAAAAAGTACTTTAGAAAGTGAAGTCTGCTGTGTTTACTGTGTAATTATTCGAGGATTGCATTGTAGACCGCATAGGAAAACTCGTGTGCTGAATGGCCATTTAGGTGTGAGCATTGAAATCAATTGGAGAACTAATGCTTTGCATGGGTTGTGGTGCTTTTGAATCTATACTTGCTTCTGCTGCTTGGCTTTCTGATCCTGCTGCCAACATCTTCAAATTAATCTATGCTGTTTCATTTTTTTCCTTTGATTGCACTCAGATTTGTTAATTTCCAAATGAAACGTAGCACAAGAAAATAGCACTAAACTCTTACCCACACCATTAAAACTAAACCAAGTGTCCTCGAATTATGTTAGGAGAGGTATACATTTTAGTCAAGATGTCGTAGCGTGCCAACTTAATCACTTTCAGTGGTTTAATAAACCAAAAGGAAATACATGTCGGTTATTCTAGAACGATTCACAAAATGCCCAATAAATCAGTGAGAAGCTTGACCTGCCACTCCAGTGGATTTCCGTTTACCTACAATGTATTATGCATGCCATACTACCCATTAAAGAGGGACACCTGTGTTGTTTTGGACCATATGATCGATTGGGGTCTGGTCTGTTGCAGGCTCATGGGAAAGCAGTGTTTTGTCGAAGTTCAGAATGGCTCCCCTGGATTGTCATATACTGCCTTCCATAAGTGGTTAAACATACCACATAACAAATAAATTCAACCGTAACAAGGTTGTTTTGCAAACATAGGTTTCTAAGCCATTGCTGTTTGTTGATTATAATGCACGCTGTGCTTATTATCTTAGCGAGACTAACTTGTTGACTGGGAATGTGTATTTATTGAGCTGTTTCCCTTTCACAGGGTGTGATTGCAGCAATGAGGGATGGGTTTGGTTTTATAAAATGTGTTGATCGGGATGCCCGAATGTTCTTTCACTTCAGTGAAATCCTGGATGGAAACCAGCTCCACATTTCTGATGAAGTAGAATTTACTGTTGTCCCAGTGAGTAAAAACTTCTTTGTAAAGAAAAAAAATAGACATACAAAAAAACGTAAATGAAAGATATAATCTTCTACAGATAGAGATAGTTTACCTGCAGAAGGCACGTTGTCACATTCCGAGTGCCTAGATTCACGCACATTTTCTTTATGATCAAAATAGCGGGGTTTCTGGCTTCTCCTTTGCGCTTGTTTACCTTTTTCTCATGCTCCTTGTGGGTTTGCTTTTATCTCCTACTTACGCCCCTACTTCTCCCTGGAGGACTTGACTTCATTTGGCATTTTTCTAGTGCTCGAAGTTAGGTGTGAAAAGCATTCCCTGACATTTGGTTTAACAGAGTGATTGTGTGTGTATGCATAAATAAAGGCTGGAATAATTTGGGAAACAACCACTCGAAAGTCAATTGATGTGAAAACTGTTTATTTTTTTTAAAAAGGGTGGGCCATTATTTTGGAAACCGAAACAATTATAGACCTAGCTCCTTGGCTGGTTAACCGTAATATAAAAATGCCTTTTTCAGCATCTGTGCAATTTTGTTGCATGATGATGTTTAACAGCAGCAACTTTCGATGTTTTATAGGATATGCTTTCTGCACAGAGAAATCATGCTATAAGAATTAAAAAACTTCCCAAGGGTACGGTCTCATTTCAAACCCAATCGGATCATTGTTTTGTTGGCACCATAGAAAAGGAAGCAACTCTGTCCAGCCCAAAAGACAGTAGTCCAAACAAAGGCAAAGAAAAGGTATTTTTGTTTGTTCTTGGTTGTCCGTTTGTATGCTCAATGATTTTTGTACATGCATAATGATTAACCTTGTTTCCCTCTCTCTAAATTTACTCTCTGGATGAATAATTTGTATCTGAATAGAAAAAAGAAAAGGTATGTTCTTTGTGCGACATGTAGATTTTTTTCTTAACATGATTAACACTTTCATCTGATTGTTATTGATTTGCAGGTGCAGTGACTAATAACAGTCTTGCATAATGTGTGCTGAAAAATTGACTTGTTTTTAACCCATTTTTAACATACTTATACTGTTATGGTTGTGCAGAGTGCACGTTCCTCTAAACAGACATGTAAGCCTGGATCTTCTGTATCTCTTTTTTTAATTTTTTTTAAGCTTTATATAACATAAAACCGAAGTACGGGCAATAACATGCACAGCACATGTCGACTTATAAGACTGGGCACCCACAACCAGCCAACGAACATCTAGCTGTACCCCCTCCAAAATGCCCCATGAATTAGCTACTCACCTGGTTTGCAAATACTGAGCAAAACTAACAGTACTATTATAAACCCTCTCCCTGATCCTAATCAAAATCCCCATCTGCATTCGTGTCCACATCACCATCTTCCGCCAGCTCCACATCCTCCTGGGAGGCTGAGAATCACACATCAATCCACACATGGCGGTCTCCTTCAAATTATCATCATGCACACTGTTTCATGTGCACCTTCTCAGCCAGTGACCACCCCTACACATCCCTATGCCACTTCTCAACTGCAGAAGCCCGTGACCAGAAGCCCTGCAGCAACCGGCACCACCATGCCAGGTGCATGAAGTCCCCCTGCTATCATTGCAGCAGAGGCAACTGTCCAGCCAGGAGAGAGGGAGAGATGCAGTGGACACTCTTAGGTGTTATAAAAGTCCAGTGCAGGAAGTTGTAGTGCACCAGGTTAAATCTGGCATTGAAAGACTGTATGTGAGTCCATATAAAGCAGCTCACTTCCGATTGTCTAATAGAGACTCGCTATCGACGTCACATGGAGGTCGAGTCCCTGGTTAAGGTAGACATGGCCACCCTGCTGCGATGCCCTGCCCACAATAAGATAAGCATCGAGTTCAACTGCTTAAGCACTTTCTTGGGTACTGGAAAGATGGAATTTTGCAGGGTAGATTGACAACTTGCAATAGAACCATTTTAGAGACCGCCAGTCTGCCCATCAGGGATAGTGACAAAGTATTGAAAAAGGAAACCGACGTTTGCAGTCCATATAGTACCCATCCCATATTAAGGCGTAGCTGCTGTACCTCAGTGTGTGCCACCTCTATCACCAAATATCAGAAGTGTTCTAATTACCAGCGCAATCCCAGACTAGGGTGACCGTCCAGCGGTGTACTGACCTGGGAAGCCAGTGGAAATATCAATTTATTTTGATTGAGGTAAAGCCCAGCGATGCCCCCAAACCCATCCAACTGCTGCAGCAGCATGGGTAATGCCACTCATGGGGATGCAATATAGAAAAGTCACTCTCGTAGTCCAAGATTATATGTCGCATGTCCCCCATTTTGATGGCCTCCAATGTGCCCAGATTGCCAGGGGTTCTATTGCTAATGCAAAGAGTAGCGGCAAAAGGAGGCAGCCCTACTACGTCTCTCGCCCAGGCCTCTTACCAACTTTTCCCCCTGCGCACTGAGAGCAGAGTAGATCAGCCAGATTCATCCTTGAAACTGCAGACCAAAACCCATAACTGTCAGCACTTGAAGTAGGTAACCTCAGTCCACAGTGTCAAAAGCTTTTTCTAAATTGATGGAGACCAGGGCCAGTAGCTCATCCGATGCTCCACTTCATGGAGTACATGGCCAGTCGTCCCAGATTAAGCCGGTATGCCGACCAGGATTAAACCCACTCTGGTCCTCGTGACCCTAGTAGAGTCTTGTGCAGCACCAGGCTGCTGGCAAAAAACTTAGATTTAATTTTCGGGTTGGTCATGGTAAACGGCCAATAGAAGCAGGATCAAATTTAATACCACCCGGTTTGGGAAACCTGCAAATTTCTCCATCTCTCATGGACGTGGCCTGCAAACCACTTTCACACACCTCAAAAAGTTCCTGTGTGACTGTCGCTGAGAACGCTTGATAAAACTGGTGGAAAACGTTCACCTCCCGTGGCTTCGCTCGTGGGAGTATACTCAATGCTGTGCGAAGTTCCTCCAGGTCAAAATGTACATCAAGGGACTCTGTGACCACTGGTGCTAACTGTGGAGCATCCAAGCCCCTCCAGGAATGGTGTTATGGCCAGATCTGCTGAATATACACACCGCAAATGTTGGAAAACGCCCATTATTCTAGTCCAGATGGAACTCTTGTGCCATCCAGCAATATCAAATGAGTTGTCCACGCCAGTGGGCGAACCCTGCGAAGTATCCATGCTAGTAGCTGACCCCACTTTTCCCCCTTCCTGTGCAGCTGCTGCCTATACTGCTGAAGCGTATATTTGCCCAAGTGGTCCCAGATATCCATTTTGTGCCTACGCACCTCCTGTTCCCTTCTGTGAGTGACCAGTTGTGCTTGTTCCCCCGCCTGCAGAGTGGCCAACGTTGCCTCTTCTCTGCCAAGTTCTCGCTGGAGTTGCCTACACACTCCGCACGTCAAGCCCGTACATATGCCCCTCAATACAACTTTTAGGGCCTCCTATATAAGGGCACTACAGAACATGGTATCCCAATTAATCGCCATATAAATCAGACAATGCTTTCAAGAGCACTTCCCTACCGACTGGGTTCTCCAGTACATCAGCCAACATCCTCCGGGACAGAGCCTCCCGGAGCAGACACACCCTACCCCACTACACGGCTAACCAGAGTGTGATCTGACAGAAAACGCACCAAGAGCTTCACCTCTATGTCCTCCACCAGTGAGAAGCCTGCAAATAGTATCCTATCTAATCTGAATGCCTAAACTTCCAGATATCTTCAAAGCCCAGGTTGTACATCACCCTGCGCTGCGCAACCATCAATGGCTTGGTACCCGTCCTAGAAGGCGCCCGGTCCAAGTCACAGTCCAGTATACAATTAGTCACCCAGCCACAAGAGCTGGCACGTCCATGTCGGGCATCAACAGATCTTCTATATTATGAAAGAATGTGGCGTCACCAATGTTCGGGCATATGTGTTCAATATGGTCATGTCACGTCCATCCAGGGTCCCCCATAGCAGGACATGCCGCCCACCTATGTCAGCTTCTATATAGGTATAGGAAAAATGGACCCTCAGTTCAACCCATATTCGTGTGCCCCTAGCATATGTCAAATATGAGGTCTGTCCCTACCCCTATTTAGCTAGACTACCAGCCCCTGAGTCGTCCAGGTGCGCTTCCTGTAAGCAAGCTATGGAGATGTTGTCGCTTGATAAAGGTTAGCACTCTATACCGCATCGTGCGCTTCCTGTAAGCAAGCTATGGAGATGTTGTCGCTTGATAAAGGTTAGCACTCTATACCGCATCGTGCGCTTCCTGTAAGCAAGCTATGGAGATGTTGTCGCTTGATAAAGGTTAGCACTCTATACCGCATAGTGTATGTTCTCAACCCTCTGACGTTCCATGTCCGGAGTCTAAAATCTGTTCCCATCATTGTTTTTTGGCATCTAGTGGTAGCCCCCCACCATGAGTTAGACCCCGCAAACTTCTATGAACAATAAACCATCAATGTGCAATGCACAATAAACCGCCCTCGAACACCCACCCACCCACCCACAGACAGACCTACTACAACATTGGGACTATCAATTCCCACTCCACGCGTATTAGGATGTGCACAGCATCCCAGCCCGCCCAACAGGGACTAGCTAACACACTTCTCCGGCCAGCAACCAGGTCAGTCATATGCCTAGGACTTAAGATAATCCAGTCATCTCATGCATACTTTGCCAACTGCTGTCCATTTCCCATTAAGCACCCTAGGTAAACCGTCTCGCCCATGCAGGTAGCACGAGGGCTTTAAGTGCGCCGGGTCGCTGCACCAGCAGTTTTTAAAATGGGATCTTGAAACAGGTCTCTATCAACCACTCCACCTCTGGCTCTGAGGTCCACTGCGCCACAACCAGAGCCGAATTTAGTGCCTCACCGAAGGGCTCCAGAGCTTGTGATACCAGATCCAGCATAGTCTGTTTCCTGGCTTTGGGATCTGATCTGTTGCATTTTTAAATGCAATGTTTGGCTTGCTGACCCCATGTGTCTGTTGGCATATACCCTGGGAGGCTTGCCACCTCGCTTTCCCCAGGCACCACTCATGCCTTTTATGCCTATGGCTCTAGGGGGTTGGCCTCTTCCGACACCGATATATTCGACACCGCTGCAGTCCTTTGAGGGTCGACCACCTCTAGATGGCGCGTCCTTGCGCCGTCTGATTCCAAACCGGCTTCAACTCTTGTTCTTGTTGTCATCCCTTCGGCAATACAGAAGTCACCGGCACTGCATCTAGTGACATCAACGCCAGTTCCGAGGACAAGGTTTCTGAGAGAGGCTCAAAGGCTGTTGAAAGAAGATTATCAGGAGGAACATGGAGGGACTGAGAGAGGAGAGAGTATAGATAGTGGCCTGGATACTTCTCCTGAGTGGGAGGTTTCATCATCAAAAGGCTTGGCGATGCAGGAGGTGACCACTTATCATGCGGTAATAAGAAAGGCTACAGACATCTTGGAGTTGCCTCTTCATACAGCTGAGTTGAGGTTGAACATTCTGACGGAGGTGCTCTATTCCTCCTACTTTATTTCAGAGCCTTTACTTCTTTTCAATTAGGCTTTGACAGAGCCCATTCTCTTGTGGCTGAAGCCAATGTCCGCTCCAGCGGTTCCCAGGACTGTGGCAAAGAGGTACAATGTGGCTCCGGGGGTATCCTGCTTTCCTGTCCACCCATCCTTCGCTGGTAAGCTTGGTGGTCTGGGCTTCGGGTTCTTCGGGCTGCAGGTTCTTTCCCATCTACGCCTGCAGATAAGGAGTCAACATGCATGGAGCATTCAGCGAAGGTGTTCTTGTCTAGGCGTATGGCTCTCAAGTCCACTAATGCTACATGCCTTCTGGGTCGCTGCATTGATCCACTCATGGACTCGAGCAGAGAGGTTGTCCCAAAGTTCCCAGAGGCGGTACAAGGACATTTCTCAGAGGTGTTGTACAATGCCCAAGCTGCTGCACGCCAGATGATATAATCTGGTTGGCACACAGCTGATAAAGTAGCCAAGGCCAGGGTAATGGGATCATCTGTGGCTACTAGGAGAAACACATGGTTGCAAGGTTACGGATTCTCGCCTGATGTTCAAGGTACATTACTTGATTTGTCTTTTGATGGATCTCGCCTGTTAGGGGGCTAAGGCAATTTGGTGCTACTGCGCCTTAAGGACAGTAAAGCCACAGCAAGGTCTTTGGGGCTTCAGTCTCAACCCATGAGCTTTGGACAGTTCCACAAGTTTTGTGGCTTTGAGAAAAACTTGTCCTTTCATGTCAGACCGCAGAGGGCAAATCCCTTGTACAGGTCCCACAGGGGAAAGGGCAGAGGTAGTCTGTGTGGTGGTACACCACAGCAAGTCTCCTCTTCCGCTCCTCCAGCTGGTGTGGCAGGGAAGCAGCTCTAGCTCCACAAACCTAGAGCATACTTGGGAGGATGGGTGTCCCATTTTCCACAGCATTAGAGGTCCGTTACTACAGATCTCTGGGTGTTGAACATCGTAGAGAATGACTATGCCCTCCCTTTCTGGAATCCCCCTCCCCCTCTTTCCCTCCCTGTCAGGGCTTTTGCTCAGAAGAGCACCTTATACTTCTCCAGCAAGAGGTTCTGTCATTGCTGCAAAAAGGTGCGATCAAGGTGGTTACTGAGCAGGAGAGAGGTCAAGGATGCTACTCCTGGCACTTCCTTCTTCCCATAAAGGACAGTCACTCGAGGCCAATCCTTGACCTCATGGTTTTGAATTTGTACCTCAAGGAGGAGAAAATCAAAATGTTGACCCTGGCTCTGATTCTTCTTGCACTGCAGAAGGAAGACTGGCTGATGTTGTATCTCCGTTTTACAGTGAGGTCCCAACATAATCACTTTGCTGTCCTTCCATTCGGCCTTACCTCCAACCTTAGGTCTTCACAAAGGTGATGGCGGTGTTGGCAGCACATCTCAGAAGGTCGGGGATTCCTGTTTTCCCCCATCTGGCGACTGGCTGCTCAATACAAAGTCGCCAGAGATGGTGCTACATCATTTGCAAGCAACACAACTGTTGTTCGACTTGGGTTTTTTAGTAAATGTACCCAAATCTCACCTGGTGCCCTCTCTGTGCAACCTGTTCTTAGGGGCAGAATTGGACACTGCTGTAAGTCGTGCCTTCCCGCCTCTACACAGGATTCAAGACATCCAGGTTATGATTCCACTTTTTCAGAGTAGCACTTCTGTTCCAGTCCTGAAGGTCTTGCGTCTGTTCGGTCTGTTTGCTTCCTGCATACTGTTGGTCAACGATGCACACTGACATATGAGGGCCCTCCAGTGATGACACCAACATAAGTCAACAGTGAGTCTACACACACAGACAAAATATACTAGGGAAAAGTTTAACAAAAACGAGTTCCCATCAGTCCACCATCGAGACCGCCCTTCATCATCTGGGATCTCTTTTGACACATATAACTATTGCTGTTGAAGGTGAAAAAACCTGCACTGGCTATTAACAAACCATGTACCAGGAAAAACCACAGCAATTATGTAGATGTGAGAAATGGCGTGTCTAGTGGAGTACTGAAAAGCAGTGCATAGAATAAAGTGTGTTGTGAAAAGAATAAGAAAAAGGGTTCTAAAATTAGGTCGTGATCAGGGACAACAATTTTAATAACCACCGTCACACTCCTAAATCAATAAAAACAACAGTGCAAATTAGTGGCATAACAAATAACCACTTAATAGGGATGTAAGGTCGACATGTTTCTGCAGTCTAATAGAGTCTCGATCTCCTGCTGCTTCCTCAGGACCATTAGTGCTACTGCTAAATAAGACCAAAAAGATAAAAAAATAAACCATATCACCTGGATACTGTAGGTTACTGTACAATCATCTTCTCATCCCACTCGATGAGAAGGAGAAGCCCCACCTCACCTGGCGCGAGCTCAGGTAGTCCTCCCCAAGATTGAGCTTAGAGGGACGACCGGTGTACTGACGGAGAGTGCGGTGCATCCACTACCTGAGCTCGCGCCAGGTGAGGTGGGGCTTCTCCTTCTCATCGAGTGGGATGAGAAGATGATTGTACAGTAACCTACACTATCCAGGTGATATGGTTTATTTTTTGATCTTTTTGGTCTTATTTAGCAGTAGCACTAATGGTCCTGAGGAAGCAGCAGGAGATCTCGAGACTCTATTAGACTGCAGAAACATGTCGACCTTACATCCCTATTAAGTGGTTATTTGTTATGCCACTAATTTGCACTGTTGTTTTTTATTGATTTAGGAGTGTGACGGTGGTTATTAAAATTGTTGTCCCTGATCACGACCTAATTTTAGAACCCTTTTTCTTATTCTTTTCACAACACACTTTATTCTATGCACTGCTTTTCAGTACTCCACTAGACACGCCATTTCTCACATCTACCTAATTGCTGTGGTTTTTCCTGGTACATGGTTTGTTAATAGCCAGTGCAGGTTTTTTCACCTTCAACAGCAATAGTTATATGTGTCAAAAGAGATCCCAGATGATGAAGGGCGGTCTCGATGGTGGACTGATGGGAACTCGTTTTTGTTAAACTTTTCCCTAGTATATTTTGGGTACTTTGTCTGTGTGTGTAGACTCACTGTTGACTTATGTTGGTGTCATTTCTGTTCAGGGGATTCAACAGGAAGGGTCTTTAATATACCCCTGGGACCTTCTCATTGTGATTAGTGGCCCTCCAGTGATGCCTCTGCAGACAGTGGTTTCAACACATCGCAAATCTAGAAAAAGTGGTCAGAATTTCCAGAGACACTGCTTCGGAGCTGCTATGGAGGAGTGTTCCAGGCAACCTGTCTCAAGGGAAGCAGTTTCAACCTCTTTCTCCGGTGACCACTGTGATAAGATGCCTTCAATCCTTGGTGGGGAGCACACCTGGAGGTCAAAGGTCTTTGGTCTCCAGAGTGAAGATTTTTTCACATCAATCTATTGGAATTGCGAGTGATACATTTGGCTCTCAAGGCCTTCCTTCCTTTCATTCGCGGGCAGTCTTTTCAGGTCCTGACAGACAACACTGCCGCAATGTGGTGCATCAAAAAAACTGGTAGCAGTAGGGTCTTATCTTCACTGCGGGGAGGCTCTGCAACTCTACTCCTGGGCTCAGGACCATCAGAGTTACGTCATAGCTAATCATCTGTCTGGAGAATTTAATGTACCTTCTGACAGTCTGTCAGCAGTATTCGGCCGATCACGAGTGGCGTCTCCATCTGGAGGTGCTCCTTCACATTTTCAGGATGTGGGCCTTTCCTCAGTTGAACCTGTTTGCCACTCATGAACGCACACTTCTCATCATGCTGTCACCAGTATCTGACGCAGGGAGCGTTAGGAGACGCGTTTCAGTTAGATTGAGGCTCACAGCTTCTTTGTGTTTCCCCCATACCCTTTCCTCAAATTCTGAGGAAGATTCACCAAGACCGGGCCCAAGTCATATTGTTCGCCATAAAGGGTGTGGTACGCAAACCTCCGTTACCTCTCATTGCATCCTCTGGTCCGTCTCCTCAGGGCAAACCTCCCATCGCAGGGGCTGGTTTTAGATCTCCCGAGCCTGCACCTTCATTCCTGGAGATTGAATGATTATTGATGAGTATTTTCTCTCAACTACCGGATGTCACGGACGTTTTATTATCCTCCAGAAGACACTCCAGCAAATCTGTCTATTCTGGTAGGTGGTCCATGTTTGCTAAATGATGTGTTGAGAGATGGACTGATCCTTTGTAGGCCAATTTATCTGATGTTCTGAGTTTCTCTCTTTGCCTAGCGCAACAGGGTAGTGCAGTAGCTACGGTTAAGAGGTGTTTCTCTGTAGTGTAGTTCCTATATTCCCAATAGGCTCTGCGCATTGGAATAATATATACTAAAGATTTGACGTAGGACTGAGGTCTACTACGTCTCTATCGAATATACTAGACTTAATTGTGAGTGCCAGCTAGCTCAGAGATCACTAGAAACTTTCTCGAATACACAAGAAGGGATTAGTTTCTGATAACCGCATAAACATGACAACTTTGTTTCCCAAGAATAATAAATGTATCTCTAGAGTCGCGGAAACAATAGATAGTTATTTCACTCAGTCAATCGTGCATGCTTCGTTTCACCAGAGGTGCAGAGAAATAGAGAGACGGGCGTTTTCAATAAAAAGGTATTCATTGAACAGTCTTTTCTCATGCAGAGGAAATGAACTGCTACAACCATAATACTGGTTGCAAAGTACTATCGGCCACATGCATCATTGTAGGATTTTGCACTTCCTAAATTGCGAAAATTAAGGAATCGCAATTTAGGAATTGCAAAATCCTATGCATCAAGAAATCCTAAAAGTTTTTAGGATTTCTTAATTTTCGGAAATTGCGATTCCTTAATTGCCAATCGCAATTAAGGAATGGCATTACATTGATTCCTATGGGCCTCTAGGCCCATAGGAATCAATGCCGTTTTGCATTTCTTTTTTTTGAACTCGCAATTTGTTGATGCATTGCAAGGGTGCAGAGGGGGTCCAAAGGACCCCCCCCCCTGCACCCCTGAAATGTATTTTAAAGTGCATGTTTCACACACACATATCCTAAGGACATGTGACATGTGTGTCTGTAACATGAAAGTTTAAAAAATGCATTTTTTTGCTTTTTTAAAGATTTTCGCAAATTAACACGAGGGTCAACCTCGTGTTAATTTGCACTTCCTATTTCAAAATTCGCATTTTAAAAAAAATTGATGCATTGCATTTAAGGAATCGCACAAATGTGATTCCTTAACCCCTTCCATGCTCATGACGGAACGGTTCCGTCATGAGCGTCGGTTGGCCTGTGCTCATGACGGAACCGTTCCGTCATGGTTCCATAAGCCCAATGGAACGTTCAGCACAGCGCTGAAGCGGTTAAATGCATTCGCATTTTTAGGAAATGCAAAAAAAAGCGAATTTTGAAACATTGTTTCATGCATCCCAAAAACGTATTTAGGAAGCGCAAATGGCCGAATTTACTGATTCGCACCGTTTGCACTTCCTAAATAGGTTGATGCATGTGCCCGTTAGTGTACAGTACGAAGAGTATTATAAAATAATACTGTAAAAGCATGATATGGTTTCTAAGCCATAAAATATATAGAATACATACATTAATAAATAAAGACTAAAAAGTATTCAACTGGTGCTTCTAAAATACGCCTACCCCAGTGTACCTAACCTAGGTCTAGTACAAGGGAAGAAGTGAGGTGTAGCTTAGTTTCAGTATTCTTTTGCCAAGAACCTATCCAAGAATACTCTAAGGGTCTAATCAACTCCGTACCTTGGTTTTAGAATGAAGGAGGTCTGGTATCTTTCTCTCAGGACTCGATTTCCCAACAACCCGCAAGGGTAGCTTGGAAACACTGGAGCTGGATTTCTCGGCAAGAGAAAAGACCGCGTCTCTCTCAGTGCGTCTGCTGGAGGGTCGGCTTCCTTCGGCACTAGCTGCGGCGAGCTGTGTCGTGTAGGTAAATAGTCGAACTGTTCCAAACCCCTGTGTGTTTGCCTGGGCAAGTGTGGGCATATTTATACCTTGAAGGTGCCGAGTTTGACGGAAGGTTGGACATAATAACGTCATCAAAGACTCAGTTCTTTGAAAACTCCAAGAGTTCTTGGATAAATCAATATTCAAGCAAGGGCAAGTCCCTGTCTACTGAAGGCGGGTTTTTCCAAGAAATCGTTGTGGATTTTCGGAACTAGTGGAAGTAGCCATGCCGTATTTGGACTGCATAGGCTAAGTCTAAATATGGTAATGATTTCTATGCCTATATAAGGATAGGGTGATTTAGACCTATATATGGGCATGAATCTGGAAAATTACACTAAGGTCCTAAATTCATATACAACATCTGTTTGCCAGATCAAACCTCGTTATTTAAATTTCCTGTAGTCATGAGATTCATTAAAGGTCTCACTAATAGGTTTACCTCCACTCCTCTTATCATGCCTCAGTGGGATTTGAATTTGGTTCTCAAATTCTTGATGGGTTCACCCTTTGAACCATTACATAGTTGTCCCTTCATGTTTCTAGTGTTAAACTATATTTGTGGTTGCAAGCACTTCCGCTAGGAAGATGAGTAAATTGCAGACTTAGCTCCAAATCTCATTTTATATCATTCTGTGTGGATAAGATGGTTCTTAGGACCAGAGCTGCTTTCCTGCCTAAGGTGGTCACTCACTTCCACTTGGGGCAGTGCACCACCTTTACCCCCTTCACCTCACCCTTCTAAAGACGAGGAAAGACTTCATCACCTGAGCCCCAAAAAGGCGTTCAGCTTCTACTTGGACCGAACCAAAGACTTCAGGTTGTACTAGCAACTCTTCATCAGATATGTAAGCAAGATGAAGGGCAAGGCTGTCCTCAAAAGAACGGCGTCCAGGTGGATAATTCTGTGTATTAAGATCTGCTACGCCTTGGCTAAGAAGGAGCCACCTGAAGGTATTCGTGTACATTCTACCACAGCTAAGTCGTCTTATTAGGCTTTGGCTTGAGGTATCCCTGTAGTAGATAACTGCAAAGCCGCAACTTGGTGCTCTCTCTATACTTTTGCGAAGCACTATTGCTTGGATTCGGAGTGGAGGAGTCCGGCCATTTTGCTCATCCTGTACTACAGGATTTTTTGATGCAGGCACCATCCTCGCGGAGTGGGACTGCTTGGGGATTCTGTTCAAAAGGTGAGGAATTCACAGACAAATGTATCCATCTGAAAAACATGATACCTTCGTTAACGCTTTTTCCGGTGGATACAGTATCTACTTGTAGATTTCCCACGAAGACACCATGCAGCTAAGCCTGAAGAGGACTACTGACTTGACCCCAGCCCTACCGACCTGTCTCCAGTTTTAAAGACTGCAGAGATGACGCATGTCTTGTGGCCAGCGACTTCCAGAACACCGAAGGCGGCTGCCTGCACTTCAACAAAGGCCAGATCTCCCAAAGACTGCAGAATCCAACTACAAGGACTCCAGACCCATCTGAAACCGCTACTCGTGCCCACTCTGTACTTGACGCCCACAGCCCCAGTCTGAGTGGCTCAACTATCCACTGAAGCCTCCTCAGCGATCCTGACCAAGTCCTTAATTGGTTGACCCCTTCGGGACTCCACGACGACGCATGCTGCCTGAATCCAGAGGCTCCCAGTGAATGTGACCATGTCCAGTAAGAAGACTGACATCTAAAGGCACCCCTGTACCCGAACCCCCTGCGCCTCGTTGAGCTTTTTATTTTATTTATTTATTTATGCGTTTTTATATAGCGCGGACTTTACCCGAAGGTGTCAGAGCGCTTCACAATAGGAACACAACTGATACATGAGAACATTACAAGTGGACAAAATACAAAAGCAAACGTTACATTAAATGAAGCAAAAATGACAGTCGTGTGCCAGCAAAATACAAGAGGTAGCAAACGGTGCAATACAAAAGTGACAATCGTGAGCCAACAAAATACAAGAGGTAGCAAACGGTGCATTACAGGAGGAAAAAGTGACGTGTGCCGGTTACAAAAGCGTACAAAATAAACAGAGGTATAATACTGCAATATATGGAGGACACTCGAGCACAAGAACAAACGTAACGTAGGCACTGGTGGCACTTGTGCAGGTATCGAAAACAAACAAATGTAAGAGGTAGAAAACAGTGTGTTTCAAGAGAAAGTGACGGGTGCATGTTACACACGAGTACCAAACACAGGTAGAAGGATAATACTGCAATAAATGGCAGACTCTCAAACCACAAGAACACACTGGGAAGACACTTCCATAGTCATGTAAAGTAGATTTTTCTATAATGGAAGGGTTTCCTTCAGATGATATAGAGGGCATGGATTACATTTGGAAGTGTCTTTGAAGGAGGAGAACTTTGAGGTCAGTTTTGAAGGCCTGGGAGGAGGTGGTGGTCCGGAGCTGAGGCGGAAGGGAGTTCCAGATTCTCACTGCGCTGCCTGAAATGGATTGGGCCATCGATCTTTCCTTCTTGAAAGTGGGAGGTTCAAGCAGTAGATTTTCCGCATTGTGTGATGGTCTAGAGCCTCCAGAGAGTTTCCGTTTATTCGCCAGGTAGCGCGGAGAGGAGGAGTGCAAGGCTTTGTGGGTGATGCAGGCAGTCTTGTAGATAGCTCTAGCCTCGATGGGAAGCCAGCGGAGGGTGGATAACATGGATGTGATGTGGTCGCTTCTTTTGGCCCCAAAAATGAAACGAGCCTCTGAATGGAGAACAGACTTAAGGGGGGACAGGTGGGATTTGGGGAGGCCAGACAGAAGAGAATTGCAGTAGTCCAGTCTGGAAAGGACCAGCGATTGGACCAGGGTTTTAAGGTCATGCTCCGGGAAGAAGCGACGAATCCCCCAAAGAAGGCGCAGTTGGTATCGGGCAGACTTTGCAATTAAATTAATGTGGGAGAGTAGATTGAGTTTTGTGTCGAGTATGACACCAAGGGATTTTGCGCTGTCGACAATGATGGGTTTATTGCTCAGCAGATTCATCTGGTCCATCCATGATTGAACCGGAGGAGGAGAAAGTGAGGAGGAGAGGAGGAGGAATTCAGTTTTGGAGGGATTCAGAATCAGTTGATGTGTTGACATCCACTTTTGAATGGAGTCGAGGGTACAGTGCCCTCCATGCCCATTCTCTGTTGAAGAGTGTTGAGGAGGGTGTTGTGATTAACAGTGTCAAAGGCTGCCGAAAGGTCAAGGAGAATTAGAAGACAAGTCCCCCACCCCCCCCCCCCCGAGTCTAGTATTCGCAGCACGTCATCGATCACTTGCAGCAGGGCAGTTTCAGTGCTGCAGTTTTGGATGAAGCCGGACAGAAAATTGTCAAGAAGATCATTTTCCTTGATATCACGAGAGAGTTGTTTCGCAACACATCTTTCTATGATCTTCGCAAGAAAGGGTAGGTTAGTGATAGGGCGGAAGTTGTTGAGGTCATTCGCATCCGCAGTGGGTTTTTTAAGCAGAGGGGTGACCTGCCCAGTTTTGAAGGAAACAGGAAAGGAGCCTTGACAGAGGAAGAGGTTGACCAGAGTGGTCCAATAGGGAAGAGAATGGGTGTAGAAGTCAATGGCAATGGCACTAGGGATGGGGTCGAGTGAGTGGTTGGAGGGCTTTGTTTCGAGGATGCACTTGAGGAGTACATCTTCAGAGATGGGGTCGAAGTTCTGCCAAATGGCTAGTGATTTGCGCTCCTCTGGAGGGGTAGGATGAGCGACCTGAACCACAAGTGATTTCACTTTTTCGTCAAAGAATACAGCGAAATCAGCAGCTTTCTTTGTAGAATCCTCCAATTTGGAGGTTGGGGGAGAGTAGTTAGTATTCTTAATGAGATCAAATAGTTTTTTGGGTCTATTTTTGGCTGAGTCAAGGAGGGTTCTGAAGTGTGATGCTTTCCCAAGGAAGATGTGCTTGTGGTACTTGGATCTTGCTGAACGAAGCGTAGCAAAATTATCGGTGGAGGGTGCTTGCCTCCATTGTTTCTCCAGGAGTCTTAGGTGCTTCCTGTCTTCATATAGGGATTTGTTGAACCAGGGTGCTGAGGGAATGGGCCTTTTCTTTTTGCTTTGGGGAGGAGCGACACTATTGATTTCGACTGCAAGGACTGAGAGGCATTGTGATGTGAGATCGTCAACATCTAGGTTCGGGTCTAGCCTTGGAAGTGACAGCAAAGCTGATTCACAGAGGGAAACAGTTTCAATATTTTTAGCGTCACAGAACCAGGAGGTAGCCCTCTTAGGTTGGCCAAGAGTTATAGAGTGTGCTAGGTGAAGAGAGAATGGAATGAGGTGGTGGTCAGACCAGTCTACGTGAATAGGGGTAGCGATAGAAAGCATGCCTGCTTTAGAAATAACAAGGTCCAGGATTGAGCCCCTAGAGTGTGTTGATTCTGTGCAGTGTTAGATAAGATGGTTTGTAGAGAGGAAGGTGGCCAGCAGGTTCGCGGAAGAGTCTTGCAGGGAGCCCCAGTGGATATTGAAGTCACCCACGAAGGTCTGATTGTCACTTTGTGCGTATTGGTCGCTAATGAAGTCAGTGAGTTCCTCCATAAACGAAGGGCCGCTGCCAGGTGGGTGGTATATGACATGGAATCTGAGGGGTGAGCGGTGGTGTAGTTGAAGCTCAAGAGATGGACATTCAAAAGTGCGGAAGGCGCTGATGGGAAAAGCCTTGAGCTGAAGAGAGTTTCTAAAGATAACTGCAACACCTCCCCCAACTTTGATAGGTCTGTCATTCCTGAAAATAGAATAGCCTGTGGGTAGAAGGAGATCAAACATAGAGTGAGAGGTATCGTTGAACCAGGTCTCTGTTTGGAAGAACAGGTCAATATTGTGAAGGGTGATGGTATCAGATTTCAAGTTTGTGTTTTATTGCAGATCTGCAGTTGTGGAGTAGGCAGCGCAGTTGTGTCGAGACTATTTTGGTGACGGGGGCACTTGGGCTAAGAAGGGTGATAGGGATATTATACCTATATGGGGGTGCACGGGAGGGTTTAGGTGGATGCTTGGTTCTGACAGAGGAGATGGTTGGAATAGAGTAGGTAGTTGGGTTACTCGGAGATGCTGGTTGAAGAAGGGTGGCGTTCAAGGGCTTGTGTGAGTGAGCGATGTTTGCAGACGACAGGTTATGCTTGGCTATGATGGGGTGAGGGGGCGAGGTGCATCTTGTGGGAAGGTGAGAGTTTTCCAAAGGAGTTGTGGTGAATGGGAAAGTTGAAATCTTAGAGCTTAAAAGTGAAATGGAAGCTACAAGCTGGGAGATTGAGGTGATAAGAGAGCATAGCTTATTTTCAAAAGAGAGCAGGGCAGAGCACGGGAGGTTGGATGTCTCGATGGCAAAAGAAGGGGGTGATATAGGTGGTGGGAGGCAGGGAGAGGTGGGAGGACAGGAGGAGAGTTGAGGTATAGGGTTCATAGGTGGGGAAAGGTGGATGTTGAGAGCGGGGGTTGGTGTATCAGAGGTGAAGGGAGAGTTGTCTTTGAAGGCGTTGCGCGAAGGAAAGGAATTTAGGACATGTTTATGAGGAGATGGGTGCGGAACAAGACGGTGGGGAAGAAGGAGAGGGGAGGACTGTGAGGTGTCGTAGGAGTGTAGGAGGTTTGGGAGGAAAAGAGGGGAGGTGGTTGGAGAGATCCTGTTGGCTAGGAGAGGTGGCTATGAGGGAACCGGTATCTGGTAGAGTGGGGGGGGTTGGGAGAAGGGGGAAGTTGACGAAAGGAAATGGTTCTGCTGGGCCTGATGGGGGGAGATGGAAAGGGTTACCAGGGGGGTAAAGGGGGCAGCACAGCATTGCTGGCGGAGTGGGGGAAGGAGAGAGATGCAATGGGATTGTGAAGAAATTGGGGTAAGAAGAGAGGGGAGGAGGGGGTAGAGAAGAGGGGGAGAGGGAGGAATGAGGGGAGCATATGGAAAGTTAGCTGGGGGAGGAGGTTGGCGGAGGGGTGGACTAAAAAAGGGAGTAGCAGATAGGAATAGGGGGGACGAGATTGGGGTACCGGAACGGGGCAGATTGGACGAGGAGCGTATTACTTAGTGGTAAGGCTGACGTGACGAAGGGGGGGGGGGCATACTGTGAAGTGGGAGGAAAGGGAGAGGAGAGCACAAGGGATGGGGAGGGGAGAGGGCTGACCTGAGCCTCCTGAGGGTGCAGCCTATTGGAGTGTAGGGGGGTCAGGGGAGTAGAAAGGGAGTAAAGGGTGGAGCTAGATGGAGAGTCAGGGGAAAACCTGGTCGCAGAGGAGGGGAGTAGGGAGGGGAATAGGTGGTCAAAGTGAGAGATACAGGTGTCTTTGCCTTGGATCAAGACAGTACCGTTGTTATAGATTGAGATGGTGAGAGAGCCGTTGAAATACGCAGAGGGGGAAATCTTTAGTTGTTTCCCATGAGGGATAGAGGAGGAGGAGGTGACGTTAAGGGAATTAGATACGCTGAAGGACCAAGAAGGGGTGTCATGAGTGAAGAAAATGAAATAATTTTTGCGCGTCCCAGAACGACAATTGTAAAATTGGTCAACAAAAAGGGAATCAGGGAAACGTTCAATAGTCTTATGCTTCAATCGTTTTACTGAAGCTTTAGATTGGCCAGGAGGATAGATGATTTTGTAGCAGTAAATTCCATCCTTAACTCGAGAGGTGGCCATGTTGGGAACGTGAGAGAGTGCGGGGGGGGTATGAGGCGGGTGTTACTAGGAGAGCAGTGGTGGTGAGAAGTATAAGGACTAAAAGGGGGCACATATTCCAGGCGTCGGGAGTGGGAAACTGAACTAATGTGATGTCAGGGAAGAGAGGTGGGTATTTGTTGGGCCCTTCATCTAGGTGTATATGAAACCACCTGGCTCAAGATAATATTTACAAGTGAAATGATTAAATATGATAGGACCAACTGGATCACTGTCAAAACCATCACAATGCACAATTAGTCAAAGTAAAACAGATCACAAACGAACACCCAGTGACTATTGGTGATCACTGTACTTAGCATCAGCCTGTAACATAAGCACATTCGGCACCAACTGCATTGTATGCCCATAATCTCAGAAGACCCCTATTGGACCCTAATCAGAAACCATAATGTCAAGGTTGCTGCCCATGCAGCGAGAGTCCTTAGTCAATCAGAAATGTCCCCAAGGAGAAAGGTGTCATAAACGGTGCAGCTGGTACTACTTGCAGCACAGCTGTAGAAGGCCAAAACGGTGCAGCTGGCACTGCTTGCTGAGCAGCTGTAAAAGGCCTAAATGGTGCAGCTGGCACTATTTGCTGCGCAGCTGTAAAAAGGCCTAAACGATGCAGCTGGCACTACTTGCTGCGCAGCTGTAAAAGGCCTAAATGGTGCAGCTGGCACTATTTGCTGCGCAGCTGTAAAAAGGCCTAAACGATGCAGCTGGCACTACTTGCTGCGCAGCTGTAAAAGGCCTAAATGATGTATCAGCAGAGGACTTGCTGCGCTGAAGAGTGTGAGCCTTCCCGCCCTCCTGTGGCGCTCAGCAATTAACGGGCTCAGTCACTGCTTAGTAGGGAAGAAGGTGTCGGGCCCCCACAGGGTTGAGGAGAGGGAGGGGGGGGAGGCATTCAGTTAGTGATGTTGCTCGAATGAAAGGTAACTTTAGTAGCTCTGGTGGCACACATGCATCATTGGCAGCGCTGGCATCACTATTGGTAGTAGCTAGGCTGTCCGGGTGAAGGTGAGCCTGTTTGAATCCCCACGTTGTGAACAGCATTTTTCGCGCTGAATTTGTGTCTTAATCGCCGCCATTTTGAGGTCAGGCAAGACCCCGGAAAGGTCTGATCAATGTGCTTCGACGTGGCTCATGGAATCTGCCGCTGTCCCAGGGTCGCTGGAAGGTAGGCGTATTTCAGGACTGTAACTGAAGCGGTGAGGCTGGGGTGACAATTCCGCGCTGCTAACGGCCCCCAGGACGTTGCTGAATCGACAGTGCCCCTACGACCCTCTACATCTACTTACCTCTGCTGTCAGTGGTCTACCTCCTGCGACCAACGGTGCAACATCTGCAGTCTGTCGAAAGCAGAATGTTTATTTAACAGCATTGTGCCCCCGACACTGAAAGTGCACCATGCACCCGGCCACCCTTGTGCATCTGGTGGTGTATGTTTAGTGCTGCTTTGTGCCACCCACGTGCAGGTCCTAATCCCCAAAGTGTGGCCTCCTGCAATCGATCTACTTATCTGCAAGCAGTGTGGTTCCAAGCACCCCCAGTCTCCATTAAAACTCATTGGAACATAGCCTGAATTCGACCTCTGCATCCTTCCGCTCCTGTGCTGTTGCTGGTGCAGTTTTGGTACTCATCTGACAACTGCCCTTTGCTGACCTTTGGTCCCGAAGACTGGAACTGTAAGTCTGATACTTAACCGTTTAACAGCATTATTGATTTCCTCCATAGGATAACATTGAACTTCTCAGAAATTATCGACTTGAAAATAAAAGGTGATTATATTTAAAAACGTACTTACCTTATTGCGAAGTACTTGCTCTTAAAGTAAAGTATAAACAGCTTATTCTAAAATTTGTGTTGCTCTCCTTCTTGAGTCGTGTGCCCGTTATTGGTCAATGTTGTGCAATCATTGTTTTACACTTTTCTGTGTTAGGCCTAAGGCTGCTCCCCCACACTTCTATTAATAGAGCACTTGGCCTTTTACATTGAGCCCTGTACACTGTTGCAGAACCCCTGGGCTCTGTGCAGGGCATAACCACCTAGTGACATACCATATACAAAGCCAACTCCCTACAAATGGGTTGGGTAATATTACCTGTTTCTTCGTTGCCACTATTGAAGGTTTACTTCTTCTCAGCACTTGGGTCTACTCCTGCAACAGCATTTATACTTTTAGTGAAGTAAAGGGGGGACATGATACTCCTAAACTAGAATACCAGTGTTACATATGGGCATTTCGGCTATTGGTCTCTAGTCCTGGATTCAAAGCTCCTTGTACAATATTGATGCTTAAGAGCTGAGGTACATTACAAAAGAATGCAAAACATATTGAAGTTTTTTCTTGTAATAGTCATCTTTCAGAAGTCATGTTCCAGCTATATGACCACCACTTTCAATATAAAAACATTGCCTTTTATACAGCATTGTTTCTTCATAGGATGGCGAAGAAGGAATAATCTCATATGAGGATTGTGGGATTAAACTTACTATCCCATATCATACAAAGGACTTGGATGGACCTGCTCCTGAGATTGGTGACAAGGTGAGCATATTTCTGGCCTAGATTTCTTAGAGTGCTTCTTGTTTTAGTTGTTAGAAGAACTGTACAGCGGTATTAGCTTTATAACTGGCCATCTATATTGAGTTATAGGTGAACTGCTGCAATTAAATATTTATTTAGTGAAGTAGGATGCTTCATTACTTAATTATGTGACTGTAGTGGAAGAATAAATTAACAGTATGACGTTATTTTGGCAAAAAGGGGATGAAAGAGTGGCTGCTACTTTTGTCGCAGAAGATGCCCAGCAGGGTGGGAAACCTAAAAGTTTGATACAATAAAGGAAACCTTGCTCAGTAATCCTCCCAAAAGAGACGACTTTGGCACAGATTGTCCAAAAAATATATGATTCTGGTTGATGGCCAATGGTAGGTTAATTTGGAATATGCAGAACTTTCAGTGTTTGGATTTGGGCAGTGAAGCATAACAAGAAAAGAATTATGGTAGAATCTACACTTTAGTGTGTTAGTTTGATCTTTGATTTAGTCCAGTGAGCCTCCATGCTTTTCACTATCCTAATTATATCCCGCCATTGAGGCTTCTGAAAGGCCCTGTTGATTGACAAATGTTTCCTCAATCTCCTCTACTGTATCTTCACTGCTATATATGAACGCTGAGTCTCTTCCTGGAAGCAGGAACAACCAGCAAGAATTACAATTTTTGCAAATTTTGTTATTTGTATTTTTTCTGTAGAAAGCATGCTATCAAAGTAATAAAACCAGCTAAGATCAAAACAAAGTCTTTGAGTGAAAAATGAAGGAAAACTGTGCATTTCAGAAGCACCCTCTGTAGACTTGCATAATAGAAAATCTTCACTGTGTTTAAGCCTGCAGACTGACTTAGCTTTTCACAGTTGTGGTTGTTGAAGGTAGTTCATCTTTAGGCACTCAACTATGTTAACAGCTTAATAGCATGAATCCAAATACCGCTCTGATTATGTCCCACTTTTTTTCTAATTAGACTTTGGTCTGTTTAGCTAAATACAAGTCAACTCCGTCATGGAGCTTGCAGTGTGGTGCTTCTCTTATCAAGTATCCCCTTTTGTACATGGGAAGAAATGTGATCATTTTCCTGACAAGCATCTTTGAAGAATATGAAAGACGGTAAAGACCTCTTTCTGAACTAGCTAACAAGTTAATTTGTATTTGAAAAGAACGTTGAATGAGTTGGGTGTAGGCTGTAATGTTCAGTTGCTTTCAAAATGGCACTAGACGATCTTAATTGCTTTTAACATCTGTCCTTTTTTTAAGGTGGAGTTCAGTATTTGTGAAGTGAAAAGAACTGGCATGCAGAGTGCAGTTTCACTTAAAGTAATGGGACGCAATTCCAATGCTAAGAGGTACTTGGGTTACGTGGCCACTCTTAAAGATAATTTCGGATTCATCGAAACTGCCAACCATGATAAGGAAATCTTCTTTCATTACAGGTAAGTCGCTGGTACAGTTAATATACTGTTTGTTTTCTGACTTTTACTATGTGCGGGACTCCAACCACTACATGCTTCTCCTCCTGATGGGTAGAGGCCTTCTGTCAAACGTGTAGCTAAGAGCACGATGATTTGTGGGCTGTTATTTATACTGTATTGAAACTTTGAAGAGCTTTCGGTATTTTCTGGGACCTTCTGTGAAGCAAGCCACAGATTCTTTCCAGGGACTTCCTGTGGTACATAGCTGTTAATTGTATCTTTTTGCCTTCCTGGACAAAAGTTTTTCTTGGGGGGGAAAAAAACCTCCTTGTTTATCAGGACAGGTTTGTACCCTTCAAACCTTGTTTTTCCTCCCTTGATCTTGGCCTTGTGTATCTGAGTGCAAGGTGTTTTAATTTGTGTGTAAGGGCTAGTTTTTCTTTTCTCCATTTCCGCTGTATGAAAGTAGTTGATGCTTTTAATTATGAACACTTTTTTGGGTTCTATGGTGAAATGAGCAAGGTCCAACAACTATGCGGGACCGACTGCAAACACCACACTCTTAGTGAGTGCTGCCAATAGAATAAAAAATTAACAAGGCCAAAAAACATGAGCAGTGGAAGGACACTCAAAAAGAAAGGAAACAGTACTTGGGCCATACTCCAAGGAAGAGAGAAACACATGAAGAGGAAGTGAAGCCAGCACACGCTGACCAAACAGATGCCGGCAAATAAGAGTTACAGCAGGCTAGCTAGTGGTAAGCAGTGGGTGGGCTCTAAATACTCTTTAAGCTGACAAAATGTCTCTCAAGCAACAGCACAATTGCTGTATCAACAAGAGCTAAAAAGAATCACTACAGAATCCATGATACTTAAGAACACACGTGGAACCGGATTCTTAACCTTTTCAGCAAGAAAGCACAGTCTCCATCTTTTCTGGGACACCATCAGACTAGAATAGTAAGAGGCTATTTTGCCTACAAGGTAAGGCGCCTAATATTTAAAGATATTTAAAAGTGAAACATGTGAAATTAATGTCGCCATGTTTCTATAGTGTGCATGTAGTGTAGTTCCGATTTCCCTACTAGGTTCTGCGCATTGGAATAATGTACACTATAGGTTTGGCACAGGACTGAGGTCAGTATGCCCCTATCGAGTATATTAAACTTAATTACTTTGTGTGCCAGCTAACTCAGAGGCCAGTAGAAACTCCTTGTAAACAAGAAGGGAATAGTTTCTGCCAACTCCATAAACATGACAATTTGGTTTCCCTTTAGAATCGGAACACTCTCAGAATCTGAGAAACAATAGATAACCGTTTCACTCAGCTAATCATGCATGCTTAGTTTCTTCAGAGTTACACAGAAAGATTAGATGGGCGTTTCAATAAAAAGGATTTATTGAACAGTCTTATTTCTTGTGTAAGAGATATGAGCTGTTACAATCATAAGACAGTATACAAGATATATTATGTACAGCGTAAGCAGTTGGAAGAAATAATACTGCGCTAGCATTATCTTTAAGCTAAGACAAATCTATTTATATACGTAAATAACATACGCAAAAAATGTGAGTACTCGTACGATGCGTTCTCTAATTAGTTCTACCCCAGTGTACCTAAGTGTAGTACAAGGTAAGAAGTAGGTGCTATAGGCTATAGTATGGTAGGCTATATTTTGTATGCCAAGTTTGTATGCCAAGGGTCCCTCTAGGTTCTAGTCAGCTCCATCCCTTGAGAATGAAAGAGGTGGGAATCTCTTTCCGGGTCTCGAACTCTAACACCCCGCGAAGGGATTCAGAACACTGGAAGCTGGATTCTCTGCGGGCAGGGATGACAGCGTCTTGTCAGTGCATCAGGCCGGGACACGGGCTCCTCTAAAGTCGAGGTCTCCTCCTACTTGCTTGGGCAAGGGAAGGTATATTTATACCTGGTAGGTGCCTTGGAATGTTAGCATTGACGTAAAGTCGGGCAGAGGAAGATGTCAGGAATGAACCCTTAAAGAATAGCGTTTCATGCATAATAAATGAGTTCTTGCAGAAATCAATAATCCTGGGCTGGGGAAACTCCCAAGAGCTTGAGGGTCTTGTATCTAAGAACTCGTTGTGACGTTGGGGTGGACGGATGTAGGTGACCATGCCTGTATTTGGATAGCATGGCTAATGCCTAAATAAGGACTGGGATCTTATGCCTATATGAGGGCAATGCGAATTGTGCCTATATAAGGACATGTATCAGGATTACCTATATACGTACACCTAAAGTAGAATACAACACCCAATCCATTTTCAAATGAAAGATTTTACTAAATGCTAAACATTAAATGCAGTACCACATGTTGCAAAAAAATTTGTAAAAGCATACTAAAAGAAGTTTAAAAAACAACCTTTTTCTAAACATGTAATGCAAAGGTACTGTACATTTTAAAACAGTTTTTCGTTCCAGGCATATATCTGAAATAAATGCAATATGAATGAATAGAAATATATACATGAGACGAAATGGTTGACAATTATTCAAGAACCAAAGCCATTTCTTAACATGGTACTAAATGAAATAGTGGTAAATAAGGTGACAATGTGTACCTGGAAGTGTTCGAAGAAGTCCGTTCTATGTGACTTGTTCTACTGTAAGCAAATTGAATTGCCATGTAGTTCCAAGTTTTGTTCTGTTTTGAAAGTATGGAGGCCAAATTCATAGCTTCCCCGGTACACTGTGAGCCGAATCAGTCAGTGTATGGGTCTGGTGAAAACATGAATTAATCTACTCCTGTAGACAAAAGATTGTTTACCGATGTCGGTGACAGTTGGAATACCTCGTTTAGAAGGTTAACTGCAGAGATGTGAAGCATCACCTTCAGCATGGGATGCCGCATCAATGTTTGCGTCCGTTGTTACCTGTGTGCCTGTTGATCCATCTCGTACCTCAGCAGCAGCAGGAAGCGTCTGTGAGATCTCAACGAATGCCGTCATCAGGATTGGTAGCCTCTGGGGACAACACAGAGCATTGGCTGTTATCTGGTCCAGCAGAGTATTGATATCCGTTGGCATGACTGATGGGAGTGTTAGACAGATGTCTAGCACACAGTTTGAGGCATGTGGGCTGCTGAATTCATATCTGTGCATAGATCGCCGCCTAGTGTTGGGTCAGGATGATTGCACATTGTTGTCCTGGAAGAGTCTTCGAAGTATCACTAGATAGGTGGCTCCTCCCTCGGACTACAGTGCGCATGGGCATCCTATCCATCCCCAGATTGTTTTTCTCCGCCATTGGGTTCGGATGTACTTTCCTACTCTCCAAGTTCGGAATAAAGAAAAACTTTTCAAAAGGCCAAAAGGCCTTCGGATCCGTCGGTATTGTTCAAGTGCTCGGTGCCGATACACTACTACAACTTTGTTGCACTCCGGTCGTCGAATCGGGCCGTGAGGCCTTCTCGACACCACGTGGACCGACCGTCGATGGAACGTAGTCCATTCAAGTTCTGCCCTCAGTGCAACTCGAAGTTCCCGCACACCGACAAGCATCCAGTGTGCAATAAATGCCTATCTCCAGACCATAATGACGATAGTTGCCTAGCCTGTGCCCAGTTCAGATCAAAAAAGACTATTCGGAATCGACGGGCGGCGAGGCAAGAAATGCAACGATCGGCGCCGGAGCCCGATAACATCTTCGGTGACGAAGATCTAGCGAGCGCCGAAGACTCGGATCAAGACGACAGACAATACTCTGAGCCGGACTCCGAATATTACCCCGAAGAGGGAGAACTGATCGTCAATCTCGAGGACTATGATCAAGACATCGTAGCAGATGAAGACGACTCCGATGACGGCGAGGGGCGAACCGTGAGTACACTGCCCCATATAGACACTACACCTCTATCAGGGACTCAGGTCGAGGCATCGCCAGCAGGCCTTAGCCGAGATCAACAACCTCGTTCTACAGCCCCGCAATACCGTCCGGCTAAGAACATATCGAAAGAGCCCTCTGAGACACGTCATACAATATCGGTTCCATCGAAACCGAAACTGATCGACAATACAGTCTTCGGACCGAATTACGTCGAGCTAAAGGTGTCTAAGCCAAAAGGCGTCGAACCGAAGGCCACAGAAACACTGCAACCTTCGAAACCAAGGACCCTCGAGTCGACATCGAAGACCAAGGCAGTCGTGTCGAGCTCCAAGTCCTAGGCCGTTGAGTCAACCTCGAAGCCAAAACACGTCCATTCGACACAAAAACGAAAGCACGTCGAATCGACCCCTAAAAAGCACGTCGAATCGAGCAAATCAGCCTCAAGTATCGACAAAGGGAAAAAAACGGTCAACGACAGAACAAGGCTTACGCCCAAGACTACTGTCGAACCGAAACAGAAACCGTGGACGACAGGAATTCGGTCGAGCCGAAGCCCATCGAACCGAAAAAGGGCATCGAGCCGAAACAGTTGGCTCCAAAACAACATAAAGAGACTACCGAACCGACAAAACAACTCGGTCCGAAACAGGTTGTGAAGCCAGCAAAGGACATTCAACCAACAAAACCTGTTGACAAACAACCGAAACCGATCCAACCACCGAAAACGGTTGAAGCCCCCAAAAGCGTCGAACCGAAAAAACAAAGAACAAAGGTTACAGCACCAAAAACGAGGACTGTGGAAGAGGAAATTCTTCACCCAGACCCCTCCACAGAAAACCAGTCTAAAATCTACATTGACCCAAAAACTGGTAAAGTGACTGTTTATACAAAAAAGAAAAGGCCTCTAGCAACTGAAGACCTTTCTACGATCCCCCTAAAGAAGAAAAGAGACTTTGCTACCTCTCCTATATTCTTTGAACCTACCATTCCTGCTATGCCTACTACTCCTTATACCCCAACCTCACCAGCACGCTCTGACTACACCCCTGATGATCAGGACGCAGATGTAGGGTTTGGGTATCCAAAAAAACCCTTTTTCAGAGCCAAACACAGCCATGGGGTGGAGGTGGGGAACCAGACACTGATGGGACCCTGCCCATTACAGATCCTGCAGTATACCCTACTAAGCCATCACCCACAGAGGACACAGTAGCATTTAATTCACTACTGGATAGAGCAGCAACCTACCACAATGTAGATATGCACTCTGATGCTGTTGAGGAAGACTTCCTCTTTGATACACTAACAACATCTGAGAGACACGTTAAAACACTCCTAATGTTAAAAGGGGTATTAAAACATGCAAGTGACATTTTTAAAGACAACGCAGGGCACGGGTAATAAACCCTAGAATTGAGAAAAAATACAGGGCTGCACCTACAGATCCTACATACATCAAAGGACAGCTACCCCTAGATTCCTTAGTGGTATCGAACGCACGTAAACGTGCAAACTCAGACTACTGGTGAGGCCGCACCACCAGACAAGGAATCAAAAATCTTTGAGACATCAGGCAAAAGAGTGGCGGCGCAGGCAGCAAACTCCTGGAGAATAGCCAATACACAGGCCTTGCTAGCCAGGTACGATAGAGCGCACTACGACAGTTTGGAAGAAATTCTCCAACACTGACCTGATCAATACAAACAGCAGGCAGATGAACTTGTTCAAGAGGGGAAGCTCATCACCAATGCATCCATTAAATGTGCCCTAGACGCAGCAGACATGGCTGCCAGGTCCATCAATACAAGCGTGCTGCTAAGGCGCCATGCATGGCTTCGTATATCAGGCTTTAAGAATGAAGTCCAATCTACCTTTCTTAATCAGCCAATCAACCCAGACTTTTTATTTGGTGCAGCAGTTGATTCCATTATGGACAAAATGAAAAAGGATGCAGAGACTGCAAAGTCTATGGGAGCTCTTCAGTCCCAACAACACCGGGGCTCCTTTCGTCGCTCCAATTATAGAGGAGGAGCACGAGGAACATCGCAACAATCCTCCAACTACAAGAAAAACACAGTCCACATATACCAAAAACACCAGCAGGGGTGGTTACAGAGGAAACAATACCAAGGGTAGAGGTCGCGGAGGCAATGCAAATATATCCTCCACTAACACAAAGCAGTGACTTCTTCACACTACCCCTCGAACACATAACACCAGTCGGGGGAAGAATACAACAATTTCTGCCTATCTGGTTAAATATCGCCACAGACAAGTGGGTCAGGCAAATTATCCAACATGGCTATTGCCTCGAACTCACCTCAACTCCACCCAACATACCACCCATGCACCGTCCCATGTCACAGGAACATATATTCTCTTCCAGGGGATCCTCATCAATAGTCGTAAGCACTGAATATTCCCGCCCAGGTGTGGGACCCCGGAAACAATATAAAAATATATATGTAAAAAACACATTGATCTCGCTCCACATATATGTATGTACATATATAATTTTTCTCACACCAATGCAGCTCCACAACTGAGGCTAAAACAATGTAAACACATATACATGCACTGCAATTAGTAAGGAAAGAAAAAACACATTAGGGCAAATAACCCTTGAACTTTGTGTTTTAATGAGTAAAACCACTCATAAATCCTGAAAATTGCTCATAAATAGACATTGTTAGCCCTCAGGCTGCATTGCAAAACAATAGCATAGAAAATGAAACCATTTTCAACAAAAAACTGGCACCGTGCCTTTAAGGCAGCCATGACCACAGGATTCCCATCATGCCTCAGGGGTGACAGGTCAGTTGTTCTTTCCGGCTCCTTCAGTCCGGACCCTGGTGAAACAGCTCCCTTTCTTTTTGACTTTCTGTCAAAAAATAATTTTGTGAATCTAGACCTAGGGTGCCACTACTACCTTTTTTAGGCTTAAAAAAGGTGTTTTTTCTGTCAAAATGCCTTTCCTTTTTGACAAATGCCCTTCATGTGGAAGGAAGATGGCAAAGACTGACACTCATTCAGTGTGTATCCTGTGCTTGCCAGCTTCTCATTATTCAAAAACCTGTGAACACTGCCAGGTTTTATCATCCAGAACTCTCAAAGATCGAGAGAGAATTCGTATTTATGGACTTTCTGAGAGGAAGATCTCCCAAGAAGCAGAAAAGTCGGAAGGCGCGGTAGACGTCGAAAGAAGCCCCGACTTGTTCACCTTCGGCGTCGGGATTGGCGTCGAAGAAGCAGTTGATGGCGACGAAGATGTCTTCAGCGTCTACATCCAAGGTACCTCCGCTACAGACAACGTCGAGGGATAGTTCACCGTCAAAGCATAAGAGCTCGACGGCGAGTCAACTGACGTCGAAGCAGCATCGTCATGCTGTGACGTCGAGGCATTCTCCGTCGACGCCTGGCCATCGGTGTTCGACGTCGAGACAACCTCCGTCGACGACTAGTCTTGGTCATTCAGCGTCGAGGGACCCTATGCCTACACATCGTCGATCGACGTCGAAGCAGCCCACGTCGACGCCCGGTCATCAGCGTTCGACGTCGAGGCAGCCTCCGTCGCATTCAGACAAGCGTCATTCGACGTCGAGGCACCTTTCGTCGCCGACAGAGCACTGGCGATCGGCGTCGAAGCAGCCTCCGTCGCCGTTGAGCAGGCATCCTTCAACGGCGAGACGCTCTATTGCGAAGGACAGTCATCGACACTCGAGGTCGAGAGAGCATCTATCTGCTCGGCACTCGACGTCGAAACAGCCACCGTCGACGGATCAGCGGAGATCCAGGGAGCGGGGCGCTTCGCAGCCAGTGAACATCTCTCCTTCAAGATCGCAGGAGAGGTCGCCTTTGGGGCAGGTGGTGCAGGAGATGGAGAGCGAACCATTGGACCAGTCTCAAATCCTAAGGTCTCAACTGGGTTCCCCAGGATCAGCATCGGCTGCGGAGGTGGAACAATCTCCATTACAGGATCCTCCTGCCAAGAGAAAGAGGGTCTCAGAAGAGAGAGGTAGGTCGAGGTCTTCCTCTAGACGGTCTCTAGTTAGCCTATCCTCATCCTCCTCGGCATCTCGAAGTGGCAGATCCTCGGATGGGGGAGACAGCGATTCGAATAGGGAGAGGTCAAAGTCCCCTTCAAGGTCGCAGCAGGATCAGGTGGATCAACCTCTTCCACGAGCACGTTCGTCAGAGAGAGGTCGCACCCAAAAGTCTCCTACTGTTCGTCTTTCCCCAAGGTGGTATAGACCTCTTCACCACTGGGCCAAGGACAAGGAGGCGGCAGATCGGTTGAGGGCGTATCGAGATCAAGCCTCCCGCCGCAAAGAACGGTCGCGTTCTAGAGGACATTCAAGTAAAGCAAGATCTAGTCACAGAGGGCGATCTCGTTCTAGAACGCGCTCAACTAGAAGATCTAGGTCCAGGCGAACTCGTAGCTCTTCAAGTTCATCAAGGACCCGATCTCACAGGAATTACTCTCCGACTCTAACAAACAGTCCACGCTCGAATATCCCCAACTGAGGATATTTACTTGTTCCAAGACATTTTGGGCAGGGGAGCCCTGAAGTTAGGAGTGCCTATGTCAGCTCCGCAGATCAAGACGACTGTCATCTTCGAAACCCTGCAGCACAGAACGGCACCCAAACCCTTATTGCCGATGGTCCCGGGCATAATGGATACAGTAAATGAGGTCTTCCTGACTCCGGCGACGGTGAAGTCAGTCCCAGCGAGGATTCTCAAGAAATATCGTCCTCCTGAAGAGGATCCTCTGTTCCTCAAGTCGATCCCCCGCCAGATTCAGTAATCATTGCGGCGGCTAGGAAATCCAATGCGGTGGCTTCCTCATCCACGGTACCGCCGGATAAGGACAGCAAGGTACAAGACTCATGGGGGAGAAGAGTTTGTAACACCTCAGCTTCTTTCCTCAAGGTCTCCAATGCGGAAGCTCTTCTGGGCAGATATGACAGATCTCTGTGGGACTCGCTCCAGAGATTTTCTGATAAACTTCCTCAGGAAGATAGAAAGGACTTTGAGGAGATTCTGTTGGAAGGCGGTCAAGTCTCCAATCAGATTATAGGAGCGACGGCAGATGGAGCAACGCTGGCTGCGCATGGTTATGCACATGGAATCACAGCGAGGAGATCCTCATGGTTGCGCCTTACAGCATTGAAACCCGAGGCTCAATCCAGAATACTAAATCTTCCTTTTTCAGGAGCATCTCTCTTTGGGGCGAGTGCTGATGAGGAGATGCAGCGGATGAAAACGGAGTTAGACACCCTCAAAGCTGTTGGACTTGAAAAGAAAAACGAATTCCGGAAGAAGTTCCGTTCTGACAACAAGGGCTCTTCGAAGCAGAGGGTTCAAACCCCTCACTGGCAGAAGGGCCAGAACCAGCAAGGCCAACAAAAATCGCAATATAAAGGCAAGCGCAATTCCAAAGGAAATGGAAATCAGCGCCAAGGCAACAACTTCAATAAGCCTCAGCAGAAGCAATGAGTCTTCACTTCCCCCAGCGCCGTTGTCCACTCCAGTGGGGGGAAGCATTGCACATCACAGGACAGAGTGGCAGGCCATTGCGAAAGATCAATGGGTGTTGTCTACGCTGCAGAATGGGTACTGTCTTTGTTTCCATCGTCTACCTCCACCCGTTCCCCCGATGTCAACGTCAAGCCACCAGCTACAACTGTTAAAGAAAGAAGTAGCGACACTCCTCGAGAAATCAGCCATCGAGAGGGTGCCGGTGGCTCAAAGGGGGAAAGGAGTATACTCGAGGTATTTTCTGGTCAGAAAAAAGGGCCAAAAGGCGGAATACAGGCCTATTCTGGACTTGAGAACACTCAATCTACATGTACGAAAAGAAAAATTTCGCATGTTGGCGCTTCACCAAATCTATCCACATCTCAGGAAGGGGGATTGGATGTGTTCGGTGGACCTTCAAGACGCATATTTTCATGTCCCGATACGGCCCGATCACAGGAGATTCCTTCGATTCGGGTGGGGACCTCTCACTACCAGTTCAAAGTCCTTCCGTTTGGGTTGAAGTCGGCCCCCAGGGTGTTCACGAAGTGTGTCGCAGTGGTGGCGGCAGCTCTACGCCGCAGGGGAGTCTTCGTATACCCATACTTAGACGATTGGCTGTTGAAAGGTCCAACTCCAGACAATGTAAGGAATCAATTCCAGACATGCATAGAACTATGTCAGCGTCTAGGCCTGCATGTCAACTACAAGAAGTCGGTCTCCCAACCCACTCAGAAGATTCACTTCCTAGGAGCTCTGCTAGACTCCGAGGTAGGAAAAGTGTTTCCTTCGGAGGAGAGACAGTTTTCGATAGCGCTCAAGTGCCAGCAAGTTCTTCGCAACAGGACTCAGAAAGTGCGAAAGATAGCCTCCCTCTTAGGATCGATGGCTTCCTGCATATTCTTGGTACCGAACGCCAGACTTCGGATGCGTCCTCTTCAGCAGAATCTGGAGGACAAATGGGACCAGCAATCAGATCGCTGGGACGATCAGATCACTTTGTCGGAGGTAGCGCGATCTTAGATCCCGTGGTGGACAAAGAAGCAGAACATGCAAGTGGGAGTTCTCTTCCATCAACCTCCTCCTACACAAACGATCATCACAGACGCGTCATTGCAAGGCTGGGGGGCGCACATGGGTCCTCTTCAGGTGCAGGGTCTGTGGTCGTCCAAAGAAAGCACCTACCACATCAACTTGCTGGAGTTGAGAGCAGTCCACCTGGCTCTCAAAGCGTTCCTTCCCTCGCTTCAGGAAGAGGTGGTTCTAGTACAAACGGACAACACCACCACGATGTACTATTTAAACGAGCAGGGAGGAACCCGCTCAAGGACTCTGTCACTAGAAGCTCAGGGCATCTGGCATTGGCTCGCAAGTTGTCTGTTCAAGCAGTCCACCTCCCAGGAGAGCAGAACGTGAGTGCGGACGCACTAAGTCGGCACTTCGAAGACAGAGAAGACTGGGTTCTCAACGACGAAGTGCTAGAAGACATTTTCCAGTCTTGGGGTCGTCCTTCCATAGATCTCTTCGTGGACGACGTAAACAGCAAATGCCCAAGCTTCGCCTCAAGGTTCTATCGACCAGGAACGAGGGGGAATGCTCTTTTGATCGATTGGTCAGGGGAATTTGTGTACGCCTTTCCACCCCTTCCTCTGATCCCGAAGGTGGGGAGCAAGCTGACCCACTCGTGCACAACAATGATCCTGATTTCCCCCGACCGGCCGAGGCAATGGTGGGACACAGACCTACTTCACCTGTCAGTGTCTCCTCACAAGAGGCTTCCATGCAGGCCGGACCTGTTGTCGAAGATGAGCGGGAGGATTCACCATCCCAACCTTCCGTCACTGAACTTGGCAGCATGGCTCCTGAGGTCATCAAGTACGGCCATTTAGGACTGCCACAAGACTGCATGTCCATTCTGAGAGGAGCACGGCGTCCTTCCACAAGACATTCTTACGCATGCAAGTAGAAGAGGTTCTATATGTGGTGCATGCAGAATGGTCACAATCCGGTGAAGAGTCAGGAAGAAGCAGTTCTTCCATACTTGTTGTACCTGGCTAAGGCAGGTTTGAAGTTTAACTCCATTAAGGTGCATTTAGTCTCTATAACTGCTTATCGGCGATCACCTTCACAAACCTCTTTTTTCCAGTTGCCAGCAGTAAAAGATTTCCTGCAAGGTCTGAAAAAGGTGTATCCTCCTGTACGCCCTCGTTCTCCTCCCTTGGAGCTGAACCTAGTACTATCGAAGTTGATGGGCCCTCCTTTTGAGCCCATTCATAAAGCTACTTTACAGCATATTTCCTGGAAAGCGTTTTTTTTGGTAGCGATTACGTCAGCCCGTAGGGTCAGCGAGATTCAGGCCCTCTGTACCAAAGAGCCTTATACAGTGTTTCATTTGAATAGAGTGGTGCTCAGGACGCACCCCTCTTTCCTGCCGAAAGTGGTGTCAGATTTTCATGTTAATCAGTCGATCTCTCTGTCCACTTTCTTTCCCAATCCCTCTACTCCAGCTGAGAGGGCTTTACACTCTTTGGACCTGAAAAGGGTTTTAAAGTTCTATCTGGACAGGTCCAAGTTTGTTAGACATTCTGATCAATTATTTATTAACTACGGATCGATCAGAACTGGTCATGCAGCATCGAAACGTTCCATTTCCAGGTGGATCGTTTCGTGTATTAAACTTGCTTACCAATTGGCGCAGAAACCTCTGGGGTTTACCCCTAAAGCGCATTCCACTAGAGGTAGAGCTGCCACGGCAGCTTACCTGCATAATGTGCCCATGTCTGAGATTTGTAAAGCGGCGACCTGGAGGTCTGTCCATACATTTACCAGACATTACTGTCTAGATTCGGACACGAGAGCAGATACCCAGGTGGGCCAGGCCTCCCTGAGGAATCTGTTTAACAGCTGAGTTATTGGCTGTTATGGCTTGGTTGGGTCATGTACTTCTCATTTACCTGCAGGGGGTTGATGGGCTTGCTATTCTATTCAGTGCTTATGACTATTGATGAGGATCCCCTGGAAGAGAAGGATAAGTTACTTACCTGTAATCCTAGTTCTCTTCCAGGGGTATCCTCATCAAAGTCATAAGCAACCCACCCTCCTCCCCAGGTAAATGAGATTCGGTACTATTACGATCTTGTGGTTGAGCCCTGTCTTCAGGGTTATGCAAAGAACAACTGACCTAACTATCACCCCTGAGGCATGATGGGAAGCCTGGGGTCATGGCTGCCTTAAAGGCACGGTGCCAGTTTTTTGTTGAAAATGGTCTCATTTTCACCGCTATTGTTTTGCAATGAAGCCTGAGGGCTAACAATGTCTATTTATGAGCAATTTTCAGGATTTATGAGTGGTTTTACTCATTAAAACACAAAGTTCAAGGGTTATTTGATCTAATGTGTTTTTTCTTTCCTTACTAATTGCAGTGCATGTATATGTGTTTACATTGTTTTAGCCTCAGTTGTGGAGCTGCATTGGTGTGAGAAAAAGGATATATGTACATACATATATGTGGAGCGAGATATGTGTTTTTTACATATATATTTTTATATTGTTTCCGGAGTCCCTCACATGGGCGGGAATATTCAGTGCTTATGACTTTGATGAGGATACCCCTGGAAGAGAACTAGGATTACAGGTAAGTAACTTATCCACGCTACTTCAGCAAGAGGGCATCAGTATGCTGCAAAAAGGGGCCATAGAACCAGTCCCACTGCAACATCAGGGAACAGGAGTATACTCCCTATACTTCCTAATTCCAAAGAAGGACGGGTCTCTCAGACCAATATTGGACCTCAGGCCCCTTAACCTGTACATTTTGTCGGAGCATTTTCACATGCTCACTCTCCAGCAAGTCTTACCACTGCTTCGCCAAGGAGACTTCCTAGCAACATTGGACCTCAAAGACGCATACTTTCATATACCAATACACCCTGCTCACAGAAAGTATTTGAGGTTCACCATTCAAGGGCAATACTACCAATTCAAGGTCCTGCCATTTGGGGTGACAACAGCTCCAAGGGTTTTCACCAAATGTCTAGCGACAGTGGCAGCACATCTCAGAAGGCAACACATCCATGTGTACCCTTATCTGGACGACTGGCTAATACACGCGCCAACAGCCCAGCAATGTGCCGACCACATGTCAAAGACTATACAACTACTACACAGTTTAGGATTCTCACTAAACTACACAAAGTCACATCTACAACCCTCCCACGTCCAACAGTACCTGGGAGCGACTATAGATACACTGTCAGCAAAAGCATATCCCAACACAGCACAGGTCCAGGGAATACAGACGCTAATACAAAAGTTCACACCCTATCACTCACTGCCAGCTCGACTGTTTATGCAGCTAATAGGCATGATGGCCTCGTGCATATTCATAGTCCCTCACGCTAGACTACATATGCGTCCGATACAGGAATGCCTAGCAAGGCAGTGGAACCAGGCTCACGGGCAATTAAAAGACCTAGTGTTGGTGAACAGTCGGACATACAACTCTCTGCATTGGTGGAATCCACAAAACCTTTGCAAAGGCCGACTGTTCCAAGAGCCTGTCCCACAAATAGTCTTAACAGCGGACGCATCCCTACTGGGATGAGGAGCCCATGTCCTACACTACACAGTGCAGGGACTCTGGACTGTGCATCAAAAGAAAATGCATATCAACCTCCTAGAGTTGATGGCCCTTTTTTTAGCCCTAAAAGCTTTCGCGACACACTTACGCAACAAAGCTGTGTTGATCCGGACGGACAACATGACGGCTATGTATTACATTCAAAAACAGGGAGGAACACACTTGCCACAGCTGTCGCACCTAGCTCAAGCAATGTGGAAATGGGCCATTCAGAGGAACGTTTTTCACATGGCAGAACACCTCCCAGGCAGAGACAACCAAGTGGCCGGCCTGCTAAGCAGGCACAGCCAACAGATGCACAAATGGGAAATTCACCCCAAAGTGCTTCACCCATTCTTCCGGAAGTGGGGACACCCGGAAATAGATCTGTTTGCCACAAGTGAATACGCAAAATGCCAGTACTTTGCCGCCAGGTTCCCACATCCGCAGTCGCAAGGCAATGCGATATGGATGAACTGGTCAGGCAAATTTGCGTACGCTTTTCCCCCAGCTCCACTAATACCGCTGGTGGCACGCAAAATGCGCCAACATTCGCTGACGCTAATCCTAGTTGCTCCCACATGGGCGAGGCAACCATGGTACACCACGTTCCTAGAACTGCCAGTGGTGCCTCATCAAAGACTGCGACTAACACCCAGTCTTCTAACTCAGAACCATGGCGAAATCCAACACCCAGATCCCCAGCAACTGAACCTAGCGATCTGGCTCCTGAAATCCTAGAATTTCGATACCTCAACTTGCCTCCAGACCGCATGAATATTATCAAAGAGGCAAGGAAACCCACTATCAGAGCATGCTATGCAGCAAAGTGGAAACGTTTCGTCATTTACTGTAATAACAATGACATTAACCGACTTGATGCTTCCACTCAAAACATCATTTGCTACCTATTGCACCTCCAACGGTGCAATCTAGCATTCTCTTCCATCAGAATACACCTAGCTGCGTTAGCAGCATATCTGCAAAACAGGCAACACTTTTCAGGGTGCCAGCAATCAAAGCATTTATGGAGGGACTTAAACGCGTAATTCCTCCAAGACACCCACCTTCGCCAGTCTGGAATCTAAACATTGTCTTAACCAGACTAATGGGACCACCCTTTGAACCATTGCACTCATGCGAACTACAATTTCTTACTTGGAAAGTGGCTTTCCTTATTGCCATTACTTCACTACGAAGAGTTAGTGAGCTGCAAGCCCTAACTATTCAAGAGCCATTCATCCAAGTACATGCAAATAGGGTGGTTCTTAGAACAAACCCTAAATTCATGCCAAAGGTGGTATCCCATTTCCATATAAATCAAACTATAGAACTGCCGGTGTTCTTTCAGAACCCACAAACAGTAGCTGAAAGGGCCTTGCATACCCTTGATGTCAAAAGAGCACTGCTATATTACATAGACAGAACTAAAACGTTTCGGAAAACAAAACAGTTGTTTGTTGCCTTCTCACCACAACACAAAGGTAACCCTATTTCAAAATCAGGTATAGCCAAGTGGATAGTTAAGTGCATCAAAATGTTATTTGAAAGCAAAACGCACCTCAACAGTCCCCCCCTAGAGCGCATTCCACACGTAAGCTAGGGGCATCCATGGCTTTCCTGGGAAATATTCCTTTACACGAAATTTGTAGAGCAGCCACATGGTCAACCACACATACATTTACAAAACACTATTGTGTAGATGTACATTCAAAACAGCAAGCTGCTGTAGGACCGGCTGTTCTCAAAACTCTTTTCCAGACTGCTGCAGCTGGCACAGGTAGCCACCGCTAGGGGAGATACTGCTATACATTCTATGCACAGATATGAATTCAGCAGTCCACATGCCTCGAACGGAATATGCTACTTACCAGTATGCATCTGTTCTTGGCATGTAGGGCTGCTGACATTCATATCGCCCACCCACCTCCCTGGTGCCTGTCGCAGCTGCAGCATTCACTCTTTGCATGGACATCTTACTGTACTATACTCCATCTCTGCCACAATGGCGAAAAACAATCTGGGGATGGAGAGGATGCCCATGCGCACTGTAGTCCGAGGGAGGAGCCACCTATCTCGTGATACTTCGAAGACTCTTCCAGGACAACAATGTGCAATCATCCGGACCCAACACTAGGCGGCGATCTATGCACAGATATGAATGTCAGCAGCCCTACATGCCAAGAACAGATGCATACTGGTAAGTAGCATATTCCTTCTTCACCGCAAAGCAGGCAGCGTACAACAGGTAATATGCAATCTTGCCAGATTGGTCTAAATGACAGAAACCATGTTGTATTAAGTTCCCGTAGATGAGGTATGCCCAAATTTGCACTCTGCGCTCACGGCACTTCCGTTCCAGGAGAGCTTTCTCCAAGTTGTTAAAGAGTGACGCCGGTGGATAGGCTTGCCACAGCGTAGTAGTAGGAATATAAATATGATTCCTGCAACTAGCGCTAGAATTAAGGGCAGAACACCAAACACCGAATGCACAAAGTTTGGACCGCATGAAAAGGTGTTAACAGTCCTGAACATATGGTCTTAAATATATGTACAATCTGCGTGTATCAGACCTGTTTAAGATGTGTCCCATCATTTTTACGAAATGTATAGGGCGGTTTGTACTTATTAGAGCCTGTATCTCAGCCGAAGTCCTTGAAATTTGTAGATCATAGGTTTCGTTGGCCGAGGTCAAAGGTACGGTTTGTTATAAAAGCATGGCTTTCATTCTGCTTAAAGTATCAAAACGTATAAAAGAATCCTTCAATGAAGGCCATAGAAGCGACTCCCTGATTGTGGCTATTTGGGGGAACAATACTTTCATACAACAAGTAACCCTGGAGCTAACCGTTACCAGATATGGGATTCCTGGCAACATGCCACAGCAACTTTGATCATTCAACATGAGGTAACTCCCATTAGAAAGTTGGCCAAACATTGGATTAATCACAGCAGCTGGTGTACCCTGCAGGTGGCAGAACCATTACAAACCCTGTGTAAAGAAATATCCTGACATATGAGTGAACCGCTCTGTGTATTTTCACAGTGTGTGCCGCTCAAACACTTAACGACCCCCACTCCAACATCGGTATTCGTAAGGTAAATCCCAGGATGTCTTAATGTATTCTTTACCCAAACTTTCATATTTGCCTGCTTGCATTTGTTTGAGGCAATACTGAAAATGAAAAGTAGTGACAGGCAGAGTTATTTGCCATGGATAAGCCATTCTGTAGCTGGTTTTTCTGCTACCGTAAATGGTAATTTTTCCAGTTTTTCAATGCTCTGTATACTTTGCACCCCTTTGTGCCAGTTCGATCTGTTTATCCGTGAGATTGTATTCTGTAAACAGACGACGTGTTGATTAAACGCCAAGGCACATAGCCTGCATGCAATGATTGCAGCGTCCAGCCTAATAACATAATAGAAAGTAACTGAGATTTGCCTTTTTGTATCATGGTTAAATCTTGTTCCATTATGTCAATAGCAGAGGATACAATGTTGCCCAGTGAATATATTCTGGATGACAGAGTTGTTAAACCATTGTCGACCACAGTGAGTGATTTCTCTAAGTTAATACGATCAAGTTCACTTATTCTTTCTGCGGCCTCAGCCTGTGAAACCTTCCATATTTCATTATAAGCAGCATAATTGCCGGTATATATGAAACTTTTTTGATGCGGTTTTCTTGGTCCTAGCAAGAAATCCCTAATGTTGGCGCCTTTTTTAAGTAAAGATAAGTGTTTAACATCCTCGGGTGTAGATTTTTGTAGCCAGTCGAGGCACAATTTTCCTACACTGTATGTTGTTGCTACCCCTGGATGCGGTCGTTGAACATAACGTGGGTCTGGCCTATTGATAGTAAAGCCCTGTATTCTATTCAGGAATATTTCTTGACAGATGTTTGTGTTTGTGGGCCAGAGCAACCATTTTTCCCAATCAGGATCTGGTCTGTTGTTTTGTAGTATTGTCTACTGTGACCGCTCGCTGTGTAGTGCGTTTACTTGCAGGTGTTGGTACAAAAGGTGTGTTCATGTCTTTGATCTTGGCTAATCCAAGGCAAGACGTTTGTTGCACCGTGTCATTCAAAAACATTATTTGCTGTGGGGTGATATAGGCTTTAAACAAAGATTCTATCCCCTGTACTTACCATTCTTTTGAACCCCAGACAGATTTTGTGTTGATTCTTTCCAAAAGTCAAACCCTTGTCTAGACAGTTGGGCAATAAGGGCTGCAAAATAAATCTGTTTTGAATTAGTTAACATATTTTTCTATTCTGTTTTGTCTACATTCTTATAGTAAAAGCTTTCTGGATCAGATGTATTGTACCCTGAAAAATATGGTAACTTATTTGCTAATGTTTTTGAACTACCCTTAAATGGTGTAGGGCAATGTTCCCATTAGTATAACATAAACTCATTTCTAGGTGTTGCAGATTTATGCAAGAAATGATGACCATAGTGGTTATAACAATAAAGCTGTTCGTAGTCTTATGAACCTTTTACGTTTTCATTGTTCGATAACGCAGCAGACCTTTCTAGATCAGACATATTAAGTCTCAATGTCCGAATCATCAGAATAGGTACTGGAGGTAATAGTCACGTAATGAAATTTTTAATAAATGTGGAGACTTCAAAAGTTCTGACGGGCCGAATATATCAAAATCTGTTTTGTCACAAACAATATCATCCTGTATAGGAACGGCTATGATGTTCACTGCTGACAATTCTCTTGCTTCACGATGAGATGATTTGTGTGGCTTTAAAAGTAAGTTCACATTTTTACTTTCAGCGTCCAAACGAATGTATCTGCCATTCACAAGCTAAGAGTCATTACTAAAGCTAGCCAAAGCAGAAAGAAAAATATTCCAGAAATAATCCATAGCTCAATCCATGGTGAAACCAGATGAGTCTCTTTCAGAAAATAAAAAAAGTCTCGTGCTGGTTCTTTGAAAGTTTTTAGGGCTGGCGTCGTTTCAGGCTCACTTGTATCCTCAGAAAACGTATCAAAGTTAATGAAATAGCCAGAAGCAGTTCGGTCAATTGTTGGAATTGCATTAGGATTTGTCGAAATCGCTGGAACCAGTTGATCACGTGTTACATTGGCATAGACAGGTGTATCTGGACGAACTGTTACCTGCGTTTCGAGAGGGATGACTTCCATAGCATTGTTGCTTAGTCCTTTATTTCTTACTGCTGAATTCTTGATGGTGATGAGTCTGTCAGTCTGAACCTCTTGGATAGTTCTCCTTTTTCCAGCAAGGGGCTGCAGAAGTACTGTTCTTGTTCCGTGGATGGCTAGGACAGGTACTGGTTGTCTGTAAGAAGGTCCAAATTCCTTCTTGTCCGCAATTTTCTTTTACTAGATCCCCAACTTTTGGGATCCAGACAGGCCTTGCTGGGACTGCCGGTTTTTCGCCAGTAGTGGTTGGCTTTAGGAACATGTTGCTTTGTTTCGATCTCAGTTCGTTCAGATCCTGTAAAACAGCCAAACGATCTTTGATATCAAAGGGTTTATTTTCCACCACTGTGCCTTTACATTTGAGAGCAGGAACCCACATTCTTGTCCCAAATAGGACCTCATATGAAGTGATCCCCCCCCCCACCCCCTTAGAGAACTTCTTGGCAAATTATTTAATGAGCGTTGGACCCCGTAAAGATGCTTGACCCAGCAATCACCCGAGCCTAATACTCTAGCTGTTATAGACTGCTTTGTGTCCCGGTTTATCCTTTCCACAACAGAATTTCCCTCCGGATGAAATGGAGAGAAGTACTGCAATGCTACGCCCAAACTGGCCATGGCTTCTTTGTAAGCCCGAGAGCTAAAAACGCAGGGCCCTGGTCAGAATGTAGTGTGCTAATTGCGTATGTGCCGATAATATTTTATAACAGTTGGAGTGTCAGCCGAGCGCTGAGGCCACATCCATAGGAACCTTGAGCACAAATTCACTGCGACCATTATATATTTATAGTTACCATCCATTTGCTAGGGATCGCAGTGATCCAGGTAAACACAAGCTAATGGTTTGTCTGAAATTAACTGGTGAGTCTGTGCAGGACGTTTCACTGTGGAGACTTTCATCTATTGGCATATTTCTCATTCCAAAACATAGTTTTTGGTCTGTTGCCTAATACCAGGACACCAATATCTTTGTTTTAGTAAGGATACTGTCGCAGAAACACCTGCATGGGCAGAGGCTATCCCTTTTATGTGCTGCTAGGATCAGTCCTAATCTACGTTCCTGGTTTGGAATTACCCTATCCCACTCCAGGGATTCGAGCAAAAGGAGCGTTGTTCGCATCCATTACATAGGAGTATTTGAGTGGAAATTTTTTCTGTAACGTTGCACCACTGCCTTTGCTTGAAGCATTGACAGCCAACAATATCTCACTGTCTATTCTCCTTTTTGAACGAGTGATCGCAACTACGGAAGCAGTTTGTACAGCCCCCTTTGCGGCTTCATCAGCCAAAGAATTCCCTGCATCACGTTGATGACTCCGCATTTGTATCACGTGAGCTTTTGGTAGTTCGTTTCTCAACTGAACTACTTGTTCCCAAAGCATTTTATACTTTATTGGGCCACCTTTTGCATCTTTGAATCCGTTTTGAAGCCAATTCTGTAAATATTAATTAATGACTGAACACAGTAAAAAGGAATCGCACACTATAAGTGTGGGGAATTTGCGATCTGTACTTTCAAGTGTTAGTTTGAATGCTTGTATTTAAGCTCGCTGAGCTGTACAATCTCCTAGAGATTGAGTTTTAGTGACCATAGGTCAGAATATACCATCATACATGCGACCTTTAACGATTGCACACTAAATTCTAGGTCTCCCCCTACTTGCTTGGGCAAGGGAAGGTATATTTATACCTGGTAGGTGCCTTTGAATATTAGCATTGGCGTAAAGTCGGGCATAGGAAGACATCAGGAATGAACCCTTAAGGAATAGCGGTTCATGCATAATAAATGAGTTCTTGGGGAAATCAATAATCCTGGGCTATCTAAACTTTCAAGAGGTTAAGGATCTGATTTCTGAGAAATCGTTGTGACGTTGGGGTAGACGGATGTAGGTGACTGTACCTGTATTTGGATAGCATTGCTAATGCCTAAATAAGGACTGGGATCTTATGCCTATATAAGGGCAATGCAAATTGTGCCTATATAAGGACATGTATCAGGAAAACCTATATACAGACACCTAAATCGGAATACAACAAGCAGACCCTCAAAGATGTTTTCCGTGGTAAGGGTGTAGCTGTATCTTAGAAAATGACCAAGGTACAGATTATAAACTCTTACCTGTTATGGCTAAAATATTCATTACAATGCTGTTTTTCACATTTATTTAAATACCAATCCATTGAGGTTGGATTTTTAATAAATATTTAGGAACAGTAACTTTTAGAATGTTACCTTTACTATGCCTTACGGTCCAGGAGGCTAATTTGCATTTGGCACCCTCCTCAGAACACTCTCCAGAGTTGTGGAACACTGGAATAATAGTGTCCCTGCTGAATTGAGAGGAACTTTGAGGGAATAGCCCTGGCTACAAGGATACTACATGCTGCATGAGGTCTTTTTTTCCTGAAATGACCCGTTGACAAGTGTATGAAATTGCTCCTTTTTGCATGGTTACCCCCTAACCTTTTGCCAGATAACCTATGCCAACTTAACTGAATGTGTACTGGGATCCTGCTAACCAGGCCCCACCACCTGTTCTTTCCAAAACTGTACCTTTGTACCCACAATTGGCACACCTCTGGGCTACATTTTGTATCCACAATTGGCACACCTCTGGGCTACATTGAAGACTCTTGCAAAAGCTACTCCTGTTACCAAGGGCCTTGTGACCAGAGAGGGCCTCTGAAGGCTGCAGCATGTATTGTGCCACCCCCAGAGACCCCCCTCACCTTAATACTCCTACCCTTCCATTGCAGGCTGCGTGTTTTGCTGATGACCGAATTGAAGAGTCGACATGGCATACATACCTGTGTGCCATGCCCACCAATACTGCCTGTGGCATGGGTAAATCACCCCTCTAGCAGGGCTTACTAGCCTAATGGCAGGGTGCACCATACCTAGGTGAGGGCATAGCTGCATGAGCAGTATGCCCCCATGGTGTCTGTGCCTGTCACGTTCCCAAGAATGCGGGATGTAACGCATAGACTACATTTCCCAGAATGCCTGGATAGTGGTCTGTCTTCTGTTTCCTCTCTTCTCTCTGCTCTGCTGCTTCCTATTTAAGCTCCTCCCTGCAGCATGGCCGGTGCTTGTCAACTGTGTTCTTGCCTAAGGTATCGAGTCCTGAGAGATTTCAAGCGGCTTCACTTTCCGAATATCGAGGATTCCTAAGGCCTTTTGTAATCCTTGTTGTGTCACTAAAGGAACCTCTGTAGTTTTCTGAAGTTTTGTTTGTTGTTGAAGTTCACGAACGCGCTGGAGCGGTTCCGTGAACTGTGACCCTGTCTGTCCAGTCTGGAGACAAGTTGCGCGAGTCGCGCTGATTGCACTTCGAATTCCAGTGAGACCTGGTCTGGAGTTCTTTTTTCCTTCTGCTCTCACCAGAGTCCCTGTATATTTGCTAGTGAGGCAACTAGCATATCCCCGGAGGGGGTTTCATTATCGTGGGTTTCATTATCGCGAACTGTAAGAGATTACTGAACTGATTTTCTACACGGAGCAATTCTAGCTCTCATTCTGATTTTGGGCAGTATTTACAGGCATCAGGGTGTTTTGGATTAACCCTGCTACTACAAGATTGATACGACATTGAAACCCTTGCATATGTAGGATGCACAAAGAACTTGGCAGATAAGTAGAAATCTACTATAACTTTATATGTTTTGCATCATTTATCTGGCTGAGATAAAAGCATTCCGGAACTATTGTCTCAAGAGAACATTTTCTTTTCTTACTTTATTTTTACTTTTTGGGCCTTTTATTCAGGATGCTTGTGGCAGTTCTTAAAGTGAGTTGGTCATCTTAACATTCAATATTGTATGTAGCATTAAAGGTAGGAGGGTAAACTCATGCCTGTTCCTTATGTCTTTTGTTTAGGGGACAGGATGCGGACATAGGTGTATGATCTACTATACGATCAACCCATGCTGTATATGGTTTCTGGCTGCCACAGTGTTAAATTTAATTTCTCCCTTTTTTCCCCTTTCGAGGTCGTATCTGTGGAAGTGTTTATTTACAAACACGCAGGTAGGGCCCCTCACAGGGAAGGGGTGAACTAGCTTCATCATCGCCCCTGCTGTACCCGGCTTTTCAAGGTTAGTCAACCAGCTTGTGTTTGTGACAGTCACAGACATTGTAAGTCCAGGGTATCCATTTTGAGTGCATGGGTTTGGAGTTTGTCATTACGAACTCCATAGCTCCATGATGGCTTTACTGAAGTCTGGGAAGTTTGCTATCAAACTTCTCAGCCAATTAAACCCACACTGATGCCAGTGTGGGATTTAATGAAAAATGCACTCAGAGGGCGTCTTGGAGATGCCCCCTGAAAAACGACCAACCCGGGTGTGGTTTCCAACTGGATCCCAGCCATCTGTCACCTCTTGACAGGATTCTGGACCCCTGGGTAGAGAGCCTGCACTCTTTGGAGCTGGAAACAAAGCACATCCTGACGGAGGTGTCATACCTCCACCCAAAGGATGGGCAGGGTCCTTAAAGAGGGAGCTTCAAAGGCCTCCTACCTTTGTTAGCTACCCCCAGCTTTTTGCTGCCATCAGCAACTGGCTCCCACCGGTTCTGACACTCATTAGGGTATGAGAACCAGTGGGAAAACCTAGCCAGGAAGCGGGTATGCCTCCCTTTGCCGGAAGGGTCGGTTAAGTGAAGTGAAGGCCACCTTTCAGTCCCTGCCATCTTAAAGAATATTGGGACCCTTCTGTGAGAAAGTGAGTTCCTGTTGCAGTACCCCCCCCCACACTTTTTGCCTGATACCTGATGCACTTTTCCTAGGTGTGCCATGGGTCCCTGCCAATCAGGTACCCAGGGCCTATGTTTCTTACCTAAAAACTATACTAAAGCCTAAACCCAATTGGCATCTCTGGCCACATATCAGCCCCTAGTAAATGGTACCCTAGGTACCCAGGGCATTGTGACCAAAGAAGACCCCTAAGGGCTGCAGCACTTATTGTGCCACCCTTAGGGGGCCCTGTAACTTGACACCCACACACTGCCTTTGCACGCTGAGTGTCTAGGTACAGAACTAAACAAAGAGTCGACATGGCACACATCCCTGTGTGCCATGCCCACAACCCCACTGCCCTGGCATACATCACCATCCCTCTAGCTGGGTGATGCCAGTGGTGTGGGCACAGGTGCATGAGCCCTGTGCCCCTACGGTATCCAGGGCCATTCCTGGGCATTGTAAGTACAGTAATGCCATTAAGAGTATATGGTGCTGGGAGGTTGTCATTACGAACTCCACAGCACCATAATGGCTACACTGAACACTGACAAGTTTGATATCAAACTTCTCAGCACATTAAAACCACACTGATGCCAGTGTGGGATTTAATGTAAAATGCACGAGAGGGCATCTTAGAGATGCCCTCAAAAACCCGAACCTACAATCCACGTCTGGGCTGAGTGGCTGCAGAGGCAGCCACACAGCAGACATGTTGCTGGACCCCTGGGTGTAGAGCCCCCCGCTCTCCTGGGCCTGCAACAATGCACATCCTGGACGAGATGTTGGGTCTCCTCCCCCAGGATGGACAGGGGGAAGCTTCAAAGGCATGCCGCCTCTGAGAGCTTCGCCAGACCATTTGCTGTACCCAGCAACTGGCCCCACACCCGTTCTACCCCCACTCTGGCGGAAAGACTGGTGGGAAAAACTACGTCCGGAAGGGGGGGGGGGCAACCTTTGCCAACTCCACCCCTCAGGTGGAGGAGGCGAGATGAAGCACGACCCCGGGCTCCGGCCATCTTGTATATGGGGAGCCCTGCCCAATCCCAGCTAGGCTCCTGCCCCCCTCCCACAAGAGAGGAGCAGGCTAGGGGGTGTACTCACCCCAGGACAGGGGCCCATTGGTCTCTGCACTTGACCTACCTGAAACGCCCCTAAATTTAGTATTTAGGGGCTCCCTGAACCTTCCTTCCTCGGTTCCAGATACCGAAACAAGAAAGAAGAACCAGAAACAAGAAGACCTGCCGTGCAGCTGCTAAGAAGAGGAAGACACCAACTGATTTGACCCCATCCCTACCGGCCTGTCGACCCTCGAACCTGCTCCTGCTAAACCCTGGCGTCTCCAGTGGTCAGCAACCTCAAAAACCCCGAAGGACCTGACTGCCTTGTGACTCTGACTACTGCTCAAAGCAAGTAACAAGCTCTGGCATCAGCCCGGAACCGCGAACCCTGCACACTCTGCACCCGCCAAGCCTGGCCTGTGCTGGAGTGAACCAAGACCCTGAGGACATCCCCGGCGATTCTGACTCTGAATCCAGTGCCCAAGGACCCTCCTCGACGACGCCTGCAGCCTCAGGACAAAGGACCCCTCCGACCGCGACCAGCAGGGGGTAAGATTTCCCGACCCCAAAAGACACCCCTGCACCTGGCGCCCCACAGCCCCCTGTGCCCAACTCCTGGGTGCCTACCTATTCTCCAAGATCCCAACTTACCCCTCGAAGTGTTGGTTGCTCCTGAAGATCCACCGTCCCCGAGCCTGCAGCCTTTGTTCCCTTTTCAAGATCCTCATTGGATAACATTGAGCGCTCAACGCCTCAAAAGCACCCTGCACCCAGCCGCCCGAGTGCCCATGGCAGTGCAACCTGTACCCTATTCTACTTCCCCATTTGCCCATAGCAAGTGACCAGGAGCTCAGCTCCCACAGCCCCGTGGCCTGCTAGCCAGCAGCCACCAACCGGAGGCCCCCTGCCTCTCATTGGATAACATTGGACCTAACTACCTCTGCACCCGGCCGCCCCTGTGCCGCTGAGGGTGTACTAACTGTACCTACCTGACCCTGGGGGATCCCTGAGTCTAAGCCCAGAACCTTAACTTCACCAGTCGAGTACTCACCTGAAAACCGATGACTCACTTTCCTGCCATTGGATAACATTGACTGGTTTGACTCGAAAAAGTGTGAAGTTATGAAACTTTAAAATATTTATCTAGAATGTATTTATTTATTTTATTTATTCAAAGTTTTATATAGCGCGAACAAGATCCTTACAGATATCAGAGCGCTTTACAAAGACAGGGTAGGGGCAATAGGAAATAACAGAGAGAATGGGAGCAGTATAATAGTCGCTAACATGGTAGGATAATAATAACATACATAGAACATATCAATATACAATCAGGTAAACCGTAATAATAATAACATACATAGGACATATCAATATACAATCAGGTAAACAAGTAGTATCAGGAGAGCGAATCAGTAAAACAAAGTGTATCATATATTGGTCTGTAGTAAGAGAGTAGGGTGGGAGTGTCCCCATCAGGTAGAAGTATAGTGCCAAAGGACAGGTGAACAGTGATACAAAGCAGTGCAGAGTCTCTGATCCAGCACCTATTAGGTTCAGGAGATCTTGGCCAGAAGGATGGTTTTCACCTCTTTCTTGAAGAGTGCAGTGGAGGAGATAAGCCTAGTTTCAGGAGGGAGCGCATTCCAGATCCTGGGAGCCATTCCTGAGAAGGAGCGCTTGTATGTTTTCTCTTTCCGAAATCTAGAAGGTTTCAGGAGTAGATTTTTTGTACTTCTATTGGCTCTAGAACCTCCTGATATAGATAACTTTTGAGCGAGGTAGTTGGGTGCATTGTGGTGCACGGCCGCGTGTGTCATAACTGCAATTTTTAGTTGTATTCTGGCTTCAAAAGGCAGCCATTTCAGAGACTTTAAGTCTGGGGTTATATGCGAATGTTTTCTTGAGCCAGTAATTAGTCTCGCGGCAGCGTTCAGGGAGGCTCTTAAGGGTGCTGTTGTGGATAGCGGGAGTCCGCTGAGGGCCACAATTCCGTAGTCTATTCTAGGGATGACTAAAGCTTGTACGGCAGTTTGGAAGTCTTCGGCCGGGAGGAAGGGTTTAATTTTTCTCAGTGTGTTGATTTGGAAATTAGCTCCTTTTGTGGCTTTGCTAACGTGCTGCTGCATGTTGAGCTTGGCGTCGAGTGTAATGCCTAGGGATTTCGCCGAGTCCACGATGGTCGGTTGGACATTGAATGCTGTTAGGTTATTGAGCCAGGTTTGGGTGGTGGAGATTTTCGCCGGGGGTGAGATGAGTAGGAACTCAGTTTTCAGAGCATTTAGTTTGAGGTGATTATCGGCCAACCAAGTTTGAGTGTTAATAAGCGTGGAATTCAGATGTTTGATATCTTCTGGGGATTGTAGCTTTAGGTAAAGTTGTGTGTCGTCAGCGTACATATGGAATTGGACATTGGAAGCTTGGAGCAAGGTGGTGAGCGGTTCCATGACGAGGTTGAACAGTGTGGGGGAGAGGGAGGATCCTTGTGGAACACCTAGGTCTGCAGGCACAGGTGTAGATAGCACATTGTCGATCTTGAACTTCTGAGACCGGTTGTGGAGGAAGGACGAGAACCACTTGAGAACAGTTCCCGATAGACCCATTCTAGTGCTTAGCAGCTCCAGTAAGTTCTCATGTTTGACCGTGTCAAATGCTGACGAGAGGTCGAGAAGGATGAGGAGGCAGGACTCATTGTGATCAAGAATTTGGAGGGCGTCATCAATTATGTGTGTCTTAGCTGTTTCCGTGCTATGTTTCGCTCGGAAGCCTGATTGATGAGGGTTGAGGAGGTCAAAATGGTCAATGTGTTTTGTTAGTTGGAGTTGGACACATTTCTCCAGCAGTTTGGCCAGGGTGGGGATATTGGTGATGGGCCGGTAATTGTTTAGGTCAGACGGATCTGCTGTAGGTTTCTTGAGTATAGGTGTGACTTGCCCTACCTTGAGGGAGTCTGGAATGAGGCCTTGTTGTAGGGAGCTGTTGATGATTTTGGTCCAGAGAGGGAGGAGCAAGGGGATGAAGTCTTTTACAGCATTAGCAGGTAGAGGGTCTGTGAGGTGATTAGAGGGCTTCAAGGTGCAGAGCAGTTTGTGTATTGCTTCTTCCGAGTAGGTATCGAAGTACAGCCAGGATGCCTTGTTTTTAGGCTGAGTGTTAGACATTCTGGTGTGGTTGGGGAGTCGGCTCACATCCATGATGAGGTCATTTCTTATGTTGTCAGTCTTTAGCTTAAAGAAGGCAGAGAAGGCTTCACAGTGTGGGGTGTCGCTTGTTGTGCTGTTTGGTTGTGAGGGTTGAGTCTTTGTTTGGGTCTTGATTAGTTCGAACAGCTTTCTTGGCCTGTTTTTTGCTTGGTCCAACTGACTGCTAAAGAAGACCGACTTAGTGCGCTTTATTTTCCTGAAGTAGGCATTTCTCTTGTTCTTGAGCCTTTTGAGGTGCAGTGCTGAAGGGTCCGATCTCCAGGTGCGCTCTGCCATTCGCATAGTACGCCTGTCGTCATTGAGTCTATCGTCATACCAGGGGTTAGAAATTTTGGTGGAGACTCTCTTCAGTTGCAATGGGGCGACTTCATTGACTATTGTATTCATAGAGTCAAGGTAGTGGTCGGTCAGTGATTGAACATCCGAGGCACCTGAAGGCGGAAGGAGGAGATTGCCGATGTGGGGAGGTAGGGTAGAGGGGTTAAGATTCTTCATGTCCCTTTTCCATGTTTTGCATTTGATTGGTTGAGCCGGGATAGGTTTAACTTTTTCATTGATAAAGAAGGTGATAATGTGGTGATCTGACCAGTCGCAGGGTTGGATCGCCTCCAGTTGTGTAGTGTTCTCTTTGGCAATGATGAGATCGAGTATCGAGCCTTTGTCGTGTGTTGGTCTATCGCATATTTGGGTGAGGTCAAGCACATTAAGGAAACTTTTGAGACTATTCACCATTGTGTCCTTCGGATCGTTCCAGTGGAGATTGAAGTCACACAGGTAGACTTGGGTGGTCTGCCGACCGGCATTGGACGAGATCATGTCCATGAGTTGTTGGGTGAATATGAGATTGTCACCAGGCGGGTGATAGATGAGATGTAAGGCACAAACTTGTTTGCCCTCGCTGGTGATGTTGAGGCAGAGGAGTTCACAGGAGGAAAGGGAGGGGGAGGTGACTTGAGTAACGGAGAGGTTGCTCCTAAAAATGCATGCAATTCCCCCGCCCGTCTTGTCAGGCGACCTGTCCAACCTAATGATGTGATAGTTGGGGGGGACTAGTATGTCCATAATCGGGGTAGAGAATCAGCCGAATAATGAATTTCGAATTACTCACCTGTGATCAGGAGAGAAGCCAGTACTGTACCTTGTAGCCCAGTACTGGACAGCAAAAGTAATCACAACCGTGTTTGCTAGTAATCTAAATTTCTGCCATAGGAAACCATTGTCTGCTTTTCTATGAAATTTCTTCTGTCTACTTTTGAAAACTTGAAATATTCTTTAAAAATCATACGAAATACTGAAACGCAATTACCTACCTGTTTTACGTTAAGACACCAGTGCTGGCCACAGGAGACCAGTGCTGGAATACAAAAGTAACGCAATCGTACTTTACCTGCAACCTGAATTTTCTCCCATTAAATAACATTGTCAGATTTACATTGAAAAGTTTCTAAGAGTGAACTTTTAGAACAGCTTTATATTGATGAAAATTCACTACAGTAACTAAAACGTTTTTGCTAATGTGGTTTCAGCTTAGACCCCAGGACTGAATCTAGGATCTGGTCCTGGGACTACTAAAGTAATCTGTATAGTAATCAACTGTACTCACATGTGGAAAACTCATTGAGCTCAATGCTATAGTGTGTTTTAGGATTGTGTTGCTTACTGTCAATACTGTATTAATGGTGTGCACAAACTTTATTGCTCCTTTGCAAAGTAATTATATGCGAGTACTCCTAACGAGAAAAGTATATTTTTATAACTGTTGATTCTAAAAATAAAACAACTATATCTGTGGATATAAAAACAACTGGCCTGGAGTTCAGTCCTTGACTGTGTGAAACCTTTTGCTGACTGAGTGTCGCTTTGCTGCACGGACACTTTGTTTTGGATTTTGCTGCCTCTCTCACCTCTACTCCTCGAGGTACCCGCTTCGCGGGTCCCGCTTCGTGAGGGGTGCCTGATTGCTGCTGGGGGTCGCTGCTGGAAGACCCAAGGGAGAAGTGTGTGTGAGGCGGGGCTGCGAGCGAGCGCGTGTGCTGGGACGAGCACCCGCCAGCCCGGATTCCGATCACCTGGGCCGCTCTCCCCGACCCCTCCCCCCCACCCTTGAGCCTCTAAAAACTGCTGTTGCTGGACTGGCCAGCGGGACGCTTTGCTGCACGGACACTTTGTTTTGGATTTTGCTGCCTCTCACCTCTACTCCTCGCGGTACCCGCTTCGCGGGTCCCGCTTTGTGAGGGGTGCCTGATTGCTGCTGGGGGTCGCTGCTGGAAGACCCAAGGGAGAAGTGTGTGTGAGGCGGGGCTGCGAGCGAGCGCATGTGCTGGGACTCTAATTCCCAGGAGCACCCGCCAGCCCGGATTCCGATCACCTGGGCCGCTCTCCCCGACCCCTCCTCCTCCTAGTCTGTAGCCACTACATTTGGACCCCAGTTCTCCCGCGGCGCGGGAGCGCGCGGGAGTGTGCAGGGAGAAGCCCGGGACAAGGGCGGGACCGTCTGCGGCCGGAGTAGGCTGGGCTGGGCCTACTTTATTGGTTGTGTTTTCTGACATTTGGTCCAAGTAAGGGATATAGTGCCCCATACTCTCTACTGAACCCTAGACGCCATGCCGTCCCCGGCTTGGGATAGTACCCCCATGAAACAGTGTGGTGCTAAAAATAAGACCCTAGAGAATTACTTTCCCCGGGCTGTGGGGGAAGGGGACAAAGAGAGTACTTTAAACCGGCTTAGGGTTGAACGGAGACGCTCTATAGATAACCTGAAAAATAGACCTCTGGGTGACCTTCCTACCTCGCCTAATGTAGAGTTGACCCCAATAGATGTCCCAATCCTGTTGAGGGATAGTATAATAACTCCCGTAGCGTCACCCACGAGCTCCACCCCAGTGAGCAGTATAAGCCCAAGCAAGGTGACTATTGACCTTATTTCCCAACCTCCGCCAGCCCTGAAATTTGGGAAAGCTAAATCTAAGCCAGCTGCAGTATATGCAGCCTTTGGGCCCCCTCCGAACAAACGCAGGAGAAAGGCGAAGGGTGCACAGGGGAAAAATAAACCCAAACCCCTTCATTTTGAGTTTGGGAAGCCATCTAAACCCCCTACACCGACTGTGCCAATAGTGGAGGGGCCACAACCTAAACCTGCTGCACAGGTCGGTTTGGCCCCTGATTCGATGGGAAACATAGTAAATAACATTGCTAACGTCCCCCTTCCTGTCGTCCCGTTAGGCAACTTGGAATTTCTCTTGAGGTCCCTATTGCTACCAATTAGTGAAAGCATTAAAAAGGTGGAAATTAGATTAACCATACTTGAGGCTACACTAAATAGCTTGAAAATCCCAGCCAATTCTCAAGGAAGGCTTCCAGAGCCTATTGCCACTCCAACACCCCCTGAACAACCTCCAAAAAATGTAACTAACTTAGCTCCGACACAGGTTGCGATTGTGGCTGCCCCACTACAACCCCAGAGGAATAATCCCGCCCGAACGAAGACATCTAACCCCATTGGGCCTGTCCCCTCTGTAAACTCTGTTGCGCCACCACAGCCCACAGATAGTGTCGCGCTAACACCACTAATGAAGCTTCCCCTCAGGCCACGTAGACCTAATTTACCACCAGAGGCAAATGACTTCACTGTAGTCATGGCGGGCGTTCCTCCGCTAGAGGCGGGTGAAGCTGAGGATTTTTGTGCCTTAAAAAGCAGGGTAATTAAGTGGCTAAACTTGAACAGACCCCTACCAGTGCACTTAAATAATGAAATCATAATGGTCAGAAGGGTTCCATGGGTGGGGAGAACTCGTAAATCTATAACAGGGGATTGCATATTGGTGAGCTGCAGGGACGTTAGAACTGTCTCTTACATATGTCAGGGAAAGAACAGATCGCAGGAGTCAACTATTCAAACTCTTCAGGTGTCTTTCTTTTTCCCCCCTACCCCTGGCCCTGCCCCTGTACATATGTCCCGTACCTATGATAACTGGGAAAGGGTCGGTCGGAGAAACAATCGTCACGAATTTAACCCTAGGTCAGTATTCAGCCGCCCAGAGCCACCCTTTCGTACATTCAACCGGTTTCACTGTTTGGATGGTTTAGAGGGGGTGGATTGACAAATGGATAATGGTTTTAGGGGAGGAGGGGGTACAGAGGCTCTGAAAGAAGAGTTGGGGGTGTATAGTGCGGTGGCAAAGCATATACCATTAAGTTGTGGCACGACGCCTGTGCCGGATGAACCCAGGGTTGTGGATATTGGATGTACAGGAAAGGGACATGGGCCGGACATGGAAAAGACAGGGTGTGAGTTACCAAGGGGGCGCCAGGGGGTTGTGGAGCAGGGTGGCGAGGCACTGAGAATAATTTCATGGAACATAGCTGGTCTGGCAGGAAAACTTGACAACAAAGAGTGGCTCGATTATATTAGGAATTTCCATGTAATTTGTCTGCAGGAGACCTGGGCACCGGAGAATAACTTCCACCTGCAAGGGTACAAGTGTTTTTTTGTACCCGCCCAAAAATCAAGATCTGGGAGAGCCATGGGAGGATTGTCTATTTATATTGACCTGGGCCTTCCGGGCAGTTGTTCTCGCCTGGACTGGAACTCCCACAGGATTCAGGCAGTCAGATTTTCAGGGAAGGGGCTTAGATTTGCAGTTCTTAATATCTATAACAATGAGACAGCGGGCACTCAAACCCCACTTGCCGTTGAACTGGATCACTGGTTGGGTCAGGAAATAATGGGCCAAAAAAAAAAAGGGCAGACACATGCAATGTTGGTTATGGGAGACTTTAACTGCCATTTGCCCGGCACTGGTTCAAAAAATTTTTGATTGGTCCCAGTGCCCTATGGTAAAGGGGCCGCATTTTTCCCATACGCCGACAGGGTTAGCTTTTAGCACGCTCCGGCTCAAGTATGACTTAGAGCATACCATCAACATGATGGGGACGCAGGAGGACGGCACACTCCCACCTACATTTAAGGGCAGAGGGTGCTCATCCTTTATAGATTATATTCTGGTCTCAAGATCGCTGATAAATAAGATAGCTGGTGCAGGGATTGAATGGAGCGGCTTCAGTGACCACAACCCTCTTGTCCTGGAGATGTTGTATAGGGTGGGCCCAAAAAACAGAGCTCAACTTACATCCACAGAGAGGGCAACAGATCAAGGCAGGAGACTAAAGTGGTCCAAAATTGATGGGGATAAGTTTTACAAGGACCTGGTGGATGCCGGCAACTTGGCCATCAATGATTGTTTAGACATAGAGGTCCACGGATTGAGGCTCCTGGAGGCATTCGACCAGATCGCCAAGTTGATCGATGGCCTACTTAAGACCCGCGTGCCCTTAAAGAACCACGGGGATCCTCGATGGTTCGATAAAGACTGCTCCAAAGCTTTGAGGGAGCTGAAAAGCTGCCTTAAATCTAAACCAAGAGTCCCTCATAAAGTGAAGGCGTGCAGAGAAAATTATAAAAAAGTCATTAAGAGGAGGAAACTTGTCTTGCAGGCAGAAGCGTGGGCAGAGTTAAGAGAAGCAGGAGAAAGAAAGGATCTAGCGGGTTTCTGGAGGATTATAAATAACCCAACCTTCCAGGAAAAAGATACCCCGGAGATAGGGGCTAATATCCTCCCTGAACAGTGGGTTACCCACTATAGGACTCTGTATAATCATGACCCTGGTATTACCGCACAGTTACCGTCTATTTTAACTCAGGCTCCATCGGTTGAACTCACCATTAAAGAGATCACCGCAGGAATTGAGGGTCTGTCCAAAAACAAAGCCCCGGGGCCCGACGGGATTCCACCTGACTTGTTCCTGAGTAATACCGAATTTTGGGCCCCTTTAGTGACAAGGGTCATTAATACTGCTATTACATGTGGCCTGCCCCCGTCCTGGTCAAAAGCTGTTATTGTACCGATTTTTAAGAAGGGCAATAGGGACGATCCCAAGTGTTATCGCCCGATTTCCCTGATTGATGTGTCAGCAAAACTTCTGGGAAGGGCAATTCTTAACAGACTGTCCGAGTGGACCGAAGAGAATAACATCTTCTCGGACACCCAATACGGATTCAGGACAGGGAGGTCCACTAGTGACCAGTGCCTGAACCTGTATATGCTGACTGCCAAATACACCATGGCTAGTGATGAATCCATTTATATGGGTTTCATGGATTTGGCAGCAGCATTCGATCACGTCAACAGGGAGAAATTGTGGGGCATGATGTCCAGTATGGGGATCGAGAGTGGCCTAATTAGTATTTTGAGGGAACTGCATAGTGACACCACGGCTAAGGTCCGTTATAACAGGGAGGGGGGATTGACTAACTCATTCCCCTGTATGAGCGGAGTTCGGCATGGGTGTATCCTTGCTCCTTTTTTGTTTTCCCTGTATATTAATAATTTGGAGCAGTTTTTGTTAGGTTTAAAGGTTGATTGCCCAAGGGTCGGGTCGCGTCATATCCCTGTTCTGCTTTATGCAGATGACGCGGTGCTGATCGCACGCACACCTAGGAGCTTACAAATCCTGATTGATGGATTTGTTAAGTTCATGGGCGCCCTGGACCTTTTTGTTAATCTGGGTAAATCTTATGTGCTCCTGGCGGGGAAAAAATCTACCTCCAAATTCACTTATACAATAGGGAGTCACACTGTAGAAGAGGTCAAAACGTTTTCCTACCTTGGTGTAACATTCGATGGTGCCTTACAGTTTGATTCCCTGGTGGAGGAGCGTTGTGGTAAAATGATCGCATCTAACGGGGCAACAGCTAGCTATGGTAGGAGGCTAGGAAGATGGTCCCCGGAACAGGTGATGAACTTATATAGCTCTATATCATGCTCCAAAGTCATGTACGGGGCAGAAGTATGGGGCTTCGTCAATACCACAAGAATCCAGCGAGAAGAAAACAAATACTTGAAATCAATCTTGAGGGTACCCCAAAGCACCGCTGGATTGATTGCCCACAGGGAGCTGGGGAGGCCATATATAGAAGATCTGATAAAATTGAGGCCCATAGTAGCCTGGTTAAAAATCTGGGTCAATCCTGATGCGTCACTTAGTAAAGAAATCTTATTGGATTGCTTGAAGAGGGACAAATGTATGCGTATCCCTTGGCTCCATTATGTGAAGAATACCCTAGAGGAACTAGGTTTTGGGAACCTCTTTACTGACCCTGCAACAATTGTAGCCCAGAATAAATCGCAAGTAGGGAAAATTTTTCTTGAGCGGAAAACCCTACGCAGAGCTGAGGCGGAAGGGTGTAAAAAGACAGTGAGGGCACACAACCTAGTGAAGAGCGTGGAAGGTATGGAACCATACTTGTACCTCATGCATAACGCACAGGATAGGTTCTTGATGTGCCGATTCAGGCTGCACCTACTCCCATTTATGTTGGCATTACCAGCAGGATTCGCTACATCAATTGAACAGAAGGGGCCCTGCGGCTGCGACAATAGGTCTCCGCAGGACTCCCTTCATTTTGTTTTACTTTGTCCCTTTTATACAATGCCCAGACGCAGATTCCTTGTAAACCTGTTAAAAAAAATCAGATTGGCCCATGCTAGGGAGGCATTGGTATTTCTACAGAAAGCCTCGGACCCCTTAACATTATGTAGTATTATGAATTTTATAAAGGTAGCAGTCCGTTTAAGACACACTAGGGGAGAAGAATGAAATGTCCCACATTTTGTCTTTTAAGTGTCATACTCTGTTTTATCATCTGCATTGCTTGTATTTTATGCTATGTTTACATTCTGCACAAAGGATCTTGGAATGTTTAATAACTTTTTATTATGTATATATGTGTGTGCTTTTATGGTGATTTTTAATCACCGAATAAAGATTCTTTGAATTGAATTGAGTGTGTACGACACATGCTTTACACTGTCCTCTGGTACTGACTTACTGCTCGACCAAGCTACCACTTTGGAGAGTAAGCTCAGTTCTGACTTTAACCTCTGTCATACCATTGGGGTTTGTGGACTCTATACACACTGTACTACCTTATTGTCCAGTATATGTAGAGCCACTTTCTCACACTTTCCAATCAGGCGGACACATATGCTTCCCTCCCAGTTGAGGGTGGTTTGCTAGGGGGTGTAGACACCCCAGGGAAGGGACCCATTGGTCCTAACCTGCACACCCATGTAACTCCCCTAAATCTAGCATTTAGGGGCACCTAGGAACCTTGCCTCTTCAGATTTTACGTGACAAGGAAGACCGAAGAGCAGTGCTGCACAAGAGGACAGCTGCTTTGGCCCCAGCCCTACCGGCCTATCTCCTGCTCCAAACTCTCTGCAAGCTGAACCCAGTGTGTCCTGCAGCCATCGGCCTCCAAGAACCCCATTGACCTGCCCTGCCTTCCTAAAGAGCTCTGATCTCCTGTGGACACCGGATTTGTCCTACACCAACCAGGACTCCAAAATCCAGCCGAATCTGCGAGTCCTCACCACTCTGCACCCGACTACCACGGCCAGAGTTTGAGTGACCCAACATCCCAGCGAGCTCTCCCCTGCGATCCTGACTTGTGCTGTAGCATTGGATGACCTTCTCCTCGACACTTGCAGCCCCTGAAGGGTCCCTGAGACAACAACTGGAATCAGTGAGGAGAACCCAACACAAAAAGACACCCCTGCACCCGCAGCCCAGGAGGTGCCTTACCGCCAGGGTCCTGGTGTCCAGCAACACTTGAATCTTATCCTGCAGTGGTTGGTTCCCTTCATTCAGTCTTCTGGATCCAGCCTGCAGTCCTTTTCCGTGCCCAACATCCTCCATAGGAATGCACGGAGCTCCAGACCTCTCCTGAGCACCTGCACCTGGTTGACCCTACGCTGCTGGTGTGGACTTTGCCCTTACCTTAACCCCAGGAGCTTGGCTCCTGATTAGCCTGCCCGTGAGCAGCCCCCAACCGAGGTGCCCTGTAGCCTCTTTGGCTAAAATTGGCACCCTGTCGCTGTTGGTGGTGCCCAGTAAGTGCCAGCCTGAACCTTGGGGTACCTCTGTTCTAGCCCCGAAAATCTAATCCTAAAACAGTGTTCAAGGCATATGTGCTGTAGATACACATGCTTTGCATACTCCTGCCTTCTAGTGTTGGGTCTGGATGTTTGCAAGTTTTTTTTCTTCGAAGAAGTCTTTTCCAGTGACAAGGTAAGGTCATTCCTCCTTGCGGTGATGGTGAGAAAGTGCCCTCTTTCTGCATGGTTGCCCCCACTTTTTGCTGAATTGCTGATGTGCTTTTGACTGAGTGTGCCCTGGGCCCTTGCTAATCAGGTACCCATGGCCTATGTTATTTCCTTAAACCTGCATCAAAACAAAACCCAATTGCCATCTCTGGCCACAGGTCAGCCCCTGGTAAATGGTATCACAGGTACCCAGGGCAATGTTACCAGAGAAGGCCTCTAGGGGTTGCAACAATTATTGTGCCACCCTTAGAGGTCCTGTACTTGCACACTCACACTGACCCTGACTACTTGCCCTGAAACCGATAAAAAATGTTCCTCCATAGGATAACACTGACTGTTTTTATTGGAAAACGTTTCAAGTGTGGATTTTGAAATCCTAAAGAAATTCTTTAAAACTTGTGTAACTAACAACAACGATTTTACTTACCTGTTTACGGGAAATGTCCCAGTGTGGTATCCAGGTATACTACACTGTGTAAGAAAAGTAATCTCAAAAGTAACTTACCTGTAATCTTACTGAAGATCCTTTACAAAGTATATGTACTGTATTTACAAAGCATTGCATTTTCTCAAACCATTCTGTGAGTCAAAACAAAGTGCATTTACAATTGCAATCCAAACTGTTACAAACTGTATATTTACTGCAAAGTACTTATCACTTGTATGTCCCAGGCTTGCATGGTTCTAGGAAATAAAATAACTAAAATAATATGTGTATACAAAAACAATTGGTCTTAAGTTCATCCTTTGAGTGTGTGAATTCATTTGCTGACTGAGTGTGTACAACAAATGCTCGACCACACTATCTCAAATAGAGAGTAAGGTGCTATCATACTTTACCTCTGCCTACCTTTGGGGTTCCACTGGACTCTGTGCACACAATACCTCACTTTGGTATAGTATATACAGAGCCAGCTTCTACACTGTGCACATTTATTGGATAAAAGGAAACTGAACAGTGAAGTGTGGCTTTGAAAGTCTGCTGTTGCTGTCTGATTGCAAGGCCCTATAGACAAACTGGTCCGGGATATTTGCTTATGCTTTTCCTCTTCTCCCTCTCCTTCCATTTCTAGTTCAGAAAACTCACGCACACATCTCACACTGATTCTCGTTGCTCCCACATGGGTTTGTCAGCCTTGGTTCACAACAATGTTGGAATTGTCATTTCGCTCCTGAAGTCATAGTTTGGTTTTGCAGCGTGCATCCTTTTCTGGATTCACATGCTGGGCATTAATATAGAAGACACCATTCAACTTGACTCAATCCAACCTTGTGACTGGTCAGACCACCATATTATCACATTCCTTATCAAGGAAAAAGTAAAACGCATCCCGGTGCAATACTCCATGCCCAAAGTTTGGAAAAGAGACATGAGGAAACTCAATCCAAACTCTCTTCCCCCTAACAGCTGCAATCTCCTACTCCCCCCTACCGACGTTACTGACGTTCAGTACCTAACTGACCATTATCTCAACTCCATGGCCTCAATAATTAATGAGGCAGTTCCAATGCAACTGAAAAGAGTATCCACTAAGATATCCAACCCTTGGTACAACGGGAGTCTCAATGAAGAGAGACGGGCTATGCGAACGGCAGAGCGCACCTGGAGAGCAGTTCCCTCGACATTGCATCTTAAAACTCTGAGGAAAAAGAGAAATGCATACTTCAGGAAAATAAAACGCTCAAAGTCAGAGTTCTTCAGACTCCAGCTAGACCAAGCAAAAAACCGTCCAAGTAAATTGTTCGAGCTAATCCGATCTCAATCTAAGGAACAACCCCCAGCTGTCCACATTATGAGCACTACTCCTTCCTGTGAAGATTTCTCGACTTTATTTAACAAAAAAACTGACAATATAAGGAGTGACCTCCTCGATGACGCAAGCCTTTACTCAATACCCAACTGCATAACACCCAATAAACTAAAAAACAATGCGACATGGTCATCCTTTGACACATACTCTGAAGAAGAAATTGACAGAATTCTCAGCACACTAAAACCATCCAATCACCTCACTGACCCTCTTCCTGCTAACGCCGTAAAAGACTTCATCCCTTTGCTCCTCCCACTCTGGACTAAAATTATCAATAGCTCACAACAACAAGGAACTATCCCTGACTCCCTCAAAGTTGGACAAGTTACACCTTTACTGAAGAAACCAACAGCCGACCCCACTGATCTAAGCAATTACCGTCCGATTACCAACATTCCCACTCTCGCCAAACTTTTAGAAAAATGCGTCCAACTACAAATGACAAAGCACATAGAACAGTTTGATCTCCTCAACCCACATCAATCAGGCTTCCGAGCAGGGCACAGCACTGAAACAGCTATGACTCACATAATTGACGACGCCATCCAAATCTTAGATCAAAATAATACCTGCCTCCTCATCCTTCTTGATCTCTCTTCAGCATTCGACACAGTGAAACATGAGAACTTACTCGAACTCCTAAAGACAAGAATGGGCTTCTCTGGGACTGTGCTTCGTTGGTTCACCTCCTTTCTACACAACCGGTCTCAAAAATTCAAGAGCAAAAACTTGATGTCTTCCCCAGTACTGGTATCGTTAGGTGTCCCTCAAGGATCCTGCATATCCCCTACTTTGTTCAACCTAGTTATGGAACCTCTCACCACCCTGCTACAAGCATCCAATGTACACTTTCACATGTATGCCGATGACACTCAATTATATCTCAAGTTACTATCCCCCAAAGACATCCTGAGTCTGAATTCAACGATCAGAAGCACCCAATCTTGGCTGGCCGATAACCACCTCAAACTCAATGCTATGAAGACTGAGTTCCTCCTAATCTCACCTCCCACGAAAATATCTTCCGCACAAACATGGCTTAAGCACCTAACAGCACTTAATGTCCAACCGACCATCGTGGACTCAGCAAAATCCTTAGGCATAACACTTGACACCAACCTCAACATGCAGCAGCATATCAGCAAGGCAACTAAGGGGGCGAACTTCCAAATAAATACCTTGAGGAAACTTAAACCCTTCCTCCCAGCAAAAGACTTCCAAACCGCAGTACAAGCACTAGTCATCCCTCGCATAGACTACGGCAGCGTGGCCCTCTGCGGCCTCCCCCTAACTACAACTGCACCCCTCAGAGCATCACTAAACGCGGCAGCAAGACTCATCACTGGATCAAAAAAACATTCGCATATCTCCCCTGACTTTAAATCCTTGAACTGGCTGCCTCTTGAAGCCATAATTCAGCTGAAAATTGCCTGCATGACGCACAAGGCTATACACCTGAAATCACCCAGCTACCTCACTCATAAGTTGACAATTTCCGGCGGGTCCAGAACTACCAGAAGTACAAACAATCTTCTGCTGAAACCGAGAAGATTCCGGAAGGAGAACTTACAAACGCTCCTTCTCAGGAATGGCGCCTAGGATCTGGAAAGCACTTCCTCCTGAAACCAGGCTCATCTCCTCCTCCCTTCTTTTTAAGAAAGAAGTCAAAAATATCCTTATGGCTAAATACACTTGAACAATTACGTTTGATTTACAATGCGTCGATCAGTATTATATTATTATATAGCCTATATATTCCTATGCACGTGTGATTTGATATGTATTAGACTAAAGTGCTTAGACTCTTGCTCCCTCATATCTGTATTTTTCTCTATTTCTGGATTACTTACATTGTTTTGATGACCTAAGCTCCAACTATGCCATGCTACCTCATACCTGTACTATGTAATATTTTTGCTATGTACATGAACTTGATGATCTACCTCCTTACTAGGCCCCCTGTTCCCCTACCCTTCCACCTGCCTTTGTAAAGCGCTCTGTTATCTGCAAAGATCTTGTTCGCGCTATATAAAACGTTCAAAATAAAAATAAAAAAATAATTAATCTGACTAGTGGTTGGGTCTGGAATAGTCCTTGTTAATTTGTTTTTATTTTGTTTTTGTTTTGGAAGTTGTCAATCAACATTTGGTCCCAGGTGTCCCTGTGTGACGTCAGACAACGCCCTGGAGGTCGTTGTGCTTGGTAGCCATCTTCAGATTCCTTTTTTTCTGCCGTTGCGTCTGGAAGCAAGAAGGGAAGCTCCAAAATGTTTTAAGGATAACCCCAAGAAAAAGAAGAATAAAAGTCCCAGTAAACTTCACCGATCGACACCTCTACCGGAGATAAGAACACTACTCTAGAATTGATCAGAGAGCCGACCTCTAAGGTCGACAAATGGCGAGGTAGGGGCCATGGAAAAGACCCCCTTCAAGTTTTGCCTTGAGTGCCACCAGAAGTTTGTGCAACATGACCAACACAACATTTGCAGCCTCTGCCTGCCCAAAGACCATAAGGACGAGGACTGTGAAGCCTGCCCGGCCTTCCAGCCGAAGACACTCTAGACTCGCTGAAATCAGAGAGAGGCCCACTAGCCATGGTGTCTCAGACCTCGAAGAAAACTTCCTTTAAGGTCCTGGGCTTTTCCAGAAATGACGAAGACCAGGGAGTGCCAGCAGAATCGAGGCATGAGGGGTCGGACGTCAAAATTCTGGAAGGGGACTCCGAAAAGTCACACGCCCACAAGAAGGCAAACACAGCAAAGATGATGATGAAGGTAAGACACCATACACATCTGTCGGAACTGAAGGCCCACAAAAACAAGGTGCAACCTTAAGGCAGCCCTGACGCCAAAGAAAAAGGCGATCAGGTGTCAGCCACGATCTAAGGAATCCTCCGGAACCCTGCCAACGGTCTCTGAGGAGGAAAAATTGCAGAAGATGCCGAAACTGTGGGTTGAACACACACTTCTGAAGGGAAGTGCACCGCCGTCGAAACCAGAGGCAAGCACACCCAAAAAGAACCTCTCTGGTCTCCGAGAACTCTAGAAGAGGAAATGACTCTAGGCCGAGATGGCGGCGCACCTCCAAAAAAAGGAGTTTGATTCATCGCTAAAAGACTTTTGTATTCCGAATGCACCACTCACCGAACCAGAGCACGTCGAAGCGGAAGACGCCGAAGGGGAAGAAGAGGAAACCCTCTAATCCACTCCAACATCAAACCTTGGGAGCAAGATCTCTAGGAATATATAGATGCTCCTGAAGAGTAGGAAGCCTCTGAACATTTCAAGGACACCTTGAACGACCTCTACACCGGAAGTACCAAAGAAGAGATATGCTGCTATCAGTCGAAGGCATCACCACCAGATGATATCTCCTTCTACAACGTTCTAGTTAAGAGGGCAGCAGACATTTTCTGAGTCCCCCTCGAGGAGGAAAAAGGAGACACATGTTTCCTTCTAGAAACACTATCCCCAGCCAACAAGGGGACGCCATACTTACCAATGCTGCCAAGCGTCCTAGACCAGGGCAAGTAAGCCTTCAAGGAGCCAGCCTCAAGCAAAGGGGAAACTCCAAGGGTTGAGAAAAAGTACAAAGCCTCCTCCGAGGATCCTAAATATATTCAGGGGAACACGGTGCCTGACTCCATCATCGTCACCACAGCCAGGAGAAGAGCGAATGCACACTCTAACACTGGGCTTGCACCAGAAAAAGAAAGCAAGAGAATGGATATGGTGGGAAGAAAAATGGTGGAAGCAACGGCGCAGTGGCGCATTGCAGACTCTAATGCCCTATTGAACAGATACTGCCACCAGCAGTGGGACGACCTAGAGGAGCTCATTAACAAGCTCCCCTAAGAGGACAAGAAAATAGCAATGGTACCACGTGACCCCGCCCTGATGTAGTCTGCGTCAGCGAGGTCACATAAGCCCCACCCCCGCGCGCTGACGTCAGTTTCCTTCTTTTCCGCATGCAACGCGGATCCGGAGTGTGTTCCCTTGCCCTGTTTTCAGGCCTCTTAACGCTTTTGCATTGGGAATAGTGTGCAGTGCCTTCGGGTTTCAAGGCGTGTACTTGTTACGTGTCAGATGTCGGCGACGGACCCTCCCTCTATTTGTATGTGGTGTCTGGGCGAGCACCATGATTCTATGGACTGCGACGCTTGTCAGCATCTCAAGCCGAAGTCCCGGCGGGAGCGACGGATGAAATTGCTTTTGGCCTGTTTGTCCAGATTGGACTCGTCCCAGCGTCCATCCCCTACCTCTAAGAGGTCCAGGAGTCGCCGATTCCGGCTGCGGCATCTTATTTCACCCCACGGGCGGCGCTCGCCTGTCAGTAAGTCCTGCAGCTTGTCACTGAGGCCGTGTCCCTGTTCTGTAGAGGGTGTGGGTTCCTCTCTGGACGTGCGCCCTCGACCGTCGCCCCCCTACCCGCCGTTTCCTGGCCTTGGCTGACAAGGGCCCAAATGAAGGCCTACGCTGCGGCTCTGCAGGCTTCTTTGGGCCCCCCTCTCCTTCCTGAGATGTCCGCGGAGCTCTCGCCATGCGCAGGGCCTTCTGCTGACTCTTCGGAGGATTCGCCCCCACACCGACGAGTTCAGCTACAGGTTTAGGAAGGGTGGTGTCGTCAAGGTGCGGCCCGACTGGGTTCCCATCTTAGACCCACGGCGCCCCTGCCTCGTCGCGAAACCCTGCGGGTTTCCCTGTGGTGTCACAGGAGGTCGCTGGGATTCATGGCTCGTCCCAAAGTCCCCCTCGGTCCTCTGGTCAGGCGGCTTTCGTAGCGGAGGCCGAGCCAATGCCTTTCCGGTGCCAACGGTTTTCCTCCCCGGTGGAGGCCGGGACCCGGGGTGCCTCCTCGAGTCCCTCTTGGTCCTCTGCGCAGGCGGCTGCCTCGCCGGAGGTCGAGCCGGTGCATTTTCCGCGCCGTTCATTGGCCGCTTCGGCGCCGACCCCACCCCTTTCTCCAGTGAGGCATGTGCTGCGGAGACCGACTCGGCAGCCATGTTGGACACTTCAGCGCCAATGGAGGTCACGCTGGTGCCCATTGCGGACTCCCCGGCGCCGTCGGATCGTCGACTCTTCTCCAGAAGTTCCTTCCTTTCCGGAGGATTGTTGTCTCCTCTTCACCGGAGATTGGATGCCACGTCGTTGCCTTTTCACCGGCAGCTTCCAGGGCGGGTTCTACGCCGTCTTCGTGTCAAGAGCCCTCGGATTCGCTCTTCCCCACCTTGCAGTTGGTTGCCCCGCAGCCGCCTTCTCCGAAGGGCCCTCAGGCCCCTCACTCTTCAATGGATCTCTCCATCCTTCAGGGGCTGTTCAGTTTCTTCCTCCGGCAGGGCACGGGGATGGGTGGCTTAGTTTGCAGCCTTCGCCCACGGAAGAGTTGCTCTCGCCCTCACGACGCCCTATGGAGGCCATTTCCACGCCCCAGGCATTTTACAAATGGGCAACCCGGTCGCTCCAATCCCAACGGACTACCTTTTGGAGGTTCTCCACCAGTGCTCTGGTGAAGGGGAGCCGAGTCTTCCATTTGAAGCTTCGCTCCACAACTCTCTTCGGGGAGCGTCCTGCTACGGGGGATACGGTGCCTCAATAGCTCCGCCACTGCCCTGCCCCGCACAATCTGTCTTTTTTCCCAACCCACTGCCCAGGGCCCTGTCCTGCAGACTGCTTTTCCTTCCTTGCTCCCTCCGTCACAGGAAGCCCGGTGGTTGGACTCCTGGGGGCGTAACATTTTCGCGTCCACTCGTGCTGCGCTGCGTGCGCTCTACAAACTTTGTTTGTTGACCAGGGCTACCTCCGGCCTATGGGATTCTGCGAAGTCCCTTCTGTCTCGCATCTCCCACGAAGGTGTCTGCGCTGATCTGCAGCACCATGTGCTGGATGGTCGGGAGTTAGCAGTCTTAATTCTCCGTTTGGCCTTGGATGTGTCCGATTCTCTGGCCCCGTGCTGTGGCGAGTTCTGTGGCCCGCGCTGCCATGCTTGGTTGCATGATAGCGTCTTTACGGAAAATATTTATGGAGCGTCTAGTTGAACTGCCTTTTGATGGGGTTCTTTTGTTTAACACCCACGCGGACTCCGCTCTTCAACGACTCCTTGCACTTAACTGGCAACACTCTTCCCAAATGCGAAGTCCCAAACGTTAAAAACCCACTCAGTCAGTTTTAGAAAATTCTCCTTGACTTTGCCAAGGCTTGTTTCTTTTGTCCATTTAAATAATAAAAGTCTTCTTCCAAACGCTGAACGCAGATTCAATTAACCTCTCGTGGGTCTCAAGAAACATAGGATTTAAAGTTTTATCACCTTACAAGAATACTGCCTTACTGTACATGACATCCGCTTTCGAGCAGACTGCAGCCTCGAACTGCCATCAGCAGAGGGAAAAAACGGAACTTGCTTTTCCTTCTTGCGCGGCGGGAAGGACTCGGCTTCTCGGCTTCGGCGAAGCCACGAATCACTCGAGCAGGCAGCTAGGGAGAGGGCTCAAGGAGAGATCGGTAAAGTCGGACTAAGAAGGGAAGTTGCTTGGAAACCAAGGATTTATTTATGGCCTTAGGCAGACCGTCAGGGCGGGAGCAGAAGCGCTCGACAGGGCAGCAACACGAGACGAAGCGCCAAACCGTTGGGCTTCCGTCTATTTATAAACAAAGGCTGTCATGTGAATTCTTATCTCGAGCCAGCGCGAGCCTCTCTCAATAAATGAGCGCACAATCTTATTATTAACCCCTACAACTTAACACAGGCTAAAATAAACAAGCATTGTTAAATGCAAATTCCCTAACAGTATTTATAATGACACTAAACAGGAAATTACCTACTTAACTTATTCCAAAGTTTCAAACTCTCATTGAATTTTGTCTGGCAATTTAAACAACTCATGAACAGATCCTAAATCCCACTATATGCAGTAAGACGGCCAGTAGCACCCCTAACACATGACTGTTCAACTGTCCCCTTCGCTGGGTGTGTTCTCCTGAGGCGGGCTCTGCCTCAGTTTCCACCTCTTCTCCTTTGATTTTGTGGGTGGTTCTTTTCTTCCTTTGGTACTCTCTTGGTGCCGCCTGTCCCTCCGGATTTTCTGGCGGATGCCCTTTGCCCCTCTGGTAGGCTTGTGGTATCCTGGCCTTCCCTTCTCCTTGTTCTTGCTTACTTCTGCTTGGTGGGGACAGGGCTGTCCTCCCTGTCCTAATGACCCATCCCCTGTTGTTCCAAGCTTGTGAGTTTTCTCTCGCAGATCCTCCTCCCCTCTGGGTATTGCAAGGGCATCTATTCTACGTTAAGGAATCTGCAGCTAGTAGTCTCTATCAGATGTACAAGTTACTTACCTTCGGTAACGATGTATCTGGTAGAGACGATTCTAGCTGCAGATTCCTTCACGGCCTGCCCTTCCTCCCCATTCAGCAAGGACCTTCAGCTTGGTCTTCTGCACTCGCCTCCCTCCGGGGGAGTTTTGCCTTCTGCGAGTGCCCTCTTTCACTTCCTCCCTGGCAGGATGCTTCGTTAGGTTTATTTGTTCCTCTCCTTCCTTTCTGGTAATTGGCCGGTGGGTTCATGTGTACTTCTGCATCCCTACACCTTGGTTCTTCCAGTGTGAGGCCTACTCATAATCTTCTCCCTTTTTCATTGCTTTGGGTTTCTGACTCCTCTGCTGTCCTCTGGGGTGGGGTCTGGCTGTGCCTCAGCCCATAGCTCTTTACAGGGCATACGACCCTCCTTGATGGTGTTGTCTTGGAGTAATTTGTTGTTACTCATCTGTTCCTGACTTGTTGCCCTTCACTGTTATAGATTGTGGTTGCAGACTTTTTCATCTGCTATGACATTTTCTCCATGTTTTTTCTGCCTCCAGAGGATATCGCCTTTGCTTTGCAAGGTTGCGTCTCAGTGTCCAATGACTTTCAGTACCACAGTGCTTGGCACTTTTCCAAATGGTGCTGTTCCTCACTTTTCGTTTCTTCCCTTTCTGTTTATTTGCTTCTTCGCACACTGTTCCCATATTCTCAGTTTTGTTTGTGGTGGCTCCGCGTAGTTGCGCAGAAAAGTTCTCGGAAGAAAACTGATGTCAGCGCGGCGGGGCTTAATTGACCTTGCTGACGTCACGTCCGCAGACGACGTCGGGGCGGGGTCGCGTGGAACCGCCTCTGGCGCGTAGAAATGCTGTTGCGAAAAAATTTCCGGATCCAGTCTCACGCCTGGGAAAAATTCTATGTTACGGAATCTGCGGCTAGAATCGTCTCTAGCAGATACATCGTTACCGAAGGTAAGTAACTTGTACTTCGATACTCGCCTGTTTAACCGCAATATTGTTCTCATAGGAAAACATCTGACAGTGTGAAAAAGTTTCCAAGTGTTTTTTGAAAGTGAAAAGTATTTTTAATTAAGAACATACTTATCCTATTACGAAAACCTAGGTTGTGAAGTAAGTACAAAGTATACATTTATAACATTTGTCTGGATCTCCTTCAGTTGTCTTTTATTGATCATGTGTGTGCAATCTGAAAGAAACATGTTAGTGTTAGATTCCTTGGGGACGTGGCAGGCTGCTTGAGTCAGATGCCGCCAGCTCCTTTTTATTCTGCACAAATTTCGTTGTTTTTAATACTAGGTTTGTTAACAGCTTGCTCCTTACCTTCATTGCCTGAAACCCTCCTGCAGCCCCGGTCTGACATGGCGTGTGCCGATTGTTGGGAGGGCTGGCCCGGGCAACTCCATCTCCACTTCCGGCGGATGTCGGGGTTAGCGCTGCAGTCTCTGGTGGGCGCTAGACTACTTAGGGCACAGAACAAGCGCACGCGCAGCGGACGCGCCGAAGGCACGCCAAAGGCAAGCCCGTCTGCGCCCGGGCCCAGGGGCCACAACCCCTGCTCAAATTCCCTCAAAACAGACTGCCTACTCTTAGTCCCAACTCCATGCTCTGAGGCCCCATGGGAACCAAGGTTGTAGCATACTACATTTGGACAGTCCTTGTCCCAGTTTCTGCCCCAATTGCAAATTTTTCTTGCATTTACCTCAAATGTGCTGCTGATAGTTGCCTGTAACAAAGCCTACCCTGAACTTCTCCTTTCTCAGCCTAATTTGTCGCTCCCTTCCCAAGCATAAAAGGGCCATTTTTGATCTTCTAACGAACGAACTACCTGACGCTTTGTTTCTTACGGAGACATGGCTTCATGATAGCTCGGGCCCTCACACAAAAAATAGAAACCATATATCAGGACATAGCCAAACATCATTTTAACAGACCTCAGCTTTTACAGTCTACCACGTTGAATATCACAAATTGCTTCACATCTCCTCACCTGTCTCACACTCAGGAATCCCTGAATGCATGGCTATGTCTTAACCAGGAGGCCCTAACCGAGATTTTAGGTAGTTTAAAATCGGGCTCACCTAATGATCCACTTCCCATTCCAATACTTAAACAACTTGACATCTCCCAACTCTCCATGATCTGTAAAACCCTTAATCTCTCCTTGCGAGACTCCATTGTCCCGGCCAGTGTCACCATGGAAACATGCCATGGTGACACCTCTTCTGAAAAAACCCACGGCCGACCCTAATGTCCTTTCCAACTTCTGCCCCATCTCTCTTTTGCCAGCCTTCTCCAAGATTCTTGAGAGGCACATTCACTCCCATCTTGCCCAGTTCATTGAGGCCAACCTAATACTTCACCCTTCACAATCTGGCTTCCTTCCCTGTTCCTCCACCGAAACAACTCTTTTGGGAGTTACGGAGAACTTACGCCAGCTCTTAGACAGAGGAGACACAGTTGCACTGATTTTACTCAACCTCACCGCCGCATTTGATACCATCTCTCACACCATACTCATAGAGACACTAACCTCTATTGGTATCGGCGGCTCTGCTCTGAGCTGGCTGGCTTCCTTCCTCCCTCACCGCACGTTTCAAATCTTTTCCAACACCGCAACCTCCAAAACTCATGCATCTACCTATGGAGTACCCCAGGGCTCTGTACTCAGCCCCCTTCTTTTTAATTTATACGTCAAACCATTGGCCCATAAAGCGAAACAAGAAGGTCTTACTCTTTTCACCTATGCCAATGACTCCCAGATTGCATTCTCCCTCTCAAACCCTGACCAGGGCCCAACATCCCTCCTGCAGTCAGGTCTGAGGAAAATTGTCGACTGGATGAATCACAATCTACTGAAATTGAACGGAGGCAAAACCGAAGTTTTAATTCTGGGTCAAAAACACGACCTTTGAAGCTCCAAACACTGGCCTTCTGAGATGGGTACCCTCCCTCTCCCTTCTGATCATGTTCGCAACCTAGGTTTTACCATTGACAATGCTCTGACTATGCAACATCAGGTAAACAAGGTTTCGGCCATCTGCTTTACTATACTGCGATGGCTTAAGTAAATTATCTGGATGTTGCTTAGAGACACCCAAAAATCCGTGGTCCATGCCCTCATTACTTCTCGGCTGGACTACGGTAATGCCCTTTACCTTGGGGCTAACAAGGCTGTGACAAGACGTCTACAGCTAGTTCAAAACGCCGCCGCAAGACTGCTGTGTAAAATCCCCAGATCGAGCCATATTTCAGGATCCCTCCGTGCTTTACATTGGCTCAGGGTTGAGAGTCGTATCAAATTCAAAACTCTGAGCTACATGTTCAAGATCAAATCGGGAACAGCTCCCCTTTACCTGCAATCCCTTGTCCATACCTACACTCCCTCACGCCACCTCCGATCCTCTTCCCTGGGCTACTTTATCGTGCCCAGAATTAGACTCGCTAGAATGGGAGGTAGGTCTTTTGCTTACTTAGGCCCCACTCTTTGGAACTCTCAGCCCCTGAGTATCTGTACTGAAACCAGCTACGTTCGCTTTCGCAGAGCCATTAAGACCTGGCTTTTCAATCAATAATCTCCAGTAACTGCTGAAACGGTGACTTCCGAGCACATTGACTGTCTAGCGCCGGGAAACCCTTTGTGGGTAGCTGTCGCGCTTAATAAGCTTAATTAATAAATAAATAAAAATAAATTCCTTACCTTAGAATACCCCCAGGCGTCAGACTGGATCCGGAAAGTTTTGCGTAGCAGTACCCCTGCGCGTCGGTAGGTGTCGTCTGCGGCTCCGCGTCCGGCGGCATTGGCGCCGGGATGGCGTCGACGGAGTACTTGGACGCCGCCCTCGCGTGCTGTCAGTTCGTCTTTTTTACATGCCAGCAAGTGCAGATCCAGAAAAAGCAGTACTCCTTAGTCACTTTTTGACTAACTTTTTTGATCTTTTTGATCCTATTTCGAGTCGTAAGACTATAGGTGTGAGAAGTTGGCCTGATATATGATGCTCACTAGTTCTAGTGATCACCTTGTATCAGTCCAAACAACCCTTATTGTGATTGGTTGTAAGTCAACCTTATAGACCAGCTATCCTAATGGTAGCATGGACAAAGCAGTCTTAGGCTAAACTCTTTTGGCATGTGAAGCCAGCTGTTTTACCACATATAACCCCTTGAATACCAGATGAAGGAACACCACATAGGTTGTTATGAAAATAAACAATATATTTATTAACAAAACACCTCTGAACTCTTTATGAGGTCAGAGGGCTAAGCACATGACAATCTCTTAGGAAAAATACGATAAGTTGCACAAAATTACCATGGTGCCCTAGGGGCACGGCAAACCATATGCTAAGTAAATGGGTTAAGTAGAACGATTTAGAAAATGAAGATGCCCAGAGGCTGTAGGTTCGCTGGGACTACCCTACCCTAACCGTAGGTAAGTGTCAGGAGGCCCACGGGACGCGTGTGCAGAGTGTGAACTTACACGCGAGATGTGGAACAAAGTCAATGGGCAGAACAAATTACGAAAAGGTAAGTGAAAGACAGTTCCCACTAGTAACGACAGGATACCTGGACACTAGGAGAGTCAATTTACCCGTGAGCACCGAAATGCTCTTGTTACCCATGGGCTGAGGGTGCATAGGCGTCAAAGTGTGTCGGGTTTCCGCGTCGAAGTCTATGGAGCCTTGAAGAAAGATTCTGCAGGCGACCAGGAGGAAGATGTCCGGTGCGATCCACGGGTGGATTGAGGAAGAAGAGGACCTGAAAGCAGAGGGGACAGTGTTCAAAGTCACTAGCTGGTGACAGGTGTGGAACCAGGAAGGAACCAGATGCTGTTTTCGCGATCAGGTGAAGAGTGGACGCTCGTCTCTGCAGCCACGTGGACCAGGAGGGTCTTTGACGACCAGGATGGAGGCACGAGCTTTCCCACGCAGGCTCTCGCTGTCGGCAGTATCGGATCCGGATTTGGAGTCAACAGGCCTTGGCAAAGGCAACCCACGCGGTGAGTGGAAACGGCGTCTGGAGTGGACCAGGAGGGTCCGGGGTGCTCCTCTTTTGGAAGGGAGCAAGGGCCAGTCTGGAGCAACCAGACCAGCAGTGTAGATTTCTTGGATTGTCGTCTAGGAGGTAACTAGCCAGCCGGCAAGTGACCAGACAACGCGTCGAGCAGCAATCAAGCAAAAGGGCCTCACGCAGATCTCGTGGATGCTGGAGGGATGGTCTTTGGTGCAGGAGCTGCTCGGGGCTGGGGCTTCTCAATTCCCAAAGCACTTTCTCGAGGATGGCTCTGAAGTCGTGCTTGAAGCGAAATGCAGTTTCTTCAAGATGGCTGGTCCCACGTGTCTCGTCGCACCCACGGATCTCAGCTGTGCTGCAGATGTGAGTTGAGGTCGAAGAGGTCTGGGAATCCGGGTCTCGTCGGGCTCTGAAGTCTGGATCTTCGAGGGAAGTCGACAAAGTGAAGCCGCTGGACGCTTGATGGTGCCTGCAGTTGCAGGGTGGACACTCCTTGCCCACAAGGGAGATTCTTCAGTCTTCTGTGGAGCAGAACGTCGAAGTCCAGAGTTTCTTCTTGTGAAAGTTGTTCAGGATAATCTAACTTGGAACTGGACCAGCTCCTACCTTTATCCTGCTAAAGGGGGCTGCACTAGTTACTAGGTCCCTCCCATGGGTGGAACCAGGAAGGGGGGTGGTTACACCCCCTATCCTTTGTCCGGTTTCGCGCCAGAGCTGGGGCTGGAGTGCCCCAGCAACTGGTTTGAACCGGGGTATGTACAGGGACACCTTGTGTGCCCCAGGCATGTCTCATTACTTTCAGGCCTGTCCTACCTAATAGACAAAATCCTGTCTGTGGTGGTGCTAGCACCTCCCAAGGCAGGAAACCCTTTGTCCAGGCCTCCCTCGCTGGAAGGACTCCCAGCAGCAGGAGGTCAGACTTGTGTCTGTGGTGGCAGCATCCATTTTGTGATGCTGAGGCTCGAGTTAACTTTAACCGGGGTTCACAGTTGCATACATGTCGTGTCCCTCTAAAAGGGTGGAATGCTACCCCAGTCGCCAGAACTGGCGAGGGGGTAGTATTCCAATTCGTATGACACCTTACTCGACATGTTTTGATAATGCTATACCAAAGTTAGCAATAACCACGAGGATTATAATGCACTTAAGAGTATATGGTATAGCGTTATCATGGAACAGCTATAAGGACTTGGTTCCGCAAGCTGCAGACAGGCTCAGCTCATGCTAGAGCACCATCTCACATAATTCCAAGCGCTCTGCCTTCAGGATTGATAAGGCCTGCCATAGGAGTGACTGATAGGGATATATGTGTCCATTTTGGGGTTAGATATAGGTATACTATATCTATAGCAGAGGGTGATTACACCACCTTGCCCCAGCTGTCTTACCAGCCAGTTGTGTCTGTTTAGATGGCCAGCCAGCGGTGGCATAATACATGCTTCAGCCCCTGGTAGGCCTTGGGTTCACCTATGCCCTGGGTACCTAAGGTACACTGTACAGGGGCTGATAAGGGTTCCCAATACCAATTGGTAAATGCACCTAAAGTACATGGATGTCAATTTAGAGAGAGAACAGCTAGACTGTGGGTCTGATTAGCAGGCCCACAGCCAGGGAAAATCGTAAACCAGTGAAGCAAAAATCTGGGGTGACCATAGGATTGCAGACCCTACTCTCCTACAATCGGTGCCGGTAGGGATGCCCGGGTTCAAGCCCTGTGCCGATTGCAACCGACTGATGTCGGTTACCGACTGATGTCTGTTACCGACTCCCAACGCCGGTGCCTGTATTGCCTTGGGGCCGACCATGAAGACAAGTCGGGCCTTGACACCGAAGGCTAGGCGGGAGCGGTCCCATAAGCGCCTTGTGCTCCGGCAGTCGGCCCCGCGCCGTTCACGGTCCAGGTCGAGGTCGAAGGACCGGTCGCGGGGTCAGTCATCGCAGCTCGACGAGTCAACACCATTCGTTGGGCTCCAAGTCCTCCGGTAAGAGGCACAAGAAGTCGAAGAGACGACATCACCCTTCCGACTCCCCGGACATGCGGCCGGGGGTTCGGGCGACACCGACACGCGGCTCCGCCGGAGCTGCAGGCACCGCTGCCAGCTCCACACCCGCCGGTCCCTCGGCTGAACGTGACGCCGGAGGAGATCGATGCCTTCCTCAATGCCATGAGGTCGCTCTCTCCTCCGTCTGGTCCTGCTGTGGCGCCTTCGGGCTCCGAAGCCCAAGCGAGCAGGGTGCTTCGGCCCCGGCTCCGTCGGGTGCTTCGGTGCGTCCCGACCCCCGCAGGGCCCCACCGGATCCGGGTCGCCGCTGGTCGACCTTACGAATCCGGCGTCGGACCGGCGTCGCTCGAGGCCGCATTCCATGCAGAGAGAAGAGCAATTCTTCTATGATCCGGCACCATCCTTTGCACCTGATTATCAGGAGATGGGACGCGAGGGGGATTGGGAGTGGTCTAATGACCCTCTGGCACGAGAGTGCTAGTCATATCAGGACTGGGCAGTGGATCTAGGGGAGGCCAGTGGTTTGGACACTTCGCCGAACACTGGCTTTGTCTCCCCTCCTACCATGGCTACGGAGGAGGGGGCGGCTTACAGCGTGGTGCTGATGAGGGCGGCCAAGGCCTTGGGTCTTGAGCTCCCCGTCGCGGCCGTGAGGACTAACCACCTCACTAAGGTCCTTAAACCGCAGGCAAGCTCTTCAGAGCCTCTACTGCCGTTTAATGAGGCCCTTACTGATGTTCTGTTGGGCACTTGGTCAAGGCCCGCTACAGGTCCTCCTGTAGATCGGAACGTGGCCAAGCTCCACTGCCCGGCCCCGGGCAACCCTAGCTTCCTGTCCACCCACCCCACCCCAGAGAGCCTGGATATCCAGGCCTCTAACTCCCAGACCGCATTCCCGACTGCACCACCTGATCGGGAATACAAAAGGTATGAGCAGTTGGGTACGAAGCTGTACTTCTCACTTAGTTTAGGGTTGCGGTCGGTCAACACCGCTTGCCTTTTCGGCCGTTATACCCACTCTCTGAGGCCCAGGTCAAACTTGCTCAAGCACTTGCGGAAGGGCGGGATGCAGCACGGTATTCTATCCGATGTGGGCTGGATACCACAGACTCTCTGGGCAGGGCGATTTCCACGATGGTGGCGGTTCGCTGCCACGCCTGGCTGCGGTCCGGCAACTTTTCGGCTGATGTCCAGAATTCCCTCCTGGTCATGCCGTTTGATGGCCGTCTCCTCTTTGGCGACAAGGCAAGCGTTTCAAGGACTCCAAGGCTACGGCCAAGTCCTTGGACCTGTCGGGCCAGTGCCAGCAAACTTCTGCCTTTTGCTTCTTTTGTGGCCAAGGAAGGGGCGCCCCCTGACGTCCTGCCAGCCACGGGCCACAGACTAACATCCAGCGCGGCGGCTGGCGTGGTAACCGCTGTGGCGGTGCCAGGGGACAGCGGCAAGGCCAGTCCACATCCACTCCCGCAGCATCTGCCTCAAAGCCTTCCTAGTCCGAGCTTTCAGGCCCATTCGATGCCAGTGGGGGGCAGGGTTCGCCATCTACTCCTCCACTGGCACTCCATCACATCGGACAGGTGGGTGCTGCAAATCGTCCGAAGGGGCTACTCCCTCCCCTTCGAGGCGACCCCTCCAGCCATGCCACCGCAGTACCACCGCGTGTCGGGGGATCACTTGCAACTTCTGAAAGAGCAAGTTACAGCCTTCTTGAACAAGGCGGCCGTCAAGCGCGTTCCTGGGCCAGAAGTAGGGTGTGATTGTTACTCCCACTACTTTCTGGTTCCCAAGAAGGGCAAAGAGGGCATACGCCCTATCTTGGACCTGCAGAACGTCAACGTCTTCCTCCGGAAGGAGAAGTTCAAGATGCTGACTTTGGCTCAGGTCTTAGCTGCCCTAGACCCACAAAACTGGATGGTAGCGTTGGACTTGCAGGACGCATATTTTCACATCCCCGTCCTGCCGGCCCACCGGTGTTACCTGTGGTTCATGGTAAGCCACGAGCACTTCCAGTTTACCATGCTCCCCTTCGGCCTTACCGGCATCCCTCGGGTGTTAATGAAAGTGATGGCGGTGGTCGAAGCGCATCTGCGCAGATTAGGGGTATCAGTCTTCCCCTATCTCGACGACTGGTTGTTGAAGGCGGGCTCGCCCCAAACAGTCTTCGACCACCTCCAAACTATGACCGACCTCCTGCACCTGCTGGGGTTCTCCATCAATGTGCCGAAGTCACACCTGTGTCCCTCTCAGAAGCTCCTCTTCATCGGAGCGGTTCTAGACTCTGAGCAGTTTCAGGTTTATCCTCCCGAACGGCGGGTTCGGGATATTCAGGCTCTGATTCCGATCTTTCAGCCTTTATCCCGAGTCTCGGTCAGGTTGACGCTGCGGCTACTTGGGCTGATGGCCTCTTGCATCCTTCTTGAGCTGATGGCCTCTTGCATCCTTCTGGTGCATCACGCCAGGTGGCGGATGCAGGCTCTGCAGTGGGACCTGAAGTTTCAGTGGGCCCAGCATCAGGGCAACCTGTCCGACCATGTCCTGATCTCGGAGGGCACTGCGAGACAGTTGCAGTGGTGGCTCACGGACCGCAATTGTGGTAACGGCAGATCCCTCTCCCTACCCCAACCGGAGCACGTAGTAGTGACTGATGTGTCCCTCCTGGGCTGGTGTGCCACTTGGGAGAGGCCGAGATCAGAGACCTCTGGTCTCCAACGGAGTCCCAGCTCCATATCAACCTTCTGGAGCTGTGGGCGATCTGTCTTGCACTAAATCATTCCTTTCCTCTGTCCAGGGAAGTGTAGTGCAGGTGTTCACGGACAACACCACCGCCATGTGGTACTGCAACAAACAGGACTGGGTGGGGTCGTGGACCCTTTGTCAGGACGCTCTGCGCCTCTTGCAATGGCTGGAACACCAGGACGTCACCCTGGTGGTTCAACACCTGGCAGGTTCCCTGAACGCTAGGGCAGACAAACTCAGCCGCCGGTGCATGATGGATCACGAATGGCGTCTGAACTCGGACTTGGCGCAAGGCCTTTTTCAGCGATGGGGAGAGCCTTGGTTAGATCTATTTGCCACCGAAGAGAACGCGCAATGTCATCAGTTCTGCGCGTTGGAATTTCCAAGGCGGTACTCGCTCGGAGACGCTTTTCGTCGTGAGTGGAGCTGCGGTCTATTGTACGCCTTTCCGCCTATACCACTTCTGCCCAAAGTGCTGAAGAAGATCAGGTGCGACCGGGCCAAAGTCATCCTTGTGGCTCCGGACTGGGCACGAAGATACTAGTATCCCAAGCTACTCAGCATGTCTGTCGAACCGCCGATTTGTCTGCCTCTTCAGGAGGACCTTCTGTCACAGCAGCAGGGGACGGTCCTCCACCCGAACCTGTCCAGTCTCCACTTCCATGCATGGAGTTCGAGCGGCAAAGGTTGAGGCCATTTGACTTGCCTCCTGAGGTCTGTGATGTGATTCTGGCAGCCAGGCGTCCCTCCACAAAATCGGTATACGCCTGCAGGTGGAATAAATTTGTGGCATGGTGCACAGCAAAGGCTGTGGATCCCCTTTCTGCCCCCCTTTCAGAGGTTTTTTTTTTTCTTCTTTCTCTTGCCCAGTAGGGCTCTCCTCTGGGCACTATCAAGGGCTACCTCTCTGCCATTTCAGCCTTTTTAAGGCTACCTGATCAGCCTTCTCTTTTCAGGTCCCCTGTTGTAAATAGATTCTTGAAGGGCATCACTCACATGTTTCCTCCTGTTCCTTTCGTGATGCCTCAGTGGGACTTGAACCTTGTTCTTACTTATTTGATGTGCGCTCCTTCCGAGCCACTTCACAATTGCCCTCTTAGTCTTCTCACTCTTGACTGCCTTCCTGGTTGCCATCACGTCTGCCAGGTGTGCTGCAGGCTCTTTATTCCAAACCTCCTTTCCTTTCTGTCCATCCGGACAAAGTCGTCTTGAGAACGCGTCCCTCTTTCTTGCCCACGGTAGTCACAGCCTTCCACATCGGGCAGTCCATCACATTGCCCGCCTTCTTTCCGCCTCCGCATCCCTCGAAAGAGGAATTGAGGCTCCACCGTCTGGACCCAAAACGTGCACTCTCATTCTATCTGGACCGCACATGCCAGATCCAGGTGGACGACCAGCTCTTTGTTGGTTACGTGGGTGCCAAGAAGGGATGGGCGGTGCACAAACGGACCATCTCTGTGGGTCGTGTTGTGCATGAAGGTATGCTACTTTTTGGCCTAAAAGGAGCCTCCTTGTTCGGCTGAGGGCCCATTCCACTCCGGCCACGGCGGCTACTACTGCCCTGGGTCGGGGAGTCCCCTTGCAGGACATCGGTCAGGCAGCTACGTGGGCCTCGCTGCACACGTTCGCTAGACACTACTGCCTGGACAACCAAGTCCGGAGAGATGGATTTTTCGGCCGTCCCGTTCTCCAGGACCTTCTGGTGTGATCATTGGTTTGCAGACCCACCACCGGGGTTGGTATTGCTGGGGTATCTATTCTAAGATAAGGAATCTAACACTAACCTGTTTCTTTCAGATGTACAAGTTACTTACCTTCGGTAACGATATATCTGTAAGAAACAGTAGTTGGTGTTAGATTCCTTACTGCCCCACCCATCCTCCCCGTTCTGCAAACAGATATCTAGGGTTACGGTTCTTCCCTTTGAGGGACCTAGTTTCATGGCACCAGTGTCGGTTTTTATCATGACTCTGCTTTCCTGGAGCGGAAAAGCTATGTATAAGAACTGACGTCAGCGCGCGAGGGTGTCGTCTAAGTACTCCGTCGCGTTATGCCGCCGACGGACGCGAAGCCGCAGACGGCGCCTACCGATGTACAGGGGTACTGCTACGCAAAACTTTCCGGATCCAGTCTGACGCCAGGGGATATTCTAAGGTAAGGAATCGAACACTAACTACTGTTTCTTACAGATATATCGTTACAGAAGGTAAGTAACTTGTGCATTAGTGTCTTACACTCCTCTGTGTTAGGCCTAGGGTTGCTTGCGCACACTACCACTAATAGAAAACTTTGGGTTTTGCATTGAGCACTGTACACTTTTGAGGAAGCCTTGGACTCTCTGCTTGGTTTTAGCGCCTAGTGATAACCTATACGGAGCCAGCTTCCTACAACTACTATTCACATCAAAGTAAGATTTGGCTTTATTTATTTGCCTGGGGCAGTGTCTTGCTCTCTAGGAGTCTGCACACATACACACCCAACCCAAACCCAGGCCCTTTCCTTGTCTGGGGGGTATACATTTCCTATGAACCCTCCCTACACCTCACCCCCTTTATAACCTAATAACACCTCCCACACCCTAAGTTTTAGTGACTAGCTTGTCAATATTTCTTTCGTTGACAGCTACTCTGCAGTATCTGAAGAATCTGCACTTGGCGAACTGTAAAAAAATACCCCTGTTCAATCAGTATATTGTTGAAACTTGAGCTCTTATGCTCAGGATCACAGACTGCCCACGAAGGAAAATCAGGCTAGGTAATTTATATAACCCTTGAAGCCCAGCCAACTCCTTTTTCTAATCCAATATCTCCAAAAATGACTAATGCATTTACACCAAACCACAAAGCCACTAAAACCATATTCAATGTAGTTCTTTGTTTGATCATTATTTGAAGTCTACCTCCTTTCTGTTCTGTTATTCCAAATTTCATCAGTCTTTTTTTGACTGTGTATACATACTACTACCATTAGAATTGGTCATGTTTTTCCAGTGTTTATTTCCACAGATGCTTCATTGCTTTTTTTTAATAATGAATATGTATATGTAATCAGTTAGACTATAGTTTCCATTATCTGCCAATATTTGTTGACTATGGGTATTTATTTTGGGATGAACCTCCTAACAATATTGTCTTAGATATGTTAAGTTGCTTAGCAAAAGATCTCCTCAAAGAATTTATATCAGGGGTGTTTGTATTTAGAGCTTTTATTGCATGGAAACTAGTATGTTATGGTAAGCAAAGATGATTCATGTAAACATTTTGCATGTGCTAACAGTAGGGTTATGTCTGTTTCTTTTGGATGACTTTCGAAGATGTAATCTAAGCCATCAGGAACATTATCACAGAAGTTGTACAAAATGGCATCAGTGATGTTATATGAGAGTATGTCTATATTCCATTGCACTTCTGAGGTTTCTTTTTAAACATGCTTTCTTATGAGCGAAAGAAACCATTTAGATTTAATCATTTTTTTTATTTGTTGAAAGGTTTCTTCCATGTTTATTAAAATGATGTATTCTTCCCTCCCTATGTAGCAATAGACATAAACTACCCTTATTCAAGTATTAAGTGCCAACTAATATGTGAATAATAATTCACTTTGTAGAATGCCCAGTTGCTTAGGAAGAAGTGTCCCGGTATTAGCTGCTAACAGATTGTCTGATAATTGTCATGTTATGTTAATGGATACTTGGTATAGCGCAACAACTCCTCCATGGAGGGGCATCTTTTTAAATTAAAGTGGATAAAGAATTCTAGAGTTTTGTTGTAAGATAAGTGAAGGAACTGTTCCATCTTCTAGCTTTATGAACCATAGGGACTTGCAACTATTTAAAATGTGTTGGCTCTAAGGGTCCTAACTTGAGGGTAAGGTTAAAGTCTGTTACTTAAGTACAGAGGTCCTTTCTGGTTGAAAGCTCTGTAGGCAAGGGTTTGTGCCTTCAACTGGAATGCACTTGACCACTAGCAATCACTGCAGGTGTTTCAAATAAGTTGTAACTGACTGCTGAAAAGGAATTTTCAGAATCAGCAGAGCAGATGCATTTTGAATAATCTGGAGATGTTGAATCAAATTATCCCGAAAGCTGAAGTACAAGCTATTGGCATAATAGTACAATAGTATATTTTTATCTTTGTTAAAAAAAATATTCCGGGCTCCTACATGTTCACCAGACTATTTATTGCTCATTAATGTAATGAAGCTACCCTTAGTTGCAAAATTACTCTTTTTAGGTGGTCACCCAGAGTTTTTCATGTTTTTGAAACTCACCTGCTGGTAATCTTGAACTCTTAACACTGGGATACTGCTGTCCACTGTATGCGCTCTGACACTTAAAACATGTTGAAAATTGCTTAAAACTTGATTGTCACATTTGTCTGTACCATAAAGCCATAATGTCTGCCGCAGAAATACATGCATGGTATTAAGTACACTTGTGCACTGTGCCAACTACTGTGTTTTATCTCCCTAAAGTGCACCTTGCTGATCACAAGGTACAGTGCATTATAGGAGTGTGACTCGTGAACTTAGAAATGGCATGTGACTACACCTAAAACGTCATTGTCATGAGTCTGGGTCTACATAGCACATAGGAAAGGACAAAATATAACTTATGAACGTTATTACCTTGGCTCTGTACCAGTTACGTACCCCATTCAAAGACACCTCTTATATTTAATAAATATCCCATCTAACGGTGAAGCCAGATTTTTTATTAAATATATGGGCATTGTAACTTTTAGAAAGTTTACTTTACCCTGCTTCGAACATCTGGAGAATAATACTGTACTTGACCGCAATTGGGTGTGATGTTTTCTAGTGCTAAGGCTATGGTCTTGGAGTGGGGGGGGGGGGGGGTGCTTTCCTTCCCTGGCAGTAATGTCAGTTGGGGTGGCTCAGAAACTTAACTTTCAAAGGGCATACCCCATTACAAGCAAATGTAATGTGACACTTGGAAAGCCGCAGCTTTTGTCCCCATAGTAATGCTGTACCCAAACCCAGTGGGGGATAAAATTACCTGCACAACCAGTTTTGGGTGGCCACAGAGAAGAGCATGGCTCATTACCCTGACCATGTTTCTGGGTAGGCACACAAGCTTTGCACCAAGGGTGAAGGTTTTTCCCCCATCTTGGATTTTGAGAGAGGCACTGTGCAGTTGTTTGCGGTAGGGTAAACGGGAACTGCTGAAAAAGTGAATAGGGTTGCCCCTCGAACATTTATCCCATTGGTTAGGGAGTGGCCAGGAGGCACTCCTACCCACTACCTGGTGCCAGACATGAATTCGACATCCTGAGGAACCCTTCTGAGAACACTGTCTAGATCTGCAGAAAGTCATAAGAGGACTAGACCTGCTGTCTGTCCTGTGAGGAGCCCTGCTCCCACTTGTACTCTGGAAAAAGATTAACTCTACGGATCAGTTGACTAGACTTACTGTGTAGTTAAAGGGACAGAACAAGCTGCAAGAGGTCTTTTCCTGGAAACGCCCAGTTGCCTTGGCCTCTGCTGTTGGCCTCTGCCTGACAACCTGAGATTCTTCAAGTTCCCAATCCTGATGTCCTCTCTGTCTTACAAGTGTACTCCTGTGGTTATTTGAGTGCTGGAAGACAGTTTGGGAACTATGATTATCCTACAGAGGTGTAGGAAAAAGTATCCCTTTGGCAGCTTCACAGCTTTGGATTGAATTGCAGCTTTGTCATGCTGAAAGCTCCTAGCAGCTGGAAGTCAGTTTCTGCTTTGTGAATTTGATTTTTTTTCCCCACTTGTATCCAGTGAGGACTCCATTTTGGTATGCCTCATTTTGCTCCTAGATCCTGTTGTACCACTTCCATACAGTATCGCTGGAGCTTTGTGGTTTTTGGGCGCTATTTTCATCTAAACTTTAAGAATTCTTACCCCCTTATTCGATTTTTGGTTATCTTATTTTCCTCAAAACATTATTCTCTTTATTTTAAGTGTTTGTGTAATTTGATTAGTTTGTGTGACGTTTACTACTGTGTATGATTTAGGACACATTATTAGGGATTGAGCACAGGTTTATTTAATTTGTGTGACATCTAGCAGGTGATGGTTTTTATCCTTTGAGGTGGACTCTTGTCCACCTGCAAATCCACTGTCTTGCACCCTTGATAGAGAACTAGTATTACAGGTAAGTAATTGTATTGCCTTTGGTATTGCATGTATGAAGAGTTGCACACATACCATTAGAGCGTTGTCTAGCTGTATGTTCCAGTGTATTTACACCAAAGTGCTTTGAGAGGAAACTGACAACGATCAGCTGTTACAAATAGGAATTCATGTTTGTGATCTGTTTTGAGATTTCATTGTATCATAATAAACAGTGAAAATTTGTATTCTAAGAGCCTGTAGTATTTAGAGTTTCATTACTGTTTGAGTATTGATTCATAAATGTTGCAACCAGTTACTCCGTCCTGCTAACAAGACATGATATGGATGTACATTTTTCTTATAGTGAATTCTGCGGAGATGTTGATAGCCTAAACTTAGGAGATGTTGTAGAGTACAGTTTGTCTAAAGGAAAAGGGAATAAAGTCAGCGCTGAAAGGGTTAACAAAACAAATGCAGGTAAGAAGGAAGTTTTTTTGCTTGACATAATTTAAGAGGAGCCAAATGTAATATATACAGATGATATTACGAATCTTTCTAATTAACTTTATGGTGACATCCTCCTGGTTTGAAACACTAGGTATCATATTCAAGATGGAAATTGGATTTGATTCCTAATCTTTTATTTTGCGTGTAAATGGTAACTGTACTATTAGAGACGTTAAACACTTTGAAAATGGCTGTTGCCACTTTGGGTCAAATTTTCACAGATCAGTTTAGGGTTGGTACTTTGCCCTTGCGGTGGTTTACAAGTAAATGGGATACTGCCTCTAGCAATAAGTGCCAGCACTATAAAGATCAGATAGAAGATATAGACCACTTCTTTTGCCCGTTTTACCATAAGCCAAGAAGTACCTGGTTGAAACCTGTGTGTAAGCTTATGGGCACTAGTTCAGCAATGGTAGCAAAGCGATTGTTGATATCTGACCCCACTCATTACGTAGTCATAGGAGTTGCTAAGTTTCTGAGTTGGGCATGGGTCTTGCGTGCAACAAAGGGTGGGTAAAGTCATCATGTAAGGTCCCTGATTTCACATCTACATAGTATTTCTCAATGTGTTTTTTTAAAAATAGATTTTACAGTTATTATGCTAAAGTATGTCCTATGTCTTTTTAATGGGTTAGATTTAATACATTTTTTTATTGATCTTAATAATGTCAAAAGTCACTGTATATGTATGTATTTATTAATGTGATGGTGTAGTAACTGTGAACTTATATTTTTTTAACGCTGGATTATTATTAATGGATGATATTTGTAATATTGCATTTTTTTTATAACTGTCTTTTTATGATTAAGAATCGCAATAGAGACTTATGAAATGATGATATCCTTTTGGGGCCCCAGTTTTATGCACCAGTGGTCAGTGTCTTGCATGGCTCTGCGTTTCTAGCGCGGAAAGTAGTGTACAAAACTAACATCAGTGCTTGAGGGCCGCGTCTAAGTAGCTACCACAACGTCGTCCTGACGACCACGACGGACGCGGAGAAGTACTGCTCTGACGAAAAAACTGACGGATTCAGTCTGACACCTGGGGGTAATTCTATGGTAAATAATCTACAACTAACTAATGTTTCTTACAGATATATTGTTACCGAAGGTAAGTAACTTGTTCAACGGGTAGGTACTTCACCCAGAACCAGAGAGTTAGGCCTAGCGGCATGGCTCATGAGGACTTAGAATTCACACATCTCAAACTACCAGAAATCACAATGGCTGTTCTAAGAGAAGCCAGGAAATCAACAACAAGAAAATGTAATACAGCTAAATGGAAAATATATACACAATGGTGCCTTAAAAAGATATTTCAAAGAAGATTACAAAAGAAAGAACTGTGCTAAAGTACTTAACACATATACTACAAAGTAAATTTTGCTCTACATCACTAAAAATATACTTCGCAGCAATTGTATTGTATACAAGAGGCTAAACTTGGAAAAGTTTCTTCACTTCACATGTAGTCAAAAGGATCCTAGCGGGGGCAAAAAGAATTGCACTTCCACATGGAACCTGAACATAGTTCTAACACAGATGATGAAAGCACTGTTCAATCCACTACACAAAGCAACGCCACAAACGCTCACAACTGCCTTTTTAGTGGCAATAACATCCCTACGTAGAGTTAGCAAACTACACTAACACTACAGGAACCTTACTTCCAAATACATAGTAACAGGATTGTCATGAGGACAGATCCTCAATTCATTCCAATGGTGGTATCAAAATTCCACATAAATCAAAGAGTACAAATACCAAGTTTCTTTCAAAATCCAAAGGACCAGAGCAGACAAAGCTATGCACACTTGACGCAAGAAAAGCAGTCATGTACTGCATTGAAAGAATTAAGGAATACAGGAAAACAAAAGTTATTTGTATCCTTTGCAAGCAGTTTTCTGGGAAGACCAGTAACCAAAAACACTATTGCAAGATGGATAGCGCAAGCCATGTAATTATGCTACAGGAAAGCAGGACAAGCCTTATGAGGTGCCCCACGGGCACATTCAACAAGAAAGATAGGAGCAACTATTGCATTTCTAGCTAACACTACAATTAAAGACATCTGCATGGCTGCAACATGGTCTTCGGTGCACACATTCTCAAAGCATTACTGTGTGGACATTCAAATGAAAAAAGAAGCACAAATAGAACAAAAAGTCTTACAACATCTATTCACCAACCAAAGTTCATCTTCCACCCAGCCACCACAAGACTAGTAAACTGCTACGAATTATATGCACAGCATGTAAATCTAGAAAAGATTCGCACTGCAATACGAATTGTTTCTTACCTGTCTGTGTAGTTTTGCAGTTTGAAGAATTTTCTGGATTCACTAGCGAACCCACCCTCTTTTGCCAAGAAAGATGACAATAGGAGGAGAGAAAACAAAAATCCGAAGATCGCGACCAAAGGTGGGAGCTTCTGGAGGAAGCATGTCGACATAACAGAAGGACACCAAATGGTGGTACTTCGACACACAAAAACAAGCATTTGCAATGCAATAGGTCTCGCATTTGCAAGAGTTTGCGTTATTGGCATTGTAAATGACAATGCCTTTCATTTATGTGCTTACCCACTGATGTGCAGATCTGCATGCACCGAAAAGCAGACAAAAAGAATGAGGGAAATATAATCAAATGTTGAAAGGTGTGGTGCAGCGGCCAGGGCAGCTGACTTCGGAGCACAGGGTTCACGGTTCGATCCCCGGTTCCGGCGGCAGCTCAGCTCCATGTGACTCTGGGCAATAGCTCACTTAATTTCCACGACGGCCCCCAGCGCTTTGAGACCCGTAAGGGTGAGTAGTTCACCCTTTACAGATACAGATTTACATTTAACTAATGCAAGTCTTCTGACTAAAAGCCAACCCCGACTGGCGTCTCACAGGTGTCATGGTCTATGAGCCATTGTGTTTGTTCGGTTTTGCAATCCAGATGGAAATTGTATGTAGCATATAAACGAAAGTCTTTATTAAACTGACATTTTAAAAAGCATAGCAAGCTCTTACACATTCATCACCCACAAAAGTAATTTTAGTCTGTGTAAACGTATCAAATTACTGGTACCTAAGCACATCAGTGAAGTAAGGTATTCGCTACTGTGGCTCGATTTTAAAGATGGGTAAACAAATACTAGGGGCATGCGAAAAACAACAAAACGTCAAAGAAATTATAGTACAAAAACGTTGTACAAATAGGTCACAGTGGTGCTTTAATTTGGCATTTCACAACCCCATTTATCTATTCAGTACTTCTCCGGACTCCCTTTCACGGATTGAAGGTCAACATGGGTTATATTTAGCAAAATTAAAGAACAGGAAGAGAAGTTGCATTTTTACAGTTTTATAAAAGAATGTGTTTACTTCTTTATAAACATTAACTGTTTTCAAACAAGCTGTGTGTGGGCCAGTAAACTAGGACATGGTTTAAGCCTGTTATGCAAGTGCTGTTTTTTTTTTTATAATCAATAGAGACAAAGCAAGCCATTTCTTCCACCTCTGGAAAAAAAAACGCACCTTCCCTACAAAGGTGGCATTTGAGTGCAGATAGACAAAGCCAAGAACGTTTGACTCATGGGCATATTTTTTAAAGTTAATGAAACAGTAAGAGCCATTGCAGAGCTGCGCTCACTGACAGCTAAGAAAGCTATCCCTAAAGAAATCTGTTGCAAAACATGTAGTGCTTAATGCGAGCGCCGTTGTGAACTCGAATGAGGATTCACAAAACGGCGCAAACTATTTAAGTCCATCAGTTGCACTCATGATCAATGACCACTGTGGTGGAGCGAGGATCCTGTGGGAGGCAAGATAGGCAGGTTCTCCGGTGCCACTCCGTGTGAGCCATCTGCGCTGCAGCCCACACTGTGAAATGGGAGGGGTGGGGCAAAACTCTTAAAGTTTGCAGCAGCTAAGTGAGCAAATCTTCTGCCTCTGTAGTCCGTATGGTATGTTAGCAGGGGATCCAGGGATATTGGCGCTACCTACGTCCAGGCAACACAACAGCCATGCTCATGTAGGAAAAGCAATTTGGTGACGATGTGGAACAGACGGAATCACAGTAGATAATATGACAAAGTAAAGGATAAAATATGGATAAACATGAACGAGACAAACGGATAAATATATGATGAATCTAGCATCCAAATTAAATACAGTGCACCAGGGTGTGGAGTGTGAATGTTACTCTCCCCACTTATGGAATTTTTCATGTAGGAAAAGCGCCAAAGCCGTACTTTTGAAAATGGGAACACTGGCGCGATTGTTAAAGCTGGCATTTTTCCGCTTTTAAAAACAAATATTTTCAAAAATTGATTTAGGCGAGCCACGCCTCACAAAAGAAAGGTGTGTGGCTGCTATGTTAAATCCAACACGGTGTGGCACTGTTTAAAGCGCAACATTGCATTTGTGGTGAGCCACGCATAAAGATAGCCGCTTGCTATTCACACATGCTGGAGCCCAGTGACTGACAAGGAGGGAGGGGGTAGTGAGAGCAGAGAGCATGGGGTGGAGGAACATGGAAAGAGACAACCACCAAACCATTAACATCACGGCGATCGTATAAGGGCACAATGTTGATAATGTATGTATGCTTATCACACTTGTAAATTAAATAAAGTATTTTGTAAAAAGGCGACATGCAGCACAATTCAAAGATTGTAAGTTAAAGCGTAACGTATTTGTAGTGAGCAACACATAAAGATAGGCGCCTGCTGTTTACACAAGCTGGAGCCTGGTGACTGGCGAACAGGGAGGGGGAGCAGGGTAGGGAGAGTGAAAACGGAGAGCAATGGTGGAGGAAACAATGAGACCATTAACAGTGCCGCGCTCCGTGAAAGGGCGCCGTGCTGATTATGTATGTGTGTGTGTGTGTGTGTGTGTGATGCTCGACCTCAAAAAAAGTAGTCCCCAAAATAATATATAAGCACTCAGTGTAGGGAAATTGTAGTTGGTCGGTGCTGCTTCCTCCAAAAACGGAAGTGACGTATGGGATCGCCAGCGAACAGTAAGCGAGATAACAGCAATGCTAGAGTTAATGGCAAGCGGCAGGAGAAATTACCCTCAATATTGTATTTACTATAGGTCTTGCGACAGCACAAGCGCTGTCTACACAAGACCTAAAAAGGACAGAAATACTACAATTCCGGACCCAACCACTAGATGACGGAATAATGCACAGCATGTGAATCCAGAAAATTCTTCAAGCTCCAAAACTACACCGAAAGGTAAACTATTCGTTCTAGAAAAATAAGAGCAGGGATTTGCTAATGTCTCAGCGACATAATAAATTGGGACAGTAGCAAATCTTGTGATCCCAAAATCCCCTAAGTGATTGTCCCCAAATTTAAGGAAGGTGAGGACATCATCAGATGGTTATAGATTTTGTTAGAGCTTGTGAAATGAGAAAAGTGAGTAAGTCACACTGGCGGGCATTCCTTTGGTGACTGGTAACTGCAGGGACAGACTCCTGATTACAGGGGCAGATGCTGGGTCTTATAACCTCATGGGGAACACTCTGAGGGCTTTGGACTCACAACTGAGGAATATAGGATTAGATGGGGGGGGGGCTCGCAAATCCAGTGCTGGGTGGACTTCATAGACTACTCAGTTAAGACACTAGATGAATGGTTAACTGGAAATAATGTTCATGATTTCAATGGACTTTACAATCTTTTTATGAGCGAACCTATTTTGAGTAATTGCACTAATGAATTTGCATCAGCATCTGTCAGACCTAGGTCTAATTTCTCCCCCAAGAATTTGGAAAGATTGCAGACCACTTGGTCAAGACTAGGGTAACAAAAACAGCAACTGGGGGTAACCAAAAGAAAGGTGTTACCAGACTTCCCCAGGGGAAAGGGGATGAGAACCCCAAAGACAAAAAGCCAGGGTTTTCTAAAGGGCCCCAAAAACCTGTTTATGGGGTGGGTCCCAAAACTCTTCCCAGTCCATTGGTAGGTACAAAGGGAAAAACTTTGATCCCCAGTAGGCTTGGTGCTTCAACTGTAAGAAGTTGAGACACTCAACTGGAGATGTTACTTGTCCTAACAAGAACCCCCCCCCACCAGTCCTCCTCCAGTTAGTACTGGTGTTGACAATCTCCAGATGGGTTCAACAGTATGCCCGGAGCAAATCCGGGTTCACACTGAAGCCGTTCTAGTCACTGATGATGAAGTTCAGTTACCCACTTTAGCTGTGTGCCCTCCCAACTTAAAGAAGTATTTACAGTCCCCCTGGATAAATGGGACTAGGATAGAAGACCTGAGGGATACTGGTGCCAGTGTCACCAGGGTAAGAGAGACACCGATTTCCCCAGACCAATACCTGATTGGAAAATGTTATCCAGTCAACAACACTGACAGTATGACTACGAACCATGCCATGGCTATGGTATCATTAGACTGTGGGAGGGGGGTGTTTACTGCCTGAAGCAGGTAGTGGCCTCTCCAAAACGCCCAGCTGCCTATCTGCTTGAAAATGACCTGGAGACCTCCGCATGGGCTGAGGTAGAATTGAAAACCCATGCAGCAATGCTGGACATCCTTGGGATTTCGTGTGTCAAGACTAGAGCACAGAGCTGAAAACGGTGAAAAAGAAGTGTTGGAGCCTGGAAGAGTGGTCCAACCATCCAAGAGAAGAAGTGAGAAGACTGGTAAACAAGCTTCTAAACAGCAAAAGATTCAGGACCCCTCTCCTCAGTGAGAAGACTTGGCAGACCCAGAGGGAACTGAGCCCATGGAACTTGACACCTACCAGGTTGAGCTTTTAGGCCCATGACGTCCCACTAGGGAACAACTCTGCCTTGGACAGCAGACCTGTCCAGCTATTAAAAGCCTGAGGCAGCAAGTTACTGCACATGAAAAGGGAAAAGTCGGTGGGACCCACAGAGCCTATTGGGAGGAGAGACTCCTGTATACTGAAGCCAGAGACCCTAACCCTAGAGCCACTAGGAGAGTGGTAGTGCTTAAGAAGTACAGGGAGTTCTTACTCACTTTGGCCCATGACATCCCCCTATATGGGCAAACCAAAACTTGGGAGAGGCTAGTTAGTCACTTTTACTGTCCCCAGATGTCCCAGAAAGTAAAGAAGTTTGTAAGCTCCTGTGTCACCTGTCACTCCAGTGGCAAAACAAGTGGACACCCAAAGCCCCCCTTAATTCCACTGCCAGTGGTTGGGGTTCTCATTGCGAGGGTATGTGTAGACATAGTGGGCCCACTTGAACCTCCCATAGCCTCAGGAAACAAATTTATACTGGTGGTAGTGGATCATGTCACCAGGTATCCTGAAGCGATTCCTCTTAGGACTAGTACTGCTCCTGCAATAGCCAAGGCCCTCATTGGTGTCCTCACTAGGGTAGGGTTTTCAGAGGAGGTGGTGTCAGGCAGAAGGTCAAACTTCATGTCTGCATACCTCACACGTTTGGAAGAAGTGTGAAGTGCAGTACTAGTTTACTACACCCTATCACCCGCAAGAAAGGTACAACAATATATTGAAGGGCATGATCATTGGGCTCCCTAAAAAACTCAATAGGAGATACAACGCCCTCTTGCCATGCTTGCTTTTCGCCTACAGGGAAGTGCCTCAGAAGGGAGTAGGATTTTCCCCCTTTGAACTTCTGTTTGGCCATCCTGTTGGAGGACCACTCTGTCTTGTTAAAGAGGGTTGGGAGAAGCCTCTCCAAGAACCCAAACCGGACATTGTGGACTATGTACTAGGCCTAAGATCCAGAATGGAAGAGTACATGGAAAAAGCTTCAAAAATCTTAAGGCCGGCCAGGAGCTCCAGAACCACTGGTTGACCAAAAATCTGCACTGGTGGAATTCCACCATGGCAAAAGGTGTGGGTTTTGAAGCCTGTGGCACAAGGGCTCTCCAGGACAAATTAAGTGGCCCTTACCTCATCATAGAGAAAATAAGTGAGGTCACCTACTGCAAGAAAGTGACTCTGTATATACTGCACCAAAGTAAGATAGAGTCCACAATTCCCAGAGGTTTGGCAGAGGTTAAAGTTAGATATAACCTTACTCTCTAAAGTGGTAGCTTGGTCGAGCAGTAAGGCAGTATCAGAGGACAGTGTAAAGCATTTGTTGTACACACTCAGTCAGCAAATGGTCTCACACACTCAAGAACTGAACTCTAGGCCAATTGTATTGTATATAATTTCTTTTTATTTTAGAACCACAAGTAGGTATAAAAATACTTTCTCAGAATGAGATGTTGCAATTGAGTACTTTCAAATAACAATACACTTTTAAATGCAATAGATACAGTATTTGCAATATGCAACACAAGTTAAACACAATTATAACATTGAGCTCAATGGGAAGTTTTAAGTAACTGCAATAAAATCACTTTACGAATGTTTTTCTTACTCCGGGTTGGATCCTGGATTCAGTCCTGGTGCATTTCCTGTAAACAGTTGAAAGAAATCGTTTTTGTTACACAGGCGATTTTTAAGGAATATTTGTATGTTTTGAAAATCGACAAGAAATTCTGGTGAAAACCAGGCAATGTTATGCAATGGGAGGAAATTGAGTTATCGGAAAGTCACAGTTGTGATTACTTTTTAGGGTCAGTGCTGGGCACAAAGATCCAGCACTGGGATCTCTCCTGGTACCAGGTGAGTAATTTCGTTTTCGTTGATCGGATGATTTTTAAGGAATATTTCAAAGTTTCAAAACTCAACGGAAGAATTTCTACGTGAAACCAGCCAATGTTACCCTATTGAGAAAAAGCAAGTTATCGGTCTTTGGGCAAGTACTCAACAGGCAGAGTTAAGGTTCTGGGGTAAGACTAGGGGGTCTCTCAGGGTCAGGTAGGTACAGACGTTACACTCTCAGCGGCACAGGGGCAGCCGGGTGCAGAGTAGGTAGGCCCAATGTTATCATATGGTGGGCAGGGGGCATTTGGTTGGTGGCTGCTAGCAGGCAGGCCACGCGGCTGTGGGAGCTGAGATCCTGGTCACTTACACAGGGCAAGTGGGGAAGTAGAATAGAACAGATGCTGCACTTCCAGTGGCACTTGGGCGGCTGGGTGCAGGGTGCTTTTGGCCCATCAGGCGCCCAATATATTTTAACCGGAAAGCTACAAGACGAACATAGGCTGAAGCTCGGGACGAAGATTCTTCAGGTGCGACCACCACTTCGAGAGGTAAGTTGGGAAGCCGTAGATTAGGTAGTCACCCAGAGGAGGGCACATGGGGCCCCAGAGCGCCGGGTGCAGGGGAGTCTTTTGGTGTCAGGAAATTTAACCCGCTGCTGGTCGCGATTAAAGGGGTCCCTGATTGTGAGGCTGCAGGTGTCGTCAGGAGCATCGAGGACGGTCCTTGGGGGCTGGATTCGTGGTCAGTCGCCAGGGGGGAGATGTCCTCGTGGTCTTTGTTCACTCAGGCACAGGCTGGGCTCAGTGGGTGCAGAGTGTGTTGGATTCGCGGTTCCTGGCTGGCACCAGGGGTTGTTGATCTTTGAGCAGAACCACTGCTCGTGGGAGTTCCAGTCTTTAGTTGAGCAAGGCAGTCAGGTCCTCTGGGGTTTTTGAGTTTGGCCCAGTATTGGAACTTTCATAGATTCCCATGCTTTGTATCATTCCCCGTCGTCAGCCTGGGAGCCTCGGTAAATAGAAAATACCATAGCAGTATGTACAAAAGAGAAAGTAATGCCTAGGCCTCATCTCATTTTGTAGCTTATCTACCTCTTTTTGTAAAAGAGACCAACATTTTGCAGCAACCAATCAGAACAGCCTCACCCCATAGAACCCTCCTGAGAGAACCGCAAAGCCTCAGATTTTCTACCACACATTGTGCTAAGGGAGTCTCCACTGAGCTCTGCTCAGTTTTTTTCTTCAACTTTGGATTTCTTCAACTTTTTCTTCTTCAGGATGTCTGAAAAGAAAGCTTTATTCAAAGCCTGTCCTACTTGCTCAAAGAGGCTATATGTCGAAGATAAGCATAAAGATTGTATTGATTGCTTCTATCCAGATCACAAGGCCACTGAGTGTAAGATCTACAGGACTTTCTCGACCAAAACTCTGAGAGACCGAGAAGGGAGACTTCTGACTTGGCTACAGAAGATGAAGTCTCGAAAGGAGGTTCTGTCTAGTGACAGTGAAGATTCTTCCTCTGCAACATCTTTGAGGCGGTCTACAAAAAGGGGTAGGTATTCCCCTTTTACTTCAGCCGAACCTCCTGCTAAGGCCTCTCAAAAGACCTCTGCAAGGTCTAAAAGGCTTAGTCCCCAAAAATCTCCTCACCATTCAAAGGAGAAAGAGGGACTTCTTCCTGAGGTATCATCTGGAAAAAAGGCAAGCCAAGGCCTTTCTGTTGCTTCTTCACTGTCGGAAAAAGAAAAGGTCTGTAAGAAACCTTCAAGTACACCTCAGGAGGCGAAAGGAGAGAAGAAAATTCGTCCCTCGACGACAATCTCCTCAGATACATCGACTACATCAAAAACTGAATTGGTTTCGATTTCTGCTCCGTCGACGGGCTCGTCGGCGAGAGCTTCGCCGAAGACATAGTCGACGATGACTCCGTCGACGGTACATCGTACGTCGAGAAGACTAACAACCTCGACGGCGACGATAGTGTCGACGAGGAGGACGACTACTATGACTACAGCGACGATGATCCGGACGTCGACCTAGTCGACGGTATGGTCGACGTTTAGTCCACCGTTGACGACAGTTCCAGCGACGAGGATTACCTCGTCGACGACACCGTCGACTATCCAAAAACTGAAAATTTCTATCAGGCAAAGAATAATTACTCCGGAGATGACATCACCGCGTAGGGTAACACCATTGCCTCCACCTCTTCTTCTGGAGGAGGAATACTCTGATGAGGATGAGAGTCCATATGGGGATGCTAATAGTCTGTCACAACTTTAGGTGAAGTACCAGGACTCTGATTCAGATGACTATTACCTGGGTTAACATCATCCAGAAACTCAATTCACTCCATGTGATACACTTCAGGAACCAACAGGACAAGGTATGGTTGCCATGCCGTCGTCACTTATAAATGACCTACAGCTGATGTTGTTGGATTATGAGAAGAAGTTCCCATCAGAAACCCCTGAAACCATAAAACCTCCCCCCACCTCAGCAACCTCCTCCTGCTACCGTGGTATCAACCTCTCAAAGGCAGGGAGAACAACCTTTGATAGAAGGGCATGATGTGGTTACGTTGCCTGATGATGATGATGACGAGGATTCATCAGATGATGACCAGAATGTGGAAGATACCCAAAATCCTGAGGTAGAATGGGACGATTATGTTATCCCAGACCCGGCTTCACCATCTCTGGAGACAGTGGATTCACCGCCAGTAGACATAGGAGGTTTCCATAATCTGATGGAAAGGGCATCTAAAAGATTTGGCCTTCCTGTTCCGGTGTTAGTCAGACTGTTTCCTCCATGATTTTAAAGAGCCCTACAAGAAAGCTATTCGTTACATACCCATTGTAGAACATGTTTGGAATGAGGGCAAGAAGGTGATGCAGTCTACTGCTACTCTGACTCCGGTTCTACCGCGGCTGGAGAAGAAATATATGGCTCCGGAGGACAGTCCTGCCTGTCTAATTGGGCAACCTAAACTGGATTTGGTTATTTCTCAGGCAGCCCAAAGAAAATCAAGAAACCAGTCAGCACCCCTGATAGCACCGCCAGACAGAGAGGGCAGGTGCCTGGACAACGTAGGCAAGAGGTTTTCCTCTGTCTAGCCTCCTTGTTAGGGCCTTGAACGCACTAGCGATTTTGGGACGATATGAAATGTGGTGCGATCTTTCTCCTTTAATTGATCAGCTTCCAGAGTGTCAAGGCAGAAGCGAGGAAAAATCCTGGAAGAAGGTGAATGATCTTCATCTGAAATTATAGATTGTGCAAGGGACATTGCTACAACAGCTTTTCGCGCCTTAGCAGGTTCAGCGGTCCTGAGGCATCAAGGATGGCCAAGATGTACCTGGTTTCGCCCGGAGGTGCAGAATAGGATTCTGGATCTGCCCTTCGATGGAGATATGCTGTTTGGCAAACATTAAGAAGGGCATTAAGAAAGATACTGAAACGGTGAAATCTTTGGGCACACTTCAATATCGAAAAGTACCTTTCCAGGGTGCAAGAGGTAAAGGATTCTCTACATATAGGGGAGGTTATCAGCAGCGCTACTCCTCCTATTCACAATCCTCTCAATCATTCAAGCCTCAGTACACTCAGTGGCAAAGTCAATTGGCGTCTTTCTCTCGCCAATCTTCCAGAGGTAGACAGGGACGTCAAGGGAGAGATACCTCTAAACGCCAATAGCGGCTTCCTGGCTCTGCCTACTGGTCCTTCACCCCCTGTGACATCGTTAGGGGGCAGGATTACACATTTTCTCGATTGCTGGAAGATCAGATCAACAGATCGGTGGGTCCTGAATATCGTTCAATTTGGCCATACACTAGAATTCCAAAACCTCCCACCTCCCAGAGCCCCTCGCTCCACAGAATCAAAACATCTGCATCTTCTTCGTCTCGAAGTTTGTCATCTGCTCAACAAAAGAGCGATAGAACCAGTGCCACTCTCTCAAAGAGGTAAAGGGTTCTATTCAAGATTTTTCCTCATTCACAAGACGGAGGAAACGTGGCGCCTAATCTTAGATCTGAGGGAGCTCAACACCTATCTCATAAAACTCTTTTTGAATGGTCTCTTACGTCTTCTAAATCCAGGGGATTACATGGTGACTCAGGATCTCCAGGACGCATATTTCCACGTTCCGATCCACCCAGCTCACAGAAAATATTTATGCTTCACAGTAGCCAAGAGCCACTTTCAGTTCAAAGTACTACCGTTCGGGCTCAGATCCGCTCTGCGGATATTCACGTAGGTGTTGGCTCCGGTAGCAACATTCCTAAGGAAACAATCACTAGAAGTTTTCCCTTACCTAGACGATTGGTTGATTAAAACTCCGTCTTCTCAAGCAACGACAAAGGCAGTCGAAAGTTGCATCCAATTTTTCAATCACCTGGGTCTGCATCTCAACAAAGAAAAATCAGTCTTTGTTCCATCCAGAAGGGTCAAGTTCTTAGGTGCCATTCTGGATACAAGAAGCTGCAAGGCTTTTCCTTCGGAGGAAAGACAGAAAAAGCTAATCTTCTCTGCCAACCATCTACGGAAGAGACGATCCCTGACAGTTCGTCAATACAAGTCTTTTCATGTAGGGCGTATAAGTCAAAATTAGTGGAGGCTGTAAAGTTTAAATCCCCCAGTGAGATTCAGGTCGCAAGGAAGACCTATAATAAAGCCCTTAAAAATGCTAGGAGGGAGTGGGAAGATAAGTTCTGGGAAGACCTGCTCTTAGCGAGTAAAAGTAGGGACACAAGGGCTTTCTGGAATCTTATAGCTTCACGGAATAAACCCGCTGAAACTATGAGACCCTGTAATATTCCGCCCCAAAATTGGGTAAATCATTTTGGGGCGTTATACCTCCCTCCAGACGGGGACATGAACATGGGGGTAAACTTCTCACTAGTAATTGAACCTCAGTCCTATGATTTCTTCACCCCTGTAGAAATTGAGGGGGTCATAGGGTGGGTAGCTCCCCGCAAGGCAGCGGGCCCAGATGGCCTCCCGGGGGACTTAATGAAGGCTTATCCCGTAGAATGGGGAAGGGTGATAGCTGCTCTCCTCAATGACATCATGATGGGAGGAGCAGTACCAGAATCTTGGAAAGGGGCAGTGGTGGTCCCAATTTACAAAAAAGGCTGTAGGGAAACCCCGGGGAACTACCGCCCAATAAGTTTGATAGACTCCACCCAAAAGATAGCTGGTAAAGCTATTCTCGGAAGGATCCTCCACTGGGTGGAGGAAAATAAAATCCTATCAGACTTCCAGGCAGGCTTCCGGGCAGGAATGGGGACAATAGAGCAGGTGTTTAGGTTGGCACTATTGGGATGGAAGGTGGTGGATCTAGGTAGGGGTAGTCTTTACTTGGCCTTTATAGACCTGAAGACTGCCTTTGACCTGGTCCCCCGGGAAGAACTATGGAGGGTACTTTACAAACTGGGATTGCCCGATTATATCTTGTCCCTCCTCATTAGCCTCCATGCCAATACCTATGCACAGGTTCGTTGGGGTAAAAACGGAGAGGTCACTGAAAAAATACCGGTGTCTAGGGGAGTAAGACAGGGTTGCGTCTTGGCGCCCACCCTATTCTCACTTTATCTAAATGGGGTGGTGGAATATCTCCAACAAGAACCAGCCGACGCCCCCTGTCTTGGAGGAGTCCGGATCCCCACCCTGCTTTTTGCGGATGACACGCTTTTGATCTCGAAGACTCCCCAAGGCCTCCAGAAACTCCTAACGCGCTTCCAGGAGTTTTGTGCTGCAAAAGGGCTAATAATAAACGTGGACAAAACTAAATACTTAGTCCTAAACCCCCCACGGAAATTGGGCCGCCCACCTATGCTTAACTCTGTTGCCCTAGAAAAAGTATCCGAATTCGATTATCTCGGAATTCGGATCACGGATAGAATGTCCTGGGGAAATCACATAGATAAAATGGTCCTTAACCATAAGAGAGTAGGAGGAGCTCTTATGAGGGAGTACCGAGCCTCACCGAGGAGATCGCTTACCCCGGTAATTGAAATTTACAAGACCAAGGTAGTGACATCAGCCTTGTACGGGGCTGAATTGTGGGGCCACTCCCGATTGGACACTCTGGTAACAGCTGAGACCAAGCTTCTGAAATCAATCATTGCCATCCCCCTGAGCACCCCATCTGTACCTGTGCTGTTGGACACAGGCTGCAGAAGCATTAAGGATCAAGCTCTGCTTCGCCCTCTTCTTTTATGGACCCGAATCTGGAGGGGCGAGGAGTTAAAATCCTATGCTGACGGCCTGAGGGAAATTATGAGCCTGGGGGGTTGGGCAAAGATAAGATGGCTAAGGGATACCAAAAACCTGATGGAGAAAATTGGTTTGGGAGACTACTGGTCATCGCGTTCAGCTCCGCCGAAAGATGTTGTAAAGGCCCTTTTCTGGAAATGGGTCGCGGAGCAACTCATTACAAACTCGAACCATTGTAAATCTACTGCCGCCTTTTTACTTGTTAAAGACATCGTGGCATTTGAACCCTATTTGGATTTAATTACTCTTCCCCTTGATCGTGCCCTTTATTTTAAATTTAGAGTTGGTTCTCTACCTCTTGGTGCTCTGGTATCTAACTGGAGCTCCACGGCCCGTAAGTCCCCGAATTGTGCCTGTTGCCCAAGTAAGATAGAGTCCGTTGCGCATGTACTGTTTGAATGCCCGGATTATGCAAGGCCTAGGGGCACTTGGTTGAAGCCCCTTTGCCGAAATATGGGCACACGTAGCCACTTAACAGCTCTACGTATCCTAACCACGGACACATCCCCCCTGATTGTATGTGGAACTGCAAAATTTTTAAAACAGTTTTGGCTTATTCGTTGCAAGAGATTGTCAGTAGCGATTTAATTCTGTTTAGCTAATTTATCAGCGGACAATCTATGTCCTTTTATCCCTTTTAAATGTGCTTTTTATACTGACTTCTTTAAGTGATGCTTTTTGTATAATTGAAAATGTTTGTATTGCATGTGTGCTTATAAGATATCTTGCATATCGAATAAAAGCTTTTTGACTGACTGAAGTCTTTTCTAGGATCAATCTCATCTTGCTTAGTTCCGCATTGCAGACTGCGAATGCGTCCCTTGCAAGAACAGCTGGACATACAATGGCGCCAGGTGGAAGGTTCTTTAGAAGACCAGATAAGGGTCACTCCTCTCCTGAGAAAAGCTACTGGTTGGTGGGCTATCAAGGAGAACATCTCAAAAGGTCTTTCAGAATGGCTCCATCTCCTCTGATACTAACTACAGACGCCTCAATGGAAGGGTGAGGCGCTGTTTTACAAGACCTCCAAGTCCGCAGTCACTGGAACATAGAAGAGCGTTTACTTCATATCAATCTCTTGGAACTCGGAGCAATTCGCCTAGCTTTGCAGGTTTTCAGGCCAAAGGTTCAAGAGGCAACTGTGCTGGTCAGGACAGACAACACAACGGCCATGCATTACATAAACAAACTGGGAGGTACGAGGTCTCGTCTGCTCTCGATACAGGTCCAGGAGATATGGGAATGGGCGATTCTCCACAATGTAATTCTCTCAGCAGAGCATCTACCAGGCACTCTCAACACAACAGCAGACACCTTGAGTCGTCTGAAATCGGCCTGTCATGAGTGGGAATTGGATCGAGACATTCTGGAGGAGGTGTTTAAACGCTGGGGAACTCCAGCAATAGACCGGTTTGCGACTCCAGAAAACAGGAAATGCCGACTCTGTGCAAGCAGGGATCATCATTCAGGGTCACTGGGGAAGGCTCTTTAGAAGTCTTGATTAGGCGAATTTGTTTACGCCTTTCCTCCAATTCCCTTAATCCCACGGCTTCTCAGGAAAATAAAGATGGAGCCTTGCAGGATGATCTTGATTGCACCAGCATGGCTTTGCTAATTCTGGTTCACAGAGCTTCTCTTACTATCTCAGGACCATCCTTTTCGCCTGTGTCCCATTCTGTCTATTAACAATGTCCCAGGGACAGGTGGTACATCCAGATCCAAGCTCTCTCCATTTGAATGCCTGGATCCTGAGCACAGAGAATTCCACAGCCTACATATCCCTCAAGAATGTAGGGAGATATTAAGTCAAGCTTGCGCACCAAGTACAAATAAAACTTATTGTGCTAAATGGAAGCACTTCTGCCTTTGGTGTCACAGGGAACATATCCATCCATTCTCTTCAGCTCCGCATCAGATTCTGCCTTACATTCTATCGCTGGCTAAATCAGGCCTTTCTCATTCTTCCATCAAAGTGCATCTGGCGGCTATTTCAAGATTCAGAAGATTAGCTTCGAGTCCTTTTCTCTGGTCTGCCAGAATTATCAAACAATTACTGAAAGGTCTGTTCAGGGTTTTTCCTCCAGTGCGACCATCACCTCGCTTGGAATCTCAATCTAGGGCTGGCTCATCTCATGAGACCTCAGTTCGAGCCAATCCATAGGGTGGACTTAAAAATGTTGTCTTGGAAATTAGCTCTCTTTTTAGCCCTCACTTCAGCTAGGAGAGTAGGAGAATTACAAGCTCTATCCATACTAGAACCCTTTCTTCAGTTCAAGAAGGACACTGTAATTTTAAGGACCAATCCTAAATTTATTCCAAAGGTCCCTTCGGATTTCCATTTGAACGAGCCAGTGGTTCTAAAGTCTTTCCTCCCTCGACCTAAATCTCCTGCAGAACGCTCTCTGCATTCCTTAGATGTCCAGAGATGTCTCAAATTTTACCTTGAACGCACAAAGGATTTCAGAAAATCACCAACTTTTTGTGGCTTTTAGTGCACCTAGGAAAGGACTTCCACTCTCAAAACAACAAATCTCACGCTTGATTTAAAGTACAATTCATTATTGCCACAAAGCGACAGGGAAGCCCCTGGAGAGACATGTAAGAGCTCACTCCACAACATCAGTTTCTTCTTTAGCAGCTCTCTTTGCTGGAGTCCCTATAAAAGACATTTGTAGGGCGGCCACATGGAGCAGTGCCCATACATTCACAAAGCATTACTGCCTGGACTCTTTCATGAATAATGAAGCGGCAGTAGGACAAGCAGTCCTGAGCAATCTTTTCCAATGAGAGGTGAGCTTTCCCTTCTATCCCTCCTACCTATGATTGCACATTTTGTATCTCATAATTTTACTGATGTATTGTTACAAGGTTTAGATATTATGTATGTATATAAAATCGCAGGCAAACGCTTCGCTCAGGTACTCGAGCAGCAGGCGCAAACAACTCAATGCAAAACGTGCAGAAAGGAGGAAATGCTCAAAGAGGAAGAGGCAATGGAGGGCGACAGAGGAGGCAGAGATCCAAGTGGCAACAAAATCAATCCACCAACTAAGTGACTCTAGAACTGTGGTCAACTTAAGTAACACCAAACTAACCAACAGTGAAACAGCCATACTATCGCTGGGTTTATCCTTCAGTCCGAGAAGTGACTTTGATTATGCCAGCACGCGGATTGATCTGTTTAAATATGTTCGCAAGCTGAAGCTTAAAAAGTATTACAGCGCCCGCAGAACAAACGCGGTCACCTCTCTAATCATTCAGCAAACTCCGTCTGCCAGTCAACCGCAATTTGGGGTTTCTCTAACTCAGGAGTTCCTCGATATCCAACATGAGGAAGATGATATCTCTCAGCAATCTCTGGGAGGTGAACCCGAAGTGGCGCATTCCTCCTTCCTGACCGCATTTAAACCGAAATCCAAATTTTGCCCTTTATTACTGAAAGACAATCTTGATATTTTTCATGACAGAGTCTCCAGTGAATTGAAAGAATTACGAATAAAAAATACAAAAGCAACAAAAAAGAAAAAGTATAACAATCGTGAAATTCAATATCACAGACTGATTAAGAAACTGCGAGGACAAAAACAACTGATTATCAGACAATCCGACAAAGGCGGAAACGTTGTCCTCTGGCCCAGAACAATGTACATGGAAGAGGCTTTAAAACAATTGAATGATAGGGAGTGCTACAGGAGAACTAATGCACAGGAAATACAGGCAGCAAGGAATGACTACTACACTAAATTGATGGCCTGGAGGAGCAAGGGTCTCCTCTCTTGGGATGAATTTAAATTCCTTAAAAATGAACATCCTGTCACACCTGTGATCTATTTCATTCCCAAGATTCACAAGAATCAACAGCAACCTCCAGGGAGGCCGATTATTTCGGCTAAGAGAAGTCTCCTGGAGAATACCAGCAAATACATTGACTTCTTTCTACAAGAGTATGTTAAGTCACTTCCATCTTTCATTCTCGATACAGGGGACCTGATAAACAAACTTTCCAACTTTGTATGGCAACCTAATTACCTCCTGATCTCATTAGACGTCACATCCCTCTATACCAGTATTCATCATAGGGATGGAATTAGAGCAGTCAAACACTACCTTGCTAAGAGAATGAGTAATTGTACAGAACACTCCAATATGTTGATAGAAATGATTTCATCGTGTTTAGAAAATAATGTGTTCTTGTTTTCCAATCAACATTTTTTACAAACTAGAGGTGTAGCAATGGGGGCCTGCTTCTCTCCGAGCTATGCCTGCTTGCATATGGGCTATTGGGAGGAGCAGGTCCTCATGGTGGATTTCTCAGCCACCATGGAACTCAAGGTCAAAGGTTGGTGGCGTTACATTGATGATCTGTTTATGATCTGGGATGGTTCTGAAGCAGATGCTGAGGCATTTATTGAACAGTTGAATGTAAACAACTTGAATTTGCATTTCACTAGTACAATAAGTTCAAAATTGATTGTATTCCTGGATGTGGAGGTCTATATTGATCATGACAAAATGCACACCAGATTACATAGGAAGCCTACAGCAGGTAATACCTTATTACATGCCCACAGTCACCACCCTCTCCACCTGATAAAGAGCATCCCCTATGGGGAGATGCTCCGCATCAGACGGATATGCAGCAAGGAATTTAACTGTCTCAAAGCACAAGATGAGTGCAGATCTAGATTTCTGGCCAGAGGCTATGATCTGCTTACCATCAACTCTGCTCAAAAGAGGGCCAACTCTGTTGAGAGAGAGCTTTTGCTGCCTACAACGGCAGCCAAAGGCAAAATCAGTCACGCTGAGGCTAATAATGAAACAAGACTGATAATGACTTTCAGTAACCAGCATAAAACCATTCGCAATATAGTAAAAAACAATTGGTTTCTCATCAGAAGTGACCCTGTAATTGGTAATTTGGTGACAGTCAGGCCTAACATTACTTATAGAAAAGCTAGGTCCATGGAGACGAGTTTGGTCTCCAGCAGCCCCGAGGTACCCACTGGCACATGGCTTGCAGGAAGCAAAGGGTTTTTAAAATGTGCAACTTGCAAGGCCTGTAAAAATGGCAGCAGCAGATCTGAGTACACAATACCTTTCTCCCCAGTCCCACTTAAGATCAAAGAGAAGCTCAACTGCAAAACAGAATTTGCTGTCTATGTCTTGCAATGTCCATGCGGGCTCAGGTATGTGGGCAGCACCAGGCCCCAGGTTCACAAAAGAATATTGCAACATCTGAGGGCCATCATCAATGCTGATCCCACATATCCTGTGGCAAGACATTTCGAATTGGTCCACGATAAGAATCCACAGGGCCTTACTTATTTTGTTATTGATTGGGTGCCACCACAACGCAGGGGAGGCGATAGGGAAGGCCTGCTTCGTAAACTTGAGACCCGCTACATCATCTTACTGGACAGTAAGATGCCTAATGGGCTCAACAAGAGTGAAGACTGCCACACATACCTCTAACCGTGTCACTTTATGGGGTTCCTGTCTCTAAGGCCTATACTGAACAAATACTTACCATCTATTTTTCCATTAGATTAACTTAATTCCCTTATCTTCCACATTTTCCATCAGGTAGATCATTATGATCACATTTTTTAATCACTTTTTTTCTTTGGCACAACTGTTTTTGCTAATCTATGTTATTTGCACTTTAATGCGTGTAGATGCACAATCAACCAATTTGCACTGAAACCATTAGCTACTTTGCACAGAGGACGGTCTTGCCCACATGGGCATTATTAACCAAAACCATATATTTATATATTGTTTTTAAATATTGAACCAACTTATTTATATACAGCATATTGAATATATATATATATATTTTTATACGTGTTTTAAAATTATCTTATTGTTGTTTTATATTAAACAAACGGTTGATAATAATGTGAGGTATGCCCAAAGTTGGCAAAAGGTATACCCTTCTATGCAAAATGTGTTTAAGTTGGTCACTGATATAGGTGCATGAACAAAAACTGGGGTATTAGCATGGTTGTGTATATGGCGACCCCCTACATGCAGACCAGTCGTTTTCTAGTGTCCAGCAACTTCACCAATGGTTCCTCTATAGCAAGAAATGTGTTTTATGTTATGTATTCATACAGTAATTGCAAAGTTAACTACTTTTTAACAACAGGAGTACTGAATTGAATTGAATTTATTATATTTATTTTCTTGTCACAGTGCTGCTAAATGCTTGAATTGTGTTAATATCAGTTGTGCATTCACGCATACAGTATGTTTTCTATGTTTATTATGCACTCGTGCACTTTAAAAATGGTGATTTGGCCTGTGTACTGCGTCATGTGATCAAGGCTCCACGAGAGCCGAAACGCGTCGTGGCAAACTGGTGTTGGGCAAAATAAATCTTTGAGGAAACACCAACCGTTGGGTCTCGTCTCGTCTTTTACAGATATTGGCTGTTGGCGTCACATACCATATATATATATATATATATATATATATATATATATATATATATATATATATATATATATATATATATATATATATATATACACACACACACACGCACACGAACACACGCACACGAACACACCCACGAACACACACACACACACACACCCCCCCTCCTAATGTCAGCAACACGGACAACAGGTACAGACCACAACGAGGACTTCAGTAGACGATAAAGTGCTTTATTCCATAGATGGGAACGGCAGCATGACGCGTTTCGTCCAGGTAACCTGGACTTGATCACATGACAGTTCCAGAAAGACATGTGGTTAAATACTGGCAGACCCTTAATTAGACTCGTCCCACAAAAGCAATAACATAGTAAAAATACTATTTACAATGTAATCACAATGGCTAAAAAAGTCTTTCAACACTATAAGAAAAACCTCATAAGCATATGTTCAAACATTATGGTTAACAGAGAAAATTGTCACAGTGAAGGAATAAGGTTTTCAAACCATAATAATTCCTAAACAGGCTCCATAAAACCAATTGATGAAAATTGACGAACAGAAAAAGTAACGGGCAAGTGCCGTGAGTCGTAGCCAATTCAAAATACCAGTTAATGCTGAATTTAGTAACAGACGGACATAGACAAAAAAAATAAAAAAATTATCAACCACATGAATAATAAAAAAGTGCAACGAAATAGTGCAAGAGATTCAGCCCATGAAATGAGCCAGAGCATGATAATTTCAAACCTTACAAATTACCAACAGCCAAACAAAATTGAAAAAGTGCAAAGTGCAGTAAAGTGCAAAAACCGGCTGATCTATCATGAAAACATGAGCAGATGTACATTAATAGAAAAAGTATTAGAAAGGAGACCAATACATACAAAAGGTTGTTGATAGAAGGAGAAAAATGCTACATCATAACTAATACATCAACAATGATTAGGACAATTTCATCAATATGGTATATACATATATACAAACAAAATTATACATTTATATATATACACATATACACTACTCACAAGAGAAATCCATAGGAAAGCTTAACACATTTAGCAATGAATCATCCTCAGCACAATATAAAAATAAGTAAGAACCATTAAGATACTGTGCAACAACATGCAACAGGCTAAAATATTTACAAAAAGTTATGAAGATCTTCTCCCATATTCAGCCCATTCGGAATCTTAGTATTGAGGAAGACTATGTAATGACTTTCCAACTGTCTCAGTCTCTTTTCCCTGTCGCCACCTCTCTTAGACAAGGGTACAGCATCAATTACAAAATATTTTAAATCATTCAAATTGTTATTGTGAACTAATTTAAAATGTCGTGCCACTGGGTAATTGGGGTCAGAGTGGACTATGGCACGAAGTTGCTGTAAGATGCGATTATATACCTGCAATTTCGTGCTGCCAACATAAAGCAGCTCACAAGTGCACTTTAAAACATAAACTGCATAATCAGTTTTGCAGGTATAAAGACTGTGGGACTTGTGGGACACCCCCGCGCCGCACGGCCACCAGCTGCTGCGTGTGCCCCCAGTGCCTGCCTCTGTCTCAGCGCCGGCCTCGCTGCCGCCCTGAGCGCTCTCCTTGGTTTTCCCCCCGTTTTTTGCCTAAATTTGTGCTTGTTTTCATCGTGTGTCACTGCCTTTTCCCCGTTTTTTGCCTGAATTTGTGCTTGTTTTCATCGTGTGTCACTGCCTTTTTCCCCGTTTTTTGCCTAAATTTGTGCTTGTTTTCATCGTGTGTCACTGCCTTTTTCCCCGTTTTGACTAAAATTTGTGCTTGTCTTTGTATCTGCCGATCTCGGCGTGCTCTGCCCACCTCGCCGCCCCCCGCTCCCGCTTCCCGCCACCGCCTTAGCCCCGCCCCTTTTTTCTTCTGTTTCCCTCCCCGCTCCCGCCTCCCAGCTGCTCCGCCCACCCGCGCACTTCGCCTTAAATGGCGACCGTGCGAACGCGCAGCGTTGACGCGCAGCGGGCGCGCCGATTGTGCGCCGAAGGCGCGCCAAAGGTAAGCCCGTCTGCGCCCGTCCGCGCCTGGACCGCGCCCAGCGCCAGGACCCCTGGCCCCCACCGACGGAAGTCGACCCGACGAACCTACAGCGCCGCCGACCTCATCGCACTCAACACCGGCCACATCCCAGGATGTCACCGAGCCGCCCCGAAGCACACCCACGGACCCTTCAGCTGCCTCGCCTGCAAGTTCACCTGCATCCGGACCTTCCCTGCACCCGCCAAGCCGAACTCCAGCAGCACCCACCTCAAGTGCATCCTGCTCAACACCCGCTCCGTCCACAGACACGCCGTAGAACTCTGGAACCTGCTCGACACCACCGCCCCCGACGTTGCCTTCATCACCGAGACCTGGATGAACGCCTCCTCAGCCCCAGACATCGCCATCGCCATCCCAGAGGGCTACAAGATCACCCGGAGGGACCGCGACAACCAGACCGGAGGAGGCATCGCCATCATCCACAGAGACACCATCCGCATCACGACCAACACCGACGACACCCTCACCACCGCTGAACACCTGCACTTCCAGATCCACACCAACCCGAAGACCACCCTCAGAGGCACCCTGATCTACCGACCCCCGGGACCACGCACACGATTCAGCGAGGACATCGCCGACTTCGTCAGCCCGCACGCTCTCCCCTCCGCCGACTACATCCTCCTGGGGGACCTCAACTTCCACCTGGAGAACAACAACGACCGCAACACCATCACCCTGCTCGACAACCTCGGACTCAAGCAACTGGTGACCACCCCCACCCACCTCGCCGGACACACACTCGACGCCGTCTTCTCATCCAGCAAAGACGTCACCTTCAGCCACGCAACAGGACTCCACTGGACGGACCACAGCTGCGTCCACTTCACCTTCAGAAGAACGACGATCCACCACCTCCAGCAACAGGTTGCTCGAAGAAGCTGGAACAAGATCACAGCCGACCAGCTCACCGCCTCCCTGAGCCAGCACCCTCCCGCCAACTCAGCGAACCCCAGCCAGGCCGCCGACAACCTCACGAAGTGGATCAGCAACTGCGCGGACGAACTCGCCCCTCTGAGGACCCCGCCCAGCAGATCCTGCAGCAGAAAAACACCATGGTTCACCGACGAACTCAAGTGCTCCAAGAAGAACTGTCGAGCCCTCGAGAAAGCCTGGAGAAGGGAACCAACGACGGACAACATGACCACCCTCAAGCTCGCCACCCGGAAACACCACCAACTGATCCGCGCCACCAAGAAAAATGCATACAAGGACCGGCTGGACAACAACGCACACAACTGCAAGGAACTCTTCAACATCGTGAAAGAGCTCTCCAACCCCAACGCCGGAAACAACGACATCACCCCGTCGCAAGACCTCTGCAACTCCCTCGCGTCCTACTTCCACAACAAAATCACGGACATACACAACAGCTTCAACAACCAACCAACGCAAGCCACAACCGCAACGACGCCACCATCCACCACCCTCCGCACCTGGACCCCGATCAGCACCGAAGACACCATCCGCACCATGAACTCCATCCATTCCGGATCTCCGACTGACCCCTGCCCTCACCACGTCTTCAACAAGGCAGACGCTGTCCTCGCACCCCACCTGCGGGACATCATCAACGCCTCCTTCGACTCCGCCACCTTCCCTGAGAGCTGGAAGCACGCCGAAATCAGCGCTCTCCTCAAGAAACCCACAGCAGACCCCACCGACCTCAAGAACTACCGTCCCATCTCGCTCCTCCCGTTCCCGGCCAAAGTCATCGAGAAGACCGTCAACAAACAGCTGGCCGCCTTCCTCGAGACGAATGGATCCCTCGACCCCTCACAGTCCGGCTTCCGAGCGAACCACAGCACGGAGACCGCCCTCATCGCCGCCACCGACGACCTTCGAACTCTGATGGACAACGGAGAAACAGCGGCCCTCATCCTCCTGGACCTCTCCGCGGCTTTCGACACTGTCTGCCACCGCACCCTAGTACAGCGCCTCAGCAACATCGGAATCCAGGAGAAGGCACTGGAATGGATCACCTCCTTCCTCGACGGAAGAACACAAAGAGTCCGCCTACCACCGTACAAGTCAGAGGCCACCAAAGTCATCTGCGGCGTACCCCAAGGATCCTCGCTGAGCCCAACCCTCTTCAACGTCTACATGAGCCCCCTCGCGGCCATCGCACGCCAACACAACCTGAACATCATCTCCTACGCCGACGACACCCAGCTGATCCTCTCCCTGACCAACGACCCCGCCACCGCCAGAGCCAACCTGCACGAAGGGATGAGAGACGTAGCCGAATGGATGACGACCAGCCGCCTGAAACTGAACTCAGACAAGACGGAGGTCCTCATCCTGGGCTCCACGCCCTCCGCCTGGGACGACTCCTGGTGGCCCCCCGCCCTGGGCACCGCACCCAAACCGACGGACCACGCACGCAACCTGGGCTTCATCCTGGACTCCTCCCTCTCCATGACCAGACAAGTCAACGCCGTCTCCTCGTCATGCTTCAACATCCTGCGCATGCTACGTAAGATCTTCCGGTGGATCCCCACCGAGACGAGGAAGACGGTCACCCAAGCCCTCGTCACCAGCCGACTGGACTACGGCAACGCCCTCTACGCCGGAACCACGGCCAAACTCCAGAAGAGACTCCAGCGGATCCAGAACGCCTCGGCGAGACTCATCCTCGACATCCCCCGACGCAGCCACATCACCGGACACCTGAGAGATCTGCACTGGCTCCCGGTCAACAAGAGAATCACCTTCCGGCTCCTCACCCACGCGCACAAAGCCCTACACGACCAAGGCCCGAGCTACCTCAACAACCGGATCAGCTTCTACACTCCCAAGCGCCTCCTCAGATCAACCAACCACGCCCTCGCCGCCGTCCCCCGCATCCGAAGAGCGACAACAGGAGGAAGATCCTTCTCCTACCTGGCCGCCAAGACCTGGAACTCACTTCCGACCAATCTGCGCCTGACCCAAGACCACCTCTCCTTCAGGAAGAAGCTCAAGACCTGGCTGTTCGAGCAGTAGCGGCACCCCCCCCCTCCCAGCGCCTTGAGACCCTACGGGTGAGTAGTGCGCTCTACAAATGACCTGATTGATTGATTGATTGATTGATTGGATCTTAGTAACAGAATTGGTAAGTCCTTCAGAGTATTCATTCGTGTTCATTCCAAATTTACAAGCCCTGCAAAATATATATATATATATATATATATATATATATATATATATATATATATATATATATATATATATATATATATATATATATATATTCACTGAAAAAACCATAGGTTTCAGTCCTTATATAGTTAGGAATTAGCATTTAAAAAAACCTTTAAAATTCACTCAAAAAACTATAAGTTTTAGGGGTGTTATAGTTAGCTGGACATTTCACTCATACAAAACCATTGAAATTGCTCCTATATAGTTAGTTGTACTAACTATATTTCGCGCACCCGCAATCCACTGCTGATGTCACATATTACATCATTCATGACATGGTCAGTGACATCACTGATATCTCAAATGACATCACTGATGACATCCATGACATCATCCAGTGAATGTGGTTTGCTTCGTTATTTAAATATGCATTATATATATATATATAGCAATTTGCATTGAAGAATGAGTGGATATATAAAAATAAATATTTGATTTAGTAGCAGTGTAATTGACTGTTTACTTGACCAATTTATAGTGTCTCACTAAATATGGTGGATAGTGACTAAACTGAATATCTGTATCACTTTGTCAGTTGTTGTGTAAATTGGTTCTCCAGTTGGTTACTAGCTATGTGAAAGTCTATATTAGTTATTGATTAGTTAACTGAGTATTTGTATGGGAGAGTGAATGTGTGTGTGGTTCGGTGGGGGGTGTGTGACTGCCCAAAGATGTGTGAATAGTTGATTCACTAGATATATGAAGTTAAGACTACATGGTTCGAGGCATGTGGGCTGCTGAATTCATATCTATAGCATAGATCGCCGCCTAGTCGCACAGCCCAACCAATGCTGATGACGGAACCGCTCCGTCATCAGCATCGAAGCGGTTAATATCCCTTTTTCATTCATTAGATTTTAAGCAGCACCTTGGTTGTTCGCTCCAAGAGTCAAATGTTTTCTGGCAACCAAAATGTGTGTTTGAGGCTTGTGTTGCTTTAGATGCACATGTTTGTATTCCTGCCATCTTGTGTTGGGTCAGGATATGTGCATGTTTTTCTTCAGAGAATTCTTCTCGAGACACAAGATAGTTTGAATCCACCTCTTGCTGGTAATGTGCATGTCATGGTTAGATTATTTTCTTTCTGCAGTCTGGTTCAGACGCATGTTACCGAGCTCTGGAATGACAGTCACGGTGTTCTCTTCGGTTCCTTTCCATCTGTATTGTTTGGCTATCTCTTTGTCGCATCATTTCGACTCACGCAGCTTCTATTGAAAGGGCATCGGGTTGACTTCAACCCCCAGCGGGGTCTCCACTTCAAGGCCTCACCGTATGTTTTGCTGCATCATCGCCATGCCTCTCCTACGATGTAACCAATGCCTTTCTGATACTGTCCTCTGTGTCATGCGAAATACCCGTAGGCCGAACTACATCAGGTCTGCGACCTTTCTCTTGCTTTAGCATAACTAGGTCTCCTGCAGTGACTGACGTTCCTTCTGGTCAAAGAAGGCTGTTTGAGGCAGTATGGCTCGTTGCTTGGAAATATAACACAGAGGTGGAGACCAAACCACTGACCTCTTTGCCACCAAGAAGCCAGAAAGGGAACATTCGCCGGAGCAGTTGACAGCCGAGGAGGAGGCCTTCTCGCCCGAAGCAAGTTCCGTCTCTGACTTGGAGAACGAAGACCGCCTGACTTTCTCTCATCCCCTACACCCTCAACACTGCTCTCATTCCGAGCATGCCTCCGAAAGGGCCAGATAGCCGTGCTTGAGGGTCAGACACCGGCTCCTGGGCCGCCAATGATTTTGCTCATGGTAAGCATTTAACTTCCACTTTGGAACATTTGCGCAGCCACAACTCTGCGCCGAAGGAAATCCTGAAGCCACCGCACCAACTGCCTCCACTTCTTTGATAACGACCAATGCAACACCTTCCTTGGGCTCTGTGGAACCTCTTCTCCAGAAGCTGCAGGCTGAACTCTACAGTGTCCCACCGTGACGCACCCCCAAATGGGACGGAGGAGGCTCCAGAACCTCCATAACGACCCAAGCAGAAGAAACGGCACAACCACTTGCCCCTTCCCTACTTTCTTCCTGGCCTCAAACCCCATCCTTCCCATCTTCTCTCTCCACTGACCCCCTATTACTCATAATTTTTTGGGAAAACACCAGACAGTGAATCTTTGACATGCCCCCACAGTTAGAAGCTTGTTATTCCTATGATGCGGACCTGCCAGGGTACATGATCTCCTGATCTTTACCCTGACCGTCCCTCACCACCAGAGCTAGTTAAAGCCTTTGTAGTCACCCCTAGGGTAGACAAAAAATACAAGGCCTCCCCTTCCGGCCCACTCAACTCAACATAAAGGGTTAGCTCCCTCCCTACTCCTAAATGGGACAGACAGCTCGCAAAGTAGCCAGTGTACAGGATACCAGCGACACACCACCGCCGTACAAAAAAGCATGCACATCCACACCGCTGGTAAGTATGTTGCAGTGCAATTAGCCAACCACTGGCACATCGCCAAATGAATTTTCCTTTTTCCAGATATGACTGGGCCCACTAGTGAGAGATGAAGGAGCTCCAACATCTCCCAGAGGAGTACGGCAAGAGAGGTACATTAGCTACCTCAGAAGGCAAGCTCATTTCGCTCACTATCAGAAGTCCACTTGATGCTATGGACACTGCAACTTGCTGCATCAAATCCAGCGTACTCTTAAGCAGACACGTGTCGCTCCATGTCTCCGGATTAAAGTCGGACATCCAATAGCATCTCGTCCACCTGTCCTTTGATGGGGAGCACCTATTCATGCCCCAGGTTGATGAAATGCTGGAAAAGATTTTAAAAAGTACACAGACCCTGTGGTTCTGAAGATTCTGGATTCATGTAATTGTTCTGGACTAGAGATTTAAAACTTCATCGAAACCATGACGAATTTGGTATCAAACGACCGAGAATGACGAGCACATCATGTACATATATTTTCAGCATATTCGAGCGACGATTTCACCTCGAAATAGTCATTTGCGTTCTAAACCCTTGGCTTCCATTTATGTGTTGCCCTTTACATAGGCCTTAATCCAGTTGAATTCAATTCCACAAGGACACATACTCCTTAATCGACTTTTCTATGACCTGTGCAAGTTGGAACCATTGCCCCAGGCCGAACTCGTTAGGTCAGTTCCCCCCCCAGTGGCCGAACAAGATAGCATCAAGGCTCAACAAGCCATAAAACCATTTCAGCGCGCACACCTGCCGTATCTTGCTCCCATCTGTCTCTACTCTTTTTTGCTTCACTTACTTTATGGTGGGGAGGTGCCTGTTTTATTGGGGGTCCACCGATATCTGATGAAATGTTGGGCCTTGCCGGGTGATTTGTTGTGGGCAGCATGAAGTGAAATATGTACATGTCATCATGACTCTGCTTTTCCTTTGTAAACCAAAACCTGTAAATGATATATTGCAAATTCGAAGAATGTTTGCCTGAAGCCGAATATTCTATATAAAGAGAGAAGCCTGACTTTGTAAATTCGAGCAGTCTCCTGAGAATATACTTCCCCGTGTGTTGTACTTCTAGGACACTTGTTACCTTGGTTGCAGCCAAAAAATCTATCTTTGACTTCACCTAGAAGACTCTGAGTTTCTGTGGTCTGGATCAGGAAGAACCCGAGGTCTCTGGGTGTACCCTGACACCGCTGGGTTACCGGTTCTGTGCCGGTTCTTAAAAACCCAGTACCTCAACCCGAAACCCAAGGATGCCCTCCAGACACCTACCCATCGTGTGTCCTTTAACCAAGTCACAAGGCCACCTCCCCAAATGCCTCCAGTTTCTTCCAGCATCAGCAGGCTCAGCAACCCTTCATAAGGGGCTACTTCCAACGGGCATCACGCGGTACCAACTCCAAAGGCAGAGGCGAGGGTGGCTGTCTTCCATGGGACAGCCCCAGCCAATTATTGACCCATTTTCCCAGACCGTTTAACACCTATCTGGGACAACTTCATAGGTTCTACCTCCACCTTGTAACATGGTAACCTCAGGAAAGGGAAAAAAGAGAGCTAGAAGCAAGTGTACAATAATCAAAAATTACACATTTCATGACAACATAACAGTAATAATACATAATCCATTAGATGATGACCATGTTGAATTATTTTTTGTCAAACTTTATTTTAGTTTTTTACATTTATTGTATCTAAATAGCAAAGCATTATTTTCGACTTATGATAAATAATTCAAATTTTCAATACATCGAGAACAGTACGGCACAATCATGTATCCATAAGAAAACAGTGCAATTGATCTACACAAGTAATCAGATAATTGTTTTCCCATTTACCGCCAGCCTTCCCATTGGTTATGGTCTATTTGGATCTCCCTTCTTGTACATAACGTGTAATGAAAGAAATTATCTGATTAATGTCAATTTCCCTACGGCTGTAAAGTAAATTTTTGCATGTAGGGGTCCCCTTTTCTCAAACATGTCACCCCAGACCATGGGTATTAGACATCATCTGAACATATCACTGTGCAGACACGTCTTCTCCCCAGAACACCACTTCTTCACAAAGAGGCCATAGAGCCTGTGCCGCCACACCTACAGGGCTTAGGGTTGTATTCCCTTTACTTACTCATTTTCAAGAAGGGCCTGTTCTGGACCTCAGGCTCCTCCACAATTACATCCTGTCAGAAAATGTCCACATGATCACTCTTAAGGACGTCATCCCACTGCTACAGCAAGGCAACTTCATCGCTGCACTGTGAGAAAGTGCCATATTTCTTGCATGGTATGCCCCCACTTTTTGCTGAATTGCTGCTGTGCTTTGACTGAGTGTGCCCTGGGCTCCTGCTAATCGGGTGCCCAGGGCCTGTGTTCCTTCCCTAAAAACTGTATCGAAACTAAAACCCAATTGGCATATCTGGCCACATGCCAGCCCCTCGTAAATGGTACCCTAGGTACCTAGGGCATTGTGGCCAGAGAAGACCCCTAAGGGCTGCAGCACTTATTGTGCCACACTTAGAGACCCTGTACCCTGACACACACACTGCCTTTGCAGGCTGAGTGTCCTGGTACAAAACTAAACAGAGTCGACATGGCACACATCCCTGTGTGCCATGCCCACAAACCCACTGCCCTGGCATACATCAGTCACCCCTCTAGCTGGGTGCCATCTGCCAGTGGTGTGGGCACAGGTACATGAGCCCTGTGCCCTTACAGTACCCAGGGCCATTCCTGGGCACTGTAAGTGCAGTGATGCCATTAAAAATATATGGTACTGGGAGGTTGTCATTACGAACTCCCCAGCAACATACTGGCTACACTGAAGACTGACAAGTTTGATATCAAACTTCTCAGCACATTAAACCCACACTGATGCCAGTGTGGGATGTAATGTAAAATGCACTACAGAGGGCATCTTAGAGAAGCCCCCGAAACCTAACCTACAATCCACGTCTTGTCTGAGAGGCTGCCTAGGCTGCCACACAGCAGACATGTTGCTGGACCGAGGGCGAGGTGCTAGGTCTCCTCCCCCAGGATGGGCAATCCTCAAAGGCATGCCGCCTTTGTGAGCTTTTCCAGGCCACTTGCTGTACTCCGCAACTGGCCCCCACCGGTTCTGACCCCCACTCTGGCAGGGAAGACTGGTGGTAAACCCTACGTAAGGAAGGGGGCTGTGCCAGCCTGTGCCAACTCCACCCCTCAGGTGGGAGAGGCGAGGTGAAGCACAACTCCGGGCTCCGGCCATCTTGAAGATGGGGAGCCCTGCCCAATCAGAGATAGGCTCCTGCCCCCCTCCCACAGGAGAGGAGCAGGATAGGGGGAGCACTCACCCAGGACAGGGACCTATTGGTCCCTGCCCTTCCCCTTCCCCTACCTGTAACGCCCCTAAATGTAGTATTTAGGGTCACCCTGAACCTTCCTTCCTCAGATCCTGATTTCGAAACAAGAAAGAAGACCAAGAAGAAGATCTGCCGTGCAGCTGCTAACAAAAGGACGACACCAACTGACTTGGCCCCAGCCCTACAGGTCTTTTGAACCTGCTCCTGGTAAATCCCGGCGTCTTCGGCGGACAGCAACCTCTAGAACCCCGGAGGACCTGCCTGCCTTGACCCTCTTAGACACTGAGAGTCCCATGAGCAGTGACTCTGCTCAAACAGCAATACTCCTGGTGCCATCCAGGAACCGCGAATCCTGCACACTCCGCACCCGCCAAGCCCGGCCTGTGCCTGAGTGAACAAAGACCCTGCGGACGTCCCCACGGCGATTCTGACCTGGAATCCAGTGCCCATGGACCCTCCTCGACGGCCCGACAACGCCTGCAGCCTCAGAACCAGGGACCCCTCCAACTGCGACCAGCAGAGGGTAAGATTTCCCTCCGGCCCCCTGTGCCCAACTCCGGGGTGCCTACCTACTCTCCAAGATCCTAACTTACCCCTCAAAGTGTTGGTCCCTCCAGAAGATCCTCCGCCCCGAGCCTGCAGCCTTTGTTCACTTTCCAAGATCTCCATTGAATAACATTGAGCGCCTGACGGCTCAAAAGCACCCTGCACCCAGCTGCCCAAGTGCCCCTGGCAGTGCAACCTTTGTCCTAATCTACTCCCCCATTTGCCCTGAGCAAGTGATCAGGAACCCAGCTCCCACATCCGTGTGACCAGCTTGCCAGCGGCTACCACCCCAAGGCTCCCTGCCTCTCATTGGTTAACATTGGGCCTAACTACCTCTGCACCGGGCTACCCCTGTGCCGCTGAGGGTGTACCAACTGTACCTAACTGACCCTGGGAAACCCCTGAGTCTATGCCCACAACCTTAACTCTGCCAGCCGAGTACTTAGCTAAAAGCCTATGACTCCTTTTCCTTCCATAGGCTAGTGTGGAGTTTTGGAAATTTTAAATATTCATCTAAAATCAGCCGAACCACAAATTCTGATTTACTCCCCTGTTATCAGGAGAGACCTCTGGGCTGCATCTTTTAGCCCAGTATTGACCCTGAAAAGTAATTTTAACCGTACTTACCAGTAACTTATATTTCCTTCCTTAGCATATCATTGCCTGCTTTTTGCTGAAAAAGTTTCGAACTGTCGATTTTTTTAAACTTACAAATATTCTTTAAAAATCGTGCCCAAGATGATAACGTAATTACTTGCCTGTTTTAGATAGATGTCCCAGTGCTGAACCCAGCACTGGATTACAAAAGTAAGGCAAACATACTTAACCTCCAAACTGAATTTCCTTCCATAGGATAACATTGGTACTTTTACCTAGAAAAGTTTCTCAGTGTCAACTTTTAACCGCATGCGTGCGGCATGATTTCCGCTCGTACGCTGGATTTTGCGGATTCGCATGTTACGTGACGAGCTGGGCTTGTCATGAGCGTGCCAGGAGGCTACCTCATGACGAGCCCAGCTCGTCATGAGCGTCGAAGGGGTTAAAATACAATAATATTGCTTAAAAATCACTACTGTAACCAAAATGCTTTAACTTAACTGTTTACAGTGCATGTCCCAGGACTGAATCTATAATCCAGTCCTGTGGTTAGAAAAGTAATCTACAAAGTAACTAATTGCATTTAACTAGAAATTCCCATTGAGCTCAATGTTGCATTGTGTTTGAAATTGTGTTGCCTATTGCAACAACTGTAACTAGTGTAATCAAAAAGTCTTATGCCTACTTGAAAAGTATTTAACTACATAACTCATTCTGAGAAAGTATATTTTGATACCTTGTTGGTTCTAAAATAAAACCACTATATCTTTTGATACAAAACAATTGGCCTAGAGGTCAGGTATTGAGTGTGAGAGACCGTTTGCTGACTGAGTGTGTACAACAAATGCTTTACACTGTCCTCTGATACTGCCTCACTGCTCGACCAAGCTACCACTTTAGAGAGTAAGGTTATATCTAACTTCAGCCTCTGCCAAACCTCTGGGGACTGTGGTCTCTGTACACGCTGTACTTTACTTTGGTCCAGTGTATACAGTCACTTTCTTACATGCACGCGCCCTCATAGGCACCTACTTCTACATCCTGATTCATTTAGCGTATTGGTGTTATCTCCAGTTTGTGGTGGTAAGTGGCAAACACTATCGGTTCAAGGTGCTGCCTTTTGGGGGTCACTACGTGTTTACAAAATGCTTTGCAGTAGTAGCTGCGCTCCTGTGAAGATGCTGCAGCCATGATTTGTCCATACCTTGATGATTGGCTGATAAAGAGGCAAACTCAGCAGCAGTGTTGCGTGCACACACAGGCCACCATTAACGTTTCCCATGATTCAGGGTATACCACCAAGGCTGTAAGGTCCCACCTCCAACCTCTTCAAATCAAACCCTTTTTAGGGGCAATCCTCCATGCAGAAGTTGGGAAGGCTTATACCACCCTTGCAAGTGTACAGTCCATCCATTCGTTGCTCCATCTTTTTCAGTCAGATAAACCAGCCAGTGTGGATGGTCATGCGCCTCTTGGCATAATGGCCTCCAACATTGCTATAGTTCCCCGTGCCAGTTTACACGTTTAACATATCAATGGTCTCATGTGGAGGGTCATTGGGACAATCTAGTGTTTTTTAGCCGCTGCACTCATTGATCTCTGCATTGGTGCATCACCAGGTCTGTTAGAAGAGCGGCCTTTTCTCTAGCCAGTTCTGCAGATTGCCATTACATTGGATGCATCTCTCACAGGGTGGTGTGCACATCTACAGCACCTGACTGTTGAAAGCCAGGGGAATTCCAGTCACTGGCATCTCCATATCAACTATCTGGAGCCGTTAGCTGTCCATTTTGCGTTGAAGGCTGCCCTTCCCACCATTGTGGGCAAGGTAGTCCTGATCTGGACGAACAAAATGAATGCCATGTATTACCTACAGAAACCCTGAGGCACTCTCTCTCCCCAGGTTTACCAGCTAGCCTAGGCCACCTGGAGTTAGGCTCTCTGCCACAGCATCCATCATCTAGTGGAGTTCCTTCCAGGGTAGACAACTTTGCTGAGCTTCTCCGCTGAATGCAGCAACAAGTCCACAAATGGGAACTCTATACCCGCGAGTCCTTCTCCCTTTATTCGGTGATAGGTGTAGGTAACTGGGTGTTTGAGGCATATGAGCTGCAGATTCTACACTTTTCATTAGATTGCCACCTGGTGTAGGGCTTGGATGATTGCATGTTATCGTCTTGGAAGAAGTCTTTGTAGTCACGAGATAGGGGACTCCTCCCTTGGACGATAGTGCACATGGTCATCTGCTCCATCCTTAGATTGTTTTTTTCCGCTCCGGTTCAAAATCTACTTTTCAAGTACTTCGACATGTAAAGATTTTCTTCAAACTTCACCAAACAACTTTCGATACCAATAAACATCAACTAGACTTAGTCAGCTCGATTACGGTTGTCGACGCGGGCCGTTGGGCCTACCCATGCCGTGAGGCCTACACCTCATGGAAAGGACACCATTCAAAAGATGCCCAGAGTGTGGAGCAAAATTTCCACACAGTGACCATCATGAGGTCTGTAACCTGTGCTTATCGCCAGATCACGACGAATCCAGCTGTACAGCCTGTGCATCCTTTGGATTGTAAAAGACCTTTAGGGATCGGAGGGCACGTCAACTCGGCATGCAGAGATCAGCGCCGGAACCAGTGGATATCTTCCACGAAGGTCCATGTGTCCTGGAGGAAGATTCCGATGATCTCCAGATCGTATCCGAGGCAGATGACTCCATACCTTCGGGTCAACGCATGAGTACCACTGCCCCTGCCCCACCCCAAACACCAAAATCGAAGGCAAAGGTCAACACTCGACCTGCGGGGCCCAGTCGAGACCGAAAAAACACTTCAAAAGCCCCGCCATTGAGCCCGGCTCCGAAGAAAATAATGAAGCCTTCCAGTAGCTTCATACCGAGCAAACCGCATGTGCCTATACCACCTGCTCCCTCGGCACCGAAACAAAAAAGGCCCGTTTCCGAAAGACACTCCGAAACAGTCCACTCCAAAAGACAAACCGGCCCACGAAAACAGTGAAGCCCGTTTCCGATGCCCCAAAAACGGCTTCAACTCCGAAGCCAATACCCTCGATGCCCAAACAAACAAAGCCTGCTTCCAATCCTTCCAAGTCCTCGAAACAGACTTCGGCTCCAAAGACAATACCTTCGGTGCCAAAACCTACGCCAAAGGACTCCACATCGGCTCCTAAGGCTAAAAACAAGCAACAAACAGGTTCGGAACCGAAAAGATAGGCGCCAAAGGCTGTGCCTCAAGAAGAGGTGCTTTTCCAACCCGATCCTTTCCATAAAGGATCTACATTGATCCAGAAACAGGACATGTTTCCACCATACCACACAGGAAGAGGAAGTCCGATACAGAACCTACACCTCTAGTGCCTGTCAAGAAGAAGGACTCTGCCACATCTCCTATGCCCCTTCTTTTCCTGTATCTCGTTCTCCTGCTCTTTCTTTAAACATTTCACCTCAAAATTCTCCTCCTCATTCTCCACAACATACACCTCCTCAAAATGTTGATGAGTATAGCATAGGGGGAGGGAGAGACCTAGATTGCCCTTTTCCCAACCCAACAGGTTCACCAGACTGGGAGTATCCAAACCCACAGGATGTACCAGACATTTCTGACCCACTTATACATCCATCTAAACCTTCTCCTCCAGTAGACAATATTGGGTTTGGACACTTAATTAATAGGGCTGCCATCTATCACAATGTCACCATGCATTCAGATGAGGCAGACTAATATTTTTTACTAGACCCTTTTGAACACTCACAAAAATCTGTGCAAATACTTACAATGATTAAAGGAGTCATTAAACGTGCACCAGAAGTGTTTAAAGATCCTGTAAGAGCTAGAATCATAAACACAAGGCTAGAGAAAAAGTACAGAGCAGCTCCCGGAGATCCTGCCTATATTAAAGGACAGCTACCCTTAGACTCCCTAGTAGTTTGAAACGCTAGGAAAAGAGCAAATTCCCAAACATCAGGTGAAGCACCACCTCCTGATAAAGAATCAAAGATCATAGATGCTTCAGGGAAAAGAATAGCTGCCCAAGCTAGCAATACATGGCACATTGCTAACACACAGGCCCTCCTCGCAAGATACGACAGGGCTCACTATGATCAGTTAGAGAAGCTCTTACAACATCTACCTGACCAATATAAGGCACAAGCAGATTACCTCATACAAGAGGGTAAGCTTGTATCAAATGCCTCCGTTAAATGCGCACTAGATGTAGCAGACACCGCATCCAGAGCACTAAACACCAGTGTCCTCCTTAGAGGTCACACTTGGCAACGCATTTCAGGATTTAAGCAAGAGGTGCAAACTATCTTAAATCAATCATTCAACCAACAATTGTTTGGTCCAGTTGTAGACACAGCACTAGAAAAAAGACACTGACACTGCCAAGTCTGTGAGCTCTGCAGTCCACCCAAGCAAGAGGCTCCTTTCGTCGCTCCTTCTATAGAGGAGGCTCCAAACAAGCTGGAGCAGACAATTCAGATTCTTTTAAAACAAATACACAAACATCCTCTGATAAAGGATACTTTAGAGGGGGCTACAGAGGCAACAACAACAAAGGAAGAGGTCGAGGAAATAAGAATAATCAAACCTCTCCCAACACAAAACAGTGACTTCTTTCTGCTCCCCCAACAGCATTCCACTCCTGTAGGGGGCAGACTAACACAGTTCCTACCTGTCTGGAATGCCATCACAACAGACAAGTTTGTAAGACAAATTATCCAGTATGGTTACTGCCTAGAGCTTACAGCTACCTCTCCACATATACCACCCAGACAGCGTCCAATGTCCACAGAATATCTAACGTTGCTCCAACAAGAGGTTCTCGCATTGCTGCAAAAAGATGCAATAGAGCTAGTTCCATTAAAACATCAAGGAACGGGGATTTTACCCTAAAAGGACGGAACACTAAGACCAATTCTAGACCTAAGGCCTCTCAATCTGTACATACACTCAGATCATTTTCACATTATCACTTTACAACAAGTGCTCCCATTGTTGCAACAAGGCGATTTCCTAACTACATTGGACCTCAAGGACGCCTACTTCCACATTCCCATACATCCTTCTCACAGGAAGTATCTCAGATTTGTGCTAGGACAACAAGATCAGTTCAAAGTCCTTCCATTCGGGGTCACAACTGCACCACAAGTGTTTACAAAGTGCCTAGCAGTAGTAGCAGCACATCTCAGAAGACAACATATCCACGTCTTCTCATACTTAGGCGATTGGCTGATAAAAGCCAAGTCATTCAATCAGTGTGTCCAACACACATCTCAAACAATTCAAACACTGCACGACTTGGGGTTTACAATCCACTACACCAAGTCGCATCTCCAGCCCTCTCATGTACATCAATACCTAGGGGCTACCATAAACACCAATACAGCTCTAGCTTATCCCAGTCCAGCCAGGATACAGAGTATTCAAGCCTTAGTTACAAGGTTTCAAAACCAACACTCTCTCCCAGCCAGAGTGTTCGTGCAATTAATAGGCATGATGGCATTGTGCATTTTTATTGTACCATATACAAGACTGCAAATGCGACCATTGCAGGAATGTCTAGCACATCAGTGGAATCAGGCACAAGGACAACTAACAGACCTGGTGTTGGTGGACAGCCGCACACATCACTCTCTGCAGTGGTGGAACACCAAGAACTTGTCCAAAGAGCGGCCGTTCCTCGAGCCACTTCCACAGATAGTACAGACAACAGACGCATCCCTGACAGGATGGGGAGCATATCTGCTCCACCACACAACTCAGGGAAGATGGACCGCTCAACAAAAGGTTCTTCACATCAATCACCTAGAGTTGCTGGCAATTTTCCTTGCACTAAAGTCCTTCCAAGTGCACATACGGAACAAAGCTGTCTTGATCCGGAGGGACAACATGACAGCCATGTACTACATACAAAAACAAGGAGGCACACATTCTCTGCAACTGTCCCAGCTCGCACAAAACATTTGGAGATGGGCCATTCCACAAAAGATATATCTGCTTGCAGAACACCTTCCAGGAGTTCACAATCAGAAAGCCGATCTGTTAAGTCGACACACAACAGATTCACAAATGGGAACTACATCTGCAAGTTCTTCAACCATTCTTTCACAAGTGGTGTCATCCAGACATAGATCTGTTTGCCACACACAAACGCAAAATGCCTAACCTTTGCCGCCAGGTTTCCACACCCGTTGTCCAAGGGCAATGCGAATGGATGAACTGGTCAGGCAGATTTGCGTACGCTTTTCCGCCAATCCCACTAATACCACTAGTGGTACGCAAGCTCAGACAAGTCTCTCAAACTGATCCTGGTAGCTCCCACATGGGCATGCCAACCGTGGTTCACCACACTGCTGGAACTCCATCTAGTTCCACACCAAAAACGGTCTGACACCATCCATGCTAACGCAGAACCATGGAGACATCAGACATCCAGATCCAAGTCAACGGAATCTGGCAATCTGGCTCCTGAAGTCTTAGAGTTTGGTTACCTTAACCTGCCACCAGATTGTATGAATATCATTAAAGTAGCCAGAAGACCTACTACTAGAGCGTGCTATGCTGCTAAATGGAAAAGATTTGCCATTTACTGCACTAATAACCAAATTGATCCTTTAGATGCTTCCATCCAAAATATTATCTGTTACCTTCCCCATTTACAGAGATGTAATCTGGCATATTCTTCTATACCATTACATCTTGCAGCCATTGTGGCATATCTGCAAAACAGATAACATATCTCGTTGTTTAGAGTAACAGCAATAAAAGCTTTTATAGAAGGATTAAAAAGAATTATTCCTCCTAGGTTACCACCCTCTCCAGTGTGGAACCTAAACATTGTTCTTACCAGGCTCATAGGACCCTCTTTTGAAAATGTACACAAATGTGAACTGCAATTTCTCACATGGAAAACAGCTTTCCTCATTGCTATTACCTCTCTTAGAGTTAGTGAGATTCAAGCTTTCACTATACAAGAACCATTCTTACAGTTACACCGTAACAAAGTGGTTCTAAGGACTAATCCTAAATTCCTTCCTAAAGTAATTACTCCTTTGCATCTAAACTAATCTGTAGAGTTACCAGTGTTTTTTCAAAACCCAGGCTCTGTAGCAGAGAGAGCTCTACACACACTAGATGTCAAAAGAGCTCTTCTATATTACATCGATAGGACCGAATCCTTTCGCAAAACAAAGCAACTATCTGTACCTTTCTCTCCACCACATAAAGGCAACCCCATTTCTAAATCAGGAATTGCAAGGTGGATTGTTAAATGTATACAAATATGCTATCACAAGGCAAAACGAACATTAACAGTTCCTCCTAGAGCGCACTCCACACGCAAACTAGGAGCCTCCATGGTTTTCTTAGGGAACAATCCCCTAGAAGATATCTGCAAGACAGCAACCTGGTCTACAACATACACCTTCACTAAACACTATTATGTTGATGTGCAAGCCAAGTGCTGAATAAGGGTTACAGGCAGATCAGGTCGTTTACCCCTTTTCTAGGTTTGCCCGGCGTTAGCCGCTTCTCACCCAACTCACGATTACCCAAATAAAGAGGCAGGCGCTGGAGACTGGAAGGCAGGAAACAGGAGTTTATTTCCGACGGAACAGAACACGTCAAATCAGACAACAGGGTATCTTCTCGAGGTGCTCTAACAAGTTTCTCTACGGCTCCGTCTTTTATACACAGGTTTATGATGCACAAACATTCCTTATTGCAATAAAGACACTTTGAAGTACAAAAAAGGGTATGTTTGGGACCCCAGCTCCAGGCCCATTCCCATACTGACCGCTCTGATGTTGTTTTCCCCTCCCAAATGTGACATGTGATTGTAATCTGTAGCCGGACATTCCACCAGGGCACGAGGGCAGGAGGGGGTGGTCAGATCTAAGGTTGGGCAGGCGATGAGATCATGTTTCGCTATTCGGGGCCGGAGGGGTACATCCACGAGACCTAGTTTTATGATGTGGGACTGGGTCGAGAGGCCAGGTGTAGCCGGGGGGGGGCATCAGAAGAGAGGAAGGGCGTTCCTGGGAGGGATGCGGGGGTGTCGGTCAGGTCTAGGGGTGTGAAGGCCTTGATTAATCACCGCTCCTCTGATGTGAGGCGAGGTCCTACTGTAGGAAGCAATAAACTGCATCTGTTGGGCTAGGTGATGGCCTGGGATCAGGCCGGGCAATCGGGCAGGGAGGAAGAGGTTACCAAAAGGGCCCGTTCTATGAGTAGAATGAAAGAGCGAGGGGGCGGGGTCCAGAGTGGTGACAAGGTCTTGTTTAGCGGTGCGTTTATGGCCCGAACAGGAGAGACCGGGGGCTGTCGGGGCGCGGGGTGCTTGCGGGGCTGGGGAGAGAGAGAGAGAGATGATGGCTATCGGCAATGGGCAGGGAAGTCATGACACAAAGATGGCTACTATTTATGTTCGTGATGGGGCCTAAAAGGGAACAAGATGGCGGGGCCACCGTTTCGTGACTTTCTTTACCTTCAACAGTGGCGAGGGTGAACACAAATGAACGCCGCTTATGTACATATACATTTGTCATTTTCCACACAAGCAGCAAGCTGCAGTAGGCCAAGCTGTCCACAAAACTCTTTCAAACTACTGCAACGGATACAGGTGACCACCGCTGGGGAAAAAACTGCTGCAAAATCGATGCAAAGTGTAGAATCTGCAGCTCATATGCCTCGGAATGGAAAATGCTACTTACCAGTATGCATCTGTTCTTGGCATGTAGAGCTGCAGATTTCTACACGCCCTCCCGCCTCCCCAGGACCTGTATCTGTTCCAGTTTTATCTTAATTAGATATACATGCATGGACATCCTTCCTTTCTTTCTACTAACTCCATTTCCCATCATGGCGAAAAACAATCTAAGGATGGAGCCGATGCCCATGCACACTATCGTCCAGGGGAGGAATCACCTATCTCGTGACTTCCAAGACAACATTCAATCATCCGAGCCCAACACCAGTGGCGAACTAATGCAAAGTGTAGAAATCTGCAGCTCTACATGCAAAGAACAGATGCATACTGGTAAAAAGCATTTTCCTTCTGTTGCAGTAACCCACCCCACACTTTTTACCAGATTTCTGGTGCACTTTTATCTTGATGTGCCCTAGGTCCCTGCCAATCAGGGTCTCAGGGCCTGTGTTTTTCCCCCAAAACTGTACCCTGTACCCCCAATTGGCACCTCTCTGGCCACATGCCAGTCCCTTGTAAAAGGTACCAAGGACACTGTGACCAGGGAAGGCCTCTAAGGGCTACAGCACATATTGTTCCATCCTTAGAGGTCATGTACCTTAACACACACCTTAACACACACACACACACACACTGCTATTGTGCAGGGAAAAGTGGAGAGTTGACATGACGCAGATACATGTGTGCCATGCCTGCAACCCACTGACTATGGTATAGGTAAGACACCACTCTAGCTGGGTGCTCTATACTACTGGTGAGGGTACAGTTGCATTAGCACCGTACCCCTACAGTGTCTAAGTCTTTATTAGACATTGTAAGTGCAGTAAAGCCATAAAGTGTATATGGTCTGAAAGTTTGTCTTTACAAACTCCAGAGCACCTTTGGCTTTCCTGAGTTCTGGGAAGTTTGGTATCAAACCTCTCGGTATGATAAACCCAAACTGATGCCAGAGTGGGATGTATTATACAATGCACTCTTTGGGCATCTTAGAGATGGCCCCCTGAAAAAGGACAAGCCTCTGGTGTGTTCCCTGACTGCCGCCATGAGACACCAGGCCTGGCTTGGTTCTAGAAATAAAAGAACTAAATATTTTCATACAAACAAATTAGTCTGAGTACAGTCTTTGTGTGTTGACATAATTTCTTGCCTGAGTTGCTACAATAAAAGCTTAAAACTACCCTCTGATAAAGCCTTACTGCTCCCTACACCGTCACAAATGGCAAGTAAGGTGCGATCTACTTTTACCTCTACCTACCTTTGGGGTTCCACTGGACTCTGTGCACACTATTCCTTACTTTGGTATAGTATATACAGAGCCAGCTTCCTACAATGGGGGTTTCCTGACATGGACCTCTTACCACGGCAATAATCACCAAATGCCCAAACTTCGTCTTCAGATACTCACTCACCCATTCAATCAGCAATGCACTATGAAAGAACTGGTCTGGGATATTTGCCTACTCCTTTCCTTCTCTCTCTCTCTTCCCCCCCCCCTTACTGTTTGTGGCTTCATCATACCTCCCTCACTCCTCCTAGTCAGCAACACTAGCCCAGCAGTTCGACTACCGTGGTACCCACTGCCCCCTTGCAGCCCCATCTGCCAAACCCATTTAGCATGCCTTTAGTGGAGCACAGCCACTCAGTAGGAGGCAGGATCTGACAATCCCTGCTGGGTTGGCGGGCCTGAACATAAGACAGGTATTTCCTGCAAATTGTTTAGAGGGGCTATGCCCACCCTTGCGTTCTGCACCGTCTTACCTTCCGCTGTCTCCCCAGTGACTGACTGACATTTTGCAGCAGAAAGTGCAATTACTTTTGGCCAAAGGGCGATCGAGAAGGTGCCTACGTTAGAAGTAGGACATGGTGGTTATTCACGCTACTTTCTGGTGCCCGAGACGGACGGAGACCTTTGTCCCACTTGCGTCCTCTCAACATCCTCTGCCAGTAGGAAAAGTTTTTAATTCTCACTGGCTCAAGTTGTATTCGCTTCCATCCTGAAAACTGTATGGTAGTATTGGAAGAAGGTGAACCATATGGTGGTATTATTAAATCCCAGGGTGGCTGAACTCTGCCTTTGGAGCTTAATGGATCATGAGTGACCGTTAAACCCAGAAGTGGCACAACATTTCTGCAGGGACAATGCAATGTCAGCAATTATGTGCTTAAGTGTTTCCAAGGTGTATCCCACTTTGACTCATTCAACCCTGAAGGGATCTCTGAACTCCTATATGCCTCTCCGCCTATATCACTTATCCCCGGAGTTCTCAAGAAGATCAGGAATGACCAGGCCCAAGTTAGCTCTGTGGCCCTGGACTGGGCAGTGGAATGTTTGTTATCAGGCTGCCCCTCCGGGAGGATCTGCTGTCTCAGCAGCAGGACTGGGCTCTGCATCCAGGCCTTACCGATCCCCACCTTCATTCATGGAAATTGAGCGGTGACAGCTGAACATCTTCGATCTGTCTCTGCAGGTGGTTGATGTAATCTTAGCAGCCAGGTGTCCCTCGACTAAAACTGTATATGGCTGTCATAGAGGCAGATTTTAGGCCTGGTGCAGGACTCTGCAATTACACTCCTTCTAGGCTAACTTCCCATATTTTTGGTTGTTTCTGTCCCTAAGTAGGCAATGCCTTGCTCCGAGCCCAGTTAAAGGGTTCCTTTCGGCTAATTTGGCCTTTTTGCGATTTCCTCATCAGCCTTTTTTGTTTGAATCCAGTTAAGTGATTTTTGAATGGTTTAAAACTTTCTTATCGCCTTAACATTGGGGCAGAGTGGGTGAGCTTCAAGCTTTGTCAACCCGCTATACACCACCTTCTTCCAAGACTAACTGGTCTTGCGGACCTGGGCATCTTTCTTGCCAAAAGTTGTGACACTGTTCCACAAAGGTCAAAACATCTTGCCAGCATTTTATGTTCTGCCTCATCCGTCTAGTGTTGAGGAGAGACTCCACCACTTGAACCCCAAAAGAACGCGGAGCTTTTACATCGTACTAAAGTACACCGGGTGTGCGAAAAAAGTCAAGGCTTTTCAGAAGAGAACTCCTGCTGGATTATGCTCTACAATAAGAATTGCTAGCACTTGTTAAAAAGCAGCCCCCGGAAGGACTGGGTGCTCAATCTGCCAGGGCCACAGATTGCCACCACTGCATTTGCATGTGGAGGTCCCTGTCTTACTGTCTTAGCCATTCGCCAGGCAGCTATGTGGGTGAAACCCCCCCCCCCCCCTCCCACTGTGGTATATAAATAAATAATACCGGATCTATTTTTGAATGAATGAATGAATAACAGATAGCTCAATAAATAAGAGTCAAGATTCGAGGTAGTAGGAGTTTTCGCAGGTTTAATACAGCATAAGGACAGGAACAGGACAACCTGCATAGGAATAGGATGACAGGGCCCAGCAGCTGCTGGGGCTGGGATGAGCGCGCTAACTTTTAAGAACAATACATGAGCATATATACATAGCGCAAACACATAGCATTACATTGCAGTAGGCGTAGCAGTGGGTGGAGCAGAAGGTGTGACGCGTAGCAGTCGCGAAAGATAAGGGATAAAGAAGGCGTAACTCAGACATGTGATGCGAACGTAGCAGAATATGTCATGAATGGGGCGGAAACCATGGAGGGGGCTACCTAAGGAGCCGGGACCTCTAACCTAATGGTGCGCGCAAACTGACAATGACGTGTTACTAGGAGAAGCTGGGGGCTATGAACTCTGTGCTAGGAGCAGAGACTAAAGTCTGGAGGGTCGGAGCGACATGTACCTAAACCCTATCTAGTATCTGATGTTTAGGGAACATGTTGATATAAACTAGAAGTCATGAGGGGAAAAGCTAACTGACTCTAAGACTGGAGCATGCATTTATTCTACATGTAGTGCGTGATGAAGAATATTAAATGACCATTAAATACAGTATTTCTCTTAACATGGAGCCGCATAGGCTAGACAATGACGGAAACTATTGATGCAGTTCAGTAGCTTAGGAATGCAGAGAAGGAGGACTAAACTGATAGCTGGAATCACAACATAGTCTTGGCAGACTCAGAGACTGAGCCAGGCTGCACCGGGCACTGCGAGGCAGGAAGTAAGTGAAAGGTCGAGGATACAGGTGGGGGCTGAATCGCTCCTCAGCGAGGCTCAGGAGACAGGAGCTGAATCTGATGTCCGGGCCCTGTTGAGGCCTAGAAACGGGGACTTTATAATAGAATAACGTGCACACTAAGAAGCGTGGCAACATTACTTTACATAGGCCTGATACTCATATTACTCATGGAGACTGGGGAATGACATACCAGAGGTGGACACAACTATAATTGCGTCTTGAATCGGACATGGGGAATAACATATGCATATTGGTCATGCACACATAACATATGATGGATGACACGTAGGGACACAGAACATGACAAAATTTACTTTTCCACATTCCCTCCTTGTCACTACGTTTCCATCAGGAAACATTAATATTCATGATACCATCTATCATTTCATACAGTACCATTTGTTCATCTCGAATTGTCCTGGAACGGGATTTAGAACGGGGCTTGGGACTAGGAATACAAGAGGTAGCACACATGCCGCAAATCGCAGGGCCACATTGTATACAGAGGCAGCAGCTGAATATGATCGCTACTGCTATACCTAGAAGGGACAGGACTTTCCATCCCCAGGCGGAAATTATGTTCCAGAACCAACCGGACCATGTCCAGGTGCCTGGATCTTGGTGTAATAGATGGGCTATTTTATGAAGTCTGGTTATAGCTGAATAAACAGACGGCGCGTTATTTGGAATGAAAATGCAGCAACTGGATCCGAGGACTCTACAGGCCCCGCCCCTATCGGCCAGTATGACGTCAAGGACGAGACGATTCTGGAGCACAACAATTCTCATAAAGGATTGCTCTTCGGTTAAGTTACCTAGAGCGGAGGCAGTCTCATCTACTACTGCTTCAAGGGTTCTTGTTAACCTACGGATTAGCTTACTGTTTACGACTGTACCTAAATAAGGGAACACACCTTTATCAATATCAATGAATTGCTCTGCAGCAGTTTCAGTATAGTCGACAATCGGGAGGTTTCTCTTGTGTCTAGTATGTACTAGGAAGGAATTCCTATGGTAGTCAGGTGGGGCTAGAAAAACAGGTGGCAGTAGGAAGGCAATGTAACAGGTTCCCTCCCAATCGAGGGGCAGACGAACATATGCGGTCTGACCACAAACAAAATAAGAATGACGTGAAGCTTTGAAAATAGATTTCCCACTGTCACTATACTTGATAATAGTAGTACAATCACTATGTCCTACGTGTACAGAACCATAATTACGGACACATAATTCGCCTTTGACTGGTAATACTGAAATAGCAGGTGAGTCTGGAGTAGTATCAGACTGAACATTCAGGACCATGAAATTCGAAGAATAGTTACCTAAATTATACACTTCATTTTCTAGATCTAAACCTGTTCTGTGGGGGAAACCTTGCTTGTCTGGGAAACATGTGCTGTTAAGAAAAGACATATCTGTTAAGGATGACGTTAACGTGGACCATGCTCCACACGAACCATTACGTGAAAAAGGATAAGGAAAAAGTGGCAGAACTCCCTTCGGGGTCTGGAAAGGGGGGAGTCGACCACACACCCAACAATTAGTGGCATTGCTGGTCTGGTGTGAGTAATGTAACATGCGGATAAATGTATTGTTACGCATAGCGAGGCGGTATGAATATTCGTGAGGAGGCAGATCACTAAACGTGTGCTCTACTGTAACATTAGAATGCTTATTTACATGAGGAACTGGAAAACACAGGAAAAATGCGTAACTAGTGCAGGAAATCATTATGCTGATGAATAATATGAAACTCAGAAAAACGATACATCGGTTTGAGTTTTGACTAACTCTCTCACTATGGGGGTCTATTTTATACATGTCAGAAACAGTCTAACCGTTTCACCTAGGGGAGGACTTATACAATCAAACTGACTGACTTATTTTACTAGACCGGAGTTTTTGCTTATACTCCTGCTGCGGAGTTTTCTCTACCAAGGGAGGGGTTGTATCAATGTCATTTGCGGGACAGTCCTTGAGAGCAATATTCTGGCAATCCTTCGAATCCTGGGAAATGTTCTTAAAGACGGGTTTCAGTCCTTTAAAAAGTTTAACATGAGAAAGGTGCACCCAGCCCTTGCGTCCTTCCAACTTCACGGCTGTACGGGTGGTGAGGAGGACCTGTCGGGGCTCTTTCCAACGAGGCTCCAGCGGACTTGATCTGTCGAAGTTCCGGACGAGCACCATCGAACCTGGAACAATCTCATGCGGTGCCACCTCGGTATTGTCTGGAAATGCGGCGGCAACCTGTGAACGACATGAGTTGAGGGCAGACATCAAGGAAGCTAGGTAATCTGTCAGCATATTACATGAAACATCAGTAATACTTCGGGGTCTAGGAGTACCCCACATGTTAGGGGGGCGGCCGAAAACGACCTCATACGGGGACAGACCTGATCTGGAATGTGCGACCATGCGCATATAAAACAAAGCAACTGGCAGAGCTACTAGCCAGTCCACACCCTTATCTTTACATATTTTGGCAATTCGAATTTTCAGAGTCTGATTATGTCTCTCGACTAGACCGGCTGCTTCAGGATGGCGTACACAATGAAACTTCCACTGGTACCCTAACAACAGGGAAACGTGCTTCATCAACTCGGATGAGAATGGCTGACCGTTATCAGAATATACGACTCTAGGGAGTCCATATCGAGGGAAGAATTCACGAACCAACTGCTTGGCAGTGGTCGCGGCTGTGTAATCTGGGACTGGATATGCTTCTGTCCATCTGGACAAAGCGCATACAACTACAAGGACATACTTGAAACCTCGACATCGCTCCATCTGAATATAATCCATCTGGAGGACCTCAAAAGGGTGGTCAGGGGGCTGGAAACCACCTTGTTCCACCGGGACACTTTTACCTGGATTAAACTGACAACATATCATACAGGTACGGACTTTCTGCTTGGCTGCAGCTCGTAAATGCTTGTTGAACCAAATGTTCTGGATACTGTCTAACATAGCTTTTTCTCCTAAATGTGCTGGACTATGTGCGGTATTAATGATAACTTGAACCATAGAGTCGGGGAGAAACCATGCGGTCCTACCCTTTGTTAACCATCCTTGATCTGTCTGGACCCCTCCTTGTTCGGACCACTTCTTGATTTCATCGGGAGTAGCATGTAACTGGATATCTATGACATCTTGTGTAGGGTCCTTAACTGTCATACATGTAGTCAGATCTGGAGTGTGTGTCATGTTAACTGGACTGTCTGGAGTCTGTGCTGTAAGCTTGGCTGTGCGATCTGCTAGATCATTACCTTGAGAAATAATGTCAGTAACTTTCGTATGTGCTTTGCATTTCATGATAGCGATAGATGTCGGTAAATGTATGGCATCTAACAGAGCTTGGATAAGGATACCATGTTGAATCTTGGTTCCATGAGAAGTCATGAAACCTCTCTCTTGCCAGAGCACTCCAAAGTCGTGTACAACTCCAAATGCGTAGCGTGAATCTGTGTAAACATTAACTTTCAGGTTCTTGGCGTGTATACAGGCTTGTGTCAGAGCAACTAGCTCTGCTGCTTGAGCGGACAGGGTATCAATGCGGTGTGTTTCAATAACTTCAGTGTCAGTAGTCACTGCATACGCGGCTACTAGTTCTCCTGTACTAGTCCTCATACATGAACCATCCACATAAAGTGTCAGGTCGGGATCTAGTAACGGAATGTCTGTCAGGTCTTGTCTTGGCTTTGTCGTAATGTTGACTACTTCCACACAGTCGTGTGCGGCAGGATTTGAACTAACTGATGGTAACAGTGTAGCAGGATTCAGAACGTTGCAGCGTCTGATTTCTATGTGTGGCTGGAACAGTGTCAATTCATAACCTGTTAAACGTGCAATTGTCAAGTGCTGTGTTTGTGTTCGGTTTAAAAGAACTTCCACGGAGTGTGGAACGTGTACTGTCAAGGTATGTCCTAAAACTATGGAATCACTTTGTCTGATAGCTAGTGCTGTGGCTGCAACTGACTTGAGGCACGTAGGCAGAGCCTGGGCTACAGGATCTAGTGTGCTCGAAAAATAAGCACAGGGCTTGTATTGTCCTGCTTGATCTTGTGTGAGAACAGATAATGCTGTACCTTCACGTTCAGTAACGAAAAGTGTAAAAGGCTTACTGTAGTTCGGTGTAGCTAGAACTGGAGCTTGACATAAAGCTTTCTTTAACTCGTTGAAACTAAGTGTATGTTCAGATGTCCAAGGGAGGATAGTCGATACGGCTGCCTCCTGTGTCGTTAACTGTATCAGTGGCTTGGCTAGAAATGCATACTGAGGAATCCATTGTCTGCAATAAGAAGTAAGGCCAATAAAGGCACGTACCTCCTTCTGGGTCCTGGGCTGGGGAAGACTCGCTATCAACTGGATACGGTCTGGTGTCAACTGCCTACCCCTCTTGGACAGTAAGTGTCCTAAGTAGACCACTTGCTGGACACAGAATTGAAGCTTCGAAGGGGACACCTTGTGCCCCATCTCGGCTAGGAAATACAGAACCGTCAGTGACGCTCGCTCGCAGTCACGTTCAGAACGGGCTGTGATCAATAGATCATCAACATACTGGAGCAGGGCAGTGTCAGTTGGCATGTGAATATTATCTAGTTGTCTCTTGAGTGCTTGACTGTAAATACTAGGGCTTTCTGTGAAACCTTGAGGAGCTCGTGTAAACATATAGCTCCTTCCATTTAAACAAAATCCGAAAAGAAACTGGCTGTCTGGATGGATGGGAACACTAAAAAATGCGTTCTTGAGGTCTATGACAGTGAAGAACGTGGCTTCGGAATCAATGGCTGTTAATAGAGAAGAGATGTCTGGGACAACTGGGTACTGCGGAATAATACATTTATTAAGCTCTCGTAGGTCGATCACTAATCGATATACTGGGGGTGCATTTGGATCAGTACGTTTCATGACTGGAATGATCGGAGAGTTACATACATTGGAGTCAGTTTCTACAACTACTCCTTGAGCCATGAGCTCGTCAATAATTTTGGATAAGGCTGCTACAGCCTCAGGTGGCAATCTATACTGCCTGATTCGTGGTAACACTACACCTGGTTTCAGGGTCACACGATGGGGTGTGATTTGCATATAACCTACATCAGTTGGACCTTGCGCCCATAGATGCTGCGGAACTTTAGACAGTCTGGAATCAAAATCTCGTAAGACATAGTGACCCTTAAAGTCACGTAGGAACAGACGTATTCCCTCTGGGGAACAACATATAACGGCACCTAACTCTTTCAGTGTTTTAATGCCTAATAGATTTTCTGGACATGACTTAGTAAGTAACAGATCAGTAGTGCGGGACAATGGACCTACTTCTAGAGTGACTGGCTTTGAAATCTCATTAATGATAGGCTTTCCTGAAAATCCAAGGGAAACATTTCTTGAGCCTGAGAGCGGAGCCCCTGGAACTTCGGCATGACTAATTGTGGTCCTACTTGCCCCTGTATCAATCAAAAACTTTCTGTCTTTCCCTAATACTTGACTGTGAACATAGGGACCCTCTTGATCTACAGGTATCTCGATGAGAGGCAAGCCTACCTCCCTCTCTAGGCTGTTTCATGAATATGGCTGGTACTCTGGATACTCGGACTGTGCATACTGGTACATCTGCTGTGTAACATGCTGTGTTGCAGCAATAGGCTGCGGTACTGTAACTGTCTGTGGTGCATTCTGTGACTGAGGAATCTGTGAAACTTGCTCTTGTCTAGGCGGACGTGGTCTTTCTTTAGTCTTACCAGTAGCTATGTTATGTTTCAGAACTGCACACTCATTTATAAAATGACCTGGCTGTTTACAATAATTGCAGTTCCCTTTAACGGGAGCTGCAGGATGACTGGCTTGATTCTGACCCCTCTTCTGACTGTCTTGAGGAACAGATTGTGCAACTAGTACTTTCATTTTCGTGTCTTTCATACGTTTTCTCTCGTGTTCTTGCTCTTCCCTGATTCTATTCTGGTGGTACTGGAGCATCTGGAGCATCTGAGACGGAGTATTTGCTTGCCAGGTGCTTTCGACTTTCAAAACTCGTTTTTTAATTGGTGGACTTGAATTCTCGACTAATTTGGTAACGAAAAGGTGAGGATATGACTCACTACTTGTCTTGAGGCCACTGTTGATACTAAAGCACTTTTCAAACCTCGAATAAAAATCACTAATATCTTCATCTTGTTTCTGTTTACAGGCTGAGATTGCATCCCAGTCTTCCTTTTTCGTTGTTAATAATCTGGGTAAAACTTGAATCAATAATTCTGGTAATTCTTTACATTTCTCTCCAAGACCAGTACCTGGTACACGTATCTTGTCTTCTGCTTCTAGGACTGCCCAATCTATCTTTTTCTCTCCCACCTCCCATTCTTTTTCTTTAAGCTTTTCATACACCCCTGCGGGTAGCAGAACCTTTAACATTTTAATGATATCTGGGTAAGTGTATTCTCCCATACGGAGCATGTCTTTTAATTCTCTATGGAACCCTGCTGGATCTTTGTCATGACAGGGAATTAATTTCTTCATTTCGAGGAGTTCCATCTTTGTGATCGGAGTGTATACAAACACTCGCTGCATTTCGCCACCCGCTCCTCTGACTGGGTGGACTTCTCGTAACGGATTCTGTCTGTCTATGTAGAATGATTTACTTTCTGGGGGTGAGACATGAACAAAATGCGGGTTCAAGAATGTTCTATATTTATGACGCTGTTCTAAAATGACACTAATTAAATCGGTACCTAGACCTCTCCATCTATACTGGAGTAACTCGTTCAGGATATCATGTAACGGGCCTGGATCAGAGTGCTGACCCTCATACAGAGTAATGAGGTGCTGAATCATATACATACCCACCAGTCGTTGCTCGGCTGGGGGCATTTTCAGAAACATTTGTGCCACTATTTCATCTGGAAAAGTGGTAGAATCAGTAATCCATCGGACTGCTGATCGGGCTAGTTCCTGTTCATGCATAGTACTTAACTCACTATAACCGATTCGTGATTTCAGAATGTGATCGGTAGCTTGAAATACTTGTTCTAGGGAACCTTGTTCTGGTGCTGGATGATGGAAAATTGACTTGTGTTCTAGACGTAAATGGCGATCGGGAAATCTAGGTTTTCCTACATACGCTATTCTGGCAGTATTCTCATCGTCTTCCTCTTCAGGATCAGAGATACTTTCTTTCTCGCTTACTTGGGCTGCTTTACGCTGTTCGTGTATCTTTATCTCTCTACGAATTTTCTTGTACATACTTTCCATGGCACCAATGGTATTGTGCTTTCCTTCGGCTATATTATCACTCCACTTTGTCAGGGTTTTCATTTCTTCCGGGTCTTTAGACGGATAATCCTGTTCCCTTATTAGACAATTAATTAAGAACTTTAATATCATGCACTGAATCTCGGCTTTCCTTTGAGACATGGCATCACTAATACTTTGTGGGTCATCCCCTGTTCGGATGAAACGATATATCCTGTCTAGATCTTCTTTCATATTCGGCAGGGTGACTAGATACTCGGTCACTCTCCTTACGCGTACGGAATATAAAACCATATTAAACTCGCCTGGAACTGGGTCATAGACACATTTGCCAAGGGTTTGCCTGATTTCTGCAACAGACTTATTACTCTTGGGAGTACGCTGTGATGCTTGAGCATGTAATTCGAGTGCTGATAAACGCTTGTATGGCGGCGGGGTTTGAGGAAGACCTCCTCCCGCGGCCCCTAAACTAGAATCATCAACTGATGCTTTCCGTCCTGGCAGGGTCGGTAATTGTAACGTGGGCTGGACTTGTATGGCGGGCTGACCCGGGGGGGCTGTTAAGGGCACCCCGGTGTCTGGAGGAGCAGGAATTACCTGGTTTACAGGGACTGACGGAGTGCGAACAGGGTTTGCATATTCGGGGACTGTGTCGTCCAGATAGGACGAAATAAAAATATCAGCTGCGGTCGGTTTGTGACGTAGTTTGGTCGGAACTAATGGTGGCGGGAAATTACTGGATGCCTCTGGGGTCGCTTTTGGCAAGCCCTCAGCAAGAAGAGGATACATACCTTTAATGAGGGCATTCCTCTGTCTGTCTCTCTGTTCAGTTTTGACTTGTTCACCTATCTCGATTAATTCTCTTTCTTGGGCTCGTTCTTGGGATTCTCTACTTAGTTCTGTCTTTCTGATTTCTTTTTCGGTTCTTTTATGAGCTTCTTTGCGCCATAACTCGATGGCATCTTTCTGTGATTGTCTGGCTTTCTTTTTCCATAAAGCTTCTTCTACTCGCATGATGCACTCGGCATCCCATGTACCCGATACGGGCCATCTATACTTTTCTTCTAACTGTTTGGTATACTCTACCCATAAATCTAGATACAATATGGCACTTATGCCATGTTTCTGATACATAAAGTGACCTGGACTGTCCCTAGGCGGGACGGGAACTGCTGCTTCCAGCAGACCCTTTCTAGTTTTTAACTGACGTAACTTTGAGAAGAGCGGCATGACTGAACTGTAATCTAGACACAATACAATACACAATAAACACGATACTTATTTCCCATTCATACCACGACATTAGAATACATGAAAAACATTTTAAAATAACAGTTCGGACAGAATACTACCTGGAAATACTTGAAATTTCTCGAGAACAGAACTGACTAGAACAGAAACTAGATGCACTGCTGAAACAGTACGAAACTTACCGGTCTCTTAAAGAGACACGTCAGGACCCGTATCCACCGAAGTGAACACTTCGTTTGTGGGACTGTGTACCACCAACCCACAGACCAGAGTCAATTAAATTGACCCTGTCTAGATACCACCCCAGTAACGGTACTCACCGGGCAGCAAGAACGGAAGGCCTCGGACTGAACTGGACTGCTACGACGATGACGACGAACTTCGGACTTCGGACTTCAGTTACGGGTGGACCTCCGGATACCTCGGACCTTGGACTCTTGGCTTGGGCTCTGGTCGGGACTCGCCGCGTTCCTCCACCGTCTCGTCTGGATGCTGGACCGCCTCCTCCGTCTCCTCCGTGGGCCTGAGGGATACTTGAGCAGAAATATCTGCCACTGCGCAGAAGAGTTCCGTCACGACTGCAGAGGGTCAGGGGGTCGGCGTGGCTTCACCGACGCGTGGGGAAAGGGCAAGTCCCTGTTCGGGCGCCATTATGTGGTATATAAATAAATAATACCGGATCTATTTTTGAATGAATGAATGAATAACAGATAGCTCAATAAATAAGAGTCAAGATTCGAGGTAGTAGGAGTTTTCGCAGGTTTAATACAGCATAAGGACAGGAACAGGACAACCTGCATAGGAATAGGATGACAGGGCCCAGCAGCTGCTGGGGCTGGGATGAGCGCGCTAACTTTTAAGAACAATACATGAGCATATATACATAGCGCAAACACATAGCATTACATTGCAGTAGGCGTAGCAGTGGGTGGAGCAGAAGGTGTGACGCGTAGCAGTCGCGAAAGATAAGGGATAAAGAAGGCGTAACTCAGACATGTGATGCGAACGTAGCAGAATATGTCATGAATGGGGCGGAAACCATGGAGGGGGCTACCTAAGGAGCCGGGACCTCTAACCTAATGGTGCGCGCAAACTGACAATGACGTGTTACTAGGAGAAGCTGGGGGCTATGAACTCTGTGCTAGGAGCAGAGACTAAAGTCTGGAGGGTCGGAGCGACATGTACCTAAACCCTATCTAGTATCTGATGTTTAGGGAACATGTTGATATAAACTAGAAGTCATGAGGGGAAAAGCTAACTGACTCTAAGACTGGAGCATGCATTTATTCTACATGTAGTGCGTGATGAAGAATATTAAATGACCATTAAATACAGTATTTCTCTTAACATGGAGCCGCATAGGCTAGACAATGACGGAAACTATTGATGCAGTTCAGTAGCTTAGGAATGCAGAGAAGGAGGACTAAACTGATAGCTGGAATCACAACATAGTCTTGGCAGACTCAGAGACTGAGCCAGGCTGCACCGGGCACTGCGAGGCAGGAAGTAAGTGAAAGGTCGAGGATACAGGTGGGGGCTGAATCGCTCCTCAGCGAGGCTCAGGAGACAGGAGCTGAATCTGATGTCCGGGCCCTGTTGAGGCCTAGAAACGGGGACTTTATAATAGAATAACGTGCACACTAAGAAGCGTGGCAACATTACTTTACATAGGCCTGATACTCATATTACTCATGGAGACTGGGGAATGACATACCAGAGGTGGACACAACTATAATTGCGTCTTGAATCGGACATGGGGAATAACATATGCATATTGGTCATGCACACATAACATATGATGGATGACACGTAGGGACACAGAACATGACAAAATTTACTTTTCCACACCACCCCCCCACACACACACAGATTTAGGAAGCACTATTGTCTGGTTAGTCAGGTTTGTAGAGAGAGGGGAATTTCGCCCGCTCAGTCCTGCAGGACTTTATGGTTTGAGTCGATCTACAGACCCACCTCTGCATAAATACTGCTTTAGTATCTATTCAAAAGGTGATGAAACTGCGGCTAGCAATTTCTCTTAGAAGAACAGTGACCTTCGGTAACGCTGTTTCTGACCGAGATGATCTAGCTGCATATTCCTCACTGACACTCCTATCCTCCCAGTTGTCTGGTTGATCTCTATCCATTAATAAAATTCCAAGTCAAATGATCTGCACACTGATCATACCAATTTGCTTTTGGCTCTGTACCTCTTGGGGTGTAGACAGTCTCAAAAGCAGCTAGGAGTGGGGCCTATATAGGCTCCTCACATTGTTTCTGGAGAGGAATGGCATTGTGGAGCCACACGGTACCACCTACTGGCACACAGGTATTGCTGAAAAGTTTCTGCATCCAGTCTGACGCCTGGTGAATATTCAATGTGTGGAATTTGCAGCTAGGCTCTACCAGAAACCGAAGTTTAATACATTTTCGTCTCTACTGTCCTTTTTCATGATGCTGTGCTGGAAAGTAATCCTGCTTTGGGCTACCTGTGGTAAAATCTTTCCAATTTTCATTTGCACCACTTTTAAGAAGCAGCTTGTCCAGGCATCCTGGTTCTTCTGTGGTCCCAAGTAAGAATCTTTTTGTGAGTAGTAGCATTTATATGCAATTAGTCTGTACTTTTCAGTAGTGCCTTTACACCCGTCTGTGTGACTGGGATTTTAGAACCATGGCCCCTTTCTTTTAGACACATGTCTGTGGTATGGGACCTGATATGTCTCACAGGTACTGGAAATGCAGTTTGTGGCTGCGTGGAGTTAGGCCCTGTGTGGGGGAGGCTGCTCGCCAAGTGAACGTTACTTATTCAAGTGGGAAACATGCAAATTAAATCAAGCTGTTCCTTCCTACGGGTATGAAGTGGTTCACAGTTTAAAAAGCAAAAAGGGCTAAAGGATGGTGTTTGGGGTTGGTGCTGATTCCCTAATCCACTCCTGCTGAATTAACAAACAATATTCTTGTTTTATTATAGTGATCGACTCCGATAACGAGATTGATGACCCAGTGTATTGGGGTAAAGTAATCAGACCTCTCCGAAGCGTGGATCCAACACAGAGTGAATACCAAGGATTGATTGAAATCACTGAGGAGGGTATGCATAAATTCATATTTTTGCAGCTTAAATGAACTAGTTTTGTAAATGAGCATGATCTGCACTTGTTCGAACAATGTTATGTGATTAATTTTAGGTTCATATACTCACACCCATGATACCGATTATTGATGATTTTTTCTTAGGTGTAAGAAAAACGTGCGTGCACATGATGGTCATCTTGGAATTATTTGTCTTTTCCATTAACAGGACTATCACGCATATATATTTGCACATCTTTGAGTTATTTTTCTTGAGGCATAGGATGAACTTTCCAAGATGGCTAGTACACTTGCACACTCAGACGGCCATCTTGGAATAGTTTAGAAACCATTTTAAGATGCCCACCTCCAGAATCTAGCAGAGCACAGGAAGGAAATGTGTGATGGGTTGGGAGCATAGAGCGGGTAGCAGTATATATTCCTTCATGCAGTGCATTTGAAGGATACAGAACATCCAATTAGAACAAAGTGAGAAAAAAGACTCCTTGAGTAGGGGCAAACAAGACTGGGAGGAAAGCTGCTGTCAATTCTGAGAGGAAAGCAATCCCATTCAAAGCAGGCATGTGGGATAGACCAGCATGAGGAAGTGGTGGCCACACCACCTATTCCAGATCTATATGGGAAACAATAGGCCTGTTGGACAGACTTTAATATGATCTATTTTGCTTCTTCTCTACATTAGGGGCTCTTCAGCATCTAGTGGTCACTTTCGTTACTGCACTGGTCTTACTAGGCATTACAAGTTTGTATATAATTTAGTCAGTTTTGCTTGTGCGCTTTTTTGGGGGGGATGGAGGCATTGTCTGCTTTATTCATTTGGTATTCTCTACGAAACTAAACTCTTGAACTGTGAAGAAAAGAGCCTCCGAGGCAGTGTGCTCCTCAGTCTTGTGAAATACACTCATGTGAATTTTTGTAGCTGCATGTATTTTAGTTCCATACAGGTTGCATGGTGAAAGTAAGCAGTTCTGAATCTGTTGCAGATGTGGCCACAGTTAAACACTTCATCTTCCGTGCCTTTACATGCTTGTGTTCCCAGGAGTCCCCCCAAAAAATTATACATAGCAGTAAAGAGCATGGTTTTGGTCAACACTAAAATATTGCATCTTTCAGGTATTCAATTGCTTTAATATATTCCAGTTGGCTGGTCAGAAAAAAAATTCTAAATCTTTTCAACTGCTACTGGATGTTTTTTTGAACTAGGGAATTTTCTTTTGCAAGGTTTCTGTTCCTATGTGATAATTTGCCCGGTTGTTTACAGTATCTGAAAGACACGTTAGTGATAGATTCCTTACCTTAAAATATCCCCAGGCGTCAAACTGGATCCGTAAAGTTTTTCTTAGTAGTAACGTTGTGCGTCAGTAGGTGGCGTTCTGCGTCCGAGGCTGGCGTCGTATGCACCGAGATGACATCAAGGAGACTACTTAAGCGCCACCCATGCGCGCTGGAGTCAGTTCTTTCTTTTTCCGCGCCAGTAAGCGCAGTTAGAGCACTTACCCTAGTCATTTTTTTACTATCTTTTTGAGACTTTTGTCTCGTGATGATTTTATCTGGTGCTAATAGGGATGCCTGGGACCTGTTGTCGCAATGTCGGTGGCGGACCCCCACGACGCCTGTCTTTACTTCCCGGAGCGCGGCCAGGACTTCCGGTCCTGTCTGGACTGAACGGCTATGGCCCTGAAGGCCCTGAGGGAACGGCGCCGGAAGTTGTTTGAAGTTTGGCACTCGTCCCCGCGCCGTTCTAATTCTAGGGGTCGTTCCTTTGACCACTCTGTCCTCTTCCCCTTCAGATTCTGGTAAGAAACGGCACAAAAAGATGTCGAAGAAGCGCTTTCGCTAGCCGACGTCCCTCCGTTGGTCCCCAGATACGGACGAGGGGGACCGTGTGAGAAAGTGCCATCTTTCTTGCCTTGGTATGCCCCCACTTTTTGCTGAACTGCTGATGTGCTTTGACTGAGTGCGCCCTAGGCTCCTGCCAACCAGGTGCCCAGGGCCTGTGTTCCTTCCCTAAAACTGTGTTAAAACTAAAACCCAATTGGCATCTCTGGCCACCTGTCGCCCCGTAGTAGATGGTACCCAGGGCATGGTGACCAGGGAAGACCCATATTGTGCCACCCTTAGAGGCCCTGTACCCTGACACCCACACACTGCTTTTGCAGGCAGAGTGTCTAAGTACAGTACTAAACCAAGAGTCGACATGGCACACATCCCTGTGTGCCATGCTCACAAGACCCACTGCCCTTGCATACCTCAGTCATCCCTCTATCTGGGTGCCCTATGCCAGTGGTGTGGGCACAGGTGCACGAGCCCTGTGCCCCTACAGTACCCATGGCCATTCTGGACACTGTGTGCAGTGATGCCATTAAGAGTATATGGTGCTGGGAGGTAGTCATTACGAACTCCACAGCACCATAATGGCTACACTGAAGACTGACAAGTTTGATATCGAACTTCTCAGCACATTAAACCCGTACTGATGCCAGTGTGGGATTTAATGTTAAATGCACCAGAGGGCATCTTCGAGATGCCCCCTGAAAACCTAACCTACAATCCCCGTCCGGTCTGAGAGGCTGCCTAGGCTTCCCCACAGCAGACCTGTTACTAGACCCCTGGGTGGAGAGCCCCCCACTCTCCTGGGCCGGCAACAAAGAACATCCTGGGCGAGGTGCTAGGTCTCCTCCCCAGGATGGGCAGGGGGAAGCTTCAAAGGCCTGTCGCCTTTGTGAGCTTCTCCAGAACACTTGCTGTACTCAGCAACTGGCCCCCACCAGCTCTGATCCCCACTCGGGCCGGAAGACTGGCTGGAAACCCTACGTCAGGAAGGAGGTTGTGCCAGACTGTGCCAACCCCACCACTCATGTGGGACAATTTTAGATGAAGCACGACCCAGGGCCCCGGCCATATTGAAGATCGGGTGCCCTGCCCAATCACAGCTAGGCCCCTGCCCCCCCTCCCACAGTAGAGGAGCAGGCTTGGAGGTGTACCCACCCCAGGACAGGACCTATTGGTCCCTGCCCTTGCCCTACCTGTAACGCCCCTAAATTCAGTATTTAGGGGCACCCTGAACCTTCCTTCCTCATATCCGGATAAGCAAACAAGAAAGAAGACCCGCCGTGCAGCTGCTAACAGGATGACACCAACTGACTTGCCCCCAGCCCTACCGGCCTGTCGACCCTGGAACCTGCCCCTGCTAAATCCCGGCGACTCCTGCGGACAGCAACCTTGGAAAACTGAGGACCTGCCTGCCTTGACTCTCTCAAAGACTGGGACTCCCCTGAGCAGAGGCTCTGCTCCAACAACCATACCCCTGGTGCCAGCCAGGAACCACAAATCCAGCCCACTCTGCACCCGCTGAGCCCGGCCCGTGCCTGAGTGACCCTAGACCACGAGGACGTCCCCCCAGCGACTGGGACCTGAAGTCCAGTGCCCCAAGACCCTCCTCGACGACGCCTGGAGCCTTAGAACCAGGAACCCCTCCAACCGCGACCAGCCAAGGGTAAGATTTCCCGACACCCAAAGACGCCCCACGCCCCCCTGTGCCCTTCTTTGGGGTACTCACCTCTTCACCAAGAACCCAACTTACCTCTCGAAGTGGTGGTCGCAGCTGAAGAATCTCCGTCCCGAGCCTGCAGCCTTTGTTCACTTTGTAACTTTCCCATTGGATAACATTGAGTGCCCGACGGCTCAAAAGCACCCTGCACCCTGCCGCCCGAGTGCCGCTGAAAGTGCAACTACTACTCTACTCTACTCTTCTTCCCCACTTGCCCTGAGTAAGTGACCAGGAGTTTAGCTCCCAGATCCGCGTGGCCTGCCTGCTTGCAGCCTCCAACTGAAGTCCCCCCCTTCCCTCCATTGGATTGCATTGGGCCTACTCTCTCTGCACCCGCCTGCCCCAGTGCCGCTGAGGGTGTAACAACTGTACCTTTCTGACCCTCTGAGACCCCTGAGTCTATGCCCAGAACCTTAACCTCATCAGCCGAGTACTCACCTGAAAGCCGATATCTTACTTTCCTTCCATAGGCTAACATTGACTGGTTTTCACTGAAATTTCTTCTGTCCATTTTTGAAACTTTAAATATTCGTCTAAAATCAGCCGAATAACGATTTCCGAAATACTCACCTGGGATCAGGAGAGAAGCCAGTGCTGTACTTTCTAGTTCAGTATTGAACCGCAAAAGTAATCTTAACTGTATTTACCAGGTTCGAGGCATGTGGGCTGCTAAATTCATATCTTGTGCATAGATCGCCGCCTAGTGTTGGGTCCGGATGATTGCACATTGTTGTCCTGGAAGAGTCTTCGAAGTATCACGAGATAGGTGGCTCCTCCCCTGGACTACAGTGCGCATGGGCATCGACTCCATCCCCAGATTGTTTTTTTCCGCCATTGGGTTCGGATGTGGTTTCGACGTCTCCGTGTCGGAACCGATAAACTTTGTTCTTAAGGCCAAAAGGCCTTCGTTACCAGCGTCGGTATTGTTTGCGCACGGTCTCGAGCGTCGTCCGACTCTCGGAGCCGGAACTCAACGGAGTCAAGTCACTCTTCAGACATCGAGGCCCTCTCGTCGCAGCAAGACCCGACAACATTACCATGGAGCGGAGCCCATTTGAATACTGCCCCATCTGTGGATCCAAATATCCACACATCGATGTGCATCCGGTCTGTAACAAATGCCTGTCACCGGACCACAACGAAGACAACTGTATGGCCTGCTCTCAATTTAGGTCAAAGAAGACGCTCAAGCATCGGCGCGCGGCGCGCCTCGAGGCCCAGCGAGCGGCACCGGCACCCGACGACATATTCGACGACCCCGCGGTGGAAGGCAGTAGCCATCATCTCCAAGTTTCGCCTCCGACGACGGAGGTCCAGTCCGATGCCGAGGAACACGTCGAAGGGCACGGCCAGGACACTGAATACGTCGAGGAGGTAGGGGACGACGAAGAAGTTTATGGGGCCGCGGAAGATAGCTCGGAGGAAGAGCTATGCCCCGAAGTCTATATGGTTCAGGCTCAGGTCACGGGATCGCCACTCGGCCTTACCCACGACCCCGCGCCGCTATCCCCGGCCCCGCCTTCTCGCCCGGCCACGGACACTCAAGCGGAGCCGCTATTACCCGTATCGAAACCGAAACCTTCGGTCTCTACGGCTCCTAAGATGGCCGACATCCAGCCGAAACCGAAACACACGGCTTCGACAAAAGACAAAATGGCCGACGTCCAGGCCAAATCAAAAACGAAACTACCGGACGCGACAACACCAAAAACGGACGACGTCCGGCAGACGATTTCGAAACCGGCTCCTTCATCGGCTCCGTCCTCCTCCGGCACACAGAAGTCGAAGAAGGTTGTCGAGACGGCAGCGCCACACAAGGTGCACAAGGACTCGTCCTCCAAGAAGGCCGTCCATCAAGAGTCGGCCTCTGTTGCTCCGGCACGGTCGTCGAAGTCGGTGCACACGCCTTCAGACGCTCCTACGGCGCAGCCAACTAAACGCCCAGTCGAACAAAAGTCGACTACAATCCACGAACCGAAGGCCGCAGGCCCTACGCATCGGCACAAAGATGTCGACTCTGCAGCACCGGCGCCAAAGTCTACAAAGGACCCGCGCCACAATGCGGCTGAAGATTCGTCGACGCACATACCGTCGACACCGAGGGACTCCGACGCCACCGGACACCGGCCGTCGGCTACCACACCCTCCGCCTCCTTCACCGCGCAGGTCACCGACTCCCTGAAACGGATTCGGGAAAAAGCTTTGTCGACGACGGCTCCCACGCCGTCGGCTCCAAAGGAGGTGGACGCTCCTCAGAAGTCATCAGCCAAGCTGCTTTACACTCTTCCACCAAAGGTGCCACCAAAGGCGTTTGCACCTAGATTGGTGCCACAGACTTCGGCGCTTCAAGCCTCAGATGACCAATCAGAGCATTATATCGATGCCCACACGGGGAAACTGACCATTTACAAAAGAAAGATCACTTCCCAACCACTGGAATCATATGTTATTACACTGAAGAAAAAGAGCACAGCACTGGACAGTCCTGCCCTTATTGAGCCCATTCTACCACCACCAAGAAGGAGTCCATCACCTTCCCCAAACCAATCAGGGGGAGAGGATGATGAGGTAGACGACCAATACAATTTCCCAGTGGACAGTTGCCTCTGGACTCGTTGGTGGTCGCCAATGCCCGCAAGAGGGCAAACTCCCAAACTACGGGTGACGCTCCTCCCCCTGACAAGGAGTCGAAAGTGCTTGAGGCATCCGGCAAGAGGGTGGCTGCGCAGGCTGCCAATGTATGGCGTATAGCGAACACAGGCACTATTGGCGCGTTACGATAGGGCGCATTACTACACCCTAGAACAGCTCCTTCAACATCTACCTGATGAGTATAAAGAAGCAGCCGAAATGCTCATACAAGAGGGGAAGCTTATATCAAACGCTGCAATAAAGTGTGCGCTTGATGTGGCAGACACGGCGGCTAGGGGGATTAACACTAGCGTCATGCTAAGACGACAAGCTTGGCTTCGTATATCTGGATTTAAGCCTGACATCCAAACTACAATCCTCAACCAGCCCGTTAATCCAGACAGACTGTTTGGCCTAGATGTAGACACCACACTTGAAAAGATTAAAAAGGACAACGAGACTGCTAAGTCCATGGGGGCACTTCAGTCCCAACAATTCAGAGGAAACACTTTTCGTCGCTCAGGAGCGCGTGGTGTTACCAGAGGACACTTGGGTCAACAATCACAATTTACAAAGGGTGGTGCACCATCCTCCTACCCCAAGCAAGGTAGAGGGGGTTACAGAGGTAACAGTGCCAAGGGCAGAGGCAGAGGGAACAACAACTCCCGTTCCTCTGCCGCCAATAAACAGTGACTCTGTCACTGCCCCCCGACCATCCAACACCTGTCGGGGGGAGACTCCAGCAGTTCCTGCCAGTCTGGACATCCATCACCACAGACAGGTGGGTGAGAAAACTGATCCAATACGGTTATTGTTTGGAGTTAACATCCACTCCTCCCAACATTCCACCAAGACACCGTCCTATGTCGGCAGAGCACTTGCACTTATTGCAGCAGGAGGTCTTGGTAATGCTGCAAAAAGGCGCAATAGAGCTCGTACCAATGGAGGAGGAAGGCACAGGGGTCTATTCCCTGTACTTCCTCATCCCAAAAAGGGACGGATCCCTCAGACCTATTCTGGATCTACGCCCCCTCAACATGTATATACTGTCAGAACACTTTCACATGCTGACACTGCAACAAATTCTTCCCCTGCTAAACCAAGGGGACTTCCTGGCAACCTTGGACCTCAAGGATGCTTACTTCCACATCCCACTCCACCCATCCCACAGAAAGTACCTCAGGTTCACCATTCAAAACAAACACTATCAGTTCAAAGTCCTACACTTCGGGGTGACTACTGCCCCCAAAGTGTTTACAAAGTGTCTGGCGACAGTAGCGGCGCACCTCAGACGGCAGAACATACATGTCTACCCCTACCTAGACGACTGGCTTGTTCAAGCGAAGTCGGACATACAATGCGCCGCGGACATGTCCCACACTATTCACCTCCTTCACAGTCTGGGATTCTCGCTAAACTACCCAAAATCGCACCTTCAACCGGCCCACGTACGGCAGTATCTAGGCGCGACAATAAACACCCTGACTGCTATGGCTCAGCCAAACCCAGCCAGGATCAACAGCATCCAGTCACTAATCCAACGGTTCAGACCGCAACACTCCCTACCAGCGAGAGTGTTCATGCAGTTGATAGGCATGATGGCCTCCTGCATTTTCATAGTCCCGCACGCGAGGTTGCACATGCGTCCTCTCCAAGAATGCTTGGCAAATCAGTGGACACCGGCTCGGGGACAACTGACGGACCTAGTGCTGGTGACCGGTCGGGCATACAACTCTCTGCATTGGTGGAATCCACACAACCTTTGCAAGGGACGACCGTTCCAAGAGCCGGTGCCACAGATTATCCTGACGACGGACGCTTCTCTCCAAGGATGGGGAGCTCATGTGCTCCACTACACTGTGCAGGGACTGTGGTCCGCTCAACAACAGAAGTTGCACATCAACTACCTGGAATTGATGGCAATCTTCATGGCGCTAAAGTCCTTCAAGGTACATTTGTGCAACAAAGTCGTGTTGATCCGGACGGACAACATGACAGCCATGTACTACATCCAGAAGCAAGGAGGTACTCACTCACCACAGCTGTCTCACCTGGCTCAGAGCATGTGGAAGTGGGCCATTCAGAGGAACATTTTCCTCATGGCAGAACACCTCCCCGGCAAGGACAATCAGATGGCGGATCTGCTCAGCAGGTACAGCCATCAAATGCACGAGTGGGAGATTCATCCATCAGTGCTCCACCCGTACTTCCAGCAGTGGGGTCATCCACAGATAGACCTGTTTGCCACAAGGGAAAACGCAAAATGCCAAAGCTTTGCCGCCAGGTTCCCTCATCCGCAATCGCAGGGGAATGCGATATGGATGAACTGGTCAGGCAAATTTGCGTACACTTTTCCCCCCCGCGCCTCTCATTCCGCTGGTGGCAAGAAAGCTAAAGCAACACTCGATGACTCTCATCCTAGTTGCTCCAACATGGGCACGCCAACCATGGTACACCATGTTTCTAGAACTTTCCGTGGTACTGCATCAACGGCTGCATCTCACACCCAGCCTCTTGACGCAGAGCCATGGCGACATTCAGCATCCAGATCCGCAACAGCTCAATCTGGCGATCTGGCTCCTGAGGTCTTAGAATTTGGCTACCTCAACCTGCCTCCTGAATGCATGGACATCATCCGGGAGGCAAGGAAGCCCACGACCAGAGCTTGCTATGCTGCAAAATGGAAGCGGTTTGTCATTTACTGTACAGACAACAATATCAACCCGCTAGATGCATCCATTCCTAACATCATCTGCTATTTGTTACATCTTTACAAATGCAATCTGGCGTACGCTTCCATTCGGATACATTTATCCGCCATAGCGGCTTACCTCCAGAATAGGCAGCACCTCTCTGTTTTCAGGGTGCCTGCCATTAAAGCCTTCCTAGAGGGACTGAAACGAGTCATCCCTCCTAGAACTCCACCAGCTCCTGTTTGGAACCTCAATGTGGTCCTCACTAGGCTGATGGGCCCACCTTTCGAGCCACTGCACTCCTGCGAACTTCAGTTTTTAACGTGGAAAGTGGCTTTTCTCATTGCTATCACGTCGCTCAGGCGTGTTAGTGAGCTGCAAGCGCTCACAATCCAAGAGCCATTCATCCAAATACACTCTTAACAGGGTAGTGCTCCGCACTAACCCCAAATTCCTTCCAAAGGTGGTGTCACAGTTTCATATCAACCAAACTATTGACCTGCCTGCATTTTTCCAAAACCCGCAAACGGTAGCAGAAAGAATGCTTCATACATTAGACGTTCGGAGGGCGATAATGTACTACATTGACAGTACACAACCCTTTAGGAAGACACAACAACTTTTTGTTGCCTTCTCAGCACAACACAAAGGCAACCCCATTTCCAAAGCAGGAATAGCCAGATGGATTGTTAAATGCATTCAAATTTGTTATCAAAAGGCTAAACGCACTTTAACAATACCCCCAAGGGTGCACTCCACACGCAAATTGGGGGCCTCCATGGCTTTCCTGGGGAACATTCCCTTAGAAGACATTTGTAGAGCAGCCACATGGTCTACACCACACACATTTACCAAGCATTACTGCGTAGATGTGCATTCCAAACAGCAAGCAGCTGTAGGACAGGCTGTTCTCAAGACACTTTTTCAAGCTTCTGCAGCTGGCACGGGCAACCGCCCTTAATGGAGGGACTGCTGTGTATTCTATGCACAAGATATGAATTTAGCAGCCCACATGCCTCGAACTGAATATGCTACTTACCAGTATGCATCTGTTCTTGGCATGTAGGGCTGCTAACATTCATATCACCCGCCCTCCTCCCCGGTGCCCGTAGCGGCTGCAGACACTCTCTTGCATTCATCATTAGCATGGACATCCTGTACACTGTTTCACTCCATCTCTGCCACAATGGCTAAAAACAATCTGGGGATGGAGTCTATGCCCATGCGCACTGTAGTCCAGGGGAGGAGCCACCTATCTCGTGATACTTAGAAGACTCTTCCAGGACAACAATGTGCAATCATCCGGACCCAACACTAGGCGGCGATCTATGCACAAGATATGAATGTTAGCAGCCCTACATGCCAAGAACAGATGCATACTGGTAAGTAGCATATTCATTACCTGCATTATCTTCCATAGGAAACCATTGACTGTTTTTCTCTGAAATTTCTTCCAAGTGTCGATTTTTGCAAATTACAAATATTCTTTAAAAATCATAGCAACTACTGAAACGTAATTACTTACCTGTCTTAGGTAGAGGTCCCAGTGCTGAACCTAAGAGTCCAGTACTGGATTACAAAAGTAACGAGAACCTACTTTACCTGTGACTTGAATTTCCTTCCATAGGGTAACAGTACCAGTTTTTCTCTGAAAAGTTTCCAAGTGTCAACTTTGAAAATACATTTATAGCCTTTAAAAATTACAAATGTAACAAAAATGCTTTTACTTCACTGTTTACAGCTTAGGTCCCGGGACTGAATCCAGGATCCAGCCCTGTGGTTAGTAAAGTAATCCTGAAAGTAATCAACTGCATTTATGTAGAAAAACCTATTGAGCTCAATGTTAAATTGTATTTAGCATTGTGTTGCCATTGCAACACCAGTAACTATTGCCTTTCTGCAAAGTAATTACCTAAAGTCTCCTCTCATATTGAGAAAAGTATATTTTGATACCTGTTGGTTCTAAAATAAAACACATATCTATTGATATAAAAAAAAAACAATGGCCTAGAGTTGAGTTCTTGAGTGTTTTAAAACTGTTGCTGACTGAGTGTGTACAACAAATGCTTTACACTGTCCTCTGGTACTGCCTTACTGCTCAACCAAGCTACCACTTTAGAGAGTAAGGTCAGATCTGACTTTAGCCTTTGTTATACCTCTGGGGATTGGGGACTCTATACACACTGTACCTTACTTTGGTCCAGTATATATAGAGCCACTTTCTTACAGACAGGCTCTTTTGGAGCCTGGGAGTCCCACGACCTACCCGCCTTACCCGGGTTCGTCGGCGACTCCTGCACAAATGAAAGATTTCCTTGCTGCCATGGACCGCCTGTTTAGGCCTCGGGCTCCCGCCGGTGCGCCTTCGGGCCCCGCGGACCCGTGTCTGGATCCTGCTGGTCCGTGGACTCTTTCGGTGGATCCAGCCCCGGCACAGCCAGCGGCTCCTGCGCCGCAGGATCCTGCGCCCCTGACTCCGGCCTCAGTGCCAAGAGGTCCCATGCTGCCAGCTCCTGCCCCGGCACCGCCATCGGCTCTGCCGACGGCACCGCGGTGGATACCGCTGGCTCCGCCTCTGCCCCTGTTTCTGGATTGATTTGTCCCCACCTGGGATACGAATTGGGAACCGGCGCTGGCTCGGCCCCTGCCGGCGCCGTTTCTGGCACAGGCTCGGCCCCGACTGGCGCCGTTCCTGGCACAGTTTATTCCTTCACTGGTCCCTGCCCCGCTGCCGAGGCCTGTGCCTACAGTGCCGGCGGAGGAGGATGACTGGGAAGGGTTTGAGGAACGCTTGCTAGTCAGTGTGATTCTGAGCAGGACTGGGTGGATGGCTTGGAGGAGGCCGGTGTCCTTTACGTCTCCTCTGATCCAGGGCTTGCCTCTCCCCCGCCCACTATGGAGGAAGGCGCCTCGTATACGTTGGTGCTGGGGTCCTTATCCTCGATCTCCCCACGGTGACTCTGAAGACCAATCTCACTGAGGTGCTCCAGCCGACGTCCACTTCATCGGACCCGGTGCCGCTCATTAATGATGCCCTCACCGAATTCTTGTTGGGCACTTGGTCACGGCCTGCTACAGGGGTCCCTATGGACAAGAACGTTTCCAGGCGTCATCGCCCGGCGCGGGGTGACCCTGCCTTTCTGACCACTCAGCCTACACGCAAAAGTCTGGTCATTCAAGCTTCAACGTCTGAGTGCCTTTCCCACGGCTCCACGGGATAAGGACTCTGGGTTTGGAGCAGTTTAGCAAGCGGTTGTTCTCTTCGGCCAGCTTAGGACTGTGGTCAGTGAACACCACATTCCTTCTGGGCCGCTATTCCCACACTGTGTGGGATTCTGTGGCTGAGGTGTCACCTCGGTGCCCGCAGGAGATCCAGACTGTGCTGTCTCAGGCTGTGGCTGAGGGTAAGGACGCGGCTAGATTCGCCATTCGTTGTGGCGTGGATACCGCGGACTCCCTCGGTAGGGCAATTACCACGACCGTGGCGCTACGGCGCCACACCTGGCTGATATCCACTGGGTTCTCTCTGGACGTTCAGAGCTTGCTCATGGACATGCCTTTTGACGGCACGTTCCTGTTTGGTGATCAGGCTGACACGGCACTGGAGCGTTTTAAGGACTCTCAAGCTACGGCCAAGTCCTTGGGCCTTTCCACTACGTGCCCGTCCACGTTTCATTCCTTTCGTGGCCATGGCAGAGGCACCCCGGACCTTTCGTTCGGTCAAAAGCCCGCGCAGAACTAGACTCAGCGTGCCCGTGGGCGCAGCTGCAGCATGAGGTTCAGTCCTTTTCTGCCCCCGCAACATTTACCTCGAAGCCTTCCTAGTCTGAGCCTCAGGTCGCACCCCACGCCAGTGGGTGGCAGGATTCACCATCACCTTCTCCATTGGCGTTCTGTCACTTCCAACAAGTGGGTGTTTCAGCTCTTGGCCAAGGCCGGAAGTAGGATGTGGTTGTTATTCCCACTACTTTCTGGTCCCCAAGAAGGACAAAGTGCGCTTGCGCCCCATTTGGATCTCCGGTACATCAATCGCTTCCTCCGGAAGGAGAAGTTCAAGATGTTGACTCTGGCTCAGGTCCTGACTGCCCTCGACCCTGGAGACTGGATGGTAGCATTGGACTTGCAGGACGCGTATTTTCACATTCCCATCCTGCCGGCCCACCAGCGTTCCCTGCGGTTCACGGTAGGTCAAGAGCATTTTCAGTTTGCCATGCTCCCTTTCGGCCTTACCAGTGCCCCTCGGGTGTTCAAGAAAGTGATGTCGGTGGTCTTAGCTCACATGCACAGTTCAGGGATGTGAGTTTTCCCCTACCTCGATGACTGGTTGTTGAAGGCGGGTTCGCCCCAGGCAGTCGTCGCCCACCTTCAGACTACGGCCGACCTCCTGCACTTTCTGGGGTTTTCCATCAATGCGCCAAAGTCGCACCGGAGTCACTCTCAGAAGCTCCCCTTCATCGGAGCGGTTCTGGATTCGACCCAGTTTCGGGTCTATCCCCCCGAACAGCGAGTCCGGGATATTCAGGCTATGATTCAGATCTTTAAGCCTCTATCCCGGGTTTCAGTCAGGATGACCCTCCGGCTCCTGGGCCTGGCGGCCTCCGCATCCTGCTGGTACAACATGCCAGATGGCATATGCGGGCTCTGCAGTGGAACCTGAAGTTCCAGTGGGCACAGTATCAGGGCAACCTGTCCAATCACGTCAAGATCTCGGAGGGCACTGCCCAGTACTTGCAGTGGTGGCTCACAAATCGCTATTGGGTCAATGGCAGATCCCTCTCTCTTCCCCAACCAGAGCACACAGTGGTGGCTGATGCGTCCCTCCTGGGATGGGGAGGCAACTTGGTAGAGGCGGAGATCAGATACTTCTGGTCTCCGGTGGAGTCCCGGCTCCACATCAACCTTTTGGAGCTTCGAGCGTTCCGACCTGCACTGAAAGCATTCCTTCCCTCTGTCTGGGGAAGTGTAGTGCAGGTGTTAATGGACAACACCACCGCCATGTGGTACTGCAACAAACAGGGTGGGGTGGGGTCGTGGATCCTATGTCAGGAGGCTCTGCGCCTCTGGACATGGCTGGAACATCAAGGCATTACCTTGGTGGTTCAACACCTGGCAGGTTCTCTGAACGCCAGGGCTGACTAACTCCGCGCTGGTGCATGATGGATCGGGAATGGCGTCTGAACTGGGATGAGGCGCACGGTCTCTCCTTCTGCGGTGGGGACAGCCTTGGTTAGATCTATTCGCCACCGAAGAGAACGCTCCATGTCATCAATTCTGCGTGTTGGAATTTCCGAGGCGGCACTCGCTCTGCAAAGCTTTTCGTTGCGAGTGGAGCTGCAGTCTGTTGTACGCCTTTCCGCCTATACCGCTTCTGCCAAGAGTGCTGAAGATCAGGCGTGACCGGGCCGAAGTCATTCCTGTGGTGCCCGATTGAGCACAAAGATACTGGTATACCGAGCTACTCAGCATGGCGATCGATCCCCCGATCCGACTGCCTCTTCGCGAGGATCTTCTGTCGCAGCAGCAGGGGACGGTCCTCCACCCGAACCTGTCCAGCCTCCACCTCCAAGCGTGGAGATTGAGCGGCGACAGTTGACTGCTTTCGATCTTCCTTCCGAAGTCTGTGAATCAATTCTGGCAGCCGGGCGTCCCTCCGCAAAAACGTTATACGCCTGCAGGTTTAACAAGTTCGTGGCATGGTGCACAGCGAAGGCTGTGGATCCCCTTTCTGCCCCTCTTTCCGAGGTTCTTTTGATCCTTCTTGCTTTGGCCTAGCATGGCTCTGCTCTGGGCACTATCAAAGGTTATCTTTTGGCCATTTCCACCTTTCTACGGCTTCCTGCCTTCTCTTTTTAAGTCCCCGGTTGTTAACCATTTTTTAAAAGTCATTATGCACACGTTCCCTCCCGTGCCGTTCATGCCTCAATGGGTCTTGAACCTTGTCTTGACGTTTCTGATATGCGCTCCCTTCGAGCCCCTTCATAACTGTCTTTTGCGTCTTCTCACCTTAAAGACTGCTTTCCTGGTAGCTATCACCTCTGCCAGAAGAGTGAGTGAGCTCCAGGCTCTTTCTTCTAACCCTCCTTTCCTTTCTGTTCATCCAGACAAGGTGGTTCTGAGGACCCGTCCTTCTTTTTTGCCAAAGGTTGTCATGCCCTTCCACATCGGGCAGACCATCACTTTGCCCACCTTCTTTCCACCTCCACATCCTTACAGAGAGGAAGAGAGGCTCCACTGTCTGGACCCAAAACGTGCACTCTCCTTCTACCTGAGCTGCACACATTAGTTCCGGGTGGATGACCAGCTCTTTGTTGGCTACGTGGGCGCCAAAAAAGGTTGGGCCGTGCCCAAACGAACCATCTCTCGGTGGGTCGTTCTCTGGATTAAGGCCTGTTACTCGTTGGCTAAGGAGCCTCCTGTGGAGCTGCGTGCCATTCCACCAGGGCAACAGCAGGCACTACTGCCTTGGGACGCGGCGTTCCCTTGCAGGACATTTGTCAGGCAGCTATGTGGGCCTCGCTGCACATGTTTACCAAGCATTACTACCTTGACAGTCAAGTCCAGAGAGACCGCTTCTTTGGCCGTTCTGTTCTCCTTGACTTTCTGGTGTAATTCTGTTTGCAGACCCACCACTGGGGTTGGTATTGCTGGGGTATCTATTCTAAGGTAAGGAATCTATCACTAACGTGTCTCTTTCAGATGCACAAGTTACTACTTGTGTAACAATATGTTCGAGGCATGTGGGCTGCAGATGGTACATTTATAAATAGATCGCCATCTGGTGTTGGGCTCGGATGATTGCACTTGTTTTTCTCTTGGAGAAGTCTTTTGTAGTCACAAGGCTGGTGACTCCTCCCTTGGGTGATAGTGCGCATGGGCATCGGCTCCATCCTTAGATTGTTTTTTCTGCCATCGGGTTCGGATGAGGGTCGAAGCGCTCTGGATAGACTTCGAGAAAAAAGTTATATTTCGGCGCATATTCACTTTCCAATTAGACGGTATTGTTTATCAAGCGCGAGTTCATTCCCATTTTGACACGCTTAGGCGTCAACAACAAAAATTTCCAACTCTACATCGACGAGACCGGAAGGCCTATCTCAACGTAGTCCAGCCCGGAGTCCATGGAAAGGACTCCATTCAAAAAATGTCCAACGTGTGGTGCTAAATTCCCACATAAGGACCTACACGAGGTGTGCAACCTCAGTTTATCACCTGACCACGAATCCAGGGACTGTGAAGCCTGCACGGCTCTCTCCTCCAAGTCGACGATTAGAAACAGTCGAGCCCGAAGACACGAGATGTCGAGGATGGAGTCAGATGCAATCCCAGAACTGTTCGAGGTCCAACACCCTGAGGAGGAAGAAGATGAGGACGGGTCGTGGTCGGAAGTGGACCAGTCTGAAGTTGAAGAAGTTTACGTTCATCAAACCGTGAGTGACGACGTCCCTGTGCCAAAAAACTGATCCCGATTGGTGTCGACCCTGCCTTGAGCCCGGTCAGACAACCGAAAAAAGTTTCCGGCGCCCCGCCTTCCGGCTCGGCAACGAAACCGAAACACTAGGCCTCCCAATATGTCCGATCCGAGAAACGGTTGACATCGAAGCTCCATACCAAAGAGAGCTTGCAGGCGAAACATTCCATGTCGAAACCGAAACATGCTTCGACGTCGAAGACTCCCTCGACACCGAAAAAATCGGACTCTAGCAAACTCTCGGTGCCGAAAACACAACACCGAGACACAGAAGCAAAAGCACCATTCGGCCCCAAAGACTTCAGTACCGACACAGGAGCAACAAACAGATCCGAAACAAAACACTGTTCATTGATCCACAAACTGGCAAGGTGGTGACAAAACTACCTAAAACTACCTAAAAAGAGGAAGACTCAACAGTTGGAGGACAAAGCTCCTCCTCCTAAGAAGAGAACAATGGGGACAAATACAGCTCCTCCCCTTTCTCCACAGCCTATGGACACACCCTCTCCTCTTCCTCATACTCTGCCAGCTATTCCTCCACCTTCTACACCTCAAACAGTTGTAGAAAGTGACACAGGGGATGGGGACCTTCCTAGGGATGATAACAATACTATCCCAGAAGACACAGACCCATGGGAGGATTATGACGCAGTGTCAAATAATGATAATGACCCTGACCTGTATCCCTCAAAACACTCTCCCCCTGATGATAATTCGGGTTTTGCACAATTGATTAATAGGGCAGCAAAATACCACCAGGTAGATTTACATGCAGATCCTCAGATAGAAGATTTCCTTTTAGAAACACTATCTGCTGCACAAAAATCTTCAGGGACTCTACCAATGCTTAAGGGTCTCCTCACTCACACATCAGACATATTCAGAGACCCGGTGAGGGCTAGGGTGTTAAACCCAAGAATTGACAAAAAGTATAAGGCAGCCCCAAAAGACCCAGTATTTATTAAAGGGCAAATACCTCTGGACTCGTTAGTAGTCTCAAACGCTAGTAAGAGGGCAAACTCACCAACAGCAGGAGAAGCTCCTCCTCCTGACAAGGAGTCCAAGTTAATAGATGCCTCTGGCAAAAGAGTAGCATCCCAAGCAGCAAACAGCTGGCGCATAGCAAATACTCAAGCACTACTTGCACGTTATGATAGAGCTCATTATGATGAGTTAGAAAAACTCATTACACATCTCCCTAAGGAACATCAAAAAAGGGCAGATCAGCTGATAAAAGAAGGGAAGATAACAACTAACACTTCCATTAAGTGCGCCTTAGACGCAGCAGACACTGCGGCAAGATCCATAAACACCAGTATCATGTTAAGAAGATATGCATGGCAAACAGGAGGTACAAACTTCTTTATTGAACCAGTCTTTTGATGGGAAAACACCCTTCGGCTCCAGTACAGATGAGGCATTAGAAAAAATAAAAAAGGACACAAACGGCTAAGTCAATGGGAGCATTGCAAGAGCCAGCTCAGAGGGGTTCCTTTTGTAGGTCCACCTATAGAGGCGGATCAAAGAATACAGGCACAACCCAGCAATCAACCTCTTTTACACCAACATCACCCAGAGGGAATTCTAGAGGCAGGTACAGAGGTAACAACAACAAGGGTAGAGGTCGCGGAAACAACAACAACCGCAACTCTCCTACCCCAAAACAGTGAATTCATACAGCTCCCCCCAGACCATGCAACACCGGTCGGGGGATGCCTATCAGAGTTCCTACCTGACTGGGAACACATCACATCAGACAGGTGGGTGAGACAAATTATCCAACATGGTTATTGCCTAGAACTCACGGCTACCCCACCAAACATCCCCCCAGACAGCTTCCAATGAGTCAAGATCTGACATTATTAAAACAGGAAGTACTATCACTGCTACAAAAGCATGCCATAGAGAAGGTTCCACAACATCAACAGGGAACAGGAGTATACTCTCTATACTTTCTAATTCCCAAAGAAGACGGATCTCTAAGGCCAATATTAGACCTCAGACCTCTCAAAGCATACATAAATTCGGAACATTTCCACATGGTCACGCTCCAACACGTACTTCCTTTACTGAAGAAAGGGGACTTTCTTTCTACACTGGATCTAAAAGACGCCTACTTTCATATCCCAATTCACAAAGCCCACAGAAAATACCTCAGGTTTGTAGTAGAAGGACAACATTATCCGTTCAAAGTCCTTCCGTTTGGAGTCACAACAGCACCAAGGCTGTTCACAAAATGCCTAGCAGTGGTTGCAGCACACCTAAGAAGACAGCAAATACATGTCTTCCCTTACTTGGATGACTGGCTAATAAAGGCCACGTCACAAAAGGAATGTCTTCAAAACACACAAAAGACAATTCAACTGCTGCACCAGCTAGGGTTTACGGTGAACTACACAAAATCCCACCTGCAACCAAACAAGGTTCAACAATATCTAGGGGCTACTATAAATACAGAAAAAGCCAGAGTATACCCCAATCCAGTCAGGATTCAGACAATGCTCACATTGATTCAAAGATTTCAACCTCAGCACTCATTAACAGCTCGAGTGTTCATGCAGTTATTAGGGATGATGTCCTCTTGCATACTGCTGATCCCATATGCCAGACTCCTAATGCGTCCGCTTCAAGAATGTCTAGCAACACAGTGGAATCAGACTCAAGGTCAGATTACAGATCTGGTGTTGGTAGATGACCGCAAGCATCACTCTCTGAAGTGGTGGAATACAACAAACATTTCCAAAGGGCGGTCGTTCCTTGAACCAATTCCACAAGTGGTGCTAACAGCGGATGCATCGCTCACCGGATGGGGAGCTCATATGGACAGATACACAGTACAAGGAAGATGGACTGTGCAGCAAAAACGACTGCACATAAATCATCTAGAACTGCTAGCAATATTCCTAGCAATAAAAGCTTTTCAAATGCATATTCTCAACAAAGCAGTCCTGATCAGAACAGACAACATGACAGCAATGTATTATATTCAAAAACAGGGGGGGACATACTCTCTCCAACTATCCAGACTAGCGCAGGAAATTTGGAGATGGGCCATTCCTCAAGACATCTATCTGTTAGCCGAACACCTACCAGGAGTTCAAAATCAGATAGCCGACATCTTAAGCAGAGAGTCAGAACAAATACACGAATGGGAACTGCACAACCAAATACTGCAGCCATTCTTCCAAAGATGGGGACAACCGGAGATAGATCTCTTTGCCACTCATCAGAACGCAAAATGCCAAAGCCTCGCATCCAGGTACCCACACCACCTGTCGCAGGGCAATGCATTATGGATAAATTGGTCCAACAAATTTGCATACGCTTTTCCCCCTCTCTCACTAATTCCATTAGTGGTTCGAAAACTGCAACAGCATTCAATGACCATGATACTAGTTTCATCCACGTGGGCACGGCAGCCGTGGTTCACCACGCTCCTACAACTCTCACAGGTGCCACACCAAAATTAAGAATCTCACCCATGCACCTTACACAGAACCATGGAGAAATAATGCACCCAGATCCCAAACAACTGCACCTTGCGATCTGGCTCCTGAGGTCTTACAATTTGGATACTTAAATTTACCTCCAAACTGTATGGAAATTATTAAGCAAGCAAGACGTCCCACCACCAGAACCTGCTATGCAGCAAAGTGGAAAAGGTTTGCTGTATACTGTAACAGTAACAACATCAACCCTCTGGACGCATCTACACAAAATATTATTTGCTACTTACTACACTTACAGCAATGTAACCTTGCGTTCGAGGCATGTGGGCTGCTAAATTCATATCTAATGCATAGATCGCCGCCTAGTGTTGGGGCCGGATGATTGCACATTGTTGTCCTGGAAGAGTCTTCGAAGTATCACGAGATAGGTGGCTCCTCCCCTGGACTAAAGTGCGCATGGGCATCGACTCCATCCCCAGATTGTTTTTTTCCGCCATTGGGTTCGGATGTGATTTCGACGTCTCCTTGTCGGAATCGGAAAAACATACTTCTTTAAGGCCAAAAGGCCTTCGTTAACTGCGTCGGTATTGTTCGCGTACGGTCTCGGCCTTCATCCGACTCTTCGAGTCGAAATTCTGCGGAGTCAACTTACTCTTTGGACATCAAAGCCCTGTCGTCGCAGCAAGACCCCGACGAGCTTACCATGGAACGAAGTCCGTTCAAGCGCTGCCCCGTGTGTGGATCCAAGTACCCACATATCGACGTGCATCCAGTCTGTAACAAATGCCTCTCGCCGGACCACAACGAGGACAACTGTATGGCCTGCTCACAGTTCAGGTCGAAGAAAACGCTCAAGCTTCGGCGCGCGGCGCGCCTCGAGGCCCAGGGAGCGGCTCCGGCACCCGACGACATCTTCAACGAGCCCGAGGCAGAAGGCCCAAGCCATCGCCTGCAGATTTCACCCCCATCGGCGGAGGTCGAGGTAGATCCCGGAGAACCCTTTGAGGGCCAGGACCTTGAATACGTCGAGGAGGTAGGGGACGACGACGAAGAAGTTTATGGGGCCGCGGAAGATAGCTCGGAGGAAGAGCTATGCCCCGAAAGTTACATGGCTCAGGTCACGGGATCGCCACTCGGCCTTACCTACGACCCTGCACCGCTATCCCCGGCCCCGCCTTCTGGCCCGGCCTCGGACACACCAGCGGAGACGCCATTGCGCGTATCGAAACCAAAACCTTCGGATTCTACGACACCAAAGATGGCCGACGTACCATCGAAACCGAAACCTTCGGATTCGACCACACCAATGATGGCCGACGTACCATCAAAAATGAAAAAGCCTGCTACGTCATCGACTCCGTCGCCCGCCGGGCTTCTGAAGCCGAAGACGGCTGTCGAACCGACACCGCCACAGAAGGTGGCCAAGGACCCGTCCTCTAAGAAGGTCGTCCAACACGTGTCGAGCACGGTTGCTCCGGCAAAGTCCACTAAGACTGTTGCAACTCCTTCGGACGCGTCTGCGGCGCCAACTGGCAAACGTCCGGTCGAAGCAAAGTCGACAAAGGGCCCCGAGCCAAAGTCCGGAGGCCCTACGCATCGGCACACAGACGCCGGATCTAAAGCAACGGCATCGGCGCCTAAGCCTACAACGGAGGCGCGGACCATTGGGGCCGAAGATGCGTCGGCGGACACCTCGTCGGCACGGAGAGCCTCCGATGGTGACGGACATAGGGCGTCGGTTACGAAACCCTCTGCTTCCTTCACAAAGCAGGTCACTGACTCCCTCAAACGAATTCGGGAGAAGACTTTAACGTCAACGACTCACACGCCGTTGACTCCGAAACTGGTTGACGCACCTACGAAGACTTCAACCAAGCTTCTCTACACTCTGGCGCCGAAGGTGGCACCGAAGGCATTTGCACCCAGATCGATGCCGAAGACCACTGAAACATCGGAACCTTCGACGCTAAGTGGCCGATTGGATCGACATCAAGCTTCAGAAGAACAATCTGAGCATTATATCGATGCCGAAACGGGGAAATTAACGATCTATAAGCGAAAGATCACTTCCCACCCATTGGACTCCTATGTCATACCGCTAAAGAAGAAGAGGCCTGCACAGGACATTCCTGCCCTTGTTGAACCTATTCAGCCTCCACCTAGGAGGAGCCCATCACCTTCCCCCAATCAGCCAGGGGGAGAGGACGATGACCAGGATGACCAGTACAATTTCCCACCTAACAATGACCCTGATGAGCAACAGGACTCATGGGTGGACACTGGTGACCAGGGCAGCCATCAGGTGGTACAGGACCCACAGGGTTTTGGTGCACGAACATACCCAACTGAGGATTCAGCGGCATTTCATGCCTTGATAGAGCGGGCAGCTGCAAATCATGATGTGGACATGCATGCTGACCCGGTGGAAGAAGATTTTCTATTTGACACTTTCTCTGCTTCAGAAAAAACTGTTAAAACACTTCCTATGCTAAAAGGTGTCCTTAAGCATGCCTCAGAGATCTTTAAGGAACCTACCAGGGCGAGAGTGGTAAACCCACGTATTGAAAAGAAATACAGACCGGCACCTGGGGACCCTGCATATATTCGGGGACAGTTGCCTCTGGACTCGTTGGTGGTCGCAAATGCCCGCAAAAGGGCGAACTCCCAGACAACGGGTGAAGCTCCTCCCCCAGACAAGGAGTCGAAAGTGCTTGAGGAATCTGGCCAAAGGGTGGCTGCGCAGGCTGCCAATATCTGGCGCATATCAAACACACAGGCACTGTTGGCACGTTATGATAGGGCGCATTACGACACCCTAGAACAGCTCCTTCAACACCTCCCAGATGAGTTTAAGGAGGCAGCCGAGATGCTCATACAAGAGGGAAAGCTAATTTCAAACGCTGCGATAAAGTGTGCGCTTGATGTGGCAGATACAGCGGCTAGGGCTATTAACACTAGCGTCATGTTAAGGCGCCAAGCATGGCTTCGCATATCAGGTTTTAAACCTGACATTCAAACAACTATACTCAACCAGCCCGTTAATCCAGACAGACTGTTTGGCCCAGAAGTTGACACCACACTCGAAAAAATTAATAAGGACAATGAGATAGCTAAGTCCATGGGGGCGCTTCAGTCCCAGCTATTCAGGGGGAGCACTTTTCGTCGCTCAGGTACCCGCGGTGTTACCAGAGGTCACCTGGCACAACAAACACAATTCACGAAAGGTGGCGCACAGTCCTCGTACCCCAAGCAAGGTAGAGGGGGTTACAGAGGAAATAGTGCCAAGGGCAGAGGCAACAACAACTCCCGTTCCTCTGCCACCAACAAACAGTGACTGTCACTGCCCCCCGACCATCCAACACCTGTCGGGGGGAGACTCCAGCAGTTCCTGCCAGTCTGGACGTCCATCACCACAGACAGGTGGGTGAGAAAACTTATCCAGTACGGTTATTGTTTGGAGTTGACATCCACTCCACCCAACATTCCCCCAAGACAACGTCCTATGTCGGCAGAGCACTTGCACTTATTGCAGCAAGAAGTGGCGGTGATGCTGCAAAAAGGCGCAATCGAGCTCGTACCAGTGGAGGAGGAAGGTACAGAGGTCTATTCCCTGTACTTCCTTATCCCAAAAAAGGACGGATCCCTCAGACCCATTCTGGATCTACGCCCCCTCAACCTGTATATACTGTCAGAACACTTTCACATGCTGACGCTGCAGCAGATTCTTCCCCTGCTAAACCAAGGGGACTTCCTAGCGACCTTGGACCTCAAGGATGCTTATTTTCACATACCACTCCACCCCTCCCACAGAAAATACCTCAGATTCACCATCCAAAACAGGCATTATCAGTTCAAAGTACTGCCCTTCGGAGTGACCACTGCCCCCAGAGTGTTTACAAAGTGTCTGGCGACAGTTGCGGCGCACCTCAGGAGACAAAATATACATGTCTACCCTTAACTAGACGACTGGCTCGTTCAAGCAAAGTCAGAAAAGCAGTGCGCCGCAGACATGTCCCACACCATTCACCTCCTTCACAGTCTGGGGTTCTCACTGAACTACCCAAAGTCGCACCTTCAGCCAGCCCATGTGCGGCAGTATCTAGGCGCGACAATAAATACCCTGACTGCTATGGCTCAACCAAACCCGGTGAGGATCGACAACATTCAGTCGCTCATCCAGAGGTTCAGACCGCAACACTCACTACCAGCGAGAGTGTTCATGCAGTTGATAGGCATGATGGCCTCCTGCATCTTCATAGTCCCGCACGCACGGTTGCATATGCGTCCGCTCCAAGAATGCTTGGCGAATCAGTGGACACAGGCTCAAGGACAACTGACAGACCTAGTGTTGGTTACCGGTCGGGCATATAACTCTCTGCATTGGTGGAATCCACACAACCTTTGCAAGGGCCGACCGTTCCAAGAGCCTGTGCCACAGATTATCCTGACAACGGACGCATCTCTCCAGGGATGGGGAGCTCATCTGCTCACTTACACGGTGCAGGGACTATGGACGACGCAGCAACAGAAGATGCACATCAACTACCTGGAACTGATGGCAATCTTCATGGCGCTCAAGTCCTTCAAAGTACATCTGTGCAACAAGGTCGTGTTGATCCGGACGGACAACATGACAGCCATGTACTACATCCAGAAGCAGGGAGGTACGCACTCTCCACAGCTGTCTCATCTGGCTCAGAGCATGTGGAAGTGGGCCATTCAGAGGAACATCTTCCTCATGGCAGAACACCTCCCGGGCAAAGACAATCAGATGGCGGATCTACTCAGCAGGTACAGCCATCAAATGCACGAGTGGGAGATACATCCAACAGTACTCCACCCGTACTTCCAACAGTGGGGTCATCCGGAGATAGACCTCTTTGCCACAAGGGAAAACGCAAAATGCCAAAGCTTTGCCGCCAGGCTCCCTCACCCAGAATCGCAGGGGTATGCGATATGGATGAACTGGTCAGGCAGATTTGCGTACGCTTTTCCCCCAGCGCCTCTCATTCCACTGGTGGCAAGAAAGCTCAAGCAACACTCGATGACGCTCATCCTGGTTGCTCCAACGTGGGCACGCCAACCATGGTACACCACGTTTCTAGAACTTTCCTGGTACCCCACCAAATCTGCATCTCTCTCCAAGCCTCTTGACGCAGAACCATGGCGACATTCAGCATCCAGATCCGCAACAGCTCAATCTGGCGATCTGGCTCCTGAGGTCCTAGAGTTTGGCTACCTCAATCTGCCTCCTGAATGCATGGACATCATCCGGGAGGCAAGAAAGCCCACTACCAGAGCTTGCTATGCAGCAAAATGGAAGCGGTTTGTCATTTACTGTACTGAACACAATATCAACCCGCTAGATGCATCCATTCCTAACATCATCTGCTATTTGTTACATCTTTACAAATGCAATCTGGCGTACGCTTCCATTCGGATACACTTATCCGCCATAGCGGCTTATCTCCAAAACAGGCAGCATCTCTCTGTTTTCAGGGTGCCTGCCATTAAAGCCTTCCTGGAGGGACTGAAACGAGTCATTCCTCCAAGAACACCGCCAGCTCCAGTGTGGAACCTTAATGTAATCCTCACTAGGCTGATGGGCCCACCTTTTGAGCCACTACACTCATGCGAGATTCAGTTCCTGACATGGAAAGTGGCTTTTCTCATTGCTATTACATCGCTCAGGCGTGTTAGTGAGCTGCAAGCGCTCACAATCCAAGAGCCATTCATACAAATTCATTCAAACAGGGTAGTGCTCCGCACTAACCCCAAATTCCTTCCGAAGGTGGTGTCACAGTTTCATATCAACCAAACTATTGACCTGCCCGCATTCTTTCAAAACCCACAAACAGTAGCGGAAAGAATGCTCCATACATTAGACGTAAAAAGGGCGTTGATGTACTACATTGACAGAACACAACACTTTAGGAAAACACAACAACTTTTTGTTGCCTTCTCAGCCCAGCACAAAGGCAACCCTATTTCCAAAGCAGGAATAGCCAGATGGATTGTTAAGTGCATCCAGGTTTGTTATCAAAAAGCTAGACGTACTTTAACAATCCCCCCAAGAGCGCACTCCACACGCAAGTTGGGGGCCTCCATGGCTTTCCTGGGGAATATTCCTTTGGAAGACATTTGTAGAGCAGCCACGTGGTCTACACCGCACACATTTACCAAACATTACTGTGTAGATGTGCATTCCAAGCAGCAAGCAGCTGTAGGACAGGCTGTTCTCAAGACACTCTTTCAGACTTCTGCAGCTGGCACGGGCAACCGCCGTTAATGGAGGGACTGCTATGTATTCTATGCATTAGATATGAATTTAGCAGCCCACATGCCTCGAACTGAATATGCTACTTACCAGTATGCATCTGTTCTTGGCATGTAGGGCTGCTAACATTCATATCGCCCACCCTCCTCCCCGGTGCCCGTAGCGGCTGCAGATACTCTCTTGCATTCAATCATTAGCATGGACATCCTTTACACTATTTCACTCCATCTCTGCCACAATGGCTAAAAACAATCTGGGGATGGAGTCGATGCCCATGCGCACTGTAGTCCAGGGGAGGAGCCACCCATCTCGTGATACTTCGAAGACTCTTCCAAGACAACAATGTGCAATCATCCGGACCCAACACTAGGCGGCGATCTATGCATTAGATATGAATGTTAGCAGCCCTACATGCCAAGAACAGATGCATACTGGTAAGTAGCATATTCATTACACCTCCATTAGAGTACATCTTGCAGCTATAGCAGCATACCTGCAAAACAGGCAACATCTATCCCTGTTTAGGGTACCCGCAATTAAGGCTTTCATGGAAGGACTCAAAAGAGTTATTCCACCAAGACTACCACCTTCCCCAGTCTGGAACCCTAACATAGTACTCACCAGACTAATGGGACCACCTTTTGAACCTATGCATAGGTGTGAAATAAAATTTCTTGCATGGAAAGTGGCCTTCCTTACAGCCATTATCTCCCTTAGGAGAGTGAGTGAGTTACAGGCATTAACAATACAAGAACCATTTTTACAACTACACCAGAATAAAGTGGTTCTTAGAACAAACCCAAAGTTCTTACCTAAAGTAATTTCAGCATTCCACATCAATCAACCAGTGGAACTACCAGTTTTCTTTCCAAAGCCACAGACAGTAGCAGAGAGGGCCCTACTTACACTAGATGTCAAAAGGGCAATATTATATTACATAGAAAGAACTCAAATTTTCAGAAAAACCAAACAACTATTTGTAGTGTTTTCCCCAACACATAAAGGCAACCCTATCTCTGAAGCAGGCATTGCCAGGTGGATTGTAAAATGTATACAAATATGTCACATAAAAGCAAAGAGAACATTAACTGTTCCCCCTAGAGCTCATTCTACACGCAAACTAGGGGCATCTATGGCATTCTTAGGGAACATTCCCCTAGATGACATATGCAAAGCAGCAACTTGGTCTACACCGCATACCTTCACAAAACACTACTGTGTTGACGTGCAGGCAACACAACAAGCAAGAGTGGGCCAGGCTGTATTAAAAGCTTTATTTCAAACTGTTGCAACACACACTGGTGACCACCGCTAGGGAGGTAACTGCTATGTAATCTATTCATAAATGTACCATCTGCAGCCCATATGCCTCGAACGGAATATGCTACTTACCAGTATGCATCTGTTCTTGGCATAGAGGGCTGCAGAGTGGTACATGCCCTCCCTGCCTCCCCGGAAACCTGTGTCTGTTCCAACATTATCTTATTTAGATACACTTACATGGGCATCTTTCTGTATTCTATCATACTACTCTATCTAACCCTACTATGGCAAAACAATCTAAGGATGGAGCCGATGCCCATGCGCACTATCACCCAAGGGAGGAGTCACCTGCCTCGTGACTACAAAAGACTTCTCCAAGAGAAAAACAATTGCAATCATCCGAGCCCAACACCAGATGGCGATCTATTCATAAATGTACCACTCTGCAGCCATCTATGCCAAGAACAGATGCATACTGGTAAGTAGCATATTCCATCTGTAAGAGACGTTGGTGATAGATCCTTCACCGCCCCTCCCATCCTCCCCGTTCTACGAACTGATTACTAGGGTTAAGGTCATCCCTTTCAGGTCCCTAGAGTTCGAGGCATGTGGGCTGCTAAATTCATATCTTAGCATTAGATCGCCACCTAGTGTTGGGTCCGGATGATCGCACATTGTTGTCCTGGAAGAGTCTTCGAAGTATCCTGAGATAGGTGGCTCCTCCCCTGGACTACAGTGCGCATGGGCATCGGCTCCATCCCCAGATTGTTTTTTTCCGCCATTGGGTTCGGATGCGGTCTCGACTTCTCTCTGTCGGAACCGAGTAAAACTAACTTTTTAAGGCCAAAAGGCCTTGTATTTATAGCGTCGGTATTGTTTGCGCACGGTCTCGAGTTCTTCCGACTCTTGGAGTCGGATTCAGCGGAGTTTTTTCACTCTTCGGACATCGAGGCCTTCTCATCGCGACACGACCACGACTTTCCAGCATGGAGCGGAGTCCGTGTAAGTACTGTCCGCTCTGTGGGTCCAAGTACCCACATATAGACCTGCACCCGGTCTGTAACAAATGCCTTTCACCGGACCATGACGACGGCAAGTGTAAGGCTTGCGCTCAATTCAGGTCGAAAAAGACTCTCAAGCTTCGGCGCGCGGTGCGCCTGGTGGCCAGACAAGCGGCCCCGGATCCAGAAAACATCTTCGGCGACCAAGAAGAAGATGAACAGGGTCATCATCTCCAAATATCCCCACCCGAAACGGAGGTCGAGGCGGATCCGGTAGACGACGACGGAGTCGTGGATCAAGGCCTTGAATACGTCGACGATAGCTCAGGGGACGAGCTATGCCCCGAAGGTTTCGAAGATCACGATCGGGTCACGGGATCGCCAGTTGGCCTTACCCAAGACCCCGTACCGCAAGCCACGGCCCCGCCTTCAGGCCCGGCCACGGACATACTTGCTGGGCAGGCCGGATCGAAACCGAAACTTATGGACTCGAGCGTCCCTAAAATGGCAGCCGGCCAACAGAAAACTACTGCACCCGCCGCCGCATCGGCTCCGTCGACCTCCGGTCCACAGAAGTCGAAGAAGTCGGTCGATTCCACAGGGTCAAAATCGGCGCCAGAGGAGGGATCCTCTAAGAAGGGTGGTCGGCACGGATCAACCGCTGCGACACCGTCTAAGCGCGCCAAGGCCAGCGGCACGGCTCCGGTTCCGACTGGGACTCCGTTCGTCAGTCGCGTAGTGGAGTCGGAGGCGACACAAGCACACGGATCGACGGCTGGCACATCTGCGCATCGATCCAAGGACTCTGGGTCGGCGGCAACTGCATCGGCGTCCAAGACTCAGAAAGGCCACCATGACGTCTGATCCGAGGGGAAGGTCAAGGCATCCTCGTCAGCGCCAAAGGCCACTGTAAGTGAAGTGTCCCCCATCGCCGCTTCGCTACAGAGAATCAGAGACAAGGCCGCTGCTACGTCGGCTCCGTTGCCGTCGCCTCAGACGCCGAAAGACACTCCGGCAAAGCCTAAGAGTAAGCTTCTCTTCCTTCTGCCGCCGAAAGAGGCTCCGAAGGCCTTTTCTACGAAATCGACGCCAAAAAAGTCGGATTCTTCTACGGCAGGGGTACCTTCAGGTCGAGAACTCGAATCAGAGGACGATTCTGAGCACTTCATCGACGCCAACACTGGCAAATTAACCCTATACAAAAGGAGGATCACTTCGGAGCCTCTGGACTCCTATGTCATCCCTCTAAAGAAGAAGAGGGTTCCTCAGGACGCTTCTAGCCTCATAGAACCTATCCAGCCTCCTCCAAGAAGAAGCCCTACTCCCTCACCAGAACACTCTGAGGGTGAGGGATATGATGAAGATGACCAATACACCTTCCCCATCAATGAACCAGATGCACATCCAGATGCATATGATGACATTGGTGACCAAGGCACCCAAAGTGTGGGGCAAGACCCACAGGCTTTCAGTGCACGTGCATCCCCAACAGAGGATTCTGCAGGTTTTCATGCACTCATTGAGAGGGCAGCTGCTAATCATGATGTGGACATGCATGCTGACCCAGTGGAAGAGGACTTTCTCTTTGATACTTTTTCAGTCTCTGAAAGAAACAACTGTGAAAACGCTGCCTATGCTCAAGGGAGTCCTCAAGCATGCAGCTGACATCTTTAAAGAACCTACCAGAGCGAGAGTGGTCAATCCACGTATAGAGAAAAAGTACAGACCAGCACCTGCAGACCCTGCATACATTCGGGGACAGTTGCCACTAGACTCTCTTGTGGTCGCAAATGCCAGAAAACGGGCCAACTCCCAGACGACGGGTGAAGCTCCTCCCCCAGACAAGGAGTCCAAAGTGCTAGAGGCAGGGGGCAAAAGAGTGGCGGCACAAGCTGCCAACTTTTGGCGTATTGCAAATACACAAGCACTCTTAGCACGTTACGATAGGGCGCATTACGACACCCTAGAGCAGATTGTACAACACCTGCCTCCAAAGTTTCAAGAGGGCACCAAACTGCTTATAGAGGAAGGGAAACTGATCTCCAACGCAGCCATCAAGTGTGCACTTGACGCCGCAGACACAGCAGCTAGAGCGATCAACACTAGCGTCATGCTAAGACGACAAGCTTGGCTCCGCATATCAGGGTTTAAACCTGATATTCAGACAACCATCCTTAATCAGCCAGTCAATCCTGATAGACTGTTTGGTCCAGATGTTGACACCACCCTCGAAGATAAAAAAGGACACAGAAACTGCTAAGTCCATGGGGGCCCTACAATCACAACTGTTTCGTGGCAATAATTTTCGTCGCTCAGGCGCACGTGGAGTCACCAGAGGACAAATGGGTCAACAATCGCAATTCTCAAGAGGTGGAGCACAATCCTCGTTCACAAAACAGAACAAGGGAGGTTACAGAAATACCAGCAACAGAGGTCGCGGCAGAGGAAACAACAACTCCCGCTCCTCTACCCCAAGCAAACAGTGACTCTCTGTCACTGCCCCCCGACCACTTAACACCTGTCGGGGGGAGACTGCAGCAGTTCCTGCCCATCTGGAGAAACATCACCACAGACAGGTGGGTGCGACAACTAGTCCAGTATGGTTATTGCCTAGAGTTGAAATCCACTCCACCCAACATTCCGCCAAGGCAAAGGCCTATGTCCGCAGAGCACTTGCACTTATTGCAGCAGGAAGTAGTGGCGATGCTGCACAAAGGCGCAATCGAGCTCGTGCCGGTGGGAGAGGAAGGCACAGGGGTATATTCCCTGTACTTCCTTATTCCAAAGAAGGACGGATCTCTCAGACCCATTCTGGATCTACGTCCCCTCAACCTGTACATACTATCAGAACATTTCCATATGCTTACACTGCAACAGATTCTTCCCTTGTTAAACCAAGGGGACTTCTTAGCAACCTTAGATCTCAAGGATGCGTATTTCCACATTCCACTACACCCGTCCCACAGGAAATACCTCAGGTTCACTATTCAAGGCAAGCATTACCAGTTCAAGGTCCTACCCTTCGGAGTCACCACAGCCCCAAGGGTGTTTACCAAGTGTCTGGCGACAGTAGCAGCGCACCTCAGGAGGCAGAACATCCATGTCTACCCCTACCTGGACGACTGGCTCGTTCAAGCCAAGTCGGAACGACAGTGCGCCGCGGACATGTCGACCACCATTCACCTCCTTCACAATCTAGGTTTCTCGTTGAACTACCCAAAGTCGCATCTTCAGCCGGCACATGTCCGGCAGTTTCTAGGTGCGACGATCAATACCCTGACGGCCATGGCTCAACCAAACCAAGTCAGGATAGACAGCATGCAGTCTCTAATCCAGAAGTTCAGACCACAACACTCGCTTCCAGCGAGAGTGTTCATGCAGTTGATAGGCATGATGGCCTCCTGCATCTTCATAGTCCCTCACGCACGGTTACATATGCGCCCGCTCCAGGAGTGCTTAGCAAATCAGTGGACACAGGCTCAGGGACAATTGACAGACCTAGTGTTGGTTACCAGTCGGGCATACGACTCTCTGCATTGGTGGACTCCACACAACCTTTGCACGGGCCGACTGTTCCAAGAGCCAGTGCCACAGATTATCCTGACAACGGACGCATCTCTCCAGGGATGGGGAGCTCATCTGCTCACTTACACGGTGCAGGAACTATGGACGACGCAGCAACAGAAGATGCACATCAACTATCTGGAACTGATGGCAATCTTCATGGCACTCAAGTCCTTCATTGTACATCTGTGCAACAAGGTAGTGTTAGTCCGGACGGACAACATGACCGCGATGTACTACATTCAAAAGCAGGGGGGCACCCACTCGCCACAGCTGTCTCATCTGGCTCAGAGCATGTGGAAGTGGGCCATTCAGAGGAACATTTTCCTCATGGCAGAACACCTCCCGGGAAAGGACAATCAGATGGCGGATCTGCTCAGCAGGTACAGCCATCAAATGCACGAGTGGGAGATACACCCATCTGTCCTCCACCCGTACTTCCAGCAGTGGGGTCATCCGGAGATAGACCTGTTTGCCACAAAAGAAAACGCAAAATGCCAACACTTTGCCGCCAGGTTCCCTCACCCACAGTCGCAGGGGAATGCGATATGGATGAACTGGTCAGGCAAATTTGCGTACGCTTTTCCGCCAGCCCCTCTGATACCGCTGGTGACAAGAAAGCTAAGGCAGCACGCGATGACTCTCATCCTAGTTGCTCCAACGTGGGCGCGCCAAGCATGGTACACCACGTTCCTCGAACTCTCAGTGGTGCCGCATCAAAGACTGCGCCTCACGCCCAGACTTTTGACGCAGAACCATGGAGAAATTCAGCATCCAGATCCGCAACAGCTCAACCTGGCGATCTGGCTCCTGAAGTCCTAGAGTTTGGATACCTTAACCTACCTCCGGAATGCATGGACATCATCAGGGAGGCAAGGAAGCCAACTACCAGAGCATGCTATGCTGCGAAATGGAAGCGTTTTGTCATTTACTGTACAGCCAATGACATCAACCCGCTAGATGCATCTATCCCTGACATCATTTGCTATCTGTTGCATCTTTACAAGTGCAATCTAGCGTACACTTCCATTCGGATACATCTATCCGCCATAGCGGCTTATCTTCAGAACAGGCAGCATCTCTCTGTCTTCAGTGCCTGCCATTAAAGCTTTCCTTGAAGGTCTGAAACGAGTCATTCCCCCAAGAACACCACCAGCTCCGGTGTGGAACCTCAATGTGGTCCTCACCAGACTGATGGGACCACCTTTTGAGCCACTGCACTCGTGTGAACTCCAGTTCCTAACGTGGAAAGTAGCTTTCCTAATAGCTATTACGTCACTGAGGCGGGTTAGTGAGCTACAAGCGCTCACAATCCAAGAGCCTTTCATTCAGATTCATCCAAATAGGGTAGTGCTACGCACTAACCCCAAATTCCTTCCGAAGGTGGTGTCACAGTTTCATCTCAACCAAACTATTGACTTGCCGGCATTCTTTCAAAACCCACAAACGGTAGCGGAAAGAATGCTCCATACCTTAGATGTACGGAGGGCGTTGATGTACTACATAGACAGGACACAACCCTTTAGAAAGACAAAACAACTTTTTGTTGCCTTCGCACCACAACACAAAGGCAACCCTATTTCCAAAGCAGGAATAGCCAGGTGGATTGTTAAGTGCATCCAAATATGTTATCAAAAGGCCAAGCGCACTCTAACGATACCCCCCAGAGCGCACTCCAACCGCAAATTGGGGGCATCCATGGCTTTCCTAGGGAACATTCCTTTAGAGGATATTTGCAGAGCAGCCACGTGGGTTACACCACATACCTTTACAAAACACTACTGTGTTGATGTGCATTCCAAGCAGCAAGCTGCTGTAGGACAGGCTGTTCTCAAGACACTCTTTCAGGTTTCTGCAGCTGGCACGGGCAACCGCCGCTGATGGAGGGACTGCTATGTATTCTATGCTAAGATATGAATTTAGCAGCCCACATGCCTCGAACTGAATATGCTACTTACCAGTATGCATCTGTTCTTGGCATGTAGGGCTGCTAACATTCATATCGCCCACCCTCCTCCCCGGTGCCTGTTGCAGCTGCAGATATACTATTGTATTCAGTCATTAGCATGGACATCCTTTACACTTTTCACTCCATCTTCTGCCACAATGGCGAAAAACAATCTGGGGATGGAGCCGATGCCCATGCGCACTGTAGTCCAGGGGAGGAGCCACCTATCTCAGGATACTTCGAAGACTCTTCCAGGACAACAATGTGCGATCATCCGGACCCAACACTAGGCGGCGATCTAATGCTAAGATATGAATGTTAGCAGCCCTACATGCCAAGAACAGATGCATACTGGTAAGTAGCATATTCATTTCAATGCACCAATGGTCAGTATCTTGCATGGCTCTGCTTTCCTGGCACGGAAAGTCGTGTACAGAACTGACACCAGCGCGCATGGGTGGCGCCTAAGTAGTCTCCGTGACGTCATCTCGACGATGGCGACGCCAGTGACGGACGCGGAGCAGCAGGACACCACCTACTGACGCTCAGGGGTACTGCTAAGCAAAACATTCCGGCTCCAGTCTGATGCCTGGGGATATTCTAAGGTAAGGAATCTATCACTAACTAATGTCTCGTACAGATATATCGTTACACAAGTAGTGACTTGTGCTTTTCTGCCAGGGTGACAGAATCCAAGATATAGTCCCTGTGCTTCGTGTGGTAAGAAGAGAATCTGATAGATATCTAGCCGCAGATTCCTTAACTTTTGAGTTCTCCCCAGGCACCAGACTGGATACTAGAAATATTTCAGCAATTCCTCTGTGCGCCCGGTACTAGGTCCTACTAATCCCTGATAATGTCTACTCCAGTTGTGACGTCAGTGGAGTCATACAAGTCTCCTCTGGCACACAAACATCAGTTTCCTCTTTTCCACGTTGTAACGCTGATCCGGAGAAGTGGTTCCTCTGGCCATTTTCTGGCCTACTTCAACAGTTTTTGTCAGTTGGATACAGTGTGTTTTTTCATGTCTTAAGGCTTTAGGGCTAATGGGTCTTGTACTTGACAAATGTCAGTTACAGACCTGAATTCAGTTAGTATGAAGGTCTTAGGGGAACACCACAACTCCGAAGATTGGGGCTCCTGTCAGAAGCTGAAGCAGAAGGCACTGAAGGAACTTTCCATCTTTGGCCCCGCACCTTCCTCTGGAGTGCTGCCAGGCCTCCTGGAGGTGAGTGATACCACACCAGTGGGTTTTACCTCGGTGCAAGTTGGGCTATCAATTTTGTTGGGTCAGCGCCAGTTGATGTTGACAGACTTCACTTCGGCACTGGTGTACAGCTCTTCAGGGTCTCCACTTTCGGCGTCCATCCTGGATCAGCCGACTCCGGCGGCGTTCAAAGTCATTTCTCCTCTTCTTCTTGACTTAGGTTGTGGAGTTGATAGATCCAACTGAGGAGAATGTTGTTTCACTTTCCTCTCATGGTGGGGCTTCTGGAAGCTGCCTTGTAGTGGGTGAAACAGAAGTCTGGGCTGGTACATCCTATTTTGGAGACTAGTCCTCCTCTTATAGTGGAGAATTTGCTGTCTGCACTTGGTGAGGCTTGTGGGCTAGATTCTACTCCAGCCTCTGGGTTACTTTCCCCTCCTAATTTTGCTTCTAAGGCAAGTACCTCTTTTGCAGATATGTTGAGGAGAATGGCTACAGTATTGGAATTATCTTTGCCTACGGTGTAAAGTCCACTGATCCCCTGATTGATGTCCTTTTATCACGCTCAGACAGGGGCAGAGCCTGTTCTCCCATATAGTGAGGCCCTGTTTGACATACTGTTGGGCAGTTGGGCTAAGCCTGATACGGGCGGCTCGGTGGATCATGACATATCTAGCAGGTATTTGCCTGCTCCATGAGATCCTGCTTGTCTCCTAAAACATCCTAACCATTGTAGTTAGCTAATTCAGGCTGCTAAAGCCTTACAAAATATGGATTCTCTACTGAAGGTTCCATTGGCTAGAGATTCTAGGAGACAAAATTAGTGTTGCAAGCATATTTTTTCCTTGTCTCGTTCGGCTTTATGGTCCACTAACACATTGCGTGTTCTTGGGCGTTTTTTCTCAAACTTTTTTAGATTTCTTGCAGGCTTTGTTGCCAACACTTCAAGATGACCTCCAACCGTATCTTAACAGCGGATTCAGGATGGACAGCAGGTAGCTAAGCAGATTAGTAGATGCTGCATGGAGACTACTGATTTAGAAGGGCGAGCCACGGCATCCTCTGTGGCACTATGGCGTTGTACTTGTTTGCAAACCCCAAGATTTTCAAAAGCTGCCCTGGCTGCTTTGGTTGATATGCCCTTTGATGGCACCCATCTCTTTAGTGCCAAGGCTGATTCGGCTTTTGGGCATTTACGTGATAAAGTAGTGAGGTTTAACTTCTCTTTTTCTATTTATATGCCTATTTTTCCCTGTACTAAAGTTGTATGAGGGTTAGTAATCTTTTGGTTCTTACACAGCTGACCATGTTATGTCAGTACCATGGCAACACAAGTTCTGCCTGTTGATGACAACTGATGTGGTGTTCCTGCAGTTAGCAGATTATATTGTTTCAGTACTGTCTGACAGGTTATATGGTACAAGGATAACCTATTGCTTAGGTTTTTCCCTTCCCTTTTTCCCTCTGACGATGGGCTTCATGCTCAAGATGTCTTTTGCTTTGATGTTTCTTCCGGTTAGGAAGTTTACATATGTCTCGTGCTTCTTTAGTAGTTCGGTATGCAATACTTTAGATTTTCAGAATCGCTTATAGGGATATCTTGTTTATACTCTATGGGAGACCTTTTTTTTTTTATTTTATTTTTTTTTTTTTTTTAAAGAGTATGCTTATTCTTTACACCTACTCTGAATTTCTACTTCAGTGTATTTTTAGGTCTGTTTTGACCAGGATTTCCATTAGTACACTATTGTTTGATCGGTACTTCATTTGAGTGCACTTTGCTTCAATGCACAGATTGATTTTGAGTGTTGCAAATCTTATACTACCCTATATGTGGATTATGCCAACTTCACTAAGCTGTACATTCTTCGCCTAGACATGGGGTTTTGTCCCTTGATATGGATGTCCTTCTTGAAGATATTACATATGGCAGGTTCAAGGGCTCTATTTTGTATTCTTTTGAATGATTATAACACTAAAGGCTTATCTATATTTAGGGAAGTTCAATGGCCTACTTTCACTGCTCCCAGAGTATTCACCAAATGCCTGGCAGTTGTCGCTGCTCATCTGCGAAGACAGCATATTCATGTCTTTATTTATTTGAAAGATTTTATATAGCGCTGGCTAGACCCGACGATATCAGAGCGCTTTACATGAGTGTCAGACCAAAGTTGCAGGTTACATCATTACAAGATTACCCAGTTTCAGAGTATAGTTACATGTTAAATCGAGAAACAATAAGGACATATACGTAAGGGAAAGAGCAGGCATGGGGGAGATTCAGGGGAGAGGGGGTAGGAGCAGGGTAAGTATACAAAGAATGAAGGAGGGAAAGAGATGGGAGAGAGAGTATGAAAGCGGAGGGGAGGGTGAGGGGGGGCAAAAACCGGAGGACAAGTAAAAGCTGCATCCCAAGTCTGGTAAGCTGTGATCCCAGGGCAAGTGGAATCATTCCCACATCTGTTGCATGAGGCTCCCTTGATGCAGTGGAGTCTCTCAGAGGGATCTCTGAGACTCCAAGGCCTAACTACTGGATCCTTCCTCAACAAGGGGAGAGGGAGTGCTTTGGCAAGGGGGGGGGCATACCATAACCTCACCTGTGAGTGGCTCCCTTGACGCTGTGGACTCTCAGACTCCAGAGTATGAATATTGGATCTTTCCCCAACAAGGGGAGAAGGAGTGCTTAGACAAAGGGCACAAGGGACAGGGGGCTAGGCGGCGTAGATACATGTTATGAAAGCAGTCAAGGGGAGTGATTCAGTTGAGAGGGGCTAGGAGCAGCGGAAGTGGACAAAGAATCAAAGAGGGAAAGAGGTAGGGGAGGATGCGAGACAAAGCATGAAAGAGGAGAGGGAGGGTGGAAGGGGCACAAACCGGTAGATTAGTAAAAGCCGCGTCCAATGTCCGGTAAGCTGTGATCCCAGGGAAGATTGCATCAATCCCACATCTTCGTTGCAAGAGGCTCCCTTTATGCAGTTGACTCTCTCGGAGGGTTCTCTGAGACTCCGAGGCCTACTACTGGATCCTTCCCCAATTAGGGGAGAGGGAGTGCTTAGGCAAGGGGTGCCATACCAGATCTCAACTGTGAGGGGCTCCCTTGGCGCTGTAGACTCTGAGGGGTCACAGACTCAAGGGTATGGATATTGGATCTATCCTCAACAAGGGTAGGAGGAGTGCTTAGTCTAAGGGCACAAGGGTCAGGGGGTTAGGAGGATGGTCGGAACTGGCAGGTCAACAGAGGGGGAACATAAGACAGAAAAAGACAGGGTCCTCGAAAGGGAAGGGTCAGAGAGAACTGGGAGACAAAGGAAGGGAGTCAGCGAGTTGTAGAGTCCCACAAGGAAGAGATACAAATAAAAGAAAAGGAAATGTATAAGTTGTGGAGTAACTCAGGGGAGAGATGCAAACGGGTAAGCTCAAAATCGCAAAATAGTCATAGTACGTACAACGAACTACAACATATATTGGTGGTTAGAGTTGTGTCTCTGCAGATAGAAAATTCACTCAGGATTCCATTATCACAACAATTAGGCTAAAAACGATTATATATTTAACTACAGAGTGAACTGAGTAACAAGACATCTGTGAGAAGTTGGCCTGATGTGCAGTGCTCACTATTCTAGTGATCACTATATATCAGTCCAAACAACCCTTATTGATGATTGGTTGTAAGTCAACCTTATAGACCAGCTATCCTAGTAGCATGGATACGAGCAGTCTAAGGCTAAGACTCTAGAGGGCGTGTTAAGCCAGCTGTTTTACCATCACATTACCCCTTGAACACCCAGTGAAAGGACACCACACAAGTGTTATGAAAATAAACAATGTATTTATTAGAATCACAACAACCCTGTACTCTTTATGAGGACAGGGTGCTAAGCACACAACAAAACTCTTACGAAAATACTTTTAAGTTAGCACGTTACACAAATGCCCGAGGGGCACGAAAAACCATATACGCTAAAAGTGGAATGCGAATTACTAGCAGGTAAGTAACGATTCTCAGAGGCTTTGGGATCGCTAGGACTGGACTACTGAACCTTTAGATTACTAGCAGGAGGCCTAGGGAACTCGGGTGCAGAGTGTGCACTCTCACGCGGGATGCGGGACAAAGTCTATGGAAGCTAGAATTCACAAAGTTAGTGTTCACGGGCGAACCCGACCTGGTAGGGAGAAAACGACAGTGGATCCTGACCCTTGGATAGTGAGGCTATGCTGGGACACCGGAGTGCCGAAGTTACCTAGCCCAGGGGCTGCAGCTGCATAGGTCTGAAAAGACGTCGGGGATCTCGTTGCCGGACCAGGAGCCTGGAAGAAGGAAGTTGCTGGCAGGCGACCAGTGAAGGAAAGTTCGATGGATCCAAGCCTGGATCAAGGAAGAGGAAAACCTGAAAGCAGAGGGGACCAAGTTCTTGAATCACTAGCCAGTGATTAAGTGGGCACCAGGATGGCACCGGGCGAAGTCACCGCAGTCAGGTGAGTGGGCGCTGCTGGGCTCTGCAGTCTCTCGGACCAGGAGGCGTTGTCGGCGACCAGGATGGAGGTGCGAGCTGTCCCACGAAGGATGAAGTCGTCGGCGTCGAAGTTACCCAGGAGTGGGCAACAAGCCTTGGCTAATTCAAGCCCACGCGGGGGACTCAAAATGGCGTCTTGAGTGGACCAGGAGGGTCCGGGGTGCTCCTCTTCTGGAAGGGAGCAAGGGCCAGTCTGGAGCAACCAGACCAGCAGCAGAGATGTCGTCGGGCGTCGTCAGGAAGGCCACAAGCCAACGGGCTAGTAGCCAAACAACGCGGTGAGCAGCGGAAAGCAGAAGGGCCCCACGCAGATCGTGGAGATGCTGGGGGGCTGCTCTTCGGTGCTGGAGCTGCTCAGGGTGGGGGCTTCTCGGACCCCAAAGCACTCACCAGGAATTCACTCGGCGGGCTTGCTGGAAAGAAGTCGTGCAGTCTTGCAGATGGCCGGTCCCTTGAGGTCTCGTCGCACCCACGGTTCTCAGCTGGGCTGTAGAGGTGGGTAGAGGTCAGAGGTGCCAGGGAAGCCGGTTCTCGTCGAGCTGGGCAGTCGGATTCCGGAGGAAGGACTTACAGCAGACCGCAGTGTTCTTAGATGGTGCCTGCGGATGCAGGGTGACTACTCCTTAGTCACAAGGGAGAAATCTTAGGAAGAAGTCTTGAGTTCCTTTCGCAGAAAGTAGTTTCAGGATTCAAAGATGATCTGATTTGGAAGGGGGCCAGTCTCTACCTTTATCCTGTAAAAAGGGGCTGGCACGCGACTAAGTCCTGCCCTATGGGTGGGACTAGGAGGGGGGTGGTTACACCCACTTCCTTGGCGGGCTTTTCCCCAGCACAGGGTCTGGAGTGACCCTGGAACTGGTTCAAGCCGGCCTATGCACAGTGAGCACCGGGGTGCTACTTGCAGTCACCTTCCTCTAAAGCCCTGCCTACCTACAATACACAAAACCCTGTCTGGGACGGTGCTGGCACCGCCCCTGGCAGGAAACCCTTTGTCCTTATCTCCTGCTCTGGGAGGACTCCCAGCAGCAGGAGGGCAGACTTGTGTCTCGGTGGCAGCATCCATTTTGTGGATGCTAAGGCTCTGTCTGACTTTTAACCGGGTTATAGGTTACAGGCATGTCGTGTCCCTCTAGAAGGGTGGAATGCTAACCCCGTCGCCAGAATTGGCGAGGGGTTAGTATTCCAATTCGTATGACACCTTACTCGACATGTTTTGATAAAGCGATACCAGAGTTGGCACATAACCGCGAGGGTTATAATGCACTTAAGAGTATATGGTATGCGATATCATGGAAACGGCTAAGGGATGGATCCCGAAAGCCGCAGACAGGCTCAGCTCATGCCAGAGCACCATCTCACACGATTCCAAGCACTCTGCCTTCAGGATTGTTAAGGCCTGCCATAGGAGTGACTGATAGGAGATCTGTGTGTCCATTTTAGGGTTAGATATAGGTATACTATATCTAAAGCAAAGGGTGAGTACACCACCTTGCCCCAGCTGTCGTGCAGCCAGTTGTGTCAGTTTTAGTTAGTCAATCCAGGGGTGGCACAATACGTGCTTCAGCCCCTGGGAGACTTCTGGGTGCACCTCAGCCCTGGGTACAGGGACTTGGAGAGGGCCCAGTGCCAATTCAGTACCTGGGTACAATTTGGATAGAGAGAACAGCTAGGCTGTGGGTCTGATTAGCAGGCCCACAGCCAGGGAAAGTCGTAAACCAGTGCAGCAAAAAGCAAAAATCTGGGTGATCATAGGATTGCAGACCCTACTCTCCTACAACATCCAAGGGGGTAGAGAGAGGGAGAGGGAGGGGGAGATAAGATTGGTGATAGAGACGGTATGTACGGAGTGAACAGAGAAAGAAAACATCCAAGGGGGAAGATGAGATAGGTGATAGGAGAGACAGGGGCCGGGGGAGAGAATGAGATAAGGCAGTCCAGCCGAGGAGCAATATCTGACGGTCGGTAGGATGAGGTTCAACGGACCGAGGGAGAGGAAAAGAAACGACAAAATGGTGGCTCCCTTGCCAAAGATATCGAAGGACAGCCATGATAGGATGCACGATGCAGAATATCACCAGTACAATTTTGTTCTCAATGCGAGTGGGAGGCGGCCTAAAATAGGGGAATGATTTAATATTACTAGGAGTAACACTTCTAAAGTTGGGGAGTAATACTCCAGGCAATGCATAAAAGAACCCAATTACATAAAAAATAAGAGTACACTGTAAAAGTGAGTTTCTGTTGCAGCCTCCCCCTCACACACACACACACACACACACACACACACACACACACACACACTTTTTGACTGATACCTGATGCACTTTTCCTTGGTGTGCCCTGGGTCCGTGCCAATCAGGCACCCAGGGCCTGTGTTCCTTCCCTTAAAACTGTACTAAAGCCTAAACCCAATTGGCATCTCTGGCCACATGTCAGCCCCTAGTAAATGGTACCCTAGGTACCAAGGGCATTGTGACCAGAAAAGACCCCTAAGGGCTGCAGCATTTAATGTGCCACCCTTAGGGGCCCTGTACCCTGACATACACACTGACTTTGCAGGCTGAGTGTCCTGGTGCAGAATTAAACACAGTCGACATGGCACACATCCCTGTCTGCCATGCCCACAAACCCACTACCCTGGCATACATCAGCCACCCCTCTAGCTGGGCGCACTATGCCAGTTGTGTGGGCACAGGTGCATGAGTCCTGTGCCCCTACAGTACCCAGGGCCATTCCTGGGCACTGTAAGTGCAGTGATGCCAATAAGAGTATCTGGTGCTGAGAGGTTGTCATTACGAACTCCACAGCACCGTAATGGTTACACTGAAGACTGACAAGTTCGATATCAAACTTCTCAGCACATTAAACTCACACTGATGCCAGTGTGGGATTTAATGTAAAATGCACTACAGAAGGCATCTTGGAGAAACCCCCTGAAACCTAACCTCCAATCCACGTCTCGTCTGAGAGGCTGCCTAGTCTGCCACACAGCAGACATGTTGCTGGACCCCTGGGTGGAAAGTCCCCGCTCTCCTGGGCCTGCAACAATGCATATCCTGGAACGAGGTGCCAAGCCTCCTCATCCCATTGGTCCCTGCCCATACCCTACCTGTAACACCCCTACATTTAGTATTTAGGGGCACCCTGAACCTTCCCTCCGCAGATCCAGATTACGAAACAAGAAATAACAAGGGACAAGGAGAGCTGCCGGGCAGCTGCTAAAAAGAGGAAGACACCAACTGATTTGGCCCCAGCCTTACAGGCCCTGTCAACCCTCGAACCTGCTCCTCCTAAACCCCGACGTCTCCAGTGGTCAGCAACCTCAAAAACCCCAGAGGATCTGACTGCCTTGTGACTCTGACTACCTGGGTCTCCCACGAGCAGTGGTACTGCTCAAAGCAAGTAAGCCCTGGCATCAGCCCGTAACCGCGAACCCTGCACACTCTGCACCCGCCAAGCCTGGCCTGTGCTGGAGTGAATCAAGACCCTGAGGACGTCCCCCCCCCCCCCCCCCCCCCCCCACCACCCTCACCCCCTTGGCGATGCTGACCTGGAATCCAGTGCCCAAGGACCATCCTTGACGACCCCGACGACGCCTGCAGCCTCGAGACTAAGCACCCCTCCAACTGCGACCAGTGCCTCAACACCGAGCAAGCCTCTGCCATGGGCACCAAAAAATAAAGACGCCTCGGCGCCGAATCCAAAAGCTCCTTCGGCGCCGAATCCAAAAGACCCGTCGGCACCGAAGCCAAAAGACCCGTCGGCACCGAAGCCATAAAGACCCGTCGGCACCGAAGCCATAAAGACCCGTCGGCACCGAAGCCATAAAGACCCGTCGGCACCGAAGCCATAAAGACCCGTCGGCACCGAAGCCATAAAGACCCGTCGGCACCGAAGCCATAAAGACCCGTCGGCACCGAAGCCATAAAGACCCGTCGGCACCGAGACGTAAAGACCCGTCGGCACCGAGACGTAAAGACCCGTCGGCACCGAGACGTAAAGACCCGTCGGCACCGAGACGTAAAGACCCGTCGGCACCGAGACGTAAAGACCCGTCGGCACCGAGACGTAAAGACCCGTCGGCACCGAGACGTAAAGACCCGTCGGCACCGAGACGTAAAGACCCGTCGGCACCGAGACGTAAAGACCCGTCGGCACCGAGACGTAAAGACCCGTCGGCACCGAGACGTAAAGACCCGTCGGCACCGAGACGTAAAGACCCGTCGGCACCGAGACGTAAAGACCCGTCGGCACCGAGACGTAAAGACCCGTCGGCACCGAGACGTAAAGACCCGTCTGCACCGAAGCATAAAGACCCGTCGGCACCGAAGCATAAAGACCCGTCGGCACCGAAGCATAAAGACCCGTCGGCACCGAAGCATAAAGACCCGTCGGCACCGAAGCATAAAGACCCGTCGGCACCGAAGCACAAAGACCCTTCGTCACCGAAGCATATAGACGTACCGGCACCGAAGCAGTCTACTTCTACACCTTCAACGCCGAAAAACTCTGATTCCGAGGTGCCCAAATCCTCGAACATGCCTACAAAGCCGAAAACAACGCCTTCGGCACCAACAAATATGCCACAGGACGTTATAACACCGCCCAAGGCTAAAGACACACGACAACCTCCTCTGGAACCAAAAAAAAAGACGCCCAAGAAGGTTGTAGAGCAGGAAGAACTTTTTAGACCAGATCCTCGACAAAAGACTATCTACATAGACCCAAAAACAGGTCATGTAGGTGCTACACCTCACAAGAAGAGACCAGCAGATGCACCACCCACACCTGTGGTTCCTGCCAAAAAGGACTGTGCAACATCTCCTATGCACCCTTCCTCTTCTACACCTTTCTTTCCTTCTTCTCCTGCTCTTCCTCACATATCACCTCAAATCTCTCCTGTACATTCTCCATTATCACATTCCCCACAGCAGAATGATGATGAATACAATTTGGGTGGAGGGAAGGACATGCAAGACCCTGATTCATACCAGGTAGATGAGGGTGTATGGGATTTTTCAAACCCAAAAAATTTACCTATATGGGATTTTTCAAACCCACAAAATGTGCCTGACATCCCTGAACCTCAGTCATACCCATCAAAGCCTTCCCCTCCAGAAGATACCATTGGTTTTGGTCAGCTGTTAAACAGAGCTGCTGTTTACTATGGAGTCCCTATGCATTCCGATAGCATAGAAGATTTTCTCCTAGATACCTTTGAGCAGTCTCAGCGGTCTGCTCAAATTCTTCCCATGATCAAGGGGGTTATAAAACACGCTCCAGAGGTATTTAAAGACTGTGTACGCTCTAGAATATTAAACCCTAGAATCGAGAAAAAATATAGACCAGCACCCACAGATCCTGTCTACATTAAAGGACATCTGCAACTGGACTCATTAGTTGTGGCCAATGCTAGAAAGAGGGCAAACTCTCAAACTTCTGGCAAAGCACCCCCACCTGACAAAGAATCAAAAGTAATTGACGCGTCCGGTAAGAGAATAGCTGCACAAGCTACAAACATCTGGCGTATAGCAAATACACAAGCCCTCCTCCTTCGTTACGATAGGGCTCATTATGACCAATTAGAAAAACTTCTTGAGCACTTCCCAGATCAGTACAAAGATCAAGCAACTGACCTTATACAGGAAGGCAAGTTAATATCCAATGCCTCAATAAAATGCACGCTAGATGTCGCAGACACAACATCTAGAGCTGTAAACACCAGTGTCATACTCAGGAGGCATGCGTGGTTACGCATTTCAGGGTTTAAACAAGAAGTGCAAACCACCATTTTAAACCAACCATTTAATCACAACCAGTTATTTGGCCCAGAAGTAGACACTACGCTGGAAAAAATGAAGAAAGATACAGACACCGCAAAGTCTATGGGGGCTTTACAGTCCACACCAGCTAGAAGCTCCTTTCGTCACTCCTCGTACAGAGGAGGCTCCAAATAAACTGGAGCAGACACTACAATATCTTTCAAATCCAAAACATCCTCTAACAAGGGATACTTTAGAGGAGGATACAGAGGCAATAATAACAAAGGAAGAGGTCGCGGTAACAATAACAACCGATCCTCTTCCGCCACAAAACAGTGACTTCCCTCTGCTCCCCCCACAGCATTCCACTCCTGTAGGGGGCAGATTAACACAGTTCCTACCTGTCTGGAACTCCATTACAACAGACAAGTGGGTAAGAAAGACTATCCAACATGGCTACTGCCTGGAACTTACAGCAACCCCTCCATACATACCTCCCAGGCAGCTCCAATGTCTACAGACCATCTGACTCTGCTTCAAAGGGAGGTTCTATCACTTCTACAAAAAGATGCTATTCAGATAGTTCCTTTAGAAGAACAAGGAACAGGGGTTTACTCGCTGTACTTTCTAATTCCCAAAAAGGACGGAACACTAAGGCCAATTCTCGTCCTCAGGCCCCTCAACCATTACATACAATCAGATAATTTTCATATGATCACTCTACAAGTGCTTCCACTGCTGCAACAAGACGACTTCCTTACAACACTAGATCTAAAGGACGCCTTCTTCCATATCCCCATTCATCCTGCCCACAGAAAGTATCTAAGGTTTGTACTGCAAGGACAACACTACCAGTTCAGTCTCCTCCCATTCGGAGTGACAACCGCACCAAGAGTATTCACAAAATGTCTAGCAGTGGTAGCAGCACATCTCAGAAGACAACAAATACATGTCTTCCATTATCTGGATGACTGGCTCATAAAAGCCAAGTCATTCAATCAGTGTGTCCAACACACACATCAAACAATTCAAACATTGCACTACTTAGGGTTTACAATAAACTACACCAAGTCGCACCTGCAGCCTTCGCATGTACATCAGTATCTAGGGGCTACAATAAACACGTCTACAGCTCTAGCGCATCCCAGTCCAGCAAGGATACAGAGAATTCAAGCCTTATTCACAGCTTTTCAACACCAACAATCTCTGCAAGCCAGGGTGTTTGAGACTAATAGGCATGATGGCATCTTGCATCTTCATATTACCACACGCACGATTGCAAATGCGCCCATTACAAGAATGCCTAGCACAACAGTGGAACCAAGCTCAAGGTCAACTAACAGACCTGGTGTTGGTAGACAGCTGCACGTATCACTCTCTGCAGTGGTGGAACACCAAAAACTTGACAGAGGCGGCCGTTCCTCGAGCCTGTTCCACAAGTAGTGCTCACAACAGACGCATCCCTCACGGGGTGGGGAGCCCATCTCTTACATCACACAACTCAAGGCCAATGGACCAATCAACAAAAACTGCTCCATATCCACCATCTAGAGCTGCTAGCAATAGTCTTAGCACTCAAGACTTTTCAACTTCAAGTACAAAACAATGCTGTCCTAATCCGGACGGACAATATGACAGCCATGTACTATATATAAAAACAGGTGGGGACATACTCTCTGCAATTGTCCCAACTTGCACAGAACATTTGGAGATGGGCCATTCCTCAAAACAACTATCTGTTAGCGGAACACCTTCCAGGAGATAACAGATCTGTTACGTCGGCAGTCACAACAGATTCACGAATGGGAACTACATCCACAAGTTCTTCAGCCATTCTTCTGAAGGTGGGGGCACCCACACATAGATCTGTTTGCCACACACCAATCGCAAAATGCCCAGCATTCGCCGCCAGGTTTCCACACCCACTGTCTGAAGGCAATGCGATATGGATGAACTGGTCAGGCAGATTCGCGTACGCTTTTCCGCCTCTCCCACTCATTCCATTATTAGTGCGCAAACTCAGACAACAGTCTCTCACACTGATCCTAGTAGCGCCCACATGGGCACGCCAACCGTGGTTCACCACACTACTAGATCTCTTTTTAGTTACACATCAAAAGCCACGGTACCACACCCTCCCTGTTAACACAGAACCATGGAGAAATCAGACACCCAGACCCAAACCAACTGAATTTGGCAATCTGGCTCCTGAAGTCTTAGAGTTTGGTTATCTAAACCTACCACCAGACTGTATGAACATCATTAGAGAGGCTAGGAGATCCACTACCAGAGCATGTTATGCCGCTAAATGGAAAAGATTTGCCATTTATTGCAACAATATTCAAATTGATCCCCTGGATGCTTCCATCCAAAATATCATTTGCTACCTTTTACATTTACAAAGGTCTAATTTGGCATATTCTTCCATACGCCTGCACCTTGCGGCAATTGCAGCCTATTTACAAAACAGGCAACATCTGTCTCTCTTCAGAGTACCTGCAATCAAAGCATTCATGGAAGGATTAAAAAGAAAAATCCCACCCAGATTGCCACCTTCTCCTGTGTGGAACCTCAATCTTGTCCTTACAAGACTCATGGGGCCCCCTTTCGAGCCGCTACATAAATGTGAACTGCAATTCCTAACATGGAAAACAGCTTTCCTTGTTGCCATTTCTTCTAATCCAAAATTTCTTCCAAAGGTTATCACTCCTTTTCACCTAAATCAATCCGTAGAGTTACCGGTGTTTTTCCAAAACCCAGACTCTGTAGCGGAAAGGGCTTTACACACATTAGATGTTAAGAGGGCTCTCTTGTACTATATAGATAGAACTAAATCCTTTCGAAAGACAAAACAACTGTTTGTATCTTTCTCTCCTCCACACAAAGGCAACCCCATCTCAAAAAGTGGGATTGCAAGGTGGATTGTAAAGTGTATACAAATATGCTACATTAAAGCTAAACGTACATTAACAGTTCCTCCTAGAGCGCACTCTACTCGCAAACTAGGAGCCTCTATGGCTTTCTTAGGAAACATACCCCTAGAGGACATATGCAAGGCAGGAACATGGTCTACCCCACACACATTCACCAAACACTATTGTGTTGATGTGCAAGCCAAGCAGCAAGCTGCTGTAGGCCAAACTGTCCTTAGAACTCTCTTTCAAACCACTGCAACAGATACAGGTGACCACCGCTAAGGGAGATACTGCTGCACAATCAATGCACAGTGTACAATCTGCAGCTCATATGCCTCGAATGGAAAATGCTACTTACCAGTATGCATCTGTTCTTGGCATGTAGAGCTGCAGAGTTGTACACGCCCTCCCGCCTCCTCGGGACTCATATCCGTTCCAGTTTTTCATCTTATTTAGATGCACACGCATGGACATCCTTCTTTCTTTACTTCTACTAGCTCCATTTCCCATCATGGCGAAAAGCAATCTAAGGATGGAGCCGATGCCCATGCGCAGTATTGTCCAAGGGAAGAGTCACCAGTCTCGTGACTACAAAGACTTCTTCCAAGAAGACGACAACCTGCAATCATCCGAGCCCAACACCAGGTGGCGATCGAATGCAGTGTACAACTCTGCAGCTCTACATGCCAAGAACAGATGCATACTGGTAAGTAGCATTTTCCTTACTTACTACACTTGCAGCAGTCTGGATTGGCTTACACATCCATGCGCTTGCATCTCGCTGCAATAGCAGCATACCTTCAAAATAGACAGCATCTGTACATTTCCAGAGTACCTGTTAGCAAGGCTTTTATGGAAGGACTCGAGAGTTATTCCACCAAGACTTACACCTGCTCCAGTGTGGAATCTGAACATTGTCCTTACTAGACTAATGGGTCCACTCTTCGAGCCTTTGCATAAATGTGAAGTGCAATTTCTCACTTGGAAAGTTGCTTTCCTCATTGCTATGACATCGCTGAGGAGGGTGGGTGAGCTTCAGGCACTAACAATAGAGGAACCTATTTTTCAACTCCACAAAAACAAAGTGGTTCTGCGCACTAACCCCAAACTACTATTTGTGGCTTTTGATCCACCACACAGGCAATCCTATTTCTAAATTCGGTATTGCTCGTTGGGTTGTTAAATGCATCGAAACATGCTATGCTACAGGAAAGGACTTTACCAATACCCCCTAGAGCGCATTGCCCCTGCAAACTAGGGGCTACTATAGCTTCCTTAGGAAACATCCCCATAGCTGACATCTGCAAAGCTGCAACATGGTCTACACCGCACACATTCACCAAGCAATATTGTGTAGATGTGTTAGCGAGAAGATAAGATAATGTAGGCCAGGCAGTGCTTAGAACACGCTTTCAAACAACTGCAACAGCTACAGGTTAGCCACCGCTTTGGGAGAATACTGCTGTGTAGTCTATGCAAAGTATGTGATCTACTGCTCATATGACTCTAACTGAAGATGCTACTTACCCAGTAAGCATCTGTTCTTGGAATGTAGAGCTGTAGATTCACATGCTTACTGGGTCAGTAGCATTTTCCTTTCCGTATACTTTGATATGCTGGTGTAGTTGCACTTTTCCAGTTGGATGTCTGCAGTGTCAATAAGGACATTTTGTGTGTGTGTGTGTGTGTTTGTGTATATATAATATATGTTCGCGGCATATGAGCTGTAGCTCATATGCTTTAGCATAGATCGCCATCTGGCGTTGGGTATGGATGTTTGCACTTTGTTTTTGTTCGAAGAAGTCTTGTAGTCACGAGGTAGGTGACTCCTTCTTTCAGTGATAGTGCGCAGCGGCAGCGACTCCAGCCTTGGATTGCTTTTTTCTGCCTTTCAACGTGCAATCCACTACCCTCGACGGTATTATTGATCGCGATTCATCATTAGACGCGCATCTATTCACTTTGGAAAGCTTTCCATCGGAAAACTCGAGGCAGGCTGTCTGGTGTACCCGTGCCGACCGCTCTAGCAGTTGATGGAACGGACTCCATTTAAACTATGTCCCAGGTGTCGTGCTAAATTATCATGCACTGACTTGCGCGAAGTTTGCAACCTCTGCTTGTCCCCAGAACACCACGACAAGGACTGCAACGCGTGTCGGTCCTTCCACTCGAAAAAGACACTACGTGATCATTTGACTTGGCGCCACGAAATGCAGCATCTGAGCGACTCGATTCCAGTCCTCTTTGGAGAGGATTCCAGTAAACAACCTCCACCTTCAGAGCCAGAGGAAGAAGAGCAGGTCTCCATCTCCGAAGCAGTCTCCGACATGGAAGAAGAGGAAGCCATCACTGCAGGACAGCGTACCGAGAGTACAGATCCCACTATGCCCATTCCACAGAAGACAAAGGCTCCGGTCCCTCATTTGGGCTCAGGTCAGCAGTGACAAAATTTTTCCGATTCCACGCCCTCCCGCCTGGCTCCGAAACAGAAACAAAAGCCTTCGGGCTGAAGCCAGGCCTGCTCCGATGCCGAACCGACACCTTCTGGTTCGAAACATAAGCGCAAGATACCTTTGTGACCGAAGATACCACCTTCGACGCCAAAAGGGTCCGAGCCAAAACCTTCCAGGGCCAAAGACTCGGAGCCAAAATCCTCCTAGGCCAAAGACTCCGAGCCTAAATCTTCGAAGGCCAAGGACTCTGAGCTGAAACCCTCCAAGCCCAAACACCCAGAGCCAAAATTATCAACGCCCTAGGACTCGAAGCCGAAACCTTTGGCGCCGAAATCTCCACGGAAAGACACAAAGGGCTTCCATCTGATGAGCCAACTTTCGACCCAAAACAGAAAAAGCTGCTTATAAACCCTATAACGAGACATATTCAAGCAACCATTCCAAAGAAACGGAAAGCTGACTTGCCAGAGGACGTTCATGCCCCTCCTAAAAAGAATATGGGCACTAACCGTTATCCTCCTTATATTCCACATCCTTATCTTCCTCCTAATCCTAACTTGCTCATTACACCTATAAATTCCCCACTAAGGCCAATTATACCTGACCCACAGAATGAAGAGGATGAGGATCATAACACTGACGCTTAGGATGATTACCACACTGATCTAAATTTAGACAATGACCCTGATTTGTATCCCTCCAGACCACCCCCCACCTGATGACAACATTGGTTATCTTGAGCTTCTTAATATGGCTGCTCATTATCATGGGGTGCAACTTCACAAAGAGCCTTTAAAAGAGGATTTCCTTTTTGAGACACTTTCTTCATCACAAAGAACAACTCATACCTTGCCAATGCTGAAAGGCATGTTAAAACACACAGACGAGGTCTTTAAGGATCCTGTAAGGGCAAGAATTATCACACCTAGAGTGGATAAAAAATACAAATCAGCTCCTACCGATCCTGTTTATATTTAAGGACAGCAGCCCTTAGGCTCTCTTGTAGTTGCCAATGCACGCAAGAGAGCTAACTCAGAAGCCACAGGGGACCCCCTCCTTCTAACAAGGACTCCAAGTTTATTGATGCCTCAGGCAAAACAGTAGCTTCACAGGCGGCAAACCATTGGCGCATTGCTAATGACCAGGTGCTGCTGGTACGTTATGCATACATACAGTGAGAAGCTCCCTCAAGACCTATATTTCTTTTTTATCACAACAGACCTAAGTTTAACATGGGCTTGACAAGTGTAATCATATTAACAAAGCTAACAAGATGGACTGTATCATTATTATTTATTTGTCTTTTTTATACATTTGTCGTATATGTATCAAATATAAATTAATTTTTTATCTTTTTTCCCCTTGTTTTTAAAACTTTTTATATAAATAAAAGATCAACAGTACTTCCACAGTAGAATCAAGAGTACATACAATATACTGTTGAACAAGTAACCCCCAAGAAAATAAACATTTACATATGACAAAACCACAAAATACAAAACTCGAGGAGACTCATTTCACATAGAAATGCATCTGGAGGAAGGGGAGACTAAAGATTGCAAAATCCCCACGACCAAGTGTGTTCTATATGTTCACCAGGTTCTGAGACCCATTATGCTTGGTTTCTCTCCCCTCTCCTCCCTGACCTCAAGTCCTACTTCTCAAAGGGGGTCCCCATTTGGGCATTAGCTAGAAAAACTCATACAACACTTGCCTGACCAATACAAATCTAAGGCTAACGATTATATTCAGGAAGGGAAACTTGGTACCAACACCTCAATTAAATGTGCACTAGACACAGCAGACACTGCATCTTGTGCAATTAACACCAGTATATTACGCAGACACGCTTGGCTCAGAATCTCTGGATTTAGGCCAGAGGTACAAACCGCCATACTTAGCCAACCCTTTGACAAAGAGCATCTTTTTGGCCCAGCTGTTGATACCATGCTGGAAAAGATGAAAAAGGACACTGAGGTCGCAAAGTCCATGTGGGTTTATAGTTACCTGCCAGTAGAGGTTCCTTTCGCCTCTCGTTTTGCAGGGGTGACTCAAAAACTATGTCCACTGACAATGCCTCCTCCTCTTACAAGGGCAACAATCGATCCCCCTCGTCCAGAGGTTATTCTAGAGGAGGTTTTAGAGGAAACATCGGTAGAGGAAGAGTTAATTTCACATGCTCTTCCCCCTCAAACCAGGACTTCCCTCCGCTATCCCCCGATCAACCCACTCCTGTCGGGAGACGTCTCTCCTAATTCCTACCTATCTGGAATTCAATCACCTTAGAAAAGGGGGTACAACAAAGTATCCAATATTGTACTGCCCGGAGCTTACAGGCACTCCACCAAATATTCTTTCAAGACCACATTCAATGTCACCGGAACATCTCACCCTCTTAAAACAAGAGGTTCCACCTGTTAGAAAAACACGCTGTAGAACCTGTTCCGTTAATACATCAAGGGAGCGGGGTATACTCCCTGTATTTCTTAATTCCCAAAAAGGACGAGACTCTCAGGCCTATACTAAACCTCCGACAGCTAAACCTATACATAGTCGGACCACTTCCTCATGGTCACACTCCAGCAGGTGCTCCCACTACTTCAGCAACGCGACTTTCTATCCGCTCTAGACTTAAATTACACCTATTTCCATTTTCCCATTCACCATGCTCACAGAAAATATCTCCGGTTTGTGGTGGACGGACAACATTGCCAATTCAAAGTTCTCACATTCGGAGTAACTACAGCACCCAGGGTTTTCACCAAGTGCTTGTCAGTAGTCGCAGCTCATCTAAAGCACGTTCATGTCTTCCCTTACTTAGAGAACAAAGCTGCATACATCACACTCAAAGGACAGTCCAACTGCTTCACGACTTGGACTTCACTGTAAACCTCACCAAGTCTCACCTCCAGCCATCCAACACACAACTGTATCTAGGAGACACAATAGACACTTGCAAAGCTCTAGCGTATCCCAACACAGCCAGGATTCGCAACATACAAACTCTAATATCAGTTTCAGCCTCAACACATTGCCAGACTTTGTGTTCATGCAATTGATCGGAATGATGGCTTCTTGCATCTTAATAGTTCCCTACTCAAGACTTCAAATACGCCCCCTACAGGAATGCTTAGCACTTCAGTGGAGCCAGGCTCTAGGTCAGCTATCAGATCTGGTGTTGATAGATGGCCGTACTCATCGCTCTCTCAAAGGGACGACCTTTTCTCGATCCTGTTCCACAGATCGTGCTAACAGCAGACGCATCCCTCACTGGTTGGGGAGCACATATGGAAAAACCTAACATTCAGGGCATGTGGACTCTACAATAAAAACAACTCCACATAAACCATCTCGAACTGCTACCAATTTTTCTAGCATAGAAAGCATTTCAACTTCATCTAGTAGGCAAAGCTGTCCTGATTCACACAGACAACTTGACAGCCTTGTACTACTTACAAAAGCAAGGGGGGGCACTCTACCGCTGTCGCAGCTAGCACAGAGCATCTGGAAATGGGCTATACCTCAAAATAAATATCTCCTTGCAGAACATCTTCCAGGAGTAAATCAAATTGCAGAACTGCTCAGTCTTCAATGGCAGCAGATACACAAATGGAAACTTCACCCTCAAGATCTCCCCCCGTGTTTCCAAATGTTGAGCTTCCCAAAGATAAATCACCCACCTATACGCCAAAGGCCCAAACTTCGCATCCAGACATCCACACCCATTGTCCAAAGGCAATGCACTATGGATGAATTGGTCAGGGATATTTGCTTATGCTTTTCCACCTCTCCCACTCATTCCATTAGTGGTATGGAAACTCAAACAGCACTCCTTGACACTTATCTTAGTTGCTCCCACATGGGCCCGACAACCCTGGTTCACAAGTCTGTAGTTCCTTACCAAAAACGACACCTCTCCCCCAAGTTCCTTACTCAGAACCATGGAGAGTTAAGACATCCAGATCTCAATCAGCTCAACCTTGCGATTTGGCACCTGAAATCCTAGAGTGTGGCTACCGTAATCTTCTGCCAGACTGTATGAATGTTATCAAAGAGGCTAGACGCCCTACCACAAGAGCATGCTACGCGGCAAAGTGGAAGAGATTTGTTGTTTATTGTAACAACAATCAAATCAATCCACTGGATGCTTCAATATAAATTGTAATTTGTATCTATTATACCTACAACGTTCTAATTTAGCGTACACATCCATAATCTTACATCTTGCCGCAATAGCTGCATATCTGCAAAATATACAGCACTTGTCTATTTTTGGAGTGCCCGCTAATAAAGCCTTTATGGGAGGACTCAAAAGACTGATTCACCCCAGACTTCCACCTTATCCAGTGTGGAATCTTAACACAGTCCCTACAAGACTCATGTGTCCACCATTTCAGCCTTTGCACAAATGTGAAATAAAATTTCTCACCTGGAAAGTAGCCTTTCCTATAGCTATCAGCAAAGTGGTTCTTAAAACTAACCCCAAATGCATACCTAAAGTCATCTCTGCCTTTAATGTCAAACAATCTGTTGAGTCGCCAGAGTTTTTCCCTTAACCACATTCAATGGCAGAACGTACCCTTCACACATTAGATGTCAAGAGAGCATTACTTTACTACATAGAAAGAACAAAGCCTTTTAGGAAAACGAAACCACTCTTTGTTGCTTTTGCTCCACCACATAAATGCAATCCCATATCAAAGTCAGGCATTGCAAGGTGGATAGTTAAGTGCATTCAAATGTGCCACATCAAAGCTAAACGCACAATTCCCCCTAGGGTGCATTCTACACTCAAACTAGAGGCTTATATAGCATATACTTAGGTTCCTGAGGCGGAAGCCGGGAACGTGAAATTTCGTTCTGCTTTTTAAAATTGTAATTGAAACTGTTCTTTTACTTACTTTGTCCTGTGGCACAAAAGTACTGATTTTAATTTCCTCTTGTTGCTCGCACTGCCCGCAGTGTTCATTTCGCCCCCCACAGCAGCCGACTAGGTGCTGCTTCGGAGCATTATCTTTCGCTGCCATCTTGGGTGAGTAGAGGGCGAGCTGACTAGTTGCTCGGCCATCCCACCCTCCCTAGCATAAAATGCTCACCTTTCCTCAGACGCGCCGAAGGCAAGCCCATCTGCGCCCGTCCGTGACCTGCTGGGGCCTGGGGCCAGAAATCCTGCCCAAAGTGACATGGGAAGGCCAGAAAGGCTGTGTTACACCAAAGACCAACTGTTGGACTTGTGCCCCGGGATTGAAGAGGGATGTAAGCACAGGATACATGTGGATGAAGTCCCATTCCGGTGCACGGGTTGTGCCTTTAACCTTCACACATTAATGGGCTTAGAGAAAGAGGCTGAATGGGTGAGCATGTCGCTGCTAAATTGCCGTTCAATGAAGAAGCATAAATTAGAAATTCACGATCTTTTATTAGATCGTCGATTAGATGTGCTTTTTCTAACCAAAACCTGGTTGGATGAGGCAGCTACCCCAGAAATCCTAGAGGCCCTCCCTTTAGCTTATTGTCTGTTAAGACTCGACAGGGGGATTCAGCGAGGAGGTGGCATCGCACTGATACATAAAAGGGATCTGCCATGCACTTTAGACTCTATAAATATCAGGAACAGAGAGGCAGGGTTCTTTTCCATGAAAATCTCCCCAAAAACCACGATTAATGGCTTTTTGATATACCGACCACCGGTTGCGGCCTCACAGTTTATTAATAGCTTGGCTGAGAATGCCACTCAGCCGGCTTTACGCTACAGCAAGTTTCTTATCCTAGGGGATTTAAATTTGCACCTTGAGGATTTTCATTGCAGGGAGACACAGGAGGTAATGCTAGTAATGAAACCTCTAATGCTAGAACTTCAGTCAGTTATACCCACGCACCAATGTGGACACCTGCTTGATCCCATTTTTTCGAATTGGGAGGGAGTGGAGGTCTCGCCCCCTATTATGGTGCCATGGTCAGACCACGGACTTATCCCTTTTACGCTGAACCTAGGCTCAGTACAACGGGAGGAACTGAAATCCCTGCACCCGAAACGCAGGAACTGGAAAACATTTAGTCAAGAAGCTTATAGACTGGCACTGCTCAAAGAGGCGCCACCACCAAGTGATACCCTAAAAGTGGCTTGGAAGGTTCGTGAAGAGTGGATGGCGAAGGCCTTAGATACGGTTGCGGCATGGACAACCAAGGCATGGGCCAGGCGGACTAAAACTGTGCCGTGGTTCAATAAAGAGCTGGTGGATGCTAAAGCGGCGTGCAAACGTATTGAACGCAGCTGGCGTAAAAACTATGACTTAAAGTGCAAACAGCAATACAAAGATAGTTTGAAAAAATATCAGAGACTTATAAAAGCAGCGAAAGGTGCATTCTTGAAGGAGAGGATAGAATCCGCAGACAATCCTTCTAAGGAGCTGTTTTCTATATATAAAGAACTCGCGGCCCCAACTAGGATAACAGCCCAAGACACTTTTTCCGAAGACTACGAATCTATTGCAGTCCACTTCGTGAATAAAATGGAGATAATATACGCCTCCTTTCCGGCTGAGATTGAGCGGCACACAGACCGATCCAATAAAAGTACGACACCTGTTAAAGGTACGTATTTAAAGTGCTTTACAGTACCCCCCAGACAGGAAATGCTGAGACTAACAAATAGTATTCAGTCAGGGTCTCCCAGTGATGCTGCTCCACCTAAGTGCTTTAAGAACCAGATAGAGATGGTAATTGATCACATTAGCAATATGGCCGCGCTCTCATTCAAGGAATGTCACGTGTTGGATGAATGGAAGAGGGCTCAGGTGATCCCCCTGAAAAAGAAAGCTAATCTCCCTATTACTCAGCTTGCGAATCTCTGCCCTATTTCTCTTCTCCCGGTCTGTATGAAAACAGTGGAAAAAGTCGCCAACATTCAGCTCATGGAAATCCTGGAAGAGGGTCAACGTCTACACCCGTCTCAGTCTGGGTTCAGGGCTAGATATTCAACCGAGACAGCCCTTCTCTTTTCCACCGAGAGGCTTAGACAAATAGTAGACGAGGGACAGACAGCAGCATTGGTACTATTAGACCTGAGTGCGGCGTTTGACACCGTATCTCATGCCATGCTGCTGACCCGCCTTACAGAAATGGGAGTGGTAGGACCGGCCCATGAATGGCTGCGTTCCTTCTTAAAAGACAGAACTTTCCAAGTTCACTGTCCTCCGTTTAAATCTTTCCCCAGATGGTTAAAGCATGGTGTTCCACAGGGCTCAAGCCTGAGCCCGACACTATTTAACATATATATGGAACCCCTGGCTAGAATTGTGGCACCATATGGAGTGGACATTGTAACGTACGCTGATGATACGCAATTGATGATCACCCTAGTCCAAGGCCAGAATGAGGCAGCAGCGAACTTTGCCTCATGTCTCAAGGAGGTATCTGTATGGATGAATGACAACTGTCTACGCCTTAATGGCGATAAAACAGAGCTACTGGTGATTGGTAGAGCTCCCACAATCTGGTCATCGGCATGGTGGCCATCTGAGTTAGGGCCTACACCTACCCCCTCAGAGACGGTTAAGAACCTAGGTGTCCTTTTGGATTCCAGCCTATCCTATGGACAGCACATTGGAAGGCTAGTAGGTAAATGTTAGGGAGTCCTTAAGACCATACGTAAAATACTTGATTTGCCCATCGACACTAGGAAATCTTTAATACATGCATTGGTCACCCCCCACCTAGATGTTGGAAACTCCCTGTTTATAGGCCTGAGTAAGAAAGGGTTACAGCAGTTGCAGCGCGTACAAAATTCAGCTGCCAGATTGGTCCTGAATCTGTCTAAAAGAGCCTCAGGGAAACAGGCTCTTAAGACTCTCCACTGGCTGCCCATACAGGAACGCATCCTGTTTAAAGCACAGTGCATTACACACCATGTAGCCCAGGGGAAAGGGCCTAGCTATCTTCAAAAGCTCTTAACGATCCATCGTCCAAGACGTAATTTGAGATCATCAGGGAGCATGCAGTTTCAGGCCCCTCGTATCTTTAAAGCGCGAATGGGAGGCCGCTCGTTCAGGTACCTAGCTTGCAAAAAATGGAACGAGCTCCTGATTGAACTCCGTATGGAACCGTCGGAGGTAAGATTCCGACTTAAACTGAAAACTTACCTATTCCCTTGAACTCAGGGCACTTATTAGTTTCCTCTTCCCCCTCTGTGATGCTAAGTACAGAAGGTCTTGCTTGCTGGATGGACTGCTTCCATAGCGCGGGGAGACACTGTTATAGTGTAACCATGCGCTCTACAAATGGTTTTATTATTATTATTATTATTCTTTAGAAACATACCTATAGATGACATCTGCAAAGCTGCAATATGGTCTACACCGCACACTTTCACAAAACACTACTGTGTGGATGTGTTAGCAAAACAAAAAGCTAGTGTGGGCCAGGCAGATGTATGAACATTTTTTCAAACCACAGCAACAGCTACACGTTAGCCACCGCTTCAGAAATAACTTCTTTATAGTCTATGCTAAAGCATATGATCTACAGCTCATATGCCTCGAACGGAAAATGCTACTTACCCCATATGCATCTGTTCTTGGCATATAGAGCTGTAGTCAGATGCACCCACCCGCCTCCCCGGATACCTTTACCTGATGCAGTGATATCTTACTCAAATATAATTTACATGAACATCTCTTTATTACTTTATGTGAGAAAGTGCCATCTTTCTTGCATTGGTATGCCCCTACTTTTTGCTGAACTGTTGATGTGCTTTGACTGAGTGTGCCCTGTGCTCCTGCCAACCAGGTGCCCAGGGCCTGTGTTCCTTCCCTAAAAACGGTGTTGAAACTAAAACCCCATTGGCATCTCTGGCCACCTATCAGCCCCTAGTAAATGGCACCCTAGGTACTCAGGGCATGGTGACCAGAGAAGGCCCCTAATGGCTGCGGTACTTATTGTGCCACCCTTAGGGGCCCTGTACCCTGACATCCACACACTGCCTTTGCAGGCTGAGTGTCTCAGTACAGAACTAAACAGTCAACATGGCACGCATCCCTGTGTGCCATGCCCACAAACCCACTCCCCTGACATAAATCAGCCACCCCTCTAGCTGGGTGCTCGATGCCAGTGGTGTGGGCACAGGTGCATGAGCCCTGTGCCCCTACAGTACCCCGGGCCATTCCTGGGCACTGTAAGTGCAGTGCTGCCATTAAGAGTATGGTGCTGGGAGGTTGTCATTATGAAATCCACAGCACCATGATGACGTCACTGAAGACTGAAAAGTTTGGTATCAAACTTCTCAGCACATTAAACCCGTACTGATGCCAGTGTGAGATTTAATGTAAAATGCACCAGAGGGCATCTTAGAGATGCCCCCTGAAACCTAACCTACAATCCACGTCTGGAGAGACTGCCTAGGCTGCCACACAGCAGACATGTTGCTGAACCCCTGGGTGGAGAGCCCCCCTCAATGCACATCCTGGGGGAAGTGCTAGGTCTCCTCCCTCAGGATGGGCAGGGGGAAGCTTCAAAGGCCTGCCGCCTCTTTGAGCTTCTCCAGACCATTTGCTGTACCACCAACTGGCCCCCACCAGTTCTGACCCCCACTCTGTCGGGAAGACTGGCGGGAAACCCTATGTCTGGAAGCGGGGTTTGCCAGCCTGTGCCAACCCCACCCCTCAGGTGGGAGAGGTGAGGGGAAGCACGACCCCGGGCTCCGGCCATCTTGAAGATGGGGAGCCCTGCCCAATCCCAGCTAGGTTCCTGCCCCCCTCCCACAGGAGAGGAGCAGACTAAGGGGTGTACCCACCCCAGGACAGTGACCTATTGGTCCCTGCCCTAGCCCTACCTGTAATGCCCCTAAATTCAGAATTTAGGGGCTCCCTGAACCTTCCTTCCTTAGATCCCGATTTGAAAAGAAGATCAAGAAGGCGAAGACCTGCCGTGCAGCTGCTAACAGGACGACACCAACTGACTTGGCCCCCAGACCTACCGGCCTGTCGACCCTGGAACCTGCTCCTGCTAAAATCTCGGCGACTCCTGTGGACAGCAACCTTGGACAACCCGGAGGACCTGCCTGCCTTGACCCCCTAACAGACTGTGACTCCCATGAGCAGAGGCTCTGCTCCAACAGCACCAAGCCCTGGTGCCAGCTAGGAACCGCAAATCCAGCCCACTCTGCACTCACCAAGCCCGGCCTATGCCCGAGTGATCCAAGACCACGAGGACGTCCCCCTGGCGACTGGCTCCCAAAGTCCAGTGCCCAAAGACCCTCCTCGACGACCCAGATGACGCCTGCTGCCTCAGTACCCGGGCCCCCACCAAACGCAAACAGCCGAGGGCAAGATTTCCCGACACCCAAAGACACCCCTGCACCTGGCGCCCCACGGCCCACTGTGCCCTCCTTGGGGTACTCACCTCTTCTCCAAGATCCCAACTTACCTCTCAAAGTAGTGGTGGCACCTGAAGAATCTCCGTCCCCGAGCCTGCAGCCTTCGTTCCCTTTTTACCATTTCCATTGAATAACATTGAGTGCCCGATGGCTCAAAAGCACCCTGCACTCAGCCGCCCGAGTGCCGCTGGATGTGAAACTACTACTCTACCCTACTTACCCACTTGCCCTGAGTAAGTGACCAGGAGCTCATCTCCCACAGCCGCGTGGCCTGCTTGCTTGCAGCCACCAACCGAAGGCCCCCTACCCTCCATTGTATTGCATTGGGCCTACTCTCTCTGCACCCGGCTGCCCCTGTGCCGCTGAGGGTGTACCTACTGTGCCTTTCCGATACTGGGAGGACCCTGAGCCTATGCCCAGAACCTTAACTCCACCAGTCGAGTACTTACCTAAAAGCCGATAACTAGAGCGTGGCTAGCAGTGTCAAGATGGCGGTCGCAGCTTGAGAGTGCATCGAGACCCCCTCCGTCATCCACCTGCCATCCGTCCAGTGCAGCCTGCCTGATCGCCAGCCATCGCGTGTCCGAGGCCTTGGGGCCGCCTGCTGTCACCCCGATGCTGTTTGGGGCCGCCTTTGCCCCGTTTTATGGCACTTCTGCTCCTGACCACGAGCGGCCTGTCCCTCCCAAGATGGCAGTTACCGTGCAACGCTGTTGATTCGACGCACCTGACCTGCCCGCTTTCTCCTGGCGGCGGAAGGCTGGGACTGTGGGTCCGGGGGGGCGCTGTCCCTCATCCGAGTGCTGAGGGGTCCGGTGCTGCTGTGTGCAGGAGGCCGCAGACGCCATCTGCTACCCTCGTGGCCCGAGCCTGACCGGCGGCGGAGACCTGGGCCTGGAGGCAGTGACGGCTGTGAGCGCCGGAGCGCGGCGCTGTCCTGTGGAGCTGCGACCGGCGCTGTCCTGAGGTGAGGGCCCTGGGGGTTGGAGCGCCGGAGTCCCTGCTTGCCACCTGAGCCCTGGGCCCTGCGGGCGCTTGGGGGCCCTCCCGCGCCTTGCCTGGCTGGGCCCTGGGTCCCCTGAGGAGGACTGCAGTTTGTCGGGGGTGTGCGGAGGGCGACCCCGAGACCCTTCACTTCACCTGCGTGGGACTGCTGACGTTGGAGCGGCAGTGACTGGCCCCCTGCGCTGCCGAGGGTCGGCGGCGCCGCGACTGTGGACTTTCCGTGGGAATCTCCCACTGAGGAGCACACCAGCGGTCTGGGTGAGTCGGCCTCGCCAGGTTGGGCGAGGTTGGGGCCTGGTGCGCCCCCCCCTTTTTGGATTCTGCATCCCCCGCTGACTGCACTGACGCGCCCCCCTGACCCGGGCCTTGGATTGCCACGGGGCCGTGCACCAGGGGCCTTGTGATCTCTCCTTCCTTGGAAGACTGCGCCCGCCCTATAACCCGGCGGGGCTGCCCGGGACTGGAGTCGGGAGGAGCGTCTGGGGAGTCTTCCCGGGGCCTTGTCTGGCCTGAAGCTTGTACCCGCCGTTGTCCCCGGTGCGCCCTGGGCCCGTGACGTTCCGGTTCGGGGCCCATCTACGGACGATATCTTACCTGAACTGGACCGTCTGGGTGCTGCCTGACCCCGGGTGAACTGCCTGGCGCCTCGGGTGCTGCTCCCCTCCCCTCCTCGACGGCCCGTCTGTGAGACTCTGTTCTGTGGTGGCCGGAAGCTGGGGTGCCGCCTGACCGCTGGGCTGGGTGGCCACGACACTGCCTCGCCTCCTGTCTGTTTCCCCCCCCCCCCCCAGATGGACCAATTTGCAACACCGGATCAGAGGCCCGGCGGGGAGGTGGCGGTCGGCTCGGTCCCGGCCGGAGGAGACCTCTCGACCATCTTGCAGGCAATCAACGAGTCCCAGGTGTCCGTGGAGAACAAGATAGGAGAGGTCTGTATTGACATGGCCATCATTCTGCAGGATCTTCGCAAGGCCACAGAGCGCATCACCCTGACCCACGCCGTCACCGATACACAAGGTAGATACGTGGCCTTGTCGGGCTTAGTTGAGGGCAACCCCCTGAACCTCCTTTGCGTCTATGTGCCCCCGGAACTCTTGTCCTCCACTCTTCGGCATCTCACACAAGTGGTTTCCTCCCTTCCCCAAGGCCTCACAGTTGTCGGGGGAGACTTTAACGCTGTCCTCCAGCCCTCCAGGGACGTGTCGGGCTTTTCCTCGGCGCAGCGGCGCGCCTCTGCAAAAGTCTCGAGGGCTGGGCCTCGGCACTGGGGCTCTGTGATGTATGGAGGGTATGGAACCCCCAAAAGGAACAGTATACCCATACGTCCGCCGCCCACCACAACCACTCGCGGATAGACTTGATTCTGATGCCCGCCACAGACTGCCAGCTAGTGTCCGGGACGGAGATTCTCGCCCGAGGAATCTCTGATCACTCTCGAGGAATCTCCGATCACTCCCCCGTTGCCATCCGCATTGGGTCCCCGTCCACTGGCCCTAGGGCTACCTGGCGCCTCAACGCATGATATTTGCAGGACCCCCTCGGTCAGGAACTCCGACATTACTTCTCCGCCAATATAGGGTCGGTCCCTTCAAAGGAATGCTCTGGGAAGCGGGCAAGGCAGTGCTTCGGGGAGTCGCCAGGGGACTCGTGCATGCAAAACTTGTGGCCCAGTCTGCCCAGCTGGCGCAGCAGGAATCGAGAGCCGTTCGCTTGGAACAGGCTCAGCTGGAGGCTGACGCGGCTGATTCCTCCAGACAGCTGGCTCTGGTCCGGGTTGAGATTCGGCGGCTTTCCTTAGAATCGGCCCAAATGCTCTGGCGATCCTCGGTTGCCCGTATCTACGGATGGGGCGACAAGAACAGGAAACTGCTCCACAATCTAGTCTCCTACCCTAGGGCCCACCGCATTATCCCTGAGATCTGCACGGCTCATGGGATGTGTCAGGTGACCTCTCAGGCCATTGCGCAAACCTTTGCACAATATTATGCAGCTCTCTATGCCGCACGCCCCCCACCACCCGACGCCTCCCTCACGGACTTGATGGCAGACTCCGGACTGCTTGCCGTGTCTTCCTAGGGAGACGGCGGATACCCTCGATGGCCCTCTCACTCCGGAGGAAATCCACAGGGCCATCACCCTATTACACTCCGGCAAAACGCCTGGGCCGGATGGATTCCCCCAGGACTGCTACTCTGCGTTCCGGGAGGATCTGGTGCCCCATTTGACGGAACTCTTCCGCAATGTGGTGGACGACGGGTCCTTCCCGTCTGAATCGGACGTGGCGACTATTGTGTTCATCCCAAAGATACATCCACCCTCCCTAGACTGCTCCGACTTTAGTCCCATTTCCCTGATTAATACTGAAATTAAGATCTTCGCCACCGCCATTGCCAAGAGACTCCGGCCCTTCCTGAAAGACCTGGTCCAACCTGATCAGTGCGGCTTTATGCCGGCCAGGGGTACCCGACACTGCATCCGCCGTCTCCATCTTGCCCTGGCCCATCGTCATCGGCTTTCCCCCTACCTGGCCCTTCTCCTTGACTTTGAGAAGGCCTTCGACGCGGTGGACTGTGGATACCTGGGAGACGTTCTGGAGACAATGGGTTTTGGCCTTCCCTTACGCCGCCTGGTTCAGGTCCTATACAACAGCCCTAGGGCCCGTGTGCTCGTTAACGGCAGACTCTCCGAACCGTTCCCGATCCGAAGGGGCACCCGCCAGGGCTGCCCTCTCTCCCCACTCCTATTCGCGCTAGCGATGGAGCCACTGGCGGCGCTAATACAACAAGACCCTTTGATCCGAGGCTGGCAATGGAATCAGAGCCAAGTGGACAAAATTGCCTTGTATGCGGATGACGTGCTGCTCTATTTGGCTGACCCGGAATGCTCCGGCCCCAGGTCCCTGAGAGCCCTTTCAGCCTTTGAGCGAGTCTCTGGTCTCCTCCTCAACCCGACAATTCCACACTGGTCCCCCTCCACTCCTCGCGGGCCTGCTTTGACTGGCAGGCTGTGATCCCCCTCCGGAGGCTGTCATTTAAGTATCTGGGTGTGTGGGTGACCCTCCTGCCTGAACTGGAGTGGACACTTAATATCGCCCCCCTAGTCACCCGGATGAAAACGGATCTTCGAAATTGGTAGTCCCTTTCCCATAACCCGTTGGGACATAGCGCCCTTTTTAAAATGATGATCCTTCCCTGTTTCCTCTATATTTTACAAAACACCTCGATCCCCTTCACAAGCGGCTGGTTCCGGGAACTGGATAGCGTGCTCATCCGATTTTTATGGGGGAGGGGGCGCTCACGGTTGTCCCTGTCCCACTGCAGAATTCCCCCCTTTGACGGTGGTATGGGAGTCACCAACCTCTATGCCTATTACCTGGCCACCAAACTCATTGTGATCCACGACTGGTTCACGGGTGGCTGGTCTGATCCCGCTTACCGGGTAGAACTCACTGTCCTCGACTTCACACAACTGCACGGCTTCCTCTACGGCTCCCCGGTGCCACAGACATGCCCTCCATCACCAGGTCGGTCCTTCTGGCTTGGCGTGCCGCACTCCGTCTGGTGCGCTGGGATCGGAAACTGACTAGACAAAACGCCCCTCTGGTGTGGCACCTGATTGGGAGAGACCGCTTCCCTGGAGGGGTTCCGCCGATGGGTCCTGGTGGGAATAACCCTACTGAGAGACGTGCGGGTGGGGGACCACATTCGTTCCTTCTCCGACCTTCAGCAACGACACTCACTCCTACACTCCCAGTTTTACAAATACTTATAACTCCGCCACGCCCTCCACACTCACCTCCCCATACCTACTTCCCTTCCAGAGTTCAGTCCCCTGGAGGCCCAAGTCATGATGGGGGATCTGGGAAGGGGAGGGGTGTCCCGAATATATCGTGCCCTGTTTAATAACTCCCCTACATAGCCTTAGGGAGCGCTGGGAGCTGGGTGGGCCCCTTGGATGACGCTGATTGGCGCGATGCCCTTATGGCGCCCAAAACCCTAACCACATCTTCAAAATTATGCCTGGTCATGCTTTACTTTCTCCACGTGGCCTATTTGATGCCGGCCTGTCTCGATCCTCCCTGGCCTGTGCCCGGTGCGCTGGCACTCCGGTCGACTTCTACCACATGGTGTGGTTGTGCCCGGCCGTGGCACCATTATGGAGGGGGGTGGAAAGAGAACTTACGAGTGCATTGGGCTAGGTGGTTACCCACGACCCGAGACATCTGCTCCTAGGAGTGTTCGATGGACTGGACAGCTCCCGAGCCGATAAGCGCTTCTTGGGAACGGCGCTGGCGGTGGCAAAACGAGACATTACAGCCAAATGGTCTTAGACGGAGGCACCAGCTCTGTGGGGGTGGATTGGTGTGGGACACAGGAGGAAGCGGTTTTTTAGGCCCGGGGTTGTCCAGAGCGTTTTCTTAAAGTATGGGGCAATTGGTTTGGCTTGCTACCATCGTGATGGCCTTGATACACCATTGTGCTCGGTGGGTACCAGTGACTTATTCTGCTACTGCCGATATGCTCCGTGATGTCATGGGGGGGGGTATTTTAATGGACTATGTGACTTGTTACGAATGAATTTCTTTGTGTTGAAAATTTCAATAAAAAATTGATTATCAAAATAAAAAAAGCCGATAACTCACTTTCCTTCCATAGGCTAACATTGACTGGTTTTCACTGAAATTTCTTCTAAGTGTGGAGTTTTAAAACTTTAAAATATTCATCTAAAATCAGCTGAATAACGGATTCCGAAATACTCCCCTGCGATCAGGAGAGAAGCCAGTACTGTACCTTTTAGCACTGTACTGAACTGCAAAAGTAATCCTAACTGTACTTACCAGTAACTTGAATTTTCTACCATCGGAAACCATTGACTGTTTTTCTGTGAAATTTCTTCTGTCGATTTTTGCAAACTACAAATATTCTTTAAAAATCGTCCAGTACTGGATTACAACAGTAACGAGAACCTACTTTACCTGTGACTTGAATTTCCTTCCATAGGATAACATTGCTAGTTTTTTACTGAAAAGTGTCAACTTTAAAAATACATTTATATTCTTTAAAAATGTCAACTGTAACCAATACGCTTTTACTTAACTGTTTACAGCTTAGATCCCGGGACTGGATCCAGTCCTGTGGTTAGAAAAGTCATCCTTAAAGTAATCAACTGCATTTATGTAGAAAATCCAATTGAGCTCAAAGTTAAATTGTTTAGAATTGCGTTGCCCATTGCAACCACTGTAGCTATTGTACTTACAAAGTCTATTGCCTTTCTGCAAAGTAACTAACTGAAGTCACTCATATTGAGAAAAGTATCTTTTGATAGCTGCTGCTTCTAAAATAAAACAACTATATCTTTTGATATAAAAACAATTTGCCTAGAGTTCAGTTCTTGAGTGTGTGAAACCTTTTGCTGACTGAGTGTGTGCAACAAATGCTTTACACTGTCCTCTGATACTGCCTTACTGCTCGACCAAGCTACCAATTTAGAGAGTGAGGTCATATCTGACTTTAACCTCTGTTATACCTCTGGGGATTGGGGACTCTATATATACTACTTTACTTTGGTCCAGTATATATAGCGCCACTTTCTTACAGTTTTGTATAAACATATGCTTTGTTTAATTTCCTAGAACCAATCAAGCCTGGCACAGTTAAGTGATAAGTACTTTGCAGGAATAGTACAGTTTGTAAACAGTTTGTATTGCAGTTGTATATATACTTTTGATTTGATTACAGTAGGACTACTAGTAATGCAATGCTTTGAAAGATTATAGATATACTTTGTATTGTCTTTTTAGTAGTATGTCAAGTAGATTACTTTACAGATTACTTTTCTTACACAGTGCAGTCTGCCTGGATACTGCATTGGGGCATTTCCTGTAAACAAGTAAGTAAAAGCGTTTTTGTTGTTTGATTACAGTTTTAACCCTTCGATGCTCGTATGCGCTGGACGGCTCACGGCTGTCCTCGCACATGGCACCGGAAATATTTCCTTTTCTCGCCAAAGGCCTCGGGAGCTGGGGAAGAGCATCCCCAACTCCCGAGGCACTCCCCCTGGTTTCCCGGAAATTACGCTGTCGTCATTTCATAGAAACCTAAACTGAAATGAGCCTTTATCTCAGCCACCCAAGCAGATATTTGAGAAAAATTTGATATTTTTTTTTGGCTTTGGGTTCTTGGTGAACCTACAAGTCCTATGTATCCCCACAACCAGAAAGGTCCAGCAGATGTAACGGTATATTGCTTTCAAACATCTGTCATAATTAGAAGAAATTACAGGCGAAAACTTTGGCACAAATGGCTGTTTTTTTCAACACATTTTCCTATTTTCAACTGTCAGTTTCTATAAAGAAACCTTGGAGGATCTACACAAATGACCCCTTGCTGAATTCAGAATAGTCTACTTTTCTAAAATGTATAGCTTTCCAGGATGCTTTCATACCCATTTCTGCCATTAACTGGAAGAAGGTTGAAAGCGCAAAAATAGGCTACGTCCCAGTAAAATGCCAAAACTGTGTAAAAAGTTTTCTGTCAAAAGTCTGTCAGTCCCTGAAAGCTGGGAAAATGGTGATTTCAACACCACAAACCCTTTGTTAGTACCATTTGCAGGAAAAGAAACAGATGCGTTCATTTGCAACATTTCTTCCCATTAACCTCCCCCCCTCCTCCAAAAAAACAAATTAGTTGTATTTTTGCTGATTTCTGGGTCCCAGGGGAATCCACAAACCCTGGTACCTTTAGAATCCCCATGATGGAAGAATAAGAGGCAAATTTGGCCTGGATACCTTATGTGGTCAAAAGGTTACAGGGGTCTAAGCACAAACTACCCCAAATAGCCCAAAAAAAAGGCTTAGCAAAGGGGGGGGGGGAAAGGCCTAGCAGCGAAGGGGTTAAAGGATGTTAGATATTTTCCAGCTCCACACTTAGCACATTTTCACAGAAAAACAGTCAAGGTTATCCTATGGAGGAAAATAGTGTTATCGGTTAACAAGTAAGTACTTTGTTGGGGCAGTTGATGCTCTGGGGTTAGACTCGGGGGGGGGGGGGGGGGGGGGAACGGGTCCCTCCGGGTCAAGAAACCACTCTTGTTACACCCTCAGCGGCACTAGGGCGGCTGGGTGCAGAGTGCTGAGGCCTAATGTTATCCAATGGGGGATAGGAGGCCTCCTGTTGGTGTCTGCTTACGAACAGGCCATAAGGTTGTGGGAGCAAAGCTGCTGGACTTATGTTAAGGGCAAATTGGAATTCTAGCCAGCACAAAAGGTGCACCCTCAGCAGCACTGGGGCAGCCGGGTGCAGAGTGCGGTTTTAGAGTCTGGCGCCGTGTAGCTTTCAACGGGGAGTCACAAGTTGCAAACGCACTGCAGGCCCAGGGACGAAAGTCTTCTGGGTGAGATTACCACTTGGAGAGAAGTTGGCATTATGGGGGTTGGTTAGGCACTGTCGGTTGGGCCACTCAAGGCCGTGGGGAGTCTTGTGCAGGGGTGCCTTTTAGGGTCAGATCTTGTTACCAGCTCCTGGTCCTGGTTGGGGGGGCTTTCGGTTTGAGGGGGCAGGCTTCTGCTGGAGGCAGATCTCTGGTCAGGATCGCCGGGCAGACCTCGTGGTGTTGGGCCACTCTTTCGGGCAGTGGGTGTCGGGGGCAGAGTGGTGCAGACTCGCAGACTTTGCCGGTCTTGGTGTCTGTGGGTGAACAAATCTGGTGTTCACGGGAAACCGTCTTTTCTTTTGAAGGCAGGGCAGGTCCTCGGGGTTCTGGAGGGTGCTTGGCTGCAGGAACCACCAAAGTTTCGCTTCTGCATGTTCGAGGTGGGGACAGGCCAGTAGGGCTGGGACCAAGTCAGTGGGCGTCTGTGAGAAAGTGCCATCTTTCTTGCATGGTAGGCCCTCACTTTTTGCTGAACGGCTGATGCACTTTGAGTGTGCCCTGGGTTCCTGCCAACAAGGTACCCAGGGCCTGTGTTGCTTCCCTAAAACTGTGTTGAAACCTAAACCCAATTGGCATCTTTGGCCACATGTCAGCCCCTGGTAAATGGTACCCAGGGCACTGTGACCAGAGAAGGCCCCTAAGGGCTGAAGCACTTAATGTGCCACCCTTAGATGCCCTGTACCCTTACACCCACACACGCTACCTTTGCAGGCTGAGTGACTTGGTGCAGAACTAAACAAAGAGTCAACATAGCATACATCCCTGTGTGCCATGCCCAGAAACCCCCTGCCCTGGCATACATCAGTCACCCCTCTAGCTGGGTGCCCTATGTCAGTGATGTGGGCACAGGTGCATGAGCCCTGTGCCCCTACAGTACCCAGGGCCATTCCTGGACACTAAGTTCAGTGATGCCATTAAGAGTATATGGTGTTAGGAGATTGTCATTACGAACTCCACAGCACCATAATGGCTACACTGAAGACTGACAAGTTTGATATCAAACTTCTCAGCACATTAAACCCACACTGATGCCAGTGTGGGATTTAATGTAAAATGCACTACAGAGGGCATCTTAGAGATGCCCCCTGAAACCTAACCTACAATCCACGTCTTCTCTGAGAGGCTGCCTAGGCTGCACACAGCTGATATGTTACTGGACCCCTGGGCAGAGAGCCCGTCGCTCTCCTGGGCCTGCAACAATGCACATCCTGAGCGAGGTGCTAGGTCTCCTCTGCCAGGATGGGCAGGGGAAGCTTCAAAGGCAAGTGAGGAAAGGGGGTATGCCAGCCTGTGCCAACTCCACCCCTCATGTGGGAGAGGCGAGGTAAAGTACAACACCGGGCTCCAGCCATCTTTGAGGATGGGGAGCCCTGCCCAATCAAAGATAGGCTCCTGCGCCCCACCACAGGAGAGGAGCAGGATAGGGGGTGTACTTATCCCAGGACAGGGACCCATTGGTCCCTGCCCTTCCCCTACCTGTAACGCCCCAAAATGTTGTATTTAGGGGCACCCAAAACCTTCCTTCCTCAGATCCCAATTTGAAACAAGCAAGAAGATCATGAAACCAGAAGACCTGCCGTGCAGCTGCTCACAAGAGGACAACACCAACTGAATTGGCTCCAGCCCTACCTGCCTGTTGATCCTTGAACCTGCTCCTGCGAAATTCCGGCGCCTTCAGTTGTCAGCAGCCTCACAAACACCGGAGGACCTGACTGCTTTGAGGCTCTACCGAGACAGGGACTCCCACGAGCAGTGGTTCTGCTCATAAAGCAACACCCCTGGTGCCAGCCAGGTACCATGAATCCAGCAAACTCAGCACCTGCTTAGCCCAGCCCCTGCCTGAGTGGACAAAGACCCTTAGGACGTCCCCCCGTCGATTGTGACCTGAAATCCAGTGCCCAAGGACCCTCCTCGACGACCCAGACGACTCCTGCAGCCTCACAACCAGGGACCCCTCCAACCGCGACAAGCAGAGAATAAGATTTCCCGACGTCAAAAGACACCCCGGCGCCCCACGGCCCCCTGTGCCCAACTCCGGGGTGCCTACCTATCCTCCAAGATCCCAACTTACCCCTCGAAGTGTTGGTCGCTCCTGAAGAATCTCCAACCCCGAGCCTGCAGCCTTTGTTCCCTTTTCAATATCTCCATTGAATAACATTGAGCGCCCGACGGCTCAAAAGCACTCTGCACCCAGCCGCTCGAGTGCCCCTGGCAGTGCAGCCTTTGTCCTAATCTACTTCCCCATTTGCCCTGAGCAAGTGGCCAGGAACCCAGCTCTCACAGCCGCGTGGCCTGATTTACAGCAGCCACCATCCAAAGGCCCCTGCCTCTCTTAAGATAACATTGGAAATAAATACCTCTGCACCCGGCTGCCCCTGTGCCGCTGAGGGTGTACCAACTGTACCTACCTTACCCTGGGAGACCCCTGAGTCATGCCCAGAACCTTAAGTCTGCCAGTCGAGTACTTTCCCAAAAGCTGATAACTCCCTTTTCTTCCATAGGGTAACATTGACTGGTTTCAATTGGAAAATCTTCTGTTTGGAGTTTTGAAACTTTAAAAATTTCATCCAAAATTAGCTGAACAACGAATTCCTATTTACTCACCTGTTATCAGGAGAAAACCCAGTGCTGCATCTTTTAGCCCAGCGCTGACCCTGAAAAGTAATTTTAACTGTACCTACCGGTAACGTGAATTTCCTTCCATAGGAATCCATTGTCTGGTTTTGACCAGAAAAGTTTCAAAGTGTCGATTTTAAAAAAACTACAAATAAAAATCGCCTGTATGGCTTAAACGCATTCTTTCAATTGTTTACAGGAGAAACACCAGTGCTGGATCCAGGATCCAACACTGACTAAGAAAAAGTAACAACATTACTTACCTGCTAAGTGAATTTCCTCCCATAGGATAACATTGGTGATTCTATTTGAAAAAGTTTTTAAGTGTCAACTTTTAAAATAAAATATTATTCCTTAAAAATCAATACTGTCCCCTGAAACACTACAAATTTTGGAAGCGGTGGGCGGAATATAGGGGTTTAGTTCTGGTACCTCCAGTGGAACCTGACGAGGGTCTAGATTTGGAAGATGGAGTATAGGCCGGAGGAGGCGCAAGTTTCCTGGTCAGACACCAACAATTATTGGAGGCTCACTGGGATCACGTGCACGGGGTTAGGGAGGGATAAGGGGTGGGTAGATGGGACACTGGGCGGCTGTGGGAGGCGGGGGGGGTTAAGTGAGGTTGTTTTTGATTGGGTTTATGTGATGCTCATACCAATTTTGACGTTTGGCAGGACTCTCCTGACTGTGGAGAACTGCATGCATGCTCTACCTGATCAATAAAATAAAAATTTTGTTGTGAAAAAAAAAATCAATACTGTAACCAAAACGCTTTTACTTAACTGTTTACAGGAGATGTCCCAGGACTGAATTTAGGATCCAGTCCTGTGGTTAGAAAAGTAATCTATAAAGTAATTAATTGCATTTAACTAAGAAATTCGTATGATTGGCTGCTCTGAGGGTGGCAGTGTGTGCCCGGCTGAAAGTCGATGTCTCGGTTCGCATTTCTGATTTTAACTGACGTTATTTTAATTTCTCACTTCACTTACCTGGGGGATTGGAGAGGTGACTTTGCTCTTGCCACGATTTCTGCCGCTCTCCTTGATTGGCGGGGTCCGTCCGTGCGGGTGGACCCGCCATCTTGGAGTCAGCGTTTTTGCGCTCTAGCTTTTTCCTGCTCCTCACGTCGGGGTTCCATAAAGTCAACGACGGCGCGAGCGCACATCATATGATTGGCTGCTCTGAGGTTGGAAGTGTGTGCACGGCTGGGACCCGCTGTCTCGGTTCGCATTTCTGATTTTAACTGATGTTGTTTTAATTTCTCACTTCACTTACCTGGGGGATTGGAGAGGTGACTCTGCTCGCGCCACGATTTCTGCCACTCTCCTTGATTGGTGGGGTCTGTCCGTGTGAGCGGACCCACCATCTTGGAGTCAGCGTTTTAACGCTCTAGCTTTTTCTTGCTCCTCACATCAGGGCTCCATAAAGTCGACGATGGCGCGGGCGTGCCAAAGGCGAGCCGCTCTGCGCCCGTCCACGCTAAGGACGGGCTCAGCACCAGCCACGCTGCCCATTTTGGTGCTGGTGTGGGACTTGGTGTGGGATCTTGCCCTTTTAGTTACTCTAGTGATCCGCTTTATCATATAGGTGAGTTAGGTAGAGATAAGGGGGTTCTTTGGTTTGCTGAATCAGACGCCCCTATAGGAGATTTTTGTAGACAAAGGTTAGGTCTCTGCCTAAGCATAGCGAAGAAATTCAGCAGATGCTGGAACTACACAAGCTTGATGTTTTGTTTGACCCTGGTTGGGCTTGTCCGCCTGGTTACAAACTCTATCAACCATCAAGACTGAGTGGGAGAGGGGTGGGGTTGAGGTGATCTATAAAGATACTATGAAGCTGGTGACTATTTATATTGATGTGGTTACAGGATTTGAACTACTTGGCTTTGCCATTAAGAACGATCATGGTCTTATTTTAACGGGGATTATTTGTTATAGACCTCCCAGGGGTTTTAGTGTGCATCGGCAGTAATCACTGTTGGTTACCTTCACTGATATGGCAGCTACGCACCGGAAATTAGTGATTTTTGGTGATTTTAATCTGTGGTTAAATGGCTCTCTTGATTCTGGCTTTTATAATGTACTGCAATCACGTTAAGGTCTTGGCCTCTTTCAGCAGTTATCCAAGGCCACTCATAAAGGTGGGCACCTTCTTGATTTAATTTTCTTAGAAGCCCATCTCCTGTATATTGGGGAAACTCTGCCTATGGAGTGGACTGACCATTTTTTTAAATCAAATTCTTTGTAAATTCCAGCTCCCACAACACTCAGGCACTTTTTCGCTCTGCAACTGAATACATCAGTAGAGACTGAAAGGCTCTCCTACGGAATAGGGGTCTTTACTCTTTGTTCAAGGTTGAGGACTGCTTCTCTTTTAACAAGCAAGTCGAGGAGAATTATGCTTCTCTGTGCCGGAAGATCACCTCGGTTTTGGACTCCCTGGTCTCTTTGAAAAAACATTGATGTAGGGGGTAGACCCTCGGCCCCTTTGTTTAACGATAATTTCAAAGATTTGAAATTAGCGTGCAAGCAGGCTGAGAGGAGGTGGAGACAAGGTTATAAGGATCAGGACAAGTTTACGTGGAAATCTAAAATTGAGGGCTATAAGAAGGAGATTATAAGGACCAAGGCAGAGTATTTCTCTTCCATGATTCGTAATGCCTCTAAGTTCCAGAGGTATTTTCAAGTATTTTGAACAGTCTTACCAGCCCTGACTGCTCTAAGAATGTGATACCGAACTCTGTGAGAACCTGGCTAGGTTCTTCCATGATAACATTAAATCTATTGAGGATTTGGAAGGGGACCACCTGCAACCAGGGGATGTAGCCTCTGAGGCTATGGGTACTGACGCTCCTGCTGTGAGTGGTTCAGAGGGTGGAGGTGCCACCCCTGTTTGTCTGGCCATTAACTATTTATCGGAGTTCATGCCTCTGGCAGCGGTGAAATTCAGTAGGATGGCACAGGGTATTTCCTCTGGCTCTCCTCTGGACCCTGTACTACACAAAATCTGAAAGGAGTTTGAGATTGAGCTGTTCCCAACACTTGGTTTGGTTTTTAACCAGTAACTTGCTAGCGGTGTGGTTCAGTCTCAATGGAAGCAAGCACTGTCCTCTGCTGAAGAAGCCTTCCCTTGACCCAGAGTGTTCTAAGAGCTACACGCCTATATTCCTACTGCCTTTCCCGGCTAAGATTGTAGAAGGTTTGTTTATTAGCACTCTTTCTAGGCACCTGGAGCAACATAACTTACTGGAGGAGGTTCCGTTTGTATTCCGGCCATCCCACGGTACTGAGACGGCCTTGGTGACTGTTATGGATGAACTTCGGAGGCAGGCAGACAGGGGCCAGGCAGCGGTGCTGACTCTGCTTGACCTGTCTGTCTTCGATAAGGTTAACCATGGGATCCTGCTGAGAAGACAGAGAGGCAGGGGTGATGGGCTGTGCCTTGCGGTGGTTCCAGTCCTTTTTACTGGGCAGACAGCAGGCGATGTCCCTCCCTCCCTCCCTTTCAGTCTGCCTTCACCAATGATCTGCATGGTGTGCCACAGGGCTCTGCAATCAGCCCGATCTTATTTAATATCTATCTGAAACCCCGGATTGCGGTCGTCAAAGCATATAATATAAACATTGTAAATTATGCTGAAGACACGCAGCTGATTCTCTCCTTTGAGGGAGATCAGTCGACGTCAGTGGAAGTGTTTCACAATTGCCTGCGGTACACGGCCTGTTGGTTAAAGGACAACTCGCTACAATTTAATGCGGGTAAGACTGAGGTGAGTTTCTGTTCAGCGAACAGGATTCCTCATGCCCTGCCCAGCAATTTCTGGCCTACTGATGCTTCGACCGCCGTTCGGCCAGTTAAAACGGTCCGTAACTTGGGCATTATGTTTGATAATAAACTCACTATGGAAGCCCAGGTTACAAAAACGGCAGCCTGCTGTTTTGCAATTATTAGATCTTTGAGGATTTTTTTTTCTTTGCTGCCTCCTCAGGCGCGTGCGCTAGTGGCCAGCAGTATGATTCTCAGCAGGCTAGATTATTGTAATGCTCTGTTGCTTGACTCTTCGAAGTTTCTTCTGGACAGACTACAGAGGATTCCGTCAGCAGCAGCCAAGTTAGCTCTAGGGCTGCCCTGAAGGTCCTCTTCCTCCGCGGCCCTGGCAGAGCTGCATTGGCTCTCGTTGAGACAGAGTTTAGTTTAAGTCTCTGTCTTGTCTTTAAAGCCCTTCGCGGGCTGGGACCTGCGCTCATGCTGAGAAAGATTGAATGCTATGTTCCCATGAGAAGTCTCCGCTCCTCATTGGCGAGATTGGTGAAGGTACAGAGGTTTAGGAAAGTCAGGTCAGGTGGTAGATCTTTTGCGGTGGCAGCGGGCAAACTTTGGAACAAACTCCCGTGGGAGATTAGACAAATCAGGGACCTTCTTCGTTTAGGAGTCTGAAAACCTGGTTGTTCCCCAAGACATAGTGGCCTGCCGGTGCTCGGACACATTATTACCCTGTACTCTTGTGTTGCCTAGCGCCAGGATGCCTGTAAGGTGGAAGTGCGCTCTATAAATTAAATAAATAAATAAAATAATTCCCATTGAGCTCAATGTTGCATTGTGTTTGGAATTGTGTTGCCCATTGCAACAATTGTATCTATTGTAATCAAAAAGTCTATTGTCTATTTGAAGAGTATTTAACTAAAGTAACTCATTCTGAGAAAGTATATTTTGATACCTTGTGGGTTCTAAAATAAAACAACTATATATTTTGATACAAAACAATTGGCCTAGAGGTCAGCTCTTGAGTGTGAGACCATTTGCTGACTGAGTGTATACAACAAATGCTTTACACTGTCCTTTGATACCGCCTCACTGCTCTACCAAGCTACCACTTTAGAGAGTAAGGTTATATCTAACTTTAGCCTCTACCAAACCTCTGGGGACTGTGAACTTTGTGCACACTGTACCTTAATTTGGTCCAGTATATACAGAGCCACTTTCTTACGGCGTCCTCTTATTAGTTTAGGCACGGCTGTTCGGTCCTTCTTCTTTTCTTCTTGAAGTTTCTTGTCTGAGGAAGCAAGGTTCAGGGTTGCCCTTAAATACCAGTTTTAGGGGCGTAACAGGCAAGTAAAAGATTAGGACCAATGACGCCCCTCCCTGGGGTGGGTACACCACCTATTATGCCACCCTCCAGTGGGAAGGGCGGGCATATGCCTCACCCTGGTTAGCTGTGGCCCCCCCATCTGCAAGATGGTGGGAACTGAGAGTTGTGCTTCACCTCGCCTTCCCCACCTGAGGGGGTGGAGTTGGCAGAGGTGGGCACACATCCCTTCCTCACTTGGTTTCCCACCGGTTCTCCCACCCTAAGTGGGGGTCTGTACCAGTGGGGACCAGTTGCTGAAGGCAGCAAAAGTCCTGGGGAAGCTCACAAAGGCTGCAAGCCTTTGAAGCTTCCCATTCGTTGACCCTGCCAATCCTGGGGGAGGAGGCTTGGCACCTTGTTCCAGGATGTGCATTCTTTCAGGCCCCCAAGAGCAGCAGGCTCTCGACCCAGGGGGTCCAGAAACATGTCTGATGGTGGCAACTGAAAGCAGCCAGTCAGCCTGGACACTAGTGGTAGATCGTTTTTCAGGGGGCAACTCTAAGATGACCTCTGTGTGCATTTTTTTATTAAATCTGCACGATTGTCCCCACTTTATGCTGAATTGCTGATGTACTTTGACTGAGCTTGCGGTTGACTCCTGCCAATCAGGTACCCAGGGCCTCTGTTATTTCCATAAAACTGCTTTAAAGTCCAAACTTAATAGGCACTCTCTGGCCGCAAGTCAGTTAATGTTAATAATTATTTATAGAGTGCACTTACACCGGGTGGCTTCATGGCGCTAACAGGCTCAGTATACTGTCCAGAATTGTTTAATTATATGCTTGCAGAAATAGCCAGGTCTTAAGAGACTTCCTAAATTGCACAATGTCAGTGCTGAACCGTATTCCCAGTGGAAGGGAGTTACAGAATTTAGGAGCAAGGACTGCAAATCTGCAGCCTCCTTGGCGTACTCGCTTAAACATTTGAGTAATGAGGAGTGAGAGGTGAGCAGATCGAAGATTGCGTGAAGGAATATGCCTAAATATCAGGCTGTTAATAAATGCAGGGCTATTGCCATGCAAGGCTTTGAAAATAAGACAGCCCATTTTAAAAGCACAGCGCGCGAAGATGGGGAGCCAGTGTAGTTTCCTCAACAGAGGCGTGACTGATTGCCATTTCGGTTGTCGAAAACCAACCAGGCTGCATTGTTTTGAACCAACTGCAGCCGTTTAAACCGGTAAAGTGGCATTCCCAGATACAGAGTTGGCATAATCCAGGTGTGACAAGACGTTGGCAATTATAATCTGGATCAGTGCATTATGAGTGAAAAAGCGGTGTATCTTCCTAATCTTACGCATCTGGAAGAAACACTTAGAAATCACTGTGCCAACCTGAGATTTCAGCGGAAGTTAATTGTTGAGGGAGACTGCCAATGTTTTGGCCGAGGGAGAATGGGAGGGAGAAGGACCTAGCTCTGCTGGCCAGTAATGCGGGCCCCAGAACTTATGACTATCCCCGGTCAGAACAAGCTCTGTCTTTCCCGGGTTTAGTTTAAGATGATTACGGTCCCTCCACTGTTGTGTATATATAACATCGTTGCCTGGAAATCCATAACAGATCTGTGAGAGCCGTCAATCTTGAAGACCAACTGTAGGTCATCTGCATGGTTGAAGACTATCACCTTTCTTTCCTTCAGACATTGAATCAGAGGAGAAATGTAGATATTAAATAAATGAGGAGAGAGTGCCGAGCCCTGTGGGATTCCACAGGTAATTTGACGTGGGGGAGCGAGGAAGTGCCCTTGCCGGACAGCCTGCGACCGATCATCCAGAAATGAGGGGAGCCAGCAAGCAGCCGCAACTTGGATGCCAGAAAGTTTGACACGGTCGGCCAGAATAGCATGGTCGACCGTGTCAAAAGCGGCAGATAGATCCAATAGTACCAGTGCCTGAGGAGAACCTTTATCAGTATGGTCCCGGAGAGTATCCAGAACAACCAGGATGACCGTTTCGGTGGAATGGTCCAACTGAAAACCTGTCTGATGGGGATCAAGGTATTTAGACTCCTCCAGAAAATGAGAGAGGCATTTGGCTACATGGGCCTCTAATACTTTTGCTAAAAACGTGAGCAGGGAGATCAGACGATAATTGGAAGGAAGCGTAGGTTCAGCTCCTTTTTAAGAGGTACCACTATGGCTTTCTTGAAAGCCATGGGGACTCATTCAGGAGAGTGAGTAAAGGTCCTAGAAAAGCTGCAAGGCAGTCCTTAAGTATGTGGGGCGGGCAGCAATCAGAGGGGGCAGCAATCAGAGGGGGCCTGATTTAACCTTCGCTAAAAGGTTATGAAAGGTTTCAATGTTGATACTAGGAAATTGACTTAAAGTGCTATCATTTTGGCACAAGACAGAGGAACACGGAGTGGGGGGATGTTTGGGAATAATAGCTTTAATAGTAATAATTTTATCAATGAAATAATCATTGAGGGAGTTACACAGTACTTGGGAGGGCAAAGCCTTCAGTAGAATTCTCTCTAGGTTAGATAGTTCATTGACTATATTAAATATTTCTTTAGAATTCTTATTGGCTGGCTTTAGCTGTAAGGATGCTTTTCTTATATTCTTTCCTGGCTGCAGTATAGAGGAGTTTTTTATCAGGGCAATAATTTGATCACCACTGTCTCTCTAGTTGGCGTAACACCAGTGTTCGAGGCATGTGGGCTGCTGAATTCATATCTGTGCATAGATCGCCGCCTAGTGTTGGGTCCGGATGATTGCACATTTTTGTCCTGGAAGTCTTCGAAGTATCACGAGATAGGTGGCTCCTGTGAGAAGTTGGCCTGATATATAGTGATCACTTTTCTAGTGATCACTTTGTATCATTCCAAACGACCCTTATTGATGATTGGTTGTAAGTCAACCTTATTAGACCAGCTATCCTAGTAGCGTGGACAAGAGCAGTCTTTAGGCTAAACTCTAGAGGGCGTGTTAAGCCAGCTGTTTTACCATCACATATACCCCTTGAACACCAAGTGAAAGGACACCACACAAGTTGTTATAAAAATAAAGGATATTTATTAATAACAAGTCTACCCTGAACTCTTTATGAGTCAGGGAGCTAAGCACAATACAAAACTCTTATGAAGATACTACAAGTTGCACAATTTACACAAATGCCCGAGGGGCACGAAAAACCATATACTCTAAAAGTGGAATGCGAAATACTAGCAGGTAAGTAACACGATCCAGAGGCTTCAGGACCGCTAGGACTACCTTACTGAACCCTTAGGTTAGGAGCAGGAGGCCTAGGAGGCCTAGGGAACCTGGGTGCAGAGTGGGAACTCTTACGCAGGATGCGGGACAAAGTCTATGGATGCTAGCAGTTTCTAAAGTTACTGTTTCCGGACGAATCCGACTAGGTAGACTAAAAACGAAAAAGGATCTGGACACTAGGATAGTGAACCTTGTGCTGGAGCACCGAAATGCTCGAGTTACCTAGCCCAGGGGCTGCTGCTGCATAGGGTTCAAAAGACGTCGGGAATCCTCGTTGTAATCTATGGAACCTGAAAGAAGATGTTGCTGGCAGGCGACCAGTGAAGATGTTCGGTGTGATCCAAGGCTGGATCAGTGAAGGAGACGACCTGAAAGCAGAGGGGACTCAGTTCTTAATCACTGGCCAGTGATTGTGTGGGCACCAGGATGGCACCGGATGAAGTCACCGCGATCAGGTGAGTGGGCGACGCTGGACTCTGCAGTCACACGGGCCAGGAGGCGTTGTCGGCGTCCAGGCTGGAGGTGCGAGCTGTCCAACGATGGTGTCTGCTGTCGGCGATGCTGGATCCAAGATTGGAGCAACAAACCTTGGCAAAGGCAAGCCCACGCGGTTGAATCAAAATGATGTCTGGAGTGGACCAGGAGGGTCCAGGGCACTTCTTGTTGGACAAGGAGCAAGGGCCAGTCTAGGGGACCTAGACCAGCGGTGAAAACGTCGTGGTACGTCGTCAGGAGGGCCACTAGCCAACGGCCAAGTGACCGGACAACATGGCAAGCAGCAAAGAAGCAGAAGGGCCCCACGCAGATCTCGTGGATGCTGGGGGGCTGAACTTCGGTGCTGGAGCTGCTTAGGGTTGGGGCTTCTCAAACCCCAATGCACTCACTCGAGGGTCCCTCGGCGGACGTGCTGGTTAAGCGTCGTGCAGGTCTTGAAGATAGCCGGTCCCACGGGTCTCGTCGCACCCACGAATCTCAGCTGGGCTGATGAGGCAGGTAGAGGTCAGAGATGGCAGGGAATCCAGGTCTCGTCGAGCTGGGCAGTCTTGATCCGGAGGATAGACGTGCAGCAAACCGCAAGCACTTAGATGGTGCCTGCTGGTGCAGGGTGGCTACTCCTTAGCCACAAGGGAGAGTCTTCAGAGAATGACAAGAGTTCCTTTCGTGGAAAGTAGTTCAAGTTTCAAGATGATCTAATTTGGGAAGGGTGCCCGCTCCTACCTTTATTCTAAGAAAAGGGGCTGGCACGCGACTAGCTCCTGCCCATGGGTGGGACCAGCAAGGGGGGTGGTTACACCCCTCTCCTTTGTCCGGTCTCCCCCCAGCTCAGGGGCTGGTGTGCCCCTGGAACTGGTTTGAGCTGGCATATGCACAGTGAGCACCGGGGTGCCACTTGCAGTCACCTTCCTCCCAGCCCTGCCTACCTGGGATACACAAAATCCTGTCTGGGATGGTGCTGGCACCGCCCCTGACAGGAAACCCTTTGTCCAGGCCTCCCTCGCTGGAAGGACTCCCAGCAGCAGGAGGTCAGACTTGTGTCTGGGGTGGCAGCATCCATTTTGTGATGCTGAGGCTTGAGTTAACTTTAACCGGGGTTCACAGTTACACACATGTCGTGCCCCTCTAGAAGGGTGGAATGCTAACCCCGTCAACAGAATTGGCGAGGGGTTAGTATTCCAATTCGTATGACACCTTACTCGACATGTTTTGATAATGCTATGCCAAAGTTAGCATTAAACCGCGAGGATTATAATGCACTTAAGAGTATATGGTATAGCGTTATCATGGAACAGCTATAAGGACTTGGTTCCGCAAGCTGCAAACGGGCTCAGCTCATGCCAGAGCACCATCTCACATAATTCCAAGCACTCTGCCTTCAGGATTGATAAGGCCTGCTGATAGGAATAGATGTGTCCATTTTAGGGTTAGATATAGGAATACTATATCTAAAGCAAAGGGTGATTACACCACCTTGCCCCAGCTGTCGTGCAGCCAGTTGTCAGATTTGGGTGGCCAGCCAGGGGTGGCATAATACATGCTGCAGCCCCTGGTAGGCCCTGGGTACACCTATGCCCTGGATACCTAAGGTATACTGTACAGGGACTGATAAGGCGGCCCAGTACCAATTGGTAAATGCACCTAAGGTACATGCTTGTCAATTTAGAGAGAGGACAGCTAGGCTGTGGGTCTGATTAGCAGGCCCACAGCCAGGGAAAGTCGTAAACCAGTGAAGCAAAAAGCAAAAATCTGGGGTGGCCATGGGATTGCAGACCCCACTCTCCTACAGCTCCTCCCCTGGACTACAGTGCGCATGGGCATCCTCTCCATCCTCAGATTGTTTTTTCCCGCCATTGGGTTCGGATGTACTTTGCTTTACTCGAAGTTCGGAATCTAAACTACACTTTGTAAAGGCCAAAAAAGCCTTCGGTATCGTCGGTATTGTTTCCAATCTGTGCCGACAGCTTCTTTACCAACTTTATTCAACTTGGGACGTCGAATCGGGCCGCGGGCCTTCTCGGCGCAACGCGACCAGTCGTCGATGGAACGGAGCCCATTTAAAATATGCCCTCTTTGTAACTCAAAATACCCACATATTGATAAACACCCTGTATGTAACAAGTGTTTATCTCCTGAACATAATGAATCCGACTGCCTAGCCTGGTGCACTTCGGACTCGAAGGGCCGCTAGACTAATCATGCAGAAACAAGCGCCGGAGCCGGACAATATCTTCGACGATGAAGAGGATCTGGTTGAAGCCGAAGAATATGAAGAACAGTTGGATCAAGACTCGGAGCATGACTCCAACTACTATATCGACGACGAAGAAGATCTCGTCGAGGTAGGGGACGACGAACAAGGGATCGGAGCCATAGAGGACGACTCCAGTGACGAGACGGGGCCAACCGTGAGTATGACGCCCCATACCTATACTTCCATGGTTCCACAGGCTCAGGTCGAGGCATCGCCACAAGGCCTTAGCCAAGATCTCGAAAGACATTCTATAGCCCCGCAATACAGCTCGGCTAAGAATATTACAAAAGAGCAGTCGGATCAACGCACTCCAAAATTGGTAACCTCGAAACCCAAAGTTGTGGAACCAAAAACGAAACTAATCGACTACACTGTCTTCGGACCACACTACGTCGATCCATCGGAGTCTAGACCAAAGAAACTCATCGACAATTCGGTTTTTGGGCCAAACTATGTCTATCCATCGGAGTCGAACACAGGGGTCGTCGAGCCGAGGGCCAGCGTCCCTATATCAACCCCAAAACAAAAGGTCGTCGAAGCGAAAAAATCTGCGTCGACAGCCGCAAACACAAAAAAGGGACTTGATCCGGAAAAGTTTGTCGAACCCAAAAAGAAAGCCGACAAACCAATGACTCCGCAACAAAAAGCAATCGAGCCGTAGAAAAACGACCCGAAGAAGGCCGTGGAGCCAAAATCAAAGAGCGTCGATCCGAAACCACAGGTTCCGAAATCGACTCAAGGTCACAAATCCACAGTCGACCCAACAAAAACGATCGAATCGGGAACAACTTCGGCTCCGAAGAAGCAGGCACTACCGAAACAAACGGTTGTACCACAGAGGGACCTCGGGCCAATTAAATTTGTTCTACCACCTTCCTCAAAAACAAAGGCGGTCGACCCAAAAAGCGGAATCGAACCGAAACAAACAAAAGACATTGGCAAAAACACCCAGAACTGCTGAACAGGAGGTCTTATATCCAGACCCTGCATCAGAGGAACAATCAAAACTTTACATTGACCCTAATTCTGGGAAACTCACTCTCTACAAAAGAAAAATAAGACCAGAGACTGAGAAAGAGACTTACACTCTACCACTCAAAAAGAAAAGGGACTGTTCTACTTCACCTATTCTATTTGAGCCTATTCAGCCAACTAGGCCTAACCAATACTCTTATACACCCACACACTCAGATGAAAAGGTGAACGAGGAATATAATCAGGAATACAATTACCCAGTAGACATTGACCAAGACAGTCAAACTCAACCATGGGTTGACCCAGTACATCCTGGCGACTCTCAAACCCATTTCTGATACATCTGCATACCCTGCTAGGCCTTCTCCTACAGATGACACAGCTGCTTTTAATTCACTAATCGAAGGGCAGCCCTCCATCACAATGTGGACATGCATGCAGACCCTGTGGAGGAAGATTTCCTCTTTGACACTTTTGCCACATCAGAAAGAACTGTTAAGACACTACCTATGTTAAAAGGGGTACTTAAACATGCAGGAGACATATTTAAGGATACAACTAGGGCACGGGTCATTAACCCAAGAATAGAGAGGAAATACAGGCCAGCGCCACTAGACCCTACATATATTAAGGGACAACTGCCTTTGGATTCTTTGGTGGTATCCAATGCACGTAAACGTGCAAACTCTCAAACAACTGGAGAAGCTCCACCACCTGACAAGGAATCAAAGATCTTTGAGGCATCAGGGAAAAGGGTAGCCGCACAAGCAGCTAACATATGGAGAATATCTAACACGCAAGCCCTGTTAGCTAGGTATGGCAGGGCACACTATGACACCTTAGAAACACTTCTCCAGCATTTACCTGAACCTTACAAAGAACAGGCTGAACAACTAGTACAAGAGGGAAAGCTAATCACTAACGCCTCAATTAAATGTGCCTTAGATGTGGCAGACACAGCGGCCAGGTCTATTAACACCAGTGTTATGATCAGGAGACATGCGTTGCTACGCATTTCTGGTTTTAAAAATTAAGTCCAGTCCACTTTATTAAACCAGCCAGTCAATCCTGACTATTTATTTGGTCCAGCGGTAGATACAATCCTGGACAAAATGAAAAAAGACACAGATGGCTAAGTCTATTGGAGCCTTACAACCACAACAACATAGAGGCTCCTTTTGTCGCTCAAACTACAGGGGTGCTGCAAGAGGCAACTCATCACAGCAGACCACAAACTACAAGGGTAATACACAAACCACCTACAATAAAAACAATAGAGGTGGATACCGTGGCAATAACAACAAGGGGAGAGGACGAAGGAATAATACCACCAGCTCCTTTACCACGATAATACAGTGACGACTTAGTGCTACCCCCAGACCATATAACACCGGTCGGGGGACGATTACAGCAGTTCCTACCAGTCTGGCAAAACATCACTACAGACAAGTGGGTAAGGCAAATTATCAGGGATGGCTATTGCCTAGAGCTAACCTCCACACCACCCAATATACCACCAAAACACCGTCCTATGTGTGTAGAACACCTCAACTTATTGCAGCAAGAAGTCATCAGCATGCTGCAAAAAGGGGCCATAGAACTAGTACCATTAGAACATCAAGGTACAGGGGTATATTCACTATACTTCCTCATCCCCAAAAAGGACGGGTCTCTCAGACCAATATTAGACCTCAGGCCCCTAAATCAATACATCTTAGCAGAGTATTTTCATATGCTCACTCTGCAACAAGAGTTACCACTGTTGCAGCAAGGAGACTTCCTCGCAACCTTGGACCTCAAAGACGCATATTTCCATATCCTGATACATCCTGCTCACAGGAAATATCTCAGGTTCACGTTCCTAAATCAACATTACCAATTCAAAGTCCTTCCATTTGGTGTAACAGCTCCAAGGGTGTTACCAAAATGCCTAGCGATGGTGGCTGCACATTTAAGAAGACAACATATTCATGTCTATCCGTGCCTGGACGACTGGCTGATACAAGCAAAGTCAGCCCGGCAGTGTGCCAGCCACATGTCAAGAACAATTCACCTCCTACACAGTCTCGCCTTCACGTTAAACTACCCAAAATCTCACCTTCAGTCGTCCCATGTACAGCAGTACCTGGGAGCAACACTAGATACTCTAGCAGCGACAGCATACCCGAACACAGCAAGGATAAACAGTATGCAGTTGCTAATCCAAAAGTTCAAGCCCCAACACTCGCTCTCTGCCCGAGTGTTTATGCAACTCATAGGCATGATGGCTTCGTGCATCTTCATAGTCCCTCACGCGAGACTACACATGCGTCCGCTACAAAAGTGCTTAGCACGGCAGTGGAACCAGGCTCAAGGACAACTAAAAGACCTTGTGTTGGTAACCAGTCGTGCATACAACTCTCTGCATTGGTGGAATCCACAAAACCTTTGCAAGGGACGACTGTTCCAAGAGCCTGAACCACAAATAGTGTTGACAACGGACGCATCCCTGATAGGATGGGGAGCCCATGTCCTTCAGTACACAGTGCAGGGACAATGGACAACACAACAAAAGAAAATGCACATCAACTTGCTAGAGATGATGGCGATTTTTCTGTCAATGAAGACGTTCAAAGTACATTTATGCAACAAAACTGTGTTGATCCGGACGGACAACATGACAGCAATGTACTACATACAAAAACAGGGAGGAACACACTCTCCACAGCTATCGCATCTAGCCCAAAGCATGTGGAAGTGGGCCATTCAGAGAAACATTTTTCTCATGGCGGAACACCTCCCAGGCAAGGACAACCAAATAGCGGATCTGCTCAGCAGACACAGCCAACAGATGCACGAGTGGGAGATTCATCCCACCGTGCTCCAACCATACTTCCAGCTGTGGGGACAACCATAGATAGGCATGTTCGCCACAAAAGAAAACGCAAAATGCCAGTACTTTGCCGCCAGGTTTCCACATCCGCAGTCGCAGGGCAATGCGATATGGATGAACTGGTCAGGCAAATTTGCGTACACTTTTCCCCCAGCACCGTTAATACCGCTAGTGGCACGCAAACTACGCCAGCATTCACTGACACTAATCCTGGTTGGTCCAACATGTGCGAGGCAACCATGGTACACAACTTTCCTAGAACTTTCCGCCGTGCCTCATCAAAGACTGCGGCTAACACCCACTCTTCTCCTTCAGAGCCATGGAGACATACAGCACCCAGATCCGCAACAACTGAACCTTGCAATCTGGCTCCTGAAGTCTTAGAGTTTGGGTACCTAAACTTGCCTCCTGACTGTATGAACATTATCAAAGAGGCAAGAAAACCTACTACCAGAGCTTGTTACGCTGCAAAGTGGAAGCGTTTTGTCATTTACTGTAATAACAATGACATTAACCCACTAGATGCTTCAACGCAAAATATCATTTGCTATCTTTTGCACCTACATTGTTGCAATCTAGCTTACTCATCCATAAGGATACATTTAGCAGCCATTGCAGCTTATCTTAAAAACAGGCAGCATCTTTCGCTGTTTAGAGTACCTGCAATTAAAGCCTTCATGGAGGGACTCAAACGAATTATTCCTCCAAAACACCCACCTTCACCTGTCTGGAACCTAAACATTGTTTTAACCAGACTAATGGGACCACCTTTTGAACCATTGCACTCATGTGAATTGCAATTTCTAACTTGGAATGTGGCTTTTCTTGTAGCAATTACATCGCTTAGAAGAGTTAGCGAGCTGCAAGCCCCAACTATTCAAGAGCCGTTCATCCAAGTACATGCAAATAGGGTAGTTCTTAGAACAAACCCTAAATTTATGGCCAAGGTAGTATCCCAATTTCATATCAATCAGACAATCGAACTGCCAGTGTTCTTTCCAAATCCACAGTCAGTACCTGAAAGGGCTCTACACACACTAGATGTCAAAAGAGCACTTCTATACTACATTAATAGGACTAAGGATTTTAGGAAAACTAAACAGTTATTTGTTGCCTTTTCACCACAACACAAAGGCAACCCCATTTCCAAGTCATGGTTAGCCAGATGGATAGTTAAGTGTATTCAAATATGTTATTTAAAAGCAAAGCGCACTTTAACAGTTCCCCCAAGAGCGCATTCTACACGCAAACTAGGGGCATCCATGGCTTTCCTAGGAAACATTCCTCTAGAGGAAATATGTAGAGCAGCCACTTGGTCTACTATACATACCTTCACAAAACACTATTGTGTAGATGTGCATTCAAAACAGCAAGCTGCTGTAGGTCAGGCTGTTCTAAAAACTCTTTTTCAGACTGCTGCAGCTGGCACAGGTAGCCACCGCTAAGGGAGAGACTGCTATACATTCTATGCACAGATATGAATTCAGCAGCCCACATGCCTCGAACGGAATATGCTACTTACCAGTATGCATCTGTTCTTGGCATGTAGGGCTGCTGACATTCATATCGCCCACCCTCCTCCCCGGTGCCTGTCGCAGCTGTAGCATTCATTCTTACTTTCCTGCATGGACATCTCTTACTGTACCATACTCCATCTCTGCCACAATGGCGAAAAACAATCTGAGGATGGAGAGGATGCCCATGCGCACTGTAGTCCAGGGGAGGAGCCCCCTATCTCGTGATACTTCGAAGACTCTTCCAGGACAACAATGTGCAATCATCCGGACCCAACACTAGGCGGCGATCTATGCACAGATATGAATGTCAGCAGCCCTACATGCCAAGAACAGATGCATACTGGTAAGTAGCATATTCCTTCTGGCTTTTTAACTCGGAGGAAAACCTTCTCTGCGCGTCGGTACGACTGACTTTAACCTTTTAAGGGGAGCATGCTTATCTCTGACATTCAAGAGCCATTCAGAAGCATTCACCTCTGTGGCATCAATATCTGTACCAAGGGACGGGGCAGTCTCAGAAAACGTGCAGATAAAGTCTTCTTTATTTGCAGTGTTGCATTTCCTGGCAAGTCCGCCTTTGGCCAGGCTAAATTTCTCAATGGGCGGAAATCTAAGTATAAATTTCAACAGATGGTGATCAGACAGGATGCATGGTGTAATAATAGGGGTGGAAATGGTCAGGTTCTTAGTCCCGACTTGATCCAGAATATGACCTTTCTAGTGAGTAGGAGACAGGACCTGTTGAGTGAAATTTAGGTTAGGGAGAAGGTCCGTCATTTCAACCAATTGTGGCCCTTCGTGGGGGTCTTTATATCAGTAATTAAAACCTCCCACGAGAAGCACCTTAGCGTGATCAATTACAAGTTTAGCCATCTGTTCACTGAGTGCCAGGGGAAAAGAAGGCATCTGGTAAGGGGGGCCTGTAAATTAACACACAGACAAAAGGATCATGAGGAGATTCAAGCTTTATTACAATATTCTCAGTATCCTTAAGAGGGAGGCATGTCAGGGGGCAAAACCTGTAGTCCCTATGAATAATAGCTGCCACCCCCACACCCCTTGGTTTACCAGGCGTGCGGTTTGCATGAATAATGTAGTCAGTGGGAACACCCGCCAGCATGTCAGGGGCAGAGTCAGCAGTAAGCCATGTCTCAGTCAACAAGAGAATGCTAGGTTTATCCATGAGCAAAAGAGAGAAAATATCCAACTGATGTTTGACAAGTGAACGGGTATTAAGATAATAAACAGATAGGGGCGTAGCCCCTGATTTAGTCTGATTCTGTAAGATATACTTAGGGGCTATAGAAGTCTGGATTTCAGAGAAAATAGTACGTTTTGTAAAAATTTAATGTTCAGAAATAAGGGACAGAGTATCACAGGCGGGGCGCAGATGGGTAGAATGCATATTTTTTAACGTATCCGAGGAATAGGTGGTAAAACAGGCATAAAACCTGGGCCAGGCGCACCGCCGGCGCGTCCGCTACGCTCCCGTGCGGCGTGCTGCATTTATCTCCGATGCTCCGCCCTCTCGCAGCGTGATTGGCTGCTACCGGGGGAGTCTCTAGGAGCCTACGAGGGAGCCGGAAACAGCGGTCTAAGGCGAGTGGAACAAGTAATTCTAAGTGCAAAGTGCAATTTCCAAGTATTTTTTAAAAACCGCAATGTTTTAAAAGTAAAGGATCGCAATTCCTAGCAGTCACACAACAATTCTAACAGCAGGAGCCTAATGTGCAACTCCCGTGCTACAAGCTGCCTTTATCTCCGATTCCCCTCCCTCTCGCAGCGTGATTGGCTGCTACCAGGGTAGTCTCTAGGAGCCCACGAGGGAGCCAGAAACAGCCATCTGAGGCGTGTGCAAAGTGCAATTTCTAAGTTTTAAAAAACAGTAATATTTTAAAAGTAAAGGATCGCAATTCCTAGCAGTCACACAACAATTCTAACACCAGGAGCCTAATGTCAGTCAGTCCCTGGGTAAATGGTACACAGGGAAGACCTCTAAGGGCTGCAGCAATTGTTGTGCCACCCTTAGATGCCCTGTACCTTTACACACACACACATTGCCCTTGCCAGTGTGGGATTTTAGGAAAAATGAACACAGAGGGTTTCTTAGAGATTCCCCCTGAAAAACGACCAGCCTCTGGTGGGTTCCCTGACTGGCACACACCAGCCTACCACCATGAGACATGTTTTTGGACCCTGGGGTGGGAGCCTTAGCTCCCTAAGCCCAGAAACAAAGCCTTTCCTGGGTGCGGAGCCATCTGTGGCAGGGGTTTAAAGGCCGGGCAGCCTTTGTAATGCGACCCCCAGCCTATCCTGCTAGCAGGAGCAGGCCCTCTTCCTGTCCCCCCCCCCCCTTTTTCTGCGGTAAGACAGGCGGGAAAAACTAGCCAGCCCAGAAGTTGTGCCCACCTCTGCCTACTCCACCCCTCAGGTGGGGGATGCGAGGTGAAGCCCTCTCTTCGGTCCTCGCCATTTCGCAGATGGCCGGCGCTCCCCAATGAAGATTAGGGATTGTGCTCACTCCCCCATGTCAGGAGAGCACACCAATGGTGTAGTCACCCTAAGGTCAATATCCCATTGGCTACTGACCTCAAGACCCCTAAAATGCCCCCTAAATATAGTATTTAGGGACAGCCCTGAACCGGGAAAGCAGATTCCCGCAACCTAAGAAGAAAAAGGACGAAAGAAGACACCCAACAGAGGAGACTGCAGAGAACAACTGACTTGGCCCCAGCCCTACCAGCCCGTCTGCGGTTTCCAGAGATCCTGCACCAAAAATAGTCTTGTCCTGTGGCTTGAACCCCCGTGGAGCAGGTTGATCCTCCTGGGGAGGGATGATGGGTGCGGGTGGTATTGGGGAGAGGGACATGTGGGCCTGCGAGGAGGGTATGCATATACTGCGATTATGTGTTTCATGTGTTATCGATGGTGGGTTTGTGCTACTCAGGGAGGCGGGAGTAAGGGCGGGGATTTGCGGGGGGCAGGGGGAGAGAGAGAGAGAGAGGGGGGAGGAGGTTCTTCCGTTTTATGATTCTCCCTTAGCATGTTCGTACTTGCAAAGTAAAAATAGATTGATATTCAGATGATGTAATGTTTTTTTACCTGCAGTTGTCCTTGGAGTGCAGGGCCCTGAATAATATGCGCAGTCTGACAATAAAATCTGTTTTCAATAAAAAAACAAGCATTTGCAATGCAATAGGTCTCGCAGCATTAAAGTTTGAGTTATTGGCATTGTAGATGACAATGTGTTGCATGAAATTTTTCACAAACTCTGTATTGGCGCATGAAGATGATTTGCATGCTGTTGTTGTTGAATAGTAAGCAATGTTGGGAATAATATTTGCAGTTACTCTTGTAGTTATAAGCATTTATTGTTAGTCTGTTTTCTAACACTCAATGTTATTTGATAACTGTCTTAATGCCTCCTCTGTGCGTTAGTCCTTTTCTATATGCCTTCATTCCTCATAAGTGTCTCTATGCTTTATGTATGTGCATTCATGCTTCTTGACTGTTCTCATGCGTCCTGTATTTGTTCTCATGTCTTATGTTTGTGCACTCATGCCTCTTGACTGTGTGTCTATGCCGCCTGGCTGTGCTTGTAATGCCTCTTCTGTACCGTTATAACTCCAGTCATGCGTCTTGACTGTCTCCATGTCGCAAAAAACACAGTTGATGGACAGAATGTAGAACAATGTCAAACATTCACCCCAGTACAGAGATCTTGGCCTAAATCCATTGTTGTATTTTTTTTTTTTGCACTCCACACCACCCTGGGTTAGACACTGGCTATATGCAAATCAGCTCTGACCCTGTGCCTCATGGGAACAGTCCAGTCCGAACTACCAAGCCATGTCTTTCCCAGACCGGAATCAAGCATCCAAGGACCGGTTTCTGGCTATCAGCCTTCATCAGCCTGGATAGCTTGACTCCAGTGGTGTGGAGAGCCTGGGACTCACGTCCGGTCCCAGGATGCTTGTTTCTGGTCCAGGGAAGACATGGCTTGGCAGTTCGGGCTGGACTGTTCCCATAAGGCACAGGGTCAGACTGATTTGCATATAGCCATGTCTGAACTGGGGTGGCCGAGTGAGCTAAAGAATGGTGATGGATTAAACCCAGATCAGTTGACTGGGGATGAGTGTTTGATTTACTCAAACGCTCCGTCCATCATCCCCTTTTTGTATGGCTGTGTCTCCATGTCTCCATGTCTCCTGTATTTTCTCTCATGCTTCTTTATAGCGTTTGATTGAAAGCAGAGTACATTTTCACATACTTAAAACACTTATGCTTCTTGATTGTGTCTATGCCTCCTGTATTTGCCCTCATGCCCATTGTCTGTTCCTTTATGCCTGTTAACTGTGTCTGTATGTGTCTTGTATTTGCCCTCATGCTTCTTGTATGTGCACTTATGGCTAATGATTGTGTCGCCATGCCTCCTGTCTGTACACTCATGCCACCTAACTGTGTCTCCATGCTTCCTGTGTTTGTCCTCTTTCCCCTTGTCTGTGGACGTCTTTACTTGTTACGCCTTTTGTCTTTGTCTTCACAACTCCTGTCTGTGTCTTAATGCCTACTCTGTGCTGTCATACCTTTTCTATATGCCGTCATTCCTTTTATATATGTCGTCATTCCCCCTAAGTGTCTCCATGCTTTATGTATGTGCGCTGAGTCTTTTCAATGCAGGCAGTCTTTTAAAGATTAACAAAGTCAATTTGTTTTTGTAGTAGTTCTTTACAGCGTGTTATTGAAAGCACACTAAATTTTCACATACTTAAACTAGCTCTCCATTTATGCCCTCGCCCTCAGGGTGAAAAAAGACATCTTAACTCTGCAGCAGTGCCAACCTGCACTGCCTTTGATGTACCTTCAAAGATAATCTTTATAGTTCTTTCACAATCTCTTTTCATAAATGAAGCATTAACGTATCCATAGTTGTTGCTGATTTATCTTATGCATCGAACATTCATTGACCAGTCCAACAGCCCTTGCTTGCAGGTGGAATGGTTTGTTGTGGTTGCATTATATATCTAAAAGCAATGACAGAAGCTGCAAAATACCAGTCGGGTGGCACGTTATGCTAAGCACAGATTTTCAGTTGATGTGTTATAAAGCCACACCCATAATTATATCGCCCACCACAGATTTTTAATGCCACTTAAAGCACGGTGCCCGCATCAAGCACGATTAACATGACGTTCGTCCCTCAAGGGCAGCAGAGGGCGGCCTTGACGCGACTTCCGTGCTAGATACAGCATCCCCGCCTCCAGTCCAGCAACAACACATCAACTATTACCAACCACCTACTTTTTGCAGGGCACAAGCCCCTTCTCTTCGAGGACCCTGATGCGACGATTAACTGCGTCGTACGTCACGGACGCTCTGACGTTCCTGCCCGTAGTGTGATCGTATTGCACTGTCCTGCCCTCCTACTGCAGCGGCGTGAGGCAGGGCTTGGGCTCAGAAGTCCGGGAAGGGTGGGCTCCCTCAAGGCTCAGCCAGCAGCAGGCTAGGAGCAGAAATATTGGCTTCAGAAGTACATCAAATATTTCACCGTTCAGAAGAGTGTGTGCTGTAGCAGCTACGCTGGCCATAGAACGCGGAAATAGCTACAGTCTAGGCTAACTCATTTGGCTGCCATTTTGACCCTGGGAATGCCATGTTTTCTGCAAGTCTGTGGTCCCTCTTACCAGAAGTGGAAGTACTCGGAAACAGGCCTAACTCCAGCATTATCCAACACTAGACATTCAGCTTTAGCGCCTAAACCACTTCCTTACTTCTTAAGCCAAATCACACTCCCAGAACACATGAAACACGTTCTTCCCCGAGACCTTGAATTTTTCCACCGACATCCTTTTATCCATCACTGTCAGTAGTCTGGGAGGCAGCGGGGGGAGAGGGCTGGGAAACACTGACTTTTATCGGTCTCGTAGACTATCTACTCATGCCCTTCCTCGTTCCAGTGCTTCACCCACAAAGGAACCAACGGGTCCCAAGCGCTGTAAAAAAAATGCAATTGGACCAAACAGGAAAGCGCTTTACAGCTCGCGAGGGAAATGGAAAGCGCTATATTAATCAATACACAGTACGTATTGAGGTGTGACCACTCCACTTCAGACACCCAAACTCTACTTCCTAACAACCCCTCCACCCCCTGTTGTCTCATCCCCAATCTGGCGTCCGGGACCCTGGGAACGGCTTTCATCTCACATTGTGGGCCTCTGATCCCACGTCTCACCTGGCGGCAACACAATGAGAGCCAGGGGTGTTGTCTGTCAGGTGAGACCCTCCTTGTCGTCATTCACTTGTTGTCTCGCGTTGCTTAGTGTCAGGCAGAAAGAACAGGACGCCTAGGGGCGAGGCGGTCGGGTCCCAGGGCGAGGCAGCTTTCCGATCAAGAAGGCGGTGTTTTCGGTCCTCGGAAAGGCCCACGAAACAGGTTCGGGCAGCTCTTGTGAATGCTTCTCTCTTCGCCACACCTTTCAGCAGAGATTGTAGGGTTGAAAGGTGGAGTGTCTATCCCGCACACCTACAAGACTTGGGCGGCGATTCACCAGAAGGCCAGGGGTATTGGAAGGGGCAGCATGACTTTTTGACCCCCACATGACCACCTAGGATTATTGAAGAGCACACATATAAGTGATAACCATATTCATGTTCATGGTACGGGAGAGTGTACGATTAGTGCGTACATCTATTGCTAGGAGAGCCGAAGAACAAGCCTGGCTGGCAGCTGCTACACTGATAATACCAGTGCTTAATTACCAGTGCAAATATAACTGCAGTTTAAAAAACAAGAGACCCCCTCCCCCGCCTGGCGCGCGCTTCAGTGCGTCTCGCGCGCCTTCCCCTCCAGAATTGCTTCTCTCGCGCGGCCTTGACGCTCATGGTGCACGTATCGCCCCCGTGATGCCCCTCCCCTGGGTAGGAAATGCCAGTGTGACCAGCAGTCTCCACGGAATCCGATGCGGTGACTGGGGCTTAGTTGGAGGGGGCGGCGGGGGGGGTCTCTGTGCGCTTGTGTGTGTGCGGCGGCGTGGGGGAGGGGGTGGGTGGTGTGTGTCTCTGTATGTGTGCATGCGTGTATGTGTGCATGCGTGTATGTGCGCTCGTGTGTGTGTGTCTCTGTGCGCGCGTCTGTGCGCATGCGTAAGCAGGGGGAGGTGTGGCTTTGTGTGTTGAAGCTTCCCAGGAGACAGGAGATGTGCACACACGCGCGCGTGGCCCGCTCCGATCCGATTATGCGCGTTGCCATCTCTTGTCTCCTGAGAAGCTGAGTCGGTGACTATAGGTCTCTGGCGAGACAGCACTTTCGCGCGGTAATCGCCACGAGACCTAAAAAGTCTTGTCCTGCAGCCAGTGTACCTCCAGAACCCCGGGGAGGACTGACTGCCTTCAAAAAGACCAAATCTCCTGTGAACAGCAACTCCGTTCAAAAGAAACACTAAAGAAAGACTCTGAGCCTGCTGAGGACAAAGAAACCCGATGCCTGGAACCATCACTGCACCCGTCGCCTACAGTCAGAGTTCAAGTGGCCCACCGGTCCCAGAGAGGTCCTCACCGCTCCAGAGTCCGAGTCCACCTTGGGTTGACCACTCCAGGATTCCCCGACGTCGCCTGCAGCCTCTGATGGAGACCCTTACCCCGAGTGGCCCGATAAGGTGAATTCCGACCTCAAAAGATACCCCTGCATCCAGTCACCCTGCACCCTGGAGAAAGGAACCAGAGGTACACTTGCGTCCCCGAGCCATCCAACTTATCTGCCCAGCTGTTGGTTCTTCCCGGAAGTGTTCCTGGACCGATCCAGCAGCTAAAAACCAAAACTGAAAATCCTCATTGAAAACAACAGGGCACCCGATGCCAAAACCGCACCCTGCACCCAGCCGCCCCAGTGCCGCTGCTGGTGTACTTTGTGTGCTGAACCGGATCTCCCTTTGCCCTGAGCCTAACAGGAGCTTGGCTCCCACAACCTTGTGGCCTACTCGCCAGCAGCCACCATCCGGAGGCCACCTATTCCTCATTGGATATCTTTGGACCCAAGCACCCTGCACCCGGCCACCCTAGTGCCGCTGAGGGTGCAACGAGAGTGCATCCTTTACCCTGGGGGAACCCTTGTTCCAACCCCAGAAGCTCAACCTCAAAGATCGATTACTTACCTGGTAACCGTTAACTTAATTTCTCTTCATAGCAACCTATGGACTGTTTTTCTCTGAAAAATATTTTACGTGTGGCGTTGATTTGTATGGAAACCTGAAAAATAACAATTGTGCAAAACTGATTTTACTTACCTTTTCTCTAGGAAATGTCAGTGAGTGTAATATCTAGGCATATCAGACTGAGTAGAAAAAGGAATCTCAAAAGTAACTTAAAAGTAACTTACCTGTAATTTCCTTTGCAAAGTCGATACAAAGTAGATGTACAGCATTTCACCGTATTGCATTACCAGTAATTCAAACTGTGACCATTTCAAAGTACATTTACAATTGCATTTCTAACTGTATATTTACTGCAAAGTATTTATCAATTTACCTATCCCGGCTTGCTTGGTTCTAGAAAATAAAATAACAAAAATAATATTTTTATACAAAACCAAATGGTCTGAAGTTCAGTCTTTGAGTGTGTGAAATCATTTGCTGATTGAGTGGGTACAACAAATGCTTAACACTATCCTCTGATACTGCCTTTCTGCTCGCCCACACTACCACAAATAGAGAGTGAGGTGCTATCTAACTTTACCTCTGCCTACCTTTGTGGATCCACTGGACTCTGTGCACACTATACCTCACTTTGGTATAGTATATACAGAGCCAGCTTCCTACAGTAACAATGCAAAAAAGGGCACCTTCCTATACTCTACAAGCTAGGAATGAACATTTTCCACCCCAGCCTTCCCTCTGAGGTTGACATCATGGTTCTGAATTCCTCCAATAGGGAAACAGACCTGGTGATGCGGTCAGTACTGGATGAAATCAGGATCACAGCTGAAAGCAAAAAGCTGTGCGCTCTGGTCTTCCTTGACCTGTCGGCGGTCTTCGACACGGTCAACCACTGCCAACTCCTGGAAAGAGTCCAGGACATTGGCATTGGGGGGACAATACTTCAGTGGATCACCTCCTTCCTGACAGATCGCACCCCAAAAATTCAGATGGGTGATTGTGTGTCCAATAGGGGGTCTATAACCTGTGGAGTCCTGCAAGGGTCTGCATTGTTCCCACTTTTGTTCAACGTATATCTCAGACCACTATTGAGGGACCTTGCCCAGATGGACTGCCAAGTGTTTACGCTGACGACACACAAATTATCCTACAAATTGACAACACCCCACAAGCTCACGCTCGGGTGCAAGACCTACTGAGATATGTGGTAAACTGGGTGACGGCCAATTCACTTAAGGTAAACCCCGAAAAAACGTAGGTATTGGCCATTACTACAGACAGTAACCCATGGTCCATCCAATTTTGGCCACAGGAGCTGGGAGACACCATCTCCAGCCCCGGTGGTAAAGTCTGGGTATCAAAATAGATGGCAAACTCTCACTGTCCAACCAAGTATCTACCTTGATCAAGGCGGCCACCACCATCCTCTTTCTCCACCATGCGGATGGTGGTGGCCGCCTTGATCATGTCACAACTAGATTACAGTAACTTGCCTTATAGTGTATTACCGGACAAGTTGCTTTGCAAACTTCAGGTGGTGATGAATGATGCTGCTAGGCTGATCTTTAAGCTTCCTAGACTCCCTATGCCCCCCCCCCCCGCTGCAAAAACTGCACTGGCTCCCTATCAAACAGAGGGCACAATTCAAGGGTCTGCATCGCCTACAGGGCTCTGAATGGAAGGCACCAAGATGCATCAATGAACACTTGGGGAAATATGTCCCCCCGGCTGCACCTTAAGGTATTACACGGATGGCCTACTAACCTGTCCACAGTTTAACTACACAACTAAAGGTGGGCGAGCCTTTTCTGTCCTCATCCCGCAACTTAGGAATAGGCTGCCAGGCCGCCTCCGGTCCGAAAAAAACACTTTCCATTCAGGAAGAAACTGAAGACTCTGCTCTTCACAGAAGCCTGGGCATAACACAGACCACTCAGAGGCTAACATTCACTCTTGGGACTATAGCTAATCTTCTCGCAGCGCTTAGAGACCTGTCGGTGTTAAGCGTTCTACAAATCACAATTAACATAACATAACACTTAGGCCTTTCACAAGACATTATATGGATATCTTGAAAGCGTCTAGAAGGCTTTCTACCAGGAAGATATACACTTTCAAATGGAAGTGCTTCTATTTATGGGGTACCTAGAATGGTCATCATCCCAACCGAGGTCAAGAAAATGTGTTGGCTGGGTTGGTGCCAATTCAATGGCTAGTCTTCTGTTCTTGCAACTCTTTAGTGTCAGTCTTCTTTCAAGTAGGCAGGATCTGACTTTCTGGTGCCAGGGGGTCGGCTAAATACTTAATTTAGAGGTGTTAGAGAAGCGTAGGGTAGTAGCCATTGGGATACTTAGCACTGGGGTCACTACGCCCCCTTTATGACCACTTCCTGTGGAAAGTCAGCACAGCCCTGTCCTATCACAAAGATGGCAAACTCTGAAATGTGTTGTCCACATAGGATAGCCCACCTTAGGGGTGTAATTCGCCTGAAGGCGAATACACCTCTTTCTCTACTAATTTTCCTGCCTGTCCAGGCACCAAAAAGGCCCTGGTTAGGGGTATGGCATCCCTCACAGGGAAGCCAGATTTGCATACCAAAGACTGCTGGTTCTTTGAAGATCCTGGCCATGGAATGCTGATTTACCAGTCATCCTGCTGTAGGGGGTGTAAATCACCCTCTCCCAGAGAAGGCTTTGTTTCTGGTTGGGCATTCACCCCCTGGGGGGTTTAGAAACCTGTCTGTGGTGGCAGGCTGGTCCGAACCAGTCAGTCAGCACGCTAGTAGTCAGTAGGTCCCCTCAGCAGGCTTGTTTTCATAAATCCATCACTGGAATCAGTGTGGGTTTATTAATACAAGATGTTTGATATCAAATACCTTTGCTTTCAGTGAAGCCTTCATGTAGCTGGTAAACTTGTTTTCCAACAGTGTCCAGCACATGTATTTAAAATGGCTTCCTTGGTCACTTTTACTGACAGTAATTGGATTGGCCAGCACAGGGGCATATCTGCTCATGAAGATATGTCCACACATGTAGCATAGGGCACCCTGCCTTAGGGCTGTAAGGCCTGCTGTAGGGGTGACCTCTATTCTGCATGCAGTGTCTTTAGGCATAATGTCCCAGTATTTGTAAAGTGTGAAATAATCACCCCTAAGGATCTCAAGGCTCTGGGGGCTGTTGGGGAGATAAAGTGAGCAATTGCCAGAGTTACATGATGCTGAGCTGGTCTGACTCTGGCGTTGGGGATCGAACTGTGAGCCCTGCACTCCGGAGTCAGACACCCTGGCTGCTGCGCCACACCTCTCCCATATATGTGCCATGTTGTGTTTTCACTTTCGTCTGCACGAAGACATTCAACCGGTTATGGCAGTCTGCATGAGTTATGTGAGGGTCCCTTAAGGTGGTACAATACATTCTGCAACCCTTGGGGACCCTGGGGTACCATTTAGTAGGGGACCTACAGGGCTGCTAAAGATATTGCTAATTGGGGTATCGATTGTACAGATTTTTGGTATAGAGATCTGGTATTGGGACCTAGTTAGCAGGAACCCAGTGCTTTTCTTGTCAAAATTCGATCGAAGACCAGGTAATAAGTGGGGAGTGACCATGTCAAAAAAGAGCACTGTCCAGGTATTTGACAATCGACGAAGATCCTACAATGCAGAAGAAAAGGGTTACTTTACCGTAGTCCTGGTTCTACATCGTAGGAATCTTCATTTAACTCATCATAAATTACCCACCCTTCTCCTTGGCTGTTGGTGTATACTGATTTATAGTTATCCATATGTGTTCGAGGCATGTGGGCTGCTAAATTCATATCTTAGCATTAGATCGCCGCCTAGTGTTGGGTCCGGATGATCGCACATTGTTGTCCTGGAAGAGTCTTCGAAGTATCCTGAGATAGGTGGCTCCTCCCCTGGACTACAGTGCGCATGGGCATCGGCTCCATCCCCAGATTGTTTTTTTCCGCCATTGGGTTCGGATGCGGTCTCGACGTCTCTCTGTCGGAACCGAGAAAAACTAACTTTTTACGGCCAAAAGGCCTTGTATTCTTTGCGTCGGTATTGTTTGCGCACGGTCTCGAGTTCTTCCGTCTCTTGGAGTCGGAATCAACGGAGTGCTTGCACTCTTCGGACATCGAGGCCTTCTCATCGCGACACGACGCAACTTTCCAGCATGAAGCGGAGTCCGTTTAAGTACTGTCCGCTCTGTGGGTCCAAATACCCACATATCGACGTGCACCCGGTCTGTAACAAATGCCTTTCACCAGACCATAACGAAGACAACTGCAGGGCCTGCGCAAAATTCAGGTCAAAGAAGACACTCAAGCTTCGGCGCGCGGTGCGCCTTGAGGCCAGACAAGCGGCCCCGGCTCCAGAAAACATCTTCGGCGACCGAGAAGAGGAGGACCAGAGCCATCATCTTCAAATCTCCCCGCCCGAGACGGAGGTCGAGGCAGATCCGGAAGACGACGACGGAGTCGTGGATCAAGGCCTTGAATACGTCGACGAGGTAGGGGACGTCGAAGAGATTTATGGGGCCGCGGAAGATAGCTCAGGGGACGAGCTATGCCCCGAAGGTTACGAAGATCAAGATCGGGTCACGGGATCGCCTGTCGGCCTTACCCAAGACCCCGTACCGCAAGCCTCGGCCCCGCCTTCAGGCCCGGCCACGGACATACTTGCTGCGCAGCCCGTATCGAAACCGAAACTGAAACCTTCGGTATCGACTACACCTAAAATGGCCGACCCGAAACTTATCGATTCGAACGACCCTAAGATGGCGGCCGTACCACCAAAAACAACGACACCCGCTGCTTCATCGACTCCGTCGACCTCCGGTCCACAAAAGTCGAAGAAATCTGTCGATTCCACAGGGTCGAAATCGGCGCCAGAGGAGGGATCCTCTAAAAAGGGTGGTCGGCACGGGTCAACCGCTGCGACGCCGTCAAAGCCCGCTAAAGCCAGCGACACGGCTCCGGTTCCGACTGGGACTCCGTTAGTCGGACGCGTGGTGGTGATGGAGCCGACAAAATCACACGGATCGAAGGCTGGCACATCTGCGCATCGGTCCAAGGACTCTGGGTCGGCGGCTGTGGCATCGTCGTCCAAGACTCAGAAGGGCCAACAGGACGTCGGATCCGAGGGCAAGGTCAAGACCTCCTCGTCGGCGCCAAGGGCCGCTGTAAGTGACGCGTCCCTCGTCGGCGCTTCACTACAGAGAATCAGGGAGAAGGCCTCTGCTACGCCGGCTCCGATGCCATCGCCACAGAAGCCGATGGACATTCCGGTGAAGCCTGCGGGTAAACTTCTCTTCCTTCTGCCGCCAAAAGAGACGCCGAAGGCCTTTTCAACAAAATCGACGCCAAAGAAGTCGGATTCTTCGACGGCAGGGGCACTTTCAAGTCGGGTACTCGACTCTGAAGAGGATTCGGAGCGTTTTATCGACGCAGACACGGGCAAATTGACCCTTTATAAGAGGAGGATCACTTCACAGCCAGTGGACTCCTATGTTATCCCCCTGAAGAAGAAAAGGCTTCCTGAAGACGCTTCAGGCCTCATGGAACCTATCCAGCCTCCTCCAAGAAGGAGCCCAACTCCTTCCCCAGAACACTCTGAGGGTGAAGGATATGTTGAAGATGACCAATACACTTTCCCCATCAATGAACCAGATGCACAGCCGGATTCATATGATGACATTGGTGACCAAGGCACCCAAGATGTGGGGCAAGACCCACAGCCTTTCACTGCACGTGCATCCCCAACAGAAGATTCTGCAGGTTTTCATGCACTCATTGAACGGGCAGCTGCTAATCATGATGTGGACATGCATGCTGACCCAGTAGAAGAAGACTTTCTATTTGACACTTTTTCAGTCTCTGAACGGACAGTAAAGACACTGCCTATGCTCAAAGGGGTCCTCAAACATGCTGCGGACATCTTTAAGGAACCTACCAGGGCGAGAGTGGTCAATCCACGTATCGAAAAGAAATACAGACCAGCACCTGCAGACCCTGCATACATTCGGGGACAGTTGCCGCTTGACTCACTGGTGGTCGCAAATGCCCGCAAAAGGGCCAACTCCCAAACAACGGGTGAAGCTCCTCCCCCGGATAAGGAGTCCAAAGTGCTAGAGGCAGGAGGCAAAAGAGTAGCTGCACAGGCTGCCAATTTTTGGCGTATTGCAAATACACAAGCACTCTTGGCACGTTATGATAGGGCGCATTACGACACCCTAGAGCGGGTTTTAGAACACCTGCCTTCGCAGTTTCAAGAGGGCACCAAACTGCTTATAGAAGAGGGAAAACTGATCTCCAACGCAGCCATAAAGTGTGCACTTGATGCCGCAGACACAGCAGCTAGGGCCATTAACACTAGCGTCATGCTGAGACGACAGGCGTGGCTCCGCATATCGGGGTTTAAACCTGACATTCAGACAACCATTCTTAATCAGCCAGTCAATCCTGATAGACTGTTTGGTCCAGATGTGGACACCACACTAGAAAAAATTAAGAAAGACACCGAAACTGCTAAGTCTATGGGGGCCCTACAATCACAACAGTTTCGTGGCAACAATTTTCGTCGCTCAGGTGCACGTGGAGTCACCAGAGGACAGATGGGTCAACAGTCACAATTCTCCAGAGGTGGAGCACAATCCTCGTACCCCAAGCAAAACAAAGGGGGTTACCGAGGAAACAGTACCAGAGGACGTGGAAAAGGAAACAACAACTCCCGCTCCTCTGCCCCAAACAAACAGTGACTCTCTGTCACTGCCCCCCGACCACCTAACACCTGTCGGGGGGAGACTACAGCAGTTCCTGCCCGTCTGGAGAAACATCACCACAGACAGGTGGGTGCGACAACTTGTCCAGTACGGTTATTGTCTAGAGTTAAAGTCCACTCCACCCAACATTCCACCAAGGCAACGGCCTATGTCCGCAGAGCATTTGCACTTATTGCAGCAGGAAGTAGTGGTGATGCTGCAAAAAGGCGCTATCGAGCTCGTGCCGGTGGAGGAGGAGGGCACAGGGGTATATTCCCTGTACTTCCTTATTCCAAAGAAGGACGGATCTCTCAGACCCATTCTAGATCTGCGTCCCCTCAACCTGTATATACTATCAGAACATTTCCATATGCTTACACTGCAACAGATTCTTCCCTTGCTAAAACAAGGGGACTTCTTAGCAACCTTAGACCTCAAGGATGCTTATTTCCACATCCCACTACACCCGTCCCACAGAAAATACCTCAGATTCACTATCCAAGGCAAACATTATCAGTTCAAGGTCCTACCCTTCGGAGTGACCACAGCCCCAAGAGTGTTTACCAAGTGTCTGGCGACAGTGGCGGCGCACCTCAGGAGGCAGAACATCCATGTCTACCCCTACCTAGACGACTGGCTCGTTCAAGCCAAGTCGGAACAACAGTGCGCCGCGGACATGTCGACTACCATTCACCTCCTTCACGATCTGGGCTTCTCGTTGAACTACCCAAAGTCGCATCTTCAGCCGGCGCATGTCCGGCAGTTTCTAGGTGCGACAATCAATACCCTGACGGCCATGGCCCAGCCAAACCAAGTCAGGATAGACAGCATGCAGTCGCTAATCCAAAAGTTCAGACCACAACACTCGCTTCCAGCGAGAGTGTTCATGCAGTTGATTGGCATGATGGCCTCCTGCATCTTCATAGTCCCTCACGCACGTCTACATATGCGTCCGCTCCAGGAGTGCTTAGCAAATCAGTGGACACAGGCTCAGGGACAATTGACAGACCTAGTGTTGGTTACCAGTCGGGCATACGACTCTCTGCATTGGTGGACTCCACACAACCTTTGCAAGGGCCGACTGTTCCAGGAGCCAGTGCCACAGATTATCCTGACAACGGACGCATCTCTCCAGGGATGGGGAGCTCATCTGCTCACTTACACGGTGCAGGGACTACGGACGACGCAGCAACAGAAGATGCACATCAACTATCTGGAACTGATGGCAATCTTCATGGCACTCAAGTCCTTCATTGTACATCTGTGCAACAAGGTAGTGTTAGTCCGGACGGACAACATGACCGCGATGTACTACATTCAAAAGCAGGGGGGCACCCACTCGCCACAGCTGTCTCATCTAGCTCAGGGCATGTGGAAGTGGGCCATTCAGAGGAACATTTTCCTCATGGCAGAACACCTCCCGGGCAAGGACAATCAGATGGCGGATCTGCTCAGCAGATACAGCCATCAAATGCACGAGTGGGAGTTACACCCATCTGTACTCCGCCCGTACTTCCAGCAGTGGGGTCATCCGGAGATAGACCTGTTTGCCACAAACGAAAACGCAAAATGCCAACACTTTGCCGCCAGGTTCCCACACCCACAGTCGCAAGGGAATGCGATATGGATGAACTGGTCAGGCAGATTTGCGTACGCTTTTCCGCCAGCCCCTCTGATACCGCTGGTGGCAAAAAAGCTAAGGCAGCACTCGATGACTCTCATCCTGGTTGCTCCAACGTGGGCGCGCCAAGCATGGTACACCACGTTCCTCGAACTCTCGGTGGTGCCGCATCAAAGGCTGCGCCTCACGCCCAGACTTTTGACGCAGAACCATGGAGACATTCAGCATCCAGATCCGCAACAGCTCAACCTGGCGATCTGGCTCCTGAAGTCCTAGAGTTTGGATACCTCCACCTACCTCCAGAATGCATGGACATCATCAAGGAGGCAAGAAAACCGACTACCAGAGCATGCTATGCTGCAAAATGGAAGCGTTTTGTCATTTACTGTACAGCCAATGACATCAACCCGCTAGATGCATCTATCCCTAACATTATTTGCTATCTGCTACATCTTTACAAGTGCAATCTAGCGTTCACTTCTATTCGGATACATCTATCCGCCATCGCAGCTTATCTTCAGAATAGGCAGCATCTCTCTGTCTTCAGGGTGCCTGCCATTAAAGCTTTCCTTGAAGGTCTGAAACGAGTCATTCCCCCAAGAACACCGCCAGCTCCGGTGTGGAACCTCAATGTGGTCCTCACCAGACTGATGGGACCACCCTTTGAGCCACTGCACTCATGTGAACTCCAGTTCCTAACGTGGAAAGTAGCTTTCCTCATTGCTATTACGTCACTGAGGCGCGTTAGTGAGCTGCAAGCGCTCACAATCCAAGAGCCATTCTTTCAGATTCATCCAAATAGGGTAGTGCTACGTACTAACCCCAAATTCCTTCCGAAGGTGGTGTCACAGTTTCATCTCAACCAAACTATTGACTTACCGGCATTCTTCCAAAACCCACAAACGGTAGCGGAAAGAATGCTCCATACGTTAGACGTACGGAGGGCGTTGATGTACTACATAGACAGAACACAACCCTTTAGGAAAACAAAACAACTTTTTGTTGCCTTCTCACCACAGCACAAAGGCAACCCTATTTCCAAAGCAGGAATAGCCAGGTGGATTGTTAAGTGCATCCAAATCTGTTATCAAAAGGCCAAGCGCACTTTAACGATACCCCCAAGGGCGCACTCCACACGCAAATTGGGGGCATCCATGGCTTTCCTGGGGAACATTCCTTTAGAAGACATTTGCAGAGCAGCCACGTGGGTTACCCCACATACCTTTACAAAACACTACTGTGTTGATGTGCATTCCAAGCAGCAAGCTGCTGTAGGACAGGCTGTTCTCAAGACACTTTTTCAGGTTTCTGCAGCTGGCACAGGCAACCGCCGCTAATGGAGGGACTGCTATGTATTCTATGCTAAGATATGAATTTAGCAGCCCACATGCCTCGAACTGAATATGCTACTTACCAGTATGCATCTGTTCTTGGCATGTAGGGCTGCTAACATTCATATCGCCCACCCTCCTCCCCGGTGCCTGTCGCAGCTGCAGATATACTATTGTATTCAATCATTAGCATGGACATCCTTTACACTTTTCACTCCATCTTCTGCCACAATGGCGAAAAACAATCTGGGGATGGAGCCGATGCCCATGCGCACTGTAGTCCAGGGGAGGAGCCACCTATCTCAGGATACTTCGAAGACTCTTCCAGGACAACAATGTGCGATCATCCGGACCCAACACTAGGCGGCGATCTAATGCTAAGATATGAATGTTAGCAGCCCTACATGCCAAGAACAGATGCATACTGGTAAGTAGCATATTCATTACATACCTTCTCTGTTTACTGTTCCCTGATAAAAGAACTGAGTGAGAGAGGCAACTGCCAGGACAAGACATACTGGATAGGGGTGCCTCCCAGGTGCTTAAAGGGATAGGCTCCTTTTTCAGTATGTTAAATGTAACCCGACAAACTACATATTTAGACATCTGTGCTTCTCCTTATAGCACCTTTGTGCTATGTTTTCTATGCTACAGTAAAGTTTTTTATTTTTGAAACTGGTTTTTTCTAACTGAACATTCATGAAAAACGGCAGAAGTTTACAAACTTAAAAACAGATATACTTCAAAGAATAAAGACATTCCTTGATGCTGTAAATAAGAATTCACTTTTAAATGGTGCTCCGGAGTCTGCGCAAACGGCTGGGAATTATTCGCGCATTTGACTTAATGAAGGTTCCTATGATGCAGTACCAGCACTTACAGGTATGTAACATATTCATAGGCCTGAAACAATAATCAGGGCAGCAGAGCCTAACAATACCTGCCTGGGACTTAGTCCATCTTTAAATTAGATTCTTAGCAGTTGTATGAACATTCATCAGCTTTTGGTAAATTGATTTTAAATAAATGTCAACACTCTTGATCAATTTTACAATCTTAGAAAATGTGAAATGTAATTTATGAAATGTATTTATTTAATCCCCACTTGATTTACGCAATCTTGAAGATATTCAAACCCCCGCCCCTTAATTGTAATGTACAGTGCTCCGTTGCTTCCAGGCTAGGTTCACGCTGTATAAATAGCCATGCATACCTGCATACATACCAGCTGCAATAAATTGTAAAACATTAAAACATAACTTATGGAAGCACCATTTTAATTGAAATTCTTCTACAGAAAAGCAAAAGACCAGTGAGGAGCTATCTGAAGAATCCCTGGAAGCCAACCCAGAAAACCCTGAAGCAGCCACAGATGTTGGCATTGAAATTGCCAAACCAGAACGTATGTACTTTTCTTCTTATGTATGGTGGAATTGGGGATTTAAAAAAAAATATATTGACATCAGCAAAGGTCATGTATAGGTTATTTGCGCATGATGCAGTTTCTTGTACTTAGGAAATAGGCTTTTTCAAAAAATTGCAGCATAATCATATTCAAAATATCAGTGTCATTCTACTCAACGCTGTGTAAGTGGAATAAATGGTGGCGCTTATGAAACACGCTCACATGCACATATCGCACTGCTCTACTAGTGCCTATGTGCAATAATTAACAAACATGGAGGAGCAACATAGGTTCAGCTTACTAAAGACTAAATTCTGTCTTGCCCCATGGAAACCGTGGGGGGGGGGGGGGGGCTGCGTCAGTTGTAGTAAAACACTATAGGGAACAAACCTATACTATGCCGGTTGAGACACGTCATCAAACCATTCTGCCCGCCTTCCCACCTGAGGAAAAGCCACACAGAAACCTGAGGATCGCTCTGAGCGGGTCTCAGTGGCCTGTTAACTGGTTTGGGAAGGACTAGGCACTTCCTGTATGCCGTGATCACATGTTAGCGTCAGGGGGAGTGGCCACAGATTCTTTCCGTGTGGTTATTGACGAAGAGTTTTAGTTACAAATATAAATAATGTAAATAGTCCATGTCAGGATTTCAATGATTTTGGAAATCATACTTCCAATGTGTGTGGAGGATGGCAGTTTCCCGATAAAAGTATTTGGCATGTAAGTCAGAATGTTAAAGTTGTAGAAAACATGGCGAGATCGGTACATTGTAAGGAATGTTGTGATACCCTTAGTAATATGAGGGACGTGTCAGTCTCTAATTCAACGTCTAGAGTGGTTTTGTTCATAAATAAACTTTCTAGAAACCCCTGAATTAAGTAAGCAAGTTAAACTCAAATGTGTGGTGTGGTCAATTTTTTTTGCATTTGAACAAATTTATTAGCATGAAATACAGAGTTGTACAAAACAGTAAATGGATGTATAACTTTTTGGGAGAACAAGTAACCAACTTTGTGGAGAGGTTTAGTGCCCCATGAACAAGTGATTTCCTTTAGTTTCAATGAATTCCACGGGATGTTATTGTTTAAACCCTGCTTATGAGTAGACAGTCTGTAAACCCAGCGCTGTTCTTTCTCCAGCAAACGCTGTTGGATATGTTCCCTGGTTCTGACTAGTTATATAACTGTCCACCTCATGTCGGTGGTGTGGTTAGCCTGGAGGAAGTGTTCCGTGAGTTTAGTCGTGATTTTCTTGCACCTGATAGTGCTGCAATGCTCACAAATCCTCTGTTTGATTTTCCTTCCGGTCATGCCTACATATCGTAGGTTGCATGGGCATGTTATAAGATATACAATATTCATGCGATTTCAATTTGTGTGTGCCCTTTGGGTCCAGATTTTCCGGATTCCAGGTTGAGTGTCTTAGTTGCCGTTGTTAAATGGCACACACTGCAATTCCTGCAAGGGTAATGGCCTGTGATGTTAGGTAGGCCCCCTGGGTTTGGTACAGTAGCTGTGTTCTCTTGTTCCCCTTTTCTCGTGCAGGTAGCCACAAGGGAATCTTTTAAACTCCTCAATTTTTTTTTAATAAAATAGTTTTTTTCCCAGCATAGATTGTCCGGCTTGATGATTCTCCAGTGTTTATTAATGGATTCTGTCACCTGGTTTTAGACAGTACTGTATGTAGTGACACATGTTAAAGGTATGTCTTTTGTCGTTGCCGGTCTGTCCTCTAGGAGGGCTTCTCTGAGTTGATTTATTGCACGTTTCTGACAAGTGTTAAGTATTTTATCCGGATATCACCTGTTAATTAACTTCTACGAAAGGTCTTCTGCTTGGATTCGGTAATCAGAGGTCTTGCTACAGTTAAGTCTCAGCCGAGGTACTGACCATACGGGAGATTTTCCCTCAAGGCCCCAGGGTGTAAGCTCTCAACCCTTGTACTTAGCGATATGTTTTTGGTGAGTCTTTGTTTCCAACCTGCCCTTCTCCTTTGTAATTGTAATGTCGCCATGGTGTTGGTGTCCATTGAGTGTCTGAACCTTAAATTGTTATCACAAGTGTTTATCCATGTGAAAAAGTCAGTTAGACTTTCCATGGGTCCTGACCAAATGACAAGGACGTCATCAATATATCATTTACAGAAAATGATGTGTGAGGAAAAAGTATTGGTCCCGCCTAAAATGTATTTTTTCTCAAAATCGAAGACTTGGAGATCTGCCACACTTGGAGCAAAAGTGCTGCCCATGGTTGGTTTGGAGATACAGGTCTCCTTCGAATTCGAAAAAAAATCTTTTTAATGCCAAAGAGGCACATTCAAGAATGAAATGTCTTAGTGTTCTATATGTCCAGTCTGTCTCCGAGGGCTTTCATCCGTACTTCCAAGGTATCATCCTGTGGAAGACTGGTATAGAGTCTTTCAGTATCGAAGCTAACCAGAATTATTGTCTCTTCCACAGTAAGGTCCCTAAGGAGATTCAGTAGACTCTTGGTATCCTTTAGGTAAGTCTCACTGTACCATACGCCAAGATTTTAAGAAACAAATCACAAAATCGTTCGAGGAGTGATCCTATCCCAAATACGATTGGTCTGCCAGGGGGTAGGATTTTGTGTTTGTGCATTTTGGGCAGTGTGTAGAAATATGGAATTTTTTTTATCACCGGTCGTGATATGTATCCACTGGCCTCAGCAGAGTCCACCAGAGATTGTATTTCTTTTTTCAATTCCTGTGTAGGATTAGTGGTCAAAGACGTGTAGTTCCTTCTGTCAGTTATTAAACGGCAACATTCTGTTTGGTGGGCTATCTTGTCCTGCACCACCACTCCTCCCCCTTTGTCTGCCTGTTTTATGACCATCGTGTCACAATTTCTCCGTTTTTCCAGAGACAGATTCTCCTCTTTGCTCATATTGAAGAACCGTTTATCCTCAAATCTGTCAACGTTGTTAAAAACAGCTTGTTCAAATGTCATCATGTCCACTGTAACCGAGTTACGGGGGGGAATGTAGACTTTAAACGTAAACCTGTCTCACATTGGTCAGAGATATTTTCACTTTAACTCAGTCTCTCAAAAAAGGTTTTAGCTTCAGCTTCCGAAAGAATTCGGCAAGTTCACAATGGAGACCGAATGTATCTAATCTGGCTGTTGGGATAAAACCCAGCCCTTTATTTAGGACTCGTTCTTCTGTTGGGGTTAAGGACCTAGTGGACAAATTTGTGACTAAACCCTGCTGTTGCTCGTCCCCACCTGTGGGTCCCATGTCTTGCTCCTCATGTTATTTCCCACTGTGTTCTCCTCCCAATGTACATGGTTATGTCCTCTCCTTCTGCCTTTTCCCCTCCTGCCCCTCTCTAAAAAAGGCGACCTGAATGTATTTTGGGGTAGAAAAGGTTGTGTGAAGGGTCGTTGCCAACCAAACATGTGGTACTTTTTGTGTGGGTTGAATGGGCCTGGAAAGCCACCCATCATGGGGGGGCATTAAAATTGGACCAAGTGTTCTGCGGATTTTGAGCTCTGTTTCTCCCCCACTGTCAACATCTCACCCTACCTGTGCTTGATCCACTGCTGACCGAGGAGCCCTCTCCCGAGAAGTCTACATTTATCAGTCTTAGCAGGAGGTGTAATGTCCGGGTCAGAGTAGGGTTATGTCTTAACATATGAAAAAAATTTGATGTCTTTCTGGAATTTTGGGACCTTTTGTTGGGTTAGATTTTCTTTGTAGTCGTTTATTTCTTTAACTCATCAACTTTCCTTTTGTACGTAGTGATGGTTGTTTTAAAATTGTTTACTGTAAGCTGTATCTCCACTAGCATGACCTCAGACAGTCTCACAGCAGTTTTTATTATTCGTACAATCCAGTCGCGGGTGCAATGCCTCGCGATCTGGGTCCAATCTTTCCCAAACACAGGGTCTTCCAGAAAAATGCAGGGTGCGTTAGTGACAATTAGGCCTTTCGGTACAGTATTGTTTCTAAGGTATTCAGTCAATATAGTACTGTGTAGTATCATCCTAATCCTATTCTTCTTCTGTTATGTTAGCTTGTCCCAATCAGTGGTTTGTGCTATTGTCTGTGCAATGCTAGCATCTGCAAAGAGGGCGGGGGGGTACTGCCAGGATGTCATCTACCTCCTCATTTGTAAAAGATACACCTTGTTTCTACCCCATGTTTGTCAATAATATACTCACAGCTGTTCTCTTCCTATACTTCGTTAACAAACCGAGAGAAAGGGTTATTACGATGGGGAACACTCCCAGTCCCTTGAGATAAATCGATAAACAAATGAGGGAGTTTACCCCAAACAATAATAAATAAACCGAGACATGCAAAAAAAAGAGAATTATTCCTTTTTCTAGAGTTTATTTATGAACAAAACCACTCTCTAGACGTTCAATTAGAGATAGACACGTCCCTCGTATTACTAAGGCTATCGCAACATTCCTTACAATGTACCGATCCCGCCATGTATTCTACAACTTAAACATTCTGACTTACATGCCTAATACATTTATCGGGAAACTGCCGTCCTCCACACATTAGCAGTATGATTTCCAAAATCATTTAAATCCGGAGATGGATTATTCACATTTTATTTACCTTTTTAAATAAAACTTTGTCAATAACTACACAAAGAGAATCTGTGGCCACGCCCCTGACGCTAACACATGACCACGTCACGTTCCAGGAAGAGCCTCGTCCTTTCCAAACCGGTTAAAAGGCCACCGGGACCCGCTCGAGGGATCCTCGGGTTTCCGTGTTTGAGTTTCCCTAGGTGGGAAGGCAGGCAGTATGATGACGGGAGTATTGGTTACAACGCGGGTGGGCTCCGCTTTTGTGAACCGACTTCAACAAGGTACGTGTCTCAACCGGCAAAACATGTTTGTTCCCTATAGTGTGTGACTACAATCGACGCCCCTCCACGGTTTCCCTGGGGCAAGACAGAATTTAGTCTTAAGTAGGCTGAACCTTTGTTTCTCCTCCATGTTTAAATATTGCACACAGGCACTAGTACAGCAGTACAATATGTGCATGTGAGTGTGTTTCATAAGCTCCATCATTTATTCTGCCTACACAGTGTTGAGTATAATGACATTCACTTATGAAAATGCAGAATGTGGGTACAATATTTTGAGTAAGGGTAAAATTGCACTCCGTTTCTAAAACTACAATTTAAAGGTGCGAGAAATCACAGCTCACAATATGTTCGACCGGCATGGATTGTATGTACGGTTTAGATGCATACCACTTTGTAGATCTGTCAATTGAGACACGAATGGGCCCTCTGACCTCTGCATCCAGCTGCCCCAATGCCGCTGGTGGTGCAGTACGACCCAGTGGTCGACCACAAGTGTGGCCCGACCCTTGCCCTATGTTGGTCAAACACTCTGAAGACTGATCTCGTATGGCGAGTGCTTTCCTGAAATCACTTACCTGTCTTTCCTCCCATAGGATTGCATTGGTTTTCTCTGTATTACCCCAAGTGTGGATTCTGAGAATATTACAAAGTATCTCTTTTGACAATGAAAAGAATTTCATGCACCTGTAAAGTATTTTGTGTGCATGTAATTCTTGTGTGTTCTCCTGCCTGGAATGAGTATGTACAACAAATGTATACACACTACACTCTGATAAGCCTAAATGCTCAGCCCAGCTGCCACTGAATTGAGTGTAAGGTATTATCTACTTTATCCTGTGCTATACCTTTGGGGGATTCCTGTACTCTGTGCACACTATGACTCTTTTTGGGATAATATATACAGAGCCAGCTTCCTACAGCACCCAAGATGGGCCAGGGTCAAGCCCTCCACTGAATTTTCTTCTCTCCCACTCTCTGCTCTTTGTATTCTATCTCAGTATGTTGCCTTAGGAAACTTGGGGCTTTAAAGCATGGTGTGTTGTAAGACATGGGTAGCTGTTGATAACCACATTACATCATGCATGTGCTGTCAAATCAATTTTTGGTATGCAGTTTCGTCTGAACCTTTGTTCTAATCTAGCCATAAACAGGGTGACAAAACCTTTTTTTGTGTTTTTTTAAATTTATTTTTTACCCTTAATCCAAAGGATTTTTCCATGTTCTACTCAGAGTTGCTCAGGAGACAAGGCACTTGTTGCATTATTCAAGAAGCAGATGAAACATACTTGTCTGGTTCTTGTAGCATTGAAAGTCTAGTTTTTGCCTTATAGCAGAGCTTCCAATGGCATATTGGTGTCCTCTTGCCTCATGAACCCGCCAGCTTTTTTTTTTAATCTAGGTCAGTTATCCACTTCAGTGCGGCATTAATGTTTGCTTTGTCACAATTAAGGCTTTGTGCAGTTCCACAGTCACAAACCAGGGCTTCTGTCACTAATTTATTGCTTAACCCAAAATGTTGCCCAAAACATTTCTACCTAATGTTAAGAGTTTGGGGGTCTGAGTTCAAAGCCCTGGCTTTCTCTAGACTTAATTCTGTGGTACAGGCATGATTCTGTGGCTAACAAAATGGCAGTGTGTTTAACACTTCTCCTGATAGTGATTCTGTTTTTTTGCTCTCATTTGCCCTTCTGATGGATAAAAAGGCCTCTTCCAGCTAAGCTCCTGGTTAAAAGAAATCTGACTTTGAAGTCTTAGGGTAAGTCCTTCAATCCTCCTCCCCTTTAATAGGGCCTTTTTTTTTTTTTTTTTTTTTAGCTTAGACCAAGCCTTCCTTTGCACCAGCCATCTAAAGATCTGTAAAACAGAAGGCCAACTTCAAGAGATAGTAAATATTTGCTCCTGTGTCGCAGATCGAAGAGGTTGGTTGTGCAAGTCTTTTATGACAACTAATTGTCTTTATCAGTCTTTTCTGTCCAAAAGATGATTAGGAAGATTTGTCCCTTTATCTCACATGACCTCCAGAAGACGGCGGTGACTGCCCTAGCACTGTCCAAATTTGATTATGGAAATGCATTTTCTAAATAATCAAAAAAGATTTCTGCAGAATCTACGGATGCTACAAAATGCATTGTCTCACCTTCTTCTGGGCATTCCTAAGCACTAATCTGTATCTCGGGGCTTTGCTAAACACTGGTTCCTAATTGACAAAAGGATTACATTCAAATAATTATGCATTACTTTTAAAGTGCAAAAAGAACAATTGATGGACAGAATGCAGAACAATGTCATACATTCACCCCAGTACAGAGATCTGGGCCTAAATCCATCGTTTTTTTGCTCGCCATTCCAGTTTAGACCCAGCCATATGCAAACCAGTCTTGACCCAGCACCCAATGGGAACAGTCCACCCGAACTGCCAGGCAAGGTCCTCCCTGGACTGGAAACAAGCATCCAAGGACCGGTTTTGGGCTTTCAGCCCTCATCAGCCAGGATAGTTTGATTCCACTGGCATGGAGAGCACATGACGCACGTCTGGGCATACCCATCCCACTCGGGGTGACCAATGCAAAAAGAACAATTGATGGACAGAATGCAGAACAATGTCATACATTCACCCCTGTACAGAGATCTGGGCCTAAATCCATAATTCTTTTGCTCACCTTGCCATTCCAGTTAGGACCCAGCCATATGCAAACCAGTCTTGACCCAGCGCCCAATGGGACCAGTCCAGCCCGAACTGCCAAGCCAGGTCCTCCCTGGACTGGAAACAAGCATCCTAGGACCGGTTTCACTTTCAGCCCTCATCAGCCAGGATAGCTGGACTCCAGTGGCATAATGTTGGTCCAGACTATCTGAGACATCGCTTCATCTGGTATTTCCAATCAAGTAATCTAAGATCGGCTACTACCAAGCTCTTAGAGGTCCCCAGAACCAAAAGAGATCTCTAGACGGGAGAAGCTTCATTGTAGGGACAGCAAAACTGTTAAATTCACTTCCCCTCACTCCAAAAGATAGTCCTAATTTATGGTCTTTTAGGAAATCATTTAAAACCTGACTTTTTAACAATTAACTCTGTACCTTTTTAGTCTAACGTTTCTCTCCTTTTTCACAAACTGCAGCAAGACACCTTAGGGTATTTATGTAGTGCACAAATTAAAAAAAATAAAATGTCTTAACTACTCGTGCTAAAGGCGTTGAGGTTCTGTGCTCTTTATCTGAAAGAGACACGTTAGTGATAGATTCCTTACCTTAGAATATCCCCAGGCGTCAGACTGGACCCGGAAACTTTTGGGTAGCAGTACCCTTGCGCGTCGGTAGGCGTCGTCTGCGTCTCCGCGTCCGTCGTCTGCATCTTTTGCGCCGGAAAAAAGTGGTACCCGTAGTAAATTCTTTACTAACTTTTTCGATCCTTTTTGGTCATTTTTCGAAGTCTCTCGACTCCGACGGTGCCGGTAGGGATGCCCGGGTTCAAACCCTGCGTCGACTGCAACCGACTGATGTCGGTTACCGTCCTCCATCGCTGGTGCCTTCACTGTCTGGGCCCCGACCACAACGACAAGTCCTGCTCCGACTGACGGGCCCTGATGTCCAAAGCTAAACGGGAGCGGTCCCGCAAGCGACTCGAGCTCCGGCAGTCGGCCCCGCGCCGCTCGAGGTCCCGGTCCGTGGGGAGGTCGAGGGACCGGTCGCGGGGTCGTAGTCATCATAGCTCCGGGAGTAGTCACCAGTCTTCGGGCTCGAAGTCCTCAGGTAAGAGGCACAAGAAGTCGAAGAGGCATCATCGCTCTTACGACTCCGCCCGACGCTCATGCGACGCGGCCGGGGGTTCGGGTGACTCTGCCCTGGCCGCTCCGCCGGAGCCGCAGGCGTCGCAGCCTGCTCCACACCCGCCGGTCCCTGGGCAGGACGCAACGCCGGAGGAGATTGAGGCCTTCCTCATGGCCATGAGGTCGCTCACTCCTCCGTCTGGTTCCGCGGCGCCTTCGGGCCCGGCGTTCCCGACTGGGTCCCCACGCGGGCCGGGTGCTTCGGCGCCGTCGGCGACTTTGATTCCGGCGGCACAGGGTCCCTCCGGTTCCGGACCCGGGTCGTCGCCGCTCGACCTTACGACCTCGCGGGCCCCCAGGTTGTCGCCCCCGGTCCTACTCTCGATTCGGGTCCGGCGTCGGAGCAGCGCCGCATTCGACGACGCTTGGAGACTTCTATTTCTACGACCCGGCCCCATCCTTTGCACCTGAATACCAGGCGATGGGTGATGAGGGGGATTGGGAGGGGTCCGAGGACCCTCTGGCACGCGAGTGCCAGTTTTCTCAGGACTGGACAGGTGAGCTTGGGGAGGCCAGTGGTCTGGACACTTCGCCCGACACTGGTTTTGTCTCCCCTCCTACCGTGGCTATGGAGGAGGGGGCTGCCTATAGTGTGGTGCTGACGCGGGCTGCCAAGGCCTTGGGTCTTAAGCTCCTCGTCGCGGCCGTGAGGACTAACCTCCTCACTGAGGTCTTTAAGCCGCAGGCAAGCTCGGCCGAGCCTCTGCTGCCGTTTAATGAGGCCTTGTCAGACGTTCTTCTGGGCACTTGGTCCAAGCCCGCTACAGGTGCGCCTGTAGACCGGAACGTGGCCAGGCGCCGGCTCCAGGCGACCCTTGCTTCCTGTCCACCCACCCCACTCCTGAGAGTTTGGTCATCCAGGCCTCTAACTCCCAGACCGCATTCCCGGAGGCTCCCCCCCGATCGGGAATCCAAGAGGTATGAGCAATACGGAAAGAAGGTATTCTCCTCCCTGAGTTTAGGATTGCGGTTAGTCAACACCGCATGCCTCTTGGGCCGTTACACCCACACTCTGTGGGACACGGTCGCGGATGTGCTGCCACAATGCCCGGAGGAGGTCAGGACTAAACTCACCCAAGCCCGTGCGGAGGGGCGAGATGCAGTGCGGTATTCCATCCGGTGTGGGCTAGATACCACGGACTCACTGGGCAGAGCGATGGCAATGACGGTGGCGATTCATCGCCATGCCTGGTTGAGGTCCACCAACTTTTCGGCTGATGTCCAAAACACCCTTATGGACATGCTGTTTGATGGCCGTCGCCTCTTTGGGGACAAGGCAGACCATGCGCTTGAGCGCTTTAAGGGCTACGGCCAAGACCTTGGGCCTCTCGGCCCCACGCCAACAATCTGCTGCCTTTCGCGGCCAAGGAAGGGGCGCCCCCACACGTCCTGCCAGCCACGGGCCGCTGAGTTCCATCCAGCGCGGTGGCGGGCATGGAAACTGCCGTGGCGGCGGTCGGGGACAACGGCGAGGCCAGTCCACACTTGCCCCTGCAGCATCCGCCTCAAAACCTTTCTAGTCTGTGCTTTTAGGCCCATGTGACGCCAGTGGGGGGGCAGGGTCCGCAATCACCACCACCACTGGCGCACTGTCACATCGGACAAGTGGGTGTTGCAAATCGTCCAAAGGGGCTGCTCCCTCCCCTTCGAGGCGTCCCCTCCAGCCATGCCACCTCAATACCACCGCGTTTCGGGGGATCACTTGAAACTTCTGCAAGAGGAAGTTACGGCCCTCTTGGCCAAGGGGGCCATCGAGCGCGTTCCTGGGCCAGAAGTAGTGTGTGGTTGTTACTCCCACTACTTTCTGGTACCCAAGAAGGGCAAAGGGGGCCTACGCCCTATCTTGGACCTGCGGAACGTCAACGGCTTCCTCCGGAAGGAGAAGTTCAAAATGCTGACACTGGCTCAGGTCCTAGCTGCCCTGGACCCAGGAGACCGGATGGTAGCGTTGGACTTGCAGGACGCCTATTTCCACATCCCCGTCCTGCCGGCCCACCGGCTTTACCAACGGTTCACGGTAGGCCACGAGCACTTTCAGTTTACTGTGCTCCCCTTCGGCCTTACCAGAGCCCCACGGGTGTTCACGGAAGTGATGGCGGTGGTCGCAGCTCATCTGCGCAGGTTAGGGGTTTAAGTCTTCCCCTACCTCGACCACTGGTTGTTGAAGGCGGGCTCGCCCCAAACAGTTGTCGGCCACCACCAGACTACGGCCGACCTCCTGCACCTGCTGGGGTTCTTCATCAATGTGCCGAAGTCACACCTGTGTCCCTCTCAGAAGCTCCTCTTCATCGTAACGGTTCTAGACTCGGCACAGTTTTGGGTTTATCCTTCCGAACAGCGGGTTCGGGATATTCAGGCTCTGATTCAGATCTTTTAGCCTTTATCCCGAGTCTCGGTCAGGTTAACGCTGCGGCTTCTGGGGCTGATGGCCTCCTGCATCCTTCTGGTGCATCACGCCCGGTGGCGGATGCGGGCTCGGCAGTGGGACCTGAAGTTTCAGTGGGCCCAGCATCAGGGCAACTTGTCCGATCATGTCTTGATCTCTGAGGGCACTGCACGACAGTTGCAGTGGTGGCTTACGGACCGCGATTGGGTCAGCGGCAGATCCCTCTCCCTACCCCACCAGAGCACGTAGTTGTGACGGACGCGTCCCTCCAGGGCTGGGGGGGCCACATGGGAGAGGCAGAGATCAGAGGCCTCTGGTCTCCGGCGGAGTACCGGCTCCACATCAACCTTCTGGAGCTGCGGTCGATCCGGCTTGCACTGAAGACATTTCTCCCTTCTGTCCGAGGGAGTGTAGTGCAGGTTTTCACGGACAACACCACCGCCATGTGGTACAGCAACAAACAGGGCAGGGTGGGGTCGTGGACCCTGTGAGAAGTTGGCCTGATATATAGTGCTCACTATTCTAGTGATCACTTTGTATCATACCAAACAACCCTTATTGATGATTGGTTGTAAGTCAACCTTATTAGACCAGCTATCCTAGTAGCGTGGACAAGAGCAGTCTTTAGGCTAAACTCTAGAGGGCGTGTTAAGCCAGCTGTTTTACCATCACATATACCCCTTGAACACCAAGTGAAAGGACACCACACAAGTTGTTATAAAAATATAGGATATTTATTAATAACAAATCTACCCTGAACTCTTTATGAGTCAGGGAGCTAAGCACTATACAAAACTCTTAAGAAAATACTTCAAGTTGCACAATTTACACAAATGCCCGAGGGGCACGAAAAACCATATACACAAAAAGTGGAATGCGAAATACCAGCAGGTAAGTAACAAGACCCAGAGGCTTCAGGATCGCTAGGACTACACTACTGAACCCTAAGGTTAGGAGCAGGAGGCCTAGGGAGATTGGGTGCAGAGTGTGCACTCTCACGCGGGATGCGGGAAGAAGTCTACGGATGCTAGTGTTTCTAAAGTTACTGTTTCCGGACGAATCCGACTAGGTAGACTAAAAACGACAAAGGATCTGGACACTTGGATAGTGAACCTGTGCTGGAGTACCGAAATACTCAAGTTACCTAGCCCAGGGGCCGCGGCTGCATAGGGTTCCAAAGACGTCGGGAATCCTCGTTGGAGTCTATGGAGCCTGAAAGAAGAAGTTGCTGGCAGGCGACCAGTGAAGAAGTTCGGTGTGATCCAAGGCTGGATCAGTGAAGGAGACGACCTGAAAGCAGAGGGGACTTCGTTCTTAATCACTAGCCAGTGATTATGTGGGCACCAGGATGGCACCGGATGAAGTCACCTCGACCAGGTGAGTGGGCGACGCTGGACTCTGCAGTCACACGGGCTAGGAGGCGTTGTCGGCGTCCAGGCTGGGGGTGCGAGCTGTCCCACGAGGCTGTCGGCTGTCGGCGATGCTGGACTCAAGATTTGAGCAACAAACCTTGGCAAAGGAAGCCCAGTCGGTGGAGTCAAGATGGCGTCTGGAGTGGACCAGGAGGGTCCAGGGCACTTCCTGTTGGACAAGAAGCAAGGGCCAGTCTAGGGGACCTAGACCAGCGGTAAAAACGTCGTGGTACGTCGTCAAGAGGGTCACTAGCCAACGGGCAAGTGACCGGACAACGTGGCAAGCAGCAAAGAAGCAGAAGGGCCCCACGCAGATCTCGTGGATGCTGGGAGGCTGGACTTTGGTGCTGGAGCTGCTTAGGGTTAGGGCTTCTCAAACCCCAGTGCACTTACTCGAGGGTCTCTCGGGGGTCGTGCTGGTGAAGCGTCGTGCAGGTCTTAAAGATGGCCGGTCCCACGGGTCTCGTCACACCCACGAATCTCAGCTGGGCTGGATGATGTAGGTAGAGGTCAGAGATGGCAGGGAATCCGGGTCTCGTCGAGCTGGGCAGTCTTGATCCGGAGGATGGACGTGCAGCAAACCGCAAGAGCTTCGATGGTGCCTGCTGGTGCAGGGTGGCTACTCCTTAGCCACAAGGGAGAGTCTTCAGAAGAGTCAAGAGTTCCTTTCGTGGAAAGTAGTTCAAGATTCAGAATGATCTAATTTGGGAAGGGGGCCTGCTCTTACCTTTATCCTAAGAAAAGGGGCTGGCACGCGACTAGGTCCTGCCCTATGGGTGGGACCAGGAGGGGGGTGGTTACACCCCTCTCCTTTGTCCGGTCTCTCCCCAGCTCAGGGGCTGGTGTGCCCCAGGAACTGGTTTGAGCCGGCATATGCACAGTGAGCACCGGGGTGCCACTTGCAGTCACCTTCCTTTCAGCCCTGCCTACCTGGGATACACAAAATCCTGTCTGGGATGGTGCTAGCACCGCCCCTGACAGGAAACCCTTTGTCCAGGCCTCCGTTGCTGGAAGGACTCCCAGCAGCAGGAGGGCAGACTTGTGTCTCGGTGGCAGCATCCATTTTGTGGAGCTGAGGCTGTGTCTGACTTTAACCGGGGTTCACAGTTACATACATGTCGTGTCCCTCTAGAAGGGTGGAATGCCAACCCCGTCGCCAGAATTGGCGAGGGGTTAGTATTCCAATTCGTATGACACCTTACTCGACATGTTTTGATAATGCTATACCAAAGTTAGCATTTAACCGCGAGGATTATAATGCACTTAAGAATATATGGTATAGCGTTATCATGGAACAGCTATTTGGACTTGGTTCCGCAAGCTGCAAACGGGCTCAGCTCATGCCAGAGCACCATCTCACATAATTCCAAGCACTCTGCCTTCAGGATTGATAAGGCCTGCCATAGGAGTGACTGATAGGAATATATGTGTCCATTTTAGGTTTAGATATAGGTATACTATATCTAAAGCAAAGGGTGATTACACCACCTTGCCCCAGCTGTCGTGCAGCCAGTTGTGTCTGTTTGGGTGGCAAGACAGGGGTGGCATAATACATGCTTCAGCCCCTGGTAGGCCCTGGGTACACCTGTGCCCTGGATACCTAAGGTATGCTGTACAGGGACTGATAAGGTGGCCCAGTACCAATTGGTAAAATGCACCTAAGGTACATGGTTGTCATTTAGAGAGAGAACAGCTAGGCTGTGGGTCTGATTAGCAGGCCCACAGCCAGGGAAAGTCGTAAATCAGTGAAGCAAAAAGCAAAAATCTGGGGTGGCCATGGGATTGCAGACCCCACTCTCCTACAGACCCTGTGCCAGGAGGCTTTGCGCCTCTGGCAGTGGCTGGAACATCAGGGCGTGACCCTGGTGGTTCAACACCTGGCAGGTTCCCTGAACGCCAGGGCGGACGAACTCAGCCGTCGGAGCATGATGGATCACGAATGGCGTCTGAACTCGGACGTGGCGCAAGGTCTCTTTCAGCAGTGGGGAGAGCCTTGGTTAGATCTATTCGCCACAGAAGAGAACGCGCAATCTCATCAGTTCTGCGCGTTGGAATTTCTAAGGCGGCACTCGCTCGGAGACGCTTTTCATCGCGAGTGGATTTGCGGTCTATTGTACGCCTTTCCGTCTATACCATTTCTGCCCAGAGTGCTGAAGATCAGGCGCGACCGGGCCCAGGTTATCCTTGTGGCTCCAGACTGGGCACGAAGATATTGGTATCCAGAGCTACTCAGCATGTCTGTCGATCCCCGATTTGTCTGCCTCTTCAGGAGGACCTTCTGTCGCAGCAGCAGGGGAAGGTCCTCCACCCGAACCGGTCCAGTCTCCACCTCCATGCTTGGAGATTGAGCGGCGACAGTTGAGGCCATTTGACTTGCCTCCTGAAGTTTGTAATGTGATTCTGGCAGCCAGGCGTCCCTCCACAAAGTCGGTATACGCCTGCAGGTGGAACAGATTTGTGGCATGGTGCACAGCAAAGGCTGTGGATCCACTCTCTGCCCCCCTTTCTGAGGTTCTCCTCTTCCTTCTTTCTCTTGCCCAGCAAGGCTCTGCTCTGGGCACTATCAACGGCTACCTTTCAGCCCTTTCCGCCTTCTTGAGGCTACCTGATCAGCCTTCTTTGTTCAGGTCCCCAATTGTTAAGATTCTTGAAAGGCATCACTCATGTTCCCCCCCCTGTTCCTTTCTTGATGCCCCAGTGGGACTTGAACCTGGTTCTAACTTACCTGATGTGCGCTCCTTTTGAGCCGCTTCATAACTTTCCTCTCCGTCTTCTTACACTTAAGAATGCTTTCCTGATTGCCATCACCTCTGCTAGGAGAGTGAGTGAGCGAGCGAGCTCCAGGCTCTTTCCTCTAAACCTCCTTTCCTTTCTGTCCATCCGGACAAGGTTGTGTTGCGGACAAGACCCTCTTTCCTGCCCAAGGTAGTCACACCCTTCCACATCGGGCAGTCATCACCTTGCCCACCTTCTTTCCGCCTCCGCATCCCTCGAACGAGGAAGAGGCTCAACCGCCTGGACCCAAAACGTGCGCTCACATACTATCTGGATCGCACACGCCAGTTCCGGATGGATGACAAACTCTTTGTTGGTTACGTGGGCGCTAAGAAGGGACGGGCGGTGCACAAACGGACCATCTCTCTGTGGATCGTGTTGTGCATCCAGGCGTGCTACTCTTTGGCTAAAAAGGAACCTCCTGTTGGGCTGAGGGCCCATTCCACTTGGGCCACAGCGACTACTACTGCCCTGGGCCGGGGAGTCCCCTTGCAGGACATATGTCGGGCAGCTACATGGGCCTCGCTGCACACGTTCGCAAGACACTACTGCCTGGACAGCCAAGTCCGGAGGGATGGCTACTTTGGCTGTTCCGTCCTCCAGGACTTTCTGGTGTGATTATTGGTTCGCAGACCCACCACCGGGGTTGGTATTGCTGGGGTATCTATTCTAAGGTAAGGAATCTATCACTAACTTGTCTCTTTCAGATGCACAAGTTACTACTTGTGTAACGATATATCTGTAAGAGACATTAGTTAGTGATAGATTCCATACCGACCCACCCATCCTCCCCGTTCTGCGAACCGATATCTAGGGTTAAGGTCATCCCCTTTCAGGGCCCTGGTTTCATGGCACCAGTGTTAGTTTTTATCATGGCTCTGCGTTTCTGGGGCGGAAAAGCTATGTATAAGAACTGACATCAGCGCGCGAGAGCGGCGTGTAAGTACTCCGGCGACGTCATGCTGACGACGGACTCGGAGCCGCAGATGACGCCTACCGACGCGCAAGGGTACTGCTACACAAAAGTGTCTGGATCCAGTCTGACGCCTGAGGATATTCTAAGGTAAGGAATCTATCACTAATGTCTCTTACAGATATATCGTTACAGAAGTAGTAACTTGTGCTTTAGGTCGAGCCTGGCGTCGCAGCGCGAAGCGCTGTCTCCAGCGAGGCTTATTGTTATCCACTTGCCTCGTAAGTGAGACCAGAGATGGGCACGCACACCGCTTTTGGCGATTTGTGCAGGTGTACGCGCACGTACAGCCACGCTTGTGCACATCTCCTGTCCCAGTTCAGTCCTCGCAAGCCAGCATGCACTTTCACTTTTAAACACGCGCACTGTGCCTTCATCGGCCCACAACCACTGGCCAGATGGAGAATCCCCCACTCACCCGGTCTGCGGGGGGATTCATCCTGAATGGCGGCTGGCTGCGGTGCGGTTTTGGAGCACTCCTGCTCCTCTATACTTCTGGCAGCACAACGCGGAGCCACGCACTGCCATCTGCTGCTCTTCACTTGGGCCCCCTCCTGGGACCCGGGACCTCATCTCCCACACTTCTTTCTGGTGCCGGGGCTCCCTCTTCACCACGGGAGCCCCTGAAGGGGACAGGCGCTGCCTGCACCGTCCACACGCGCAACCTCTGGGCACGAGCCGCAGAGCACACGCAAGCTACATGTACTGCGCATGCGCGGGCAGCTCTTTTTTTGGGGGAAGAGTCAGCAACACTGTTTTTGTTGTATGCAAAACCCCGCTTTCTCTTCTTCCTTCCTGCGCCAGTCAATGCTAGGCAACACGCTGCATTTCAAGAGGCCACAGCCCGCCCTCGAAGTTTGTTTGGCCTCGTGACAGACCGGCATGCCTACACACTGGAGCAGAAGTAGGCGAACACAAGTGACCGCTAGCAGGAAGAGAGATCGACAATAGTGTGCTCCCATTCAGGAAGCCATATTTGCCCAAAGCAAAAAAACATTTAGCTATTTTATTTTTTATGGCACTCGCAAAATGCTGGTGCGATCGGTGCAGTGCATAAATAACATGCCTGGCACACGAGCAGCCTTTAACCCATGGCAAAATCTGCAAAACCAATGTGTGGTTGTCACAAAATGCACAAACAAAAACTGCTTGCATTGGTTTCTACCCTTCCATAACATTGTCACATGCCCCTGTGTCTTTGAACCCATTTTGTTTGCATAAAACAGATGTGCCCCATAGAAACAACGTCGTTTCTTAGCTATTTAACATTACCACCAAGAATTTGAAATGAAAATATTATATATTTATATGTAATTTAAACATTGGGAAAAGAATTACAATGCCAGAGAAGCAATCTCTTAAAACCCACCAACCTACGGCAGATCAACGTGACGCTTCTGTATTTGACGTCGAACGATATTACCCTAAACGTCAGCAGTGAGTGAGGCATACTGGTATATCATCTTTTTGAATATGACTCCAGCATAGTCTTTCTGCAGGCAGACTCCTAGTTTTATTTTTTTGTACTTTTTTTTAGCACATTTTGTATAGCGCCAACTCTATCCGAAGGTATTGGAGCACTTAACATGAGCACCGGTTACGTTACACATTACTTTTACCCTACCCATTTCAAACATTAGACTGTTCAAATAAAGTGTTGTGGCCTTTTCCCCAAAAATATTGAGAGGGGAACCCTCAGAAAGGTACTGGAGTGGGTCAAGTTAGCTAGGAAGGCGGTATGAATTTTTTTTTCGGGCTTATGCCAGCTTCCCGTGCAGCCCTGAGGAGCTACTGGTTTTGAGCGCAAAATAAACTCCCACGCACCGTGTGATCTTAATCGATTTTCTTTTTGGACTGCTGGTGCCAAAACGTACAAAGTCGCCCAATTATTAGCAAATACTTCCCCTGACAAAGTCAGACTGGCTTGTTTAACACAGCTGTCCTGTCTCTATTTCTTAAAAAAACTTAAGAGTAGTCCAGACTGCATTATCATTTTTTTGTGTGTTTTCACTTCGCGTTTTGATGCTTCAACTTTAGGTGGAGTGAAGTTCAGACCTGCCCACTTTGGAGCTGGGGAACCAGCTTCGAGTCTCGGCATCGGCTGATAGGGACTGGGTGAGAGTGGGAAGCGGTTGTGCCTATCCCCCTCCAATCTGCACACTTCATCCTGGCTCTCTTCTCTGCATCTTAGTGTGTGCGTGATTACATGTGTGAGCGCGTTCGTATATGCATGTGTGCGCGCGTGCGTGGGCCTGTCTGTGTGTCTGGATCTGTATTTGTGCGTGCGCATGTGTGGTTCTATGTGTGTTTGATGGCGTGTGTCTGGATCTGTGAGTATGTGAGTGTGATTGTATGGATCAGTATGTTGGATGGTGTGTCTGGATCTATAAGTCTGTGTGTATTTGTGACTGCGTACGCGTCTATGCTTGTGTTTGCCCGTGGTTAAGTGTGTAAGTCTTTGAGTAAGACTCTGTATGTGTACGTTTGTGTTTGTATGTTTTGACATGTGCATAAGTACTTGTTTCATATTCAGTCACCAGCACCTGGAGGCGCTGTCCAGCATCATACGCGACATCTTGAGACCTCACTGGAAGTGACGCAACAACCCTATAGAAAGGTCACAGGTTCCAGTCACTTTAGTTCCTTTTCTATGCATGCCTCAACCAACGCGGGGATCCATAACCTCAGACAATTTTTGGGGCATTTTAGGCCTGTTTTTTTCTTTTAAAAAGACTATCAGATTAATTTAGAAAACCTTTTATATGTGAATTCAAAGACTGTGATTCTCAATGTACATCTGTCACATGCACAATGTATTTTCAGAATGTAAAGCAGTCACTGTGCGCGGTGACTTCATTGCAAACTGAGAATTATATACAAGAACTTATGTCTACTTTTAAATCAACAGGCTTCTATAACTGTTGTGCACCTACGCAAAGCCATCACAACTGGCCCCCCTGCCTACTTGACTAGTTTGCCATCTTTAGTTGCCTTGGCACACTTGCACAAGGGCACAATCTGAATGGAGTTGACGAAATGCAAAAAAAATAATTCCTGCAAGCCTTCTCTATCCATGTACCGAGAATCTGGAACAATCTCCCCATATGCATTAGGACTGCCCAACCCTGCTCCATTTTAAACAAGCATTTGCAATGCAATAGGTATTACATTTGCGAGAGTTTAACCTATTGGTATTGTAATTGACAATGCCTTTTATTTACATTTAAAAAAAACAACACATAAATAAAAGGCATTGCCGTTAACAATGCCAATGGCTCAAACTCTAACAACTGCGAGACCTATTGCATTGCAAATGCTTGTTCCAATGGATGCTTCGAACCGCATATTCATCACCTCTAGAATGTTCCTAGGTGCTAAACTTGAGCCAGAGATTTTTTCTTTCAGATTCCCACGTACCAGTATCCTTAAGACTCTGCAGTGACATTATAGTGTCCCTGTAAGTGAAGGTGTAGACATAGAACAAACACATTTGCGCATTGCATCACATCCTTTAATGCAGTGCCCCTTGACATGGATTCTGACCTCTGCTAGCAATTCCCCCAAACTTTTACTGACTGTGTGCCGGGAATAAAGTCCCCTCCACCAACATTGACTTTGAGCCATTGAGTTAAACCACTTCCCCGTTCCAAGATGGCTCCCGCATTTCACCCCTTACTACAACCAGGGGGAATCATCACTGTCGTTACTAGCGTCACGTTGCCTAGCAACAGGCTTAGGACACGCCCCTACGGAGCCCGCGCTTCCAGGGCTTATCTGAGGCAGCGGCTGGTCGCAACTCTACCGGCTGACCTGCGGGAATTCCGACGTGGGAGGGGTAGGTGACTAGACGCCCTCTGCCAGCGATAATCAGGTAAGGCGCACTGATTCATGCAAGGACCTCCGCGAGCGGTCCTTTCCGATCGCCGTGGCGGACCCTCAGCGGGACCACAGATGACGATGAGTCGTCCCGCTAAGTAACAACGCCCTATCTTGGCGGCACTGTTAATTCTTTTCAGGTTCCGTAACCTATTTCTGGCCCCACCAGGTCAGCGCGTGAGAGCCGCCCGACCCTGGGATCACGGGTAAGGCTTGCATGGCGAGCGTCCTCAGTGTGTTAAATATCTCACATTAAGGCTTTTTTACCACACAGGCGCCAACTAGCGGTGGCCATTGATTTGTTGAGCTAGAGGGTCGATGTTGTTGTTCTCTTTCTTCTGATTGTCTGGAAATAATTTCAATTTTAATTTGAATTTCACGTGTGTGAATGTGCACACTTATAGTTGCTTGCTCAAATGAAATGTAGGCATGGCATGTCACGATAGACGATATGAGTATAGACCACTGTATGAGTCATTCTCAGTGCACACATCTCACAGGCCGGCTTAATGAGCACGGTATACACATATACAATGTGGTGATTCCTCTTCCACGAGGGATTGGGACCGTCTCTCTCACTCAAAAGTGTCTCCATGATGGGGTCCTTACAAACCCATCTACACCCCGATATGCATCACCAGCATGTTATTGGTCTTAACTCAACAATAGCTAGGGGTACACAGACACAGTTCCAAGTATATCTCTAATAACACTCTTTCTCCTTTTCCTTGCCTAGCTCTTGGGAGGGACTGGACGAAGGATTGTCCCTACGACACACTCCAGGTCGTATACTAGATTCCTCTGATTACTGAGGGATCTGTCAGCAATTATATGAGCTTCTTTTTTGGTCCTGATGAATTGCCTGAGCGGCAAGAAACATGTTGACCACACGTTCACTAAGGGTTGAATGAGGCACGATTACTTTATTTATCCCGCCTCAATTCCCCTTATCGTTCCTTTTAATAAAGCAGTGAGCCATACTATTAAATTCCTTTCCCCATGGACTCCACTGACTTTTTTTAGACCACACTCACGCTCACTATTGCACTTTTTTAGGCCCCTCACACTCACACACCCTTTGGCTAAGGAATAAAAGAACCCCGCCAAAGTGCAGCATCCGGTGCTGCCCGACAGGCATTGCACCGCCAGTCTGTCGCAGGGGCAGGATACCGATGATGACGCTGGACGATCGCCGGGTGGGATGACAACAGTCGTCCAACCGGTGACCTGTGTGAGGCATCCCCAAATTCCGTAAAGGGTTCACAACATTCACTTTTTTTCTGTTGAACTCAATATGAGAGAGAGGTTCACGTTAGTCATTTAGTTGACTCTGTCCGGGGAACTCTGTATATTCTTTGTTGTTGGTACTTTCTGGGACACATACATTGGACCCCGTTAAAAATTGTCCTAATTTTATGATTCCCCCTTGTTGATACAATTCTTAGCGTGCTCTCTGCACGGGAACTACCTTTCAGGTTACCATTTGGTGAATAACCAATCACCTTATTGGACCTACTCTAGACAACAGTTAATGTAAGAGAATAACACTGAATACACCCCACTCTGGCCGGCAAACGTCCCGAGCACCGCATCTTGACTCTTTCACCAACATGGAGGATGTACCGGGTCTCAGCTTCGATGAGGACACTATAGCCGAGGCATTAAGGTCAACGCCATCAATCCTGACCAACCCCCCGATCTCGACATCTGGAGGACCCTCCGATGAATGGATCACACTGACGGAGCTGAAGAAGGAACTCATCAGAATCACCATACATGGGATCATGATGACAGAATACTTGAGAAGTAATATAGCACCGCAAGGTCTAATTGTCAACATAATTCCGAGACTTTTTCTGGATGATAAACGGTTCAAAGTGGATTGGTGCCAAGTGTCTTGGAAGTGTACCAAGGACCTACTTTTTTTGATAAGCCAAACAGCGAAACGTCTTTCGGATGCGCTACAAGAAAAAATCCTAGCCCTGGAAGCCACTATGAAAAACGCAATATCTAAGAATAACAAGTCAGCATTTACGACAAAATTATCGGAGATTAACAAAGAAATGGCTGACCACCATGATTTTCTACTCAAACAAAAGACAACCAAACTTGAAAAGGACATTGCTAGATTCGCGAAAGAAAAAGTATATCCCTACTTAAAGGATGACTTCAAAGGGAAAAAGAATAACTATTCATCTGATGAGGCCTCAGGGAGTGACAACAGACGCGGATCAACTAGCAGCGATTCGAGTGGCGGACACTCTTCGAAGAATCTCCGACCACCACGTACATGGCAACAGGGCTACCACCAAGGCCCAGCCTTCCACGGACCACCGCAGATGGTACCCCCATGGCAATACCCCTTCTACCCACAAGGCCCCCCGCAATTCTACCCCCTCAATCCGCCACCTTTTCAAGGCAGAGGTTGGGGCAGAGGAAGAGGGCGAAAGCGAGGCGGGCAGAAAGGAGTACAGTGGCAGGACCAAACACCAGCACCAACTGCGATAGAGACCAGGAGCACGACATCCAGAGGGAGACGAGTTTGATTGTCAATTTATCAGACAGAACTCTCTCACCAATAGAGAAAAAAGTCCTAGAGAAGGGACTTGGATTTGTCCCTACCCCAACCCCGGATACCTTCCAAGAGACGATTGAGCTCAAACAATTCTTTAGGAAGATACGCCTACGTGCCTTCTTCGAGAACCAACCTGAACTGCCGAGTCTAGACACAGGCCTAAAAAAGCCCTCCACTTTCACCCCCACTGACGGGATGGTACCGCCAGAAGTCCTAGCTTTCGAGCGGGCAGTGTTGAGGAGCCTACGGAACAAACCAGTGACCAAATCCTTCCACAACTTATCCACTGCTGAAAGACTAGCATCCAACAATCTGGGCAGAGATGAGTCCATCATCATCAAGCAGGCAGACAAAGGGGGAGCAACAGTCATACAAAGCCACGAGGACTACGATCGCGAATGCAGGAGACAACTGGCAAACACGACACACTACAGACCACTCATAGAGGATCCCACCAAACGGCTCTCCAATACCATCATGGGTCTCGTCATTGAGGCTGAGACAAATGAGTGGATAAGCAAGAAGGAGGCAGAGTTCTTGGTGACACCGGACCCAGTTACACCTTACTTCTATACCCTTCCAAAAATACACAAGGGTATCTCTCCAGTCCCCGGGAGACCTATTGTCTCGGGCATCGGGTCATTATTAGAACCGCTATCGCAATTTTGCGATGCCTTTTTTCAACCGCTGGTGAAACAAATTCCATCGTATTTACAGGATACCAGAGACGTCCTCCGCCTGATCGCCGATATCGACGGGAGAGAAGACATCGACTTGCTTCTCACCCTTGACGTAGAGGCATTATATACTAATATCCCTCAACAAGCTACACTCGAAGCAGTTGACACATTGATGCGAGAAGAGGAATGGCTGTCCCCAACACCGATAGCCTTCATTATGGAACTAGCCCACATTGCCCTCACTGAAAAATTTTTCAGATATGAATCTCAGCTGTACCATCAGGTCCGTGGGACCTCGATGGGTTCGACATTTGCGCCGAGCCTGGCATGCATTTATATGGCCTCGTTCGAAAAGAATCACATTTACCCTCCAGATCACAACCCATACAGAGAGAATCTTACCCTCTGGCGTCGCTACATCGACGACATTCTGATCTTCTGGAAGGGGGACCGACCTAGCTGCGAAGCCTTCTGCAAGTGGATTAATCAACAAGATCCATTCCTGAAGTTCACGGGCACCATCTCCGAATCATCGATACCTTTCCTTGACTTAACTATCTGCTTGGAAACAGAAACAATCAGTACTTCCCTCTACAAAAAGGACACTGACAGAAACAGTTTACTCCTCTATCAAAGCCACCACACAAAAGCCTTGAGGGATAATTTGCCCTTCGGGCAATTCCTTCGCATACGGAGAAACTGTAGCTCTGTCCAGAATTACAAACATGAGGCTCGGATTCTACAACACAAACTCCAGGAGAGGGGATACCCCACACGACTGCTGAAGAAATCATTCAAAAGAGCATTAAATAACGACAGAGAGGCCTTACTGGAGGTGCACACAAAAGAACAAGACGACACCATAACCTGCGTTACATCTTTCACCAGTCATTCTACTTTCATCAAAAAGGCTATTAACTCACACTGGGGGATCCTGAACTCCGCAGGTATGGAATTATCGCGGCCCCGTTTTGCCTTCAAGAGGACAGCGAACCTGAAAGACACGCTGATCCACACCCGCCCGAAAAAATCGAGCACTCGACCAGTCAAGACCTTATGGGACCTCCCTCCAGTCACTGGACATTATAGATGTGGCTCATGTGTAGTATGCCCCCAAACCATCCAGGGGAAAACTATTGAATTACAAGGGGACTTCACTTGGACCATAAACAAACACACCAATTGTAATAGCTCGAGGTGTATCTATGTCCTGCTGTGCCCATGTAATATGCTGTACATTGGGATGACGATGCGCCCGGTGAAAGAGCGCATCAGGGAGCATAATAGCAACATTCGCTGTGCAAAAACACATACAAGGCTTTATGACCACTGTAAAGTATATAACCACTCCACTGAGAATATGCGCTGGACTGTCCTCGAGTGCCAACCTGGAATGAACCAACAAGCCCTCTTCAGATTGGAGCAGAGATGGGTGCATCGTCTTCGCACCGACGAACTCGGGCTCAATGATGCGGTGCCATGGACTATGCTGGCTAGATAGTCCACTCTAGGGTCTGATTGTCCTCCCCTAAGTCACTTCAAGTTATGGCTGAGACTTGTGGCCATACGTTCTCGAAACGGGGTGAGAGAAGCTCTCTACACGAACTCATCTCCCCTCCACCAACATTGACTTTGAGCCATTGAGTTAAACCACTTCCCCGTTCCAAGATGGCTCCCGCATTTCACCCCTTACTACAACCAGGGGGAATCATCACTGTCGTTACTAGCGTCACGTTGCCTAGCAACAGGCTTAGGACACGCCCCTACGGAGCCCGCGCTTCCAGGGCTTATCTGAGGCAGCGGCTGGTCGCAACTCTACCGGCTGACCTGCGGGAATTCCGACGTGGGAGGGGTAGGTGACTAGACGCCCTCTGCCAGCGATAATCAGGTAAGGCGCACTGATTCATGCAAGGACCTCCGCGAGCGGTCCTTTCCGATCGCCGTGGCGGACCCTCAGCGGGACCACAGATGACGATGAGTCGTCCCGCTAAGTAACAACGCCCTATCTTGGCGGCACTGTTAATTCTTTTCAGGTTCCGTAACCTATTTCTGGCCCCACCAGGTCAGCGCGTGAGAGCCGCCCGACCCTGGGATCACGGGTAAGGCTTGCATGGCGAGCGTCCTCAGTGTGTTAAATATCTCACATTAAGGCTTTTTTACCACACAGGCGCCAACTAGCGGTGGCCATTGATTTGTTGAGCTAGAGGGTCGATGTTGTTGTTCTCTTTCTTCTGATTGTCTGGAAATAATTTCAATTTTAATTTGAATTTCACGTGTGTGAATGTGCACACTTATAGTTGCTTGCTCAAATGAAATGTAGGCATGGCATGTCACGATAGACGATATGAGTATAGACCACTGTATGAGTCATTCTCAGTGCACACATCTCACAGGCCGGCTTAATGAGCACGGTATACACATATACAATGTGGTGATTCCTCTTCCACGAGGGATTGGGACCGTCTCTCTCACTCAAAAGTGTCTCCATGATGGGGTCCTTACAAACCCATCTACACCCCGATATGCATCACCAGCATGTTATTGGTCTTAACTCAACAATAGCTAGGGGTACACAGACACAGTTCCAAGTATATCTCTAATAACACTCTTTCTCCTTTTCCTTGCCTAGCTCTTGGGAGGGACTGGACGAAGGATTGTCCCTACGACACACTCCAGGTCGTATACTAGATTCCTCTGATTACTGAGGGATCTGTCAGCAATTATATGAGCTTCTTTTTTGGTCCTGATGAATTGCCTGAGCGGCAAGAAACATGTTGACCACACGTTCACTAAGGGTTGAATGAGGCACGATTACTTTATTTATCCCGCCTCAATTCCCCTTATCGTTCCTTTTAATAAAGCAGTGAGCCATACTATTAAATTCCTTTCCCCATGGACTCCACTGACTTTTTTTAGACCACACTCACGCTCACTATTGCACTTTTTTAGGCCCCTCACACTCACACACCCTTTGGCTAAGGAATAAAAGAACCCCGCCAAAGTGCAGCATCCGGTGCTGCCCGACAGGCATTGCACCGCCAGTCTGTCGCAGGGGCAGGATACCGATGATGACGCTGGACGATCGCCGGGTGGGATGACAACAGTCGTCCAACCGGTGACCTGTGTGAGGCATCCCCAAATTCCGTAAAGGGTTCACAACATTCACTTTTTTTCTGTTGAACTCAATATGAGAGAGAGGTTCACGTTAGTCATTTAGTTGACTCTGTCCGGGGAACTCTGTATATTCTTTGTTGTTGGAATAAAGTCTCCCCCTCTCCTTCCCCCCCCCCCCCCCCCCCCTCCATCTCCAACTTTGCTGACCCACTCCAAGCTTTAAGCTGTGCCGCAACCGCAGGAAACAGATGTTGGTCATGGATCCACATAACCTGTACATATGGTGCATGGACTCTGGTCACAACTCGAAGCTGTGCAGTAAGTGCGGTGTGATGCATCCACAGGCAATCGAGTAGCGGCATGCAAAGTTTTATGTTGCCGAGCAGAAGAGGTCGGAGTAGAAACAAATGTCTCACTCACTGCAAGTCATGACTTGCTCTGTCACAATCCAAAGTATGGTTCCGCTCAAAGTCTTCAAGTAATTCAAAGTCGAAAATGTACAAGAAAACCAAACTGGGCTTATTTACAACCCCAGAAGTCACAGGGTGTCTGTGAGAAGCTGGCCTGATATGATGCTCACTAGTTCTAGTGATCACCTTGTATCAGTCCAAACAACCCTTATGGTGATTAGTTGTAGGTCAACCTTATAGACCAGCTATCCTAATGGTAGCATGGACAAAGCAGTCTTAGGCTAAACTCTTTTGGCATGTGAAGCCAGCTGTTTTACCACAATATAACCCCTTGAATACCAGATGAAAGGACACCACCCAGGTTGTTATGAAAAGAAACAGTATATTTATTAATAACAAACACCTCTGAACTCTTTATGAGATCAGAGGGCTAAGCACATGACAATCTCTTAAGAAAAATACGATAAGTTGCACAAAATTACAATGGTGCCCTAGGGGCACGACAAACCATATACTAAGTAAATGGTATAAGGTAATCAATAGAAGGAATGGAGCTGTCCAGAGGCTGTAGGTTCGCTGGGACTACACTATCCTAACCTCAGGTAAGTAATAGGAGGCCCACGGGACGCGTGTGCAGAGTGTGAACTCGCACGCGGGATGCGTAACAACGTCCATGGACAGTACAGTTCAAGAAAAAGGTGAGTACGGACAATCCTGACTAGTTAGGACTAAAACGACTGTGAATCTGGACACTAGGAGAGTCAAGCTACCCTTGAGCACCGAAATGCTCTCGTTACCTCACCCACGGGTTCATAGGTGCGAAGTCGTGTCGGGTTTCTGCGTTGAAGTCAATGGAGCCTGAAAGAAAAGATGCTGCAGGCGACCAGGAGGAAGATGTCCGGTGTGATCCAAGGGGGGATCAGGAAAGCTGAAGACCTGAAAGCAGAGGGGACAATTTTCAAAGTGACTAGCCAGTGACTGGAGTGGAACCAGGAAGGAACCAGATGTCGTCGTCGCGATCAGGTGAAGAGTGGACGCTTGACTCTGCAGCCACGTGGACCAGAAGGTGTCTTCGACGACCAGGTTGGAGGCACGAGCTGTCCCACGCAGGCTCTCGCTGTCGGCGGTGTCTGTTCCGGATTCGGCGTCAACAGGCCTTGGCAAAGGCAACCTACGCGGTGAGTGGAAAAGGCGTCTGGTGCGGACTAGGAGAGTCCGGGGTGCTCCTCTTTTGGAAGGGAGCAAGGACCAGTCTGGAGCAACCAGACCAGCAGTAAAGATTTCAAAGTTCGTCGTCTAGGAGGCCACTAGCCAGCCGGCAAGTGACCAGACAACGCGTCGAGCAGCAAACAGGCAGAAGGGCCCCACGCAGATCTCGTAGCTGCTGGAGGGCTGATCTTCGGTGCAGGGGCTGCTCGGGGCTGGGGCTTCTCAATCCCCAAAGCACTTGGTCGAGTTTACCTCGGGAGTTGTGCTGGAAGCGAAGTGCAGTTTCTTTCAAGATGGCCGGTCCCACGTGTCTCGTCGCTCCCACGGATCTCAGCTGTGCTGCAGATGTGAGTTGAGGTCGGAGAGGTCTGGGAATCCGGGTCTCGTCGGGCTCTGAAGTCTGGATCCTCGAGGGAAGACTACAAAGTGAAGACGCTGATGGTGCCTGCAGTTGCAGGGTAAACACTCCTTGCCCACAAGGGAGATTCTTCAGTCTTCTGGGGAGCAGAACGTCAAAGTCCAGAGTTTCTTCTTGTAAAGTTGTTCAGGATTAATCTAATTTGGAATGGGACCAGCTCCTACCTTTATTCTCCTAAAGGGGGCTGCACTAGTGACTAGGTCCCTCCCCTGGGTGGGACCAGGAAGGGGGTGGTTACACCCCCCTATCCTTTGTCCGGGTTTCGCGCCAGAGCTGGGGCAGGGATGCCCCAGTAACTGGTTTGAACCTGTTTTTGCACAGGGCACCTTCTGTGCCCCAGGCATGTCTCATTCCTTTCAGGCCTGTCCTACCCAATACACAAAATCCTGTCTGGGGTGGTGCTAGCACCTCCCAAGGCAGGAAACCCTTTGTCCAAGCCTCCCTCGCTGGAAGGACTCCCAGCAGCAGGAGGTCAGACTTGTGTTTGTGGTGGCAGCATCCATTTTGTGATGCCAAGGCTCGAGGTAACTTTAACCGGGGTTTACAGTTACATACATGTCGAGCATCCATTTTGTGATGCCAAGGCTCGAGTTACCTTTAACCGGGGTTTACAGTTACATACATGTCGTGTCCCTCTAGAAGGGTGGAATGCTACCCCGGTCGCCAGAATTGGCGAGGGGGTAGTATTCCAATTCGTATGACACCTTATTCGACATGTTTTGATGATGCTATACCAAAGTTAGCATTCAACTGCGAGGATGATAATGCACTTAAGAGTATATGGTATAGCTTTATCATGGAACAGCTATTAGGACTTGGTACCGCAAGCTGCAGACGGGCTCAGCTCATGCCAGAGCACCATCTCACGTAATTCCAAGCACTCTGCCTTCAGGATTGATAAGGCCTGCCATTGGAATGACTGATAGGAATATATGTGTCCATTTTGGGGTTAGATATAGTTTTACTATATCTATAGCAAAGGGTGATTACACCACCTTGCCCCAGCTGTCTTAGCAGCCAGTTGTGTCTGTTTAGATGGCCAGCCAGTGGTGGCATAATACATGCTTCAGCCCCTGGTAGGCCCTGGGTACACCTATGCCCTGGGTACCTAAGGTACACTGTACAGGGACTGATAAGGTGACCCAGTATACAATTAGATATGTACCTAAGGTACATGGAGTCTATTTTAACAGAGAGAGCAGGAAGCCTGGGGTCCTGAATAGCAGGATCCCAGGCCAACTAAGTCAAAAACCAGCAAAACACTAGGCAAAAAGTTGGGGGTAACCATAGTCCGATATCCACCTTCCTTCAGTGTCGCTCAAAAGATCCGGTGTGTTCTGACTCAAATGGTCCCATATTTGGCCCCATAGTGAATTTTGCAGGCTGTAATCTACCATGCATATTTACAACAAGGGGTGGTGAGTCCCTTGCTCATTGCACCATCAGGATTCAAGCAAGCCGGGCCGAAGACGGCTGTAATGCCAGAAACCGGTCCCCGGAAGCTTGTTTCCTTCCCAGTGTAAGAATTGGCTTTTGTAGTCTGGTCTGCCCTGTTCCCATGATGCACTGGGCCAGGGACAGACTAATTTGCATACAGCCAGGTTCTGAAACTGGGATGGTGCAATGAGCTAAAAAACGGTGTTGGATCTAGCCCTGATCTCTTGACTGGTTGAGAGTACTCTGCTTAATTCAGAGACTCTGTCCATCACCACCCCTTGTTGTAAATAAATTTGTCCACCCTAAGCGTGGAAGGGTACACTCAGATGTGAGTCCCTTGCTCATTGCACCATCAGGATTCAAGCAAGCCGGGCCGAAGACTGCTGTAATGCCAGAAACCGGTCCCCGGAAGCTTGTTTCCTTCCCAGTGTAAGAATTGACTTTTGTAGTCTGGTCTGCCCTGTTCCCATGATGCACTGGGCCAGGGACAGACTAATTTGCATACAGCCAGGTTCTGAAACTGGGATGGTGCAATGAGCTAAAAAACGGTGTTGGATCTAGCCCTGATCTCTTGACTGGGTGAGAGTACTCTGCTTAATTCAGACTCTGTCCATCACCACCCCTTGTAAATAATTTTGTCCACCCTAAGCGTGGAAGGGTATACTCAGATGTGAGTCCCCTGCTCATTGCACCATCAGGATTCAAGCAAGCCGGGCCGAAGACGGCTGTAATGCCAGAAACCGGTCCCCGGAAGCTTGTTTCCTTCCCAGTGTAAGAATTGGCTTTTGTAGTCTGGTCTGCCCTGTTCCCATGATGCACTGGGCCAGGGACAGACTAATTTGCATACAGCCAGGTTCTGAAACTGGGATGGTGCAATGAGCTAAAAAACGGTGTTGGATCTAGCCCTGATCTCTTGACTGGGTGAGAGTACTCTGCTTAATTCAGAGACTCTGTCCATCACCACCCCTTGTTGTAAGTAATCTACCATGCAGCAGATAGTTACCTTCAAGGAGGCCATGCTGCAAATATTTTGTACACCAACTGCTCACTCTGGTGTGTCTTAAGCCCTCACGGAAATGCGGGTCCTCTTCTGTGGACTTCTGCCATTGGGTTCTCGCTCGATCCAGACCACCCTTTGTGGGCCTATACCAAAGCAAGTCTAGACTGGCTCCTTCTATACAGGCGCTGAAGCAGGCTCTGCTGGTACCAGATAAAATCACAATGCCAGGTTATGACCCTAAACCAACTTTGGCCTTTCCTCGGGCCAAGGTCACACTGTGGAATATAGCAAGACTGCAATTACAGGTTTTTCTATGGCAATAAAGCATTGCTGTATGACAAATGTTTACTGCTCTCTTTCTTCCTTAGGGGTTAGGAGAGTATAGCTGCTACTATGCAAACCTATGTAATTTCAGCATCTTTGCCATTTTGGAAATATTTTAGGCTGCATGTATATGTTTTCACATATGCATATATATGTATATATATATGTATTTTCTAAATGCTCTGGGATCTCACACATGGGTGTGGATTATTCATAGATTATGACTTTGAGTATACCCCTGGATGAGAACTAGGATTACAGGTAAGTAGCTAATCCTTCTAGCCACAGGGGTCAACATCCCTCAAAATCCTTTCTGTCCTTATAGAATTCCAATCACCATTGAGCTTCCATTGACCTGGTATCGCGGTCACAGCCAAATCCTTTTCTGGGCAATAACTAGTCTTCTGGGTGACCAAGCTGCACTCCGACAACTCCCCCATGTCAAGAAGGCTTGGGTCCAAATTGGTGTCTAGTCCATGTATCACAGAGGTCTTCAAACTTTTGTCGGTTGAGCACCCCCCAGCTGATATTTTTTAAATGTCGGGGGCCCCCCCACCACCTGACTGAAATTTCTGGAATATGTACACTACACATTGTACCGCCACCGCATATCCCGGCCATATCCCGCAAATAATGTTCAACACAATAAGAGTGTTTAGTAAACTGTAGGTTTGTGAGTGGGTGTGGTTATATGACAGAGGCTTATTACACAGCTCAAAACAAAATATTCGAGGCATACGAGCTGTAGAATGCATACTTTTGAATAGATCGCCATCTAGTGTTGGGCTTGGATGTTTGCACTTTGTTATTGTAGAAGTCTTTGTAGTCACAAGATAGGTGACTCCTCCTTTGGTTAGTCGTAGACTCCATCCTTAGAATGTGTTTTTTTGGGTTCGGATGTCATTTGCTGCGCTCCGGGTCGACGTTGTTTCGACCGCGATCTCTCTCGACATGTATCCAGCCCCAAAGAACTTCTCGAGTTCGATGGTCAACGTGGGAGGTTGGGCCGATTGTTCCATCAACCAGCATATGGAAAGGACTCCATTTAAAAAATGCGAGTGTGGGGCTAAATTCCCACACACAGATCTCCACGAGGTCTTCAAACTTTCTCTTGCCAGAGCACAAGAGTTGACACTGCTAGACCTGTGACTCTTTCAGGTGTAAGAAGACCATATGTGATTGCCCAGCTCAATGTCACGAAATGTCCAGATCAACAGTTTCGGCGCCGGAACACATCTTTGAGGCAGGCGCCGAAGATCTAGAACCAGAGACACGAGAAGAACAGGCCAGCGTCTCTGAAGCAGACGATTCGGACTCGGAAGACCAGACGATTACCCCAGGTCAACTGAACAAGAGTACTGACGTCAATGCCCCTACCCCGAAAACAAAATGCTCCGCTAACACCTTCACCTTCGGGACTGGGTCGACACCGAGACAAGACTTCAGAAGGTCCCGCTCCGAAGTCCACAAAGCCTTCAGGCAGCTAGGGATAGAGTCAGCAACACCACAGTGCCGAAACACTATATTCGGCACCGAAACAAGGTCCCGTTGACCCCAGAATCTTTGGCACCTAAGCGAAACGAAAAGTACCAGACTCCTCGGCACTGAAGCAAATTCAATCCATGTCCTCAGAGCCAAAAAAAACAACTAAATCTTCGGAGTCAAATATTCCACCTAAGCAAAAAAACGACAACCCTCCTAAAGCTAAGGAAGACTGGCCAAAACACCACTCAGAGCCAAAGTACTCAGCGCTGAAAAAAGACAACGGATCCAAAGTACTTTTCCATTCAGATTTACTGGATCCTAAGCAAAGAACACTCGATATTGACCCCATTACTGGCCAAGTTACCTCCATACCACCTAAGAGAAAATTGTACACCTGAGATACCCTCCAAGAAAAAAACTCATCAACCTCACCTATGAGGCCTTTCTCTTCACCACCAGCAAACATTATACCCTCTCCAGCGCCTCCTCTTTCACCTGCACCACAAGAAGATGAAGATGATATAGGGGGTGAGGGAATATACCCACATCACACAGATACTGATGATGAGGCACACAGTACCCCACCTCATGACTGGTGGGGAGATTACAATGTCACAAATGTGCTTGAGCCAGATTTATATCCTTCCAGACCATCCCCCGGATGATGATGTAGCGTTTGCGCAACTGATAAAATAGAGCTACTTAATGCCATGGGGTTCAACTTCATTCAGACCCTCAAGAGGAGTATTTTTTTTTAGACACATTCTCCTAGCCACAAAAAACAACAAAAACTCTCCCTATGCTCAAGGGGATGATTTAACATGCCCCAGAGATTTTTAAAGATCCTGTCACGGCTAGGGTGCTTAATCCTAGGATTGAAAAACTACAAGCCAGCACCAAGCGATCCAGCTTATATTTTAAAGGTCGATTCCTTGGTAGTGGCAAATGCCAATAACCAAGTGATGTACAAAGTTCCCCAGAAGGTAAAGTTTATACGGCTGAGGACGTCTCTCTCTCTCTGAATGGATGTGTGCAAAGGCGTCAGGGAATAAAGGTAATCCCTTATCGGAACTTAGGATGCCTCACACAACTAATCAGCTTGACGACTGTTGTCATCCTGCCAAATGGTTGTTTCGTCTCATCGGCCTCCTGCTCCAACGACAGGCTGGCGCTGCAATGCCTGCCGGGTAGCACGGAGTGCTACACTTTTGTGGAGTTCTTTTGTTCCTGGCCGTCGGTTGAGTGCGTGTGAGGGGCCTAAAAGGTGAGATAGTGAGCGTGAAGATGTGTTTAAAAAAAGGTAAGTATAGTCCACTCAGACAACTTTATTCATGTGGCTAACTGCCTTATTAAAATGGTGAAGGGAGGGGTACCGAAACTCAAAAATGAGGTAGTTTGGCTTCGTTCAACCCTCACCTATAGTATGGTCAACATGTTTCATGCCTTATAGGCAATTCTTCAGGACCTAAATGTGCTCATAAACTTGTGATAAGCCCATCCGGGCTAAAAGGTATGTTATATACAACCTGCGCGGTCAATTACCATGGCAGGAAGGTATCCTGCGTGGAATTCCGCCCTAGAAGGAAAATAAAAAAGTAATTATTCTCCGCAGCCTCATATTGGCTGTGCTGGTCAGTGCTGTATATGAAAAGAAAAGACCCTTAACCCAAGCATAGATCTTAGCTCATGGGGGTCTTGTGAATGAACCGTGAGAGAGAGACATAACAAGTGCCAGATTTAACATGCTTAATTGAAAACAATGGTCTATACATTTTGTCAACAACCAATTTACTGCTACGGATTCATATGTCAGATTCAATGGGTTGGTTTTGTAAAGAATGAGGGGCCATGAACGCCGTCAGAATCGGGAGAGGGGGGGGGGGGAATCCCCAAGTTAGTGGTATTTGGAGGTTGATATCTTACCCTCAGTCCCTGATAACGGTCCCCACAGACTGTCCTTGTGGGGCCTGAGCTGCTGGGTAATACCTGGAAGGATATGGGAGCGGGGAAAGGTGAAAGAGGACAAGGTTAGACTGTCCCGAACATCACGACCATCACGACACAAGGAAGGGGTGGTGGGGAGAGCCGGCCAACAACCCGTATGTGGTCTAGTCCCGCCAACCGTGGGCGCCCGGGAGGTACGCCACCTGGGTCAGGCAGCGGCGGATGGGAAAGCGCCGCGGGCACCAGTCGGGCCCCGAACAACAGCGCCGTGCGTCACTCAGAGCGCAACACGATCCAACCCACTGGAGGTAATCTCCCCGTAATGGTCGCGGCAGCTAGATCAACGCGATGCTCCCAAAGAGGCACCGCTGAAGCCCACAGCCCGACCGTGCCAAGCGGGTCACACCCGCGCCGCAAACCGGGGCAAGAGTAGCCCCCAAGTACCCCCGGGTGTTCGGTGATTGAGACCAAAACGACCTTGATGGACGCTCCGAGGGGCGGAAGACAATTCAGTACAGCCCACCACAACACCTTACCCGGTTTGCTCGAGGCCGTTGCCTATAGGCACCTACCCCCACACCGCGGCGAGACTGGGCACGCAGGACAGCTGGCAGCGTTCAGCGGGAATGCTCGCTGTTAAATGCGGGCACCCAGGGCCGTTGTATGTGGGCGTGACCAAGGGTTCGTTGCCAGGCAACGAGGCCAATCAGGTTCAGTGGCGGGCAGGGGAGGGATCCGGGTGATGACGCTCCCTCGCGCCGTGATTGTGCGCCATGTTGGAACGGGGCCGGTACTATGGAGACGGGTGGGGACAGTACCGTTTATTCAGGGTCTATTTGACACTTTCTGTGGGGATTGTGTACATCGGTCGCCCTTGTCTCCTCGATCAGGGACGTGATGGGTCGATCACGTAGACCCAATTGTTAATAACGGGCTTGGTAACCATCGAAAATTATTGGGATAAAGATTAATTTATTTTTTCTCTCTTGGGTAAGCAAGACCCGCAGGGCCTGTTTGTAAGCGAAGAAGGCCAGAGTACCCAGATAGAGGCACAGAGTGTCTTGGATCGGCAGGCCAGAAGGTCGGGCTGCCTACATGAGTGTCCCACATGGACGCCATCTTGGAACAGTGTAATGTTATAGGGGATTGATCAGGAGACTGATCAAGAAACCGGGGGGTATGGCGTGTGGTATTGGTAGGATTGATACTCAGGGAAGTGATATAGTATACTTTATACTTGTGGCGAGGACACACACATTTGATTTATCTGGTTAGCATATTCCAGGGGACAGAATCATTCAGTCCCTGTGTGTCTGTTTGCAAACGATGCACCCATCTCTGTTCGATTCTGTATAGGGCTTGTTGATTGATTGAAGGATGGCATTCTAGAACAGTCCATTGTATGCTTTCTGCATGATGGCCTTGTTGCTTGCAATGTTCATATAGACGTGTATGTGTCTTCATACAGCGGATGTTACTGTTGTGTTCCATAATGCGCAATTTAACAGTACGCATTGTCATTCCGATGTATTTTAACCTACACGGACAGGTCAGCATATAGATGCACTTGCAGCTATTACAATTCGTGTGTTTGTTTAGATGCCAAGTAAAGGTGTCAGATAGTACCACGGATTTACCTTGTGTCGACTGGGGACATACAACACACATACCACATCGGAAGTGGCCCACAACTGGGGGCAGATCCCAGAGAGTGTTCTGAGGGCGAGTACTCGTCTTCTTTGGTCGAGTGTGGATCAGTGTGTCTTTGAGATTGGTTGTTCTTTTAAAGGCAAACCGGGGGCGGGGGATGTCCCAACCCGCTGAGTTCAAGATACCCCAGTGAGAGTTCACTGTTTTTTTAATGAACATGGAGTTTTTCGTGTAAGAGGTAACACAGGTGATGATATCCTCTGTCTCCTTGGTGTGTGTTTCCAGGAGAGATTCTCTGTTATTATTGAGTGCTCTCTTCACTGATTGTTTTAGTAGTCTTGTCGGGTAACCCCTGTCCTGGAGTTTATGTTGCAGGGTAGTTGCCTCTCCTTTGTAGTCAGTTACCGTGGTGCAGTTTCTGCGGAGCCTAAGAAATTGGCCGAACGGCAGGTTGTCCCTCAGGGCCCTAGTGTGGTGGCTGTTATATAGCAGGAGGCTGTTTCTTTCGGTCTCTTTTTTGTAGAGGGTAGTAGTGATTTCTGTGGGTGTCAGCTGGATAGTTAGATCCAAAAAGGGTAATGAGTGTTCAGATATAGTACCCGTGAATTTTAGAAATGGATCCTGGAGATTAATCCATGTGCAGAAGGCATCACAGCTAGTCCGGTCACCTTTCCAAAAAACCAGAATATCGTCAATATAGCGACGCCATAAGGTGAGGTTTTCCAGGAACGGGTTGTGATCAGATGAGTAGATGAAGTATTTCTCGAAAGTGGCCATGTAAATGCAGGCCAAGCTCGGTGCGAAAGTCGATCCCATAGATGTTCCACGGATCTGGTGGTATAGCTGTGACTCATATTTGAAGAAATTCTCCGTTAGGGCTATGTTAGCCAGTTCCATAATGAAGGAGATAGGGGTCGGGGAAGACCATTCTTCCGACCTCAAGGTGGACTCAACCGCCTCCAGGGTTGCCTGTTGTGGGATGTTCGTGTACAAGGCTTCCACGTCTAAGGTCAGTAGGATGTCAACATCCTCTCTGCCGTCCACGTCGTTGATCAAGCGGAGGACGTCTCTGGTGTCCTGGAGGTAGGATGGGATTTTCTTCACTACTGGTTGTAAAAAAACATCACAAAATTGGGACAATGGTTCCAGTAAAGACCCTATTCCGGAGACAATAGGTCTTCCGGGAACAGGGGTGGTACCCTTATGAATTTTAGGAAGGGTATAGAAGTAGGGTGTAACTGGTTCCGTTATAATGAGAAAGTCAGCCTCCTTCTTGGTTATCCATTCATTCGTTTCGGCCTCGATCACCAGACTCATAATGGTAGTCGTCAGACGTTTCGTTGGATCTACGGTGAGAGGTCTGTAGTGGGTGATGTTGGACAGTTGTCGTCTGCATTCTTGGTCATAGTCATCATAGTCTTGAATGACCATGGCACCCCCCTTATCTGCTTGTTTGATGACAATGGTGTCATTATTGCCTAAAGCGATAGAGGCCTGTCTCTCCGCATTCGTCAGGTTCTGATATTGGTTGACATGAGGTTTTTTCTTAAGACTGGCAAGGACCGCCCGCTCGAATGTTAGGATCTCTGGGGGGACCATTCCATCCGTTGGGGTAAAGGTGGAAGGTTTCCTTAATCCAGTGTCTTGGCTCGTTGGCTCGGGTTTGTCATCAAAGAAAGCCCGCAAGCGTATCTTTCTGAAGAGTTGTCTGATTTCGATCATTTTTTGGAAACTATCTGGGGTGGGGGTGGGGACAAACCCCAGTCCCTTTTCTAAGACGCTTTTTTCCGTTGGGGTCAAAACTGCTTTCGAAAGGTTGACAATTAGACTCTTCTCCCCCTGGTGGTGGTGCTCCTGGTCTCCATCATGGTCTGCGGTGTAGGCTGGTCTTGCCACTGCACCCCTTTCTGTCCGCCTCGCTTTCTCCCTCTTCCTCTGCCCCAACCTCTGCCTTGAAAAGGTGGCGGGTTCAAAGGGTAAAATTGCGGTGGGCCCTGTGGAAAGAAGGGGTACTGCCATGGAGGTGTCATATGTGGCGGGCCATGAAACATTGGACCTTGTTGGTAGCCTTGTTGCCAATTGGGGCGTTGTGGGAGCCGGTTGTTTTTAGGGGGGTAGCCTCCACTGGAGTCACTACTCGTGGAGCCTCGTCTATTGTTATCATCCGAGTTGTCATCAGAGGAATAGTTGGTCTTTTTCCCTTTGAAACCATCTCTTAGGTAAGGATATACCTTCTCTTTTTCAAACTTTGAGATGTCTTTTTGAAGTTTTGTTGTTTTTTGTTTCAAGAGGTATTCATGATGGTCTGCCATCTCCTGATTAATTTCAGCTAACTTGGTGGTGAACGCAGCTTTGTTGTTCTTGTTGACAGTACTCTTCATTGTGGCTTCTAATGCAGAAATTTTTTCCAGTAAGGCATCAGATAGTCGTTTCGCCGTTTGGGTTATTGGAAAAAGTAAGTCTTTGGTACATTTCCATGACACCTGGCACCAGTCAACCTTGAATTGTTTGTCTTCCAGGAAGAGCCTAGGTATAATGTTCACGACTAATCCCTGTGGGGCTATATTGCTTCTAAGGTATTCTGTCATCATTCTACCATGTATGGTAATCCTTATTAGTTCTATCTTCATCTCAGTCAGCGTCACCCATTCATCATTAGAAGTGCCCGAAGCAAAGGCTGTGGGGTTGTTAAGTAAGGGTGGCGCTGTTCGTAAGGCTTCGGCGATGGCGTCCTCATCAAAGATAAGACCCGGTACATCTTCCATGTTGGTGGAGGGTGGCCGGGGTCTAGGGATATATGCTAACCAGAGAAGTTCAAGCCGTGAATGTGGTCTTCTCAGTGTTAGCGGTTATATATTGGGCCAAGGCAGTGAAAAAGTGTCACTGTTGGTAACCTGAGGGTCCCGTGGGCCAGCAAAATGGCAAATTCCCAAACCACAGGTGATGCTCCTCCGACAGACAAAGAGTCAAAGCTCTTAGACACATTAGGTAAAAGGGTTGCGTCCCAGGCAGCAAACTTCTGGCGCATTGCTAACTCACAAGCTTTACTTGCAAGGTACGACAGGGCTATGATGGGCTTGAAAAACTCATGCAAAATCTTCCAGATGAGTACAAGACCAAATCAAATGATCTCATACAAGAGGGAAAGTTAATCGCGAACACCTCAATAAAATGTGCCCTGTATGCTGCAGATACAGCATCCCGCGCAATCTATACAAGCGTGTTATTACATAGACATGCGTGGCTGCGCGTATCCGGTTTTAAGCAAGAGGTGCAGTCTACCATCCTCAATCAACCCTTTGATCAAGAACACTCGTTTGGACCCACTGTGACACAGACAGCCAAATCCATGGGGGCTCTACAAGCAACAGCTAGTAGAGGTTCTTTTAGTCGCTCCTCTTATAGGGGCGCCTCCAAGACCACATGGTACAGACACCTCTTCCACTTATAAAAGCCTCACTCAAACTTCCTCCAACAGAGGTAAGTTTAGAGGGAATTACAGAGGCAACAACAGAGGGAGAAGGTTTAGTACTATTACCCGCACCTCCCCTACCACAACACAGTGACTTCCCTCTACTCCCTCCAGACCATTCCACTCCAGTCGGGGGAAGACTATCACAGTTCCTACCTGTCTGGAAATCCCATCACCACAGACAGGTGGTGAGGACAAATTATCCAGTATGGTTACTGCCTGGAACTCAATTCTACTGCACCCCATATATCTCTCAAACAACATCCAATGTCTGCAGAACATCTTGCGCTTCTCAAGCAAGAAGTTCTCTCCCTCTTGCAAAAACATGCAATAGAACCGGTTCCCATACATCATCAAAACACAGGGATTTACTCCCATTATTTCCACATTCCCAAAAAAGACTGCACTTGCAGGCCAATATTAGACCTCAGACCACTAAACCTGTACATTCAATACAACCACTTCCACATGGTCACTCTGCAACAGGTCCTCCCCCTGCTTCAACAAGGTGATTTCCTTGCCACTGTTGATCTCAAGGACGCCTATTTCCACATTCCTATTCACCCTGCTCACAGTAAATACCTACAGTTTGTTGTGGACGGACAACATTACCAGTTCTAGGTCCTACCATTCGGATTCGCAACAGCATCCAGAGTCTTTACAAAATGCCTCCGGTGGTAGCAGCCCACTTACGAAGACAACCCATTCATGTGTTTCCTTACCTAGACGACTGGCTTATAAAAGCCAAGTCACAAAACCAATGTGTACAAGACGCACACAACACAATAATGCTGCTGCACAACTTGGGATTCACAATAAACCTCACCAAGTCGCATTTACACCCATCCCACACCCAACAGTATCTAAGTACGACAATAGATACTTCGAAAGCCCTTGCATACCCCAACCCAACCAGGATAGCCAGTATGCAGGCCCTCTTAACAAAATTTCAGCCACAACACTCACTACCAGCTCGAGTGTTCATGCAGCTGATAGGGATGATGGCCTCTTGCATCTTAATCGTTTCTTACGCAATACTCCAGATGCGTCCATTACAGTAATGCCTAGCACAACAATGGAAACGGGCTCGGGTCAACTTTCAGATCTGATGTTGATAGACAGCTGCACATATCACTCTCTGCAAAAGGGGAACACTCAAAATCTTTCCAAAGGGCGGCCGTTCTTAGACCCGGTTCCACAGACAGTACTAACAGAGGACGCATCGCTCAGCGGCTGGGGTGCTCATCTCTTAAGGTATGTGGACCCCTCAACAAAGACTCTTCCATATCAATCACCTGGAGTTACTGGCCATATTTCTTGCCCTAAAGTCATTCCAGAAACATCTCATAGGCAAAGCTGTCCTCCGAACAGACATGGCAGCAATGTACTATATACAAAAACAGGGCGGAACACACTCTTTGCAGCTGTCACACCTAGCACAAAGCATTTGGAGATGGGCCATTCCTCAAAAGATATACCTCTTAGCAGAGCATCTACCCGGGATTCACAATCAAATTGCTGATCTGCTCAGTTGTCAACAATATATTCACAAATGGGAACTTCATCCACAAGTTCTTCATCCATTTTTTTCAAATGTGGGTCCACCTAGATCTGTTTGCCACACATCTAAACACAAAATGCCCAAACTTCGCCTCCAGGTATCCACACTCATTGTCCAAAGGCAATGCAATATGGATGAATTGGTCAAGCAGATTTGAGTATGCTTTTCCGCCTCTCCCACTCATTCCATTACTGGTGCGCAAACTCAAACAGTCTCTCATATAGATCCTAGACGCGCCAACATGGGCCCGACAGCCATTGTTCACAACACTACTGGAACTCTCTGTAGTCCCACACCAAAGGTTACACCTTTCCCCAAAGCTTCTCACTCAGCACCATGGAGAGATAAGACATCCAGAACCAGCGCAACTGAACCTAAAATCTGGCTCCTGAAATCATATTCTGATAGATACATCTGCCGTGTGGATTCCTCACCTTGTGAATATCCCCTTGCGTCAGCAACATTCGGAAATTCTTTTTGTAGCTTTGCGCCGACTTGGACGTCATGGAGACACGGCATCGCACGCGACTCCGCTGACGTCACTGACGCCTACAATAGGCCCACGCCGGCGTGATGACATCAGTTCCCTTTTTTCCGCGTCGTCGACGCTAACGGTTTTGGGATACTCAGTAGCTTTTAGTAACTCTGTTACTTTTTTCTTCGTTTTCTTTGTTCTCTTGCCTCTTTGTCTCCCTATAATGTCGACAAAGAAGACTGGATTTAAACCCTGCAGGGAGTGCGGGAAAATATTGTCCGTTACGGACCCACACCAGGACTGTATTTGGTGTTTAAGCTCCGACCACGACGTGGATGGATGTTCGTCGTGCCAAAAAATGAACCCAAAGGCCCTGCGAGAGAGGGAGACAGAACTTCTTGTAGCGAAGCTGAAAGCCGATAAAAGAAGGAAGACTTCAAGATCCCGCTCGAGGAAGTCGAGATCGAGGTCAAGATCAAGATCTCGAGAGGCATCGGCTTCGAAGTCCTCGTCGGATCATGCTTCGAGGTCGCATAAGAAGCACAAGAAAAGGAGGCATGAGTCTCGACGTCATTCGGTTGAGAAGTCGGGCTCGAAGTCGAGGTCGCCCAAGAAGGTTAGATCGAAGGTGATCCCACCGCAAGAGACTTCGGATCGAGAAGGCTAAGCCTCACCTTCGGAGTCACAAGTTCAATCTCCGACTCCAGTTTCCAATCCGACCCCGACGCCGTCTCCGACTCAAGAAGAGGTGGAGGAAGTTCCTAATGAGGAAGAAGAATCGGCGCCTATTGAAGAGCCGAATTCGAATCTGCCTCGAGATCAGCCTGAGGGTGATCATCCACCTTTTCCTGCACCAGGTCAGGATCCATCAGCGTTCCTGAACGCTATGTATGGGGTATTCTCGAGATCATGGTACCCCTCTGGTGCACCTTCGGGTCCCATGGGTCCAATGGCATTTAATTTGTGTGTTCCACACTCTTATACCCCGGCACCTTTCATGCCGTATATGCCAGCCCCGACTCCGCTGTGGCAGTACCCGGCTCCGCCGAGAGACACCGAGATTGACGCCAGCTCGGCCGAAGTCGACGACTCCGGTACCGGCGTCGCCCGCTCCAAGCAGATCTTTGGAGCATCCATCTAAGCCTTCAGATTCTGTACCGACGTCGGCTCAGGTGCCGTCTGAGTCGGTGGTGGATCCGACTGCGATCCGTGTAAAGGAGAGGTCCAGGAGGGAAGCTCAACGCCTCCTGGAGGAACGGAGGTATTAAGAGTCTCACCCAGACTTGGAGGAAGGTGAACTGGATGAGGATTGTTTCGAAGAGCTGGCTGATGCTAGTGGCCTTGATTTTTCCCCAGAGTGGGTGTTGCCATCAGGTCCGGATACGCCTTCAAAGGATGTCCAGCCATATCACGTGGTAATTGGGAAGGCAGCAGGACTTTTAGGTTTGACATTACCAACTGATGAGTTTAAGTCAAATCTGCTTACAGTGGTACTCCATTCATCAAGCTCAGATGTGGAACCGTTACTCCCATTTAATGAGGCATTAACTGAACCCATTATGGAGGTGTGGAAAAAGCCTCTTTCTGCTCCTGCTGTCTCAAAAAGTGTGGCGAGGAGATATAGGATGGCTCCCGAAGACCCTGCCTTTTCATCATCTCACCCTTCTCCTGAAAGCCTAGTGGTTCAGGCTGCGTGCTCTAAAAAGTCGGTTGGTGCTTTTCCCCAAGTGCCTGGTGACAAGGAGGCCAAGAAACAAGATTAAGTGGCCAAGAAAACTTTCTCCTCCGCAAGTATGGCATTAAAGTCAACGAATGCCACTTGTCTTATGGGGAGGTATGTGCACGCACTTATGGACTCAATGCGTTTGTTGATTCCTAAGGTTCCAGAGGACTGCAGGGGTGACTTTGAGGAGGTGTTATCTGATACTCAAGCGGCAGCTCGTCAAGTTATCCAGAGCGGTCTAGATACTGCAGATTCTGTGGCATGGATCATGGGCACTGCGGTTGCCACAAGAAGATCAGCTTGGCTGAAATCCTCGGATTTTTCTGCGAATGTGCAGTCTGCACTATTAGATTTACCTTTTGATGGAGTTGGACTCTTTGGCAAGAAGGCAGATACAGCCTTAGAGAGGTTTAAAGACAGCAGAGCAACTGCTAGATCTCTTGGTCTTCAAGTAAGAGGTTCAACGACCAGAAAGTTCAGAGGTTTTGGACGCTCTTCTTTTCGTACCTATAGGCAAGCCGCAACCAGTACCAGCAGCAACAACAGCAGCAGCAGCAAAATACCTTGTATAGGTCATACAGGGGAAAGCAAAGGGCACGTCCTCGAGGGCGTCAAGCCTCTTCCTCCTCCACCTCCTCCAACCCCCCAGCCACAGAAAAGCAGCCCTAGATCCGCCATTCAGGATCATGCGGGTCCGGTGGGGGGTCGGCTTACCCACTTTCTACGGGATTGGGAATCGGTTACATCAGATCTTTGGGTTCTCAATCTCGTAGAAAATGGGTATGCCCTTCCCTTTCGGGAATTCCCTCCCAATTACCCTCCTTGCCAAGGTTTTTGCACGGAGGAACATCTGTTGCTCCTTCAGGAGGAAGTTCAGACTCTATTAAGAAAGGGTGCGATAGAGGTGGTCCCAGAGCAGGAAAGGGGTCAGGGATGCTACTCCCGGTATTTCCTGATACCCAAGAAGGATGGCAGGCTTTGTCCAATCCTGGATCTCAGGATCTTGAATCTCTATCTGAAACAAGAGAAATTCAAGATGCTCACCCTTGCTCAGGTTCTTCAGGCACTGCTGGAAGAAGATTGGATGGTGTCGCTCGACTTGCAGGATGCGTACTTTCACATCCCCATCCTGAAGTCGCACAGGAAGTATCTCCGTTTTACGGTGGGATCGCAGCACTATCAGTTTGCGGTCCTTCCGTTTGGGCTTACTACTGCGCCTCGAGTCTTCACCAAGGTGATGGCAGTGGTGACGGCGCATCTCAGAAGGTCAGGGATTCCTGTATTCCCTTATTTGGACGACTGGCTGATCAAAGCAGAGTCGTCAGAGAGAGTGCTCCATCATCTCCGAGAGACAACCCAGTTGTTGTACAGGTTGGGTTTTTCGATAAATGTACCCAAGTCTCACCTGGTGCCCTCCCAGCGCAACCTGTTCATAGGTGCTGTACTGGACACAACTGTATGTTGTGCATTCCCTCCTCCTCAAAGGATTCGCGACTGGAAATGATTCCTTTATTTTACAATGGAGCGGTCTTTCAAGTCCTGATGGTCCTTCGCCTGCTCGGTCTGATGGCTTCATGCATTCTGTTGGTCAACCATGCACGCTGGCACATGAGGGCACTCTAGTGGTGCCTCCGCAGGCAGTGATATCAGCACAACGGAGATCTCAGGGAGTCCGTGAGGATCTCCAGAGAAGCTGCGGCGGATCTGTCTTGGTGGGGCGTGGAAGGCAACCTGTCTCAGGGGAAGCCTTTTCAGTTGCCTCCTCCGGTGGCCACAGTGATAACGGATGCATCCACTCTAGGATGGGGTGCTCATCTGGGGGATCTGGAGGTCAAGGGTCTTTGGTCTCCGGAGGAAAGGTTGCTTCACATCAACCTTCTGGAATTGCGGGCGATACGTTTGGCGCTCAAGGCCTTCCTCCCTTCGCGGTCGTTCGGTACAGGTCCTTACGGACAACACGACTGCGATGTGGTACATCAACAAACAGGGAGGAGTGGGGTCGCAGTGTCTCTGCAGAGAGGTTCTGCGTCTCTGGTCCTGGGTTCAGGACCATCAGATTTGTCTGATGGCAAATCATCTGGCCAGAGTTCTCTGCGTGCAGACAGTCTGTCGCCAGTTTTCGTCCGACCACGAGTGGAGGCTTTACCCGGAGGTGGTTCGTCACGTCTTTCGGACGTGGGGGACTCCTCAGGTGGATCTGTTCGCCACTCGCGAGAATGCTCACTGCCTGTCATTCTGCAGTCCCCAGTATCCGATGCAAGGAGACTTGGGGGACGTGTTTCAGTTAAGTTGGGGAAATCAACTCCTTTACGCGTTCCCTCCCATACCTTTGATTCCTCTGGTTCTGAGGAAGATTCGCCAAGACCGGGCCCAAGTCCTATTGGTCGCCCCGGACTGGCCAAGGAGGGTGTGGTATACAGATCTTCTCCACCTCTCCTCTCACCCGCCGCTCCGTCTCCCTCTCAGGGCAGACCTCCTCTCTCAGATGGAGGGGCAGGTTCTACACCCCCACCTCCAGACATTGCACCTTCATGCCTGGAGATTGAACGGGGCAACCTGAATTCCTTTTCTCTCCCGCCGGACGTGGTGGATGTCATCTTGTCGGCCAGGCGTGACTCCACTAAGTCCATCTATTCATATAGATGGTAAAAATTTGTCACTTGGTGTGGAGGAAAATCTATTGACCCTTTGAGAGCCCATTTGTCTGATGATCTCCAATTTGCCCTTTCTCTGGCACAGCAAGGGCTTGCTGTTGCCACTGTTAAGGGCTATCTTTCTGCGCTGTCGGCATTTCTCTGCTTGCCTGACCAGCCATCTCTTTTTAAATCTCCTGTGGTTTTAAGGTTTTTGAAGGGTCTCACAAATAAGTTCCCTCCTACTCCTTTTATTGTGCCTCAGTGGGACTTAAATCTTGTCTTGACCTTTTTGATGGGTGCTCCTTTTGAGCCTCTTCACAAATGTCCTTTGAGGCTTTTGACTCTTAAGACAGTCTTCCTCGTTGCAATTACCTCTGCCAGGAGGGTAAGTGAGCTTCAAGCTCTTTTTCTTGACCATTCATGCTGGTCGAATGGTTCTTAGGACCAGGGCTGCTTTTCTTCCAAAGGTGGTTACTCCTTTCCACCTTGGTCAATCCATTAACCTCCCTACCTTTTATCCTCCCCCACACCCTTCCAAGGAGGAGGAGAGGTTGCATCGTCTGGACCCCAAAAGGGCGGTGTCCTTTTACTTGGACAGATCTAAAGACTATCGTTTGGATGACCAGCTCTTCATTAGGTTTGCTGGCTGCAAAAGAGGAAGAGTGGTCCTTAAAATAACTTTGTCAAGGTGGATCGTCCTCTGTATAAAGATCTGCTACTCTTTGGCCGGTAAGGAACCACCAGAGGGTATAAGGGCTCATTCTACAAGAGCGAAGTCTTCAACCTCTGCATTGGCTAGAGGTGTAACTGTAGAGGATATTTGTAGGGCGGCAACGTGGTCTTCCCTCCACACTTTCGCGAAACATTACTGCTTGGATACCGAAGTGAGGAGGGACGGCCACTTTGCGCGCTCTGTCCTCCAGGATTTCCTGGTTTAGAAGAGTGGACGCCCTCCTCCTGGAGTGGGGACTGCTGTGGGACTCTATTCACAAGGTGAGGAATCCACACAGCATATGTATCTATCAGAAGAACAAGTTACTTACCTTCGGTAACGCTTTTTCTGGTAGATACAATACAATATCTCTGGCCACCTGTCAGTCCCTAGTAAATGGTACCCATGGCATGGTGACCAGAGCAGACCCCTAAGGGCTGCAGCACTTTTTGTGCCACCCTTAGAGGCCCTGTACCCTGATACCCGCACACTGCCTTTGCAGGCTGAGTGTCTAGGTACAAAACTAAACAAAGAGTCGACATGGCACACATCCCTGTGTCTAGTAATCAAAGGAAAGAGAGAGGAACCCGAGAGGCTACTTCATTTCCCCTGGGATATGATGAGTAAATAAAAAGAACTAGCTCTGTTAGTGTGCTATGTGCCTGTATGGGAAACCATTAGGTTTTATATGAAGGCCCTCACCCACCAACCTAGTTGGTGGCATGCTTCATCATCGGGCCCCACCCGAGATACCCAGTGCACCTCAGGTGTTTTGTGACGCCAGAACACTGCTGAGCGGGTTTTTTTGAGACGTCAGTGTGCTGTGCAGGTGTGTTGCGTGAGGTATTTAAAATGCTGTCCTTGGGGTCCCCGAAGGTTACTTTATTAGTGGGCCCCAGGCAGTAGTTAAAAACAAAGGCTTAGGAAAAGCATTGTGGTCTCTCACGTCCAGTGGGGTCGACTAGTTTCAGCCAGGCCTTTTCTTATACTGGCTTTCTTCAGGACCTATTATGTGTGGGGGTGTTACAGGGGCCTATATGGTTGTCAGTACCCTGTATGTGAAACACGCGCTAAGGTGCTGGTATATGTAAGAGGTATTTCCTCTCAGTTTGTACCTGTAGGGGATTAAAAGGAAGACAAACAGACAAACAGATGACACATAATGTTAAAAACACACCATTTTTCAACCACATACTTAAGTGGATCTGCGCCTGGTGCCTAGATGTGTGAACGAATAAGGCGACCGTGTTTGGCGCTTGTGGCGGAACGTGGCATTGGCCGGTGTCATTATTTATGCGGTATAGGTGCTAGTACCTAAATGCGGTAATTCATTGCGGTGAGAAAAAAAATTATTTATAGTTATAGTGCTTACTCCTATCTTCAAAGGACAAACTCCATGGACCTCTGCCAGAGGGCCGGGACCTTTTAGCACTCTAGAAATGTGGAGGAGAAGAAGAGGTAAAGTAATGTCTGAGACAGAGGCGGGACCTGACTCTTATAGCGTTAAGAGAAGGCACGCTCAGTTATGGCCAAAGGCAGCATGACTGGCGGCTGTACCGCGAGCGGGGGCCGGCCTCTTCACTTGCTTGGCATGGTCTGCAGATCCAAGAAAACACCTGTTAACCGGTCGCGAGCTCCGAGGGAAATGAGCTCTTGGAGTCTTAGCGTTTAAATACCCTTTTGTTGTCACAGGTGTTGCTCTTAACGGTCGGACGGGGTATGTGTGAGTAGCGTTCTCCTGGCGCTAGCGCTACTCACAGCGGGTGTGTCTTACTCTGAGCATCTGTGGAGGTAAACAGAGAAAAGGTACAAGTGCTCGTGCCCTTATGGATACTAACGATGTTCACCACAGTAAATGTACATTTATGAAAAACGCTAAGGGACCGTAATGAGAGGTGGCCCTTGTTTTAAAGCACATGGTCTTTTGTGCAAAAGGGAAAATGTGAGGCTCACTGTGAAGGTTGGGCGGGGTCTGTGTGAATAGTGTTCACGTGCAGCGTTCTCCCGGTGCTAGCGCTACTCACAGCGTGAGTGTCTTCCTCTGAACATCTGTGGAGGTAGACAAAGAAAAGGTACAAGCGCTCGTGACCTAATGGATACTAGCGATATTTACTAAAGTGAATGTACATTAATCGAAACACTAAGGGGCCGTAATGAGAGGTTTGTAGAAAGAATGTGGCCCATGTCTTCAAAGCACATGGTCTTGAGTGCCAAAGGGAAAATGTGAGGCGCGCTGTCTGCGGAGGCGGACAGAGGACAAAGGGCATGTGCTCGTGTCCCACGGTTTTGTGACCAGTGTCCGCATAATGGTTAGTGCTAAAACACTCCAGTGTACTCTCAGCATGTCGACTGCCTAAAAAGGTGTGTGGCAGGGATGTGGGCCCCTTCGTGATGGTAGGGAAGGCTAAGCTGTAGTATGGCCTAGGTACAGAGATGTGTGTGTACTTGTTTGGTCGGGTATTGCTCTGTTCGCGCTGGGGGGACGGCATCATGCGGCTCCACCCACGCGTTGTCCACGTACGTGACATCAGCGAAGTCACATAAGTCCCACCCCGGCGCACCTATGTCAGTTTTTTCCTTTTCTGCGTGCAACTCTGATCCGTATCGTGCTCCGGGCTGTTCAGGACTTTCCCTTTCGCTTATTGTGTGTCTGTGGGAACAGAGTGCGAATGCCTTCGGGCTTTGACGTGCTTGTCTTGTGCACGCCAGATGAATGCAACGGATCCTCACCCCATCTGCATGTGGTGTTTGGGAGAACACCACGACTCCACTCATGGTGAGGCGTGCCAGCAGATGAAACCGAAGTCCCGGCGGGAGCGCCGGATGGAACTTCACTCATCTCGCATGTCCAGGTCGGCGTCACCACGCCCGGCCCCTGCGGAGGGTTTGGGAACCTCCGTCTTCGACATCGTCCTTCTCCCAGGCCGCAAGAGTGTCCCTCACCTGTCGGTTAGTGTTGCAGTTTGTCCCCGAGGGCTGGTTCCTGGCCTGTTGGAAGCGCGGGCTCTCTGCGGGTGGTGCGGCTCCGCGTGTTGTCCCCCTATCTGCCGTTTCCTGGTGTGAGGGCGACTAGAGCCCAGATGGAGACATATGCGGCGGCTTTGCAGGCCTCGCAGGCCAGGGGGCCCCTCCGCAGCAGCTCCGGCGCCGACTGGTTCGGATCCAGGTTTGGAGGATGTGGTGCTGTTGGGGTACGCCCTTCGGGGGTCCCGCCTTCGGACCTCTGCTTTGCCGCAAATTCCCGCGGGAGTCCCTGTGGTGTTGTGGGAGGTCGCCGGGACTCTGGTCGCACCCCTGATGCCCTCTCGGTCCTCGGGACAGGCGATGGCCTCATTCGAAGCAGAGGGGACGCTGCTTAGGAGCCGGCAGCTGCTGGCCTCGGTGGCGCCACCGGGGCTAGCGGAGGGCCCTTCTCGTCTAGTCACGGGCAGAGGTTGGCAGGGGGCACCTCGTCCTTTCCTGGCTCCCTCTCGCCCCTCCACGCAGGCGGCTGCCTCGTCGGAGGTCAGATCGATGCCATTCCGGTGCAGTTTCCTCGCCCCCCCAGCTCCGGCCCAGCCTCGGTCTCCTGTGCCAAGCGCTGTGGCGGATGTCGTTCCGGTGTCTCCCCTGGCGTCGGACGACTATATCCTGCCTCAGATTGCGGACTCTACGGCGCCAGGCCGACGTCGGGTCGTTGACTCGTCCTCGGACGCCTCTTCTCCAGAGGTTCGACTCTTGCTGGTGTCATCCTCGCCGGAGACGGGCCGACACGTCGTGGCTTTTTCCCCGCCGTCATCTACGGACGGCTCCTCGCCGGAGGCGCCGCAGGTCCCCCACTCCTCTGTCCCTCTTCCTCCTGTCCGGACCTGGCCCTTCGTTCATCCGGTTAGCTTGGGGGACGGCCGCCTTAGCTCGCAGCCGTCGTCTACTGTGGAGCTGCTTTCCCCACCGCGGGGCCCTACAGAGGCGGGTGCGGCCTTCACTCACGCTGTTTCCACGGCTGTGGGAATTTTGCGCATGGGTGATCCAGCTGCCCATTTCCCCGCGGATCATCTTCTGGAGGTTCTACTTCAGGGCTCTGGTGGTAGGGAGGTGCTGCTTCCCTTAGAGGGTTCGCTCCATTCTACTCTTTTCGGGACTTAAGGCTGTCCCGCCACTGGGGACCCTGTGCCCCAACACCTTCTGCACAGCCACCATCCGGCGCCGCGTGATCCGGTGTGTCTTTACCTCCACCCCTCGCCCTGGTGCCCTCTTTTGAAGAATGCATTTCCCTCCCCGCCGCCACTGTTGTCCCCCCCCCCGTCATGGGAGGCCCGCTGGATGGACTCTTTGGGGCGCAATATGTTCGCCTCGACCAGTGCTGCTCTGCGTGCCCATAACACTCTGTGTGTTCTGGCTAGGGCAACGTCTTGCTTGTGGGACTCTGAGGAGTCCCTTGGGTCTGCCGCTTCTCATGAGGGTGCCTGTGTTGATTTGAGACACCATGTGTTGGATGGCCGGGAGCTGGCGGCGTTTAGTCTTCGCTCTGGACATCTCGGAGGTGTTAGATTGTGCCATGGATTCTTCTGTTGCACTTCGTCGCCATGCCTGGCTTCGGGACAGTGTGTTCCCGGAGAACATTCGGGAACGGCTGGTGGACCTTCCTTTTGATGGCGCTCTTTTGTTCCATGCCCCTGTGGACTCCGCCATTAAGACGTTCTTGACGGGGCTTCGGCCTCCTCCTCCTTCTCCCCTTAAGTGACCAGTAAGTTGATCTGCTTTTTGGGAGGTGTTGTTCCGGTGGGGCGGGTCGCCCCAGTTGTGTGATCTGTGTGCTTCATGTACATTAGAGTTCTCCTTGTTGGGACTGTGGTTCCGCTAGCTGCTGGCCAGCCCTTCTTGACTGTGTGTTTTTGCTTTGGGTTTCTACACTATTTTTTTCTACCTTCTATTTTTCTCTTTTCTCTATTTTTCTCTTTGGCTGCTTTACAAGCCTTGACAAGCCTTATGCGTTTTTTCCGCAGGTCTTTTCTGTTGTCCTTTGCTGAGAAAGTTTTTTCCTAAGGGGTTGGGGTTCTGGCCCCTATGCTTCTCTGTAGCCTCTGGGTTGGGGTCTTTTGGCCGGGCCTCTGCCCTTGTTCGATATGGGGGATGTCACATTCTGTGCTGGGGCTGTTCTGGGGTTTGTTGTTCCTTGTTTGTTCCGGACTGGTTCCCCATCATTGCTTTTTCATATGTTCTTTGTCTCTAGGGGGGGCTATTTCCGTACTGGCAGGGTTGCTGATCAGGGCGGTGCTCTGTTCTTTATTTATTTTTTTCTGCCCTTACGTGCAGCAGTGTCTGGCACTGCCCCTTATGGTGTTGTTCCTCATCATTCCTTTTCTATGTATCTGCTCTTTCGCACACTGTTCCTATACAGTCACAGTTTTGTCTGATGGCTCTGCGTTGTGGCGCGGAAAAGTTCTCAGAAGAAAACTGACGTAGGCGAGCCGGGGTGGGACTTAAGTGACCTCGCTGACGTCATGTACGCGGACAACGCCTGGGCGGAGTCGCGTGATGCCATCCCCCCGCGCGCAGGGATGCTGCGGCAAAACGTTTTCTGGATCCAGTCTCACACCTGGGTATAATTCTACGTTAAGGAATCTGCGGCTAGAATCGTCTCTACCAGAAACATCGTTACCAAAAGGTAAGTAACTCGTACAACAATGGAGTCGATGACCATGCGCAGTACCAACAAGAGGACTAGTCACACTACCTTGTGACTTGAAAGACTTATTCGAAGAAAAACTAGCACACATCCGGGTCCAGCATTATATGACAGTAGTATGCACAGCATGTGAATCTACAGCACTACATGCCACAAACTGATGCATACAGGGTAAGTAAAATTTTCTTTAAGCTTTTGCACCTTGATGGAATGGATACTGTGAGTGATATGCGGATTGGGTAGTATTGGCTTGAAAGTTTAAGGGGGGTGGGGTGGGGACAGGACTATCCTTCACTCCTCCTGAGTACACACAACTTATTCTTACCTTGATAATGTATTTATAGCGTCCTTAAGATTTCCTCTGGCCAGGTACTGACTTTATTTCAGGGTAGTCAGTTAAGGTGTTTGCCTTGTTTAACTGTTCTACCTAATTGAGTTGAATGTTAGTCTTGGTGGAATTTTTTTGAGAAATAACCCTTACAAATTACATATTTTTTCTATTGTCAGTCTGCTTAATACGCAATAAAGAAAGGCAAGATTGCTTTAGATTTTTCCATATAAGTAACAATATTGTTTTATATTCCATTTTCTGTAGCTCCTCCATTAGTGAACATGATAAGTCAAGTATTTCCTTTTGGCATAGTTGGGATGGCAAATAAATCTGATTGCCTGCAGAAGGGTGAAACAGTCAAATTCCAGCTTGGTGTTTTTGGACAGAACAAACAAACCATGGCTTGTAATATTGAACCCCTTCGCAGAGGTACCGTGGAATGTGTTAAAGATCAGGTAATGTTTTCTATAGTTCATGTTAAATGCTTCTTAAAATACATAATGAAGGTTTTAGTTTTTAAAAAAAATTTGTTTACGCTCACATGTGTATGTGGATATGTAGGTTTTTATTTTCTGTTCTGTTATTGCCTGCATCGCCTCCTCTTATAAAGTTGTGTTGGTCTCATAGCTGGTCATCCCTGGACTGCATAATTTTAGGATTGAGTGGTATCTAATTATACTTAATTCATCCAATATGGATGTCCACCTCTTCCTTTACCACATCTGATTCCCTCAATTGCTACAAAAAAAATTGAAGTAGGTGAGCAAATTGATTGTTGTTTTTTCCTCCTATGTTGGAATCGCATATGTTTGTGGTAGTACTTTATATTAAAAAAAAACATTGCAGTAACGTAGTGGATGTAGCCGTACCACCTAGTTGTTCCAGTGTTTTACTTTTCTAGTTAAGTGGCTAGACTTCACTCCATCACATGGGGGCTTTTTCAGCAACTAACCCTACAGATGTGTTTGTCCGCATTAAAGAAATGAGTATTGCAGCAATTCATGCCGAGTGTCCAGTGATTCTTATTTTTGTTTGAGTGGATTCTTATCATTTGTTTGAGGAATCAAGACTTAGTACCACACTGCAGAAGACGTGTCTCACATAGACTAAAGGACAGACCAAGCTGAAGGTGCACTGCCTAAATGAAGGATCATTGCTGTGATTATCAATCGAGGGCATTTCAAATCCAGACTTCATGCTTTCCTTCTTTCTACAATAGAAATAAAGAGCAGTAAACTGTTTGATCAAAGGGAGAAAGGCTGTCCTAAACCAGATAATTCTTGAAGCATCATTTCAGTCACCCTAGATACTTAATCTGTTTGATCCTTCCCACTTTATACAGTCTCATAAATGATAAGTTCATGGTTGACATTAGCCATTCAAACTATTTTTCAAGCTACTAACTTATACAATGCAGTCATCAATGAGTTTGTAGATGGGTTCCTGGACTGTGCCTTTGTCTGTTTAGGTGTGAGGCCATTTCTTGTGGTCCTTGGGTTTATTGCTAGTATCTTTGTAGGTACTGTTGGGTCTGTACCATATATTTTTGATCACTTGCTGTTTACTTTTTTGCCATCTAGTGTTGGGTTCAGAATACTGCAAATAGTTTTTCATTGAATTTTCTTAAGTGTGGGGTGAGAAAGTGCTCTCTTTCTGCATGGTTGCCCCCACTTTTTGTTGAATTGCTGATGTACTTTGAGTGTGCCCTGGGCTCCTGCTAATCACGTACCCAGGGCCTATGTTCTTTCCCGAAAACTGCATTGAAGTCTAAACCCAATTGGCATCTCTGGCCACAGGTCAGCCCCTAGTAAATGGTATCACAGGTACCCAGGGCACTGTGACCAAAGAAGGCCTCGAAGGGCTGCAGCACTTATTGTGCCACCCTTAGAGGTCCTGTACCCTTACACACACACACACACACACACACACTGCCTTTGTAGGCTGCGTGTTTTGGTGCAGCACAAAGTGACGAATCGACATGGCACACATCTTTGTGCCATGCCTACAACCCACTGGCCTGGCATACATCCGTCACTCTTATAGCTGGGTGTACTATACCAGTGGTGAGGGTACAGGTGCATGAGCCATGTACCCCTACATTGTGTAAGTCCATTCTTAGACATTGTAAGTGCAGTGCTGCCAGTAAGAGTATATGGTGCTGTGAGTTTATCATTACGAACTCCACAGCACCATAATGGCTACACTGAAAACTGAAAAGTTTGGTATCAAACTTCTCGGCACATTAAACCCATACTGATGCCAGTGTGGGAGTTAATGAAAAATGCAGGCAGAGGGCATCTTAGAGATGCCACCTGAAAACGAACCTACCACTAGTGTCCAGGCTGAGTGGCAGCTTTCAGCTGCCACCACCAGACATGTTCCTTGACCCCTTGGTCGAGAGCCTGCTGCTTTCTGGGGCCTGAAACAATGCACATCCTGGGACGAGGTGCCAAGCCTCCTCCCTCAGGATGGGCAGGGTTCACGAAGGGGAAGCTTCAAAAGCTTGCCGCCTTTGTGAGCTTCCCCAGTCCACTTGCTGCTCTCAGCAACTGGTCCCCACTGGCTCTGACCCCCACTTTGGGCGGGAGCACCAGCGGGAAAAACAAGTGAGGAAGAGAGGTGTGCCCACCTCTGCCAGCTCTACCCCTCAGGTGGAGGAGGCGAGGAGAAGCACATCTCTCAGTCCACGCCATCTTTAAGATGGGGGGGACTCGGCTAACCAGGGACAGGCTCATGCCCCCCTCCCACTGGAGAGTGGCGTAATAGGGGGTGTACCCACCCCAGGGAAAGTACCCATTGGTCCCTGCCTTTTACCCACCCATAACGCCCCTAAATCTAGTATCTAAGGGCACCCCTGAACCTTGCTTCCTCAGACCAGAACTTACAACCAGGAGGACTGAACAGCCGTGCAGCAGCTAACGAGAGGAAGACGCCTACTACCGGCCTGTCTCCCCCTCGAACTTGCTCCTGCGAAATCCTGGTGTGTCCTGCAGCCAATAACCTTGAAAACCCAGAGGACCTGTCTGCCTTCAACTAAAAAGACTGTCTCCCGTGAACACCGGATTTGTTAATCTGCAACCTCTGGCCCCGGCCAGACACCGCGGATCCGCCCCACTGTGCACCCGCCGTCCACGGCCCAAGCCTGAGTGGGCAAACATCACAAGGAGGTCACCCCGGCGATCCTGACCGAGATCCGGTGAACCCTGACCTTCCTCCGGTGAACCCTGACCTTCCTCCAGCCGACGCCTGCAGCCAATATCCAGAAGGTCCCCCTAACAGCGACTAGGAGCTGGTAGGAAGATCGGACCCCAAAAGGCACCCCTGCACCCAACGCCCCACGGTCTTGTGTGCCCAAACCAACCGTGTCTGACCAACCCCTAACTTCCCAAATTACCTCTCGAAGTGGTGGTGGCACCCAGAAGACCTTCGTCCCCGAGCCTGCTGTGCCTTTGCAATCAGGAGGTTCACTACTGAAACCAACTGGGTGCCTGAAGTCGAAACAGCAACCTGCACCCGGCCACCCTGGTGCCGCTGAGGGTGCACCTTTGGTGCTGGCTCAAACCCCCATTTGCCCTGAGCTTAAGTCCAAGAGCTTTGCTCCCACAACCCAGAGGCCTGCTAGTCAGCAGCCTAGCAGGCCTCTGGGTTGTGGGAGCAAAGCTCTTGGACTTAAGCTCAGGGCAAATGGGGGTTTGAGCCAGCACCAAGTTGTTATCCAAAGGAGGATAGGTGGCAACCGGAGGCCCACCTACCCTCCTTTGGATAACAACTTGGGCCTCACACTCTGCACCCTGCTGACCTTGTGCAGCTGAGTGTGTAACAAGAGTCTATCCTTGACACTGGGGGACCCCTGAGTTGAAACCCAGAACACCAACTCCCACAACAAAGTACTTACCTGTTAACCGATAACACTATGTTCAAGGCATATGAGCTGCAGATTGCACACTATGCATAGATGGCCACCTAGTGTTGGGCCCGGATGTTTGCAGTTTGTTTTTCTTGTAGAAAGTCTTTGGAAGTCACGAGATAGGTGACTCCTCCTTTGGATGATAGTGCGCATGGGCATCGGCTCCATCCCCAGATTGTTTTTTTCTGCCACCGGGCTCGGATGTGGTTCCAGCGCTCCTTGTTGGAACCAATTACCGTTGGCGCGCAATCCTCACCGGCTTCAAGAAACTACTCTCGAAAGCGTTTTCCAGTCGACACTACTCTTCAAGACCAAGAACGTCGATTCCAGTCGTCGACTACGGCCTTCGGGCCCAACTAGGCCTCGACTCCAGCTAATGGAAAGGACGCCATTTAAAAAGTGTCCTCAATGTGGGTCGAAGTTTCCCCACACCGACCTCCATGAGGTCTGTAACCTCTGCCTCTCCCTGGAGCACGAGGCCAAGGACTGTTCAGCCTGTGCCTCCTTCCGCTCCAAAACGACTATCTGAGACCGGAGAGCCAGAAGAACAATGGCTCGATCTTCAGCATTAATTCCGGACGACATCTTCCAGGAAGGCGTCGACGTCCCAGAACAGCACGACGTCGACGGCAAAGGCAGAAGATTCTGATGTCGAGGACGTGACTCCAGCGCAGTGGGTCGTAAGTAAGACCGTCGACCCGACCCTCCCTCGACACACACAAAAAAGGCTACGGTCACACCCTCGGGCTCTGGTGCACACCGAGACACTACTTCAACAGCCTCACCATTCGGGCTCGGCCAAGAAGTCAATAAAGCCTTCGGGCGACTTGGGCTCGAGTCGACCCCCACTCGGTGCCAGCCCACACTGCCATGCACGTCTAAGTACACACGGCCGGTGCAGTGAAACTGCGAATGGCTCATTAAATCAGTTATGGTTCCTTTGATCACTACGATGAAAGCAATAATACCGCCACCCCAAGCGGCTCCACAACCCTAGGAGCAACGCACTCCCAATCTTGAGCCCAACTACCAAGGAGGACTCACTCGTGAGTTTACGGCTAATTTAAGCCCTACTCCGTTCACGACAAGGCACCCCAAAACCCGGGCACCTTGCTTATCCATAACAGCGCCTGACCCAGACCCTCAAGAGATTTGGCAGGCGTTTGTAATGAAAACAGGCAATGATTAATAAAGTCCTGATGATGATCCTGGTTCATTAGGAGCCAGGGGATCGAAACGTTGATGCTTAAACAGTTTTGCAGGAAATTCAATTGTATATTCTGTAAATACTGTCGAAACTTGCTTAAATTGAGTTATAATTTGCAAGCGACAGTTGGCTCCAAAATTTTTTGCCTGTAAACTCTCCTCCCTGGACTTATCTACTTTTCTCACTGTTTTCTGACTTTGGGATAGGTACAAGACTGTGCCCTATCTAAATGTTTGTATGTGACCTCCCCCAGGTCAACTGAATTCTCCTTGATCTTAAATTAAATATTTCCTCAACCGGCTGGGTGTAGGAAACTTGATTATAGTACTGATTGTGGTCTATAATTTTATTTTTTATTCAATCGAATTTTCCTTAGGACCCTTGTTCTCTTAATAGCCCACACTCACCGGCACCGAAGAAACCATCTAGTACTGCACCGAAGACAACGGCGCCGAAACACTCAGTTCCTTCTGCACCCAAAACAACTTCGGAGCCACACAAAACTTCCGGCCCCAAGAAGGCATCGGAGCCGAAGCACACGCCGGAGCCGAAAAAAGTATCGGTCTCGAAAAATCCCTCGGAACCGAAAAAGACTTCCGAACCGAAAAAGACCCCGGCTTCCCCCATTAAAGACAAAAGGTCGAAAGAAACCGCTTCGGCGCCAAAACAAGCTTCCACGCCAAAAGGTCACACTCCTGAAAGAGTCTTGTTTACTCCAGACCCAAGGCAAAAGACTCCCATAAAAGATCCTAAGACTGGTCGATTGACATTATCAAAGAAACTACCATCAGAGGCACCAGCTCCTGCTCCAAAAAAGGACATTGCTACCTCACCTATGCATATGCCTTCCCGCCTCCTGCACCCAATCCCTCCCCCCATATTTCACCACATCGCTCCCCTACACCATCTAGCACACATGATGATAATGGGGACGACATATCAGATACAGGGGTTAACCCAGAGGAGCCATATCACCCAACCTCGCCAGACCCATGGGACAACTATAATACACCAAACGTCCCAAATGTACCCCAAGATGACATATACCCCTCTAGGCCTTCACCGCCAGAAGACACTATGGGGGTTTAACCAGTTACTGATTAGAGCAGCACAATACCACAGGGTAGACATGCACTCAGATGCAGTAGAGGAGGACTTCCTGCTAGATACATCTGACGCTGCACAAAGGTCCTCAGCAACTTTGCCAAAGCTCAAAGGTGTGGTTAAACATGCCTCTGAGGTCTTTAAAGACCCAGTCAGAACTCTGGTCATAAACCCAGGAGTTGAGAAAAAGTATAAAGCTGCACCATCTGACCCAGCATATATAAAGGGACCAGTTCCCCTAGACTCTCTAGTCGTGTCTAACGCACGTAAAAGAGCTAACTCTCAAACATCAGGCGAAGCTCCCCCACCAGACAAGGAATCTAAACTCCTTGACGCGTCCGGGAAAAGAACTGCCTTACAAGCAGCAAATATATGGCGCATTGCCAACACACAAGCCTTACTAACACGCTACGATAGGGCACATTATGATGAGCTCGAAGACATAATGCAACATCCCCTGATCAATTTTAGGATAGAGCTAGTGAGCTAATTCAAGAAGGAAAAATTATCACTAACACATCTATCCGCTGTGCACTAGATGCAGCAGACACAGCCTCTAGAGCCATCAATACTAGCGTCCTGCTGCGCAGGCATGCTTGGCTACGTATATCTGGCTTCTGAGAAAAGAACTGCCTTACAAGCAGCAAACATGTGGGGCATTGCCAACACACAAGCCCTAATAACATGCTAGGATAGGGCACATTATGATGAGCTCGAAGACATAATGCAACATCCCCTGATCAATTTTAGGATAGAGCTAGTGAGCTAATTCAAGAAGGAAAAATTATCACTAACACATCTATCCGCTGTGCACTAGATGCAGCAGACACAGCCTCTAGAGCCATCAATACTAGCGTCCTGCTTGGCTACGTATATCTGGCTTCAAGCCAGAGGTCCAAAGCGCTATACTCAATCAACCATTCGATGAGCAACACCTATTTGGACCTGAGGTGGACGTCTCCCTCGAAAAAAGACACCGACACAGCAAAATCGCTCCACATATAGAGGTGCAAACAGAGGGTACTCCTCAAACACACCTTCCACAACATACAAATGCCCCACTCAGTCTTCCTACAGTAAGGGCTACTAAAGGGGAGGTTAATGCGGTAACAACAACAAAGGCAGAGGCAAGAACAACAACTCGCGCTCTGCCTCCACCCCTACCCAATGACTACCCTTCCCCTGCCCCATTCCACTTCTGTCGGGGGAAGGATACAGCAATACCTACCAGCCTGGGAAGACATCACATCAGACAGGTGGGTGCTTCAAATAATTCAGTCAGGTTACTGTCTAGAACTAACATCTACCCCCCCCCCCCCCCCCCAAAACATACCACCCAAACAGCGTCCAATGTCACAAGATCATTTAACGCTGCCCAGGCAAGAAGTACTTTCTCTCCTGCAGAAAAATGCAATAGAAATAGTTCCAAAACAGCAAAGGGACAAAGGAGTATATTCCCTATACTACTTAATTCCAAAGAAGGACGGATCTCTGAGACCTAATCTAGACCTCAGACCTCTAAACGCTTACATACAGTCGGATCATTTCCATATGTTCACACTTCAACAAGTCCTTCCACTCCTTTTGCAGAACGACTTTCTTTTCACGCTAGATCTCAAAGACTCCTACTTTCACATCCCAATTCACCAGGCGCACAGAAAGTACCTAAGATTTGTGCTAGAAGGACAGCACTACCAATTCAAAGTACTCCCATTTGGAGTAACAACAGCGCCAAGAGTGTTCACCAAATGTCTAGCAGTGGTAGCAGCACACTTAAGAAGACAGCACATCCACGTCTTCCCATATCTAGACGACTGGCTCATAAAAGCAGTCGTACAGCCAGTGTGTACAACACACTCACAATACAATAATGTTACTACACAACTTGGGATTCACAGTAAATTACACCAAGTCACATCTGCTACCATCGCACACGCAACAGTACCTAGGAGCTACAATCAATACTCCACTAACACTAGCTTATCCCTCTCCAGGAAGGATAACAAGTGTGCAAAAGCTCCTAACAAAAGTCAAATCACAACACTTGCTTCCAGCTCGAGTGTTTATGCAACTCATAGGGATGATGGCATCTTGCATATTCATAGTAACTTACGCAAGACTGCAAATGCGTCCACATCAAGAATGTCTAGCACGTCAATGGAACCAGGCTTCAGGGTCAGTTAACAGACCTAGTGTTGGTGGACAGTCGGACTCATCGCTCTCTGCAATGGTGGAACACAAAAAACCTGTCAAAAGGCCGACTATTCCTAGAGCCTGTTCCACAAATAGTACTAACAGCAGACGCATCACTCTCCGGCTGGGGAGCCCACCTACTGCATCACAAAACGCAGGGAAGGTGGACACCAATGCAAACACTACTCCACATCAACCATCTGGAGTTGTTAGCTGTGTTTCTAGCTCTAAAAGCATTCCAAAAACAAATCCGCACAGACAATATGACAGCCATGTATTACATAAACAAACACGGAGGGACACACTCTCCGCAGCTCTCTCGGCTAGCTCAGCATATATGGAGGTAGGCTATACCTCAGAACATCTTCTTAATAGCCGCAACACGTCCCAGGGGTTCAAAACACCATGGCAGATCTGCTAAGTCTGCAGACTCAGCAGATGCACGAGTGGGAACTTCATCCATAAGTTATTCATCCGTTCTTTCAAATGTGTGGACAACCTCAGATAGACCTCTTTACCACCCACGACAACGCAAAATGCCCACACTTCGCCGCCAGATAACCACACCCATTGGCCAAAGTCAATGCGATATGGATGAACTGGTCAGGACTATTTGTGTACGCTTTTCCTCCTCTACCAATGATTCCTTTACTAGTTCGCAAGATGCAACAACACTCGCTAACGCTTATACTAGTAGCTCCAACGTGGGCCAGACAACCGTGGTACACCACACTGCTACAGCTGTCTGTGGTACCACATCAAAAACTAAACATATCTCCAAATCTTCTAATTCAGAACCATGGAGAGATCAAACACCCAAACCCAGCTCAGCTCAACCTTGCGATCTGGCTCCTGAAGTCATAGTTTGGTTATCTCCAACTCCCTCAAAAGTGCATGAACGTGATCAAGGAAGCAAGGCGTCCCACCACTAGAGCATGTTATGCTGCTAAGTGGAAACGTTTTGTAATATACTGTCAAAACAACAACATAAATCCCCTAGATGTGTCCATCCAACACATTATAGGCTATTTACTACACCTTCAAAAGTGTAATTTAGCCTACACATCTATCAGGTTGCACCTAGCTGTCATTGCAGCTTACTTGCAAAATAGACAGCATCTGTCTCTTTTTAGAGTACCAGCCATTAAAGCTTTCATGGAGGGTCTCCAAAGAATAATACCTCCAAGAATACCACCTTCACCTGTGTGGAATTTAAACATAGTGCTCACACGTCTCATGGGACCTCCATTTGAACCTTTACATAAATGCAAATTGCAATTTCTCACATGGAAAGTAGCTTTCCTAGTAGCCATTACTTCTTTAAGAAGAGTTAGTGAAATGCAAGCATTTACCATTCAAAAACCTTTTCTGCAAATGCATCACAATAAGGATGTGCTTCGTACAAACCCTAAATTCCTTCCAAAAGTCATTTCGCCATTCCATCTAAACCAATCTGTGGAACTTCCAGTCTTCTTCTCGCAGCCACAAACAGTAGCAGAACGAGCTCTGCACACCTTAGATATCAAAAGAGCATTACTGTACTACATAGAGAGAACACAAAGCTTTATAAAAACAAAACAGCTTTTTGTATCTTTTTCACCACCGCATAAAGGCAACCCAATATCAAAATCTGGTATTGCCAGGTGGATCGTTAAGTGTATCCAAATATGTTATCATAAAGCTAAGCGTACACTAACAATTTCTCCAAAAGCCCATTCTACAAGAAAAATAGGGGCTTCCATGGCATTCTTAGGGAACATTCCCTTAGAAGACATCTGCAAAGCAGCTACATGAGCTACACCGCACACATTCACAAAACACTATTGTGTAGATGTGCAAACGAAGCAACAAGCCACTGTAGGCCAAGCTGTACTTAAAACACTATTTCAAACAACTGCAACAGATATGGGTGGTCGCCGCTAACGTGGGTACTGCTATACAATCTATGCATAGTGTGCAATCTGCAGCTCATATGCCTCGAACGGAAAATGCTACTTACCAGTACGGAAAATGCTACTTACCAGTATGCATCTGTTCTTGGCATATACAGCTGCAGAATTGCACACGCCCACCCGCCTCCCTGGCTCCCTTTATCTGTTCCAGTGTTATCGTCATTAGATACAAACACACATGGTCATCAGAATCTCTTAGGTCCATCACTTCCCTAATGGTGAAAAACAATCTGGGGATGGAGCCGATGCCCATGCGCAGTATCATCCAAAGAAGGAGTCACCTATCTTGTGACTTCCAAAGACTTTCTACAAGAAAAACAAACTGCAAACATCCGGGCCCAACACTAGGTGGTCATCTATGCATAGTGTGCAATTCTGCAGCTGTATATGCCAAGAACAGATGCATTCTGGTAAGTAGCAATTTCCTTTCCTCCATAGGATAACATTGACTGTTTTTCTGTGAAACGTTTCGAAGTGTGGAGCTGGAGAAGCTATCAAAACCTTTAAAACTGAAACTCTTTTACTTACCTTTTTACAGGAAATGTTCCAGTGCAGTATCCAGGTATACTGCACTGTGTAAGAAAAATAATCTGTAAAGTAATCTACTTGACATTCTTCGAAAAAGCCAATATAAAGTATATGTATGGTATATGAAAAGCATTGCATTACTAGTATCACTATTGTAATCAAATCAAAGTGCATACACAATTGCAATTCAAACTGTTTACAAACTGCATTACTGCTGTAAAGTATTTATTGCTCACTTGCACCAGGCTTGCTTGGTTCTAGAAAATAAAATAACTAAAAGAATATTTTCATACACAATTGGCCTGAAGTTCAGTCTTTGAGTGTATGATATAATTTGCTGATAGTGTGTATAACAAATGATTAACACTACCCTCTGATATAGCCTTACTGCTTGAATTGCCAAAGGTTTCTCTAGGTTCTAATCCGCTCCATACCTTAGAATGAGAGAGGTTGGTATTTCTGTCTCGGGACTCGATTTCCCAACACCCCGCAAGGGGTCGGAAGCACTGGAACTGGATTCTCGGCAGGAGGATGACAGCTTCTTGGTCAGTGCGTCAGCTGGAGAGTTTGCTTCCTTCGGCACTGGCTGTAGCGAGCTACGTCGTGCAAGTAGGTAGTCAAACTGCACCGAACCACACAGTGCTTTGCCATAGCAAGTGAAGGTATATTTATACCTTGAAGGTGTTTAGGAATGCCAGCTTTGACGTAAAGTCAGGCATATGAACGTCATGAATGAACCCCTAAGGAATAGATGTTCATGCATAATAATGAGTTCTTGGAGAAATCAATATTCAAGCAAGGGGAAGTCCCTAACGGCGTAAGAGTCAGGTTTTCCAATAAATCGTTGACTGGATTCCTATGCCTATACAAGGGCAATGCGAACACAACACCCACTCCACTTTATGTACGCCGATACTAAATTCTAAACATGTCTGCATATGAAGTGTGAAAACCACCCGTAATAAATAAATATGCATTTGTACTGGTCGTACACATAAAAGAAGCATTGGTGCTGTACACATTCAAAGCAATGTTTTATTTGAAACATATTCTTTGATATCTGAATGCTAATTGAATGAATCATGAAAATATACATTTATGAAATGGCTCCTAAAAACAGACGAAAAACGATGCCGAAACCATTTCATGTCAGATTACATAAAACTGTTTGTATTTGGACAAGGTCCTATATTGTCTCTGGAAGTACTCAAAGAAATCTTGTTCTCTATGAATAGTTCTACTATAAGCAGATTACTTGTGCCAAAAAATGAAAAATACAAATTTGGAGAAAAAAAAATTAATCATAGGAAAAAGAGTCCCAAAGATAGTATACTGTTTTGAAAAATGAAGGTCAAATTCAAAGTCTCTCAGAATACTGTGTGCCGCCAAAATCAAGTCTGTGTTAGGACTTGGAGAAAACATGAAATCTTCTATGTCTGTTGACAAAAAGTCGTCTACCATTGTAGGCGAAAGTTGGATTACCTCGTTTAGATGATTAACCGCACATAGATGTGAAGCATCTCCATCAGCATTGGTCACATTAGCAATGTTCGTACTGGATGGTACCTGCGCGCCTGTTTCCTCTCGTACCTCAGCAGTTGCAATTTGAGTCTGTGAGATCTCAATGAATGCCGTCATCAGGATTGGTAGCCGCTGGGGACAACACAGAGCATGGGCCGTTACCGGTTCAAGCAAAGTATCAACATCCGTTGGCATGACTGATGGGACTGTGAGATATGTGTCTAACACGTATTCTTCTCCGCATAGCAGGCAGCGTAGAACAGGTAAGATGCAATCTTGCCAAATTGGTCTCAATGACAGAAACCATGTGGTATTTAATTCTCATAGATGAGGTAGTCCCAAAATTTGGACAATGCGCTCACAACACTTCATCGCCAGTAGAGTTGAACTGGGTGTCGCTGGTGAATTGGCTTGCCATATCGCAGCATTAGGAGCAAAAATAGTATCCCTGCAACGATTCCCAAAAGAAGGGGTAGTTCACCAAACAGAGTGCACGAAGTTTGGAAATAATCCTAGGACTGCTTCAAAAGGTGCTAACAGTCCAGAAAATACGGTCTCAAATATATGTACAATACCGCTCGTATCAGACATGTTTAAGATAAGACTTAACATTTCTGAGAAATGTATAGGGCAGTTTGTAGTTGAGGGCATGTATCTCTGCAGAAGTCCTTGCGACTCGCAGATTATAGGTCTCTTTGGCCGAGGTCAGTGGCACAGTTTTTTGCAAAAGAATGGCTTTCATTCTGCTTAAAATATCACTTTGCATAGAAGAGCTGTTCAGTGAAGGCCATAAAGACGACTACCTGTCTGTCTTGGTTTTAGGAAACAATACTTGCATACAGCAAGTGACCCTGGCTGACAGTTATAAGATATGGTATACCTGGCAACATGCCACAGCAGCTGTGATCGTTCAACATGAGGTAACTTCCATTTGAAAGTTGTCCAAAAATTTGATCAATCACCGCAGCTGGTGAACCTTGCACGTGGCAGGATAAATTGTTAGAGGAACCACCACAGGCCCCGTGTAAGTTTATACCCTGGCAAAGGAGAGAACCGCTTAGTGCATTTCTACTCTAACATCTGTGTGTGTATGGTAATTCCCAGGTTGTCTTGATGTATTCTTTACCCAACCTTTCATATGTGCCTTCTGGTGTAAGTTTTAGGCAATACTGAAAATGGAAAACTAACAGGCAGAGTGATTGTTCCATGTATTATCCATTCAGTAGCTGTTTGTTCCATGTATTATCCATTCAGTAGCTGGTTTCTCTGCTACCGTAAATGGCAATCTTTCCAGTTTTTTAATGCTCAGCACCGTATAGTTTGCTCTCCTTTGGGCCAATATGATCTGTTTATCAGTGAGATTGAATTCTGAAAACAGTGACGTGGTATTGATTAAAAGCCAAGGCATATAGCCTAAATGAAGGTTTTGGAACGTCCAGCCTAATAGCATGATAGAACGTAGTTGCGACTGATGATGATGCAGCATGACCAAGTCCTGTTCCAGGATGTCTATGGCAGAAGACACTATGCTGTCCAATGAATATATCCTGGACGACAGTCGTTAACCCCTTGTCAACCACAGAGCGTTTCTCTAAATTAATACAATCAATTTCTCGTATTCTTTATGCAGTCTCTGCTTGCGTAATCTTCCATGCTTCATTATAAGCAGCATGGATACCGGCATATATAAAACATTTTTGACACTGTTTTCTTGGTCCTTGCAAGAATTCCCTAACATCAGCACCATCTTTATGTAAAGATAAGTGTTGCTTTACATTCTTAAGTGTAGATCTATGTAGCCAATCAAGGCAGAGCTTCCCTACACTGTATGTTATTATTCCAGGAAGCTGTCTTTGAACATATCTTAGATCTGGCCTATTGAATGTGAAACCCTGTGTTTTGTACAGGAATCTATCTTGACATTTGTTTGTGTCTGTGGGCCAGATCAACCATGTTTTCCAATCTGGATCTGTTCTGCTGTGATGCAAAATAGTATGTACGTCGACCTCCCCCTCTGAAGTGTTATCACTATCGGGTGTAGGTATGGACGTATTATTCATGTCTTTGATCTTGGCTAACCCAAGGCAAGACGTCTGTTGGACAGTGTCATTCAAAAACATAATTTGCTCAGGGATTATACAGTCTCTAAACATAGCTTCTATCCCTTGCACCTGCCAATCGTTTGTACCCCAGACAGTTTTTGTGTCAATGTTGTCTTTTCAAAAGTCGAAACTTAGTTTAGACAGTTGGGCATAAAAGGCTGCAGAATAAATCTGTTTGGTATTTGACAACATACTTTTCATGCCTGTTTTGTTTACATTTTTTAAGTAAAACTATTCTGGATTGGATACATTGAACCCTGAAAAGTACGGAAATTTCATTGCAAATGTTTTTGAGCTACCCTTTGGTGGCGTATGACAATGTTCCCATTGGTTATACATTAATACATTTCTAGGATTTGCAAATTTGTGCAAGAAATGATGACCATAATGATTATAACAATACATTTGTTCATAGTCCGATGAACCTTCTAAATATTCATGATTTGTAAATACTGCAGACATTTCTATGTCTGACATCATATTATTAAGTCTCGAAGTCCCAATCATCAGAAAAGATACTAGATGAAACAAAGTCACTTAATGAAATCTTTAATAAGTGTGGAATCTTCAACAGCTCAGACAGGCCAAAAATGTCCTATTCTGTTTTTGTCCTTCATCACGGCTGTGATGTTCACTGATGACAAGTCTCTCTGTTCACGATAGGATGATTTGTGTGGCTTGAGGAGTAAGTTGACTTTCTTACTTGCTAAGTCCATTTTGATATATCTTCCCAGAGTTTTTACCAGAGTCAACCAAAGTAGAAGAAAAAATACACCCAACACCATCCAAAGTTCAATCTATGGTGAAAACAGATGAGTCTTTTCCAGGTGATGAAAAAGGTCTGTTGCTTGTTCTTTCAATGTTCTTTTCGCTGGTGTCGTTTCAGGTTCGCTGCGATCCTCAGAAAACTTATCCAAGTTAATGAAATAGCCAGAGGCAGTTCTATCAATTGTTGGATTGCAACAGGATTTGTTGAAATCGCTGAAACCACAGGATCACTTGTTACATTTGTGTAGACAGATGCTACTTCATTGTAGACAGGTGTTTCTTGACTAACGGTTATTTGGGTCTCAAGAGTTACAAGTTCCATAGCTTTGTTGCATGGTCCTTCTTTTCGCACTGCAGATTCCTCAAAGGTGATGAGTCTCTCAGTTTGAACCTCTTGGATTGTAGCTAGAGGATTGCGTCTGCTACATTGGCGGAGTCCACTTGGCTTACTGCTTATTATCGGCCACATAGTGTGGTTTAATCAGGTCGATAGACCCTAACCTGTTCTCCTTTTTGCCAGCAAGGGGCGGCAGTAATACTGTTCTTGATTCGTGGATTGCTAGGACAGGTACTGGTTGTCTGCAAGAGGGTCCAAATTCCTTCTTGTCCGCGATCTTTTCTCTGACTAGATCACCAAGCTTTGGGATCCAGACAGGCCTTGCTGGGATGGTCGTTTTTTCCCCAGTGGTGGTTGCCTTCAGGAACACGTTGCTTTGTTTCGTTAATTCTTTTACGTCCTGTAAAACAGCCTAATGATCTTTGATATCAAAATATTTTTGGTCCATCACTGATGTCTGACAATCAAGGTCAGCGACCAGCATTCTTGTCCCAAAATGTACCTCATATGGAGTGATACCCCCTAGAGAACTTCTTGGCAAGTTGTTAAGACTGTTGGACACTTAATAGATTTTGACCCACCCGTCACCCGAACCTAGTACCCTAGCTGTTATAGATTGCTTTATGTCCCGGTTATTTCTCTCCACAACCGAATTTCCCTCAAGATGGAATGGACTAGAGTACCGCAATGCAACACCCAAATTGGCCATGGCCTCTTTGTAAGCTCAAGGGCTAAACGCAGGACCCTGGTCAGAATGTAGCGTGCCGACTGTGTATGTGCCGATAAAGACTTGCAAATCTTTTATAACAGTTGGAGCGTCAGCCGAGCACTGAGGCCACATCCAAATGAACCTTGTCTTAATATTTGTGGGATTGCATTTGTCCACAGGGACGTCTGTGTGTAGATAGTCAAATGCTGTCTAACACTGGTGTATGTACCGGGCTGGCTACGCTGTAGTCCGGTATCTGGCGGCGTTCTGTGCTGCGATCTCTATTTCAGTCTATGCAGTCAATGACAAACATAGGAATGTGAGCAGTCATTCCAGGCCGCCAGTACATCTTTTACAGTTAATATCGTTTTACTGATCCCTTTATGTATCAGACCCTCTCCCAAATGTGCTTTGTATATCAAAGCTACTCTACTTTTCCTGTTTGAAATTACCCAATCCCCCACTCCAGGGATTCGAGCAAAAGGAACACTGTTTGCATCAATTATATAGAAGTATTTGAGTGGAAACTTATTAGGTAGCACTGCCCGCTGCCTTTGCATGTACTACTGACAGCCAGCATTATTTCACTGTCTATTTTAGTTTTTGAACGAGTGATTGCAGCTACGGAAGCAGTTTGCACAGCTGCCTTCTCGGCTTCATCACCCAATGAATTCCCTGCAATGTGAACGCCATCACGTTGATGACTTCGTGTATGGATCACGTGAGTGTTTTGTAGTCCTTCTCGTAACTGGACTACTTGTTCTCAAAGCATTTTATGCTTGATTGTGCCACCTTTTGCATCTTTGTAACCATTTTGAAGCCAGTTTTGCAAGTATTCATTGTAAGATTGAACACAATAATACGAATCGCACACTGAGTGTGGGGAATTTGCGATCCGTATTCTCAAGTGCCATCTTGAATGCTTGTAGTTGGGTTCGCTGAGCTGTACAATCTCCTAAGGATTGAGTTTGTGACCATTGGTCTAAATTTGCCATCGCGCCAATGACCTTTAACGATCGCACATGCCGCATCCTAAGATTGTTTTCCCCCCCGTAGCGGGTTGAGCTGATCCATCAGTATAATTTATACATTCATACTGGTCTAGAGGCAGAATTTCAGTAGGCAGAGGACATTAATGTTCGTATTGTAGAAATGCTTGTGTTTTCAAATAAGGATCAAAAATGTATTCAACATCAGTTACAGCAAGAGAATGAACCCATTGTATCCATCTTTGATGTAAAGCTTTAGCATTAGGAATGCTCGCTTTTGTCACTGCTTCTAAGGCAGGTACAGGTGTTACGACCATAATTCGTTTTCCCTGTGCAAGGGCTCTTTCTTTTGCTACAGCAGTTTGAACAGCTGTCAGAATTTTTTCTGTAGAAGTGAATTTCATTTCTGCTTATGTGTACAAGTGTGATTTGTAAGCTATTGGTACTTTTTCTCATTAAATGTTAAGTACGTGAATCCGCATTGTCCTGGAATTATTCGGATCACTAAGTTGTGTAAGTTTAAGCATTTTCGCAAATGTTTAGTTGCCAACATGTCTGTTTGCAATGAATGCAAAATTTCTGTGTTTTTGTGTCCAATTTACTGTTTTAAAATAAAGATTGATTAATTCGTAGAGCGGTTTAACCCTTTCTGCGTAGTTTAGAATGTAAGTTCTTCCGAAGTTCAGGAAACCTAGAATCGACTAAGTTTTTCAGCGTCTTTGGAGGTTGGAGCAGCGCACACTTTTCTAAAAAGTTGGTTACCAGGCTTTTTCCTTCACTTAATAGTTCATATCCTAGAAATAGGATGCTGAGATGGGCAATACTTGATTTCTTAAAATTGAATTTGTACCCTTCAGAGGCGAAGCCCAGTATAATGGTGTTCACCCTGTTCAAGTGCCTATCCAAGTCATCATCTGTCAGATAGAAGTCATCTACATATGACAATGCTTCGTCATCATAAGTTTGTAGTAACTCTGTTACCGTTGTTGAGAATAACCCAGGACTATTCTTTACTCCCTGAGGGAGACGAAAGAAGTGACCCTGCGTCCCCATTATTGAGAAAGCGGTCAAATACCTACTTTCTGGTGCCAAAAGAACCCATTTGAAATATCTCATGTGGTTTTATATTTTTTTACGCACAATGTTATTCATTAATGCCGTACTGTGTGCATTCTGCACTGCAAATGTTTTGCAACAAGAATGTAGAGGTCTATACTCCAATACTAGACAATATTTATTGTCTGGTTTGGAGACCGGAAACGAAGGATTGTTCATATACTAGGTGCATGTTTTAATCACTCCCTGGTATTCAAGTTGATCTAAGATCTCCCTGACCTGTTTTTTAGCTTCTGGCTTAACTGGGTACTGCCTTTGTGCAGTTGGTTGATTTGTTTTTTTAACTGGATTTTACGGTGAGCTGAGTCCTCCTCCCATCCTACATGATTTTTATGTAATGCTGGAGCTTGGGCGACTGCCCATTTCCTGGCATAGGTATATTTTAAATGAATTGGAATATGATTGGAAAAGGCTGGCATAATGATGTTTTCCCCATGTGGGCACTCCCTGACAAATTCTGGTGGCCAGTCTTGTTCAGCTAGAAGAATGTCATAACCCTTAGAAAGTCGCTCCCAAAAGAGTGCTCTCACTTTTCTTGGTATGTCTCCCTCCATCCGGAGTGTTATTTCATATAACTTATGTGGAGAACTAACCCTGGTATCTGCATTTTCAACTTGAATGAATTCATTCAAGTCCACTGTCTCCAGAAGACCCTTCAGGTTCTGGCGAGCTATTGTGACTTCTGCTGCGCTGTCCAACATTGTCTGAGCTCGTTCTCCGTTCTTGAGTTGTGTCCTCAAGATCCTCGGCATGTCTGATTTTTAGACCTGCTACCTTCTTTTTGGTAAATTGAGGTTTCTTGTTTTTCTGAACGTGTTGATAGTCTTTGGACTTCATGCGTTCTTCCTTATTTTCTGACCGCCCTCTTCTTTCGGATTTCTGTGATGAAGTCTGAAAGGAACGTGCATCAGTGTCTTTATCTATCCGGTTTTCTCAAATTATCCCTATTCCTGAGGTTGTACCTCCTTTCAGAGGGCTCCTTTCGAGGAGACCTACCTCTGGAATTTCTCTTTAGAAGTTTGTTTACTATTTTCCCACTTCTTTTTAGAAGGAGTGTTTTTAGTAAAGACCTTTTAACTGTAAAATTCTATTAAATTTTGTATATTATCTGACATTGCTTCAATGTCAGGGTCGGGTATGTAGCCGGCTAAGCCAGACCATGTTGCTCCTGGTCTACCTAGTGGACCGAGCCAGGTAATGTGATTTAAATGTTTTAGGGCGCCTTTAAACCAGAGCTTATGCTCCTGGTATGCGAGTGGAATTTCAATATCCTCGAAAGGAATGTATTCCTATTGTAGATCATCTTCTTTGTAGAAGTGAAACACATGTTATTGGATTTGCTTCAGGGAAGACTATCCCTGAATAGAATACCTCTGTCTGGTGCTATTCATGTGTCTCTATCACAAAAACTGCACTACCACCTCTTGATGTTGGGCCATGTTTTTATAGTTTTATAGTGATGGCTTTCCTTAAATTTAGAGGAATGGATATAGCATCCTCGTCTGTTTCTCGGAATCCTGTAAAATTAAAAATTGCTTCGGCAGGATCAGCTGCAGCTCCACCGGTTTCGGTGTTGTTGCCGTTATTCGACATTGTTTAATGAAATTTGCAGAAAGGAAACAAAGATAAGGTGCACAATATTTTGGAACACTGTATCCTTCAACGTTGAACAAACCAAAAAGCTAATACATAAAAATTTTCGTCCTACTTCGCTATTGTGGATATTATCCTTTTACCCACTCCACACGTCTATTGGAGTATTACAGAAATGGGGTCTCTGAGAAAAGCATGACTGAGTTACTCCAGTATCAAGCGTTAAATTAGTGCCTTAGCAAACTGTTGGGCACCATGTAGTGTAGTTCCTATATTCCCAATAGGCTCTGCGCATTGGAATAATATACACTATAGAACCACAGCCAAGCTACAGAAAAAACTCCAACACATCTAGAACGCCTCCGCCCGACTCATCCTGGACATCCCCCGACGCAGCCACATCTCCGGCCACCTGAGGAACCTGCACTGGCTCCCTGTCAACAAGAGGATCACGTTCAGGCTCCTCACCCACGCAGACAAGTCTCTCCACGACCTGGGCCCCAAGTACCTCAACGACCGCCTGACCTACACGCCCACCTGCCAGCTACGGTCCGCGAGCCTCGCCTTCGCCGCCGTACCACGCATCCGAAGAGCCACCGCCGGAGGCAGATCCTTATCCTATCTGGCGGCCAAGACATGAAACTCCCTCCCCATCCACCTCCGGCTGACCCAGGACCAGCTCGCCTTCAGGAGACAACTCAAGACCTGGCTGTTCGAGCAGTAGCGGACCCCTTCCCCCAAGCGCCTTGAGACCCTTCCGGGTAAGTAGTGCGCTATACAAATGTCATGATTGATTGATTGATTGATTGATGTTGATGGTCTTTAAGTAATTATATGCAGTAACAAGTATAATGAATCCATTTCTACGTGGAATAAATGTAATTTTACTCTGAAATACTGCATACGTTACTCTTAATGCGCTGAGCTTATTCATAGTGAAATACAATTGTGGTGTTTGTTGACATGCATTAACATGAAATAATTGCAAAATATATTCAACCAACTTGGACCACCCCTCTTTTTGTACTTAATTACTGACCCAGGTCCATGAGTTTTAAGGGCCTACCCCTTTACAATTCATAAGTATAATGCATACAGCGTAAACAGTAATATCAAATAATACTGTAATAGCATTGTCTGTTGCTATGACATGTAAAAATACATACATAAATAACACAGGCTAAAATACTCAACTGGTGCTTCTAAAATACGCCTACCCCAGTGTACCTAACCTAAGTCTAGTACGAGGGAAGAAGTAGGTGTTTGTCTTTAGCATAGGTTTAGTTTTTTCCAAGAATTGCCAAAGGTTTCTCTAGGTTCTAATCAGCTCCATAACTTAGAATGAGAGAAGTTGGTATCTCTTTGACGGACACGATTTCCCAACACCCCGCAAGGGGAGTCAGAAACAACACTGGAGCTGGTTTTCTTGGCAGAGAATGACAGCTTCTTGGTCAGTGGGTCAGCTGGAGAGTTGGCTTCCTTCGGCACTTGCTGTAGCGAGCAGAGTCGTGCAAGTAGGTAGTCGAACTGCACCGAACCACACCTTGCTTTGCCATAGCAAGAGAAGGTATATCTATACCTTGAAGGTGTTTAGGAATGCCAGCTTTGACGTAAAGTCGGGCATATGAACGTCCTGAATGAACCCCTAAGGAATAGATGTTCATGCATAATAATGAGTTCTTGGATAAATCAATATTCAAGCAAGGGGAAGTCCCTAACGGCTTAAGAGTCTGGTTTTTGAAGAAATCGTTGTGACGTAGATGAACGGATGGAAGTAGCCATGCCTGTATTTGGGTAGCATGGTCTATGCCTAAATAAGGAATGGATTTCTAGGCCTATATAAGGGCAATGCGAATTATACCTATATAAGGGCATGCATTGGGAAGTTCATTCGGAATCTAGAAATCGAACACAACAGTAGACCTAGGTCTAATTTCTCCCCAAGAATTGGGAAAGAAGTCAGACAATTGGGTCCAGACAAGGGTGACAAAAACAACCACTGGGGATGACCAACAGAAAGGGGTTGCAAAATTTCCCTAGGGGAAAGGTGGTGAGAACCCTCAAGATAAAAAGCCTGAGTCTTCAAAAGGGCCCCAAAGACCTGCAAAGCAGGGTGGGTCCCAAAAAGAATGAACCTTGATCCTGCAAAGACCTGGTGTAACAACTGTAGAAAGTTGGGACACTTAACTGGAGATGCTACTTGCCCAAACAAGAAGGCCCCTAATCCTACTACAGCTACTCCTGGCGTAGCCAGTCTCCAGATGGGAACAACAGTGTGCCAAGAGCAATTCGGGTTGCACACTGAAGCAATTCTTTTCACAGAAGGGGAAGTTGAGTTTGCCATTTTAGCTGTGTGGCCACCCAACTTAAAGAAATACTTACAGTACCCTTGGATCAATGGGACTAGAATAGAAGCCCTCAGGGATACAGGTGCCAGTGTCACTATGGTGAGAGATACACTGGTTTCCTCAGAGCGATACTTTATTGGGAGTTCATCACCAATGCTGACAGTGTTACCACTAACCATGCAATGGCTATGGTGACATTAGAATGGAGGGGGGATTATTGGCCTGAAACAGGGAAGTGGTCTCTCCAAAGCTTCCAGTTGCATGTCTGCTTGGTGATGACCTGGAAACCTTAGCATGGGCTGAGGTAAAATAAATGTTGGAGCTTCAAAGTATGGCCCAACCTTACAAGAGAAATGGTAAGAAGACTGGGAACCCTCTTCTGTGCAACAAGAGGATCAGGTCTCCTCTCCTCAGGGAGAGGACTTGGACACCCAGAAGGGAACTGAGCCCATTGAGCTTGACCCTTACCAGGTTGAACTGTTAGGCCCAGGGGGACACTCTTGGGAAGAGCTGTACCTTGGACAGCAGGACTGTCCAACTCTTGAAAGCCTGAGGCAGCAAGCGGCTACCCAGGAAAAGTGAGATGTCAGTGGTACCCACAGAGTTTATTGGGAAGAGGGACTACTTTACACTCAGGCCAAATACCCCAACCCTGGAGCTACTAGGAGAGTGGTAGTTCCTCAGAAGGACAGGGAGTTCCTACTAATTTTAGCTCATAACATTCCCCCTAGCTGGACATCTGGGCCAAACCAAAACCTGGGAAAGGCTAGTTAGCCACTTTAACTGGCCCCAGATGCATCAGAAAGTAAAGAAGTTTGTCCGCTCCTTTGTCACCTGTCAAGCCAGTGGCAAAGCAGGTGGACACCCAAAGGCCCCATTGATACCACTACCAGTGGTTGGGGTTCCCTTTGAAAGGGTAGGTGTGGGCATAGTGGTTCCGCTTGAACCTCCCAGAGCATCAAGAAACACAATCATTCAAGTGGTAGTGGATCATCCCACTGGGTATCCTGAGGCAATTCCCCTTAGGACTGCCACAGCTCCTGCAGTAGCCAAGGCCCTTATTGGTGTCTTCACCAGGGTAGGGTTTCCTAAGGAGTTTCAGACAGAGGTTCCAACTTCATGTCTGCTTACCTAAACCAAATGTGTAAAAGGTGTTGAGTGCAGTAGAAGTTTACTACACCCTATCACCCACAAACCAATGGTCTTGTTGAGAGGTTCAACAAGACATTGAAAGTCCTGATTATGGGGCTCCCCGAAAAACTCAAAAGGAGATGGGATGTCCTCTTTCCATGCTTGCTTTTCACCTACAGAGAGGTGCCTCAGAAGGGAGTAGGGTTTTCATCCTTTGAACTTCTGTTTGGCCTTCCCGTCTTGTAAAAGAGGGTTGGGAGAAACCTCTCCAAGAACCAAAACAAGACATTGTAGACTATGTACTAGGCCTTCGCTCCATAATGGCTAAGTACATGGAAAAGGCAACCAAAAATCTTGGGTCACCCAGGAGCTTCAGAAGCACTGATACGACCAAAAAGCGGCACTGGTAGAATTTCATCCAGGGCAAAAAGTGGGGGTTTTGGAGCCAGTGGCACCAAGGGCTTTCCAGGTCAGATGGAGCGGCCCTTACCCCATCTTCGAGAAGAAAAGTGAGGTCACCTACTTGGTTAACCTTGACACAAGCCGGACCCCCCAAAAAAGTGATCCGTGTTAACCACCTTAAGCTTTTCCACTATAGGGCTGACATCACCATGCTGATGGTGACTGATGAGGATCAGGAGACAGAGAGTGAAACTCACCCTGACCTCTCATACAGCCCCAAAGATGGGTCAGTGGATGGAGTGGTCTTTTCAGACATCCTCACTACCCAACAGCAGACTGATTGCAAGCAAGTATTGCAGCAGTATGCCAAGCTCTTTTCCTTAACCCCTGGTCAGATACACTGGTGTGCCCATGATGTTGACACTGGAGACAGTGTACCTGTCAAAAACTAAATCTATTGTCAGTCTGATCAAGTTAAGGAGCTCATCATAGCTGAAGTCAATAAGATGCTAGGGTTTATTGAACCCTCCGAGAGTCTCTAGGCCAGCCGAGTGTCTCCTGTCCCCAAACCTCATTCACAGGTTGGAAAGAGAGAAATGAGGTTCTGTGTGGTCTATAGAGGGCTCAACTCTGTCACCACAACAGATGCTCTCCTATTGCAAGAGCTGATAAATTGATAGATAAGTTAGGTGTAGCCACATTTCTAAGTACTTTTGCCTTAACAGCAGGGTACTGGCAGATTGGCATGGCAACAGGAGCAAATGAAAAGACCGCATTCTCCACACCTGATGGGCATTATCAATTTACTGTTATGCCTTTTTGGTTTAAATAATGCCACTGCCAACTTCCAAACGTTGGTGAATTAAGTCCTTGCTGGATTGGAGTCTTTAGTGCAGCATATCTAGATGATATTGCTGACTTTAGCTCCACCTGGCAGGATCACTTAATCCACCTGGGGAAGGTTTTAAAAGCCCTGCAAACTACAGGCCCAACTATCAAGGCATCCAAATGCCAGCTGGGGCAGGGAACAGTGGTATACTTGGACCACCTCGTTGGTGGAGGCCAAGTGCAACCCTTACAGCCCAAGACCCAGGCCATCCTTGACAGGGCAGCTCCAACAAACCAAACCCTGAAGAAGCTGAGACCATGCTTGTTTGGTACTCACTTCCTACTTCAAACTGACCACAGACCACTCAAATGGTTAATGCAGATGAAATGCGAAAATCCTACACTGTTGAGGCGGTCCATCTCCCTATAAGGAATGGACTTTATAGTGGGGGCATAGACCTGGGACTGCCATGCCAATGCAGATGAACTTCCCGGGTTCTTCCACTTAGACAATGAAGACTCTATAGGGAAAGGTTAGTCTCATCCTCTGTTGTTTGGGGGTTGGGAGGGTGTGTAGGAAAGCGCCCTCTTTTTGCATGGTTACCCTCACTTTTTGCCAAACTGTTGATGTACTTTGACTGAGTGTGCCCTGGGTTCCTGCAAACCAGGTACCAAGGCCTATGTTCTAAGTTGCATTCAATAGGTACCCTTTGGCCCCATGCCATTCCCTTATAAATGGTACCATACGTACCAAGGGCACTCTGGCCAGGGAAGGCCTCAAAGGGCTGCAGCACTCATTGTGCCACCCTTAGATGCTCTGTACCTTTACACAAACACACTGCCATTGCAGGCTGCGTATTTGGTGTAGAAGAAAGTGAAGAGTTGCCTGGTACACAACCTGTGTGCCTTGCCTACAACCCACTGCCCTGGCATAGGCCAGTCACCCCTCTAGCTGGGTGCACAATACCAGTGGTGAGGCTACAGGTGCATGAGCCCTGTATTCCTACAGTGTCTAACCCAATTATTGTAAGTGCAGTAATGCCAATAAAAGTATATGGTACTGGGGGTTTGTCATTACGAACTCCACAGCACCATGATGGCTTTACTGAAAACTGGAAAGTTTGGTATCAAACTTCTCAGCACATTAAGCCCACATTTATGCCAGTGTGGGATTTAATGAAAAATGCACTCAGATGGCATTTTAGAGATGTCCCCTGGAAAAAGACCTAAACTCTAGTGTCCTGGCTCAGTGGCTGCTTGCCAGCTGCCACCACCATACCTGTTTCTGGACCCCTGGGTAGAGAGCTGCTCTCGGGGTGTGAAACGAAGCACATCCTGGGTCGAGGTGTCAAGTCTCCTCCCACAGGACGGCAGGATCCACGAAGGGGAAGCTTCAAAGGCTTGCCGACTTTTGAGATACCCCAGCAATTTTCTGCTTCCAGCAACTGGCCCCCACCGGTTCTGACCTCAACTGTGGGCAGGAGAGTCGGCAGGAAAACCAAGTGAGGAAGGGAGTTGAGCTCACCTTTCCCAACCCCACCCCTTAGGTGGAGGAGGCGAGGTGAAGCCCAATTCTCAGTCCCCGCCATCTTGCTGATGGGGGGACGCAGCCAACCAGATATAGGCATATGCCTTCCTCCCACTGGAAGGTGGCATAATAGGGTTGTACCCCCCTCCTGCCCCCCATTGCTCACGACCTTTCCTTACCTGTGATGTCCCTAATCTAGTATTTTGGGGCAACCCCGAACCTTGCCTCCTCAGATAATTACCGACCAGCAGAATAGAAGGACCGAGGAAGCCATGCTTAACTAAGAGGACACCCACTGTCTTGGCCCCAGCCTTACTGGCCTGTCCGCACCTCAAATCAGCTCCAGCAAAATCCCTGTGTCCTGCAGCAAGCACCTTCAGAACCCGAAGGACCGACTCTGCCTTCCAAAACCAAGACATTGTCTCCTGTGAGTACCAGATTTCCTCACTCACAGACTCTGACCCTGGCCAAATCTGCAAGTCTGCACCACTCTGTACCGAACGCCTATGGCCAGAGAATGAATGGCCCAACACCATGAGGAGGTCTCCCACAGTAATCCTGACCTGAGAACTGGTGATCTCTGACTTGCCTCTAATCCCAAATCGTCGCCTGCAGCCCCTTTCTGGAGGATCTCTCCAGACCGCGAACGGCGCTAGTAAGAAAACCCGACACCTAAAGACACCCCTGCACCCGACGTCCCTCGTCCTTGGGGGGCCCAACTGATGGTATCCCGGCACCCCCAGGCATCCCGACCTACCTCTCCAACCGGTGGTTACCTCCAGAAGATCTTAATCCCCGAGCCTGGTGTGTTTGTTGTAACCGGAGAATCCTCATTGAAAACAGGGCACCCAATACCAAACCCAGCAACCCTGCACCCAGCCGCCTCTGTGGGTGTTCTTTGGGTGCTAACTTGGATCCCCCTTTACTCTGAACCCAACACCAGGAGCTTTTGCTCCCACCACCTTGTCGCCTGATTGTGAACAGCCACCAACCAGAGGACCCCTATCATCCATTGGATAACATTGGGCCTGAGCACTCGGCTGTCCTAGTGCCGCTGAGGGTGTTCTGAGAGTGCATCCTCAACCTTGGGGGAACCCTGGTTCTAACCCCAGAATAACAACTCCTACAAATAAGTACTCACCTGCAAACCGTTAACTTAATTTCCTTCCATAGGATTGCATTGACTGCTCTTCCTTGAAAATTCTTTGTGGAGTTGGTTTGTATGAAACACTGAAACCAACTGTGCTAAAAGTGAATTACTTACCTTTTGTCTAAAATGTCTGTGTGATATCTAGGCATATCACACTGATTAGCAAAAGTAATTTGAAAAGTAACATGCAGAGTAAGATGCAAAGTAACTGAAAAGTAATTTTGAACTGTTGACTTACCTGTAATTCACCCAACTGCATTTGAACCTGCATTCAACTGTATATCACTGCATACGATTTTGCAAAATATTATTTCACTTACCTGCGCCAGGTTTGACTTGGTTCTAGAAATAAAATAAGTAATATTTTAGATACAAACAAATTGGTCTGTGTTCAGTCTGAGTGTGTGATCTTTCTTGCCTGAGTGTGTACAATAAAAGCTTAACACTATCCTCTGATAAAGCCTTGCTGCTTGCCCACACTACCACAAATTTGGTGTTTCACTGGACTCTGCACACTATTCCTTACTTTGGTATAATATATACAGAGTGAGCTTCCTACAGTATATTTCTTAAAGTGAAAAGTGTTTCTTATGAAAAAAATATTTACCTTTGAACGTAGATCTTGATTAAAAATAAACCTTATAAAGCTTATTTTTCTAAAATTGGTGTAGATCTGCTTTTTGAGTGATCATTTATTGATCACTGTGTGTATAACAAATGTATTAAACTCCTCTGTGTTAGGCCTAAGGCTACTCAACCACACTACCACAAATAGAGCACTTTGGGTTTTCATAGAGGCGCTGTCCACTTCTGGGGTAATCTCTGAACTCTTTATACGATATAACCAATTATTGGTATATCACATAGAGCCAGCTTCCTACAGTGGGTTACGTCATTGATCTGATAGCCATGCACGAAAAGAGGAAATGCAATATTGTGCCTCCAGTTATCCATAGGGCATGTAGGATGAAAGGCTTCATTGATTGATAATGGGCATTTATTTACTCTGTTCCTCCTCTTCCATTGATTCACTATGTTAAACCGAAAGCACTGCACGTGTCTGACACTGAACCTCAGCTACCACATGGTAAAGACTGCCTTGGCTTACAAAACTGCTAGAGTTGTCAATTTAGAAAACTGGCATTTTTTCCAGCCTTAATTCAGCAAAAATTGCCTATTTTCTATTTCAGGTTGTTGGAAATTTGGCTCTTGATGCCATATAATTAGGTTATTTAGAATGCAGATTTGAGAAAGTGCCATCTTTCTTGCATAGGTATGCCCCCACTTTTTGCTGAATTGCTGATGTGCTTTGACTGAGTGTGCCCTGGGCTCCTGCCAACTAGGTGCCCAGGGCATGTGTTACTTACCTAAAACTGTGTTGAAACTAAAACCCAGTTGGCATCTCTTGCCACCTGTCAGCCCCTAGTAAATGGTGCCCAGGCCATGGTGAGCAGATAAGACGTATTGTGCCACCATTAGGGGCCCAGTACCCTGACACCCACACACTGCCTTTGCAGGCTAAGTGTCTAGGGGCAGAACTAAACAGTCAACATGGCACACATCCCTGTGTGCCATGCCCACAAACTCAGTGCCCTGGCATCCATCAGCCAGCCCCTCTAGCTGGGTGCCCTATGCCAGTGGTGTGGGCACAGGTGCATGAGCCTTGTGCCCCGGGCCATTCCTGGGCACTGTAAGTGCAGTGCTGCCATTAAGAGTGTATGGTGCTGGGAGGGTGTCATTACGAACTCCACAGCACCATGATGGCTTCACTGAAGACTGAGAAGTTTGATATCAAACTTCTCAGCACATTAAACCCGCACTGATGCCAGTGTGGGATTTAATGTAAAATGCACGACAGAGGGCATCTTAGAGATGCTCCCTGAAACCTAACCAACTCCCAGTGTCCTGACTGTGTGGCTACAGAGGCTGGACCCCTGGGTCAAGAGCCTGCCGCTCTTGGGAGCCTGAAACAATGCACATCCTGGGACGAGGTGCCAAGCCTCCTCCCCCAGGATGGTCAGGGGAAGCTTCAAAGGCATACCGCCTTTGTGAGCTTCTCCAGGCCACTTGCTATACTCAGTAACTGGCCACCACCGGTTCTGACCCCCACTCTGGCAGGAAGAATGCTGGGAAACCCTACGTGAGGAAAGGGGGTGTGCCAACGTATGCCAACCCCACCCCTCAGGTGGGAGAGGCGAGGTGGAGCGCGACTCCGGGCTCCGGCCATCTTGAAGATGGGGAGCCCTGCCCAATCACAGCTAGGCTCCTGCCCCCCCTCCCACAGGAGAGGGGCAGGCTAGGGGGTGTACCCACCCCAGGACAGGGACCCATTGGTCCCTTGCCCTACCTGTAACGCCCCTAAATTTAGTATTTATGGGCACCCTGATCCTTCATTCCTTACAACAACAAGAAATAAGAAGACATGCAGTGCAGCTGCTAACAAGAGGACTACACCAACTGACTTGGCCCCAGAACCCTACAGGCCTGTTGATCCTTGAACCTGCTCCTGCCAAGCTCCGCTTCTCCTGTGGACAGCAACCTCGAAAACCCCAGAGGACCTGCCTGCCTTGAACATTCCAAAAGACTGGGACTCCCACGAGCAGTGGTTCTGCTCAAACAGCAATACCCCTGGTGCCAGCCAGGAACAGCGAATCCAGCCCACTCTGCACCCGCCAAGCCTGGCCTGTGCCTGAGTGAACCAAGACCACGAGGACATCCCCCCAGCGACTGTACCCGAAGTCCAGTGCCCAAAGACCTTCCTCGATGAACCAGACGACGCCTGCAGCCTCAGAACCAGGGACCCCTCCAACCGCAACCAGCTGAGGGTAAGATTTCTCGACACCAAAAGACACCCCTGCACCCGGCGCCCCAGGGCCCCCTGTGAGTTCCTTTGGGGTACCTACCTCTCCTCCAAGATCCCAACATACCTCTCGAAGTGGTGGTAGCACCTTAAGAATCTCCATCCCCGAGCCTGCAGCCTTTGTTCACTTTTTAACTTTCCCATTGGATAACATTACGCACCCGACCGGTCAAAAGCACCCTGCACCCAGCCGCCTGAGTGCCGCTGGAAGTGCAACTACTACCCTACTCTACTTCTCCACTTGCCCTGATTAAGTGACCAGGAGCTCAGCTCCCGAGCCGTGTGGCCTGCTTTATTGCAGCCACCAACCAAAGGCCCCCTACCCTCCATTGGATTGCATTGGGCCTACTCTCTCTTCACCCGGCTTCCCCTGTGCCGCTCAGGGTGTAACTACTGAACCTTTCCGTCCCTGGGAGACCCCTGAGTCTATGCCCAGAACCTTAACTCCACCAGTCTAGGACTTACCTAAAGGCCGATAACTCCTTTTCCTTCCATAGGTTAACATTGACTAGTTTCACTTGAAAAGTTATTTTGTGTGGAGTTTTGAAACTTTACAATATTCATCTAAAATCAGCCGAATAACGAATTCCGAATTACTCACATGTGATCAGGAGAGAAGCCAGTACTGTACCTTTTAGCCCAGTACTGTACCTTTTAGCCCAGTACTGTGCCTTTTAGCCCAGTACTGAACCGAAAAAGTAATCATAACTGTACTTACCAATAACCTGAATTTTCTTCCATAGGAAACCATTGACTGTTTTTCTGTGAAATTTCTTCTGTCTATTATTGCAAACTACAAATATTCTTTAAAAATAGTACCAACTAGCAAAACTTAATTACTTACCTTTCTTCGGTAGAGGTCCCAGTGCTAAACCTAGGAGTCCAGTACTGGAGTACAAAAGTAACGAGAACCTATTTTACCTGTGACTTGAATTTCCTCCCATAGGGTAACATTGCTTGGTTTTCACTGAAAAGCTTCTAAGTGTCAACTTTGAAAATACATTTATATTCTTTAAAAATCACAACTGTAACCAAAACGCTTTTACTTAACTGTTTGCTTATGTCCTGGGACTGAATCCAGGATCCAGTCCTGTGGTTAGAAAAGTAATCCATAAAGTAATCTATTGCATTTATGTAGAAAAACTCATTTATCTCAATGTTAAATTGTTTCCTATTGCAACCACTTTAGCTATTGTACTTACAAAGACTATTGCCTTTTTGCAAAGTGATTACCTAAAGTCACTCATATTGAGAAATGTATATTTTGATACCTGTTGGTTCTAAAATAAAACAACTATATCTTTTGATATAAAACAATTGGCCTAGAGTTCAGTTCTTGAGTGTGTGAGACCATTTGCTGACTGTGTGTACAACAAATGCTTTACACTGTCCTCTGATACTGTCTTACTGCTCAACTAAGCTACCACTTTAGAGAGTAAGGTTATATCTAACTTTAACCTCTGCCATACCTCTGGAGACTGGGGATTCCATACACAGAGCCACTTTCTTACAGCATATTACATTATGTGCTTTCTGACAAATCCTACAACCTCCTTAACTGCCTTCAAGGGATGCTGGTGGCCTGTTCAGTGGCTTCAGGGTTTTAAGGTTAATCTATCGAAGTCCAAAGAAATCAGGGTGGCGGGACATTATCAGGAGACCCACGAGCTGTTAGAGGGCAATTGCTTTGGGCGGTCAGGCAATCCCCTCCGGTACATTGGCTTTCATTTGCCGCAGAAATTGTGACACATCAAAAGAGCCAAAATTCCCCCTGCTGTGCAGATATTATTTTAAAAAAACTTTACTTGTGGGGAAGCTGGAGATCTCCAGGTTTAGGTGCATTATTTAAGCCAGTAGCCCTGGGGGGACTGGGTCTCCCAAATATTTTCACCTATGTTCAGGAGGCGCTGATTTACCTTGCACTGGCAGGGTTTTCTGAGGCATCACTGAAAAGATGGCTGCATGTAGAACAAGCTTTTAAACCAGCATTGGCATAGCCAATAGGTCTCGCCTTGGGGACATTATATGTGTTTGACCATGCAACAGTTGATGTTGCACCAAGGATATTGTGCTGCATAATTAAATACTTATAAGGTTCCAAAGGTGAGACCTATTGGCTATGCTAATGCTTGTCTAAATAACGTGTAATTGGGCCACATTTATTGTCACTGGTATGGAATTCATATATGTATGCTATGTCGTTGTAAATTAATGTGGCCAAATATAAATTAATGTGGCCTAATAATTTATATGGAGCAACTGTCCTAAAAATCGCACATTTACACAACATTACTAGAGTGCAAAGGTCAGAATGAAAGGATTAATATGTCAGAGCAAAATTGGAATCGGGGACTTCCAAAGTATACACATACCTCTTTAAAAAGCGCTTAACACTCGAGCAAACATCTTCAGACATGGCTGGGGTTATATTTACAAAGGAACATGAGGCATTGTGACGCCGAAAGGATGTTTGCCTTTCAGCTCGCTGCCGAGGACACCGCATCCTAGCTCCAATCTCTGTAACTTATCAACGTCCACCTACAGTGCCCCATCAGCACCACAAGCTGGCTTACCTCTGAGTGCAGCTGGATGGAAGGGATGGGGGAAGGCCGAGGCAACGTCAAGGATGGAACTTTGTCTCACATTCTACCAAGCCAGGTATTCGTGACTGGGTGGCTTCCTAGTTGTAAAACGTATTCTCCAAGGAGCAGCTCTCCTGCCGCTGTTGCTTTAGCACAGTGAGGCAAATAATGTTTGCCAAGGATCGCTCGGGTGTGTCGAAAGCCAGTAAACAAATTATTAGTGACACTTCGTTGTTGTTTACCCAAGACCTCAGAACTACAAATACTCTGCGGGGTCACAACACTGTGGTGTAATTGTACAGTGGGTGGAATGTAAGCGGGGCTCTGGCAGCAGCAGCTCGGCCTCCTCCTGGAACTGATTCTCAGGGGGGGTGGACTGTGAGTGGCTGTCCTCCCGAACCCAATCTGCCTCCCAGATACAGTGTGCAGCCCACTCCGATTAAACTCTGTAGCAACTCCTACCACAGTGTCCAGGCTTTGGGGTGGAGTAAGTGATGATAGTACCGCTGTTCTGAATAGGACAAAGGGGGCTCTCTGCATACACAGCGCTGTGTATAGTTTATACTTCAAGAGAATTGTAGCAAAGGCAGCTGCTAATTGACCAGAACCAATGCACCGCGAGAAGGGAAGCTGCCACAAAGTGAACTTTTACAATATGGTCTCTGTTTACATCAGTTTTGTGAATTATTAGATAAGGTTAGGTGTTGCTTGCTCTCAGCTTTAACAATGCACCAAGCCATAGGCATTAGACAACATAATATCACAGTGGAAAAATAACAGGAAAGTCAGCAGGGCCCATCAGTAACCACTGTGGAGACTGCCTTAATTTGTGTGCTAACTGCATTACCGCCGCCGCAGGGGTACCAGAGAGCTCCGTATCAGAAGGATGCAGCTTTAGACTGCAAGTCCCAGAATGCACTGAAGTTGTAAATGAAAGTCTAGGGCTGGAATCGAGGTGTGGAATGATGTTTTCATGACATGGAGTAAAATTGTAGCTCTTTATATCCTCTACCTGTGCTCTGCCCTCTCTGGGTAACAGGGGAGCAGTTACTGCCCTCTGCAATCTTCAATCTGAGACAAGCTCCCTGCAAGGAACCTGGCATGTCTGAGGTACGCTCCTGTAGGAATACTAAATGTAAACAATATATATTATTTGTGACACATGCGACCACAGCATAGAAGAAACTGCATAAAATACCACATACCATGTGGTTTACTGATCAAAACCAACAATTAAGCGTGCGGGCCTCGTGCTGCACGTTTTTTTTTTTTTTAAAGGCGTGCAGGCTGCAGCAGTAGGGACGTTGGAGGGAGAGAGAAGCGGAGGAGTGCACCCGCGAGTAGTGATCCCGCTAGCAGTCTGCCCGCTAGCAGTCTGCTCATTTTCAAGCACTGCACTCGTGCTTGTGGCACGCCTCTGCACGCTCCCGCAAGGTGGATGCCGCCACAGGCACGTGTGTGTGCTTGAAAATGACCTGAGCAACGGCTAAAGGTCTCTTAAGCAGCGCATGCGTGCTGCGTAGGCGAGACCTAAAAATGCCACTCCACTGCATACTGTGGCTTCCCCAGAGAGCGAGGAGGCAGACGTCCCCCTCCCCTCCACAGTAGTTCTTTTAGAATCTTAGCAGTGGGTGGAACGGAGGAAGGGGGTCAACCACTTTTGCCTCCTCCTTGTACCCTATCACACGCAGCCCTGATTTGTTACCGGGTATTCAGGACCCACGATTTGCAGCTTATGATACTTGGACTCCACATGTTTTGTGCTTAATCAACAGTGAGGAACTTTGAGAGAAATCGAATCTTGACACACTGGACCACTATCAGATTACACTATTCTGTTAATTGGGTTCCCGGGTGGTCGCCCCTTTGTCAGGGAGTAATAAGACACCACTGGGAAGGTTGTTTGTTCATAAAATACTACATAAGGGCACAATGGGAGGAAGAATTGGAGATGGAAATTTCAGAGTAGTGGGCCAGCATTTGGCGCAGGGCTATGAAGACTGTGTGGCTTACAAGGAAAATGCCTTTAAACTACTGACTCAGTGGTAACGCTCTCCCTCCTGGCTCCATGCCATCGTGGAGTTCACAGCTTTGGTGTGGGGAGAGGGACACCTTTATAATTATGTGGTGGACTTGCCCGCAGAGGCATTAGGGGAGATTATGATACACATTCAGAAGATTCTGGGTGTCCAACTCCCTCTCTATCAGCTAGTCATATTGTTGGGTGATCCAGGAGATTATTCTATTTTTTTAATTGACGACCCCAATGGTTCAGCTTATTCCTCAGCTTCTGATTGCAACTAGATTCGTTTTTGCGAATGCTGTGGAAGCAACACTACCTCCTATGCATGTGCGATTGAGTAAGATTTGGTTTATTTGTGCTATTAAGACGCTTACATTTATTATACATGACTCACAGACTTAATTTCATAAACTGTGCAAGACTTTTGCGATGGAACTGGCAAGAAACCGAAGGGTGGATTTTTTGGCTACACATCCTCCTGAACTCGTTTGCATGGCCGGCCTTTAGGTGGGTGCGACAGAGGTCCCGGCCTCATCCCTGCAGACATGCCTTATAGCAAGCCACAGGGGAGATTGCTGTGTGGGGTAGAATGGGGACTCGAAATCGTGTAAAGACGGATTGTTGATGATTGTGCTTAGAGCTGATGCTGCTTTGTGGCCTTCCTATTGGTTGTCAATAATGGGTTTCACGTGTGCAGAGCAAAATGTAATAACTATAATGTTTAAAATAAATAATTGATGCCCATTTCAAAGATTAGGGCTGTTTGAGTTTGAAAGTTTACATTCTCCTAAAATATAATGTATTAAGTGCATTACTAAATGTTATAATGTGGTAAGTGCATCCCCCATGCCACTAATATTGTCACTTAATAGCTTTGAGGGCTCTTCCCTAGTTCGGATGCTTAACTGTATACCTATCCAATATGCATACTACTGGGTATTGGGTGAATGCAGCACTCTGGTTTATAGCTCTCCTTCGTCAACACCTCGAGGATCATAACTCCCAGACTTTCCCCACCTTTGTATGGAACCATAATGATGTCCCCACCAGGTTCATGGGCCTGCACTTTGAGCACTTGAGCTCTTGCCCTTTATAGTTTCTTTCATGGAAAGTGGCGTTCCTCCTAGCTATAACTTCACTCAGACGCTTCAGTGAATTGCAGGAGCCTCGCTTGCAAGAGCCTTTCCTTCAGGTTCACACGGACTTGGTTCTTCTCAGAACTAATCGCATGTTGCTCCCCAACATACTGGCCCTTTTACACCTTGGACTATATAGCTCCCAGTTTTCGTTCCGTAGACAGGCTCTGTAGCGGAGAGAGTCCTTCGTACCCTAGATGTTAAACAGGCACTCCTGTACTATATTTACAGAACCAAGTGCCACGAGGGCCATCCCATCTCGGAGACTGGTCAACCCCACACACTTTTACTACACATTATTGTGTGGATTTCTCAGGCCGCCAGCAGGCCACGGTTGGCCAGACAGTATTGAGAACGTGTACCTGCAACCACACATGCTACGATCTGCAAAAGTTCATCTGAAAGCATCTGTAGCTTGTAATGCTGTAGATTCACAAGTGCCCACCGTTCTTCCTGGAGCCTTTGGTTGCTGCAGATCTGAACTCTTGTTTACTGTTTTACAGTGCACAATATACATGATGCACCATGCTACTTTCACTCAACACTTCATACACACTCATCTGCTGTGTGAAACACAACCTAACATGAAGTGTGTGTCCATGTGCATTGTACGCTAAGGAAGGAGTCACAGTGCATCCCGCGACTCAAGACTGCCTAGATGAAAAACCACCTGCAAATGTCCGAGCCCACCACTAGGTGGCAGGAGAATGCAGAGCATTAGAATCTATAGCATTACGCTCTACAAACAGATGCTGACAGGGTAAAATTGTCCTCTATTGTGCATACTCCAAATGTAGATCTTACTTTCCATTTCTGTAGAGTGGTCTCCTTTAATAACTAAAACAAAAAAATACCAAGTTAAAAATGACCACACTGTTGCCAACACTTGTTCTACATTTAGTGTCTGATGGTGCAAAGAGGGAAAGAAGCAAGAAAGTGACTTCAGGAGACAGGGGTGGTGCTTTTTTGTAACTCTTATCCCATCACTTCTGTGTTAGTAGAAAGCTGCACGACTCAAACTGACTGCGCACAGGAGCGCTGCTATTGAAGTTTTCTAGACTAGTTTGGTACCTGGGGATATTCGAAAGGCAAGGAATCTGCATTTAGATCGAGTATACACCAGAAAGAACATTACCAAAGGTAATTAACTTTTTCTTCAGGTACAGAAAGATATGGTGGAATGTAAACGCCAACTTTTTTTTTGCCAAAAGTAAAACTCCATTTTATGCTCATCAGCAGTGTAATTGCCAATATTTATCTGTAGCGTGCATAAACATGCTGAAGTGCTTTGTGCTCTCTGAATGTTAATCAGGCTTTATTGTATGACTTAGGCATAATGCCTTATTCTTCCTTTACGATTCAGAAAAGGGGGGTGGTGATGAACAGAGTGTCTGAATTAAGCAGACCACTCTTACCCAGTCCAAAGATCAGGGCTTGATCCATCACCGTTATTTATCTCACTGCCCCATCCCAGCTCAGAACCTGGCTATATGCAAATTAGTCTGTCCCTGGCCCAGTGCATCATGGGAACAGGGCAGACCAAACTACCAAGCCATTTCTTCACCAGAAAGGAGACAAGCTACTGGGGACCGGTTTCTGGCATTTCAGCCTCTTCGGCCCGGCTTGCTTGAATCCTGATGGAGCAGTGAGAAAGGGACTCATGTCTGAGTATACCCTGCCACACCTATAGTGGCCAAAAACGATTCAGAAAAGGGGGTGGTGATGAACAGTGTCTGAATTAAGCAGACCACTCTTACCCAGTCCAAAGATCAGGGCTTGATCCATCACCGTTATTTATCTCACTGCCCCATCCCAGCTCAGAACCTGGCTATATGCAAATTAGTCTGTCCCTGGCCCAGTGCATCATGGGAACAGGGCAGACCAAACTACCAAGCCAATTCTTCACCAGAAAGGAGACAAGCTACCGGGGACCGGTTTCTGGCATTTTAGCCTCTTCGGCCCGGCTTGCTTGAATCCTGATGGAGCAGTGAGAAAGGGACTCATGTCTGAGTATACCCTGCCACACCTATAGTGGCCAAAAACGATTCAGAAAAGGGGGTGGTGATGAACAGAGTGTCTGAATTAAGCAGACCACTCTTACCCAGTCCAAAGATCAGGGCTTGATCCATCACCGTTATTTATCTCACTGCCCCATCCCAGCTCAGAACCTGGCTATATGCAAATTAGTCTGTCCCTGGCCCAGTGCATCATGGGAACAGGGCAGACCAAACTACCAAGCCAATTCTTCACCAGAAAGGAGACAAGCTACCGGGGACCGGTTTCTGGCATTTCAGCCTCTTCGGCCCGGCTTGCTTGAATCCTGATGGAGCAGTGAGAAAGGGACTCATGTCTGAGTATACCCTGCCACACCTATAGTGGCCAAAAACGATTCAGAAAAGGGGGTGGTGATGAACAGAGTGTCTGAATTAAGCAGACCACTCTTACCCAGTCCAAAGATCAGGGCTTGATCCATCACCGTTATTTATCTCACTGCCCCATCCCAGCTCAGAACCTGGCTATATGCAAATTAGTCTGTCCCTGGCCCAGTGCATCATGGGAACAGGGCAGACCAAACTACCAAGCCAATTCTTCACCAGAAAGGAGACAAGCTACCGGGGACCGGTTTCTGGCATTTCAGCCTCTTCGGCCTGGCTTGCTTGAATCCTGATGGAGCAGTGAGAAAGGGACTCATGTCTGAGTATACCCTGCCACACCTATAGTGGCCAAAAACGATTCAGAAAAGGGGGTGGTGATGAACAGAGTGTCTGAATTAAGCAGACCACTCTTACCCAGTCCAAAGATCAGGGCTTGATCCATCACCGTTATTTATCTCACTGCCCCATCCCAGCTCAGAACCTGGCTATATGCAAATTAGTCTGTCCCTGGCCCAGTGCATCATGGGAACAGGGCAGACCAAACTACCAAGCCAATTCTTCACCAGAAAGGAGACAAGCTACCGGGGACCGGTTTCTGGCATTTCAGCCTCTTCGGCCCGGCTTGCTTGAATCCTGATGGAGCAGTGAGAAAGGGACTCATGTCTGAGTATACCCTGCCACACCTATAGTGGCCAAAAACGATTCAGAAAAGGGGGTGGTGATGAACAGAGTGTCTGAATTAAGCAGACCACTCTTACCCAGTCCAAAGATCAGGGCTTGATCCATCACCGTTATTTATCTCACTGCCCCATCCCAGCTCAGAACCTGGCTATATGCAAATTAGTCTGTCCCTGGCCCAGTGCATCATGGGAACAGGGCAGACCAAACTACCAAGCCAATTCTTCACCAGAAAGGAGACAAGCTACCGGGGACCGGTTTCTGGCATTTCAGCCTCTTCGGCCCGGCTTGCTTGAATCCTGATGGAGCAGTGAGAAAGGGACTCATGGATGAGTATACCCTGCCACACCTATAGTGGCCAAAAACGATTCAGAAAAGGGGGTGGTGATGATCTGTGGACTGGGTAAGAGTGGTCTGCTTAATTCAGGCACTCTGTTCATCACCACCCCCTTTTCTGAATCATTTTGTCCACCACAAGCGTGGAAGGGTATACTCAGATGTGAGTCCCTTGCTCATTGCACCATCAGGATTCAAGCAAGCCGGGCCGAAGACGCCTGAAATGGCAGAAACCGGTCCCCGGAAGCTTGTTTCCTTCCCAGTACAAGAATTGGCTTGGTAGTTTGGTTTGCCCTGTTCCCATCATGCACTGGGACAGGAACAGACTAATTTGCATATAGCCAAGTTCTGAGCTGGGATGGTGCAGTGAGCTAAAAAACGGTGATGGATCAACCCTGATCTGTGGACTGGGTAAGAGTGGTCTGCTTAATTCAGGCACTCTGTTCATCACCACCCCCTTTTCTGAATCATTTTGTCCACCACAAGCGTGGAAGGGTATACTCAGATGTGAGTCCCTTGCTCATTGCACCATCAGGATTCAAGCAAGCCGGGCCGAAGACGCCTGAAATGGCAGAAACCGGTCCCCGGAAGCTTGTTTCCTTCCCAGTACAAGAATTGGCTTGGTAGTTTGGTTTGCCCTGTTCCCATCATGCACTGGGACAGGAACAGACTAATTTGCATATAGCCAAGTTCTGAGCTGGGATGGTGCAGTGAGCTAAAAAACGGTGATGGATCAACCCTGATCTGTGGACTGGGTAAGAGTGGTCTGCTTAATTCAGGCACTCTGTTCATCACCACCCCCTTTTCTGAATCATTTTGTCCACCACAAGCGTGGAAGGGTATACTCAGATGTGAGTCCCTTGCTCATTGCACCATCAGGATTCAAGCAAGCCGGGCCGAAGACGCCTGAAATGGCAGAAACCGGTCCCCGGAAGCTTGTTTCCTTCCCAGTACAAGAATTGGCTTGGTAGTTTGGTTTGCCCTGTTCCCATCATGCACTGGGACAGGAACAGACTAATTTGCATATAGCCAAGTTCTGAGCTGGGATGGTGCAGTGAGCTAAAAAACGGTGATGGATCAACCCTGATCTGTGGACTGGGTAAGAGTGGCCTGCTTAATTCAGGCACTCTGTTCATCACCACCCCCTTTTCTGAATCATTTTGTCCACCACAAGCGTGGAAGGGTATACTCAGATGTGAGTCCCTTGCTCATTGCACCATCAGGATTCAAGCAAGCCGGGCCGAAGACGCCTGAAATGGCAGAAACCGGTTCCCGGAAGCTTGTTTCCTTCCCAGTACAAGAATTGGCTTGGTAGTTTGGTTTGCCCTGTTCCCATCATGCACTGGGACAGGAACAGACTAATTTGCATATAGCCAAGTTCTGAGCTGGGATGGTGCAGTGAGCTAAAAAACGGTGATGGATCAACCCTGATCTGTGGACTGGGTAAGAGTGGTCTGCTTAATTCAGGCACTCTGTTCATCACCACCCCCTTTTCTGAATTATTCTTCCTTTAGCCAGCAGGCCACTGTCTCTCCAGCTTAGCGAAGGGATGTCCTCTGCTCCCCTGGTTGTCGACCACCTGGTCTATCTAGAGCTCTCTTCATGCCTGGTGAGGTCACCCTGCTATAATAGGAGCCACTGTTTCGACTCCCTTCACAGTAGTGAAGCTTGTCTTGTGGACACCATGTTTCAACAAAAAAAAGTGCTCATGTTAAACAATTTTGTTTTCAAGAACAAACTCACAAAGCAGGAGTTAGTTTCTTGAAAGAACAAGAAAAGTCCTGACATGCATGAAGTTTTCTTCCAGAGTGTGGGGCAGTTATTCATTTACGCTGCTTTTGTCTGTCGGACATACACAACCTTTCGAGATTTTAATTGGACTTATTGAAAGGTGACTTAATTGACCAGCCGGGTCGGAATTACAACCAGCGGAGTGATTACTCTACATTTAACACAAAATCCTGAACAGCCCTAAAGAAGTCGAGGGCTAATTCCCAAGCGACGAAACACGTGTTGGCTGGATGTTTGAATTTGAATAAAAAGACAAAGAAAAGACTTTGAGACATTACCAACGTTTGTGCTTCAAACACATGATGTACTTTCATTGAACACTAACATCTTGTGCATAGGATTTTTTTGTCACTGTTACTTGTAGGATTCCTTGGTCCTTCAAAACTTAGTGGTTGCAGGGTGTTTTTCCCTACCTCTTGCACTTCACAGTACATCAGATCAAAATATTACACGCAGATCTTTACAGGCGCCAACACTTCCTATACCACTAACACCCCCTTAACATTAGCGTCAGTTGAGGATCTGCTGACAGTAACTCAGCCGTTATCTGAAATCTCAATAGAGCAGGACAGTTGCGGGTTTGGTACGGTGGAAGAACAGTTTGTTTACAGCTTTTCACCTGTCCTGCTAAACCCTAAATAAGGCCCTAAGCCTATTTGAAGAAAGAATGTTTTTTTCGCTTTCACACTGCCACATATGTGTGAGCCAAATCTGTATGCAAGATGGATTATAGATTTATTATGTATGTAATGTGCGCGCAAAACAGAATCTGTGGTTAACTCCAGACACATTCAACATGAATGAAGTTATTTTCAAAGCTGCAAAGAGGACTCAAGTCCTTATATTTACAAAGATGTCGAGTGCGGATGCTCGGGCAAGGAAGGAGAAAGTGATCCTGCCAAAGGCTTTACTCTGTTCCTCCTCTACTGCTTTATTCAGCCACTGTATTGGACATGAGGGTACTGCTTCAAAGTTTAGGCACAGTATATAGGGTGAAATACAAGCTGCAAACAATGCTAACTGTGTTTGCAGATTGTCATTTTGGAGATTCTCATGTGACAAACTTCTGCAACACACGTAAAAGTGAGTTTGTTTCCACTTACTTCACTTACTATTTATTACAGGGACATCGAAGTTATTGTGAGAAAAATATCACATAATCAAAGGGGGAGTCTGTGTTCCTGATGTATTTGGTGGTTTTTGAGTGTGATTGCAAGTCTTTCTGCACATGTTCAAAACTAACAAAAAGGCTTTGAATAAAAAACAGTTGCAGCATTCCAAACCCAAAGGTCATCTACTGTATGTGCAGCAACAGTAGTGCTATTGTAAACAGCGTTGCATATATTTAAAATGTCCTTACCATTCTTTGCCCTTTTGCAAATATCCAATTATTGAACAAAGGTATGAAAGCCCTACAAATCCTTTTCTCAAGTCACCATCAAAACGTTTGTGTTCAAGCTCGCAGTTATGTCATGCGTTTCAAGAAGCCTCCTTGAGTGCGGTTTCCCAGATGGTCAGTTGTCTTTTTTTCTCTGTTGGCCTAATCATGCTTTTTGTAGACTGCTTTGGTTCTGCACACGTTATTAAATAAAACACTTGCCTTTGTGCCACATTATATTTTCACATGGAACCAGCACATTTTAGTATTTTATTATTTTCTTGGGATTTAGTCTGAACAGCCTAGGCAAGGTCAAACAACATTGCCCCTTGATATTCTCTGTGGTCTAGACACATCTTGCCATATAACTGAGGACAGGGGTTCTGGATCTTGGGTGGCCTAACCGACTGTGCCTAACCAACCACCAACATCCTAACTTACCTCTCCAAGTGGTGGTTGCACCCAGAAGACCTTCGTCCCCAAGCCTGCAGTGCTTTTGCAAACCGAAGACTCCCTATTGAAAGCTACAGGACTTCCGATGCCAAACAGTACTCTACACCTGGACGCCCCAGTACCGCTGAGGGTGCATCTTTTTTGCTGGCCTAAACTCCCATTTGCCCTTAGCTTAAGTCCAGGAGCTTTGCTCCTACAACCCAGTGGCCTGCTCGTCAGCAGCCACCAACCAGAGGCCACTATACCCCATTGGATAACATTGGGCCTCAGCACCCAGCCCCCCTAATGCAGGGGAGGGTGTAACAAGAGTGCGTTCTTGACCCTGGAGGACTCCTGAGTCTAACCCCAGAAAACCAACTCCCACAACAAAGTACTTGCCTTTGAACCAATAACACTATTTTCCTCCATAGGATAACTGTTTTTCTATGAAGTGTGGAGTTGGAAAACCTAAAGAAATTCTTTAACCCCTTCCATGCGGATGACAAAGCCAGCTCGTCATGGGCGTTACCTGCGCTACGCGGATGACGAGCTGGCTTTGTCACAAACCGCGCGTTTTTTTAATTTCAGCGCACAGCGGGAAAACCCGCTAGCGCAGTAGCGGTTAAAATTGCACTAACTAACAAAACCTATTTTACTTACCTGTTTACAGTAAATGTCTCCGTGTAGTGTCCAGGTATACTACACTGTGTAAGAAAAGTAATCTGAAAAGTAACTTACATGATATTCTACTAAAAATCCTTTACAAAGTATCTGTACTGTATTCTGAAAAGCATTGCATTATCAGTAACACACCTGTAATCAAATTAAAGTACAATTGCAATTCAAACTATTTACAAACTGCATTACTACTGTAAAGTATTTATTTCTTACCTGTGCCCGGCTTGCTTGGTTCTAAAAAAATTGGTCTGAAGTTTAGTCTTTAAGTGTGTGCATTCATTTGCTGACTGAGTGTGTACAACAAATGCTTAACACTGTCCTCTGATCAAGCCTTACTGCTCTACCACACATGGAGGGTGAGGTGCTGTCTACTTTAACTCGGCCTACCTTTAGGGTTCCAGTGGACTCTGTATATACTATACCAAAGTGAGGTATAGTGTGCACAGAGCCAGCTTTCTCCACTAGTCCAGAACTTGAACATACTAAAATATTTGAGTGATCTTTCTGGCCCAAGTGGAGAAAAAAAAGTTGTCTAAAATGTGCAGTTTTACTCATTTCTTTTGTTTTTCCTAGTGAATATACCCCCATTTCTGTCTTGAAGACACTCACTTTCTATCTCACTACAGCTTTGGGGGTGCATGCGTTAGAAGTGATAGATGCCACGTAGGAGTTTTGGTTACCTGTGTGGTTTTTTGTGGTTTTTTTTTAAATAACGAATTACGGGCTACCTAGTATCAGTACTGGTTGTCCTCTTGGCTTATTTGCATTTGTTAATTTACATTTTATTTCTGATTTTGTACAACATTGACAATAACATTGCATTCTATATTCATGCTGATGTACTGATAACTAGATTTTGTTATTCTATGTTCCAGTTTGGCTTCATTAACTATGAAGTGGGTGACAGCAAAAAACTATTTTTCCATGTAAAAGAAGTCCAGGATGGGATAGAATTGCAAGCTGGGGATGAAGTGGAGTTTGCAGTTATTCTAAACCAACGTACTGGGAAATGTAGTGCCTGTAATGTTTGGCGTGTATGGTAAGACTTTTTTTGTTGTTTTTGTTTTAAACTGAATGTGCACTAGAAACTTGTAGGTGATTTAATTTATCATCTTTGTAAAACATTCCAATTTCTGTCTAATAAAGAATATGCACCTGTCCTTACACCATTATGTATTATTTGAAAAAGTTGGCGAATGGCTCTCTGGCTCTGTGAACAAGAATGACAAAGGAGAAATAAATAACTGTTTGGCAAACAAGTTGCTCATCAAATTGAAAGATTGTAATAAATCCCAGTTCTTTCTCTTCATAATCTGTTAACCTGTTATTTATGGATGCATTTAAATTTGGAACTCGGCATTTATTAAACTGAACATGGAAACAAGTTACCCTGGCCATCTGGCTGATGGGTGGAAGGTCACGGTCTAATTTTATGTTTGAGGCATGTGTAGCTGTAGATACACATACCTCCCATACTCGTGCCACCTAGTGTTTGATCTGGATGTGTCTCAGTTGTTCTTCGAAGAAGTTGTTAGAGTCTTGAAATCAATTGACTCTTCTTCTAAGTGTTAATGCACAGACATCAACTCCACTGTTATATTGTTTTCTTTCTGCCGTCTGGTTCAGGTGAGTGTGCTCGCGCTCCGGGTCGAGACCATTACGGATCTCTCTTCGGATCCCAATCCATTCTAACCTGTGCCCGTATTGTTTTCGGTAACTCTTTACCCCACCCCACATATATACAATCTCTTGTCATCATGCTTTTATTTTGGCCCCTCTGAGGCCTCGCCCATTGGGGCCTTCAAACTTACTCTCCACCAGGTCCTCTATGAATAGCCCTGCTGGTAATTGAACGGACGCCTTTCCATTTCTGTCCCGCTGCCACGTAAAACGCCCATGGACCAACTCCCATCAGGTCTGTAGCTTGTGTTTGTCACTGGAACACAGGGAAGCAGATTACAAGGCCTGTCACATTTTACTCTCACAGAAGACCCTCAGTGACCATCGGGCACACAAACTCGATATGTCATTCATGCACCATGCAAATACGGTTGTCTCTGCATCGTTTTTCATCATTAGAATGATAAAGAAACTCCTTCCTATCTCCGCTGCGAAGACCCTCCTCAATACATTAGTAATGTCTCGCATTGACTACTGCAATGGGCTCATCATTAATGCTCAGGAAAGAGTATTAAACAAATTGCAACTGGTGCAAAACGCAGCGGCTAGACTGCTCACAGGTACCCCCAAATTTAAACCAATTTCCAACATCATTCGACAACTACATTGGTTACCTGTTAGAAACAGAGCCAAGTTCAAAGCTTTGTGCATCGCTTTTAAATCCATACACTCCTCCGGACCAGTTTTAAAAAAAATTCATTATGTCCCCACACTCCTCAAGAAGCCTACGCTCATCTTCAGCAAACCTATTGATGGTACCAAGAATAGAAAAAGCCTCATGGGGCGACAGATCCTTTCTATTGCCACCATTGAACTTTGGAACAGCCTTCCGCCCCAAATTAAGTAAATCACGTCCTTACTTACATTCAGGAGGCAAATAATAACTTGGCTCTTTAATCAATAGTTAATTCTTCCCTGCTAGCACGATTCATAGCGCCGAGACACCCATGGGTATTTGCGCGCTCAATAAATCTCCCAAATAAATAAATAAAAATGCGGAGGAGGAGCATCGAAGATACTCCTGTCTGTCAGTGAAGACATCAGTGAAGAACAACAACCACCGGCTTCTGTAACTGAGGAAGGTGTGTTCTCCATTGAAGACAGTTCAGAACAAGACTTAGAACTAATTTAGGCCATACCGGAGGTTGAAGCAGTGAGTTATATACCCCTGCCCCTCAACCCTGTGTTGAACACCATAAGACACCCGACACCTCTACAACAAGACGCCTTAAGTCCACCACTGCTTCATGGCCATGGCTGGGACTGAATGACTGGTGCGGAAGCTCTGCCCTTCAGCTTGGCTCCGAAGCACCAACCAAAGCCTTCGACATAGACAGCCCCGGCACCAAACCACCCATTGGTACCGAGCTGACTGTCAACATCCACCGTTTGGGCACCAACTAGAACTTAGCCGCCAAAACACAAACACAACGGCAAACTGAAACTATCCAAGCAGACACCAGTATTAACTGTTGAAACTGCGGTCTACCCAATTCTTCATAAACTACAGGAGAAATTAGACACTTCACAGAGGCAGATCCAAATCAAGATTTAGCCTCAAACTGGAGGCATCCTCACAAAGCCTTCAGCTCGAACACCACCATCAAAGAGACACATTTCTTTCCAAGAGGCTATTGACTTACCCACCCCCACCAAAAAAGAAAAAGATTGACAGGGCTACCAGCCCTTTACCACTTTCATTGCCGCCACCACCTTCTCCACTACCGTCTATTGAGGATCCCTTAGACAGCTTACCTCAGGGTTCCGTCAGTGATTGCACAGGTGGACACAATACAGGGGATGACACATTTGGTAAACCATCACACGATGACCCCAGGAACAAAGGCATATGATGTGGAACCTCCAGGGGATAGTGATCCAGACATATATCCAGTAAGCCCCTCACCTCCTGATGATATCACCACATACCAGGAGTTAGTAGGCAGGGCTGCTGCTTTCCATGATGTCTAATTAAACAAAGAACTCCTAGAGGAGGAATTTCTTTTTGAAAAATTATCATCCACATATAGGGAGATACAATACTTAATGTTGAAAGAGGGGGGCGTGGCCAAGCAGCATGGCTGGCAGGACGTGAGTTCCGCCGGCTCCCGTCCTGCCGGGAGCCGGCGGAGCTCACGTCCTGCGGACCCGAAAATCCTTTAAAAATATCCTGTGCAGGCGTTTATAGCGGACTAGATTGAGTGCCGAGGGTCCCCCCTGTCCTGGAGACCCCCTGGCTGGCGGCTGGTCATGGCAACGTCCGCAGATCCTGACAGAGACGGACCGATATAGCGGAGGCCGGCCGAGCACCTACGTGAGGCCCGGGATCACGGCCTGGTGCGGAGAGGTGCGGTGGGAGTGGCCCTGCCTCCCTGGACTCTCCAACGGCGGTGGTGTTGTTTCCTCGTCGGCGGAGCCTGTTGCCATCTGGGGCTCCGCCGTCCTAACGCCTGTGAATTGCCGGAGGGCTCTGGTGATATACGGCCCGGCCGGACCCTGATCGGCGGCCCAGAGGTGAGACGCGGCGCCCGTCCTCTCCCCCGGGGGCTGCCTGGTGGTTGACGGAGGGTATCCCTGCCCGGATCGGTGCCCCTGGGACCAACGCTGACGACCCTGCGGGACTTGGGAGCTGGCGGGGAGCCCGAGGCGGAGCAGCCTCGTGTCCTGTCCTGCAGCTCTGAGGTCCGGCGTTGAGACCCTGCCGGGCCAGGCCGCCATCTTGCCCGCGGAGCGGGAGGGACGCAAGCTGCGGGCGAAGTCTGAGCCTGTGCACTGCGCGGGCTCCAGCGGGGGCATTGTGGTGCCTCCCCCCCACCACCCGCGGAGGCCCCGAGCCTGAGTGGCCCCGAATCTGGCGAGGCCGTGATTGTGCCCGGAGGAGCGGGCGGCCAAGGATTGGGCCGCCCGACAGATGAAGGGAGCCTGTCCCTGGTGCCCTCCAGCCTGCTATGGGCCCCTGAACATTGTGATGCTGTGTCGGTAAACGGAGGGACCTCCCCGCTTGAGCGGCTGGCTGCACCGGACCTCACTCCCTGCTTCAACGCTCCCTGGGGGCCGCTTGGTGGTGCCGTTTGGTTCCACTGGTGCTGGGACCCCTGCCCCCTGGAATGAACTGTTTGCCCCGGGCCCCACCGACAGCCTGGAGAAAGAGGGGGCTGCTGGATCAGGCTGCAACTACTCCTGTGAGGCGGACTCCTCGGCTGAGTGGCCCTGATAGTGGCCCCAGGCTCCCCGCAGGGGCGCAGCATTGTGGACAGGCAACCAGTGATCCCGGGGGAGACGAGAGTACGGGGGACTGGAGGACTATTGGGTTGTAGGCCCACCACGACGTCCTTGGCCCTTGAACTGGCCTGCCTGACCCACACCTCGACACTTGCTTGGCGGAGGAGGGGTGCAACCCGTGTTCGCTGCCCTGGGACCTCTAGGCCCGGCCGATTGCAGGGTGCCGTCAGGGGGAGCAGATTGTTGACTTCAACGGCCCCCCGTGGACGCCGCTGCTCTAGGGGGCGACAGTGGACATTATAGCCCTGCCCCAGGTGTGTGGGCCTGCCTGGACGCGGAGGAGGTGCCCCTGGCCCCGGCCTGGCGTCCTTCTGATCCTTAAGGAGCTGCCTGGAGCCCCGCGGCAGGAAGACAGGGGGAGCGAGAATTTTCTGCGTCACCTCGGGAGGGATCGTTGAGACCTTGTCGCCACCGGCGATGCGTAAGGACAGGATGTCGAAGTCCACCCAACACCATTGCGCAATACACTACTCAGAGGCTGCCCTCGCAAAGAATTACGCGTCAAACTGGCCAAGAGGAGGGTGCGGAGGGGCCTGCGGAACCATCCAGAGCCGAACTGCTGAAGGCTATACAGGGCTCCCACACTGCGCTTGAGCGGCAGATAGAGACAGTATCCATTGATGTCAACCTTTTACGAACGGTTCTCCGGAAGGTGGCGGATAAGGTCTCTGACGCCGAGAGCAACATCACCCAACTGCAAGGCGAGGTGGCCTCTCTCAAGAAGACGGTATCGACCCTCACGGCTACGACGCATGCCCTGGAGCGGAGAGCCGAGGATGCGGAGGGTAGAGCGCGACGTAGCAATATCAGGGTCCTGGGCGTGCCGGAACGGTGGGAGGCGGGCATCGCCGAACGTTTCCTGGAAACTTGGATTCAAACTTACTCTCCACCAGGTCCTCTATGAATAGCCCTGCTGGTAATTGAACGGACGCCTTTCCATTTCTGTCCCGCTGCCACGTAAAACGCCCATGGACCAACTCCCATCAGGTCTGTAGCTTGTGTTTGTCACTGGAACACAGGGAAGCAGATTACAAGGCCTGTCACATTTTACTCTCACAGAAGACCCTCAGTGACCATCGGGCACACAAACTCGATATGTCATTCATGCACCATGCAAATACGGTTGTCTCTGCATCGTTTTTCATCATTAGAATGATAAAGAAACTCCTTCCTTATCTTCCTATCTCCGCTGCGAAGACCCTCCTCAATACATTAGTAATGTCTCGCATTGACTACTGCAATGGGCTCATCATTAATGCTCAGGAAAGAGTATTAAACAAATTGCAACTGGTGCAAAACGCAGCGGCTAGACTGCTCACAGGTACCCCCAAATTTAAACCAATTTCCAACATCATTCGACAACTACATTGGTTACCTGTTAGAAACAGAGCCAAGTTCAAAGCTTTGTGCATCGCTTTTAAATCCATACACTCCTCCGGACCAGTTTTAAAAAAAATTCATTATGTCCCTACACTCCTCAAGAAGCCTACGCTCATCTTCAGCAAACCTATTGATGGTACCAAGAATAGAAAAAGCCTCATGGGGCGACAGATCCTTTCTATTGCCACCATTGAACTTTGGAACAGCCTTCCGCCCCAAATTAAGTAAATCACGTCCTTACTTACATTCAGGAGGCAAATAATAACTTGGCTCTTTAATCAATAGTTAATTCTTCCCTGCTAGCACGATTCATAGCGCCGAGACACCCATGGGTATTTGCGCGCTCAATAAATCTCCCAAATAAATAAATAAAAATGCGGAGGAGGAGCATCGAAGATACTCCTGTCTGTCAGTGAAGACATCAGTGAAGAACAACAACCACCGGCTTCTGTAACTGAGGAAGGTGTGTTCTCCATTGAAGACAGTTCAGAACAAGACTTAGAACTAATTTAGGCCATACCGGAGGTTGAAGCAGTGAGTTATATACCCCTGCCCCTCAACCCTGTGTTGAACACCATAAGACACCCGACACCTCTACAACAAGACGCCTTAAGTCCACCACTGCTTCATGGCCATGGCTGGGACTGAATGACTGGTGCGGAAGCTCTGCCCTTCAGCTTGGCTCCGAAGCACCAACCAAAGCCTTCGACATAGACAGCCCCGGCACCAAACCACCCATTGGTACCGAGCTGACTGTCAACATCCACCGTTTGGGCACCAACTAGAACTTAGCCGCCAAAACACAAACACAACGGCAAACTGAAACTATCCAAGCAGACACCAGTATTAACTGTTGAAACTGCGGTCTACCCAATTCTTCATAAACTACAGGAGAAATTAGACACTTCACAGAGGCAGATCCAAATCAAGATTTAGCCTCAAACTGGAGGCATCCTCACAAAGCCTTCAGCTCGAACACCACCATCAAAGAGACACATTTCTTTCCAAGAGGCTATTGACTTACCCACCCCCACCAAAAAAGAAAAAGATTGACAGGGCTACCAGCCCTTTACCACTTTCATTGCCGCCACCACCTTCTCCACTACCGTCTATTGAGGATCCCTTAGACAGCTTACCTCAGGGTTCCGTCAGTGATTGCACAGGTGGACACAATACAGGGGATGACACATTTGGTAAACCATCACACGATGACCCCAGGAACAAAGGCATATGATGTGGAACCTCCAGGGGATAGTGATCCAGACATATATCCAGTAAGCCCCTCACCTCCTGATGATATCACCACATACCAGGAGTTAGTAGGCAGGGCTGCTGCTTTCCATGATGTCTAATTAAACAAAGAACTCCTAGAGGAGGAATTTCTTTTTGAAAAATTATCATCCACATATAGGGAGATACAATACTTAATGTTGAAAGAGGGGGGCGTGGCCAAGCAGCATGGCTGGCAGGACGTGAGTTCCGCCGGCTCCCGTCCTGCCGGGAGCCGGCGGAGCTCACGTCCTGCGGACCCGAAAATCCTTTAAAAATATCCTGTGCAGGCGTTTATAGCGGACTAGATTGAGTGCCGAGGGTCCCCCCTGTCCTGGAGACCCCCTGGCTGGCGGCTGGTCATGGCAACGTCCGCAGATCCTGACAGAGACGGACCGATATAGCGGAGGCCGGCCGAGCACCTACGTGAGGCCCGGGATCACGGCCTGGTGCGGAGAGGTGCGGTGGGAGTGGCCCTGCCTCCCTGGACTCTCCAACGGCGGTGGTGTTGTTTCCTCGTCGGCGGAGCCTGTTGCCATCTGGGGCTCCGCCGTCCTAACGCCTGTGAATTGCCGGAGGGCTCTGGTGATATACGGCCCGGCCGGACCCTGATCGGCGGCCCAGAGGTGAGACGCGGCGCCCGTCCTCTCCCCCGGGGGCTGCCTGGTGGTTGACGGAGGGTATCCCTGCCCGGATCGGTGCCCCTGGGACCAACGCTGACGACCCTGCGGGACTTGGGAGCTGGCGGGGAGCCCGAGGCGGAGCAGCCTCGTGTCCTGTCCTGCAGCTCTGAGGTCCGGCGTTGAGACCCTGCCGGGCCAGGCCGCCATCTTGCCCGCGGAGCGGGAGGGACGCAAGCTGCGGGCGAAGTCTGAGCCTGTGCACTGCGCGGGCTCCAGCGGGGGCATTGTGGTGCCTCCCCCCCACCACCCGCGGAGGCCCCGAGCCTGAGTGGCCCCGAATCTGGCGAGGCCGTGATTGTGCCCGGAGGAGCGGGCGGCCAAGGATTGGGCCGCCCGACAGATGAAGGGAGCCTGTCCCTGGTGCCCTCCAGCCTGCTATGGGCCCCTGAACATTGTGATGCTGTGTCGGTAAACGGAGGGACCTCCCCGCTTGAGCGGCTGGCTGCACCGGACCTCACTCCCTGCTTCAACGCTCCCTGGGGGCCGCTTGGTGGTGCCGTTTGGTTCCACTGGTGCTGGGACCCCTGCCCCCTGGAATGAACTGTTTGCCCCGGGCCCCACCGACAGCCTGGAGAAAGAGGGGGCTGCTGGATCAGGCTGCAACTACTCCTGTGAGGCGGACTCCTCGGCTGAGTGGCCCTGATAGTGGCCCCGGGCTCCCCGCAGGGGCGCAGCATTGTGGACAGGCAACCAGTGATCCCGGGGGAGACGAGAGTACGGGGGACTGGAGGACTATTGGGTTGTAGGCCCACCACGACGTCCTTGGCCCTTGAACTGGCCTGCCTGACCCACACCTCGACACTTGCTTGGCGGAGGAGGGGTGCAACCCGTGTTCGCTGCCCTGGGACCTCTAGGCCCGGCCGATTGCAGGGTGCCGTCAGGGGGAGCAGATTGTTGACTTCAACGGCCCCCCGTGGACGCCGCTGCTCTAGGGGGCGACAGTGGACATTATAGCCCTGCCCCAGGTGTGTGGGCCTGCCTGGACGCGGAGGAGGTGCCCCTGGCCCCGGCCTGGCGTCCTTCTGATCCTTAAGGAGCTGCCTGGAGCCCCGCGGCAGGAAGACAGGGGGAGCGAGAATTTTCTGCGTCACCTCGGGAGGGATCGTTGAGACCTTGTCGCCACCGGCGATGCGTAAGGACAGGATGTCGAAGTCCACCCAACACCATTGCGCAATACACTACTCAGAGGCTGCCCTCGCAAAGAATTACGCGTCAAACTGGCCAAGAGGAGGGTGCGGAGGGGCCTGCGGAACCATCCAGAGCCGAACTGCTGAAGGCTATACAGGGCTCCCACACTGCGCTTGAGCGGCAGATAGAGACAGTATCCATTGATGTCAACCTTTTACGAACGGTTCTCCGGAAGGTGGCGGATAAGGTCTCTGACGCCGAGAGCAACATCACCCAACTGCAAGGCGAGGTGGCCTCTCTCAAGAAGACGGTATCGACCCTCACGGCTACGACGCATGCCCTGGAGCGGAGAGCCGAGGATGCGGAGGGTAGAGCGCGACGTAGCAATATCAGGGTCCTGGGCGTGCCGGAACGGTGGGAGGCGGGCATCGCCGAACGTTTCCTGGAAACTTGGATTCGGACCCACCTGTGTCCACAGGGCCTCTCCGTTGTCTGTTATCGAACGGGCGCACAGAGCCCTGGTGCCGCCTCCGCGCCCGGGGGAGCCCCCGAGAGCGCTCATAGCCAAGATACTGAACTACAAGGACCGGGACTGCATACTGAGGGCGGCGAGGGAGACGGAAAATCTCACTATTGAAAACAGCCGCGTCTCCATATATCCTGACTACACCCAGCAGGTGCAGGAACAGAGGAAGTCCTACCTGGCCGTGAAACAGAAGCTCCCGGAGATGAAGCTGCAGTATATGCTCTTGTACCCGGCTAAGCTCAAAGTGATCTCACATAGTCGTGCTCATTCTTTGAATCCCCGGCGGAGGTCTGGGAGTGGCTCGAGATACGAGGCGATGAGCTACCACCAGGAGAACGGGGGGGACCCCGGGAGACGTGGGGCACCCGCCCTCAGCGACGGCGCCGCGGGAGACGAAGACGCCGATCCGCCTCGGGGGACCCAGCAGGACCTAGAATCATGGTGGGTGAGGATGGCGCTCTACTGCGGAGACCTCCCGATGAGGAGGCGGGCCCGGAGTCTCTGGGCAGGTCTATCCCTGGGGACACTTTGGTTCCGGACACCCTGCAGGATACAGTGCCTAGCACAGAGACGGGACTATCCGAGCCATTGACTGAGTCGGATCCACCTTGAGGTACTTATGATATCTGCAGTATTATCCTTGGGGTAGGAGGAACTTTGGAACCCTTTCTGATGTTTCATGATGCCGCCGGGTTTGGGGGTTAGCCCGGGATGACGAGAAGGGGCGGGGGACTTGCATCCTGCTGAGGGGGGAATCCGGGGCGGGGGAACTGTGTGTTCTATTTTTGTATTTCGCCTAAGGTTTGCTATGTTAGATTGGGTCTAGCGGGGAGCTGGGAGGGGGGTGGGTGGGAAGTACCGGTTGGGCTGTGTGGGTTGTATGGAACGGATGGGGTGGCTGTGCACGTCCTGGCACCAGCAGAGGGAGGGCAAGGTAGCATGTTTTGTTTTCGCTGTCTGCTTGCTCCTGGGTGGCGGTGGCGGGGTGTGTTCTGGGGGAGTTGTGGGATTTGGGGCTCTTAGGGGTTGGGTGGGGTGCAGTGGGATGATTGTTGTTGGCATCGAGGCACCGTTCAGGGTCACGGGTGGGGGAACCTACTGGAATGCAACTGGTGGCCCGGAAGGGCAGCAACACAGGTCATGGGATATAAGTTGATGACATGGAACGTGCGGGGGCTGGGCACTTGCACCAAGAGACATGGGGCCCTCTCCTTCCTCCGCCGCCACGGAGTTGCCATCGCATGTCTGTAGGAAAAGCATCTAACAAACTAGGGTGCTCAAAAAGTGGCTAAAAAATGGAGAGGTCAGGTGTTCCACTCCTCCTTTTCTACATATGCTAGGGGAGTATTGGTCTGGGTGGCTCCAGGGGTACCCTTCGCCAAACAGTATGTGGAGGCTGACATAGAGGGTAGGTACCTGCTACTGCGGGTGAAGCTTGATGGAAGGGATTTCTCGATCTTAAATTCGTATGCGCCTGGTGTCGATGGTCCTGGCTTCTTCTCCCGACTCCGGGATGTCCTGGTTTCGGGGCTCGATGCCCCCCTCCTTTGGTTTGGAGACTTTAATTGCGTGTTAGACTCGGATCTGGACAGGCATCCCCCCCGTACTGGCACAAAACCTCGCGTGGCGGCGAGGCTCAGGGAGGTGATGTCTGGCCTGGGGGTTGTCGATGTGTGGCGACAGCGCCATCCCTTGCAAAAATTGTATACCTGTTACACTCCGACACATGGTACTCATGGTGGACTGGACAGGGTCCTCGCCGCGAATATTGATGTGTCCCTCTCCCTGGCAGTTGCCCACCGGGCCCGCTTCTTGTCGGGCTGCTCCCCGGTGGCGTGCGTGGCCCGGTGGCTTGCCCGGCCCTCCCGTCCTCGGGCCTGGAGGATGCCGGTGGACCTATTGCAGGGCCGGGTGGGGGGGGGGGGGCCTGTGTGGAGACAGCTCTTACTGAATATTTGGATTTGAACTGGGGTGGAGTGGGGTGCCATGGGGGCGGTGGTGCGTGGCGCGTGTGTGGGCCTGGCCTGTGATGTGTGGAGGCAGTTGCTCCATGGCCTGTGTGGGGCAGGCGATCGCCTGCGGGGCTGCGGGACTGTTTCGGGCTGACCGGGCTGGATGGGTGCACTCTGGGTCAGTGTCGTCGGCGCCTCCATCGCAAAGGGGACAAGGCCGGGAGATTGCTGGCCTGGATCCTTAGGAGGGAATTCGCTCCGGAACGGATAGCTGCTCTGCGCAACCCTGCGGGGGACCTGGTGCACTCGGAGGCGGGTATTCTGGGGGTCCTACAGGCCCAACTGCAAGTGGTGTGTGCTGCGGGCCCCTCGGTGGCGGAGTCCGCTTCTCGGGCTTGCCTTCAGGGATTGCCCCTCCGGACTTTGTCGGGGGGGGCGGCGGGGGAGTTGGTGGTGAACTTGTCGCTCCATGAGATCAAAATCACGCTGGCCAGTCTGCCGCGGGGGCCCCTGGAGGGGATGGGTTTCTGCCGGAATTTTATCAGGCGTTTGGGGAGGCCCTTGCCCCGAGACTCCTGCAGGTCTATGGTGAGGCGCTGGCGCGTGCTGGCCTCCCGCCTACTATGAATCAGGGTGAGGTGTGCATGATTCTCAAGCCTGGAGGAGACAGCTGGTGGGTCTGGGCCCCATCTACTGTAGCTGGATCCGGATCCTTTATGGGCAACCCCGAGCTAGGGTTGGGCGCGGCGCGATCGGGGGACTGGCCACTGGGCAGGGACACGTGGCGGGGGTGCCCCCTCTCGCCGCTGCTCTTTGCCTTGGCGGTTGAGCCTTTGGCGGTCCTCGTGGGGATGGAGGTGGCGCGGTGGGGTGTCGGAGTGGGGGACACCGTCGGTGTGGTCTCCCTGTACGCAGATGATGCTTTGTTTGGCGTCCCCGAGCGAGTCTCTGCCACTTTTATTATGGCTATTGGATAGTTTCGGCGCGGCCTCGGGTCTGTGGATTAATCTTGGCAAGTCCCTCATTTTCCCCTTGGCGGGTTATGGCCCCGACCAGCGGGCGAACCTCCCGCACCTGGGATTGCGATGGGAGCTGGATGCCTTCCGGTGTTTGGGCGTCCGGGTGGTATCGTCGGATGACCAGTTGCTGGCCCGCGGTGCTGGGCGCGTGGTGCGCTCCCTTCAGCAGTCGGTCTCGTTCTGGAGCACACTTCCGCTTTCCCTCGTGGGACGATTGGCGGTGGCTGGAGTGGTGATGCTCCCGCGACTGTTATGCGTCCTGCGGAGTTCGCTGTGCCCGATCCCGCCAAGTCTGTTCCGCACGCTTGATTCATTACTTGCGTCGCTACTCTGGGCGGGCAAGCGCAGTAGAGTTGCTTTGCGCACTGTCGTCGGGAGGTCTGGAGGCTCCGAGATTCGACCTGTGCTATTGCGCGGCGCAGTTTCGACCAGCTGCACGTTGGTTCGCCGGTGCAGCGAGTTTGGAGCTGAGCCTTTTGGAGGGTGGAGCTGGTGAGGAGACTCTCCAGGTGGCGCTGGTGCAGGGGAGGGGAGCGGATACGTCTTTGCCTTGTGTGGTGGGGCACACTGCAGGGATTTGGCAAAGATTCGTGGAGAGGGTCCTGAGGCAGGCCCCTTTCCATGGAGAATTGCCGGTGTGGGTTCTGGCGCCTGTGGTGTTGATGGGGGAGCATGTGTCCTTCCGGACCTGGAGGGGGGGGTGGCTGCGGGGCCTTGGCGGACCTGTGCCCGGGTGACTCCTTTGTGGCCTTTGGGGGGGCTGCGGAGGCCTTTGGCCTGGCGGAGGGGCATTGCCTGCATTGTGGGGGACTGCAGGACGTGGCGCGGGTGACCTGGCCGCGGTTCCCAGGGGCGCCCCGATTTCGCACACTCTTGGCATCCTCCTTTCCTGTGGCAGAGGCCAACGGCTGATCGCGTTGTTGTGTTCGGCCGTGCGGACGGACTCTGATCCGCCGGTGTCGCCCTGGAGCCTGGCCGGCGCGGACGGGTCAGGGCATTGACCCGTACGGTGTTGTGTGGTGCGCGGTTCGGGCTCATCCGTTTCGATTTTGTGCGCCGCGCCTGTGTGGCCCCGATATCCTTGCGCCGCGTCTCGGGTAACGGACGGGGCGACTGCCCTGGATGTGGACTGGGTGGAGCGGGGTTTCTCCATCTGGCCTGGGGGTGCCCGCCGGTGGCGACCTTCTGGGGGCGGGTGGTGGGGCGCATCCGGAGGATCACGTGTCTCCGGATTGCCTTGGATCCACTGCATTGTCTGTTGGCCCTGGGGGGGGGGGGGGGTTGTCCTGTGGGCTGTTGCAGGTACATGTATAAATGGTCGGAGTCTGATATAAACAAGAGGACAAATCAAAATAGCACTTATTTGTCTCAGTGAAATACTTGCATTCTATCAAAGGCACCAATATAGCTCAGTAAACGAAACACGAATCAATATACTCGGTGCATATTTATTTCGCACATCTTAAATTTGTGAATGATATAAATTTCAACCCAAATGGTGGGAGATATTGCAATTAATGCATTGACAATATAAACTTAGAAACAACACATTTCTATATTTGAGTGAATTCAAATATGTGTCAATGCGCTCAAGGTGCATAGAAAAAGGGTATTAAGAAGGGATAGGTAAGTGGGGGTAAAGGTGGGGACCGGGTAAAGGTGGTGTGACTGAGTTAAAATCACAGTGAAAAATGAAAAAAGCCTTTACAGCCTATATACAGATCTAAAGGTTCCTAAAACAGTCTCAAACATAGGTTCCGTAGGTCTCCGTTATTTAGTCCTATGTTTTGGAACAAGAGAAGCAACAATAGTCGACGTTTCGACCCCTGAAAAGTACGGGTGATTCAAAACCTCAGGGTAGGGTCTTCATCAGGACGTAGAGGTATAACAGGAGCGCTTCGCATGAGGCCCGTTTGGGCCTGTAGCCTGGGGACCTTCTCTGACAGCAGTCAGAGGAGAAGAGACAGACAGACTAACGCTGCGATTAATAAGAGACACACGACGTGCCACCTCGGACCGGCTGGTCCTGTGGACAACAGAATCCCATACATTTGAACGAGTTTAGGACAAGCTCCCAACTTCTCGCAACAGAAAGGAACCTTGGAAGGTCCCCAGGCTACAGGCCCAAACGGGCCTCATGCGAAGCGCTCCTGTTATACCTCTACGTCCTGATGAAGACCCTACCCTGAGGTTTTGAATCACCCGTACTTTTCAGGGGTCGAAACGTCGACTATTGTTGCTTCTCTTGTTCCAAAACATAGGACTAAATAACGGAGACCTACGGAACCTATGTTTGAGACTGTTTTAGGAACCTTTAGATCTGTATATAGGCTGTAAAGGCTTTTTTCATTTTTCACTGTGATTTTAACTCAGTCACACCACCTTTACCCGGTCCCCACCTTTACCCCCACTTACCTATCCCTTCTTAATACCCTTTCTCTATGCACCTTGAGCGCATTGACACATATTTGAATTCACTCAAATATAGAAATGTGTTGTTTCTAAGTTTATATTGTCAATGCATTAATTGCAATATCTCCCACCATTTGGGTTGAAATTTATATCATTCACAAATTTAAGATGTGCGAAATAAATATGCACCGAGTATATTGATTCGTGTTTCGTTTACTGAGCTATATTGGTGCCTTTGATAGAATGCAAGTATTTCACTGAGACAAATAAGTGCTATTTTGATTTGTCCTCTTGTTTATATCAGACTCCGACCATTTATACATGTACCTGCTTATTTGACCTAGGTCAAGGAGTTCTTAGGGTCAACCCCGTTGTAACTCACTACTGTGGGCTGTTGCGGCTGCTGTTGGTGCTGGCGGGGCGCGGGGTGGCTGTTGCCTGGATGGGAGGTCGGGCCCCGGGGCGGCTGTTGCCTGGATGGGAGGTCGGGCCCCGGGGCTTTCGTTCTGGCTTGGGGATTTCGGGGGGGTGGTCCCTGGCAGGGGAGGCGCATGTGTGGCGCGCGCGTGGGGATGGGAAGCTGCAGGAGGATCTGTTGGCATGGCGCATGATGTGTGCTGTGGGGTCTGTGGATGGTGACTCTGATGCCGCCGGTGCTGGGCTGTTCGCCCCGCAGGGGTCGGACTCCGGGGAAGAAGTGGATGGGAGTGGGGATGATGGGGCTGCTATGAGCTAGTGTCTTGCAAGTACCGCGCGCATAACCTCTGTAAATATGTGATTTGCTCTGAGTCCCAAATGGATCTGTGTTTGATTTTGATTTGATAACTGCGCCCGGATGGGCCCTGACGACCTGAACGGAGTCTATATGCCTGTGTTCTCGCTTTGCCGAGTTTGTAGGGGAGGAAAAGATTTTGTTATTCCTGATTTTTATTGAAGTTTTTACTTTGTCAGGTGTTTCCAGGCAACGAACAAAAAAAGAGAAGTGATGATGTGCTTTCACCTGGCCGTATGTTTATTGTTTTACCATGACTGCGGAGTCCGTGTTTCTGGTGCCATGCTGCCGCCCGGCCTCCGGGATGTGGGCTGGGTGGCTGTGTCCTGTTGGTTGGCGTCCAGGTCCTCGGCTCAAGGAGGAGCCATGTACTGATATACTCCGATGTGTGTTTTTGCATCGCACTCAAGATAAAGTATTACAAAAAAAAAATGTTGAAAGAGATGTTACGTCATACAAACATTTTCAAATACCCTGTTAGGGCCCGTATAATAAAAGCGGGTCGACAAATACAAGCGCTCTGCCGCTGATACTATTTATGTCAAAGGACAAGTCCCACCTGACTTACTAGTAGTCACCAGTGCTCGTAAAAGAGCAAACTCTCAATCTAGCTATGTGCCCCTGCCCCATGAGGAGAGCAAGCACATGGACGCAGCAGGGAAGAGAGTAGCTGCCCAATCTGCAAGCCACTAGCGTATCGCCAACTCAAAGGGTTTGCTGGCCAGATACGAGACAGCTCACTGGAACGAGAAGTAAGAGCTCCTCCAACATGTCCCTGATGAGCACAGAAAAAGGTGACAAGAACTTGTCACGCAGGCAAACCTATCTCCCAACACCTCTATATGTTGTGCTCTAGACTTTACTAACACAGCAGCACGAGGAATTAACACAAGCATCCTACTTTCCCGCCATGCTTGGCTGCGTATTTCAGGCTTTAGGCCAGAGGCCCAAAAAAGCCTCCTAAATATTTCCTTTGATAAGGAACACCTCTTTGGGCACCAGGTTGACGAGGCCCTAGAGAAAATAAAAGGACATGGAAATGTTAAAGCCATGGGTGCCCTTCAGACACCGTCACCTCAAGGCTTTTCACCATTCCAGCTACTGTGGAGGCTCCAAAACTACCACTCCGGAAGCCTCCACATCTTACAAACATGGCCAAAATCAGTATTCCTCCTCCAGAGGTTACTAAAGAAGCTCCTACAGGGGCAATAATACCATGGGGTAGAGGCAAAGGTGTTTCCCCATGCTGTGGAACTCTTGCAAGTAGTGACTTCCCCTCATCTGTATAACACCTGTCTGGGGTCGCCTACAGGATTTTCTACCCCCACATGATAATCAATAACATCAGACTAGTGAGTGTTGGGCATTATCGAACATTACTATTGCCTGTAGCACATGAACACACCTCCCAACAGATTACCTCACACTACAGGTTATCAACAGTGCATAAAACTACTCAAACAGGAAGTTCGAGCTCCTCTTCTCAAAAGGAGCGATGGAACCTGTCCCTCTACACCATCAAGGGTCAGGAGTATACTCCTTATACGTCCTAACCCCCAGAGGGACAAATCATTACAGCCCATACTAGATCAGAGGCCCCTGAACCACTACATCCTTTCTCTTCCAGGGTATATATTTATCAATAGTCATAAGCACTGAATTATCTCCGCCCATATGCGTGAACCCGGAACACATATCCTAATACATATGTGTAAAATATATCAAAAGAGTACATAGTACTAAAACATTATACACATATACATGTTTAAACTAATAATATGCAGCCCACAAACCTATCCAATAGGCTAATAAAGCCATAATTACATGTCTTTCTGTAGTATGAAAATAACTCATAACATATAATGCAAGAAAAGGACAAGAACATTAGTTGCATTCCACAGAAAACAACCTTTTATTTTCATCAAAGAAAACAGGTAATGAAAGGCAATTAGCCTAAACAGGCTGCATAAGCATATAACATCCCTGTACAGAAAAGGAGACTGGCACCTCACCTTTAAGGCCTCAGAGAATCTGAACACTTTGCCTTTAAGGCCTCCAGGGTAAGCTTGCTCCCATCATGCCCCACAGGTGACAGTTAGGTCCGTTCTTTTTTGCTGCACTTTCTGAAAGGAACCTGGAACTTGAATTCAAATGATTTTGACTGTTTTCAGTCAGAATTTGGTTATTTCCTACTTTTTTCGATATTTCTGATTGTTGGCGGTATTTGGATTCTATTTTTTAGTCCGATATGCCACCTTTATTTTACAAGTGTCCTTCCTGTGGGAAGATGATGTCCAAAACCGATCCTCATTCGGTTTGTGTGGTGTTTGCCTTCTTGTCATGACACAGAGACATGTTACCACTGTTTAACTTTGCAGAAGGACTTTGAAGGAGAGAGAGAAGATCCGACTTCTTGGACTTATGGAGAGAGGGAAATATCATGAAAAGGGCCCAGGAAGTCAACTTTCATCTGGAAGGCCCTCATCTCCCAGAAAACGTTGATCTCCTTCTCCTGACGGTAGGAGTAAGAAAAGGCATCCTGATGTACCGTCTACGTCGAGACCTGTTGAAAAAGTAAGGTCGACATCGAAGTCTAGATCGCCGTTGGCGCTGTCGACGTCAAGGCCAGTGGAAAGAGTGAAATCATCGTCTAAGACATCACCTTTAAGAAGTAAGTCGATGTTGAAAACGGTTGAAGAAACAAAATCGCAGTCGAAGAGTTTATCGACGTCGAAACATGTGGTGTCGATTGCAGTAAAATCTACGTCGAAGGTGAGTAGTAGATCGATGTCGAGGGTGAGGAGTAGATCGACGTCAAGACCTGAAAAGCGTAGGAGGTCAGGATCACGATCGCCGTCGAGACTTAAGTCTACGTCGAGACATGCTTCGCACTCGAGGCATGAGAAATCTCGATCGACGTCGTAGAGGCTACCGATGTCCAGGAAGTCGACGTCAAGATCTCCGCCACCTGTTTCAAGTTTGGCGTCGAGGCATTCTAGATCAACCTCTCTGACCCGTCACAGGTCTTTGTCGAAGTCAGAGCAGACGTCGAGGACACCGACTGACCATAAGCGGTCGACGTGGAAGGGTCTGACGTCGAGGGCGTCTTCCCATAGATCTCCATCTATCAGAGCCTCTCCGCATCAGTCGTCGTTGATGGTGGCTCATTCGGTTTCGACGTCGAGGGACAGGCAATTGCTCCCTGTGGAAGATGCGAGTTGACCAGTGTCTAGATCTCCATGTTCAATAAGGAGTTCTTCATCTTCAATGGGGATACAGATTATTCAAGTTACACCGGAGGGCTCTCCGGTGCGCAAGTCACCTCCTGTTAACATGTCCCCTAGATGGCTGGAAAGAATTAGTCATTGGAAGATGCAACCCAGAGCTGATGAAAGGGATCTTGCCTTGGAATGTTCAAGACCTCCTGCTAGTAGGTTTCCAAGACGTTGCAGATCTCCTCTGAAGCAATGTTCACACTCAAAAGATCGCACCAGATCATATCGGTCTCCTACGCCAAGGAGAAGGCAGAGGTCTCCTACAACGACCACGTCCACGAGGTCATCCTACAGAGACTATTCTCCTACGATTTCTTCCAACGTCACCTTCCAGGGTATCGCCTGTTGATGATCTGGGGACTTTCAGTGAGGTGTTATGTCGGGGTGCCAACAAGTTTAACATAACTATGTCTGTGCCTCAAGTTACTTCATCGGTTATATTTGAGACATTACATTATAAGTCTTCGGCAAGACCTCTACTGCCTTGAGTGCCAGGATTACTGGAACCGGCAATGAAGACTTTAACACCTGCCACAGTGGGCTCAGAGCCCTCGAGGATTTCAAAGAAATATAAGGCTCCAGATCAGGATCCTTTATTCCTACGTACTGACCCAGCTCCGGATTCTCTCATAGTTGCCGCTGCCAGGAAGACACATTCTGCTACGTCAATTTCATCTGCTCCACCAGAAAAGGATAGCAAGAACATAGACTCCTTGGGACGGAGAATGTGTAATACGGCTGGTTCCGTAATGAGTGGCGAGTGCAGGCGCTCTACTGGGGCGCTGCGACCGACTGTTATGGGATTCCTTGACCAGATTTGTTGAGAAATTACCCAAGGAAGATCAAAAAGATTTCTTGGAAATTGTACAAGAAGGAGGTTTAGTTGCCAACCAGATTATTAGTACGGCGGCCGACTCTGCTGATTTAGAAGCTCATGGTTATGCCCATGGCATCTGATCAAGAAGATCAGCATGGCTCCGCCTCACGGGCCTCAAGCCTGACGCTCAGAGGAAATTTGATAATTTGCCTTTTGGTGGATCAACGTTGTTTGGGTCGCATGCAGACTATGAGATGGCTAAAATGAAAACTGAACTAGATACTCTTAAGGCCGTTGGCCTAGAGAAAAAGAGTTTTGTCGTCGCTTTTGTCCCTACGACAAGCTGTCTTTTCAACAGCGTGGGCAAACATCGAACTGGTCCTCACAAAACCAGGGTCAATCTCCACAAATGTCGCAGTATCAGCAACGCAGACCTGGACGGGACAGAGTCGGTAACAGACCGCAGTCTACAGCTTCAAAACAGCCTCAGAATCCATGAGATGGACCTTCCTCCAAAGCCGTTGTCCACTCCGGTAGGAGGAAGCATTGCATTATATCTGGACGAGTGGAGGCATTTAACAAAAGACAGGTCATCGACATCGTTCAGAACGGATATCTACTCAAATTCAAGAAACCTCCTCCTTCCATAGTTCTAACAGGTGTTTTTCATCAAAACCACTGCTTGCTGCAAAAGGAAGTGAACACCTTATTAACCACTTGGATGCTAAGCTTCATGCTGGTCTTCAATGCAATTTCCATTGAAATCAATGGAAACTCCATGACGAGCTGGGCTCGTCATGAGCGTCGAAGGGGTTAAACAAAAAATCCATAGAGAGAGTATCAACTCCACAAAGAAATCAAGGGCTCTACTCGCGTTTCTTCCTTGTTCGAAAGAAAGGTCCCACCGCAGAGTACAGACCTATACTGGATTTGAGATTGTTAAACAGATTCATTCGAAGAGAAAAATTTCAAATGATGGCTCTTCATCAAATCTTCCCTCAACTTCACCAAGGGGATTGGATGTATTCCATCGATTTGAAGGACGCATACTTTCATATACCAATTTCAAAGAGTCATCGCAAGTTTCTAAGGTTTCGAGTGTCTGTTCAACATTATCAATATGCAGTTCTACCGTTCGGGCTGAATTCAGCTCCCCGAACATTCTCCAAGTGTATGGCGGTGGTAGCCTCCTTCCTTCGGAAGCAGAGGATTGTCATTTACCCTTAATTGGACGACTGACTCCTGAAGAGCTCGTCTCCATCTCTGCTACAGGATCATCTCTCAAGATGCCTTCAACTGCTACACAAGCTGGGACTTCAGGTCAATTAAAAAAAGTCCATACTAAACCTCCTAGACACAGAAAAAGTAAACGTGTGTCCTTCGGAGGAGAGGTGGTTATCAATTCGAACAAAATGCCAGACTCTCCTCTCATACATGTTTCCCGACAGTTCGTCAAGTGTCATCTCTGCTGGGGTCAATGGCGTTGTGCATCTTTAGAGTACCAAACGCAAGATTGCACATGCGTCCACTGCAGCAATGTTTAGAGGATCAATGGATGCAAGTATCTGGGTGCTGGGAGGATCAGATAATCCTTCATCAGGCAGCCAAGGATTCCATCCGATGGTGGATGAAGAGATCGCACCTAATGAAAGGAGTACCGTTTCATCAGGATCCTCCAACACAGACTCTGATCACAGACGCCTCTCTCCGGGGTTGGGGTGCTCATATGGGTCCTCTGCAAGTACAAGGTCTTTGGTCCGACTCCGAGAGGGGTTACCACATCAATCTGCTAGAGCTAAGGGCTGTACATCTGGCTCTCAAGTCCCTATTTCCGTCGTTCAAGTCTCGATTCCTTCTAATTCAAACAGACAATACAACAACAATGTATTATTTAAACAAACAGGGAGGTACCCGGTCAAGGACTCTCTCCATGGAGGCTCAGACCACATGGGACTGGTTGCTGGCAATTAATTTGTCCATAGTAGCTGTTCATCTGCCCGGCTCTCTCAATTCTCAGGCGGATTTACTTAGCAGAGACTTCATCGAGGCTCACGACTTGGTTCTCAACGACTAAGTCGCAGGCAACATCTTCCAGACATCGACCTGTTTGCAGACGCGGGAAACGCAAAATGCCCCGTCTTCGCATCCAGGTTTCCCCAGAAAGGATCTCAAGGGAATGCCCTTCTGATAGTATGGCGTCAGAACTTACTGTACGCTTTTCCACCGATCCCATTAATACCAGCAGTGATCAACAAGATGTACAGGGCCAACTCCAGGATGATTCTCATAGCCCCGGAGTGGCCTTGCCAATGGTGGTTTCCAGACCTCCTTCAGTTATCAGAAGTGCTACACAGGAGATTGCCATGTCGCCCGGATCTTCTATCCAAGCAGGCGGGAAGAGTATTCCATCCCAACTTGTCCTACCTTCGGTTGGCAGCATGGCTCCTGAAGTCATCCAATATGGTCACTTACAATTAAATTCAGACTGTATGAATATTCTTAAGGAGGCAAAACGTCCTTCTACGAGGAAGACATATGCTTTCAAGTGGAAGCGATTCTTCCTATGGTGTGTGGACAATGGGCATGATCCCATCCAAGGTCAAGAGCAGGTGATTTTACCTTATTTGCTGCATTTGGCTAAGTCTGGCCTTCAGTTTAACTCTATTAAAGTTCAAATCAAATCAAAATTTCTTTATTCGGTTATTAAAACTCAATAACCATAAAAGTTCAGATAAAATCACAATCAATTAAATTCATCATAAGCACCATTACGTTGTCACACGAACATAAAAATTACTACATAAGTCAAGTGAAAGTTCAAGAATGATATCATATACAATACATCATATTAGGCTACCATGGATTTCCGTAATTTAAAAGCATTTTTTTAAAAGGAGGAAATAAATACGATGGTTAAAATGTTGTCCAATTTCTGTACAGCTAAAAACGCTGGGCGGCAGCGGTTAACTTCCATAGTCTTTAATAGGGGAATGATCCATCTTCGCCTAGGGATACTATAGAATTTACAGAATAGGATGTGCATATCTGATTGATCTGAAGAGTCATTGCAGGGGCATTTAATCAGTTGTTTAGACCAATCATTCATACCCGGGAAACTATATAGCCGAAATAATAAATGAAACCTAAAACTGACTAAGAAAAACTTCTCGTATTCGCTCATCTGAAGTTTAAGGTAAGGCTGCACTTTATTAGAAATAACCGTCTGAGCATGTGCTACTACTGTTAGATTTTTCATTTTGGTTTGTGCTCTAAATTCATGTAAAAAAGCCATACTCTTCTCTTTTAGAGCTTTCCTTGAAATATTACGTAGCGAGGTTGGATCAAAAAAATAATTTACAGTTCCCAAATCAGAGAAAAATTTCTTTAGATATGCCAACCAACCCATCTTGCCATTCCTTTCTAGGCCTAACACATTGTTTAAAATCAGGCGATTCAAACCGCATTCATCCGTAGTCCAGACTCTGTGCCATAACAAAATCGGGGCAGTTCTTATAATATCCACAAGATATGGTTCCCCCATTTCTACGTGACAAGCAAACGTAGAGACACTAGGTGGAACCGCCAAGAGATACTTCATAAAACGGTTTTCTACCACCTGTAGACATGTCACATTCGCGTGTCCCCATAAACCTGCTCCATATGTCACTACTGACAAACAAGTGGCTTTGTAAACGGTTAACATTTCCCCTATGGGCTTCCTGCCCATTTTGTGGCTAAAAATTTGTAATGCCGCTATGGCTTTACAATACAACAGTTTACGTGTTTTAATTGCAGTAATCCAATTACAATTGCGTTCAAACAAAACTCCTAGATAGGAAAAAGTTGGAGCAATGTCAACAGGGGTCTTACCAATAAAAACTGTTTTCCTCTTTTTATTTATACCACCACCGCAGGTCATGGTAAAAGTTTTAGAACAATTTATCTTTAAATTTAGGCCAGCCATAAAATTTGAAAATGAAGTAACCAAAACTTGCATGGCCAATGGGGTACGTCCCATCAGGACAGCATCATCTGCGTTCAGTAATGCGGGCAAAGATCTTTCTCCTACCATAGGCAGGTCCCTGCATTCATTCAGGAGGGTTTTCTCCACATCATTGATGTACAGTGTGAAGAGGAATGGGGCCAGCACGCAACCCTGTTGTACGCCCCTCGCAATACTAAAAGGTTCCGTGCATTCCCCATTTTTCCCAAACCTGATTCTTGCGGATGCCCCCTGATATAATTCCCTTAAGAAGTCTGTTTAAGATGACCCTACCAAACACTTTAATAGTACTATCCAAAAGTGAGATAGGGCGGTAACACTGGCAACTGAGTCTGTCCCCCTTTTTAAATATGGGGACAATCAATGATTCTCACGCCATGATGGAAGAGGGCCATTCTTAAAAGTATAGTTAAAAACTCTGGCCAATATCGGGGCCCATAAGTCAATGTTATTCTTAAATAGGTCTACTGGGACCCCATCAGGTCCAGGTGCCTTGCCCCCATGCTAATCTTTATGCTAGCGCTGACTTCTTCTGCAGTAAATGTCAGGGTGTTCTTAAACAGGTGTTCATCTCCATTTACAATTTAAGAATCTGGGAGATGATCTCCCTCCTGCTCCTCAGCATATAATTCTCCGAAGTGCTTAACCCACTTCGCTGCAGATATTGCTACCTCTATTGTGGCAGTATTATTATAGCTTGTGAAAGGGGAATTTACAGCTTTCCAGAATGCTACTGTGTCATGACTTTATGAGGCTTCACACAGAGCATCCCAGCTTTCCTTCTTATTTCTTAGCGCCCGTTTATAATTATATCTACATTCCTTGATTAGCATCCTATCTTTGAGCGGGGCATGTAATGCATTTTTTAAATTTGAATATGCTTTAGTACATGCAGAATCAAACCAACGTACTCTTGACTCTTCAGGGCCTTTAGTTTTAACCCAAAGAAGGTTTTTGATTTGAGTGATATGACCAAATAGTTATTAATAACAATGCCTTTGTCGACGTTCGCATCTGTACAGGCCTCAAACTGTAGCAAAGTACTCTTCACTAATTTATTAATGAAGTCTTCTGGGACTATAATTGACCATTTTAAAGCATAGCCATTTTTCCTAGTTATCGAGATGTTAGCCATTCGTACTTCGGGCGCTCCTATCTGACGTAGAGTACTATGTGCACTCTGAAGTACAATTCTCAAAGGGAAATGGTCACTAAGTGAGTTATTGAGCGTACTAAAAGACTGTACCATACCCCCATGTCTAGCAGTCATAATTATGTAATCTATCGTGGTTGTGGCACCTCTGCCACTAAAAGTGGGGACAAATGGACAATCCAAACTAGACACGCTAATTACAAAGCCCATGTCTAAACCAAACATAATCTCATTAAGATGGTCTCCACTCTTAGTGTGTTCAAAATGAGATAAAACAGTGTCTTTGTCGAACATGACACCGCATGTACCTATTTCGGCTCTTGTGCATAATGAACAGTTAAAATCTCCTGCCCAGATGATGCAGACCTCTCTACATCTCTGTGTTACAATGGCTTTTATATTCCTTTCTGAACATTTAAAAACGTTATCTATATCATCCGACTGGATATTATTATAAAAGTTTACTAATACCAGGCTAATGGTAATCCTAAGAATCTGATGATACCTATCACTAAACACAAAATCAATTTTAACATATGACAACATATTTGATATGTATGTGCACAATCCACCTTTTGCCCTTCCATGAGAAGAAGTAATAGCTGGGGAAAAATAAGTCCTAAAACCATTAACATGATCTGGATCCGTAGTCCAGGTTTCCTGTAGACACACGACCTCCTGGCTATTAACCAGGCTAATCCTATTCTCACTGCCCAATTTGGATCTTAGGCCAGCTATATTCCAGCTCACAAGTCACAGTATATCCTTTTTTTGTTTGTGCTGGCCAGCGAGCCCAGTATAGCTTCAGACCCCACCTTATTTCCACATGCTATGTCTTTAACACAAATGCTAGATACCCCCGGGCTGTTAACAGGGAGCTCCTTCGTAGTACGGTCTATGAGCCCTCTTTTTATCCTTGCCCTCTATCCCTTCTAAGATTATTCTAGATACGACACTTACACCTACACCTGTTGGGGCTGTTATTCTTCCATAATCTTTGTGTAATTTGACTCCGTAGAGTCAGTCAATGTCCTCCATCCCATTCAGTGCAGAGAAAGGATTAAATATTGGGACATTGAACCTGGTCCCTTGTCTGTCCCAGTCCTCAATTTGCCGATAGGGGTTTGATCTAGATATCTTTTGTCTCATTTGAGGATAGAAGTCAGACAAATCTCGAGTTTGAATACCCGTCGTTTCTCCAAAAGGGTTCCACCCACAGATGTGTCTGACAGCAAGTCTATCCCTAAAATTTACGACTATACAGTCCCCTGGTAGATCTTTATATGTACGGCCAACCCAATGTACTCTACGGACGTGTACGATTACCGCATGTACATGTCCTGGTAAAGGTCTATGTGTACTTAACCAATGTAAGACCTTATTTTTTAACATTACATAAGATTCCAGAATCGGTCTGTAGCTTTGGTACACCAGTCAATATCACGGTATATGGCATTGACTCAGGGGGTAAATCTATGTTGGGCTGTCTCACCTTTCGAGTAGCAATATTCTTAGTTACATTATCTCTGGTAGGATTTTCCCCTGATTTATCCATTAGAACATTTCCACCCACTGTTCTACTAGCAGTTTTATTGGGTACCTGGGCTTTATTAACAGTAGCTGCAAGTTGTTGTGTTGGCTGCTTTCCACCCTGAGTTACTATTGCAGTCGTTTTATGGGAGATTTTAGAAACGCTGCTAGCTGTGGGGAGTGTTACAGCTGATCCTATGACTTCCTTCTCCACCCCCTTTTTATTAAGTTGTTTCAGTATTTCGGAATTACCCAGTACCAAATTTTCAAGATTCCCCATTTTTTCAGCCAGAACTTTAGTTCTTTCCAGCAATGGAAGAATTAGGGATCTCAATGTGTGCTCCAGGTAAGTCATAAACCCTACAGGATTTGGAGGTAACGTGTCTGCATCAACCACCACGCTCTCACCGCTATTCTGGGTCTCAGGAGTGCTTAGATGACCCTTACCTGCTGCCACGCCCTGTTCTTGCACATGCGCAATAGAGACCGTTTTTTGCTGTTTACCAGCGCCTTTCCCCTTCCCCCCCCCCCCCCCCTCCCGCCCCCCCTTGTGGATTTTTCTTTTTATTTGTTCTTTTCTGTTTAAATTTCTGTCCTCTTTTAATTTGGGGGGATTCTCATTTTGTAATCCTAAAGATATGTTGGAGTTTGTCATCAAGGCAACATCTGAGCCCTCTAAGTTTGTAAGATCAATATTCAATATAGGGGACTTTAACGGAAGATGGGGCGGTAATAGTGTTGGAGTCAAAGATAGTCTAGTAGCCCTAGGGGAAGAAACTGGCGATATGGTTGTTTTTGGCAAGGTACATAGATTATCTATAGGCCTGGGGAACTCAGCAAAAGAATCTATAAGAATGGAATCCGAGGTGTTTGGTAGTGTTACAGAGATATTGGAAACTAGTGCAGGTAAACACATATTAGGGGGTAATGAGAAACGTCTCTCAGTTCTCTCAATGGCGGTGACTACCACCCCAATCGTCTTTTGCAACATTTTGTCTATTGCAGTCAGGGTTGGTAGAGGAGTGGTAGTACACTTTTTCATCCTAGAATTAGAACGCGTAGTCATAGGAGTATTCTTACCCATTGTCCAGAAAATGTTCAGTAATAGAAGACGGTTAAATTAGCACCTTCGATGAAATCGTTCCTGTTTAGGTGTTGCTACTCTGCAGCAGGAAATGTAAAGGAACTGAGCCCAGCCCAGACTCTTCTGGCCTCCGAGGGCCACAGAGGGCCCGCCCTTTGCCTGGGCTTAGCCCGGCGTCCCGCGAGGCGGGGCTGACGCTGTTTTTATGCGCCTCCTGGCGCGGTTTCCTGGTGCGCGGGCCGCATGGGGTGATGGTGATTGTAGTCCCCTGTCCCGCTCTCTGCTCGGCGGCCGCACTCAAGTGATGTCAGGAACGAGTGAGGCAGCGGGAGGCAGGCAGGTAACTCCGGCGGCTTCTTAGCAGGTACACAGGGCTGCGCGATGAGCAGGAAATAGGCTGCAAGTTCAGAATCTATGATCACAAGGATCGACAAAGTTCATCTTGCAGCAATCACCTAACCAGACTTCTTTCTTTAGGATGCCGGTGGTGAAAGACTTTCTGGAAGGCTTAAGAAAGGTATATCCTCCAGTCAGATCTCCCTCTCCTCCTTGAGAGCTTAACATTGTGTTAACTAAGCTAATGGGAGCTCCTTTCATGCCTATTCACAAAGCTTCCTTACAACATTTACCTTGGAAGGTTGCGTTCCTGGTAGCCATTACCTCGGCTCGCAGGGTGAGCGAGATCCAGGCTCTTTGTTGTAAGGAACCTTTCACTGTGTTTCATTTTAACAGGGTAGTTCTCAGAACACATCCTGGTTTTCTGCCCAAAGTAGTTTCGAATTTTCACATTAACCAAACTATAACTTTACCGACTTTCTTTCCGAATCCTGCGAATCCTCCAGAAAGATCTCTCAATTCTTTAGATGTCAAGAGGGTTCTCAAGTTTTATTTGGACAGAACAAAGGCATTGAGGAAGTCAGACTGTTAATTTGTTAACTCTGGTCCTATTAGCTCGGGGTCTGCAGCTTACAAAAGATCCATATCTAGATGGATTGTTTCTTGTATTATCCTGGCCTACCAATTAGCCAACAGAGCTTTGTCAGGGAGGCCAAAGGCTCATTCTACAAGGGGAAAGGCTTCTACCACAGGTCTCCTAAGGAATGTTCCCATGGCAGAAATTTGTAAAGCAGCTACATGGCGTTCAGTTTATACTTTTACTTGCCTTTACTGTCTTGATTAAGACACACAAGCAGATGCTCAGGTTGGGCAAGCCTCATTGAGAAACTTGTTTGCTAATACTAGCTAAGATGTATGTGTCAAAGTAGTTTTTCTACTTTCTGCTCGTCCGCTTGGAAGTGGGTATGAACTTGCTACTCTATTCGGTGCTTATCACTATTGATGAGTATCCCCTGGAAGAGAAGGGTTAGTTACTTACCTGTAATCTTAGTTCTCTTCCAGGGGTATACTCAAAGTCATAAGCACCCTCCCGCCTCCCCGGGCGAGCAGTAGCATTGTTTTTATATGTTATTATTGCATTGTGTATGCAGTTCCTACAGGTTTTCTTATACAGTACAAAAGAACTCACCTAACTGTCACCTGTGGGGCATGATAAGAGCAGACTTCTCCTGGAGGCCTTAAAGGCAAAGTGCTCAGATTCTCTGAGGCCTTAAAGGCTGTTTAGGCTAATTGCCTTTCATTACCTGTTTTCTTTGATGAAAATAAAAGGTGATTTTCTGTGGAATGCAACTAATGTTCATGTCCTTTTCTTGCATTATGTTATGAGTTATTTGCATACTACAGAAAGACATGTAATTATGGCTTTATTAGCCTATTGGATATGTTTTTGGGTTGCATATTATTAGTTTATATATGTGTATAATTTGTTAGTACTATGTACTCTTTTTATATATTTTACACATATATATGTATTGGGATATGTGTTCCGGGTTCCCGCATGTGGGCGGAGATAATTTCAGTGCTTATGACTTTGATGAGTATACCCCTGGAAGAGAACTAGGATTACAGGTAAGTAACGAATCCATCACAGCACTTTCATATGGTCACACTCCAAGATGTGATACCACTCCCTCAAAAAGCTACTTTCTCGCAGCCCTGGATTTGAAGGACACCCATTTCCATATTCCAGTATACCCAGCACATCACAAATACATCATATTTGTTATCAGGGAAGCACTACTAATTGAAAGTCCTACCTTTCAGGGTCACTACTGCACCACGGGTATTAACTAATGTCTATCAGTAGTTGCAGAACATCTGCGCAAACAGAAATCCATGTTTTCCCTTATCTGGACGATTGGCTCATCAAAGCCAGTACTCCTCTATGCCAGCATACCATAAATCTACTTCATCAGCTGGGCTTCACTGTCAATATACCAAAATCTCACCTTCAACCTCAATACATTCAACCATATCTTAGGGCAACTAGGATTAGTATATTCCAATACAGCAAGAATTCAAAATATTTAAACATTGATATCCCGCTTTCAAATCAATCACCAACTCACTGAACACACATCTTCTATTGCCATAGTACCCCATGCTCGACTTCACATGTGTCCATTACAGGAATGCCTAGCATAGCAGTGATCTCAGACACTGGGTTAGTTAGAATATCTGGTATTGATAAACAGCTGCACACATCACTCTCTGCAGTGGTTGAACATCAACAACCTGTTAATGGGGCAGCGTGATCCCCACATCACTCAGACAACAGACCCATCTCTCACAGACTGAGTTACACACTTATAAGACCTCACAGTCCAGGGTGTCTCCGATTCCAAGCACCAGACTTTCCACATCATCTACCTAGAGCTTTAAGTTCACCTAGAATTGAAAGCACTACTACCTCACCTTATCGGCAAGGTTGTTCTAGTCCGACGGACAATGCAACAACCATGTACTAGCTACAAAAGCAAGGTGAAAAGACACTCCACAGCTCTCACGCCTATTCCATACCATTTGGTACTGGCTTCTTCGTCACAGCATTCATCTGTTTGCTGAACACCTTCCATGAACAGACAACAACTTTGCTGACTTCAGCAGGATGCAGGAACAAGTCCACGAATAGGAACTCAATCCTTCAGTCCTCCTCCCTTATTTCCACAAATGTAGATTTCCACAAATGAATCAGTTCGCAGCCACAGACCACTCAAAGTGCCCCCTTTGCCTCCAGGTTCCCAAACTCCCTATCCAAGGGCAATGCTCTATGGATGAATTGGTTAGAGATATTTGCCTATGCTTTTCTGCCTCTCCCTATCCTTCCCTTTCTGTGGAAACTCCGGCAAACTTCTTTCACACTCATACTGGTTGCCCCTACATGGGCCTGCCAGCCATGGAACACAACGCCAGATAGATAGTTAAGTGCATTTAAATTTGTAAATCCAAAATAACTTTACCTACACCCCCTAGAGCACACTCTAATTGTAAAATTGTCGCTTCTATGGTTTTCCCAGACAACATCCCTAGCTGACATTTCCAAAGCAGCTGCATGGTCAATACCACACACCATCACAAAGTATTGTGTGGATGTTCTAGCACTCCAACAAGCTGATGTAGGACAGGCAGTGCTACGTACACACTTCCAAACAACACCCACAAGTTAGCCACCGCTTTACAGTCTTTGCAAAGCCTTTGTATGTACAGCTACACATGCCTCAAAATATTGTTACTTGCCCTGTAAGGATCTTTGTGGCATGTAGCGCTGTAGATTCACATGCTCCCATCCTCCTCCTCGGACACCTTTGGCCGTTGCAGTTAACTTAACCTTTACTACTACGCATGGACATCTCTTCACTACACTCACATTGTACTCCTTTCGCACCCGCCTGCAGGGAAAAAAAATCTAACAGTGGAGTCTATATCCATTATCCACATCCAGCACTAGATGGCAAGTGTATGCAAAGCATGTGAGTTCTAAGCTCTACATGCCACAAACCGATGATGCTTACATTGTAAGTAACATTATCCTTTCTTATAACCTGTTATGTTTGTATGATATCTGCAACATGATTAGGGTAGATGCTGTATCTGAAAGAGACACGTTAGTGATAGATTCCTTACCTTAGAATATCCCCAGGCGTCAGACTGGATCCAGAAATTTTTGCGTAGCAGTACCCTTGCGCGTCGGTAGGCGCCGTCTGCGGCTCCGCGTTCTTCGTGGGCGCCGTGATGACGTCGTCGGAGTACTTAGACGCCGCCTCCGCGTGCTGACGTCAGTTCTTCTTTTTTCCGCGCCAGCAGCGCAGATCCGGAAAAAGTGGTACCATAGTCTTTTTTGACTAAACATTTTGATCTCTTTTGATCGTTCTTTTCGAGTCTTCGACTCCAAACAGTGCCGGTAGTGATGCCTGGTTTCAAGCACTGTGAGGATTGCGGACGACTAATGTCGGTCACGTACCCTCACCGTCGATGTCTCCACTGTCTCGGCGTCGACCACGACGATAAGACCTGTTCCGACTGCCGGGCCTTAACTTCGAAAGCTAGGCGAGAGCGGTCCCTCAAGCGACTCGAGCTCCGCAGTCGGCCCCGTGCCAAGAGAGGTCCCGGTCCGAACGAGGTCGAGGGACCGGTCGCTGGAGCGGAGCTGCCATAGCTCCGGGAGTCGACATCACTCCTCTGGGTCGAAGTAGTCAGGTAAGCACAAGAAGTCGAAGAGACGTCATCGCTCTTCTGACTCCCCTCCCGACGCTCGCGCGACGCTGCCGGGGGTTCAGGTGACACCGCCCACGCGGCTCCGTCGCAGGCGCCGCGTCCGGCCCCATACCCTCCGGTCCCTGGGCCGCGCGCGATGCAGGAGGAGATCGAGCGGTTCCTCATGGCCATGAGGTCCCTCATGGCCATGAGGTCCCTCATGGCCATGAGGTCCCTCACTCCCCCGGCGGGCTCCGCGGCGCCTTCGGGCCCAGCGGACCCGTCTGGGGGCCCCAGCGGGTCGGGGGCCCCGACGCTGCCGAGTGCCTCGGCCTCGGTGCTGCCGGTGTCTTCGGGCCCGTCGCCGGTGGACCTCACGACCTCCCCGGCGCCGGCCCCTCAGGTGTCACCCCCGGCGCCGTCTTCGGACGGCACCTTCCCCGAGGCCTCCCTCGAACCGGAGCGGTGCCGCTGGGCACCGCTTCAGACGCCGTTCGGAGAGTTTATCTTTCATGAGCCGGCCCCATCATTTGACACCCCTGGGTACCAGGAGATGGGTGATGAGGATTGGGAGGGGTCTGAGAACCCTCTGACACGGGAGTGTCAGTCCCAGGAGGACTGGACAGGTGAACTTGGGGATGCCAGTGGTCTGGATATCTTGCCGAACACTGGTTTTGTCTCACCTCCTACCGTGGCTACGGAGGAGGGGGCAGCCTACAGTGTGGTGCTGACGCGGGCAGCCAAGGCCTTGGGCCTTGAGCTCACCGTCGCGGCCGTGAGGCCTAACCTCCTCACTGAGGTCCTTAAACCGCAGTCCAGCTCGGCCGAGCCTCTGCTGCCGTTTAATGAGGCCTTGACCGACGTTCTTTTGGGCACTTGGTCCAGGCCCGCTACAGGTTCGCCTGTAGATAGGAATGTGGCCAGACGCCACCGCCCGGCCCCGGGCGACCCTTGTTTCCTGTCCACCCACCCCACCCCTGAGAGCCTGGTGATCCAGGCGTCTAATTCCTTGACCGCATTCCCGTCGGCTCAGCCTGACAGGGAATCCAAGAGGTATGAGCAATACGGCAAGAAGGTATTCTCCTCCCTAAGTTTGGGACTGCGGTCTTCCAACACCGCATGCCTCTTGGGCCACTACACCCACTCCTTGTGGGACACGGTCGCGGACGTGCTGCCAGAATGCCCGTTGGAGGTATGGGCTAAACTCGGCCAAGCCCTTGTGGAGGGCCGAGATGCGGCACGTTATTCACTTCGGTGTGGACTGGATACCACCGATTCACTGGGCAAAGCGATGGCAACAACGGTGGCGATTCGTCACCACGTCTGGTTGAGATCTGCCAACTTTTCGGCTGATGTCCAGAATACACTGATGGACATGCTGTTTGATGGCCGTCGCCTTTTGGCGACAAGGCAGACCATGCGCTTGAGCGCTTTAAGGACTCCAGGGCTACGGCCAAGTCCTTGGGCCTCTCGGCCCCGCGCCATCAATCGGCTGCCTTTCACTCCTTTCGTGGCCACGGAAGGGGTGTTCCCACACGTGCTGCCAGCCACGCGCCGCAAGGTAATACCCAACGCGGTGGGGGCCGTGGAAACCGCCGTGGTGGTGGTCGGGGTCAACGGCGAGGTCAGTCCACACCTTCCCCCGCGGCATCCGCCTCAAAACCCTCCTAGTCAGTGCTTTCAGGCCCATGTGTCGACAGTGGGGGGCAGGGTTCGCCATCACCTCCTTCACTGGCGCACTGTCACGTCGGACAGGTGGGTGCTGGAAATCGTCCAAAGGGGCTACTCCCTCCCCTTCGAGACGACCCCTCCAGCCATGCAACCACAATGCCACCGAGTATCGGGGGATCATTTGCGACTTTTGCAGGAGGAAGTTACGGCCCACTTGGCCGAGGGGGGCCATCGAGCGCGTTCCTGTGCCAGAAGTAGGGTGTGGTTGTTACTCCCACTACTTTCTGGTACCCAAGTAGGGCAAAGGGGGCCTACGCCCTACCTTGGACCTCCGGAACGTCAACAGCTTCCTCCGGAAGGAGAAGTTCAAAATGCTGACACTGGCTCCGGTCTTAGCTGCCCTGGACCCAGAAGACTGGATGGTAGCGTTGGACTTGCAGGACGCTTATTTCCACATCCCCGTCCTGCCGCCCCACCGGCGCTACCTGCGGTTCATGGTTGGCCACGAGCACTTTCAGTTTACCGTGCTCCCCTTCGACCTTACAAGCGCCCAACGGGTGTTCACAAAGGTGATGGCGGTGGTCGCAGCTCATCTGCGCAGGTTAGGGGTTTCAGTCTTCCCCTTACCTCAACGACTGGTTGTTGAAGGCGGGCTCGCCCGAGACAGTCGTCAGCCACCTCCAGACTACGGCAGACCTCCTGCATCAGCTAGGGTTCTCCATCAATGTGCCAAAGTCACACCTGTGCCCCTCTCAGAAGCTCCTCTTCATCGGAGCGGTTCTCGGCGCAGTTTCGGGTTTATCCTCCCGAACAGCGGGTCCGGGATATTCAGGCTCTGATTCCACTCTTTCAGCCTTTATCCCTGGTCTCGGTCAGGTTGACGCTGCGGCTTCTGGGGCTGATGGCCTCCTGCATCCTTCTGGTGCATCACGCTCGGTGGCGGATGCGGGCTCTGCAGTGGGACCTGAAGTTTCAGTGGGCCCAGCATCAGGGCAACCTTTCCGACCATGTCCTGATCTCGGAGGGAACTGCGAGACAGCTGCAGTGGTGGCTCACGGACCGCGATTGGGTCTGCGGCAGATCCCTCTCCCTTCCCCAACCAAAGCACGTAGTTGTGACGGACGCGTCCCTCCAGGGCTGGGGAGGCCACATGGGAGAGGCGGAGGTCAGAGGCCACTGGTCTCCGGCGGAGTCCCAGCTCCATATCAACCTTTTGGAGCTGCGGGCGATTCGTCTAGCACTGAAGGCATTCCTCCCCTCTGTCCGGGGGAGTGTAGTGCAGGTGTTCACGGACAACACCACCGCCATGTGGTACTGCAACAAACAGGGCGGGGTGGGGTCGTGGACCCTTTGCCAGGAGGCTCTGCGCCTCTGGCAGTAGCTGGAACAGCAGGGCGTGACCCTGGTGGTTCAACACCTGGCAGGTTCTCTGAACACCAGGGCGGACGAACTCAGCCGTCGGTGCATGATGGATCACGAATGGCGTCTGAACTCGGACGTGGCGCAAGGCCTCTTTCAGCGATGGGGAGAGCCTTGGTTAGATCTTTTCGCCACCGAAGAGAACGCGCAATGTCATCAGTTCTGCGCGTTGGAATTTCCAAGGCGGCACTCGCTCGGCGACGCTTTTCGTCGCGTGTGGAGTTGCGGTCTGTTGTACGCCTTTCCGCCTATACCACTTATGCCCAGAGTGCTGAAGAAGATCAAGCGCGACCGGGCACAAGTCATCCTTGTGGCTCCGGACAGGGCACGAAGGTACTGGTATCCAGAGCTACTCAGTATGTCAGTCGATCCCCCGGTTCGTCTGCTTCTTCAGGAGGACCTTCTGTCGCAGCAGCAGGGGACGGTCCTCCACCCGAACCGGTCCAGTCTCCACCTCCATGCTTGGAGATTTGAGCGGCGACAGTTGAGGCCATTTGACTTGCCTCCTGAAGACTGTAATGTCTTTCTGGCAACCAGGCGTCCCTCCACAAAGTCGGTATACGCCTGCAGGTGGAACAGATTTGTGGCATGGTGCACAGCAAAGGCTGTGGATCCTCTTGCTGCCCCTCTTTCTGAGGTTCTTCTCTTCCTTCTTTCTCTTGCCCAGCAGGGCTCTGCTCTGGGCTCTATCAAGGGCTACCTTTCTGCCCTTTCAGCCTTTCTAAGGCTGCCTGATCAACCTTCTTTGTTCAAGTCCCCTATTGTAACTCGCTTTCGGAAGGGCATCACACACACATTCCCTCCTGTTCAGTTTGTGATGCCTAAGTGGGACTTGAACCTTGTTCTTACGTTTCTGATGTGCGCTCCCTTTGAGCCACTTCACAACTTTCCTCTCCGTCTTCTTACTTTGAACACTGCCTTCCTGGTTGCCATCACCTCTGCCAGGAGGGTGAGTGAGCTCCAGGCTCTTTCCTGTACACCCCCTTTCCTTTCTGTCCATCCGGACAAGGTTGTGTTGCGTACTAAGCCATCTTTCCTGCCCAAGGTTGTCACGGCCTTCCATATAGGGCAGACTATCACCTTGCCCACCTTCTTTCCGCCACCGCATCTCTCTAAAGAGGAAGAGCGGCTCCACCGTCTGGACCCAAAACGTGCGCTCTCATTTTACTTGGATCGCACACGCCAGTTCCGGGTGGATGACCAACTCTTTGTTGGTTACGTGGGCGCTAAGAAGGGAAAAGCGGTGCACAAGCGGACCATCTCGCTGTGGATCATCTGGTGTATCCAGGCATGTTACTCCTTGGCTAAAAAGGATCCCCCTGTTGGATTGCGGGCTCATTCCACCCGAGCCACGGCGACTACAACTGCCCTGGGCCGGGGAGTGCCCTTGCAGGACATTTGCCAGGCAGCTACGTGGGCCTCGCTGCACACGTTTGCAAGACACTACTGCCTGGACAGTCAAGTCCGGAGGGATGGCTTCTTTGGCCGTTCCGTCCTCCAGGACTTTCTGGTGTGATTATTGGTTCGCAAACCCACCACCGGGGTTGGTATTGCTGGGGTATCTATTCTAAGGTAAGGAATCTATCACTAACGTGTCTCTTTCAGATGCACAAGTTACTACTTGTGTAACGATATATCTGTAAGAGACATTAGTTAGTGATAGATTCCTTACCGACCCACCCATCCTCCCCGTTCTGCGAACCGATATCTAGGGTTAAGGTCATCCCCTTTCAGGGTCCTAATTTCAATGGCACCAGTGTTGGTTTTTAACATAGCTCAGCGCTTCTGGCGCGGAAAAGCTGTGTCTAAGAACTGACGTCAGCACGCGGAGGCGGCGTCGAAGTACTCTGACGACGTCATCACGGCGCCGACGACGGACGCGGAGCCGCTGACGACGCCTACCGACGCGCAAGGGTACTGCTACGCAAAAATTTCCGGATCCAGTCTGCCGCCTGGGGATATAAGGTAAGGAATCTATCACTAACTAATGTCTCTTACAGATATATCGTTACACAAGTAGTAAATTGTGCATTGTTTACACTTTATCATTTGGGCTGAACAAAAATGAGGCTTCCCTATACCTTTTTAATATGTATACGTTTTTGAGGTGACACAGGAGGCACTAATTCACACTAAGCCTTCAATGTCTTAATTTGTTGTGTTCATAATGATATTATATGGACTTAATGCACCAGTTTGCTCCTTGCAGTGAAGGTCCAAAGGCAGTTGCAGCTCCTCGTCCAGACAGATTGGTCAATCGTTTGAAAAGCATTACTTTAGATGATGCCAGTGCGCCACGTTTAATGGTTCTTCGCCAACCAAAGGGACCGGATAACACAAATGTATGTATATAACTTTATTGGACTATAATATTTCTCATTCATGATTTTCCATGCTGTAGTATGGTGTTACCAGATGTATAAGATGTTTTGACAATTAACCGTATAAGTTCATGAAAATTATAAAAATGTACCAGAATCTCTTGTGTTACAACCAATACTTAAAGCAGTAGTAAATCTTTGTATCCAAGTTAAGCATATTTATCATAAGCTCAGAACTGCTGCATTGCTTAGAGATCTGGAGGACCCTCTTAAAAGAAATGCATGGTCGATCCCTTTGATATATATAATCTTGTTAAAGGTAAGGTGAATGTGTTCTACATACTGGATTTCACATTTGCAGAGCTGACACATAGATTGTGCTGTAAGGACTTTTTTCTACTCTAGTACTTTAAAGCCTGGCTGTGTGATAAAATAAACAGATACACATGATAAACTAATTAAGAGGAAGATTGTGAAACTGCATATGCTAATTTCAGGTTTAATTTTGAGACCTTACAACCGTAACATCAAGTTTGAGGCATGTGGGCTGCTGAATTCATATCTATAGCATAGATCGCCGCCTAGTGTTGGGTCCGGATGATTGCACATTGTTGTCCTGGAAGAGTCTTCGAAGTATCACGAGATAGGTGGCACCTCCCCTGGACTACAGTGCGCATGGGCATCGACCCAGATTGTTTTTTTCCGCCATTGGGTTCGGATGCATATTTGATCACTCAAGTTCGGAATCTATAGAAACTATCTTTTTTGCCCAAAGGCCTTTTCCTATATCGTCGGTATTGTCTTCCGATCGGTGCCCAGTTCTGTTGCAGCTCAGTTCCCGAGTCGAACATCCAGAGGAGTCGCGTGACTCTTCAGTGCTCGAGGCCCGGTCGACGCTACAGGCCTTCTTCGACAAACCATCATGGAACGGAGCCCGTTCAAAAGGTGCCCCGTGTGCAACTCGAAGTATCCCCACATCGACGTCCACCCGGTGTGCAACAAGTGCCTGTCACCGGATCACGATGAAGCCAACTGTATGGCTTGTTCTCGTTTCCGCTCCAAGAAGACGATTCGACTTCGGCGCGCCGGGAGGCCCAGCAGACGGCACCTGACCCGGTGAACATTTTCGATACCGAGGCAGACGAGCAGGAAGATCAAGAGCCGATTTCCAATCCAGCGGCCGAGATCGATTTCAACTACGACGCAGACGTTATAAATGCTCGATGCAGAAGACATCGTCGACGAGGTAGGAGACGACGATGGGGCCTATGGGGCCACGGAAGATAGCTCAAGCGAGGAGCTATGCCCCGTTCAGACAATATCTACGGCTCAGGTCGAGGGATCGCCACATGGCCTTACCCAAGATCTTGCACCAAGTTCCACGGTCTCGCCTCCGGACACTTCTAAGGAGCCGCCATTGGTCAAATCGAAACCAAAAGAAAAAGCTTTGGTTTCTACACAACCGAAAGTGCTAGAGGCGCCGTCGAAACCGAAAGCGCGTGTCGCCTTGGTCGGCTCCACATCTTCAGACCTGTCGGTGCAGACTAAGCCGAAAAAGGTTGTCGAACCGGTGAAGTCGCTCAAGGGCGTCGAGCCGAAGACTGGGACACCGAAAGCACTTGTCAAGGTCGTCGAGCCGAAGACTTCGGCGCCGAGGGCCGTCGACAAAGACAAGGGACTCGGAGCAACAAAAGTTGTCGATCCTGCGCGTCGGCCGGACAAGGCCAAAAGTACTACGCCCCTCGAGTCCGCACATGGTGGTGGCTCTAAGGCACCTGTCGAGTCGACGCAGCCGTCCGCCTCCTTCACGAAGCAGGTGTCGGAAGCATTGAAACGCATTAAGGACAAAGCTTCCGCTGTCGATCCGAAGGATACTTCCACGCCGAAGCCTGCCGCCAAACCGCAAAAGTCGACGGCACCGATCCAGTTTACGCTGGCGCCGAAAGCGTTCACGCCAAAGAAGGTTGTCGAGGTGTCCACGGGGCCGAAGCATACCCCTGCAGTTGTGGGCACAGCGCATCGCCGACCCCTGCTGGAGGAGCAGTCGGAACAATTCATCGACGCCGACACCGGTTTACTTTCCATTTACAAACGAAAGATCACACCAGCACAGTCTATGGAGTCCTATACAATTCCTTTAAAGAAGGATTCCACGGATTCACCCGTTCTTGTGGAACTAATAACTCCACGTGGCCAGGACACTGCTCCGCTCTCGCCCACTTACTCAGATGTGGGGGCTGGGGAAGGGGACTTTGAGTACAACTACCCTGCCGACACTGATCCTGAAGATCAGCATGACACATGGGCAGATGCTGTGGACTCAGGGGATCCACAAACTGCCCCAGACACTCAATTGTATAATGTCAAAACATCGCCTACTGAGGACTCAGCGGCATTTAATGCGCTTATTGAGAGGGCAGCCAAAAATCATGACGTCCAGCTCCATGCTGACCCTATTGAGGTGGACTTTCTGTTTGACACCTTTTCCACCGCGGAGAAGACCGTAAAAACTCTGCCAATGCTGAAGGGTGTCTTAAAACATGCTGCAGACATTTTTAAAGAACCCACACGTGCCAGGGTTATAAACCCTAGAATTGAAGAAAAGTACAAGCCGGCGCCTGGGGACCCTACCTACATCAAGGGCCAGTTGCCGTTGGACTCTCTAGTTGTTTCTAATGCCCGGAAGAGGGCAAACTCACAAACTACTGGTGATGCTCCTCCCCCTGACAAGGAATCTAAAGTGCTAGAAGCATCAGGGAAGAGGGTGGCGGCTCAAGCGGCCAATATCTGGCGCATTTCAAACACTCAGGCACTCTTGGCCAGATATGACAGGGCTCATTACGATACACTTGAAACCCTGTTACAACACTTGCCAGATGAATATAAGGAGGCAGCAGAGATGCTCATTCAAGAAGGGAAACTGTTCTCAAATGCTTCTATTAAGTGTGCACTGGACGCAGCAGACACCGCGGCCAGGGCTATTAATACCAGCGTAATGTTACGGCGACAGGCCTGGCTCAGGATCTCCGGGTTCAGGCCGGAGATACAGACCACCATCCTGAACCAGCCTGTAAACCCTGATCACTTATTTGGACCTGAGGTGGACACCACCCTGGAAAAAATAAAAAAGGACACTGCGACTGCAAAGTCCATGGGGGCTCTCCAGTCCCAGCAATTCAGGGGTAGTTCATTTCGTCGCTCAGGCAATAGAGGTGTTTCCAGAGGCCAGCTGTCCCAGCAAACACAGTACCATAAAAGTGGCGCGCAAACCACGTACAACAAACAGAGTAGAGGTGGCTATCGTGGAAACAGCGCAAAAGGCAGAGGTCGTCGAAACAACAGCTCCCGATCCTCCGCCACCAACAAACAGTGACGCCTTTCACTGCCCCCGACCATACAACACCAGTCGGGGTGAGGCTCCAGCAGTTCCTGCCAGTGTGGAAATCCATCACCACAGACAGGTGGGTCAGAAAGCTTATATCCAGTACGGTTATTGTCTGGAGTTAACATCCACTGCACCCAACATACCCCCAAAACACCGTCCTATGTCCACAGAGCATTTGCGCTTATTGCAGCAGGAGGTACTCGTCATGCTACAAAAAGGGGCAATCGAGCTTGTGCCGGTGGAAGAAAGAGGCACAGGAGTGTACTCCCTGTACTTCTTAATCCCAAAAAAGGACGGGTCCCTCAGACCCATACTGGACCTCAGACCCCTAAACCAGTACATTCTATCCAAACACTCTCACATGCTCACACTGCAGCAGGTTCTTCTGTTGCTCAATCAGGGAGATTTCCTGATGGCCTCCTGCATCTTCATAGTCCTGCATGCGAGACTACATATGCGTCCGCTTCAGGAGTGCTTAGCACATCAATGGACTCAGGCTCACGGACAGTTGAAAGACCTAGTGTTGGTGACCGGTCGTGCATACAACTCTCTGCATTGGTGGACTCCACACAACCTTTGCGAGGGACGACCGTTCCAGGAGCCTGTGCCACAAATCATACTAACAACGGACGCATCTCTCCAGGGATGGGGAGCTCATGTACTCCACTACACGGTGCAGGGACTATGGACCACGCAGCAAAAGAAGATGCACATCAACCTCCTAGAGCTGCTGGCAATCTTCATGGCGATGAAGGCATTCAAGGTACATCTGTGCAACAAGGTCGTGTTGATCCGGACGGACAACATGACAGCAATGTACTACATTCAGAAGCAGGGAGGTACACACTCTCCGCAGTTGTCTCATCTGGCTCAGAGCATGTGGAAGTGGGCCATTCATAGGAACATCTTCCTCATGGCGGAACACCTCCCAGACAAGGACAATCAGATGGCGGATCTGCTCAGCAGGTACATCCACCAAATGCACGAGTGGGAGCTACATCCATCAGTACTCCACCCGTACTTCCAGCAGTGGGGTCATCCAGAGATAGACCTGTTCGCCACGAGGGAAAACGCCAAATGCCAAAGCTTCGCCGCCAGGTTCCCACACCCACAGTCGCAGGGCAATGCTATATGGATGAACTGGTCAGGCAGATTTGCGTACGCTTTTCCCCCAGCACCTCTAATACCGCTAGTGGCACGCAAGCTGAAGCAACACTCAATGACGCTCATCCTGGTTACTCCAACGTGGGCACGCCAACCATGGTACACCACGTTTCTAGACCTTTCCGTGGTACCGCATCAAAGGCTGCACCTCACACCCAGACTTTTGACGCAGAGCCATGGCGACATTCAGCAACCAGATCCACAACAGCTCAACCTAGCGATCTGGCTCCTGAGGTCTTAGAGTTTGGCTACCTCAACTTGCCTCCAGACTGCATGGATATCATACGGGAGGCAAGAAAGCCCACCACCAGAGCATGCTATGCAGCGAAATGGAAGCGGTTTGTCATTTATTGCGTAGACCCCGACATAGACCCGCTTGACGCGTCCACGCACATCATTTGTTATCTGTTACATCTTTACAAATGCAATCTAGCGTATGCTTCCATTCGAATTCATTTATCCGCCATAGCGGCTTATCTCCAAAACAGGCAGCATCTCTCCCTTTTTAGAGTGCCTGCCATTAAAGCCTTTCTAGAGGGACTCAAACGAGTCATTCCTCCCAGGACCCCACCTGCTCCTGAATGAAATCTTAATGTGGTCCTCACCCGACTAATGGGTCCACCTTTTGAGCCTCTACATTCATGCGAGATTCAGTTCTTAACATGGAAAGTGGCTTTCCTGATAGCCATTCCGTCACTGCGACGTGTTAGTGAGCTCCAGGCACTAACTGTACAAGAGCCATTCATACAAATTCACTCCAACCGGGTGGTGCTGCGCACTAACCCTAAATTTCTTCCAAAGGTCGTTTCACAGTTCCATATCAATCAGACTATTGAACTGCCTGTGTTCTTCCAAAATCCTGAGACAGTGGCAGAAAGAATGCTCCACACTCTTGACGTCAAAAGAGCTTTGATGTATTACATTGATAGGACCAAAGAGTTTAGGAAGACAAAACAACTCTTTGTTGCCTTTTCCGCACAACACAAAGGCAACCCCATTTCCAAAGCAGGTATAGCCAGGTGGATCGTTAAGTGTATTCAGATTTGCTACCAAAAAGCTAAGCGCACTTTAACGATCCCCCCCAAGAGCCCACTCCACCTGCAAGTTGGGGGCCTCCATGGCTTTCCTTGGGAATATCCCTTTAGAGGACATTTGTAGAGCAGCCACATGGTCTACCCCACACACATTTACAAAACACTACTGTGTAGATGTGCACTCCAGGCAGCAGTAGGGCAGGCTGTTCTCAAAACACTTTTTCAGACTGCTGCAGCTGGCACAGGCGGCCGCCGCTAATGGAGGGACTGCTATGTATTCTATGCTATAGATATGAATTCAGCAGCCCACATGCCTCGAACCGAATATGCTACTTACCAGTATGCATCTGTTCTTGGCATGTAGGGCTGCTGACATTCATATCGCCCGCCCTCCTCCCCGGCGCCTGTAGCGGCTGCAGCACTTACACTTACTCTTAGCATGGTCATCGCTCACACTGTTACACTCCATCTTCGCCACAATGGCTAAAAACAATCTGGGGATGGAGTCGATGCCCATGCGCACTGTAGTCCAGGGGAGGAGCCACCTATCTCGTGATACTTTGAAGACTCTTCCAGGACAACAATGTGCAATCATCCGGACCCAACACTAGGCGGCGATCTATGCTATAGATATGAATGTCAGCAGCCCTACATGCCAAGAACAGATGCATACTGGTAAGTAGCATATTCGTTCCCTAGAACCAACCATGGAAAATTTTACGCCTCAATCTTTGGCCACATTACAGATTAAAACCAAGTTTATACAAAGTGAACAATTTTCACTCTGTTTTTAAGCCACTATCCTCCTCCATGCTAATCTCTTTTATCCAGAGTCCGGAAATGACCACTGTTCACTAGATAGGAAAAGGAACACTTAGATGTCATGTGGTACTTCCTCTCCTATCATTAAGGTTGCTAGAGTTTAAGCCCTTCTTTGCACATCTTATAGGTTAGTCTGTTTCGAACACATACCTGTGTATCTCCCCAGGAACCTGTATAGGATTTGAAGGTGGTTTGTAAGGGCTTGATGCAACAAATGTCCTCTCCTTACTGAAGCTGTGCCGCCCTGCCCATATATCAATTCTACCTGCTATGGTTCTTCCCTTAATGTGGATGACAGCATTGGGAGCACACTGGCAGGGTTTTTCTTTCCCATTTTATTTTTCCGACATCTGTTTTGTGCTCTGTAAAGGGGCCACCCACCGTATACTTCCATTCTGAATTAGATGTGCTTGCCTTTTCAACACAGGCACACAGTGATTCGGTGGTGACAGTATTACTCTAGTCGAGGGTTATTTTATCTGTAAGCCCTTCTGGAGACTGCCTAATAGTTTTCCTTTGTACATGTTCAGTGTAGTCCCTATGACTGGGGATCTGAAAGACATGTTGGTGATAGATTCCTTACCTTAGAATAGCCCCAGGCATCAGACTGGATCCGGAAAGGTTTTTCATCAGCAGTACCCCTGTGGGTCGGTAGGCGGCGTCGTACGACTCCGCGTACATCGCTGGCGGCGTAGTCGCCTAGATGACGTCACTGGAGCTACTTAACTGGGCCGATCTGGAGAGAGCGGTACCCCCAGTCATTTTTAGGACTCGCCTGAGCCACCGCATGTGCTGCTCTGGCGAGACTTTTAGTTAGTGGGCTTCAAAAGTCCGACCACATGCTTTGTGTGGCCTGTAGCGTGCGGTTACTTGCACAGTTATGCGCACAGGCGCCATCTGGCTTTCCTCGCATTGCTCGCGGGCACCCTCGCGATCACTTTGACTTTCGCGGCCGCATCACTTTCATGGCCGCGCGGCCAATGCTTGTTAAAATTGCATCCCTACCCCAGCAGCTTCATCTTGACTCAGTACCCCTCTGGAACTTGCCTGTGGAATAGCTTTTGACTTCCGTGACCTCATAAAGACTCCCCAGTAGTGGGAACAGGTTCCGTTCATGTTTTTTTTATCTGCCCTTTAATTTGGCCGCGCTTGTGTTTCAGTTCTTGTTGTTGCTGACAGCATTCACCCCGCTCCAGCCAGTAGCGGCCCGTGTCCTCTTGTACCTTCCTCTCCTGCACCTCCATCTCAGTGGTGAGCATTTCTTGGAAGCAGAGAAAGCTTCAGTTTATGATTTTGTTCTGCCGAGAAGCTTCCCTGGAAATTGGTGTGCACTTCCATTCTCGATCTTGGCTGTTGTGAGCTTCAATGAAGTCCCAGACCCGACTGAATTTGGCGAAGACATGCCGATAGTAAACCATATCAAGTTCAATAAACTTTATTCGGTTAAAAAACAATTAACCATAAAAGTAACAAACATAAAACAAAGTACAATAATTACAATAGTTACAATAAATACTTCTCATGATTGATAATACAGTGAGGTAGATCAATAGGGAATCTATGATATTTCAATTTGAATTTGTTTTCTAAATTTAAAAACACTTTTTAAATAATTTAAAATCACAGTAACAGTTAAAATCGTGTCCATTTTCTGTACTTCTAAAAAAGCTGGGCGACATCTGGTTAGATTCATATTTTTTTAAAAAGGGACAATAATTTTCCTACGTATAGCAGTATAAAATTTGCAGAAAAAAAGGATATGAATATCAGATTGTTGTGATGTACCATCACACAAGCAGGTGGGCAAAATATGAGTCCATGAGTTCATGCATGGAAAAGACACTAATCTAAAAAATATACAAAATCTAAAACGAGTTAAAAGAAAGCGATCATAGTTAGTCATGGGCAGGGATAAATATGGCTGTACAGTATTAGTCTCACAGAGGGTAGGAAGGTGAGAGTGTACTGTAGATTTCAAAATTTCCACTCTCTTCCTCTTGTTCATCAAGTGGTCCAGGCAGATAGTTTTTAGTAACTTCCTAGGAATAGTGTCCATTGAGATTGGATCCAGGAAATATGAGTGTAGTCCAATCTCGGTCAAGAAGTGATTTACGTAACTCAACCATTCCATTCTGTCCGCATGGTCCAAACTGAGGGTGTCACGTAGCAGAGCCCGGTTCATAACGCATTCGTTAGTAGTCCATACCCTATGCCACAATAGGATAGGTTGAATTCTGATAATGTCCGTTATGTAGGGTTGGCCAAGTTCAGCGTGACAATTAAATGTGGCTGCACACTGTGGGACTGCTAGAACTCCCCTCAGAAATTTGTTCTCTACCAGCTGGATTTGATCAACATTTGCATATCCCCACAGACCTGAGCCATACATAGCCACAGACAAGCATGTAGCTTTATAGATGGTTAACATTTCTTTTATCGGCTTCCTGCCCAGTTTCCTAACAAAATTCTGTAAGGCCATGATCGTTTTCATAAATAAAAGAGTTCTAGCCTTAATAGCGCTTGTCCAGGAGCCTGACTCATGGAATAAAATGCCCAAATAAGAAAAGGTTGGGGTGTTATCCAGCGGGACATTGTTTAAAACAATACGCTTCATTGATTTACCTGGTTTTAGGCCGCAATTCATTGAGAAAGTCTTACTACAGTTAACTAGTAGATCCAGGTTCAACATAAATTTCTCAAAGCTAACTACTAGTTTTTGTAGAGCACGAGGAGTGCGTGCCATGAGTACTGCGTCATCCGCATACATGAGCGCAGGGATTTCCCTCCTCCCCACCCTGGGCATATCCCTACACTCCTGCAGCAGGTGACGCTCGAGCCCATTGATATAAAGAAGGAATAAAAAAGGTGCCAATACGCAACCTTGCCGCACTCCGCGACCTATGCTAAATTGTCTGGAGCATTCTCCCCCCCTGCCGTAACGAACAGAGGCTGTAGCTCCACTGTAGAGTTCCCTCAAAAAACAGATAATGTTATTATCCACTCCCAAACCTTTCATTATATTCCACAATTTAGAGTGTGATACACAGTCGAACGCTGAAGAGAGATCGACAAAAGTAAAATACAAGCGTTCGGATTTTATCCTTATATATTTATGCTGCAAGAGCATTAGGTTTAACCCTTGCTCAACTGTACCAATCCCTTTTTGGAAACCAAATTGCAAATCACTAATAATATCATTTTCCTCTGCCCAGCTTTGGAGTCTTGCCAACACAACACGTCCTAAAATTTTTACTGAGGAATCAAGAAGGGAGATTGGTCTGTAACAGGCACAGCTGTTCCTATCCCCCTTCTTGTAGATCGGGACAATGACTGAGGTGAACCAGGATTCTTTCAGGCCCAATGAGAGAGCTGCATTAAAAAGTTGTACTAACATTGGCCCCCAAATTTCAATATTAGCTTTAAATAGATCTGCCGGAATCCCATCAGGTCCGGCAGCCTTACCGCATTTAGTTGATCCCAGGGCTAAGAGCACTTCATCAATTGTCGTAACCAGGTTGAAACTCTGTTGTACATCCGGGCTAGAGTTAATACCCCCACCATGGATGTCTTCCTGTGCCTTATAAAGATTTGAAAAATGGTCTACCCATTTATCCTCATCTATTGCAATCTCGATTCGCGCCGTGTGGGTTTCATAGGGGAGAGGAGTATTAACTGCTTTCCAAAATGCAGCGGAATCTTTAGATTGCGAGGCCTCACAAAGGGAATCTAATGCCTCCTTATTTAATGCGGTTTTCCTTGCTTTCAGAGCCTGAGTATATGTATTCCTACACTCTCTTATTTCATTTTTATCCTTGGGGCATCTGTGTACTGCCTGTTTTAAATTTTTCAAAGCCCTTGTACATACAGTATTAAACCAACTCTTAGGCCCCTTGCCTCTGCGTTTTGCCTCCACCCTTAGGCTACTTTTTATATTTGCAGCTATTGTTCCAAAGTGCTCAATAATTTGATCGTTAGTGGAATTATCACTTAGGCAAATCCTAAAACTATTTGAGCACACCTCCCAGAGTTTCTCAAAAAAGGTTGTGGGGATTACTTTACTCCATTTAAGTGTGTACCCATTTTGTCTCCCAAGGACAACATCAACCGCTGTCTCTACTAGAGGCGCGGCCGTCGATGGGTCTGGGAACAAATCTGCTACCTTAAGAGATTGTGGAAGGTGGTCCCTTATGGGTAATTGGATATTCGTAACCCCCAAGAGTCTATGATTGAGGTTACTGGAAGTGATAATAAAATCAATAGTTGTCGATGAGCCTCTACCAACAAAAGTCGGAACAAAGGGTGTAGGTTCTGGGGCAGATTCATTGGCAAACCCCAAGTCAAACATGAATAATAATTCATTTAGTAAGTCCCCCATCAGGGTATGATCAAAGTGTGTCAAGTACATGTCTCTCTGTCATTAGGCCACATAGGCCCTGATTCCTTTTAGTACATAATGAACAATTAAAATCCCCCCCCCCCAAATGATTATCAGGTCCCTTTCATTTCTGTCTACCTCTAACTGAATTTCATCTTTAAGCTGCTTCATTACAACCAGAATATCATCTCTCGGGACATTGTTATAAAAATTAATAATTAGCACCACAGCTCCTTTATAATTCCGTAAGGTTATAATTTGGAAATAACAAGAACTTAAATGGCAGTGAGCTTGTTTAATTTTAAGTTGATTTGAAACAAGCGTTGTCAACCCACCCTTAGCTCTTCCAAAATGACCTCCAACAGCTGGTGTAAAGAAGGTTCTATAGCCACTTACATGGATTGATTCCTGTATCCAGGTTTCTTGCAAAGCCACTATATCCTGACCATTTATTACTGACTCCCATGCCGGATTTGTGATTTTTTGCCTAAACCCTGCTATATTCCAAAACAACAGTGTGCATAGATCATTCTCTTTCTGGGTCAGGCCTTCACCTGCCTGTTCCCCACCCCTAATAATGATATCAACTGTGGGGGATTGCATCTGTTCCTGGATATTACTGTTACATGGTAATAAACTGTTAGTATTAGGGGTCTTTTGTAAAGTTGGCAAATCTTGGGGAATCCCGCTCAAAGTCTCAGTACTTTTAAGGGGAACTATATCCTTAATAAAGGGGTAGGAAACTAAAGGATAAAACTTATTCCCAGCCAAATTTTTTTGAGATGTCTGAGCTTGTTGTCAATCCACCCCGTCCAGCCCATTAAAAATCTGGAAACGATTTTGGATTGGTAAATTGTACATGGACGGGTGGAACTCTTTGTTATACCATGGCCTCCCCTGCAGGAGGTTGGGCTCAGGATGTAGTGGATATTGGCTATTTATAGGGGGGTATTGATAATCTAATACCTGGTATCTGGGATAAAACTCCTCCGAGCTTTGCATATGAATATGGGGGTCCTGAGCATTTACAAAACAGAGGATAACCCCTCAACGGTGGTGGCCCCATTAAACCGGGCATATCCCATGGTCCCACTTTTCTAAAACCCCGCTGTCGGTGTGATGTTTTCTTAAATAGCTGCCTATTCCAACCCTGTTTATTATTGTCTTTTGATGGTGCATAGGGATAGAAATAGGATAAAAGATGTGTGGAGATGGCATCGCTGCTACTGGCATCGAACCAATCTCCAATGTGCCTCACGGCCCTATAATCCTTGAAATTGATGACTATTACGTCACCCATTCTGTCCTTAGGTCTGACTCCCACCCAATGGGCACGCCTTACACTTACGATTTCTCCATTGATGGATGCAGGCAACGGTCTGTTGTCTCGGAGCCAGAATGTAACCTTGTTCCGTAAGGCAACGTGATCTTCCCATTTACCTGTAGGTAGCTCTGGAACCCCTGCCATTACAATGACGAAAGGGGCACAATCTGGGGGTAAGTCTATTGTATGGCTCGTTTTTTCTAAGGCAGTAGTTGGTGGATTCTTATTTCTCAGGTTAGTTGTTAAAGGGTCTTTTCTGCCTCCCTGATTTTGAGATCCCCCAGGTTTTTGAGTTTGTTCTTTAGTTAGTGGGGCCGCCAGCTGAATAGCAGGCGGTTGCAATGTGGGAGTTGATGGCACAATCCTTGGGCTACCCACTCTACCCTTTTCTTGGACTAATTTCCTTTTTTTTAAACACGGGTGCTGATATCTTAATTACGGGAGTAATAGGAGCAGATGTTATAGGGGGCATTACAGCGTTAGATTTTGCAGGAGGGTTAGTCTTAACTGTGGGATTCGTCTTAGCTTTTTCCGGGCCTTTTATTAGTTCATGTAAAAGGAGGGAATTCTGTTCAACCTTTTTCTCTATGGTGTCCAAATGTGTGGACATCAAGTCGGTCTTATCCAAAATCGGTTGCCACACACCCCTAATTAATTCTAAGATTTTGGCCAACATGGCCTCTTCACCTAATGGGATTTGACCAGTATGTGACTGTGGGGACTGAACTACCCCTTTCCTTATCTTCTGAGGTCGGTTACACAGTGGTTCACCCCCCCTTTTTTTACTTGTTCTTATAGTGGGCGGTGAAATGGAAAACCTGAAAGATGCCTCAGTGGGCATTTTTGGAGATCCTGATAACCTTCCATTATCATTCCCTGTATATGAATCTAGTAGAGATAAGCTAGTTGGCGTACTGGACAAAAGAAGCTTACTCATTGTAGTAGGATCAAGGGGAAAATTATCAGTATTGTCTATGATCCCTGATTGTAAACAGTCAATAAGCATCACAGAATCTGTGGGTCGACTCTGTGAAATAGCATCCCCCACTCCTCCCAGGTTTGAGGATCTCAACTCAAGAAGTAGAGGTGCAGTTTCAGGCACACTCCCCCCTCCTTGTGTAATTTTATAACTTGCCTTACTTTGCTTCCCCCTCCGTCTCACTCGGGCTTTCTTAAATTTTCTAGGGGATTCTTTAGTTGCACGATCATTTATTCCTGTAGCTGATGATATAGCCAATACTGTGGGAACTGGAGCACAAAAATTTTCATCAGACTGGCCTGCATGGACCATAGCTGTTACAATGGTTACTTTGCCTGCAGGGACTGAGTGTTCCATAGCCACAGGGTTATCAGAAACAGTTACTAGGAGTTCTGGTACAGTAGTAATAGTAGGTGAGTGTTCCAAACCCAGTGAAGCCCTCCTGTTACTGTTAATTTGCGCTACCTTCTTTATAAGGAAATTGTCCATAGTAACCACTTTAGTAGTCATAGTGGCTGATGGTTGAATGCTGGCTTAATACGAGAAGTATAAAAGACAAATAACAAGTTCTCACTCACATATTAAGAAGCTGCTCGAATGATAGATAGAGGGACGTAAAGGGTATGGCCCCGGCCCGGCTCCTCGGTCAACGGAGGGCCACAGAGGGCCCGCCCTTTGCCCGGGCTTAGCCCCGGGCGTCCCGCGACGCGGGGCCTCTGTCCGCTTTATGGGTCCGTGTGCGCTCCCTCAGCGCGACCCGCGTCACTCAGCACGCGCCGCCGCGTTGCCTTCCGGGATTTGTAGTCTCCCGGAGCGGCGGCGCGGAGTCCTGATGGCGTCTGACTCTTGGCGGTGTCGGCGAGGTCTGCAATGGGTCTCCGTGGATCTCTGGCCTCGTGCAACTCGGCAATATGGCAGTTTCCCCCGCTCTGCCGGGCCTCTGTCCGCTTTATGGGTCCGTGTGCGCTCCCTCATCGCGACCCGCGTCACTCAGCACGCGCCGCCGCGTTGCCTTCCGGGATTTGTAGTCTCCCGGAGCGGCGGCGCGGAGTCCTGATGGCGTCTGACTCTTGGCGGTGTCGGCGAGGTCTGCAATGGGTCTCCGTGGATCTCTGGCCTCGTGCAACTCGGCAATATGGCAGTTTCCATATGCCACATAATGATAGTAAACGATATGCCACATAACCAGACCTGCAGACGTGCTGCTAAAGATGGCCTGGTCACTGCAAACACGGATTCGGCTCGCGGAGTATGCGGACGGCAGCCATAAAACATGTTTGGTACACAAAGCTCATTAGACCCCTACCTTACTGAAGTTTTCCCAGCACTATGGTGGTTAAATAAACAAAGCTTGTGTTATTTTCACTGGGATTCGGCTCCTCTATATATCGTGTATTGTGTTTTAAGAAAACATTATATTTGGCATTCTGTTTTATTTTTCCCATTTGCAAAATTAAACGTTTTACACTCTGCCCAATAAAAAAAATGTATTTCCTCAAACCATAGAGTGCAAAACCACATTTACCCTGCATTTTATCTAAGAGTCCTGATTTAATTCCTTACTAGTTTAAAATTCAGCGGTCTTTTAATGTTATCAGGAGTGCATACGTTTAAAAGTGTGGAGCTCTGATGTTGCTTTCTTTATCGTTGCTCGGAAGGCACTGAAGTTTTGCTCATAATCCCAATGCAGACATGAAAATGTTACTCATGCACATGGACACCTTGGCTGCTATGTTCTTTTAGTTAGTGCACCGCATTTTGGGTACCGTTTCCACACTCACTGTGGCACTATCTCTTGTTAACTCCGTTAATCCTGCCTTCTGTTTGAGCGTTGTGATTCAGCAGTTGGCAGGGCTCGCCTACCCAGCATAGGATCGGAAGTCTTATTTCACTGTGCACAGAGCTATGCAACAAACGACCCCCGAGTTTGTGGGATCTGTAACCTCTGAGCACATCACAGCCCCACCAGCAAGGACCTGAGTGGCAGTTAGAGTAAGACATGCTCCCCTCTACTTAAACTTCGGTTAGTGGTGTCGTATCCTGGCCTGTTGTAGAAATATCCAGATGGAAATGTTCCATTAAAAAAAAAAACTGTGTTTATCCCCAGTTCTAAGGCACTACGTCTTCAGATGCTTCTGCTGTCAAAAAGTAAAAGGTTCCCTTCTGCCACTACATTTGTTTTGTTTTTTGGTTAAGCCTGGGTAGCGCATGCGCTGCTCTGGGAGGCATGCTGTATTACATGCTTGAACCACTGCCCACTCTGCCTATTTTTGTCATTGGCTTGTTTCAGTGTCCTTTGTAAATGCTGGCTTCTGATTCGATAAGAGGCTTGTTCGTGCATCCTTAGTACCACCTTGTCTTAATTAGTAACCTCCCAGTAAGACCGGCCCTTTTACCGCTGTTACACACAGTCTTATTTGGTCGGTAAGCACTATTTTCTTTAATGAGTTTCTCCTACTGCAGGCACATGCTTTCCTGCAACATTCATCGCGCCATGCACGCTTTCACTTTCCAAGCAGCCCTGGACAATGGTGGCTGCTTATTTTAAATTAAATTGGTCTCGCATTTACAAGCGTTTGAGCTGTTGGCATTGTAAGTGACAATTACTTTTATTTATGTGCTAACTATCAAAACAGATAAATAAAAAGCATTGTCATTTACAATGCCAATTGCTTAACCTCTCGTAACTGCGAGACCTATTGCATTGCAAATGCTTGTTTGGCTGAGTTTTGTGGGACTTTTTGTCTGTTTTCAAGTGTATATCAATCTACAGGTGCATAGGGATGCCAGGTTTTAAGTCCTGCGTGGCCTGTCCTCCGCACAATGTTGGTGACGGACCCACACCATGAGTGTCTCTATTGCCTGGGGTGCGACCACGACTCTGCATCATACCCCCACTGCCGGGCCATGGCTCCGAAAACTTTGCGGCAGCGGTCCCGAAAGTGACTGGAGGCCCGGGAGTCTGTTCCATGCCGTTCAAGGTCCCGGTCCGGAGGGAGGCCGAGGGACCGGCCCCGGAGCCATCACCATCATTCGAAGTCTTCACACTCGGAGTCAGGTTAGGCAAAGCACAAAAAGGGGAAGAAGCGTTGTCGCTCTTCGCCTTGCCCTAGCCGGTCGCACGACGAGGCTAAGGGTGCAGGTGGCGCTGCCCCAGTGGCTCCGGCAGAGCCTACGTAGTTGTTGATGGCCTACCTGCCCTTTCCTGGTCCATCGGCGACTCTGGCCCATCTGCAGGAGTTCCTGTCAGCCATGGCACGTGTCTTTGGAATGCGCATCTGGCCACTCAGAGGCGCCTGTGTACCTGGCTGGGGGCCTCATTATTCGACGTTGCCAGCTCCGGCCCTGACGTCGACGACTCCGACACTGAGGGACCCAAAAGGCCTGGATCCCCGTCCATGCTGGTTGGCCCTATACGACCTCCACCGGCATCGATGCCGTCCCCGGCTCCCTCCCTCGTGTGGGACAGGTGCCGGAAGGGTGTTGACCGACAGATTCTGATGCCGTTTGGGAATTTCTTAAGCTTTGTCTACCCACCTCCTTATATTCCGCCTGTTCCACAGGCTATGGAGGACGGGGAGGATTGGTATGACCCTCTCGCAGCCCAATGCGAGTTAGACCTGGACTGCGAAGAGGATCCTGGGGATGCAAGTTACCAAGATAATGCTCTGGAACCTGGCGCACTGTCTCCTTCTACCGTGGCTAGGGAGAAGGGTGAATCATATTCTTTGGTGTTGCGTAGGGCAGCTGAGGCTCTCCACCTCGAGCTCCCTGCTGTGGCCGTCAGGACTAACCTCCGAACGGAGGTCCTTCAGCCAGCTTCTGCTTCTACGGAGCCGCTTCTGCCCTTTAATGACACACTCTCAGACGTTCTTTTGGGCACCTGGTCCAGTCCCAACACAGTGGCTCCTGTGGACAAGAACGTGGCCTGATGCCATCGCCCAGCCCCAGGTGTCCCTGTTTTCCTCTCCCAACACCCCACCCCCGAGAGTTTGGTTGTCCAGGCCTCTGCGTACCCAAGCACATTCCCTTCCGCACCTCCGGACAGGGAATCCAAGAAACTGGAGCCGTTTGGGAAGAAGAGTTTTTCTTCTGCCAGTTCAGGCCTGCGGTCTGTGAACACTGCATGTCTCTTGGGCTGTTATTCCCATTCTGTGTGGGATACGGTTGCGCAAGTGCTGCCTCAGTGTCCGGTGGAGGCTCGGACAATACTTTCCCAAGCTATTGGTGATGGGAGAGACTCAGCCAAGCTCACCATCCGTTGTGGTCTTGACACTGCTAACTCGCTGGGCAGGGTGATTTCAACTACAGTGGCGCTACGCCGTCACGCCTGGCTGAAGACGACTGGCTTTTCTGGAGATGTCCAAAACACATTGATGGACATGCCCTTTGATGGCACTCACCTGTTCGGCGATAAAGCAGATTGTGCGCTTAAGGACTCACGGGCCATGGCCAAGTCCTTAGGCCTTTCGGTCACACGTACTCCTTCTGCTTTTTGCTCCTTTCGTGGCCAAGGAAGGGGCACCCAAGCAAGTTTGTTTCAGAGCCGCAGGCCTGCGCTGCAACAGTCTCCGCGCGGACGTGGAACCCGCAGAGGTGGGTCACGGGGCCAACGTGCGGGTCAGTCCACCACCCCCGCACCCCCTGCAGCCGCTGCCTCCAAACCTTCCTGGTCCGGTGTTTCAGGCCCACCAGACGTCGGTGGATGGCAGGATTCGCCATCACATCGGACAAGTGGGTTCTGCAACTTGTCTGAAGGGGCTATTCCCTCCCCTTTGAGACTACCCCTCCAGCCATGCCACCACAGTACCACCGCATGTCGGGGGATCACTTGACACTTCTCCAGCAGGAAGTTACGGCCCCCTTCGCCAAGGGAGCCATAGAAGGCGTACCAACGCTAGAAGTAGGTCGTGGTTGTTACTCTCAATACTTCTTGGTTCCATAGAAGGACAAAGACCTGCGTCCTATTTTGGACCTTCGGGATGTCTATCGCTTCCTCTGAAAGGAGAAGTTCAAGTGCTCACACTTGCTCAGGTCTTGTCTGCCCCTGACCCGCAAGACTGTTTGGTAATGTTGGACCGGCAGGATGCATATTTTCATATCCCCGTCCTGTCGGCCCACCGGTGTTACCTGCGATTCATGGTGGCAGGAGCATTTTCAGTTCACTGTGCTCCCCTTCAGCCTTACAAGCGCCCCTCTGGTGTTCACGAAAGTGAAGGCGGTGGTAGCAGCTCATCTCCGCAGATCAGGGATTTCAGTCTTCGATGACTGGCTGTTGAAGGCGATCTCACCCCAGGCTGTCGTCTCCCACCTCCAGACTACGGCCGATCTTCTGCATTCGCTGGGGTTCTCCATCAATGTGCCGAAGTCACACCTGATTCCCTCTCAGAAGCTCCTCTTCATCGGAGTGGTTCTCGACACAACGTAGTTTCGGTTTTATCCTCCCGAACAGAGTTTGGGCTGTGATTCTGATCTTTCAGCCTCTAACCCGGGTTTCGGTCAGAATGACCCTGAGGCTGCTAGGCCTCATGGCCTCCTGTATCCTTCTGGTCGATCACACCAGGTGGCATATGTGGGCTCTGCAGAGGGACCTGAAGTTCCAGTGGGTGCAGCATCGGGTTAATCTGTCCGGTTGCGTCCAGATCTCAGAGGGCACTGCAGTGGTAACAGAAGCATCCCTTCAGGGATGGGGTGGCCACATAAGAGAGGCGGATATCGGAGGCCTCTGGTCTCCGCTGGAGTCCGGTCTCCACATCAACCTTCTGGAGCTTTGGACGGTCCGTCTTCCACTGAAGGTATTCCTTCCCTCTGTCCGTGGAAGAGTAGTCATGGACCACACCACCACCATGTGGTACGGTGTGAGAAAGTGCCATCTTTCTTGCCTTGGTATGCCCCCCCTTTTTTCTGAACTGCTGATGTGCTTTGACTGAGTGCCCTGGGTTCCTGCCAACCAGGTACCCAGGGCCTGTGTTCCTAGCCCTAAAACTGTATTAAAGCTAAAACCCAATTGGCATCCCTGGCCACATGTACGCCCCTGGTAAATGGTACCCAGGGCATTGTGACCAGGGAAGACCCCGAAGGGCTGCAGCACTTATTGTGCCACCCTTAGGGTCCTGCACCCTGACACACGCACACTGCCTTTGCAGGCTGAGTGTCCTGGTGCAGAACTAAACAAAGAGTCGACATAGCATACATCCCTGTGTGCCATGCCCACAAACTCCCTGCCCTTGCATACATCAATCACCCCTCTAGCTGGGTGCCCTATGCCAGTGATGTGGGCACAGGTGTATGATCCCTGTGCCCCTACAGTACCCAGGGCCATTCCTGGGCACTGTAAGTGCAGTGATGCCATTAAAAGTATATGGTGCTGGGAGGTTGTCATTACGAACTCCACAGCACCATAATGGATACACTGAAGACTGACAAGTTTGATATTAAACTTCTCCGCACATTAAACCCACACTGATGCCAGTGTGAGATTTAATGTAAAATGCACTACAGAGGGCATCTTAGAGATGCCCCCTGAAACTTAACTTACAATCCGCGTCTTGTCTGAGAGGCTGCCTAAGCTGCCACACAGCAGACCGGTTGCTGGACCCCTGGGTGGAGAGCCCTCCTCTCTCCTGGGCCTGCAACAATGCACATCCTGGGCGAGGTGCTAGGTCTCCTCCCCCAGGATGGGCAGGGAAAGCTTCAAAGGCATACTGCCTTTGTGAGTTTCTCCAGACCACTTGCTGTACTCAGCAACTGGCCCCCACCGGTTCTGACCCCCACTGTGACTTGAAGACTGGCGGGAAACCCTACGTGAGGAAAGGGGGTGTGCCAGCCTGTGCCAAATCCACCCCTCAGGTGAGAGAGGCAAGGTGTAGCTCAACTCCGGGCTCCGGCCATCTTGAGAATGGGGAGCCCTGCCTAATCAGAGATAGCCTCCTGCCCTTCTCCCACAGGAGAGGAGCAGGATAGGGGGTGTACTCACCCCAGGACCGGGACCTATTGGTCCCTGCCCTTCCCCTACCTGTAACGCCCCTAAATTTAGTATTTAGGGGCACCCTGAACCTTCCATCCTCAGATCCCGATTTCGAAACAAGAAAGAAGACCAAGAAGAAGACGACCTGCCGTGCAGCTGCTACCAAGAGGACAACACCAACTGACTTGGCCCCAGCCCTACAGGCCTGTTGATCCTTGAACCTGCTCCTGCTAAATCCCAGCATCTCCTGCGGACAGCAACCTCGAGAACCCCAGAGGACCTGTCTGCCTTGACCCTCTTAGAGACTGGGACTCACACAAATGGTGGTTCTGCTCAAACAGCAATACCCCTGGTGCCAGCCAGGAACTGCCCGGCCTGTGCCTGAGTGGACAAAGACCCTGAGGACGTTCCCCCGGCGATTCTGAGATGGAATCCAGTGCCCAAGGGCCCTCCTCGAGGACGCCTGCAGCCTCAGAACCAGGGTCCCCTCCAACCGCGACCAGCAGAGAGTGAGATTTCCCGACATCAAAAGACACCCCGGCACCCCACGGACCCCTGTGCCCTACTCCGGGGTGCGTACCTATCCTCCAAGATCCCAACTTACCCCTCGAAGTGTTGGTCGCTCCTAAAGATCCTCCATCCCAGAGCCTATGTCCACTTTCCAAGATCTCAATTGAATAACATTGAACACCCGACGGCTCAAAAGCACTCTGCACCCAGCCGGCCAAGTGCCCCTGGCAGTGCAACCTTTGTCCTAACCTACTTCCAAGTGACAAGGAGCCCAGCTCCCACAGCCGCGTGGCCTGCTTGCCAGCCGCCACCAACCAAAGGCCCCTGCCTCTCATTGGATAACATTGGGCCTAACTACCTCTGCACCTGGCTGCCCCTGTGCCGCTGATGGTGTACCAACTGTGCCTACCTGATCCTGGGAGACCCCTGAGACCTCCGTGCTTTCTCTTGTAGCTCAGTACTGACTCTGAAAAGTTATTTCAACTGTACTTACCAGTAACTTGAATTTCCTTCCATAGGATATCATTGCCTGCTTTTTTGCTGAAAAAGTTTCTAAGTATCGATTTTTTTAAACTTACAAATATTCTTTACAAATCGTGCCAACGATAAAAACGTAATGTTCGAGGCATATGGGCTGCAGATGGTACATTTATGAATAGATCGCCATCTGGTGTTGGGCTCGGATGATTGCACTTTGTTTTTCTTCTGGAGAAGTCTTTGTCGTCATAGATGACTCCTCCTCTCGGTGTTAGTGCGCATGGGCATCGGCTCCATCCTTAGATTGTTTTTTTCCACCATCGGGTTCGAATGAGGATCGAAGCGCTCCGGACCGACTTAAACAAAGAAGGTTATAACCGGCGCGTATTCCTTTCCAAATCGACGGTATTGTTATCGAACGCGACTTCACTCCATACCGACGCGGTTCGAAGGACGACGACTACGAGAACGTAGTCCAGCCCGGGGTCCATGGAAAGGACTCCATTCAAAAAATGTCCAACGTGTGGTGCTAAGTTCCCACACAAGGACCTACACGAGGTGTGCAACCTCTGCTTGTCCCCTGAACACGAATCCAGGGACTGTGAGGCCTGTGCAGCGTTCTCTTCAAAATCGACGATTAGAAACCGTCGAGCCCGAAGACACGAGGTATCGAGAATGCAGTCACAAGCAATCCCGGAGCTGTTTGAGGACCAGCACCCAGAAGAGGAGGAAGAAGAGGCCGACGAGGCGGGGTCTGAAGCGGACGAGTCTGACGTCGAGGAAATCGACGTCCAACAAACCGTGAGTGACGACGTCCCTTTACCTAAAAACAGACCCCACACGGTATCGACCCCGCCCTCGAGCCCGGTCAGACAACCGAAAAAAGTTTCCAACGCCCCGCCTTCGAGCCCGGCAACGAAACAGAAACCGAAACACTCGGTCTCCCATCATAGTGGATCCGGTTCCGATAAACGGACCACATCGACACCGAAGCTCCAAGTCAAGGAAAGCTCGAAGTCGAAGCAGTCCATGTCGACACCGAAGCACGTTTCGGCGTCGAAAACACCCTCGACACCGGGGACATCTTCGATACCGAAGAAATCGGATCCGAATAAAATCTCGGTACCGAAAATACAAATGGACATTCAAAAGAAAAAACACCTTTCGGACCCGAAAACTGCGGTACCGACACAGGAACACGGGACTGATCCTAAACAAAAGACTCTGTTTATTGACCCAAAGACTGGCAAGGTAGTCACAGAACTACCTAAAAAGAGGAAGAATGAACATTCGGACGACAAGACTCATCCGAAGAAGAGAACAATGGGGACGAATACAACTCCTCCCTCTTCTCCCAAACCTAGACACACACCATCTTCTCCTCTTCCTCACAATAGGCCAAATATTCCTCCCACACGACCATCTACACCTACAACAGATGTAGAGAGTGACACAGGGGAGGGGGAACATCCTGGGGATGATGAAGACACAATCCCAGAGGAGGCAGACCCATGGGAAGAGTATAATGTAGGGTCAGATAATGATAACGACCCTGAATTGTATCCCTCAAAACCTTCACCTCCTGATGACAATACTGGATTTGCACAACTCATTAATAGAGCAGCAACATATCATAAGGTAGAACTACATGCAGAACCTCAAGTACAGGACTTCTTATTAGAAACACTACCTACTGCACAAAGAACATCAGGAACACTACCAATGCTTAAGGGCCTTCTCAGTCATACATCAGAGATATTCAAAGACCCAGTGAGGGCTAGGGTATTGAACCCAAGAATCGATAAAAAATATAGGGCAGCTCCAAGACCCAATATACATTAAAGGGCAAATTCCTCTAGACTCACTAGTGGTCACAAACGCTCGTAAGAGAGCAAACTCTTTATCTACAGGAGAAGCTCCACCTCCTGACAAAGAGTCTAAATTAATAGATGCCTCTGGCAAGAGAGTGGCATCTCAGGCGGCAAACAGCTGGCGCATAGCTAATACGCAAGCACTACTTGCAAGGTATGACAGAGCGCATTATGATGAGTTAGAAAAACTCATCACACATCTCCCTAAAGAACATCAAAAGAGGGCAGATCAACTCATACAAGAAGGGAAGTTAATTACTAACACTTCAATAAAGTGCGCCCTAGACGCGGCAGACACTGCAGCAAGGTCTACAAACACGAGCATCATGTTAAGGAGAGATGCATGGCTCAGAGTATCAGGGTTCAAACAAGAAGTACAAACATCGTTACTGAACCAACCTTTTGATGGGAAAACACTTTTCGGCACAGGGACAGATGAGGCCCTAGAAAAGATGAAGAAGGATACCGAAACGGCTAAATCAATGGGAGCATTGCAACAGCCGACACAAAGAGGTTCCTTTCGTAGATCCACCTATAGAGGAGGATCCAAAAATACAGGTACAAGCCAGCAGCAAACCTCTTTTACACCTACATCACCCAGAGGTAATTCTAGAGGTGGCTACAGGGGTAACAACAACAAGGGTAGAGGTCGCGGAAACAACAACAACCGCAAGTCTCCAACCCCAAAACAGTGACTTCATACAGCTCCCCCCAGACCATATAACACCGGTCGGGGGATGCCTATCACAGTTCCTACCTGTCTGGGAAAACATCACATCAGACAGGTGGGTGAGACAAATTATCCAACATGGTTATTGCCTAGAACTCACAGCTACCCCACCAAACATCCCCCCCAAACAGCGTCCAATGAAACAAGATCACCTGACACTGTTAAAACAAGAAGTACTATCCCTGCTAGAAAAGCATGCCATAGAGAAAGTTCCACAGCACCAACAAGGAACAGGAGTATACTCCCTATACTTCCTAATTCCCAAAAAGGACGGGTCTCTAAAGCCAATACTGGACCTAAGACCTCTCAACGCATACATAAATTCGGAACATTTCCACATGGTCACGCTCCAACAAGTACTGCCTTTACTGAAGAAAGGGGACTTTCTTTCTACACTGGATCTAAAAGACGCTTACTTTCATATCCCGATTCACAAAGCCCACAGGAAATACCTCAGGTTTGTGGTAGAAGGACAACATTATCAGTTCAAAGTCCTTCCGTTTGGCGTCACAACGGCACCAAGGGTGTTCACAAAATGCCTGGCAGTGGTGGCAGCTCACCTAAGAAGACAACAAATTCATGTCTTCCCATACTTGGACGACTGGCTAATAAAGGCCAGGTCACAAGAGGAATGTCTTCAAAACACACAAAAGACAATTCAGCTACTACACCAGCTAGGGTTCACGGTGAACTACACAAAGTCACACCTACAACCAAACAAGGTTGAACAATATCTGGGGCCTACTATAGACACAGAAAAAGCCAAAGTGTACCCCAACCCAGTCAGGATCCAAACAATGCTTACAGTCATTCAAAGATTTCAGCCACAACACTCACTACCAGCAAGAGTGTTCATGCAGCTATTAGGGATGATGTCATCCTGCATACTGTTAATACCATATGCCAAACTACAAATGCGTCCGCTACAAGAATGCTTAGCGACACAGTGGAATCAGGCTCAAGGGCAGATTACAGATCTGGTGTTGGTAGACGACCGCACACACCGCTCTCTGAAGTGGTGGAACATAACAAACATTGCCAAGGGGCGGTCGTTCCTAGAACCAATTCCACAGGTGACAATAACAGCGGACGCATCGCTCACCGGATGGGGGGGCACATATGGACAAATACACAGTACAAGGAAGGTGGAGTGTGCAGGAAAGAAGACTGCACATCAATCATCTAGAACTACTAGCAGTGTTTCTAGCATTGAAAGCCTTCCAAATACATGTTACCAACAAAGCAGTCCTGATCAGAACAGACAACATGACAGCAATGTATTATATTCAAAAACAGAGGGGGACGCACTCTCTCCAACTATCCAGACTAGCACAGGAAATTTGGAGATGGGCCATTCCTCAAAACATCTATCTGTTAGCCGAACACCTACCAGGAGTCCAAAACCAGATAGCAGACATCTTAAGCAGACAGTCGGAACAAATACACGAATGGGAACTGCACCACCAAATACTGCAGCCATTCTTCCAAAGATGGGGACAACCAGAGATAGACCTCTTTGCCACTCATCAGAACGCAAAATGCCAAAGCTTCGCGTCCAGGTATCCACATCACCTGTCGCAGGGCAATGCGTTATGGATAAATTGGTCCAACAAATTTGCATACGCTTTTCCCCCTCTCCCACTAATCCCATTAGTGGTCAGGAAGCTGCAACAACATTCAATGACCATGATACTAGTAGCACCCACGTGGGCAAGACAGCCGTGGTTCACCACGCTCCTGCAACTCTCACAAGTGCCACATCAAAAGCTACGAATTCTACCCATGCACCTTACACAGAACCATGGAGAAATAATGCACCCAGACCCAACTCAATTGAACTTAGCGATCTGGCTCCTGAAATCCTAGAATTTGGGTACTTAGATCTACCCCCAAATTGCATGGAGATAATTAAACAAGCGAGACGTCCAACCACCAGAGCATGCTATGCAGCTAAGTGGAAGAGGTTTGCTATACACTGTACTAAAAACAATATCAACCCTCTGGACGTATCAACAAGGGAGATTATTTGCTACTTATTACACTTACAGCAATGTAATCTAGCGTACACATCTATATCAGAGTACATCTAGCAGCTATAGCAGCGTACCTACAAAACAGGCAACACATATCACTGTTCAGAGTACCAGCGATAAAAGCATTCATGGAAGGCCTTAAAAGAGTCATTCCACCAAGATTACCACCTTCCCCAGTCTGGAACCTCAACGTAGTACTCACCAGACTAATGGGGCCACCCTTCGAACCTATGCATAGGTGTGAAATACAATTCCTTACATGGAAGGTGGCTTTCCTTATAGCCATTACCTCACTCAGGAGAGTAAGTGAATTACAGGCATTGACAATACAAGAACCATTCCTACAGTTACACCAGAATAAAGTGGTTCTTAGAACAAACCCAAAGTTCTTGCCTAAAGTAATTTCAGCATTCCACATCAATCAGCCAGTGGAATTACCAGTCTTCTTTCCAAAGCCACAGACGGTGGCAGAAAGGGCTCTACATACACTAGATGTCAAAAGAGCCATTTTGTACTAAATAGAAAGAACACAAAACTTCAGGAAAACTAAACAACTATTTGTAGCATTTTCCCCAACACATAAGGGCAATCCTATCTCTAAAGCAGGCATCGCTAGATGGATTGTAAGATGTATACAAATATGTTACATTAAAGCAAAGAGAACATTAACTGTTCCTCCTAGAGCTCATTCTACACGAAAACTAGGAGCATCTATGGCATTCTTAGGGAACATTCCCCTAGATGACATATGTAGAGCAGCAACTTGGTCTACACCACATACATTCACAAAGCACTACTGTGTTGATGTACAGGCTGCACAACAAGCCAGAGTGGGCCAAGCTGTATTAAAAACTCTATTTCAAACAGTTGCGACAGACACTGGTGACCACCGCTAGGGAGGTAACTGCTTTACAATCTATTCATAAATGTACCATCTGCAGCCCATATGCCTCGAACGGAATATGCTACTTACCAGTATGCATCTGTTCTTGGCATAGAGGGCTGCAGAGTGGTACATTCCCTCCCTGCCTCCCCGGAAACCTGTGTCTGTCCCAACATTATCTTATTTAGATACACTTACATGGGCATATCTTTATGTACTATACTACACTACTCCATCTAACCCTACTATGGCAAAACAATCTAAGGATGGAGCCGATGCCCATGCGCACTAACACCGAGAGGAGGAGTCATCTATGACGACAAAGACTTCTCCAGAAGAAAAACAAAGTGCAATCATCCGAGCCCAACACCAGATGGCGATCTATTCATAAATGTACCACTCTGCAGCCCTCTATGCCAAGAACAGATGCATACTGGTAAGTAGCATATTCCTACTTGTCTGTTTTAGATAGATGTCCCAGTCCTGAACCTAGGAGCCCAGCATTGGATTACAAAAGTAACACAAACATACTTTACAGGCAAACTGAACTTCCTTCCATAGGATAACATTGGTAATTTTGCCTAGAAAAGTTTGTCAACTTTAAAATACAATAATAGTCATTAAAAATCACTACTATAACAAAAACGGGTTTACTTAACTGTTTACAACACATGTCCCAGGACTGAATCTAGGATCCAGAGCTGAAGAAATTGATTAACAACAATATTCTTCACATGTAGTACACCATATACTGTATATTGTCTCAGTTGCCCTTGTGGACTCCATTATATTGGAAGTACTATCCATCAAACCAAGATGAGAATCCTGGAACACACTAGGGCAATTAAGAATTGTGACATGTCGTATCCTGTGGCCCGACATTTTAAAAGCAAGCATAACAGCAATAGGGATCTCTTGACTTTCTATGCCTTGCACCATGTTCCATTGCACCCAAGAGGAGGAGATAGGGTAATAAGTTTGAGGAGATTAGAGTCTCGGTATATAATTGATCTTCAAACTAAAGCTCCAGATGGCCTAAATACGAATGAAGAATTGGCAGTTCATTTAGGGTAGTGAATTATATATGGTCTGCTGCTATTTGAAAAATAGGGGAAACAAGTGAAGTGGAATAATGATGTCTTGAGTGAAACTATGCTTCTGGTTTTTCAATAGTCTAATATTACTGTATTTTGAATTTGCATTTGATAGTGCATTACATGGAATGTTTTTGACATATAATAGGATATTTTGAGTGTGCTTTAGTTCACTTAGAGTAACCTATTTGGAACATGGATGAGTGCCCATCCAGGGCTAAAATTGAGGAATGTTCATGATGTGGAATGCATTTGCATTGGTATACATAATGTATTGTATTTAGGATTTGTAGTGAATTTAAAGCAAGAGATTTTATTGTAATTATTCCTTGTAAGTGCCAGTATCAGATATGACATTAACATCATGTGCGCATATATAAATAGAAGAAAATGCGTGATTAACGAACATATGTATGATAGCCCATCTGTGGGCAAAATCGCTAAACTGTGTAAATAGTGCTTTCCATAAAGAGGTTAACTAATATACGTAAGTTAATCTGGAAGAACTAATGAATTTGCAAGTTCTAAGATGGCGCAGCACTTTGGGACGATATGTCCACTTTCTATGTCTATGTGAATGTCGGTCAGAAATGAAATGCAATAAATGAAGGCCGTTTCCGGCGTGCCGATTAACCATCGAAAAAGGAGACTGCCGAAACGCGTCTGGTTACTGTGAGCCCGTGAATGAAAGATCTGGACTCGCCCCGTGAGTGCTTGTTCTTTCTTGGAAAACAAGGCAAGTTGTGAGCGTTCATGTTAGCGGATGCACCACCAGCGAAAGGCACCCGTTCATGAGTGCGCTAGGAAGGTGCAAAACTGTGGGAGCTTATATATATATTTCGCTACTGCGAGGTCTGATCCTATGTCTGCCCTCATTCTGCATGGCGGCGTCTTTTCTTAGTACGTTTAAGTGCACTTCTGTGCCCTTTTCTGCATTTTCGCCAATAAAGGTTCCTTGTGTTCCTCTCCCTGGGGTGGTACCCCAGCTTCACGATGCTTCTCTCTTGGTGTTCATATAATATACAGTGCCTCTCTTCTGTGGGGGGTAAATTCCCCCCTCACAGTTGGAGGACGTGATCTAGAGATCTGAGGTTCTTTCCAACATTTATGCGTGTTCCTCGTCACAGCTCCTATTGGCACTTTTGGTGCCTCTGCTGCCACTCCCTTCAGATGTGTCATTTTTCATTGGGTGTCACCCTACACTCTGTCTGCTGTGCCTGCGGGACAGCTCCTCTGATGCCGGTCGTCCCAGGTGCTGCACCCTGCATCTCTGTATTTCGTGAGTAAGTAATCACTTTGGCCTTCAAGCTGCCTGATTGGATGGTCCTATGCTCATTTTAGCTACGCCACCTTGTTGTCTCCGTGGCTGTCTGCTCTGTGCATGTTTTAGTTGTGGCCCGCATCAGCGTGCTTCAGAGTGATATTGTGCGCCCCCCCCTTGGTGACTAGGTGTGCACTTGTCGTATCCTTTGTTCCCGCCTGTATTTCTAAGGCGTTGCTCAATTCCTGCCTCTTGCCCTTCGATTCCTGGCTCTGGCTTCTCTGGCCTCCCTTGTGTGAGCTAGCCTCGCAGGCTCTGGTTGCCTCGCTTTGTTACCCTCTAGCTTGGTTGGTGTCCACTTTGTGCGCCATTGGGCCGGGAGTAGTCCTTCTTCCTCCTTCGTCCTGGACACTCTTCTGTCCTGGGATGTAGCTAGTGCCGTTTATACATCTCATACGGTTATGGTGTCAGGCCGTTCTTGCAGTTTCGTGATACCTTGTCTCCCGTTGTCTTTTGCTCTTCCGAATTACTTGGGTTGCTGTCTGGCTGTTCCGCCGCAGCCTTCCCCAGAGTCAGTCACTCTGTTGCCAGCTCAGTGCTTTGAGTACTTTCTGTTATATCGCAGACCCTTGGGGTATGGCTGTGGTTTCTATTCTAAGTTAAGGAATCTGCGGCTAGATGTCTCTATCAGATGTATGAGTTACTTCCCTTCGGAACGTTGTCTAGCCGCAGATTCCTTAATGCCCACCCATCCTCCGCGTTCCATGAGGATCTTGCCAGGTGAACTTCTCCATTTGCCCTCCTTTTAGTTGCCATTGATTTTCTTCCAGGGTGCTCCTATGGTTACACCCTCCTTTAAAAGTTGCCATTTGCGGCTGCCTCCCTCCGGGGGGCTTCTTTCCTGTTAAATGGTGCCTTTGATTCTATTATCAGGAGATTCTTCTTCTTCTTCTCCTGTTGTCTTCCCTCCCTCCCAACTTCTCCATTGACTTACGGCTTTTGTCTCTTCTATAGTCGCCTTCTTGGGGATCGGCTGTGCTGTGTTTCGGCCTCCCCTCTTTCTATAGGGGAGGTGCTATCCTTTTCATACCTTCTCGCAGTAGACGGTTCTTCCTGTGCCAGTCCTGGTTGGGCGGCTGTTGGACCCGGTCCTTTGGGCAGGTTCACCCCGTGACTTTTTGCTTTTTCCTAGCCTGTTTTTGGAACCTGGGATGGTGATTTTAGGCCTCTGCGCACTTTTTCACTGTGGTACAGTGTAAAGTGTGTGTGCTCTCTGTGTATGGATGGTGAGTGACCTGCCCTCCCATAGGAATGAATGGGGAATATGTATGCCCATGGTAGATTCCTGATGCATGGGGAGTGCAGGGTCGAGTTTGATATGTGTGAACTCGTGAGAAGGAATGCTGCAGAATGGTGTATGCGGCATGGCTGTGTCTAGTCTAGAAGCGCTACTTTTAGAAGTTGGCATAATTGTGTAGTGAGTCTGCTGGCACGTGATTGGCTGATGGGCCTGGCCCAGGCATGCCTGGGCCTGCTGGTAGATGGACTGTCTGGTGAGTAGGACGGGGTCTGCAGGACCCCGGAGGAGGGGGTCTGAGTCAGCCGTAGATGAAAGGCCCCAATCTGCTGTTAGGGAGGGGAGGAAAGAGCGTCTGGTGGAACCAGGCTGTGCCTGTCGGCCCACCCCTGATGGCTCTCCCTTCTGATGGCCCACTGTCACCTCTGACCTGAGGCTGACAGGAGAAGGAAACCAGATACACCCAGGGCTTAGGGGCTCGCTTACACAAAGACTTCAAAAGACTTCAAAGCCTTTTCTGTGTATAAGAAGGGGCTGTGTTCCCTTCCAATTTGTTCTTGTTTTCTGACTTGAATCTGCCAGGGGCGTGCTGCTGCTTGGGCTCAGGGGAATCTCTGAGTCCTGCCCAGCCCCTGGACTCCTGATGGACTTTCCTGGACTCCTGGGGGGGGACCCCTCTGCCCTGCCTGGGCTGAGGGGGGGGACTTGGCTTTGCCCCCCCTGGGAAGCGCTGGGACCTTGGCAGCATGGAGAAGCTGCACTTCCCTGCAGAGAGCGCTTTATTTGGCCTTGAACCCTCTTTGCTGGCGCTTGGGAGCTCTTGATTCGTAATTCTAGTGCCTGGAAGCGCTGTGGGTCTCCCTGAGCGCCTGGGAGCGCCGTGGATTGCCGTGGGCGCTTAAGAGCGCTTTGTTTTGCAGAGGCCGGTGCCCACCCGGCATGACCAGCGCGACCGAGGACTTCCCGAGCGCTGGGAGCGCTTTATTTTTAAGGCCGGTGCCCACCCGGCATGGAAATCACCGCCGCTGCCCGAGACGAAGCACCGAAGGGGCGGCGCTAGGATTGGCCCGCGGTTGGGGGCTCGTCCCGGTGGGCCGCGCTGCCAGTGGCTGGCCGGTCCGGGATGGTGTGATGACGTTTCCCCGGGCCGCGCTGTGATTGGCTGCCGGCCCGGGGAAGGAGGAAGAATAATGGCGGCCGGTCGCGGGGCTCCTCTGTGCTGAGGGAGCCCCGGAGGAACGGAGTTGTGGCTGAGAGCCCCGGGTCCCAGGAGGGGGCCCGGGTGAAGCGGTAGAAGCCTTGCAGCTGTGTCTGGCGGAGGGGGCGGGAGGCACAATGCCGGTGCCTGCCCCTCCGCGCTGCTCTTCAGAAGCGCCGCCCGAGGTCCGGTGAGTGTGGGGGCTTCTTTTTGGGTGCCTCGAGGCACCGTGTTCTGTCCTCGTCTGGAGCGGCCCCGTCTGGCAGCGGGCCGCTCCCACCTTGCCCCCAATCTGTTTCGAGCCCCCGAGGCTCCGGGGGCATGTGCAAATTCAGAGCCTGGCGAGGCTCTGGCGGGCATGTTTGGCATCCCGAGTCCCCCGAGGGGGACTCCAACAAGGACAGCCTTTAGATGGGGCGTCAGGGCACATGGTCGGTGTCCGCCCCACCCCCCCCCCACCTGCCGGCACGTGCAATTTAGAGCCCTGAGAGGCTCCAACGTGGGGGGCAGAATTGTGGAGAGAGCCTGTGTGGCTCGGAGGGGGCATCTCTTGGTTTAGAGCCCCGGAGGCTCCCTGCCCCATGATGATTAGAGCCCGATGAGGCTCTTGGGGGGACACCAGTGCTGCAGAGCCTGGGTGGCTCCCACAGTTGGCGCAGTTTGCGCCTAAGGGCCAGTGAGGGCCCTGGCGCAGTTTTTCCCCAGCTGCCCAGCAATTAGTGGGCAGCTGCACCGTTTAGGTTTTGTGTGATTCCCAGGGGCCCAGCAAGTAGTGGGCCCCTGCATCGTTTAGGCCCCTGACATTGAGACTCAGGGCGTTCTAGCCCCAACAAGGCCAGTTGGCCTAGGGACTGCCACAGATGGTGGCTTATGTAGGTCTTGCGCAATTGTATGGTTATTTGCACCTCTGAATGTGATTTCTTGCATCATGTCTTATTCCTGCACCTCTGAATGTTTTTAGACATCATGTGACGTTTGCGCTACTGTATTATTCTGGTACCTCTGAATGTATTTTTATTTCATCATGTGCTTTATTCTTAACACCGCTGAATGTGTAGGTTTATGCATTATGTGTTTTTCTTTACTACTCCTCTGAATGTATATTTATGCATCATGGGTAATGTGTTCTTTCTTAGACCCCTAAATGCTGTGTGATACTTAGGTGGTTTTCCCTTACTACTCCTCTGAATGTGTTTCCTACATCATGGGTAATGTGTTCTTGCTTAGACCCCTAAATGCTGAGTGATACTTAGGGGGTTGTTCTTTTTAGTACAGGTGGTCCTAGTGAGGTCCTGGTCCCCTGCGTGACAGTCTCCTAAGGGTTTAGGGTTGCGTAGGTGGTACTTACCTGTTCCCAGTAGATACTGGATGTGATCTATAACTGTTACTTGTGTTACAGTGAAGTTTATATACTTTTATTCTAATTTCTGACAAGTATTTCTATATCTGCAAAGTGTTGATTCAGACAGTGGCCCATGTGGCCCTGTCTTGTAAATAATCCCTTGTGAATATTGCCGTGCCAGTTGGCACAATGTACATGTGTAATTTCTATCTGATATGTTTTGACAATACAAAAGTTATTTTAATATAACCTTGTGTGGAGTCTCTTTTGTGGTGTGCCTAGTATGTTGTTGCTGTTGTGCGCTGACGCAAATGCTTTACACATCGCCTCCGAGTTTAGCCTAGACTGCTCGCGCCATGCTACCTAGAGGGTGAGCAGGGGTTATCTTGGCGTGTGACTTCCTTGCCCTGACTAGAATGGTGGTTTCTGCCTGGCTTTGGCATCAGCCTTAGCCTACCAGAAATAGCCGGTTCTAACAGCGGCACAGTTCTACGTGGTAATAACAATCTATCTTTGTCTGTTGAAATATTCTTCCCTTGTTACTCAGCCTATGGGGAGGGTCCAAACTTCGCTTTGTGGGGTTCTTTCTCAGAGCTTGCTCTGCCCTTACTTTTCCTATATGGAAACAGTGGCTAATACTGTATTTTATGATGGAGTTTTACACCATCCTCCTCCTTTCTTTTACAGAGTTTTTTATCCTTCGCACACTGTTCCCATACTTTCACAGTTTTGTCGGTGGCTCCACGTTGTGCCACAGAAAAGTTTTCTCTAAAGAAGACGTCAGCGCACCGGGAGGGACTTGAATGACCTCGCTGACGTCACTTTCGTGGACGACGTCCGGGCGGGGTCGTGAGGCGCCGGCTCGCAAAGGTGCTGCTGCAAAATTTTTTCCAGATCCAGTCTGACGCCTGGGGATATTCGAAGTTCAGGAATCTGCTGCTAGACAATGTCTCTACCATATACACTGTTACCGAATGTAAGTAACTCGTACGACAGTGCTTTTCCCGGCATTGGATCCAGGAGGAGTCAGTCTTCCAAGGGGCTATATTTAGGAATGCGTTCCCCCTCAAGGATACACGCACGGAGCGTATGCCCCAATTGCATATATTTTGTATTGTTCCGTTTCCGCAAGCTGAAACTGTTTGGGACGATCGCTGGGCCCCTCCACACATCCCCCAGATGGGCAATATCCAGCAACTTTCACTTACCAAAACCCTGCAATTTCCCAACTTCCCCTAGTAAATCGCTGTCCCATAGTGGAGTGTGTTCAGTCAATTTATTATCCCATCCCAGGAATCTATTTGCTCAACCTGGTTTGCCGGGTTGTTCTTGTCCCCAAAGACCCAGTTGTGACGCCCAATTTCCTGAGGTCCGGTACTGCCAGGCCCCCCTCATATACCCCCAGTTGTAGTTTCGCTAACGCAATCCATGCCCCACCACTGTCCCATAGTAACTTTCTCAGTTCGCCATCGACCTCCTTAAAGAATCCATCCGATATCTTATATGGGGTGTTTTGGAGGATGTAGATCATTTGTGGTAACGTCATCATTTTAAACAGGATAGCTCTTCCCATCAGGGAGATGGGCAGTGTCCTCCAGTGTGCCACTTCTCTCAAGGCGTTCAAGCTGGAGCAGCAAATTGTGAGCCATGAATTCTGCTTCTGTCCTAGTCACAACCACACCCAGATATTTGAACCTTTCATTTACCTGCAGTCTGATCCCTTCTGGAAGAACAGGCGGCGGACCGCTATAAAGCATGAACAAGAGGGACTTATCCCAATTAATGAGATAGCCGGAGAATCCCCCAAATTAGTGCAATATTTGTAGGAGTCTGTTGATGGTGAAGCAAGTGCTGGTCGCATATAACAGAACATTCTCGGCGTATAAGGAGATTTTCTCCTCTCGTAGCCCACTGCCATCGACCCTTAGGCCACTGGGTCTGAGCGCGAACAGCTCAGAGGACAGTTGACATCCCTGCCTTGTCCCTCTATGCAAGTCGAAGAAACGAGAGACTGACCCGTTCACCAGCACTCTAGCTGATGGTCTGCTATGTAACCGTCTAATCTAGGATTTAAATCGAGGGCCGAACCCAAACCTGTCCAAGACAGTGAGCAGGTAGTGCCACTCTATGCTATCAAATGCCATATGTGCGTCTAAGGACAGGAGCGCTGCGTCGACAGCAGTCTGGGACCCAGTTAGGTGCTTCACACCATAGAGGTGTCGTAAGTTCAATCTGGTGCTCCGATTTGGCATAAAGCCGGACTGATCAGGGTGTATTCACAAGGAGATCACTCCAGTAAGGCGATTTACCAAGGCCTTAGCGAGGACTTGGACCTCCATGTTGAGCAGAGATATGGGTCTGTAGGAGCTACAACGGTTCGGTGGTATACCCGCCTTGGGTATGACCACAATGGTGGCCATGCGTTGTTCCGGCGGCAGACAGCCCACTTTCCTGGCCTCTTCAAGTATATGCGGCGCCAGGATATGAGCCATGTGCTTATATAACTCTGCAGGTAGGCCGGACAGCCCTGGGGCCTTCCCTGACTGCAGATCTTGAATTGCCCCTTCAATTTCTTTTAGAGTGAAGTTGGTGTCTAAGCTGTCCCTATCGTCTTCAGACCGTGTCTGTAGCCGGACGTCACCAGTAAATCTCGGCAATCTGCCTCCGTTCTGACTGGGTGCAAGGAATAAAATTCCTCATAATACTGCACAAATGTTTTGGCTTTCCCCTCCCCGTCACCTGCGTTGTCCCCTGCGAGTCGCAGATCTCTGCCACCCAATTACGTTCTCTATCCCTTCTCTCTAGCCAGGCGATCATCTTATTAGCTTTGTCGCCAAGATCATATACCCCCTCTGCGTTGCTAGGGCCGCTGCCCTTCGGAACCATCGGGTAGGCTCTTGAGCTCCTGTCTTTTAAGTTAGAGTTGGTCTGTAAGTGGCGGATCCACCTCCTCCCCAGTCAGGATTCTAGCTTCCAAAGCAGCAACCTCGGCCTCCAGCGAGTCCCACTGTATTTGTTTTTCTTTTTTGTAGCCCCAAAGGTGGGCTTGACTATGCCCCCGTATTACTGGTTCAAACGCCTCCCAGCGGGTGCATGCCGAGTCCACAGATCCCAAGTTTTCTTCAAAATATAACTTAGCTCGCTCCCTCATTTGGTCCACTAGGTCCCGATCAGTAACGACTCAGTTGTTAATCCTGGGCGGCAGGACGGTGGTTCGCACAGATCCTTGAAGCGTCACCTTTACCGGTGAGTGGTCCGAGATTCCCCTTGATTTAATATGGACGTTACGGAACCAACCCTTGGCACCCCGTAAAGTCAGTACATGGTCAAGACTAGAGTTGCTGCCATGCACAGCAGAGTAAAACGTGTATTGGTGCTCCTGGGGATGATGGAGACGCCATACATCTGTTAGGCCCATGGCCTCCGTAAAGGCGCACAATGGCTCCACCCCTTTGCCCCATGCCGCCTTGGTCACTCTGTCTTTCTGCGGATCTAAGGTGGAATTCATGTCTCCCCGCGCCCCCAATATTAGAATACCTGGTGGATGGTCCACCAGCAACGCGCCCAATGCAGACAGTGCGTCTGCAGCGCAGGTGGTATGTAACTTAACACTATATTCAGCGTCAAATTCTCCCATTTCCCAGTGAGTGCCACATACCTACCTAAAGGATTGTGCCAAATGGTCCGCACTACAAATGGGAGGCCCACCCTGACCAGGATTCCCACCCCCGTGAACCAGATGTGTAACCAGAGTGTGCCGCTAGTTTATAACCGTATCTATCTAGCGCCTTGTATCTGTTAACCTTGAGGTGTTTCCTGGAGTAATAACAGATCCGGGGCGTGCCTGTGGAGATATTGTAAGCCCACCGTCCTTTTAATGCAATTACCCAAGCCATTGACGTTCCTGGAGAGAACCTTAAGGTTAATAAGGTATCGACTGTCCCCCAGGCGCGTTCCCATCTACACTTTGGCCTTCCATGCGTAAGGGAACCACCCCACCCCATACAGCCAGTCCACACCAACAGCGGCAGAGGCCCTAAGTACTGCATAGAACCTGCATAATATATACAACAAACAAGATTTGAACATTCCTGATAGAACTAAAATAACTTCCCATATCCAGATCCCCCAAAACCCTGCTACCCTACAGGCGGGTGAAACCACCACCCACCTCCCCAACTCGCAGAGTGCCTGTCGCCCTAAACTACATAACTATTTAGGAGGGTGGTGGGTGCTGAGTAAAAAGCACATTGCCCCCAACTTCCGACATATCCCCAAGACCCTCAGTCCTGATTCAATCCTGGCAACCATACGCCGTGTCATCCGCCACTAATACTCCCCTGTGGGTAGTGTCTCGTACACATAGTCCCAGTTTCAAAACGGTGGAGGAGCTGCTCCTCACCTGACCCCTCAGAACGTTTTACCTGCCATCGTCTTATTCAACATCTCAAGAATGTCTCAGTCTGATCCCTGAGCCCTCTGTATCATGGGGTCCTCCTGCCAATCTTTCTGGCCCCTCCGTCGTTCCCGTGGACGAGTGTGTGGCCCACTGAGCGCCAGCCCTCCAGCCACTCCTAGGCCTCCACAGCCGTTCCGAAGTACCACGTCTTCCCCTCTGCGACGACTCTAAATTTTGTTGGGAACATCATGGCGTATTTGATGTCCTTGTTGCGTAGTTCCCTTTTAACAACCTCGAAATCAGGAAAGAAACGTATCACCAAATGTTCGTGTTGCAAGTCCCCCGGTGCCCTTGCCGCCTGGAGGATTGCATCCCTGACTCGATAGTTGAGGAGACATGCAATGATTGTTCTGGGTGGGGCACCAGGCTTTGGTTTGGGGACGGGCACCCTATGTGATCGTTTGATCGTAAAATGCGTATAGAGTGTTGGGGGCTTCAATTGGTTAAGGATGAGCTTATCCAGGAACAGGTCCACGCTTGGTCCCGAAGTCCATCCGGGACTCCGACCACCCGAATGTTTGTTCGAGCACACACTTCTTGGTCCTCGAGCAGGGCCGCCATCACCTCAGTTTGCTTCGTGAGAGTCCTGACCTGCTCCTCAAGACTTTTGGTGCTGGTTTGCAAATGTGCGACGTCCTTCTGCGTAGTGGCTACTTTATCCGCCATTTTATGGAAGACGGCCCGCAGGAGATTCACCTCCGTCGTTAACTACGTCCAACTTGAGTTCAGGCGAGTCCTTGAGATCCGCAATCGCCGCCATGATTGCCCCCATAGATAGCTCAGCTGCACCCACTGAACGCTGCTCCTGGGCTCCAGCTACCGGTTCAGGGACGGCGTATTTATCCATTTTGTTCTTCTGCATCACAGAATGTCCCTTGGGCTTTATCAGGGGTATCCAACGTCTACACCAATGGCATCCCCTTTGGGCACCCCGATAGTGGGCACCCACCCACAGAGCCCTCCGCAGATCCACTCTCCCCACCGCTAAGGCAAACACTGGTTACTGCACTAGGAACATGCAGCTCCTCACATCCGTTGCAGAGGGGCGCCACAGGATCACACACTCCCGTTCTCTGGTTGTCTCTGGTCACAGGCCTGTATAGCCAGGTAGTGGCACTGGAAACCTTCAGGGTCTCTCCCTAGCAAGTTAGCACTCAAGGCCTGATTCATGGAAGGTGCCCCAGAGCAGTAGCCAGTCTCTCCTCTGGGCTTACAGGAGACTCCACAATCTGTCGCCCTGCACTCCCCCAGTCGAGGAGAACTGACCTCCGGGTCCAGCTGCTACATCAGCGATACTGGGAACAATCAAATCCCCGGTTGCACAGCTTTGGTCCCAGTTTCGGGACTCCGGTCTGGGCCGCCCCACCCACACAGCAATAGGTCTGCGGGCACCTCACCACCACCTACCAGGGGCCAGCAAGATCACTATGGCCGCTGTTCTCTTCCCGGAGCGCAGTTGCGCTGTTGTCCACCAGCCTGCACCAAAGTTCTCCCCTCCTGTGGAGTCCACGGACGGGCACCTTAGACGCGATCCTCGCTCCCATCCGCAGAGCTTCAGGCCCCTTCTAGGCCACAGCAGTCTCACGGCGGTGGTGGCCGCCCGTTGCACTGACAGGGTCTCGCACTTCCCCGATTAGCCCTTTGGGGTCTCTGTCCCCTTAGCAGGACGGCTCGCCAGCAGGAACAGATGGCTGGACGGATTTCAGCTGGGATTATGGGCAACAGAGCTCTGCTAAGTCACCGCCATTTTACTCGGCTCCTTGGCCACGCTCCCTATTCGTGCGATTTTTAAAGAATATTTTTAGATTTCAAATCTCCACACTTAGAAACTTTGTGGAAGAAAATCGTCAATGTTATTCCATGGAGGAGAAACAGGTTATCGGTTCACAGGTAAGTTATCAACTCTGGGAGTTAAGATTCTGGGGTTAGACTCTGGGGTCCCCCAGGGTCAGTGATGCACTCTTGTTACACCCTCAGCTGCACTAGGGCGGCCTGGTGCAGAGTGTTGAGGCCCAGTGTTATCCAATGGGGTATGGGGGCCTCCGGTTGGTGGCTGCTGGCAAGCAAGCCACTGGGTTGTGGGAGCAAAGCTCCTAGTGTTTAGGTCAGGGCAAATGGGGAAACAAAGTAGCACAAAAGGTGCACCTTCAGCGGCACTGAGGCAGCGGGGTGCAGTGTGCTGTTTCAACGGCTGGCGCGCTGTGGTTTCCAATAGAGAACCTCCGATTTGCAAAAGCATGACCGGCAGAGAGACTAAGGACTTCTGGGAGCGACCACCACTTCGAGTGGTAAGTTGGGAAGTTCAGGGTTGGTTAGGCACCGTTGGTTTGGCAACTCAAGGCTATGGGGCGTCGGGTGCAGGGTTACTTTTGGGGTCGGGACCACTCCTGTTAGGTGGGCCTTCTGGAATGAGGCTGCAGGCGTTTGCTGGAGGCTTGAGGCAGGTCAGGAGTCACCAGATCTCGGTTCTGGATTGCCAGGTGACCTCCTCGCGGTGTTTTTCCACTCGAGCTCGGGCCGGGTTTGGCGGGTGCAGAGTGGTCTGGATTCATGGTTTCTGGCTGCTGCCAGAGGTTGCAGTTGAACAAATCCGGTGTTCACGGGAGAATCAGTCTTAGGAAGTGCAGGCAGGCAGGTTGCTGGCTGCCGAATACACCAGGATTTCGCAGGAGCAGGTTCAAGGGGAGACAGGCCTGTAGGGCTGGGTCCAAGTCAGTGGGCGTCTTCCTCTTGTTAGCTGGCTGCACGGCTGTTCGGTCCTTATTCTTCTTTTCTTTTCTTCTTGTCGTTTCTGGATCTGAGGAAGCAAGGTTCAGTGTGCCCCCTAAATAATAGATTTAGGGGTGTTTCTGGTAGGTAAAGGGCAGGGACCAATGGGTCCCTTCCCTGGGGTGGGTGTGCACCCCCTATCGTGCCACCCTTCAGTGGGAGGGGACAGGAGCCTGTCACTGGTTGGTTGGGTCCCCCATCCTCAAGATGGTGGGGACTCCGAGTAGGGCACACCTCTTTCCCGGACTTGTTTTTCCAGCTGGGTCTCCCGCCCAAAGTGGGGGGTAGAACCAGTGGGGACCAGTTGCTGAAAGCAGCAAATGGTCTGTGGAGGCTCACAAAGGTGAAATGCTTTTAAAGCTTCCCCTTCGTGAACCCTGCCAATCCTGGGGGAGGAGGCTTGGCACCTTGTCCCAGGGTGTGCTTTGTTTCAGGCCCCCGAGAGCAGCAGGCTCTCTACCTAGATGTCCAGAAACATGTCTGTTGTTGGCAGCCTAAGCAGCCACTCAGTCGGGTCACTAAAAGTTGGTTGAGTTTCATGGGGCATCTCGAAGATGCCCTCTGTTGTGCATTTTACATTGAATCCCACTCTGGCATCAGTGTGGGTTTAATTTGCTGAGAAGTTTGATACCAAACTTACCAGTTTTCATTGTAGCTATTATGGTGCTGTGGAGTTCGTAATGACAAACTCCCAGCACCATATACTCTTAATGGGAGCACTGGACATAAAATGCCCAGGAATCGACTTGGGCACTGTTGGGGTACAGGGCTCATGCACCTGTACCCTCACTACTGGCATAGTGCACCCAGCTAGAGGGGTGACTGATCTATGCCAGGGCATTGGTTTGGAGGCATGGCACACAGGAATGTGTGCCATTTCGACTCTTCACTTTGTTCTGCACCAAGACACGCAGCCTGCAAAGGCAGTGTGTGAGTGTCAGGGTACAGGACCTCTATGGGTGGCACATTAACCCCTTCCATGCGGCCGCGATTCTGCGTCTGTGCGGCAAAATCGCGAGTGGGCGGGTTTATAACGGCCCCCAGCCGTCATCAGCACACGAGCCCCGTAGTGCATGACTGCTGGGGGCCGTCATCAGCATGGAAGGGGTTAAGTGCTACAGCCCTTGGAGGCCTTCTCCTGGTCAGAGTGCCCTGGGTACCTGTAGTACCATTTACCAGAGGCTGACCTGTTGCCAGAGATGCCAATTGGGTGTAGGCTTAAATGCAATTTTAGGGAAGGAACGAAGGCCCTGGGTACCTGATTAGCAGGAGACCAGGGCCACTCAGTCAAAGAACATCAGCAATTCAGCAAAAAGTGGGGGCATGCCATGCAGAAAGAGGGCACTTTCTCACACCCCTCAACTGTGGTTCACAACAGTCTTAGAACTGACAATAGTCCCACATCAAAAGCCTCCTCTCAATTCCAGCCTTCTCACACATAACCATGAAGAAGTCAGACATCAAAATCCCAGGGAACTCAATCTAGCGATTTGGCTCCTGAAGTCAGAGTTTGACTATCTCAACTTGCCACCAGAGTGCATGACTAGTCTTAAGGAAGCACGAAAGCCTACTACTAGAGCATGTTATGCTGCAAAATAGAAAAGGTTTATTGTATATTGTAATAATAATATTGATCCACTAGATGCCTCTACTCAAAATATCATTTGTTACCTTCTGCATTTACAGTGTGCTGGTCTAACATACACTTCCAATTGCTTGCATCATGCGGGAGGAACAGCATATTTGCAAAACAGGCAACATCTATCTTTGTTCAAAATTCCAGTAATTAAAGCATTTATGGAGGGCCTTCAAAGAGTAATACCACCCAGGGCACCAGTTTGTAATCTGAACATTGTGCTTACTTGGTTCATGGGTCCACCTTTTGATCATTACACAAGTCATTTTTTGATCATTACACAACAGTCATTTACAGTTTCTTTCATGGAAAGTTGCCTTCCTCATTGCAGTCACTTCATTGAGGAAAGTTGGTGATCTACAAGTGTTAACAAATGTTGGACTTGGCCCTTCTGGCGGCTTCACCCCTAATCTTTTTGCTTTTAGTATGTGATCTGTGTTAGTGATTTTTGGGTCTCTGCGCACTGTTACCCTGTGTCCCAGAGTAAAGTGCGTGCATGTAGTGAGGCCGGCCTGCCCTCCCATAGGAATGCATGGGGAATGTGTGTGTCCATGTTAGTTCCTGATGTGTGGAGAGTGCAGGCTCGAGTTTGGTATGTGTGAACTCGTGAGAGTGAATGCTGCGCAATGGTATGTGCGGCTTGTATGTGTCTAGTGGGGAAGTGCCACTTCTAGACATTGACGTGTGTGTGCAGTGAGGGTGCTGGAGCGTGATTGGCTGGAGCTGGCTGGCAAGCCTGGCTCCAGGAAGTCTGGATGGGTCTGCCCAGGAGTGAGTGGAGAGATCAGCCTGAGTGATGTGAGGGGGGCTGCACCTGGTTCCTGAATGGGGCTGTGAGGGAGGGCTGCACCTGGTTCCTGAATGGGGCTGGGCTTTCCCCACACAATGCTGGCTCCGCCCTCTGTGGTGCGTCGAACGACCCTAGCCTCCCTAGTGAATGAAAGGGGTGGTTGAGCCATCAAGGGTGCTCCAAAACCAGCTGCGACTGGTTTCTCCCCCACCCTGCACCTACAAACAAAGGGTTTCACAGTATAAGAAGGGTCTGTATCCCCATGAATGTTGTTCTCTTCTAGGATCCTACCAGAGGGGGCTGCTGCTGTTGCTGGGGCCAGGAGGACCGCCACTTGGAGTGCCTCCCTACCTGGAGGCCCAGTGAGCTGTCTCTGGGCCCAGCCTTGCCCCCCTGCCTGCCTTCAGAACCTTGCTGGAGCTTTGCTTTTGGCCCATAGCGCTGTGAGCGCTTTATTCTTGCCCCTGGTGCCTTGGAGCGCCTTGTTCTGCTGCTGGCGCTTAAGAGCGCACTATTTCGCTTGTAGCGCTTGGGGAGCGCTTTATTTGTCAAAGCCGGTGCCCACCCGGCATTGGACCCGTTTTGCCGATTTTCGACACGGCTGCCCGCGCCGCTCATTGCCCCTCTTTGGTTGTGTTCGGGCCCGCCTCGATGTACTTATTTACAAGCCGAGCCGGTGCCCACCCGGCATTTGCTTAGTTGTCTCCCCCGCCGCGCTGCCTGCGCCGACCCGGAAGTGGTTGACAGGCCGCCCAATCCTAGCGCGGCCCGACCGAAAGTCCCGCCCCGCAGCCGGGCAGCGAGGCGACGTAGGGTGCAGGCGGGGCTCCATGGTCAGGAGGAGAGCCCCGCCGTCCCAGAGAGAAGTGCCGCCGTCCGCCTGGCTCCCCGAGTACCGGGAGAGCCCAGCAGAGGAGCCGGGCTAGCGGCCATCTTGGCGACGAAAACTACGACTTACACCGCTGGTCTGGTTGCTCCAGACTGGCCCTTGCTCCCCTGAAAAGGAGCACCCGCGCTGACCTTGCTGGTCCGAGTGAGAAGCTTGCATCGATTCCTGCGTGGCTTGCTTTAGCCAAGGCCTGTTTGCTCCAATCAAGTTGCCGACACCGCCATCAGCGAGAGCCTTCGTGGGACAGCTCGTGATCGACTCCTGGACGTCCTTGACCTCTTAGTGTCCACGTGGCTGCAGAGACAATCTTCACTTCTTCACCTGTTTGCACCAGACATTGCCTGGTTCCATCCTGGTTCCACGGTAGTCACTGGCTAGTGACTTTAAACATTGTCCCCTCTGCTTTCAGGTCTTCACCTCTTCAAATCCACCCTTGGATCCACCGGAACTCTCCTCGACGACCCGCCTGCAGCATCTTCAGCTCCAAGCACCATCGACCTGCGTGACGAAACCCGACACTACTTCGCACCTGTGCACCCGCTTCCTGTGGGTGAGGTAACTCAGCAACGCCGGTGTTCCCACACTGGTATACACCTCTAGTGCTTGTGTCTAAAGTTTTATCCTTGTAGGTCCATCGGAAGGTTCCTTAAACACTAACTTTGTAACTTTTACGCACCATTGACATTGCATTGGTGCATGCGTGCGCTTTAAGCGCTGCACCCGAGTCCCGCGGGCCTTTCCCGACTTCATCACTGCTAGTCCCGAGCAGCTCCAGCGATTCCCCAGGCCCTAAGCCTCTTTCCTTTCCCCATAGGGGTTCTTATACCACTATTTTAGTATATGGTTTAGGTGGCCCCTAGGGCTCATCCATATTGTGCAACTTTTGTATATTTAAACTGTGTTTTGTTTTAACGCATTTGCTTCTGTGCTCATGAAGAGTATAGGGGATATTTGTAGAAATAAATCTATATATATTTTCAATATATATCTGTGTGGTGTCCTTTCATTTGATATTCAAGGGGATTGTGTATGGTAAAACAGCTTGCTTCACATGCCTTTACAGAGTTTAGCCTAAGACTGCTTAGTCCATGCTACCCCTAGGATAGCTTGTCTATAAGGTTGACTTACAACCAATCATCATAAGGGTTGCTTGGCATGGTACAAGGTGATCACTAGAACTAGTGAGCATCATATACCAGGCCAACTTTTCACATTGCTGAGCAGCGGATTGGGATTTGAGCTTGCTGTTGTTTTACCATTACAATCTTTGAGAGTATCATTTGAAAGATCATACAGGTACCTGATAGGTACACTAAAACAAGACTAGTATACTTAAGTTCTACTGAACTTAGTTGTTGTAGAGGATAGGGAGTAGCACACCCTGACTACAACTACTAGATAGGTTTAGTAGGTAAACACCAGTGTAGGTAGATTGCAACATATCCACCCACACTAGAGCAATGTCTGGAGCAGAGGGATCCACTGGACCTATCTCTGTTGAGAGTGACCCTCCAAGGGCACCATCCAAATTTGCTATCTTTAATTTTAAAGAATTGAGGCAGCTGTGTTCCTTAAGAGGAATCAAAACGGGTCCTACCCCTACAGCAGATCACCTCAGAGAGCTTTTAGAAAAGTCTGAAGCTCTAAAGACCTCCAAACCAGGCCCCTTAGGGACTGGAGATGGAGGCTCTCCCTCTGAAGATAACACTGATGTCCCTGTCATCCAGATAGATGAGGAAAACCAGGTCACTGGAGATACTCAGGATGAGGAAGAAGAGGAAGAGGAGGAAAGTGGGTCTGATGATGAGAGAAATAGTCAGGTGTTAGTCAGCAGGCTTAACCGGACTAACTTAAGCCTATTTGGGACTGAAAGTGGGTCCAACCCATTCAGACCCCCGAGTGGACTTAACCAGGAGCAAAGGAGGAGGAGGAATCACTCAGGTGAATCCAACACCTCCCAAGCTTCTAGAGGTTCTCATGGTCACTCCAGAAGGGGGTTGACTAGCCCTTAGAGAAGGGAACATGAGGCCAAAATGAGAGAGGCTGAACTTAGGATCCAGAAGCAAGAATTAGAAGTTGCCCTGGCCAAAGAGAAACTTGCTAGAGCAAGGCAGCCTAGAGAGAGTGGATTAGGATCCACTGGTCTGGTGGCACCACTATCCCTAAGGATAAAGACAGGTCCTATGACAATAGAAACCTGAGTAAGATTGTGCCCCCCTACAAGACTGGGGATGACATCCACAAATGGATGACTGCACTTGAGAGAGCCTGCAGAGTACAGCAGATCCCTCAGGAGCAGTGGGCAGCAATCTTGTGGCTCTCCTTTGAAGGTAGAGGCCGAGACAGACTCCTCACAGTTAGTGATGGGGAGTCTAGAAACTACCTGGTCCTGAAGAGTGCTCTGATTGATGGGTTAGGCTTAACCACTGAACAGTACAGGTTAATGTTCAGAGACACCCAGAAGACACAGACTCAGGACTGGTCTGAATTTGTTGAATGTGCCACTAAGGCTCTGGAGGGCTGGTTGCTGGGAAGTAAGGTTACAGACTATGAAGGGTTGTACAATTTACTGATGAGATAACAGATTTTAAATAACTGTCAGAACCAGCAGTTGCATCAACGTTTGGTTGACTCAGATCTGACCTCTCCCCAAGAATTGGGAAAGAGGGCAGACAAATGGGTTAGAACCAGAGTTAAGCAAAAGAACCAGAACCAGGGTGGTGACCAAAAGAAAACAGACCAGAAGGGTGGGGAGCAGAAAGCTAAAGACCAGAAGTCTTCAACAGGGCCCCAAACTAATACTGAGGGTGGGTCCCAAACTTCCAAGAAGAAGAAGAAAGAAGGTCAAAGAAAACCCTGGTGTAGTACATGTAAAAACACCTCTCACTGGACAAGTGAGTGTAAAAAGGGTGGAGCCCCCAACACGGCAGCCCCTAAGGCACCTGCACCCAATAGTACAGTCAGCAGTGTTGGTCCACAAACTAAGGGGGTAGTAGGTATCACCTTGGGAACTGAGGGAGATTCTGGCCTAGTCAGAACCCCTACACAGGCTGTTCTGATTTGTGATGTGGGGATTGATTTGTCCACTACTGTCAGTCCCAGTAATCTGGGCAAGTACAGGCAGACGCCTTTGATAAATGAAAAAGTGGCTCAAGCATACAGGGACACATGTGCCAGTGTCACCATGGTGACACCTAGCTTTGTGGACCCTGGACAATACCTACCAGGTGATAATTACCTGGTGACCAATGCCAGCAATGTCACTACTACACATAGTGTGGCACTTGTTAACTTTTCCTGGGGAGGGGTAACTGGCCTAAAAAGAGTTGTGGTTAGTGCGGATCTCCCAGTAGAATGTTTGTTGGGCAATGACCTGGAGAACTCTCTATGGTCAGAAGTTGAGTACAGGACTCATGCAGAGATGTTAGGGATATCATCACATGTCCTTGCTGTGACCCGGTCACAGGCCAAAAAGTGCCTCTCTGAACCTCAGATCTTGGATCCTGGAACAATGAACCAAGTACCTTCCAAGAAGAACAGGAGGGTAAAGGCTGTGCCTTCCCAACTGCCTACAAGTGAGGATCAGCCTTCACAGGAAGATGATCTTGAGACCCCTGAAGGAACTGTCCTTGAAGAGCTTGAACCTGATCAGGTTGAGTTTCTGGGGACAGGGGGACCTTCTAGGGCAGACTTGGGGCAGGCTCTGTTAACCTGTCCTTCCCTTGAACCCCTCAGACAGCAGGCTGCTGCTGAGGCTGCTGGGAATGCTCATGGTACCCATAAAGTATATTGGGATGATGGGCTCCTTTATTCAGAGGGTAGAGACCCCAGGCCTGGTACAACCAGGAGGTTGGTCATACCTCTGCAATTTAGGGGCTTCCTTCTTACATTGGCCCATGATATTCCCCTAGCAGGACACCTAGGCCAGAATAAGACTTGGGACAGGCTTGTCTCTCACTTTCACTGGCCTCCAATGTCTGAAGATACCAAGGAGTTTTGTCGCTCCTGTGTAACCTGCCAAGCCAGTGGCAAAGCAGCTGGTACCACAAAGGCTCCCCCTTATACCACTACCTGTGGTGGGGGTGCCCTTTGATAGAGTGGGGATTGACATTGTAGGTCCAATGGATCCCCCTACAGCATCTGGGCACAGATTCATACTGGTGGTGGTGGACCATGCCACCAGGTACCCAGAGGCAATTCCACTTAGGACCACAACAGCTCCTGTTGTGGCCAGGGCCTTACTTGGAGTTTTCTCCAGAGTGGGGTTTCCTAAGGAGGTAGTATCTGATAGAGGTGCCAACATCATGTCAGGATACTTAACAGCTATGTGGAAGGAATGTGGTGTCAACTACAAGTTCACCACTCCCTATCATCCACAATGCAATGGGCTTGTTGAAAGATTTAACAAGACCCTAAATGGTATGATCAAAGGATTACCAGAAAAGCTCAGGCGAATATGGGACATCCTTCTACCCTGCCTTCTGTTTGCTTACAGAGAGGTCCCACAAAAGGGGGTTGGCTTCAGCCCCTTTGAATTGTTGTTTGGGCACCCTGTTAGAGGACCCCTGTGTTTGGTGAGGGAAGGATGGGAGTTACCTCTCAAAAAGCCCAAGCAAGACATAGTGGACTATGTACTTGGTCTCCGCTCCAGGATGGCTGAGTACATGGAGAAGGCATCCAAAAACCTTGAGGCTAGCCAAGAATTACAGAAAGCTTGGCATGACCAAAAGGCCGTCTTGACTGAGTACCAGCCTGGACAGAAAGTATGGGTGTTGGAGCCAGTGGCCCCAGCAGCACTCCAAGACAAATGGTCTGGACCCCATACTATCATTGAAAAGAAGGGAGAGGTTACCTACTTGGTGGACCTAGGAACTCCCAGGAGCCCCACAGGGTGCTCCATGTTAACAGGCTGAAAGCATATGTTGACAGGGCAGACATGGGCTTGCTCATGGCTACAGATGAGGGGCAGGAGGAAGAGAGTGACCCTCTCCCAGACCTGCTGGCTCAGAACTCCGAGGATGGGTCAGTTGATGGTGTGGCCTTAGATGGCAGCCTCACTGAACATCAGCAAAATGAATGTAGACAAGTTTTGCAGTCATATCGACATATGTTCTCCCTGACACCCAGTCAGACTAACTGGTGTACCCATGTGGTGGACACTGGTGATAGTCTACCTGTGAAAAACAAGATTTACAGGCAACCTGACCATGTTAGAGATTGTATCAAGACTGAGGTGCAAAAGATGCTGGAGTTAGGTGTCATTGAGCCTTCAGAGAGCCCCTGGGCTAGCCCAGTGGTTCTGGTCCCCAAACCTCACACCAAAGATGGAAAGAGAGAGATGAGGTTCTGTGTGGATTACAGAGGACTCAATGCTGTCACCAGGACGGATGCACACCCAATTCCAAGGGCAGATGAGCTCATAGACAAATTGGCTTCTGCCAAGTATTTGAGCACATTTGACTTGACAGCTGGCTACTGGCAAATCAGGTTAGCTGAGGAGTCTAAGGCCAAGACAGCATTTTCTACCCCAGGTGGGCATTACCAATTTGTGGTGATGCCCTTTGGTTTGAAAAATGCACCTGCCACCTTCCAAAGGTTGGTGAATCAAGTCCTTACTGGGTTGGATGACTTTTGCGCAGCATATCTGGATGATATTGCGGTCTTCAGCTCCACCTGGGAGGATCACCTGGTCCACCTGAAGGAAGTGCTAGAGGCTCTGCAAAAGGCAGGCCTCACTATCAAGGCAACCAAGTGCCAGATAGGGCAGAGTTAAGTTGTATACTTGGGCCACCTTGTAGGTGGAGGCCAAGTTCAACCACTGGAGAGTAAGATCCAGACCATAAAGGACTGGTCCCTTCCAACTACCCAGACTCAGGTCAGAGCTTTCTTGGGCCTGACTGGGTACTACAGGAAGTTTGTTAAGAACTATGGGTCCATTGTGACTCCTCTTAATGATCTGACATCCAAGAAGATGCCCAAAAAGGTTCAGTGGACAGTAAACTGTCAAAAGGCATTTGGTGACCTGAAGAAGGCCATGTGCTCTGCACCTATCCTGAAGAGTCCTGACTACTCAAGAGAGTTCATTGTCCAAACAGATGCTTCTGAGTTGGGAGTGGGAGCTGTGCTTTCACAACTTAATGTAGATGGTCAAGACCAGCCCATTGCTTTTATTAGCAGAAGGCTGACCCCCAGAGAGAAACGTTGGTCAGCCATTGAGAGGGAGGCCTTTGCTGTGGTGTGGGCCCTGAAGAAGTTGAGACCATACTTGTTTGGCACTCACTTCAAGATTCAGACCGACCATAAGCCCCTCTTATGGCTTAATCAGATGAAGGGTGAAAACCCCAAACTGCTCAGGTGGTCCATTTCCCTACAGGGGATGGACTTTACAGAGGAGCACCGGCCAGGGACTGACCATGGTAATGCAGATGGTCTCTCCAGGTACTTCCACTTAGAACTTGAAGACACAACTGGTCAAGGTTAGTCTAATGTCCCTGCGTTTGGGGGGGGGGGGGGTTGTGTAGGAGAGTAGGGTCTGCTATCCTATGGTCACCCCAAATGTTTGCTTTTTGCTTCACTAGTTTATGACTTAATGTGGCTGTGGGCCTGCTAATCAGACCCACAGCCTGCTGTTATCTCTCTAAATCTGAAAGAGACACGTTAGTATTAGATTCCTTACCTTAGAATATCCCCAGGCGTCAGACTGGATCCGGAAATTTTTGCGTAGCAGTACCCTTGCGCGTCAGTAGGCGTCGTCTGCGGCTCCGCGTCGGTGTCGTGGGCGCCGTGATGACGTCGTCGGAGTACTTAGACGCCGCCTCCGCGTGCTGACGTCAGTTCTTCTTTTTTCCGCGCCAGCAAGCGCAGATCTGGAAAAAGCAGTAACCCTAGTCATTTTTTGACTAACTTTTTTGATCATTTTTGATTGCTTTTCGAAGTCTCTCGACTACGAACGGTGCCGTAGGGATGCCCGGCTTCGAGCACTGTGACGATTGCGACCGTCTGATGTCGGTCACGGATCCTCACCGCGTGTGTTTATCTTGTTTGGGCGTCGACCAGGCCTGCTCCGACTGCCGGGCCCTCGAACTCCGGCAGTCGTTCCCGCGCCGTGAGAGGTCCCGATCCCATGGGAGGTTGAGGGACAGGTCGCGGGCTCGGAGCCACCACAGCTCCGAGAGTAGGCCGCACTCCTCCGGGTCGAAGTCGTCGTCAGGTAAGAGGCACAAGAAGTCCAAGCGGCGTCATCGCTCCTCGGACTCCCCCCGACGCTCGCGCGATGCGGCCAGGGGGTTCGGGTGACACCGCCCACGCGGCTCCGTCGGAGTCGCGGGCGTCGCGTGCAGCTCCACACCCTCCGGTCCCTGGGCTGAACGTGACGCCGGAGGAGATCGAGCGCTTCCTCATGGCCATGAGGAAACGCTCTCCTCCGAAGGGCTCCGCGGACCTGTCTGGGGGCCCTAGCGGGTCGGCGGCTCCGCCCCGACGCCGTCGGGTGCTTCGGCCCCGATGCCTTCGGGCCCGGCGCCGAGGGGTCCAGTTGTTCCGACGCCGCCAGCGCCTTCGGGCCCGGCGCCGCAGGACGCCGCTGGTCCTCCTTCGGCATCTGGTTCGTCGCCGGTGGATCTGACGACCTCCCCGGCGTCGGACCCTCAGGTGTCGCCTCCGGCGCCGTCCTCTGGCGGCGCCGGCCCCGGTCCTGCCTTCGTTCCTGTTCAGCCGTCGGAACGGCCCCGATGGGCGCTGCTCCAGACGTCGTTTGGTGAATTTCACTTTTATGAACAGGCCCCATTGGTTGAGAACCCTGAATTTCAGGAGATGGGTGATGAAGAGGACTGGGAGGGGTCTGAAGACCCTCTGACCAGAGAGTCAGTCTCATGCGGACTGGACAGGAGACCTGGGGGAGGCCAGTGGCCTGGACACCTCTCCAGACACTCCAGACTAACCTCCTCACTGAGGTCCTTAAACCGCAGTCAAGCTCGGCTGAGCCTCTGCTGCCCTTTAATGAGGCCTTGAACGACGTTCTTCTGGGCACTTGCCCGTAGATAAGAACGTGGCCAGACGCCACCGCCCAGCCCCGGGCGACCCATGTTTCCTGTCCTCCCACCCTACCCCCGAGAGCCTGGTCATCCAGGCCTCCAATTCCCAGACCGCATTCCCGTCGGCCCCGCCGGACAGGGAATCCAAGAGGTATGACCAGTATGGGAAGAAGATCTTCTCCTCCCTTAGTCTAGGCCTGCGGTCTTCCAACACCACCTGCCTCTTGGGACGTTACACCCACTCCACTGGGATAAGGTCGCGGAAGTGCTGCCAGAGTGTCCGTTGGAGGTACGGGCCAAATTCGGCCAAGCCCTTGTGGAGGGCCGGGATGCAGCCAAGTATTCCATCAGGTGTGGGCTGGATACCACCGACTCGCTAGGTAGAGCGATGGCAACGACGGTGGCGGTCGGACGCCACGCCTGGCTGAGGTCCGCCAACTTCTCGGCAGATGTCCAGAGCACACTCATGGACATGCCGTTCGATGGCCGTCGCCTCTTTGGCGACAAGGCAGACCATGCGCTTGAGCGCTTTGAGGACTCCAGGGCTACGGCCAAGTCCTTGGGCCTCTCGGGCCAGCGCCAGCAATCGGCTGCCTTTCACTACTTTCGTGGCCACGGAAGGGGTGCGCCCACACGCGCCGCCAGCCACGCTCCACAGGGCAATACCCAACGCGGTGGCGGCCGTGGGAACCGCCGTCCGGGCGGTCGGGGGCAGCGGCGAGGTCAGTCCACACCTTCCCCCGAAGCATCCGCCTCAAAACCCTCCTAGTCCGTGCTTTCAGGCCCATGTGGCGCCAGTGGGGGGCAGGGTTCGCCATCACCGCCTCCACTGGCGCACTGTCACATCGGACAGGTGGGTGCTGCAAATCGTCCGAAGGGGCTACTCCCTCCCCTTCGAAGCGACTCCTCCAGCCATGCCACCGCAGAACCACCGTGTATCGGGGGATCATTTGCGACTTCTGCAGGAGGAAGTCACGGCCCTCTTGGCCTAAGGGGGCCATCGAGCGCGTTCCTGGGCCAGAAGTAGGGTGTGGTTGCTACTCACACTACTTTCTGGTACCCAAGAAGGGCAAAGGGGGCCTACGCCCTATCTTGGACCTAAGGAACGTCAACGGCTTCCTCTGGAAGGAGAAGTTCAAGATGGTGACACTAGCTCAGGTTCTGGCTGCCCTAGACCCAGGAGACTGGATGGTAGCGTTGGAATTGCAGGACGCTTACTTTCATATCCCCGTCCTGCCTGCCCACCGGCGCTACCTGCGGTTCATGGTTGGCCACGAGCACTTTCAATTTACCGTGCTCCACTTCGGCCTTACCAGCGCCCCACGGGTGTTCACAAAGGTGATGGCGGTGGTCGCAGCTCATCTGCGCAGGTTAGGGGGTTCAGTCTTCCCCTACCTCGACGACTGGTTGTTGAAGGCGGGCTCGCCCCAGACAGTCGTCAGCCACCTCCAGACGACGGCAGACCTCCTGCACCAGCTGGGGTTCTCCATCAATGTGCCGAAGTCACACCTGTGCCCCTCTCAGAAGCTCCTCTTCATCGGAGCGGTTCTGGACTCGGCGCGGTTTCGGGGCTCTGATTCCCATCTTTCAGACGTTATCCCGGGTTTCGGTCAGGTTGACGCTGCGGCTTCTGGGGCTGATGGCCTCCTGCATCCTACTGGTGCATCACGCCAGGTGGCGGATGCGGGCTCTGCAGTGGGACCTGAAGTTTCAGTGGGCCCAGCATCAGGGCAACCTGTCCGACCACGTCCTGATCGCGGAGGGCACTGCGAGACAGCTGCAGTGGTGGCTTACGGACCGCGATTGGGTCAGCGGCAGATCCCTCTCCCTTCTACAACCGGAGCACGTAGTTGTGACGGACGCGTCCCTCCAGGGCTGGGGAGGCCACATGGGAGAGGCGGAGATCAGAGGCCTCTGGCTCCACATCAACCTGTTGAAGCTCAGGGCGATTCGTCTAGCACTGAAGGCATTCCTCCCCTCTGTCCTGGGGAGTGTAGTGCAGGTGTTCACGGACAACACCACCGCCATGTGGTACTGCAACAAACAAGGCGGGGTGGGGTCGTGGATCCTTTGTCAAGAGGATCTTCGCCTTTGGCAATGGCTGGAACGCCAGGGCGTGACCCTGGTGGCTCAACACCTGGCAGGTTCTCTGAACGCCAGGGCGGACGAGCTCAGCCGTCGGTGCATGATGGATCACGAATGGTGTCTGAACTCGGACGTGGCGCAAGGCCTCTTTCAGCGATGGGGAGAGCCTTGGTTAGATCTATTTGCCACAGAAGAGAACGCGCAATGTCATCAGTTCTGCGCGTTGGAATTTCCAAGGTGGCACTCGCTCGGAGACGCTTTTCGTCGCGAGTGGAGTTGCGGTCTGTTGTACGCCTTTCCGCCTATACCACTTCTGCCCAGAGTGCTGAAGAAGATCAAGCGCGACCGGGCCCAATTCATCCTTGTGGCTCCGGACTGGGCGAGAAGGTACTGGTATCCAGAGCTACTCAGTATGTCAGTCGATCCCCCGGTTCGTCTGCCTCTTCAGGAGGACCTTCTGTCGCAGCAGCAGGGGACGGTCCTCCACCCGAACCTGTCCAGTCTCCACCTCCATGCTTGGAGATTGAGCGGCGACAGTTGAGGCCATTTGACTTGCCTCCTGAAGTTTGTAACATCATTCTGGCATCCAGGCGTCCCTCCACAAAGTCGGTATACGCCTGCAGGTGGAACAGATTTGTGGCATGGTGCACAGCAAAGGCTGTGGATCCCCTCAATGCCCCTCTTTCTGAGGTCCTTCTCTTCCTTCTTTCTCTTGCCCAGCAGGGCTCTGCTCTGGGCACTATCAAGGGCTACCTTTCTGCCCTTTCAGCCTTTCTCAGGCTGCCTGGTCAACCTTCTTTGTTCAAGTCCCCTGTTGTTAACAGATTTCTTAAGGGCATATCACACATGTTTCCTCCTGTTCCGTTTGTGATGCCTCAGTGGGACTTGAACCTGGTTCTTACATTTCTGATGTGCGCTCCCTTTGAGCCACTTCACAACTGTCCTCTTCGCCTTCTGACTTTGAAGACTGCTTTCCTGGTTGCCATCACCTCTGCCAGGAGAGTGAGTGAGCTCCAGGCCCTTTCTTGTACTCCACCTTTCCTTTCTGTCCATCCGGACAAAGTGGTGCTGCGTACCAAACCTTCTTTCCTGCCCAAGGTCGTCACGGCCTTCCACATCGGGCAGTCTATCACCTTGCCAACCTTCTTCCCGCCACCGCATCCCTCTAAAGAGGAAGAGCGGCTCCACCGTCTGGACCCAAAACGTGCGCTCTCATTTTACTTGGATCGCACACGCCAACTCTTTGTTGGTTACGTGGGCGCGAAGAGGGGGGAAAGCGGTGCACAAGAGGACCATCTCTCGGTGGATCATCCTGTGTATCCAGGCATGCTACTCCTTGGCTAGGAAGGAGCCTCCTGCTGGATTGCCGGCTCATTCTACCCGAGCCATGGCGACTACCACTGCCCTGGGCAGGGGAATGCCCTTACAAGACATCTGTCAGGCAGCTACGTGGGCATCGCTGCACACGTTTGCAAGACACTACTGCCTGGACAGCCAAGTCCGGAGGGATGGCTTCTTTGGCCGTTCCGTCCTCCGGGACTTTCTGGTGTGATTATTGGTTCGCAGACCCACCACCGGGGTTGGTATTGCTGGGGTATCTATTCTAAGGTAAGGAATCTAATACGAACGTGTCTCTTTCAGATGCACAAGTTACTACTTGTGTAACGATATTTCTGTAAGAGACATTAGTTAGTATTAGATTCCTTACCGACCCACCCATCCTCCCCGTTCTGCGAACCAATATCTAGGGTTAGGGTTGTCCCCTTTCAGGGCCCTAGTTTCAATGGCACCAGTGTTGGTTTTTAACATGGCTCTGCGTTTCTGGCGCGGAAAAGCTGTGTCTAAGAACTGACGTCAGCACGCGAAGGCGGCATCTAAGTACTCTGACGACGTCATCACGGCGCCCACGACGCCGACGACTGACGCGGAGCCGCAGACGACGCCTACCAACGCGCAAGGGTACTGCTACGCAAAAATTTCCGGATCCAGTCTGACGCCTGGGGATATTCTAAGGTAAGGAATCTAATACTAACTAATGTCTCTTACAGATATATCGTTACACAAGTAGTAACTTGTGCATCAATGCCAATGCACATTAGGTGCATTACAAAATTGGAACTGGTTCACCTTATTGGCCCCTGTAACAGTGTACCCCAGGTACCCAGGGCATAGGTGCTTCCAAGGCCTACCAGGGGCTGCAGCACGTATTGTGCCACCCCTGGCCTGGCCTCCATATTTGACACAACTGGCTGATCACTCAGCTGGGGTAAGTCGGTGTAACCACCCCTTAGTTAGGTATAGTATGCCTATATCTAACCTAAAATGGACACATATGTTCCTATCAGCCACTCCTATGGAAGGCCTCATCAATCCTGGAGGCAGAGTGCTTGCAAATATGTGAGATGGTGCTCTGGCATGAGATGAGCCTGTCTACAGCTTTCGGAACCAAGTCCTTTAGCTGTTCCATGATACTGCCATACCATATACTCTTAAGTGCATTATGAACCTCACGGTTAAATGCTATCTTTGGTTTGGCTTTATCAAAACATGTCGAGTAAGGTGTCATACGAATTGGAATACTACCCCCTCGCCAGTTCTGGTGACGGGGGTAGCATTCCACCCTTCTAGAGGGACACGACATGTACATAACCTGAAACCCGGGTAAAGTTAAACATGAGCCTCAGCATCACAAAATGGATGCTGCCACCACAGACATAAGTCTGACCTCCTGCTGCTTGGAGTCCTTCCAGCGAGGGCGGCTTGGACAAAGGGTTTCCTGCCTTGGGAGGTGCTAGCACCACCCCAGACAGGATTTTGTGTATTGGGTAGGACAGGGCTGAATAGAATCAGACATGCCTGGGGCACACAAGGTGTCCCTGTGCATATGCCAGTTCAAACCGGTGCTGGGGCTCTCCAGCCCCAGTCTTGGCGCGAAGCTGGACAAAGGAAAAGGGGTGTAACCACCCCCCTTCCTGGTCCCACCCAGAGGAGGGACCTAGCAGGTAATCCGGCCCCTAGATTTGGAATAAGAGTAGGAGCTGTGTCCCAAGAGTTCAGATCATCCTAAACTCGACTTGAAACTAAGAAGAAAACTGGACTTCGACATTCTGCTGCACAGAAGACTGAAGAGAATCTCCCTTGTGGCCAAGGAGTGACCACCCTGTGAATACAGGCACCAACCAGCAACTCAACGTCTGCTTTGCCACCGCCTCCCGCCGGAGCCCGAGCCCAGAGCCTGACAAGACCCAGACTCCCAGACATCTCAGAGCCCGATCCACAGTCCCTGAAAAGAAGAGACCCGTGGAGGCACCGAGAGACGTTGGACCGAACATCTTGGAAGACCCCCGAGAAGCTGACTGCGCAGCACCCGAGGCACCCTCGACGCTGTGCTTTGGGGTTTGAGAAGCCCCGACACCGAGCGGCATTTGCACCGATCAGCCCCCCAGCATCTCCACGATCTGCGTGGGGCCCTTTTGCACTTTGCCACTCGACGCGCCATCCCGGCCACTTACCACGTGGCTAGCGGCCATCTTGATGACGAAAACTACGACTTACGCCGCTGGTCTGGTTGCTCCAGACTGGCCCTTGCTCCCCTGAAAAGGAGCACCCGCTCTGACCTTGCTGGTCCGAGTGAGAAGCTTGCATCGATTCCTGCGTGGCTTGCTTTAGCCAAGGCCTGTTTGCTCCAATCAAGTTGCCGACACCGCGATCAGCGAGAGCCTTCGTGGGACAGCTCGTGATCGACTCCTGGATGTCCTTGACCTCTTCGTGTCCACGTGGCGGCAGAGACAATCTTCACTTCTTCACCTGTTTGCACCCGACATTGCCTGGTTCCATCCTGGTTCCACGGTAGTCACTGGCTAGTGCCTTTGAACATTGTCCCCTCTGCTTTCAGGTCTTCACCTCTTCAGATCCACCCTTGGATCCACCGGAACTCTCCTCGACGACCCGCCTGCAGCATCTTCAGCTCCAAGCACCATCGACCTGCATGACGAAACCCGACACTACTTCGCACCTGTGCACCAGCTTCCTGTGGGTGAGGTAACTCAGCAACGCCGGTGTTCCCACACTGGTATACACCTCTAGTGCTTGTGTCTAAAGTTTTATCCTTGTAGGTCCATCGGAAGGTTCCTTAAACACTAACTTTGTAACTTTTACGCACCATTGACATTGCATTGGTGCATGCGTGCGCTTTAAGCGCTGCACCCGAGTCCCGCGGGCCTTTCCTGACTTCATCACTGCTAGTCCCGAACAGCTCCAGCGATTCCCCAGGCCCTAGGCCTCTTTCCTTTCCCCATAGTGGTTCTTATACCACTATTTTAGTATATGGTTTAGGTGGCCCCTAGGGCTCATCCATATTGTGCAACTTTTGTATATTTAAACTGTGTTTTGTTTTAACGCATTTGCTTCTGTGCTCATAAAGAGTATAGGGGATATTTGTAGAAATAAATCTATATATATTTTCAATATATATCTGTGTGGTGTCCTTTCATTTGGTATTCAAGGGGATTGTGTATGGTAAAGCAGCTTGCTTCACATGCCTTTACAGAGTTTAGCCTAAGATGTCCTAAGTCCATGCTACCCCTAGGATAGCTTGTCTAGAAGGTTGACTTACAACCAATCATCATAAGGGTTGCTTGGCATGGTACAAGGTGATCACTAGAATTAGTGAGCATCATATACCAGGCCAACTTCTCACACCTACCGGTACACAAGGGTATGCTCACAATGTTTTCGGATCCAGTCTGACGCCGGAGGATAATTTTAAGATCAGGAATCTACCGCTAGATCGTCTCTACCAGAAAAGGCTCTGCCGAAGGTAAGTAACTTGCACTACACTTAAAAAAAATACACAATTTGAGAATGGGTTATGCTGCAAAGTTATGCTAATTAAAGTTTCTTTAATTTAATTGCTTGACTGTTACTCTGTTTAAGAAGTCAAAGCACTTTAACTAAACTTAGCGGTAATATGGATCACTGGTTGCATATGTGTTCAAAGTTGTTTTAGGCTGATGCCTGTGCTCATGTTTTTGCAGGGATTTGGCATAGAGAGAAAGATCCGTCAAGCTGGTGTTATTGACTAACATCGACAAAGCACATTACCTAATCAAGTACGATCAATCGAGGGGTGTACCGAAGAGGAAAAAAGATCTACCTACTTGTCCCTCAGAAATTCTGAAAAACTTATTCTGTGTAACTATTACACCCATTTTAACATCTTCCATGTTATGTTTAAGATCAGAAATTGAAGAAACCATTTTTTTAAAGAAATTATGCACAGTTGCTGGTGGAGAGTTTAAAGAGAAAGCCTTATAGTATCAACATTTTAGAAGCTTTATTTGAATGGTGCATCCTACGCAACTGGTATCTGCGCATCTTCTTTGCCTGTGTAAATCGAAACAGTTGTATTATAATAAACCCTATGAAATTCTGCACTGACGTGTGTCATCCACCGTAATTCTTTCTGAAAAGGTTTTTCAATGCCATAGCTCCCTGTGTTTTTTTTCTGCAGTTTGATAATACATTTTCCTTGTGAAGTCTGCGTTGAGGACCACGTAAACAGGGTTGAATACATAGCGTATGTATGTTATACATACGTGTATATAATTATAGCGTATACGTACGTGTGGATAATTACTTGCACCCCAATTCCTTAATCAATTCAAGGCCAAATGTCAGAATGTTTCTTTTCCAAGCTCCAATTTAGCCTTATGAATTTTGATAAAACAAAATGTTGAATGAGTGAAAGACTTGTTATGTTTGTTGAAGTACTCCACGCTTTTTGGGGGGTTTTGTGATTTATTTTCTCTGTGGCTGTTTGATAAAGTGCAGAATTTCATATGGGTTAAGTGCCATCTGTGTGATAATTTAAATAAAGATATATATATTAATACATGCACAAGTTTGCTGCCTGGAACACTGCAGCATTAATACCCTTTTTGTTTTTTACTGGTTTAAAAACTGAGTTAAAACATCAAAGTCTGTGCCTGACAATACGCATGGTTTGCAGCGGCACCCAGCATATTGTAAAGAATTGCTTCAGCTTTTGATAGTTGAGAATATTTGCATCAAGGTGACAGATGGTGCCTACATGGTTTTCAGGTTTTTTTCTTTTCTGTTTTTCCCATCTCTTACTTAAGTTCTCCAGTTACACTCATCAAGCAAAGAAACAGAATAGTGTAAGTATTTTAACCAAAAGATCAGGAATTATTTTCTCTGAATAGAGGCTCTCTATTTTATTATTTTCTTTGTCCCATTCCTATTTCCCTCTGTTCAAGGTTTCTGGGAGATAGCATTATCTTTGTAAAACAAACATTGCTCTCTCCAATTTTTCTGTTTAATGGCAAGGAATGGATTAAAGAATAAAGTTTTACCAATAATTTTGAATAAAAATGTTTTTGCATTTATTTTTGTAAATGTTACACATTAAAAGTTATTTCTGACTGGAAATAAAAATGCCTTTTTCTAACTCAAAGGTGTATTAACAATTTAGTGAAAGTAACATCTGTGTGTGCAAACTTTCAAGTGTTTTAGAGCAGGTTGGGAAAAACAATGAAAGGAAGGGCAAATTTGTGTTAAATCTGACTGCTGTAGATCCATGTACCCTTTTTCTGCATGGTAGTTAGATATTTTTTTTTACACAAAACTTGTTCTGCTGATGCAGTATTAGCAGTCCCACCAACCTGTAAGAGAATGTGATGTGATTGGATGATTTTATTAGAGGGCTCATTCATCTTGAGATGCATTTTGGTGCTCAAAACGATATAGTGTAAACACGGACTAAAAAGTAAAGGATAAGCATCTAACAAAACAGGGAGCACACAGCAGAATAACATGTTCGAGGCATATGAGCTGCAGATTCTACACTTTGCATTAGATCGCAACCTGGTGTTGGGCTCGGATGATTGCATGTGTGAGAAGTTGGCCTGATATGCAGTGCTCACTATTCTAGTGATCACTATGTATCATTCCAAACGACCCTTATTGATGATTGGTTGTAAGTCAACCTGATAAACCAGCTATCCTAGTAGCATGGACAAGAGCAATCTTTAGGCTAAACTCTAGAGGGCGTGTTAAGCCAGCTGTTTACCACCACATTTACCCTTTGAACACCAAGTGAAAGGACACCACACAAGTTGTTATGAAAATAAAAGTATATTTATTTATAACAGTACTACCCTGAACTCGAGTCAGGGAGCTAAGCACAATACAAAACTCTTAAAGAAATACTTAAAGTCGCACAATTTACACAAATGCCCGAGGGGCACGAAAAAACATATACTACAGAAGTGGAATGCGAATTACTAGCAGGTAAGTAACTATTCTCAGAGGCTTTGGGATCGCTAGGACTAGACTACTGAACCTTTAGATTACGAGCAGGAGACCTAGGGAGATCGGGTGCAGAGTGTGCACTCTCACGCGGGATGCGGAACAAAGTCTATGGAGGCTAGTAAATGCAAAGTTAGTGTTATCGGACTAATCCGACTAGGTAGAGCTGAAACGAAAAAGGATCTGGACACTTAGATAGTTAAGCTATGCTGGAGCACCGAAATGCTTAGGTTACCTAGCCCAGGGGCTGCGGCGGCATAGGGTTCAAAAGACGTCGGGAATCCTCGTTGCAGTCTATGGAGCCTGAAAGAAGAAGTTGCTGGTAGGCGACCAGTGAAGATGTTCGATGTGATCCAAGCCTGGATCGATGAAGATGGAGACCTGTAAGCAGGGGGGACCAAGTCCTGAATCACTAGCCAGTGATTAGATGGGCACCAGGATGGCACCGGGCGAAGTCACCTCGACCAGGTGAGTGGGCGACGCTGGACTCTGCAGTCTCTCGGACCAGGAGGCGTTGTCGGCGACCAGGATGGAGGTGCGAGCTGTCCCGCGGTGGTATCTGCTGTCGACGTCGCTGGACCCAGGATTGGGGCAACAACTCTTGGCAAATGCAAGCCCACGCGGTGGACTAAAAATGGCGTCTGGAGTGGACCAGGAGGGTCCGGGGTGCTCCTCTGTTGGAGGGGAGCAAGGGCCAGTCTGGAGCAACCAGACCAGCGGTGTTGTCGTCGTGGTTCGTCGTCAGAAGGGCCACTAGCCAACGGGCAAGTGTCCTGGACATCGCGGTAAGCAGCAAAGAGCAGAAGGGCCCCACGCAGATCTGGTGGATGCTGGAGGGCTGGACTTCGGTGCTGGAGCTGCACAGGGATGGGGCTTCTCAGACCCCAAAGCATTCACTCAAGGATCCCTCGGTGGTCGTGCTGGGCAAGCGTCGTGCAGTCTTGAAGATGGCCGGTCCCTCGAGGTCTCGTCACACCCACGAATCTCAGCTGGGCTGATGATGCAGGTAGAGGTCAGAGGTGCCAGGGAAGCTGGTTCTCGTCGAGCTGGGCAGTCTTGATCCGGAGGAGAGACTTACAGCAAACCGCGATGCTTGGTTGGTGCCTGCTGCTGCAGGGTGACTACTCCTTAGTCACAAGGGAGAAATCTTAGGAAGAAGTCTTGAGTTCCTTTCGTAGAAAGTAGTTTCAGGATTCAAAGATGATCTAATTTGGAAGGGGGCCTGCTCCTACCTTTATCCTGAGAAAAGGGGCTGGCACGCGACTAAGTCCTGCCCTATGGGTGGGACTAGGAGTGGGGGGGTTACACCCCTCTCCTTTGTCCGGTCTCTCCCCAGCTCAGGGGCTGGTGTGCCCCAGGAACTGGTTTGAGCCGGCATATGCACAGTGAGCACCGGGGTGCCACTTGCAGTCACCTTCCTTTCAGCCCTGCCTACCTGGGATACACAAAATCCTGTCTGGGATGGTGCTAGCACCGCCCCTGACAGGAAACCCTTTGTCCAAGCACTCCTCGCTGGAAGGACTCCCAGCAGCAGGAGGTCAGACTTGTGTCTCGGTGGCAGCATCCATTTTGTGGAGCTGAGGCTATGTCCAACTTTAACCGGGGTTACAGGCTACCAACATGTCTTCTCCCTCTAGAGGGGTGGAATGCTACCCCCGTCGCCAGAACTGGCAAGGGGGTAGTATTCCAAAGCGTATGACACCTTACACGACATGCTTAGATATTGTCAGACCAAAGTTACCATAACCGCGAGGATTATAAGGCACTTAAGAGTATATGGTCTGACGCTATCATGGAAACGGCTAAGGGATAGATCTCGAAAGCCGCAGACAGGCTCAGCTCATGCCAGAGCACCATCTCACACGATTCCAAGCACTCTGCCTTCAGGATTGTTAAGGCCTGCCATAGGAGTGACTGATAGGAGATCTGTGTGCCCATTTTCAGTTTAGATATAGGTATACTATATCTAGAGCAGGGGTGATTACACCTCCTTGCCCCCAGCTGTCAAGCAGCCAGTTGTGTCTGTTTAGTTAGTCAGCCCAGGGGTGGCATAATACATGCTGCAGCCCCTGGGAGACTTCTGGGTGCACCTCTGCCCTGGGTACAGGGACTTGGAGAGGGCCCAGTGCCAATTCAGTACCTGGGTACAATTTGGAATAGAGAGAACAGCTAGGCTGTGGGTCTGATTAGCAGGCCCACAGCCAGGGAAAGTCGTAAACCAGTGAAGCAAAAAGCAAAAATCTGGGTGATCATAGGATTGCAGACCCTACTCTCCTACATGACCCCCCCCCCCCAAACTTTGGGACAATAAGCTAACCTTGACCAGGTGAGTCTTCTTGCTCTAAGTGGAAATACCTGGAGAGCCCATCAGCATTGCCATGATCAGTACCAGGTCTATGCTCCACTGTAAAATCCATCCCCTGTAGGGAAATGGACCACCTAAGTAGTTTGGGGTTTTCACCCTTCATCTGATTTAGCCATAAGAGGGGCTTATGGTCAGGCCCCGACTTGTGAGTCTGGGCACCGGGCAATCCCCCGGTCGGCTGGAGGGGGTGGGGGGCCGGTTTTTGAAAAAGGGGGCCGGTTTTGTGGCTGGGGGCCGATTTTCAGTCCGCCCGTCACAGCCTGTGACGGTCGGACTCCCCCGGCCCCAGCCACAACAGCGTGAGTCACTCACGTATGTCCATCATGTCTGAGAGTTCACTTTCAGTCAGACTTCCAAATAATTTACAGTTCCCGCCGACCCCCGTATAATTCTAGGGCCGCCGCCAGCAAGCTTGATAGGCACAACAGCACTGCAGCAAGTGGTGCTGGCAGAATGTGCAACCTAACGTAAACAAACGGAACAAACGGAGGAGGAGGTGCCTGTGCGCAGAGCGCGCAGAATTATGCCCTGTCTTCTCCTGTCCCCGCATGCGCATTGGGCATCTAACTGCGCGTGACTGACGAGAGGAGCAGAGGTCAGGTGCGCACTTGAAGCGGCCATAATTTTATAGCCAGGCAGTGGCTAGCGCCGCCGACCGACCCCCCTGTGTAGTGTGTCTGCCACAGTCAAGAGTGCCACCCCACCACCAACAGCAGTCAGACAGCAGGCCTGAGTGAGGTGAGTCCGTTTTTCTGCCCCCGCCCCCCCCCCCCCCCCTCCAAGACTGAAAGAAGCAAGCAGCGCGACGTGACCAGGCCTGGTCTGGACGTTGGAGTGGACGTGACTAAGTTATAAACGAGTCTCGGCCCGCGACTGAGGTTATAACTTATCAGGTGGTAGAGGTACACCTGGTCACGCATGTCGTGCTGCTTCAGCTTGCTTCTTAAATTCAATTAGAATGCAATTGTCGTCGTCGTCATTCCCTGGCAGGCAGTCGCACTAGCAGAAAAAATCCCAAACATGCTTGAAGCTGCCTGTGTAAGCATAAAAAAAACGGCACTTGAAGCGGCCATAATTTTATTTTACTGGCTACTGGCACAGTGCCTAACGCCGCCTAGCCCGACACCCTGTGTCAGCCACAGTGCCACTGCCACCTCACCAACAGCAGTCAACAGGCCTGAGTGAGGCGAGTCCGTTTTTCTGCCCAGAGGCCCGAGCGAGACTGAAAGAAGCAAGCAGCGAGACGTGACTATGTACCTGATAAGTTATAACCTCTCGGCTCAAGAAGACTAGAGGTTATAACTTATCAGGTACATAGTCACATCGCGCTGCTTGCTTGCTTCTTTCACTTAGAAATGCATGCACTTAGCTGATCATTCCTTTCCTTTTCGCACCAACACACTCGCAGACAAAATCCCACACAAGCTGCCTGGGCTGTAATAAGCATTAAAAAAACGGAAGAACTGCCCGCTGAGAAATCAGGCCTGTGTGAGAAATGCATTCAAACCAGGACACGACCTTGTGGAAATGCACACACACGTCTTCCTTTCAACTCCCAAAGCAGGTCCTTTTTAATCAGTGATGATTTCTTGATTAAAACATTAATACAGAATTGCTGGAAAATAGGTTGATGTTCAAACTCCTCTGAAGCGCAGGTAGGGGAAAAATGCAGATACTGACTTCGGTGGCCTGTAGGAGTAATGGGGGGTGTCCTTCTGCCTGGGAGGCAGGGGGGGTGATGTTAACCCCATGTCTCGGCTTTGCAGGGGCTGAATGCAAGTTAGACCCGGGCCACTTTAAACATTGTTTTTTTTGTTTGTCTGTTCATTTTGTTTGTCGTTGTTCCATCTTTAGCTGGAAAATAAGGCCCAGCCGACCTTCGGAGGTTTGCTGATGTCAGTGGTAAATGGATGGGTGAGTGGATGGATGGATGGATGGATGAGTGAAAAGGTGGATGATACGTGAGTTGATGGATGGGTGAACTTATGGGAGGATTGATGAATTTATAAGTGAAAGGATGAATGTATGGATGGATGAGTGAAAGGGTGGATGTACGGCTGGATGAGTGAGTGAAAGGGAGGTTAAATGGACACAAGGGTGAATAGATGAGTGAAGGAGTAAAAGGGTAGATGGATGAGAGAATGGATGGAGGATTGAGTGATAGTGAAAGGGTGGATGGATGAGAGAAAGGATAGATGGATAAGTGAAAGGATGGATGAGTGATAGGGTCAATGGATGGATTCATGAGTGGATGAGTGGATGAGTAGATGGAAGGATGGATGACTAAGTGTAAGGGGGATGGAGAGTGAAAGGGAGGATGGGTGGCTGAAAGGGTGGAAGGACGAGTGTCTGGGTGGATGAATGAGTAAGTGAAAGGCTGGCTGGATCGGTGAAAGGTTAAATGGCTGGATGGATGAGTGAATGGATGGATGAGTGGAAGAGTAGATGGATGAGTGGATGAATGGGTAGGGTGAAAGGATTAATGGAGGGATGGATGAGTGAAAGGGTGGATGGAGGGATAGATAGATGAGTGGAATGATAGATGGATGGATGGAAGGATAGATGATGGATAGGTTTGCAACAGGTTGAATATGGTTATGGATGGTACATAGATAGGACAGAATGAATGGTGAAAGATTGAATGATGGGTGAAAGAATGATTACACCTTGTAACCCCCATTATCTTAAGTAACATTTCCTATACATTGACTTTCACATGTATATGGGTCATTGTCTCTATATAAGATGTGTGTGATGTAACACTCTCCAACACCCTGTCCTACTTACTTGGGATGAGTAGCACTATAAAAGAAATTAAAAACACATGAGAGAGGGTCTTTGTGAAGATGAGGGGCACCATTGGAGGGTGGTTGCAAGGCCGAACTGGCAGGACTGGATATCAGGCGTTTTCCTGGGAGGCTGGAAAGGTAGGGGCTGCATACATACTCAAAAACCATGAAGTGCACGATTTTCTCAACTTAATATAAACTTATTTTCCCTTGTACTTAAGTGGTTGTCTGTTTACTTACTTATATACTATTGCGCAACCTCCTCTGATGTGTCTTTAAAACTTACCTTTTGTCCTGAATTTCAAACTCCCGTCCTGAAATTTGACCCTTTGTCCTGATTTTTTACACTCACAGTCCTGAATTTGTACCCATGCCAGTTGGTCACCCTACTCACACGGTTATTTCCAGGTCACTTCCTGTAGGTTGACTGGTGAACAGACGGCACACTTGCAAGGTGGCTGCAGTGAGGCAAGGACGCCCTGGGTGGGGGTGTTGCAGAATGGGGGCGTGGTCAGTAGCCAGGAAAAGATGCCCCTGGCTCGTGCTTCGGGTCGACGCCTGGACACTTTTAAGCAATCGCCGGCTACACTTTCCAAATTCCACATCATTTCCTCTTAAGTGGCCAGCGTGCGCCTGGATGTGGCGTCCAGCCCAGAGCCTCCAATTTTCAACAGGTTCTTAATCTTTTCATAATGTGAATTATAAATGCCCGGCTTTAGTGTTCTGAATCTGCGCGAGTAGAGAGAGCGCGCGGGCATCTGATGGGCACCGCTCACTCACTCACTCACAGCTCACAGAGAAAGCGGCTCCCTCCATTATTAATGCATGGCCAGTCAGGCGCATCAAAGATTAATACCTTTTAGGCCGGTGGTGCGTGCTTTGTTGTCGAGCAAACCAATAACGTTGAGCCGAGTGCCAGGCTGTGGCAGGGGGCGCCCGCCCCGCAGCTGAACCCGCCTTCCACGTCGGCTCGCATCCATGCCACTTTATGGCAGCCATGTTATGGTAAAATAATGATGCAGCTTCGACTGCCATGGTTGCATTGTGATAGTACGCGTGTATACGTCTAGAGATATTGTAATTGTATTTATATAGCGCTTACTACCTCTGGCGAGGCATTGAAGTGCTTTTCAGCGAGTAGCACGCTACTCCTGAACCCAAAAAGGATTATGCTGGATTAGTAGTGGGAAATATAATTTGTTAAGGCGAATGGTGGACATGAGAGTCTGTTAGTTGGATTGAGTAGGATAACAGCATGTCAACAATAGTGCATACAAAGTAGTCCCATTGTGAGCAATCCCCTAAGAAAGACCTCATGAAATTTGTTTGTATGCACCTTACTCTTTCCTGCACTAGAATGTAGGCTAGAGCCCTTCGTTCAAACATTTTCAGATTGTTTGTCACATTGCATCGGGTCTACCGCGAGCATACCATATGCCTGCACCACCATTCTGCTTGTCTGCTGATTCTCCTCCTGAATGTTCAAATCGGTAGATATTTGGAATACAGGCTCTGCTCACTGTGGCCTTTCCGAATTTCACCACCAATACCCTTGTCAAAAACATTTGATAATGCACAATCCCACAGCTACTTCGGTCTCAATTTATACCAGCCTATTATTAGTATGATCGCACTTTCCTTGGCTTCAAGAACAAAGGGAAACTCCCTACTTTTCTGGAGTGCCTGTCAACTATTCCCCCTTGTAATTTGACCACCCAGAGCCCTACTCCCAGGCTAGTTGCCTGCCAAATAAGGAGCTATCCCACTTATTAGTGGCGATCCACCATCCAGTATGATCTGTTTAGTAGCACACTGCACTCCTTGTCTTGCAGGCCAGCACTCTGTGAGAGGCTGAGCTGAGCACACAACCCAGGCTGAGGGGCTCGGGGCCCCCTCCGTATATGCACAGCTCTGTGTGTACATGCTGATGACAGGACCATCGCAGGTGCAGGCAATACATCAGAAATGTGTAATTATGATGATGAATCATTCATCATCATGATTACAATTTTTGATTTGTTGCGCTGTGCGCATGGCGCGGGCGGCCAGGCCGGCAGGCCGCGATGTAAGTAGGAGATCTGAACTAAGTTAATGCGGCAGGCTGACTGGCTGCTTTGTTCGTTCTCCTACTTTAATCACGGCCTCTGAGGAGGATAGCAAGTCAGTGTTTTTAGAACCCCAAAGCTCCGCCCCTTAGAAAGCCGCACTAACGGCTCTAGCCTTATAAATATCCAACACAGGGGCAATAGGCCTAAAGGACGATGACCTCTGTTCCTTAAGAAGAGCCCCCACCACCCTCTTGTGACTCAATAACATCTTTTGGATGTGAGAATCCCACCGCATGGTGTCACTAAGGCGAATGCCTAAGTAGTCAAACTCCTTAACCCTTTCCAGGGGCACAGAGTTTAGTGCAGGGGTCCGGCCAAGCTTTTTTGGGGGGTTCAGGACCAAATATTTGGTCTTATCTGTACTGTTTACTGTGCTTTGAAGGTTGATACAATTTGAATATTTAATGAAAATGTGCTGTAAAATTCACCATTTTGGTCTGTCGTTTATCAAAAAATTCTTGGGGGGGAGAACCCCCCAAAACCCCCCTAGTGGCCGTCGGGCTCGCTCGCTGCGCTCGCTCGCTACGCGCCGGACGGGGGCTGGCTCGCTATGTGCCGGATGGGGGCTGGTATGGCTAAATTTGCCAGGGCTGCTTTCAGTTCCCAGTCCTGCCCTGCTTATGGTCGGTCTGAATCTTGAAGTGAGTGCCAAACAAGTATGACCTCAACTTCTTCAGGGCCCACACCACAGCAAAGGCCTCCCTATCAATAGCTGACCAATTTTTCTCTCTGGGGGTCAGCCTCCTGCTAATAAAAGCAATGGGCTGGTCGTTACCATCAAAATTCAGCTGAGATAGAACAGCTCCCACACCCAACTCAGAAGCATCTGTTTGGACAATGAAGGTCTTGGAGTAGTCTGGACTCTTTAGGATAGGTGCTGTGCACATGGCCTGCTTTAGGTCATCAAATGCTTTCTGACAGCTTGCTGTCCACTGAACTTTCTTTGGCATCTTTTTACTTGTCAGGTCATTAAGTGGAGTCACAATGGACCCATTCTTGACAAATTTTCTATAGTAACCAGTCAGGCCCAAGAAAGCTCGAACCAGAGTCTGGGTGGTTGGAGGAGCCCAGTCCTTGATGGCCTGTATCTTGCTCTCCAATGGCTGAACCTGGCCTCCACCTACAAGGTGGCCCAGGTATACAACCTGTGTCTGCCCTATCTGGCACTTGGTGGCCTTGATAGTGAGACCTGCCTTTTGCAGTGCCTCTAACACTTTCCTCAGGTGGACCAGGTGATCCTCCCAGGTGGAGCTAAAGACAGCTATATCATCAAGATATGCTGCACAGAAGTCATCCAACCCAGTGAGAACTTGATTCACCAGCCTTTGGAAGGTGGCAGGTGCATTTTTCAAACCAAAGGGCATTACTACAAACTGATAATGCCCACCAGGGGTAGAAAATGCTGTCTTGGGTTTGGCCTCCTCAGCTAACCTGATTTGCCAATACCCAGCTGTCAGGTCAAATGTACTTAAGTAGTTGACAGAAGCCAATCTATCTATAAGTTCATCTGCTCTTGGTATTGGGTGGGCATCCGTCTTAGTGGCTGCATTGAGGCCTCTGTAGTCTACGCAAAACCTCATCTCTTTCTTACCACCCTGGGTGTGAGGCTTTGGCACTAGAACTACTGGGCTAGCCCAAGGGCTATCTGGGGGCTCAATGACTCCCAGCTCCAACATTTTCTGCACTTCTGTCTTGATGCAGTCTCTGACATGATCAGGCTGTCTGTAGATTTTACTCTTGACAGGCAGACTGTCTCCAGTGTCCACCTCATGGATACACCAATTAGTTTGACTGGGTGTCAGAGAGAACATATGTCTAAAGGATTGCAGAACTTGTCTACAATCCTGTTGCTGATGTTCAGAGAGGCTGCCACAAAAGACAACACCATCTACTGATCCATCATCAGGATTCTGAGTGAGCAGGTCTGGGAGACGGTCACTCTCTTCCTCCTGTCCCTCATCTGTGGCCATGAGCAAGCCCATGTCCTTCCTGTCGACATATGCCTTGAGCCTGTTTACATGGAGCACCCTGAGGGGGCTCCTGGGAGTTCCTAGGTCCACCAGGTAGGTGACCTCTCCCTTTTGCTCAATGATTGTGTGGGGCCCAGACCATTTGTCTTTGAGTGCTGCTGGGGCCACTGGCTCCAGCACCCACACCTTCTGTCCACGCTTGTACAAAGTCAGGACAGCCTTTTGGTCATGCCAAGCTTTTTGGAGTTCTTGGCTTGCCTCAAGGTTTTTAGATGCCTTTTCCATGTACTCAGCCATCCTGGAGCAGAGACCAAGTACATAGTCCACAATGTTTGTTCCAGGCTTTTTGAGAGGTCTCTCCCATCCTTCCTTTACCAAACAAAGGGGTCCTCTTACAGGATGCCCAAACAGAAGTTCAAAAGGGCTGTAGCCAACCCCCTTCTGTGGGACCTCTCTGTAAGCAAACAAGAGGCAGGGTATCAGGACATCCCACCTCCTTCTGAGGGGTTCAGGTAGTCCATGAATCATCCCTTTGAGGGTCCTGTTGAATCTCTCAACAAGCCCATTGCACTGTGGGTGATAGGGTGTGGTGAACTTGTAGTTGACACCACATTCCTTCCACATTGCAGTCAGATATCCTGACATGAAGTTTGCACCTCTGTGTGGTATATAAATAAATAATACCGGATCTATTTTTGTCTAGGCATAGCAATAACAGATAGCTCAATAAATAAGAGTCAAGATTCGAGGTAGTAGGAGTTTGCAGGTTTATTACAGCATAAAGGACAGGAACAGGACAACCTGCATAGGAATAGGATGGCAGGGCCCGGCAGCTGCCGGGGCTGGATCTGGGATGAGCGCGCTAGCATTTAATAACAATACACGATCATATATACTAAAACAGTTGCATTACAATACATACAATAGGCGGAGCAGTGGGTGTGGTCAATAGCAGTCGCAAAAGATAAGGGTGAAAGTAGGTGTAACAGAGGCGTATACATAGACATGTGATGCAAACGTAACAGAATATGTCATGAATGGGGTGGAGACATGGAGGGGGCTACCTAAGGAGCCGGGACCTCTGACCTAATGGTGCGCGCAAACTGGCAATGACGTGTTACTAGAAGAAGCTGGGGGCTACGAACTCTGTGCTAGGAGCAGAGACGGAAGTCTGGAGAGTCAGGGCGACATGTACCTAAGCAGTATCTAGTATCTGATGTTTAGAGAACATGTTGATAGAATCCAAAAGTTATCGGGGTAAAGGCTAACAGACTCTAAGACTGGAGCATGCATATTCTACATGTAGTGCGTGATGAGGAATATTAAAGGACCATTTAATACAGTATTTCTCTTACATGGAGACGTAAAGTCTAGACAATGACGGAAACTATTGATGCAGTTCAGTAGCTTAGGAATGCAGAGAAGGAGGACTGAACTGATAACTGGAATCATAACATACTCTTGGCAGACTCAGAGGCAGAGCCAGGCTGAACCGGGCACTGCAAGGCAGGAAGTAAGTGAAGGGTCAGGAACACAGGTGGGGGCTGTATCGCTCCTCAGCGAGGCTCAGGAGACAGGAGCTGAATCTGGTGTCCGGGCCCTTTTGAGGCCTAGAAACGGGGACTTTATAATGAAATAACGTGCACACTGGGAAACGTGGCAACGTAACTTTACATAGGCCGGATATTCGTAGTAGTCACGAGAACTGAAAACTGGCATACTAGAGATGGACACAACTGTAATTGCGTCTTTAATCGAACATGGGGAATACATATGCATATTAATCGTGCACACATAACATATGATGGAGGACGCGTAGGGACACAGAACATGGCAGAATTTACTTTTCCACATCTGTCAGACGACCTCCTTAGGGAACACTCCAATTAGGGCTCTTGCCACAACAGGTGCTGTAGTGGTCCTAAGCGGTATAGCTTCAGGATACCTGGTGGCATGATCCACTACCACCAGTATAAACTTGTGCCCTGATGCTGTCTGGGGTTCCATTGGACCAACAATGTCAATCCCCACTCTTTCAAAGGGTACCCCCACCACAGGTAGGCGTATGAGGGGGGCATTTGTGATGCCACCTGACTTACCACTGGAGCGACAAAACTCCTTGGTATCTTCATTCATATGGGGCCAGTGAAAGTGTGTGACAAGCCTGTCCCACGTCTTGTTCTGGCCTAAGTGACCTGCAAGGGGAATTTCATGGGCCAAGGTAAGAAGGAAACCTCTCTGAGACAAGGGGCTGACCAGCCTCCTGGTTGCACCAGGCTTGGGGTCTCTTGACTCAGAGTACAGGAGTCCATCATCCCAGTATACCTTGTGGGTACCTGTGGCATTCCCTGCAGCCTCAGCAGCAGCCTGCTGTCTGAGGGGTTCAAGTGAGGGGCAGTCCAACTGTGCCTTTCCCAGGTCTTCCCTGGAGGGTCCCCCTGAGCCCAGAAACTCAACCTGATCAGGTTCAAGCTCTTTAGGCTCAGTTTCCCTCAGTTCTTTGAGATCAGCCTCCTCAGAGACTTGATCCCCAACCTGGGGCAAGAGGGAATGCAATGCCTTAACCCTACTGCTCCTCTTCTTGGAAGGTGTCTGGTCCATTGTTCCAGGATCCAGCACCTGTTCAGTGGGGCATCTTTTGGCCTGTGACCTAGTCACAGCAAGGACATGTGCTGGCAAGCCTAACATTTCCATGTGAGTCCTCTGCTCCACTTCTGACCATAGGGATGTTTCCAAATCATTGCCCAACAGACATTCTACTGGGAGGTCTGAACTAACCACAGCCTTCTTTGGGCCACTTACCCCTCCCCAGGAGAAATCAACAATTGCCATACTGTGATTGGTAGTGACATTGCTGGCATTGGTCACCAGGTAATCTGCACCTGGCATGATCTGTCCAGGGAACACAAAGTTAGGTGTCACCATTGTGACACTGGCACAAGTGTCCCTGTAGGCCTGAGCCATTTTTCCATTAATTAAAGGTGTCTGCCTGTATTTGCCCAAAGTATTGGGACTGGCATCAGGGGATATATCCACATCCCCTGTACAGACAAGGACAGCCTGAGTGAGTGTGCCAACTAAGTTGTCAGACCCCTCAGTTCCCAAGGTTAACCCAACTATTCCCTTGGGAGGTGCACTACCACTACTGGCTGTACTAGGGGGTGCAGTTGCCTTAGGGGCTGTAGTGGTAGGAGTTTGCCCTCCTCTCTTGGTGCACTCACTAAACCAGTGAGACTTACTTTTACAGTATTGGCACCACCTTTTTGACTGGCCTTCTTGAGTCTTCTTTTTCTGCTACAGCATGTTGTTGTCGTCTTTTAAGAAGTCTTTGTAATCACGAGATAGGTGACTCCTCCCTTGGACGATAGTGCGCATGGGCATGGGCTCCATCCTTAGATTGTTTTTTTCCGCCACTGGGTTTGGATGCAACTTTTCCGCTCCGGTTTGAAAATCTACTTTTCAAAGACTTCGACGCGCAAAACTTTCTAAAAACAAACTTTAACTTCAATATACATAGACTCGACCTCATCACTTCGATTCCGGTTGTCGACGCAGGCCGTTGGGCCTACCCACGTGGTGAGGCCTACAACTCATCTAAAGGACACCATTAAAAAAATGCCCTATGTGTGGAGCAATATTTCCACACAGCGACCATCACGAGGTGTGTAACCTGTGTTGAACACGAGTCGAGCTGCACAGCTTGTGCGTCCTTTCGATCCAAGAAGACCATTCGAGATCAGAGGGCCCGTCGACGTGACATGCATGGATCAGCTCCGGAACCGGTGGATATCTTCGAAGGTCCATATGTCCCTGAGGAAGATTCCGATGATCTCCAGATACTATCTGAGTCAGACGACTCTGATGACTCCATACCATCAGGTCAACGCGTGAGTACAACTGCCCCTACCCTAGCCCCAACCTCTAAACCAAAGGCTAAGGTCAAAACTCCGCCTTCGGGGCCCAGTCGAGACCGAGACATTGCTTCGAAAGCCCCGCCATCGAGCCCGGCTCCGAAGAAAATATTAAAGCATTCCGGTAGCTCCATACCGAGCAAACCGCACGTGCCGATACTACCATCTCCCTCTGCACTGAAACCGAAAGAAGTCCTGGTTCCGAAAAAGACTCAGAAACCATCGAATCCTAAAGACAACACGGCACCGAAACCAATGAAGCCTCCTTCCACCCCAAAATCTTCGGCGCCGAAACCCAAGCCCTCGAACTAGGCCTCGACTCTGAAAACAATACCTTCGGTGCCGAAAAGTACGCCAAAGGACTATACAACAACTCCTAAGGCTAAAGACAAGCAGAAACCAGGCCCGGAACCGAAAAAATCGGCGCCAAAAGCAATTTCTCAAGAAGAGCTTTTTAGACCGGATCCTTTGCTAAAAGGATATACATAGATCCAGAAACAGGACATGTTTCCACCACACCACACAGGAAGAGGAAGTCAGATACAGCACCTACACCTCCAGTGCCTGTCAAGAAGGACTCTGCCACATCTCCTATGCACCATTCTTTTCCTGTATCTCCTTCTCCTGCTCTCCCTTTAAACATTTCACCTCAAAATTCTCCTCCTCATTCTCCACAACGTACACCTCCTCAGGATGCTGATGATGATCAGTATAGCTGGTGGGATGGAAAGACCCAGATGACCCTTTTCCCTACCCAACAGGTTCACCAGACTGGGAGTATCCAAACCCACAGCATATACCTGATATTCCTGACCCACATATATATCCATCTAAACCTTCTCCTCTAGAAGACAATATTGGGTTTGGACACTTAATTAATAGGGATGCCAATAAGGATGCCATCTATCACAATGTCACCATGCATTCAGATGAGGCAGAAGAAGATTTTTTACTAGACACTTTTGAACACTCCCAAAAATCTGTGCAAATACTGCCAATGATTAAAGGAGTCATTAAACATGCACCGGAAGTGTTTAAAGATCCTGTAAGAGCTAGAATCATAATCCCAAGGATAGAGAAAAAGTACAGAGCAGCTCCTGGGGATCCTGCTTACATTAAAGGACAGCTACCCTTAGACTCCCTAGTAGTTTCAAACGCTAGGAGAAGAGCAAATACCCAAACATCAGGCGAAGCACCACTTTCCTGATAAAGAATCAAAGATCATAGATGCTTCAGGGAAAAGAATAGCTGCCCAAGCTAGCAATGCTTGGCGCATTGCTAACACACAGGCCCTCCTTGCAAGATACGATAGGGCTCACTATGATCAGCTAGAGAAGCTCGTACAACATCTACCTGACCAATATAAGGCACAAGCAGATGACCTCATACAAGAGGGTAAGCTTATATCAAATGCCTCCATTAAATGTGCACTAGATGTAGCAGACACTGCATCCATGGCAATAAACACCAGTGTCCTCCTTAGACATCACGCGTGGCTACGCATTTCAGGATTTAAGCAAGAGGTACAGACTACTATCTTAAATCAACCATTCAACCAACAACAATTGTTTGGTCCAGAAGTAGACACAGCTCTTGAAAAAATACACTGACACAGCCAAGTCTATGGGAGCTCTGCAGTCCACCCAAAGAGAGGCTCCTTTCGTCGCTCCTTTTACAGAGGAGGCTCCAAACAAGCTGGAGCAGACAATTCCGCTTCCTTTAAGACAAATACACAAGCATCATCTAATAAAGGATACTTTAGAGGGGGCTACAGAGGTAATAACCATAAGGGAAGAGGTCGAGGTAACAACAACAATCTATCCTCTTCCACCACTAAACAGTGACTTCCTTCAGCTCCCCCAACAGCATACCACTCCAGTATGGGGGGAGATTAACACAGTTCCTACCTGTCTGGAATGCCATCACAACAGACAAGTGGGTAAGACAGATTATCCAGTATGGTTACTGCCTAGAGCTTATAGCTGCCCCTCCAAATATACCACCCAGACAGCGTCCAATGTCCACAGAACATCTAACGCTGCTCCAACAAGAGGTTTTCTCATTGCTGAAAAAAGAACCAATAGAGCTAGTTCCTTTGCAACATCAAGGTACAGGGCTCTACTCACTCTACTTCCTAATACCCAAAAAGGATAGGACACTAAGACCAATTCTAGATTGAAGACCTCTTAATCGGTATGTACACTCAGATCATTTTAACATGGTCACTTTACAACAAGTGCTCCCATTATTGTAACAAGGCGAATTCCTCACTACACTAGACCTCAAAGACGCCTACTTTCACATTCCCATACATCCTTCTCACAGGAAGTATCTCAGATTTGTGCTAAATGAACAACAGTATCAATTCAAAGTCCTTCCATTCGGGGTCACAACTGCACCAAGAGTGTTCACAAAGTGCCTAGCAGTAGTAGCAGCACATCTCAGAAGGCAACATATCCACGTCTTCCCATACTTAGACGATAGGCTCATAAAAGCCCAAGTCATTCAACCAGTGTGTTCAACACACATCTCACACAATTCAGACTGGACACAACTTGGCATTTACAATAAACCACACCAAGTCACATCTACAGCCCTCTTATGTACATCAATACCTAGGGGCTACCATAAACACCAATACAGCTCTAGTTTATCCCAGTCCAGCCAGAATACAGAGCATTCGAGCCTTAGTCACAAGGTTTCAAAACCAACACTCTCTCCCAGCCAGAGTGTTCATGCTATTAATAAGCATGATGGCATCTTGCATTTTCATTGTACCATTAGCAAAACTGCAAATGCGCCCATTGCAGGAATGTCTAGCACATCAGTGGAATCAGGCAAAAGGACAATTAACAGACATGGTGTTGGTGGACAGCTGCACACATCGCTCTCTGCAGTGGTGGAACACCGAAAACTTGTCCAGAGGGCGGCCGTTCATCGAGCCTGTTCCACAGATAGTACTGACAACAGACGCATCCCTCACAGGATGGGGAGCATATCTGCTCCACCACACAACTCAGGGAAGATGGACCGCTCAACAAAAGGTGCTCCACATCAATCACCTAGAGCTTCTGGCTATTTTCCTGGCATTGAAGTCCTTCCAAGAGCACATACGGAACAAAGCTGTCTTACTCCGGACGGACAACATGACAGCCAAGTACTACATACAAAAACAAGGAGGCACACACTCCCTGCAACTGTCCCAGTTCGCACAAAACATGAGATGGGCCATTCCACAAAAGATATATCAGCTTGCAGAACACCTTCCAGGAGTTCACAATCATATAGCCGATCTGTTAAATCGGCAGACACGACAGATTCACGAATGGGAACTACATCTGCAAGTTCTTCAACCATTCTTTCACAAGTGGGGTCATCCAGACGTAGACTTGTTTGCCACACACGAAAACGCAAAATGGCCAACCTTTGCCGCCAGGTTTCCACACCCGTTGTCCAAGGGCAATACGATATGAATGAACTGGTCAGGCAGATTTGCGTACGCTTTTCCGCCAAACTCACTAATACCACTAGTGGTACGCAAGCTCAGACAACAGTCTCTCAAACTGATCCTGGTAGCTCCCACATGGGCACATTAACCGTGGTTCACCACACTGCTAGAACTCTCTCTAGTTCCACACCAAAAACCGTCTCTGACACCATTCATGCTAACGCAGAACCATGGAGACATCCGGCATCCAGATCCAGGTCAACTGAATCTGGCGATCTGGCTCCTGAAGTCTTAGTTTGGTTACCTTAACTTGCCACCAGACTGTATGAATATCATTAAAGAAGCCAGAAGACCTACTACTAAAGCTTGCTATGCTGCTAAATGGAAAAGATTTGCCATTTACTGCAATAAAAATCAAATTGATCCTTTAGATGCTTCCATCCAAAATATTATCTGTTACCTTCCCCATTTACAGAGATGTAATCTGGCTTATTCATCTATACGTTTACATCTTGCGGCCATTGCCGCATATCTACAAAACAGACCACATATGTCATTGTTTAGAGTACCAGCAATAAAAGATTTTATGGAAGGATTAAAAATAATTATTCCTCCTAGGTTACCACCCTCTCCAGAGTGGAACCTAAACATTGTTCTTACCAGGCTCATGGGACCCCCTTTTGAACCTTTTCACAAATGTGAACTACAGTTTCTCACATGTCAAACAGCTTTCCTCGTTGCTATTACCTCTCTTAAGAGTTGCTGAGATTCAAGCTTTCACTATACAAGAACCATTCTTACAATTACACCTTAGCAAGGTGGTTCTAAGAACGAATCCTAAATTCCTTCCTAAAGTAATTACTCCTTTTCATCTAAACCAATCTGTTGTTACCAGTGTTTTTTCAAAACCCAGGCTCTGTAGCAGAGAGAGCTCTACACACACTAGATGTCAAACAAGATCTTCTCTATTACATCAATAGGACCAAGTCCTTTCGCAAAACAAAGCAACTATTTGTAGCTTTCTCTCCACCACATAAAGGCAACCCCATTTCTAAATCAGGAATTGCAAGGTGGATTGTTAAATGTATACAAATATGCTATCACAAAGCTAAACGCACATTAAGAGTTCCTCCTAGAGCGCACTCCACACGCAAACTAGGAGCCTCCATGGCTTTCTTAAGAAACATTCCCCTAGAAGACATCTGCAAGGCAGCAACATGGTCTACAACACACACCTTCAGTAAACACTATTGTGCAAGCCAAGCAGAAAGCTGCAGTAGGACAAGCTGTCCTTAAAACTCTTTCAAACTACTGCAACAGACACAGGTGACCACCGCTAGGGGAGACACTGCTGCACTATCGATGCAAAGTGTAGAATCTGCAGCTCATGTGCCTCAAACGGAAAATGCTACTTACCAGTATGCATCTGTTTTTGGCATGTAGAGCTGCAGATTTCTACACGCCGTCCCACCTCCCCGGGACCTGTATCTGTTCCAGTTTTTATCTTATTTAGATATACATGCATGGACATCCTTTCTATCTACTGACTCCATTTCCCATCATGGCGAAAAACAATCGAAGGATGGAGCCGATGCCCATGCGCACTATTGTCTAAGGGAGGAGTCGCCTATCTCGTGACTACAAAGACTTCTTCCAAGACGACGACAACATGCAATCATCCGAGCCCAACACCAGGTGGCGATCTAATGCAAAGTGTAGAAATCTGCAGCTCTACATGCCAAGAACAGATGCATACTGGTAAGTAGCATTTTCCTTTAAGACTTTCCTGACTGCCAAATGACAATGTATGGTCATTATTTAAAACTAAAGATTGTTCCAGTATTGAGGACCAGGAAGTTCCAAGAATATTCTGTAGACCAGTCTTTTAAATCCGTGCACCACAAATGAAATGTAGAGTGGCGTCTAAATCATTCTTGTATACATGATCTCGTAGTTGAAACAGGAAGCCAATAAAAATGAATTCTGGCTTGAGAAGCTTGGTCGCAACTTGGGACACCTTGCGCACTACAGAGTTCTGAATCCTATGCATCTTGTAAATGTTTGCTTCAGGCAGGCCGAGATATAAGAGGTTGCAATAGTCTGCTCTACATACGATGCCAGCAGACATCTTGTGCATGGTATTCATGCAGTAGAAGTTGGACAATCTTCTTTGTGTGGCTGTGGATTGTCCAGCTACAGCCAAAAGGAGCATGAACATCACGATGAAAAGCAGCTCATTGATTTTGGCGAGAATGGAAATAAACCACTCACATTGGCAATGAGTTACACTTTTATCAGACAAGTATGTGACTAAGCAGGTCCTCCAAATAACCCTCAACATCTCATTTCAGATAATGGGTCACACTACAGAATCCTTCATATGAAAGGTCCTTCAGTGGTATAGTGGCAGTAATGTATTTGACTGTACGACAATGGTTTAATTTCTTGTGAGCGAAGAATGAGTTGGGTGCATTTAATATCACTCAGTAGTAATTACTTGGGCAGAATTCCAGCCTATTGTGTTTTGCGCGCCATGCCACACTAAAAATACTCACACACACACAGTCCCCAGCTTAAATTGCCAGGCTCCCTCCAGATAACACAAGCAACTTTAGACTGGTTTTGACCTATGCAGGCCTCATCCATGCGGTATAGCTTGATTCCTGTGGCACAGTGATTACTGGACCTGGGCTTTCCCATCGAACTGAACTAAACAAAAAGGTGTTTGATGGAATTCTGGAATTAATTTTAGCCACTGGTACTTGCTCTGGGATTCATTCAGTTAGTTAGAAGAACTTTATTTCGATCATTTTGAAGAATTGCACAAGTCAAACACAATCATGTATAAATAACACAGCTTATTCTCTTTAGACCAATAAAACTAAATATGTAAAAACAAGATCATCTTAAAATATTCATCTGTTAACCCATTTGATGAGCAGTATATAAAGAGAACGCCTCTATAAAACATTAAGATTGCATATTTTAGACACATTAAAATAATATATACAAAAGATCAGGCTCTTCCCCAAGGGTTCAAAAGTAATATTAGCAGCATGAGATCAAGATAGGAGCAAAAAGGAAGCGATCTAAAAAAAAAAAAAAGAGCTACGGCTAAGTTCCTGATGGCAATTTGGCTTGAGTCCGTTTGCATTATTCTGAACGCTTCCTGATACCCAGGTTGTTTACAAAGGGGGGGGGGGGGGGGCAATCCATCTTGTGCGGTACTATTTATAAAATGGACAAAACCACAGTTCATGGATGAGCAATTGAGCCCCCAACCCACCCCCACAACAAACAACATGTACAAGACTCATCAACGATGTCCATTTTTTTATGCCACTCCCTGGTAAAAGTTCGCACAGGCAAGAATCTGTACCTTGTAGGTATAGTTTCCTTGCCAGAGGGGTGGCAATTTCATTAATAGTATTCTCATACAGTGGCATAGATTTACAATCCATAAATGCAGCCTATAGGAATCCTTACACTTTAAAATATTGACCAGTGTCACACTTTCCCAAAAAGTAGCTTTAATACTAGACTTTAGGATTGAGCACATGGTCGCTGGGGTGACCCAGTATGTATCAAGGCTCAATCTCCTACCTTTACGGTACGGAGCCACAAAATCTTCCTTAAACATTTTGGAGTCATGTGGTCTCTAAGGCCCACCCTGTGTGGTTCTAATGGTGTTGTGGACCAAAGCTGGTGCCAAAAAAATTAGGAGTGTGCACTCAAGTCCTATGAATAATTTTCTTCTGTACTAAGTCTAGGTAGAGGGGAGTCAATGGGGTAATCGCTGGGAGGTTTAATAAGGATCTCAAGAATGTATGCTCCACTACAGCCAAGTAATGGGTTTTTATACAACCCCATAGCTCCATCCCATATAAAGCTGACCGTAGAGCCTTAACATTGTAAATATCCAATGCAGGGGACACTCTTCTAGATATGTTTTTCTATGAATTTCTGCTATGTTTGCAGTGTGTTGTACCAAGGACAACTGTGCCCTTTCCATTTGCGGAGACCAGCATAAATTTCTTGAGTTTTATACCTAGATAATCAAACTCGACATCTGCTTCTAAAGGGGTGTCACCCCCCAGCAACTGTCTTCCAATAGATACAGGCAAACCGAAGGATCTGATCTACAGTGCTCACATTGGATCTAAAACTTGCCTGCCAATCCGATGGAACACTCTTCACTAATCCACTCTTAGAGAGACTCCAAAACCTGCTTTCAATTTTCTTTTTGAAGAATCAGTTAGGCTAATCGGCCCATAATTGACCAGATTTGACTGGTCACGATTCTTGAATATAGTAACGATTTCGTTTAGCTTCCAAGAGTTTGGAATGTTCGTACCTGTAAGAAAACACTTGGTGAGCAGGTTTATTATGGCCCCCAAATTTCTTGATTTTATCCAGTATTATGGGTGTCTTTCATAGATTCACATGCCTGAATCATTCCCCGTCGTCGAGATGGGAGCCCCGGTACATAAAAAAGTAATGTCCTGTAGACATACATAGAGAAAAGTAGGCCTAAGGGCCTTGCCTTAGTAGCCTATCTATGTCCTTTTGTAAAAAGGACCAAAATCCTGAAGGTAGCCTATCAGCTACCACCTCCCTCTAGAACCTTCCTGCCAGGAGCCTCAGTCTCTCAGATTTTCTACCGCATGTTGTGCTAGGGAGTCCCCACCTGAGCTCTCCTCAGGTTTCTTGGATTTATCTCTTTTCTACAAAAAACTTGGATTATTTGCTTCAACAATGGCTGAACAGCAGAAGAAAGGACTGTTTAGAGCCTGTTCATCTTGTGGTAAGAAGAGACTGCACGTCGATGACGAGCATGAAACTTGCCTCTACTGTCTTTACCCTGATAATTCTCCTAAAGAATGTACGATATGTAGAACATTCTCTACTAAGACTCTTAAAGACAGAGAAGGAAGACTGCTCCTCTGGTTGAACAGACTCAAAACCAGAGAGGATGATGTACTGTCCTCGGAGGGAAGTGAAATGGCTTCAGTTTCTTCGAAACTGTCCTTGAAGAGGCCAAGGGATGCTTCCCCTAGCCATTCAGACGTCCCTCATAAAAAGACTACCACAAAGTCTTCTGAGGTAAGATCTGACACGTCTGTGAAGGATGCTACCACCTTCAGAAAGCCAACGCAGTCATCGTCGACGACGTTTTCTTCAAGAAAAACCACCTATGTCACCACGTCGACGACGACCGTATCGACGACGATGGCGTCGTCGGCCTCTTCATCAACGACGACGACCACCCAATCGTCGACGATGGGTAAGCCACTGTCATCGATTATACTAATTAAAAAGCAGTCGACGTTCGTCAAGGCTCCGTCGACGACGAAACAAAAAACGGCGACGCCTACACAGTCGACGAAGATGCCATCGACGGCTGGCACACCGTCGACTAAGTCATCGACGACGGTAGGAGCACCGTCGACGCCAAAGTCACCGCCGACGACGAAAGCACCGTCGACGACTAAAACACCGTCGACGACGAGAGCACCGTCGACGACCACATCGTCGACGACAAGGACACCGTCGACGATAACATCGCCGACGACCGCATCGTCGACGAAGGAACAGTCGACGACCTCCTAGTCGACGCTTGAGAAACGATCGACGTCAACACTGTCGACGACACCGTCGACGACCGCATCGTCGTCGACAACATCGTCGACGCCATGGAAAAAAGCGGAGTTAATTCCATCAAAAAAGGTTATCAAACTCCCTATTACGCCAGATTTGACATCGCCCAGTAGGGTTAAAAAACTGCCCCCATCTTGTCTGTTACAAGATGATGAATCAGAGGACGACCAATTCGATCAGGCTACTAGTCCGTCGGATCTCAATGTAAAATGCCAGAGTACAGACGATGATGGAGATGAGGTCATTTTTACAGAAGAAACTGTTCAGACTCAAGTGCATACTCAAGTTACTCCAATGATCTGCCTTCCGGCTGCGATAGTCACTGATCTACAATTCTTGATCGAAGACTACAAAAAATGATTCCCAGAATCGCCAGCGGCCCCTTCCGCGGAGAAATCTCAAGCGTCATCCCGACCGCAACAATCTCCAAAGTCAAGACCACCACCTTTGGACATTCCTCAAGAAAGGGAAACCGTTCATAACATCCAATCTTCTGATGAGGAAGACGATGTACCTGAGGAAGGAGAGGTTCGAGACGACCTGTCCCATAACAGACGATGAGGATTATGCAGCCACTCCGGAACCCAACACTTCAGACTCTCCACCAGTGGATATCGGCGGATTCCACAATTTAATAGAGAGAGCTGCCACTAGAATCCACATGACCATGGAATCAAAGGAAACGGATTGTTTCTTATATGACTTTAAAGATCCTATCAAAAAAGACGGCTAGATCAATTCCCATAATAGATCACATCTGGGAACAAGGTCAGCAACTCATGCAAACACCTGCATCAGTTTAAATAGTGGTGCCTAGACGGGATAAAAAGTATAAGGCACCATCAACTGCACCTACATGCCTTAATGCACATCCCAAGCCGGATTTGGTAGTCACCCAAGCCGCTCAAAAGAATTCCAGAAATCCATCCTCGCCACTGTCAGCACCACCAGACAAGGAGGGCAGGAAATTGGATGGCATCAGCAAACGCTTCTCCACAACGTCAGCTATGACGCCATTGCTCTGCTAGGCAGATACAATAGACAATTATGGGAAGACATTATTCCATATCTAGCGGATGTACCCGAAGACTTGAAGGATGAGGTTCAGTCACTCATTAAAGAAGGACAAATGTCAGCGTCGGAGATCATTAATTCCGCTGTAGATGTCGCTGGCGCAGCAGTTTTGCGCAGACAAGGATGGCTCAAAGCGACATCCTTCCGACAAGAGGTCCAAACCAAAGTTTTGGACATGCCCTATGACGGACAACACCTATTTGGGGAAAAAATAGATGAGGCCTTGCAGACGATCAAGAAAGACACTGACACTGCAAGAGCTCTCGGGACATTACAATTTAAGAACCAGTCCTTTCGAGGGCACAGAGGAAGGGGTCAACCCTCATACAGAGGATCATATCAAGGAAAATCCTCTTATTCCTACAATCAAAATCGCTCACAATATCAGCAGCGACAGCAGCAACAAGGTCGTCAGACCTCCTACGATCGAACTTCAGGGGTAAATCCCAGAAGAAAACGGCCGGCGGAAGACAATGACCATTTCCCGCAGCCAGTCCCCCCACCGCCTTGTCCACTCAAAATTGGAGGAAAATTGACACACTTCCTCCACAATTGGAGATCGATAACGACAGATCGGTGGGTACTCCAATTAATCCAGCACGGTCACACATTGGAATTCAACTCAATCCCACCGTTAACTCCTCCTCGCAAACTTCCACACAGGCACCTTCGTTTACTCCTGCAAGAAATCTCTTCAATGTTGTAGAAAGGAGCAATAGAGCGAGTCCCATCAGCTCAAAAAGGGAAGGGATTTTATTCCCGCTTCTTTTTAATTCAACAGAAAAAGAAGAAATGGAGGCCCATTCTAGATCTCAGGGCACTCAATACCTTCCTGAAGAGCCAATCGTTTCGAATGGTGACTATCCAGGAAATCCTAGGATCCCTAGAGGAAGGAGACTTTATGACGTCTTTGGACCTGCAAGACGCATATTACCATATCCCGATACACAAACGCCACAAAAAATTTCTACGATTCGAAGTAGCAGGTCAACACTACCAATTCTGTCTCCTCCCATTCGGCCTCAAATCAGCGCCACGCATTTTCACAAAGTGCCTGGCTCCTGTGGCAGCTTTCCTGAGACAGCAGAATCACCAGGTCTTCCCCTACCTGGACGACTGGCTGGTGAAAGCACCATCTATCACAGACGCGCAAATGTCTTCCAACGCCTGTCTCGCTATTTTCCGGCACCTAGGTCTGACTCTCAACTACGAGAAATCGACCTTACAACCCACCAAAATGATAACATTCCTGGGGGCAACTCTAAATACGATTTCTTCCAAAGCCTTCCCATCTCAAGAAAGAAAACACAAACTGATGGCTCTGGCTACCGCAGTGTCTTCAAAACACACCATCAAAGTCTGAACTTTCAAGTCACTTCTAGGGATGATGTCTTCTTGCATACTACTCATCCCTCACTGTCGGCTCAGAATGCGCCCCCTTCAGGAGGCCTTGACCAAACAGTGGACCCAATGTACAGGTTCTTTCGAGGATCACATCGTCATCACTCGACAAATAACCAAGGCTTTACTTTGGTGGACAACGAACAAGAACTTATCGAAAGGTCTAACGTTCTTGATACCAGCAACTCCACATGTCATAACGACGGACGCTTCTCTAGAAGGATGGGGTGCAGTCCTTCAGGAATTGCAAATCAGTGGCAAGTGGACGGAACAAGAGAGGACTCTACATATCAACCTCCTAGAACTAAGAGCAGTTCTACACTCTCTACAAGCATTCCTCCCTCGCATCAAAAACTCAGCAGTGCTTGTGAGGACGGACAACACAACCACAATGCACTACTTGAACAAGCAGGGAGGGACACGTTCACTGACACTGTCTCGCGAATCGCAAAAAATTTGGAACTGGCTACTACACAACAACATCAAATTAACAGCAGAGTATGTCCCAGGAAAAGACAACGTCATAGCGGACGCTCTAAGCAGGCAGAGGTCACTGTCCCACGAATGGGAACTGGACCAACAAGTTCTAAACGACATCTTCTCGGAATGGGGGAGACCGCAGATAGACCTCTTTGCCACCAGGTAGAACGCCAAATGCCACAGCTTCGCAAGCTGGCATCCCCAACCGAGGTCACTAGGAAATGCATTTTCCATCGCATGGCGCAACGTGTTTGCGTACGCATTTCCGCCATTTCCCCTGATAACCAGAGTCATTCGGAAAATGAAAATGGAACACTGCACCTTGATTCTCATTGCCCCATACTGGCCGAGACAGCATTGTTTCACTGACCTCCGTCGCCTCTCAGTCCAACCATCAATCCACCTGCATCAACATCCCTCTCTACTCTCGATGTCCAAAGGCCAAGTACTCCACCCGAATCTGAAATCTCTCAGATTATCGGCATGGCTCCTGAGTACCGAGAGTTCTGTCACCTAAACATCCCGCAGGAGTGCAGGGAAGTCCTAGCTAAGGCAACAGCAGTTAGCACAAACAAAACTTATTCCTTGGAATGGAAACGCTTTTGTGTTTGGTGTAAAGACAACAATATCCATCCTTTCAAGATCACTCCAGAGCAGTTACTGCCATATTTACTACATCTGGCACAATCGGGACTTGCACATGCCTCTATTAGAGTACATCTGGCAGCAATCTCCCGCTTTACGAGAACTTCAAAAGGACCTTCCCTATGGTCCAACAGATTAATAAAGCAATTCCTTAAAGGGCTCTATAGATCATTTCCAAGGCCAAGACGAGTTCCACCAACGTGGCACCTTAATGTGGTACTCAACCAATTGATGAAGCACCCATTTGAACCCATCCATAGGGCTGATATCAAATACATCTCATGGAAAACTGCACTTCTTTTGGCTTTAACCTCAGCGAGAAGGGTCAGTGAGTTACAAGCTCTTTCAATACAAGATCCTTTCATGCAGTTCAGAGAGGACAGAGTGATTTTAAGAACCAATCCTCGCTTCATTCCTAAAGTCCCCTCGGACTTCCATCTAAATGAACCACTTGTACTTCGCTCATTCTTCCCGAACCCCAGTACTGTGGCTGAAAGATCTCTTCACTCTTTGGACCTAAAGAGATGTCTAAAATTTTACCTAGACAAAACGAAACATCTCAGAAAAACAAATCAGCTTTTCATCGCCTTCAGCAGACCTAGAAAAGGCATGCCACTCTCCAAACAAAGCATTTCACGATGGATATCAGCGGCAATTGCTTTTTGCCATGACAAAGCCGGACGTCCATTACATTCCAAAGTCCGAGCACATTCCACAAGGGCTGTGTCCACATCGGCAGCACTATTCGCTGGAGTACCGATTCTGGACATCTGCAGGGCAGCGACCTGGAAATCGCCGCATACATTTACCAGGCACTACTGCCTGGATACGGAACTGATGCAGGATGCAGCTGTGGGCCAGGCTGTACTTCGCCATCTATTCCAGTAAGATGAGCCTTCCTCCTTCCCACCGTCCTGCAATGGTATGCACATTTATTTATTATCTTATTTGTATTGCTGATGGTTACTAGTCGCATGATATGTATTATCTCAGACTATTTGTTATGTTCCATCGCAAATGTGCATAATGTATTGCTTGCTATTCTGATTCAGGCATGTGAATCTATGAAAGACACCCATAATACTGGATAAGAAATGCGTTACTTACCTGTAACAGCAGTTATCCAGTATTGGTGTCTTTCATAGATTCACATGGAACCCTCCTGCCTCCCCAGGAAGGACTCATCTCTCACTCCATAACATATGTTACGTCTACCTAGCTTGGTGCGTACGAAAATCTGAGAGACTGAGGCTCCTGGCAGGAAGGTTCTAGAGGGAGGTGGTAGCTGATATAGGACATAGATAGGCTACTAAGGCAAGGCCCTTAGGCCTACGTTTCTCTATGTATGTCTATAGGACATTACTTTTCTATGTACCGGGGCTCCCATCTCGACGACGGGGAATGATTCAGGCATGTGAATCTATGAAAGACACCAATACTGGATAACTGCTGTTACAGGTAAGTAACACATTTCTTCTCTATACTGATCATTTGGTACTCTATCTGGGTATGGGGCACCACCTGGAATACAAGATTTGATTGCATTTATCGTTTCTTTTAGCGAGAATTTCAAGCTGCTAGAAATGGGTGGGGCTCCATTACTTAGTGGAACACGGTTTACCTTGCAGCCCTTCACTTATCGGGGTAAAGCAGACTAAAATGCAATACCCACTCATTAGGTTGGATACAAAAATCCATGTAGGCAAACCACAGCTGTCCTCCAGAATGCCTTGGTATTCTTGCTGGCCAGAGCCTTTTTTTGTATTTGTTAATACTTTCCAATAGTAAGACCTGCATTTAACTAACTCTTTGATAATTAGATTTAATGGCCACAAGGAACTCTTTTTTGGCCACTCTGCAATTGCCATTATACCAGCCATCGGGCTTTGGGGAGGTCTTTCCTTTCCATATGTCTGTGCCCAGCACTTCCATTATCTTATTGAATAGCTTGTCATGGCTACATGCAAGCTCCTCATCTCTAGACTCAGGAGATAGTTTGGACAAATACTCCTCCGCCATGACACTTTCCTTGACAATATCCAGAGCTGCAGGATTCCTTACTACCTAATCCCATCTAATAGATCTTAAGTTATTATTAGGGATTAGATCACCTAGAGCTGTGTTTAGCTTGCTTGCATAAGCTGGGATTAGTTTGGCACGTATTGTCAAACTAAGGGCATTATGGTCACTGTCTGCTCTATCACATCCATGTCCAACATGTCAGGTCAGAACTTATCAGCCAAAAAATAGTCAATTCTACTACTATGGCCTAGCCTGTTTAATGACGAATTGCCTGTTGGTCCGAGGCACATCTACCCTTAGTGGCTCTAAGATCAAAAGGTAGTATTGGTGCCATCAACTGACCAGCTTTAGGTGTCCATCTCACTGTTGGAAGGTCAATCTGCGGTATACCCCAATGGCTGTCTGAATCATGGGTTAAATCAAGAGGAATAGTACCCATTGGTTTAAAGGTAGACGTGAGATCTCCTGCCACCAGAATTGGATCCTTTCCCCGCATTTTCCAAAAGCACTTGCTCTAATAGGTTCATTACTTTCGTCTCCTCATTACGGGCCACCACTCTGTTGTAAACGTTATATATTTTTAAGGATAGGCCAGAAGGGAACACCAGCCTAAGTCCTAAAATGACTGGGGAGTCATTGGGCACTATATTATTTCTACACTGAAGTACTGTTTTAACCCAACAGCCCAACATCACTCAGGGTCTAGCCTTTGCAGACTTGATCGCATTCACACAGAAGGTTGTGTACCCACTCCTATAAATAGGTGATAAACACAACGTTTGCGGAAATAAAAATATTGAACATATCAATAAATTGACCCCACTAAACCTCAGACAGTTAAGCTATTCCTCTGGGATTCAAGCAACACTCGATTGACGAGGCCCAGTTTTCTGAAACCAGGCTTCGGCTCCTTGTGTTATGGTTGAGAGGAAACTCGGCCTGCCAGCACAGGCTGGACTTGTTAATTTTAGGACAGTACAAAAGCTGTTTTGCAGGTGGTTGTTTCCTGTCGGAGCTGGTTCCAAAAAATGGACTGAAATATTGCTTGATTAATTACCAGTAGCGAAAATGAATCCAGGCACACCAACCAATCTCTTGCTTTACTCCCATTTCCTGTGAGAAGTCTCCAACTAGTCATGGTATGTTAACCTACAGAGCATTGTATTTTGGGGCTAATAGTTTTGTATTGTATTGTGCTTTTGGCTAGACCCAAATGCTGGTTGAAGGTTTCACTCATGACTGGAGGCTAGTTGCCAACTGGGTATTAATAAACACATTATTTTGTTAACTTTTTAAGTCTTATATGTTTTTGGCTGTACAATATTTTTTCACGTTAACATTTAGAATTTATTTTAAGAAAAAAGTCAGGTAGGACATTGCTTTTGACGGATTATTCTTCTGTCAAATTCCTCATATTGTAACTCTCCCAAAGAACCTAGACCACACTGGATCCAGAAACTTACAGTATCTCCTGTGCACAAACAGATGACTCCATCAACCTGGGTTGCCATTCCATCTCTCCTCTGGACAGGATGAGCTGCATCTGCATAAAGTGCAACCCCCTGTAGGCCTCGAAATGATAGGGGCGTAATCGTCACGCCCCTATCATTTCGAGGCCTACACCATTTACTCCCTTGTCCCTTTCCATGTCCCTTGTTTTATGAAGTAATGTATATAGAATTGTATGGGTAGGCTTTGGTTGTGCAACAAAAATTGCCTGTTGTACAGAATTACTTAAACTTTTTCCTTTGAGCTATTTTCCTTCTTCAATTCACTTGAGCACCCCTTTCCTCTTTCCCTCTTCTTTTATTATTTATTTCATGAATATGTAAATATAATTGTGATACAAATGTGACATCAAGTGATATTGTTTTTTGATATGGCTATGTTGGGTTTGCTGCATTTATAGCGTAATATGCAAGTAATATATCTCCTCCTCTTGGTTACAGATTTAATCTGATCAATTGTTTTGTGAAAAGTTAAGATTTACATTAATTGATAATTAGAGTTGTGTCTAGGACCACATCTTTTATATATACATTAGAGGCCCAGCACCCCTAGTTCCTTAGTAGTTTCTAATGCACGTAAACGTGCCAATTCACAAACATCAGGTGAGGCCTCACCACCAGACAAGGAATCCAAACTCCTTGACTCCTCTGGCAAACGAACAGCGTCACAGGCAACTAACATGGCGCATTGCCTTGCCAATACCCAAGCGCTATTGGCAAGATATAACAGGGCACATTATGATGAACTAGAGTCCATAATGCAGCAAATATAAAAATAGGGCCAATGAACTCATACAAGAAGGTAAAAATATCACGAATACTTCCATTCGTTGTGCCCTAGATGCTGCAGATACTGCCTCAAGGTCAATCAATACTAGTGTCTTTTTTGCGTAGGCATGCCTCGCTACGTATTTCAGGTTTTAAACCTGAAGTACAAAATTCCATGCTCAATCAGCCATTTGATAAACACTTATTTGGCCCTAATGTCTATGTATCTTTAGAGAAGATGAAAAAAGACAGACATGGCTAAATCTATGGGATCCTTGCAGCTGCAAGCTCCCAGACGTTCTTTTCATCGCTCATCATATAGAGGCAACGCAAGAGGCTACTCCTCCGAAAGTCCCTCCACTTCCTACAAGATCCCTAGCCAATCCACATTCACTAAGTGCTACCAAAGAGGCGGTTATAGGGGTAACAACAACAAAGGCAGAGGCAAAACCAACAACTACCGCTCTGCCTCCACCCCTACCTAATGACTTTCCTCCCCTTCCCCCCCAACATTCCACTCCTGTGGGGGGAAAGACTGCAACAATTCCTCCCTGCCTGGACCAACATCACATCAGACAGGTGGGTGCGACAAAATATTCAGTCACGTTACTGTCTAGAACTAACATCTACCCCCCCCCAAACATACCACCCAAACAGCGTCCAATGTCACAAGAACAACTATCACTGTTAAAGCAAGATGTAATATCTTTGCTACAACAAAGTGCAATAGAACCAGTTCCTCTGCACCAACAAAACATGGGGGTTTACTCCCTATACTTTCTTATCCCAAAGGACGGCTCTCTAAGGCCTATTCTAGACCTCAGACCCATAAACATATACGTACAGTCAGACCATTTTCACATGGTCACACTTCAACAAGTCCTTCCTCTCCTATTACAAAACGACTTCCTTGCTACTCTAGATCTCAAGGACGCATACTTGCACATTCCCATTCACAAAGCCTACAGGAAGTATCTCAGATTTGTAATAGACGGGCATCACTTTCAATTTAAAGTACTCCCATTCGGAGTCACAACAGCACCAAGAGTATTCACTAAATGCCTAGCAGTAGTGGCGGCACATTTACGAAGACAGTACATCCACGTCTTCCTGTACCTCGACGACTGGCTCATAACAGCCAACTCATACAACCAGTGTGCGGAACACACCCATGCCACCATCCAACTGCTCCACAACTTGGGGTTGTCAATAAACCACACCACGTCTCATCTGCAACCATCCAAAGTACAACAGTACCTCGGTGCCACAATAAATCCCTCAACAGCGCTAGCTTATTCACAAAGTTTCTGCCACAACACTCCCTTCCAGCATGAGTGTTCATGCAACTCATAGGGATGATGGCCTCTTGCATTTTCATAGGGCCCCATGCAAGACTTCAAATGCGTCCTCTTCAAGGGTGCTTATCACGTCAATGGAACCAGGCTCAAGGTCAATTAGCAGACCTAGTGTTGGTAGACGGTCTGACTCATCGCTTTCTGCAGTGGTGGAACACCAAAAACCTTTCCAAAGGGCGACAGTTCCTAGAGCCAGTTCCTCAAATAGTCTTGACAGCGGACGCATCCCTCTCCGGCTGGGGAGCCCACATACTACAACACAAGGCAGGTGGACACCGCAACAAGTTACTCCGTATATCAATCACCTGGAGTTACTAGCTATATTCCTAGCACTAAAAGCTTTCCAAAAGCAACTATCAAACAAAGCTGTGTTAGTCCGCATGGACAACATGACAGCCATGTATTACATATAGAAACAGGGCGGAACACACTCCCTGCAACTCTCTGAACTAGCACAGAACCTATGGTGTTGGGCTATACCTCAAAACATATTCCTTCTAACCCAGCATGTTCCAGGAGAACAAAATACCATAGCAGATCTGTTAAGTCGTCAGACACAACAGACCCACGAGTGGGAACTTCATCTGCAAGTTCTTCAACCATTCTTTCAGATGTGGGGACAACCTCGGATAGACCTCTTTGCCACCCACGAAAACGCCAAATGCCCAAGCTTCGCTGCCAGATATCCACACCCACTGTCCAAAGGCAATGTGATATGGATGAACTGGTCAAACAGATTTGCGTACGCTTTTCCACCTCTACCACTCATGCCACTAGTAGTACGCAAACTACAGCAGCATTCTCTGACCCTCATCCTAGTTGCTCCAACGTGGGCCAGACAGCCGTGGTCCACTACACTGCTACAACTGTCTGTAGTACCGCACTAAAAACTATACCTGTCTCCACGCCTTTTAACACAGAACCATGGAGATATCAGGCACCGGGATTCAGCTCAACCTTGCGATCTGGCTCCTGAAATCCTAGAATTTGGATATCTGAACCTTCCTCCAGACTGCATGAATGTCATAAAAGAAGCTAGACATCCAACCACTAGAGCATGCTATGCAGCTAAGTGGAAACGCTTTGTAATATATTGTCACAACAACAATATTAATCCCCTAGTCGTGTCTATTCAACACATCATAGGATACTTACTACACCTCCAAAGATGTAACTTAGCCTACACATCTAACATCTTGCGGCCATAGCAGCATATCTTCTAAACAGACAGCATCTATCTCTGTTCAGAGTGCCTGCTATTAAAGCCTTTATGGAAGGCCTTAAGAGAATAATTCCTCCCAGAAAACCACCTTCACCAGTGTGGAATTTGAACATTGTTCTCACCCGGCTAATGGGACCTCCCTTCGAACCTCTACATAAATGTGAACTACAATTTTTAACATGGAAGGTTGCGTTCCTAGTAGCTATTACTTCTCTACGGAGAGTTAGTGAACTACAAGCACTAACCATTCAAGAACCTTTCTTGCAAATGCATCATAAGGTCGTTCTCCATACTAATCCGAAATTCCTGCCCACGGTCATTTCTCCCTTCCACCTCAATCAATCTGTGGAACTGCCCGTTTTCTTCTCGCAGCCACAGACAGTAGCAGAAAGCTCTTCATACCCTAGATGTCAAAAGAGCATTGGTATACTACATCGAGAGAACACAACCCATATCTGGGATAGCTAGATGGATTGTCAAATGCATACAGATTTGCTACCACAAAGCTAAACGTACGTTATCTGTTCCTCCTAAAGCCCACTCTTCAAGGAAAATATGGGCTTCAATGGCATTTTTAGGGACCATTCCCCTAGATGACATCTGCAGAGCAGCTACATAGTCTACACCGCACACATTCACAAAACACTATTGTGTAGATGTGCAAACCAAACAACAAGCTAATGTGTGCCAGGCTGTTCTCAAAACATTATTTCAAGCTACTGCAACAGATAGGGGTGGTCGCCGCAAAGAGTGGGTACTGCTATACAATATATGCACAGTGTGTAATCTGCAGCTCAAATGCCCCACCAGAAAATGCTACTTACCAGTATGCATCTGTTCTTGGCATGTAGAGCTGCAGTTACACACGCCCACCCGGCTACCCTTGTCTGTTCCAGTGTTATCTTAATTAGAAACAACTTACATGGACATCCTTCCTTTTCTTGCAAAGCTCCATCATTTCCCTAATGGCGGAAAACAATCTGAGGATGGAGCCGATGCCCATGCGCAATGTGGTCCAAAGGACGAGTCACCTATCTCGTGTCTTCCAAAGAACTTTTCAGGACAAAAACAAACTGCAAACATCCGGGCCCAGCACTAGGTGGCGATCTATGCACAGTGTGTAACTCTGCAGCTCTACATGCCAAGAACAGATGCATACTGGTAAGTAGCATTTTCCTTTCTGCAAAAGGTTATTTCTCCCTCTTCATCTCAACCAGACCATAGAACTCCTGGTTGTTCCGCTACCACTCTAAGTGCCTAAGAGCGTCTTCCACACTTCACCTTGATAGGATCAAGTTGTAACTATTCATAGTATCTGAAAGAGACACGTTAGTGATAGATTCCTTACCTTGGAATATCCCCAGGCGGCAGACTGGATGCGGAAATTTTTGTGTAGCAGTACCCTTGTGTGTCGGTAGACGTCGTCTGCGGCTCCGCGTCCGTCGTGGGCGCCGTGATGACGTCGTCTGAGTACTTAGACGCCGCCTCCGCGTGCTGACGTCAGTTCTTCCTTTTTCCGCGCCAGCAGCGCAGATCCGGAAAAAGTGGTACCTTAGTCATTTTTTGACTAAGCTATTTTGATCCCTTTTGATCATTTTTTCATTTTATCGAGTCTTCGACTCTGAAAGGTGCCGATAGGGATGCCAGGTTTTAAGCCCTGTGAGTACTGCGACCGACTGATGTCGGTCACCGACCCTCACCGTCGGTGTCTCCACTGTCTCGGCGTCGACCACGACGACAAGACCTGTTCCGACTGCCGGGCCTTAAATTCGAAAGCTAGGCGGGAGCGGTCCCGCAAGCGACTCGAGCTCCGGCAGTCGGCCCGGCGCCGCGAGAGGTCCCGGTCCGGACGGAGGTCGAGGGACCGGTTGCGGTAGCAGAGCCATCATAGCTCCGGGAGTCGTCAACACTCCTCAGGGTCGAAGTCGTCAGGTAAGCCCAAGAAGTCGAAGAGACGTCATCGCTCTTCCAATGCTCACGTGACGCGGCCGGGGGTTCGGGTGACACCGTCCACGCGGCTCCGTCGGAGTCGCGGGCGTCGCATCCGGCCCCATACCCTCCGGTCCCTGGGCCGCGCGCGACGCCGGAGGAGATCGAGCGGTTTCTCATGGCCATGAGGTCCCTCACTCCCCCGGCGGGCTCCGCGGCACCTTCGGGCCCAGCAGACCCGTCTGGGGGCCCTAGCGGGTCGGGGGCTTCGGCCCCGACGCCGTCGGGTGCTTCGGCCCCGGCGCCGCAGGCCCCCACTGGAACCGGTACCAGGTCGTCGCCGGTTGACCTAACGTCCTCCCCAGCGCCGGTCCCTCAGGTGTCACCCCCGGCGCCGTCTTCGGACGGCGCCCTCCCCCATGCCTCCCTCGCTCCGGTTCCGGCGCCGGAACAGCGCCCCTGGGCGCCGCTTTCGACTCCGTTTTGAGATTTTTACTTCAATGAACCGGCCCCATCCTTTAACACCCCTGAATATCAGGAGATGGGTGATGAGGAGAATTGGGAGGGGTCTGAGGACCCTCTACGGGAGTGTCAGTCCCGGGAGGACTGGACAGGTGGACTTGGGGATGCCAGTGGTCTGGATACCTTGCCGGACACTGGTTTTGTCTCACCTCCTACCGTGGCTACGGAGGAGGGGGCAGCCTACAGTGTGGTGCTGACGCGGGCAGCCAAGGCCTTGGGCCTTGAGCTCCCCGTCGCGGCCGTGAGGACTAACCTCCTCACTGAGGTCCTTAAACCGCAGTCAAGCTCGGCTGAGCCTCTGCTGCCGTTTAATGAGGCCTTGACCGACGTTCTTTTGGGCACTTGGTCCAGGCCCGCTACAGGTTCGCCTGTAGATAGGAACGTGGCCAGACGCCACCGCCCGGCCCCGGCTGACCCTTGTTTCCTGTCCACCCACCCCACCCCTGAGAGCCTGGTGATCCAGGCTTCGAATTCCCAGACCACATTTCCGTCGGCTCCGCCTGACAGGGAATCCAAGAGGTATAAGCAATACGGCAAGAAGGTATTCTCCTCCGTGAGTCTGGGACTGTAGTCTTCCAACACCGCTTGCCTCTTGGCCGTTACACCCACTCCCTGTGGGATACGGTCACGGACGTGCTGCCAGAATGCCCGTTGGAAGTACGGGATAAACTCGGCCAAGCCCTTGTGGAAGGCCGAGATGCGGCACGTTATTCTATCCAGTGTGGACTGGATACCACCGACTCACTGGGCAGAGCGATGGCAATGACGTTGCCTGGTTGAGGTCCGCCAACTTCTCGGCTGATGTCCAGAACACACTCATGGACATGCCGTTTGATGGCAGTCGCCTTTTTGGCGACAAGGCAGACCATGCGCTTGAGCGCTTTAAGGACTCCAGGGCTATGGTCAAGTCCTTGGGCCTCTCAGCCCCGCGCCAGAAATCGGGTGCCTTTTGCTCCTTTCGTGGCCAAGGAAGGGGTGTACCCACACGTGCTGCCAGCCATGTACCGCAGAGTAATACCCAACGTGGTGGCGGCCGTGGAAACCGCCGTGGCTGCGGTCGGGGACAACGGCGAGGACAGTCCACACCTTCCCCTGCAGCATCCACAAGCGGACCATCTCTCGTGGATCATCTTGTGTATCCAGGCATGTTACTCCTTGGCTAAAAAGGACCCCCCTGTTGGATTGAGGGCTAATTCCACACGGGCCACGGCGACTACAACTGCCCTGGGCCGGGGAGTGCCCTTGCAGGACATTTGCCAGGCAGCTACGTGGGCCTCGCTGCACATGTTTGCAAGACACTATTGCTTGGACAGTCTAGTCCGGAGGGATGGCTTCTTTGGCCGTTCCGTCCTCCAGGACTTTCTGGTGTGATTATTGGTTCGCAGACCCACCACCGGGGTTGGTATTGCTGGGGTATCTATTCTAAGGTAAGGAATCTAATACTAACGTGTCTCTTTCAGATGCACAAGTTACTACTTGTGTAACGATATATCTGTAAGACATTAGTTAGTGATAGATTCCTTACCGACCCACCCATCCTCCCCGTTCTGCGAACCGATATCTAGGGTTACGGTCATCCCATTCAGGGCCCTAGTTTCAATGGCACCAGTGTTGGTTTTTAACATGGCTCTGCGTTTCTGGCGCGGAAAAGCTGTGTCTAAGAACTGACGTCAGCACGCGGAGGCGGCGTCTAAGTACTCCGACATCACGGCGCTGACGACAGACGCGGAGCCGCAGACGACGCCTACCGACGCAAGGGTACTGCTACGCAAAAATTTCCGGATCCAGTCTGACGCTTGGGGATATTCTAAGGTAAGGAATCTATCACGAACTAATGTCTCTTACAGATATATCGTTACACAAGTAGTAACTTGTGCTTTTAGCAACCCCCCAAAAATACCTCAGCCTATTTCAGAAATTGCTAGATATATAGTCTGGTATATTCAAAACTGCTATCTTAAAATCCAATAGATTTCTCCCTGTAGTCCTAGGGCACATTCCAAATGAAAATAGGCTGCTCACATGGCTTTCCTTGTAAATATCCCATTAGCTGATTTTATTATTTTGAAAGTTTTATATAGCACGAACATGACCACCGAGGGTATCTGAGTGCTTTCCAGATTATGTATCACAAGGGTATAATACAGATTATGCATCACAAGGGTATAAGCATACAAACCAGAATAAACAAAGCGACAATATCAAAGTCTAAAATTTTCCAACAAACTTGTGAGGGAAAAGTAAACACCAACAGGCAAAATCACAGTCTAGAATTGTCTGACCTAATAGTGAACCAGGTGGCTCGGCCAGAGTCAACGGCTATGGGCTCAGAATCCGATGAAGGTGCCAGGCTAAGGCAGAAATTTCTTTATCAGGAGCCCTTTGACCTCTTTTTTTGAAGAAGACTGTAGAATGGTTCACCCTGACTTTAGGGGGAAGGGAGTTCCAGATCCTCGGTGCCATCCCTGAGAAGGCTTGGTTATAGGTCTTTTTTTCTTGAAGTACAGCTTTGAGATCACCAATGCTTGTACTGCAACCTTGCGATCATGAGCAGGGAAGAAGGGGTTGAGTTTCCTAGGTAAGATGAGTTGGAAGTAAGCTCCTTTGGTGAAGGTACTGATGTGCGTCTGCATGTTTGGGCTTTTGTCTAGAATGATACCCAGAGATGATGCAGAGTCCACGAGGTGAGGTCTGCAGTTAAGAGCAGTCAGCTGATTCAACCATTGTTCCATGACGAGGGATTGGTTGTGGGGTGAGATCAGTAGGAATTCCGTTTTAAGAGCATTAAGCTTCAGGTGATTGCGTGTTGTAAGAAACAGGCTCTATATATACTACACCAAAATGAGGTACAGTGTGTATAGAGTCCACGTGTCCCCAGAGGTAGGCAGAGGTTAAAGTTAGATAGAACCTTACTCTCAAAGTGGTAGCTTAGTCGAGCAGGAAGGCAGCATCAGAGGACAGATTTAAGCATTTGATGTACACACTCGGTCAGCAAATGAATTCACACTCAAGAACTGAACTCTAGGCCAATTGTTTTTCTATAAAAAAATATACTGTTTATTTCTAAAACCAAGCAAGCCTGGAACAGGTAAGCATTAAACATTTTCAGTAATACGTTACTGGATATAGAACTGTCTGAAAATGCAATAGGAAGGGTACTTTGGTAGATTTACAGGGGAGCAGTAGTATGCAACACTTAGCAAATATAATACATTCGAATGAATAGGCTTTTTCAATAAATTGCACGTCAGTTACTTTTACTTTACTTTTTCTAACTCCGTGCTAGATGCCTAGATTCAGCACTGGGACATTTCCTGCAAACAGATGAATAGATTTGTTTTTGTTATTCATGCGATTGTTAATGAATATCTTTAGTTTTCAAAACTCCACACACAGTCGTTTTTTAGAGGGAAAATTGAAAATGTTATCCTATATAGGGAAAACAGGTTATCGGTTTGCAGGTAAGTAAATGACTGTTGGAGTTAAGGTTCTGGGGTTAGACTCCGGGGTCTCCCAGGGTCAGTGATGCACTGTTGTTGCACCCTCAGCGACACTAGGGTGGCCAGGTGCAAGGTGCTGTTTTGGGGTCCGGTGCCCTGTTTCCAATAGAGAACCTCCGGGACAAAGAAATGGGCTCGGGGATAAGGATCTTCCAGGTGAGACCACCACTTTGAGGGGTAAGTTAGGATGTTATGGGTTGGTCAGGCACCGTTTGTTTGGGCACACAAGGCTGTGGGGCGTCTGGTGCAGGCGTGTCTTAGGACGTCGGATTTTCTTACCCGCTCTGGTCGCTGTGGGGGGGGGTCCTCTGGATTGAGGGTGCAGGCATCATCTGGAGGCTTGAGGCAGGGCAGGGGTTGCCAAATCTCAGGTCAGGATCGCCAGGGGGACCTCCTTGTGGTGTTTTTCCACTTGTGCTCGGGCCGGGTTCGGCGGGTGCAGAGTGGGCTGGATTTGCGGACTCTGGCTGGCACCAGAAGCTGCAGATTGAACAAGTCCGGTGTTCACAGGAGATTCAGTCTTTGAAGTGAAGGTAGGCAGGTCGTCTGCGGTTTTTGAGGCTGCTGGCTGTAGGACACACCAGGATTTCGCATGAGCAGGTTTGAGGGAGACGGGCCTGTAGGGCTGGGGCCAAGTCAGTGGGTGTCGTCCTCTTGTTAGCTCTGCATGTTTTTTCCAGTAACAGAAACCCACTTTCCTACACGTGTCAGCTAGCTTTGTGTTTCCAGCAGGACTGAGTTGAGGGACTGAATGTCTTTGGGGGAGGAGATCTTCAGGTATAGTTGGGTATCGTCCGCATACATATGATAGCTAATGCGGGATGATTTTAGAATTTGTCAGAGGCTCCATGAACAGGTTAAAGAGCGTGGGGGACAATGCTGAACCTTGTGGAAGCCCCAAGATGACTGGTGCAAGGTGGGACAGGGATTGGTCCACCTTGAAACTTTGGGATCTGTTCTGAATAAACGGAGAGAAACAGCTTAATACCGCCCAGACAGCCCTATCCTGTGTTCCAGGAGGTCAATTAAGTGATCATGTTTGACAGTGTCAAATGCTGACGAAAGGTCCAGAAGGATCGGTATGCACAACGCATTGTGATCCAGCATTCTAAGCGCATCATCCACAATGTGCGCTAGCGCAGACTGTGCTATGACCTGGGTGGAATCCAGGTTGCCGTTGGTCCAGGAGTTGGAAATGGTCGATGTGATGACAAATTTGGGCGAGCACACATTTCTCCCAAGAGTTTTGCCAAGGTGGGGATGTTAGTGATTGGGCGAAAGTTAAGAAGGTCCATGGGGTCCTCATTTGGTTTCTGTAGGATCGGGGTAACCTGACATGATTTAAGGCAATCCAGAATAGCACCTTGCATAAGAGAAGCATTGACGATTGCCGTCCAGTGTTAGTAAAGCGGATCTCACTTCCGGGAACAAGTTCGATGGCAGAGGGTCGTTGTAGTGATTGGAAGGTTTCAAGGTCAATATTTTGCGAATAGTGGGCTCATCTACGGTTTGGAACAGACTCCAAGAAGCATTGTTTTTGGGGCAGAAGGGCTGTAGAGGTTCAGTGATATTTGAATCTGAGGGGCATAGGGTGTTCAGCGGACCACTCGAAAGGTGATCACGGCCGAGCGTAGTTCAGACTCGATCTTGGTAGTCTTATCCCTGAAGAAAACAGCGAATTCTTCAAAGTTCAGCAGTGTCCCTTGACCCAGAGCCGAGAGGTTAGGATGAATATTGGATTGGGACTTGATGAGTTCAAACAGCTTTTTCAGACTGCTTTTGCTTGATCTAGTTGAGTTCTAAAGAAGGTGGCCTTCGAGCATCTGATGCGTTTATTGTATATGCTTGGCAAGGATCTCAGGTGACAAAGATGTTCAAAGGAGGGATTAGATCGCCACTTCCTTTATGCAAGTCTTACATTTCTTTTATCAGCATTAAGACTATCTTTGAACCATGGTTTGGAGGGTTTAGCAGACACTCTATTAAGCTGAAGTGGTGCCACTGAGTCAAGTACATTAAGCATTGCGTGGTTATAGTGGGCCACCAGGTAATGGACATCAGACAAAGGGGGGGTCAAGCTGTTATCACAGAGCTCCATCAGGTCTTGCGATTTGATGTTCCATAAACTTCTTTTCAACTGATTTGGGTTCTTGGGTTGGGATCTGCTTGCTCTTACGGATTCAAGGATGAGGAAGGTGATGCAATAGTGGTCTGTCCAATCGCATGGGAGGATCGACTCCAGGCGGAAAGAGTTGGGCTTACCAATGACAAGATCTAACGTGGCTCCTTTGATATGGGTAGGGCTGTCACATATTTGGTTAAGGTCAAGTAGGAAGGATTTAAGGTTATTGACCAGCAATTGTTTAGCATAAACGTTTAGCATCGTTTAGCGTGAAGCATATTTTTGGTCAACCACTCACACATTTGCCAAACACTACTGTCTATTTTCTTGCTAGACCGTAAACTCTAGTTGGCCAGATGGTCCTAATGACCTTTTCTCCTACATCTGATCCATCCACGCGCTAACCACCACTTAAACTGAGGGACTGGTTTACAGTCTCTCACCTAGCGCTACTCAAAACTACCCTCAACGCAGCTGCCAGATGGTCTCCGGAGCTAAAATATTTGACCACATATCTCCCGCAGTCAGAGATCTAAAATGGCTCCCAGTGGAAATGCGTACCAGCTTCAGAACTGCCTGTCTTACACACAAAGCCCTGCACACAGGGAAACCAGAATACCTAGCTTCTAAGCTCAAGAAAGCAGGCCAGTCTAGAAGTCTCAGGAGTTCCAACTCCCTCCTACTCATCCCCCTGAAAACGCGCAAACAAAAAACTGCAGCCTGCTCTTTTGCAGGCAACGCCACTAAAATCTGGAACTCAATCCCTGTGGACATCAGAACTACCCTCTCCTTTCCAAAATTCAAGAGCCGCCTAAAAGTCCTCTACCTCAACCGTGCCTTCCCGAACCCAATTACGTGACTCACACGCTTCCTCCTGGCAGTCACCTGTCATCGTGCCCCTACTGCCTTTCCCATCCCCTCTCCGTAACCCACAGCCCTGGCTCTTCACCGCTAGGAAAGAAGTTCAGCATAAAACTCTGACTATGCATCGAGAATACCTCTTGACTGCTCTACCTCAACGGCGCACCTCAGGCGCGCAACACAATTTTAACAACTCTGAACACTTATGATTCTATTTGCTATATGCCCTGTATTTGACTTCTTTCCATCCTGCTGTAAAGCGCTCCAATACCCTTGGGTCTGGCCAGCGCTATAGAAAACTTCTAAAATAAATAAAAAATAAAATGTGTATCTCCAGCAACACATGCTACAACAAGAAAATGTTAATAAACTTCGAGGCATATGTTCATCGCATGTAGGTCTGTAGATTTACATGTACCCACCCTCCTCCATGGACGTGTGACTTGGAGTGTAGATTTTTCTTTCTCTTGTATACTTATTTAGCAATGTACAAGTACACCACCTTCTACCAATCCATTTCACTCTCATCCACTGGACTAAAAACTGTCAAGTGGAATCTGCCCATGCGCAATGCAGGCATAAGGAGGAGTACCCAAATATCCTTTGACTCGATTTCTTTGCAGAAAAGCATGTTGCAAATGTCTGAGGCCAACACTAGATGGCAGAATTATGCAGAGTATGTGAATCTGCAGCAGTACACTATGAATAGATGCTTACAGGGTTAGTCATACTTTCGTTCCTAAGCGATTGCTGGCACTGACACTCTGACCCCACCCTTCTGATCAATTCCTGAGAATGCAGGACATTTTGGGGTTGAATGAGCATGTCATTGAGATAGATAATTTGCTTCCACCTCATTATATTGATGCTAGTCTTTATCTTTATTTGAAAAATGATAGCGTAAATGTCTCCTCAGATGTCCTAGGTTTGCTTTAGACATCCTGACCAGAAAAGTGTTTTCTTTGCGTTAGTGATTGTGTGTGGAAGTTCTAGAATTACTGTTTCCTGTATAGTAGACTTAGGTTAACCATCTCATGGAAATGTTGCTATCTAGGCCATCTACCCCTTAGCCTTTATTGCCTTTCAACTATACGCTGACTGGTTCAACCCTGCCTCTTTGGTCAAAACCACGTTCAGGTCCAGCTGGGTGTCGCCCCTCTGCAAGATGTCACTAGCTGGCACAAAGCTTTTTGACGTTACATTCCAACCCCTAAAAGCCTTTAGGTACAGGCCTCCACAAGTAAGTTAAGCCTAAAAATCTTCTAAGTCTCTACCGGACCAAAAACAGAATGTATGCTAAAGGCTAAAGTCTGTTTCTCTTCCAGTTTGGCATTACACTCATGGAATGCAGTTTGTCTCCTGGGCTATTATACACACTTCCTTTGGAACATGACACACAATGTTGTCAGCTTTTCTAGAGTGTGCATGCGCAGTGCCTTATCTCAGATTAATATATGTTTCGATAGATGATTGTAACTGCAGATTACTCGGCTTTTGAATATTGCCCAGGCGTCAGGCTGGGACCACAAACCTTTTAAAACCTTACCCCTGAGCACCCGTACGTGGCGTCATGCGGATCTGCACCAGTCTGCTCCAGAAGTGATGGGCATAGCAGTATAGAGGTGCCCCTCGCTGATCCTCTTTCCATGCCTCCCGACGCGGTTCTGGAGCTACCACTCATTTCATCACAAATCCAGTAGTCAAAGGAAAATGTCTCCTCACAAAATGACCGGGTTTAATACTTGTAGGGTTGTCGCAAGCAAATGGCAGTTCCCGTTATGTTTCCCTGTAGTTCTAGATGTCCGAACACGAATTGAAGTCCTGCAGTGACTGCACCTTGATAAAATCCCAAGCCTATATGGGATTGTGAGGTAAAGCTCTACGACGCCAAACACTGAGACTCCACAACATGACTAGTCGCAGGGAAAGTCAGTTTCCGCTCTTGAAGTTCCCGTATTTGATCATCTAGATTAAAGTCTTCAGGCAAGTAAAAAACACTTTTCATACTTTATTTGCAACAGATGCTGACAACAATGCATATGATGCTGGGGATGAATTTGCCCAACCTTAATCAATTTACAATTGTTATGAGGACCTTCAGTATGCCAGTGATCCTGACACATCACTGGACACTGGGCTAGTTTCACCTCCGGGCCCTGCCATGGAAAAAAGTGCCTCCTTTGCTATAGTCATGTGAAGGGCATCTGAGGTTCTCGACCTCCAGTTACCTACAGTGGACATTAAGAGGGTCTGTTCCAAGGTGCTTAAGCCTGGGCACACACATATTGAGCCACTGCTCCTGTTGAATGAAGCTCTCACAGATAACCTTCTCAGGGCCATGGTAAAACCCTGTTCTGGAGTCATCGTCTAGCTCCAGGGTAACATGGGCTTTTTAACTGAACATCCCACACCTGAAAGCCCAGTCATTCAGGACCTGCTCACCTCACCTCTGGACAGGAAATCAAAGTGCATTGAAACAGTTGAGAAACACATTTGTTTGAGGCTTATGAGCTGTAGAGTGTATATTTGCGTAGATCGCCATCTGGTGATGGGCTTGAATGTTTGCACTTTGTTTTTGTCTTTGAAGAAGTCTTTGTAGGCATGAGATAGGGGACTCCTCCTTAGGGTAATAGTGCACAGAAGCATTGACTCCATCTCCAGATTGTTTTTTTCCACCATCTGGTTCGGAGGGGATTTGCTGCGCTCCGGGTCAATTTAGTTCTCAAACACCTCTTCGACACGCAATCCCTCACCAGTCAACGTTATTGTTTCGATCGTGTTTCCCTATTGACGTGCATCTTCTCAAAATATAAAAACCTCAACCTAGATCTTCGTCGTTGGGCCTATCCGTGCCAACCACGCCAGCAGTCAATGGAAAGGACTCCTTTTTTAAAAAAAAAATGCCCCGGGTGTGGTGCTAGGTTCCCACGCACTGACTTACACAAGGTTTATAATCTCTTCCTCTCCCCAGAGCACGAAGACAAGACCTGCGAGGCCTGTGCATCTTTCAGGTCGAAGAAAACCATCCGTGACCGTCGACGTCACGATGTCCCGCGAAAGCAGCTCGGTTCTGGACATCTTTCGACCAGATCCTAATGTACATCCAGAACAACAAGCTGATGAAGGCGAGATCTCCGTCTCCGAGGCCGATGACTCCGACATCAACGATCAGACAGTCACCCCGGCTCAACGGTCCAGGAGTACCAGGACCCCTCTCCTAACAAATCCCAAACAAAAGGCTCCGGTAATGCCTCCGCCCTCTGGCACCGGTCGACACAAGCAACAAATTTCAGACGCCCTGCCCTCTGGCCCGGCAGGGAAACTGAAAGGAAAGCCTTCCGGCTTGGCCTTGACCCGACCCCATTCCAGTGCCGACAAGTCACCTTCCACACTGAAACACAAAACTAAACCTGTGCCACACCTTTCTTCATCGACACCGAAAATAACCTCGATGCCAAAGCCATCGGCTTCAAAACAAATAAAAAGGACAAGCCTTCAGAGCCGAAACAGTTTAAATCAAAACCTTCGGAGCTGAAAAAGGTCTCAGAGCTACAAACACCTACACCAAAAGCTAAATAGTCCAAGACCCAGCAGAAAGCTTGAGAGACAAAGTCAGGAACATTCTGACCCTAACCCTTCAGCACCGAAAAAGGACATTGTACCCAAACAACTGTCTGTGCCAGATTTTTCGGATCCAAAGCAGAAAACTCTACACATTGACCCAGAAACCGGTCATGTTACTACCAAGCCTCCTAAAAAGAGGAAACTGGACCATTCAGAAGACTCTGAAATACCCATTAAACGGAAGAAAATGGGCACCAATACTTCTCTACCTTCCTCTCCTCCAGCTGATCCCAATTTGTTAATTCCTTCAGCACACTCCCCGCAGCATACATTTTCACCTCAACCACAGGATGATGAAGATGATTATACTGATGGGGATGTGAACTGAGATCCAGATAGGGATGATGACGCACATACTAACCCACACAATACAGACCCGTGGGATGCTTATAATACCGATCCCGATCCACACAATGACCCGGACCTCTACCCCTCTAGGACATCACCACCAGATGGTAATATTGGGTTTGGCAACTAATTAATAGGGCTGCCCAATACCACGGGGTGCAATTACACTCTGATCCCTTAGAAGACGACTTCTTATTAGAAACATTTGCACCCTCACAAAAGTCTACATACACCCTGACAATGCTGAAAGGCATGCTAAAACATGCACCAGAAGTGTTTAAAGACCCTGTCATAGCCAGGATCCTCAACTTCAGAGTGAACAAAAAATATATGGCCTCTCCCGTCTAATGCACGCCAGAGGGCTAATTCACAGAGCACAGGCGACACCCCTCACCCTGATAAGTAATCAAAACTCATAGATGCATCCGGCAAACGAATTGCATCACGGGCTGCAAATCATTGGCGGATTGCCAATGCCCAAGCTTTGTTGGCTAGATATCAGAGCTCACTATGATGAGCTTGAAAAGCTTATGCAACATCTTCCTGAGCAATATAAAAACAAAGCTAATGACCTTATACAGGAGGGTAAACTAATAACCAACACATCTATAAAATGTGCCCTCGATGCGGCTGATGCAGCATCTCGTGCTATTAATACCAGCGTTTTACTACACAGGCATGCTTGGCTCCGATTATCCGGATTCAAGCAAGAGGCAAAACCACTATTCTTAATCAGTCTTTCGGCCAAGAGCAGCTTTTTGGGCCCACACTCAACACTTCTTCAGAAAAGATGAAAAAGGATACTGACACTGCCAAGTCCCTGGGGGCCTTGCAATTGTCTTCTCCTAGAGACTCTTTTTCCGTTGCTCCTTTTACAAGACCGGCTCCAAAACTACTGGCTCAGAACATCCCTCTTCATCATATGATAGTCCCAATCAAACTACCTCCTCCAGAGGATATTTTCGAGGAGGAAACAGGGGTAACAAAAATAAGGGAAGAGGCCTCGGTAACAACACCCGCAGCTCCCCTACCACCAAGCAGTGACTTCCCTTCACTTCCCCCAATCATTCCACACCTGTCGGGGGACGTCTCTCACAGTTCCTGCCTGTCTGGAATTCCATCACAACAGACAGGTGGGTAAGACAAATTATCCAGTACAGTTACTGCCTGGAACTCACCTCCCCTCCCCCAAACATCCCGCCCAGACAACGTCCAATGTCCTCTGAACATCTGACTCTTTTTAAAACAAGAGGCTCTCTAGTACAAAAACATGCAATAGAACCAGTCCCCTTGCCTCATCAAGGAACAGGGGTTTACCCCCTATATTTTCTAATTCCAAAAAAGGATGGCTCTCAGGCCAATATTGGACCTCAGACCTTTAAACCTTTACATTCAGTCAGACCACTTCCACATGGTCACTCTCCAACAGGTGCTACCACTACTTCAACAAGGCGAATTTCTCTCCACTCTGGATTTAAAGGATGCCTACTTTCATATTCCCATTCACCCCGCTCACAGGAAATATCTCGGGTTCGTGGTAGACTGTCAACACTACCAGTTCAAAGTCCTCTAGTTCGGGGTGACCACAGCACCCAGAGTCTTCACAAAGTGCCTCGCAGTAGTGGCAGCTCACCTATGAAGATAACATATTCACGCTTTCCCTTATCTGGACGACTGGCGCATAAAAGCCAAGTTACACAGCAGCTGCTTGCAACACACACCCAAAGCAATCCAGTTGCTTCACAACTTGACATTCACGGTGAACCTCACCAAGTCCCACCTCCAACAGTCCACCACACAAAAATATCTAGAAGCTACAATAAACACTATAAAAGCTCTAGCATACCCCGGCCCAGTCAGGATACGCAACATGCAAGCTCTAATATCAACATTCCTTACCAGCTAGAGTGTCAATGCAGTTAATCGGGATGATGGCCTCCTGCATTGTCCAATGCATCCCTTACAGTAGTGTTTTGCATGTCAGTGGAACCAGGGTCAAGGTAAGCTAACAGATCTGGTGTTGGTGGTATAGCTGCACACATTGCTCTCTGCAGTGGTGGAACACACAAAACCTTTCCAAAGGGCGGCCGTTCCTCGACCCGGTTCCACAGATAGTGCTAACAGACACACCGCTCACCGGCTGGGGAGCTCATCTCCAAAACCATACCATTCAGGGCATATGGACCCCTCAGCAAAACCAACTTCAGATAAATTACCTGGAATTACTGGCAATTTTTCTAGCATTAAAATCCTTTCAACTCCATCTGGTAGACAAAGCTGTCCTGGTCCGTACAGACAACTTGACAGGAATGTACTACATACAGAAACGGGGGGACACACTACAGCTTACACATCTATCTCAAAGCATATGGAGATGGGCCAATCCGCAAAACGCATATCTCCTTGTAGAACACCTCCCAGGAGTACTCGATCAAATTGCAGATCTGCTCAGTCGTTAAACAGCAGATCCGCGAATGGGAACTTCAACCTCAAGTTCTTCTTTCACATGTGGGGCCACCCAGAAATAGATCTGTTTGCCACACACCAAAACGCAAAATGCCCAAGCTTCGAGTCCAGTTATCCTCACCCATTGTCCAAAGGCAATGCGCTATGGATGAACTGGTCAGGCAAATTTGCTTACACATTTCTGCCTCTCCCGCTCATTCTGTTAGTGGTTCGGAAGCTCAAACAGCATTCCCTCACAATGATCCTGGTTGCTCCAACATGGGCCCGACAACCATGGTTCACAACCCTCTTGGAACTATCCGTAGTTTCTCATTAAAAGCCACACCTCTCACCCAAGCTTCTCACTATGAACCATGGAGAAATGAGGCATCCAGATCAGTCAACTCAACCTTGCGATCTGGCACGTCAAGTCTTAGAATTTGGCTACCTTAATCTCCCGCCAGACTGCATGAACATCATTAAAGAAGCTAGACGTACAACCACCACTGCATGCTATGTGGCAAAGTAAAAACTATTTGTAATTTACTGTACAAATAACAAAAGCAATTCACTAGATACTTCTATTCAGAACATTCTGTTATCTCTTGCACCTACAACAATGTAACATAGCATATACATCCATAAGACTACATCTCGCTACAATAGCAGCTTATCTCCAAAACAGACAACACTTGTCTTTGTTTAGAGCACCTGCTGTCAAAGCATTTATGGAAGGACTTAAAAAAATAATTCCACCCAGAGCTCCACCCTCTCCAGTATAGAATCCAAATATTGTCCTTACCAGACTCATGGGTCCCCCATTTGAACCTTTGCACAAATGCAAATTACAGTTCCTCACTTGGAAAGTAGCCTTCCTGGTTGCTATCACATCTCTTAGAAGAGTTAGTGAACTTCAGGCATTAACCATACAAGAACCTTTTTTGCAAATCTATCATAACAAAGTGGTTCTTAAGACTAACCCGAAATTTGTACCTAAAGTTGTGTCTGACTTCCACCTTAACCAGTCTGTAGAACTCCCAGTTTTTTTTCCCTCTGCCAGACTCTGTGGCAGAACAAGCTCTTCACACGCTAGACGTTAAAAGAGCAATATTGAAAGAACAAAATCGTTTAGAAAACTAAACCACTCTTTGTGGTTTTCTCCCCACCCCATAAAGGCAATCCCATCTCAAAAGCGGGGATTGCAAGGTGGATTGTTAAGTGCATTCAAATATGCTATCTTAAAGCCAAACTTACATTAACCATTCCCCCTAGAGCTCACTCCAAACGCAAACTAGGGGCTTCTATGGCTTTCTTAGGGAACGTTCCCCTAGATGACATCTGCAAGGCAGCAACTTCGTCTACACTGCATGCTTTCACAAAACTCTATTGTGTAGATGTGCAAGCAAAACAACAAGCTAGTGTGGGCCAGGCTGTATTAAGAACACTTTTTCAGACCACTGCAACAGATACAGGTTAGCCACCACTAGGGAGAACTGATGTATAGTCTATGCAAGTATATCATCTACAGCTCATATGCCTCAAACGGAAAATGCTACTTACCAGTATGCATCTGTTCTTCACATGTAGAGCTGTAGATTCATCTACGCCCAACCGCCTCCCCGGGTACCTCTATCTGTTGCAATGCTATCTTACTTAAATACATCACACATGGACATCTTTCTATTGCTTACTAACTCCATCACTCTTTATGGCGAAAACAATCTGGGGATGGAGTTGATGCCCATGCACACCGTCACCCTAAGGAGGAGTCACCTATCTCGTGACTACAAAGACTTCGAAGACAGAAACGAAGTGCAAACATCCGAGCCCAACACCAGATGGCGATTTATGCAAGTATATGAATCTACAGCTCTACATGCCAAGAACAGACGCATACTGGTAAATAGCATTTTCCTTCAGTCTACCAGTTTGTCACTATGTTCTTTTAATGCCAACTGACTTAGGGCAGTTTGCTCGCATCCTCTGGGACTCAATCTCATAGGTCTTACTGGGTGTCCCTGGCAACTTGTGTCCCGATCTTATGCAGGCTATTTATGATGGCTGCAGAGTGTCAAATTTTACAATGCCTTGTGGCCTGGTCACCACAGATTTCCTAGGCAGTACTTTTGGCACCAGTTTAGCTCTAAAACTAGGTCCTAAAACATCCAGTCCACATTAATGAATATATCTTTTGATCGCTCTCACCTCTGTGGTGACAAGGCGTGCTCTCCCCTTGAGCACTTTAAATATAGTGGGGTCACAGCAGGCTTTTTGGGATTGTCCATCCCTTTCCTAGTCAGCGCCATCAACAGTCTCCCTCCTCCGTGGCTGGTGTAGGGGCTTCCAGTATCTCCAAGTTCAGACTGAGCCGCAAATCCTTGTCTCTTTGTGGGTTAGGCCACATACCTAAAACCTTATAGGGCAATATGCAGCACATTCTGCCTCTCCAGCTGCCTAGCCTCAAAACCTTTTTAGTCCGCTCTTGAATGCACACAGCCATCCTGTCTGAGTCATGATCTGATGTTTTTTACCAGGGTGGCAGGCAATTACTTGAGACAAGTGGGTCCTACAAATTATTCTGCAGGATTATGCACTATTTTTTGTCACCCCGCTGAACCTTCCAACATCCTCACAACGGCTCATATAGAACCAACTGTCCTTTTTCCAGCAGGAAGTCCAGGCTCTTCTAGCCAAGTAAGCCATCTATAAGGTGCCAGCATCAGAAATAGGCTATGGTTGATACTCCTGCTATTTCTGTTTCAGTCCTTCACTTTCTCAGTACCTACTTGCAGAAGAGCACATTTAGGATACTCACCCTGGCACAGGTCTCATGTGCCCTCAATTCTGGAGATTGAATGATAGTGTTGAACCTGCAGGATGTTTATTTCCATGTTTCTTTCCTGCATGCCCATAGTGCTCCTGCATGGTGGCACAGGAATATTTCAGTTTGTGTGCTTCCCTTTGGCCTCACCCGTGTCCTACGGGTGTTAACAAAAGTGAAGGCAGTGGGTTGCAGCACATATCCTGAGGTCAGGGGTTTTAGTCTACCCCTACATCATTGTGTAGCTTCTGAAGGCAGGTTTGCCCCAACAGTCCTTACTAGCTCCAGACTATGTTGAGCCTCCTCACTTCGGTTGTGCTGAAGTCACACTGGACTCACTTGCAGACACACTCCTTCGTTGGAGCCATTCTTGACATGGTGCACTTTCATGCCTTCACTCCAACCCCCTCCAGCCACCCAAACAGATATCTGATAGACATCAACCCACAAATTCTGTACATTTGCATTTCCCAGGCATCCACCTGGATCTAGAAGATTTTTCTTCTAGCAATTCTCCTGCGTGCCGGGGCATTGGTCGGCTCCACATGACGGCGGTGGCATTGTAGTAGCATCTGCGTCACCTATATAGGCACCACCTCGACGCTTTAACGTCAGTTCTTTTCTTTCAGAGCCTGTCACGCTCTGAACCATGGAGATCTACCTTCTGTCTCTTATTGACAGGATTTTTTCACATTTTGTTTACCCAATTTTGGTATGATAGGTATTTTGGTCATGTCAAGGAAGACTTCTGGCTTCAAGCAGTGCTGCGCCTGTCACCTTGTCATGTCTGTTATGGACTTGCATTTTGTCTGCCTGTGTTGCCTGGAGCACGACCACCGCTTGAAGTTTTGACTGCTGAACCATGACTCCGAAGGCATTGACTGAGTGGTCCCTCATGCTGCTTGCGAGCTGGGAGTCGGCACCGCCTCTTAAGAGTCCTCACAGGTCTTGTTTGCGGTCCCATTCAAGAGGATGGCCCGGGCACCGTGCCAGGAGACCCAAGTCCACATCCTTCTCTTCTTCCAAGTCTTCGGGACATTCCAGTAAGAGGCATAAAAAGCATAGGAAGTCGATGTGACTTCTCCCTTTCAGTCGGCAGAGGAGACGAAGGAGCCTTGACATTCTAAGCTTTGTTCTCTGGAACCTGTGCATGGTTCGGCTCTTTGATTTTCCGTGACCTGGAGCGACCCCAGCCCAACTGTGAGGAGACCATGCGACTCATTTTTGGGCCACCTGACACCACCGGCGTGCTTTCGGGGCCTGTGGGGTCAGAGGGGACTCCTTTGGGTTCCATGCCAGCAGCACAATGACTGACCGACCTCCTCCCTCAATGGATCCAGCAGTGGATCCGGACTGATGCTAGTCGTGCCATTGTTACCTTCCACGGTCCGACACACTTCTGATGCAAACGCTGCCCCCAGCGGCGTCAGCCCTTTTCTGATTCCAGGTGAGCCAGAGCTGGATGGGCGCCTACCAACGCTGATCCCAGTGCCAACAGAGCCTACAGGTCTTAGGTCATTTGCTCCGCCTTATTTTGAAGGGCTAGGAATGGAAGATTAGGAGCGGTCGCTGGACCCTTTACAAGACCAGCTTTATCAAGAAATTGACTGGGTGAGGCTTGCGGACTGGATACCTCTACAGATTCTGTCCTCCTACCCCGTTATTATGGAGGAGGGAGCATCCTATGGTAGGGTGGTCCGAAGGTGGCTGAGGTCACGGACCTTCAGCTCCCTTCCGTGGTGGTCAAGACTATCTTAACAGAGGTCCTGCAGGTGTCTCCTCTTCATGTCCCTTGCTGTCCTTTAATGAGGCCTTAACAGATGTCCTACTGGGAACCAGGTCCAAGCCCAGCACAGGGGCTTCTATGAATAGAGCACCTCCCCAGCCCGTGCCCCACGTGACATAATTTTACCCCAGAGAGCTTGGTGGTCCAAGCCTCTACCTCCCAGGGTGCATTGCCTACCACTCCCCTGGACATGGAATCCAAGAGGGAGGACAGTTGGGGTAAAAACATATTTTCTTCCGCCTGTATTGCATTACGCTCGGTGAACACCATATGCTTATTGGGCTGCTGTTCCCACACCCTGTGGGAAACAGTTGCGCAATTGCTGTCACAGGTCTCGGAGGAGGTCCGGGGAGTCCTCTCCCAAGCAGTGTCAGATGAGAGAGATGAAGTCAAGTTCTCATTTCTCTGAGAACATCTGGATTTTTAGGTAATGCCCAGGCCTCGCTCATGGATAAGCCTTTTGATGGCACTCGTCTCTTCGGAGACAAAGCATACATGGCGCTGGAGCACTTCTAGAACTCATGGGCTACGGCCAAGTCCTTGGGCCTCTCAGTGGCCACACGTTCCTGGTCTGCCTTTCGTGGCTATGGAAGGGGCTTTCAGCGGTGCCAGCCATACCCCAGCCACAAGGCTGCGCAAGCTCAGCAACCTCAATGCGGCCGAGGGAGCAACTCTTTCCACCCCGGTGGTCGGGCAGCCAGAGGTCCAGTCAGACCATGCAGCCTCAGCCTTCTAACCCTCCTAGTCTTGACCTTCTAAATCATGGGCAACAAGTTGGTGGCAGCCATCACCTCCACTGCTGGCAGAACATCACATCAGACAAGTGGGTCCTCCAAATAGTCCAATGGGACTACTCCCTCCCCTTCGAGACTACCCTTTCCTCCATCATACGACCGGATGACTGAGGATCACCTGACTTTGCTTAACCGCATGCGCGCTAGCGGTTTTCCCGCTGCGCGCTGCGATTTAAAAAATCCTGCGTTACATGACGAGCTCAGCTCGTCATCCGCGTCGCGCAGGTTACGCTCATGACGAGCTGAGCTCAGCTCGTCATGAGCGTAGAAGGGGGTTAAGGAGGAAGTCATGACTGTCTTGGCCAAGGGATCCATACAGAGTTCTAGCGCCAGAAGTAGGCTGTGGTTGCTATTCCTGCTACTTGCTGGTCCCAAAAAAGGACAAGGGACTTCTTCCTATGCTAGATCTATGAGCCCGCAACTACTTCCTTAAACAGGAAAAGTTTAAGATGCTCAAACTAGGTCAGGTCCTGTCTCCCCTGGACCCAGGAGACTGTATGGTAGCGTTGGACTTGCAGGATGCCTATTTTCACATCCCTGTCCTGCCTGCTCATCGGCACTCCCCCAAGCCTCAGGCGAGTTTGGTGGCACCGACGGAGAGTGCGGGGCCTCGTATACCTGAGCACGGTCCAGGTGAGGTGAGGTCCAGTCCCCTGTCATGTTGGATCGCGTTGAGCACCTACTGACAAGGAGGATGAGTAATTAACTGTGGGTACAGGTTGTATCGTCCCTACTCTTATACTCTTGTTCATTGATTTGTCATATACTTTTTTGTTTTTTAACACATATAACAGTAGCAACCTTCTAGAGCAGTGGCCCTGATGAAAGCCAAGGGATGTGTTGCCCGGTAGGCAGAAACATGTTGGCCCTAATTGCGACAGTCATTTGTTTCATACTGTCGTTTGCGCTGTTCCTATCTTTTAACTAGGGGATGTGCCTGGTTTCTATTAAGGTATCTGTTTCAGACATATCACCCTATTTTAAGACTCACCACTTTTTTGTATGTTGCACTGTTTTTCACCACTTCCTATTGACCATCACAATCTGACCAACAATTGGAGGCACACTGTGGACCGTATCCAGTACTTATGAAGACTGTGTGGCATATGGTCTAGATGATCTAAGGACCTGCCAGGTCACAGTGTGGACGACCCAGTGATAGGACTGATCATTTGGTTTGTTTGATGGTTATCCACAATATACACATGTACTGGATTTGGTTTGATCAGTTCTCTAATTGATTATTAGATATCACTGCTCCCCCTTTTTTCTTCTCTTCTTCTGTATACATTGTTATATGGTGACTGGGGCACCAACTGACATCGAGATATTTCCTGCCAGTTTTTTGCCAGCAATCTGCTTGGCCTTTAGACCTCCTAGGTTCTTGTGTGTTATCCAGAACATCACATCAGACAAGTGGGTCCTCCAAATAGTCCAATGGGGCTACTCCCTCCCCTTCGAGACTACCCTTTCCTCCATCATACGACCGGATGACTGAGGATCACCTGACTTTGCTTAAGGAGGAAGTCATGACTGTCTTGGCCAAGGGATCCATACAGAGTTCTAGCGCCAGAAGTAGGCTGTGGTTGCTATTCCTGCTACTTGCTGGTCCCAAAAAAGGACAAGGGACTTCTTCCTATGCTAGATCTATGAGCCCGCAACTACTTCCTTAAACAGGAAAAGTTTAAGATGCTCAAACTAGGTCAGGTCCTGTCTGCCCTGGACCCAGGAGACTTTATGGTAGCGTTGGACTTGCAGGATGCCTATTTTCACATCCCTGTCCTGCCTGCTCATCGGCACTACCTGTGGTTTATGGTAGGCCACAAGCATTTTCAATTTAATGTGCTCCCCTATGGCCTTAACAGCGCCCCTTGGGTGTTCAACATGGTGATGGTAGTCTTCGCAGATCAGGGGTGCCAGTCTTCCCCTATCTTGAAGACTGGCTCTTGAAGTGGGGCATGCCACTGGCTGTCATCTCCCATGTCCAGACTAAGGCAGATCTCCTGCATTGACTGGGGTTCACTAGCAATGTTCCGAAGTCACACCTGACTTTCCCTCAGAGGCTCCCGTGCATCAGAGCTGTTCTGGACTGTGCAGTTTTGGGCCTATCCTCCTGACCCGCACGTCCCGGATATTGTGGCAATGATATCGATATTTTAGTCTATCCTGGATTAAGGTCTCCTGCATCCTACTAAGGACACATTCCTGATGGCAAGTGCAGGTTCTGCAGTGGGACCTGAAGTTCCAGTGGGTGCAGCATCAGGGGAAACTCTCCAGGTCTTAAAGGGAACTGCAGAAGACCTACAGGGGTGGTTGACAAACTGCAATTAGGGTCAGAGGCAGACCGCTCTCTCTTCCCCAACCAGATCACACAGTGGTGACAGATGTGTCATTCCTAGGATGGGGCAGCCATCTGGAAGAGGTGGTCACCGGACTCTCGTCTCTGGCAGAATCATGACTTAAAACAACTTGCTGGTGCTCTGAGTGATTAGTTATGCATTGAAAGCTTTCCTTCCATCATGGGAAGGTTTGTACAAGTGGTCACAGATAACACCAACACCATGTGGTACTGCAACAAACAGGGCTGGTTGAAGTTGTGGCCCCTTTGTCAAGAGGCCTTGCACCTCTGGACTTGGCTGGACCAGCAGGGTATATCCCTGGTGGCTAAACACCTGGCAGGTTCTTTGAATGCCGAGGCAGACAGACTCAGCCGTTGATGCCTAGCAGATCACGAGTGGCATCTTCATCCGAAGGTGAAGCAAGGTCTTTTTCAGCAGTGGGGAGATCCTTGGTTAGATCTGTTTGTTTCCACTGAGAGCGCACACTGTCAGCAGTTTTGCACACTGGATTCTCCAAGGCGACTCTCACTCAGAGACTCTCCTTTTCATGTGGATCTCAGGCCTCATGTACGCCTTTCCGCCCATACCACCCCTTTCCAGAGTGCTCAAGAAGAGCAGGAGCAACCGGGCCCAAGTCATTTTTGTGGCTCTGGACCGGGCAAGGAGAGTCTGGTATCCCAAGTTTCTCCAATTGTGTTGCAGGGTAGGTCCTTCACCCAAACCTGTCAACTCTATGCCTTCTTGCATGGAGATTGAGCAGCGACAGTTGATAGCATTCAAACTCCCTCCGAAGTTTGTAATGTTATTTTGATCCTCTTTTGGCTTCCTTTTCAGATGTTTTGCTTTTTATTTTGACCCTTGCCCAGCAGGGCTCTGCTCTGGGTACTCTGAATGGGTAGCTTTTGGCCCAGTAGCCTTCTTACTGCTGCCAGACCAACCCTCATTATTTAAATACCCAATTGTAAATGGATTCCAGAAAGGTTTTGTTCATATGTTCCCAGCTTCCCCTTTCATTTGACCTCAGTGGGACCTTAATTTGATTCTCACCTTCCTGATGTTTGCTCCATTCGAACCTCTGTACAACTGCCCCCTCCGCTGCTTTCCATCAAAGCAACCTTTTTAGTAGCATTTACATCTACCAGAAGAGTGAGGGAAATACAGGCTTTGTCATCCAAGCCTTCTTAGCTGACAGTATTCCCTAACAAATTGGTGCTACGAACTAAGGCCTCTTTGCTCCCGTAAGTGGTAACACCATTCCATGTGGGGCAATCTGTTTCCTTGCCCACTTTCTACGCTCCTCTGCATCCTTCTAAAGAAGAGGAGCAACTCCCCTGCCTGGAACCAAGAAGAGAGTTGACATTCTGCCTTGACTGCTCTAAAGAGTTCCGGGTGGACGACCAACTCTTTGTGTTGTACTTTGGATCAAAGAAAAGTTGTGCTGTGCAGAAGAGGACCATCTCGCAATGGGTCGTCCTCTGCATCACAATTTGCTATGCTATGGCCAGGAAGCAGCCTCCTGAAGGCTTAAGGGGTCACTCCACCAGTGTGCTAAGGCTGCTAACTCAGTGTTGCAACGTGAGGTTCCAGTCCTAGACATTTGTCAGGCAGCAACATGGGTATCCCTGCACACGTTTACCAAGCATTACTGCCTTGATAGTCAAGTTCCCAGCTAAGGCATCTTTGGCCCCTCTGTTCTGCAGGGTTTTCTGGTCTAACTTGTCTGCAGTCCCTCCTACTGGGATGACATTGCTTGGGTATCTATTCAAAGGTAAGGAATCTTTGGCTAGATGCCTCTATCAGAGGAATAAGATACTTACCTTCTGTAACGCCTTATCTGGCAGAGCAATAATCTAGCTACAGATTCCTTACCAACCCACACGTCCTCCCCAAACTGTAGACCGGTTTCTATGGTCAAGGCTGTTCCCTTTCCGGGCCCTAGTTGTTAGAAATACACCAATACCAGTACCCTTCATGGCTCCATGCTCCTGGCATGGAAAGTCATGAAAAGTAACTGACATCAGTGTATCGAGGTGGTGCCTAATGTTAATATCATTGAATGCAATGTCCATGTACGCAATAATATATGTACACATAATGACAAATAGCATAAAGGTACTAAAAAAGCACTCTCCAAGAGAATCACAACACCCAACACAGTAGTGGATAGTGGTTCATAGAACACAGTACATAGTTTCCTTCATATAGGTTTCAATTCTCCACGTATCAGTACATTCCAAGCAACTTATTTCCTTTTCCTCTCAAATGACATTGAAAAGTTCAGATATTAATCTGTTTCCACTATGGACTCAGTCCTCTTTTTATTTGAGTTTGGTTTATTTCGGACACAAACACAGCCTCCAGAAAGAATTTAGCCAACACTGATATTGATAACGCTGACACTTTTGAGACACCTCGCTTCTTTTGGAATTGGACTGAGCCTTCCATTTTTTTTTCCTCCTTACTCTGTTTCTCTCCTCTTCTTCGTTTTCTGTTTCTTACTCTGTTTTTTTGTACTCACTATTCTGCTTTCATTTCTCTTGAAGCGTTTGTACAAGAAATGATGTTAAACATCAACATGTATGTAAATGTCTTTTTCAGCCTTGAAAAAGTCAAGATTGACTAAACACATGTTGGCTGAATTCTTTCTGGAGGCGGTATTTGTTTCAGAAATAAACCAAACTCAAATAAAAAGAGGACTGTGTTCATTGTGGAAATGGATTCATATCTGGACTTATCAATGGCATTTGAGTGGAAAAGGAAAAAAGTTTTGAATTGCATAATTCAGGATTTTGGAATATACTGATAGGTGGAGAATTTAAACCTATAAGAAGGATACAATGTATTGTATTCTATGAACTGCTATCCACTCTAGTGTTTTGGGTGTTGTGATTTTCTTGGAGAGTGCTTTTTAATTCTTTTACGCTCTGTGGTAAACACATTATCTCTGTTAATATGCAAGTGCAACCTTGGGTGGGAGGTTGCTGGAACAGTAGTAGCACCTCCGTTTTCTTGTTTACATTGAGCATATTTTTTTTATGATTCCCAGGTTTTAAGAATAGCTCTAATTACTGTAATATTACTAGGTGCGATAAATCCCCTCTTTTGGGCCACTACTACCCAATCTGGTATGTACATAATGACCAACGATGCATAATAATGAGAATGTTGGTAAAGTCGATCTCAAATCTGCCATTTTATATCAATCTCAAGATAGGGTTCTTCCTTTGCCAAAGGTGGTCACCAAGGTTGACCCAAGTGGCTCGTAGTCCTGTCCCAGGAAGACCTGAAGGTCAGATCGTGGTGCCCTCACACACCCGTTAGGGTGTCATGCTTCATCATTGGTCGCACCTCCGGAGATCTTCTTGGTCTGAGGACGCTGTATAGAGGAATACAAGTGAGGGACCTAGCTAACAGTATAACTAGTGGAGTAAGTGAGTGGTGGCTAAAGTAGGCTCTGGTATCCAATGGACACATTTTTCTAGAGAACAGATACCAGGTCTAACTAGAAACAGTGGTGCTATCATGTGGTCTTCAAGTACCAGGATAGCTACTAGTGTGGAGTGTTCAACATGTTTCGTGCCTCAGGGGCCCACAGATCGGACTACACTTCGTCAGGACCAAAGGTAGTGAGGTAAGCCCCTGTCTGGGGCTTCAGGCCTCCCCTCTTATTGGGGATGACCTAGCGAAGTTAACCGGCTTACCTGTTAATGTATACTCGCCTATTGTTCCATAAGGTGGAAAGATGCATACAAGAGGTGATTACAAGCTAAATTCTCAGTCACCCTAGTGGTACTTTGGTGAATTCGTCCAAGTATTTAGAATTTGTGACTTGTCTGATCGGCCATTCAGTGAGGTGACCAACACTCGCTGATTGTAGCTCGGTGATCGTAGATCAGCAAACCTACAGTAAAAATAGATCTAGGTAAAAACATAAAAGAACCGTGTGGATGGTGGTATAATTACATTTATCTAATCCGTGCACGTCATCAGGTGGAAAAGGCTTACACACGTGTAGTGGTAGTATATACATCTGAAAGAGACAAGTTTGTGATAGATTCCTTACCTTAGAATATCCCCAGGTGTCCGGAAAGTTTTTCAACAGCAGTACCCCTGTGCGCGTCGGTAGGAGTCATCATATGGCTCGTGTACGTCGTTGGCATCTTAGTCGCCGAGATGACGTCGCTGGAGCTACTTAGACGCACCCACGCGCGCTGACGTCCGTTCTTTCTTTTTCTACGCCAGCAAGCGCAGATCCGGAGAGAGCGGTACCCCCTGTCACTGTTTGACTGGGTTTTTTGGTACTTTTATCTCTGTTTTTTGAGTGCTTATACTCTAGGTGCATAGGGATGCCTGGTTTAAAGTTTTGTGCGGCCTGTTCCCAGCACGATGTCGATGACAGACCCACACCGTGAGTGTCTCTACAGCCTGGGGCGCGACCACGTCGTGGAGTCGTGCCGCCAGTGCCAGGCCATGGAAACCTTTGCGGGAGTAGTGCCGAAAGTGGCTAGAGGCCTGGGAGTCTGCTTCGTGCCGGTCCCGTGGGAGGTCAAGGGACTGGCCACGGGGCCATCACCACCATTCGAAGTCTTTGCACCCGGAGTCAGGTAAGGCACAAAAAGTCGAAGAAGCGCTGCTGCTCTTTGCCTTCCCGTCGTGCGACGCGGCTGAGGATGCAGGTGGCGCTACCCCTGCGGCTCTGGCGGAGCATCCGCAGTTGCCGATGTCCTACCCGCCCTTTCCGGGTTCATTGGCGACTCCGGCCCAGCTGCAGGAGTTCCTGTCAGCAATCATACATGTCTGCCTTCCGGCCGTGCGGGCCCGGTTGGGGTCCCCGGTCTTTGACGTAGGCAGCTCCAGCCCGAAATAGTCGACGATTCCAGTCTCGATGCCGAGAGACCCCCATGGATCCAGGCATGGATCTCTGTCCATGTTTGTTGGCCCTGTGCGACCGATGGCGCTGCTGCCGGTGTCTGGCGCAGTCCTGGCCGACGCAGTCCCCGGCCTCCTCCGTGACGTGGAGCCGATGCCAGAAGGGTGTCGACTGACGCCGATTCCGACGCCGTTTGGGAATTTCTTTACCTTTGTTCACCGACCTCCTTATGTTCCACCTGTTCGGCAGGCTGTGGAGGACGGAGAGGATTGGGAGGGGTCTGACGACCCTCTCGCAGCACAATGCGATTTAGACCTGGACTGGCATGAGGATCTAGGGGATGCAGGTGACTAGGATTATACTCCTGAACCTAGCTCACTGTCTCCTTCTACCGTGGCTATGGAGGAGGGTGGTTCCTACTCTATGCTGTTGCGTAGGGCGACCGAGGCTCTCCACCTCGAGCTCCCTACCATGGCCATCAGTATTAACTGCCTGACAGAGGTGCTTCAGCCGGCGTCTTCTTGTACAGAGCCACGGCTGCCCTTTAATAACGCACTCTTGGACGTTCTTTTGAGCACCTGGTCCAGGCCCAACACAGGGGCTCCTCTGGATAAGAAGGTGGCCCAACGCCATCGCCCGGCCGACCCCGTTTTCCACTCCCAACACCCTACCCCTGAGAGCTTCGTTGTCCGAGCCTCTGCGTCCCCAAGCGCGTTCTCTTCCGCACCTCCGGACAGGGAATGCAAGAAACTGGAGCAGTTTGGGAAGAAGATTTTTTCTTCCGCCGGTTTAGGACTGCAGTCTGTGAATGCAGCATGTCTCTTGGGCCGTTATTCCCATTCTGTGGGGAATACAGTTCTGCAGGTGCTGCCTCAGTGTCCGGTGGAGGCTCGGACAATACTCCCAAGCTATTTCTGAGGGGAGAGATGCAGCCAAGTCCACGATCCGTTGTGGTCTTGACACTGCTGACTCGCTGGGCAGGGCGATTTCCACGACAGTGGTGCTGGCTGAGAACGACTGCCTTTTCTGGGGATATCCAGAACACATTGATGGACATGCCCTTTGATGGCAATCACCTGTTTGGCGATAAGGCGGATTGCGAGTTGGAGTGTTTTAAGGACTCACAGGCTACAGCCAAGTCCTTGGGCCCCTCGGCCACACACACTCCTTCCGCTTCTGCTTTTCGTTACTTTCGTGGTCAAGGAAGGGGTGCCCAAGCACATTCGTTTTAAACCACAGGCCTGCGCAGAAACCGTCTCAGCGCAGCTGCTGATGTGGGACCCGCAGTGGCGAGTCACGGGGCCAGTGTGCGGGTCAGTCCACTACCCCCCTCGCTGCCACTGCCTCCAAACCTTTATAGTGCAGTGTTTCAGACCCACCAGACTCCAGTAGGTGGCAGGATTCGCCATCACCTCCACCACTGGCGCAACAACACATCGGACAGGTGGGTTCTGCAACTTGTCCTAAGGGGTTACTCCCTCCCCTGCAAGACAAGCCCCTCAGCCATGCCACCACAGTACTACTGCATGTCGGGGGATCACTTGGCACTTCTCCAGCAGGAAGTTACAGCCCTCTTGGCCAAGGGGGCCATAGAGCGTGTTCCGACACCAGAAGTAGGTCGTGTTTGTTACTCCCACTACTTCTTGGTTCCAAAGAAAGACAAAGGCTTGCGTCCTATCTTAGACCTTCGGAACGTCAATAGCTTCCTCCGGAAGGAGAAGTTCAAGATGCTCACACTTGCTCAGGTCTCGTCTGCCCTCGACCGGCAAGACTGGATGGTAGCGTTAGACCGGCACGACGTGTATTTTCATATCCCCGTTCTGCCGGCCCACCGGCGTCACCTGCCATTCACGGTAGGCTATAAGCACTTCAGTTCACAGTGCTCCCCTTTGGCCTTACCAGCGCCCCATAGGTGTTCACGAAAGTGATGGCGGTGGTCGCAGCTCACCTGCGCAGGTCAGGGGTTTGTCTTCCCCCCTATCTCGAGGACTGGCTGCTGAAGGTGGGCTCGCCCCAGGCAGTCGCCTTCCACCTCCAGACAACGGCCGACCTCCTGCATTTGCTGGGGTTTTTCATCAACGTCTCGAAGTCTCACCTGATTCCCTCTCAGAACCTCCTCTTCATCTGAGCGGTTCTGGATACGGCGCAGTTTTGGGTTTATTCTCCCGAACAGTGAGTACCGGACATTCGGGCTATGAATCCGTTTTTCTGCCCTTGTTTTGGGTTTCGGTCAGGACGACCTTGAGGCTGCTGGGCCTCTTGGCCTCCTGCATCCTGCTGACCAACCATGCCAGATGGCATATGCGGGCTCTGCAATGGGACCTGAAGTTCCAGTGGGCGCAGCATCAGGGAAACCTGTCAGACTACGTCCAGATCTCAAAGGGCACTGCACAACAATTGCAGTGGTGGCTCACAAATCAGCATTGGGTCAGTGGCAGATGCCTCTCCCTTCCCCAGCCGGAGCGCACAGTGGTGACAGATGCGTCCCTCCTGGGATGGGGTGGCCACATGGGAGAGGCGGAGATCAGAGGCCTCTGCTGTCCAGCGGAGTCCCGGCTCCATATCACCCTTCTGGAGCTTTGGGCGATCCTTCTTGCACTGAAAGCATTCCTTCACTCTGTCAAAGGGAGGGTGGTACCAGTGTTCACAGACAACACCACCGCCATGTGGTATTGCAACAAACAGGGCGGGGTGGGGTCGAGGACACTGTGTCAGGAGGCTCTGCGCCTCTGGACATGGCTGAAACGTCAAGACATTTCCTTGACAGTTCAACACCTGCCAGGTTCTTTGAACGTCACGGCGGACAAACTCAGCCGCAGGTGCATGATGGATCACAAATGGCGTCTTCACTCTGAGGTGTCGCCACCGAAAGGCTATCTTTCTGCAGTTTCGGCCTTTCTCGGGCTCCCTGATCAGCCCTCTCTTTTCAAGTCCCCTGTTGTAAATAGATTTCTTAATGGCGTTACTCACCTTTTCCCTCCTATTCCATTTGTAATGCCACAGTGGGACTTGAATCTGGTTCTTACCTATTTGATGTGAGCTCCCTTTGAGCCGCTTCACAACTGTCCTCTTTGTTTATTAACTTTGAGAACTGATTTCCTGGTTGCCATCACCTCCGCATTACGCATATGTTCCCTCCTGTTCCTTTCATAATGCCTCAGTGGGACTTGAATACTGTTTTAACTTCTCATGTGTTCTCCTTTTGAGCCACTTCACAATTGTCCTTTACGTCTTCTGACTTTGAAAACTGCCTTCCTGGTGGCTATCACCTCTTCCAGGAGAGTGAGTGAGCTTCAGGCTCTTTCTTGTAAGCCTCCTTTTCTGTCGGTTCATCCGGACAAGGTTGTGCTTCGCACTCGTCCTTCCTTCTTGCCAAAGGTTGTGACTGTCTTCCACATCGGTCAGATTATCACCTTGCCACTTTCTTCTCCGCCTCCGCACCCTTCCATAGAGGAAGAGAGGCTCCATCGTCTGGACCCAAAACGCGCACTCTCATTTTACCTGAATCGCACACAACAGTTCTGGGTGGATGACCAGCTCTTTGTTGGCTGCGTATGTGCCAAGAAATGCCGGGCTGTACACCAGAGGACTATATCCCACTGGGTCGTCTTGTGTATCAAGGCCTGTTATTCTCTGGCTCAAAAGGAACCGCCGGTGGCGTTGCGCACCCATTCTACTAAGGCGACAGCAGCTACTACTGCATTGGTATGTGGTGTCCCCCTGCAAGACATCTGTCAGGCAGCCACGTGGGCCTTGCTGGACACTTTTACCAAGCATTATTGCCTTGACAGGCAAGTATGGAGAGACGGCTTTTTGGGGCGTTCTGTTCTCCATGACTTTCTGGTGTGATCTTTGTTCGCAGACCCACCACTGGGGTTGGTATTGCTGGGGTATCTATTCTAAGGTAAGGACTCTATCACTAACATCTCTTTCAGATGCACAAGTTACTTACTTATGTAACAATATATCTGTAAGAGGGATTAGTTAGTGATAGATTCCTTACAGCCCCACCGATCCTCCCCGTTCTGCAATTTGATTTCTAGGGTTAAGGTCATCCCTTTCAGGGCCCTAGTTTCAATGCATCAGTGGTCAGTATCTTGCATGGCGCTGCGTTCCTGGCGTGGAAAGTAGTGTACAGAACTGACGTCCGCCCGCGTGGGCGCATCTAAGTAGCTTCAGCTACGTCATCTCGAAGACTGGCGCCAAGGACGGACTCTGAGCGGTATGACTACACCTACCGTTGCGCAGTGGTACTGCTAACGAAAAACTTTCCGGATCCAGACTGACGCCTGGGGATATTCTAAGGTAAGGAACCTATCACGAACTAATGTCTCTTTCAGATATATCGTTACACAAGTAAGTAACTTGTGCATTTGGACATAAAAGTGAATTACCTCGCGAGAGGCAGAGTTATGCTCCTTAGAAAAGACGGAGGGTCCCGGTCCATATGAGGGACACCTTCCTTGGGAAAGGGGGGAAGCATTCAAAGTCGTAGATTACACATCAGGTATCATGTGCTCAGATTAACATGTACTCCATTGGTTCAGGGAACTGTAAAAGTTATGGAGGACTGCGTGCGGTTAAATCAATAACATAAAGGGAGGTACATATGTTGAAAATATCTCTAAGCAGGTTCCTGTTATAGTGAAAGCCATTATGTGCTATTGTTGGCGCTGGAAAGGCAATACATAACTAGTCACAGGGAACATTTACTCACCTCCCAAATCAAGAAACCACTGAAAAGAATTCCATTCGTATCCAGGTTTAGCCCCAGTAGCAACAAAGTCGCGAAAATCATCAAGAAGAATTGGTCCATACTCCGCCCGTTCTAACCTTTCAAGGAAGAACCCCTCTTCTATCAACGAGGAGATAATTTAGCATCTCATTTGGTACACGCCATCACCTGGCCCGAAAAGTCTGCAGAAAAGAATACGATCACTGCTGCGTGGGGGCTCCCACCTGTAGTGGGTCACTTCAAATGCCAAAACTGCTCTGTGTGTGATCTCACACTCCACACCAAATAATTCTCCCATGGTAACCGAACCCACACCTTGAGGACTCATACAAATTGCAGATCACAAAACGTGATTCACGCCATCCTATGTCCTTGCTTCTTGGTCTACATAGGCCAAACCACCCAACCCATCAAAAACAGGATTATCCAACATAAGAGCAGGATAAACTGGAAAGTTATGACAGCTCCGCTGGTTGCCCACTACCTAGACAAACACCACAGTGACTCGGACATCAAGTGGCAGGTGGTTGAACAGGTCACACTCCCCTCAAGGGGTGGTGACATCAAATCACTATTGAACAAATGCGAGTGTAAATGGATGACACTATGTGACTCCGTTAACCATGGGCTTAACACCATTGACGAGTGGAACAGTACTATCACCATCTAACCCACACTTGTCCTCTGTCCTTCTCTGTCCTGGATCTCCCCCTTCCTCCCTTCCTTCATTCCACCCCGTCTCTTGATTGACTACTCTTGTAATACATTTCTGTTAGATTTATATGTACCATAATCTAGCCAATTGTTGCTGCTACTAAATATCCTTGTTGTATACCTTCAAGCCATGTCCTATATCGGATAGCTATCTATGCTAGCCTCAATAGGAGTAAATCATTCAATGGCTGACACACTGTAGCTTGATCTACGTTGTTATTGGTCTACTCCTTGTGTGTTTCCCAGCTTGTATGACACCCACGCTCCACTGGGACGTATGCCTTGCACTTTATAATATCGCTGTGCAACATTTATGCTGTTCTCCTACTGCGATTGTTCTGTACTTGTCATATGATGACATTGGTCCCCTTCGTATGTTTTCACTTGCCCCCGTGCAAGCCACGCATCAGAGTTTTGGTGCCCTCATGCCCTCGCGCTCCTCCCCCCGTACCCCACCCCCGGCGACTGGCTCCAAACGACGCGGTCTGCCTTGAGCACCATCACTGAAGAATTAGGACGTCCCCTCTCCGCCTCCCTTTGGTATTAACCAACCAGCGCCTTCCCTCACTCTCCACCCCGTGCCCAATCAGTTACCTTCTTCCGGTTTCCATGACGTTTCCCTGACAACGCCAGTCCGGATTCATTCCACCATTATTTTTCACCACACAGAGGTACGTTGCCTGTCCTCCGGGACCCCTTAGCTTTATTCCTTCCACCGGCGCACAATCTCACCTTAACCCCGGACCCGTTTCCCTTTTCTAGAGATTCACTCTCCAGTTGCCTATCACCACGGGATCGGCGCCCACGTACTGCCCCGACCGGATCTTCTGACCGGCCCCAGCTTTAACCTCAGCGACTGGATGCCCTCCAGTCCTGGTAAGTCGATTACCCTTTAGTCACGTGTTCCTTCTGGTTTTCTCCCCCCCCCCCCACTCCTTGGCCAGGCATTGATCCCTTTTCTCCCTCCCCCGCTCCAGGTTGTCTTGAACACTGCCTACCACGCAACACTTCAGCTCGGGCTCGAGCCTGCCGCCGCCCATGGTAGGTGTGTCCCCGTGCCAGCGCTTCTTGATGGCTGTCCCTTTCACAAACACGCCCCTCACCACCCCTCCAGGCGATTTCTCCGTTCCCCGGGTTTCCATTATACCGACCCTGGGCCTCATCATTTGCATTGTCTCACGCAACATTTCCGCTTCATTCATTGCCTTGCCTTACGCAGCATAATTGCACTTGAGGCAGTACTCTGCCTCCCTCCCACGGGATCGCGCACTTGTTTACCATCAATCTAACACCAATAGTCGCACTCTCGGAGGTCCTAGCTCGCTCCTATTGACCTCTCTCCCACCAGTCCCTCCCAGGACGGGTTTGCTCCCACTCACGCCCCTGCTTCCTTCACTTTCCCACGTCCTTCTCTCCCCGACATGCTTCCACTTGTCCAGTCTGTCCCTACCCTTCACTCCTTCCGTTCTCTGCTTCCCATTTGCAGTCAGCACATAGTCATTCATCTGCTATGCCCTGTTCTCTTCCCCCTTCCACTCATGATTAATCCCTTCCCTTGCCCCCCTTATACAGCACTACAACCAACCCAAGTCCGGATGATCCCAATTGAAAGTGGATCGAAACGCCGTCGACAGTTCAGCGCGAACATAGGCGCTATAGACAAAGTGGTTATTGAAAAACAACAGCAAATCATCAAAAATGAATCCTTAATATTTTTATTGAACCACCCTGTATCTCTTACTCACTGTATATCTTTATCACCAGTCACCACGCACCGTCCTCGCTGACTATTGTCACTTGTGTCGCTACCGTGTCTCTCACTCACTCACACTGATCACCAAGTACAATTTGGGTTTCCAATATTTATGTAATTTGTATTTTGCAGTGCTGTAATAACTGCTTATTTACCTGCTTTTCCTTTCCCTGTTGGACAAATTCTGTATTAAAAATGTTGCCATGAGCACATACATGAGAAACCAGATGAGTCTCCTTATCTCCTAATTGATAATGTTATATGCATATCTTACCTAATTGTCTTTGAATGATACCATATGTTACTCTCATACGGAAAGGCAATACAAGCAGTGGAGTGGTGTATGAGTGACCGGGGTGGGAATGCAGTCTAGAGAAGCGCATAGGTAAGGAGGTGCCACCTATGTTAAGTATTCGCCATGTTAAGGGAGTAGGTGTAGTTGAGAAAGCAATACATCCCATTTCTGATGTGGCAGGGAAATTTCCTCGTCATATACTAACGCTGGTGGTGTCTGCATCCTGCCTTTCAAACTAGCGGAGCCATTCTGCAATGCTAGCGTGTCTGGTTCTGATAGTAGTCACGGGGGTATTTGGTAGGATTAATAGTATGACCGATAGGTCAAAAGATGCCAAGTTCAAGGGAATATTCCTGTTGCTGAAGAGTCGAAGTATGCCGAGTCATAATCGGTGGTGGGGAACCAGGAACAATTCCCAACCGGATCTCACCATGTTCACTGAGAACTAACATTACATACGTAAGTAAACCACAGGAGGCGCGGGCAATGCTACCTAATGAATTACCGTTTATAGAGCGGGTCTTAATCTGAAGCTACGTTAAAGGTGTAGGAAGACCTGTGTCACATGGTCATGTTTTTCTCTGCTAGCTATACTGCTTTCAAAATTACGCAAAGTCAGATGCCACATGTAGTTAGAATCACAACACTGCATGCACAGTACATGCAATGATCATGTGCTCACCATGCCGAAAATCTGAACACATACACACTGGCCCACATTAGGTTTCCACAAAGTCGAAAGCCACCTGTGCCCCCTTATCATATGGTTGAATTTGTTTCATGACTAAGCCAGGATATTTACGTGCTCAATAAGAATGTGTAATCAGTTTATTGTACTTCAAGAATTGTATATAATGCTGGCGAAAACCTTGGTACATTGAGGCAGTCTTCAGATACGCCTCTGTTGCTGCTAACTTTTTCAAGGTAAATTCATATCCGAGCAACATTTTGGTGAACCAGTCAGGAGAGATTGGTTTATCGAGCCTGACTGCAGCCGTAGGACAAGTACCCCTGCTCAAACTGATTCAAATTGGCGCAACAAGACTGGTTAGCAGACTCCATAATTGATTAAACGTTCTTCTGAATCCACAGGGCAGAAGTCTGTCCATAGGCTGCCATCACTGGGTACGAGACTATATCTGATCCTTCGGCGAGTGGCAAACTAGGACAAGCGCATAGATCAGTTTTATTTCGTCACCATGCTAAAGAAGGTGAAGGTAGTTTATAGTTTAGTTCGCTTGGATCACTGGAAGTTACACAGATGGCACGCATGTGGCCATTTTTTGTGTTATAGGGGCACCACCGTGACATTATTTTTTAGTACGAAGGAGTTAGTTTAGGGACTGTGTGTTTAACACTGACCGTGTCTGAAAGAAGTGAAGAGGTGAGTTTTTTCACTTGGACTGCTGAATGTCACATAGATGACCCCTGGATGTGACATAGGGTGTAATTCGGACGTCAGTAAACATTCGGAACTTGGTAAATAAAGTGTAGATTATGTCTGGCCAAGGAGGGCAGATAATCGGCAGGTTATTCCTTCTTTTCCCCACAAATTGTTGCTGTTTGTCCTGGAGCCGATACTGACGGACTATCGGACTCACTTAGCTCCGTGTACCGGGAAGAGTATTCCCTCTTCATCAGGCAGTAGGTGCTAGGGTCTTTTGGGCCAAAATGATGATTTTTTCTCTCCATTTTTTCTCTTCTATTTTCATTTAAGGTTTTCAATTAATGCGTTGTCTGTTGTGGTGCTGTTAAATTAAGCACTTGTATTTTATGTTGAAATCTTATGTTCTGTTAGTAAGTTTATGCATCTATGTAATAATAACCAATTTCCCCCTCCCAAGTCAGTACTCCATATTTGCTATCCCACTACTAAAAAGAAACTTGCATTGTTCTAAACTAACCATTGCACTTTCTTACAGGTTATTATTTCATTGTATTGTCTGTCTCTACTGTTAAGTGTTTTTATGTGATACATAGTTTTTCTTAATAGGGCTCATAACCAGTAGTTGCCGGGACAACCCAGTGTACACAGTTTCCCCACGATCAGAGTAGAATTTGGAATGATTTAAAACTTGAGAAAATCAGAAGTTTAAGAAATCCTTAAAGTTTCCTAACTCATCAGTCACCGCAGGACCACTTGCGTACTAGATTCTCCACACAGGCTAGGAAGCTAGAGAAGCACTGCTGTGAGTGGCATGCACATACCAAGCTATGTGCATTCTTCTGTCCTGAGGGGGAGGGGGAGACATTCGAGACCAACAGAATATAGCACACAAGAACACACATAAAGACCAGATATTAAGATCCAAAGAAGGCTAAACAAGTGACCCTTCTAGAACTATGGGCATTCTTCGAGGTGGCCCTGTTAGCCCTTCAAAGTTGTCCTCTAGCTTTCATCCAAGACGTCCGCACCTCCCCCACCATACCTTGGCAGGGAGGTGTTTCTCTGATGCCTTCCATCCCACCACCCCTGTGTTGGGTTACACCAATCCACCTGTCGTGGAGGTTCGTGGGATCCCACCGGGCACCAAGCCACCAGACCCAGGGTAGGGAGAGTACCAGACCAACTAGCCCTGGCGAGGCCAGTCCCGTGCCAGACTCCACTGAAGTACGCCCTCCTCCATCGTACAAAGCCTGTCAAGTCCAAGCAGAACAATAAGCATGTGTTCCAAACCGCCCCACAGAACACTCTAGAGTCAGATGGAGCTTCATAGCAGTTCTGGATGATGATGCCACCAGTGGGGGGGGGGGGTGGAGGGGATAGGGTCCCCAGCCCGCCGAGATCTGACATTGAGGGGTAGAGCTGTAGGCTATGCTTCCCACGATATGCTCAGGTTGCAGAGGAAGCATCATGGAGTAAGCTTGAGATCTGAAAGAAACCTGTTAGTTACAGATTTTTTAACTTTGAATTAAGTTTTTTTGTCAGCAGTATCTCTGCGCGACGAAAGGTGGCGTCAGTCGGCTCCGTGTCAGTCGTTGGCATCGTGCTCGCCGGGATGACGTCACGGTAGCTACTTAGAAGCCACCCTTGCACGCTGACGTCAGTTATTTCTTTTTCCGCGCCAGCCACCGCAGATCCTGAGAGAGCGGTACCTCCAGTCACTTTTTGACTGAACTTTTTAACCGAATTTTGTCAACTTCTTTTCTTTGAATCTATGACTCTTAATGCACGTAGGGATGTCTGGCTTCAAGGCATGCGGTTCCTGTAACCAATGGATGTCAGTTACGAATCCGCGCAGCATGTGCCTCTTTTTGCCTGGAGTGCGACCATGACCCCAAGTCGTGCTCCGACTGCCGGTCCATGGCTCCGAAGGCTTTGCGGGAGCCGTCACGAAAGCTTCTTGAGCACTGGCAGTCGGCTTTGTGCCATTCGAGATCCCGGTCGCGAGGGAGGTCAAGGGACAGGTCGCGGAGCCATCATCACTCTTCCAAGTCTTCAAAGTCTTTGCACTCTGGGTCGGGTAAGTCGAAGCACAAGAAGAAGTCGAAGAAGCATCATCGCTCTTCGACTTCTCCCAGTTGGCCGGCTGACGTGACGAGGGCAGTGCCCCTTCTGTGGCTCCCTGCGGGAATCCCGAAGTGTCGACTCTGGGCTTCCCTCCCTTCCTAGGACCTGGAGCGACTCCTGCCCAGCTTCGTAAATTTTGAGAGGCCATGCACGCCATCTTTAGGCAGCCTGAACCCGCTGGCGTGCCTTCGTGCCCCGAGGACTCGGAGACCTAGCCCTTCTCCGCCGACAGCCCCTGTGCCGGAGGCCCCCCTTAGATGGTTAACCTTATAACACCTCCACCAGCGCCTCTTTCTCCAGCACCGCTACCACAGCCGATGCTGGTCGTGCCCCTGGCCGGCATCAACCCCGGCCTCCATCCTGATCTGGATGCCCGGCACCAAGTGGGGTTTTTATGCCTCTGTTCACTCCTGGGGTCCCTTTTTGGCCAGATTGGCACCCAGAGGACTAGGAGGGGTCAGTTGACCTTCTGACTGATCAGCTAGAATCTGAACAGGACTGCAGAGAGGAACTGGGGGATGCCAGTGATCTAGACACCTCTCCTGACCTTGGCATGTTGTCTCCTCTACCGTAGCTACACAGGAGGGAGCATCATATGCAGTGATGTTGCGTAGGGCGGCCGAGGCTCTCAACCTCGAGCTTCCTATGGTGGCGGTCATGACTAACCTCCTGACAGGTGCTTCAGCTGGCTGAGAGCTCTTCAGAGCACCTGCTGCCGTTTAATGAAGCCCTTACCGATGCTCCTTTGATTGGGTGATTGCCCGACGCCACCGCCCGGCTCCGGGCGATCCCACTTTCCTCTCCCAACACCCCACCCCGGAAAGCTTCGTGGTCCAAGCCTCCACTTTCAAGAGCGCATTCCCTGCCACTCCACCAGAAAGGTAATCCAAGAAGCTGGATCATCTTGGAAAGAAGATTTTCTCTTTCGCCTGCTTGGGACTGCGGTCCGTAAACACTGCATGTCTGTTGAGCCATTATTCCCACTCTATGTGGGATACGGTTGCGCAGGTGCTGCCTCAGTGTCCGGAGGAGGCCTGGACAGTGCTCTCCCAGGCTATTGCCGCTGGGAGGGATGCGGCAAAGTTTACCATCCGTTGTCGGTTGGATGCCGCTGACTCTTTAGGCAGGACGATTTTCAGTCATTAGCCCTTCGTCGCTACTCCTGAAAGAGATCGACTGGATTTTCGCGGGATGTCCAGAATACCCTCATGGACAAGCCTTTTGATTGCCATTGCCTTTTTGGCGACAAAGCGGACAACACTCTGGAGTGTTTAAAGGACTCGGGGGCTATGCCCAAGTCCTTGGGCCTCTCCAGCCGCCCATCGCAGCCTGCTTTTCGCCCCTTTCGTGGCTACGGAAGGGGTGCCCCACTACGTCCCGCCCAGAGCACAGGCCGCAGAATGTTTCCCAATAGTCGATCGGCCAGGGACATGGGAACGACAGCCGTGGTTCAGGGTGCCAGCGGGTGGACCAGTCCACCAACCCCCCCCCCCCCTCTGCAGCAGCCCCCAAGCATTCCTGTTTTGACTTTTCAGGCCCATCAAATGCCAGTGGGTGGCACGATCCCGCATCACCTCCCCCACTGGCGCACCATCACTTCGTACAGGTGGGTTTTGAAGATATTCCGAAGGGGCTACTCCCTCCCCTTAGAAGTTACCCCTCCAGCCATGCCACCTCAATACCACCGCATATCAGAGGATCACCTGGGCCTTCTCCAACAGGAAGTCACGGCTCTTGGCCAAGGGAGCCATCGAGAACGTTCCTGTCCCAGAGGTAGGTCGTGGTTGTTACTCCCACTTCTTTCTGGTACCCAAGAAAGACAAGAGCCTGTGTCCTATCTTGGATCTCCGGAACGTCAACCACTTCATCCGGAAGGAGAAGTTCAAGATGTTGATGCTCGCTCAGGTCTTGTCCACCCTCGACCCTGGAGATAGGATGGTAGCGTTGGACTTCCAAGATGCTTATTTTAACATCCTCGTCCTGCTGGCCCACTGGCGTTACCTGTGGTTTACGATGGGCCTCAAGCACTTTCAGTTTACCGTGCTCCCCTTTGGCCTTAGCAGCGCACCTCGGGTGTTCACAAAAGTGATGGCGGTGGTCGCAGCTCATCTGCGCAGATCAGGAGTTTCAGTCTTCCCCTATCTCGGTGACTGGCTGTTGAAGGCGGGCTCGCCCCAGGCAGTCCTCACCCACCTCCATACTACGGCCGACCTCCTGCATTCGCTGGGGTTCTCCATCAGTGTGCACCTGATTCCCTCTTAGAAGCACCTCTTCATCGGAGCGGTTCTGGACACTATGCGGTTTCGTGTTTATATTCCCGAACAGCGAGTCTGGGATATTCGGGCGATGATTCCGATCTTTCAGTCTCGATCCCGGGTTTCGGTCAGGATGACCCTTTGGCTGCTGGGCGTCATGGCCTCCTAATGGTCGATCATGCCAGGTGGCATTTGCAGGCTCTGCAGTGGGACCTGAAGTTCCAGTAGGCGCAGCATCAGGGAAACCTGTCCGATTGCATCCAGGTCTCGGAGGGCAATGCAGGACAATTTCAGTGGTGGCTCACGAACCAGGAATGGGTCAGCAACAGATCCCTCTCCCTTCCCCAAACAGAGCACACAGTGTTGACGGATGCATCCCTTCTGGGATGGGGCGGCCACATGGGAGAGGCAGAAATCAGAGGCCTCTGGTCTCCTGCGGAGTCTGGGCACCATATCAACCTTCCGAAGCTCTGGGCGATCCATCTTGCACTCAAGGCATTCCTTCCCTCTGTCCGGGGAAGAGCAGGGCAAGTATTCACTGATATGATAACACCACCACCATGTGGTACAGCAGCAAACGGTGTGCGGTCGTGGACCCTATGTCATGAGGCTCTTCGTCTTTGGACATGGCTGGACTATCAGAGCATATCTCTGGTGGTTCAATACCTGGCGGGTTTCCTGAACGCCAGGGCAGACTAACTCAGCGGCAGGTGCATGATGGATCACGAATGGCGTCTTCACTCAGAGGTGGTGCAACGTCTTTTTCAACAGTGGTAGAGCCTTGGTTAGATCTATTTGCCACCGAAGAGAATGCACAATATCAGCAATTCTGCACGTTGGAATTTCCCTAGGTGACGCGTTTCGGCCTGAGTGGAGTTGCAGTCTGTTGTACTCCTTTCCGCCTATACCACTCCTGCCTAGAGTACTGAAGAGGATCAGGCGCGACCGGGCCCAAGTCATCCTGGTGGCTCCGGATTGGGCACGAAGAGTCTGGTATCCCGAGCTGCTCAACACCCGTCTGCCTCTTTGGGAGGATCTTCTGTCGCAGAAACAGGGGATGGTCCTCCACCCAAACCTGTCCAGCCTCCACCTCCTTGCGTGGAGATTGAGCGGCAGCAGTTGACGTAGTTTGACCTGCCTCCCAAAGTTTGTGATGTAATCTTGGCAGCCAGGTATCCCTCCACTAAGACGGTATACACCTGCCGGTGGAACAGTTTGTGGCATGGTGCACTGCAAAGGCTGTGGATCCCCTTTCTGCCCCTCTTTCTGAGGTTCTCTTGTTTCTCCTTTCTTTGACCCAGCAGGGCTCTGCTCTGGGCACTATCAAGGGCTATCTCTCAGCCATCTCTGCCTTCATTCGGCTTCCAGATCAGCCTTCTCTGTTCAAGTCCCCAGTTGTTAATCGTTTGTTGAAAGGCATAACTAATCTCTTTCCTCCTATTCCCTCCGTTATGCCTCAGTGGGACTAGAATCTAGTCTTAACCTATTTAATGTGCGTTCCCTTTGAGCTGCTGCACAACTGTCCTTTGAGGCTTCTGACGCTTAAAACTGCATTCCTGGTAGCCATCACATCTGCAAGAAGAGTGAGTGAACTATAGGCTCTTTCTTCCAAGCCTCCCTCCCTTCCTGTCTGTCCATCCGGACACGGTGGTTCTTAAGACTTGTCCATCCTTCCTTCCCAAGGTTGTCACAGCCTTTCACATCGGACAGACCTTCACTTTGCCCACCTTCTTCCGCCTCCACATCCTTCGAAAGAGGAAATTGTGATTTGCCCGATTTTACGCATGAAAGTTCAGCTGGATGAACCGATGTAATGTAAAGTTAAGTTGAGATAATTTGAGAATTTAGAAGAGTTGGTAGTGTTTTAATAAATATTTATTAACTGTAGGCAGAACAATACGTGGTTTGGTCCATACTATTTCGATAGAAGGTAGAAAGGAATTGAGGTGAGAACTTAGGAAAGAATTGAAGCCTAATGTTGATCCCGATCATCAACGTGTGGATAGAGTGTGACTCACTCTTTGGGTTGCACAGGTGTCTATTTTAATAATACACAGTTGAATTTTTAGTTTGCATGAAGAAGAAAACGTTTTTTCTCACAGAAATGTTTGACTTTATGTCCACAAAGGTGGTTCTTCTTTGTACAGAATATTTTGTCTGTAAAGACACTGTGGCTTCTAGCTTACATGTGACTTCCCTTTTTCGGATATAGATATGTAATCTGAAAAATTCTAATAGTCGTTTTAGGACCCATATTCACCAGGGTGTTTGGTGAAGGAATAATGAGATTTACAAATAGGATCTTAGATTCTTTTTGATTATAGCCCTGATGAAGTCAGTGATGTAAGAACATTGTTTTCTGACGAAACACGTGTTAGCTATATCTGAAGCTCTGAGGACCTGTGACGCAGAAGAAATCTTGACGAAGAATGGGTGCAGTGTGAGAACACAGACACGAGCTCCGTACAACTATATGGGAAAGTCGCGGTTGGAAAATTACAGTTTAAGGACACTTCGGAGAGGACGTCAAGCAAACCCTTTGCAACATAGAAGGTTCTAAGGCCAGCACCCTTGTGAGTACCGAAGTACCCGTGTTACCTATCCCAGGGGAGCTGGGTGCATAGGTGTCAAGTGAAGTCTGAAACCTTTGTTGTTTTCAATGGCGTGGCTCAAAGAAGTGCTGCTGCCAGGAAGATGAAAAGTGACCGGTGGAATTCAAGCCTGGATATGAGGTGAGAAGAACCTGAAAGCAGAGAGGTCAGAGTCTTGGACACTTCAGGGTGACCAGGGGCTTGGTAGACGAATGCCCACCGATGTCTGGTGCTTCAGGTGAGATGTCGGGATGCTTGACTCTGCAGCCATGGGACTAGGAGACGATGACTACCAAAGTCAGGAGGTGAGCTGTCCTATGAAGGATGTCGAGTGCTGAGGGGTCAGTTTCTGGATTTAACACCAACAAGCCTTGGCAAATGCAACCCACACAGGCAGAGAAAACCAGTCCTGGTGTGGACCAGCAAGTTCCAGGAGACTCCAAGTTATGGGTAGTCAGGGCAAGTCTTGAGCAACCAGGGAAGCCCAAGAGAAATCAAAGTTACCTTCACAGGGACCTACAGGCCAACGGACCAGGGACCGCAAATGGACCTCAAGCTGAATCACAAAACACCAGCTGACGGAACACTCGTGGAGTGTAGGCTGGAAAACTTCAGCACAATTACTGCTCGGGGTCAGGACTACAAGTAGCCCAAAGGACAGCATCAGGGATCACCAAAAAGCATATGCTGCTGCAAAAGTACACAGTGCACAGGGGTTAGGGTGGCACGGTCCCCACGAGGGTTACTGGTCTCAGAATCGCTGAGAGGGCAGATCGACCTCAGGGACGCTCATGAACCCACCTCCTGCATTGCAGAAATCTTCGGAGTCCTCAGGACCTCGGGAGATGCAAACCGGTCAGATGCGTTAAAGGTGCCTTCCTTGCAGGGCAGTTACTCCTTTACTCCAAGGGAGCTTCTTCAGTCATCCAGCGTAGTGTAGATCGTCTAAGTACTTGGTTTCTGCTTGCAGAGTTTAGTCCAGGTAAAATCTTAAGTCCTGTAGTCAGGGTTCCTACTTTATACCCAAGGAAGAGGTGGGACAAACTCTGGGGCCCACCTATGGGAGGGTCAGAACAGAGGGGGGGCTACACCCATGTCCTTTGTCCAGTTTTGCGTCAGAGTAGGAGCAAATGGCTCCTGCAACTGGTTTGAACTGGTCAATGCACAGGGACAACAATGAGCCCCCAGTGCAGAGTGTCAGGCACTCTGAGTGCACCCACCCAGTCCCAATACATTGCATCCTGTCCAGGAGGTGGTCACAGCTCCCTGTGACAGGAAACCTATTGTCCTGCCTCCCCTGCTCGAGCTCAGCTCAGCAGCAGGAGGGCAGACTAGTGTCTGTGAGTTGCAGCATCCATTGTGTGATGCCCAGGTTGAGAAACCTGGTAGCCCTGTGACCCATAGTAGTGGATCTACAAGGGAGGAATTCTACCTCCCACACCAGTTACTGTTGTGGAGGTATGATTCCAAGGTGTTTGACACCAAACAAGACATGTTCCTAAGCAGACTTTTTAAAGTTAGCATTTATTGCAAGGTTATAATGCATTTAACTATATATGGTTGGCTGCATCACAAACAATCCCGGAAAATAGGTTCTGAATGCTGCAGAGGGGCTCTGCTCATGCGTGAGCACCCTCTCACAAAAGACCCAGCACCCTGCCTTTAGGATTGATAAGGCCTGCCATAGGGGTGACTGATGGAGTTTGTAGTGATTTAGAATCGATATAGTGAACCTATATCTAAGTAAGGGGTGCATGCACCACCTTACACAGGCTGCAGTAGCAGACCTGTGGTGTCAGTTTGAATGATCTCTCAGGGGTGGCATAATACATGCTGCAGCCCCTGAGAGGCCTCTGGGATACCTATGCCCTGGGTACGTAGTGTGCCATATACAAGGGACTGATCAGGGTACCTCAGTATCCTCAGTATCCTATCTGGAGTGTACCTAGAGTACATGCAATCAATTTAGAGGAGAAAGCAGCTTGACTGGTGTCCTAGATAGCAGGATCCCAGTCAATCTAAGTCGAAAACCGTGACATATCAGCAAAAAGTGAGGGTAACCATAAGAAGCAGATCCTACTTTCCTACAGTCACGAGTATCACAATTGCATATTTTGCACTATAGTTTGGCAATCAAAACATGCACGATCAGATAAATTTGATATGAGTGCCCCTGGGTTTTGGGTGCAAGTTTAATCACATGTTGCACCGAACTTTGCAACCACCGTCAAGTGCCCGATACAAGCCACGATTATGTCTTGTTTTGTCAATTATTTCTTTTTCTTTCGCAGATAATTGTCTTGTGGTTCGATAATGTAAGTTATGGAACCACTTAGCACTTCTGCACACCTTAAGGTGTGTGCGTACTGCTCAGGATACTTAGACCCGGGCACCACTGCTTCTGAAGTAAGCCAATTAACATTTGATGATTTAGCTGAAACATGTAGACCACTTCACTTTGTTTAGGATGTGTTGGATCATTTCTTCTCCTTCACATTATTGAGTTTAACCCTGCACTAAGGAACTCTCTAATAAAATGTTCTCTTGCAATTTGATTGACTATCCTGGAGGTAGCTTCCTCTGCACCCACTACACTCACCTACTCACTCAAATCCTGCTCCGCTGTAGTTGGGCATCGAAGCACATCTAGGATGCACTCAACCCCCTAGGTCGGAACCCAATGATGAAGCATGTCACCAACTAGGTTGGTGGGTGAAGGTCCTTCTAAAAACCTAATGGGTTTTCTTTACGGGAGACCACTTCTGTGACCGATGAGAGGTTGGTCTTTTTTGACCACCATTAGCTCTTTCTTAGTGTTTATTCATATTATTCTGGGGAGACGAACAAGCCATATTGTTCCCTCCTCTCTCATCTTCGTTTAGCATACATGACAGCGCACAGCTGTGAGAGCTTACTTCCACATACTTTAGTGGTTGATCAAGTACCCCAGCCGTGGCAGAAAACCAAGTTCTCACCTTTATGGAGGACGATGTAAACCAGATTCTGTCAGGTCCGCCACTCCTAGCAGACCTCAACATAGCACACACAATCGCCCAAACTAAGGATTGGGACAGCCTTACTGACCAGAAGAGGACAAGAATTAGGACCATCCTGCATGGGGTTATTCTAACTGATACCTTAGATCCAATACAGCCCACCACAAGCTTATTGAAACGAATGCCTGCGTTTTCTTAGAAGACGCAGACTTTAGGAACGACTGAGCACAAATAGCATGGCATTACACAAACGACTACAAGGGGATACTTCTAATCAAAACAGCTAAAAGACTGTCTGATGCCTTTCTAATTGAGATCCAAACTACGGAAAACAATTTTAAAGCCACAATAACTTCTTTCAAAACAAAACTAGATGAGGTTAATATGGAAATGGGGGAATTTAAGGAGTATCTCCCTAATCCAAAAAACGCAAATTCCAGAAAGACTTCAAAAGGGTCTCCTACTTGAACACCTACCTCTATGCTGACCCCACGTTCACCCCGACAGAAAATTCCAATAACCCTTCAGATTTTTCGGATGAAATCGCCTCCGAGACAGGGAGTGGTTAAGTGCGAGTAGCACTAAAGGGAGACGGGGCGGTGAAGCAAGATGCCATCAGTGGCCATGAAATGGCAATCCCCCGGACCATTGGACTTCCCAGTACACTTTCCACGACAATTACAACCTTTTTTCAGCTGGAATTCCCCCTTTCAAAAAGGTCCATTACCCCCCGTTTTCCCAAAACCAGAGGTTTCCTTTTTTAAGAAGAGGGAGAAACGCTGAGGCAGAAGACGAAGAGGAAACCAAGTTCACTGGGAGGACTACAAATTGGGAATGACCACCAGGAGCAGAATGAAGGAACTGCAAGCAGGGACCAGTGCAAACTGGGAATAGTTACCAATTTGTCCTCACATATCCTTAAGGATACTGAGTTACACGTTCTCAACAAAGGTTTGGGATTTGTACCCATGGCACATCTGGACAAGTTCCGCCTCCATTGTGAGCTTGTGGAGTTCTTTAGGAAATTGAAACTGAAGGCATTTTATTTAAAGCTGCGAACCTCCTCATGAACTGGGTACACGGGGAGATACTAACCTCAGTAATAAATCCATGTTTTGCCCCCTTACACAAGGTTATACCAGTAGAACTACTCATGTTCGAACAAGCAGTAACAAAGGACATTAGGAAGACAAATGCCAAGAACATCTATAATAATATGAACAAGACCGAACTTAAAGTACTAAAGCAACTTAAAACAGACAACACTATAATCAAAAAACAAGTGGACAAAAGAGGAGGTGTGGTTGTACAAAACAGAGCAGATTATTGAACGAAATGCAGATGACTATTGGATGATGACAAGAACTACAGACCCCTCACCGTGGACCAGTCCCCCGCATTGAAGATTAAGATTGCATACCTGGGGAGTTTCAGGAGAGGTTCCGAGAGCAGGTAGACAAATATTTCGCAGAAAATGTGGGCTCAGTCAGATCACATGGAATAGTGTGGGAGGCATATAAGACCGTAGCCAGGGGCTTTGTACAGGCGGAGGTGGGAAAACGGCGCAGGGACAAGTATGCACATATTGACAAATTAGAGTTGGAGCTTCAGGCCTTAGAGGACGCAAGGGGGCAAACTCAAAAGCAGGAACAGGATCGGCGACACAGGTTGCGGCTCCTAGAAAAAGAACTGAGGGATGTACTTACTGACCAGGCGAGATCATGCGCCTTAGCCACCCAGAGGCGAGTGTATGACTTGGGGGACAAGGCCAATAAGATGATAGCCTGGTTGGCGAAGCGGGATAGGGAACGAAACTGGTTGCCAGGGATAGGACTGCCGGACGGGACTGTGAGAGACACGAGCAAGGGTATAGCGGAGGAGTTTGCGCTCTATTATGAGGCAGTATACCGGTCGCAGACTACCAGGCGGGAGCAGGATTGCCGGAATTTCCTGGCCCCCCTACAGTTGCCTACCTTGAATCAGGCGGATAAGGACATTTTGGAGTCCGATATTACAGTCAAGGAGGTGGAAGAGGCAATGGGGGACTTACAGGTGGGGAAGGCACCGGGCCCCAATGGGTTCCCGGCAGAGGCGTTTGGGTGTGTATCGAGTAGAATCGCACCCCACATGCTGCGCATGTTCCCCGAGGCAAAACAGGTTGGTTATTGAAGATATAACCCTGCTGATCTGAATACTCTTTTCCGAATTTGATTTGGATGCCGGGAACCGGACTTACTCCGTTTGCAAGTTGGCCGCCTACAACGGGGAGCAGCCTGGGACTCAGGTCCCCGATGTACCCGGGTGGTAATTGAACAACAAGGGCCAGTGGAGGTTGTCTTGTGCCCCCGTGGTACTTTCGGTTTGGTTTTCGGACTCTCTGGGCTGAACCCAGTTTCCATCTTACTCCAGTCTCCCGAGGTCTGCACTTGGCAAGTGCGCTGGCCCGCCACTCTTTGTGCTTTAGACTTTTCGGAGATTGACCTGACGAGGAGCCATTCATACCAGGTCTCAAAGGGACCTCAGGGGCACGTTGCACACTATGGCGGGCAAGCCTGAAAGCGATAAGCGGACGACCAAGAACACGCACCGAGGGGGTGCCTCTCAATCGAACAACATGGATCGCTACACCCGTCCTAAAGGTTCCCCCAGTGGTGCGTGCAACACACCGGACGAGACCAGAGATGGTTCTGCGTCGACGGCGGAGCTAACCTTGCGGGACGTCATGGGCGCCATTGCGGAGATCAAGACTTCCGTGGGCCAGCAGTATGAGACACTGGCCTTGAAGTTAGACACGGTGGCGATCGACATTAACTTGATCAGGGTAGATCTGGCGAAGACCAATGAACGGGTCAAGTCTTTGGACATCATGACCGCCAGTCTTACAACCGACGTGTCTGATCTTCAAACTGAGGTCCGTAACCTACGCTCCACTAACGACTTGTACGCCCGCCGGCTGGAAGACTCCGAGAGTCGTGCAAGGCGTAACAATGTACGCATTATTGGGGTTCCGGAGAAGTCCTTTGAGATGACTACAGATCTCCTCGTGGAGGACCTGATACTGAACCATCTGGCCCCCAAAGGCCTCAGTAACTTTTTTGCAGTTGAGCGCGCCCACCGTGTTCCGGGTGGAGCTCATAAGCCAGGCGCTCCGCAGCGACCCATAATAGCTAGAATTTTCAACTTCAGGGACAGGGACGCTGTTCTACAGGCATCGCGAACTGGAGGTCCCACGAAATTTGAGAATGCAACCATCAGCTTTTACCCGGACTTTACCCAAGCAGTTCAGAAGCAGAGAATGGAATTTATGGGGGTCAAGCAGAGGGCAGGAAAGAGCATAGAGTACTTCACTCCCATGTCCCGCACATGGGAGTGAAGTACTCTATGCTCTTTCCTGCCCGGCTTCGAGTTGAACACAACGAGCGAACGCTTTTCTTTGATCGGCCTGAGGTCGTCAGTGACTGGCTAGACACTTTACCGGTGCGTCGAGATCGCCCGGATCTCTCGGAGGGCGCAGAAGGTGGCCTGCAGGAACAGGAGTGAGAGGTGACTACGGCACGCCAAGTGAATGGACTTTGCAGCAGTGGTTTGATGACTTTCTATGTGAATACACTTGTTTGCTGAGCCCGGGGGTGGCGGGGGGGTACGGAACTCTTCCTCCTCCTGGGGTTTCTTTCTTTTTGTAGACTAGTTTCTTGTGAGGGCGACAGGCACACTGCAAGTTGGGGTGGTTCTTTAGACTAGCGCAGGGGTGCAGGGTGGGGGGATATGTTCTAGGAGTTTTCTTGGGGGTGGACTGGGGAATTTTGTTAGGCTTTGTTGGGTTTAAAGGCAATGTTTTACGATTTATTTTGATTTTGATGTCTGGGGGGTAGGGGGCTGAGGGTCATCAGTTGGAACGTCAATGGCCTGGGGGATGGCATCAAACGGGGTATAGTGTCGCAATTCATGAAACGTTTCTCCCCTGATGTGGTGTTGTTACAAGAAACGCATTTGATTGGGAACACATGTCGTGCAATGAACCGCCGAGGGTATCGTCTGGTCGCCCACTCTGGATTCACCACTGGGTCGAGAGGGGCGGGGATTCTAGTCAGAACCTCCCTCCCCCTTGCAATAGATGTGACCACTCTAGATGATAGAGGTAGATATGCTGTTGTTACCGGCAGATGGGAGGGGAAGATGATCTCCATACTCTCTGTCTATGTCCCGCCTGGCTTACAAACTACGACATTTGCGGACTTGGGGGAGATAATACTGGGACTCCCAGAGGGTATTTTAATTGTGGGCGGAGATTTTAACTCGGTGGTCTGTGGCACAGAGGATCGTAGCCCCCCAAGAGACCTTGCGAAATCGCAGTGTTGGTTGAGCAACTTTTTGGAGACGCTGGGTCTAGTGGGTTGCTGGAGGTTGATGCACCCTGGGCAGGCACAGTACACCTTTCACTCTGGAGCGCACGGGAGCCTCTCCCGACTTGATTACATACTAGTGCCGGCGGCGCAGGCCGTCTCGGTTAGGGAGGACAGACACCTGGCCCGGGGTATATCCGATCACTCCCCAGTGTGGCTCTCCATTGATTCTCAGTTTGGGGCGGAGGGTAGAGTGGCCCCAATTAATCCCTGGCACTTTCGTAATCCCAAGACCAGGGCGGGTATGGTCAAGTCCATCGATCAGTACTTTGCTGAGAATGTGGGGTCGGTGTCCTCTTCTGTTTCCTTGTGGGAGGCTTTTAAGACTGTGATCCGTGGTCAAGCCCTCTCTCTGATTGCCGATGCTAAGAAAAGGAAGACTGAGGAGGTGGAAAGATTGGAGGCTGACCTCAGTAGCTTGGAGAGAGAGTTGGAGTCTGGTGCGACACAAGAAAAACGGCATGCGCTGCACCTTAAACAGTCTGATTATCGTGCTCCGGGGACGCTTGTATGATGTGGGGGATAAAGCGGGAAAGTTGATTGCCTGGTTCGATAAGAAAGAAAGGGCGAGTCGTGTTGTGCCTGTGGTAGAACGTGCTGATGGAGTGCGAGTGGTTGACCCAGTTGACATTGTGGAGAGTTTTGCGTGTTATTTCCAGAAGGTGTACGCACCAGTCTCAGACAGACCGGAGGAAGACTCGCATCTGTTGCTTAGGGATATCGCCTTGCCCTGCCTGTCTGATTCGGATAAAGAACTCATGGAGTCGGAATTCTCCAATGATGAAGTGGCGCTCGCTATCCGCTCCATCCGCTCGGGTAAGGCTATGGGCCCGAATGGTATCCCCATCGAGCTGTACAAGTTACGTCCGGATAAAATGGCGCCTTATCTCCGCGAGATGTTCCTGGAGTCGCGTGTGATTGTGTCACTCCCACGAGACCAGCGACTTGCATCCATCGTTGTGATTCTCAAAGAGGGTAAACCCCGGGATTTATGTGCCTCATATAGACCAATATCACTTTTGAATGCCGAACCCAAAGTCTTGGCGAAACTGTTGGCTAATCGCCTCATAAAGGTGATTGGCGACTTGATACACCCGGATCAGTCCGGATTTATTCCGCACCGCAACACAGCGCTCAACTTGCGTCGTCTCCATGGCGTCCTGGCGAGGGCGGGGTCCTTACGTGAGCCGGCCATCTTGGTGTCCTTGGATGCCACGATGGCCTTTGACACCATAGAATGGCCGTATCTATGGGCCGCCCTCGCGAAGTTTGGGTTCGGCCCCGGGCTTATCGGTTGGGTTAGACTCCTGTATGCGGAGCCGCTTGCCCAGGTTGTGGTTAATGGTAGGGTCTCGAAGTCCTTTGTGCTTGGGAGGGGTACACGACAGGGATGCCCGTTATCTCCTTTGCTGTTCGCGCTCGCCCTGGAACCCCTAGCTGCTTGGCTGCGGTGGGAACTGTCACTTAAGGGAATCAGATGGACCCCTGACTTTGAGGACCGCCTATCGTTATACGCGGATGATATTTTGCTATACCTCACCTCCCCACGGAAGTCGCTGGGAGTACTGTTTGATGTCCTCAGCTCATTTGGCAAAAACTCCGGCCTGGTGATTAACTGGGCTAAATCCTGCGTCTATGCACTCACTGGTGATATGCCCCCGCTACCGCGCAACTGCCCGATACAGATAACACAGATTGGATTCAAATATTTAGGGATCTTTATATCATTAGACCCCGCGGTACGTTACGAGCGCAATCTGCTCCCCCCGCTGCTCCGGCTTAAATCTGATGTGGCGGCCTGGAGTGGCCTGCCGTTGTCCCCGCTCGGAAGGGCTGCCCTTTTTAAGATGATGTCCCTGCCCCGGTTCTTATACGCCCTTCAGAATACACTTGATCTCGTGCCAGCACGATACTTCCGCGAGGTAGAGGGTCTGCAGAGGCAATTAGTTTGGGGCGGGCGTTCTCGTATCGCTCTTGCAAAATTGACGTTGCCTTGGTACGACGGGGGCATTGCATTGCCGGACATCAGGCGCTACTATTGGGCATCTCAACTGAGTACAATTAACCATGCCATGTATGGCCCAACGCCGAACCCCGCGTTTGAAATGGACAAATGGCAGTTGCCGGGAGGGAATTATAACAGGGCACTATATTCTAAATCGAATTGTAAAGTACTGTCGGGGCCCACCGCAGTGGCCGTGCGTGTGTGGAGAAGTGCGAACGCAGCCATGGGATGGTCTGACAAATTGACCAGGGCGACCCCGCTTTATGCGGCGGAGAGACTGGGTAGCCTGTGGACGACGAAGGGCTTCGAGAAGTGGGACCTTATCGGTATCAGTACGATTGGGGATCTGTAGGTCAAAGATAGGATCAAGACCTTTGAGGAGCTGCAGTCGGAATATGCTCTTAGTAATAGGGAGCATTTTCCCTATATACAGATCCGACATGCGCTCCACTCGGTCTTCCCAACCGGAACTGTCATTCCGGAATCCTCCCCCCTTGAGGATAGGATGCTTGATGGCCATACTCCTGACAGCACCATATCCTCATATATAAAAAACTGATTAACGACCGAACGGATCTGCTTCTGCAGCTCCGTGAGGCGTGGACCGGCGATGGACTGGAATTGGACGATGAAGATTGGCAGGCGGCGGTATCCTCCCCGAAAGAGGTCGCGATCCCGGCTCGTCTCCGGCTGGTGCAACTAAAGATTTTACACCGTGTCTATGTAACTGGTCCCCGTCTGGTTCATATGGGTCTCGCTGCGGATGGAGTATGTAGGCGTGGCTGTGGTGCACTGGGTACCTTCCTAAATATTATATGGGAATGCCCGGCTGTGGTTCTGTTCTGGAACCGTGTGCATGTGATTATGGAAGAGGTCACGGGAGTCTCTCTGCTGCCTGAGGCCGCAGTTGTTTGCTGAATGTATGGGAGCCGAATGACTACACTGTGGCACAAACGCAATGGGCTACGCTAGGCAACATGGTGGCTAAAAGGGACATAGCACAGTTATGGGGCTCCCTAAGACTTCTGCATGGGAAGAAAATATGGACTGGTGCATGTTCAGGGAAAAAACGGTATATGTTGCACGTGGTAGACCCAAGAAGTGGGGTAGGGTCTGAAACCAATGGAATTCGTATCGTGGGGAGATCTGTGCCCCCCCGTTCGCGGGGGCCCCGGTACTGCCACAGTCCCCGTGACCTGACGTTCCTACAAATATTTAGATTTTCGTATTATGTGCCCGATTACCCGGGGGCCCGCCCCTCCCATTTTTAATTTCATCCTTAATTCTATGTTTGTATGATATGACCGCTTTGCCTCTTGTTTTGTGTGTTATTGTTGTTTTGTCTTGTTTTCATAATAATTGAAACAGTAAGACCTTCACTATATCCTACGCCACTATTCTGCTCCTGTCGAAACGATACGTTGAGTTGCTGCTGGGCCCCGGACTGTCAGCTGAAAGCTGTGTAAATTGGCAATATCAGCTGTCCTCTATTGTTTTAGAGACTGCCGGCCCCTGTGGTTGTAGGCTCGCAAATGTAATACTGCAATTGAAATAAAGGTTTTAAAAAAAAAAAAAAAATAGTTTCCACGGGACTGGAACAAAAATTTCAATGACAAAATAACTTGGCAAAAGAAGATTGGGAAGCATTGTCCGATCTACAACAAGATAATGGAACAGTAATAAAAGCTAGTGACAAAGGGGGTAATATTGTTCTCAGCTGTGAGAAATACATGGCTGAGGTGGCAAACAAGCGCTTGAGTAACTGATCATTAAAGGAGACTCTCTTGTAACCCTAGTGATGAACAGATGCAGATTTTCCATCTTATGCTTAAAAACTGGCATGATAGAATTGATGTGGAAGAGTATAATTATTTTAAAACAACGCATCACATCATGCCTACGATCTATTTCCTCTTGAGTGCACAAGAGTAGTACCGATTCACCAGGAAGACCAATTGTAAGTTCAATAGCCTCCTTGCTTGAAAACACTTCAAGATTCATTGATATAATTTTTTTTCCCATATGTGGAAAACCTCCCATCATATTTGCATGGTTTGCAAGATTTTTTTAACGGAATCAACGACCTTGCGGTGCAAATCCAATCGTCACATGGCTACAGTGGACGTAGTTTCTTTGTACACGTTTATTCAACATGCTGGTGGTATAGAGGCATGTAAGTATGTCTTTCAGACACGCTCTATTTCTGTCCTGCAATGCTCCACAATGCTATATGACTGAGTTCTGCCTCCACCAAACTGTGTTTTTTAGTCAATATCAAGTATTACTAACAAGTGCAGTGAACGGCAATGGGTATTTCATTTGCACCAACAAACGCAAACCTATTGATGGGCTAGTGGGTGTCAGAAACAGCATGGAGTGACCAGAACTAATTGAACCTGGAGCGAATAATCTTGTGAGTTCGTTTTATAGACAATTTATTTTTGATTTGGGAAGCCGAAAGATCAGACTTGGTATGTTTTCTGAAATCTTTAAACAACAATCGATTAAATCTAAAATTTACCTTTGACATTCAAGATGAAGAGATCAATTATCTTGACATTGGGATCTATATTGAAAAGAAAAAAAATCTACACAAAGATCTACGGAAACCCACTGGTATGAACAGTATTTTACATGCAAATAGTGGGCACCCTATGGTGAATTTCTCATAGCCAGGCGGAGTTGCTGAGAAGAACTTTAATGTGACCATCAGGCTGCAGAAATGTATGAAAGAATATATGGATATCCTGATACTGTTCTGACTAATGCCCTACAGAGAACCAAACGTGAAACGCTACTGGTAGCAAAATCGAAAGGAGCTCTAGTTGAAAATGATATACAGATCATCAGATACATCACAGATTATGACATGTCAAACAGAGAAACAAGAGAACTATTGTAGTGTAGTTCCTATAAACCTATATAGGATCTGCGCGTTTAGACAACATACTCTGTAGGATTGGTGTCCAGACTGATTCTAGACACCCCCACCGGGTATGTTAGCCTGTATACCAGCTAGCTCACAGTGCCATTAAAAAACCCTCTTACCAAGGAAAGAATAGTACTTGGCAACTATTGAACATGACAACACTGATCCCTCAGGATTGTGGAAACAGTGTGATACTTTTCGCTTAGTCACTCATGCTCACTTTGTCTCAGGGAGAATCACAGAATAAACTTGCGGACGTTTTCTAATAAGCATTTATTGAACCAGCGTCATTCCTAGTGTGAAATAGGTGTGCTGAAACAACCACTAGACAGTAATGGATGTAAATGATTATAAGTTCTAGGAGAGTAAAAGGGTGATAAAACAATGGCTACAGGCAAGTATATGAAATACATGACAATGGCTACAGGCAAGTATATGAAATACACGACAGTAGAATGCATACTCCTATGATGCGATCCTATTTTGATGTAACTAAGTGTACCTAGCATGTATGTAGGTGTAAAAGCCAAGAATCCCTCTAGGATAAAGTCAATACCATTACCTGAAGTATGAGACTGGGGGACCCCGTCTTGGTCTCGAGATAGGCACCCCGCAAGGGATGTCAGACCACTGCTAGCTGGAGTGACTGCGTGCAGGAACCTCAGTGTCTCGCATCAGTGTGTTGGCATGGAAGTCCTTTTCTCCTCTGACTACCTCAGCAAGATATGGTGTTTATATACACAAAGTGGAACCCTCAGGGATTCTACCTTGCTGTGTAATGTCAGACCTAGGTTGACGGAAGGAATTACCCTTGTACATTGTTATTATGCAGGACATGGTAGTCCTGCTGAGTTTCCAAGACTCCCCATGCATAATGGATGAGGCTAGTTTCAGGGAAAAACCTACGTCCTGTAAGCAGTACCATAACTGGGTAAAAGGTCAGTCCCAAGACCCGTTATGTAGTGTAATGGTAGGGGAGAATATAGGTGAAAGGTTAGGTGACTACCTGAGCCATATTGAGGTACCTATATGGAACATAACATTATTACAACAAAAATGGATGAGAAAAATAAAAATGTACTACCGTAATACCCCAATATTAGATATAGAAAAGCAGCATCACTGGGGGACCTTTTGACAAACAGTTATGACACCTGATAATCTGGAAGTAAGTGCCTCTGCAAAATTGCTAGCAAACAGAAAGAAGGGATTTTGGAAATGCCCCAAATGTCAGGCTTGTGCTCATGGATGGAATATCACTGAATTCAAGACAATATATGAAAATATGAACAAGGTAAAGGAATAAATCACTTGTGAGAATGAATTTGTAATATACGTCTTAGAATGCCTATGTAGCAAAAGTACATGGGAAGTACTTTTCATAAACTCAAACTCCATATTCTGCAATATGTTTGTGCGATAAAAAATCGGGACTTCCAATATGCCATGGCAAAGCATAATTGACTCTGATGCATCTTTGACGGTATGTGCACTGGGTTCCTGCTAACCAGGTTCCCAGTGCCTGTGTTCTTTCCCAAAACTGTACCTTTGTTTCCACAGTTGGCACACCTCTGGGCTACATATGAAACCCTTGTAAAAGTTACCAGTGGTACCAAGGGCCTTGTGACCAAAGGGGGTTTCTAAGAGTTGCAGCATGTATTAAGCCACCCTAAGAGAACTCTCATCAAACACATACACACTGCTGCTGCAGCCTGCATGTTTTGGTACAGATAAAAATGAAGTCAACCTGGCACACCCGTGTGCCAGGCCTACCAGCACTGCAAGAGGCACAACACTCCTACAGCATGCCTTACAGCCATAAGGCAGGGTACACTATACCTCTTTTGAGGGCATAACTGCACGAGCAGATATGCCCCTGTAGTCTCCAAGTCCATTCTTAGACATTATAAGCGCAAGGTGAAGTCATACTGTTTACATGGGCTGGGAGCTTGTCACTAGAAGTTAAGACAGCTCCATGATAGCTTCACCGAATTCCGAGACATTTGGAACCAAAAATCTCAGATTAATGAGCCCACACTGATGCCAGTGCTGGATTCATTAATAAATGCACACAGAGGGCACCTCAGAGTAGCCCTCTGAAATCCTACCGACCTACTAGTATGTGCCTGACTGGTCTGCACCAAACTGCCACTTCTAGACCTATTTCTGATGCTCTGAAGGGGGAGCCTTTTGCTCTTGTGGGTCAGGAACAAAACCTGCTCTGGTTGGAAGTGCATCACACCTACCCCCAAGCAGTAACAGCATAGAACGTTGGTGAGTCTCAAAGGCTTCCTGTCCTTTGTTATGCTGACCCGGGCCTCTCCAGCTAGTGGAGATGCCTTCCTCCCTGACCAAGCCTCACAGCGGGAGTGGACATACGAAGGGTGTAGTCACCCTAAAAGTAAGTAACTCATTGGCTACTACCTTCTGATCAATGTAATGTCCATAAAATTAGTATTTTGGGACACCTCTGAACCTTAATCCTCAGATTACCGATGACCTATGAAGAAGAGGACAAAGAAGAGCCATGCAGCAGAGAAGACTGAGGACACCAACTGACTTAGCCCCAGCCATGCCGGCCAGTCTACAGCTCTCAAAGACCCTGCTACAGAAGAACGACTCATCCCTGCAGCCCAGCGACCTCCACGACCTTGTGAGGACGGCCTGTCTTCTAAAAAAGATTCCTGATCTCCTGTGCACAGTTGACCTGTCCAGATGAAATCAAGTTTTAAAGAACAAAGTCCTGCCTGTGGAACCGTAAAGTCGACCACCTTTGCACCCAATGCCTACTGCCCAAGTCCAAGTGGCCCGCCAGGCAGAAAAGGTTCTTGAGCGATCGTGCGCAAGAAGAGTCCATTGTGGGTTGACCACTGCTTGGCTCCACCTCGACTTCTGCAGCCTCTGCATGATGACCCCCACAACATTGACCGCACTGGTAACATGATTTACGACGCCAAAGAACATTCTTGCACCTGGAGCCCTTGGGCCTTGGGGAAATCTACCAGGTGTCCTGATGTCCCAGCACATAACAGCGTACCTGTGCAGCTGTAGGTTTCCATCGATCGACCTCCTGGCCTGAGCCTGCAGTCTTTTTCCAAGTTTGAGATTCCCCTTGGTTTACATTGGGTGCCCAATGCTGTGTGGGGACTTTGCACCCGGCCGCCACTGTGCTGCTGGAGGTCTGTTTGGTGCTGCCTTGTGGCCCCCACTGTACTTACCTTAACCCTTTCGAGACTGGGTTCCAAAACCGTGCTGCCTACCTGTAAGTAGTACCACTTCAATTGCCCAGTTTCTTCATTGGATAACATTGGCACCAGGCTCCGCTAGTGGTGCAGTTTTGTTACTTACCTGCACCTTGCCTGGTACTGATTCTTCATGCAAAAGCTCAGTAATGTAAATCGTTTACTTTCCTGCATATTGCTGATTGTGTATCCTCTATAGGATAACATTGTACTGATTGAAAGTGTCCACTTTTGATATTGAGAAACAGTGATATGACTAAAATATTTTACTGCAACAAAGTTTCATTGATTCTAAGTAATAAACATACAAAAAGTAATATTTGTTTTTACAAACAATTGGTCTCAGATTTAGTCATTGAGTGTATGTAATCATTTCTTGCCTGTATGTGTACAACAAATGCTTAGCACCGCCCTCTGATAAGCCTAACTGCCCGCCCACACTACCACAAAAGAGAGCATTAGTATTATCTACTTTAGCCACTGTAAAGCTTTTGGGGATCCACTGGACTCTGTGCACACTATACCTTACTTTGGTATAGTATAAAGCTGAACTGAGTGTCGTACAAATGTTGAAATGTTTGGGAAGATTCGTAAATCGGCTTCAAAGTTTTTGGCAAAGCAAAAAACACTTTTCCTATGAAAACTAGGTCCTAACTATAACTACCTGCTGGTGACTCACGTATGTGTTTCCGTGTATGCGGATATACTGAAGGTGGGCTTCCCACAGGGTGTACTTTTCTCCTCCTGTAACTGCGCTCTTCTTGGTGTTCTAATTCAACCTTTGCTTGGTTGTTTTCTCTATGTCCTTGCTCCTCTGGGTTTCTTAGCCCCATAGGTTTCACCTTTTCGCTCTGATCTGAGGATTTCCGCCCAAAACTAGTCCCTACTTTTGTTGTTGCACTTCTCGCAATGTTTTGGGGCAGAGTTGATTAGTTTTCTCTCCCCTTTTTCCATTGTGATGTATTCTGAGACCCCTCCTCCCTTTTTTCCTGTATTTCTCAGGGTGGTGTTCAGGAGTGGCTCCTACTAGACTGGGGTGGGAATGAAACAGAAAAAAACATTACCTGGTTACAGCTGGCCGCTACCTCTCATCTATGTGCGTCTCCGCATTTTGATGTGGAAAGTAGTCACAGAAAAAAACAACGTCAGCGCGTCCATATTACATCCAATGGTTGATGTCGCTACGGAGTTGCTCGATGCCCTCTACTAGCGCATAGAGGTACTGCTATGAAAAGTTTCTGGATCTTGTCTGGGACCTGGGGAGAATTCTAAGGTAAGGTATCAGTGTCCGGATCCTGGCTTTACCAAATAAGGCAAGGCGTATCAAAGACAAGTATCTTGTTATTTATGGTTATGTAAACCAAAATACATTTCATTTATAATGCAGCCCATAGTTTAAAGATGGCAGAGACTTCCTGATAAACACACCATGGATAAGGCAACACACAGCATGCTAACGTCACATGGATCCAGGATTTAACGATGAGGTAACCATTCCATAACAGCACTGACCTCTTATACCTGCACTGCAGACAAGCACTCCTTCACAGTGCAGTGCCTCAAGGAAACTGTCTCCATTCTTGCAGGAAACAACTTGCATCTTAAAGAAACAAGTAGTGATAGATTCCTTACCTTAGAATTACCCCAGGCGTTAGACTGGATCCGGAAAATTTTCATCAGCAGTACCCCTGCACGTCGGTAGGCGTCGTCGTATGGCTCCACGTGCGTCGTTGGCGCTGGGATGACGTCGCTGGAGCTACATAGACGCGTTCCACGCGTGCTGATGTCAATTCTTTATTCCGCGCCAGCGAGCATAGATCCAGGGAGAGCTAGTACCCCCAGTCACTTTTTGACTGAGTTTTTCGAGGCCTTTTGTCTCATTTTCTTGAGTCGATCGACTCCTGGTGTCGTAGGGATGCCCATCTTCAAGAACTGTGGGGACTGTCACTGCATGATGTTAGTGACAGACCCACACGCGTGTGTCTCTACTGCCCGGGGCACGAACACTACTCCAAGTTGTGCCCCAACTGCTGGGCCATGGCACCGAGGACTTTGCGGGAGAGGTCCTGAAAGTTGCTGGAAGTCCGGCCGTCAACATCATTCTTCTGGATCTAATTCTTCGCACTTGGGGTCAGGTAAGTCGAAGCATTCCAAAAAGAAGTCGAAGAAGCATTGTCGCTCCTCGACTTCCCCTCACCCGTTGCGTGACACGGCTTAGGGTATGGGTGGTGCCACCCCCACAGCTTCGGTGGATCGTGCGACGTTGCCGCCGCCCTACCCACCTTTTCCAGGTCCGTCAGCGACGTCTGCTCAGGTGCAATAGTTTCTTGCTACCATGGCCCGACTCTTTGGGCGTCTGGCCCCTCCAGTGTGCCTATTGGCCCCACAAGCCCCACTGGGGGTCCTGTCCTTCCATCGCCAGCTGCTCCAGCCCCGGTATCGCCGGCGGCTCCAGCTCCGATGCCGCAGGACCCCCTGGGATCCAGGATCCGACCCTGGTCGACACCGGTTGACCTAATAACACTTCCACCGGCATCGCCCTGCCCGGCACCACCACCAAGGTCACCCGCTCCTTGGGACGACGACGTCCCCAGGTTCAGCCCTGAACCGAACACTGGGCCGGATCCGCGCCGATTCCAACGGGGCCCTTTTTGCCCTATGTCCCTCCTCCTTATTATCAGCCTGTTTCACATACTTCAGAGGAAGGGGAGGACTGGAAGGGGTCTGAGGACCCTCTAGCACAGGAGTGTGCTTCTGATCCGGACTGGGTAGAGGATTTTGGGGAGGCCAGTGGTCTTGACATCTCAACTGACCTTGGCATGCTGTCTCCTCCTACCGTGGCTACGGAAGAGGGAGCCAGTTACACAGTGGTGTTGCGTAGCGCAGCCGAGGCCATCCACCTCGTACTCCCTAGAGTGGCCGTCAGGATTAACCTCCTGACAGAAGAACTCCAGCCGGCGGCAACCTCTTCTGAGCCCTTGCTGCACTTTAATGAAGCACTGTCTGACGTACTTTTGGGCACCTGGTCAAGGCCCAACACAGGGGCTCCTGTGGATAGGAATGTGGCCCGACGCCATCGCCCCCACTTTCTGTCTCAACACCCCACCCCTGAGAGCTTGGTTGTCCAAGTCTCTACTCTCCAGAGTGCGTTACCTTATGCCCCTCTGGATAGGGAATCCAAGAAGCTGGAGCACCTTGGCCAGAAGCTGTTTTCATCTGCCAGCTTAGGACTGCAGTTAATGAACACTGCATGCCTCTTGTGCTGTTATTCCCACTCTCTGTGGGACACGGTTGCACAGGTGCTGCCTAACTGTCCGGAGGAGGCCCAGTCAGTCCTCTCCCAGGCTATTGCTGCTGGGAGAGATGCAGCTAAGTTCACCATATGTTATGAGCTGGACACCGCCGACTCGCTGGGCAGTTCGATCTCCACGACGGTGACGCTCAGGCGCCAGGCCTGGCTGAAGACCACTGGCGTCTCAGGGGATGTCCAGAACACTCTGATGGACATGCCCTTTAATGGTATTCGCTTCTTTGGCAATAAAGCAGACAGTGCATTGGAGCACTCGAAGGACTTCTGGGCTACAGCCAAGTCCTTGGGCATGTCGGCCACTCTGCCTCCTCCGCCTTCTGCTTTTTGCTCCTTTCGTGGCCACGGAAGGGGTGCCCCACCACGTTTGCAGGTCCACAGGCCACACCAACAACAACTTCAGTGTGGCCACGGACGTGGGAACCGTCGAGGCGGTTTAGGGGGCCAGCAGGCGGGTCAGTCCACCTCCACCCCCGCAGCATCCACTGGCAGAATTTGCCATCATCTCCCTCACTGGTGCAACATCACACTGGACTAGTGAGTGCTGCAAATTTTCTGAAGGGGCTACTCCCTCCCCTTTGAGACTACCCCTCCAGCCAAGCCACCTCAGTACTACTGCATGTCGGGGGATCACTTGGCACTTCTCCAGCAGGAAGTTGCTGCCCTCTTGGCCAAGGGGGCCATCGACCGCGTTCTGACGCCAGAAGTAGGTCGTGGTTGTTACTCCCACTACTTTCTGGTTCCAAAGAAAGACATGGGCCTGCGTCCTATCTTAGACCTTCGGAACGTCAATCGCTGGGACCTGTGGGCACAGCATCACAGCAACCTGTCTGATCACGTCCAAATCTCAGAGGGCACTGCACGACAATTGCAGTGGGGGCTCCCGAATCGCGATTGGGTCAATGGCAGATCCCTCTCCCTTCCCCAACCGGAGCACACAGTGGTGGCGGATGCGTCCCTTCCGAGATAAGGAGGCCACATGGGAGAGGTGGAGATGAGAGGCCTCTGGTCTCCGGCGGAGGCCCGGCACCATATCCGCCTTCTGGAGCTTCGTGCGATCCGACTTGCACTGAAGGCATTCCTTCCCTCTGTCCTGGGTATGGTAGTGCAGGTGTTCACAGACAACACCGCCGCCATGTGGTACTGCAACAAACGGTGTGGCGTGGGGTCGTGGACCCTATGTCAGGAGGCTCTGCGCCTCCGGACATGGCTGGAACATCCGGGCATGTCCCTGGTGGTTCAACACCTAGCACAAGCGGACAATCTCTCGATGGGTCGCTCTGTGCATTAATGCTTATTATTCTGTGGCTAAAAAGGAGCCTCCGGTGGGGCTACTTGCCCATTCTACTAGGACGACGGCATCCTCTACTGCTTTGGGACTGGGAGTTCCCTTGCATGACATCTGTGAGGCAGCTATGTGGGCGTCGCTGCACATGTTTACCAAGCCTTACTGCCTGGACAGCCAAGTCCAGAGAGATGGCTTATTTGGCCGTTCAGTTCTCCAGAACTTTCTGGTGTGATCTTGGTTCGCAGACCCAACACCGGGGTTGGTATTGCTGGGGTATCTATTCTAAAGTAAGGAATCTATCACTATGTGTTTCTTTCAGATGCACAAGTTACTTACCTTTGGTAACAATCTATCTATTAGAAACATTAGCAGTGATAGATTCCTTACCACCCCACCCATCCTCCCTGTTCTGCTAACTGATTTCTAGGGTTAAGGTCATCCCTTTCAAGGCCCTAGTTTCATGGCACCAGTGGTCAGTTTCTTGCATGGCTCTGCGTTCCTGGCGTGGAAAGTCAAGTACAGCACTGACATAGGTGAGCCTGGGTGCGTCTAAGAAGCTCCAACGACGTCATCCCGGCACCAACGACGCACGTGACGCCGCACGACGACACCTACTGACGCGCAGGCGTACTGCTGACGAAAACTTTCTGGATCCAGTCTGACTCCTTGGGGTAATTCTAAGGTAAGGAATCTATCACTACTAATGTTTCTTACAGATATATCATTAAGGAAGGTAAGCAACTTGTGCATTAAGAATAAATCTGCCACAGGAGGGTGACCACTTTATAAGTAGTGTTGGAGTGCTTCACTTTTGAATTCTACCCGTTGCATGTGTAAAATACTATGGAGACTCCCCACGCAGATTAGTTCTTACTGAACTTTAATGAAGCACACCATGCCCAGGTAACAGATAAATCGCCCCTAACAGAACACAATGCAAAAGCTAAGAGCACTGAGCAAAGAATACAGAGCTCACTCCACCAGATCAAAGACTGTGAATACAGCTCTGTTTCACAATGATCTTGTTTTGGGAATTTGACAAGACATTATGTTAGCTTCCATCCCACCTTCTCAAGAAACTGCTTCATCAACTCTAAGGTAAGCAGAGAGAGTTGTTTTGCCTGCTAGATCCTCCAGGACTTCCTGGTGTAAATCTACTCCTCAGACCCACCTTCTATAGGGGAGACTGCTCTGGTACTGAGTCTAAAGGCGAATCTGTGTGTAGTATCTTTCAGAAGAATACATTACTTACCTTTGGTAACTCTCTGGTGGATACTCCATCTACTTGGAGATTACTCATTGGCCACCCATCCCCCCATTCTATTAAGTGGACATCTGTGAATCAATTCGATCCCAAGTTAGATTTTTCATACTGCCTGTTTCGCTTCAATTATTGACAGTCTCATCCCTGTGTCTAAGGGCATGGAAAAAAGTAGAACTGATGTTGGCACACTAGGGTGGTGTCTATACACGGCTGCAATTTGTCATGTGTAGGGCAGGATGGGGCTGCTGCTGATGCCGTTTGCACCACCCACTAGTGCACAAAAGTTATGGAAGGTTTTCCGGATCCTGGGAGGATTCAAAAGTTGAGAAATCTCCAAAGAGTATCTACTAGAAAGAGTATTACCAAAGCGAACTTATACATCAAAAGCTGTGAAAATATGCACACTTTTGCAGCCCATCTGTCTGATGTATTGTGCAACCTGCCAATAATACTAGTGCTAATCCATTGTACAGTGTTGAGATCACAGAATTCAGTTGTACCTTGAGGACATTGCTTCAGTTCTTGAGCTACTCCTGTAGATTGTTAAATTTAAAACTTGAAAAAAACAATTCCCAATGGGGCAAGGCACTGATAATAAACAATAGTTGAGGGGCATATTGATACTGATTGTATGCGTTAGCGCTCGTGATCCCCCCTCCCCCCACCCCCCTTTCCATATCACAGGCCTTATCGAATTCCAAGTATTAACCTAGAAAAGAGCCTGGAAGTAGATAGTAAAGACGACCAGGGAAAAGAGGGATGTAGAAAAGAATCAGGGGATGAAGAATGTGAGAAGTTCTCATATCTGTAGATATGACACAGGAGATGGTGTAAGAGGTTGTAACAGTTGAGCAAACTAGAATCAAGATGGTGAGAGGATATACAGGTAATAGGAGACAGCTTACTTTCTGAATTAGATATTTCTATTGGTACCTTAATTCAAATTTGACATGTCATGCATTTAGGTAGACTTCCATAATTATGCGCCCCACCCCTACTGTACAAAAGCTCTTTTAACACACCTCTCACACTCAAGGGCAGTAAATGGGCTGAGTCATGACAGTATACATATTTAGGAAAAGAGGCCAGTATTGGGTTTGTGCAATATGGGGTAAAAGTAAAAATACCTGCACTCCACTTGTATCAATTAGCAACTCCCAGCTGTTAGTTGACTCCTGGCCTGGATATTGGGACAGAAGTCAAGTGTGTCATGGACGTTCCACCTTAGGTGGACCCCTAGTTGCTGGCTCAGCTTGGCACTGTGCTAGAAAGAGAAACACACAAATCAAGTAGAGCAACTACCAGGGGACTCGTGGCACAGGAAACCTGTGAAGGAAAACGGACCTGTTATAAGACAAAGTGAGTGGAACTCATTTGCAGGATGGCACATGGTTACTGCACCAAGAACTTTTAACCATACAGCCATCATCAAGAGGTCCGAAAACATACCTCTTTACTCAGAGCACAGGGGGAGTGTCCACCCTAGAACTTAGACTCTTCCTTTTGCAAATATTGCCCATAATGTCTCTCTTTGGTACTAATGAGACTTTGTGGGAAATCAAATATGTAATCATATCCATATGAGTAAGGAATGAAAAACTAACAGTTCACTAAACATTACTGCCTGGATAGCCAGTCCGGAGAGACGGCTTCTTTGGCCGTTCTGTTCTCCAGTACTTTCTGGTGTGAGCTTAGTTCGCAGATCCACCACCGGGGTTGGTATTGCTGGGGTATCTATTTTTAGGTAAGGAATCTATAACTACAGTCTTTCAGATGAATAGGTTACTGACCTTCGTTAACGATGTATCTGTAAGAGACATATATGTAGAAATAGATTCCTTACAGCCCCACCCATCTTCCCGGATCTGCAAACTGACTTCTAGGGATAGGGACTCCCTTCTAGGGCCCTAGTTCTGTGCACCAGTGGTCAGTGTGTTGCATGGCTCTGTGTTTCTGACATGCAATGTTATGCCAGAACTGACGTCAGCACGCAGGGGCGGCTTCTAAGTAGACACCGTGACGTCATCCCAGCGAACACAACGACAGGCGGAGAGTCGACCCATGTCACTCACTGATGCGCAGGGGTACTGCTACAAATAAAATTCTCAGGATCCAGTCTGATGCCTGGGGGTTATTCTAAGGTAAGGAATCTGTAACTACATATGTCTCTTACTGATACATCGTTCCTTAAGGTAAGTAACTTGTTCTTTTGGTCTTGTTTTGGATGTATAAAAATATTGGATAATTTTTTTAACTGGTGTGTTGTCCATTTGTAGTGTTTTCACTATATTACTGTTGGTTATGTGCAAATGATTTACGCACTGCCTCTGAGATAAGCCTGTCTGCTCGTGCCAAGCTACCAAGGGGGGGAACAGGGTTTATTTTAGAAGTGTATTGCCTTTACCCTGACTAGGAAGAAGGGTCCCTACTTGGACAAAGGTGCAAACCATTGCCAACTAGAGACCCCCCATTTCTAACACGAGCAGGACCCCTTGGTTTTCTGCTCTCCTAACGCACAACTCCGTCACAGTTCAGCCAGGCAGTACCTCTGCCTCTTAGCGCTGCAGACCGCGGCTCAAGACCATGAGGCCCTGTGCGCCAACCGGTCTCTCTCGCCTCTGCTTTTTGCCGCTCTTCTCCTTTGTCTCATTTCTTTCGGCATTATCCCCCTCTAATTTTCCTGCCTACTCTATTTCCTTAATTTCTTTATTTATTCTTTATTTCCCTATTTCATCTTCAACCCTTTCTCTTACGTCCTTCCCACTTCCACTCTTTCCCGCTCCCCAAACCTATCAGTATTTCCCTGCCACTGCTGCCCCCATGACCCCTCCTGCTGCCGCCTCCCAGCTGTCCCTCTCTCCCCCACTCCTACTTAATGACGGCTGCACACTGGACGCACCATTGGCGCACCAAAGGCAAATCCGTCTGCGCCCATCTGCGTCCCGTTCACGATCAGCATCAGGAACCCTGGTCCTCCAACCCACCAGCGCCACAGCTCTCCAGACCTCTAGGCTCTTGACGTCAGCAAAAAGAATAACTGCAAGCCCTCTTCCCCCTCAGCACCCACGGACCCTTCACCTGCCGCCACTCCTTCCCTTTGGCCGAGACCAAGGACCCACCTCCACCAACAACTCCACCGCAACACAAACCTTGCAATGCATCCTCCCCAATGTCTGCTCCCCCCACACGCCATGAAAATATGGGACCTCTTCGACAGCACCACCGCTGACGTCGCCTTCCTAACCAAAACCTGGACGAACGCCGCCTAAGGATTTGACATCGCCATTCCCGAAGGCTACAAGATCACCCAGAAGGACCACCCCAATCGTCCTGGGGAAGGTATCCCCATTGCTCACAAGGCCAACCTTCGTCTGAGTACCTACACAGATGGGCCTACAGACCTGATGGAACACCTCTACTTCAAGATACAGACCAACCAGTCCACTGCCCTCGGAGGCACCCTCATCTACAGACCCCTGACTCGCACGCACCTTTCTCCGACTCCATCATAGACATCTCCCCACAAGCCATCGCCCCACAAGCCATCGCCTCCACTGACTACACCTTGCTGGGAGACCTCAACTTCCACATTGACAACTGCCAAGACCCCAACTCCACCTCCCTTCTGGACAACCTCCAAAACATCAGACTCAAACAGATCATACCAGAACCAACGCACTCAGCAGGACACAACCTTGAACCCATCTTTACAGCATGAAACTCCATCACCTTCAGCCACACCTCCAAACTCCCATGGACCGACCACCGCTGCACCCACTTCACCTTCAAAACAAACATCTCCCACTGTCGCCCAGACCAGCTCCAGCACAGGAATTGGAACAAGATCTCCAACCAGCTCACTACCTCCCTCTGCAGCTCCGCTCCCACCACCACAGACAACCCTCCCAGTGCCGCCTGTACCGTACACCACTGGATCACCAGCTTTGCCAACACCATCGCCCCTCTCAAGAAAACATCCAACCCCCAAACCAAGAAAGCCAGCTGGTTCTCCACCGAACTCTGAGAATCCAGACGAACCTGCAGACGACTCGAAAAGGTATGGAGGAATTCCAAAACTTCAGCCGACCTTAAACTTCAGAGCAGCCACAACCTCCCACCACAAACTCATCAGACACTCGAGGAAAAAATCTCTCCAGAGCAGAATCTCTACCCACGCACACAACAAGGAACTCTTTGGCATCATCAAAGAGTTCGTCTAACCCAGAGGTCTTCAAACCTTTGTAGGCTGAGCCCCCCCAGCGGATTTGTTTTAAATGTCGGGCCCCCCGCCACCTGACACAAATTTCTGGAATCGTACACCACATAACCAACCGCCACCTTCATATCCCGGGCCATATCCGGCAAATAATGTCCAACACAATAAGTGTGTTAGGCTAACTGCAGGTTTGTGAGTGGGTGCGGTTGAATGACAGAGGCTTATTACACAGCTCAAAACTCAATCTTCCAGCAGGTACATTAGTCACCAGACCCTGGTGAACCACACCTGAATATGTGATGCCCCTTTTAATGTTGCCTAAAGAATGCTGGATATACACAGAACTTTGCAGTGCCGGACCCCAGTAACAAACCCGCCCCCACCTTTCCAGCCTCACAGAGGAACGCCTGATACTCCCACCCTCCAATGGTGCCCCTCATCTTCGTATAGACCGTCCCTCATGTGTATTTGATTTATTTTATAGTGCTACTCATCCCAAGTATGTACGGCAGGGAGTTGGAGTGCTTTACATCACACACATTTTATAAAGACAATGACTCATATAAATGTGAACGTCAATGTTCTGAAGATAATGGGGCTACAAGGTGTAATCATTCTTTCATCCATCATTCAGTCTTTCACCATTCATTGATTTCACCATGTCCTTCCATCTGTGTACCCATCCATGGCCACACATATTCAACCATTTGCAAACCTATTCATCATATATCCTTCAATCCACCATTTCACTCATCCATCCCTCCATCCACCCTTTCCCCCTATCCATCTGTATACTCATCCACCCATTCTTTCACTTACTCATCCATCCACCCATTCACCCTTTTAGTCATCCATCTATCCTCCCTTTCTCTCCATCCCACTTTCTCTTAGGCATCATCCAGCCATCCATCCACCCACCCAACCATCTACTCATCCACTCATGAATCCATCCATTGACCCTATCACTCATCCATCCTCTCTCATCCATCCACCCTTTCTCTCCTTCACTCTTCTACCCTCCCTTTCACTCACTCATCCATCCTTACGTCCACCCTTTCATTCATCCATCCACCCTTTCACTTATCAATCCATCCATCATTTCACTCATCCATCCACCCATCCATCCATCCATCTATTTATCTTTTCTCTCATCCATCCACCCTCCCATTCACCCATCCATACTGTCTCTCATTACCCATCCACCCTTTTCATTCACCCTTTCACTAAACCACTCTGACATCCACCCACCCCTTCACTTACTCACTCACTCACCCACCATCGAAAACTGGGCAGCACTAAATGGCCCAGCAGTATATTAGGGCGCAATTCCATTACAAAAGCTCACTCCACTTACCTGTTGGTGAGGCGCCAAGAGACCAGCAAACTACTTCACTGTGTGAAATGAAGTGCTTCTTGCCAAAATAAAGACGATCCAACAAAGCAGGTTTGAAGATAATTTGATTATTTATGTAAGTATAATTAAGTCACCACTGGAGTGCGTGATTCCTCCTTGAAGTCCAAACGAAATCTGTAAGTTGAGACCGTTCATACTTCAAGGAGGAGGTTGGATGCACGAGAATGCTTTTTCAACACTTGCTTGTTTAAATAATAATAAAGCAGAAGAAAAGGCATTCACTAATAGTTGCTGTTGACGCGTCTCTATACTCCCACATTTGCAGTGGAGGAAGAACAATCGGGCCCATCGCCTCCTGTTTTATAAATATGCTCAGTTTCCCTTATTCCTGCTATCAGCCACTTGGGGAGAAGCTTCTACCCAACGGTATCCGCACACAAAGAACGTTTTTAGACCAACTAAACTGTAGAAGTCATTTCAATCGCACATTTTTTATCGACGCTCACTTTTTGCTTCTTATCTGCTGTTGACAGCCTCTAATAGAATCCCTGCCGTGCCTAATTAATTGGTCTTGGATTTCACGCCCACTCCGAGGCGGTATGAAAAGGCCCTCTGTGCGCCCCGTGGTGTGGTGCAGAGGAGCAGGCAGGTGTTTGTCAATATCAGGACTCGTGCTCATCACTATGGTGACGGCTGCCTGCGTATGCAAAACTCTAAAGAACGTTCTTTGTGTGAGGATACCGTTGGGTAGAAAACATTGGTGAAACGTCAGTGGTGACGTTTGTTGATTGGGCTGCTGTTCCGGAGCTGGCCAATCTAAAATCCCCATTTGTAATGGGTAAAGAAATACCGGAGAGAAAACGACTTGCGAAGTGGGAAACAATGGTAAGAGTTTAGGATGGCGTCGCGCCCCCCCTGGGATGGCGTCGAGCCCCCCCAGGGGGGCGCGCCCCACAGATTGAAGAACACTGGTCTAACCCAACAATGAGACCACTGACAACCCACCATCCAGGAACTCTGTGACGGACTCATCGCCTTCTTCCATCACAAATTAAGACTATTTATGACAACTTCGACTACAACAACCCTCACAAGGAACCCTCACCAGGCAGGCAACACTGGACACCCTAAAGAATATGAAGACAACTCACTTCAGGGCCCGCACAGACCTTTGCCCCCCGCACATCTACTACAGAGCTGCAGACATCATTGCCCCCAAGCTTTAATGAATCTTCAACTGCTCCTTCGAGAACGCCTCCTTCCCTGATGCCTGGAAACATGCCATGATCAACCCTCTCCTGAAGAAACCCTTGGCGGACACCACCGACCTCCAATTCTTCAGACCGATCTCCTAAGCAGTCAACTCCCCTCCTTCATAGTAGAAAACAACATCCTCGATCCCTCCCAATCAGGTTTTAGGAAGAATCACAGCAACAAGACCACCCTTCTGGTCGAAACAGACGACACCTTCTCCCTCCTCGACAAAGGAGAGACTGTGATCCCCATCCTTCTGGACCTATCCGCAGGCTTCGAAACAGTCTCACACCACACCCTAGCCAGCAGACTCCACGACGCAGGAATCCAGAACAAGGCCCTCGACTGGATCCGCTCATTCCTCTCAGGCAGAATGAAGAGGGTTAGACTTCCTCCTTTACGCTCGGAAACAACAATGACCACCTGCAGAGTTCCCAAAGATCCTCCATCAGCCCCACCCTGTTCAACATCTACATGGCCCCACTTTCATACATCGTCCGATCATACCGACTAAACATAGTATCATATGCAGACGACACCCAACTTATTCTCTCCATATCCAACGAACCCAACATCTCAAAACACAACTTCCAAGAAGGAATGGAAACAGTTGCAAGGTGGATGAAGAGCAGCTGCCTACAACTCAAAATGGATAAAACATAAGTGATCATCATGGGCCCACATCCCTACTCATAGAACGACACTTGGTGGCCTCCCGCCCTCGAGTACCCTCCCTCCTCCACAGACGCAACCTCAGAACCATCCTGGACTCCGAACTCAAAATGGACTGCCAGATCAACGCTGTCACTTCCTCCTGCTACCACACACTCCACCTACTCCGGAAGACCTTGTGAGAAGTTGGCCTGGTATAAGATGTTTACTATTCTAGTGAACACCTTGCACCAGTCCAAACAACCCTTATGGTGATGGTTGTAAGTCAACCTTATAGACCAGCTATCCTAGTGGTAGCGTGGACAGAACAGTCTTAGGCTAAAAGACTCTTGAGGGCGTGTAAAGCCAGCTGTTTTACCATATGTAACCCCTTGAATATCAAATGAAAGGACACCACACAGGATATATATAAAATATATATGTATTTATTTACTAACACACTCCTCTGAACTCTTTATGAGATCAGAGGCAAAAGCACATAACAAGATACTTAGTCAGAACACGTTAAGTTGCACAATTTACAGTTGGGCCCTAGGGGCGAAGCAAACCATATATTAAGAAAGTGGTATAAGTACCACGTCACGAGAAAAGGAAAGGCCTAGGGCCTAGGGAATCGCTGGGGCTACACTATCTGAACCTTAGTTTAGAAGTAGGAGGCCCACAGGCGGTGCGTGCAGAGTCTTTACCCACACACGAGAGTCAATATAAAGTCAATGGGAACTTAGAAGTTAGATAAAGAAGGATTTAGGACACTTCCGGTTTAGCTAGGAGGAAACAACTAAAAACCCCGACACTTGGATAGTCAATACCCTTAGGAGCACCGAAGTACTCGCGTTACCTCACCCACGGACGGCGGGTGCATAGGTGTGAAGATGTGTCTGGTTTCGCCGTTGAAGCCTACGGAGCCTGTGAAGAAAGATGCTGCAGGAGGAAGATGTCCAGGTGGATCCAAGGGTGGATCGAACATGAAGAGGACCTGAAAGCAGAGGGGACAGAGTCTGGATCACTAGCCAGTGACTGCGTGGAACCAGGAAGGAACCAGACTACGTCGAGGAGCAATCAGGTGCTGTCGTGAAGCTTGTCTTTGCAGCCACGCGGACCAGGAGGCGTCGAGGATGACCAGGTGCTGGAGAGGAGCTGTCCCACGAAGGTTCTCGCAGATGGAGGGGTCGACTGCCGGATTGGAGTCAACAGGCCTTGGCAAAGGCAACCCACGCAGGATACAACAAAGGCTTCTGGTGCAGACCAGCAAGGTCTGAGGTGCCTCACCTTTGCAGGAAGGCAAGGGCCAATCTGGAGCAACCAGACCAGCGAGTTGGTTCAAAAGGATTGTCGTCACAGATGCTACTAGCCAACGGGCCAGCAACCGGACAACGCGTCGAGCAGAACACAAGCAGAAGGGCCACATGCAGAACTCGTGGAGTGTGGAGGGCTGATCTTCGGTGCAGGTGGAGCTCGGATTCGGGGCTTCTCAATCCCCAGTGCACAGCTTCGAGGATACCTCAGGAGCTGCACAGGTAGCAAGTTGCAGGCTTTTCAAGATGTCCGGTCCCACGTGTCTCGTCGCCTCCACGGATATCAGCTATGCTGCAGTCGTGAAGAGAGGGTCAGAGAGGTCTGGAAGTCTGGGTCTTGTCAGGCTCTGTGCTCGGGTCCCAGCGGGAGCGTCGACAAAGCAAGCCGTTGATTTGCTGGATGGTGCCTGGTTGCCCAGGGTGGTCACTCCTTGGCCACAAGGGAGATTCTTCAGTCTTCAGCTTCAGCAGAATGTCGAAGGTCCGGAGTTTTGTGTCAAGTTTAGATTCAGGATTAATTTAAAGTCCTAAGACTCAGCTCCTACCTTTATACAACTAAAAGGGTCTGGATTACTTTCTAGGTCCCTCCTGTGGGTGGGACCAGGAAGGGGGGTGGTTACACCTCCTCTCCTTTGTCCAGTTTCGCGCCAGAGCTGGGGCTGGAGTGCCCCAGCAACCGGTTTGAACCGGGGCTTGCATGGAACACCTAGTGTGCCCCAGGCAGTGTCTCAATCTATTCAGCCCTCCCTGTCCCAATACACAAAAGTCCTGTCTAGGGTGGTGCTCGCACCTCTCCAGGCAGGAAACCTATTGTCCAAACCTCCGTGACTAGAAGGACTCCCAGCAGCAGGAGGTCAGACTTGTGTCTGTGGCAGCAGCGTCCATTTTGTGACGCTGGGGCTCTGGATAACTTTAACCGGGATAGTCAGCAATAACATGTCTTCTCCCTCTAGAAGGGTGGAATGCTACCCCCATCACCAGAATTGGCGAGGGGGTAGTATTCCAAAGCGAATGACACCTTACACGACATGTTTTGATAAAGCCAAACCAGAGTTAGCATTTAACCGTGAGGTTCATAATGCACTTAAGAGTATATGGTATGGCAATATCGTAGAACAGCTATAAGGGCATGGTTCCGAAAGCTGCAGACAGGCTCAGCTCATGCTAGAGCACCATCTCACACATAACCAAGCACTCTGCCTCCAGGATAGTTAAGGCCTGCCATAGGAGTGACTTATAGATTACTGTGTGTCTATATATAAGGTTAGATATAGGAATACTATACCTAAGCAAGGGGTGATTACACGACCTTGCCCCAGCTGAGTGATCAGCCAGTTGTGTCTATTTGTGTGGCCAGCCAGGGGTGGCATAATACATGCTGCAGCCCCTGGTAGGCCTTGGTTACACCTATGCCCTGAGTACCTAGGGTACACTTCTACAGGGGCTGACAAGGTGAACCAATTCCCAATTGTGGATATATCTAGAGTACATGGTGTGAATTTAGAGGGAGTGCATCTGGGCTGTGGGTCTGATTAGCAGGCCCACAGCCACATCTAAGTCGAAAACCAGTAAAGCAAAAGCAAAAAGTGGGGGTGACCATAGGAGGCAGACCCTACTCTCCTACAGACCTTCAACTGGATTCCACTCAAACACATAAACCATCACCCACACCCTCATCAGCAGCAGACCAAACTACGGAAGCGCACTACAAGCTGGGATCAACAAGAACCTCACCCCGAAACTACAATACGTCCAGAACGCCGCTGCCAGACTAGTCCTTAATCTACTGTGCCGCTGCCACATCAGCCAACACCTATGGTCACTACACTGGCTCCCTGTCAAGAAGAGAATCACCTTCAAGCTTCTCATCCACGCCCACAAGGCCCTCCACAACACCGGACCCGCCTACATAGGATAGGATATAGTTTTGTAGAGCGCTCGAATGCTGAGGCGTATTGGCGCTGAGAAGTGAGATAGTGGGTCGTAGCGGCTATGACTGATATTTAAAGAGGTGGAAAAAGCTATGTTTTCTTACGCCTTCCTAAAAGAAGTTTTTAGACATTAGTCTCATGGAAAAGGGCAGCTGATTCCACAATTTTGCAGCACAATGTGAGAGACTTCTGCCTCCCCATCTGGCTTTGCGAATCTTAGGGATACAAACAAAACCAGCATCGGTGGATCTAAGGTTTCTGGTGGGGGTATACCAAGAGAAAAGATTCTGAAAATCGGCAGCCCCTCTGCCGAATAATGTCTTATGGATCAGACATAGAGCTTTAAACTTCGTCTTTTGCTGGATCGGAAGCCAATGCAATGAGCGAATAGAAGTGGAATGCCCTCTAGGAATGTTTAACAATAGCCGAGCCGCAGAGTTTTGTATCGATTGTAACTTTAACCTCTGGGCTTTATCAATGCCTATATAAAGCGCATTGCAATAATCTAGTCGCGAGAGGAGAAGGGCGACTACCACTGATTTCTTCAGATCCTGGGGCTAAAAGGAAATATCTTCCTAAGAAGCTTCAATATGAAGAAACAGGAGGACGTAGCGATACAAAAGGGGATGATGGACGGAGCGTTTGAGCAAATCAAACACTCACCCCCAGTCAACTGATCTGGGTTTAATCCATCACCATTCTTTAGCCCACTCAGCCACCCCATTTCAGACATGGCTATATGCAAATCAGTCTGACCCTGTGCCTCATGGGAACAGTCCAGCCCGAACTGCCAAGCCATGTCTTCCATGGACCGGAAACAAGCATCCTGGGACCGGTTTCGGATTCATAATCCTCATCAGCCAGGCTATCTTGAATCCAGTGGCCAAGTGAGCAAGGGACTCACGTCTGAGCATACCCTGCCACACTTAGGGCGAACAAAGCGATACAAAAGGGGATGATGGACGGAGCGTTTGAGCAAATCAAACACTCACCCCCAGTCAACTGATCTGGGTTTAATCCATCACCATTCTTTAGCCCACTCAGCCACCCCATTTCAGACATGGCTATATGCAAATCAGTCTGACCCTGTGCCTCATGGGAACAGTCCAGCCCGAACTGCCAAGCCATGTCTTCCATGGACCAGAAACAAGCATCCTGGGACCGGTTTCGGATTCAGGAGGACGTTACATTGTTGATCTGGCCTGCAAAGTTGAGCTGGTCATCAACAATAACCCCAAGGTTCTTAACTTTGTTAGAGAGGACAGGACATTGACCTACCTCTGCTGGCAACCATGTTGAATTCCATATGAATGGCCAATTGCCAAACTCCATCACCTCGGTCTTATCGGTATTGATCTTAAGGTAATTACGACTCATCCATTTCATAATCTGAGTCAGACATGCATGGAAGTTGACAGCCGTGTCCTCACTGTTTGGATACAGAGATGACAATCTGTGAGTCGCCTGCATATGAGACCAACGAAAAACCATACTTTCGGATAAGTGCGGCAAGTGGAGCAGCGTATATATTGAACAGTGTGGGGGACACTGCAGATCCCTGTGGCACTCCACCCGGGATGCAGAAAGTTTCAGATTGCATGTTATCCCAATATATACTCTGTTGCCTAGAGGCCAGAAATGAAGATAGAAGGGACAGAGACAGCTCCCCATTCCCCAACCACCTCAGGCTCCTCACTAGCACTGTGTGATTCATGTTGTCAAATGCTGCCGAGCAGTCAAGGAGGATGAGGATGGCTCTGCCCACTCCATCCACCTGCCCGCGAATTTCCTCAGTTGCCACGATCAGGGCGGTCTCAGTTGAGTGACGTGACCAGAAGCCATGCTGGCTAAAGTCAAACAGATTGTTAATATCCAGATATTGCATGAGCTCTTGATGTATCGCTCTTTCGTGGATTTTAGCTGTAACTGGCAGACAGGAGATGTGTTGATAATTCTTCACCTCCCTGGGATCTAGAGTAGTTTTTTTTAAGATTGGTCTGATGCAGGCTATTTTCCCGACGGGTATATCCCGGAATCAAGCACTTGATTTAAAAGGGGGGTTAGATATGGTCTAATCAACCCAGAAGCCATGTGCAGGACAATTGGTGGACATGGATCTTTTGGGGTTCCAGATTTGGTAGCGAGTAACATTTTATTAACTTCAGTTGAGGTGAGGGTACTAAAACTTGTTAATTGGCACTGAGGTACTATTTCCTCCAGTCCTAAGTCAGGGTCATTTCCCGCAGACTGCATGTTACTGTGGAGATCGTCATAAATTAATTGCACCTTGTCCTGTAAGAAATTTGCCATTTTATTACAAAAGGCTTAGTCTGGTTTATATTGACTGACCTGTTGGGGATGAGATAGCATTCGGACGGTTTTAAACAGCTCTTTAGAAGAGTTCTTAGCAGCCTCAATTCTAGTAGTATAATATGTATTTTTAGCTTTTATAATAGCCTCTTTATAGGATTGGAGTGCTATGTTCTAGCCGCCTTATGTTCTGTAGTATAGTCCACCCTCGAGATGCGCTCAATTCTTCTACACAAAGCTTTTAGACTTTTAAGCTCTGGTCCATACCAGAGCGACTTTGCCTGAGATCTTTTTACTTTAGTAGTTCTTTCGGGTACCACCTGGTCAACCACTGTAGCAAACCAGTTATTAAACTGGATAGCCGCCTCCAGGACCCACACGGGAGGGCAGATGTTTAAAGCCTGCTCAAGTTCCACCCTTTGGACTTTGTTCCATGATCTAGTTTTTAAACTAGCAGCTTTATTTATGACGGGCACATTTATTTTAATGATGTTTAAATCAAAATAAGTTGCCCTGTGGTCGGTCCAGGGAAAGGCAGAGGTTTTAACCACTGTGACTTCAGAATTATTTGTGAAAATACCATCCAGTGTATGGCCCGCAGAGTGGGTGGGTCCAAGCACTAAGTGGGACAAGCCATATCCTGCCAAATTATCCAATAACCTGTTGGTATCGGAGTTGTCATTTAATTCTAGCTGGTAGTTAAAATCCCCCAGAATAATGAGCGGATTGGAATCTAGGCAGGATTCCAGTAGAGTCTGTAAAGCTAAAGTAAAAGCAGTTCTAGGGCCAGGTGGCTGATACAGGAGTATGCCATGGAGGGTGAAGCTGTTGTTACCTTTCAGCACAAAGCGCATTGCCTCTGCTGGTAGCTGTGTAGTGGACTCTACATGCACCTTTAGCTGGTTACGATAGATTATCGCTATACCTCCACCAATGTTCCCTACCCTATCCTGACTGGATACTGTATAACCAGATGGAAGTGCAATATTCAAATCAGGGGCAGATGATTGGTTGGTCCATGTTTCGGTTAGGAATATTACATTCGTGGAAGAATCCTGCAATAGACATTCTAGCTGGTACATATGTTTGCTCAGTGTACGCATGTTGAGTAATAAACAGTGCAGTGGCTGGTCACACATCGACCCTCTCTTACAGCTCAATTAGCTAGAATCAGCACTTGAGCTATCTGTACTAATAGAACCTGCTAGGACTCTCATTTCCCCCTCCATTGTATCCCCCCCCTTCTGTGGGTGTTCTCATAACTAGAAGGGTGCTTGTTTGCTGCCATATTACAGTAAAAGTCGCAGCTAGCACACTTAAATTCTTCACCTTCTCCCCTCATATTATATATGCTTGGAGAGGAACACTCACCTTTCATCAGAGCCAATGGCTGACTTCTTGTATAGACCTAGGACCGATAACGGGCAGTGTCTCTGGCTCTGGACGCACTCTGGGCGTGCGCAGACAGGGTTGCCTTTGGAGCGCTCACGCCAGTGTGATCTTTATAGCCCTGAGTAAAGAGACTAGACCGCTGACCCAAGACCAAGGCGGCCCCCTCTTACAGACGGGGACCTCAGGTCGTTAATGTGGTGCGGTTACGAATTACCGATTAGATAAAAATACAGCTAGAATAATGTGAAAATTCACGTTTTAAAAACAGTTTTAAAAAGCAGAGTTCCAACATGTAAAAAGCAGCGCTATAGTACAAAGGAGCGTGCCACGCTCTACTACAGAGCGTGGCGAGGCTGAATCACCTCCTAACCCCATGAACCACTGCCTTACGTCCACACACCCCAAAGATCACTCTGCTCAGCCCTGCTCTCGATTGCTACGGTACCACGCATCAGGAAGTCCAGAGCAGGAAGACGCTCCTTCTCCCTCCTGAGGAAATTAGTTTCCGACTCCATTTTGTGTTTCACTGCCATTTTGTTTTGCCCTCACTCAGGCAGCCTGGCAAACAGAAAACTCTTGCCCTTCGTACTGCCACGTATCAAATAACCCCCCTATCCTTGAGGTGAAGTCGATTCCAGGAATCAGTCCGACTCTCTAATCCTTATCCAAACTGCCTGTTGGCCTTCAGTATTCTTGTCTCGACTCACTAATCCTTGTCTCAAACCATCTGTTGGTTTTCATTGTCCTTCTCCCCGCCTTATCCTACCTTACAAAGTGGCCTTTTCTGCAATACACAAACATGTCTACCACTGTTGATTAACTCAGGGACACCATTATTGAATCACCTGTGGGGTTAGTCAAAACATGACCTAGGGGGTGGATAATTTAATCATGTGACGTCTTGTTTTTTCCAAAAAACATATCTTTTCATTGGTTTAAATTTTGCGCATTGGGAGTGTTCTTATGCAGGTGTAAAAGAATATAAAAGACTGTGAGCCCCGGAGTAAAGGGGCAGTCTCCTAAGAACATACCATTGGTGTACTTCTAGGATCACTGTGCATAGCTGCAGCTAATAAATCCTGTTGTCTACGCTTAACAGAGTGTCCCGTGTCTCTGTACAACAAAGCAGGTGAACTCGGAGATTTAGGCATGCCCTGCGCCGCTAGGCCCTTAAAGGCCTGGTTCTCCAATTGGTACCCAACGTGGGGCAGCTTCAAAGGATGTGGTCAAGCCCGAGGGTTGTGAGGAGCTACGTGAGAAAATTCCGGAGGAAGCGCACCACATAAGTGACCCCTGCATGTCAAAAGTGGACCGAAGATCTTTACAACGCGACTTCTCCTTTCTGACGGCTGCTGATGACTGCTGCCATGACCGCCGCCCTGCTTTGGTTCGCGTTGGTAATGACTGGCATTTCGAGACGATAGACGGGCCTCTGTTGGTGTGAGAGAACAATTTGGTTAAGTAATTGTGGGTAGCTCCCACATCTTTGTTTTTGATTTTGCTTTGATTCGATTGTTGCAATAACCGAAGCCGAGGGGTGAGTACATTTGTACTTTGTTAGTTGCTTAACCCCTTGATGTTAGTAAGAGGTCAGTGAAACAACGATGCCTGGTTTCAGTAAGTTCAAAAGATGGTGCTGTTGTTGTTGTGTAAGAGATTCCCGACTAGAAGACACTTGTCCAGTGCCTTAAGTAGGTACTCCAAAATATGAAGTTTATTCCAAACATGGAACTGGTCCTATCATCTTTGTCGACCTTTGGGGAAAAATACACTAAGAATGACGGTATTTTACAATGGCCGAAGGATGGTAGTTTTGAGCCATGTGTGTTGGATAATTTAGAGGAAAGACTATTTAGGAGAAAAGCCCGGCCGGCAATGTTTGACTCAGTTCGCATTTGGCGAAAGGAGTCAAAACAGAAAGAAATAAAACAAGCAAAAAGAGATAGAAAGGAAAAAGAAATGACTGTTATACAGGCTGCTCAACAATTCAAAGACGATTAAACTGATCGTGCGATTGAGGTTTTAGATAGACAACATCGTATGACAATAGATAAATGTTATCCAGCTTTGCCTACTTCTCCATCATTAGATGAGGAGAATGAAAAAGATCCTTTAATGTCCCTTATGTTGTCTGCTCCATCGCCTTATGTACCAGCCTTAGCTCCTCCACCAGTACCTGCTATATTACCCGTTATACCTCCACCTCTGCCTGTGCCTCAACCTATGATTCCAGTTACTACTGCGGGTCCTGTTGTCATACCTCCAGTAACGACACTCGTCTCTACCCCTGTGACACAAGCTTCTACTCCACAATCAGTTAGAAGAAAAGATAGTGGGTTCTTTTCAGCTTTTAATCCTTTTATAAATAAAGTACGTAATTCCCCTATTATGAAGAGAACTCTTCGAAGTCAGAGTCATCTTGATCTTCATGAAGCAATGATACTCCAATCTCAGGCTCAAAAATGGATGACAAATGGTAATATGTATGGGTCATCTGATATCCAAGATTTAGCTATGTAATGGCCTACATCTACTCAGCGTTATGTCTTTAATCTCATGTGCGAGATATTGATTCAAATGTAAGTAAGTAACTTTTTATTGTTTAGGTTAATTAAAACCATTACAAAAAATACATTAAAACAATCTCCACAAGTAGAATTAAAAGAGAAAATGTAAAAGCAAGACATTTTAGTTAAAAAAGTTTCAAATGTGGGAATGTGCAATCCAGGATGGCCCACCTAGGGGATTAATAGAATTAAGAAAGGAAGTAGCGAGGGGCGTGGCCAAGCGAGCCGACATGGCGGACGCAGCCTGAGACAGCTCCGTCCCGCCGAGACCTTATCCGACAAATTATCCTGCCTCCCATACCCTGCGGCACCCCTGGGGAGCAGCGCTGGTTGTGAAAGGCTGGCGGCAGGCTCCTGGCGAAATCCCGACTCTCCACGACCACCGGAGACGGAGAAACGTGCGCTGCAGCTGTGATGCCTGTTCCGAGCTGTGGAGCCGGGGACCTCGAGTTTGGCGGTGCTCGGCGGAAGCTGTGATCCGGCGTGGTGCGGTGGCCTGGGAGGAGTGGAGGTCCTCCTGGTTGAGCGGATTCGGCGCTGCGGTGGCCGGGGCTGGCCCTCTGTTCTTGGCAGCTGACCGGCAACAAACTCCCTAGAGGGCCCGGGGCCGGGTCCTGGGAGAGCAGGGAGGAGGTGCGGCCTACCTGCCACCGGGCAGCCGGGACCTCGATTTTGGTGCGATCCGGCCGGGCCTGGCTGACTGCCCGATGGATCTTTGACTGCCCACCATATACTGGGGTAAGGAGGAGTGCTGTGCCTGGGACGCCGGGGACCCGGTTTCGGTGGCCATATCGGGCCGTGGTGGTGGGGACGAGGACTATCTCTGGGGACGTGCGGGGGGCCCCCCCTCTGATGCTGGTCGTTTAAGGCTCCTGGGGCTCAGGGGAAGGGGTGGCGCGGCGGCCTGACTGATACCCGCCACTTCACTATTGGGCCCTGCAGGAGCACGACTGGTGAGACAGCGACCACCCACATACGGCGACGGAGGTCTGGTGGCAGAGGGGACGTGGTGGTTGCCCCAATCAGTCAGCCCTTAAGTTGCAGTGGCTGGAGGGCTACCCAGCCCAGTGACCATACTGTTCGGCGGCTTTGTTGGGCCACGGCCCCCCTGGAGGGGCTCCCCACTTATTCTTGCCGATTCGGCGGTCGGGCCGGGCCGCGGCTGGGGTCCGGGTGGCCAGCGCCTCTTCCCCCAGGGGCTCTCTCCTCGGTCAGGTCTGGGAACATGCGTTGAATGACCGGCAGGCTGGTGACACAGTGAGACCGCGGCCTGGGCTGAGATCGAGGCGGCTGGGACGGTGAGGAGCTCCGGGTGGTGGCTCTGACATCGAGTCCCCCATAGGCGGTGACCCCCGGCGTGTGTGTGATAATGACTCGAGGTGGAGGTGGGGGAGGCCCCAAGCAAGGCCCAATTGATAAATTCACTGGCCCTAGTGGGGGCGCTGGTGCGTCTGGAGGCCGCCAAGACTCCGGACCGGACAATGCGGCGTTAATGGCTGCCATAACACAATCTAGAGATGCTTTGGATGCAAAGATTGGGGCTGGCGGGTCCGATGTGACATTGCTCCGCCAGGACTTGCGAAATGCTGTGGGTCGCATTACGGAAGCCGAAACTCTCATCTCCGGGGTTGAGGATGATGTGGAGACCCTGAAGCGCAAGATGGCAAGTATGGAATCCATCCAGAAGGGTCTGGCGCTCCGAGTGGAGGATGCGGAGGGGCGCGCCAGGCGAAATAACCTGCGCTTCGTGGGCCTGCCGGAGGGTTGCGAGAAGGGCGATATGGAGGGCTTCCTATCGAGGTAGCTGGAGAGCTCGCTTCCGCAGAACTCTCTCTCCTGCTGCTTTGTCATCGAGAGGGCACACAGGGCCCTAATGCAGAAACCACCGGAGGGGGCGAGGCTGAGGCTGGTGATTGTTAAGCTCCTGAACTATCATGACCGGGACACTATCCTCAAGCTTGCCAGGGACAAGGAGCCGCCCATGTTTGAGAACCATCGGATCATGATTTTCCCAGACTATACGCGCCTAGTGCAGCAGCAGCGACAATCATTCATGGCAGCGAAAGCCCGCTTGCGTGAGTTGAAGCTCCCCTATGCCCTATTGTTTCCAGCCCGTCTGCGGGTGGTGTACCAGTCCCGTACCCACTTCTTCGACACCCCGGAGGTGGTGTTTCGCTGGACTGATGAGACGGTCCCGATCAGAGTGTGTACGCCACCGGGGTTGGATGCTGATTTCCGCTCCCGGCAGCGCTCGGCATCGGTGAATACGGCAGAGAGACGGCAGGAGGCTCGGGAGGATCGCACTGACGGAACTTGAACTGCCTGTCACGATCCCGACGTAATCAAACTACGTCTCCCGGCATGCCCTGGGCCGGAACTACAATTCCCGAGATCCTTAGCGGCGCGTCGCGTTCTCCCGATGAAAACGCTTAAGGAGGACGGCGACTGGGGATCGGTGTCGGGTATTCCGGTCAGAGACCTTGGTTGGGATAGTGGACTCGGCTGTCCTGGTGCGGTAAGGTTGCTGGCACCTCTGCGCTTCTCAGCGGGATCGCTGGTTATTTTTGGGATCCCACGGTAACGGCTGTTATCGTGTTATGGTTGTGTGACTTGTATATATATATTTGGATTTGGCTCTGTTGGTATTTTCGGCCAACGGTGTATTCTCTGCTGTGTATTAACAGCCTTGTGAAACTCTATATACATTGGAGGTTGTTCTTTCATTTCTTGGGATTCCGCCACAGACCCATCTAAGAGGCTTTAGTTGGGTGCAAGGAATCGCCAAGAGTTCCAGGGGTGCTCTTTGTTTGTTTTCATTTGAACCTTTATTTATCTAGAAGTGGCAACGTGAAGTACGTGATATAAAGGTGTTAACTGTTGTATATACCTCTTCTATTAACAGGGGTTCTGGAGGTGTAGGTTTCACTCTTCCCCTGTGATGCTTAGTAGAGGGATACATAGGTATGTTCTTACTCATGTGAATTCGGATATGAAGATATAACATTGTATGGTATGACAAATAGTTCATCACGATTTCATGCCTTTTGTGTTACTGTAGTTTCACCGCATCAACCCCTACGTTGCCTCTACACATCTACAAGATTTAAATATTCCTTTACAGGTATTATTCCGTACAGTAGTTCCAAGTGTATTGTTGATTCTAAGGCATAGAAACCTAGTCTTATGAGTGTGTTCTGTTTATGTCTTTCAGATCTCCCTCCCTGCTGTCCCCTTCCTTTCCTTCCCTGCTCTGTTCTATTTTTTCCCCTCGCTTGATCCTGTCAATGCTCTGTGCCATTACGGCAATTCAGGCGTTGGCTAGATCTAGAGGTGGGCATACCAATCAACAAACCGATCCTGAGGACTATAACATAACACTGCCGCTGATGATGCTTTGGGTCCCTAGCCTATGGAGATTCGACCATTCCACTGTATCCCAGACTATATGTAGTTTGTTTTCATTCTAGTCCCTGGTCTGGTTGTGGTCGGACGGATGGATATTACACCCAGGTCTATTCTTAGCAGGGGTGCTATGCTGTGGGGTTTGGGGGGGGGGGGGGGGGTTGGGCGGGGGGCACTCCAGGAAGTGCATTAGTTGCAGGGGACAGAGCGGTTTGGGAGAGTTATTGGGGATCCATTGGGGTGAGGGGCTGCCAGCATCCAGTTGGGTGTTGGTAGGTTGCTACTCTGCGACAGGTACTTCATTGTTCTTGAGGTATGGGGGCGGGTGAGGGGGGTTGGGAGTTTTCACAGTTCTGGGGGGTTGGGGGGAAGGCGGGGGGTTGGGAGCGTCAGGTTGGTGAGTTCTGGGGGGGGCTTGGGGGACTACGATTGCACGACAGTAACGGTACCTCCTATGTATCTGTATCTCTTTTGGTGTTGCCCGCTGTGGGGCGCTCTCCTTTCCTGGGACCCAAATGGCGACTGCTGAGACAAAGGCCCTGAGCCGTGGGGCATCATTACGAATTCTGAGCTGGAATGTGAGGGGTATGTTGTATAAGATTAACCCCTTCCATGCTCATGACGAGCTGAGCTCGTCATGAGTTGCGCCGCTCACATGCTCTCGTCATGTAACGTGGCTTTTTGTAAATTGACGCACAGCGCAAAAATAACCGCTGCACGCATGCGGTTAAGAGGGGTGCAGTCCTGCGGCAGGCGGAGAGAGAACGTGCCGATGTATTGTGTCTACAGGAAACTCATTTATTGGGTAATAAGATATTATGCTTACAGCGCTTTGGTTATCAGCAGGTCTACCATGCAGGCTTTGTCAGAGGGTCCCGGGGGGTAGCCATTTTGGTTCACCGCAGGCTCTCATACATTCACTCCACCCAGTGGGTAGATACACAGGGCACGTACATATTCATCAGGGGGAGGGTGGGAGAGGAGCCCCTGGTGCTGGGAGTCGTATATGCCCCTCCCCCGTTGCAGTGGTCCCTGGTGGAGAGGTTGTTCACGATCTGGACGGATATTGCCGAGTCTCCGGCGATCGTGGGTGAGGACTGGAACGATGTCATGGATGGCCGATTGGATAGGTGTAGGTCCGAGGATGGTCAGTCGACTCCTGGGGGCACTAAATCGGGGGATTTGGTAAGGGGCCTGGATTGGGTGGACACCTGGCGATATCTGCATGCACATGGGAGGGAGTATACCTATGTCTCCGCAGTACACAAATCCTTCTCTAGGTTGGATTACATATTTGTCCCCCGCTCGGTTATTGGGAGGGTGGAGTCGGTGACAATACAGCCTAGGGGGCTCCCAGACCATTCCCCCGTAGTCCTGGACTTTGCTCTGGATAGGGGGCGGCAGCCGTTCCGATGGCGCCTGTCCACATGGCATCTCCAAAACGAGGAATACCAGAGACATATGAGGGAAGCCATAGCACTCTATTGGGCAGAGAACGCCAGACCTGGCATGAGGGCCGGTACTCTGTGGGAGGCTATGAAACCCACACTCCGAGGAATAGATATTGCATGGTGCGCGGTGGGAGGGCAGACGAAAGAAATCAGATTTGCTTCGGGCGGAAGTGGAGGCCCTAGAGAGCCACTGCAGTATAGGTTGCGATCGTCAAGCGGTGGGGCAGCTCCTGCAGGCACAACAATCTTATGCGTCACGGTTGCTGGATGAGGCGCGGCAGGTATGGCTGGCGACGCATAGCAGAGTATATCAGTGGGGGGACAAATGCGGGACAATGTTGCACCGCATCTGCCAGAATACATTTCAGGCGCAGGCCCTCCCGGGACTTCTGGATACGGCTGGGGACCCGATCACAGACCCACGGGCGCTGGCGGAGAGCTTTGCGACGTACTACGCGGCCCAATACGCCCCGAAAGAGTGTATACCGGCCTACATGGTAGACAAATTCATTGCGGATTTGCCGCCCTGGGCGGTGACAAATGAAGTACGGGACAGACTGGAGCTCCCCCTCACAGCAGAGGAGCTGGGGCAGGCGCTGGGGGAACTTAACGCGGGGAAAGCCCCTGGGCCCAATGGGTCCCCCAGTGAATTCTTTAGGTACTATCACCTACAGCTCGGTGCCCACTATGGAGCAGCCCTGGAGGAGGCGAGGGAAAGGGGCACACTCCCGGCAGAATGGCGGCATGCGGAGATTGTGGTCTTTCAGAAACCTGGCAGACCTCCGAAACGACACGAGTCGTACCGTCCTATATCGCTCTTAAACATTGAGGCTAAAAACCTGGCCACGGCATTGGCTAACCGTCTCCTGCCCCATATCATGGAGCTTGTACATCCGGACCAGGCCGGCTTTATGCCGGGTAGGGCCACCAGACATAATATACGTAGAGCACATGTAGCTGTGGCGGCTGTTCAGAATACTGGAGTCCAGGCGGCGCTTCTCCTCGCAGACATTGATCGAGCCTTCGACTCCCTGAGCTGGACATATTTATTTGCGTTGCTGCCCCGACTTAACCTGGGGCCACACTTTTTGTCTTACCTGAGACTTTTATATACGAATCTGACGGCGTCGGTTAGAGTAGCGGGGGCGATTTCTACTAAGTTTTCAATTGCGCGTGGCACGCGTCAGGGGTGCCCCCTCTCCCCATACCTCTTTGCCCTGGCAATGGAGCCGCTGGCCGCCTGGGTGCGAATCGATGCACAGCTCCACGGCTTCAATTGGGGTCGGGGGCCTGACAGACAAATTCGACCTATATGCCGATGATGTCTTATTCTTTCTTACACGGCTGGACAGATCGGGACCGCGTCTATTAGAAATCATGCAGATCTTTGGCGAAACGTCAGGTTTTTACTTAAATCCGCGAAAATCGACTTTGTGGGTCCTGGGGGAAGGTCCAGGTGTCGGGGATTGGGCTTCCACGCTGCAGATGGGCGAGGACGGAATCAAGTACCTGGGGGTGTTTATCTCCGCGAGTCCTGAATTGTCCTGGGAGCGTAACATGCTGCCGGTTTGGGATAGGGTCCGCTCGGAGATGAAGACGTGGTCCCGGATGCCCCTCACCATATACGGCCGGTCAGCCATCTTCAAAATGGTGGCTCTCCCCCGTCTTCTTTATCAACTGCAAAACTATCCATACCCGGTTATGCCTCAGTGGTTCCGCCAAGTGGATTCTACGCTGGGGCGGTATTTGTGGTTCGGGGGGATGGTGTGGGTAGCGCTGCGCACCTGTTTTTTGTCCATCTATGATGGGGGATTGGCGACTTCTGATGTGTTGTCCTACTACCAGGCCTCCCATCTGTTAGTCCTCAATGAATGGTGGTATGGGGATAGGGGAGATCCGGCATACGCCCTGGAGAGACATCTCATGGGCTCTAACACGCTGCACACAATCCTCTATGCGGCACGGCTGCGGAGAGGACTACCGCCGGCCACTCAGGTGGTGTTTCAGGTCTGGAGGCAGGCTCTGCGTCGTATGGGTTGGTGGGACAGACTAACGCGAGAGACTCCGCTGTGGAACAATGGTCGTTTACCAGCTCTTGCGTCCCTCCAAGGGTTTGGAGGGTGGGATGCCATAGGCATCTCGTCCCTGGGAGATACGATGTCTGGTACGACACTCAAATCCTTTCAGGATCTGCACGGGGAGTATGGTATGCCCAACTCCCAGTTTTTTCGGTACCTGCAGTTCCGCCATGCCATTTCACCGAGTATCGCGGATCTAGATTCCTTGCCGGAGTTCAGCCCACTGGAGGCCAAAGTCTTTATGGGAGATATAGGAGACAAAAAGATATCCTGCATCTACCGCACATTAGTTATACACTGCTCGCCACCTCTTCAGGAACTTCGGGAGTCCTGGGAGCGGGATGTGGGGGCACTGGGGGAGGAGGGTTGGAGAGAGGCGCTGGAGGCCCCGAGAGGTGCAGCCATAGCAATAAGGCTGCGACTGATCCAATTTAAATACCTACATAGGGTCTACTTCACAAGAGAAAGACTGTGGCGGGCGGGCCTCATAGCATCACCGGACTGTCTCGGGTGCGGGGTAGAGGTGGGGATGATGATTCATACGGTGTGGAGCTGTGGTAGGCTGCTTAGATTCTGGACGCGAGTGTGGAATTGTCTGGATGAGGTGCTGGGATGGGAACTCCCTCGTACACCACAACTTGGGTTGCTGCATGTTTTGGAAGGGGTGGGGGGTAACATTTATAAGAGACATCTCCTGCTGTTGGGTATCACCCTGGACAAAAGGGACATAGCGCAGGCATGGAAGGACCCCCGCCCTCCCTCGGTTTTGGTGTGGATGAAGGGCCTTGACTTCTGTATGGGGCTGGACCTGCCGATATTTGAGGCCCGCGGGTGCCCGCGAAAACACTACAAGATATGGAAGAGGTGGGCGGAATATCGGGGTCTTTGGTTGGAACCCCCAGTGGAAAGGGAAAGGGACCAAGAGTTGTGATAAGAGATACTGAGGCGGAGATACACACACGCTACTGGTATGTAGTTATCATTGGAGAATTTGGAACTTGCTGTCGTGCACTCTGGTTGGGTGGGATCGGGGGGTTGTTGGGATAGGGTTCGGGGGGAGTGTTGGGATAGGGTTCGGGGGGAGGGCTGGGGAGGGAAGGGTGAGTTCATTTTGCTGTAACATTTGATTTTACAAGACTGTGTGGATTGCCGATTTGAAATGAGCCATTTTAATGTGCAGTTGACCTCGGTGTGCGAGGGGCTGCCTAATCTGTGCAATCGCTCAATAAAAAAATAATTTCTAAAAAAAAAAGAAAGGAAGTAGCTATTGGAGCAGTAGTAGGATAGGATTATAAAGACGCAATATCGAATTTAGTAGCATATAGAGATTTTCTATCTTGTAAAAATTCCGGGACAGGAGAAATTGTTACAACAGACAAATTATATCCTATGCGAGAGGTACAACCAATATGGCGTGATGCTGTGCCAGGAGCTAACCCTCCTGTGCTTGCTCATTTCCAGCAAGTTTGGGTACATGTTCCGTGGAAAAGATCAGAGGTTATTGCATTAAAGCAAGCATTACCTGTTCCGCGTAAAAATCCAGCAGGATATTATAAAGAATTAGTGCAAACATTGTCCTCTTGTACACTAACATTATCAGATATAGATATGTTGATGGGTCAAGTAGTTCCATCCGAGATATGGAATAAATTTTGTAGAGAGGATCACGCTGTTGAATTAGGTGGTGTTTGGGCTGCTATCCTACAAGCAGATCAAAGACAAGTGGGTGGAGCTAAGCCAGAACTAATGATTACAGAATTGCCCAACAGAATAATAACACTTATGAAGACTCTAATGCCAGCACAAGCAGTTAATTGGGATAAGTTGTCCGCCTGTAAGCAACAGAAGGATGAGTCTGTGTCTGATTTCTTTACACGTTTCGAGGAATCATTTGTTGATCACAGTGTACAAGATATGGCTACACCAGGTGGCCAGAGATTGTTTGTAGATAAGTTTGTCTCTAATTTATTGCCGGAATTGTCTACAAGGCGCAAGATGTCCGAAAGTGTGTGGCCTGTTGCAACGCCTTCGGGAATTTTGACGATGGTCCAGTATTATGAGAATAGGGATTTAGAGGAGAAAGAGAAGTCAGAAAAGAAAAATAAAGACCTCAAAATGAAAGTTCTTTTACAGCAAGCTTATCCTCCTCGTTCTGCTCAGCGTTCATATCAGCCACTTCCCCAATTTCAGAGGCTGTTACAGAAACCTGAACCCTTTGTTCCAATGTCTCCATTGGGTCCTAATCAATGTGCTTATTGTAAGGAGGAAGATCACTTCAAGAATAGTTGCCCGGTTTTGTTACACCGTACTGGTGATATGTCTGGGTCACGTAGCCGAAGTGGCTATCAGTCAACGCCTAGGGGTAGGGGACGAAATAGATCATATTATGATCAGCATCAGCGTTCTTTTTCCCCTCAAACTTCCACTAATTATTTTGATCAGCAAAATACTCAATCTGCTCAATACTACAATGATCATTATTATAACGAGAATGAGAGTCAAGATTTTCATACTAGCTAGGACAGCCATAGACAAAGTGAGGGAGTCATATCAGTTCCAGTGGATCAGAATGGGCCTTATGTTGAGGTAGTTACATTAGGTATTTCAGAGCCATTTCTATTGGACACTGGTGCAACAAAGAGTTCTGTCATCCACTCTAAACTCCCTGGGGCACCTTTGTCCGGCTTAACGAATATTTCCGTAGGATTTTCTGGCACCCCAGTTAAAAACCCAATTTCTCAACCTTTGCCCATCTCGATAGGTCCTTATGATCTAGAGGCTCCACTTATTTTAACAACTGGTTGTGGTGAAAATCTGTTGAGTCTGGATTTATTCAAAAGATTGTATGCAACCCTACATTGCTCTCCTTCTGGTGTACACCTCACTTTGGGTAGGGAATTGATTTCCCCAGTGTATCTGTCTAAAGACAAACTTCCCCCTGAATTGCATTCTCTTCCTACTACTCTTTGGGCTACAGGTCCTAATGATGTTGGCCTTTTGCAAATTCGGCCTTACGTTGTTACCCTCAAACCCAATATTAAGTTACCACGCATTCCCCAGTACAAAGTTTCCAGTGATGGTGAAAAAGCTCTTTTGGTTATTATTTATGATTTGGTTCAGAAAGGTGTGATTGAAGAGACTAGAGGGAATATATGTAATAGTCCTGTTATACCTATTCTTAAACGTACCGATTCTTCCCAACCTCCTGTTTATCGCTTTGTGATCAATCTCCGGGAGGTTAACAAGATTGTTGAACCCCAATTTCCCGTTGTCCCAGATATCACTGCCCTATTGACAACGGTACCTGCTTCTGCTACTTGGTTTTCTGTAATTGATTTAAAAAATGCATTCTTCAGTATTCCCATTGCCGAAGAAAGTAGAGATATTTTTGGCTTCTCTTTAGGAGGCCGAAGCTGCCTACTTACACGTGCTCCTCAACGCTATTGTGAGAGTCCCTTCATTTATAGTCAAGCTTTAAAAATACAGCTTGATACTCTCACTTTACCTTCAGGTGCCACTCTTATTCAGTATGTAGATGATTTGTTGATTTCTGCTGATTCTGAGGACATTTGTAAACAGGCTACTATTACATTGTTACAACACTTGGCTGATCTTGACCACAAGGTTTCACCCTCTAAGATGCAATATTGCCGGCAAAAAGTTACCTATTTAGGTCATCTCTTGTCAAAGGAGGGAAGACAATTAACTCCAGAACGTATCCAAGCAATTGCTCAAATGTCTGTCCCAAGTACACAAAAGGAGGTACGTGCGGAGTCAGTCATACTCTCAGTGATAGAGGAATTGCGGAGAGGGGCTGACCTTAAGACCAGTCAGGCCTTAGTGCTCCTGGATTTGTCCGCCGCTTTTGACACGGTCGACCATATATTTTGGTCGGCCGTGTCAGAGATGCCGGCATCCAGGGGCCGGCCCTTGAGTGGGTTCGCTCTTTTCTAAGCAATCGTTACCAGGCAGTCCGCCTCTCCCATTTCTCTGCCGACAAAGTGAAACTGACTTGTTGCGTCCCCCAGGGTTCCTCCCTTTCCCCCCTCCTTTTTAATTTGTACCTCACCCCCCTGATCCGTTCTCTACGAGGAAGTAATGTCACCGCATTTAATTATGCGGATGACATTCAGCTGATTTTTGATATCGACTCCTCGGATCAATCCATCCACAATTTTCAGTCGACCCTGTGCCTCATCAGCGACTGGATGGGGGAAAATCATCTTAAAATTAACCCCGACAAGACCGAGTTGGTCTTGATCGGGGGCGTCTCCAATCCTTGGAGTTCCAATTTTTGGCCGCCATGTCTTGGTCCACCTCCCTGTCCTGTTGACCTCCTGGCCACTTTGGCTGTAAATAACTCCTCGCTACTCCTACTCGGGGACTTCAATTTTTGGCCGGGTGATCCGAGGGAGGACTCCTCTTCTAAAGACTTCTCTGCCACCCTTCGTTGTCTTAATTTTCTCCCTCACGTCTCGGCCCCTACTCACACCCATGGCCACATCCTGGACCAGATCTGGTCTTTGCGTTGCAATTCCTCGGTTAATTCGATCTCCCCTTGCGTTTGGTCTGATAATTTTTTGATCTCCTTTTCTATCGACCTAGGCCAATCCGAGAAAGCCCCCTTGCCCAAAAACATCTGGGCCCGGAGTTGGAACAAGATTGATCTTAATGATCTTTCTTCCTCTCTGTACTCATCGGCTCCCACCCTGACCGACCTCTCTGTGGAGAATCAGGCGGACGCTATTAACATCTGGCTTTCCTCGGCCTGTGACCGGGCTGCTCCACTCAAAAAGATCAGATCAGCCCGCCCCCACGATGCTCACAAGTGGTTTTCCAGCGACCTCAGATCCCTGAAATTAGATCTCAGGCGTTCTGAGCGTCGCTGGCGCCGTAACTATTGCCCTACCCTCCGCCTCACTTACAAGGCCCTTCTAAATACTTATAAACTGGCCATCTTAGCGGCCAAATCCAAATATTTCTCGGAGCGCGTAGCCCTCTCGGCCAACAAATCACGCGAGATTTTTTCACTGGTGCGTAGTCTTGCCACCTCCGACCGTGCTAGCCTGTCCCCTGCTCCTTCTCAATCCCTCTGTCATTCTCTGAATGATTATTTTATCAATAAAATAATCACCATCGGGGGGCGTGGCTGGCAGCCTAAGATGGTGGCAGCTTAGAGGGCGAGCTCCGCGGTTGAAGCGGCCTCCAGATCTATCCGAGCACTAATCCGGAGCAGAATTGCACTTTGCGGGCAGGGACTGAAGCCCGGGACCGGGCGGCACACCCGACAGCAAACGGAAGGAAAATCCGACTGCGGGAAGTCAAGATATCCGATTCGCCCGCTCTGGCCTTGGGTGGACGCAGGAGCCGGGGGCCCGCCTGGCGAGACGGGGCCGACAGGAAGTGCCGCGGAATCGGTGTGGAGGGGCCGGAAGTGAGCGCCCACTGCGGAACACCAAGACCGCGAGTAGTGAGCAGCTCGGAGTAAACGGAGACACATCGGTGGCCCACAGGAGGAAGAGAGCCGCGCATTGATTGAAACCCGGTGAGTGAACGGACGACTTAGACGTCGGTCCGGACCCGTCCCGTCAGAACCCAGGGCAGACATCTTACCTCCCGAGCATCGGAGGATCCAGGCAGCGGCCCCGCTGGGGGTCGGACTCGCGGACCCGACGTTACAAACAACAGGCAGCCAGCGGGGGACCTGGCAAGGGGGTCGCCAGGTTCCTAAGAGGGAATACGAGGGCAGCCATTAAAGAACTGGAAAGACGGTCACACGGCTAAGGCGGCACCTCACCCTGACGGGCTGCGCCGACCACCCAGGGCGCGCATACCATCAGGCATCCAGCTGGGATTGAGAGCGGCGGGACCGCGGACAACACGAAAGAGGCTCCTGATTTTTTGCCGGTCCGCTCAGAGACGCAGCCTGCGATACAGAGGCATCAGGGACTAAAGAGGACCGAGGGCCAACTGGCCACGCACACCACCCAGTCCCGGAGCGAAATACGCTCACTCAGGGACGCAGATCTGCGTCGGACCATACGGTAGAGCAACCCCAACAGCTGACCTCACCGAGGGACCCGGGAGCAGGGTCGTTGTCCATAGCTCCTTTGGCCGGCCGCACCTCAAGGCCGCAGTCACGATAGTGGACACACGCCGGGGCTCCATCTGGGGACATATATCTTTCTGACTGCTCTGCTCACAGATTCCGCCTGGGGGTGACTACGGTAGATATGGCGGGCAAGGGTCAGAAGGGAGGCAATGCACAGTCGCGTCTTGAGCGGTATGCGTTTGAAAAACCGACCGCCTCCCCACCAGATGCCAAAGTACAGGCGAGCAAGCCGGCCGATCAAAAGGGGGACAAAAAAGCAACCCTTGATGACGTTATGCGAGCCCTGACACAAGTTCAGGCTACGGTGGGATCAATCTCAACGGAAATAACCCTGATAAGAGCGGACTTCCACAAGATGTCCGAAAAAGTTTCATCAATGGAGGTGGTGACCAAATCTTTGGTAGAGGACGTCTCGGAACTCCAGATCAACGTGGAGCGAATCTCGAACGAAAACAGAGACCTACGTGCGAAGTTGGACGAGCAGGAAGGGCGCTCAAGGCGGAACAACATCCGCATTATAGGGGTTCCGGAATCGGAGGACACGAGAGCAATGGACCTCTACGTGGAAACCCTGATTGAACGAGAACTCAAACCCAAGGGCCTATCCGCTTTCTTCTCTGTGGAGAGAGCACATCGGATCCCAGGAGGCAGACCAAAGCAAGGCGCAGCTCCACGGCCGATCATTGCCCGTCTCTTCAATTTCAGGGACAGGGACGCGATCCTACAAGCGGCTAGAAACTCACCTCCAGTTAAGATCCAAAACTCAACGCTGGCGTTCTTTCCTGACTACACGGCGGAGGTCGCACGTCGAAGAAGGACATTCTTTGAAGTAAAAAAGGAACTGAGGGCGAGAGAACTCCCTTATGCCATGTTGTTCCCAGCCAAGTTGAGAGTGGTGGCAGACAACAAAACTTGGTTCTTCGACACGCCTGAGGCTGCGCACGACTGGCTAGAAGGATGGAGACAAGTGGACCCACCTCGCCGCTCCTCACGCCCAAATAAATACCGTGCAAATGGACCCCGTGCGGGCTCCCAAGCATCAGGAGGAGGCCTGGATCCGCACTCACCCCTGAGTGAGGCACACGACACTGAGAATAACGATGAACAATGAAATCCCGGACCTAGTAGCGTAGACCAAATGTACTGCTGATTGGACTGGTCGTCATGGACACCGGGCGGAGGTCCTCCGCGGACATGGAGGGAGGCCGCCGACTCCGGAGAGTCCCTCACCCCGACGAGCAAGTACTTTGTTTGGGTTTCGGGTCAGGCACTCTGCTAAGTTGGGGGGGCGGGCAGTTCTGGGTCCGTCAAGCAGGGGGGCAGGGAGGGGGGATGTTGGGGATGGGGGGGGTTCGGTTCTTTTGAATTGTTTTACAGGTGAAGATTGGTACCACGAGATGCACACATTGCACAAGGCATGCGCAGGCCAGGACCCTGCACCTCACTCCATACGACACATGGATTTTCTCTACCACGCACACAATGACGCACAATACACGGTCAGACATAGGGAGGGGGGACCCTGAGGCGGGACATGTGGAGCCACTACAGCTTATGTCCTGGAACGTTAGAGGCCTGGGAGACAAGATCAAGCGAGGGCTGGTGCTACACAGTATAAAGAGGTTAGGCCCGGCTCTGGTCCTACTGCAAGAAACACACCTCACAGGCACAGCCACACAGGCCTTAGATAGGAAAGGCTACCGGATGATTGCCCACTCGGAGTTCACGAAAGGGTCCCGGGGGACGGGAATACTAATGCATCGATCCTCCAAATGTATACTTCAGTCCACGAAGGTAGACACACAAGGGCGCTTCGCAGCGGCACTGGGGCAGTGGGAGGGGAGGCGGCTGAATGTGGTCTCGGTATACATTCCACCGGCGCTGCACACGATAGCTCTCCCAGAATTGGGTACATTTCTGCTGGAACTCCCAGAAGGGGACCTCATAATAGGGGGGGATTTCAATGCAGTGGCACACAATTCGCTAGATAGGTTACCATCACGAACACAGACACCAGGGCCCTCCCGGCTGCATGATTTCCTGGAAGCGCAGGGCCTGATAGACCTGTGGAGGCACATACACCCAACAGACCGTCACTACACTTATCACTCAGCGGTCCACGACAGTCTGTCACGGATCGATTATTTTCTTACCCCGGGGCAGGGGCTCCTCACTGTAGACGATGTACAGATCAGACCAAGGGGCGTCTCGGATCACTCCCCGTTGACGCTGACCCTCTCCAACCCGGAGCGGACACGAAAGCGCGTATACCCGATATTCCCAGGCTACCTCAGGGTCCCGCAGGTGGCCAAAGCTCTTAAAACAGCGACCAGATGTTACCTCGCGGAAAACACTGGCTCGGTCTCCTCCCCGTCGATCCTCTGGGAAGCCTATAAAACGGTACTCCGAGGTCAGGCAATATCCACTATAACGAATTACAAACACACCCAGAAAGTGGAACTGCTGGACCTAGAGGACAGACTTGCCGAGGCGAACGAGCTTCATACGGCTGACCCGACCGGGGAAACGCTCCATATACTTCAGCTGTGTCAGAAGCGCCATGCGGATCTCCTGAGACGTAGAGTGATTGACAACATAGCAGCCACTACGCATAGGATATACGAGGTGGGGGATAAGGCAAGCAAGCTCCTGGCTTGGCTAGAAAAAAAAAGGGAGGGGCAGAGGAACATCTTACAGCTGAAGGATGGTGAAGGGGCGCTGCACACCCGCCCTGCCCAGATAGTAGAAATCCTGGCCGACCATTTCCAGACGGTGTATACCTCTGAGATAGAGGTTACACGAGAGATGGCGGAAATGGCGCTTGTGGGGGTGCCCACCCGAACCCTGCTCCCAGATAATGCCGAGGACCTAGAGGCAGACCTGACGGCTGAGGAGGTACAGGCAGCTATCGCGGCACTACGTCCAGGGAAAGCTGTGGGACCTAACGGAATCCCGATTGAGTGGTATAAAACCATGTCGGAATCGCTTTCGACCCCTTTACTAAACATGTATATGGATAGCTTGGAACGAGGACACCTGCCGCCAGATCAGTGCATGGCCACTATTGTGGCGATCCCGAAACCTGGCAAGCCCCCTGAGGATTGCAGTTCTTATAGACCGATCTCCCTCCTCAATGCTGAAAGCAAGATCCTGGCAAAATTATTGGCCAACAGGCTGTTGCCTCACCTTAGTAACCTTATCCATCCAGACCAATCGGGATTTATGCCGCACAGAAGTACGGCGCTGAATCTCAGGCGCCTGCACGGTGTTATGGCGAGGGCCCCGTTGTTAAAAACTGATGCAGCAATCCTCTCGTTGGACGCTAAGATGGCGTTCGACTTGGTGGAATGGAGGTACCTTTTTGCAGTCCTACAACATATGGGCTTCGGCCCAAACTTCATAGCATGGATCAGGCTCCTATATAGTGCTCCCACGGCGCGAGTGACGGCTAACGGCCATCTCTCGAGAATCATTACACTGACACGGGGCACGAGACAAGGCTGCCCGCTCTCCCCGCTACTATTTGCCCTGGTGCTTGAGCCACTGGCCACGATTATTAGGACCACGACGCTGCTGCGTGGCATTACCTGGGGTGAAGGTTGGGAGGACAGAGTGTCCTTATACGCGGACGACATGCTAATCTACCTTGAGAACCCGGCAGAGGGAATTCCAGTGCTGCTGGCATTGTGTGAACGACAGGGCATAGCCTCAGGGTACAAGATTAACTGGATGAAGTCGGTGATCTATATGCTACATGGGTCCCCACCGTGTTTGGAAGTAGACTGCCCCTTGGTGGTGGAAACAATCTCCTTTCGATATTTAGGGATTCGGATCACCCGAGATCAGATGACTTTTCAGGATCTCAACCTCAGGCCCATGCTCGAAAGGCTGAAGGCGGACGTACGCCACTGGCGGTCACTCCCGCTGACATTATTGGGCAGAGCCGCACTTTTCAAAATGATGGCTCTGCCCAGGTTCCTATATGTTTTGGAAAACACGCCGGCACTGGTCCCACCTTTCTTTTTCAAACAGATAGCGGGGCAACTGTCAGGCCTATTGTGGGGAGATAAACCGGCGAGGGTAGCACAGGCGAAGCTGATTAGGGACTGGTACAGTGGAGGGATTGCACTCCCGAATCTGGAATTATATTACTGGGCAGCACACCTCAAGGTGATCAACCAATGGATGCATGCGCCGCAGGAGGACCCGGCATACCTAGCGGACAGACGTCAGCTCGGCACTACCACACTACTTGCCCCACTCTACAACAAGGGCCTGACAACGAAACTAATAGGCCCGACTAAGCACACTGTAACTTTATGGCATAAAGCCCAATGTCGTCTGAAATGGGGGGGGGTGCTTACACGGCTTACACCCTTGTGGGACTCTAAGGCACTGGGCAACTTGCGACGCAGTAAAGGATTTGATCGATGGGACACTATAGGGATCTCCACGGTGGGGGATCTATGGACACGGGAGGGGGTGGTCCCATTCGACACCCTGAGAGAACAGTATGAGCTGAACACCACGGAGACATACCGCTACATTCAGATTAGACACGCATTGCTAGCAGTATTAACACCGGGAACTGACGTCCCGGAATCTGCCCCCTTGGAAGACCGACTACTCACTGATTACATGGAAGCCAGCGCCACCTCCCTCACATATCGCAAATTGATAAATAACTTACCTGACCCCTTACAACAATTGAAAGAGAAATGGGAGGATGATGTTGGGGACCTAGATGAGACAAATTGGAATGCCGCAATGGCATCACCTAGAGAGGCGGGAATATCAGCAAGATTCCGTCTGGTACAATTCAAGATACTACACAGAGTATACTACACGCGCACCACACTCCACAAATTCCAGAGGGCAGAACACCCATACTGCTTACGAAGTTGTGGGGAGGAGGGCACATTGTTTCATACCCTGTGGTCCTGTCCGTGTATAGCAAATTACTGGAAGCGAGTGGCACGTACGGTCGCCCAGACTTTGCAACTCCCGTTCACTCCAGACCCTAGAATTTGTTTGCTGAATGTGTGGGGCCCGACCGACCTTTCGCCACAAGGGCGACTATGGGTGGTCATAGGGATGATGCTAGCAAAGCGGGACATAGCACAGAAATGGGGAGTGGCAGAGACACCGACTTTGTCACAGTGGTGTAAAAATATGGACATGATCATGTTGACGGAACGGGCGATATACCAACAGAGGGGGAATCCACGTAAATGGAACAAAATATGGCTACCGTGGAATACATATAGAGGGGAGCCGTGTGACCCATTGCCGGAAGAGGAGGGAGGGGATAGCTCAGAGGAAGATGAGGATGTAGAAGGAGACCGGGCATGAGGGGGGAACAAGAAGGGAAGGACACGGGTATACTGGGTCTCCAAAGTCCCTTAGGCATATGAGATTAGGCGACTATCTGTGGGGGGAGGGATGGGGGGGCAGACATGCAATGCATAGATGGTAATGTGTACAAAATACGTTTCTGAAAAACCATGTGACACACCTGGATGTTATCGTTGTTAGTTGTAATAAATGAAAATGTTGCGATCCGGATGACAGCTGGCGGAATGTTGACGCCACTCGTCGTAATAACTGAGAGACTGAATTTGAGATTGTGATGCAACAATAAAAACAATTAAAAAAAAAAAAAATAATAATCACCATCAAGGCTAACATTCCGATTGTACCTCAACTTAACTTGCCGGATCATGCCCTCTCTTCATCCTCTGTTCTGGACCATTTTATACCCATTTCACCTGAGCTCTTCCGCGACCTTCTTGTTAAGGTCAAGTCCGGCTCTCCGGCGGATTGTGCACCTGCACGGATCCTTAGAACCCTATACACTTGCTGTCCCACCCCTCCTCTAACCCTTCTCAATTCTTGCTTGGCTCTGGGTTCTGTCCCCTCTTTCTTCAAAACTGCCATTGTGCTTCCTATCCTGAAGAAAGCTGGCCTGGACCCCTCCCTCCCATCGAACTTCAGGCCGATCTTCCTTCTTCCCTATCTTGGGAAGATTCTTGAGAGCTACGTAACATCTTGCCTCTCCAATTTCATCGAGGAGAATAACATCCTGGCCTCTCACCAGGCTGGCTTCCGACCAGGCCACTCTACCGAGAGTGTGGTCCTCGCGGTCCTGGATGAACTGAAGGGGAAGGCCGACAGTAATCTCCCCCAGGCCCTAGTCCTTCTGGATCTGTCCGCTGCGTTTGATACGGTCGACCACGCCATTCTTCTCGACCGTGTCAGCGCAGCGGGCATTCAGGGCACTGCTCTCTCCTGGATCGCGTCCTTTCTTCAGGGCAGATCACAGGCAGTTCACCTTTCTGATTTCGCTGCACCCCCCCTCCCGGTCACTTGTGGGGTTCCCCAAGGCTCCTCCCTTTCCCCTCTTCTTTTCAATCTTCATATCCGCCCCCTTATTTCTTCCCTTCTCGGGCTGGGGGTCTCTGTGTACAACTACGCAGACGACCTCCAGCTCGTCTTTGATCTATCTTCTCCTACTCACTCTCTCCCCAAGTTCAGCTCCACTCTTGTCTTTATCTCCCAATGGATGAGCCTCAATCATCTGAAGCTCAACCCTGACAAGACAGAGCTTGTCCTCACTGGTGGTCCCTCTAACCCTTGGTCCTCTGTTCACTGGCCCCTTTCCTTCGGTCCTCCCCCCTCCCCAGTTTCCTCTGTCCGGACCTTGGGCATCAAGATCAGCAATGATCTTTCTATGCATGCGCACATCAGTTCCGTCGTTTCCTCCTGTTTTCTTTCCCTCCGTCTCATTCGTAAAATTTCCCGGTTCTTTTCTGTTGATGCCCTCAAAGTCATCATCTCTGCCCTCATCACATCCCGCCTGGATTATGGTAATGGCCTGTACGTAGGCATTCCGGCCTACGAAACCCGCCAGCTCCAGGCCATCCAGAACCAGGCGGCCCGTCTTGTTTTTCGTCTTCCTAAGTTTTCCCACATCACTCCTGCCCTTAAATCCCTTCACTGGCTCCCCGTTCCCTTCAGATCCCAGTTTAAACTTGCCTGTTTGGCTTTTCGGGCGCATGCCCGCTCCGCTCCTCTCTTCATCAATTCTTTAATCTCTTCTCATGCCCCTTGTCGGTCTCTTCGTTCGTCTTCCCTTTCTCTTCTTCACGTCCCCCGCTTCCGCAAATCCCGCACCGGAGGCACCCGCTTCTCGGTGCGGGCTCCCCAGATCTGGAATACTCTCCCCCTCTCGATTCGCTCCATTCCTATCTTCTCACATTTTCGCAAAGCTCTCTTCTTTCTTCAGGCTTTTCCTGGCTAAATTCCCCCGGACCCTTTGGCTGATATGGTTGTGTTCCTTAGCGCCAGGAAGCCGCTTGGCCTCAGTGCGCTCTAGAAGTATTTCTTTCATTTCATTTCATTTCATTTGCTAAAAGCCTTGGTGTCATCATCAGCAAGGACCTTTTGATGAAGCCCCACATTAATGCGGTGGTTTCCTCCAGTTTCTTCCACCTCCGCAAAATTCGTAAGATCTCCCAATTCCTCACTACAGAGGCCCTTACCTTAGCCCTTCTGGCTCTTGTAATCTCCAGGATCGATTACGCCAATTCCCTTTGTCGGCATCCCTTCATATCAGCTGAACCGGCTACAGCTGGTCCAGAATCAGGCTGCAAGATTGATTTTCCACCAACCCAGACACCATCATGTTCACCCTTTGCTCAAAACCCTTCATTGGCTCCCAGTAGCCAAACGTTGTGAATTCAAATTAGGCTGCATCACCTTCAAGGCCTTGGTCCAGTTTCCCTCCTCCACCGTTATTGTCCATCTCGTAATCTGCGTTCCTCCCATCTCGCCTTGCTTATGACCCCTACCTTTAAGCGCAAAAAACATGGGGCCTCAGATTTTCGTTTCTTGCCCCTACCCGTTGGACTCTTTCCCTCCCGAGCTGAGGTTTACCACCTCTTATGCTCACTTTAGGTCCTGTTTGAAACCCCTTCTGTTTCGCTCAGCCTATGACTAACATCTCCTCATCCTTTACCGCTGAACGTCTTCCTTTTTCCCTCTGCTCCCAGCGCCATGAAGCCTTCTGGTGTAAGTGCGCTTTATAAGAAATTTTCACATAACATAACATTTCTTGGGTATTACCTCTTATTGTAGACAATTGATTCCGAATTTTTCTCTGCTAGCAAAACCTCTGTTGGCACTCACTCTTAAAGATACACCCCAACCTCTCCCTTGGACTACAGAATGTCAGAAAAGTTTTAATGATTTACGTACTGCCCTATGTTCTGCTCCTGTGTTAGGTACTCCTGATTACAGTAAGCCCTTTACACTTTACGTCCATGAGAGAGAAGGTTGTGCATTGTCAGTTATAACGCAACAATTTGGGGATAAACAACGCCCATGTGCCTATTTTTCAGCCACATTAGACCCAGTGGTCAAAGCATTTTTCAGTTGTTTGAGAACCCCAGCAGCAACGGCAGTGTCCATTCGCCAGTCTGCTGGACTGGTATTAGATAATGCTCTTATTGTCATGGTGCCACATGCAGTAGATATCCTTCTGAATAAGACAAAAAAAAAAAACACAAGAGAGACATTTTTGATCTTCTACAGACAGTTAGCCCAGCTGCCATGTTTCTAACGGAAACATGGTTAAATGACAGCTCTGGCCCTGACATCGCCATGGCTCTCCCCAATGATTACACCTATGTTGGGCGCAACCGGCCTCTTAAAGAGGGCGGGGGAATTGCTATCATTTTCAGGAGAGAATTCTCCTGTAAATGGGAAGATCTTGAGTTCCCTAATTGCGAAGCTGGTCTTTTTAAGTTATCATTTACCCCACACTTCACTCTAACCGGTACGCTGATTTATCGCCCCCCTGGCGCAGCGAGTAACTGGGCTTCTTCCCTCCCGGATCTTGTGGCCCCACTCATTGCACAATCCAATAATTTTATGGTTATTGGAGATCTTAACATCCATTTTAACTTGGCTTCGTGTGCCATTTCCACACGTCTTTTGCAGGATCTGGCAGCTTTAGATCTCCATCTCCACAATTCTGACCCCACTCATAAGGCCGGCAACCTTTTGGACCCTATCATTTCTAACCTTTCGACCATTTCCTATCAATCTTCTTTGCAAGTCCCTTGGTCGGACCATTTCATTGTAAATTTTTCTATTGAAATGGCTTCCTCTTACCCTTCCATGCCCACTCACCCCCATAAAGACAGTAGGAATTGGAAACGCCTGGATACAGACAAACTTAATTTGCATCTCACTAATTCCAAGCCTCCATTGTCCACTAACTTGTCTACCAAGGAGCTACCCTCTGTTAAACGTTGGCTGACTAATGCTTTGGATTCCTGTCTCCCAATGCAAAAGAACAAATTACATATTCTTCATCCACCTGCTCCCTGGTTTACGGACGTTCTTCGCCTAGAAAAATCTAAATGCAAAAAATTGGAACGCATATGGCGCTCCAATTATGATGCTAGTCAGAAAGCGGAATATAAGGCCGCTCTTAAAACCTACCACGCGTCATGTGATAGTGCCAGAGCTTCCTTTGCTAACACCACGCTCCTTACGGCACAGAATAGACCTAAGGCCCTGTTCAAAATCGTGAAGGAGCTGTCAGGTGCATCTACTGTACCGAAGGCCCCCACACTTGATACATCCCAGTGTGAAGCTCTGGCCAATTTCTTTGTCGAAAAGATCGAGAAGATCTATGACTCCTTTAATTCCTCCCCTGCTGTGTCCACCCATGTTGTTTTACCTGCATGTATTCCCCCACCTGTCACCTCCGCCGGTTGTACCTCCTCACCTCCCCAACTCCTTGCTTGGGATCCCATTTCCCCCTTGCTTCTAGGCAAGTATCTACAGGACATAAAATCTGGGTCTCCGCTTGACCCCATGCCCCCTCAAATACTGAGCTCTTTGGACCCTACCCTACTTCTTATTATTTTGAAGGTCTTGAATGCTTCCCTTTCTGAAGCCATTGTGCCCAACGAATGGAAGCACGCTATGGTGGTCCCACTATTAAAAAAGGCCAACCTAGACCCTAATAATCCATCTAATTTTCGCCCTATTTCGTTACTTTCATGTTTCTCTAAAATCTTGGAGAAACATGTTAACTCTCTGCTTAATTTTCACGTGGAATCCTCTAACTTTCTTCATGATTCTCAATCCGGGTTCAGGGCTGGCTTCTCGACTGAAACCACTCTCCTTGGTGTGTCAGAATCCATCAGGCAAAAAGTGGACAAGGGGGAGACTGTGGCACTCATTTTGCTTGATTTGAGTGCCGCTTTCGACACCGTCTCCCATTCCATCTTGTTGTCCACCCTGAGAGAGGTGGGTGTCGATGGTGCTGCCCTGGCCTGGATTGCTAACTTTCTATCTAATCGCACGTTTCAAGTCTTTTCTTCTACCTCTGTTTCCTCTACCTTCCCCTCCAATCACGGTGTTCCACAAGGTTCTATTCTTAGTCCTCTCTTTTTTAATTTATATGTGAGACCTCTTGCTTTTTTGGCGGAACAGGCAGGTCTCTCTATTTACTCCTACGCTGATGACACTCAAGTCATCTACTCTCTCTCCACCAACAAGCACCTTCCTTTCTCTTCTCTTCAAGTTGGACTAAAACAGATTTCAGCATGGATGTTGGAGCACAAATTAAAACTAAACGGGGAGAAAACAGAATTGCTTCTGTTTGGCTCTGACATCTCGCTCTGGGGCCCACAACATTGGCCGCCGGAGATGGGCCCGCTTCCCGTCCCAACTCCTGCTGCCCGTAACCTTGGGGTCCTCTTGGACAACCAATTGTCCTTCAGGCAGCACGTCGTGAAAGTCTCTGCCACCTGTACCACCATCATCAGGTGGCTTAGGAAAATCTCGTGGATGCTGCCTGTTGACACCCTGAAATCTGTAATCCAGGCACTTGTCATCTCACGCCTGGACTATGGTAACATCTTACTTCTGGGTGCCTGTAAGGAGGTCACTAAGAAGTACCAGGTAGTACAAAATATGGCTGTCCGCCTTATTTGTAATCTACCCGCCAGATCCTCAGCCTCTTCCCACATGCGTAACTTACATTGGCTGCGGATCGAGAGCAGGGTTAAATTTAAGGCCCTATGTTTCATGCATAAAATCATGACCGGAAAAGCTCCCCCTTACCTATCTAGTTTGGTGCAGCAATATCTTCCACCGCGCACACTTAGGTCTTCCACCCAGAATAAGTTCAGGGTACCACGCATCAAGAGAGCAAAAATGGGAGGTCGCTCATTTTCTCTGCTGGCTCCCTCTCTTTGGAACTCTTTACCCCTCCCTCTGCGTTCCGAAATGTGCTTCCTTACTTTCCGTAAGGGAATCAAGACCTGGCTTTTTAATATGTACGTTTGCTGATTTGACTCCCTCCCCACTTTTGGCATACTGTTTTATACTCCCAGCGCCGGGAAACCCTTGGGTAGCTGAGCGCTTAAGAAATGTAATAATAAATAAATAAATAATAAAACCTCACTAGTGCTCGTTTGTCAGGGTACGAACTGACGCTTTTGGCTAGTCATGTACATATTAAACGATGCAATACCCTAAACCCAACCACATTGATACCGATCCCGGAAGAAACAGATACTCAAGAACAACATGATTGTTTCTTCCGTACAGAAGAGGAGAGAAAAGGTAGAGTTGATCTAAAAGATACTCCACTCTTGAATCCAGATGGAATCTTATGGGTTGATGGCTCTTGTTTTAAACTCCCCAATGGTGAGACGACCTCAGCCTATGCAGTTACGACTTTGTATACAGTTGTAGAAATTGCACGTATTAGACAGAATTCAGCTCAGGCAGCTGAATTGATAGCTCTTACTAGAGCTTGTGTATTGGCTAAAGGAAAAAGAGTGAATGTGTTCACCGATAGTCAATATACGTTTGGAGTGGCCCATAGTTTTGGCCGCTTATGGAGGGAGAGAGGGTTTCTCACCTCCCATGGTGCTAAGATACAACATGGCGAATTGGTGAATGACCTTCTCGAATCACTTACCTTGCCTACTCAGATAGCAATTATCAAGTGTAGTGCGCATAAGAAGATTACTGATGATGTGGGTCAAGGAAACGTGTTTGCAGATCAGACAGCGAAAGAAACAGCCAGAGACGTTACAAGCCGCAGGTATGTTGCAGGCCCTGCTAGATGGTTCAGACCAGAAGGGATGTGTGAGGACACAATAGAAAATGTGAAAATGATTCAGGAAGAACCTACAGAGAAAGAATTGAATGAGTGGAGAGAGACTACAGGAATGTTAGACACAACAGAATTGTCTGAACATCAGCGCTGGTTGCTACCAGATGCCTATGTGCTTCCGGTTGTTACCATGGCACATAGTCCAGCTCACATCAGTGCTAAAGGAATATGCAAACTTCTGGCTCCTGTATGGCAGAATGAGGGTATTCCAAAATGTGCAGACAATCTAGTTAAACACTGTATTGTTTGTTTGATGCATAACCCAGGAAAAGGAACACCAACCCCAGCAGGTTATTTTGCTCCTCCAACATATCCTTTTGAGGTGTTGCAAATAGATTATATTCACATGGAGCGATGTAATAACCTCAAGTATGTCCTTGTGGTGGTATGTGCCTTTTCTAGATGAAATAGAGGCCTACCCCCTAAAGGATAATACTGTTCTATCTACAGCCAAAGTTCTTTTGAAGGAGTTTTTCCCGAGGTTCGGCTTGCCCCGAATCCTCTGGAGCGATAACGGAAGTAAATTCGTAGGTCAGATAATGCAGAAAGTATGTGCAGGTCTTGGAATAAGACAGACAGAAATTTCATGCAGCAAATCAATCTCAGTCAGCAGGCTTAGTGGAATGCTATAATGGTACTATTAAACTCAAACTAGCAAAAATAGAGGCCAGCACGGGTCTTGCCTGGCCCGATGCTTTACCCTTAGCACTATTGTCCACTCTAACAACTGTTCATTCCCGTATGGGACTCAGTCCCTACGAGGTTGTGTTTGGACGCCCAGCAAATGTTTGGGGAGTCCCAAGGCCAAAGAAATATTCTGAGATAGAGTACCCATTGTTAATTGATTATTTACATGACCTCACCACTAAAGTACGTGTCCTTCACCAACAGGTACAAGACTCCTTGCCTCAGGCTTCAACTGGTCCTGGACATGGCATACACCCAGGGGACTGGGTGTGTGTGAAACATTTTCAGCGATCAAAGAATTTGGAACCTTGCTGGAGAAGGCCTTGTCAGGTCTTACTGACCACACGTACAGCTGTAAAGATGGTTGGCAAAAAGAACTGGATCCATGGTGTGCATTGCAAAAAGGTACCCCTGCCTTAGCCTTATGACCAGTGGGTCAGAGAAGGTATTGGCGATTTTGAAGGTGAAATGATCCCCCGATTTGTACCTTTTAGCGATGCACACCTGTATTGGACTCAGTCTGAAAAAGAAGATGATGACGTCTTGCAGGAAGCTGTCCCAACACATCTGAGGTTGAACACAACTAATCTAGAGACACTTTTTCAGAATCAGACTGTGCCGAACAAAACTAGATACAATTTGAGATCTAAAGTAACTAAGGACAATTAAGAATTTTTTTGCGCTTTTTGTGATATTGACCATCTAATTAGGTTGCAGGGTCGTGGTAAGAGCCTTAGTGACCCGAGTCTGCGGGACTTGCAGTGTCATAGGACGGCTGATAATCACGGCTAAGTGAAGAAGGAAGACTGCCACGAGCAACATCTAGAAGATGGAATCTGCTATGTTAGAGAAAACTGATGAAAAGAATATAATGAAAAAATATTGCAGATTATTATATACCAGATGTGGTATAACATTGTGTATTTTAATTTCTTTATGTATTATATTAGCATGTGTGGGTTGGATTGTTCACATTATACAGCACAAACATATATATACCTCCCAGTCCATACCTTTTCGCACTACTGCTTCTCCACACCAATTTCGTACACTACCATAGCATGAGCAAATTAGGAGAATAGAATATCTCAACAATTCTTTCATTCAATTGTTACACCAGCATCAATTGGTGATCAATACCACCGATTGCTGGGTTTGTGGACTTTACCCCATAATACAGATAAAGGAATGCCATATTTAGTTCTACCCTTCTCCCTAAAAGGATCCGCTTGGGCTTACACCTCTATGTTTGAATCAACATCGACATCCTGTTGATCCGTATAGGGGTGGAGTTGACGTTAGTCATGACGCACTAATAAAAGGAATAGTGGCTATGTCAAAACACTACAACAAATTTAATGAATTCCCTACTGACGAACAACAAGCATACATTGATTGGAACGTGACACATTATGTCACAAAACTTACAGACAGAGCCAAAAAGAAAAGATCCCCACCTATATATACTGTACCTCACCAAGGTCACCTATGTCTCCAAGGAAGTGGTCAGAGTCTTAAGGCCCAATTGGGAAAGAGCACTTGTAACATTTCATATACCTATGCATCCCAAACTTCTCCATTGCTGGTAGCATCTCAGGAAACATATTTAGTTTGCCATGATAGAGCCTATACATGGCTACCAGCCGATTTCTCAGGAACTTGTTATATGGCGTTCCTCCTCCCTCCAACATATACCGCTCCCTCAGGACATCATAGAAATAAGTACAAGAGAGGTGTCTTTGATCAAAAAGACACAGCAGGAAAAGAGGGAGGCGACTTCCTTAAAGGATTCCTCCCATTTGGGGGCCCTATGGCCAATAGTAGAAATATCAGGCATCTCATTCGAGTAGTTGAAGCAACAATAAATGAAACTGTCGGAGCGCTGAGTAACATCACGGCCGAGCTTCAGGCGGATCGCCTTATGACATTACAGAACAGAATGGTGTTAGACATCATTCTCGCAGACCGTGGTGGAGTCTGTAAATTGATCGGATCCAGCTGCTGTGTTTACATACCTGATAACGCACCTACAGTATACCAGGCCATCTCTAAATTACACCACTTTGCTGAGTCCATCCACCAGGACGAAGGAAGTTGGTCTCTGATGGGATGGTTTTGGGGATTACTGTCCACATGGGGATGGAAGATACTAACTTTCATGGGAATGATTTTAGCCATTGTCTTTTCATGTTGCCTCTGCCTACAATGTGGTCCCGCCATCTGTGGCTTTTGTGCCACCATGTGTGTGCAAGACCTATTCCGCAGAAAACAGAAAACATACAAATGATGTTGCAACAACAGCTTAAAGATATTATGGCTACTGAAATAGACTCAGATTAACGTGAGTTTATGTATTGCCTGCGTAATGGCAAAATGAGGGTCTGAGGAAATTCGTTTCCGACTCCATTTTGTGTTTCACCGCCATTTTGTGTTGCCCTCACTCAGGCAGCCTGGCGAACAGAAAACTCTTGCCCTTCGTACTGCCACGTATCAAATAACCCCCCTATCCTTGAGGTGAAGTTGATTCCAGGAATCAGTCCGACTCACTAATCCTTATCCAAACTGCCTGTTGGCCTTCAGTATTCTTGTCTCGACTCACTAATCCTTGTCTCAAACCATCTGTTGGTTTTCATTGTCCTTTTCCCCGCCTTATCCTACCTTGCAAATTGGGCTTTTCTGCAATACACAAACATGTCTACCACTGTTGATTAACTCAGGGACACCATTATTGAATCACCTGTGGGGTTAGTCAAAACATGACCTAGGGGGTGGATAATTTAATCATATGACGTCTTGTTTTTCCCAAAAAACATATCTTTTCCTTGGTTTAAATTTTGCGCATTGGGAGTGTTCTTATGCAGGTGTAAAAGAATATAAAAGACTGTGAGCCCCGGAGTAAAGGGGCAGTCTCCTGAGAACATACCATTGGTGTACTTCTAGGATCACTGTGCATAGCTGCAGCTAATAAATCCTGTTGTCTACGCTTAACAGAGTGTCCCGTGTCTCTGTAAAACAAAGCAGGTGAACTCGGAGATTTAGGCGTGCCCTGCGCCGCTAGGCCCTTAAAGGCCTGGTTCTTCACTCCTTCCGGCCAAAGCATGGAACACCCTCCCTCTCAAACTCCAACAGACACCTACACTCTCAAACTTCCTGAAGGCCCTCAAAGACCTGGCTCATTGGAGAATCACCGTGATCACCCACGAGCTGAGCCCCCTCCTCTCAGCGCCTTGAGACCCTTTCGGGTGAGTAGCTGCACTTCACTAACTCATGATTGATTGATTAACACCTGGGCACTTTGTTGAGGAGAAACAGCCACTACAACGTGGCCGTTTCCACGAATACACTAACCACGCATGCTTTACAACGCATGCGTGGCTACCATGTATAACCTTTACCACGCATTCCTTTACTACAAGATACGTAGTAAAGGAATGTGAGTTAAAGGTCAAATTAAAAAAGGGGGGATGGAAGGGTGGTCTTGTAGTTCTGAAAATTCTGAACTCGTGAATAAAACTTCGTCGTAGCATGACGATTTTTATGTCAAAAGACCGAAAATGGCTAGTACACTATGTACAAGCATTTTCGTCATATTCGAGTGACGATTTCACCTCAAAATCGTCATTTTCGTCTTGAACCCTTGGCTTCCATTTTGTATACGGCAGCCATTTTGTGAGTTGCCCTTTACATAGGCTTATGATACAGCTAAATTCGATTCCAAAGGACACATACACCTTAATTGACTTTCCTGTGACCTGGGCAAGTTGGAACCATTGCCCCAGGCCGAACCTGTTTGGTCAGTTCCTCTCCCAGTGGCCGAATGAGATAGCATCAAGGCACAATAGGCCATAAACCCATTTCATCGCACACACCATGCCGAATCTTGCTCACACCTGTCCCTGCTCTTTTCTCTCTCACTTGCTTTATGATGGGGAGGTGCCCATTTTTATTGGGGGTCCACCGATATCTGATGAAATGTTGGGCCTTGCCGGGTAATTTGTTGTGGGCTGGACAAACAGAAATGTGGGCTGTCATCATGACTCTGCTTTTCCTTTGTAACGAAAATATGTGAATAGTATACTGTAAATCCCAGAATGTTTGCCTGAAGCTTAATATTTTGTATAAAAAGAGAAGCCTGGCTTTGTAAGATTGAGCAGTCTCCTGAGAATATACTTCCCGTGTGTTGTACTTCTAGGACCTGTTACTTGGTTGCAGCCAATAAAATCGATCCTTGACTTCACCTAGAAGACTCTGAGTTTCTGTGGTCTAAATCAGGAAAGTACTCGAGGTCTTTGGGTGTACCCTGACACCGCTGGGTTACCGGTTCGGTACCGGTTCTGAAAAACCCAGTACCTCAGTTGGCGCCCAACGTGGGGCGATACCAGCGGTACCGGTCCAGCCAGAGGTTCGTGAGTAGCTTCGTGTGAAATTTCTGGAGGCAGGCCATCCACTTCATCGACCCCTGCATGTCGATGTGGTCCGAAAGTCTTTGCTGCGAGGTTCCCCGCTTCCCGACGGCTACAAAGGACTGCTGCCCTGGCTATCGCCCTGGTTTGGACCCTTGATGTTTGGTAGAGCGAAACGATAAGACGAGTCTTCTGGTGACGTCATCGATATCTCAGTTAAGTATAAGTGGAGCGTCTCCCAGTCCTTAGTTGGTCTTAGTTTGAGTATCCCCTTTGGGATCATTTTTGGAACTTGCAAGTGCCAAAGCCAAAGGACTCGTGTATTCACGAGAAATATCGTAATCGATAATCCTTTGAAGTTTGAAGCTAGACTAGAGAGCGAAGATGCCTGGTCTTAGCAGACTTGGAAATTTGTTTTGTCTTGGTTGTAGTAAAAGGGACTCCCGATTGGAGGACTCGTGTCCGGTTCCTCCGGTTGGAACTCCAACTTATGAATTATATGTAAAACATGGCGTAGGTCCCATCACGTATAATGAAGTGTGGATCAGATACACCAGAAAAGATGGTGTTTTAAAATGGCCCCAATATGGTAGCTTTGACACGGAAATCTTAGACAATCTCGTAGTTAAACTTTTCAAGAAGAAAGCCCGGCCGGCGATGTTTGACTCTTTCCGCCTATGGCGTAAGGAAGCCAAACAGAAGGAAATTAAATTAGCGAAGAAAAATAAGAGAGAAGGGGGAATTTCGATAATGCAAGCTGCTATGCAGTTTAAAGACAATGAAGAAGAACAGATGAGTGAGCAGTTGCACAGGCAACTTAAAATGGTAATAGATAAATGCTATCCAGTTTTGCCGCCTCTTCAGCAAGATGCAGCAAAAGAGCTTGAAAAATATCCGTTAATGACGCATTTGTTAAGTTCGCCACCCCCCTATGCGCAAAATGCTACGGCACCTCCGCAACCTTTAGTTGCGCAACCTGTGATTGCATTGCCTCCTGCTCCTCCACAGCACCCACCAGCTACTCTTCAGCTGGCTCCTGCTCCTTCGGTGCTTCCTCCTCAAGGCCCACCGATCACATCTGCTTCACCTGTGCTTTCTACGACTTTGCCTAGTGCACCTTCTATTTCTCCTAATGCTCCCTCTGCTATTGCCTCTGCTCCTGCCTCGTCTCACCCTGTTTTTCCGCCCGTTCTTCCGTCAGTTTCTCCTTCCGTTCGACAGAGAATGGCCAACTCTGTTACTAATCTTCTCTCACCCTTCTTCGGGTCGCCTAATACGACCCCTAACACAGAACGAAGACAGTTGCGGAGTCAACTGCCTGACTATCGAGAGAGAGATTTACTGAATCGTTTAGCGCATAAATGGGTTATCGACGCTGTAAGGTATGATGTAGAGTCTGTCATGGAAGTCTTCCGTCAATGGGAAGCACCGAAGCAGAGATATGTTTTTGAACAAATGTGTGTTTTTCTCTGTGAAGATTTAGAAGACAATGATCTGGAATACAACCCGCCCGAGTTGTGTCGTGCGCGGTTCCAGTTCGCAGAGGGCATGATCGTAGGTCCCGATGTCGAGAGAGCGGTTGAGACATTGTTGTCGTATCGGAGTAAGGGGGGCACTTCTCGATCACTATTTGAGCGTGACGCATCCGGTAGGAAAAAGGCGCGACAGTACCCCATGAGAGAAGTCCCTCCAGTATGGAAGGAAGAAGTAGCAGCTGGTCCTGGTAATGTTCCACCACTTGTGCCAGCACATTTTCAGCGTGTGTGGGTACATGTTCCTTGGAAGCGAGCTGAAGTTTTGGCCCTTAAACAGACATTGCCTGATCCCCGTAAAAATCCCACAGGGTATTACAAAGAGTTGTCACAGACTGCTGGGTCATGTATCATGAATTTAGCAGACATAGACATGTTGTTTGGGAACGTTGTTCCACAGCCTCTATGGGGGAAGATTCGTCATGCAGATCATGATCAGGAGTTAGGTGACTCATGGGCTAATATTATTGCTGCAGATGGCCGACAAGTTGGTGGTGCTAAGCCTGAGCCTTTAGTAGCTGAACTTCATGGTAAAATAATTGATTACATGAAAACGATAATGCCTGCGATGCGTGTAAACTGGGATAAGTTGTCTGCATGTAAGCAGAAGAAAGATGAAACGGTGTCTGATTTCTTCACCAGGTTTGAAGAAACGTTTGTCGACCACAGTGGTCAAGATATGAGCACAGAAGGTGGTCAGCGTTTGTTCGTCGATAAATTCGTGCACAATCTGCTTCCGGAGTTGTGTAAGAAGTTAAAAGATTCAGAGAGTTCATGGGCAGTTTCCTCTTCAGCACAGATATTGGCTACTGCACAATATTACGAAAATCGAGACAAAGACGAGAAAGATAGAGCAGAAAAGAAAACTAAGGAGCTGAAAACAAAGGTTTTGTTACAAGCATATCCGCCACGTGGTGGTGGTGGCCAGAATAATGGTGGTCAGAATAACTATCAGAATAACTATCAGCAGCCTCATCAGTATCAGAGGAACTCGCAAAGAGTCGAGTATATTCAACCACGTGTCCCTGTAGGCCCCAATCAGTGTTCATATTGTAAGGAAGAGGGTGATTTCAAGTATAGTTGTCCTATTTTATTACAGCGTGCAAATGGTGCTTCTGGTGTAAGAGGTAGAGGTGTTCAGCAAGCGCCTAGAGGTAGAGGACGTGGAAACGTCCACCAGAACGCACGTCTCCTTCCACCTCAAAATTCTATGAATAGGTTCGATCAGCAGAATAACGCATCTGTTAGGACAGCTCAGTACTATGCTGATGATTACTATACGGAAGATGAGTATTTGGAAAGTAATGATTGCTAGGACAGCCATAGACAAAGAGAGGGAGTTGTTTCAGTTCCAGTAGATCAGAGTGGACCATACGTTGAGGTGATTACATCAGGTGTGTCAGAGCCTTTTCTGTTGGATACTGGTGCTACAAAGAGTTCTATTATGCACTCAAAACTCCCTGGCGCACCTTTGTCTGGCGAAACGAATGTATCAGTGGGTTTTTCTGGCGCCCCGGTTAGAAATCCGATTTCTGACCCTTTATCCCTTTCTGTTGGACCTTGTGAATTCGAAGCACCCCTTATTCTGACAACAGGTTGTGGTGAAAACTTGCTAGGATTAGATTTGCTGAAAAGATTGTATGCGACTTTGTACTGTTCTCCTTCAGGAGTACAACTTACTTTAGGTAAGAAAGTGGTTTCTCCAATGTATTTGTCAAGGGATAAACTTCCAACAGAATTGTCGTTTCTTCCTGATATTCTTTGGGCTACTGGTCCTAATGATGTGGGCCTCTTAGAAATACCACCATATGTTGTAACATTGAAAGCCAATGTTAAAATGCCACGAATTCCCCAATATAAAATCTCTAGTGAAGGTGAAAAAGCTTTGCTAGCGATCATTTACGATCTAATTGAAAAAGATGTGATTGAAGAGACAAGAGGCAACGTTTGCAATAGTCCTGTTCTGCCTGTTTTGAAACGAACTGACCCTTCCCAGCCACCTGTTTACAGATTTGTGATTGATCTTAGAGAGGTGAATAAAATAGTTGTGCCACAATTTCCAGTTGTTCCTGACATTACTGCATTATTGACTATGATTCCAGCTTCTGCAACCTGGTTTTCGGTGATTGACTTGAAGAATGCTTTCTTCAGCATCCCGATTGCTGAGGAGAGCAGGGATATTTTTGGCTTCTGTTTAGGAGGACGCAGCTTCCGCTTTAAACGCGCTCCCTAGGGCTACTGTGAAAGTCCATCAATATATAGTCAAGCTCTAAAGACACAGCTTGATACAATTGTTTTATCTGAAGGTGCTACCCTTATTCAGTACGTGGATGATTTGCTTGTTGCTGCAGATACTGAGGAAATCTGTAAAGAAGCCACATTGTCATTGTTGCGTCATTTGTGTGATTTGCATCACAAAGTGTCTCTCTCAAAATTGCAATATTATCGACAAGAAGTGACCTACTTAGGTCATCTCTTATCAAAGGAGGGAAGGAAACTGACCCCAGAAAGAATTCAGGCAATAGCGAAATTGAGTGTGCCAAGAACACAGAGAGAAGTGCGTGCTTTCTTGGGCATTACATCATATTGCAGGCAATGGATACCAGATTTTTCGTTATTAGCCAAACCTTTGGTGGCATTAACGTGTAAAGATACACCCAATCCCGTTCCTTGGTCTGAGGAGTGTCAGAAAAGTTTTTCTGAATTGCGCACAGCATTATGTTCGGCTCCTGTGTTAGGTACCCCCAACTACAGTAAGCCCTTTACATTGTATGTCCATGAGAAAGAGGCTTGTGCATTATCAGTGTTGACTCAGTTGTTTGGAGGCAAGCAGCGTCCATGTGCATATTTTTCATCGACTTTGGATCCGGTAGCTAAAGCATTGCCAAGTTGTTTAAGAGCTACAGCAGCAGCAGCTGTTTCTATTCGACAGTCTGCTGGTCTAGTGATGAATAATATGTTAGTCGTGATGGTTCCACATGCAGTGGACACGTTGTTGAACAGAACCAAGACACAGCACTTAACTAGTGCTCGATTGTCAGGTTACGAATTAACCTTGTTAGCAAGTCATGTGCACATAAAAAGATGTAGCACGTTAAACCCAGCTACGTTGTTGCCAATTGTAGAGGAATTAGATGCTTCAGAACAGCATGATTGTTTTCTTAGAACAGAAGAAGAAACGAAAGGGAGAATAGACCTCCAGGACACTCCTCTTGCTGAATGTGAGGGTACATTGTGGGTGGATGGTTCATGCTTCAAGCTCCCGAATGGTGACACGACTGCAGCATATGCTGTCACGACTTTGCATACAATTGTTGAAGCTGCACGTATTCCACATAATTCAGCCCAGGCAGCGGAATTGATTGCACTCACGAGAGCATGTGTGTTGTCGAAAGGAATGAAAGTGATGTCTACACCGACAGCCAGTATGCGTTTGGAGTGGCTCACAGTTTTGGGCGATTGTGGAAAGAACGTGGGTTCCTGACTTCGCATGGAGCTAAGATTCAGCATGGTCAGTTGGTGAATGAGCTTCTTGAATCACTGACCTTGCCTCTGCAAGTGGCGATTGTGAAATGTAGTGCTCACAAGATGGTGACTGATGATGTTGGTCGTGGAAATGCATTTGCTGACGAAATCGCGAAAGAAACTTCAAGGAATGTGATGAGTCGAATGTATGTTGCAGGCCCTGCAAGATGGGTTGGTGATGTTGGAATGTGTGAAGACACGATAGAGAGTGTGAAGTCGATTCAAGCTGAAGCTACAGAGAAAGAATTGAGCATGTGGAGAGAAAGTACGGGTAAAATGGATGCAAATGGTTGTTGGGTTGAATTGTCAGAGCATCAGAGATGGTTGTTACCCGATGCATATGTGCTTGCAGTGGTTACAATGGCTCATGGAATGGCTCACATCAGTATGAAAGGGATTTGTAAGTTGTTGGCTCCAGTATGGCAAAATTCAGGAATTCCCAAGTGTGCAGAGAATGTTGTCAAGAATTGCATGGTGTCTGAAACACAATCCTGGTAGGGGAACCCCAACTCCAGCTGGTCATTTTGCACCTCCTACGTATCCGTTCGAGGTTTTGCAGCTAGATTTCATCCACATGGAGAGGTGCAACAATTTAAAATACGTACTCGTTGTTGTTTGTGCCTTTTCAAGATGGGTGGAAGCCTACCCCCTAAAAGACAACACTGCCTTATCCACAGCTAAAGCCCTTGTGAAAGAGTACTTCCCCAGATTCGGAATGCCTAGAATGGTCTGGAGTGACAATGGGAGTGAATTTGTGGGTCGTGTGATGAAGAGAGTATGTGAAGGGCTAGGCATTCAGCAAAAGTTCCACGCTGCAAATCACCCCCAATCAGCTGGATTAGTAGAATGTTACAATGGCACGCTTAAGTTAAAACTGGCCAAAATTCAAGCGAGCACAGGTCTTAAATGGCCTGATGCTCTACCCTTAGCACTCCTATCCACCAGAATGACTGTGCATTCGCGAGTGAAACTTAGTCCCTACGAAATAGTCTTCGGCCGCCCGGCCAACATATGGGGAGTGCCAAGGCTCACTAAGTTCGGTGACATTGAACACCCTGTTTTGCTTGATTACTTGTACGAATTGACGGCTAAATTGTGTGTTTTAAACCAACAGGTGCATGATACACTGCCTCAAGTCTCTGAAGCTCCAGGACATCAGATCGACCCTGGATCCTGGGTGCTGGTCAAGAACTTCCAGCGAACCAAGAACGACCAGCCCAGGTGGACCGGACCGCACCTCGTTCTTCTTTCCACAAGATCAGCTGTTCGAGTGGAGGGGAAGAAAAACTGGATCCACGGGATCCATTGCAAACGGATCCCTCTGCCTCTGCCATATGACCGGTGGGTCCAGGAAGGTGTCGCCGACTCAGAGACTGAAACCGTGCCACATTTTCTGCCTTTCAGTGATGCACGAGTAAAAGGAACATATACTGAACAAGAGAGCGATAACATTTTGCAACCAGTTGTATCACCGTCAATTCGATTGGACACTACAGAACCTGAACTCCTTTTCAAAGACCAAACAGTACCTGGGAGACAACGGTATAATCTGAGGCCGAGAAATACGAACTAATAAAAGTTTTTTTTCCCTCTAAGTACTATTTTTGAAAGCGCAGCTCTCCCATCTGAGAAACTTGCTTATTTTTGGGTTTTTTTTAACCGCCATCCGGGTTCCGCTGCTAGGGCCGCGATTGCCCCAAAGTCTTTGGGGTGCAGCTGACGACGTTAGGTCGGCAGTTCTGGTTGGTCTAAGGGAGTTGCCCTGGACTGACAGAAGCATTCCTTAGCAGAAACAACCTCCCATCGCGGGCAGCACTTTAGAGAGGATGGAGTTTTCCGAGATGGAGAGACCTGCCAAAACCACGAACTTTAAAACCAAGATATGTAAAATAATGACAAAGAAAAGCTTTTTGATATTGTGCATTTTCATGTTATTCAGTGTGATGATATTTTTAATAAGTTATGTTTTATTCTCTTTTCGAGTAACATTTGCACCCACTACATCGCCCATACCTCCTCCTTCTACTGTTTCCCCACACTCTTTTCAACCCCTTCCTGAACACGAATCAGCTAGGAGATTAGAGTTTATTAATAACTCCTTTGTTCAGCTTTTGCACCAACACCAACTAGTAATGAACACAACTAACTGTTGGGTGTGTGGTCTTATGCCTCACACAACGGATAAAGGTATCCCTTATCTCGTCCTGCCATTCAGTCACAATGGTTCTGTGTGGGCATACAGGACAATGTTCATATATGCGCATGAAATCTACCCCCTACGTTCTGTAACAGACAATCCTAAGAATAGTGCTCTAGTTAAGGGTATAGTAGACATGATTAAGGAAGATATTTCTTATGAGACTATCCCGAGAGATGAGACACTAGTATACATAGGATGGAACGTAACCGGATATGGAGCTACTCTGAGTGAGAAACAGCAAGGTAAGAGATCTTCCCCGATTTGGATTGTACCCCATCAGGGTCATCTGTGTCTGCAAGGTAATGGCACGAATCCCAGAGCTCAGTTAGGGAAGAGTATCTGCACTAAAACGTATGTTTTTGCAGCCCAGACTTCCCCTTCGTTTTTAGCAGCTAAGGGTACCTATTTCATCTGCCATGATAGAGCCTATACATGGTTGCCCCCTGACTTTTCGGGCTCATGTTTTGTTTCGTTCCTGTTGCCTCCCACCTACACAGCAGCGGCAGATTACCACAAGACAAGGATAGTTAGAGGTGTCTTGAGTAAAGAGGACACTGCAGGACAAGAATTTGGGGACTTCGCAAAGGGTTTTCTGCCGTTCTGGGGACCCATGGTTAACAGCAGGAACATAAGGCAATTGACAAGGGTGGTTGAATCCACCGTGATTGAAACTGCTGGTGCCCTTAGTAACTTGACTGCTGAGCTCCAGTCGGATCGACTTATGACCCTTCAGAACAGGGTCGCATTAGATGTCATACTTGCAGACCGAGGTGGGGTATATAGATTGATCCAATCGAGTTGCTGCGTTTTCATTCCAGATAACGCTCCAACAGTGTACCAGGCCATCTCCAAACTACATAAGATTTCCGAATCTATTCATGTGGATAAAGGAGATTGGTCGTTTATGGAATGGTTCTGGGAACTGATATCCGGCTGGGGATGGAAAATTCTGATGGTCATTGGGATGGTCTTAGCCCTTCTTTTCCTGTTCTGTCTGTGCGTGCAGTGTGCTCCTGCAATATGTGGCCTCTGTGTTACATTATGTGTAAGGAAACCTGTATCGAGAGACGAACTAAGTAATAGAATGATGTTACAGCAACATCTCAATGACTTTAGGAATATAGACCTGGACTCAGATTAGCATGAGATTAGGTTAAATTGCCTATGTAAGGGCAAAAGGAGGGTTTGTAGTTCTGAAAATTCTGAACTAGTGAATAAAACTTCGTCGTAGCATGACGATTTTTATGTCAAAAAACCGAAAATGGTTAGTACACTATGTACAAGCATTTTCGTCATATTCGAGTGACGATTTCACCTCGAAATCGTCATTTTCGTCTTGAACCCTTGGCTTCCATTTTGTATACGGCAGCCATTTTGTGAGTTGCCCTTTAAATAGGCTTATGATACAGCTAAATTCGATTCCAAAGGACACATACACCTTAATTGACTTTCCTGTGACCTGGGCAAGTTGGAACCATTGCCCCAGGCCGAACCGGTTTGGTCAGTTTCTCTCCCAGTGACCGAATGAGATAGCATCAAGGCACAACAGGCCATAAACCCATTTTATCGCGCACACCCTGCCGAATCTTGCTCACACCTGTCCCTGCTCTTTTCTCTCTCACTTGCTTTATGATGGGGAGGTGCCCATTTTTATTGGGGGTCCACCGATATCTGATGAAATGTTGGGCCTTGCCGGGTAATTTGTTGTGGGCTGGACAAACAGAAATGTGGGCTGTCATCATGACTCTGCTTTTCCTTTGTAACGAAAATATGTGAATAGTATACTGTAAATCCCAGAATGTTTGCCTTAAGCTTAATATTTTGTATAAAAAGAGAAGCCTGGCTTTGTAAGATTGAGCAGTCTCCTGAGAATATACTTCCCGTGTGTTGTACTTCTAGGACCTGTTACTTGGTTGCAGCCAATAAAATCGATCCTTGACTTCACCTAGAAGACTCTGAGTTTCTGTGGTCTGAATCAGGAAAGTACTCGAGGTCTTTGGGTGTACCCTGACACCGCTGGCTTACCGGTTCGGTACCGGTTCTAAAAAACCCAGTACCTCAGTCTCCCCTCCCCAAAAAAACGAGTGGGTTTTAAATAAAACACAAAACTCTTACCTAAAAAGCGCTCTTCTGTGCCTCTTGCCTTCATGAGAGAGCCTCCCTAACGATGTAATTACGTACTTGTATCTACTACTGCATTGTCAAAAAAAATAGAAAAAGGACCAAGTAAAAAAGTGTTAGAAGGAGAATTCCGTCAATAGAAACTGTGAGTATATATTTTAAATTATACTTATTTATTAGGTTAGGATTTATTTAAAACATATTTATAGATTTTAACTAAATAATCATCCCTGCAGTCGGTTTACCATAAAAATGCCATTATCATGCATAGTTATACAACGAAACTCGTAAAGGTATGCATGGTAAAGGCATTTTCGTGGTAAACCATATGTGTGCTATTTGCATTCCCGTTGTAACGCAAGCATTGAAAAGACATGCATGGCAAGGGAATGCGTTGTAACGTCATACAACCGTTGTTGAGTAGCTTCTGATGTCAGGAGATTATATCAGGACTTCAGATACAAATGTGTACACATGGCTGATGTGTTTTTATGGTGATAAATCTGTCTGACGTTGTTGTGAAGAAGAAAATAGGTTGTCATAATATATTCCTCCAGTCTTGTAACAGAAAGTACTAACGTGTCCATGAGGACATGCCCATGAGGGATAAACGCTTTCCTCTGTAAATAGCCTTTTACATGGTCACATTTGTCTTTTTTTTTTTTTTTTTAATCTTCAAAAGTATTAACATTTTGCCAGCTAAATACCAAATGCTTTACATCAGAGACACAAAGACAGTGTCTCAAAAACTGAGAATCACAAGGGGACTGTTATTGTATCAATCGGCTTTCTGCCGATCATTTCCCTTCATCGATTACGATTCGGATGAGTCGGAGGAGCGAGCAGGAGGGCGCGTTTTACCGGAAGGAGATGCTCAGTCTGCAGAGAAAATATGAATGAGTAACCGAAGCGAGTGACATCAGCCCGGCGAGAAGGGAGTGACTCAGCAGCAAACGGGGATGCCTCGTAATCTCTCCCGCTCGAGGAGGAAAGCAAAGGGACCCGATGCACGCATCTCTAGGACTTCAGAGCAGCGCTCTGAAGCAGCGGCTGCGAGGCGCACGTCTGAGACAAGTCCGCGCATGGGAGCCGCCACCCGGTAAGAGCGCTTTCCTCATCCCACCAACCGCATCCGCGCAGCTGGTAGGCGAGCAAAGTGCCGCTTGACTTCTTGCTCAGAAGGTATGTTCTGTTTTTAGAATTGTTTGGTATGTACACTTTATACCAAGAAGGACAGTGAAAATCAGCTTTTTATTGGTGCGCTGGCACGTGTAGTATATATGTTTTTCATAGCGGTCTTAAGCGTTTTTCTGTGATTTTTGGAGTGCAAAAGTAGTGGCTTCTAAGTAGTAAGTTGGACCTGGTTAGTAGCCTTCTAGCTCGAGAGCGCTGTCGCCTCTCGTGAACTATCATCACAATTATCAAAGTTCTGTGAGAGCTGGAAATCTGCTTTATTTTCTGGGGTTTGTTGTTGTCATAATAATCTTTAGGACTGTGCAATTTAGAAGAGAACACGTGAACATAGAAAACACCGTATGTATGAGATCTCGTTCTTGGGCTGCTAGGTATGGATGTCTTGCATATGACACCGAGGGAGATGTTTGAAGAAACATATTCTGCCGGCAGTAAACTTACTTACTTTTGTCCGATCCGCGCATATTCTTTCCCAATGTTTCGCTATCCTGCTTGCTCTGCTCTTTGACCAGTATCTTTGTGTGGTCTCCCTATAGACAGCTTCAGCACTGCATTCAAAACTATACAGAGTTGCCTTCGGTTCCATGTTCTTTATTGGGCGGCTGTGCTCCATATCCTTGTGTTTGTCCCGCCCCTGGAGCAGTTCTCCTTTACCGTCACTTGTGATTGGATGAGTTGTATCCTCTCAACGCTCGTCATGAAACTATTTTTTAGTTTAATTTCTTAATTAGCACTCATAGTGAACGTCCTGCTCCCTGCTCTGGCTATTTGCATATAGAGTATGATTGTTGTCTTTCCCTTGCTTGCTTCCTCAACCTCTCCGCGGCCAGGGCGACTGACGCTGGAATCTGGGGACCACGGTTCGATCCCCGGCTCCGGCGGCAGGTTAGCCCAGCACTATGTGACTCTGGGCAATAGCTCGCTTAATCTTCCCGACGGCCCCCCAGCGCCTAGAGACCCTTACGGGTGATTGTGCGCTTTACAAATGTGGACTTTACTTTACTCCCATACCCATATCTTTTTCCACCCTTCCTCTTAGTCCAACACCCCCTCCGCTCTTCTAAGCCTCTGCCTCTCCGCCCTCTCTTCCCACCCCTCCTTTAATCTCCAGGAAGACCCTATGCACCCGATACTGGAATCTTTTATAATACTCCTACCTTGGCAAAGCCAGTAGCAGCTTGCTAGCCATCTTGAAGGCATACTTAGTATACTTTTTAGATTGTCCCAGCCTTGGTGCCGGTTTGCCAGTGCTTTGTGGTCACCAGTATTGGCATCGCCAATGTCGGATGTTTTTAAAATGTGCTGGCATTGACAAAGCCAATAGCCGTGACTTACTATCTTGAAAGTCTATTTCTTACAAATTGGCTGCCATGTAAAATCACGTAATGTAACATTACACTACAACATTAAATGAAATGTGTCCAAACAAACATAAATGTGTATGTGAAAATAAAGTGCAGTGGAAGAAATAAGTGTAAAACACATACAAAACAGACAGTGTGATACAAAACAATAGGTAAAATGCATGTGTATGAGTCCTTTATTCATTTAAAGCTTGATGACTGCCAATGGTGAGAACAGGGTAACACTGGTGAGTACCTACCAGGTTCCCCGTCGGTGGTTCGCCCGTGAGGGGTCATCTCGCTTTTTCACATTTTTTTCACAAAAACACATTGTTGTGTGTTGTCCATTTATCACGATTGTCGGGTAAGGGATTGGGGCATTTTTAAGTTGGCATGGTTACGGTGTACTTTCTACCCAATGAACCTCTAAGATAGGGGAGATAGTTGTACATTTTTGCAACGTATTGTACATCAGTTAAAGAAATAAAAAACATTGCCTTAGTGGACCAGGTCATTGTAGTTGGAATGACTTTATGAGTGGAGGGCGACCTGTGTCCCATTTTTTTCCCTCTGTGCTTCTATTTGTGTTAATCGATACTGATCTGTCTCAGGCCTTTCTCTACAGCCGCTTGGTGGGCAAAAAATGACAAACTGGAATGCGAACATGAGCAATTTTAAGTATCTGAGATTAATTCAAGCATTCCATCATCACCTTCTTGTTGTTGCAGCTAATGCAACGAAGTTGCCTTTCTGAAAGTATGGAAAATAAAGTTATCGCACTTTCAAGATGACCGCACATTGTGTTCTGCAATGTGCCAATGACACAATGCAGCAGCCATCTTGCAAGTAGAAAATTATTATTTTCTATACTTTCAAGATGGATGCCATGTTGGGTCACATGATGCTATATCATGCAATGTGACGCTCGTCTTGAAGAATGAAAACATTATCTTGTACACTTTCTTGATGGCCACCGCATTTGCATAATGTAATGTTGAAAGTATAAGAAATAGACTTTCAAGATGGCCAGTCACGGCTACTGACTGCCAATGTTAGTACATTATAAAAGCAGTCAACATTCGATCGGTTGGCTAACATTGTGAGAATAGTGAACAAAGTGCGCAAAACACTGCAAGGCTACTGCCCCATATAGCTGAGTAACATCAGATGCCCTTCGTGGTTTTAGAACATATATGTAGTAGGAAACATGTCCTCGGTCAATAATGTTTTTTGCCTGCTCCAGCCTGATTTACTTTGTCAAGAGAATGTGCCTTCATGCACACCTATGCTCTGCCTGTCGACGAACACTTGTGCTTTCGGACACTAGTATTTGATCATCAGCGGTTCGCAGCCCCATGACACTGTGATGTCATGATGCTGCGAAACTTCATGATGACACATCCTTGAGATACACAGAGGTGGCTAGCAAGGCTGACAGTAGGCATAGTTCCCTGTTCAAATTTTCTGTGGATGCCTAATAAATTTACTGTGGAGTGGCTCAAAAGTCAGAAAATTAGCTTCACTTTCTTATTACTGAAGCCCACTGTGGCTTTTATTGTCCTTCAGGGCCAGATCCCCACAGTACTCTGCAGGCCGCTCTTCAAGCTGCTCACCCGTGCCATCTCCTTAAACTTCAAACTAAAGCCCGTCCTCACACCACCAACCAATGCTGTATCTTTAGTCTGTTCACCAGTTCCTGGTCCTCTTATTATTATACAGTGGACAAGTTGCACAATTCCCATGGCTACTTGACCCTTAAACCGCACACAAGTGTCTGCTCAACAGTGCCAGGTCCGCACACTACCCACATTTGCCCACTCCTGGTTCTGCCAGCCACTGCAGGCTCCAAACACTACTTAAAACTGCCTGCTCCTCAGAGTGCCTACAAAGGCCAGCTCTATCCTCTACAATACCATCGCCTAACACTACCTACTAGTGCCAGCTTTTCACATTGCCAGTCACTGCAGGGTTGCTCATTCTGACTACCAGTACACCCTTCACATTACAGACCAGTGCCCGCTACTCAGAATGCCAATCAATGCCTGCACCACTGACTACCAGTGTTACTTTTAGGAATACTTCCCATCAGTGCCAGCACTTCACAAACTCATCAATGCCTGCTCCTAATCCCATCTATCCGTTCTGGCTACTCACAATGCTCCTCAGTAACCACTCCACTCAATGACCACTAGTCTTAGTGTTGTACCAAAAATATTTCCTTTCCATAACTAGATCTTCCTGAGCACCTAAGCGTGTGTAAACAGTCTAATAGCTTGCAGTGCTGAGGAGAATACAGAGTAGACCTGACATACTCAGTTAGTGGACTGTTCACTATGAAGAAAAGTTATGGGGAACCATGCACCACATAAAACCAAAGCGATTTCCATTGTGGTAGAATAAGGGTAAAAAATGGCTCAATAAAGGGATGGTTCAGAGGTCTAACATGGTGGATGCCGAGTCCTGAGCTTACATGTGTCCCAATAAAATCCTGCAACATCTCCAACATTTTGAAAACCTAAGATAACCTGCCTGCCTTGTCTTGTTGTTTTTCCCCGCCTGGTTTCCTGCGATCAGTTTGGAGTAAGACATCACACTCCAAGAGGAATAGTAGGGCCCACAAGCTTGCTCCTCACTGCTGGTGCACCAGCAGAGGAGCAAGCAGATCATGTCATCGTCAGTCCACTGCTGTTGCAGAGGAGTGGCTATGGTGGAGGCAGGGGAGGAACCAGGCACATGGTTTGCTAGTGATATCCTGCGTAAGACTACCACAGTGACTGCTCTGGAGCCTTGAAGAGATGAGTGCCACTGCCTGGCATGTGCCTTTGGCTTGCAGCTGATCATTGCAACCAAACCATAAGGTTGAGATTGTGTCAGAATCCTGGTGAGGCGGGTGGCTAGAGCTTGCAGGGTGAGCACTGCATTGAGAAGGATATGAGGCCTGCATCCCAGCCCCCAAAAAGATGGCGTGCATCCTGAGGTGCAGCGTCATGGGGTGGGGCCTGCCTTTCCCCTCTGTGTAATAACTGGTCTGCTGTGGCAGCCACATCCCAAAACACCTGCTACATGGATTAAGGCAGGATTAGTGGCGATAATGCTAGCAACCAGGATGATTCCCTACAGGGGCTGTGGGTATTGTTACCTTATCCTATATACTGGTGGGTGAGTGGAGCCTACATTACATCTTTTATCTCAACAAGTTAACAGGTAGCTAGCTTTGTCTTTCTATAGGGTCTTGGAATGCACCTGTATCTCCAAAACTATATGGCAAACTTGTTGCCACTGTGCAGGTTTGCGATTGGTTTGGCCTCTCAGAGATGTTTAATCCTAGTTGTCTTTCTACTAAACTGACCCTTCAAATCTGCATCCCAAAGCATTACTGTAATTCTTCTCCCTTTGCATTTTGTGAGATATTCTTTAATGTGTGACGCTATGTTACTATGAACAACTGGGTCTTTAAGCAAGGATTCACTTACTCTCCAGAAGCCCCACGTGCCTAGAGACATGCGACTCAACTGCTAGAGTAAGCGGATCCTGGGTGCTAGAAGGCTTGCACACAAGAGGGCTGCGCTTGTGTGAGGCTCTGGTGACCAGGGCTACTTATTCATCATAATCCTGCTCATTATTAAGCTGCGACTGGCCAGAACAGAAGAGACGAGATGGAGTCTGTGATTTCAGCAGAATTGCAGAGGCCCCTTCGGCTGATTCCATTGTTCAGAATAACGATGTGGTGGGCCAGGAGTACCCCCCACGCAGAACTGAGGGGGCGCAGGCTGCTGGGGCACTCCGAGACCGAGTTGGGCTTCCGTGCGAAGCGGTAGAAACGAGCCAAAGCTGACATGAGTTCCTTATACTAACGCAAAGGTGAGGACAGATGTGGGAGGGTTGCAGCTCCCTGCAGCAAAGCTTGGACGCATGGTGGGGAATTCGCATGGGCACACGGTTCTGGCCTCAGGTGACGAAGGCCCCAGCAGGTGTTGGGCCAGCGGTAGAGGCCATGCTGTGCCAGCCCGGCAGATACTTATAGCTGGTAGGCCATAAACTAGGCCTGGGCGGTAAATTCCATTTTGCTCGGGGAATTTGTGGAATTTGGGTAATTTCGCGTTCCGCGGAGAACACAGAATTGGCAAAAATTCCACGATTCGCGGCTTCACAGAATTTTTTGCTTGTTCGCGCTTTCAAAATGCGTGTTCGCGAGATATTTCTCCCCAAGCATGCAAACAGCGTTTGCGAACGGGAAAAAAGCATTGCGAACGGGCGGAACAAACATTTCTGCGTGTTCTCTGAACTTTTGCGTGCTTGCAGAGATTTTTTACAGTTTCGCAGAGCTTTGCTTAGCAAGACTATGCAAATTCCGCCCACCCCTACCATAAATATGCACCGACGACGAAGATCCTGATCAAATTTGACAGAGCTGGACCTATGCCAGCGCGGTATCCCTGCGTCCAAAGTGAGCAGAGGAGCAACTCTAAGGGGCAGAAGCTCCCTGCGGCGAAGCCCAGAGGGGCAGAACTGTGCGGCCCAGTCTTCAGACAGCGGAGACCCGGTGATAGCTGTCCTGGTGCTGGGCGTCCCACAAGCACTGACGCACTGCCCCATCATGCGGGTTGGTGCGGCACATGGAGACTTACACCTTACATATTGTTTGGATGCTGCAGGACCGCTAGGCACGGTCGAGCCTCCGTGTGTGACGGTGAAGGTGAGCCTTGGCTGACACGAGTTCCCCACATCGTTGAGAATGTGAGGAGAAGCCTGGGAGGGCTGCAGCTCCGTACAGCAGAATTTGGATGTGGGGGGGGCTACACGTGACTGGGCAGCCTCGGCTACAGATGGTGGGGGGCCCCAGTGAGGATTGGCCTGGTGGTGGGGGCCTTACTGTGCGGGCCGGGCAGATACTAGCAGCTAACAGGCCACTTACAGCGCAGGCGCGGTGGAGCCCTGCAGGATGTGACAGCCCCAGACCTGAGATTGCGCGAGCCCCCCATATAAAAAAAAGGAGAGGAGCGACTCGAGAGGGCAGTAGCTGCCTGCTACGAAGCCTGGACGTGGGGGTAGTCCATGTGCAGCCACAAGGCTTAGTCTCTAGACAGCAATTCTACTACCTATTTCCACAGGAACACTTTGCAGCATATTGGTTTACACCTCCTCCATACATGCCGCAACTCACTGTCAAACAGGGTTACACAAACCCGACTCCACTGTTGGGATTAATAGCAATGCAACCCCGGGAAAGAGACACTGATCCCACCACTGTGGCATGCAACGCAATTGCCTGGCAGAAAATTACAAAGAGACAATGGGCCGTGTTAGATTTGGGGGTCTCTAGTTGACATAGGTAGGTACCTTTTCGTCTAGTCAGGGTAAGGGGCTACACTCCTAAAATAACCCCTGCTCACTCACTTGGTAGCTTGGCACAAGCAGGCAGGCTTATCTCAGAAGCAGTGTGTAAAGCATTTTTGAACACATACAGTGATACAGTGACAACACTACAAATTGACACCACACAGGTTGTATTATAAAAAACAGTATTTTATATAGACTTAACACAAGACCAAACAACAAAAATCCACAATACTGTACTCAAAAATAGATTTTAAAATGTTTTAAAATAGCTCAGTTCTCTCAAGTTGTAAATGCAACACTTTAGTCTCAATGTACCTTGACTGCGTAACGCAAAGAAAACAGGAGGATCGCAGGGAAGGTGGTGCGTCGGTTCCTTACACGCAAGGGATTGGATGCGTCCGTTTCTTACTGCTGCGCAGGGTAATTGATGCTCTCTTCCTTACTGTGTGAGGAGGCGATGCGTTGGTTTCATACTGCTCTCCGGTGCGATGCGAGAAGATAGCACCTTGAGGCGATACTCTTCTCCGGTGCGATGCGACAAAATGGCGTCTTGGTTATGATGCGACAACGTTGGCGTATTGCGTGCACGGCCATGCGGCGACTCAATTATCATTGGGGCCGCGACAGGCCCTGCGACGCGCTTCTCTGGTGATGCGACGGTGACCTCTGTGGCAGCGTCCCGCATCTCCGGCGATGCGCCGCGCTTCGGCGATGCGATGATCACAGTGGCAGTGGCGGCTTGCTTCCTCGGCGATGCGATGACAGCGGCTGCGACACGTTTCTCATTGTTGCGTCGCGCTTCCAGCTCCCAGCGACACGCAGTCTCTCAGAAGGCCCAGCACAACAGCAGGCACTTCAATTCCCAGCAAGGGAACTCGGGGGGCAGCTGGTTGGTGAAGTCTTGTATCCCTGAGACTTCAGGCAGGAGGCAAGCTCTAGTTCAAGCCCTTGGAGATTCTTCTTCAAGTTGATAAAAAGCACACTCAGTCCTTTTCTCCTTTTTTTGGCAAATGAAGCAACCACTGCAGGCCAACGCCTAAACACACAGCACAGGGGTAGTCTCCTCCTTCAGCTTCCTGGTTCTTCTCCTTAGCAAAGGTTTGTCTTGATTCCCAGAAGTGATCTAAAGTTCTGGGGTCTGGGTCCCCTCTTTTTTGGCCAAATCCTTTGTCTCTGAAGGCAGACAGTGTCTGTACCTAACCCAAACCAGTTCTGGTCAGTCCGGGAGCACTTTCTTTACAGGACTCCTTCTCTTCCTTTGACAGTGTAGGCCGGGGACATCAGACACACCACAGGAGGTGGAGCCAGCATTGTGGAGGGAAGGCACAGCCCTATTCAGGTCCCAGGAGCAACTCCTCCCTCCCATCTGCATGTAGATCTCTCTATTCAGCCCTGTGCTGACTCACCCTGTCTCTTGGAATCCCCTTAGCCCCTGTCACTCAAACTCCAGACTAGGAATACACAACCTAGCAGAGGCAGGCTTGGATAGATAGGCAAGAAAATACCTACTTTCTAAAAGTGGTATTTTCAAACACAATGTTAAAACCAACTTCACTAAAATATGTATTTTATCATTCTGAGTTCAGGCATACTAAACTCGAATTTCTACCTAGTTCCCTGAGTCAGTTAGGATTATAAGATGTTACATTCTAACTGCCCATTCTGGCCTAGGGGGAAAGGTAGCCTTGCAATAGTGATAAACGAAAATGGCTGTAATTCTCTATTAGGACATACCACACACATCAGGGCATGTCCCACCTTTTACCTACAAAGCACCCTGCCTTGGGCATAGGGGTGACTAATATGTATAAAAGGGAAGGTTTAGGGACTGGAAAGTGGGTGCACTTGCCCAGTCAACATGGCAGTACAAGACTGCACACAGGCTCTGCAATGGCAGACCTGGGACACACTTTACAAGCTGCTCTGGTGGGTTGCACAATCAGTGCTGTAAGCCCACCAGCAGCATTAGATTTACAAGCCCTGGGCACACACAGTGCACTGTACTAGGGTCTGACAGGTAAACCAACCAAGCCAATCATGGAGTCACTAATCCATACATCAATTTACCACAGGGAACTCTTGCACTGTGGCACTGAACAGCAGTGACACAGTGCCCAAAAGCATCTAAAACCAGCAACAACATAAGAGGCAACAGCAAAAATGGAAGGGAGACCCATGTCAATGGTGCCAGGTCTATCACGTGTCCCCTCTGGCTGAAATGTGGGGAGAACTACCCTACATCCTGGGAGTTCTCATCACTAAGGTGGAAAAATCTGGACAGACCATCAGCATTGGCGTGTTCTATTCTCCTGTAGGAAAATGGACTACCTCAGCAGCTTTGAATTCTCACCCATCATCTGCATCAACCATCTGAGGGGTGGTGGCCAAGAAGCATGGCCGACAGGACGTGAGCTCCACCAGCTCCGTCCTGAGGACCCGTCTATCCTGCGAAAAGATCCTGCTTGGGCTGTCTATTCGAGAGAAGATGTGCCGGTAGCTTCCCTAAGACGAATGAGACCCCCACACTGGAGGGGCGACTCATGAAACCCCCGCAAACAACGCCGGAGATCCTGACGGCAATCTGAGCGCTCCGGACCGAGCTACGCGAGCCCGTGGTCTGGGCCTGCAGAGGAGTGTGGCGGTGCGGGTGATCCGGGCGAGGCATCTCATTGGTCCCGGCCTCAGCACGTCCTCGACGGGCCTCCCTTTGCCGGAGACTGCGCCTGGCGAACATCGAGGAGCGACTGGCGGCTACCGTGAGCCCTCGGAGATCTGTGCTGACCCGTGATGGAGGACCGCGGCGCCCGCCCCTCCCCCTGGTGACTTGCTCGAGCAGGGCCTCCAATCGGGGAGCGTTGCCCCTGGTGAGTGCCTGACTGATTCCTGGGAACCTGGGGGACTCACGGGAGGCCGAGAAGGGCAGCGGTGCTGCGATCCGGAGGACACCTCTGCCCTCGTCAGAGGCGGTGGCCGCTAGAAGCTGATCCGAGGCTGCGGGTTGCCGGGCGGCCTAGCTGGGCTGGTCCGACTTGCCTCCGTGTGAGGAGGTCGCGGCGACCGCCCCCCGTACAATAACTGCAGCGGACCTTCCGCGGGGGGCCCGCTGTGGCTGTGGGACCTGTGGCGGTCCGTGGTGCTGCGCCTCAGGGGACACGAGTGGATTGGCGCCCCTCCCCCACTCGCCCGCCATCTTGTCTGGGTGCAGAGGCGCTTTCTTCCCCACGCCGCGGCAGCATACAGCCTGGAAGACCCCTATCCCACATTGCGTTGCAGTCGTGCGCTTCTCTGCAGGGGCGCCCTTGGTACCTTGGGGGTCGTGCTGCTGCCTCTTGGAGGTGGGGGGTGCCGCTCTGGTCACCCTGGTTGGCGGGGGAGCCTGCTTGCCTACATCGGCCAGACCGCCCGGGATCCCACCGCCTGACCCGGTGGGTGCCCTGTGGGCTGCTGGCCGCCGGTTCATTCGTCGCCGTTGGGGTGCCGGACTCCTGCCTCTATAAGTACATCTACATCGAGAGATGGGGACTGCCTCTCCGCCTTTGCTTGCCCCAACTGGTCCCCTGCTTGGGTTGGACGCCTTCCGGATCGCAGTTGCCTGAGGCTGCCTAGTCCACTGCCATTTCACCTGCTATTCCTGTCTTTGGACCGCCCTTTCGCTCCATACATAGCCAGTGGTGCCTGGGGGGAACCCTCTGGAACATATTGGGAGGGTGCACGTTCTACCGCTCCCGATGGCGGCCCGCAAGGATAGGTCCGCGAAGTCCTCCCAACCCAACACCATAGTGCAGTATACTACTCCATGTCTGCCCTCACAGAGGATTACACGGCAGACGCGTCCGGAGGACGGTGGGGATGGTCCACCGGAGCCATCCCGAGCGGAGATCTTGAAGGCTATTCAGGGATCCCATTCTGCCTTGGAGAGGCAGATAGAGGCTGTATCCATAGATGTTAATCTACTCCGAACGGATCTCCGTAAGGTGGCGGACAAAGTTTCAGACGCGGAGGGTAACATTACCCAATTACAAAGTGAGGTGGCCTCCTTGCAAAAGTCAGTCGCACACCTTACGTCCACTACTCGTGCACTGGAGAGAAGAGCAGAGGACGCGGAAGGTAGGGCCCGATGAAGTAACATCAGGGTCCTGGGAGTGCCGGAACGCTTGGAGGCGGGAAATGCTGAGCGCTTCCTGGAGACCTGGATCCGCACTCAGCTGTGCCCGACCGGACTGTCCAGTGTTTTTGTCATTGAAGGGGCGCATAGGGCCCTTGTCCCTCCTCCGCGCCCGGGCGAGCCCCCTAGAGCCCTGATCGCAAAGATCTTGAACTTTAAAGATCGTGATTGTATCCTGAGGGCCGCAAGGGAGTCGGAGTCCCTCACAATCGAGAACAGCCGAGTTTCCATTTATCCTGACTATACCCAACAAGTGCAGGAGCAGCGGAAGTCCTACTTAGGAGTTAAGCAGAAACTCCGGGAAATGAAACTCCAATACATGCTTCTATACCCGGCCAAGCTCAAGGTGCTCTCGCAGGGCCGTGCTCACTCCTTCGAGTCCCCGGCGGAGGTGTGGCAGTGGCTCGAGATAAGGGGAGACAACCTACCCCCTGGTGAGCGCGGCGGCCCCCGTGAGACCTGGGGGACCCAACCCCAGCGGCAGCGCCGAGGCAGAGGGAGGTGCCGTTCTGGATCCCGGGGTTCGGCCGAGCCCAGGGTTACTGTGGGAGCGGATGGGGCACTCCGCATGAGAACATCGTCGACGGGGGGCGCCCCGGAGTCCCCTGGGGCGTCCGCCCCTGGTGAGGTCTTGGTCCCAGATACCTTGCAGGAAACTTTGCCGGATACGGACTCTACAGCCCCAGTGATCCCGGAAACTGGCCTTTCTGAACCACAGCTGGAGTAAGCTCTGACTTCAGGTACTTTTATGTTGATGGTTTGTTGTCCTCCGTGTTTGGGGGGCCTCCTATTGGATCTTTATTGGTCCAATGTTATCCCTAACTGGTACTGGAGACCCTGGATGGCTGGCTGGAGCGGAGGACTTGCATTCCGCTGGACGGAGGTACGGGGTGAGGGGTCCACATTATCCGTGCGGATCGCCGCCCAGACTAGTAACTGTATTCAGTAGACATGCCCGGGGACTGTCCTCCAACACTGGGTTCCTCGGGGAGCTGGGGGGGAGGGTGGGTGGGTCTTGTTGGTTGTGTGTGAGTGTGTGTTGAGTGTGTTGAATGGGGTGGCTGTGTACGTCCTAGCACTGGCAGGGGAAGGACGGGGTAGCGTTTTTGGTTGTTGCTGTCCTCTTGCTTGTGGGTGGGGGTGGGGAGTATGTTTTTGAAGGGGTTCTGAGTTCTGGAGTTTTTGGAGGGCGGGGTTGGGTTAGTGCGGAAAATGTTATTGGCATTAAATGTATGATGAATCGGATTTATATGTGGCTGATTGGGTGGGCTGGTCCTTCCGGTCTGACTGGAGCGGGGGCCCGGAGGTGGCAGGTCGCAATGTATGTATGCTATGGCCCGGCTGGGCGCAATCACCGACCATGGGTTTTAAATTCTTAACTTGGAATGTGCGCGGTTTGGGTACTTGCACCAAAAGACACAGGGTCCTTTCCTTCCTTAAACGACATGGGGTCTCTGTGGCATGCCTGCAGGAGACCCATTTAGATGAAGAGGGCGCCTAGCGGCTGTCTAAGAAATGGAGAGGTCAGTTCTTCCACTCCTCCTTCTCCACATATGCCAGGGGGGTCCTCATTTGGGTGGCGCCCGGGATCCCTTGCGCAGTCCAGTATGTTGAAGCAGACGTTGAAGGCAGGTATCTGCTGGTGCGGATTAGGCTAGATGACAGGGAATTTTTACTCCTGAACTCCTATGCACCGAATATCGATGACCCGACCTTTTTCTCTCATCTTCAAGATCTTGTTGTTTCGGATCTGGATGCCCCTTTCCTCTAGTTTGGAGATTTCAATTGCGTATTAAACCCTGATTTGGACCGACATCCCCCTGGGTCTGGCACGAAGCCCCGTATGACGGCGCGGCTTCAGTAAGTAATGCACAACTTAGGGGCGCTGGATGTGTGGCGAACTTGTCATCCCACTCAGAAGCTCTATACCTGTTATACCCCGACGCATGGCACCCATAGTAGATTGGACCACGTGCTTGCGGCTAATCTCACCCTGTCTCACATCTTGACGGTTACACATCAGGCCCGATACTTGTCAGATCATGCCCCAGTGACATGCATGGCACAATGGGCTGTTCAGGCTGCCCGTCCCCACACCTGGCGGATGCCGGCGGACATCCTTCAAGACCAGGTGGGTAAGGACCATGTGGCGACTGCCCTATCGGATTACATAGATCTGAACTGGGTGGTGATCTATCCTACTCCACTAAGTGGGAGGCCCTGAAAGCAGTGGTACGTGGAGCCTGTATGGGCCTCACTTACGGGGTCCGAAAACAGCTGCTGTCTGAGTTGCGAGATGCGGAAGTTGTGCTTTAGCGCACCCAGACTCGTCCAGATCCTAACGCTTCGGACCGGGAGGTGGGGAAGGCGGCTCAGGTGTCGATACATGACATCCTCACTAAGCATGGGCGGATCTAGCGGATCTCGCGTACGCGAATTTGCGTATTTACGGATTCGCAATCCGCAAAAATACGCGAACTCTCGCGGATTTGCGGATTTTTACATTTTTTGTGTTGGCGCGCGTTCGCGAGGATTTGTGGACCATTTCGCAATTGCGAACTTACTTTTCGGCTCGCAACGGCCGCGACTATGTTGTTTCTACGTCTGGTTTATCATCACAGGTTCACAGCACCCTCTGTTTCACCACTGCCACCCTCTGGTACACCCATGCCACCCTCTGGTACATCCTCCTCACTGCCACCCATTAGGTTTGTTTATCACTGTATATTATGGGGGTGAAAAAAAGCATATTAACAACAAGGGGGGACAAGGGGAGGACAATATTTACCGGGGTCCAATGTACGTGTCCTACGAGGCTGTAAACAACAAGATTGTACAGAGTTCCCCAAGGGCAAGGAAGGGATGGAAGGATAGTAATAATAATAATAATTATAACAACTCTCTCACTGGGAATGGTGTAGCTGGTATAGAACCATGACAGGGAGAAACGTAATCCCTTATCGGAACTTAGGATGCCTCACACAACTAAAAAGTTTGGACGACCGTTGTCATCCTACCTGATGGTTGTCTCGTGTCATCATTGGCCTCCTGCTCCAACGACAGGCTGGCGGTGCAATGCCTGACGGGTAGCACAAATGTGCTACTCTTTTGGTGGAGTTCTTTTGTTCCTGGCCAATGGGTGCATGTGTGTGAGGGACCTGCGAGATAAAGAAGTGAGCGTGAAAAAAGAGTTAAAAAAGGTCAGTGAAGTCCACTTCAATTGCTTTATTCATGTGGCTTACTGCCTTATTAAAATAGTGGAGCGAGGGGTACCGAGGCTGACAAAATTAGGTGGTTCGGCTCCGTTCAACCCTCACTTGTGATGTGGTCAACATGTTTCATGCCTCACGGCAATTCATCAGGACCTAAAGTGCTCATCGACTTGTGAAAGAAGTATTCAAATACAACCTGCGTGGTAGAAGTACCAGTGCAGTGAGATGTCTGTGTCCTGCGGGGGTTCACGCCCTGTGTGAGAGGGAGAGAAAGGAAGGACTCAGTATCACCTTGCAACCTAAAGGGATTCTAGGTCAAAACGCATGGCAGCAATTGGAGCAGTATGTATCCAATGATTCATGTAGACAGCCCATATTAAGGCACAGTGAGAGAGAATATATATTAAGACAATAGGTTAAAAATCCGTGAAAAATCACCGCGAAGGTCACGGGGGGGCATATAAAAATTAATGAAAAAAAGATTAAGGCTTGTCACACAATGTGTGTCACAGCTCGCCGGAAAAGTGAGCCATCAGCACTACACAAGGGGGGTGGAGGGGGGGCAAACAATCAGAGGGTATCAAAATACACAAGGTTGATTTCTTACCCCTTGGTCTGGGTGGTTGGTCCCCACGGACTGTCCTCGTGGGGCCTGAGCTGTGAGGTAAATACCTGTAAGAGGAAAGTGGGGTAGAGGAATAGGGAGAGAGAGGGAAATGGGCAATATACCCATGGTTAATGCGTCCTCTAATTGTGAGGACCACAGGTGGTATCACCGTGGTGGGTCAGATTTCAACAACCGAGCTCATGGGGTCCGGCCGAGGGACCCCGGCGTCTCAAGGGACGTAATCTGGGCCGGACATGCCGCGGGTACAGTTGCCCCACCAGTCCAAATCAGGGGGCGGGCAGCCCGACCCTCGGGGCCGATCACAGTCAGTCTGCCCAGGGGGGTAAAACAAGGTGCCCCCGAGGAGATCACCGTCAGTGGCCCAGCGGAGGGGGCGGGCCCCACCTAAGTCCCAAAGGAGACTGCGAATGCGGCACCCCCGCAACAGCCAGGACCAGACCAGTCCGTGTGGGTAATTGCCGGGGCACCGGGGCCGGCCGACAAAGAGCGGCGCTGGAAATCTCGCCATCGCCGGCGGCTTGGGGATCCCCGTAAAAGAGAGCCCCGCCACTTACCTGGGAATGCTCAAGGCAACTGCCGGTAGCACCTACCCTCCCACGACGGCGAGTTCAAGTCGCAGGACAGCCGCTCGTCAGGTGGGGGTCTCTGTGGTGTCTAAGTACACGGCATCGAGGGCGCCATGTATGGGCGTGGCCAAGAGACGTCACTGGAGGTCCAGCCCGGTGCGTAGTGAAGGGCGAGGAAGGACTACGGCAAGGCGTCCATCAGGAGCGCCATAGTGGAGTGGGAAGGGGAGTACGCCCACTGGGGGGAGAGAATGCCTGACTCTAGTCAGGAGAGTAGTACAGGGCGAAAGGGGACTGAGACATAGCGTCCAGCGGGAGCGCCATGGTGGAGAAGAAAATTACTCAAGGAGAAGGGTGGGGGGGGCGGAGATGTCAGCCCCCGGGGGGGGCATACGTAGTGATGTGGGCTAGTGTTGCCACTGCTCGTCTAATGGGATCAAGGAGGGATGTGGGCGCTAAAAATAACAAGGGGCCACATGTGTAACATGGGCGTGCGACGAGGGAGGTACTGTAGGGGGGGGGAGGAAAAGGGGGGGGGGGGGGAAAGGTGAAAAGGGTTTTTTTTTTTTTATGGGGGTGCATCAATATGAAGGGGGAGAAAGCTTCCAAGGAGGAAGGCGTCGCATGAGTAGGTCAAGAGGTGCGTAGAGGACCGTTCAATGAGGGTCATCGTGATACTACTGTCCAAATTGCGTGGGCTAATTTGACCGAGTAGGGTTGGAATGGGGGTGTCCCCGAAAGGAACACAACCAGAGTATCAATGGACAGTTTCGAATAGTGCTGCCAGTGAAGTTGGTTGTGTCAGGGAATGTGGAATCGAGGATGCGAAGGCTGCTGGGCATCCGAGGGGGGATTGAGGGGATGGTTACAGTTTGTTCAGTCCGGAGAAAAGTCTGTAATTGTGAATAGAGTGAGGATAGGAGTGTGTAGTATTACAATTAACCCCAAAGGCAAGAGGGCACCTCTGTCCCATTTATTGATCATGGAGAAATACCATGTGGCAGAGGTGGCTGCAATGGTAATCTGAGCCTGATCTATCTGGCCAGCATATTCCATGGTACGGAATCATTGAGTCCTTGTGTGTCTGTCTGTAGACGATGCACCCACCGTTGTTCCATTCTAAACAGTGCTGGTTGCGTGATGGACGGATGACATTCAAGGACAGTCCATTGTATGCTCTCAGCTGGGTGACAGAGGGCTCTGCAATGTTCATAAAGCCGGGTGTGTGACTTCTTGCAGCGGATGTTACTGTTGTGTTCCATAATGCGTAATTTAACAACGCGCATCGTCATGCCAATGTAGTGTAGTTTGCATGGGCAAGTGAGCATGTAGACGCATTTGGAGCTGTTACAGTTGGTGTGTTTATTATAATACGTAAACAAGAAAAGAGAGGTCAAAAACTATCTCCTGACCAATCCAGGAGAAATCGCAACAGACCACAATTCGAGGAGTCAGAACATGGTTAACAAACCCGATTTGGGTTGTAAAGAAAGCCCTCACACACTGACCTGGTCAGTGTCATGCTTCATCATCGGGCCCCACCAAAGAGGCCGAGTGCCTCTTTGGTGTGCTACGACGCCAGAAATACAGGAAATACTCAAATTTATCTAGTTTTGATTAGATAAATTTGAGTATTTCCTGTATTTTACCAACCCTGAACCTTGGCAATTAAATACAGACACTTAATACTCTTTGTTACGTGCCCTAGGGATCGCCTATTAAATTGTTTTTTTGATACCCTCTTTCAGGCACTTTTAACTCTTCACTGTAAACTAGAGCACGCCCTTCACACAAAACCAGCTCCGCAGTCTTTCTGGCGTCGTAGCACACCAAAGAGGCACTCGGCCTCTTTGGTGGGGCCCGATGATGAAGCATGACACTGACCAGGTCAGTGTGTGAGGGCTTTCTTTACAACCCAAATCGGGTTTGTTAACCATGTTCTGACTCCTCGAATTGTGGTCTGTTGCGATTTCTCCTGGATTGGTCAGGAGATAGTTTTTGACCTCTCTTTTCTTGTTTACGTGTAATTGACTGGGGGCTGAGAGAGTGTCCCTTTCTCCCTACCTCTCCTTTTGTTGTTTAGTGTTTATTATAATGCCAGGTGAAGTCGTTGGACAGCATTATTGATTTCCCTTGGGTCGTCTGAGGGCATATCACACATGATCCACACCGGTAGTGGCCAGTAACAGGAGGCAGGCCCCACAGAGTGTTCGGTGGGCGAATGTTAGTTTTCTTCGGTCGGGTGTGGATCAAAGTATCCTTAAGATTGGAAGTTCTTTTAAAGGCAAAGAGGGGCCGGGGAAAGTCCAAGCCTGCCGAGTTCAGAATCCCCCAGTGGGAGCTCACAGTTTTTTTAATGAACGCAGAGTTTCTTGTGAAGGAAGTCACACAGGTGATGGTATCCTCTTTGTCTTTGGTGTGGATCTCTAGGAGGGAGTCTCTGTTGTTATTGAGTGCCCTCTTTGCTGATTGCGCAAGGAGTCTTGTCGGGTAACCCCTATCCTGGAGCTTATGTTGTAGGATGGTGGCTTCTTGTTTGTAGTCTGTTGTCGTGGTGCAGTTTCTACGTAACCTCAAAAATTGTCCGAACGGGAGATTGTCCCTCAGGGCCTTGGTGTGATGACTTTTATACAGGAGAAGGCTGTTTCTATCAGTTGCTTTTTTGTAGAGGGTGGTAGTAATCTCTGTCGGTTTTAGTTGGATCGTGAGGTCCAAAAAGGGTACAGATTGTTCAGAGATGGTCCCCGTGAATTTCAAGAAAGGATCTTGGAGATTGAGCCATGTGCAAAATGCCTCGCAACTGGTACGGTCACCTTTCCAAAAAACCAGAATGTCGTCGATGTAACGACGCCAGAGGGTGAGGTTGTCACGGAACGGGTTGTGATCTGATGGGTAGATGTAGAGCTTCTCAAAGGTGGCCATGTAGAGACATGCCAGGCTTGGAGCGAAGGTAGAACCCATCGAGGTACCGCGGATCTGGTGGTAGAGTTGTGATTCGTATTTGAAAAAGTTTTCTGTTAAGGCTATGTGGGCAAGTTCCATGATGAAGGAAATCGGGGTAGGAGACGACCATTCTTCCAACCTTAATGTTGACTCAACGGCCTCAAGGGTCGCTTGTTGAGGGATGTTGGTATATAATGCCTCCACGTCTAAGGTGAGGAGGAGGTCCACATCTTCTCTTCCATCCACGTCGTTAATCAGGCGGAGGACGTCCCTGGTGTCTTGAAGGTATGATGGAATTTGTTTCACCAAAGGTTGTAGAAAAGAGTCGGTAAATTGGGACAGTGGCTCCAAGAGTGACCCTATACCTGAGACGATTGGTCTACCAGGGACAGGAGTGGTACCCTTGTGAATCTTCGGAAGGGTATAGAAGTAAGGTATGATGGGTTCCGTGGTGACGAGGAAGTCTGCCTCCTTTTTCGTAATCCATTCATTTGTTTCTCCCTCAATTACTAGGCTCATAATGGTGGTGCTCAGCCGTCTGGTTGGGTCCTCAGTGAGGGGTCTGTAGTGGGTGGTGTTCGATAGTTGGCGTCTGCATTCGCGATCATAATCTGTGAAGTCTTGGATGACTGTGGCTCCACCCTTATCAGCTTGTTTGATGACAATAGTTTCGTCACTACCCAAAGTGATGGAAGCTTGTCTCTCTGCATTTGTCAGGTTATGAAATTGCTTGACCTGTGGCTTATGCTTCAAGCTGGCCAAGACCGCTCGTTCGAATGTCAAGACTTCCGGGGGGACCATCCCATCAGTGGGAGTGAAAGTGGAAGGTTTTCTGAGTCCAGTGTCCTGAGTAGTAGGCTCTGGTTTGTCATCAAAGAAGGCCCGGAGGCGGACCTTTCTGAAAAGTTGTTTGATTTCTATCATCTCTTGGAAGGTATCTGGGGTGGGTGTCGGAACAAATCCAAGGCCCTTCTCCAGGATGTTTTCCTCCGTTGGCGTCAAAATTCTCTTGGACAGATTTACAATCAGGCTCTTCTCCCCCTGGAGGTGACACTCCTGGTTTGCATCGCGGGCTGCGGTGCTGATTGGTCCTGCCATTGGACGCCTTTCTGTCCGCCTCGCCTTCGCCCTCTTCCTCTGCCCCAACCTCTGCCTTGAAAAGGTGGCGGGTTCTGAGGGTAAAATTGCGGCGGGCCTTGTTGAAAGAAGGGGTACTGCCATGGAGGTATCATATTGGACGGTCCATGAAAAGGTGGACCTTGTTGGTAACCTTGTTGCCAGTTAGGATATGGTGGAGCCTGGTTGTTTCTTGCCCGGTAGCCACCGCTGGAATCACTGCTTGCATTTTTTGTGTTGGCGCGCGTTCGCGAGGATTTGTGGACCATTTCGCAATTGCGAACTTACTTTTCGGCTCGCAACGGCCGCGACTATGTTGTTTCTACGTCTGGTTTATCATCACAGGTTCACAGCACCCTCTGTTTCACCACTGCCACCCTCTGGTACACCCATGCCACCCTCTGGTACATCCTCCTCACTGCCACCCATTAGGTTTGTTTATCACTGTATATTATGGGGGTGAAAAAAAGCAACCACACCTGCCCTGCTTCAACTGCCATTAATTAATTTGGTGTTGATTAATGTGTCAGTAATTTTGAAACTTCCAGTCTGGCTGGCACCTGCTTCCTTCCTTATCTGTAATTTGCTTTCTGTTGCAGTGAAAGCAAGCACACCTGCCCTTCTTCAACTGCCATGAATTAATTTGGGGGTGATTAATGTGTCAGTAATTTTGAAACTTTCAGTCTGGCTGGCACCTGCTTCCTTTCTTATCTGTAATTTGCTTTCTGTTGCAGTGCTATTTTTTTTCACAGGACCTTTATGGTCTACTTGTAGCTATTCTATGAGCCTGCTGTTTGGGTCATAGCAGGCTCATAGAATAGTTGCAAATAGGCAACTGAACTCTGGAGGGGCCCCTCAGGAAGCACTAGAGTGAATGGTTACTAATGTTAAGTTTGAACTTTTGCACCTGGTGATTGCTTTCAGTTTAGCAAAAATCGTTTTTCTGCAATTTCGCGCTATTCGCGGGGCGCGAATCCGTGCGAGATCGATTTCGGAAGCCGCGAATGCGTGCAAATACATTAATATTTTGTTTGCGGCGTGTATGTTCGCGTGATTTTTTGCATGTTCGCAAGGCGCTTGTAGTGATACGTTTGCGAACTTACCCACGCGGTCGTACATGGGCGCGGCCATCTTGTTTGCGTGACGTAATTCCGTTTCCGGCCGCTATGTGTAATCTCGCAAAGTGTGCTGCTCGCTAGTACAATTTCGCACGTGATCGCGAGGAAAATCTCGCGCGAACTTACCCACGCGGTCGTGAATGGGCGCGGCCATCTTGTTTCTCATTCATTGCTATGGTTCTGGGCATGCTTTCTGTATCCTCTCTGAATCTCTGCCATCCTTTGCTTGTTTGAAGTTTATTTGATCTATTTTACTTATTATCTATCCCTCTATTTTTCTAGCTCTATATTTTTGTGTTTTCTGCTACTTTTAGTTAATTTTAAACTACTTTTTTAAACTCTTTTCTTTTCTTCTTCACTATTCTATTTCTTCTTTATCATTTAACTTTATTTCTGCCCAGACCATGGTAAAGGGAGCCGGGAAGCACCCTGAGAAGGGGAAGGGTCCCGCACCCCGTGCCCGGCTCCCGTGCGGGCGTTTGAGGGGGGAGCAAGTGGTGCCACGGGAGATCTTTAGCGCGGAGGAGGTGGCCGCACTAATCTTCTACGTCCAGCGCCGCCTCCCCAAGACCATCCTGGGAGGCGGCAAGATCGCAACCGGCTATGGCATCCGGGAGCGCCGGAAGCGGTGGGAGAAGGTGTGCCGGGCCATGTTTAAGCTCTCTGGGGTCCGGCGCACCTATAACCAGGCCACCCACCGCTGGACGGATATCATGGACCGGGAACGGGACTTGCTGGACGCGCTCGGCGTAGAGGTCCCCGGGCTTGGTGAGTAGTAGTAGCTATTCATCACTACTCTGTTTTATCCGGCTCTGTTATTTGCAAATCTTTGTTCTTTACCAAGAGCAATAATGCTGCCGATTACATTGTAGGTAAATTATATTTCAAAATCTTCTATGCATTTCAGGTGCACTGCTCTCCTTCTCAGTAGCCTTGCTTGCTACTATGCTTATTTGTTTTGTATTTTGTGTTCATTTCATTGGCCTGAGAAATTATGTATGAGTGTAGTGTAAAGATAAGAACTGCGTAATGCTAGACACTAAGGGTCATATTTTCAATTACCGGCGCATCCCTGCAAAGTAGCAGGGATGCAGCAGTAATTGTGCGCCATGCCACCACCACCCATTGGCCCAAAACGTCACAGAAGCCTTACGCATCTGTGCCGTAAAGGCGGCGCATTGCTGGAGTTGCGTGCCAACGATGGCGCAGCTCCAGCAATGCTCTGGGGTGCCCTATCTCCCCAATGCTGCATCAAGCCGTACGTCGGCTTCAAGCAGGCGCAGGGTTTGAGTCACGCATCATTGTCCTAAAAGTGACTGATTGACATCTTGTAGATTTCCCTCACCCACTTTTAGGATTCGTTCCTGCGCAGGAACGCCCTCCCTTGCGCCGGAACGCCCCCTGATGGCGCAGGGCTTTACAACGTGATGCATCTCCCATATGCGTTTTTTTTAATATATACGTCGCACCATGGCGACTCTTTTGTTCTGCCGCTGCGTCACAAAAGTCACGCAACAATGGAGGAAAATGAGCCGCAAGGGACTTCTAAATCAGCCCCAACAGACTGAAGTCCAGTCCTTCCTTTAGACACATGGCTATAAGAAGAAATAGTGGTGGTGGTCGGTGGATTGATAGTTTGAGTATTCACTGATCTGCAAGCAGGATGGACTTTGTCTGTCACTTTGCGTGCTGCGGACTGCTGCCTGCCAGGCCTAGGCAAACCTTTTTAGTAGTCTGTTTATTGAGTTACATAGGAACTTTGAAAGTCAACGGTCCACAAATCAGGCAATACGAATAACGTAGTATACCACATGAGATAGGTCAATATATCCCGTGGAATAGTTGTCTATCTATTTGCTATTTCTCAAAAATATTTTGTTATAGTTCTTTTGAAATGTTTGATTTGGTTGACAAATCTCATCCATGTTTTCTGGTCTTTCTTTCTTTCATGTTGTACATCAGCTCCCCCCAAGGGCAAGAGGACACAGGAGGAGGGTGCTGTTCAGGAGGATGCAGGCCAGGATCGGGCAGGCGAGGGCTCCTTTGCTGGCCCCAGTAAGTTTTAATTTTAATAAAGAGTACCTATTTTTTCCTAGCGTTCCTCATTCGATTTTTTCTAAATCGTCTTTGATCTTCTTGTAGACTGGATCTAAATTCTTATCCTGCCTCGACTATGACTCCCTGTGGTATTACTAGATTATTCTTATTAGTCTGTCTGTGTAGCTAACTAAGATTGCACATTTGGCAATTCCATTGGACTCCCATTCTAGTCAGCAATAGCTCTATGCACTGAGTGCAGTCCTCTGGGATTGTCCATAATGTCTTTTCAAGTCTTCTAAATGTTTATGCTTTGACAATTGCCAACAATAAAAAGGTGAATGACCACCAAGAAAGAATAAGATACTACTTTACTTTTGTTTTGGATAGAAGGACAATCCATTCTACCACTGTTGCAGGGACAAATCTGCACAAACCGAACTATGAACACTAAATAGTGCATTGTTTATCAATTATAATAGGCGCAGGTAGACTTTCTTTCCACATACCTCAGTGATATCTGACTTTGAAGAACCCCCAATCTCCTTACTGACTAGATAGTGTGGCAGAGTCATTTAGCTCCCTAAGTCACCGATAATTGATCCCCAATGATCATTAGATTATCCTACGCAGGGCAAGAGTACGGAGTCACAGTCAAGAAGTGTCAGAGGCACTCATGCTTGCAAAAATTCCAAAACCTTTAGCTCATCCACTCTAGTCTGGAGGACCAAAAACCACAGAGTCTATTTAAGTTTAAAAGCTTTATTAAAACTAAACACATTTATTAAAATCAACTTTGTCATAAAAGTAAACGTTTAACTGAAAATGGAAAAGTGCTTAGTGCTAACGATTAATTGGATACATTTCTTGTGGTCGAGCTGAGCTCTCACCTAGTTTGAACTACTTGAGCTTGACCCTGATCGTGTTCTTAGAAGTCAAGCGTCTGTTAGGAGAAAAAGTGTTGTGTGTTAAAAATAAAAAGCAAGCATTCATCAGTTGTGACAAAAAGTGCAGCAAGACAACAGCCTTCCCTGAAAAAAGGGACATTTTTACTGTAGAGTATACAGTTACAAATTATTACATTGTATTTCGTTTTTTTTAACTTTCTTTATTCCTCCTCGACGAAATATTATACAGTAGTGAGTGGTGTATTCTAACATTCTAAAAATTTACTTTGTAGGTGGAACATCTGGTGGCGGGGCCAGCGCGGAGGTGGTGGATGAGGAGGACAACTCTTCTGGGGAGGAGGCGGTGCGAGTGCTGGACAACACCAATGTGCCTGTGAGGGTTGACACGGTGGTGGCGGGCACAGGTAAGCTATATATTCGAAAAGCGAAAGAAGGGTGTAAGTAAGTGTGGAAGGACGAGAAATTTTATGATGGCTGGCAAAGAAGAATGATATGTGTTTGCTTGGCCCCAGAGGTGGCTGGGAAGGAAAGAATATGGTATGGTGCATGGCTGGGTCAATGATGAAGCAAGGATGGGTGGAAGGACAACAGCCTGGGTGGGTTAAACATAAACTGTATGTGTGCATATACTTTAAATGGATGGATGCCTGGAGCATGGTATTATCTGACTCTTAGATAGCACATGTGTATCTAGAGAGAGTAGATGGTCACTGGATGAACTAAGTGTTACCTTGAAGAGCATGTAACACCGCACCCGCACGTCCGTTCCAGTGTAGGGAAGGCAAGGAAAAGAAATTGTAAATTTGTCCAATACTACCATGAATAGTAGCAATAGTTTGTATTGCAACTGCAAGCACAGCATATATCCGGTTATTACGGTGGACACTCCGTACCTCTCTTAATAACTTTAGTTTAGTAGTAGTACGTCATTCATGTGTGGGTGTATCACTGTTCACTCAATAATAAGCAAAGCACCTAAAGTCATCCCATATGTCATCAAATACATCCCATGTGAAGTGATAGATAATCTAATTATTTAGCTTCTTCATTTTCCTTTTCTAGTACTTATTTGCACTGTAGGGTGAAAGGTAAATTAATTAAGCAGTAGCCCTTGTAACAGAGTATTCTCAGTGCCACCCGTAATAGAAAAGTAATAGCTTCACCACCTGCATGTACTGGACCGGTACAGTAACGCAAGTCTGTCTCACTCATCATGGTGTGCGTCTGTTTTTCTCAGGTGCAAGTTCACTGCGCCGGCATTCTGCCGGCTTGCATAAGATAACGTACCAATTTTCCGAAACAAGAGAGAAGAAGAAGAATAAAACTGGTGTACTGTCATAGTCGACTGTAATGGAAGTCCATAGTGGTCGTAGAATTTGTTCATTAAACTACCACTAATGTTAGAGCAAGGATGCAGAAGTGGGAGGTTAGATAGATACTGTCCTCAATAGTTATGTACTGTGCTTTCAATTTGCTACTTGTACTGTGACACAACTTTCGGCTCAATCACTTTGTGTTATTAATGTTAAGGAGCAATGGTTACAGACTATGTCTTTCTTTCTTCATATAGTTGCTCCTTCCAAATCGACATCACGGAGGGAGCAGGCTCGAATGGCCCGGCAACGGAGGCTGGATGCCACTGTCGCGGAATATCGGCGGCTGGTGGCCCTGGAGGAGTCGGAGGACACGCAGTCGACCGGTGCAACCACAACATCCTCGACTGGGACAGCTGCATCCTCCTCCGTGAACCCACGGGCTGCCAGCCAGCGCAGTACTCCAGCGGTACGGAGCCGGGCTAACAAAGCCAACCGCCACCGCCAAGCAGCAAAAAGACCAGCTGCCCCCCACAGGAGCTGCAAGGCACGCCAGCGCCGCCTAGGAGTGAGAATGTCCTACCTGGAGCAGGAGGTCCATAGGTACAAGAACTTGGTGGAGGGCCTCCGCTTCGAGCATGCCACCCTCCGCAAGGAGTATGATGCCCTGGCCGCAAAATTCACCAGCACTCTCAAGTAGTGGAGTGTCCCTTGCCCTTTTTTTAGAGACTTTTGGGGGGTGGGATTTGGGAGTTGGGTGCTTTTTGGGACTTTTCAAAGACAATCGTTGGGGTTAGGGAGGGTCTTGAGGGAGATTATTTTGTTAGGGCTACATAAATATACTTTTTTAAACTTTATCTGACCATACCTGTTTTTTACTGCTTTTCAGTCTGGTGGGTGGGGGTGTAACAGTAAGTTTGTTTTCCTGAAGAGTCCTAGGACTTTAGTAGTAACACCGTCAATCTCTCGTCTAGTCTTAATACTCCATTATACTACCTCCCACCAAACGCTTATCTTACCTGTAATTTTTGTTAGAAATTAGGGCTAGGCCCAGGGCTGGCTCCACGTGAAATGGGGATTAAGGTTGGCAATCCTGGGCGGATGAAATTTCCTCATTGCGGTGGTACTAGTGGTGTGACACAGTGATAGTTGCATGCCTATGGAAAAAAATAAAACGAAACCTGGTTTGTCCTTACTGTAGCATTACAACGGTTACGGCACGATTGAGAATATAGCAGGTGACAGTACACTAGAACAGTGCCACAATGTAGCCTAACAAATGGTAAAGTATTGCAAGTATAACTAGTACTTGCGTTGAATTTATTTGACATTGGCTCCTACTACTACAAGAAATAGTACTGAAGATGAGTAAGGCTAGAATATATCCTCGTATTCCTTCACCAGCCTGTTGCTATGACCTTATCCTCCCCAGCAAGTGTGTGGAATTATTGATGTCATTTAGTCAGTCATCAAGCAAAACCACACAGCCCGGGGGAAGAGGGTTAGGGTTTGGAAAATGGATGGGAATGGGGGTTTCTTTTTGGGTAGGTTTTGTTGAGAGAAGAAAAAAAAAGCACAGCATGGACAAACAATAATTGAAGATAAAGAAATCTTTGGGTACAAACTAAAGCTAATCACATGCAGTCACACTCATAGAAGAAAACAATGGATACTGTATCTGTATTCTGTATGTTGTTGGAGTTGTCCTGTTGAATTTGGTAAGTAAGGTGCATGCAGCAAACAATTCCTCTTATTAGCGGCACTCCTCCATTCCAGCTGATGCTTCGTCCATCAATGTTGGTGACCACTGGCAGAAGACACCCTGTCCACTGCCTGCCTGGCGGATGTTGACTGAAACCCGGCCTGTAATTATTGAACGTAAAACAGGAAGTGCTATTACAATACCACTGATAAATAAATATAAGGTATGTACGCTGTGTGGTGCAAAAAGTCACACTTTGATTCCCCTAAGACAGTACAATATTGTTGAAATTGCGTACTCTGTCTGAGTCACCTTTTTAAGGATAAATAAGTATGGCCAAAATAATAGTTAGCTAACCCTAACGAACCCTAAGTTACAAAAAGTGCCAAAAGGTTTTTCCTTATGGATTTTGTCCTAGACACTTCTATCCGTTATTAGACCTTCACAGGAATGCCCCAAGAGACCCGCCAACCCACCCTCCAAAAAGCACACGACAACACCCCCAAACAGCCAAAAAGCAAAATCTCATACTTACAATATCTCTCGGCCTTCGGTCCAAACGCGCTGTGCAGCTAGGTCATCATCATAACTCCTGTTTTCCACCACGGATTTCCTGAAAAGCAAATGCAATCAAGTTTAGACTGTCGCAGCAGTGCTCCGACAGAGACACCAAAACCCACCAACAAACACCAGGAAGCCCCTCAAACAGGTCCCCGGAAACGCTACATTGAGCAAGATGTCAGAAGAAATAGCACAAAAAAAATCTGCATGGATTTTGTCCTAGACACTTCTATCCGTTATTAGACCTTCACAGGAATGCCCCAAGAGACCCGCCAACCCACCCGCCAAAAAGCACACGACAACACCCCCAAACAGCCAAAAAGCAAAATCTCATACTTACAATATCTCTCGGCCTTCGGTCCAAACGCGCTGTGCAGCTAGGTCATCATCATGACTCCTGTTTTCCACCACGGATTTCCTGAAAAGCAAATGCAATCAAGTTTAGACTGTCGCAGCAGTGCTCCGACAGAGACACCAAAACCCACCAACAAACACCAGGAAGCCCCTCAAACAGGTCCCCGGAAACGCTACATTGAGCAAGATGTCAGAAGAAATAGCAAAAAAAAAATCTGCATGGATTTTGTCCTAGACACTTCTATCCGTTATTAGACCTTCACAGGAATGCCCCAAGAGACCCGCCAACCCACCCGCCAAAAAGCACACGACAACACCCCCAAACAGCCAAAAAGCAAAATCTCATACTTACAATATCTCTCGGCCTTCGATCCAAACGCGCTGTGCAGCTAGGTAATCATCATAACTCCTGTTTTCCACCACGGATTTCCTGAAAAGCAAATGCAATCAAGTTTAGACTGTCGCAGCAGTGCTCCGACAGAGACACCAAAACCCACCAACAAACACCAGGAAGCCCCTCAAACAGGTCCCCGGAAACGCTACATTGAGCAAGATGTCAGAAGAAATAGCACAAAAAAAATCTGCATGGATTTTGTCCTAGACACTTCTATCCGTTATTAGACCTTCACAGGAATGCCCCAAGAGACCCGCCAACCCACCCGCCAAAAAGCACACGACAACACCCCCAAACAGCCAAAAAGCAAAATCTCATACTTACAATATCTCTCGGCCTTCGGTCCAAACGCGCTGTGCAGCTAGGTCATCATCATGACTCCTGTTTTCCACCACGGATTTCCTGAAAAGCAAATGCAATCAAGTTTAGACTGTCGCAGCAGTGCTCCGACAGAGACACCAAAACCCACCAACAAACACCAGGAAGCCCCTCAAACAGGTCCCCGGAAACGCTACATTGAGCAAGATGTCAGAAGAAATAGCAAAAAAAAAATCTGCATGGATTTTGTCCTAGACACTTCTATCCGTTATTAGACCTTCACAGGAATGCCCCAAGAGACCCGCCAACCCACCCGCCAAAAAGCACACGACAACACCCCCAAACAGCCAAAAAGCAAAATCTCATACTTACAATATCTCTCGGCCTTCGATCCAAACGCGCTGTGCAGCTAGGTCATCATCATAACTCCTGTTTTCCACCACGGATTTCCTGAAAAGCAAATGCAATCAAGTTTAGACTGTCGCAGCAGTGCTCCGACAGAGACACCAAAACCCACCAACAAACACCAGGAAGCCCCTCAAACAGGTCCCCGGAAACGCTACATTGAGCAAGATGTCAGAAGAAATAGCAAAAAAAAATCTGCATGGATTTTGTCCTAGACACTTCTATCCGTTATTAGACCTTCACAGGAATGCCCCAAGAGACCCGCCAACCCACCCTCCAAAAAGCACACGACAACACCCCCAAACAGCCAAAAAGCAAAATCTCATACTTACAATATCTCTCGGCCTTCGGTCCAAACGCGCTGTGCAGCTAGGTCATCATCATAACTCCTGTTTTCCACCACGGATTTCCTGAAAAGCAAATGCAATCAAGTTTAGACTGTCGCAGCAGTGCTCCGACAGAGACACCAAAACCCACCAACAAACACCAGGAAGCCCCTCAAACAGGTCCCCGGAAACGCTACATTGAGCAAGATGTCAGAAGAAATAGCAAAAAAAAATCTGCATGGATTTTGTCCTAGACACTTCTATCCGTTATTAGACCTTCACAGGAATGCCCCAAGAGACCCGCCAACCCACCCTCCAAAAAGCACACGACAACACCCCCAAACAGCCAAAAAGCAAAATCTCATACTTACAATATCTCTCGGCCTTCGGTCCAAACGCGCTGTGCAGCTAGGTCATCATCATAACTCCTGTTTTCCACCACGGATTTCCTGAAAAGCAAATGCAATCAAGTTTAGACTGTCGCAGCAGTGCTCCGACAGAGACACCAAAACCCACCAACAAACACCAGGAAGCCCCTCAAACAGGTCCCCGGAAACGCTACATTGAGCAAGATGTCAGAAGAAATAGCACAAAAAAAATCTGCATGGATTTTGTCCTAGACACTTCTATCCGTTATTAGACCTTCACAGGAATGCCCCAAGAGACCCGCCAACCCACCCGCCAAAAAGCACACGACAACACCCCCAAACAGCCAAAAAGCAAAATCTCATACTTACAATATCTCTCGGCCTTCGGTCCAAACGCGCTGTGCAGCTAGGTCATCATCATGACTCCTGTTTTCCACCACGGATTTCCTGAAAAGCAAATGCAATCAAGTTTAGACTGTCGCAGCAGTGCTCCGACAGAGACACCAAAACCCACCAACAAACACCAGGAAGCCCCTCAAACAGGTCCCCGGAAACGCTACATTGAGCAAGATGTCAGAAGAAATAGCAAAAAAAAAATCTGCATGGATTTTGTCCTAGACACTTCTATCCGTTATTAGACCTTCACAGGAATGCCCCAAGAGACCCGCCAACCCACCCGCCAAAAAGCACACGACAACACCCCCAAACAGCCAAAAAGCAAAATCTCATACTTACAATATCTCTCGGCCTTCGATCCAAACGCGCTGTGCAGCTAGGTCATCATCATAACTCCTGTTTTCCACCACGGATTTCCTGAAAAGCAAATGCAATCAAGTTTAGACTGTCGCAGCAGTGCTCCGACAGAGACACCAAAACCCACCAACAAACACCAGGAAGCCCCTCAAACAGGTCCCCGGAAACGCTACATTGAGCAAGATGTCAGAAGAAATAGCACAAAAAAAATCTGCATGGATTTTGTCCTAGACACTTCTATCCGTTATTAGACCTTCACAGGAATGCCCCAAGAGACCCGCCAACCCACCCGCCAAAAAGCACACGACAACACCCCCAAACAGCCAAAAAGCAAAATCTCATACTTACAATATCTCTCGGCCTTCGGTCCAAACGCGCTGTGCAGCTAGGTCATCATCATGACTCCTGTTTTCCACCATGGATTTCCTGAAAAGCAAATGCAATCAAGTTTAGACTGTCGCAGCAGTGCTCCGACAGAGACACCAAAACCCACCAACAAACACCAGGAAGCCCCTCAAACAGGTCCCCGGAAACGCTACATTGAGCAAGATGTCAGAAGAAATAGCAAAAACAAAATCTGCATGGATTTTGTCCTAGACACTTCTATCCGTTATTAGACCTTCACAGGAATGCCCCAAGAGACCCGCCAACCCACCCGCCAAAAAGCACACGACAACACCCCCAAACAGCCAAAAAGCAAAATCTCATACTTACAATATCTCTCGGCCTTCGATCCAAACGCGCTGTGCAGCTAGGTCATCATCATAACTCCTGTTTTCCACCACGGATTTCCTGAAAAGCAAATGCAATCAAGTTTAGACTGTCGCAGCAGTGCTCCGACAGAGACACCAAAACCCACCAACAAACACCAGGAAGCCCCTCAAACAGGTCCCCGGAAACGCTACATTGAGCAAGATGTCAGAAGAAATAGCAAAAAAAAATCTGCATGGATTTTGTCCTAGACACTTCTATCCGTTATTAGACCTTCACAGGAATGCCCCAAGAGACCCGCCAACCCACCCTCCAAAAAGCACACGACAACACCCCCAAACAGCCAAAAAGCAAAATCTCATACTTACAATATCTCTCGGCCTTCGGTCCAAACGCGCTGTGCAGCTAGGTCATCATCATGACTCCTGTTTTCCACCACGGATTTCCTGAAAAGCAAATGCAATCAAGTTTAGACTGTCGCAGCAGTGCTCCGACAGAGACACCAAAACCCACCAACAAACACCAGGAAGCCCCTCAAACAGGTCCCCGGAAACGCTACATTGAGCAAGATGTCAGAAGAAATAGCAAAAAAAAAATCTGCATGGATTTTGTCCTAGACACTTCTATCCGTTATTAGACCTTCACAGGAATGCCCCAAGAGACCCGCCAACCCACCCGCCAAAAAGCACACGACAACACCCCCAAACAGCCAAAAAGCAAAATCTCATACTTACAATATCTCTCGGCCTTCGATCCAAACGCGCTGTGCAGCTAGGTCATCATCATAACTCCTGTTTTCCACCACGGATTTCCTGAAAAGCAAATGCAATCAAGTTTAGACTGTCGCAGCAGTGCTCCGACAGAGACACCAAAACCCACCAACAAACACCAGGAAGCCCCTCAAACAGGTCCCCGGAAACGCTACATTGAGCAAGATGTCAGAAGAAATAGCAAAAAAAAATCTGCATGGATTTTGTCCTAGACACTTCTATCCGTTATTAGACCTTCACAGGAATGCCCCAAGAGACCCGCCAACCCACCCTCCAAAAAGCACACGACAACACCCCCAAACAGCCAAAAAGCAAAATCTCATACTTACAATATCTCTCGGCCTTCGGTCCAAACGCGCTGTGCAGCTAGGTCATCATCATAACTCCTGTTTTCCACCACGGATTTCCTGAAAAGCAAATGCAATCAAGTTTAGACTGTCGCAGCAGTGCTCCGACAGAGACACCAAAACCCACCAACAAACACCAGGAAGCCCCTCAAACAGGTCCCCGGAAACGCTACATTGAGCAAGATGTCAGAAGAAATAGCAAAAAAAAATCTGCATGGATTTTGTCCTAGACACTTCTATCCGTTATTAGACCTTCACAGGAATGCCCCAAGAGACCCGCCAACCCACCCTCCAAAAAGCACACGACAACACCCCCAAACAGCCAAAAAGCAAAATCTCATACTTACAATATCTCTCGGCCTTCGGTCCAAACGCGCTGTGCAGCTAGGTCATCATCATAACTCCTGTTTTCCACCACGGATTTCCTGAAAAGCAAATGCAATCAAGTTTAGACTGTCGCAGCAGTGCTCCGACAGAGACACCAAAACCCACCAACAAACACCAGGAAGCCCCTCAAACAGGTCCCCGGAAACGCTACATTGAGCAAGATGTCAGAAGAAATAGCACAAAAAAAATCTGCATGGATTTTGTCCTAGACACTTCTATCCGTTATTAGACCTTCACAGGAATGCCCCAAGAGACCCGCCAACCCACCCGCCAAAAAGCACACGACAACACCCCCAAACAGCCAAAAAGCAAAATCTCATACTTACAATATCTCTCGGCCTTCGGTCCAAACGCGCTGTGCAGCTAGGTCATCATCATGACTCCTGTTTTCCACCACGGATTTCCTGAAAAGCAAATGCAATCAAGTTTAGACTGTCGCAGCAGTGCTCCGACAGAGACACCAAAACCCACCAACAAACACCAGGAAGCCCCTCAAACAGGTCCCCGGAAACGCTACATTGAGCAAGATGTCAGAAGAAATAGCAAAAAAAAAATCTGCATGGATTTTGTCCTAGACACTTCTATCCGTTATTAGACCTTCACAGGAATGCCCCAAGAGACCCGCCAACCCACCCGCTAAAAAGCACACGACAACACCCCCAAACAGCCAAAAAGCAAAATCTCATACTTACAATATCTCTCGGCCTTCATCCAAACGCGCTGTGCAGCTAGGTCATCATCATAACTCCTGTTTTCCACCACGGATTTCCTGAAAAGCAAATGCAATCAAGTTTAGACTGTCGCAGCAGTGCTCCGACAGAGACACCAAAACCCACCAACAAACACCAGGAAGCCCCTCAAACAGGTCCCCGGAAACGCTACATTGAGCAAGATGTCAGAAGAAATAGCAAAAAAAAATCTGCATGGATTTTGTCCTAGACACTTCTATCCGTTATTAGACCTTCACAGGAATGCCCCAAGAGACCCGCCAACCCACCCGCCAAAAAGCACACGACAACACCCCCAAACAGCCAAAAAGCAAAATCTCATACTTACAATATCTCTCGGCCTTCGGTCCAAACGCGCTGTGCAGCTAGGTCATCATCATAACTCCTGTTTTCCACCACGGATTTCCTGAAAAGCAAATGCAATCAAGATTAGACTGTCGCAGCAGTGCTCCCAGACCCCAAAACTCACCCACAAACACCCGGAACCCCGCCAAAGAGCACCTCAAAGGCAAGCAAGTCAGCAAAAATGGCAAGAAATTTCCGCGTCATATTTGGTCCAAAACACTTTTATCCGTTATTAGAGCTTCACAGCAATGGGCCCAGAGCCGTCAACTCACCCGCAAAGAAGTAGAACACCTCCAAAAGTGCTGAGTCTTTCTTCATTGGGCGTAATCCAGCCCTCTGCTTTGAGGGAAATAGGAGTCTGGAGGAGGAGGATAGAGGAGCATGTTCTTCAGAACTTGTGAACCTGAGGAATGTAGACTGCGGCACCTTCAAATCAATAAGCAAACAAGTGAAGACAGTTCTGCTGATGGGCTTGTTTTTGGGATTAGGTGATTAAAGTTTGAATTAAATTAACTGTGCAAAACAAAGAAAGACAGACACACAGGAATAAAAGTGAATAAGGACGAAAAAGAAAGTTATTGATTCATTGTCTCATTTTCAGGGCTCGGTGTCAGGGAATAAGAAGAAGATTTCGTCATCATACTCTGCGAATTCAGGCAGGATGAGGTCAGTGTGACCGAACAGAGAACAAATCCCCTCATCTACGTTGCCGTCCTCCTGGTCTTCATGCGGCGTGCTTTCTCGTACTTTGTAATCTGGTGGTATGAGGTGCTGATTCATCTTGATCATTGTCAGCCGCTCCACATTTTTGGGCGAGAGGCGGCTCCGTTTGGGAGTTACAATGCCACCAGCAGCACTGAAAACCCGTTCAGAAGACACACTTGCGAGTGGGCAAGACAAATAGTTTATAGCCAGGTTGGAGAGCTGTGGCCACAATTGTTTTTTCCCATGCCAATACTGCAATGGCTCATCATTAAGAAAGACCTCTGTTGAGTCATTCAGATAGTCCTGCACCATCGACTCAAGGTCCTCAGCGGTTCCTCCACTTTGCTTACTTTTTGCTGTGCCTGTGACATTTTTTCGAGAACCATACCCAAGCAAAGTTAGCCAATCCTCTACAGCAGCCACTGTTACTGTTGTGTCTGGTGCAGATGATCCGGTTGCCGGTGTCTTTAACGGCTGAGAGGTCACTTGTGTCACAGCCACAGGTGCAGAAGTGGATTTTTTTGACTGGGTATGGCCTGCTGATGCTGATGCTGATGTACTGCCTTCTTCTCCTTCAATATCCTGCCGTTGTTTTTCAAACCTCTTGGCTGACCAGGCTAGCCAACGTTTGTACTTTTTAACATCTTCATCAGCAAAAGGAAAGAATGCTTGGCCTGCCAGCGCCTTTTTGTAGCGTGGATCCAGAATAGTAGCACAAATGTAATGCTGTTCTGAGTTGATCTTTTTAAGACGTTCATCACCACGTAGGCGCTCTAATAATTTGTCCGACAAAATAAAAGGGTCTTTTTTTTGGCATCTTTTTCAAACTCAGAAGACACCGCCTTCAGTTGGTGCTCCAGCATGCACAACAATGGGATAGCTTTTCCCAAATTACAGTCCTCCTGGCTGACTGCACGCGTGAAGAACTCAAAAGGACGAAGCATGTCTGTCAGGCTTTTAACTATGTCCCATTACGCCGCACCCATACGCAGGTCCATCTGAGCTGTACCCTCTGTTAAGAAATAGTGATCGAGTACCGTATACTGCTCATACAGACGCTCAAGCATGTAGAAGGTTGAGTTCCAACGTGTTGCCACCTCCTGGATGAGTGCTTTCACTGGCATTCGACGTTCAAGTAGCAGCCTCCTCAGATGCTTCCGGGCCTTAAAAGAATGGCTGAAATGGTTGCACATTTTGCGGCAGGTGGCCATTACCTCGAACGCTGTACTGTCTCTATCACTCAAGAATTTTTGAACTACCAGGTTGATACAGTGCGCCAAACACGGCACTCTGAAATATGCACCCATCGCCATGGCCTTAACTACATTGGCGCCATTATCCGTGGAAACATAACCAATCTGGCGTTTTTTTGGGGACAGCCAGTGAAAGACCTTTTTGTTAAACTCGTCCAAAATGTTTTCTGCTGTGTGACTTTTCTCCAAGCCAAACATGGCTAGTGTTGCATGTTTCCGAGCAGCTTTAAAAACTTGGTCCGGGTCAACACCTGCGTTTAGCTTTGCTTTAACACCTGAAAAAGAGACCCAGTGTGCAGTGATGCACATGTAATCAGCGCCTGCGCCACTGGTCCACATGTCTGTTGTCAGATGTATAGTGTGAACAGCACTCTTCTGCAAATCTGCCCCAATCGCCTCCAGCACATCTTCATGTAGTGCTGGAACCGCAACTCTGGCAAAATAGAACCGGCTAGGAACCTTCCATTTAGGGCAGAGCGTTGCCACTAATTCTAGAAAACCTACCGCTTCTACAAAAGAAAAAGGGAGAAGGTCCACAGCTAGCATTTTAGCCAGCTTAGTGTTATACAGACGCGTCAGTGGGTGGTTGCGTTCATATGGCGCGTCTGAAGAAAACATGGTTCTAATGTTGCCCTGGACCAAGCATTTACGGGATGATAATGACTTCGTTGACGCACTTATGCTCGCTGGTGAACTTTTGCGCGTTGGTGTCTCACTCGCTCCAACACTCTTAGTGTGCCTCTCATGGGGTGTGCTGCTGACAGGGGTACTGGGTGTAAGTGAAGTGTTTGACACGTCTTCTTCCTCCTCGTCATCATCAGATGAAACATCAACGTTTTCTTGACTTCCAATTCGGGCTTCCTTGATCGCCTTTAGGTGCGCAAACCATTGGACAGTGTGCTGTCTCTTAAGATGACCTCTCTGGCCTCCGGTACCATAGTTGGTACCTGACTTACCACGACTAACTGCAACCTTACAAAGGGTACAAATGGTGAACTTTTCCCTTTTTGGGCAAACAGTAAAGAAGTCCCAAACTGGTGACTTGAAGTGTCTGTGGGGCCTGGAGGAGGTGGCGATACTGGTGGTGGTGGTCATGCTGCTAATGCCAGATGAAGTGGAGGATCTGGATTGCCCAACTTTTGTACGTTGTGCACTTTCACCGCCACTAATTAAGGTCGAGGTGGATGGAGGTCCCTTCTTGCCAGAAAGAAATATGGAAGCGGTACGAGTTGGTGTACTACTTAACTCCAATGATTGTGGTGGTGTTTCTACTGCCTCCTCGTCGACAACATCATCATCATCATCACGCTCAGCAGCTTTTCGGGCTAGGGTCAAAATGTCTGTTTGCTGCATGCCCGCTGGGGCTGCAGTTACCTTTATGATGACTGGGTCGTCGTTGTCAGAGTCTTCATCAGCAGCAGTATCTGCCACTTCTTGCTGAGCCTCATCATCACACTCCATAACTCTGAGACTTTGGACGAGCTTCCTTTTACGCTTAACTACCTTTGTCAGATCATGGTGTGCCTCACTCTCAGACGGCAGTGGTGCTGGTTCCTAATTTTGATCCGTATCATCAGAAGGAGGTGTGGTTGAAGAAGATGTAGACACCACCCTTGATCTCTTCCTTGCTAGGGGTGTGGAAGACAATGAATGATCATCAGGAGGAGTGTCTTCCTCAAATGATACCTTGCCTTGATTGTCGATTTCCTGATGTGCCCCTACTTCGGGAGGAACAACTATTGTGGGCACTTGTGACCCTCCATGCACCTCTGCTTGCGCATCTCCTTGCGCTGCCTCTCCTTCCACATGTACTTGGGCTTGTACTTGCACATGTGATAGTTGTTGCGGCTGTGGTTGTTCAACACTCGTCAGATGAGCTACAACAACCTGTGTTGATTGAGGGACATTGCTGCTGCTTTCTTGCGATGAGCCAACATCACTGGTCGATGGTGATTGAACAACTATACTGGCTGCCTCTGCAGCACTCAAGGGCTTGGACTTAAGTTGGCGTGGTGGTGGTGGTGGCACTGAGCCCAATGGAGCGGGGGTGCTGCTCCCAGCTTGGTCCCCAGCAGATCCCGCTGCTGCTGCAGGCATACTTTTTTTTTTACTCCCAAAAAAAGGGGCGGCCGGTACACCAGTCTCCTTGGTAACTTGCTTCTTCTGCTCCTTACTGGCACCTTTCTTGCTAGAGGAGCTACGGGTAACTTTTTTTGGGGCCATCTTCAGAGCAGGTCAGAACAGCAGGCAGCAGTTGCACGAGTTGCAGAGTTGTCTGTGTCCAGACGTGACGTCGCGTGACGTTATGCTGCACACACACACCGCTGCAGGACTTCTTCCTGGCACTGGTGGTTCTCTTGAGTCTTGTGCACCTAAAAGCAATGGAAGACAGAGGAACATCAGTTCAGTTATACACCCCAAAAAATCGACAAAACACAGAAAAATCAGCACAATCCCATGCCATCCATGATGTTTACATTGAAGACACCCCACAGAAAGACTAGGGCCATGCAAGTATGCAACACTCACTACCCCTGGGCATAATGGATGAAAAGTAGGCAAAATAAGTGCAGGCCTCAGACACTGCCTCTCTTTAAAATGGCCCCTTACACCCCAAGCCAGTCCACATCAACAGTACACCCCAAAAAAACTGAAAAACAGCCAAAAATCACCACAATCCAATGCCATCCAGGATGTTTACATTAAAGAGAGTGAGACCCCACAGGCACACTCAGTCCATGCATCACTACCCCTTGGCAAAAGGCCACACCAGCAGCCCCAAAAAAACGACAAAAAACACAAAAAACAGCACAATCCCAGCCCATCCATGGCCTCAATGGTGTTTAACTTCAAGAGGACACCCCACAGAAAGACTAGGCCCATGCAACACTCACCACCCCTGGTCAAAGGGCCCCACCAGCAGCCCCAAAAAAACGACAAAAACGACAAAATTCAGCACAATCCCAGCCCATCCATGGCCTCAATGGTGTTTAAATTCAAGAAGACACCCCACAGAAAGACTAGGCCCATGCAACACTCACTACCCCTGGGCATAATGGATGAAAAGTAGGCAAAATAAGTGCAGGCCTCAGACACTGCCTCTCTTCAAAATGGCCCCTTACACCCCAAGCCAGTCCACATCAACAGTACACCCCAAAAAAACAGAAAAACATCCAAAAATCATCACAATCCAATGCCATCCAGGATGTTTACATTAAAGAGAGTGAGACCACACTACAGGCACCCTCAGTCCATGCACCACTACCCCTAGGCAAAAGGCCACACCAGCAGCCCCAAAAAAGACAAAAACAACAAAAAACAGCATAATCCCAGCCCATCCATGGCCTCAATGGTGTTTAAATTCAAGAGGACACCCCACAGAAAGACTATGCCCATGCAACACTCACCACCCCTGGGCAAAGGGCCCCACCAGCAGCCCCAAAAAAACGACAAAAAACAATAAAATCAGCACAATCCCAGCCCATCCATGGCCTCAATGGTGTTTAAATTCAAGAAGACACCCCTCAGAAACACTAGGCCCATGCAACACTCACTACCCCTGGGCATAATGGATGAAAAGTAGACAAAATAAGTGCAGGCCTCAGACACTGCCTCTCTTCAAAATGGCCCCTTGCACCCCAAGCACATGTTGCTTGTACCAGCCAGCACTCAAGATGGCCACCACCACCACCCACATGGCCAGTCCACATCAACAGTACACCCCCAAAAAACAGAAAAACAGCCAGAAATCACCACAATCCAATGCCATCCATGATGTTTACATTAAAGAGAGTGAGACCACACCACAGGCACACTCAGTCCATGCACCACCACCCCTGGGCAAAAGGCCACACCAGCAGCCCCCAAAAAACGACAAAAAACAATAAAATAAGCACAATCCCAGCCCATCCATGGCCTCAATGATGTTTAAATTCAAGAAGACACCCCACAGAAAGACTAGGCCCATGCAACACTCACCACCCCTGGGCAAAGGGCCCCACCAGCAGCCCCAAAAAAACAACAAAAACAACAAAAATCAGCACAATCCCAGCCCATCCATGGCCTCAATGGTGTTTAAATTCAACAAAACAGTTGTATCATGCACCCATAACCAACCCTGGTCCTACTGGATACTGTGGCTACCCACAATATAATTTATTTAATGTTCTGAAAAAGTTCAAAAATTGTAGTTGCAGCAACTGTAATGCCCCAAACAAACTTACTTGTGAAAGTTGATTTCTAATCCAAAAGTGATCCAAAGAAAGTCAAAAAGGCCTCAAATCCAAATATCCAGCAGCACCCACAAAAAGTAATCCTTCCAGCTCCAGATCCAAATGAAAGTGACCAGGAGATGGACAAAGCACTGGGAGGAGCCTGCTGGACAGGAACAGGAAGTTGGAGACTGTGGGGCACTTCCTTCCCTCCCCCCCCCCGAAAAATGGACTCCTTGCAAAAAAAAGGCCATGCAAATGTCAACCTGAGGAGTGATTCTGATAAAAAGCATCATTTTCTGAAGGTTTATCCTGTTTGCTGGTGGATTTCTTGTGCAGAATTGCAAAATCTCTATTTCGCGAGTGCGAGATTGTTCCTTTCCGCCGCAACTACGTGTTCGCAGTTGCGAACTCTCGCGAGGTGTGCTGTGCAAGGTGGCAAGCCGCGATTACGTATTCGCGGGCGCCAAACTCCCACGGGATCACGCAGCAAGATCCAAAATGGCGCGGCACTCGCAAAATATGATCGAAAAAAACAACTCGGCAAACGCTTAATGACGGAAAGTGAACGCCGTGCACCACGCCGTGCGCCGCAACCAAGCAAAAAATCCGCCGCGAGCGGATTCACGGATTTTCGACAAATTCGCGAGAGTTCGCGGATTGCGAATTTGCCGAAAATCCGAAAAATCCGCGAGCGGAGCGGATTTTACGCCCATACTTAATCCTCACCCGCCTTGATAAATATACATTAGGCCAATACAGACAGCGTCTTCACCGCGAAGGCGACAAATCTGGCCGATTACTGGCCTGGATCCTTCGACGTGAATTTGCGCCTGAGAGGATAGTTGCCCTGCGAGACCCAGGTGGTGATATGGTGCACTCGGAATCTGCTATTCTTGAGGTCCTCTGATTCCACCTACAGACCGTATATGCGGCTGACCCCTTGGTCACGGAGGAGTCCTACTGGCCCCATCTTCGGGACTTGGACCTTCAGACCCTCTCGGAGAAAGCGGCGAAGGAACTTGATGCGAGGTTGACGCTGAACGAGATCGGCGCTGCTCTGGCCGTCCTCCCACGAGCTAAGACCCCGGGCGGGGACGGTTTCCCACCTGAATTTTACCACTCTGGCCCCCCTCTTATTGCAGGTTTATAATGAAGCCCTGGAGTCTGGCGCTCTTCCACCCACCATGAACCAGGGTGAAGTCTGCATGATCTTGAAACCGGGTGGGGACGGTTGCGACCCCGCAGCATTCAGGCCTATCACCCTGATCAATACGGACGCAAAGATTCTTACTAAACTATTGGCCACTCGCCTAGCCCCGCATATGACCCGCCTGATCCACCCCAACCAGTGCGGGTTTATCCCTGGCCGTAATACGGCGATGAATTTGCGGCGCCTGAGTCATATCCTCCACGAGGTACGCGGGAGAGAGGGTCCTCACGTGCTTGTCAATCGACCTGGCTAAGGTTTTTGACACGGTAAACTGGGGGTATCTGATGGAGATGCTCCAGAGGACGGGGTTCGGACCGGTGTTTTGCAATTGGATCCGAGTGCTCTACGGGGCACCCCGTGCTAGAGTTCGGCTGGGGGTCGGCCCGTTCGGAGGACTGGTCCTTGGGGAGGGGCACTCGCCAGGGGTGCCCTCTCTCCCCTCTCCTGTTTGCTCTAGCAATAGAACCCCTGGCGGTTTCTGTTCGCGCCGAGTTGGAACAATGGGGAATTAAGGTAGGTGATACAGCGAACGTGATCTCTCTCTATGCGGACGACGCTTTATTCTACTTGACGTCCCCTGGCGAATCCCTTCCCGCGTTGATGCAGATTCTGGACCGCTTTGGCGCAGCCTCTGGGCTACGTATTAATCTAAGTAAATCCTTGATTTTCCCACTGGCAGGCTGTGCTCCTGGCCCGAACACAGATCTCCCGTGCCTGGGCCTCCGGTGGGAGCGGGAGGCGTTCCGCTATCTCGGCATACAGGTGGCCTCAACTGACGAGGCCCTACTTATAACGTAGACCGGGTGCTCCGGGCTCTCCACAAGTCTGTCACTTTCTGGAACACGCTTCCTCTCTCCCTAATGGGGCGATTGGCGATCGCCAAGATGGTGATGCTCCCTAGGATTTTGTACATTTTGCAGAATACCCTGTGTCCGCTTCCTCCCCGAGTGTTTCGCACACTCGACTCGCTCCTCACGTCTCTACTCTGGGCAGGCGGGTGTAGCAGAGTCGCGCTGCGCACGGTGACCCGATGTTGGGAGGAGGGAGGCCTTGAGGCCCCGAGATTCGACTTATATTATTATGCGGCACAGCTCCTCCCAGCCGCAAGGTGGTTCGCAGATGAGGAGAACTGGGAACTGACACTACTGGCGGGCACGGCAAACGAGAAGGTTCTAAGGGAGGCCCTGATGCAGGGAAGGGGCGCAGATGAGGCTTTACCCTATGTGGTACGACACACAGCGGGAATTTGGCAGCGATTCGTTGAGAAGGTATTATGACGGGCCCACTTCCATAGGGAGCTGCCAGTGTGGATCTTAGCCCCGGTGCTCCGGATGGAGGAGAATATGTCCTACCGTGAGTGGCGCTGTGGCGGATGTGAGACTTTGGCGGACCTCTATCCGGATGACCCCTTTGTGTCCTTTGAACGGGCTACGGAGTTCTTTGGATTAGGCAGGGGGCAGTACCTCCACTATAGAGGGCTCCAGGACATTGCTAGGACGACGTGGCCTCTGTTCCCGGAGGCGCCTCCACTGACCCACACCCTCCACATCATTTTATCGTGTGTTAGAGGTAGAAGGCTGATTTCACTGCTGTACTCGGCCATGCATCGAGATTCAACCCCTCCGACCGCCCCGTCCTGGGCGGCCTGGGAGGCAGACTTGGGGGTGGATTTAGAGCCAGGACAGCGTAAACGAATTGGGCTTCTGACCCGAAAAGTCTCGTGTAATGCCCGTTTCAAGCTGATACATTATAACTTTGTCCACCGTACCTATATGACCCCGGTCTCCCTGAATCGCATTTCTGCAGATAGGAGACACAACTGCCCTAGGTGTGGAGCGCAGAAAGCAGGATTTTTCTATCTGGCATGGGAGTGTCCTCAGGTTAGTACCTTTTGGAGGGAGGTGGTGGACCAGATAGGTCGTGCTACAAAACTCAGGATTGCGCTGGATCCGCTCCATTGTCTTTTGGCCCTGGTACCCAAACCTAAAAAGAGGAATTTGTCCTATAAGTTTTTACAATTATTACTGGTCTTGGCAAGGCGGCGCGTAGCTATAACTTGGATGGGTCAGAGGGCTCCCGAGATATCCCTCTGTCTGAGAGATGTTAGAGAATGGTCCCTGGCTGAAGAGACGCACATGCAGCGCACTCGCCGGGATGGGAAACTACAGGATGACCTGCTTGCCTGGAGGTTGATGTGTATGGAGGGGCTGACGGATGATGATTCAGATTCCACCAGCGCTGAATTGTTCACCCCTGACGAGTCTAGGTCAGAGGGTTGAGGGGGGGCGGGTCGGGTTGGAGGGCCCAGGTCCGGTCTAGTGCCGCACTGGACGTACACTAATATTCCTTGTTATGTGTAATTGTGATTTGCTGGGATCCCTAAAGGTCTTCTCCTACATATAATGACTGTACCTTCTTGGGCCTCATGTAGATAGCCTGATTCTTTAAGTACTTTATTAATGATGCCACGCACGGGGGGTTTGTTTCCTGTTTTATGTTGCAACAGTGTTTTATTATAAACAATAGAACATGAAGGACATGGGGAGGGGATAATTTTGTAAAAATCAGCGAATACTATGATATATACGTATCTTTATTGCACGGCTCAGTTTCCTTGACACATGCCCTAATTCTACGCCATCCAGCCTCCGGGATGTGGGCCTATATGGCTGTGTATTGTCCTGAAAATTGCATGTAGATGATCTTGCCTTTGATTGGCCTGAAAAGCCATGAGAACCTGTGACTTCTATGGTTTCGCAATAAAAATATATTAAAAAAAAAAAAAACATCTGAGGGGTCTGTGGTCTGTATGAACCCAGAAGTGAGTCCCAAACAAGTATGCTCTCAACTTCTTCAGTGCCCAGACCACAGCAAATGCCTCACGCTCAATTGCACTCCATCTCTGTTTCCGTGGAAGTAACCTCCTACTGATGAAGGCTACAGGTTGGTCTAGGCCCTCCTCATTAATCTGTGATAGAACACACCATGCTCTGAAGCATCTATCTGATAGAGACTACTAGCTGCAGATTTCTTCACGTAGAATCATCCCCAGGTGTGAGACTGGATCCGGAAACTTTTTGCCACAGCATCCCTGCGCGCCGGGGGTGGGGCGACATCACGCGACCCCGCCCAGGCGTCGTCCACGTATGTGACGTCAGTGAGGTCACATAAGCCCCACCCTGACGCGCCTATGTCCGTTTTTTCCTTTTACACATGCAACGCGGATCCGGTCTTGCTGCGGGCCTGTTTGGGGCCCCCTTTTTTCTTCACCAATTGTCTTCTGTCTGGTGAAACAGTGTGCGAATGCCTTCGGGCTTTAAAACTTGTACATCGTGAGGGCGTCTTATGTCAGCGATGGACCCTCATCTCATTTGTATGTGGTGTTTGGGGGAGGATCACAGCACCACTGATTGTGAGGCGTGTCAACAGTTGAAGTCGAAGTCGCGGCGGGAGCGCAGAAAGAAACTTCTATCGGCGCGTCTCTCCAGGTCGACCTCCTCCCCTCGATCAGCTTTGGCGGATGGCTTCAGTTACGGCTGTGGTCGTCGTTCTCGTCCTTCTCTGATGTCACGTGAGCATCGCAAGTGTCGCAGTTTGTCCCCTGGGGCTGGTGTTCGGCCTTCCGGAGGCGTGGGCTCTCTGCGGGTGATGCGGGCCCGCGTGTCATCCTCCTATCCACCGTTTCCCAGTGAGGGGACATCGAGAGTCCAAATAGAGACATACGCGGCGGCTTTGCGGGCCTCGCTGGGGTCTCCTCCTCCTCCTCCTTCCCCTCCTGGGGCGCCGACAGATCCCTCGCCTCGTGCGGGGCCCTGCGCGGCACTGGCTCCAACTGGTTCGGATCCAGGCTTTGAGGATGTGGTACTGCTAGGGTGCGGCCCCTCTGGAGTCCCTCCTTCACGTCACGGTGCCTCTGCCTCGCCGCAAACTCATGTGGGAGTCCCTGTGGGTCGCATCCCCGAGCCCCACTCGGCCCTCTGAGCAGGCAAAGGCCTCATCCAAGGCTGAGCTGACACTGTCCAGGTGCCGGTGTCTGCTTCGGGCAGCGCCAAAAGGGTCGGTGAACTCTCCTCGTCCCGCTCTGGGCCGAGGGGGGGTGGGAACTCCTCATCCCCCTCCGGGCCTTTCTCGTTCCTCCCCGCAGGCGGCTGCCTCGTCGGAGGGCGAGTGGGAGGTTGAGTCAAGTCTGGCGCCACCACATGGGTCGCCGGACCGCCTCTGCAACATTTTGGGCCGAGGCTGGTGGAGGGTGGCTCCCTGCCCTTTCTGAGGCCGAGGTGCTCGTCGGAGAAGCGGCAGGAAACCCATTCTTCAGTACCTTCTGGCTTTTAAGTCTGGCCCTTGCCCGTCCCGCTTGGCTTCGGGGACGGCCGTCTGAGTCTACAGCCGTCACCCACGGAGGAGCTGATTTTTCTCCGAAGGGCCCTACAGAGGCGCGCACGCGGTGTCCACAGCTGTGGGCATTCTGCGCATGGGGGACCCGATTGCTCATTTTCCGGTGGACCATCTCTTGGAGGTTCTCTACCAGGGCTCTGGTGGGAAGGGTATCTTACTCCCCTTTGAGGGTTCGCTCCTTTCTTTCCTGGATGGAGCTTGGAGGCGCCCTGCCTCAGGAGATCCTGTGCCTTAACACCTTCTGCAACGTCACCTTCCGGCACCACGTGACCCTGCGTGCCTCTCCTCCACCCCTCTGCTGCCAGTCCACTTTAGAGGACTGCTTTTCCCTCCCTGCCGTCACTGTTGACTCCACCGTCCCGGGAGGCCCACTGGCTGGACTCTTGGGGGTGCAACATGTTCGACGTGACCAGCGCGGCCCTGTGGGCCCTTAACACCTTGTGTGTATCGGCGAGGGCCTCCTCTTGTCTGTGGGACTCGGCTGGGATCCAGAGCTTTCCAGGACACTGTTCAGGTGGACTTAAGGCATCATGCTTTGGATGTCTAGGAGCTAGCTGCGTTTATTCTCTACTCCGCTCTGGACATCTCGGAGGTGTTGGGCCGGGCTATGGCTTCCTCAGTCGCCCTCCGTCGCCATGCATGGCTTCGGGACGGCGTGTTCCCTGAGAATATTCGAGAGTGACTCATTGATCTTCCGTTTGATGGCAGCCTGTTGTTCTATCCCCCGGCTGACTCTGCTATCCAGAGGTATCTGGCGGGGCTCCGTCCTCCTCCACCTCCTACTCCTGCCTTATTCTCCTCCTCCTCTGCCTTATTCTCCTCCTCCTCCTTCCCCTCCTCAGTGACTGCTGAGTTGAGCGGGATTTGGGCCCTATGGATGCAGTTACTATAGATTGTATTCCCTCGCCATTGAATCCTCCTTATTGGGACTTGGCATTGTTGGCTAATGGACGGCTCTTTTTTTAAAAATGTTATTATTTTTTTTTTTTAAAGACCTTTATTGTCCAGCATACAATGTACACAGCTCCTTAGCTTACAACCCAGCCGGGCCAGCTGCAGGTATTGAGCTTTGTGGTATATAGATTGAATGTACACAGCTGTAAGTCCGGCAACCCTGGGGTCCGGCAGCGTATATCAACATTTCACAGTACAGCATGACATGTATACATTTGGTATCTAGCAATTGTGTGGTCTGTGGGTTTTGTGTTTCGACATGTATTCAGCGTCTCGAGGTGGTTGCGCCGAAACTACCCTCATCTATGGCTGCGGTGACGGCCGTGCCCATCCCTTCCAATATGTTAGATCTGCGAACATGTCTGTGTGGGGTGACACTGAGACGGGCACGGCGCCGTGCGAGGGAGCGTAGTGGGTGTTCAGCGACCGAGCGCAGATGGGGCGTGTAATCTCCAGATGTATCCGTTGCAGTGGACAAGTCGTTCTGCATCTCAGTGTCTAGGCGGGGTGTCCAAGCCTCGGCTGTCCCATCCGTGGGTGCCCTATGGCATGAAATGGTGTAAAGCATGAAGTTGTATGCGTACGGACACGGTCTAATGGAACATGTAACCGAATCGACAACTAACTACAAAACAGGGACGTGGGTTTCACAGGAGGTAGGCAGGGGTTGGTGCATGCAGAGTTCGCCATAGTGCAGAAGAGGTAAAAATCTGAAGCAGCGTGTCAGTCATGTCTCGCGGGGTAGGTAGGTGGGGGGGGCCGGGGCCTGGGAATGTGCGGGTCGCCTGCGCAGTGGAGCCATAACAGGGGGGGGGCGCCCCCCCAGCGACTGGAGGGTATAGCATTCCGATGTACGGGTCGGGCCACTGCCGCCGTTTCTCATGTAACGGTGCGGCTCCGGGATTGGGGTACGTTATCAACAGTGTGTGGTATGAAAATACTAGTCAGACAGCGTGTCGAGTCCGATGGCAATAGGGAGTCGCATGGCGCATCATGAGTGTTCAGTGTAGTGTCGCATCAGGGAATGAGGGCGGCAGCATATGGTTCCTCACGTGATCCCCTGTTCCGTGCATTTCTGCAGGAAGGAGTGCAAGATGTCTTCCCATTGTTGTGCAATGGGAAACTTTCTGAGCCCTGCTGTCTCTTCCCGCTGCAGGACAGAGCCTTCAGCCCGTGCCCAATTCGTCAATGACAGGTACCAGTGTCGGAGGTGGGGGGGTGTGGCTGCCTTCCATCTCTTGGTAAGTAGTCTTTTGGCTGTGATAAGGCCGAGATCCCAGTATCTAGTCTGGACTCTATTTAGGTGTGTGCGCTTATACAGCCCCAATATACAGGCTTCCCACGTATTCGGTACCTGTTCCCCAGTGCAATGTCGGAGTATCATGGTCACACCGTCCCAGTACTGCTGGAGAGCGGGGCAGAGCATGTGAAGGAGATCTGCGCCGATGAGAGAGCAGCGGCCGCAGGCAGTGTCTGCTACTGAGAAGTATTTATTGATCTTGTCAGGGGTGAGGTACGCGCGGTGTAATATATAAAATTGTATGAGTTTAAAGCGAGGGCTGCGGGGGATGTTCACTGGGCCAGCCAGGATCACTGCCCACTCCTTGTCCGTCCAGTCCCTCCCCCTGTCCGTCGCCCATTTTTCCCTTAGGTGTACAGTTGCCAGGCACGTGTGTAGGAGGAGCGCTTGTGTCAACCAACGAATAATGTGTGTGCCGTTGCTCATAACATGCAAGTACTGTATGAAGTGGTGTGTCGGTGGTTCACTAGACATGTCTCCCCAGGCGGCGGTCAACGCGTGAACTAAAGACGCGTGTGTTAGGAACTGACCAGCGGGGAGGGATGTGTCCTCCACAAGGGTCGCAAAGGGCAGGAGAGCGCCGTCGGAGTAAAGGTCACCCATTGTTTCCACCTCCGCGGCGATCCAGCAGTTCAGCCGTGCAGCAGTCAGGGTCCCTGCCGTCGTTGGGGTGCCCAACAGTGGCAATATAGGCGCATATGGTGTCGTTGCTCGCATTAGGCGCAAGCAGCGGAGGAAGCATCTGCGCGCCACCGCAAGCAGTAGTTGCGGCGGCCGGGGAGTCCGAGTCAGCGGGTGGAACAGCACTTGAATCTGGAACAGGGACCAAATGGTGGTATCTGTGGCCGTGTCACTTAGGTTCCTACCTCCAACCAGCACGACACCCACTGCATTTGTGCTGCTAGATAATATAGCTCCATGTTCGGAACTGCTAGCCCGCCCTCTGGGATGGGCATGTAGAGTTTTGTCAACGCGACCCGGGGTCGGCCTTTGTTCCAAATCGGGCTTCGTAGCAGGGTCTCAATGTCTCGGAACACCCGGGTAGGCACATACGTTGGTATGTTCGCAAAATAGTATAACAATCGTGGTAGCACTATCATCTTAGCCAAGGCTATGCGGCTGGGGACATTGAGCGGCAGTGTGTTCCAGAACCCCACCTGTGCTCTGGTAGAGGCGATCGCCCTCATCAGATTGCCGTCCAAAATGTCCATCGGGTCTCGGTAGACGCGTATTCCAAGGTATCTGAATGTAGTGGGATACCACTGCAACCCTCCACCCCCGATGCGTATGTCACATTCGGGAACGTTCGGGTCGAAGGAGTAGGCTCCCGATTTGGCCCAGTTCACTCGTAATCCCGACACTTCCTCAAAGGTTTCGAAAATGGTAGCGAGGGACTCTGGGACGTCGTTGAGGTCCCTGACGTATAAGAGCAGGTCGTCGGCGTATAAGGATACTATATGCAGTTCGTCCGCCAACGGTATTCCCCAGTTAGCTCCCTGCGACCGGAGCATCATGGCTAAGGGTTCCACAGCTAGGGAGAACAACAGGGGCGACAGTGGACAACCCTGTCTGGTGCCTCTCCGCACGCGAATAGGATCAGAGAGTAAGGTTCCAGTGCGGACCCGTACCGTGGGTTTGCGGTATAAAAGGCCTACCATCGTTAGAAAGTCATCCCCCAACTCAAACTTTTCCATCACCGCTCGCAGGTAGGGCCACTCCACCGAATCAAAAGCCTTCTCCAACTCGAGCACAAGGCACCCCGCACGTGGCCATTGCCTCGTGGCATATTCCTGCAAGCGAAATAACCGGCGGATATTGTGGGATGTGTGTCTCGTCGGCACAAATCCGTTTTGGTCGTGATGTACCAACGTAGGGACAATGGGGGCCAGCCTGCGAGCTAGCGCGGAGGCAAGAATTTTATAGTCTGTATTCAAAAGTGCGAGAGGGCGATAAGAACCCATCTGCGTGCTATCCCTGTCAGGCATGGGCAAGGAGACAAGCGTCGCCTTGTTAAGAGTCGGTGGCAGGTTGAAGTCATCAACAGCCGCGGAGTACATCTTCACCAGTTGTGGAACCAGGATGTCTGGGGCGGCCTTGTAGAACTCGGCCGGCAAGCCGTCCGGTCCCGGAGTCTTGCCGTTCGAGAGGTTAAAGATGGTGTCACGGAGTTCCTCGGGATCTAGTGGTGCTCCGAGGTCATCTTGTTGTGCCGCGGTCAGGGTGGGTAACCGTATGGCAGAGAGATAGTCTACAATGGTGGGCAGCGAGGCATGGAGTCGGGACTGGTACAGGTTTGTGTAATGCTCTGTGAACGCCTCATGTATTTGGCGTTGGGAGTAGAGTGTCCTGCCATCTCCGGCTTGTATGGTCGATATTGGAGCCGATCGGTCTTCCCGCGCGATCAGCCAGGCCATCAGTTTGCCCGGTCGGTCGCCCTGTCTGTGCATCCGAGCAGAGTGTGCCGCAAAGTTGACACATTTCAGACGGTCTAGTAGGCGGCCATGTTCCGTCTTAGCTGCAGTCAGTCAGCAATGCTTTCGAGGTCTAGCAGCTCCGATTCCAGTCGTGGCAGATCTCGTTCAATTTGGCATCTCATGTGTCCCTGTGTTCCCAGGCAGTACCCCCGTGTCACCACCTTGAAAGCATCCCATTCAATTTGGGGAGAGGACGCTGTGCCAGCATTTAGTTCAAAGTATTGGGCTGACTGCGCGAGCAGGGATTCTCGGAACGTCGCGTCGAGTAAGAGGTCTGGTTGGAGGCGCCAGGTAGGGATGGGGGGACACGGGACGTCCCACGCAATGGTCAGTGTGTGAGGGTTATGATCCGAGTGGGTGCGGCCCATGTATTGAGAATCTAGGACCAGCGGGAGGAGGTCAGGGGAAACCATGAATCTGTCCAGGCGGACATGCAGTGCGTGTGCGCCTGACCAGTAGGAATATATGCGTGTCGTGGGGTTTCGGGCCCGCCATGCGTCTTGTAGACGCCATTGTTGGGCCCAATTGAGGAGCGCCTTTGTTGTGACGTGTGCTTGAGCGTTAGGTGGGGGAGCAATGGATCTGTCTAAGTGTACGTCTAGGACACTGTTGTAGTCGCCTCCAAGTACCCATGGAAGCCCATGCCAGGGCGCCAGCGCTGTGGAGAGGCAGTCGAGGAACCCACCCTGCTCAGTGTTTGGGAAGTATATGGAGGCAAGCACGACCGGGTGCCCATCGAGTCTGCCCTTCGCTATCACGTACCGTCCTCCCACATCTATCTGCGTGTCCATGACTGCCCAGGGGGTACCCGGTCTTATCCATATGAGCGTCCCGCGGGCATAGGAGGAGTACTCAGTGGTGTAGATTTGTCCGCGCCATCTCCTGCGCAGCGCGTGGACCTCAGCAGTATTTAAATGTGTTTCTTGTAATAATACTACATGGAATTTGTGGCGTCGTAAATATGAGTATATCTGGTAACGCCTCGATGGTGTGTGCATTCCTCTCACATTCCATGTGCATATCTTAATCTCAGCCATAACTGCTATCACCGCATGAGGCATCTGCCTCCCCCGCCACCCATCCCCCATGCAACCGCTCCCACAAGGCCGTCCCGCCCCCCCCCCCCCCGCACCCCCCCCCCGGACACAGATCTCGACATTTCCATCAAGGGCATAGGCAGTACTCTGATGTGGGGAAGAAGGAATGTAACTGGGTTCATTAACATTGCTAAATAGCAGAAAATTCCAAGAGGTCGGCAACGGAACATGTCGCCGTCCTAACACACCAATAGGGCGAAAGATTAACGTTCAAGTCTAGGGGGCAGCTTGAGCTAGGTAGCAATAATGTAGTTCTTCAATGTCCAATCAAGTGAGATCGATCTGTCGCCCTTCCCCGGGCCACAAACGGTTCCCACCATATAGTCAAATGTGGCATCTGAGTAGGTTATGTCTTCCCCAGTGGCCAGCCCCCGGGTGCCTATGTATATAACAGCGAGAGAAGCAAGGCGCGCTCCCCAAGTGTGCGTGGCAGGAGTGCGTTCACGTGATATGGACGGATGACTTAACAATCCCACCCCCTGATCGCCTTTTTAGCGTCCATACCTCTGGGTGAGTACTCACTGCGCCAGGGCCTCTCCGACTGTTGCCAGGGCGGCGAGGGGCTGTTCCAGGCGCAGCCGTGTCCACAGCATCCCAGCGATTGCTCGTTCTTGAGTCCCACCCCTGCCACCCCGGTGCCAGTCGTTGGCCGCACATGTCATGTTTTAATGGGGCATGTCGGCTGTTTGTGGCGTGATCACCGGAAGCTCCACCGAAAGTTGAGAGTCTGGGAGTCCGTAGACAGCTTCATCATCGCTTTGAGCCATTTGCGGGCTTGTGGCCTGAGCACTATCCGAGGTCGGCGAGGCGCTTAGCTGGGAGACCCTCCTGAGGGCGTCTCGTTGTTCCCGGAGCATTTGGTCCAGTGGTGGGGAGTGGTGAGTTGCGTCGTCTGGGTGGCCGTTTGCGTGGCCTCTATTCCTACGTCTGCGCCGTGGTCCGCGGCCCCGGGGTTGCGTCTCAGGATGTTGCACATTTCTCGGCGTCGTATCCGTTCCGCTGTCTAGCCACTAACTTACTTCGGCAGGGCTGTTGAAGAAGTAAGTTTTGTCTCGCGCCACCACTCGCAGCTTTGCGGGGAAGAGCAGGGAGTACTTGAGGCTCGCTTCTCGTAGTCGGCGCTTCACTTCCAGGAAATCATGGCGTTGCACCTGTATGGTGTAATCTGGGAAGAACATCACCGTGGTGTTATCGATCCGGACCTCCCCGAGTCGCCTGGTTTCCCTTAAAATAGTGTCTCTGTCCCGGTAGTTTAGGACCTTGAAGAGTAGGGGCCTCGGGTTGGAGCCGGTGGTGTGAGGTCTCGTGGGCACGCGATGTGCTCGCTCTACTACAAACTGCGGCGAGAGTGCGTCCTCAGGTAGCAGCTCACGTATCCAATCCTCCACACGTTGGGTCGGTCTGGCACCCTCCCATTTCTCCGGGACCCCGACGAGTCTGATGTTGTTGCGTCTCGCCCTCCCTTCCGCATCCTCAGCTCGGTCTTCCAGGAAGTCTACTCTAGCCAGGAGATCCTGTACTTGCTTGTCAGTTTGTGAGACTGCGGGCCAAGGTCTTTTACCGCCGGGACCCGGGGCCCGGCCGCCGCCCCGGGCCGTGCCTCAGGGTCAAGTCAGTGGGCCTCCGCCTCGGGCTCTCGCCGTCGTCTCCGCTTGTCCGGCTGCATCAGGAGCCCCTCGGTCCGACCGCAGTATAGCGCCTGGGCAGGCAGCCCAGCATCTACAGCCCAGGTCCGGGCCGTCGCCAGTGCGGGACCCCCGGCTCACCTGCGACGTCGTCCCGTCGCGTTTGGCTCCGTTCCAGCCGGGGGTGAGGGGGGTGCAGGGATCAAGTCGCCTGGGGGTTCCCCGGGATCTGTGTCCCGACTAGAATGTGAGCAGGCAAGTCCGGATTTCAGGCCGCGTGGTGAGGCCCTGACTCGCGGCCCAGCCCCCGGCCTCTCGTAGTTGTCCTTGCCGGCCGTACAGCAACGAGGCCCGCCTGGAAGCCTCAGGAGCGTCCGGTGCGTCTATGGTGGTCCGCAAAATCGAAAGTGGGCCAGAACGCCGAGAAGGGCTAGCTGTTGGTCCGCCTGCAGTTTCAGGCGATTTCGGCCATAAATGTCGGAGAATTAGCCCGGGGAAGGGGAGGCTCAGCTCAGAGCTCTACCCGGGTGCTGCTGTCCGCATTGCATGCCTAGCCACGCCCCCCGGCTGCTGGATGGCTCTTGTTGCTTGTGTGTGTGTGTTTTTGCTGGAGTAGTTCCACAGACTTGGCCCTGAGATTAGGCCTTCTGTTTTTTCTTTGGGCTGATGTCAAGCCCCCCGCGGGGTTGTTTTTTGTCTCCCTGTGATGCTTTTGCTTTCCCCTGCGGAAGTTCTTCCAAAGAGGGTTCCCGTATTTTAGGACTTACCGTATCCTATGTGGGGAAGTGGTAGCTGTTATATAGCTATGCTCTGCTGGGGAGTGCTGGTTGCCTTCGGGTGCATGTTCTCCATGGCGTTTCTGTATGTTGCTATTGCAGTAGTGGGTCCGTCCATTTCCTCTCTTTCCTGCTCTTGTGCTGAGAGCTGGGATGTTTCAGTGTCCTTCCTGCTCCTGGCGGCTTATGGTTGTGGCTGCCATTCTAGCTGGCCTGTAGCCTTCCCCCTGGGTGGGTTCGCCTCTCCCTTGGTTTCTTTGGGCCCTCTGGGCTTCTTTTTGTTCTTCTGCCTGTCCTGGCGTTGGGTGGAAGCTTGGTTTCTCTGGGGGTCGAGTGGGGTGCTTCGGTGTCTCCGTCCTTGCCCTTGGTTCCTCTGCTGTGGGGGTAGGGGCCTCCGCTCTTCCTTCTCCCTCCTTCATTCCTTCTGGGGCTGCTGGCATTGACTTGTAGGGTCCTCTTGCCTGGTAGGGACAAGGTTGTCTCCCTGGTCTACAGGACTGGTCCCCTGTTGGTCTTCTGTCCTGTTCAGACTGGTGGGATCCTTTTGCAGACCCTCCCTGTGGGTATTGGTAGGGTATCTATTCTACATGAAGGAATCTGCGGCTAACATTCTCTATCAGATGTACGAGTTACTTACCTTCGGTAACGATGTATCAGGTAGAAATGATTCTAGCTGATGTCAAGCCCTCCGCGGGGTTGTTTTTTTTTCTCCCTGTGATGCTTTTGCTTTCCCCTGCGGAAGTTCTTCCAAAGAGGGTTCCCGTGTTTTGGGACTTACCGTATCCTATGTGGGGTAGTGGTAGCTGTTATATAGCTATGCTCTGCTGGGGAGTGCTGGTTGCCTTAGGGTGCATGTTCTTCATGGCGTTTCTGTATGTTGCTATTGCAGTAGTGGGTCCGGCTATTTCCTCTCTTTCCTGCTCTTGAGCTGAGAGCTGGGATGTTTCAGTGTTCTTCCTGCTCCTGGCGGCTTATGGTTGTAGCTGCCATTCTAGCTGGCCTGTTGCCTTCCCCCTGGGTGGGTTCGCCTCTCCCTTGGTTTCTTTGGGCCCGCTGGGCTTCTTTTTGTTCTTCTGCCTGTTCTGGCGTTGGGTGGAAGCTCGGTTGCTCTGGGGGTCGAGTGGGGTGCTTCGGTGTCTCCGGCCTTGCCCTTGGTTCCTCTGTTGTGCAGGTAGGGGCCTCCGCTCTTCCTTCTTCCTCCTACATTCCTTCTGGAGCTGCTGGCATTGACATGTGGGGTCCTCTTGCCTGGTAAGGACAAGGTTGTCTCCCTGGTCTACAGGACTGGTCCCCTGTTGGTCTTCTGTCCTGTTCAGACTGGTGGGATCCTTTTGCAGACCCTCCCTGTGGGTATTGCTAGGGTATCTATTCTACATGAAGGAATCTGCGGCTAACATTCTCTATCAGATGAACGAGTTACTTACCTTCGGTAACGATGTATCTGGTAGAGATGATTCTAGCTGCAGATTCCTTCGCGGCCCGCCCTTTCTTCCCGTTCTGCGAGGACTCCTGGGCTGCTCCTTGGTACTCGCCTCCCGGTGGGGGGCCATGTCCTCTGTGATTGCCTTCTTTTGCTCTCGCTAATCTACCCAGGGGTTAAGGCCAATGACAGGAACCAGGTAGGGCCAAAAGTACAACATACACAGAAAGAGAACCTGGATTCCCACTTTTAGTTTTTTCAATATACCACACTATATTCTTTTTGTGGTTGGGTTGTTTTATTCAACCTCTTATTTTTCTTTTTCAGTATTTATTTTGAATAGGAAATCTCTTCTATTCTCAGAAGTACATATGATTTACACCACAACTACACATTAAATACAACATATACACATAACTTTGAACAAAATTAATTAAACCAAATGGACATACTTATATAAACAAAATTGCTCCAAAATTGCAACATACAATACAATGCACTGTATTTCATTTATGCGTGTATAACCACGTTTCTTTTTTGATTCAAAGAAAATGCCGCACAATACAATTCATCAACAAAGCAACAAAGCAGATAATTGCCTATTTATAAAATCAATTCATTCAATTAAGAATATGCCTTCAATTAAGAATATGCCGACGCGTTTCCAGCCACAATTAAATTCTTCGCGGGCTTTCATCAGGGCTTCCTATTATAGGCATAATGGGGCAATCTATAAAGTAAATAAATAAATAAACACTAGTCAGCAATGGTGTCTCCACCTTTCCCTCGCAGCCTTCATCAGTTCCTAATGACTACATGTCATACCTTTTAGGCAATTCTTAAATGGAGAACGTATAGTGACTTCAAAAACAAGAGAGGCGACCAAAACGTAGTTAACCTGAAAGAAATATATATCTGCTTGAGTACTCGTCTCCTCTGCACCCAATTATATAGATCTATTGGCGAGCATTTTATTAGAGCGTACCTTGCAGTGATTTGAATCAGGTTCTGCCACATGTGTGGTCTTACGGGGGACTGGTGACTGGGGGCAACTCTGAAGGAGAAAGAGTATGTATAATTGGAAGGATGCTCCCTTCAACAGCCTATTTCTTCTCTCACATTGCATGGACGTATTTTGTAGCGGCATACCTGTATCTAATTATGGAGACACTTGGACCCGGCTTCACTCCTCTTCTGCCGTTCCTATTCTGTAAATGCCAACAGTCTTATTAGTGCCCAATCTATGTCTTGCACTATGAAAGATTTGTGTTTATGCCAATTACGCGGTGTCTTTTCATCTCTTTACTTCTGAGTGCCCCAGGGGCCTGTCCCCGTGTTGTGTCAAGTAATTGAGGACCCAGCCGGATTCCTCTTCCATCGTTCCAATCTCTTCACTGCGCTATGTAAACATCGGAGATCAGTTTAGTCCCGGATGCCCTGCCTTACATGCGTTCAATCTGGATTATGGCAATTTCGAATTCCTGTTTAGCGCATTCTTACCTATATTATCCGCACTAATCCGCTTCGTATCTTTCAGCTCCCACGGCGTCTTCAAACCAGGCAAACCGCTGAATCTGGTCACCCAGAAATGGTACGCACGTTATCCTGTGCCTTGCGCCTCAAGGAATGCTGGATATTGTAGTCTTGGGTTTAGTCACCAGACTTTTGGGATGTATTTAGGTTATAAATGTCTAATTAACTGTGCAATATTTTACTTTTTTCTCTGCCTCTTGTGTCAAGGGAGTTTCTATATTTCTATATCTCATGCCGCCTCCATTAAAGTCGCTTGTACTATTTGTTCATCTTTCGTCTCGCTTTAAGAATCTTAATTCATGGGTCTCAATGACAGGTTAGTCAAACCAAGCGTATTGTTTGACCATATTTGGGTCACATCAAATCTTTTACTCACCACCAGGTGAATGCTATGGCTACTCGACATATACTGATTGTCCTTAAATAACTCGAGATAGCTCAGACATTTCGTTAAGGCCTGTTAGAATGCTGTTAAATGTCATGATCAGGTATGCTTCTTTACTTAGTAATATAGAGTCGATGTCTGCAGTAATTCTGAATGTGTTTACCGCCATCAAGACTTTCCATTTGAAGTCATATTCCGAGTGGTTTTCTTTCATGAAATGGTTAACCATCGGGCTGTACACACTTTCTTTTTAATTCAGGAGCGGTGCTGTGCGAGTCTTTGATTAATCTGTTGGTTGGTTTTGCCAATGTAGATTTTTTGGCATGGGCAGACCACAGCGTATATGACATTTTTTGTCCTACAGTTAGTAAATTTTGAGTGTTTCCATTTGACATTTCCATGATTGAATTCCGTTCCTTCTAACACACTTTCCACATTTGTGGTGTCCCTCTACTGGTTTTAATCCCCATTTGGAAAGTAGATTTTTTTCACTTCTTTAGTGAAGATATCAGCTCTTACCAGTTCCTGCCCAATACTTTTGCTTTTCCGCATTGCAAACATCGGGCGTGGTAATTTGACCTCCATATTTTCAAAAGATGCCAATTTCGCATTATTATTTGTTTGAATTTGTCAGTCTGTGGTCCAAATGTGGTCACACAGACTAGCTTATCCAATGGTGGCTTCTCTCTCTTTTCAAACAATGCCTCTCTTGGCGTGTTCCATGCTCGTTTCTTGGCATGCTTGAGCAAGTTTTTGGGGTAGCCCCTCATTAGCATCTGGCTACAGAATAAATCTGCATGGTGATCAAAGCCATCTTTACATGAGCAATTTCGGCGGATGCGCAGTAGCTGGCCGTAGGGGAGATTTTCTTTTAGGGTGTGAACTCCCAAAGTGCAAGATAGTGTTTTTATCTGTCACCTTCCGGTGTACAGTAACCGAGAGGTGTCCTTCTCTGGGGGCCACCTCTACATCCAGAAATGTCAGTTTAGTCTGCCTTTTAGAACAACAGAATTTAATGTCCTTGTGTCTGCAAATAAGCCAACCAAAGAAGTGGTCCAGCTCATCACTCGTGCCTGACCACAGGCACCAGACATCGTCAATGTAACAAAGCCATTGTGTAATATTCTTTGAAAAAGGATTATTATCAAAAATGTATTTCTCCTCAAACTCTGCCATGTAGAGGACCGCCATCTCTGGGGCAAAAGGACATCCCATGGCGGTCCCCTTACATTGTAGGTAGAATGAGTTATTGAATTTAAAATAATTCTTTTTGAGGGCAAGTGTCGCCAAACTAAGAATGAACTCCGTTGGGACACTGTGAGGTCTTTCTCTTTTTTCTAAATACAATTCTATGACTTCAAGAGCCTCATCTTGTGGTATTTTGGTATACAATGAGGTGACATCAAAGGTCACCATCCATTGTTCTTGGTCGTTAAAGTCCACTGTTTCCACTTTCTGTATAAAGTCAGTAGTGTCCCTCAGGTACGAGCGAACCCCTGTTAAAACGGGTTTAGGAACACATCTACATACTTTGATAATGGCTCTAGGGCTGAAACACAACCCGAGACGATAGGTCGTCCAGGTGGATCATTTAGTCTCTTGTGTATCTTGGGGAGGAAGCATAAAACTGGCACCCTGGGAAACCTTTTTGATAAGTACTCAGATTCTTTGGGACCCAACCAGCTTTGTTCTAAGCCATGCTTGACAATCACTGAAATCTGCTCTTGTATGTCTGTAGTGGGGTCATCATTAATTTGTCTATAACACTCCCTGTTCTCTGCATGGAACATCCCTTCTTTTTTGTACATATCTTTCGGCCAGACGACCAGGGCTCCCCCCTTATCTGTCTGTTTAATTAAGACAGAATTGTCATTCTTCAGATCCACAAGTGTCTTCTGTTGTCCTGCTGTTATGTTTCTCTTTACAAATTTAGAGTTTTTCTCTAGTTGTATCAATGAGGACATCACTGCTTGTTCATAAGCCTCGATTGCTTTTGGGACACTAGAGGCAGGGGGAATAAATTTAGATTTATTTGCCAGCCCTGTAGTTTCAAGGTTCTGTTCGTATTCTTTATCCGCAAAAACGCCTTTAGACGGATCTTGCAGCAAAACTCCAATGTTTCTAATTTCAATTTTGTAAAGTCCATCATTCGATTGGGAACACATTTTAAACCTAATTCTAACACTGAACGCTCACTCGGTGTCAGTGTTTTTGTTGACAGATTTACAATTGAACTTTCTTCTAGGATTTGTAAAACTGCCTCCTTGTTCGCATCTCCCAAGGGATTTGCTTGACCCTTACTTTGTTTTTTTGCTGGCCCTTTTCTAAAAAAGAAGCCCCACCCTGTTTCTTTTGTTGTTGTTGTCCTGTTCTAGAGTCTGAGTCAGTAGAGGAGTCAGATGATGAAGTTTCAGAAAAGGTCTTAAACCTATTTCTGGAGCGGCCCTGGTAATTTGCGATTGCTCTTCGAGACTCGCCTGATGTTTAATAATCCTCTTTTAAATAAGGATAAGCTTGTTCTAAGCTGAAAGCTTTACTATCTTTCTCAAATTTAAATGTCTTATAGCTAATCGTGTTATCCTTAAAGGTAACGATTTCCTTTTCAATCTTTTTTAACAGAGCCTTAGCTTCAATGTCTGAGTGATTATTTTTGAGCTCTTCAGTTAATTTTTCAAGTTCTTCAAGCTCTTTTTTGCATAGTCTGGCGGCAGTTTCAATCGTATGGACCATTAAATCCCTGCTGCACTTTGTGCTAATTCCACTGAAGCCCTTTTTATATTCTGGATCATCAATAAATATAACCTGGGTGTTTTTAACTTGTAAACCCCAGGGAATCGTGCCTGCTCTTAAGTGCTGTAGCAGGAAGTGTCCATGTAGTTCAGTTCTAATATGCTTCTTGCTTAATCGAACCAAACTGTCAGCCTCATTCTGTTGTTTTGCTTCAGTACTTAATGAGATTGCTGCAAAGGGGGAAGGTGCCGAACATAAATTCTGTATATGTTCCTCTGAGAAAGAGAGAGTGTTTTTTTCTGACATCCTAATTCAGGTGGACAACCACCTCGCCGAAGAAAAGCGTCAAACTACTTCCTTAATTGCTTTTCGTTGTCCAAAACCCTCTGGAGTAAATTCCCGCTCTATAGTTAATCAACCCAGGGGTTAAGCCCAATGACAGGAACCAGGTAGGGCCAATAATATAACATACACAGAAAGAGAACCTGGATTCCCACTCTTAGTCTTTTCAATATACCACACTATATTCTTTTTGTGGTTGGGTTATTTTATTCAACCTCTCATTTTTCTTTTTCAGTATTTATTCTGAATAGGCCTTCAATTAAGAATATGCCGACGCGTTTCCAGCCACACTTAAATTCTTCGTGTGCTTTCATCAGGGCTTTTTATTATGGGCATAATGGGGCAATCTATAAAGTAAATAAATAAATAAACACTAGTCAGCAATGGTGTCTCCACCCTTCCCTCGCAGCCTTCATCAGCTCCTAATGACAGAAATGGACAGTCTTGATGGCGGTAAACACATCCAGAATTACTGCAGACATCGACTCTATATTACTAAGTAAAGAAGCATACCTGATCATGAAATTTAACAGCATTCTAACAGGCCTTAACGAAATGTCTGAGCTATCTAGAGTCATTTAAGGACAATCAGTATATGTTGAGTAGCCATAGCATTCATCTGGCGGTGAGTAAAAGATTTGATGTGACCAAAATATGGTCAAACAATACGCTTGGTTTGACTAACCTGTCATTGAGACCCATGAATTAAGATTCTTAAAGCGAGATGAAAGATGAACAAGTAGTACAAGCGACTTTAATGGAGGCGGCGTGAGATATAGAAATATAGAAACTCCCTTGACACAAGAGGCAGAGAAAAAAGTAAAATATTGCGCAGTTAATTAGACATTTATAACCTAAATACATCACAAAAGTCTGGTGACTAAACCCAAGACTACAATATCCTGCATTCCTTGAGGCGCAGGGCACAGGAAAACGTGCGTACCATTTCCGGGTGACCAGATTCAGCGGTTTGCCTGGATTGAAGACGCCGTGGGGGCTGAAAGATACGAAGCTGATTAGTGCGGATAATATAGTTAAGAATGCGCTAAACAGGAATTCGAAATTGCCATAACCCAGATTGAATGCATGTAAGGCAGGGCATCCGGGACTAAACTGATCTCCGGTGTTTACAGAGCGCAGTGAAGAGATTGGAACGGTGGAAGAGGAATCCGGCTGGGTCCTCAATTACTTGAGACAACACGGGGACGGGCCCCTGGGGCACTCAGAAGTAAAGAGGTGAGAAGACACCGCGTAATTGGCATAAACACAAATCTTTCATAGTGCAAGACATAGATTGGGCACTAATAAGACTGTTGGCATTTACAGAATAGGAACGGCAGAAGAGGAGTGAAGCCGGGTCCGAAGTGTCTCCATAATTAGATACAGGTATGCCGCTACAAAGTACGTCCATGCAATGTGAGAGAAGAAATAGGCTGTTGAAGGGAGCATCCTTCCAATTATACATACTCTTTCTCCTTCAGAGTTGCCCCCAGTCACCGGTCCCCCGTAAGACCACACATGTGGAAGAACCTGATTCAAATTACTGCAAGGTACGCTCTAATAAAATGCTCGCCAATAGATCTATATAATTGAGTGCAGAGGAGACGAGTACTCAAGCAGATATATATTTCTTTCAGATTAACTACTCTTTGGTCGCCTCCCTTGTTTTTGAAGTCACTATACGTTCTCCATTTAAGAATCGCCTAAAAGGTATGACATGTAGTCATTAGGAACTGATGAAGGCTGCGAGGGAAAGGTGGAGACACCATTGCTAACTAGTGTTTATTTATTTATTTACTTTATAGATTGCCCCATTATGCCCATAATAAGAAGCCCTGATGAAAGCCCGCGAAGAATTTAAGTGTGTCTGGAAACGCGTCGGCATATTCTTAATTGAAGGCCGATTCAGAATAAATACTGAAAAAGAAAAATGAGAGGTTGAATAAAATAACCCAACCACAAAAAGAATATAGTGTGGTATATTGAAAAAACTAAGAGTGGGAATCCAGGTTCTCTTTCTGTGTATGTTATATTATTGGCCCTACCTGGTTCCTGTCATTGGGCTTAACCCCTGGGTTGATTAACTATAGAGCGGGAATTTACTCCAGAGGGTTTTGGACAACGAAAAGCAATTAAGGAAGTAGTTTGATGCTTTTCTTCGGCGAGGTGGTTGTCCACCTGAATTAGGATGTCAGAAAAAGACACTCTCTCTTTCTCAGAGGAACATATACAGAATGTATGTTCGGCACCTTCCCCCTTTGCAGCTATCTCATTAAGTACTGAAGCAAAACAACAGAATGAGGCTGACAGTTTGGTTCGACTAAGCAAGAAGCATATTAGAACTGAACTACATGGACACTTCCTGCTACAGCACTTAAGAGCAGGCACGATTCCCTGGGGTTTACAAGTTAAAAACACCCCGGTTATATTTATTGATGATCCAGAATATAAAAAGGGCTTCAGTGGAATTAGCACAAAGTGCAGCAGGGATTTAATTGTCCATACGATTGAAACTGCCGCCAGACTATGCAAAAAAGAGCTTGAAGAACTTGAAAAATTAACTGAAGAGCTCAAAAATAATCACTCAGACATTGAAGCTAAGGCTCTGTTAGAAAAGATTGAAAAGGAAATCGTTACCTTTAAGGATAACATGATTAGCTATAAGACATTTAAATTTGAGAAAGATAGTAAAGCTTTCAGCTTAGAACAAGCTTATCCTTATTCTGAAACTTCATCATCTGACGCCTCTACTGACTCAGACTCTAGAAAAGGACAACAACAACAAAAGAAACAGGGTTGGGCTTCTTTTTTAGAAAAGGGCCAGAAAAAAAACAAAGTAAGGTTCAAGCAAATCCCTTGGGATATGCGAACAAGGAGGCAGTTTTACAAATCCTAAAAGAAAGTTCAATCGTAAATCTGTCAACAAAAGCACTGACCCCGAGTGAGCGTTCAGTGTTAGAATTAGGTTTAAAAGTTGTTCCCAATCGAATGATGGACTTTACAAAATTGAAATTAGAAACATTGGAGTTTTGCCGCAAGATCCGTCTAAAGGCGTTTTTTGCGGATAAAGAATACAAACAGAACCTTCAAACTACAGGGCTGGCAAATACATCTAAATTTATTCCCCCTGCCTCTAGTGTCCCAAAAGCAATCGAGGCTTATGAACAAGCAGTGATGTCCTCATTGATACAACTAGAGAAACACTCTAAATATGTAAAGAGAAACATAACAGCAGGACAACAGAAGACACTTGTGGATCTGAAGAATGACAATTCTGTCGTAATTAAACAGGCAGATAAGGGGGGAGCCCTGGTCGGCTGGCCGAAAGATATGTACATAAAAGAAGGGATGTCCCATGTAGAGAACAGGGAGTGTTATAGACAAATTAATGATAACCCCACTAGAGACATACAAGAGCAGAAAACAGTGATTGTCAAGCATGGCTTAGAACAAAGCTGGTTGGGTCCCAAAGAATCTGAGTACTTATCAAAAAAGTTTCCCAGGGTGCCAGTTTTATACTTCCTCCCCAAGATACACAAGACACTAAATGATCCACCTGGACGACCTATCGTCTCGGGTTGTGATTCAGCCCTAGAGCCATTATCAAAGTATGTAGATGTGTTCCTAAAACCCTTTTTAACAGGGGTTCGCTCGTACCTGAGGGACACTACTGACTTTATACAGAAAGTGGAAACAGTGGACTTTAACGACCAAGAACAATGGATGGTGACCTTTGATGTCACCTCATTGTATACCCAAATACTACAAGATGAGGCTCTTGAAGTCATAGAAGTCATAGAATTGTATTTAGAAAAAAGAGAAAGACCTCACAGTGTCCCAACGGAGTTCATTCTTAGTTTGGCGACACATGCCCTCAAAAAGAATTATTTTAAATTCAATAACTCGTTCTGCCTACAATGTAAGGGGACCGCCATGGGATTTCCTTTTGCCCCAAAGATGGCGGTCCTCTACATGGCAGAGTTCGAGGAGAAATACATTTTTGATAATAATCCTTTTTCAAAGAATATTACACAATGGCTTTGTTACATTGATGATGTCTTGTGCCTGTGGTCAGGCACGAGTGATGAGCTGGACCACTTCTTTGGTTGGCTTAATTGCAGACACAAGGACATTAAATTCTGTTGTTCTAAAAGCCAGACTAAATTGACATTTCTGGATGTAGAGGTGGCCCCCAGAGAAGGACACCTCTCGGTTACTGTACAGCGGAAGGTGACAGATAAAAACACTATCTTGCACTTTGGGAGTTCACACCCTAAAAGTTTAAAAGAAAATCTCCCCTACAGCCAGCTACTGCGCATCCGCCGAAATTGCTCATGTAAAAATGACTTTGATCACCATGCAGATTTATTCTGTGGCCAGATGCTAATGAGGGGCTACCCCAAAAACTTGCTCAAGCATGCCAAGAAACGAGCATGGAACACGCCAAGAGAGGCATTGTTAGAAAAGAGAGAGAAGCCACCATTGGATAAGTTAGTCTGTGTGACCACATTTGGACCACAGACTAACAAATTCAAACAAATAATAATGCGAAATTGGCATCTTTTGAAAATATGGAGGTCAAATTACCACGCCCGATGTTTTCAATGCGGAAAAGCAAAAGTATTGGGCAGAAACTGGTAAGAGCTGATATCTTCACTAAAGAAGTGAAAAATGATCTACTTTCCAAATGGGGATTAAAACCAGTAGAGGGACACCACAAATGTGGAAAGTGTGTTAGAAGGAACGGAATTCAATCACGGAAATGTCAAATGGAAACACTCAACATTTACTAACTGCAGGACAAAAAATGTCATATACGCTGTGGTCTGCCCATGCCAAAAAATCTACATTGGCAAAACCAACCAACAGATTAATCAAAGACTCGCACAGCACCGCTCCTGAATTAAAAAGAAAGTGTGTACAGCCCAGATGGTTAACCATTTCATGAAAGAAAACCACTCTGAACATGACTTCAAATGGACAGTCTTGATGGCGGTAAACACATCCAGAATTACTGCAGACATCGACTCTATATTACTAAGTAAAGAAGCATACCTGATCATGACATTTAACAGCATTCTAACAGGCCTTAACGAAATGTCTGAGCTACCTAGAGTCATTTAAGGACAATCAGTATATGTCGAGTAGCCATAGCATTCACCTGGCGGTGAGTAAAAGATTTGATGTGACCCAAATATGGTCAAACAATACGCTTGGTTTGACTAACCTGTCATTGAGACCCATGAATTAAGATTCTTAAAGCGAGACGAAAGATGAACAAATAGTACAAGCGACTTTAGTGGAGGCGGCATGAGATATAGAAATATAGAAACTCCCTTGACACAAGAGGCAGAGAAAAAAGTAAAATATTGCGCAGTTAAATAGACATTTATAACCTAAATACATCACAAAAGTCTGGTGACTAAACCCAAGACTACAATATCCAGCATTCCTTGAGGCGCAAGGCACAGGATAACGTGCGTACCATTTCCGAGTGACCAGATTCAGCGGTTTGCCTGGATTGAAGACGCCGTGGGGGCTGAAAGATACGAAGCTGATTAGTGCGGATAATGTTTATGTTTATGTTTATTAGATTTGTAATGCGCACAAATACCCAAGGGTGTCTCGGCGCAGGGGATTGTACATTGACAGAATTAATGAAAAATGATTATTGATCAAAGAGCCACGTTTTAAGTTGTTTTCGGAAAATTAAAAGTGTTGGACTGGTCTTGATGGTGAGAGGGAGAGTATTCCAAAGCCTCGCCGTAGCTACCAAAAAGCGTCTGTCTTCCCAAGCAACTGTTCTGATGCGAGGAAGAGGAAGAAGGTAGTTGGATGCTGAACGGAGAGACCTGCTGGGGGTGTAAATTCTGAAAGCATTTATTAAAAATTGAGGACCTGAGTTGTGGATGGCTTTATATGCAATACAGAGGGCCTTGAATTTTATGCGGCTTCTGACTCTGAGCCAATGCAATTGACGTATGGCCGCCGAAACAGATTGATATTTGGGGATGGAACAAAGTGCCCTAGCTGCCGCATTTTGGACCAGTTGCAATTTGTTCTCTACCTGCTGTTGGGCATTTAGCAGGAGGGCATTGCAATAGTCCAGTTTTGAGAATATTAGAGTTGTTATCAAAGTTATTCCTGCAGCTGGCGGTAGGTAGGGAAGTAATGTTTTGATTTTTCTGAGGATTAGGAAAGCGGATGAAGTCACAGTATTAACATGATGGCTAAATGTTAATTTGGTGTCGAATATGACCCCAAGGTTCCTAACCTTGGCAACCGGTGCCGGTGGGGGGCCGAAGTCAGTGGGCCACCAATTGTCAGACCATACCGGGGACAGGTTGCCAAAGGTCATCACCTCTGTCTTATCCGAGTTTAATTTTAGGCAGTTCATCAGCACCCAGGAGCCTATGGCTAGCATAGCCTCCTGGAATCTTGATGCAACTGCCAAATCATTCTTATGGACTGCCAACATCAGTTGAGTGTCGTCTGCATAGGTGGTCAGACTCAACCCATAGGCTTTTATGACCCTCGCTAAGTCCGACACAGAGATGTTAAATAGTGTCGGACTTAGCAATGATCCCTGGGGAACTCCACAGGGTACAGTGGATGTGGGCGAGTAAAAAGTACCAAGTTTCACAGATTGGGAGCGGTTGGCCAGAAAGGAGGATATAAGGTCTCTGGCTAGATGGTTAACCCCCAGCGTTGAGACACGGTCGATCAAGATGGAGTGATTGACCGTGTCAAATGCGGCGGAGAGATCTAGCAATATGAGTGCAGCCGCCCCATTATAATCTAAGATTGTTCTGATCTCATCGGCTGCCTTTATCAGTGCTGTTTCTGTCCCATGGCCTTTTCTAAATCCAAATTGGGTATCATCCAGCAAATGATGTTATTCAATGAACTCTGAAAGCTGATGCTTCATGAGTGCTTCAAAGATTTTTGCTGAGAAAGGAAGGCAGGCGATGGGTCTGTAACTGGCAAGTTCTAAAGGATCCAGTGAAGGTTTTTTTTAGCAAAGGTTTAATTATTGTTTTCTTCCATATCTGTGGATACTCGCCCGTAAGAAACATTGAATTGCAAATCTCAGTAAGGGGAGGCGTAATGATCTCACTGAGTAGATTAAGTACCGATGGGGGGCAAGGGTCAAGCGGGGAGCCTGAAGTGATGGTTGCTGTGTGTCTATTGATTGTCTCGGCTAAGACAGGATGAAACAGAGAAAAAGTAGGACCAGCAACCGATGTTAAAAATGGTTGAGGGTCAGAGCCTTTGGAATTGGTTAATGAAGAAAAAGTGGCATAAATATTAGTGACTTTACTAATAAAATAATCGGCTAAGGAGTTACAAAAATCTTGGGATGGCTCAATTGCTGAAACAGATGGAGGAGTGGATAAAGGGTTAACTGTTTGAAACAGTTTTCTAGAGGAGTTTTGTGCGAGTTCTATTTGGGATAGATAATAAGCCCTTTTATGAGATATTATGGCGCGCTTGTAAATGGCTATGGCAGCCTTATAGCATTGTTTATCGTAGAGATTATAGTGTTTTCGCCAATGTCTCTCAAGGTTCCTGCAGTGCTGCCTCTGCAGTCTAAGTTCCTCTGAAAACCATCTAGCAGATTTAGTAGAACGGTTTGGAAAGATTAACTTGGTGGGTACCACTGTGTTGAGTGCGTCCAAAAGCCAGTTGTGGTACTTGATAGACACCTGATTAGGATTATCAGAAACCGCAAACGGGGGAGTTTTGAGTAATTGAGTGAGCAAGGAAAGATCTAAATTGTTCCAGTCACGAATACTCTGCGCAGTTTGCGATTTAAATTGTGCTGGATTGGGGTTATGTGCTTTAATACTAAAAATGACTGCCTCATGGTCTGACCAAGTCAGAGGTAGCACCTTAGTTAGTGATATAGCTGAGTTGTTAGTAAACAGCCCATCCAAGGTATGACCAGCTTGATGGGTCGGGACTGTGACTAGTTGGTGTAGTCCTAACGCTAGTCCTAACTTAGTCCTAAGTTGGTGTAGTCCTAATATAGGTAAGAATGCGCTAAACAGGAATTCGAAATTGCCATAACCCAGATTGAACGCTTGTAAGGCAGGGCACCCGGGACTAAACTGATCTCCGGTGTTTACATAGCGCAGTGAAGAGATTGGAAAGGTGGAAGAGGAATCCGGCTGGGTCCTCAATTACTTGAGACAACACGGGGACGGGCCCCTGGGGCACTCAGAAGTAAAGAGGTGAGAAGATACCGCGTAATTGGCATGAACACAAATCTTTCATAGTGCAAGACATAGATTGGGAACTAATAAAACTGTTGGCATTTACAGAATAGGAATGGCAGAAGAGGAGTGAAGCCGGGTCCGAAGTGTCTCCATAATTAGATACAGGTATGCCGCTACAAAGTACGTCCATGCAATGTGAGAGAAGAAATAGGCTGTTGAAGGGAGCATCCTTCCAATTATTCATACTCTTTCTCCTACAGAGTTGCCCCCAGTCACCGGTCCCCCGTAAGACCACACATGTGGAAGAACCTGATTCAAATTACTGCAAGGTACGCTCTAATAAAATGCTCGCCAATAGATCTATATAATTGAGTGCAGAGGAGACGAGTACTCAAGCAGATATATATTTCTTTCAGATTAACTACGCTTTGGTCGCCTCCCTTGTTTTTGAAGTCACTATACGTTCTCCATTTAAGAATCGCCTAAAAGGTATGACATGTAGTCATTAGGAACTGATGAAGGCTGCGAGGGAAAGGTGGAAACACCATCGCTGACTAGTGTTTATTTATTTATTTACTTTATAGATTGCCCCATTATGCCCATAATAAGAAGCCATATTCTTTTTTTTTTTTTTAAATATGTTTATTGCGGAAAACATATAAAGACATAATCAAGTATAACCACTTGCAGGCAGTGAGAGGTGGAATTAACCAAAGTTAACATCCAGGATAGTACACAGCCACTAGGCCAACATCCCGGAGGCCGGGCGGCGTAGAGTTGGGAAGTGCCACAAGGATAAACATAATCGTTTGCATAAAGTACACACGCATCTCTAGTATCCGCAGTTTTACGATCATTCCCCCTCCTACGTCTTCCAGGGAGCCGTCTCCCATCCGACTGTACAGAGAAGTTGTGCAATAGAAACACAGTCTAACATATAACAACAGAACGAATCCCCCCCCAAACGTGGCATCTTAATATACTACGTGTAAAAGTCGGGTTACCTTCTCATGGCCCGATAGGGTGCAGACATCACCGTAATAAGCAATCCTTTGGGAATCAAGACAGATCACAGGGTTACACAATAGGGAACATTAGTGCGTGTCCAGCAGGGCACTACTCCGAAACAGGTCCCCCCACCTCGCCTCCTGCCACATCCTCATCGGACCCAGACCCCTCAGGGGTGAACAATTCAGCACTAGTGGCATCGGAGTCATCATCAGGCATTTGAAGGCATATTCTTAATTGGATGAATTGATTTTATAAATAGGCAATTATCTGCTTTGTTGCTTTGTTGATGAATTGTATTGAGCAGCATTTTCTTTGAATCAAAAAAGAAACGTGGTTATACTCGCATAAATGAAATACAGTGCGTTGTATTGTATGTTGCAATTTTGGAGCAATTTTGTTTATATAAGTATGTCCATTTGGTTTAATTGATTTTGTTCAAAGTTATGTGTATATGTTGTATTTAATGTGTAGTTGTGGTGTAAATCATATGTACTTCTGAGAATAGAAGAGATTTCCTATTCAGAATAAATACAGAAAAAGAAGGTTGAATAAAATAACCCAACCACAAAAAGAATATAGTGTGGTATATTGAAAAAACTAAGAGTGGGAATCCAGGTTCTCTTTCTGTGTATGTTCTTTTGTTCTTGCGGCGGCTCCATCTGGTTGCTGTTCTTCCCTCCTCTTTGGTTCTGGGAAGGTGGGGTTCTGGTGCTCCTATGCCCCATTGCTATGGCTGCTTCAGGTCGGGGAGTTTGCCTCCCATCTCTCCCTTCCTCCCTTCCTCTTGCTGCTAGGGGCCTGGCTCCCCTACAACCTCTGAGTTGGGGCCCTCTGGTCATGCCTTACCCTTGTTTCTTGGGGGGTGGAGCCCTCTAGGCTGGGGTGGCTGGAGGTTGGTTGTTCCTACCTGTTGGGATTGTCTCCCCTTCCTTGTTTCAGGGTGTGATTGTAGGCCTGCTACATGACTTTTGCGCAGGTTCCCTGTCTTCGGGGGAGATGTGATGGGGTTGCTGTCTATGTATTGGTTGGGTGGCTGCTCAGGCCTCTGCTCTGTTCTTCCACTCTTTCTCTGCCCTTGGACACTGCTGTGTCACACTGTTTCTATGGGGTTTCTTTTTAGTATGCTCTTTCGCACACTGTTCCCATGCTCCCACAGTTTTTTATTTGGTGGCTCCGCGTTGTGGTGCGGAAAAGTTCTCCGAAGGAAACTGACATAGGGGTGCCGGGGTGGGGCTTATGTGACTTCGTTGACGTTACGTACGCGGACGATACCTGGGCGAGTCGCGTGATGGCGCCCCGCCCCCAGCGCGCAGGGATGCTGTGGCAAAAAGTTTCCGGATCCAGTCTCACGCCTGGGGATAATTCTACGTGAAGGAATCTGCGACTAGAATCGTCTCTACCAGATACATCGTTACCGAAGGTAAGTAACTCATACGTTTGCACAACAAACTCTTTTGAGAATTTGGGTGCCAGGTGCACGGGTGCCGTGCACATGGCAGTCTTCAGGGCATCAAAAGCTCTCTGACAGGTGTCAGTCCAAATCACTCTCTTGGGCTGCTTCCTGGAAGTCAGCTCTGTCAAGGGTGCAACAATGCTGCCATACCCCTTGACAAACTTCCTGTAATACCCGGTGAGTCCAAAAAAGGATCTCACCTCTGTCTGGGTCTTGGGGGGTTCCCAAGCCAGGATAGTCTAAATCTTGGGCTGTAGGGGCGCCACCTGGCTGCTCCCAACCTGGTGTCCAAAGTACACCACGGAAACCTGCCCGATCTGGCACTTACTCGCCTTGATCGCGAGGCCTGCCCTCCGCAACGCGACCACACTTCCCGGAGTTGGCACAGATGTTCTTCCCAACTGGCGCTGAAACACTGCAATGTCATCCAGGTAGGCGGCACTGAACTCATTCAGTCCAACCAACACCTGGTTGAGCAACCTCTAAAAGGTGGCAGGGGCATTCTTTATCCCAAAGGGCATAACCCAGAATTTGTAGTGTCCATCTGGTGTGGAGAATCCTGACCTCTCTCTTGCCCCATCAGCCAAGGCGATCTACCAGTACCCAGAAGTTAAGTCAAACGTGCTGAGGTACCGGACCGCCCCTAACCGATCAATGTGCTCATCAGCTCTGGGGATGGGGTGCCCAATAGTCCTGGTGACTAAATTGAGCCTTCAGTAGTCCACACAGAACCTCCGCTCTGGTGTGACACCCTGTGCGGCAGCCTTTGGGACCAAGACCACAGGGCTGGCCCAAGGACTGCTAGAGGACTCAATCACCCCTAGACCTCCTCCTTGATGCAAGCTCTCACCCTGTCAGTCACCCTGAAAGTTTCGTGCTTAACAGGAGGACTGTCCCCAGTGTCCACATCATGGACACACCAATCAGTGACACCGGGAATCTGGGAGAACAAGTCAGAAAATTGTCCCAGCAACTGGTGACAGTCATTCTGTTGCTCAGGGGTCAGGGTGGAAGAGCGGTTCACACCATCCACTGACCCATCTCACTCTGTTGCAGACAGGAGGTCAGGAAGAGGCTCAGTCTCCTCCTCCATTCCAGCATCTGTTGCTAGGAGCATGCCCACTTCGGACCTCTCTAAGTGGGCCTTCAGGTGGTTGACATGCATGACCCCCAAGGGGTTCCTGGGAGACTGCAAGTCCACCAAGTAGGTGACTGGACATTTGCGCTCCACCACCTCAAATGGTCCGGTCCACTTATCCTGGAGCGCACAGGGCTCCACGGGGGCCATGACCCACACTTTCTGACCAGGCTGAAGCTCTACTAAAGTGGCATTCTGGTCATACCACCACTTCATCTCCTCCTAGCTGTCTTCCAGATTCGCCTCAGCGAGTTTTCTGAATCGCCTAGTTTGGTTCCTGAAGGCCAGCATGTAGCTGTATACATCCTGAGGAGGTTTCCTGGGAGATTGCTCCCAGCCTTCCTTGACCAAACTCAAAGTTCCTCTCATTGGGTGTCCATAGAGAAGCTCAAAGGGACTGAACCCTCGAGATTTCTGTGGCACCTCACGGTATGCAAAAAGCAGGCATGGTAAGAGGACTTCCCACTTAAGCCTCATAGGTTCCTCAAGACCCATAATCATGCCTTTTAGGGTTGATTAAATCTCCCAACCAGCCCATTTCCTTGGGGGTGGTAAGGAGTGGTGAACTTGTATGTTACACCACACTCCTGCAAAAGGGCCTTCTTATACTTAGAAATGAAGTTGGTACCTCGGCCTGACCCCACCTCTCTGGGAAACCCCACGTGGGAGAAAATCCCCATCACTGCACGTCCCACCACAGGGGCCGTCACTGTTCTGAGAGGGATGGCTTCCGGGTACCGGGTGGCATGGTCCACCAAGACCAGGATGAACTTGTTGCCCATGGCTGTCTTGGGATCCAGAGGCCCCACAATGTCAATGCCCACCCTTTCAAAGGGGGTGCTGACCACAGGGAATGGCTGGAGAGGAGCCTTACGCTTCCTCCCACTCTTTCCTTTTTTTTAAAAAAAATTTTTTATTTGACAGGCAAGTCAAGGAGTGCAACATTTTTCGTATACATACAGAAAGAAAAAGTTTTCGGTTATTGCAGGTACAGATCAGCGTACAATAGTCAAAAAGAAGAGAAAAAAAAAGAAACAAAGAAAAGCAAAACATACAGACCGAAAATAAAAGTTCTTGACAAAGTCAATAGTATCCACTAAAACACAAAAATTCCATTGACCAGATTCATATACAATTTACAAAAAGTTAACCCAAATCTTTTCGAACTTAGCAATTGTTTTTAAGCCTCTGCTCTTGGCCAGTGCCCTTTCCATAGTATAAATTTCATGTAAAAGATTCCACCACTCGATCGTGTGAGGGGGGTTCTGCGAGATCCAGGTCCTAGCTATCACCAATCTGGCGCAGGACAGAGCTATACTTAACCAACTCCTATTGATGGTGCCCGTAGGATATATAAATAGTAGTACCAAAGGTGCAGTAATTGGAGTATTAATCAACTGTTTTTGAAATAAAACGTTTTAAATTTCTGACCAATATTTGGTTAACAATGGGCATGAGTATATCATATGTATGAGGTCTGTTGCCACCAGACCACATTTAGGGCATTTTGTACGATCGCTACTTGAAATGTTGTGTGACCATTTAGATATTTTTAATTGAGTATAGTAAAGTTGACTAACCGTCCTATAAAGTTGTAATTTCAGGCTAGAAGAGTGGACTACTTTGTTAATGTTATCTAAGGCGACTGAAACATTCTGGGATGTCACATTACATACCAAATCAGCAGTCCATTTTGACGCCAGTCTAGGGCAGTCGTCCAATTTGTTTTGGCCGAGACATTTGTATCCCAGACTAATTAGTGACTTCTTTTTCGTAGAATAGAAGCAACTCCATATACCTGAGCTATTCATTTGTTTCAGATTCATCTTGCGTATCAAATAATCCTTAATTTGAAAATATTTGTATATCATTACTTCGGGCAGGTTATACAGAGTCTGCAATGTTGCAAATTGTAGAAAACCATCTGAGCCATATAGGTCTCCTAACATCTTAATTCCATACTTGGCCCAGTCCCGCCCAGTTTTATTGCTGAAAATATCAGGAAACCCTGGGTTGTCCCAGAGTGGTAGCTCAGTATGAAAAAAGGAAGTGTCACAGTTGCTCAAGATCAAGTTCCAAATACATACTGCATCTCTCGCGGTCTTAAATTTTACACGTTTAAAGTAGTTTGGGTCTTGCACTTTTGCCAAGAACTGTTTTGAATTAGTACCAAGCATGAATTGATAAAAAAAGTATTGATCGCTAACTATGAACAAACTACGAAGCCGGCCTAAAAAGGATGCGAAAAAATAAGCTCTAGAGTCCGGGAAATTCAAACCCCCTCTTTCAAGTGGTAATTTTAATATAGACATAGACCTTCTAGCCTTCTTATAGCCCCAAATAAAACTGCTGAGGATTCCATCTAATTTTTTTAAGTATAAATTATTAACCCGAAAAGGAATGGAACGGAAGAAATATAAAAATTTCGGCAAAATGTTCATCTTGATCAGATTGATTCAACCAAGTAGATTGAGCGGAATCTTGTGCCATTTTTTAAGCAGCATGATTACCTCTTTTAGTAAGGGATCATAATTTAACGTATTTATTTCAGTAATCTTAGAAGAAATTTTTACCCCTAAGTAAACTGCGGATTTACAGAGTCCTTGCACTGAAGAGTTAGCTTGATAATTCATGATAACCTGAGTTTTATTGATGTTTAATTTATAGCCGGAGATAGCTCCAAAGTGTTTGGCTTCCTCTGTTATTCCTATTAATGCATCCACCACATTCGTGGTGTAAATGGCTAAATCGTCCGCATATTCGGTTATTTTAAGGATCTTGTCTTCATGCTGCATCGGTACGATCTTAGCTTGATTTTGCAGGGCATTGATAAAAGGCTTCATAGAGAGAGCAAAAAGCAGGGGTGATAACGGGCATCCCTGCCGAGTCCCCCTTAAGATCTCAAAGGATGAAGAAAGTGACCCAGCATAGCTGATTTTAGCGTTTGGGTCCCTGTATAGTGCCTGTATGCTTCTGAGGAACTGCCCTTTAATGCCAAATTGCTTCAGAACCCCCCACAAATAATCCCACACCACTCGGTCAAACGCCTTCTCTGCGTCTAAAAGTATCATACCGAGTGGGGTGAGATTAGTTGTAGCCACATCAAAAGTAGTGATGGCCATGTTGACATGGGTGGTGGTATCCCTCCCTACCACAAAGCCATGCTGTTGATCATTTACCAAATGTGGCATGAGGGGTGCCATTCGCATTGCTAGCAGTTTGGAGTAAGCCTTAGCGTCGGCATTTATCAAAGAAATAGGTCTGTAAGACCCGCAATCCGTAGGTGGTTTATTTTTTTTTTAAAAAGAACATAATTTTAGCTGTTCTCCAGGAGTCCGGGTCTTTCCCTGTAGCACCAATTAAATTAATTACTAAACAGAAAAGAGGCAGAATTTCGTCTGCGCAGATTTTGTATAATTCTATCGGAAGTGTATCTTCACCTGCCGCGTTGTTAGATGGAAGAGATGAAACCACCAGACGCAATTCTGCTAGTGTATACTTCTCCTCCAGTTGGTCGATGCTTTCCTTGTCTAAACATTCTCTCAACGGTAGTTTCTCGTTTATATAAGATTGAATCTGATCTTCCGTGCTCCTACTCTCAGGGGTATATAAATTTTCGTAATATGAAGCAAACTGTCCCATTATTTGTGCAGGTTGGGAGTATAAAATATCGTTGGGGCCCCTTATGGATTTAATTAAAGTCGTTGCCCGATCATCAGCAACTTTGTAAGCCGAGAGCTTCCCTACTCTATCCCCACATTCATATTGGGACAGTTTATATTTAAGTATTTTACGACTATTTCTCTCCCTGAGGGAACTTTTAATAATTGAACGTAATGTCGCAAGTTTGTTTTCCAATTGAGCAATGTCTAGACTGCTTAACCCAGCAGCCCTAAGATTGTCAGCTAATTGATTTTCAACAAGTAAAATATTAGCGGTTGCCGCCTTGGTTTCTTTCCTACGCAATGCATTTTGTTTAAATACATATTGTTGTGCAAGCCCCCTAATTGCGGCTTTGCAAGCATCCCACACTGATAGAAGGGTAGCCGTATTAATATTATTTTCAATAAATTCTTTTATATGTTCCTTAAGGGCTGCTACAAAACCAACATCTGTTAATAAATATCTTGGGAACGTAAAGGGTCGCAATTCTAATAGCCTTTGAGCTGTACAGAATGTAAAAAGAATAGGGTTGTGATCAGAAGATATTCTTGGGATAATCTCCATATATCCTGAATCAATTAGTTCATCCGATGCCCACGCCAGATCTATTCGAGAGCATAGTTTGTGGGGGGATGAATAGTAAGTAAACCCTGGATGGAGATTACGCCATATATCTTTTACATTATGTATCCTTGCTAATTCCAAAATTGCAGCCCTGGTTTTACGCATGCGTGGAAATATCCCTCTCTTCGTCACATCCTGTTCATAATTTAGCACACAATTAAAGTCCCCCATCAAAATAAGTTCTCCCTCCCAAGATAGTAATTCTACATTCAGCCAATCAAAAATGCGTGGTTCGTCCCTATTTGACCCGTAGATGGCACAGAAGACATAATTGCAATTTTCTATCCGCATTTGCACTATTGCCAATCGACCGCCGTTGTCTGCAGCAGTTTTAATCACTTCTCCACACACTTGTCGCTTCTTCAAAATTGCCACTCCCCGAATAGGAGCGTTTAAGGTGGTGCATACCACCATCTCATTTCCCAATTGGGCCAGAATTTTTTAGTCCTTAAAACATATATGCGTTTCTGTTAGCATAACCAAATGTGCATCGTACATTTTCAATTCCTCACAAATCAAGCTTCTTTTAGTCTTATTATTCAAGCCTGACACATTCCATGCTAAGCAGCTAAAATGCGACATTTTGAGTAAATATTAAATCATAGTGATCTGTCCCTTTCCTTAAGTTCCTACTCTTTTCTAATCTGATAACTGTCAAGTTGCTCTCACTTAGACTTGTCATGTCTTTTTTTGTTTTTTCCCCTCCACACCACCCCCCTCCATCTACTGCCCCCTACCCTACCCTCCACCCCCCGTACCATGAGGAAAAAAAACCCTTACGCACCTGCTGCCACTAGATGGGCAGCCACCTGAAGGTGCAGCTATCTATAAAACCCTCACCCGAAAATGTATAAATCTAAACCCCCCAAGTACATTATCAGTCCATCCTCTCCTAGTACGCCACCATTATATTTCAGAAAGTTTGTGCATCCTAACACCTTTATACATTAGTAATTTTTGCTAGCACCGCCTCCGCTTCCTTAACCTGATTGAGATAGTACGTATGACCTGATTTGATGACTTTTAAGCAGACCGGTTCCTTGAGAAAGACCTGTGCCCCTGCCGCTTTAAAAAAATCAATTAGTTGTCGTAGATTCCAGCGCCTCTCCATTGTGTTCTTACATAGATCTGACCTGACAAAAAAAGTTACATCTTCTGTCACTATTGGAGAGTTAGATCTTGCTTTCAAGGAGACCGCCTGCCTAAGTAAAAAATTCCCCAAAAAGATCAGGAAAGGACGGGGGAATCTACTTCCCTTGTTTCTATTTACTAGCGGCAATCTATGAACTCTCTGTATTTGAGAGTCCCAGTCCCAATCCGCCAGATCGGGAAAGGCACGTTGAAAGAGTTTGACAATGTAGGCGTGAGGGTCTGAGCCTTCCGAGCCCTCTGGAATCCCAAAGAGTCTAAGGTTCTGCCTTCGCTGTCTATTCTCCATGTCCTCGATTTTATATTGCAAGGCTCGTATCTCTTCGTCGTGGCGGGCAGTCTTTTGCTCTGTACCTGCTGACTGTTCTTCTACCTGCACCACCCTCTGCTGTAATTCTTCTACCTCTCGAGTGATACCACTCATTTTGCTATTAACCTCAAGTAAATAATTTTGCATCTTAGTGTTGTCTTCTTTCAACTGTAAAAAATGTTGTTGAGATTCGTGCCGCTGTTCGGTCAGAGTGTGCAGGATTAGAGCTAGAGAAGGGTTCTCAGACTGTGGTAAGCCAGGCAGGATATCCATACAGGATAATGTCTCAGAAGATGATTTTGAAAGGGTATGCGTGCCCATACCAAGGTGACTATTCTCCTCGGCCATAGAAGCTATTGTAGGAGAGGCTGTGTTAGCAATGTGAGTAGGAGCTGAACTATTTGCTGTACTATTTGCCCCCTCTCTTCCATCAGTTACTGCCTGCGGGCATCTCCCCTCTGTTGTGGTAGTGTCCAAAGATCTGTCTGCAGGAAGTTGATTGAGGGGTTTAGGAGAGATGGCGTTGCTACTTACATCTTGTAAGGGGAGAAGCAACTCCGTTGGGCTATTTCCTGATAGCCGTAAAGCCATAGTTTTGACCCCTCCCTTGGCCTGGATCCACTTTCGCAGTGGACTCTCGTCTAAGATAGGTTTGTCTCTAGTGTTCGAGAATGATATAACCGTAGAAAAAGTAGAGGGGTTAATATTTTTCTTATTCTTAACTTTGCTTTTGGCCTTCCCCCTTCCTTTTTTCCGACTGAGCTGCTTCGCTACATCCAAAGAAGAGTCCGCCCCCCCATCTTCTTCCTCATCGATCAATTCCTCGTATTCATCATTAGAGCCATCAGCCTTTTCCATGTTCTCCAAGAGGAGATCGCCAGGGGGCCTGTTTAATTCACTGCTATCAAGGGCCTTTTGCGTAGGCTTAGCCAGTTCCAAGTTATTAAGAGCTGCACCGTTTATTGCGTTGTTCAGTTCGGAGCCACTTAAATCTAGCTCTGCATCTGCATCTAACGGCTCCAAATCCAGCTCCGGCTCCTTTTCTTTATCTGCTGGTGAGACCGCTAATGCCATTGCTACACATTTAACCCCTTATATAGGGCCTTCAGCATTAACAATCATCACAGTCTGATCAATTGCTTCTTGACTAAGGACTTCTCCCACATCCCGCTGTTCATTCTCTGTGGTATCCATGTTTAATTTATCATTTAGCTTAGTACCAGTTTGCCTGTTTTTAATGTCATTGACTACAGCAGTAACAGTAGCCGTGGCCGTTTTCGACTTTATCAATGTGCTTTTGTCAGTGACAGTAAACAACGGGGGGCGGATTATTTGCTGCTTAGCGGGTAGAGGTACTGACTTGTCCTGTCTCCCGTAGTCTCCATACTTTGTAAACTTTGTAAACTTGATCCTGTTGTTGGGGCTGGTGCACTCGCCGGGACTTTCGCGGAAATCTTCAGCGGTGTTTTACTCGCAGCGGCCGCAGCATTCCCTTGACTCCCGCCCTCCTCTGCCGTTGCTGCCGGGGCGCCTTTCACAGCCCGTGATCCCCTTGGAGGGTTCTTCGGAGCCATCATTAGCGCTACAGGTTTAAGCGCTGGGCTCGGTCTCCACCACGTGCTCTCCGTATCCAACACACCAACTGCCCGCCAGGCGCGAGGGCCAGAGCCACGACCCAGACCTGAAGAGCCGAGCCGGTAAAACAACGTCCAGCGAGCCCAACGAGCCCAGCCCACTCCAAGACAGAGGCCGTCCCGCCCGGCCCGTCCGCCCAGGAACAGAAGCTGCATCCGCCGCCCTCCCGAAGGTGACCGCTGCTCTCCCGAAGGTAATTGCCTCTGTGCAGAATTGTAGAAAAAAGGATTTTGTACGATTTCTCTTTTGGTCGTTTATCGTTTGGAGCTAAAGTTAGGGCTAACTAGCCGAATCAGAGGGTATATTCATCAGTTAGAGCATTGAGGTGAGGGAGCTACAGACTCGAGCTGCACCAAGTGGCGTCTTCAGTCCTCCATTTTTTCCTCCGCGCCCCCTCCCACTCTTTCCACTTGCCTGGCAAGTCTGACAGGTCCTGAAATAAGTGTCTGAACTCTTGCGCATTTGGGGTCAAATGTCCTACTAAAGGAACATCATGAGCCAGCCCCAGTAGGAAGGCTCCGAAGCGCTGGGGTACCACCAGCATACGGGTTGACCCAGGCTCAGCAACCTTAGGCTTACTATACAGGAGACCATTCTCCCAGTAGATCCAATGTGATCCAGACTGATCACCTGCTGCCTGGTTGGCAGCCTACTGCCGCAAACCCACAAGAGAAAGGCACTTGTTTTGCTCCTCACATAACTCCTCCCTGGAGGGTCCTCCTTCCTGCTGCCAATGGGTCAGCTCAGGCAGGTCTCCCAGTTCAGCAATCTCTTCCTCGGTGGGCTCCAGGGCATCTCCCTCAGGGTCTGCCTCCCCCTGGGCCATGGGAATCTCAGAGGCCGGTTTCCCGTGCCCCCTACTTCTTCTCTTTAAGGCAGGCACCTGGGCCACTTTCTCAGGCTCCAGGTCCTCTTGAACACCCTTACCGGCTGTCATAGACCGAGTGGTCACACAGGCCCACTCAGGCAAGCCCAACATCTCTAAATGAACTCCCCACTCCACCTTAGCCCAAGGGGAGCTCTCCAAATCGTTACCTAACAGACATTCAACAGGCATGGCTGGCCTAACAGCTACTTGAAGAGTCCCTGAGACCCCCCCACTCAAAAGGAACCTGTACCACCTTGCAGTGGCTCTCTGTGTTGTTAGCGGCAGCAACTGGGTAAAATGCATTGGCGACTACCTGCTCTTCAGACACCAGCCGACAACTGACAGCTGTCATACTGGCTCTGGTGTCTCTAAGAGCTTCCACCCTCTTGTCATTGATGGTCAGCCACTGCCTGTACTTTTTAGTGTTGTCAGACAGCTGGGTTCTGGGGACCACCTCACAGTCTCCTAAAGAGACAAGGGACATCTCTGCGGGACTCCACCCACCTTGGGCACCCATCTCTTCCCCCAGGGCTACACTAGCCAACTGCCAGGGTGATGCACCAGTGGGTGCTGTCTTCCCATACAAGGGACATCTAGCATCATAAGAAGAGTGGCCTACTAGACCACACTTAAAACAGGTCTTGGGCTCCTTGTGAACAGGCTTATCTGTCTGGGCCACTGCCTTCTTCTCAGCGGGGGGCTGGGAACCTTTCCCTTGGTTCCCTTGGGGATTACTTTGGGGCTCTTTCTGCCCACTTTTGGCAAGGCCTCATACTCATACATGACCCTTCAGGACCCGGGTGCTCACCCAGCGGTCCGCCTCCTCAGCAAGCTTCCTAGGGTTAGTCAGCTTGCTATCAATAAGATACTGGCATACCTCTGGAAAACAGTTATTTGACAAGTGCTCCCATGCAAGCAAATCATAGAGCGACTCACAATTATCCACTTTGCACCCCTTCACCCAATCATCCAATGCTCTGCAAAAGAAAGACACATATTCCACCCAAGTGGTAGACTCCAATTTTCTGCAATGTATAAACCTTTGTCTGTATAACTCTGGGGTCAAACCAAATCTGGACATTAGGGCTCCCTTCATGTGGGTGTAGGACATCTGCTCCTCTGTAGGTAAATCAAACAAAGTGTCCCTCCCATCACTAACAAAGCAGCCCCACAACTCCGCTCCCCAATCCTTCTCAGGGACCCGGTGGGCCAACATTGCAGCTTCATAAGCCCTAAACCATTGAGCAATATCCTCATTCTTGTGGGAATATTTAACTACAACTTTTGGAATGTAAACTCTTGCTTCTACATGCACTGGCGGTGTGCTGCCACCAGAGGGGGGAACCTCTAAACTTTTGGCCTTGAGTTCCAATTCCCTCAATCCTCTCTCATGCTCAAAATGCATTCTCTTTTTCTCTAAGGCTAACTTCTTCATCTCTAATTCCATCCCAAGCTCTATTTCCTTGCTCTCTTTGTCTTTTTGACCATCCATTTTGAGCCTAGCTAGCTCCAACTTGTGCATCCTCTACGTTGCTCTGTCCTCCAGCTCTCCTGAGGATGATCCCTTGGAAGAAACACTGCTGCCCGCCCCTGAAGGTGCTTTCACCCCAGTTGCACCCACTGCCCCCTCGAGCTGCTCATCTAAATTCTCTGCCTCCATTACTGAAACCTTTCGGTGTCAGTGCGCTATATAAGTCCCCCCTAAGATAAGATAAGATTACTGGCTCCTCAGGATGCTCACCGGCATTCCTAGATTCTATCGAGGCCCTCAACGCCTTTTGGTATTCCTCTTTCCTGGTGAGGCCTATCACAGAGATTGTTAAATTTCTTGCACAACGCCTTAAGATGAGGCACAGTGTAGGTATCTATTCTCTCTTCTTCCAATATGATGCCTGCAGATACTATGGATGCTGCCTTGCTCATGGTAGCAAAAGACTGGCAGTTCTCAAGAATCAAAAATAGAAAAGAAGTTCCAAGGAAAAAATTATCTCAAATTATGTGGTTGCGTTATGGTCTGCACTCACTAGTAGTGTACACCAATCACTGTATATGAATCACAAATAAAAGTCCAAATCCCCACCGCTGACCACCAATGTTAGATTTGGGGGTCTCTAGTTGGCATAGGGTGACAAGTAGGGACCCTTGCGTCTAGTGAGGATAAGGGGCTACACTGCTAAAATAACCCCTACTCACCCCCTTGGTAGCTTGGCACGAGCAGGCAGGCTTATCTCAGAGGCAGTGTTTAAAGCATTTTTGAACACATACAGTGATACAGTGACAATACTACAAATGGACACCACACAGGTTGTATTATAAAAATCAAAATTTTTATATAGACTTAAAGCAAGACCAAACAACAAAAATCCACAATACTGTACTCAAAAATAGACTTTAAAATGTTATAAAATACCTCAGTTCTCTCAAGTTGTAAATGCGACACTTTAGTCTCAATGTACCTTGAATACGTAACGCAAAGAAAACAAAAGGGTCACAGGGAAGGTGATGCTCGCTACACGCAGGGGAGCGGATGCGTTGGTTCCTTACTGCTGCGCAGGGGAGTTGATGCTAGCTTCTTTACTGTGTGGGGAGGTGATGCGTCGGTTTCTTACTGCTCTCTAGTGCGATGCGACAAGATGGCACCTCGATGCGATACACTTCTCCAATGTGATGCGACAAAATGGTGTCTCGGTTACGATGCAACAATAATGTTGGTGTGATGCGTTGCACGCCCGACGGCCGTGCGGTGACTCGATGATCTTTGGAGCTGCGACAGGCCCTGCGACGCGCTTCTCTGGTGATGCGACGGTGACCTCTGTGGCAGTGTCCCGCTTCTCCGGCGATGCGCCGTGCTTCAGCGATGCGATGATGACAGCGGCAGCGGCGGCTCGATTCCTCAGCAATATGATGACAGCGGCAGCGACACGCTTCTCGTTGTTCCGTCGCGCTTCCAGCTTCCAGCTCCCAGCGACACGCAGTCTCTCAGAAGGCCCAGCACAACAGCAGGCACTTCAATTCCCAGCAAGGGAACTCAGGAAGGAGCTGGTTGGTGAAGTCTTGTATCCCTGAGACTTCAGGCAGGAGGCAAGCTCTAGTTCAAGCCCTTGGAGATTCTTCTTCAAGGTGATAGAAGCACACTCAGACCTTTTCTCCTTTCTTTGGCAAATGAAGAAACCACTGCAGGCCAACCCCCACACACACAGCACAGGAGTAGTCTCCTCCTTCAGCTTCCTGGTTCTTCTCCTCAGCAAAGGTTTGTCTTGAGTCCCAGAAGTGATCTAAAGTTCTGGAGTCCGGGTCCCCTCTTTTATACACCCAAATCCTTTGTCTCTGAAGGCAGAGAGTGTACCTAACCCAAACCAGTTCTGGTCAGTCCTGGAGCACTTTGTTTACAGGACTCATTCTCTTCCTTTGACAGTGTAGGCTAGGGACATCAGACGCACCACAGAAGGTGGAGCCAGCATTGTGGAGGGAAGGACCAGCCCTATTCAGGTCCAAGGTGCAACTCCTCCCTCCCATCTGCATGTAGATCTCTCTAGTCAGCCCTGTGCTGACTCACCCTGTCTCCTGGAATCCCCTTAGCCCCTGTCACTCAAACTCCAGACAAAGGAATACACAACCTAGCAGAGGCAGGCTTGGATAGTTAGGCAAGAAAATATCTACTTTCTAAAAGTGGTATTTTTAAACACAGAATGTTAAAACCAACTTTACTAAAAGATGTATTTTATCATTCAGGCATATTAAACTCTAATTTCTACCTAGTTCCCCGAGTCAGTTAGGATTATAAGATGTTACAATCTAACTGCCCGTTCGGGCCTATGGGGTACAGGTAGCCTTGCAATAGTGAAAAACGAAAATGGCTGTAATTCTCAGTTAGGACATACCACGCACATCAGGGCATGTCCTCCCTTTTACCTACAATGCACCCTGCCCTTGGGGCTACCATAGGGGTGACTAATATGTATAAAAGGGAAGGTTTAGGGACTGGCAAGTGGGTACACTTGCCCAGTCAACAAGGCAGTACCAGACTGAGCACAGGCTCTGCAATGGCAGACCGCAGACACACTTTACAAGCTGCTCCGGTGGGTGGCACAATCAGTGCTGTAAGCCCACCAGCAGCAATGGATTTACAAGCCCTGGGCACACACAGTGCACTGTACTAGGGTCTGACAAGTAAACCAATCAAGCCAATCATGGAGTCACTAATCCAAACATCAATTTACCATAGGGAGCACTTGCACTGTGGCACTGAGCAGCAGTGGCACAGTGCCCAAAAGCATCTAAAACCAGCAAAAACATAAAGGCAACTGTAAAAATGGAAGGGAGACCCATGCCAATGATGCCCGGTCTAACAGGCAGTATTATAGATGATGCACCGGGGGCGCAACAGGTGTTTGTGCACCCCTAGGGCACTTTGGTATTATAGGCAGGGCGCAGACGCTTGTGCGTCACCTTCCATAATACCAATAGCGCTGGTGCACTTAAAGCACCAGTGCTGTCAATAGAGGGCGTTCCCTCATTTTCATAGGGGTGTGCCCTATGCAAATGAGGGAATTCCTTTAAGCCTGTGCACGTGCCATATTACAGACGCTGGCGCAGAGTAAAAGAAGCCATCAGGAGGCTTACTGACAGCGCGCCATTTAAAAGGTGGCGCACTGTCAGTGCGGCTCCTGAGAGAAGCCCTCTGCAGGGGGTAAAGGGGGTCCCATGGACTCTCCCCCCAGATATCCCCGTGCAGGTGCCTGCAAGGGGATCTCTAATGCCCTTTTATAAGTGCAGGCAGCACCCGCCTGCACTGAAAAAACACAGAGCCGCTGCTTTGTGTTTTCACATGAATGCGCTGCCCTGGGGCCGCGTGAGTTTGCGGCTGCCCTGGGGGCCACCCATACACCATAATGGGGCACATTATCACTGTTTGCCCAACGCATCTTGTGAAAGGTGCGCAGGGTGCACACAGTGATGATGTGTAATACGGCCCCAGATATACCAATGTTGTATTCACCCCTGCTTCCGCTTTCTCATTACCCCGAATTGGGGGCGACCCAAGAGCTAAGATGTCATCTATTGCTGCATAGGGTTAATATTAAGATGTGGGGAGACCTGTTTGTTGATGGGATTTTCAGAGAAAAGGATCATTTCTTTCAGGGTGTAGAACCCACATCGATGGATCTATTCATATACGTTAGGTTAAGGCAGTGTGTCAGGATGGCCACGAATACGTTCCCCCCCGAACTGCCTCCACTGTCTCCACTGCACGCTACAATGCATCTTCCCCAAACGTGTGATCTCCCTTTTATACCGCAACCTATAGACCTCGTAGCATGAGAACATGATGGGCTTCCGCCTACACTTGGAGGTAGACCTGGACAAATCACTAACAGACAAACAATAGTTATACTGCTTTCAACAGACTGGACATATCATGTCTCCGTATCATACACTATAAGTTCCTGTATAGGCTATACTACACATCAATCAAAATGTACACATTCCATTTACGTGACAATGATGCATGTGATTGCTGTGGCCAGGAGGTACCAGATTTTTTGCACCTCGCTCGGGAATGTGCGCTCTTTAACCAATTGGCAGCAGATATGCAAGGCATTGGGACAGATGGCTCCGACACCACTACCGGCATCACCAATCACAGCATTGCTGGGTTATACAGAAGAGATCACACTTACATGTAGTAAATGTGGCGCTGGGGTTGTTGCTGGCCAAACGCAGGGTGGCATGTAGATGAGGCAGAGTGCGGGCACCTAAATGTAAGGACTGGATACAAGACCTCCTCTTTTGGCAAGAATAAAGATTGACGTATGCAGAGCTACTACCCTTATCCTCCATACCAAAAAACATCTGGGATCCCTTGCAGGCCTACCTGTTGGCCAATCTTGACAAGATGAGGGGGCGGGATACACCCACCGGAAGGGATGCATGAAAGATCTGACATTAATATGCTGGGGCATGTCTCCCCGGGAACAGAAGTGAAGACACGTTCATTATTTCAGATGTAGTCTTAAGGATCTATATTGACGACTGTGATATACTCAAGCTTTGCTGAGAATAAGGGTCGAGAGTACAATATGGTTGCATTTTTCTTTTAATCAAGCTGATGGATTATCATCCCCTGACTATGTATGCCATATACAGAGATGTGAATTTTAATGGACGATTATTATGCAACATGATATGCTGTTATTGTGCTCATGTTGATATGTCTGTAATTTGACTTGAAAAGCAATAAAATAAAAAATGTTAGTGGATCGTGTTTTATCTCCTCAATCATATGAAGTATGAATTTGCCCATCAATAAGCTTTCTAGCATTCTATAATTGTGATGTGCTATCGAGTAGTGGAGTAATCCATTGTAAGAGGGTGAGGGAACACTATATATAAAGGGGAGTGAGAATAATTGATTAGGTCTGTAATACTTCCTGCAAAGTCCTCCAGACCCTTATCCTTGAACCACTTATGCCCTTGCCTGAAAGTGCAACTGACCCTCCCTTGTAGGTTTACAACATCCTGTAATATTATTTCCCCCAAGTCCCTTTTGAAGTACTGTTCCTGTCTCAAGTCAGGGGCATATAGGGACATTGTAGACAGGGTTGGGTGCCAAACAGTTCTTCTACCTCCATCCTAGGATGTATCTCACTGTGGTTGCAGTTTTCCTTATGTACTTCTTTTTTGTTACTGCACTCAGCTTAGACTCACCGTCATCAGAATTGCCCTGCACATCTGGACCCTGTGTAGGGCATTCCTATAATACTCACTGTATGAAGACTGTAGAACCCATACCCCAGCCATGTCCTAAAGCCAATGCATTTCAGAAAATTAGATTAAGATAAGGAGTCGAGGGCATTATGGCTGGCAAAACTAGTCCCTGTCACATGGCAGTTTCTTGCAGGAGACCCAGCATGACCTCTTTCTCCTTCACAAAATCCTGCAAAATTAGCAGTCACCCCATCTGACTCCAAGTCCTGATCCCCCCTAATAGAGAATTCCCAGTGATGTTCCCTCTGCTTTCTGATGTCACACTCTATGGCCTTCCTCCACAGTTTCCTCACAGACCAAAACAACGCACTGAAATTGAGTGACATTAAGCCCAACCGACCTTTCCATCAACTAAAAGGTACATGCATTGATGTTCTGTTATACATTTTTTGTATTTCACAGTTAACAGATTTCACAAAGGACCAGTGTGGTAAGACTATGGTCCTGATTATGGATGGGCCGGTGAATTCCAACCCGTGCATAAACCCCTGTTTACGTGCATAGGATGGAATTACAAGTTTGGCTGTATTTAAGGCATCCGATAATTTTCGGATTTTTAAATACCTTAGCCGTTGTTAAATTTCCGCAGGTTAAACCTGCAAAAATTGTACATTATTTATCACACCCTGTGGATTTGGGCACGTTAAACACCAAAATCAGCATGTTATTCCTCACAAACTTGTGAAAGGTGTTTTTTATCGTGCATGGTAAATAACGCACCCAGTGGTATCATTATTTATCATGTGTGATGAATAACATCCAAACTCTTAATCAGGGCCTTGTTCTTATCTTTTGCACGGACTGACTCAGGACAGAGTTTTTGATGGGACCGTGTTAACCCTGAAGAAGGCGTGAGACACTTTTGGGCTATGAAGCTGCCAAAGTTGGTTTGAAGGAGTAGGGGAGACATGACTTCCCATGTCACCCGATTATACTATTTTAACCCTGCCAGGTGTTCCTTTCATTAAAGTGACATCTTTGGGGTTAAGATCAAGGTAGTTTTGTTGGTGTACCTAGATCCCGCCTTTAACCAGCAGAGATTTTCTTATCATCTTGGTGGAACTATCCAACCAAGATGGGACGATATTGCTTGTGATTCAGCGTGCCACCATTTTTATAAAATGCTATTGGTACGGCTTTGGGATTCTTTTCGAACCTCAGTAATGTTGAGATCACTATCCTTGTGTGTTTAACATTCTAGGTTGAAGTTGTATGGTAGATTGGATTTTTTCTTCTTACTCTCTTTTTAGAATAGACATTTTGAGGACAGCGTATCAGCTGTGAGATGGATCAGGCTTTGCCCAGTGCAGTTTATCAGGAAGACATATTACACTGTTTTCTACTAGTATTCTTATATCAATAAATTATATCTCTTTTTGTCCACAGATTAGGCCCACTCATGTTTGGAACTCAGCGTTGCAAAAATAATGGGTACAATCTATGGTTTTATGGTGTCAGTTCATCAACATTTTTGTAAACTGGTGAGGTACTGTAGAGAATGCTAAACAATTTGCAGTGAGAATAAATTAGAATACCTCAAATGTACATTTTACCAGCAGTTGCTCGAAATTGAGTTCCAAACATAATGGGTACAGTCTGTAGATTTATGGTCGCGGTTCATCGACAAACTTTTTGTAATTTGGTGAGGCACTGTAGAGTGTGCTAGACAATTTGCAGAGAATAAATGAGAATACCTTGAATTTACATTTTGCCAAAGTAGTCAGCGCTACTGAAGTGGATTTTTTGGACGCAGCAGTCTCTGTTAAGAATGAAAAATTAGAGTTCAAACTAAGCTGAACGGATTTACATGAAATTTGGCAGGATTACACATTATGACGCACATACTACAGGTAAGTAGGGCAAGTATTTTTAAGTTATAGGGCATTTTAGCTCTGGTGATATCTGTTGTTGCTGTACTTTGGCAAAGTTTTGTAGTTTTTTTGTGGGGTTTCGTGGAAGTACTGCAGTACACAGCAATGATAAGTCATTGTGTGATTGGCTAATGACTGCATTTCCAAAAGTTAAAGGCAGTAATGCTTGTTTTCAGGTACACTTTGGCCTTTAGATATAGGTAAGTATTAGGTTTGATATTCAGTATAGGTTTAATATTTATAAGTTTCTATATATTTAAAAACAGAGTACTGCGGTACTGCCTTGGGAGCACTGTGATACTTAAAAAAAAAACATATATATATATATATATTTAGACTAGGTTTTTTAGAAAGAGCACCTCCGGTAACACGATTTTACATGCAGGTAGCGTTCACCCGGCACATTTAATAGCGAGTATTCTGTACGGAGTGTGTAGCAATGAACATGACCTGAAACAATCAATCAATCAATCAGGGCACTTGTAGAGCGCACTACATACCCGTGAGGGTCTCAAGGAGCTGGGGGGGGGAGGGGTGCTGCTGATAGAGCAAGAATTTGCATATTACGCAACTTACTCGAATCATGAACCTCGAATCTGTCATAACCCGGTAACAAAATTTGTATGTTGTACTAATTTCCCTTTATTTTTGAATGTGCGTGTATCTTAGTGATGCTTGCCTATGTGTCTTACTAAAACGATTAACTCTTGTCCTTAAAATGGCCGCTGCTTTGGAATTTTGCTTCTGCGCATGCGTTAGTCACACTCACGTGACGTGACGTAGTTGTAATTCTGGAGGGAAAGGGTGCGCATGCGTAATAGCCACAAAATGGCTGTTTATGTATTAACGTGGTGAAACTCGTGCAGATGCTCTCGTGTTATTGTGTATTGCACTAATATAAAACCGCATAGTATATTTTTATAGTAATAAACCATAAGTACACAATTATGATATGTAGTATATTCATTTATTTCTATGTTTTAATTTGTTTTCGCTTACTTTTCATGTACCACGATAACTGGGGGGTCTGACTGTGACGAGAACCATTTTGACAGTCCCTTCTGCGCATGACACGCAGCCAGGGAGAAATGTCCTTGAGCAGTGGAACTCAGCCAGCTGGCAGCCACAGTCAAGATGCTCCTGCGAAAGCCACCTCTGACCTAGGAGGATGGAGCAGAATTTGTTCTTCATTTGTAACAATTGTATTTCTCTATTGTATTCTGTGAAACTTTTCGTGGGAACCCCAATCTTGCTAGGCGGATCCCTAGAATGTAAATTTAGGCTTACAGAAGTCTGTTCTGATTGGTGTGTTAGCCTATCCTACCTTGGGACCAATCGAAATTGGGGATTCTGACACTTTGCAACATTTGGGGGTGGTACACTGACCCGAAAACAGTATACCTAGCCTAGGTTCAGCTAGAGAAATTGTCCGACTTGTCTGAATAGCTGACCTGTCACTGACCCAACGCACTCAATAGGTGACTGAATTTACAGAGCGCTGCGGAGTACTCTGTCCGAATTTGACCTTAGACTTTAAAGGTTTTACTAAACCTTAAGTGTTGGCGGAGCACTTTGCTGGGAGTTCGCTAACCCAATCGGGGTTCTGACTGATAGCTGCAGAGAGGGTGGAGCGCAGGCGTTGCTTCCAAACTGCGGTTGCTGGTCGTGTCCTGGTGGTCCTGTCCTGATCCTAATCTGGTTTTCCTGTCCTGTCCTGGGGTGTCCAATCTGCATCTGCTGTCCCATAGATGACTGTCCTTCCTTGGGTTATTTCCTGTCCTTGACTGATCCGTGGCCAGGGTTGGTCTGCACACCTTTCTAGGTAAATATAGTGCGAAAACTCTTCACTGCATCTTCTATTTTTCTGTCTTTGCTTAAATAAAGACATTCCTTTGCATATGTTAATTTCCATGCTTTCTGCAACCTATTTATGAAAGTCATTAAGTATATATTTTCTTAGCATGTTCCTATCTTTCCCTACCTTTTAGAGAACATTTTTTTCTCCATATTGTTTATGCAACATAACTGTGGTATATAAATTTCTCCTGCATCTAATTTTGCGTTAAGATACTAGAACTATAGCGTGTTCCACTTTTCCCCCTCCTATACATGTATAGGATTTCCAATCCTTACCTTACAGTATTTTTCCCAACCTATAGAGCCTAGTTCATGATTCAAGTTCTAAAATCTATTTAGTAGACTGCATTGTTATAACCTTTTTATAGACTTATAAATGGCTGCCCTGACACTGTTCCTCTATGGCTATGTTTTTCCCGTTATCTTGATTATTGATTGCCTTCTAACTGTAAACTTGCTGATTTCCGAACCTGATTTCTAGATAAAACCTTTAAAACTTCTCAGTTGTCCGTGGTCACTTTATGAATATCAAAGATATTTAAAGTTGGGTTTTGTATTTTGTCTACCTTACTTCACAGCTAGCTCCCTGATCTATCGTGGTTATAGGTACCCGTAACGGTGGATGGTAAGTCGGGTACATTAGAATACAATAGGAAGGAATCAGGGTTGCTGATGGTAGGTTTGTGAGGTCACCTGATTAATGTATATGGTGATTTGAAATCTATGGGCCCGAAACCTATATGGTGAAATTGTTGGTCGGGTGACCCACGATCTCTATCACTGCTACTGATCGAAGAGCCAGGTCTTGAGTAGTCTTCTGAAGATCAGTAGGTCTTGGGTCTGCCGTAGGTTGGTGGGGAGGGTGTTCCAGGTCTTGATGGCGAGGTGGGAGAAGGATCTGCTTCCGGCTGTCGTTCTTCGGATGCGGGGGACAGCGGCGAGGGCGAGGTCAACAGAGTAGAGCTTGCATGTGGGGGTGTAGAAGCTGAGTCATTTGTTGAGGTACGCTGGGCCGGTGTCGTGGAGGGCTTTGTGTGCGTGGATAAGGAGCTTGAAGGTTATCCTCTTGTTGACGGGGAGCCATTGTAGGTCTCTCGTGGGGAGTGATGTTGCTGCGGCGGGGATTGTTGAGGATCAGATGTGCCGAAGCGTTCTGGATGTGTTGCAGCCGTCTCAGGAGCTTGGCCGATGCTCCTGTGTTGAGGGCTTTGCCGTAGTCCAGCCTGCTGGTGACGAGGGCCTGGGTGACTGTTCTTCTTGTTTCAGTGGGGATCCACTTGAAGATCCTACGTAGCATTCAGAGGGTGTTGAAGCAGGAGGAGGAGACGGCGTTGACTTGCTTAGTCATGGTGAGGGTGGAGTCGAGGATGACCCCTAGGTTGCGTGCGTGGTCTGCGGGTGTCGGAGCAGTTCCTAGTGTGGTCGGCCACCAGGAGTCGTCCCAGGCCGAAGGGGTGGACCCAAGGATGAGGACCTCCGTCTTGTCCGATTTCAGCTTCAGTCGGCTGTTCCTCAACCAGTCGGCAAAGGCCTTCATTCCTTCGTGGAGGTTGGTTTTGGCTGTGTGAGGGTCTTTGGTGAGGGAGATGATCAGCTGGGTGTCGTCGGCGTAGGAGATGATGTTGAGGTCGTGTTGACGGGCGATGTGGACGAGGGGTGCCATGTAGATATTGAACAGGTCCTGATGTCATCTGTGGCGGCAATGAGTGCGGTTTTGGTGCTGTGGTTGCAGCGGAAACCGGACTGGGATGAGTCCAGGATGTTGTCTTAGAGGTAGCGAGTCAGCTGTTTGTTGACGATTTTCTCTGTGAACTTAGCCGGAAATGGGAGCAGGGAGATGGTCCGGAAGTTCTTGAGGTCCTTGGGGTCCGCCTTTGGTTTCTTGAGTAAGGTGTTGATCTCGGGCGTGTTTCCAGCTTTCCTGGAAGTTTGCTGTCTTGAAGGAGATGTTGATGGCTTTGCTGAGATGGGGTGTGATGGATGCGCTGGCTTTGTTGAACATGTGGTGGGGGCATGGGCCTAGCGGTGAGCCAGAGTGGTTGGTCTTCATGATCTCACTGGTGTCTTTGTCGTTGACGCTTGTCCAGGAGAGTAGATGGTTGATGCGTGTGGTGGTGGTGGAAGCGGTGGTCGTCGGGCGGTCGTGGCTTTGAAGCTGTCGTGGATGTCGGTGATCTTGCGGTGGAAGAAGGTAGCCAGTGAGTCGCATAGGTCTTGCGAAGGCGGGATGTCGTTGGCGTTGGAGCTGGGGTTGGAGAGTTCCTTCACGATGTTAAAGAGCTCCTTGCTATTGTGTGCGTTGATCTCTAGGCCGTCCTTGAATGAGGCCCTCTTGGCGGCTCTGATGAGTTGGTGATGTCTGCGGGTGCCGTTCTTGTGGGCTGTGTAGCTGTCCTGTGATCATTCGCAGAGCCAGCTCTTCTCCAGTTTTCGGCATGTTCTTTTGGAGGCCTGGAGGTCTTCGGTGAACCAGGTGGCTTTCTTGTTGGTGTGGCTGTTGGAGGGTGTCTTGAGCGGGGCTAGGGTTTTGGGGCAGTCGTTGATCCATTGTCTGTGGTTGCGGGCGGCGATGTCGGGGTCGGTGGAGTCGGCGGGTGGGTTCTGGGTGAGGGTGGTGGTGAGCTGGTCATCGGTGACTTTGCTCCAGCATCGTTGAAGCACCAGTTGGGTGCAGTGGTGCGTGGTGGGCTTCCTGAAGGTGAAGTGGATGCAGTGGTGGTCGGCCCAGTGGGGTGCGGTTGAAGGAGACGTGGGGGCTTGTGATGAAGATAGGGTCGAGTCCTAGGTTGGCGAGGTTGGCGAGCAGGGTGGTGGAGTTGGTGTCGTTGCTGTTCTCGAGATGAAAGTTCAGGTCTCCTAGGAGGATGTAACAGGCACAACTGGCCACTAAACTTAGGTTCCTTGAGATACACAGAGCAGACTATTGACAGTGGAGAAGTGTGGCTCAGTGGAGAAGTGTGGCTCACTGGTTAGAGGAGGCAGACTTGGAAGCAGAGGTCAGCCCGGGACCAGGGTTCAATTCCCGGCTCGGCGGGGTCTTGAGTCCTAAAAAAATGTCCTAAAAAAAATGTCCATGGACTCGACAATTCTCGCTCCGGTGCCTACTTGATTCACGGGTTCACACTCTGCGACTCTGGGCAATAGCTTGCTTAATCTCCACAAAGGCCCCTCGCGGCAGGATGCCTGGCTTTCACCTTGCAGATACCCTGCCGGGGTTATCTCACAGGGGAATACCAGGACGGGTTCCCTAAGCAAGCGCTTAGAAACCGCTTGGTGATTTGCGCTATATAAATTCCTGTACATTTACATTTACATTTACAGTGCCATAGTCAAATCCATGAGACATAGCAGACAGGTACTCCTTGCCACACAAGGGACTATTGAACAAACTGAGACACAAGCCAGCCCAACATTTGGGGAACAAGTAGAATTCACATTGAACAACCTCAAGTGCATTCATTATTACATTTTCAAAAAACGCACGCTCAAAACACATAGATAATTCATAAATATGTGCACAATTTAGCTAGCTTATTTTGAAACAATATGAAGGAAATATCATTCTTCTTCATATAATAATATACCTGGATAAATCCACTGAATGCATCCAATAGTAGTCACAATTGATCGACAAAATTAACTCATAGGATAAATCCAGTATCTGACCATGTGGTATATCTGTGTGTTGTGCAAATATATTCAAAAGATCCAATAATCCTTGTGCAAATAGGTGTAAATTGTGTAAAAAGCAAATATCAAGTGCAATATAAGGCATATATATAAATAGTTCAAACACAATGGAGCTGCTCCCGGTGGGAAAAAAGGGCTAAGTGCAAATGTTCCTTAGTTCATGAGTGTGGGCATCTCACAAAAAGTGTAGGACTGGTCTCACACACCACCTGGTGTCATCCTTCATCATTGTTGTAAACAACGAAGGAGTGACTAAGGTGCGAAAGAAAAGTGACAAAAGTGATAGGTTCAAAGGTTTATGAAATAAGGCTCCACTGTGTGCTGCACGCGTGATCAATACTCACACGCGTGCAGTATGCACAGCGGGGCAGTCTTAATGTCCCTAAGAGGGCCCGTGCGACTGTCTTCAACTGGAAGAAAGTCAGGGCGCTTGCTGGTCACCCTGTAGTGGGTGGAGGGAAAGAACCTTAATTCTTAGAAGGACCCTCACTCACCACTAGTTGGTGACATGCTTCATCATCGGGTCCCCGCTGGGGTGACCGAATGCCTCCCCAGCGTGCTACAACGCCTGATTGCAGCGGAGCAGGATGTGGTGGGTGCAACAGTGCCCAAATTAGGAAGTGACTAAATGTGATAGTGCAAATGTGTATTTAACGATTAAAAAATGCAAAGGTTGTGCCTTTAGGAAAATGTTAATAATGGCCAGCCCGCATTAGTTAAAAACAAGGTGAGCGGACTCCACGGGTTCTTAATTAAGGAACCGGAATCCTGAATCAGAAGTAAAATTTGGTCGACATGTTTCAGCTGTTTAAGTTGCATGTAGCTCAGCTTTCTTCAGGACCTAAACCAAAAGTCCTCCGGTGGTGTGCGCGCGCTAAGGCGCACCCTCCCGTGAGGCTCTAAGTGTGAAAAAGTTATTTACAGTGTCAAAAGACGGAAAACATTCCGTCAACACCACACTACTCACTCTGGTAGGGGTGTAAAAAAAGGGAACCTGTGGGAAAGAAGGGACAAAACAGGACCACAAACACATAAACATGAAGGAGAAGGGTTAGTTCCTTCTGTACAAGGTTGTAATTAACATTGATTTCACATGTGTTCAGGTCTAGGCATCATACATAATTCATGTGACACCAATATCGGGGTGCTACCTTAGATTCCTTAATAAGGTGCACCTAAATTAGCTTTCAGGACCAGCCCGGTGAATGAGTCTGTGTCAGGAAAATGCTCGATGATCATTAGGGTCGAGCAATGAACCACTTGGTTATGAAATGGTGAGGTTAAAAGACCACAGTGATAAGAGGGTATGAGCAAGTATATCCCTAAATGTATGAACACACATACACACGTAGAGGAACAGCCCCCTCTCACAGCGTGGGCAATGCATGCCAAATAAGGGATTTGTAAGCAAGCATATCCGCAAGTGTTTGATAATCCACAGACACACACATAGATAGAGGAGAGATCCCTCTCAAAGCGTGGGAAGTAAATACCAAAAGGGGATTTAGAAATAACTCACAGTACCCCATGGTATGTCATCGTTGAGGCCTTTCGTGTTAGTACCTAGGCGATACACCCAACGCTGTTCCTTCTCGAATAGTGAGGACTCTGAACTGCCCTCCAGGTGTTCCAGGATAGTCCATTCGAGGTCATTGGGTGTATGGTTGGTCTGTAGAAAATGTGTAGTGAGTTTCGTTGTTGCTTTTTTGCAACAAATGTTACTACGATGCTCACATATTCTTGTTTTGACACGTCTGGATGTCATCCCAATGTATTGTAACTTGCATCTACAGGTGATCAGATAAACCACATTTGCTGTGTTGCAATTGGTGTGGCTGCGTTGTACCCAGCGCGTGCCATCCGTCAAGTCCAAGAATTTGGTGTGTGAAGTCAGATGGCAGATACTGCAGTTACCGCAGGGATGATGGCCTGTTACTGGTGGTAGCCCCCAAGCGTTTAGAATGCTCGGTAGTTGGTTGTTATTGTTATTGTTTCTTGGTCGTGTGTGGACCAGAGAATCTTTCAAGCTGGTAGATCTTTTATAGGAGAAGAGCGTTTTTCGCCAGTGTGCCTTATTACTCGTGATGATTCTCCAATTTCTAGATATACATCTGCTCACTGTGTTAGATAATGGATTGAAAGTGGTGACGCATGTGAGGGGAATCTCATTCACCTCTGGGGGGGGGGGTTTCTTCCAAAAGAGCCTCCCTTTGTTGGTTCCGTGCTCTCTTTTGGCTGGTGTTCAGGATCCTCGATGCGTATCCCCTTTTCTCCAATTTATCAGTCAACACACTTGCCTGCTGCTTGTATGTAGACAGGGTACTACAGTTACGCCGTATTCTTAGATATTGCCCATACGGGAGATTCTCCCGTAGGGCCCTGGGGTGGTAACTGGTAAAGTGCAACAAGTTGTTTTTTGCTGTCGGCTTCGTAAAAGTTTTTGTCTCCAGTCGGTTGCCCTCCCTCTTGATGGCGACGTCTAGAAATGTGAGCTTGTCCCGAGAGTGTTCATGAGTGAACCTCAAATGATCATCACACGTATTGATCCAGGTATAGAACTCGAGTAAAGTGGATTCGTTTCCTTTCCAGATCATGAACACATCATCTATATAACGACGCCATACGGCGATGTTGTTACCGTATGGGTTCGCGGGGTTCAGGATGTGTTTAGACTCGAAATCGTATACGTAAAGACCCGCTACCGATGGGGCAAAAGTGCTGCCCATTGATGTTCCCGTAGCTTGAAGGTAAAGTTGGCCTTCGTATTCAAAAAAGTTACGTTTAAGGGCGAGAGTGGCACAGTCAACTACGAAATCCCGGGTGGTGTTAAAATTCCACACTGCTTGGTCCAGCGCTTCCTTGACCACTTTAATGGTCTCATCCTGCGGAATGCAGGTGTACAAGCTCTCAATATCCATCGAGACAATGAAACAGGAAGCATTTGGTAGAGAGATTGTGTTGAGCAAAGATAGAAAATTCTTGTTGTCCTTGAGGTAGGTGGTTGTGGATTGTACAATCGGTTTCAAGAAGAAATCACAATATTGTGAGAGAGGTTCCAGGAGAGATCCTAGACCTGAAACAATCGGTCGTCCTGGGGGGGGTTACACATTTTTATGTGTTTTTGGTAACACATAAAAGTAAGGGACCCGTCCCTCAGACATCGTCAGAAAATCAGCCTCTTTCTTCGAGATCCAACTATCCCTTTCTGCTGTTGATACTAGATCACAGATTTCATTTTTTAAATCGTTTGTAGGGTCCACCTCTAAAGGAATGTAGTTGTTACCATTGCTTAGGAGTCTTCGGCACTCTGTGTCGTAGTCGTTTTTGTTAAGAATCACAATCCCGCCCCCCTTGTCCGCATTTTTGATGACGATATCCTTGTTCTTTTTAAGGGATTGTATGGCCTTAAACTCATCAGCGGTCAGGTTCTTAAAGGGGGTCGGTTCCTGCATTTGTTCTATTTCTTTGAACACAGCTTGTTCAAAGGCTAGAATCTCTGGTGCCACTGTGTGTGTGGGTGGTACAAATGATGATTTCAGTTTGAAATCAGTGTCACTTTCAATTCCTTCCACTTGTTCTCTTTCTGATGCTTCAAAAAAGTTCTTTAAGCGCAGCTTCCTAAAGAACTGACTCAGCTCGCAATGAAGTTTGAAGCGATCAAGTTTAGGGGTGGGAATGAAACCTAATCCTTTCTCCAAAACTAGTGTTTCAGATTGAGAGAGATTGTGGGACGACAAATTCACCACTAGGGTTTCGCATTGCTGGGACCGGGTCTCTGGTCTGTTGGTGTTGGGTTGTTGGGGTCCTCCGTCCCTATTTGAGTGTCCCAGTGTACATGGTTTGAACCTTTCTGTCTCCCTCGGTTGCCCCGCCTGCCTCTGTCCTGAAAAGGATGCGGGTAACTTTGGGGGTTGAGATGTGGATAGGGCATAAAGTGAGGATTCCAACCCATCATTGGGGGGAAAGGTGCCTGGAAAAGGCTGGGATGATAGGGGCCCATTGCTTGTTGGGGAAAAGGCGCTCTCCAGTTGGGCGGGTGGTAATCACCTGTGGGTTGTTGCTGCTGCCCGCGCCCACGACATCTGCCTCTCCCTCTCCCTCTCGGTTTTTTCCCAGTGTTCTCAGAACTTGAGCCACTGGTATTCGAGTCCACCGAACTGTCGGAATTGTAGCCTGTATTTGAGGAAGGATTAAATTCAGGGGTGGAGTAGGGATAGACTTTGGCATAGGACCACTTCTTCAGATCTTTTTGTAGCTTTTGTGATTTAGATTGGGCCAGATTTTCCTTGAACTCATTTTGCTCTTTATTGAGTTCATCTAACCTCTTTTTATACCCAGTGATTGTCGTTTTAAAGTGGGCTTCGGTGGTTTGAATCTCCACTAACAGGGCATCAGAGAGGCGTAACGCGGTTTTGATAATTAGGATGCCCCAATCCCGCGTGCAGTGCCACGCTATTTGTGCCCATTCTTTGCGGAAGACTGCATCTTCAAGGAATATTCTGGGGGCATTTGTAACCAATAGACCTTTAGGGGGCGCGTTATTATTTAAATACTCTTTAATCATTGTTCCATGTAGGATGGCCCTGATTCTACTACGTTTAAGTTCCCCCAACTTTTCCCAGTCACTAGTTTGTGAAATGGCATGTGCCAATAGTGGGTCAGAAAAGAGTGAGTCGTCCCCTAATATCGCATCAGCTTCTTCCCTCGTGAAAGAGAGGCCTTGATCCTCCATGTTGTGTTAAGGAAACTTGCATAGAATTGTACCACTGTGGTAGGTATATGGTTTTGAGTGCTCCTCTCACAGCTGCACGCTGCTCAACACTATTCAATATCAACAAGAGAGGTAGGGTGTAGACACTCCTGTACCCCGATAATATATATTGTAAACAACGAAGGAGTGACTAAGGTGCGAAAGAAAAGTGACAAAAGTGATAGGTTCAAAGGTTTATGAAATAAGGCTCCACTGTGTGCTGCACGCGTGATCAATACTCACACGCGTGCAGTATGCACAGCGGGGCAGTCTCAATGTCCCTAAGAGGGCCCGTGCGACTGTCTTCAACTGGAAGAAAGTCAGGGCGCTTGCTGGTCACCCTGTAGTGGGTGGAGGGAAAGAACCTTAATTCTTAGAAGGACCTTCACTCACTACTAGTTGGTGACATGCTTCATCATCGGGTCCCCGCTGGGGTGACCGAATGCCTCCCCAGCGTGCTACAACGCCTGATTGCAGCGGAGCAGGATGTGGTGGGTGCAACAGTGCCCAAATTAGGAAGTGACTAAATGTGATCGTGCAAATGTGTATTTAACGATTAAAAAATGCAAAGGTTGTGCCTTTAGAAAATTTTTAATAATGGCCAGCCCGCATTAGTTAAAAACAAGGTGAGCGGACTCCACGGGTTCTTAATTAAGGAACCGGAATCCTGAATCAGAAGTAAAATTTGGTCGACATGTTTCAGCTGTTTAAGTTGCATGTAGCTCAGCTTTCTTCAGGACCTAAACCAAAAGTCCTCCGGTGGTGTGCGCGCGCTAAGGTGCACCCTCCCGTGAGGCTCTAAGTGTGAAAAAGTTATTTACAGTGTCAAAAGACGTAAAACATTCCGTCAACACCACACTACTCACTCTGGTAGGGGTGTAAAAAAAGGGAACCTGTGGGAAAGAAGGGACAAAACAGGACCACAAACACATAAACATGAAGGAGAAGGGTTAGTTCCTTCGGAAACGACAGTGTGAGGTGACTTCACGCGGCGTTTTTCTACCAGAAATAAAATAACAATCAGAAAGGTGACGGGTCATTAAAAAATAGTACCGCGTTATGAAAGTTCGCCTCGGTTGAAAAGCTTGCCATGATGCTTGGAATAGAGTTTTGCTTACTTCAATTACTAGCTAATTTAATTCGGGATTCGGTCTGAGACACTACTTGGACTCGAACCCCCGACCTCGGAACTACGAGCTCCGTAATGCTGGCTTAGTACGCCTCCCACATGGTAGCTTTGAACCAATTACATCGCCTGCCACTTTCACAGATGCCTATCCCTTTAAGACGCGGTGCACGCGCTGAATTCCCCCTGCGTCATGCACCCACGAGGGCAGGTGCATCCAATCAGACACTTCAGGCATTTAAACTAACCGGGTGCTCTCTCTTTCGATATTCCCGGGAGACAGTCGCAGTCCGTGTAGGTACAAGGAGGGGAGCCGCGGGCGTGGAAGTAAGCAAAACTCTATTCCAAGCATCATGGCAAGCTTTTCAACCGAGGCGAACTTTCATAACGCAGTACTATTTTTTAATGACCCGTCACCTTTCTGATTGTTATTTTATTTCTGGTAGAAAAACGCCGCGTGAAGTCACCCCACACTGTCGTTTCCGAAGGAGCGCAATCTGTTCCTTTAGGAAGTGAGTTATTTCTAAATCCCCTTTTGGTATTTACTTCCCACGCTTTGAGAGGGATCTCTCCTCTATCTATGTGTGTGTCTGTGGATTATCAAACACTTGCGGATATGCTTGCTTACAAATCCCTTATTTGGCATGCATTGCCCACGCTGTGAGAGGGGGCTGTTCCTCTACGTGTGTGTGTGTGTTCATACATTTAGGGATATACTTGCTCATACCCTCTTATCACTGTGGTCTTTTAACCTCACCATTTCATAACCAAGTGGTTCATTGCTCGACCCTAATGATCATCGAGCATTTTCTGGACACAGACTCATTCACCGGGCTGGTCCTGAAAGCTAATTTAGGTGCACCTTATTAAGGAATCTAAGGTAGCACCCCGATATTGGTGTCACATGAATTATGTATGATGCCTAGACCTGAACACATGTGAAATCAATGTTAATTACAACCTTGTACAGAAGGAACTAACCCTTCTCCTTCATGTTTATGTGTTTGTGGTCCTGTTTTGTCCCTTCTTTCCCACAGGTTCCCTTTTTTTACACCCCTACCAGAGTGAGTAGTGTGGTGTTGACGGAATGTTTTCCGTCTTTTGACACTGTAAATAACTTTTTCACACTTAGAGCCTCACGGGAGGGTGCGCCTTAGCGCGCGCACACCACCGGAGGACTTTTGGTTTAGGTCCTGAAGAAAGCTGAGCTACATGCAACTTAAACAGCTGAAACATGTCGACCAAATTTTACTTCTGATTCAGGATTCCGGTTCCTTAATTAAGAACCCGTGGAGTCTGCTCACCTTGTTTTTAACTAATGCGGGCTGGCCATTATTAAAATTTTTCTAAAGGCACAACTTTTGCATTTTTTAATCGTTAAATACACATTTGCACTATCACATTTAGTCACTTCCTAATTTGGGCACTGTTGCACCCACCACATCCTGCTCCGCTGCAATCAGGCGTTGTAGCACGCTGGGGAGGCATTCGGTCACCCCAGCGGGGACCCGATGATGAAGCATGTCACCAATTAGTGGTGAGTGAGGGTCCTTCTAAGAATTAAGGTTCTTTCCCTCCACCCACTACAGGGTGACCAGCAAGCGCCCTGACTTTCTTCCAGTTGAAGACAGTCGCACGGGCCCTCTTAGGGACATTGAGACTGCCCCGCTGTGCATACTGCACGCGTGTGAGTATTGATCACGCGTGCAGCACACAGTGGAGCCTTATTTCATAAACCTTTGAACCTATCACTTTTGTCACTTTTCTTTCGCACCTTAGTCACTCCTTCGTTGTTTACAATATATATTATCGGGGTACAGGAGTGTCTACACCCTACCTCTCTTGTTGATTATGCTTCATCATTGACCAGTCCTCGCCCTCCAAAAACTTGGTTTGGTGGAGGGCGGGCATACACCTGACGACAGGGATGCACTTCTAAAGTAAGAGGGGGCCCAAATAAAGAAAAAGTAAGTTAAAAATTCATTACAGGCGTCACATTACCTTTAATATTAAACAAGATAAACTCAGCATAGTAGGCCCGGCTCACCCTCTGTGAACTAAGCTGAAGAGTTGTAGGTAGGGCTGTCAGCGCGGGGACGCACTGTTCTCTGTGCAACCAAGCGCTTAACAAATGTCATTAACTAACTAACTAACTAACTAATATTGCTGGCACCTGTATGGTATTCTAAAAACTTGTTCGGTGTGTTGGGGATATAATTGTCCCCCCACCGAATCAAAAGGTCGACATGTTTCTGCCAGGTGTCCCAAAGGGGTCTGTGGCATTCATCAGGACCTAGGTGTAAGTAAAGAAGAGGGCTCCACTCTTACCAAGCTGTGGTAGGAGGGTATCCATTGTGTGGGGTGAAGAAGAACACACTCCACTGCGAGGTGGCCTTGGTATCTAAAGCCTGAAATGAGATATTTGACATTGTATAGCGAAACAATTGCACAAAGCAAAAAGCATATTGCCTCATGCACAAAACATTCAATGGGATAGGCTTAAAGTACAGCAAAAGTAATATATCTACGCACTCTGAATAATACATATTGGTATTGCTTACCCTAATTGATGGAACTCAAGGCCCCATAGGTGGGTTAGGGATCGCGGACCCCTTTGGTCCAAAGCTAAACTGAAAATTAAATGAGGAGAAAAAAACAAATACAAGAGTACCATGTATTTAATTTGTAAAGAAGAAAAAGAACATATGGTTCTTTCTGTGTCATAAAGCCAGTACCTGAAGTAAATCACATTCTCTCCCACATACACACTCTTACTGTAATTTGAGATGCTCTCCGCTGCTCCACCTGTGCGTCCTCCTCCTCTCCTCGATGTATACTGAATGGTTTGTGAGGGGGGCTATATATAGTGTGTCAGTTTGGGCAAATTGGTATCATGTGATCGTGATTAGATCCCGGTGTGGACAGTGAACTGACCTGTATTGTGCTATGTTAAACCGTTGCCTGACCCCCCGCTATGTTAAAAAGGCCTGAGTAAATGCCTGACCCGCCCTACACAGGCTTTCTGGTGGCGGGTTTCCAATGGTAATCTGTGATTACAGACGGTGAACTGCGGCAGGCGTGGCCCTTGTTCTCAACTGTTTCAGAATGGGTAGCATCTCCTGACACGCGCATGTGCGTAGTGCCACTGAGTGGAGCATGAGCCTAAAATCGACCTGGACTGCCTGCTCGGAAAAGTTATACGCGCATGCGCGTTTACCGAAGAATTGTACCGGGACAGTGCTGTAGAATGAGAAAATATTACAAGGCATTGGGCACACATTAATGATAAGCGCGGGTGGTTCTTTTGGATATAGGCTGTACCCGCGGAAATTACGTGTTTTTAAGTACTCGAATGTTAATAACACTTAATTAGAGTAAGTGCATATAGGGTGAGTGTTGATCCGTATATTGTGGAACTCATAATGTGGCACAGTTATCAAGGAGACGATCCTATGTGGTACACCGGGAATGATATAAGGAATGGGGCATGCACACGTGTGGTGACAGTGGAGTGCTAGCATACTACCCAAGATGGTTTATGAGAGTAAATGTTTAGATGCATCATTATATGTAATCAAACAACAATAGGAGAGGCAGGGAGATATTAGTCCCCGGTTTTATACAAATAAACAACAAAAGAGAGGTTCATATAAATATCAAAAGAACCACAGAAAGGAGCAAAGTACTGGGGGAACACACACCCAATTTGGGTGGTATAGAAGGCCCTCACACACTGACCTGGTCAGTGTCATGCTTCATCATCGGGCCCCACAAATGAGGCCGAGTGCCTCTTTCGTGTGCTGCGACGCCAGGAGACTGGGGAGCTGGTTGTGTGTAGAAGGGCGTGCAGTGAGTTATATAGATAAAAAGTGCCTAAAGGGTATCAAAAAATTAATTTTAATGTGTGATCCCTAAGACACAGATAAAAAGAAGAAATATGTGTCTGAATAGGTTGCCAAAGGTAATGGTTTGGTTAATTCAGATTTCTATTTAAGTCAGTCAACATGTTTCTGCCGTTAAATGGTTTTAGTTTACCTAGGCATTCGTCAGGACTAGTTAAACCCCGGCGGTATGGACTCTCTAATCGTCCACCCTGACCTGGGGACGTGAAAGTGAAAAAGTCAAAAAGGTGATAAAGTGCATAAAAAAGTGAGGAAGAGCAAATGGCTCATTCCAAAAAGACTCCAGGTTCAGGAGTGTATCTGCACCTGTGAATAAAAAAGTACAGACAAACACAAAGAAGACATACATACAATTAATCATTTGTTTAGGTCATAGCGTTTGTCCAAGGTGCTCCATAGTTGTGGCATAGATCGTGGTCTCAGTTAGATACTAATGTTAACACCATCCATATAGCCCTGCAGGGATATTACCACTAACTGGGGTTGGTGACGTGGAGAATCTTGTGCCTATAACAAAATAGTGAGGCTAGAAAGGGTTAAAAACATGGTAAAACACTCCATGGGAGGGATCAATGGTCCAAAGGTCTGTGACCCCACCGCGAAAGTCAAGAGTATTAAGCACATCTCACTTTATAGAATGGCGCTAATTGCACCATGGGTCTCGGGAGGGGGGTTGAAGCGTACCTGGCACATCCTGAAAAAGTGAAAAACAAAGGTTATTTTGCACGCGATCAGATTGTACTTAGCTCGATCGTGTTGAAGTTGGTACTGTGAGAAGGATCAGCACTCACGCCCTCAACGCCTTCAGCCCGCTTCTGCCACCTAGCATACCCTCTGGACCGGACCCCGACGATGGGGAGCGGGGCCGGTCAATGATTGATAAGCGTTTACTCGCTCGGAAACGCGCTTCCGGGTGGGCGCGTCCCAAACCAGAATGGGAACTGGGCGTGTTGTGCCTCGGAACGATGCTTGGTTCCCACACGTGGTATGTTGCCATAGTAGCGCAATTCCCCGGTGGTATGCTTTCTTTTCTCGCAACACGATGCTTCGTGCATTGTCAATGTTAGGAGCAGGACGTGTTGCACGGATGGGGGAGCAACAGTAGGGCGTTTCTATGTAAGGAACACCGATCAATGGGTGATGGGTTAGTTGGATTGCAAGGACTGATCAGAGGAGTGTGAATTAACTTCAGAGGGGTTGTAACCTAATCTATATTAACTAGGAAAGGTTCGGGCGGTTTGGCCATTGCAACTCAGAGGGGCCAGGAATGGGAAGACAGATTTGGATCAGGAACAGTATTTGTACTGGTATATATTATTTAACATTCTGTTAGAATAATATTACATTTATAAAGATAATTTGGAGTGACAGTTTTTCATCATCTGAATTACCCCAGGACAGTATTCCATGGGATGTCATCATTTAAACCTGCCGTATTTGTACCTAGACGGTACACCCAGCGCTGCTCCTTCTCAAAGAGTCTCCTGGTGATGTTCATTGTACCAATAACTGATTCGATAATAGTCCATCTCATATCGTTGGTGGTGTGGTTGTGGTCCAAGAAATGGCGACTAAGTTTAGGTGTTACTTTTTTGCACCGGATGTTACTTCGGTGCTCGCATATACGCTGTTTTACCTTGCGTGTAGTCATTCCCACATATCGTAAACCGCAAGGGCAAGTGATTAAATACACCACATTCACAGAGTTACAATTAGTGTGTGTGACCTGGGTCCAGATTTTACCTTCCTCCAATGAAAGTGTTTTTGAGGCCTCCGTGAGGTGACACACACTGCAATCCGAACATGGGTAATGGCCAGTTACTTTTGGTAAACCCCAAGCAGCCGTTACTGTCGGGAAATCCAGTGGAGTTTTTTCTTTGGGCCGGGTATGGACAAGAGCATCCTTCAGACTGCGGCCCTTTTTGAAAGAGAAAAGTGTTTTTTCCCAATCTTCCTTGGAAGTTTTTATTATGCTCCAATGTTTATTTATTGTCTTTTTCATGTAATTGGACAAGCTGTTGAAGGTCGTGACACAGGTGAGAGGGATTGTTGCCTGGGTCTTGGTTCTTTCTTCCAGTAAGGACTCTCTTGGCTGGTTCCTTGCTCTCTCGAACCCTTTGTTTAGGATTGATGTCGGATATCCTCTCTCCCTCAGTTTGGCGGTCAGGTCAGAGGACTGTTCTTTGAAATCAGTAATTGTACTGCAATTTCTTCTCAGTCTGAGAAATTGCCCGTAAGGAAGATTCTCTTTAAGGGGGCGTGGGTGGAAGCTGCTGAACTCTAATAGATTGTTCTTGGCTGTCGGTTTGTGATGAGTCTTCGTGCTCAAACATGTACCTGATATAGAGATCACCACGTCCAGGAAGACAATGTCTGTTTTGCTTGTGGTGTGAGTGAACCTCAGGTTATTATCAAGAGTGTTGATCCATACTAAGAAAGACTCAAGTTCACTGTCACTTCCTGTCCAAAGCAACAGGACGTCGTCAATATAACGTTTCCATAGTAATATTGACTGGGAGAAGTTCGTGGATGGTGGCAAGATATGCTTGGCCTCAAAATCGGCCACATAGAGTCCAGCCACGCTCTGGGCAAAAGTACTGCCCATAGAGGTCCCTGAGCATTGGAGGAACAGTTTATTCTTGAAGGAGAAGAAATGTTCTTTTAGTGCTATGGTTGCACAATCAATGATGAATGATTTGGGTGTCTGATATTTCCACTCAATGGTGTCCAGTGACTCTGCCAGGACCCTGATGGTATTGTCTTGGGGGATGCTCGTATAGAGACTCTCGACATCGAGAGTCACTAGAGTGACTGTGTTTTCCCTGAAGTTGATGTCTGCTAGAAGCCTTAAGAGGCTCTTGGTGTCTTGTAGGTAGGTAGGAGTCGCCTGCACCAATGGTTTGAGGAATTGATCGCAGAAACGAGAAAGGGGCTCCAACAGGGAGCCTATCCCTGACACAATGGGACGTCCGGGGGGTGGGAACCTGTTTTTGTGCATCTTTGGCAGTGTATAAAAATACGGTACGATGTTACTGCTACTATTCAGAAAATCCGCTTCATTTTTAGACAAATGACCACTGTCTTCTGCTTGTCTAACTAAGGTTGTGATCTTTTTGGATAGGTCAGCGGTTGGATCTTTTGTCAGTGGGGTGTAATTCCTGATGTCTTGTAGTAACACCTCACAGGATTGTTCGTAGTCTTCGGTGTTTTGGATTACAATCCCTCCACCTTTATCTGCAGGTTTTATGGTTATTGTCATGTCGTTCTGTAATTCTTGGAGAGCTTTGTATTCTGCAGCGGTAAAGTTGCCAAATGTTCTAAGGTTCTGGCAAGTCTCGAGGTCTTTAAACACTGCCTGTTCAAAGGCGGTGAATGCAGCCGGTACCGTATGTGGAGGCGGGATGAAAGTGGAGCTGGGTCTCAGTCCAGTATCGCCATTCCGGATAGATTCGTTAGGGTCTGTTCTTCCTTCAAAGAAAGCCTTAAGTTTTAGCTTTCTAAAAAAGCCGGCAAGTTCACAATGTAGTTTAAACTTATCTGGTCTTGCAGTGGGGACAAACCCTAAACCTTTCTCTAGAACTTGGACCTCAGTTGGTGATAGTACTCTGGTTGAGAGATTGGTCACTAGACTTATAGCCCGCTCGTTCCTGGTTGTGGGTTGTTGTTGCGAGTGTTGCTCGCCACTGAGTCGTCCTCTGCCCAGGATACTTGGTTGTTGCCGCCTCTCCTCCTTCCTCTCCCCCTCCGGCCATTCTCTAAAAAAGGCGGCCTGTATTGATTCTGGAAATTAAAAGGGGGCATGAACCCTGGATTCCAGCCCATGTAGGGGTATTGAGGCTGTTGATATGGGTAGGGAGGAGGACCCATTCCCATTAGGGGTTGTTGCCATTGCTGTTGATGGCTTTGGTTCCCTGGTCTTCCTCTGTTGTTTCTATTGCCGCGATTACCTCTCCTTCAGGTTTGTTTAAAGGAGTCATTGCTTGACCCGCTACTATGGGCAGAATCATCATCTGAATAGTCAGACTTGCTTGCACCCCTTACCGGGGGGGTGAAAGTGGTGGCTGAGTAGGGATAGACTTTTTCAAAATCGAATTTCTTTTGGTCCTTTTGGAGCTTTGTCGCTTTTGATTGCATTAAGTTCTCCTTGTACTCAGCGAGTTCCTTATTGAGCTCATCTAGTCTTTTTTTGTATCCAGTTATCGTGGCCTTGAAATGCGATTCTGTCTCTCTGATTTCCACCATTATTGCCTCGGAGAGTCTCAGAGCTGTTTTAATGATTAAGACGAGCCAATCACGCGTGCAATGCCACGCGATCATGGCCCAGTCTTTTCTAAAAGTTGCATCATTCAAAAAGATGCGCGGGGCATTGGTGACTAGTAAGCCCCGTGGGGCTGTGTCAGAGAGGAGGTACTGTTTCAGAATTGTACCATGCAAGATGGCGCGAATGTGTTCTCGTTTCTTTTCAGTTAGGTTTTCCCACTCGGTGGTATTAGCTATGGCCTGTGAGATGTGAGGGTCTGCGAATAGGGTAGAATCCGCCATGAGTGCCTCCACTTCAGATTCGGAGTATGTTAGGCCCAAGTTTGCCATGGTGAGACCAAAAAAGGAGATAGGAGTGAGCAGAATTAAAACAGGCAGTGGTAGGAAAGTTAATACCACGCCCGAGATAAGATCAATCTCTCACAGCTGCACGCTGCTAAGTTACCAAACAACAATAGGAGAGGCAGGGAGATATAAGGAACTCTCTCTTAGTCCCCGGTTTTATACAAATAAACAACAAAAGAGAGGTTCATATAAATATCAAAAGAACCACAGAAAGGAGCAAAGTACTGAGGGAACACACACCCAATTTGGGTGGTATAGAAGGCCCTCACACACTGACCTGGTCAGTGTCATGCTTCATCATCGGGCCCTACAAAAGAGGCCGAGTGCCTCTTTCGTGTGCTGCGACGCCAGGAGACTGCGGAGCTGGTTGTGTGTAGAAGGGCGTGCAGTGAGTTATATAGATAAAAAGTGCCTAAAGGGTATCAAAAAATTAATTTTAATGTGTGATCCCTAAGACACAGATAAAAAGAAGAAATATGTGTCTGAATAGGTTGCCAAAGGTAATGGTTTGGTTAATTCAGATTTCTATTTAAGTCAGTCAACATGTTTCTGCCGTTAAATGGTTTTAGTTTACCTAGGCATTCGTCAGGACTAGTTAAACCCCGGCGGTATGGACTCTCTAATCGTCCACCCTGACCTGGGGACGTGAAAGTGAAAAAGTCAAAAAGGTGATAAAGTGCATAAAAAAGTGAGGAAGAGCAAATGGCTCATTCCAAAAAGACTCCAGGTTCAGGAGTGTATCTGCACCTGTGAATAAAAAAGTACAGACAAACACAAAGAAGACATACATACAATTAATCATTTGTTTAGGTCATAGCGTTTGTCCAAGGTGCTCCATAGTTGTGGCATAGATCGTGGTCTCAGTTAGATACTAATGTTAACACCATTCATATAGCCCTGCAGGGATATTACCACTAACTGGGGTTGGTGACGTGGAGAATCTTGTGCCTATAACAAAATAGTGAGAAAGGGTTAAAAACATGGTAAAACACTCCATGGGAGGGATCAATGGACCAAAGGTCTGTGACCCCACTGCGAAAGTCAAGAGTATTAAGCACATCTCACTTTATAGAATGGCGCTAATTGCACCATGGGTCTCGGGAGGGGGGTTGAAGCGTACCTGGCACATCCTGAAAAAGTGAAAAACGAAGGTTATTTTGCACGCGATCAGATTGTACTTAGCTCGATCGTGTTGAAGTTGGTACTGTGAGAAGGATCAGCACTCACGCACTCAACGCCTTCAGCCCGCTTCTGCCACCTAGCATACCCTCAAGCGCCCCAAGCCTCATTCTGGTTTGGGACGCGCCCACCCGGAAGCGCGTTTCCGAGCGAGTAAACGCTTATCAATCATTGACCGGCCCCGCTCCCCATCGTCGGGGTCCGGTCCAGAGGGTATGCTAGGTGGCAGAAGCGGGCTGAAGGCGTTGAGGGCGTGAGTGCTGATCCTTCTCACAGTACCAACTTCAACACGATCGAGCTAAGTACAATCTGATCGCGTGCAAAATAACCTTTGTTTTTCACTTTTTCAGGATGTGCCAGGTACGCTTCAACCCCCCTCCCGAGACCCATGGTGCAATTCGCGCCATTCTATAAAGTGAGATGTGCTTAATACTCTTGACCTTCGCGGTGGGGTCACAGACCTTTGGTCCATTGATCCCTCCCATGGAGTGTTTTACCATGTTTTTAACCCTTTCTAGCCTCACTATTTTGTTATAGGCACAAGATTCTCCACGTCACCAACCCCAGTTAGTGGTAATATCCCTGCAGGGCTATATGGATGGTGTTAACATTAGTATCTAACTGAGACCACGATCTATGCCACAACTATGGAGCACCTTGGACAAACGCTATGACCTAAACAAATGATTAATTGTATGTATGTCTTCTTTGTGTTTGTCTGTACTTTTTTATTCACAGGTGCAGATACACTCCTGAACCTGGAGTCTTTTTGGAATGAGCCATTTGCTCTTCCTCACTTTTTTATGCACTTTATCACCTTTTTGACTTTTTCACTTTCACGTCCCCAGGTCAGGGTGGACGATTAGAGAGTCCATACCGCCGGGGTTTAACTAGTCCTGATGAATGCCTAGGTAAACTAAAACCATTTAACGGCAGAAACATGTTGACTGACTTAAATAGAAATCTGAATTAACCAAACCATTACCTTTGGCAACCTATTCAGACACATATTTCTTCTTTTTATCTGTGTCTTAGGGATCACACATTAAAATTAATTTTTTGATACCCTTTAGGCACTTTTTATCTATATAACTCACTGCACGCCCTTCTACACACAACCAGCTCCGCAGTCTCCTGGCGTCGCAGCACACGAAAGAGGCACTCGGCCTCTTTTGTGGGGCCCGATGATGAAGCATGACACTGACCAGGTCAGTGTGTGAGGGCCTTCTATACCACCCAAATTGGGTGTGTGTTCCCCCAGTACTTTGCTCCTTTCTGTGGTTCTTTTGATCATTATATGTAATGACATGGGCACTAATGGTTCAGTTATATGAAAATCATGATGTAGACAAGGAAGGTTAAGTTCACGAGGCCAATTGTAGCCACGGTATGTCATCATTGAGACCATTGGTCCATGTGCGCAGGCAGTAGACCCATCTCTGTTCTCTAATGTGTAATGGTTTTGTAAGATCACTTTTTTGTTTCTTCATTACTTCAAGGACTACCCATTTGAGGTCAGTGTCTTTATGATTATGTTCAAGAAAGTGTTTTGTGAGCTTGGTGTTGTTTTTTCTTGCACCTTATGGCACTCCGGTGTTTGTTGATTCTGGTTTTTATTTTTCCTGTGGTCATGCCCACATATTTCAGGTTGCATGGACATGTCAAGAGGTACACTTGTATTACAGTTGGAGAAGGTGTTCAACTTCCATGGACGTGTGGTGCCGATGTCCACCTCTTTTGTTGTTAGGGTAAAGGGGCATGCAACACAATTACCACAGGCGTAGTGGCCACCTGGCAAAAACATGTCGACCTTTTGATATCGGTGGGGGGACAATAATATCCCCAACACACTGACCACGTTTTTAGAATACCATACAGGTGCCAGCCTTATTTAAGGTAATGTGATGCCTGTAAATGATTTTTAACTCACTTTTTCTTTATTTGGGCCCCCACTTAGTTTAGAAGTGCATCCCTGTCATCAGGTGTATGCCCGCCCTCCACCAAACCAGGTTTTTGGAGGGCGAGGACTGGTCAATGATGAAGCATAACACCAGGTGGTGTGTGAGACCAGTCCTACACTTTTTGTGAGATGCCTACACTCATGAACTAAGGAACATTTGCACTTAGCCCTTTTTCCCCGCTGGGAGCATTTTTGTTGGAGGCCGCTAGCTCCTGGTACCCCGTGCCTCTAGTTCCCTTATCCCAGACCCGCTCTGGGATCCTGTGGTTACACATTCTAGTGCAGCTTTCTGCTGTGGGAACATTATTTTGGGGTCATACCAACACTTGGTATAGGGTTTAATGAAATGCTCTGGACTGCCTGTTCCAGACGTATCATACACATTAAGATACATTTTTTCAGTAAATATACACACCTATTTCTAAGGTGTTGAAAGTTTCACATTGCAAAAATGGACACAGAGCTAGCGTTTAATGAGGAGAATTACGCTGAGATCCTGAGAACACCATCACTATTGGCAGAAACAGTGGTAGCACATACTGTCCAGAACACCAACGAATGTGAAGCTTTGTCTGCCAAGAAAAAAAGAACAGATCCGGACAGCTCTACACGGAGCTTTCATGACAGAATATCTGCAGAAGAATAGCGCACCAAGAGGCCTCATAGTTACCAACGAGCCCAGATTATTCCTTGACAACAAGGAGTTCCGTGTAAACTGGTCGAGAATAGCATGGAAGTGCACTAAGGACTGGCTAGTCCTTATTATCAACACCGCCAGGGAACTGGCCGATGCACTCTGATTGAAATTCAACAAAGCGAAGGTAGACTAAAGACCATGGTTCAGATAACAGTCTTTAAAAAGAAGTTGGAGGAAATTAATAAAGACCATACCAAATACCAAGAATACCTCACCCAATCAAAATTAACGAAACTTAAGAAGGACATACAAAAATTCAGCAGAGAGAATACATATTGGTATACCACTGATTAATATTACGAGAAACCAGCCCAACCACAACAGACTAGGAGACAACAGCATTTCAGAGCAACACCACAAAACTGGACTTTTAGCTCTGCCGAAGAGAGAAGTACAGGTGGCAGCAGCAGCAGTCACGAGAGCTCCAACGGCTACCAAGGGGGACGTAAACTAAACTATAACCAACACATGATGCACCCACCGATGCCCCACATGGGGTTCTGGCAGCAGCCCTTCTATCCACCGGTCTTTGGCTTCCCCCAAGGCTCGCAGCCTTTTTTATACCGAGGCTGGGGCAGGGGAAGAGAAAGACAAAAGAGACGAAATACAAGTGTACGATGGGAGGATCAAACCACAGTAGCGATGGGAACAAGGAGTAGAGGGAGAGGGGACGGCCCGTCGACCAGCCGGGATTAACCAACATTGTAAATCTCAGCAACCACACCCTCTCCCATAATGAAGAGTCGGTCCTGACAAAGGGCCTAGGGTTTGTTCCGACACCTGCAAATGACCCATTTCTACTACACACCGAACTGGCACAATTCTTCAGGAAGATAAAGCTTTGCAACCATTTTGGTGAAGACAATGAGAACCTGAGGGAACCCACCAACACTGGTCTCAGGAAGAAGTCGACGTTTATGTCGCCCACTCAGACAATCCCTTGCCATAAACAAGCATTCGAACAAGCAGTGCTTAGAGAGATAGAAGAGATCAACTTCAAAGAAGAGAAAGGCTTCCAGAATCTGACAAACAATGAATGAAAAGCACTGGAGTAAATGAAAAGCAACTTTGAACTCACAATTAAGCCTGCAGACAAGGGCGGCGCTATTGTTCTGATTAATAAATCTATGTACCAGGAGGAATGCAACCACTCACTCTCTGATACCATCAGCTATGAGAGATGCCCCAACGACCCGACACCACGCCTCACTAATAAAATCCAGGGCATGGTAAATGAAGCACTGGGTAAAGATTGGATTACAAAACACGAAGCAGAATTTTTGATAAATGAATCACCCAGAACACCCAGATTTTACACCCTGCCAAAGATTCATAAAGAAAAAATTCCCCCACCGGGGCGACCAACAGTATCCGGGATCGGATCTATCCTGGAGCCATTACCGCAATTCTGCGACTTTCTTAAACCGATCGTACAAAAATCACGATCATATCTTCGTGACACCAAGGACGTTCTCTGCCTCCTAAGAGATCTGGAGATTGATGCCTCGGAAGATCTTTTAATTACCATGGATATAGAGGCACTCTATACTAGTATTCCTCAAAGACGCACCTTGGAGGTGGTGGAAAACATCCTTTTTAATACAGAATGGAATTATCTCACTCCACAACACTTCATCATGGAATGCGCAGAAGTAACCCTAACAGAACACTTTTTTGAATTTGAAGAAGGTCTATACCATCAGATTACTGGTACTTCAATGGGCAGCACATTTGCCCCGAGCCTAGCATGTCTGTACGTGCATCAATTTGAAGAGGACCATATTTTCCATGCGAGCAACCCGTTCACATCAAATTTGAAAACCTGGAAAAGGTTTATAGATGATGTCTTCATCGTGTGGCATGGGACTGAGGATACGGCTAAAGCATTTGTTGAGTGGGTCCCTAAGGACCAACATCTCAAATTCACCCACTCAATCAAAAAGGATCATGCTGTCTTTTTAGACCTAGACATCAAGATGAACTCAGGGGGTATCTGTACACAAGTACATAACAAACCGACAGATAGGAACAGCTTACTGCTATATGAAAGCTTCCACCCTAAAGCCCTGCGGAACAACCTCCCGGTGGGCCAGTTTCTTCGGGTCCGAGGGAATTGTACTGAGAAAGAAACCTTCCTAGAACAAGCAGACGCATTGGAAACAAAACTCCTTGAACGTCATTACCCGAGAAAAATGATCAGACAGCTGAAGAAAAGAGCCAAAAATAAAAATTGAGAGACCTTGCTGGAAACCATTGAAAAAGAGAAGTCTAACAGACTTGTGTGTTTTACTACATACACTCCAGTATCCAACACCATTCATAAAATTGTGAGAAAGAACTGGCACATTCTGCATTGCGCAGGAAAACGGTGGGACCCCCCCCCCCTCTTTGCATTTAAACGCAGTAAAAACTTACGAGACGAACTGGTACATGCGAAAGACCCAACTGCGAGGATGGATAACCAGATCACCCTTTGGAACAGCCCGAGACCGACTGGATACTACGCCTGTGGTAATTGTGTTGCATGCCCCTTTATTCTAACAACAAAAGAGGTGAACATTGGCACCACACGTCCATGGAAGTTGAACACCTTCTCCAACTGTAATACAGAGAATGTAGTGTACTTCTTGACATGTTCATGAAACCTGAAATATGTGGGCATGACCACACGAAAAATAAATACCAGAATAAACGAACACCGGAGTACCATAAGGTGCAAAGAAAACAACACCAAGCTCACAAAAAACTTTCTTGAACATAATCATAAAGACAGTGACCTCAAATGGGTAGTCCTTGAAGTAATGAAGAAACAAAAAAGTGATCTTACAAAACCATTACACATTAGAGAACAGAGATGGGTCTATCGCCTGCGCACATGGACCAATGGTCTCAATGATGACATACCGTGGCTACAATTGGCCTTGTGAACTGAACCTTCCTTGTCTACATCATGATTTACATATAACTGAACCCATGTCATTACATATAATGATGCATCTAAACATTTACACTCATATACCATTTTGGGTAGTATGCTAGCACTCCACTGCCACCACACGTGTGCGTGCCCCATTCCTTATATAATTCCCGGTGTACCACATAGGACCGTCTCCTTGATAACTGTGCCAAATTATGGGTTCCACAATTTACCGATCAACACTCACCCTATATGCGCTACTCTAATTAAGTGTTATTAACATTCGGGTACTTAAAAACACATAATTTCCGCTGGTATATCCTACAAGTTGGTGATAAATAATGAAAACCTTTGAAAAAGCATTTTTTGTGCTTTTCCAACAGTGCCCCTTAGGGCATGTATGTCTGCAACATGTGCACCCATACACAATTGAGGGGTGCAACAGGGTGTCAAAGTGACACCCTGCCACCCTTCAATGTTTCCCCCAATTACCGAATCGGTATTTACCGATTCGGTAATTGACATTCATTCCTATGGGCCTCCAGGCCCATAGGAATGAATGGCAATTACTGAATCGGTAAATAAATACTGATTCGGTAATTACCGAAACTTACCGATTCGGTAATTTTTAAAGAAAAATTACCTAGATCCCATTTGCCCGTTCTTAAATACCGAATCGGTATGATTCGGTATTTAAGAATCGGTAATCTAGGATTACCTACATCGGGCCCCATATGTTCTTTTTCTTCTTTTACAAATTAAATACATGGTACTCTTGCACTTGTTTTTTTTTCCTCATTTAATTTTCTTCATTTAATTTTCAGTTTAGCTTTGGACCAAAGGGGTCCGCGATCCTTCACCCTCTTATGGGGCCTTGAGTTCCATCAATTAGGGTAGCAATACCAACATTTGCACTTAGCCATTTTTTTCCGCTGGGAGCATTCTTGTTGGAGGCCGCTAGCTCCTGGTACCCCATGCCTCTAGTTCCCTCACCCCAGACACGCTCTGGGATCCTGTGGTTACACATATATATATAAATAGATCAGATAAAGTACAGTGATAGTGCAAACATTTTAAAAGCTATTATATTACTAACAGTAAAATCTCCTAAAAAGGAAAGAATACTATTAAAAGACATATAAAAAGCATTTGTTTGCATTTAAAATTCCTTTATACTAAAATCAGTTCTTGGGGGAGAGGGAAAGGCTTTTGGGATTTGATACATTTGCAAATACATTGAAGACCTATGTGTAAGACAATACAAATAACGCCATCACATTCATAAAAAGTTATGTATGTCTTCCGTATTATTTAACCCATTGGGACATTTGCTATCGAACTCTAAGATGATTCTAGTTTCTAGTTGCCTGAGTTGACGTTCCCTATTGCCTCCTCTTCTAGATTTAGGGATGACATTGATGACATAATAGGAAAGGCAGTTTATATCATTTGCATGAGTTTGTTTAAAATGTCGTGCCACAGGGTATGCCGGATCACTATGGAGAATGGCCCTTATATGCTGCAAGATTCTGACGTGCACCTGCAACTTCGTACTACCGATGTAGTTAAGGCCGCAGGTACGCGTCGGAGCATATACCGCATATTCGATTTTGCAATTGTAATTACCTTGGATAGGAATAGACGTTTCACTGAACGGGGTAGAATAATGGGTCATATTGCGGCCAAACTTGCATGCCCTACAGGTTACACACTTTCTGAATCCCTTTGTGGGTTGTAACAATGAGGCTGCTTTTCTTGTTTCTGGAGAAGCCTTGTCTAGCGTGGTACCCATAGTTTTCCCCTTTCTGAATGTAATTATGGGGGTTTCCGCCAGTCTATTTTGGAAAACATTGTCTGTGAGTACTATTGGCCAATGTTTATTAATGATAGATCTTATTCTGCGTTCCTCCTTACAATAAGTTATGATCAACCTGTGGGTATCTGTATTTTTAGATCTTATTGGAGATTCTGTCTCCTCCGCATTACTGTGATTCTCAAAGAGGCTTCTCCTAGGTCGTGTGTTAGTCTTAGTCATAGCATCACCAATGGTTTTATCAGTATACCCTCTAGCTTGTAATCTGTTCACCAGATCAGTCTGACACCTATTGAAATCTACCTCATTGCTGCATATCCGTTAGAGTCTAAGGATTTCTCCATATGGTATGCTAGCAATGAGGTATTTAGGGTGGGAACTAGTAGCATGTAATGTAATGTTACCAGAAGTTGGTTTTCTGTATAACGTATTTTGTATTTTTTCATCATTTATGTAAAGCCTTTCATCTAAGAAATCAATCTGTGTTTTGTAGATATGGGAAGTGAATTTGAGATTTAAGGAATTGTTGTTAATTTCCTCTATGAAGCAATGTGCTTCATTCTCACTCCCTCCCCACAACAACAAAAACATTGTCAATGTACCTTAAATATGTTACAACATGGGATTCGAAGAGCGCCTGATGGGTGGTCTTGAGGACCTGCTCCTCCCACTAGCCAGCATGCATAGCTGGGGGAGAAGCAGGCCCCCATCGCCACACCCCTCACTTGTCTGAAAATGTCTTTATCAAAAAGAAAAAAATGTTGTTCAGGCATCAAGTACTAAGCTCAAGAATCACCTTGTTGTGTTCATAGAATTCACTTGACGTGGTATCCCCAAATTTTTTTACAGCTCTCTCTCCTTGTGTGTGATTTATACTCATATATAGTAATTCTATATCGAGCGTGATTAAATATAGATAATCTGTCCATGTCAGGTTCTCAACTTTCTTGAGGAAGTCTCCGGTATCTTTTACATAACTCGGCAAATCTTTTACAAAGCTTTGTAAAAAGAAGTCTTTGTATTGGCAACTTTTTCTCCTAAGCTGTTTATTGCCGATATAATTGGCCTACTTGGGACAGGAAAAACATTTTTGTGTATTTTAGGAATTAAGTATAACACAGGTAATACCGGGAAGTAATTGTACATAAACTTGTGTTCCTCATTCGAAATAAGGCCTTGTCTTTTCCATTGTGCCAGATGTTTTTGGAGTATTGTTTTAGCTTTCTCAAATTCTCTAGTGTTGGACTTTGTATAACAGCTTTCCTCATTGAGATGTCTCTGTGCTTCTAAGATATAATCTTTCTTTAGCCACAATACCAAATTGCCCCCCGTATCAGATTTTTTGATAACAACATCATGATTTTCACTAGGTTTTTTCACAAATTGTTAAACGCTTGGTTTTTGAAAAACACATTTCTCTGCTTTCTGTTCTTATTTATAGTGTAATTTAATTTTTTCAAATCATTGGTGATCATATCGTGAAAAATATCGATAAGGTCCTTCGGCATTATAGGTACAAAACAAGATTTAGATTTAAAGGGACTGATCCCAGCTCCTTTTTGTACATGATATATTTTTCTTAATCTTTTCTTGAGTGACCATATCAGTATCCACTTGTGATGTTAGCAAATCGATTTCTTCCCTAAGTTTATGTAACAGAAGCAAATTAGGAATATCTGAAGCTGCCAACAACGGGGCCATTTCTTCTTCATGCCCCACATTTGTGTCAGTTTTTTGCTCTTTTGAGAGCAAAGAATTTCTTTAACTTCAATTTTCTGATATAAAAATATATATCAATACATGTGCGTGCATAGTCAAAATCGTCTCCTGGAAAGAAGTTAAGTCCCAGAGCTAGCAGCTGTTCTTCTGCTTTAGTAAGTACCACTGTAGATAAATTGATGATACTATTATCCATTAGCGCTGTTTTTTCTGTTGCCATTGTGTTTTTCTTCTTTCGTGTTTTTGTTTGCGCCTTTTGCATTGGTGGTGTCTTCTTTTGTTCCTATGCTGTCTACTGGCTCTTTTGTCTGGGCCGAAGTGACTGCAGTCTCTCCTCGACTAAAAAATCAAGCTCTTGACCCACACTTAATTTAGTTTTTCTTGTACGGGGTTGATCTAATTCCACACTTGATTCACTAGTCAGTGATACTGTTTCCACACTGGCACAATCTTCATTATCCTCTACATGCACGCTGGCCCCAGCCACATTGCTTTTAATTTTTTCACTGTATTGTTGTCTTTTTGTTAAATCAAACTTGCGTGAAAAAGTAAAAATCTTTCCATTTTCATTGTCCGCCAAATCACGGGCGAACTTGTTGGCTTTTCTGTATTTAATTTTTTCTTCATGTTTTTTCAGTCTCTCTTGCATGGCTTCTTTTATTTTCCTGATTTGTTCAGATGTTTCCAGCTTATCCAATTCGTTATTAATTTCATCAATTTCTTTAAGCATCTCCAGGTGATCGATATTCGCATACTTGATCAGAATGTTGACTAGGCCCAAATTACTCTCCCCCCATTCGCGCAACATATTCGGGTTGGGTTTATCAAAACTTGGCGCCAAAAGGATTCGCAACCCCCTTGGCACTCTTCCCACCTCGGCATATTTGGAGAGCGACCTATGCTCCCACCATTTTGTTATTTACAACTTTCGTTTCTTTTCCAGGTTTCTCAAAAGTGTTTTGGCATCTGTGTCCTTATCGTTTCCTGTATTAAGTATGAGTGCAGGATTTCTTGAGGTGCTTGGTAGATTGTCAAACATCTCCTCCGCCGCCATTTCCCTCTCTCTCATCTCTGCTGTAGACATAGTGGGTTGTTTAACTGTTTAAATCTTTTTGCCCGCAAAACTAAGTTGCTTTAAGCTGCAATAATGCCACACGTTCCTGATTTACCTCTCCTACGAATTTTCGCATGGACTCACTCACTGGTGTCCGACGCTCTCACTCAAGTCCTCTGACCCGGTTGATCGCGTCCTCAAACCGGTGTTTGTTTGTCTTCGGCAAAACGTTTGTTCGGTAAACCAGGAAACAAACTTTTCGGCGTATAGCCTTCTTCTGTGTTGATGATTCATACAAAAGACCATGTTTATAAAGCATTATTCAAAAGGGGCATTGAAACAAAGAAGGGACATACTTCCTTTTGCAATTATAAGTGCCATTTTGAAGTGGGTTAGTACCTACAGCTTCCATATAGAAACTCGATGATGCATCACATAGGTACATTTACTGCTAAGATTACTTCATAAGCATAATACATTTACTAACAAAATTGAATGTAAAATATACTCAGTTTTATGCATCTATTGGTATTTCTTATGCCTATGACTTCAAATCTCATGCAGTGTTTAAATCTGGCCGTGGATCGGCTAGTGTCCCTTCTAGTGTTTTTGAAATCATGCCCCACTAATTTATAGCTATATGCTATATTTCAAAACAAAGTGAAACCCCCAACAGCAGAGGACATGCCAATTAATAAACAAAACCTTCTCGCTTTATCAAACATGAGAGAGATCATTCTTGAAATTGATTACTCAGTACTTTACAATCCATTTACTTAGCTTATAGTGCTTGTTACTGATTTCAAATTCCTGAATTTATCCTTACATTCATTTTCCCAAATGTACCCCTAGTTCTTCCCCATTCCTCTAGGGGATTTTGTAAGAAGGTCAATGATGTACCTAGATTCTAGGCGCCTTAGACTACGCAGTCTATCACCTCCATGCGGGTTCATAGGAACATAATCTAAACCAAAATACTGTAATTTGCTCCTATCACAGCAATGAAATTCCGCAAAGTGGCATGCCACCGGGTATGCAGGATCCACTTTATCTATTGCTCTTTGATGTTCTAGAATTCTTATTTTTAGTTGGTGGATGGTGCTGCCTATGTATCTTAGCCCGCATGGGCAGACTAGGCAGTATACCGCATGTATATATGTATGTGTGTGTTTGTGTGTGTGTGTGTTCGAAAAGTAAAAATACACTGTACTACACTATATTTTACAAATATTGAGTACTACAATTTATTTTCCATTTTTAACATATTTGAAATTCCACTAATTACCTCGGTAATACCCACAAATTACCGCATTACTTACATTTTGTTTTAAATGTGCAGTTCTCTTGAAAGTTCTGTAAAAATATATTGAAAAGTATAGGTACATTTCTCTACCTATTGACTTTTTAATAAAGTGGTAATACGTAGGGAACAATAATAAAACCTACTACTTACCTATATCAAAGACAGTATCCCAGAAACCAGCCACATGCAGAATGCTGCAAAACTGTGATAAAAACTACATGGCTGCCTTTTAGGTTTGGTAAACCAAGCCCTTAGCCACTCACATACTGCATTCTCATCCTCATATACCACAAACCTGCTGCGGTATACTGCGGCACAATATATAACTAAGTAGTTTCAAATGTAAAACTTTAATTCTACTTACGCTATTCACACATGCTACCAAAAATTACCATTTACAGTTCATACTGTATATTCCTACCAGATTACATCTACATTCGTTCACACACTTTCATGCTATGTCTGTTTCAATGACCACACTCCACTCTATGCCACTCCACTCTACACTGTTACACTCATCGCCTATCCACTCTGTACTTCAACTATATACCACTTCACTCTGCTCTAATCCACTGCATGCAGATTTATACACTTTTGTCTGTAATTTATTTAGGGTCTCAATTTCTTTCCCGTGCCATATTTCCATCCCGTAAGACAGGGTTGGTAGTAGTTGAGCTGCCAATATTTTTAAAAGATGACCATATGAGGGGCATTGTAGTTTCTTTTGGAGCAGTTTATAGGCAAAGGTGAGCGATTGGGCTTTGGCTGTGATGTCCCGTTTTTGGTCCACCAGGGACATGTTTCTGCTCAGTTTAATATCCAAATATTTGTATGTAGTTATCTCCTCAATTTGAGTATTATTTGCATACCATTTAAATGTTCCTCGGCTTGGACCGGCCAATCTCACGACCTTTGTTTTTTTGTCGTTAAGTTCCAGGCCTACTAGGTCGAAGTACTCGGTTAATGTGTTTATGACCCTTTGCAGGCCTATCGGGGTTTGACGTAATACCACAATGTCATCTGCATATTGCAGAAACTGAATTGATTCATTTGCCAGTTTTGGTGGATGTCCGTTTACATGTTGCAGGCGTCTGTTTAAGTCAGCTAGATATACGTTAAATAAGCTTGGTGAGAGCACACAGCCCTGTTTTAGGCCATTTCTTATGTTTGTTTGTGATGATATCCTTTGCCCATCTCCAAGCTTTACTTTGGCCCATGTTTCGCTATATAAAGCGATTATAATATCTGTTAGTTTCTGCGGGAGGCCCCATAATTCCATTTTTTTCCACAATCGGTCTCTTGGTACTCTATCAAAAGCGGGTCTTAGATCGATATAGCATGCCAGTAATCCTGCCTTCTTTTTTTCTGCTCTTTCTATTAACAGCGCCAGAACTGACAGATTTGTGGTGCAACCCATGCCTTCCCTAAAACCCATTTGGAACTTCAGAACTATGTTGTTTTTATTTATCCATTCTTGTCGGTGACGTAATATGCAGGATGAGAAAAGCTTTGCCTCTACATCGATGAGGGCTATTAGCCTGTAGTTCCCAGGTTCCATTCTGCTCCCATTTTTATAAATAGGGTGGACGATGTTACCATACCAGGACCTTGGTATCTTTTTGTCGATGAACAGTTCATTAAAAAGTGGAGTGAAATAGTTTGCCCTTGATCTTGTTTAAATAGAGCATTTGGTAGCCCGTTGGGACCTGCAGCGCCTTCGGCCTTCATTTTTTTTTATCAAAAAGGTTATTTGTTTCATGTTAATGGGGATGGGTCTTCAGATTCCCCGATTGTTGTTTCTTCTTCCCGTTCGTCTTTTTCATGTCTAATTATTACACTTCCCAATTCGTTGCCTTTTACAGTATCTTTACTTAATTCTTTGCGCGGGGGTTGGTACATGTGTGTATTGTATATGGTGTCAATATGTTGTAGCCATGATGATTCACTTATTCCTGTATTTTGCTGCGCTCCAGTTCCTGACCACTGAAATTCAATGAAAGACAGAGGTTAAATTCTTTCCATATAAACCAAACTTAAAATACACAAAGATTAACCATTCCTAAGTTATGGTTATACCTTAAATGTGTAGCACCACCTTTAAATTAATATAACTTTATTTATTCTTTATCTACAAACCAAACAAAAACTATACAATTTCAATTTGTAAATTAATACCTTTAATTTATAATTTACGCAACAGCCTAAAATTATTATAACTTGTGTACCTCCATACACAGTGTATTCAACTTGGTAGACCCACTACATTAATTTTAACTTACCATTCACTGTATTTCCACAAACAATTTGATTTGTGATGTCATAACTATTATTGTAAATACTATTTTAAATCGTATATAAAAGGGTATAAGAAGAGCATGGAGAAGGTGTGAGTTAATGTAGTTTGGCTACCGAGTTGAATACACAGTGATTTACTTTGAGATGTCATCAGTGATGTCACGGACCATTTCATAAGTGATTTAATATGTTAGGTCATAAGCAGTGCATTGTGAGGTGTAAGTTATAGTTAGCTTAGGTAACTTTAACTGATGAAATTCTATGGTTTTGTGTGTGTGTGACATCTAAACATGACTATAACATCCCTGTAACCTTTGTTTTTTTCAGTGAATATTTAAGGGTTTATTAATACGATTTTCTAACAACAACGTCTCTGTAACCTTTGTTTTTTTTGTGAATTTCATAGTTTTTTAATATTGGTGGAACTGTATACAATTTATAAGTTCAAGTACACATTTATTATTATACAATTTAAAACAAACAATTAACAAATGAACATAACATAACTTATTACATTTTTACAAATGCAAAACAAAGTCTTTCTCGGTTTTCCATTCTTTTTATGGATCCGCAGATCAGCTGGGATGCCACCACAAATCAGGCAACCCATCCACATTGAAAACAATACCCTAATCAGTTGTTTCAGTTTCACATCTCTCTGGAAACCGTCTTTGCAGCACAGCTCCAGTCAATTTTTCCCTTTCCCTCAAAAGAAGAAAGTTTCAAAGTCAAGATCTTTTCTGCTGAAGATAGTAGAGAACGAAAAGAGCTGGACGAAGAAGACTTACCACCTCCAAAGAATTCCTCCGACGTTTGAAAATATTGCTCCATCCCTTCAGGAGAAAAGGTTCTCACAAAAAATGTCCAATGCATTCCATTTAGCAATGAACTGTCAAGACATGGTCACTCATTTTGCCAAATGTTAGTTGAACTAATTACATCATCTGTTGCCCATTTTATGGATGCTGTCAAGAAGCATAATTCTAAATATTTTTTCACCTCACCCTTCCATCTTCTATTACTCTTTAAACACAAGTAGATATCTGAAACTCAAATATTGAATACATTTTACTTGAAATTACATACTATTAGATTAGACTCTATTAGCAAGTGAGTAGCTACAAAGGTATTTGTCAATTTGTAAGAGGCTGTGTAGGTGTCTGAGTATGGATGTATAAAGGTATATGAGTGGCTGTGCTGTGGGTGACTGGGTGTGTGAGTGGTTGAGTGGATGTATGAGTGAGTGTATCAGTGCTTTTGTGGGTGTGGGATTGGATGGGTAAGTAGCTGTGCTGCTGTGTGACTGCTAGGTGTGTTAGTGACTGTATGGATTGGTAACTGGCTGTGTTAGTGACTCTATTAGTGGTGGATACAAAAGTGTTGTGTGGACGTGTGAATGTATCTGTTACTGCCTCTGTCTGACTGGGTCTGTGAGTAGTTGTATGGTTTTGTAAATAGGTATTTGAGTGGCTGTATGGGTGGGTGACTGAGTGTATAGCTGGGTGTATGGGTGTGTAAGTGTGTGTAACTGACTGAGTGCTGGCTACATTAATGGCTGTATAGGTGTGTGAGTAGGTGTGACAATCATTGTATGGGTATGTGAATGGCTATCTAAGTGGATATATAGGTGAATAAATTGGTATATGATTTGTTTTATGGGTGTGTGGCTGTGTTTGACAGTCACTGTCTGGCTATATGAGTGGTGGGTACATAAGTTCTTTTGTGGGAGTGTAACTGGGAGTGTAAGTACCAGCCTAACTCTGTGACTGGGTGCAAATTACATACTATTAGCAAGCTCCCACATCTAATTTCTAACATGTTCATTCAAACTGGCTTAATAAAATAACGAGGGGTGGCTAAGTTCGCAATTCCACAGAGTCGAAAAAAACTCTGTCGTGCTAAGCAGAGTTCTACTTTCGGGCAGAGTTTGCCAAACTCCTAAATCGTGTGTGAACAGCACTACGTGATCCTCAAGTGTGTTCTCCTGTTCTAAATCACGAGCGAACAGCAGCACGCGGTCTGCATGGGGCGTGGCCATCTTGTTTTTCTGCTCTCTGTTACGGTGCTGGCCCTAAATTCTAATCTGTCCTTAATCTTTGTGATCCTCCTTTATTACTTTTCTACCCCTAATTTTTCTTTTTCATAATAGTGTCTGCTTGTGTATTTTATGTTTTTGTGCAATTTATTTCGTGTTTTTGTAACTTTTTGACTTTATTTTCCCTTCTTTTCTTTTTTTTCCTTCTTTACTTTCCCTTCTTATTATTTCCACACCCAGTGCCATGGCAGAGGGGCAACTTCCATGCGGGCAGCAACGCCATCCAGGTGTGCAGCTCCGGGCGATCTTTGGGGAGGAGGAGGTGGCAGCACTATTTTCTTGTGCAGCACCACCTCCCCTCTATGCTGGCAGCAGATGTCAGGCCCTTCAGGAGCATCAGGAGTGCTGGGGGATGAAAGGGGATGGTGAGCCAGTGTGTGGTGCACCAGCCACATTCAGCGCACCCCCCAGAAGCTGAAGCACCGTTGGGAGGACATTCTGGACCGCGAACATTACTTGCTTGACCTGCTAGGCGTTGAGATTCCAGGGCTCGGTGAGTATTAATTATTTGTTGTGTTTTTTGCTAAAAAATAAATTCTGAATAGCATGCTGCTCACAATCAGAGGTAAGTTATGTTTAGTTTACACTGGTGTATTATTCTGTGATCCAGGTTATAGTTTCTGCTATGCAAGTGCCACTACCTAATCGCACTCATCAGGCGCTCGCTTTGGCTGATTAAATAAGAAGCCATTGCAGACTGTTCTCCTGTCACTATAGTGAATCACTGAGTAGCGTTTTCTCTCTGTGATTGTTTATGTGGTTCGTACAGTTCAAGGTTATTTAATTGAATTCACAGAGATTATGTGAAGTATGCACCTATGCATTGCAAAAAAGGGAGACTGAGTTGGCTAATCAAGGATGTTGAGAAATGGGAATAGATAGAATTGATCATTCACTGCAATACTTTAGTTCAAAATGTAGTTTTTATTAAGTAGATTTGGAATATGGATTAAAAGACAGTCGATAGACTCGAGTCGAAACTAGTAGTACTATAAGTGATCTGTTTAAGCGACTGCGTTTAGAAATCAGTGTTTCACTGATGTCTGCCAGAAGGGAATTGCTGTAGTCTAGTCTGCTTATTACCATGGCCTGGACCAGAGATCTACAGGCAGAGATGGGGAGGTAGGGGTAGGGGAACATTCTGGGCAATAGATGTAGGTTGTAGTTGCATGAACCAGTGGTGTCCAAAATGTGCTCTCTCAATTTTAAGGCATGATCCAGTTTTATCCACAGAATATTTACTGCTAGGTTAGGCATAGTTGGTGCCCAGTTGATGAGGCCACCAGTCATCTGCCCAGCTAGAGGAGGCTTTGCCAAACAGCATCATCTCAGTCGTATCTACATTTAATTGGAGAAAGTTCTCATTCATCCAGTTAGCATACCTGAGGAAAAGCGCTTTTTTGCCGCCATCAGATCATGGCCTGGTGTAAACAGCAGCTGGGTTTCATCTGCATATGAGATTATATTAAAGCCAAAGCACTCTGCAATCCCAGCCAAAAGAGCCATGGAAGTATTAAATAAAGTAGGGCTCAGACGTGAGCCCTGCAGAACACCCTTGTCTAAGATTATCTTGCGTGAGGAGTAAGGGTCTAGGATGACAGATTGATGTCTGTCTGTCAAAAAATGGTGGAGCCATTTAAGTGCCAAGCCCTGTATGCCCATTTCTTGTAGCCTTTCCATCAACCTCAATTGGGAAATGGTATCAAAGGCTGATGAAAGGTCTAATAAAACAAGTATCATTGGGTTTCCTGCCTCAACCCCCAGTCGCAGAACATCCGTCAATGCCAAGAGCGTCATCTCTTTGCTTTGGCCTGGGCTCAAGTCGAATTGGGAGGGATCAAGGATATGGCTATGTTCAAGATAGGAACTTAATTGTTTATGAATAAGGCCTTCAATCTGTTTGCCCAGAAGAGGTAACAAAGATATAGGGCGAAAGTTACTCAGAGATTTTTGGTCCAGCGTAGGTTTCTTTACAATAGGACGTATGCAAGCTACCTTCCACTCTGGCTGGATAGTACTTGATTTAATTGAGCAATTAAAGATCTCTAGAATCACTGGGGCACAGAGAGTAGCCAACATGGACATTATCTTTGGTGGGCAGATGTCCAAGGGAGAACCGGACTTTGCTGCCATCAAAGAACTATGGATTTCATCCACAGTGAAAGGCTCAAAACTATCTAAAGTATGAGACGTAACCTATTATTTCAGTTAATGCGGCATTTACAATGTTTTCAATGCATTGCAAACTGAACACACAAGGTGTGTAGTCCCTTCGCCCACTCAGTCACCTCTTAGTACTTCACTCCTTTACTTTTTCCTAAGTTCTTCCATCACAGCCTACCAAATTGGAAAATCCATTCTTGTATGTGCCCACATTTAATGCAATACCCATGTGAAGTGATTCCAGAAAATATTTCATGGTTTCCCATAACAGATTTAATTTACACATGTTCAGAATTTTCCCTTTTGAATTGTACTGTTACTGAATAAGCCAAAAATAATGAATCGATGATCAGTGTAGTGGCCCCTCTATTATATATAAAAAATCTATGCCCTACTGGTCTAATCCACCTACCATACCCACTGCAGTACAGAAAATCAAGCTTCCTTTCCTTAGTCAAGTTTGACATATGGAATACACAGTGACGTGTGCGCCAAATATAATCTACATAGTCCATTCCTTTACCTGTAGTGCAGTCCATTAGTTTAATTTTCCTCAACGTCTACTTATGGCAGACAGGATAATATATTAATATCCGCATTTCATACACGAGGTGTGTGACTGACGTAGTATCTTATTTATTATTCATCAGCCTCTTTCGAGATGGGGTAGAAAGAGAAATGTATTTGCCGAAGAGCAGGGCCATTGGAATTAAAAATAGATCATTGTCAACTACAGATGCAGACAGTAGTAAACTAGCAAAGGTGCAGGCTAGCAATGAGCATGGCTTCATTATTTTATCACCACACACAACTTGTACTCCATATAGTGCATAATGCCGTACTCATCAATGAGAAGTCATTTATTTTTCAACTCGAAATGTCTGACTCTGTTTATAGTTACTTGAAAAGCCATAAGAAGAAAAAATTATTGAAATCACACTTTTTTTTATCCTGTGATGTTATTCTCTTCCTGTTAATACCTTCCTGACACATAGTCAGTGCTTTATAGGTCTCGCTGAGTCAGCGCATGCGCTGCGAGACATTTTGTAGGTGGGTTTTAAAAGTGCCTCTAACCCACGCTTTGGCTGGCCTAGGGCATGCGTTCACGCGAGCGTGCACGCTCTCAGCCGCCATCTGTCTTTCATGGGTCATTATAATTCGCAGCACCCGCGCTTCAATTTTAATGTTAAAAGTAAAGCGCGGGTGCCACGATTACAGCAAAAGATCTATTTCTTTACTTTTGCTATAATCGCGGCACTCGCGCTTTACTTTTAACATTAAAAGTAAAGCGCGGGTGCCGCGATTATAGCAAAAGTAAAGAAATAGATCTTGGGCTATAATTGCGGCACCAGCGCTTTACTTTTAACTTTAAAAGTGAAGCGCGGGTGTCCCGATTATAGCAAAAGTAAAGAAATAGAAAAAAACATCTATTTCTTCACTTTTGCTATAATTGCTGCACCGGTGCTTCACTTTTAATGTTAAAAGTAAAGCGAGGGTGCCGCGATTATAGCAAAAGTAAAGAAATAGATATTTTGCTATAATCACGGCGCCCGTGCTTTACTTTTAACATTAAAAGTGAAGCGCGGGTGCCCTGATTATAGCAAAAGCAAAGAAATAGAAAAAAACATAATTTCTTTACTTTTGCTATAATCGCTGCACCGGCGCTTCACTTTTAATGTTAAAAGTGAAGCGGGCATGCGCAATTATAGCAAAAGTAAAGAAAAATATGTTTTTTTCTATTTCTTTACTTTTGCTATAATCGCGGCACCCGCGCTTTACGTGCCGCGATTATAGCAAAAGTAAACAGGGTTAGTTGAAGTATTTATTTCTTCCAACAACAGAACACTACTACTACAGCACCACAAACATTAGCAAACACGTTAAAAAATTGTAGTGTGCATTTTTGGATTATTTCTGTTTATTTGGTGGAGAGGCTCCTGCTTTAGGCCAGTGTTGAATGCAGGATTATGCAGCCTTCTTTACACTATACATTGACTGCACTACAGAGGAATGAGGCATGCCAGCACACCTCTAATGCAGTGCCCATGAAAGATACAAGCGTGAGTGTCCTCTGTTGGTAAATGACACCCTAATCCCAGTCCATTTCCCACTCCACCAAGCCTTTTCCACAGCCCCTTCTATACTGTGATAGCCTTGCTGCGCACTAATGGTCTTGCTCCAGCCATCCCTTAAAGGAAACAACTTGCCTGGGCTGCTCACCTAATTCATCCCTTTTACCATTTGGGTTACCATGGTCCACCCTTTGATTTCCACACTCACTTAGAACTGCAGCTCCATTCCACCTGCCCGCACCTAATGATAAGACAGCCAGGGTCCATGCTTGTTCACATCACCTGCTCGTGTCATAACCTTAAAATGCTGAACCAGGTAAACTGCGCATACCACACCATCAGTGAGACAACAACAAAAAAAGCATTGGCATAGCCAATAGATCTCGCCTTAGGGACCTTAGAAGTGTTTAGCCATGCAACAGTTGATGTTGGTGCACGAAGGATATTGTGCTGCATAAGTAAATACTTATAAGGTCCCAAAAGCGAGATCTATTGGCTATGCCAATGCTTGTTTATGTTTTGCAACATGTGTGGGTAACTCAAACGTATAATTCCCTTTTGATCCATAGATGAACAAACACTCCACATCCACTCACATACATCAAGCCAGAAGCAACGGGAGCAAAAATTAACAGGATATAGAAACGCTTATAGGTTCTATTCAATGAAACATTTTTTATATCACATACACATCAAGTTAAAAATTGCTAAAAGACATGAATCATACAAAATTTATAATATTAAAATCAGAAAGGACTTAAAAGAGACTCTCATTTGTCATCAATGCACTCATTTGTAAAAGTACATAAACTCAACATAATGCAAATAAATAATTATTTGTCAGAATGTAGTTCCGTACAGTACAAATTTAACAAAACAAGGCATCAACACATTTCGATGGGTTAGGAACAATGGAACCACCTTCTTCAGGACAAACACTTATATCTTCTCCTCTCCTATATATATTTGTATAACCTAGTTAAAAGAAAAAACATCTGTAATCCATTTTGTTCATAAAAACCTCATACCATATATGGTTCAAGACTATCAATTATGTTACCTCAATTTAACACACTAATTGCTATAAGTGTTCCTGTATCCCTGCAACAAGGTGCTGACCCCCAAAAAAGGTTAGCAATTCAACATTCATACTATCACCATATCCGATGAAACAACATCCGTTTATCTCACCCGTCCTCATTGCAACGACTGATATTCTTGTTTTTGGCTACATCATGATGGTTATTCACTCACCGGTCAAAAAACCAGATGAGGCGCCGTTTATCAATAGGCATATACGAGCTGCAAAGTCAACTATGACCTGCATGTAAGGTATAGAAATAGTTAATTAACTCGAGTAGAGATGGACACAGTTACTAGCGCATTCCTCCACATTTACTTGTTTAATAGAATCATACCTGTACCTGTATAGTCAGTTCCTAAAAGCTGATTTTTCATGAATGCATGAACATTGGACACCATCAAGAGCCAGCTCACCACGATGGAGCAGAGCCTGGACGAACTCCGGCTCAACGTTCATAATGCCCTCTTCTAGCCTTTAAAAAATGTGTTTTGGTGGGAGCAATTTGTTGTTGTTTGGGGCTGGGTGGAGAGGGTGGGAAGGGAGTTGGAACTGGAGAGACTTTTTCTTGGACATTTTGAGTTTTGGGGGTTGGGTCAGTTTTATTCGGGAGAGGGCTAGGCTTGTTGTTTGGCTGGAGAGGGTGGGTTGCTTTGTAAATAGATACATTTATGCCTGAAGTAGTTTCTTTTACTTTTCACTGCTGCTTTCAAGTAGTTTTACGCAGACTATTTATGTGCTTGTAACTTAAGCGAGAAGGTAGGACTTAGTTATAGAGTCTATGCTTATTCTTCTCTAACTATCTTGACCATTATGGGGAATGCTGAAATGATGGCCTATATTGTGCAGAACTATCTGGATAAAAAACAGTCGCAATTAATGTATTTCTAACTAAGTTAATTTACATCTATACTAGTTGTCTTACCTGACTATACATGCAGCAATAACCGGGAAGGAATCACAACTTCACAAGCAAATTCCCTTTTCAAGTTCCACCGAGGTGTGCTCTAACTTTAGGATTGATCTGAAGGATTGATTGATTATCCATCTTAGGCAACTAAATGAAAGTAGAAAGACTGAGTTAGTGAGTTATATATTTATCAAATATTTATAAGGAATTGACACCACCTGAGTACTACATGATGATACAATGAGAATGCCTGATTGTGCTAAAATAGAACAAAATAGCATTACTAGAAAATTGTGGCTAATGTAGAGCTAGCAGTCTTATTTGTGAAAACCTCAAGTTCAGAAAAATTGACTGAGTCTGGAGTCGACAAGCTTAAGTTAGATGTGTACGGTCTGGCAACAAAAGGCCTGAATGATGATGCTTACGACTGATGTTCTTCATTCTATATCTAAAAAAAATGGATCATTTTTAATGTACAGGTTGGTAATGGGCTGGTATGGGCTACTGCTTAGAAGATTCTACAGTAAGTTGGGGATGCTTTTACCACATTCGCCCCACCAAGTGTGTGATCCATTGATGGTGTAATTTGAGCCACACCTCAATGAATCACATACTTTGGGGGAGGAGGGTTAGGGGTTTGATGAATGGATGGGTAATTGGATTTGGGGAAAGGTTTGATAAAGACAAACACTACACAACAAAAGGCCAACATTCATCTGGCCAATAAACAGCAGCACATCATTCGCCATCAATCTGTTGTTAGAAGGAAACAAAGGAATGAGAATCACAGAGTACAGATACATGCATTGCAAACTGTCTTTCTGCCCCCGAGAACAAATTTACCATATATCTAAAGATTATGTTTTCTGTGCTGGAAAGCGAACCCACCCACCCACTTCTTAGTTATTGATTTTTAAAAGAAAAGTTATACTGTATTGCAGAATTCAGTGGTGTGTCTGCATTCTCCTCGGGAATGTCTACTCTTTAGGGCCTGTCTTCACTGGTCTGGTAGGTAGGAGTGTTGTTGAGCTCAGCTAGCTTTCACCTTTTGTTCAAAAAGGAGACTAGAAGGTGGCCTGTGAATTGTTAAAGAGAAATTGTATTTTAGAGTCAAGGAGAAGTACAGAAGAAAGATTAGCTTCATGAGGAGTACATCAAGAAGACTCGGAGGCAGTGCAAAAAAAAACAAAAGGGGGACTCAGAGTATCACTTTTGCCACAAGTCCAACACATGCACACACATACACATGGCAACATTTCACAAATGCACCCCCTCTATCCACACAACTGAGTACTAAGCCGCAGACTCTTGGTTCACCTTTAAACTGAAGTTGATACTCAATAACATCTTGCTTCTAGCTATTTATGAGGTAGTCCTGCAGCTCCCGCCCTGATTTATCCTTTAATACTCCTCAAGTCCTCCAGGTAACGCCGTCCCAGACCATTCATCATCATCATGAATCACGATGACCCGAGCAAGATAGACGTGGAGTCCAGTGCTCTGCTGTTGAAGAGCAAGTAGAGAAACATAAATTGCAGTATTTAGTAAAGGTTTTTGTTTGTTAACTAAAGTGAAAAAGGAGAACACCCTGCAATTAAATCTGGCTAAGTGTGAATAGGCTGATTACCTACAGGAAAAACAAAACAGCACCCAGCACTCAAACCCCAAACAACGCAAATATATAATCATCTCAAGGAATTTCCCACATTACAGTTCAACACACACCCTCCCCCAGTGTCTGCAACCACATGAATCATCAATCAACTTAAATCATCACTCACACAATCAGTCACTCACCGTTGTAATTGTTGAAGTTACCTCATCCAATCTAAGCACGGGTAGTTCAGGTAGGTATTCAATTATCTTTGATGCAGGCAACACATTGGAATTTGGTATTGGCAGTTAGCCTTAGGTAATAAATAATTTTATGAGGCAGCCCTTCTAGTGTGAAGTGATGCAAAAAGGAATAGGCATTAGGCAATAGACATGGGAGCGGGGAAGGCATTGTCCCCAATGTCATGAAGGAATTGTGGAGGCTTCTTTTATGCACACTGATCCAACTGCAATCCGACAATATATTTGTGACTAATAGGAAAAAAAAACGGGGCAGTATGAATCTGACACAAAAATAATATTGTTCCTCTAGGTAATTTTGTTCAATTAGGAACTTTTTAAAAGTTCTATGGGGCAATGGCATCCTTAGCCCGGGAAGGAGAGTTTGTCCTCAAACTCAGGTGGTTCACCTAGAAGTTGGTCAGCTAACGCATTTGATTCAATTTCAGACCAATCACCCTCTTCCTCCTCCTGTGCTGATGTCTCAAGAACGGTATAATCGTGTGGTAGAAAACTGTTAGTTCATTTTGATGATAGTCAATCTCGCCACATTTTGAGGCAAGCGCCTGGTACTTCTCACTGTGACGACCGCACCAGCTGCACTGAACACACATTCAGTATAAACACTGATGACAAGACAAGCCAGATACTTTATAGCCAGCCTGCTGAACTCTGGCCATTGGTGCATCTTCCTATACCAATACATCAATGGATTTTGATCTACTTAGACCTCTTTTGGATCATTCAGATACTCCTGGAACATCCTGTGGATCGTAATTGATGCTGCCACTTGCTCAACCTAATTTGCCATCCCCTCTGCACTTGACTTGAGCTCTGTCAATTATAACCAATACAATGCAGAGGTTGGGTCTGATTTTTCTGTTGCTATTGTTACCAGTGTTCTGGTTGATGGTGTTGGCTGCTGTGAGACAAGACTGCCCTCTTTGGAAGTTGAATGCGGCACCCCAGAACTGCGGAGTGAGACTCGAATTTCCAGCCGTTCTTCTTCCAAGTCTCTGGCCTGCTCTACAATCCACCTCTTGCATTTAATAACATTCCCTTCAGAAAAAGCAATGAAAGTGAGCAGAATTGTTTTGTACCATGGATCAAGTAGTGTGGCACATATGTACTCTTCGGAATCGATTGTCATGTTGCAGCCTTATATTAGAAGCCAAGTGCTGGACTAAGGTCTCAACCAAGGCATGTGCTTCTGTGTTTTCATTCACACCTGTGGGGGTGAACCTTTCAGACACCTTCTTTACATGGTTTTGTAGGAGATGCAATAACGGGATAGCTTGGCTCATCGTACTGTCCTCCTTGCTAACTTCCCATGTGAAAACCTCAAAGTGAGTAGCATCTGTGTTAGGCATTTGCGTAGGCCCCATTTTTCCGCATCCATGGTCATAGCTTTCCCAACTGCATCCCTCCTCTTTGAATGACATAGTCATTGATCTGTTTATAATGCTCAGATAGACATTGCAGTGTGTAAAAGGTGGATTTCAACATGTTGCCACGTCCTGTATCAGGGCTTTAACTGGTGCTCTATTATTACACTGAATAATCCGCAGCGGTTTGAGGGCTTTAAAAGAATGGTTGAAATGAGTGCAGATTTTTCTGCAGATGGTCAGTATGTTGCTGACTATGTCTTCCTTTTTGAGGAAGTCTTGCACAGCCAGGTTGATGCAATGAGCCAAACACAGGACTCTGAAATAGCCTCTGTCTGACATGGCCTTAACTATGTTGCTTCCATTGTCCGTGGCAACAAATCCAATTCTAAGACCTCTGGGTTGCATCCATTCATACAGCTTGCTGTTAAATTCATCTAAGATGTTTACAGCTGTATGTGATTCCTCCATCGCGATCATGGCCACTGTTACATGCTGCCGAATGCTCTTAAAACTTACTTCAGGGCCAAGACCCAAAGATTTCTTTTGCTTTACGGCTGCAAAACAGATACAGTGTGCAGTGATGAACATGTAATCAGTCGTCTGACAACTGTTCCACATGTCTATCGTCAGGTAGATGGTGTGAACAACACTTTGCTGCAAAGCTTGTCCAACCAACTACATCACATTGTGATGCAGCGCTGGAACAGCCACTCTGACAAATCTGGTCCTACTTGGTACCTTCCATGATGGGCAGAGGGCTGCCACTAATTCTAAGGATCCCACTTCCTCCACAAATGAAAAAGGGAGGAGGTCCAGACCTAACATTTTTTCCAGTTTCTCATTGAACAAACGCGCAGTTGGGTGGGTTTGCTCGTACGGACCCTCCTGCCTAAACATGCCCATAATAGCCTGGATTTTCTTTTTTTTTTGGGGTACTGACACAGCCATCTTTTGAGAAGTATATGCTAGTGGTAGACTCAATGTGTTGTGGTGATGGGGCAGTCACTATGCTGCGTGTCTCTATCATCTCACTCTTGATCTTCTTAGTGCCATTGTGAAGTCACTGAGGTGGGTGAATCTGCTGGCACAGTGCTGGGGTCAAGGCCGCTTTGCGTGAAGATGTCACCCTCTTCTTCCTCACCATCACCTTCCCCTGTGATTGAACTTATAGCTTATGTTCCCTGGCTCACCCCACCACCACGACCACGTTCAGCAATTTTTTTAAAGTGCTCCTCTCATTTGATTATGTGTTTTTTTTCATATGGATCGTCTGGCCTCTAGTACCATAATGTGTACCAGGCTTACCCTGACGAACATTTGTGTGGCAAATGGTGCATACTGCAATGTGCTCCCCCTCTTTGCTAACTGTAAAAAAGTCCCAAACTGGGAAGGAGTACTTTTTTAGTGGACCACTGCCAATGCCTGAAGAAAACGAACTGAAGGTAAGTGGACATGCTGTTGATTGCCTCTCTGCTTCTCCTGAGGCAGGGGTTGGTGCAGGTCTCAGCTGGGGCTTTGCAAATATGGGACCCCGTGGTGGTGCTATCTGTGCCACATCCCTTGGAGATGGTTGAATAGCAATGTCAGATTCTTCTGTGTCACCTTCCATAATGATACCTCATCATTGTAATCCTACTCTTCATCCCCTTCCATAAGTCTAAGTCTTTCTGGACTTTGTTTTACCTTGCCTCTCCTATTGTCTCCTGGTCTCTTTCGGGTCCACTCCTTGTCCATATTATTATCATCATCATTAGAAGTAGTGCTTGGAGAAGATGGTGTAGTTCCCTTACTTTTCCTTTCTGGACTTATGGGAGTCATTGATTTTAAAAGAGGAGGTTCAACTTCTTGCTCGGAAGGAAGCTCAACCTCCTATTCAGCTCCAACATCAGACAAATGTACTATTACTGACTGCAGTCCACTTTGCTGTGTTTCCTGAAACAATTCTGTACTACTTTGTGATGTGGCTCTCGTGGAGGTGCAAGTGACAATAGAATAATCCTTAGACATGCTGTGCAGTGCACCTATTTCAGTCATAGGCAGTAACCCTGGGCGAACCACTATGCTACGCTCGCGTAGTTTGCGCAACTTCGCACTACGCGAGCTGCACGTAGCACAGTGCGAACACGCGTAGCGTAGTGCAGCGGTCATTTTTTGCTTGTTCGCGGTCCTCCACGTCATGTTCGCGACCGCGAGCAAGCAAAATGTCATCTCAGCGAGACTCTCAACGCGGGGAGGTCAGGTTTCTCATTGCGAGTGGTCATGCATGCTCGCGACCTCTCGCGATGAGAAACTACCAGTTCGCGTTGAGAAAGCTGCCGCTCGAGTAAAAATCTACTCGAGCGGCAGAAAACTACAGCTCGCACTGTGCAAGATGCCGTTTTCAATGATTGCACAGTGCCGGATGCTTGTTCGCACTGTGCAATCATTGAAAATGCATCTTGCACAGTGTGAACATGCTACTACGCAACTTGCGTAGTGCTACGTGAAGTTTGCGAAGTGCACTTCGCGTAGCTTCGCGTAGCTTCGCGTATCGCTACTTCGCGAACTACGCCCTATTAGGCACTATTAGGCAGATGTCATCAAAATGAAAAATTCTTTTTTTATATAAAACAAAAAATTTGAATTATTTTAAGTGTACTTTTTTTTAAATAAAACTAAAGAATGTAAATGTAAAATACCACAATTTTGAAAAAATATACATTTATATTTAAAAAATAAAAATACATTTGTTTGAAGATTTGTTTTTAAATTTAATAAAAGAAAAAAAAAGTAAATAAAAGAAAAAATATACATTTGAAACAACTAAAATTAAAAAATTCTAAATAAAGATAAAGGAAAAAGAAATATCAGCAAGCATGTTAATTTATTATACTGCTATCAGTCATTCAGTCACACAGCTTTATTCAATCTTTTATAAATAGACCATAAAAGCACATCAGTACATTTTCCGTACCAATACATATATACAGCGTTAAAAAGAGTATTAAACAAATTCACTGTCATCCAAATAAGAACCTTAAAATCATTTAAGTAAAACAATTAGGGCCCGATGTAGGTAATTCTTATTTACCACTTCTTAAATACCGAATTTTACCGATTCGGTATTTAAGAAGTGGTAAATATGAAGGGGGGAGATGTAGGTATTTCCAGATGTGTAAATACCGAATCTTTAAGATTCGGTATTTACCGAATCTGGAAATACCGAATCGGTATTTCCTATTGATTCCTATGGGCTGTGAAGCCCATAGGAATCAATGGGCAATACAGATTCTGTAATTACAGAATCGGTAATTACCGATTTTAGCAAGGGTGCAGGGGGTGTCACTTTGACACCCTCTGGCACCCCAAAAATAGGCTTGGGTGCCATGTGGCAGGCATACATGCCCCAAGGGCAGGTCTGCCTGTCATATGGCAGAGGTGTGCATGCACACATGTGCATGCACACCGGAATCGGTATTTTACCATCAAATTGGATTTGATGGTAAAATACCGATTCGGTATTTTACAGAATCGGTAAATTTACCGATCGGTAAATTTACCGATTCTGTAAAATACAGGGCCCTACATACCATTTCTGACATACCGGTCGGTAACGGCCGAAAATACAGATTTTCAGCCGTTACCGACCGACCTACATCTGGCCCTTAATGATTAAAATTGCACAATACTAGTAGAATGTGGCCTGCCTTTTTCCTCTTCCTTAAACAGGCCCATAAAAATGAAGCAACACAGAAACATACATATGGGTCCGACAAGGCCTTTAGAAAGTACATGGCAACCAGGCATTGCCTAAAATTATGGTGTCTCATGATTGGGAGTATAAATGTTTTGCTTTTCCCCAGAATAATTTTTGCAGAATGATACGACAGGTAAATCTGACTACACGGCATAGTTATTACAAGGACAGCAAGTCAGATCTGCTAGTCTATATTTGTTTTGTGGGTAACCCAGGAGTAACGGAATCATATTCAGTCTAAAGTGCAATAAAATTAATTTATGCTGCGCATTATTTATACGAGATAAATATTGGAAACCTTCTCCTGGTATTGATGCAACTAGATCGTATGCAATGGAGGAGTAATGGATAAGTTTTTTTCCCTTTGAGCTTAATTTATTCTTTGGGAATATAAATCAATTATCCATTTCTTCATGACCTCTTTACAGCAATTGGGATCCTGAAAAAGCTTTCCCAGCCTTAGAGCTTTCAACTCAGTCTCTACGTAATTTAGCCACCCGATCCTTTTATAATGATCTAGGTTACAACAATCCCTAATGAAAGTTTGAGTCTGGTCTGCTATCATTGTCAACCATCAATGCAATCCAATGGCTGGACGCACAAAGTGGCTGCCAGCCAGTGCAACATGGTAATTAATAACAACTAACACTGAGCAAGGAAGCATGGTCCCAATTTTGGAGAAGAAATGCAGGCCTATGGAAAACGCACATTGGCAAGCTACACAAGACAGCTGTCAGCCACATGGTCACAACAACCAGCAAGAAGGCATGGATACAAAGAAGACATGCAGGCCTATGAGGAAAGCAGCACACTGGCTGCCTACACAAAGTGTCCGCCATCCACATGGTCAGAGAACAACAACAACCAGCAAGGAGGCTTTGTCACAAACAGAGAGTATGTTCAGGCCTCCGGCAAAAGCACTCTGGCTGGCTACACAAAATGTCTGCCAGCCACATGGTCAGACCAACAACAACCAGCAAGGAGGCATAGTCACAGAGAAGACATGCAGGTCTATGGCAAAGGCACACTGGCTGGCTATACAAATTGGCTGCCAGCCACATGGTCACAACAACAGCAACCAGTAAGAAGGTATGGCCAAAAACACAAAGACATGCATGCCTAGGGGAAAGCATCTTGGCTGTCTACAAAAAATGGCCGTGAGCCACATGGTCACAACAACAAGCAGGAGGCCTGGAAAACAAAGTACACATGCAGGCCTAGGACGGACACTGACTATACAAAATGGTCCCTGGCCACATGGCATAATGAACAACAAAGGCAAATGTTGGACTATGGCAAACACATACACACTGGCCAGACAAAAGAGGCATGGTAACCCAGAGAAAACCGCATTAATTCTGCATTGACAAACATGTAAATAACAGGGCTAAATATTTTTAATGTGTAACCACAGTAGTCCAGAATGTATCTGGACCAAGGGAACCAGAGGCACGGGAGGTACCAGAGAGCTACCAGGAGCTAGCAGCCTCCAACAATAATGTTTTAACACAACAGAGCTGCTCCCAGTGCAAAAGGTCTAAGTGCAATTATTTTTTATTTAGTGAGTGCAGGCCTCTCACAAAAAGTGAAGGACTGGTCTCACACCACTTGGTGTCATGCTTCATCATTGACCAGTCCTCGCCCTTGAAAAACTTGGTTTGGTAGAGGGCGGGCATGCACATGACGACAGGGATGCACTTCTAAACTAAGTGGGGGCCCAAATAAAGAAATAGTGAATAAAAAATCCATTGCCGATGTCACATTAATTTTAATATTGCTGGCATTTGTATGGTGTCTTAAAAACGTGGTCCGTGTGTTGGAGATATAATAGTCCCCCCACCGATGTCAAAGGGTCAACATGTTTCTGCCTGGTGGCCCAATTGGGTTTGTGGTATTCATCAGGACCTATGTGTAAGTAACTAAGGGCTCCACTCTCAGCAAACTAAGGTAGGAGGAAATCCACTGTGTGGGGTGGCGGAACACACTCTACTGCAAGATGGCCTTGGTTTCTAAAGCCTGAAATTATATATTTAAAATTTTGTATAGAAAAAATGTGTAGAAAAACCATGGCACAAAGAAACCATATAACCTTGTACACAAAGCACTCCATGTGATAGGCTATAGGTGCAAACAAACGATGAGTCATACATCTGTGCACTGTTTATAGGACATTGTATTTGTCTTTGCTTACCCTATAAAAGGAACTAGGTGCCCCATAGGAGGGTGAGGGCAGGGGATCCCTTTGGTCCAGAGCTAGACTGGGAATTTCAAAAAATTTGGAGAAAAAAAGAGAAGAACATGCTCTGTATTTATATAGTTGTACCAATAAACAAGAAGAAAAAGTTCTTACTGTTTTAGCCAGTATCTGTAAAAGGAAACACATTCTTTTCCACATTCACACTCTTACTGTATGGTGATCTGCTCTTCACTGCTCCACCTGTATGCGCCCTCTTCCTCTCCTCGACGTGCAGTGAGTGATATTACCAGGGGATTTTATAGTGAGCCAGTGTGAGCTAATTGGTGCCTGATGATAGTAATTGGGAGCCGGTGTGGGCCACCCTAAGTAAAGACCTGCCTTGTTGCCTGACTCTCCCTACTAGGTCTTTCCGGTCATGTACTTCCGATCGTTAATGCCGTGACGTGCATTTCTCAAGACATTGTCTCTCCTCTCGGCCGTGTTAATAGGAGGACGCGATTACGTGACTCGCGCATGCGTGAAACAAAAGCGTCACAGGTGAGGCATGCGCATGTGCAGTGTTGTGGAAGTAAGAGCATGCACTAGTACGCGCTTGTGCAAAGTGTCCTGAGATTTTTACCCGGGATAGATACAAAATCAGTAAATACACACACCTAATCCTGAGAGGTGTGTACAGTGTTACATTGCAAAAATGGACACTGAACTGGCATTTAATGAGGAGAACTACACTGAGATCTTAAGAACACCATCCCTACTGGAAGAAACAGTGGTAGCACATACGGTCCAGAACACCGACGAATGGGAGGCCCTATCTGCCAAGAAAAAAGAACAAATTTGGTCGGCTCTGCATGAAGCATTTATGACAGAATACCTGCGGAAGAACAGCGCACCAAGAGGCCTCATAGTTACCAATGAGCCCAGATTGTTCCTTATTATCAAAGAGTTTTATATCAACTGGTCAAGGATTGCTTGGAAGTGCACAAAGGACTGGCTAGTCCTTATTATCAACACCACCAGGGAACTGGCTGACGCACTCCTAGTTGAAATCCAACAGAGTGAAAGCAGACTTAAAACTATGGTACAGACAACAGTCTTTAAGAAGAAACAGAATACCAAAAATACCTCACTCAATCAAAATTAACAAAACTCAAGAAGGACGTAGAACAATTTAGCAGGGAGACTATATATATCCATACACCACTGATGAATATTATGAGAAACCAGCCCAACCACAATATACGAGGAAACAACAGCATTTCAGAGCAACACCACAAAATTGGACCTTTAGCTCTGGCTATGAAAGAAGCACAGGTAGAAGCAGCAGTAGTGATGAAAGCTCCGATGGCTATCAAGGGGGACGGAAACAGCGCTACAACCAGCATATGATACATCCACCGATGCCCAGATGGGATTTTGGCAACAACCGTTTTACCCGCCTGCGTTTGGCTTCCCTCAGGGCCCACACCCTTTTTTATACCGAGGCCGGGGCAGGGGAAGAGGAAGACAAAGGAGACGGAATACAAGGGTACAATGGGAGGATCAAACCCCGGTAGCCATGGGAACGAGGAGCAGAGGGAGAAGGGACGGCCCATTGACCAGCCGGGACTAACCAATATTGCAAATCTAAGCAATTACACCCTCAGCAATGATGAAGAAACGGTCCTATCCAAGGGTTTAGGATTTGACCCGACCCCAACAAATGACTCATTCCTATTACACACGGAACTGGCGCATTTCTTCAGGAAGATAAAGCTCCACAATCACTTTGGTGAAGATAATGACAACCAGAGGGAATCGACCAACACTGGCCTCAGGAAAAAATCGACATTTGTGCCACCCACCCAGACTATCCCTTGTCACATACTAGTATTTGAACAGGCAGTACTTAGAGATATAGAGGAGATCAACTTCAAATAAGAAAAAGGCTTCCAAAATCTCACAAATAATGAACGGAAAGCTTTGGAGAAACTGAAAGAGAACTCTGAACTTACAATAAAGCCTGCAGACAAAGGGGGCGCAATTGTACTGATGAATAAATCAATGTACCAGGAGAAATGTAATCGCCTGCTTGCAGGTAACATCAGCTACGAAAAATACAGTAGCTACCCTACACCACGCCTTTCCAGAAATATCAAGGGCATGGTAGATGAAGCACTATGTAATGATTGGATTATGAAACAAGATGCCGATTTCCTGGTGAATGATTCTCCAACAATTTTACACCTTGCCAAAGATTCATAAAAGAAAAATTCCCCCACCAGGAAGACCGATCGTATCGGGGATCGGGTTGATTCTTGAGCCATTATCGCAATTTTTGCGATTGGTTTCTAAAACCGATCGTACATAAATCACGATCATATCTACAAGACACTAAGGATGTACTCCGTCTCCTGAGAGATTTGGAAATTGATGCCTCAGAAGACCTCTTCATCACTATGAATATTGAGGCACTTTATACAAGTATTCCTCAGATACTGGCTAAAATAGAAAGAACTTTTTGTTCTTGTTTATTGCACAACTGTATAAATACAGAGCATGTTCTTGTCCCCATTTTTTGAAATTCCCAGTCTAGCTCTGGACCAAAGTGGTCCCCTGCCCTCACCCTCCTATGGGGCACCTAGTTCCTTTTATAGGGTAAGCAAAGAAAAATACAATGTCCTATAAACAGTGCGCAGATGTATGACTCATCGTTTGTTTGCACCTATAGCCTATCACATGGAGTGCTTTGTGTACAAGGTTATATGGTTTCTTTGTGCAATGGTTTTTCTACACATGTTTTTTCTACACAAAATTTTAAATATCTCATTTCAGGCTTTAGAAACCAAGGCCATCTTGCAGTGGAGTGCGTTCCGCCACCCCACACAGTGGATTTCCTCCAACCTTAGTTTGGTGAGAGTGGAGCCCTTAGTTACTTACACATAGGTCCTGATGAATGCCACAGACCCAATTGGGCCACCAGGCAGAAACATGTTGGACCCTTTGACATCAGTGGGGGGACTATTATATCCCCAACACACCAACCACGTTTTTAAGACACCATACAGATGCCAGCAATATTAAAATTAATGTGACATCGGCAATGGATTTTTAATTCACTATTTCTTTATTTGGGCCCCCACTTAGTTTAGAAGTGCATCCCTGCCGTCACGTGCATGCCCGCCCTCTACCAAACCAAGTTTTTCGAGGGCGAGGACTGGTCAATGATTAAGCATGACACCAAGCGGTGTGTGAGACCAGTCCTTCACTTTTTGTGAGATGCCTGCACTCACTAAATAAAAAATAATTGCACTTAGACCTTTTGCACTGGGAGCAGCTCTGTTGTGTTAAAAATAAATATGTTTAAAACAGCACACATCCTCCAAAGCCATTACCCCACATATACACTGTTTGCAGGTAAAGAAAAATTGAAATACTATTGAAAAGAAACATTTTGTATTTTAATCCGATTCCATTCATGGGCTAAATGATGTTTAAATTCAACAGACACCACATAAACAGTTGTTTCAAGCACCTATGAATAGTACAGGCCCTACTGGCTGTAATTCCCACTGGGCCAAAGTGAATTAGATCAATATTGAAAATTTATAAAAAAAAAAATAAAAAAAAAGGGGGGGGTGTAGTAAACTGTGCAACATATTACCTTCACAAAAGAAGAAAAACGAATGCAAAAAAATAACTAGACCCCTACTAAAACTGCAGGCCATCCACTACAATAAATTAAAAAAATCGAATAAAAGTACAAATAAATCCAGATGCATGACCCCAATCAAACAAAAAACAGTTTTTCAACTTACTTGCAATATCTCAAAAACAAAGTCCTTAAATCCAATACAATATATGCAACAGACAAGGAGAGTGATCCTTCCAGCTCCAAATCCCAATGAAATGTGACCAGGAGAGGAATAAAGCACTGGTAAGGCCTGCTGGAAAGGAATAGGAAGTTGGAGTCTCTGGGACACTTTTTTCTGGTTTGAAAAAAAAAAGTTCAAAAATGACTTTTTGTGGGGGGGCGTGGCTTAGCGGGCGAAGATGGTGGACGCAGCTTGTTAGAGCTCCCACCAGCCCGATATTAATTTGCTCAGTTATCCTGGCCCCCGGACCCGATCTGCAGCATACGAGCATTACTACAGTGGCGGACAGCGGGGGGTGCCTCCCGGTGCTGCGAGCAGAGCTCCCGGGTCCCCCGGAGTGGAGATAGCGGCAGCGACGGCCAGAGGCCTATTCCCGACGTGCGCAGCCGGGGCCTCGATTTGGTGACTCCCGGACGGGCGGTCCTGGCGCTGGCTCGTGGCCTCAACTTTTGGTGCTGACTTGGGGCATCGACTTGGCATCGGAGCGGAGAGTGGAAGTTCCGCTGTGCCCCCTGTTCTCTGCGTGGCTGCCCGAGCTGTGGGGACGTCGGAGGAGAGTTGCGGCCTGCGCGAGGATCCGGAGACCGGGGCCTAGAGTTTGGCGGTCCTTGGCTATTGGTAGTGGTGCCCCGGGGAGGCCCGGGCGGCGACGCGGGGGGCCCTGCCTGATATTCTGGACATACCGCTGGTGTGCTAGCTGGGGTCCCTGACCGGTGGCCTGCTTGGAGCTCCTGCAGAGGTGACACCCGAGACCTGACAGTGCCCGAGAGCGTTGGCAGCAGTGGCGCAGCACGAGAAGTGAGTGCACAAGGGGCTGCGGGGCCGCGGCGGCCAGCTGATGTGCCGGCTGTCTTGAGAGTCTGGACAGTGGAGTGAGGGGGCCCCTGCTGTACGAGGCTTGAGGCCGGCTGAGTGGGGGTCTGGAGTGGTAATCAGAGGCCCCTTGAAGAGCCTGAACGCGGGCGAGCACATAATACTTTGGACATGACCAGGGGCGGAGGGGGCAGTGGGCCCGCCAAGCAGGGGCCCATAGACAAATACACTGGGCCGAGTGGAGGTGCCGGAGCGTCTGGAGGAGGCCAGGGTGCAGGGCCAGACAACGCAGCCCTCATGGCGGCGATAACCCAATCCAGGGACATGCTGGACGCCAAGATAGGAGCGGTTGGAGCCGATGTGACTTTGCTGCGTCAGGACCTTCGCAATGCCGTGACTCGCATCACAGAGGCGGAATCCAGACTCTCGAGTGTGGAAGATGATGTGGGGACCTTGAAGCAGAAAGTGGCCGCGATGGAGAAAATTCAGAGGGGCCTTGTACTTCGAGTGGAGGATGCCGAAGGGCGGGCGCGCAGGAATAACCTCCGCTTCGTGGGATTTCCTGAGGGATGCGAGAAGTGGAATATGGAACACTTTTTGTCCCAGTGGCTGGAGACCTGGCGCCCCCCGGATGCACTGTCACGCTGCTTTGTGATAGAGCGTGCACATAGAGCCCTGACGCAGAAACCGCCCGCCGGGGAGCGGCCCCGACAGGTGGTTGCCAAGATTTTGAACTTCCATGATAGGGACACCATCTTACAAGAGGCGAGGGTAAAAGACTCTATTATGTTCGAGAACCAGAAAATTCTGAACTTTCCGGATTATACTAGGATGGTGCAGCAACAACGGCATTCTTTCATAGCGGCCAAGGCGAAGCTACGAGGTCTGAAGCTCCAATATTCTTTGCTTTATCCGGCCCGCCTGCGGGTGATATTCCAGTCACCGACACACGTTTTTGATACCCCAGAGGAGGTCTTCAAGTGGACTGATGAGACGGTGAGGGTTCGGCCACATGCCCAATCGGGCCTGAACCCGGGTTCATCCAGGGGCTCATCTCAGGAGAGGAGTGACCACAGCGTCCGGGGTAAGAGGCACAGGAGATCTAGGTCACGGAAACGCTTCTCTTCTCGCAGTGGGACACAAGATGGGGCGCCCGCGGACTCGGACCACTCCGGAAAGGAACATTGAAGGACATCAGAGTGCGATGTGACCTGCTGATCTCGTGGACTCAGGACGAGAATCGTCTGTTGGATGTGCCCTGCTGCTCAGACGGCTGAGGACTGAGTATTTTGAAACTGTTCACTCTACACATTGGTGACTGTGGAATAACGGGCGACTCCCCGCATTGGCCTCGCTGCTGGGGTTCGGTGGATGGGATTCTGTAGGGATCTCTTCCCTGGGTGATGTCGTATCCGGCGTAGCCCTCAAATCATTCCAGGAACTTAGGGACGAGTTCCATATGCCCAACACTCAATTTTTTAAATACCTACAGTTCCGACACGCGCTGGGGCCCAGCTTGGTGGGTCTGGAATCCCTGCCGGAGTTTAGCCCTCTGGAGGCGAAGGTTTTCATGGGAGACCTTGGAGACAAGAAGGTCTCACGTATTTATCAAACCCTAGTCACTCATTGTTCCTCCTCCCTACTTAAGTTGAAGGAAGCCTGGGAAAGGGACATTGGACCATTGGATGACGACGACTGGAGAGAAGCTTTGGAGTCCCCGCGACGGACTGCAATCGCGGTGCGCCTCAGACTGGTTCAATTTAAATATCTACATAGGGCCTACTATGTAGAGCGACTATGGAAAGCGGGGTTGATTGGGTCCCCGGAGTGTTTGCGATGTGGCGCTGAGATGGGTACTCTGTTGCATACTGTGTGGTCTTGTGCTGGTCTGACCCGGTTCTGGCGGGTGTATGGAACTGTTTGTCGGAGGTACTGGGATGGGATCTTCCCCGGACTCATCGTTTGGCTCTTCTCCATGTGCTGGAGGGCGTTGGGGGAAACATTTATAAGCGTCACCTGCTGCTGCTGGGCCTTGTTGTGGCCAAGCGGGACTTGGCGCAAGCATGGAAGAGTGATCGAGCCCCCTCCCGCTGAGCGTTTGGAAAGCAGGGATGGACTATTGTATGGGGCTTGAGCGCCCGTTGTTTGAGGCCAGAGGATGCCCCCGAAAACATTACAAGATATGGAAGAGGTGGGCGGAATATAGGGGTTTGACTCTGGATCCTCTGGTGGAACCTGACGATGATGTAGATTTGGTGGATGGGCCCCGGGCCTGAGGAGACGCTTGTTTCCTTGCTTGATACAAACAGTTTCTGGTGGCTGGTTGGAATTACGTGCGCTGGGTTAGGGAGGGATAAGGGGTGGGTAGAGGGGTCGTTGGGTGGTCGTGGGTGGTGGGGGAGGGTGGGTGGGGGTGTTTCTGATTGGGTCTGTGATGTGCACATACATGCTTTGAAGTCTTGGCAGGGCTCTCCTGACTGTGGAGGACTGCATATATGCTTTACCTGATCATTAAGATAAAAATTTTGTTGTGAAAAAAAAAGACTTCTTGTGCAAAAAAAAAACTTCAACGGCCAGTTTGAGAAGAAAATCCACTCCAAATGCCTCTCAGCTGCATTCCCAGGCAGAAACTGCTCCGTTTGTGATTGCGATTGGATGCTAGATTGGTGTCGTCACAGTTGGAAGCCATGTGAGTGAGCGCGAAGTCTTGCGGGAGCTCACTATCTGTGTGAGAAGTGTTGTATGTGCCCGCAAGCGGTCCAAGAGTCTTGGCGCTCACAGTCGAGAGCCAAAAGAAAACTCGACTGCGTGAATGGAAAACTCAGCTTCACGCCAGAATGGCCGGCAGATCTCAGAAGGTGGCTTTAGGCGCCTTCTCCTCAGATTCCAGGAGACTGAACTGCGGGGTCCCACAGGGCTCAGCTCTCAGCCCGCTGGTTTTTAATATTTATTTGGCCCCGCTGTTTACGTTAATTGCCAATTGGGGAGTCACCGCAATTTCCTACACTGATGACACCCAATTGGTTTTCATGTTTTCTGAGGTATCAGAGGCAGCCTTCTCTAACTTCAAGGGCTGCCTTCGTGATGTGGCCTGCTGGATGAACACCAACAAACTGAAATTAAACGCGGGTAAAACGGAGGTTATCTTTTTTGGCAAAGGCGACCACGCTTCTGCCGAGTTCTGGTGGCCGTCCGAGATGGGACCCACACCGATTCCCAGCATAAAGGCAAAAAACTTGGGGGTTACATGGGATGATGGCCTATCTTTTGCCCCCCATATACAGCAGGTTGTTGGAGGTTGCATCAGTAAACTTAGGAGCCTACGGAGATTTCTACGACTGCTCCCAGAGGGCTGCCGAAAAACGGTTATTCATGCCATGATTACCTCTAGGCTTGACTATGCCAATGGCCTCTATTTAGGCCTCCCGAAATTTCTGTTACATCGGATGCAAACCGTTCAGAATTCGGCGGCAAGATTGTTAAGGCACGTCCCTTTTAAACATCACATTTCCCCACACCTACGCATGCTACATTGGCTACCTGTGGCCAGTCGTATAAAATTTAAGGCGCTTACCCTGGCCTACAGAGCCGTACATGGGACTTGCCCGAACTACTTAAAAAAACGACTGAATAGATACTCTCAGGCCAGACTCCTACGTTCTAACTACAAGGTTCATCTCCACGTCCCTCGAGTGAAAAGGGCGCGCTTGGGTGGTAGAACTTTTTCCGCTAGCACGGCACTTCTTTGGAACACCCTGCCGCCGGAAATACAACAAGCACCCTCCGAACCCGGTTTTAGGAGATTACTGAAAACATGGCTTTTCACGCAATAATTCTAACTTCTCCGCACAATGATTCTTACTGCTCACCCTAGCGCCGGGACACTTCCTCCGGAGGTAGCCGTTCGCGCTTTATAAAATACAGTATTATTATTATTATTATTATTAATGGTGGAATTCAGGAATTCCGAGGAACATGGAGTATCCGAATTCCGCAAACTCAGCAAGTAGAGTGGAGTTTACTGCCTAGGCTTAAAAATACCTATATTTTAATTATAGTAATTCCTCTTCCTCCTTTGCTTCTTACTATATTTTTTGTTAATTTTCTCATCTAAGCCCCATTCTATTTTGCCTTTATTGTAGTGTCTAGAAGCTGCACATTTTCTTCCAGCTTACATACACTCACACTGGCCCTGATTATGATGTCGGTCGGATGACACTGCTGCAGACTTGACCTTATGGGCGGTTGAAAACATTCATTTTACAATAGTAGCTTGGGCGGCGGGCAGAAAAAGCTACCATTGAGCCCATCGGAAGCGCAACAGAATACTCCCGCGGCTTTCCTTCCAACTGCTGGCATTGTAATACCACAGTTGGAGGGAAACCATCGATGTGAGGCAGAAAGTTGTCAAGTGGCTTTCCACCCGATATCGAAATTGGGCCCGCTGTTTTTTTTAAATCAACTTTTTATAGTGCAACCTAATTAACATATCTGTAAACTCTCTATGCTGTTGTCCAACTTCTAGTGTGATATCTGTGAACATCTGTTTTGCACTGCAAATCTCAAGTCAGAACTATACCAATCCTCCTCCACTCTCTGTGAAAAAGAACCTAAAATGGCTACCCTTCCCCATATGCTCTTACTCATACTCTTACACTTAGCAAATTACAGACTTCTTTCAACTTTTATTTTTGTTATACCACTCCTAAATGGTCACTATTTGTAACCCTTTTTGGAAGGTTTTTCGAGGATCTGCTGATTTACCAAGGTGCTCAGCGCTGCAACCTATGTGACTTTGCGGCGAATCTGCAAATCAACATGGAAGCCCTTAAAAGCATTCAACAATCTGCTGTTAATACTTTGTATTTATGTTTCCTTTTAGTAATATAGTGCCAATTAAAAGACATGCACTCCCTACTGAGAAATATATGTACACCAGTCTGCTTTTGAGTTTCACACTGCAGTCTCTTTTGCTCCCTTCCCCCACACTCTAGAACCTCAGTTTCCATTAAACCATGTTTCAAGTAGACTCTGCCTACCAGTAGGTGAAAACTTCACAAGACTTTCTCTAAACAGCATACTAGCTTCACATTAACTGTAGCAGGTGTGGGTGACTGTTGGTAATTCCAAACAAATCTAAAACAACATTTTTTTCTATTTTTCCAAAGACAATCACAAAGGTAATTACTTTTTGTTTAAGTCACTACCTAATTTTAGTTCACTGCACATCATCCAATCAAATATGTTCTTTTATATTTTGCTTGCTCCCTTTTAAGCTGCCTTTCATCTTCAAAACTGCCTCATTCTCCTACAGCCTCTCCCTGTGTACTACTCCTGCTGGTCTCCAAAATGGTCAGAGTTTGGATTGTCGGCCATAGTTTTGTTTTTTCAGCCAGAAGAGTGCTAGAAAGAGTGGCATTGACAAGGACCTATGTTTACCTAATGTAGACATAACTTGAGCTGGCCAGAGAGGGTCAAAGTGGCATCAATTGCTGCCTTTGGTTGAAGGCATTGTGGATTGCCATCGTCCAGACCTCATGATTGTGCACTGTAGTGGTAGTGACCAGGGCAGAATTACTGGGGTAGGACTGGAAATCCTATTGAAGGAGACCTTTGGTAAATTAATGTCACTTTTTCTACATACTGCCTTGGTGTTCTTCAACATTTGCCAAAGACAGAAGTGGCAGTGGTCAGCCCAATCTTGTCCACAATTAGAGAAAGCAGGAAACATGTCAATGAAGCTGTTTCTGCATTTTTCCGAGACCACAAGGTGGACTCTATATACTATCACAACTCACATTTCGATATGGACAGAATATATTGAAAAAACGGAGTCTCTTTCGCAAGCAACAGAATTTTCCTCAGCAACTTAAAAGACTGTATCCTGTTCTATGTGTAGTTATAATCTACACACCATAAACACAAAGGCACTTATTAAAGCCAGCCCATTTCCTAAATACTGCGTTTTTTCTTTTCAAATCCTTTTTGTAATTTCTCACTTAAATCCGCAGACCGGCCACGGATCCTCAGCCAAATAAGGGGTCTGCCAGCTATGCTGCGGATCTATCACCCACCAAAAGCACACATTTGACACTAAACAACAACACATTTAATACAGTGGGTGTGTGAATGGCTGTATGAGTGTGTGGCTGGGTGTGTGGTTAGTTGTGTGAGTGTGTAAGTGGGTGTTGGAGTGTATGAGTAGGTGTGTGAGTGCCTGTGTGGGTCTGTAGTGGATGTGTGAGTGGTTCTCTGAATAGATATACCAGTGACTGTATGGGTGTGTGAGTGGCTGTATGGGTGTGTGACTGGTTGTGTGAGAGTCTATGGGTGTGTGAGTGGGGGTGTTAGTAGTTATCTGAGTCTCTGTAAGTGGGCGTGTGAGTGGCTGTGGTGAATATGTGGGCTTATGAGTCTGAAATGTGGGCGTATTAATGGGTGTGTAAGTGGTTGTATGGGTCTCTGAGTGGTGTGTCAGTAGGTGTAAGTAGCTGAATGGGTGTGTGAGTGGATGGTTGAGTGCCTGTGTGGGTCTGAGAGTAGATGTGTGAGTGACTCCATGGATGTGGGTGTACAGATGTATGAGTAGGTGAGTGAGTGGTTTGGGGGTGTGAAAGAGTGTGAGTGGGTCTATGAGAGGGTGTATTTTGTTTTTTACTGTTGGGTTCTGGATCGGCATATCTATAGTGGATTCACATGGAGGGCCGTGCTGAGCGCCGCAGTGGATCTGCGGATCCTTGTATGCCCCCCAAAACCTTTTAGGGCAATTTCTTGCCCACAAGGGGTTCTTCACAGACCCCTCTATTGGTCCCATGGGGGCAGGCAGGGTACCCCGTCTTACTGAGTCCCATTACACAAAATTGCAGCCACAACGTTCCTTTCAGGTTGCGGCCAGCTAACCACGGTATTGTTGTTGGTGCATGGATTTGCACATCAACATCAAACCTGCTTTATCTCTTAGACCCACACGCTTCCTGTAAAATCCCACATGGTCAATCTTCAAAGCCCTATCACTTGCAGATGTCACCAACATATTCAATTCTGTCATATCTACTGAAGGAAACATGAATTTTGTTGCAGTTGTCCCCCCACTTTTTGCCCACTACTAGATGCTGATTCTCAAGTGCACTGAGGCCTGCTAACCAGACCTCAGTGCCAGTGCTCTTTCCCCATAAACTAGTTAAAGGCTAATTGTAACCCAATTGGCAAGGAACCTTAGCACTCCTATAAGTCCCTAGTAAATTATACTCCTGGTAACTAGAGCATGGGTACAAAGACGGACCCTAGGCACCCACAAACAGTCCTATCTTTTTATGTGTGGAAATGCACAAAAGGGTAAGTTTACCTTTGTGAATCAGGCCACAATGTTTAAAAGTCACTTTTCCTAAACGTTTATCAAAATAAAATCCAAATATCCCACTGAATTATTCTCATAGATTATGTTAAACCAAAGATTGCATTGTTATGATTTTATTCTGAATTTTAGTTTTTTTCATAGGACAGTCACTGTCCTTATACTGTGTAAACTGCTTTTGGGGGGTTCTATCTGTAAATTCTTGCATGTACCATTTTTAAATACTAGCCATTACGAAAATGGGGTGACCCAATGATGGTCGGGGACCTGGGTTCTATGTGGTACAAAAGGCAAAGGTCCTAGACCTTTTCTTTTAAACAATATGTATCAAACCACTGTTTCTTGAGCATGCACACTGTTAGCTCACAATAATCAATACAATCAATATACTAAAGTGCAATAACCAACATTGTTTTCAACAAGGATGTATTCCATCATGATTAGATCAACAGTAAATTACTTACTGAAAGAGACAACTCGGGGAAGGGGAGGTTGCTCCAGTGGAACGTGCGGAAAGAGAGTGCTCTAGTGTAGAAGGGGTGAAAAAGAATTTCAGACGGTGTGATAAGAAGAAATTAAAGTTATTGATATGATGGACTGAAAAACAAATATCAGTCTTTGGTAGCCTGGCCACAATTGGACAATCAAAGTTCCTTTACATTCAATTTCAAATACACAGATATATCCTTGTGTGGCACGTTGGGTTTGGGGTTTGTGATCCAGGCTAATTACATATGGGAGTCGATGTTTCGACCCGACTTTGGGCTCAGAGGGCTATTTGGAGCCTCGGCCTGCGGGTCTTCCTCAGGACAGTGTGGGGCAACCTGAGTAGCGGTGTGTTGTCTGTGTTGCACACCCACCCGGTCTTGCAGGGCGCGGGGGATCCCTCCCATCTAGTTTACACGTGGATGTCCTCATCCATTAATAAAGGGTAACGCACTCGCTCGATTTCAAAGGCAGTAAAGGCTGGTGCTTGTGACTTGTACAAACGACGTCCATGGTCCACACGAGTTGCAGCCCGCGGTCGCCGTTTGTACAAGTCACAAGCACCAGCATTTACTGCCTTTGAAGTTATGAAGCCCCATTAGTAGCCACACCTCTGAGATAGGTTAGGGAGCTCTGTGCGCTAAAAAGAGGGGTTGTGCCATCTTGAGAGTGGGCAGAACAGAGCACTCTGGGATAGCTAGTTGCCCCACATCACAGGTAGTTGTCATCAAGATGAAGGGCACCTGGTAGCCCAGTGGCTAGTGATAGCAACCTCCCCAAAGGGCATTTTCTGGCCATAGAAAGGTCCCCTGTGGCATGCAGAACTCATTTCTCATTTAACTGAAAAAGAGGACTGAAGAAGGACTGCCCTACTGCACCAAGGACCCGGCTCAGAGAGGCTGCACAGACGAGGACTGCCCCGGCTGTACCTGATGGCTGAAAGGTGCCTCCTGTGTTCTGTTCATGAAGAAGTTGATTCCTGAGCCCATAAGAAGAAAGAGACTCCAAGGTTCAGTTGGCTGACTTTCTGTTCACAGGACAGGGCCACAACAGCTTAAGAAGCCTGCTGGGGCGAGTTGGTAGTCCAGATTCTTGGACCACTGCTCCTCGCAGGCGTGTAGCTCATCGGTTCAAGACCTAATGCTCAAGTTGCTCATGAGCCTGCTGGAACTGGGAGAGTCATCAAGGTGCAGCTAGGTCCCCCACCTAGGCGACTGGTAGCTAAGTGGTGACTTAACGTTTGCCAAACTCGAAAACACTTTGAGGGACATCGACTCCTGTGGCCAGGATTACCTCACTAAGCCCGTGGACTAAGCAGTAGTTCCGGGAAGACCCTGATTGACAGGACAGCATCTTCAGCATGCTTGAGCATCTTCAGCATCCTGCATCCCTTACATCAGAACCACTCCATAAGGAAGCAGCCACTGACTCTAGAACTGAACTGAAGACTGGTTGTCTTGGTCAGCTAATGGTTTCTTTGGACCCTGCTGGTCCTCCTGACTTGCTCCCTGCCAGAGTTGGTCACCTAAAGTAATTTTGGGTAACCTCATTCATACTTACTTGATTTTTTCTTGAAAGAGTTTCGAAGTGTCAAATTCATTTACGGGGGCGTGGCTTAACTGCAGAAGATGGCGGATGTGTGAGCCTGCAGCTCCGCACAGGCCCATATTTTATGCTGCTGTATTGGACCTAGATCCACACCTTCTTGCAGGCGAAACACGCGCGCCCGACAAGGTAGACACCGACACAGAAGAAAAATGAGCAAAAGAGCACCTGATACCTTCAAACGGCGAGGAGTGGAGATCTGATGCTGAGCTGAGTGGCGATGCGAGTTGCGGCCTAGAAGGGCCTCTGGGCTGACTGGCAAATCGGGGGAACACTCCGACGACCTCTGGCCTGAGATGGACTCCAGCGGGCAGCCGACGGGCCCCGGGTAACAGACAGAGCCCTCCCACACAAGACGCACACGACCAGGTAGCAGCGGTCTCTCGCCTCTGCTCGGGAAAGAGAGCTGTGCCCCAGTAAATTACTTGGCTGGAAATTGTTGGAACGATGTGTTGGCCCGGCCTGAGACTGCACGCCCGGACCTGCTTTGAACTGCGGACTCGGACTGGCTTTGAAGGGGGCCCGGGATATCTGTTGCATGGCAGGTGGAAAGTGAACAGTGAGACCAACACTGTGTGTAGGAGAGGCTCTGGGCCCATACCGGGGCCCGGTGCTTGGTCTTTAATCTCCAGATAGCTAGGGAGAAGTCCAGCAGCCCCCGGTCATTCACTATATCACAACACTAACCCAGCCAATGAATGAATTGCCGGCCATGGACCCCTAATTCTTTAGCAGAAGCAAGCCTTCAACATTGTGTCTTTGGCCTGAGTTATTTTTTTCCTTCCTTTCTGTTGAGAGAGGGATACGAATGGGTAGAAGGGAATAAATCAGGATTGCACGGGCCCACAGCATGAAAAGGAGTACTGACGCACCGCGAGAGATGCAAAGAGGGAGTGAGAGTGCACTGCGAAGCTACAGGCCAAATACTTTTTTTTGCAGAACTCTTTATTCATGGAGGGTGCTCCCCTGGGCCCAGAGCGCTGTATTGTCCGGGGGAAGTGACTGTATCCCCAGACCTTAGCTACTGGTGTACATAACAACTACACCATTGGAGGCTATTAACTAATCTAGTGTGAGACCCTACTTGGAATATTAATGTGCGAAACCCAGAAAGTAATGGTCAAAAAAAGAGCACGACCGTCAGAGATGCCACTAGACCAGGAGCCACCACTGGGAGTGCAGAACCAGGAATCAGAGCCCCTGGGAGACCCGGTACAATTACAAATTACCAAAATACTAGAGGCCTTGCAGATACCAAAGCCACTCTACATCAGGATATCAGTACAGGGTCAGTGGGGCTGGGATTGCTTTGGGCAGAACTCCATAAACTGGCAAAGCGAGTAAAACTAATGGAGTCCTCGCTAGCTAACCCTGAGCAAAAAGAGAAATCTCTCCAGCTCACAGGCCTTACAGAAAGGGTTCATCTACTTGAACAAAGAGCAGAGGATGTGGAAGGGCGCAATAGGTGCAGTAATATCTGAGTGGTTGGCCTGCCTGAAGGGGTGGAACACTCTGACATGGTAACCTGCCTGGAGAACTAGCTTCAAACTGAAGTGGCCCTAGTCTCTCCTCCTTCTTTACCCTGGAGTGAGCACACAGGGTCTCGGCCCGTTCGCCAGTGCCTGGGTACCCCCACACCACGTAGTGGCAACATTACTCCATTACAAGGCTAGAGATGCAGTGCTGCACAAAGCTAGAACTTCGGGTCCTTTCTCGGGTCAACAACAATAAGGTCTCCGTCTACCCGGATTACACAATGGAAGTACAAAGGAAGAGAGCCTCATTTTTTGAGGTCAAGAAGGTTCTGAGAGAAGAGGGCCTGCAATACTCTTTGATGTACCCTACCAGACTCAAAATACTTTTAGATGGAAAAGCACATTTTTGCAATGACCATGCAGCGGCTTGGGAATGGCTCTAAGGGTATAAGACTGGTACCCAACCTACAAATTAACGTGCTGCAAACACACAATCGGAAGCAGTGAGGAAGAAGCCATGCTAATGGCTCAGGAGAAGCCCAACAAGGAAGCCCAGTCCATCACAAACGGAAAAGGAAAGAGCTGCAGCTCCCAGCCGTAACCCAGAGAACAGCAGATGATATAATAGGAAGGAGCGCAGAAGTGCGAGATGGGCTCCCACCTTGTTGCACGTTTCCCAAACTCTGAACAGGATGGACACTTTTGGACAATTGTTATTGAATTGGGCCGGCGCGACTGTGTCAAGCAACAATTGTCTTTAGTTCACAGCCCGCCCTTCTTGGAAGGTTGACAAGCCACTGAGTTTGGGCCTTCTGATTTAACGTCATGGTTTGTTTGGGGTTTGGGTGAATGGCCGTTGCCAGGCTGCTCTTGGGAGGGCAAGTTTATGTTCAGAGAAGTTTTATACTTAATTTTATAATGCTTGTTTTTTATGCAGGGGTGGTTTTGCTGTACTTGGCTCGGGGAGTGAGGTGGGGTGAAGGACAGGTCGGTGATGAATAATTTAATATGGGTGCACCATTTTAAACAATTACATTTGTGACATGGAACATCAGGGGAATGGGATCTGCAGTCAAGCGACATAATATCCATGGATCCCTTTGAAGAAGAGAATTACAGACTGCTATGCTGCAAGAGACACACCTTGTTCAGGGTGAGACTGAAAAATTAGGCAAGAGATTGAGGGGTCAAATATCTGCAACCTTCTTTTTGGCATATGCAAGAGGGGTATTAATATGAATAAGGGCGGGATTCTCATTTGACCACAACACACTCACTGATAAGCAAGGACGGTACGATGTAGGTAATAGGAGGCTGTGGGGATGGAATATTACCCTTGGGAGGGTGTATGCCCCTAATCAAGATCATATCCCCTTCTAACACCGACTTTCGACCCCACTACACTAGCCTTGGAAGATATTTGCTTCAGTGAAAAACTTCCACCATAGATAATTGCTTTTCTGAGACTACACAGACAGTGTCCTCGAAATTGGTAGAATGGGAGGCATTTAATATAGTTGTATGAGGATACTACCTAGGACGTTCGATTGGGCCCCAGAGAGTGCTACATTTAGAACTGAACTCAAAGAGAGGATAAATTGCATCAGTTGGGAAACACGCAAGGTACGGAGACTGGAGATCCGGAGGGCCTGAGAGAAATGCATGCGCTTTATAGTGAGTCTTTGGAAACAATTGCGCTGCCGACTATAGGGGATATCTCACGAAGTCCAGGAAGAAGGGAGGCCAGGTCGGTTGCTAGCATGGCTGATTAGACCAGAATCTGGGGGATCTCTGATCTCACAATTGAGGGCGGAAGATAACGAATCTGTGTATGACCCTCAGGCAATCAATGCTCTATTTTATGAATGCTATAAGGGCTTATATGGTGCACCAACCACCGATCTCACAACAGGTACAAACGGACTTTCTAAGTGACCTGCAACTTCGGAAATTAGATCGCCAGGTTAGAAAGACACTGGGTGGTCCAGTGACAGAGCAGGAAGTTCGAATCACCATTAAAAGTATGGCGGCCGGGAAGGCTCCAGGCCCGGATGGTCTCCCAGAGGAATTCTACTCTATATATGCCCCCAATGCAGGCCCTCAGACTGGTGGCCCTTTATGTGGAATCGCTACAGCTTGGGCAACTCCCGGACTCATTGCGAGACCCCAAGAGCTAGCACAGCAGACTTTCGTCCACTTTCAATTTTAAACATGGACTTTAATATCCTTAGTAAAATTATGGCGCTCCGATTTCTCCAGCGCATGCCCATCTTAATCCATTCAGCCCAGAATGGGTTCATACCATCCAGGAACACCTCCCTCAGTCTGCGGAGACTTTATTCGGTTTTATTCCACCCGGATTCCCAAGCCATCCCACAAGCCACCTTTTTGTTGAGTGATTTGGAAAAGGCTTTCAACACTGTTGGATGGTATTGTTTGCTTGACCCAATGCAACAGATGGAACTTGTTGATGAATGGCTGAAGTGGATGAAACTTTTGTATGGAAACCCCACAGCGAGAGTTTGAACAGGTAGGATAGTGTCACACCAATACAGCGTTTTTCGGGGGACCAGGCAGGGATGCCCTTTGTCACAGCTTCTGTTTGCCTTACTGATTCAGCCACTAACGACTCTATTTAGAATGGGCGGGGAGGGCACTGGTATACATTTACAAGGGCAGGAGCATATTTTCTCGCTATATGCGGATGATATTCTGATATAATTATCTGATGCTACGAAAGGCACAGCCACAGCCACAGCCCTCAAGCGTTCGAAGATATTTGAAAGTGTTTTGGGCTTAAAAGTTAATAGGAGTAAGACTTATTTGCTTCCTGTGTCCCCTACTCTCCAGGGCCCCGGACGTCCTCCTGACAGACCTTATTTGGGAGCATACAACCTTTAGATACCTTGGGATTCATGTATTATATGACTCTGAGGACCTAGGGGACGGTAATCCCACAAAGCAGAATGGTGTCGTCCTCTTGTTTTACTCCTCCTCCCACTTCATCCACGAGGGTATGAAGAGCGACAGGGAGGGGAGATTTATCATAGTTAAGGGTCTGCTACTGGGCAGGACCTGCACAATAGCTTCAGTATAAGCTCTTAATGCAGGGCAGGCAGACTTTGTCTCTTCCTTTCAGGAATCTCTAGCAGGATTCGCATCTGGGGACATGATCATCATGGGTGACTTTAACCTCATCTGGGACTTGTATACAGACACAACACACTCACAAAGAGTTGGGGAGGGGTGTTTAACAGAACACTGAAACAGTCAATACAAGAACTGGGCCTAATCAACATCTGTAGGTCCCTTAACCCTACCACAAGGGACTTTTCTTTCTTCTCACAATCCCACAGGTCGTACTCGAGAATTGACCACATTTTTTTCAGCCAGTCACTTTTGCATGCGGCCACAGCCTCCCTCTTCCTCCCTATGGCGATTTTGGACCACACTCCTCTGACTTGTATGCTAAATTGGCCGGCCCCAAGATCCAAATTGTCCAGATGGTACTTCCCGGAGGTGTAATGTAGGGATAGACTACATCGGGATGACCTCCGCAAAGCAATTAGGGACTTTTTCCTGCTAAACAATCTGCGGACACATCCCCAGCAAACAACTGGGATGCATTAAGGCACACATTAGGGGCCACTGCATTTCCCTAGCCACCTCCCTCAGAAGACTCTGGACTAAGGAGCGGTTAGACTTGGAACAGGAGGTACTCAAGGCGGAGAGGAAACACCTGTCACAGCTCTCAGAGGGAAACCCAACACCATCTATATCAATAGGGCAGAGAAGTCAATCCTGAGACCCCAAGCCTGTGGGTATGAGGGGAAGGATAAGGTAGCCTCACTGCCAGCAAAAAACCTGCGGGTCAAACAGGAGAAAGCCTTTGTCAAACAAAATATCGACGAGAATGGGGAAACACACACTAGCGAAGAGGGGAAAGCCAGGGCATTCCATGACTTTTACCGTGCATTGTACCAGGCCGATCCTCTCAGGGATACAGATCAATCACAATACTTAAACACCCTAGATCTCCCCCAGATCCCAGCCTTAGTCAACGAGAACGTGGGCTGTGCTATCACTACAGAGGAAGTTCTAGCTGCCATTGATTCCCTAAAAGACACAAAGCACCAAGCCTGATGGGTTCATGGTGCAATTTTAGCGTAATTTTTCAGCTGAACTGACCCCTCAACTCACTGCGCTATTTAACGCTATTGCGACCCAACAAGCGGTGTCTCCAACCATGGGAGAAGCTCTTATCTCAATCATCCCTTAAACGGGTTAAGACCCACAAAAATGCTCGTCTTACAGACCCATCGCCCTCCTCAATCTAGACGCAAAGCTCTACTCCAAAGTATTGGCCACTAGACTCGAGAAAATCCTTCCCGACCTCATACATCCCGATCAATCAGAGTTTATCAAACGGCACCAGACCCATGACAACCTCCGAAGGATATTTCACATTATAGATAAAGCCCAGAAGAAACGAATCCGGGCAGCCTTGTTATCATTCGACGCAGAGAAAGCCTTTGACCGGGTCAATTGGGCTTATCTACAGCTTTCTCTGCATTGATTCAAGTTCTGTGAGGCCTTCAATGGGATGGTACAAGCACATTTTAGTGCCCCTAGAGCTAGGGTTTTTTGTGAACAGGGCGGCCTCTGACTTTTTTAACTTAGCTAGGGGGACTAAACAGGGCTGTTCCTTATCCCCAATGCTACTCGACTGCGGGTCCTGAGTGAATGGTCACTTAGAGAGTCGGAAAAATTGTGGCTCCATATAGATAGACAGGTGACGGGTAGAACTATATGGGTCTTACCCTGTAGACAAAAAATGGACAGGTCCGTCAACACTTACCTGAGTATTCCTACCTCAACAAACCTTCAGGTATGAGATACGGTCGGTGACCAAAACTCTGCCACTGACCACATTCCCATCCCCGTCCACACCCATCCATTTTAGCGCAGCCTTTCCTCCGGCACTTCACGAAGGGCCCTTTGATCTTTGGAGTGAGGGCAGCTACATTATAATTTCAGACCTTAATCATTGAGATAAAATATGCCCCTTCGCAGATTGCATGGCCCGCTTTCAACTCCCATGGTCTGAACTCTACCACTACACACAATTGGTGCACTGGGTCCAACAACCACTATTCAGTCAGGCAGCCACGAGGGAACTACTCCAGCTAGAAAAACGTGTTCAATCTGGCACCACAGGGAGAGGGTGTATTTCTTTTCTCTATACACTTCTGCTCACTCTGACTCTGCAACGCTCGCAGCGTCACAGAACATTTTGGCAGTGCATGCTACCGTCACCACCCATAGAGAAGCAATGGGACACCTTGTACGCAGATATAGTGAAATTCAGTCCCTCCATGAATCTTAGAGAAGCTCACTATAAAACAATATATGATTGGTATGTCCACCCACAAAAATTGCATTCAATCTTTCCCAACACGTCTGATTGGTGCTGGCGAGGATGCGGCCTTCTGGGGGACTTTAACAATATATGGTGGGATTGCCCAGCCATACAGACCTTCTGGAAGGAGATTCTGTCCCAAATCAGGCTCACCATGGGGTACCAAATTGGGGACTCTATGGGACACATTCTACTGGGTGTCCGCGACCCATTGCTCAAGTACCAGACCAAGGGGATAGGTCCATCATGTGGCTATACTGAAGAGCAGCTAAGATGGCTCTAGTCTCAGCCTGGAGGAAGCCTGAGGCTCCCTCACTCACCCAATGGCATACTCGTTTGTGGCGTGCACACTGGCTCTATAACGCTTGTCAGACATAGCTGAAGATTCCCGCAAGAGCTTTGACTATTTGGAGCCCTCTAGTCGGTTACCTTTAGGAGGGACTCCCCCTGTTTGCTTGCAGCCCGAGACTGATTTAGCCAAGGTCTCCTTCCTCCCGAGGTTGTGGCCACAGGATTATTGCCTTGTCTATGGACCCCCGTGCTGGTTGCAGGGGGACTCCCGCTTGACCCCTCCCCCCCACATCAGTACATTAGTTCATGAGCCTCCCTGGGTACGGTTGTTAATGGTTCTTCTTATTTTATTTTTCTCTTTCTCTTTTCTTTTGCTGTTCTCATGCTACCTTATTTACCCACTAGGGTCTTAGTCGTTCTTCCAGCAAAAGCGGTCAACCATTCCAGAAGCCTTTAAAGGGTATTTGCGCTTGTACCAAATTGCGGGTAATGGAGTTATTCTCTGAAATAGTGCAAAACTCTCCTCTCAAAGTCGGCTTACAGGAGCCGTTCAAAATGTAATGTGAAACTGTGTCTATATTCTAGCTATCTAAGGACTGGACTGTGCACCTGTGAAGAAAGTCTGAACGCACTATGGTTCTTGTTTTTATACAATGTTTGTAATCTGTGAATAAAACTCAGTAAACAGAATTTGACAAAAACACACCTAGTGTTGCATTCTCTATTAACTTTGGGATCAGCTGGCCACATAGTGAAACCGCTATACTGTTCCCTGACAGAAGCACCCCGTAACCCTCTAACACATTTATGGAAGCGTTGGGAGCTGGTATTAGAGGGAGTTCTCGGATCCAGAGCGGAACAGAGTCCTAGCTACTCCCAAACAGTCTATTGCAACACGAGTTCAAATATACACAGTTTCATTATTTGATTATGGCATATATGAGACCCGACAGGCTAAATGTGGTTTATGGCGGGCAAGCCTGTGGTTCGTGCTAGGTGTAGCTATGAAGATGCAGGCTTTATGCATATAACATGGGCATGTCCCAGCTTAGTGCCATTCTGGGAGGAGGTAGTTGCAGTAGTTAGCAGGATGCTTGGACGCGAGTTTTGCCCCACAGTTGGGGTCTGCCTACTGGTGGTCTCTTCCATCACCCACCCAAAAGAAAAGACGGGAACAGATTTGTAGATCTAGCTTTGGTTCTTGCCAGAAGGAGGATAGCCATGGCCTGGAAATCTGCTGCTGGCTCAGTGGTGAGCGCCTGGAGACAGGACATTACATTCTGGGCTGGTGCAGAAAGTATGGATCTGATTAGAGAGGAGGCAAGGGGTCTACGAAGGTGCCCTATTGCTGCACAATGGAGAGAAGTCCTGAAAAACTGTGAGCACCCGGACTGAGAACAAAATGTAGGTGACAGAGACTGAACTGGGGCAGGAATTGGAGAAACACCGATAGTATAGAGATCAAGGCAGTGTGAAGGCACCTAGTAAATAACACTGACTGGAGAGAGAAGTAGTAGTTTATGGGGAAGGGGATCGATGGGTTAGTCTCGGGATAACTCACCTAGGAGACCAGTACATCTGGAGGGCTCCCTATGGGTACACATGTCTGGAAGGACTGGGGTAGAGGCCAATTGACCAGTTGTCGCCCACCTGGCAACTTAGACATGTCCCTAGAAAGGGTTCTTTCCTGATCCTGGGAAATTGTACACCACCCAGCATATGTTTGTTTTTTTAATTATGTTTGAGATACATTATCAGAGAGACCTCTCTGTTGGAGCCCCTATTTGGAGGGACAAGCCCATAATCTGTCTATCGATGTTTACAGTTGGGAGAAATCAATGTGGCAGATACATAACTCTGAAAAACTATGAAAAAGTTTATGACTCCCACACACCTCTTTTCTCAAGTTTATCAAAGGTATTCATTAAGGGTAGCTATCCTGGTGTGCGCTTCATCCTTAGAGTGTCAAAGTAACATTCACCAAAACCGCTGATATTCGTAATATCAGTCCCAGGATGCATCGCACCATGTGAGATGATGAAATCATCGTAAACCAAATTTAATCAATATTCACCATATTTAATCACTTTAATCTTCATTTTATTGTTTATTTGTTGAATTTTAAGGAGCAAGGTGATTTCAATTTTCAAGTGCATGTATAATGCCCAATCGCCTTTAATCCAGCATGTTAAAATCCTCTGTTCCATGAATAGATGCGAAATGTTTAACCCAATGCATTTCGGGCTATTACAGCACATCCAGCAGGTAAAATTGCATGAGGGTCAGGCTGCAAGCACAGCTCATTTTTTAACAAGAACAAGGGTCCTGGGCTTATCAAATACTTTCAAACAATGACAGTCATAGACTTAAATAAGAACTATGGCGTGATTTCACATGTCCAGCCGGACAAGGATTTATTTGCAAAAAATTTTTGGGGAAAAATAGACTGATAAAGCATGAATCAAGAAGACTGGGCACAAGCCTGTACCAAGTCAAGAAGAAAGTAGAAAAAAATGAAGATTTTTGACAGGCAAAAGGGTGGAGCAACTGGCAGCTTACAATACAATGCAATCTTGTATAAGCATGCACAAACAGTGACTGCACTTAATATGTGGGTTAAAGACATGCAGTTCTGTTATTACAGTCGACGTAACGTTTCGATCCCTAGCTCCAATTGTGTATTGGGATCATCTTCAGGACTAATAATATTGCTATTGCCTGAGCTGTTTCGAGCCTGCAAGAATAAACAGGAGGAGAAATGGAGAAAAAGGAAACACATTTTCAAATAGAAACTAGACATGTCATCCATGTACGCGTTCGTTCAACACTCAAAAATAAACTAGTGTGCCAGTGAGCTACAGAGAGTGAAGGGAACGGACTTGGGAGTGGGTGTGATGAGTTGGGGCCAGCTGTGAGCAGACAAGCGAATGCAGGCATGACGTGATGGTGCCCAGTGAGAGGGTTCGAGACATATCATTGGTGATGCCAAGAGGGATTGTGGTAGTCGGCGGTTGATGCGCTCCTACTGACAGCCATATTCGTATAACTCGGCGAATGAGTGAGAACCGGTCTGGCACCTGTGGGTATCAAACGAAAAGGTGAAGGCAGACATTCAAACCTGTCACCTTACAGGCAGACGCGCCCTCGGATGAGGCGCTTTTGACATCGAGCTGTCGTCCCGTCCCACTTGCTGCATCTCTCCCTGAGGTAAATCGCCCTCCCTTCGTCCCTACGCCCGAAGCACGCCTCCGCTTCAGCACTCTTGCTCATTTTCGTTTGATACCCACAGGTGCCAGACCGTACAGATAACCGCGTCTTCCTCAGACGCCCCGCAGGAGCTCACTCGCCTATTAGGCTTGGTGAGTCTGGTTAAAATTCCGGCACCTCTAGCCGCTGATCCCCGCACGCCTCCACTTCCGCCCACTGTCACGGTTCTCACTCATTCGCCGAGTTATACGAATATGGCTCTCAGTAGGAGCGCATCAACCGCCGACTACCACAATCCCTCTTGGCATCACCAATGATATGTCTCGAACCCTCTCACTGGGCACCATCACGTCATGCCTGCATTCGCTTGTCTGCTCACAGCTGGACCCAACTCATCACACCCACTCCCAAGTCCGTTCCCTTCACTCTCTGTAGCTCACTGGCACACTAGTTTATTTTTGAGTGTTGAACGAACGCGTACATGGATGACATGTCTAGTTTCTATTTGAAAATGTGTTTCCTTTTTCTCCATTTCTCCTCCTGTTTATTCTTGCAGGCTCGAAACAGCTCAGGCAATAGCAATATTATTAGTCCTGAAGATGATCCCAATACACAATTGGAGCTAGGGATCGAAACGTTACGTCGACTGTAATAACAGAACTGCATGTCTTTAACCCACATATTAAGTGCAGTCACTGTTTGTGCATGCTTATACAAGATTGCATTGTATTGTAAGCTGCCAGTTGCTCCACCCTTTTGCCTGTCAAAAATCTTCATCTTTTTTTCTACTTTCTTCTTGACTTGGTACAGGCCTGTGCCCAGTCTTCTTGATTCATGCTTTATCAGTCTATTTTTCAAAAAAAATTTTTTGCAAATAAATCCTTGTCCGGCTGGACATGTGAAATCACGCCATAGTTCTTATTTAAGTCTATGACTGTCATTGTTTGAAAGTATTTGATAAGCCCAGGACCCTTGTTCTTGTTAAAATACGAATCACCCGAGGTCCTTGGCCACTAACACGGGTTCCCTTGTTCAATATACTGCTGCAAGCACAGCTCAGTCTCTTCACCCAGCTCCGGCCTGACCAGCTCTTATAGCAGGGATGGAATACACCACGTGCGATAATTCTGGGTCTACAAATTGTTCCTCATTCCTGGGATAAACATTCAGAATAGCCAGATTAATGCACAGGTATTCCGACTAGAATAGTTATTTTTGGCTACATTGGATCCCTGCACATGAATCTGACTACATTGTCATTGGGCAAGAAATGTTTAATGAGGGCTGAGAACGGTGGTGGCTGTCACTGATGGGGGTGGCGTGGCGGGGAAGGGGTAAATACAAAATTAAATAAAACTTACCTCCTGGCCATGTCCCCCTCATTGCGTCTCTCCACGCCTTCCTCCCAACCAGAACAGGAAGGGCCCAGGCTCCCCTAAGCCAATCACAATGCTGCAATACAGCGTTGTGATTGGTCTGAGCACAGTGGTTCGGTACTCGGACAGGGACTGGGGGCCTGGGCATGTTCTCCACCCAGGCTGTAAGGCATGTTTGGCCGGCCCAAGATGGCTAGCCAAAATGTCAAGTGAACGTAGGGAGTGAAAACCAATCCTCCACTCCCCTGCTCTTTCAGCAGAGCCGCCCCACCCTGCCTCGCCTAGCAAAGCTGCAGCAACAAGAAAAAATAAAATGGTAATAGCATTGAGTTATCATTTTAATTTTTCTTACACTTCTGGAAAGCAGTGGGCCTTCGCGGAGGAGCCGCCACAATAGAGTTAGATTGGACACCCTGAAATGAGACTGGCTTGAATTAGGCACTGGGTGGAAGGGGGTGGGGCGTACTAACTCTCAGATATGGAAATGTTACCTCAGAATTACAATATGTTTCACACTGGTCTAGTGAGTTAAGGGCATAGAACAAAAAGCTGTTGGAAGGGACAAGTGTGAATATTGAAAAGGGACAGTTATTGTTTGATGGGAACACAGAAGATAGAGATTATCCTATCCTAGTGAAGTTATCACAGAAACAATTGAGACAGCTCGCCAGACTGACATGCACTAGACACACCCTTATGGAGTATACCTCACTTTAAATGAGTATGGATTGAAATGTATTATAGTACTTGTAGGGAAACTGGGATATTTAAAATCAGAGATATATTTTTTAATAGTAATTTATATACATGGCTCCTGGGTGCCCTAACAACGTTCCCAACTGCAAAAAGAAAGAAGCACCTATCCATGTTTGCTGTATCCTCATGGAACACCGGGGGTCTCTCAGAATCAAACCACAAAAGGATCAGCAATAGCATCTTTAATTTTGGTGGATATCATCTCAATGCAAGAAGCATATGTTCTGGACTTAACTCCATGGCAGGGCTTAACGGTGTATGAATCTTCCCCAACTCCATCTGTATCGGGGGACTCAACTCGAGGGCGGCTTCATCTACATGAAGTATGATCTAATGGCACAAGTGTCTTTATTGTCAATAGGGATGGCCGACTATATCATCATTTCCATTAAGCACAGCACCACAATCAAACAACCAAGCGGCCAGTCATTGGTTATATGCAATATTTATCTACACTAAATCACAAAAAGTACTCCTTGAGTGCGTGGATGAAAGCCACATTTTATCAACGGTAGACCCTAATGAGGTACCAATGGGAAGTCTTATTGTGAAGAGACCCACTAAGGAGTGGGGAAGGAAATAATTCCTTTTGTTTTAATTACCCTCACACACCCTAGTACTGTCATGCGTCATCATTGGGTCACCCTGATGCCTAAAAGTCAGGGTTGGCTCAACCGTATTTCAGGGAGCTCTTGGTGAGAATATGACCAGGGGGAATTAAAGAATAAAAAAACGCAGACAGATCCCAGTATCCCTTTATTCTTGGATCTGCTAGGGTTATTAACAGCATAAAAGGGGGTCAATGGGAGTGTTTATGGTCCTATGACCCTAATGCCAACATGTGTCAGTCCTATATGGGCCTTAATAGGTACTGGACTTTTTTCAGGGCAACAAAACACCCACCCTGGAAAATGCAGAAGGAAATTCCCTATACTGCTGTTTATGTAAGGGCAGCTAACTGCTCCTTATTCTTTATATAAAGATAGTTTATCTTTTTAATTTTTTCTTTCACTCCATCTGTGAATATAAAAACAGACAAGAAAGAAGATCATAGTGTATCATTCATTGAATATATGTCACTGCTTCCCAAGTGTGATGTGCTTACCTACCGATGCACCTGTGTTGTCAATACGGTGTGAAGAACACATCATCGATCATACCTAATTGGTATGTGATTATGACACTGTTTAGTTTTACCACACTCACGTAGGAGGCAAAATATAGTGTTGTGGCGATCATCATGGCCATGAGGCACAGGGTCAGACTGATTTGCATATAGCCATGTCTGAACTGGGGTGGCTGAGTGAGCTAAAGAATGGTGATGGATTAAACCCAGATCAGTTGACTGGGGGTGAGTGTTTGATTTGCTCAAACGCTACGTCCATCATCCCCTTTTGTATCGCTTTGTTCGCCCTAAGTGTGGCAGGGTATGCTCAGACGTGAGTCCCTTGCTCACTTGGCCACTGGATTCAAGATAGCCTGGCTGATGAGGATTATGAATCCGAAACCGGTCCCAGGATGCTTGTTTCCGGTCCAGGGAAGACATGGCTTGGCAGTTCAGGCTGGACTGTTCCCATGAGGCACAGGGTCAGACTGATTTGCATATAGCCATGTCTGAACTGGGGTGGCTGAGTGAGCTAAAGAAGGGTGATGGATTAAACCCAGATCAATTGACTGGGGGTGAGTGTTTGATTTGCTCAAACGCTACGTCCATCATCCCCTTTTGTATCGCTTTGTTCGCCCTAAGTGTGGCAGGGTATGCTCAGACGTGAGTCCCTTGCTCACTTGGCCACTGGATTCAAGATAGCCTGGCTGATGAGGATTATGAATCCGAAACCGGTCCCAGGATGCTTGTTTCCGGTCCAGGGAAGACATGGCTTGGCAGTTCAGGCTGGACTGTTCCCATGAGGCACAGGGTCAGACTGATTTGCGTATAGCCATGTCTGAACTGGGGTGGCTGAGTGAGCTAAAGAATGGTGATGGATTAAACCCAGATCAGTTGACTGGGGGTGAGTGTTTGATTTGCTCAAACGCTACGTCCATCATCCCCTTTTGTATCGCTTTGTTCGCCCTAAGTGTGGCAGGGTATGCTCAGACGTGAGTCCCTTGCTCACTTGGCCACTGGATTCAAGATAGCCTGGCTGATGAGGATTATGAATCCGAAACCGGTCCCAGGATGCTTGTTTCCGGTCCAGGGAAGACATGGCTTGGCAGTTCAGGCTGGACCGTTCCCATGAGGCACAGGGTCAGACTGATTTGCATATAGCCATGTCTGAACTGGGGTGGCTGAGTGAGCTAAAGAATGGTGATGGATTAAACCCAGATCAGTTGACTGGGGGTGAGTGTTTGATTTGCTCAAACGCTACGTCCATCATCCCCTTTTGTATCGCTTTGTTCGCCCTAAGTGTGGCAGGGTATGCTCAGACGTGAGTCCCTTGCTCACTTGGCCACTGGATTCAAGATAGCCTGGCTGACGAGGATTATGAATCCGAAACCGGTCCCAGGATGCTTGTTTCCGGTCCAGGGAAGACATGGCTTGGCAGTTCAGGCTGGACTGTTCCCATGAGGCACAGGGTCAGACTGATTTGCATATAGCCATGTCTGAACTGGGGTGGCTGAGTGAGCTAAAGAATGGTGATGGATTAAACCCAGATCAGTTGACTGGGGGTGAGTGTTTGATTTGCTCAAACGCTACGTCCATCATCCCCTTTTGTATCGCGATCATTATGGCATACAGTTGTTACCCACATTCTTGTGCGTGCATAATCAAAGTGAAGTCAACCCGTGTCACTCACACTAAACAGCACAATGCTGCTATCAGTTGCAGTGTTTAGCCATTCTTATTACTCTTTCACACTGTGCCCCTTACCCCGCTGCAAGAGAGGAAACTCATCTCCGGGCACCTCACGACTTCAAGGGGTAGCCCTGTAGTCACACACTGCGTTGCGGTATAAAAGATGCCCAACAGGAACAAACAAAAACAGATACGAAGTTTAAAGAAACCAGCAATATACATATTGTGGCAGAATCACACGTGCCTGTGGTAAAGTAAGTGGTGACCAGTGGCCACTGCTACTTACGACATCAAGGGTCCTGCCCCGCTCAGCAACCTACTCGGTGTGGGCCCCTAGTCTTTTGCTCGGAAGAAGAGGAGGAAGGAGTTTAAATGTCCCACCAGAGCGCGGGGAAGCTGATCACTGCCCCGCCTACTGGGTGCGGGTCAAGAACGCGCATAGTGAGCGGGACGCATGAACACTGCGTCATCTGTTTGGAGGGACGCTGGGAAATGTAGTTCCTGCCAACGGCTCTCGTCGAGATCGTGAGAGCCGCAATTATCCAAAGTAAGTATTAAAATAAGAGAGGCACAAAACTGCGCTCTGCCAAACACCATAGGTTGGAATTGTAAAATCTTGTTATCGCCCGCAGACACAAAGATGTATTTTGTCCTGTTATTCATGTGGGCCGGCATGGGATTTAACCCATCAACAGCTTTATTGAGATGCATAGTCACTACAGGCCAGCGATGCCCTAGTAGATAGGCATACAATCTATAACGCTACAACCTGTAATTTCTATGGACTGGTACTGGTCATGGAGGCCCACAAAATTACAAACATGCACATTTAGATTCAGGCAAAGTCAATGAATTTACTCTGATACTCAAAACTAATAACGATATTTATGCGCTATGCTGTTTGTATACTACTAGAACCTTACACAGGGTGCAAACATGATCAGTTATATGTGTACTACATACCACTGTTCATATTGATGACCTGGGAATTGCAGTGCCATTCTGGATGTGAAGTACTGGAATCATCTTTTGTTAAGTTGGTTCCAAGGGATGGAATCAATGAGTCCAGTTATATGGGTCTTCAATCGGTAGACCACTCGTTGTCCATTTAATGTCTGTGTCACTGTGCTTTTTTTCTAGATAGTGGGCTGTAAGTTTGGTTGCCGTAATAGTCCACCTGATCTTGCTTCTGTGCTTGCTTATCCGTACTTTTATTTTCCTGCTGGTCATGACCACATACATCAATTGGCATGGGCACTTAATAACATAAACCACACTCTCGCTATTACAATTAGTATGCGAGCGTCCACATGGATAGTGACCTGTAACTGGTGTGTTGTTCTAAAGTGTGAGTTGGTTAGTAGTCTTTGGTCTATGTGTGTTAGTGTGTATAAGTGTGTCTCTTAAACTCTTATTTCTCCTAAACGAAAACATTGGTTTCTCAAACGTAAGTTTATTTGATGTTAAAACTGGCCATTTTTTGTAAATAATTTTCTTAATGTTGTTATAGGAGGAATATTAAGTTGTTACACATATCAATGTGTCCTTTTCTGGTTTCTCGTGGGATTCCAGTAAGGCCTCCCAGGGGTGTTACGTGATCTTTTATTAGCTCTTTAATTGACCTTTTTCTGGTAGGCCTTCTGTTGTCATTTCGTGGTTAGTATTTCTGCTTCTTTTTTGTAGTCTTTTAAGTCAGTACAATTCCTGCGGATCCGGAGGAACTGGCCGACTGGTAAGTTCTCCCTCAGGGTATGCAGAAGGGCACTGTCAAAATGTAACAAGCTGTTCCTGTCTGTGGGCTTGGTGCAAAGTGAACTGACCAGGGTGTCTCCCCTAGCGATGAGCTTAACATCCTGGAAGGAAACCACTTCACTGTTTGTGGTCATGGTGAAGTGTAGGTGTAGGTTAAGTTGGTTCATCCATATTATTCATAATGGACAGGTCCCCCTCCCAGATGACCAAGATGTCGTCGATGTATCTAAACCACTTACAGAGGTTATCAGAGTAAGGGTTCGTGGGCCAGATATGCTGATCTTCAAATTGGCCCACGTACAGACACGCTATGCTAAGTGCAAAGGTGCTGCCAATGATGAAGCATGACACCACTAGGGTGTGTGAGGGTAATTAAAACAAAAGGAATTATTTCCTTCCCCACTCCTTAGTGGGTCTCTTCACAATAGAACTTCCCATTGGTACCTCATTAGGGTCTACCGTTGATAAAACGTGGTTTTCATCCACGCACTCAAGGAGTACTTTTTGTGATTTAGTGTTTTGCACACGGGAGGGTGTACTCCCTCGTGAGAATTCCTCTCTGCCCTTACGGCATAGGGAAAGGCCTCTTTTCCTATCTGCCATAGTTGTGTCAAATATTTATCTACAGCCAGAAAAATGCAAAAGTGAGAAAACGTTGGCCTCACTACTTCCGGCATGGAGAGATCTCAACACATCCCACACAGACTCGCTATAGCTACTTATGTTTTTTTTTAATGGCAACTTAATGACTATAGAAATCAAAAACATAAGGCAGAAATTACACAACTAAATATGAACTATACCCAAGATCAACTTCCAATTCCAAAGACAGGACAAGCACGGGATGGAAGTCAGCACGGCGCTCAACAATTCCACTTTTCCAGCATGTGAACTCATTTGATGTGCACTGCACTACGGCGAGCGACCTCTCGATGCTAAAATGTAGATTCACTTTGTTGTATGAATGCCCTTCCAAGCAGGACCATATTGGCAAACCAGAAAGTCTACAATCTCTCAAAAGAATAAAATGGTTAAGCAGCAATCAGGAGGGGTTAAGCTGGGCAACAGAAAAATGCTAGCCCCCCACTAAAATAAAGCAGAAGGAGCGTGAAAAAATGAAGATCCATAGTGCGAATGGGTCCAGCTCCTCCAAAAAATAGAATCCGACTGCATGACATCCAGCAGCAGTCAGAGTGGAATGAAATTCACAACCAGTGAAGCTTTGAAAGGAAATAAGCAAAATGAAGTCACTACTAAACAAGCTGAAGCAATGACGACAACAAAGTTGCCAGAATCAAAACCAACGGAATGAGAAGATCCTATAAAAAGCAGCTATATTCAAAAAAGCAGGAGGAAGAGGGTATCAAATGGGTACAAATGCATGAGATCATAGGATTGAACAACCGGAAAAAGTTATGGTCATAGATAAATGGCATTGAATGCGCTGCACCCCAAAAAGAGTTTGCAAACATTTCCCCAGCACAATGGGAGGCCACCATAAAAAAATCTTTGTAATTACCCATCACCAACTTCTTTGCAGGCTTTAAATGCCAGCAAAAAGGAATGTAAGCAAACACTAAACATATCCACAAACCAAACTGAAAAGGTGACCGGCTCCCTCTGTGCAAATGGGCCACCTGGTGGGAAGGGTATGGCAGGTCATGGGTGCCATGCTCACTGTGCCACTGGATTCAAGCTAGCCTGGCTGATGAGGGGTGATGCCCCGGAACAGGTCCCAGGATGCTTGTTTCCGGTCCAGGGAGGACCTGGATTGGTAGTTTAGGCTGGACTAAACCCACTGGAGCAGGGTCAAGACCGATTTGCATATGGCTGGGTCCAAATTAGGGTTCCGTGGTGAGCAAAGGAACGATGGATTAAACCTAAATCTTTGTGACTGGGTGTGAATGTTTGCCTTGTGCAGCATTCCGTCCATCATTTGTTTCTTTTGCACCTGGACCCAATGGCATTCCAGCAGCCATATTTAAAGATCACTTAAACAATGAGCGAGGTGATAACACCCATCTTTCAATTCTACCTCCTAAGCCCATCAATCCCAGACAATTGGAGAGGCTCAATTCTAGTACCAATCCATCAAAAAGGTGATTGTACAAATCCGGAGAATTATAAGATGATAGCTTTATTAGATATAGCAAGAAAATGCTGTGCAGATATCCTAAAAAAACTGGAAAATGGGCTGTATGGAAAAAAAGTATCTCTCCATGCCAAAAGGGCTTTATAAAAGGGTGATGCATTGAGAATAATTTGCTCGGCATCTCCCACCAGATAGAAGAAAATGTGCTTGCAAAAGATAAAGCCCTATACCTTAGCTTCATAGACTTTGCTGCGGCCTTCAACAGTGTCTCACAGGGTAAGCTTTGGTCAAAACTGAATAGGTGTGGGATCCCACCTCTGCTCCTAAACACTACAATAGCACTTTACTCTGTTACATGGGTAAAAGTCAAAGTGACCGCTTAGTCAAGTAATTTGAAGGAAATGAATTAATGATCAACATGGCAAAAACTGATATAAGTGACTGACTAAGTGATAACCGTAAATCAAAAGATAATAAAGCGTGGAGAATGGTTTGTGAGGTAATAGAATTGAGAACGTTTCTTCATGCAAATATCTTGGTGAATGGCTGGACAGCCCAGGGCGCTGCATCGCACAGCTTACTTCAAAATAGGCAGCTGCCAACTCGCTAACATCGGCATCCTGGCAAGTTGCAAAAAATCCATCCAGAGCCCACAGTCACAAGCGCTACTAAAGGTGGTGGCTCGTAAACTGCCACCTACCATCGCTTATGGTGGTACTGTGTTTCGAAGTGATTACGCTAAATTATACTCCTTGTCTTCCCTCCTAAAGTCAAATCAGATGGTCTTTTTATAGCTGCTAAAAGTGTTTGAGGGGAGCAAACAATGCAAGGTTATACTTTCAATTTAGTCATGCTTTTAAAGGACCACAGACTCCAAATTTCAGGCTTGTGGATTTATTATAAGGGCAAAAATAATTGAATATAAACACACCTCAATATCAGAGTATACAGATATATAAAAATCAATACTGAGCCGAATCTACGCATATAACTCCAAAATCAAAATGCAACAAATAATAGAAGCTGAGTCCAATTCTCTTTTCATTAGAGAAGAAACGAAAGTATCTTACCCTACACTGCTCTACATGGAAATCCTACCTTTTTCCCCAAGTGTATCCCAAAGGTGTCAGCAAGTGTTGACTTCCTAAGAAGTACTCGCATCAAATGGGTCTGATAGCTTAAAGCTATGGAGCTCGTTCTAAGATGCTACTTGTCCTCCGGTTATAAGCCAAAGTCTCTCGAAATCTGTCCCTGCGCATCATACAAAAAGGCAATGTTCAACCCACAATATGTCATAAGCTAAACTTTTCCATTTGCAACATATTCGGTAGGTTTCCACAGAAGCTCTAATTAAAATTATTCAATGTTCAGTGGCCTTGTGTTTCAGATAGGCCAGACACGACAGGCGTCCTCCCTTTTCACCTTCCAGCCTTCTTCAAAGACATTCCGAGTATCTCCTTAAATCTAAAAATAACGAGATCGAATTCCTGCACCTGCAGTAGGATGAGATCATACTGTCTTCGAACACAAAAAGGATTAATTTAATTATAACTCTTGAGCAAATCAAGGAGAAACGAAATGCAAAACAACCATCAGTTTGGGTCTACAATTCAGACAACTTAAACTAAACACAAATTACATTGCATGAATATTATTTCAGCCTTCCAATTATACATACAGGAATTATAGATTTCTCTAATACATACAAAGTCCTACTTAAATGTGCACATTACATTTCGTGTTAATATAATTTTGAATTAAGGCATCTTATTAATCGTGAAACACTGCCAATGATAAAAATACATGTGAGGATGTTTAAACCCTGATTATAGTGCACCCATACAATGTAGAGTGCTGTAGGTGTTCTATCAGTTTCCCCCTCTTCTGACTAGTATCATAACACCAATATTCTACCCTCTCACAGTTTTCTCCTTGTAGAAAAGACCAACCTAAAAAGAAGATGTAGCTTGCCGTCCCTGCCTAAATCTTTCTTACCCTTTAAGGTGCTGATAATGACTGTACTGCAGTCGTTCCAATTGCTGCTCTCGTTTTTTCAAAGAATTTTCATTATGACGTGCTCTTTGCCATTTGTAAGCCTTGATAACTCACAACAGTACTATTATACCTATGACAGCTATTATGATAGGTTTTAAAATGTATCCCATTATTCCTTGTCCCAGGCTTCCAAATCAGCTTCCAACTTATCCGAAACCTTCACCAATGTGTTCCCAAAGTCCCTCGGCAGCCAGATCACACAGATCTTGGTGTATCTCGGAAATGTTACTAATGTACTTTCTTATATCCTGACTATTGTCAGGAGTATAAGTACAGCACTGTTGAACTTTCAATAATTTAGAGACTCCTCCGGCTTTTGATAATACCACGTCTAAAGCAAGACGATTTTGAAGAACCGCAGCCCTTATCAAAACCATCTCCCCATCTACAAGTAATAAGATATGAGCCGTTTTCACAGAGAGCTTATCCACTAGCGCTGCCAATTTTCAAATTGTCACGTCATTCAAAATCACACCAAAGCTGGTATCATGGCACCAAACACATCCCCAACAATTTCTCCTGCACTTAAACCACGTTTTCCTCTGTGACATCGTTTTCCTTCCGAAAGGCCATAAATTATCCACATGGAAGATTTTAGGAAATACCACAGCCAAATAACAAGTATCATACCAATTCTTTGGCAATTTCACATAAGCACATTTTCCGCTCACAAAATACAATTTGGCACTATGGTTAGAGCGCTTTCCTTATTGATTCCTCAATTAAAAAAATATGTTCACAATCACTCTCACCCACAAATACCTTGTCATAATATGTTGAAGGGTGTCTAATGCACAGTTTCCCTTTTTGATGGAAATCTAAAGCTATTGGACCATAACTTCCCTTTGCTTAGTGATCTAATTCTTCCTCGGTCCATGGAATAACTTTATGCTTTGGATCTGGTCTAAATAAAGTCTGCCTATGACGATCTTCAATCTAATCTACAAACTTCTTCTCAATGCCAGATAACATAGAAGTCAGATTGTGTCTATGAGCATAAGATGTATCTAAAGTAATTGTAGGCACCAAGTACGTTGACATCCTCTCTACCTCCTTATAGTAATCATCTTTATTCATGTAATTAAGAACTGGAACTTCTGAGAGTACAACATCATAATTGGAGAAGTAGCACTCAAAATGTGCCTTACTATAAAACATGCTCAACAACACACTACATGTAATGCCATACGTCAAAGGTAAGTGATGATATCGAATACCTTCTTCTACTGATGCTGGCAGTTGCATACACACATAGCAGTCTTTCCCTTCCATTGTATCGACATACTCATAAAACAAACGAGCATATGCATTCAACGTGAAATCACCTTTTGACAAATCTACATGTAACATGCAACTAGATTCCCTGATCATGTCTCTATCTTTTGCAGATGCACCCTCTTCTATATCTGAAACGGGTGGGGTAGATGTCACCTGTTCCCCCTTCTTTTCAGCATTGTGAGACCCAACCAAAGATGTAACAATCACCACAGTGATTACAATAAGCACCTCAACAATAAGGGTACCAATTATACACTTCTGCTTGCGTCCTGAGTTTCCAGACTCCATTTTAAACCACTGTTGGATTTCTTCACTTTGATCTGATGCCGACCTTTCAGGAATCGTAGCGAGATTTTTCTCAGGTGCAAGCCTTATATTCAGCCTCTCTTTTCTTGCTGGCCAAATTTCCGTTTCAGCACCTGTTCTCCTCTCTTCCTCTCGATCTGATCCTTCGGCACTATTCTGTTCACTCGGATCTGGTTCAAAGTTCACTTCTGCAATCTCATCTATTTCAGAATCTGAACTCAACTCTGGAGTAGCTTGATCTCTTCTTCTTTGCTCAGTTGATTGTCCAGCCTCATCAGGAGTTCGTACAACTTGACCCGTTCCTTCCTCTCCTATTTGCATTTTCAGTTGCGCTTCTCGGAACAAGGGGAGTCGTTTCTTCCACAGGCTCTGGATCTCGACAGGTATGCAAAGCATGGATCCATTTTGGCAATCCTCCACACTTCACCAGGGTTAAGGTCATTCAGCAGGTCTCTCAAGGTGGATGCAGTCGTAGCCTCGACCTGTTGGGACACAGAATTAACCACATCAGCCAATCCCCTACAATAATCCAGAAACAAATAATCTGTGATGTTTATCAATGCTCCAGCTGGCACCGGAGGCAACCGCATAGCTCTTCCCATCAATATCACATGAGGAAAAACCTCAGTTTTTCTATCAGGAGTGCCACGCTGACTCATTAATACCAACGGCAGCACATCTGGCCATTTCAAAGAAGTTGACGAACAAACCTTTGACACCATCATCTTGATTGTGCCATTTATCTGCTCCACAAGACCAGATGCCTCAGGCCTATAGCTACAGTGCAATCTTTGATCATTTTTTAAAGCTGTACACAACAATTTCATGAGTTTGCTATGGAAGTGTGTTCCTCTATCTGTCTCCACTGATTTTATAAATCCAAAATGCGGGACCATTTCCTGTAATAGCAATTTTGCCACTGTGAGACTGTCACATCGTCTAGTTGGATATGCATAAACCCAATGTGAAAAGATACACACCACCACCAAAACATATCTCAGCCTGTTACACCTCGGCATCTCAATAAAATCCAACTGTATCCTATTGAAAGGACTTTCTGATCTTCCAATGTGACTCATCGCAACCACAGTTCTCTTTCCAACATTCATTTGCTGACACGTAACTCACCTGTGACACACTGCTTCAGCATTCACACGAAATCGTGGGTTAAACCAGGTTTCCCCAAATACTCACACCATGGCATCTCTCCCAAGATGAACTGCTCCATGAATCTGTCTTGCCATTGGACTCAATAAACAGTTAGGTAGTACTGCTCTGTCATCTGTCGACACCCAAATGCCATTGTCTCTCTTTTCACAACCTGCTCTAACCCATGATGCAGCTTCCTCCTCTGGAACCGCATCCTACAGCCGCTTTACCTCACCCCAAGTATCGGCTACAGCTAACATCATGCTGAGCTCGGTCTCTTCTGTGCTCTCTCCTACCTATTCTCCATTGAAAACACAATCATGTATAGCACAAAAACGAGCTACTTCGTCAGCATAGTTATTTCCTTTTGTAACAAAGTCCTCTCCCTTTTCATGGGCTGCACATTTCATTACTGCAATTTCTTCAGGTTTCTGCAAGGCATCCAATAATTAGCGCGCATATTCTACATTACAGATTGGGAAAGCTGAGGACGTTAAAAATCCCCTTGAGACCACAACTGTCCAAAATCATGAACCACTCCAAACCCATATTGGCTGTCCATATAGATAGTCACTCGGACTCCATTTGAGATGGTTCAGGGACGTATCAGAGCAATAACCTCGGCCACCTGAGCAGAGTATACTCTTTTCAAACAGGCAGCTTCTACCACCCCCAAGATGGTGCACACAGCAAACGCTGCTCTCAAACACCCTTCATTGTCTCTTAAGCATGAATCATCAACAAAGAGGATCAAATCAGATTCAGACAGAGGTTCATCAACAATGTCAGGTCTGGGTTTGGTAGATAGCTCAGTAACATCTAGGCAGTCATGCTCTTCACAATCCTCTCCTTCTTCTTGCGGAAGAGGCAACAATGTGGCAGGATTCAACATGGTACAGCGTTTCCAAGTGACATTTTCAGAAGCCAATATAACCTGCTCATACTTTGTAAGTCTGTTATTCGTTGAATACTGTGCCTTGGTTCTTGTTATTAACAGTTCTACTGAATGTGGCACATAAACAATAAGTGGATGACCCATCGCTATGTTTTCACATCTCTCAAAGCTGACACCTGTTGCAGCAACGGATTTGAGACATCCGGGCAATGCAGAAACTACTGGATCTAATGTAGCTGAAAAGTAAGCTACTGGTCTACGCGCACCCCCATGTGTCTGTACAAGGACTGCTAATGCACATCCCTCCGTCTCACAGCAGAAAAGTGAAAACGCTTTGTTATAATCCGGCATTCCCAGAGCTGGAGCACGACATAGACTCTCTCTCAGCTCGTGAAAGTCTTTCAAACAATTGTCGTCCCATGGTATCGGATCATTATAGTCCTTTCAAGTCAACCTCAATAGTGGCTTTGCTTGCAATAAAAAGTATGGGATCCACTGTCGACAATAGCCGACCATTCCCAAAAACATGCAGACTTCTTTCTGTGTTTTCGGAGTACCCATTTGCAGAATCAGCTCTATGCGATCTGGTGACACTCTTCGTTTTCCCTTCTCAATTCGGTGACCTAGATACTGAACTTCAGTCTGACAACACTGAAGTTTATTTGGGGACACGTTGTGTCCATTCTCTTCCAGATGATTCAGCAAAGCCACAGTGTTGATCCTGCAAGCATCCTCAGTCTCTGAAGCGACCAAAAGGTCATCTATGTACTGACCTAGAACTGAGCTCTGGGGCATCACCAGCCCTTCAAGATTCTTGCTCAAGTTCTGACTAAAGATAGAGGGGCTTTCTGTATACCCTTGAGGGATACAACACCATGTTAACACATGGTTGTCCATCCTAAATGCGAAAAGGCTGTCCTCGTGGAGTGGTATGGAGAAAAATGCCTGACACAAATCGATGACTGTAAACCATTCTGCCTCACATGGTATTTGAAATAGTATAGCAGCTGGATTCAGTACCACAGGACACCAGGGGATGACGATTTCATTAACCCTACGTAAATCCTGCACTATTCTGTACTTGCCACTAGGCTTCCGCAGTCCCATTATAGGTGAGTTGCAGGGACTTCCTCTTATCTCCTTCAGAAGACCTTGTGCAGTCATAGACTAGATTACATGTCTTATTCCAGCCACAGTTTCTGGAGTCAATTTATCCTGTGGTGTTCGTGGGAAAAACAGCATTTGATTTGATCTGTATCTTAACAGGTTCAACCCCTCGAGTCAATCCTATCTCCTCACCCGTGAAATCCTACACTTTCGTAGGAACTGAGTCCCTCAAATCATGTGGTAAGTCCTCTGTTGTAAGAACCACAAACATTTCTGTGCACAAGCTCATATTGGTCATTTTGAAATCAGCATCATCATCACAGGTTTGCAGCTCCACACCTCTCGGAGTGCAAGATATAATACAGTTTAGCTTACACAAAAGGTCTCGTCCTAATAGACAGACTGGGCTTGAATCAAACACCACAAATTGATGTCTATCTCAGAACAGTCCTATTTTCACAGGTAACTCATCTGTTAATGGACTAGTCATTCTCTGATTGGTAACTCCCACTACTTGAATCGATTGTCCAGAAAGGGATAAATCTGGGACCACTTCTATTCTTACTGTGGAGCGCGCACCTCCAGTATCTAACAAAAAGGTAACAGGATGTCCATTTACTTCTGCATCTACAAAGGTCTGCTCTGATCTACTTCAAGGGCCGCACCTAAAGTGCATTCCTCTTGCACCCCCCTCTGACACCCCTGAGAATCTTGAGTTTGGTCAAATCTATCTTGTATTTCAAAATAGGGCATATGATGATACACCTGATTATATTATGGTATTCATGGAGGCTGAGGTATCTGCAGGTGTAACTCATAACCTCCTCCATACATGGACCTAAGTCTAGTCACGATGTTCAAACCTCTCTCCTTCATATTGTATTGTATTTGATTTACCAGATTTAATTGACACTTGCGCTTCCAATGACCCGATGCGCGATTTTGTGACAATAATGACAAGCAGTGACCTTCTTTTGATTCGCCACCCAATCACCTCCTGTACCTGCATCCATTCCCCTTCCTCTTCCCTGTCCAGGTTGGATTAACATATGTTGATTCATTCCCCTGCCACTACCTCTTTCTCGACCCATTGCTCCTCCAACCCCTTGCATCAGATCAGGCCTTTCAGCATTCCTCAACTGCACCAACATGAACTTGTCTTTCACTTTATTTTGTGCCGCCTCTACCTGCTCACTGCAGTATTTTGCATAACGCAGAATCTCGTCCACAGACTTATTCTACCAGCATATCAGGTGGTGCTGTATCATTAAACTAATATCAGATTTCAATCCCAGCACAAACTTCGAGGCAAACAGTCCCATATATTTTTGCTCAATAGTGTCCAAACCACTATGCTGTTTAAAAGCCACTAAAAGTCTCTCATAATAGTCATGTACCGACTCCGTAGGGTCTTGAGTAGTCCGATCGATTTTAAGCCAATCAACATTCTGAGGGTCTACCATGTAATCACTTGCTCATATTTATTCATTACCTCAGGTGAAGGACCATGAGTCACCTAATCTCTAGCTGGTTCTGCAGTGGGCCACTCAATAGCAATTTTATATGCCATCCACAAATCACACGGGACCACTATATCAAACAAAGTATTCAAATCAATCCATAAGACCTTTCGAAATCTTGACAAACTCGTTTTCGACAAATTTGTTTATACCATTCGGCAGGTTTTTCCCTCAGCCGAGGAAAATCATTAGTGAATGCTGCCAAATCACCCCTGCTCCATGGCACATGTACATACCCCCGTTTTGCAGTTCTCTCAGAGGGAAATTTTCTACTTGCCCCGTCCCTCCACCCGGAGGCGGAGTATCTCCTATCACCTTCTTGGCACTTTTCTTTCTGGCCCACCTCTCTTCCCATTTGTCTAGTTCTCTCCACGGTTGCATCACTATCACCAATTCTCTGATTTGTGCCTTTAATCCTGTTATTCACTTTATCAGTATAGTTCAATCTGCAGCTTCCCTGCAACAATTTTGTCATTGTCAAGTCCACCTCATACCTTCATGCCACCTGTATCAGTGCTTCCTGAGCTCACTTTGCCCTTCTAGTAACATCTTTAGCTACGAATAACAACTCACTTGGGTTATATGTTTCAATTCTGTCCAATGGTAGATTCCCTTCTATCACTTCATCCATTTCTGCCTTTAATTTACCACATCTAACATTGGTGCTTTCATTACGACTTGTAAACTCCTCTGACCTGTTTCACTTCCTGATTCCTCCCTGTTACAACTGTGTGTTCTCCTTGGACCCTCACTCTCCTCTATTCTCATAACTGGGCGACTTTCTCTCTCACAACTTTGACTTCTCCAGTGGTTGCCCACACACAAACTCAGTGGATCAAACAGTACCCTAGGTGCTTCTCGTCTCATCCCCATTTCGTCTTTCATATCATTGACTCCCTCACTGTTGGAACCCACATTCTAATATCTGACCTAGAGTTTGCCAAAGTTCCTGTTCCTTATGGTTCCGACCCACTGTCCATCCTTGACAGATCAGCTGTAGCTGGCAGTGGAGTACTAGCTTCCACTGGTACCTGAACCAGACCCGTTCCACTCATTATAAGACTTCCTCCAGATATAGTCTCTTCCCCTTCTTCTGTTTGCTGTTGACTTTCACTGGGTTTCTCTCTAGCGTTATATATCGAAACCACAGGTCCAATGGTAACTGGTACTGTAAGAGATTCTGGTAACCACATGGTACATTCAATTTCTCCTGTCTCATGATCTGTGTACCCTATCCTTCCAGATCCTCCTTGAACTCTAGTTCCCACTGAAATCCTCTCTCTTACTCCTGTTGTCTGCTCCTCTGAACCCATTCATCCTGCTCCTAAAATTTCCCCTGTGTGCTGCGTCTTCTCCGTCTCCAACCTAGAGTCACAAGGTGGAGGACGTTCTGATAGCAATCTTTCAAGAAAACTGTCATCTGTATCACTGTCCTCTTCTGTCTTACTTTTTCCTCCAGACCCTCCTTCTAGCATCCAAAATGGATACAATCGTTCTCCCTCTATAGTATCTACTCTCCATCTCTTCAACTGTGCATCCCATTTGGCATCCTGATATGCCTTCATTGTTTGCTTCATTCTTCCCTGTGAAGCTTTTCTCCTCTTCGCCATTGCTGCTCTCATCCATGCATCTAATGCCTCAAATTGTGTTGGTCTGGGTGGAGGTTTCAGAGAAGACCTCACTCCTCTCAGCTGGTACAGCAACGCCATACGAAATGACCCATAATGAGGGAAAGCCAATTCTTCCTCTTTTTCTATAATTTCATGCTAATTTTTAAGCCACAGTATGATATGGAGTCTTACATTTGTTGCCATATAATGTGCCGGGGTATCCTCTGGTGGAGCTTCTTCTCCGACCCGAGTCACCACCCCTGTGTCGCCTCTACACAAATCTCACAACACCTTAAAACATCTCATTGTTAAAATCGATTAATTGCAACCCAGTTTTCACTGTTCAACGTCGGAAGAACTTCCACCAATCTCAGCACGGCGTAACACCAACTGACCAATCCCAGCCTGGCGCACACTGACGTTACTGCTCCCTCTCCGCAGCTGCTCACCCTCCTTTACAATTTCACCTCGTACACTCGCTCACACATTCTTACTAAAAAGTAACTCTATATCCAAAGCTATTAAACCAAGTAACTGCTCCTAACGCAGCCACAATAACTTACAGTTACATAAAACAAGTAATTGTCCGTCTGCTAAAAGATCGATAAAATACACTTACAAGAACATTCATTCGTTGTGACCCCAGACCTGTGTTGATAACTCAATCGCCGTAGTCCACCCCCCGGTACCTTAGGCTTTCTACTCTTAACACACTCCCGCATTCACACAAAGTTCCGTGTCACAAGTGAATCGTCGATAGCGCTTCACGACACTCACAGTATTGATCAGACAATTACAAATACTAAACTATCCCGGGTTCTTGGACTTCTCTTGAGTCCGCTAACCAAACTTCCTGATCTGCACGTGTCCGGACCAGTAAACCGATAAACCCCCACTCACTCAAAGTACATTCCAACTTCGCAAGACATCACACAATTAAGTCATCACCGCAATCTAGCACACCACACAGTTTCATACTCATGCTACCACTGTTTCCGCCGCACCGTCAGCGTCCGCCGACTTCCATCCGTCTTCGCCGTCATCTACTCCGTCCAAAGCTCTATTGTTTTTCTGATCCTACTCCTAATGTCTCTTTTCTCCCCTCACTTTAAGAGGCTAAACCATCCTCTGCTACCATTTGATTATGCTAAATTATATTCCTTGTCTTCCCTCCTTAAGTCAAATCAGATGGTCTTTTTAAAGCCACTAAAAGTGTTTGAGGGGAGCAAACAATGCAAGGTTATACTTTCAATTTAGTCATGCTTTTAAAGGACCACATACTCCGATTTTCAGTTTTGTGGATTTATTATAAAGCCAAAAATAATTGAATAAAAAAACACCTCAATATCAGAGTATACAGATATATAAAAATCAATACTGAGCCGAATCTACGCATATAATTCATTTGGCACAAAAGGCATAATATGATGTACTCCAAAATCAAAATGCAACAAGGAATAGAAGCTGAGTGCAATTCTCTTTTCATTAGAGAAGAAACAAAAGTATCTTTCCCTACACTGCTCTACATGGAAATCCTACTTATTTCCCCGAGTGTATCCCAAAGGTGTCAGCACGTGTTGAGTTCCTAAGAAGTACTCACGTCAAATGGGTCTTATAGCTTAAGGTTATGGAGCTTGTTCTAAGATGCTCCTTCTCCTCCGAAAATAGGCAAAAGTCTCTCAAATCTGTCCCTGCGCATGATACAAAAAGGCAATGTTCAACCCACAATACGTCATAAGATAAATCTTTCCATTTGCAACATGTTCGGTAGGCTTCCACAGAAGTTCTAATTAAAATTATTCAATGTTCAGTGGCCTTGGGTTTCAGATAGGCCAGAAACAAAAGGCATCTTCCCTTTTCGCCTTCCAGCCTTCTTCAAAGACATTCCGGGTATCTCCTTAAATCCAAGAATAACGAGGTGGAATTTCTGCACCTGCAGTAGGATGAGAACATACTGTCTTCAAACACAAAAAGGATTAATTTAATTATAATTCTTGAGCAATCCAAGGAGAAACGAAACTCAAAACAACCAGCAGTTTGGGCCTACAATTCAGGCAACTTAAACTAGACACAAATTGCATTGCATGAATAATATTTCATCCTGCAATTATACATACAGGAATGATAGATTCCTCTAATACATACAAAGTCTTACTTAAATGTGCACACTGCATTTCGTGTTAATATAATTTTTAATGAACACATCATAATAATCGTGAAACACTGCAAACGATAAAAATAAATGTGAGTGCGTTTAAACCATGAGTATAGTGCACCCATACAATGTAGAGTGCTGTAAGGTCTCTATCAGAAGTAAAATGGCCAAATGGCTTGACAGAGCCCAGGTTAACAGCTACTGGAAAATGTTTACCTTACCAAACTGTACAACACATGCTGAAAGTACCCCCTCTTCCCCCCCCCCCGGCAGCAATTGACCTCAAAACGCCCCACAGTAAACCTTTGAACACAGCAGTATGATCAAGCACACATAAGGGGAGGACATTTGAAAACTTGCAGCTCCTACGATCTTTAGACTAGTTAGAAACACCATTACGAAAAGCTGAGCCCTGAAAGATGGTGAGCGTGGGGTCGATTTTAGGTTAATGATCTACACAACGCAGGCAGAAGATGATCAGGGTCATGACCCCCTGTCTGATGCAGAAGCACAATGATTCCCCAACAGGTAGTAGAGCCTGCATAAAAGTATGCAGTTATTCGATTAACGTTAAAGCTAATGGATGTAGCAGCACAAACCACTTTATAATAAGGGAGGGGGCTATTGAAATCTCAATGCTTTTTTAGCAAAGAAAAACAGCAAGAAATACCATCAGGAGAAGACATGATCTGGACGATGGCACCACAGGAATCATAGTGACTATTCAACTGTTTTATGCTTTTGTGTTGAATAAAAAGTTCTTCGGCTCCTGTTGACCGGAGTACTGACTCCTTTTTAATCTGTTTTTGAAAGCAATTCTAATGATTTTAAATAATTGTACAATAAAATCTTTACAATCTTAGTCTTGTATGGAAATTAATTCAATAGGGTACCTCTGTATAAGAGGTTTCACTAGTGGTTGGGATGAAAAGTTAGTGTGCATGATTAATAATTTAAACCTGTTGACATAGAACCTGGAAATGTATTTGCTTTGCAATTATAGTCATACAATAAGTTTAAAGTTTGCATTATTTGAGGGAACCAAATCTATGCCTGTGCAGCACTATCTGTTTTTTTGCTTATATTTAATAATACTTAATTGGAGGTGCAAGGCAGTCTCCTTACTACATCCCTGTTTGATGTCAGTTTGGAAGCCATCTAAAAGTGTGTTAGCCCAGAAGCCAAGAGAGGATAGAAGTTATTTAATTCACAAAGATCTCGTGAGGTTTTCTTCAAAAGCTGGAGAAGGTGACTTAGCCCATTAGAAGACAGTCATTGAATACTCCTTGTGCAAGAGAAGAAATAAGTTAGGGCCAGTTGTACGAACCTATTTCGCAGTTGCAAAGCCTGCGATTGGCTAAATCACTGAATTTGCAACCGCTAAATGTCTTGTACAAATGTACTAAATTAATTTACTGATTCAGTAACATGCTACGAATTGCTAAATGGGTTTAGGAATCCATATAAGAAATCACTATTTGGAAGCTATATACCGATGGACCACTGCCTACTCTTAAACAAGCATTGGCATAGCCAATAGTTCTCGCCTTTGGGACCTTATAAGTGTTTAGCCATGCAACGGTTGGTGTTGGTGCACCAAGGATATTGTGCAGCATAACTAAATACTCATAAGGTCCCAAAAGCGAGACCTATTGGCTATGCCAATGCTTGTTTAGCAAATGTATGTGAGCATTTAGTTTTAAAATGCACTATTTAATTCCATTCTTAACTCCACTTACTCACTGCAACTGGGTGCAGTGTAAGCATTGCACCTCACCCCTTTCAAAGATATTCAGCCTCCACTGCACTAGGGCACCTGCACGGAGACCACTGTTGTTTGGGGAATTTGGAGAAAGAGAAGGAACACCATTCAAGTCCCATAGAGCATATAGCAATGTGTCAAATTAATCACAGAATCAATTATGCTCTCGATTTTCCAATCAAATGCGTCTGCCTTCTGGGGTGCTTGTCTTTTCCAGCAAATTCCGGATACCAGGGGGTGTGACTAACATTTCTGCCTACAACTGTTGTTAGACAATGGAGAAAGTGAGAGTGGAGAAAATCATTTGCACAACCAATCACTTAACCTTCACAATTGTCCAAAGAAGAACCTACACATTATGAAATGGTAGTAGTGACCAAATATTTCTATTCAAGTCAAAGATAGCTTTATTCGATTTTGAACTTTAAAAGATGGATTTATTGGCTAAAAATGCCAAGCGGCTGCAAGCTATAAAAAACCTAAAGTCAGCCGCCAGAACTAGTGGCCAGGCTAGCAATGCTCAACCCCGGATCTCAACCATCTTTTCCCCAGTAATCAAAGAGCAGGGGAAAATAACAGAAACAGACTGCAACCTAAGCAATCTGTCCAAAATACCCGTCGATCGGAGTAAATATACAGTAGCCATCGATGGGAAAACCACGACTGGACCGATAACCGAGGTATGCAGCTCGACAATGATTGATCCTAAAGGATCTAAAGAACCTGCAGAAGGCCCGATAGCTGTTCCACCGGCAGAAATTATACAGACAACAAGCCTAATTGCCTCAGCCTCCTTATTATCACCGCCTTCAAGCACGATCAGCGCAGTAATGGAAAAAAACGATCATCCTCTAAACCTCGATCAAAACCTCGGTATTATAAATCCATCCCCAGCTCCAGTCAAGCCCGGTTCTGAATCAGAGCTAGAATCGGAGACGAGTCCGAACTATATGAGACTGGGATGTCTAGATCAAGTGAACCACATCGATCGAGACACAAGCAGATAAATTCTGAAAGCCCAGAACCCTCTGATTCCAATTTCAATACTAATTCCAAAAAGACGAATGATTCTCCTAAGGATAACAGCGCAAGGAAAAAGCAAGATAAAAAGAAAAGAAGACAAAGGAGACACTATAAACTAATAGATGAAGATACGACCGATCAAGGCAACAATACAGATCAGATCGATCATCGTCACAGAAATCCATCGACACAAGGAACTTCAAAGTCCGAGCCAAAATTAAATTTAAAATACAATCCGTCAAATATGGACATGCACAAACCATCTGATGAAGGGGGAGGTCAAGCTGAACCTTCTTTGGGCGACATATTTAACTCAATTATGAAATTTCAAGACATTGTGGCATCTGATAATAAGAAACTTCAAGGCGCCATCAATAAAGTGGGTCAAACCTGTCTCGAAATCTCAGATAGAATGGCGTCTGTGGAGCTACGGACCGAGAATCTTGAAAAGGATGTTTCTGTCCTCCAGGAACAAGGAAAAGAACACGAAGGAATCGTTCGAGACCTAATGATGAAAGTAGAAGATCAGGAAAATAGGGCCTGGAAGAACAATCTACGCCTATTGGGAATTCCGGAGGGAGTAGAGGGGAAGGATTGAAGGGGCTATATGATCTCCCTATTTAAAGAATCTTTCCCGGAACTGACCACATGGGATTGGGACAAGAGGTTCAGCGGGCTCATCGCTTTCCACTTACCCTAAACAAACGTTCACATTCAACAGAGAAATATCCAAGAGCGTTCTTGGTTTATTTTGGCAACTTTCTACTACGGGAAGCAATATTTGATCTGGCACGACCAACACACAAAAGAGAACACAAAGGATATTTATTTTTCAGTAGACCTGACTTTGCCCATGCAACGGTGGAAAGAAGATGGCGGCTGCGGAAACTCTTTACCCCTTTCGAACAACAGGGAGCTACCGTATATCTTCAAAATCCTGCCAGACTGAAGATTATTTACAATGGTGCTACCAGAAGCTTCATCGATGAAATTCAGGCGCAAACTAACCTAGAGGAGATTACTGGAAATAGGGACGGCAAAGATAGACTTAAAAAAGGAAAAAAACATAACAAATAGTTTATATCTAAATGTTAATCAACAGGGCACTTGCGGCATGAGGCGAAAGTCATTTTGAGTAAGGGAGAGGGAGTGGTGGCCACATAGATTGCATATACAGAGGTTATGTTTGTGCCTACTGAGGATAAAAAATTAGCATTGCCTTAAAAGTACAATTACTCCTCCACTCCCTTAGCAACAGGGGTCAGGACGCGGAGATGCATGCTGCCTACAAATCACATGATGCCCACAACCTGGTTCCTAGGGAACCAGGTAGCTTCACAAGATGGTGGAGGAGGGTGGGGGGGTGTCGGGGAGGGGGCAATCATAGAGGAGTTTTAGGGGGTGGGGGGCGGGGGCAACCAAACAGGCAACAAAGCAAGTCAGAAGCTATGACTTCGCATAATAGCAAGAAAGTGAAAATCAAAATATAAAAAAGAATTCTCTTAACATCTATAAATGGCTAAAATTAAAATATTGACCGTCAACATATGTGGGCTCAACGATGCTAGAAAAAGACAAAAAATAGCGATTGGTCTTCAATCAATAAAGGCAGATATAGTCTGTCTTCAAGAGACCCATGTCGAGGGGTCCCAAAGACATCTATTAAGAAATTTGGGTCATAGATTAGTTGTAGCTACAACACAGGCAAATAAAACCCGCGGGGTGGCTATTTTGGCACGTGGTGGTGGAGTCCGCTTTACAAGATCTGCTGCAGACTCTTGTGGCAGATGGGCAATTGCTGAGGGCCAATGTACCATGGGGAAAAAGTTCACAATTTGCTCAGTATATGGCAGTGTTATTGACGTTCCTGAATTATTACTATTCTTGTCTACGAACTCGCACATTGGCCGGTACCCATAGTTATGTGCGGCGATTTTAATCTTAACCTCCCAACAAATTGGTCCTCTGCTCATAATTTTAAATACCAAAGTCGGAAACCGAGAACTTTTAAAGCCCTGGAATCACTGTGTCATACTCATGGGCTAACAGATTGCTGTGAGAATAAACACCCCAATAACTCTGGCTATACTTTTTATTCCCATCCTCATCAAAAACTGGCCAGACTGGATTATTTTTTTGTCTCACACACTGGTATCTGGCTGCTCAATAGACCGGCTACCATGGGTTCTCTCTGACCACAATCCTTTAATAATTAGCATCAATATAGGGACGATACAATCCGATCGTAGTTTATGGACTTTCGAAAGAGCTTTATTGTGTAACGAAAAATATTGTATTCATATGGAGAAGTGGATTCCAGAATTTTTAAAGTTTAATATGGGTAGTGCCCCCGTGGAGGTGGTCTGGGACGCATTGAAAGCAGGTATAAGGGGTGAAACTCTTAGATGTTCCATTAACAACAATAAAGAAGAAAAACAAAAGCTAACAAACCTACAGGAAAGCCTAATTAGAAGGGAAGAAAACCTAGCTAGAGCAGTGCAAGATGGAGACAACGTAGAAAGGGCACTAAGAGAGGTAGCTATTGGAAAGAACGTAATATCTGAAATATTTACCACCAAAGCAATATGTAAAGCTACAGTGAATAGGGAAAAACATCTACGAACTAAGTGAGTGGGTGGGCCGTCAATTAGCTATCCATATTAGACAGCAGAACTCAGATAATACGATTAAAGCAATTAGAGACCCAATTCATGGACTAACCCATGACCCCAAAGAAATCAGGGAAGCTTTTAAGAGGTACTACTCAGATCTATATACGGAGATGGGTAATTGTCAGGATAATATCGAGGAATATCTAGAATTAGTCACACAGCCCCGCTTACCTCAATCTGATCAAGATAGTCTCTCAAATATTCCAGATTGGATAGAAATTTTGCTCTCAATTAATAGTCTTCCTTCGGGTAAAGCAACAGGGCTAGATGGAATCCCCGCTGAATTCTATGCCAGATTTAGCAATACATTGAAAGATATTCTAACCAACTTAATGATTCATATCTTTCAAGGTGGACGCCCTCCAGCATCTTGGGCCCGGGCGAAAATTATCGTTTTTGCCCAAAAAAATAAAGACCCGACGGAACTTGGGGCATATAGACCAATCACATTGATTAACAACGATTCCAAAATATATTCTAAATTATTAGCCAGTAGATTGTCGCCACTAATCCATAAAATTGTATCTGTTAGGCAACATGGATTTGTCCCAGGGAGATCAACCACAGACCATATCCAGAGGGTGATCACGCTTTTTGACATGGCAGAAGTAGCAGGAGACCCTATGGCCCTGATACTATTAGATGCAGAAAAAGCATTCGATAGGGTCTCCTGGCAGTATCTATGGACGCCATGTCAAAAAGTGGGATCGGTGACCAGTTTATCAAAGCTGTTCAGGCGATGTACACCACCCCTGAAGCAGTGGTAATGGTAAATAGGGACATTTCAGATACCATCAATGTGACTAGAGGTACAAGGCAGGGTTGGCCTTGCTCCCCACTATTATTTGCTATTTTTATTGATCCTTTGATCTCAAGACTAGAAACAAACCAATATATACAACCCATGAAAATATCCAATGGTGAAACGAAGACATTGGCTTTTGCCGACGATATCGCAATAGTCACAGCCGATCCTAAGGCAGCAGTTAAACAAATGGAAAAAGAAGCGAAAAAGTTTGGTGCTATTTCAGGGTATAAATTGAATCAAACCAAAACTCAGATTATAATCAATAGCCAAAATAATTATTCGGATGATAGGGTGGTAGATAATGCAGTATATCTCGGTGTCAATATCACCTCCAATCTAAATAATCTAGTAAGCCTTAATTTGAACCCACTTCTAAAAAAGACTGGAAAAGGCCTAATTAGCCTGCATAATCTGCATCAAACAATCATAGGAAGATGTAATCTTATTAAAATGCTATTCTTTCCAAAATTTCTGTATTTTTTCCGTACCATCTGTTTAAATTTCGACTTATCAATATTTAAAGATATTGATAATATTTTCACTCGCTTTATCTGGGGATATGGAAGAACGCGTAGAGCCCAAAGATTTATTATATTACCAAGGCAAAGAGGTGGTCTGGCGCTTCCCAACTTTAAAATCTATTGGTGGGCTACTATTCTTAAAAACAGTCGAGCTCTCTTAACCCCCAGGCAAGAGTCCAATTTAGATAGGTTAGTCCCAACCCCACAGGAACTCATCCTTGGTAAAGAGACAAGCGATCATTTGTGGAGGCTAACTTATGACTGTCATTGCAAAAAAGTGAGCTTTAAAACACTTAAAGGTATTTATATTGTGTGTAACCACGTGCGAAAACTGTTGGGACTCGGTAGGTTCTTGTACTTTACCCCTCTAGATAGTAATACAAATCTCCCAGAGATTTTTTCCGATCAATGTATGACACGATGGGTCAGATCGGTAATCACACAATTCGGCTCGCTATTTGACTGTATGGGTTTCTGCTCTTTCGATTACATTGTTAAAAAGGGGGGTGGCAGTATGGCCATGAATAAAATTCCAGCACGGAAAGGGTTAAAATTGGTGTAATCTATAAAGATCTGGTTATAAGTCTTCCAGAAGACTTAGATAAACATAACCTATATTGGCAAAACAAATTAGATATAACAGAAACCCTTACGCAAAAAGCACTAGAAAACTCAAATTGTTTATTAATGTCAACAAAACTACAAGCCCAATTTTACAAGACGTTCTTCCAACTCTATTATACACCAGAGAGAATATCTAAATGGAGCACAGGTAAAGGCACTCTATGTCCTCGATGTACAAAGCCCGAAGCAGATCTGGTACATATGCTGGCCACATGTCAAACCCTAAGTACTATCAGACATGATATATCTACGTTTTTATCAGGAATTGTTGAGAGTACAATTGAGATCACTACAGCTGAAATAATACTAGAGTAGATAGGAACGCCAGACCCGCCAACATGCAGGGATTGCTGTTTACCTCAATGGCGGTACTTAGAATCTGCTTAACTTCTGCATCATTGGACTCGTACCCGCCTACATTTTAGCAATGGAGGGCACGACTCTTGGCCACCTATACCCTGGAAATAGCCATATACAAGCATAAGGGCCTAAAAAAGAAAAGAAAAGGTTTAGAATTATGGTATCCGGTTACACAGTGGATCGAGAGATCGGATGTTTAATGCTGATTAACTGCAATAACAGAAGGGTTTCTTTTTCTTTGTATGTATTTTTGCTCTTCCAGTGCGTTTCTTGCTTACTGTTTTTTTTTGGTTTTGCTTATATATATAATATTCTTGATTATATATTATTGCCTGTATGGTGGGGTGGGGTTGTTTTAGTGTTGGGTTGGGTGGGCGGGATTATACTGTAAAAAAATCTTCAATAAAGAATTGTAAAAATAAATAAATCATAAAAGCAATTACAAAAGACAATAATAAATGCATTACAATTGTTTTCGCATCAGTTTACCGAAAAGGGTACAAAAAGGGGGCAATTTATAGTTAAATAAGTAAGTGGTCAATTCATGGATTGCCTAAATCTAATCACATTTTTGAGAAAATTGGACATAAGATACATTGACATTTCATTTTCCAACATCTGAAGTTTCAGAAAAGCCGGTCTGCACTCTCAGACCCCATTTTTTCAATAAAATCATTAAATATTTGTTCCGGGCGAGAGAGTACAATTTACAGAATAACACACAATGGATGGTAGATTGCTGTGAAAAATCGTCGCATGGGCACGGTGGTAAGTCTTTTGACCATGAATTTATTTCTGGGAAGGTTACCAGTATATGAAAACTTTCCCCTCTGAAACGCGCTAAGAGCAACCTAGAGAAGCTGCTCTGCACCAGGATTAAATACCTTTGTAAACCACATCCCTGCCCCATTAAATAATTCCGAATTACAGACCTCTTTTTTCCATCTATCTGCCACCGTTTGGACTCTAATAGTTCCAAACACAGTTCTTTAAGCTTTTTTCTATAAATGGAGTTTAAAGTACTGGGAGTAGCAAAATATTCAGGATGTCCAATCTCTTCTAAAAAGGACTTTACATAAACAAACCATTGAATTTTTTTTCCCCCTGGAGGTCTAAGCAATCCTGTATGATCTCTCTATTAAGACCAGTTTCTTGTGAGTTCCAGACTTTATGCCAGAGTAAAACCGGGCTTACTTTAATTAGGTCAGTCACATAGGTCAGACCTAATTCTTTATGCCATACATAGCTTGATGTCGAATTTGGGAGTGCTAGGAATCTCAGGAAAGGATTTTCACAGATTTGGATGTCTCTGGTGTCAGCGATTCCCCATATCCCTGCACCGTACATTACGGTGGAGACACATTTTGATTTATATATGTCAATTAGAATGTGCACCGGGCGGCCCCCCAATTTGTTAGCAAATTTTTTAACAGCTCCGATAGCGCGAGAGAAGGCTAGTTTCCTCGTGTCGGCTGCCGATGCCCATGTTCCCTTTTTATTAAAAACTATTCCTAAATAGGAAAGTTTATCGGTTGACGCTATCTTAGATTTTTTTTAAAAAGTGTTGCATGAGACATTTTTCTTTAAAGTACAACACATATTAAAAGTTGGCCTACAGGCCCATAGGAATGAATGGGGAGTTATTCCTTATTTGCGATTAGCAATTTGCTAATCGCAAATAAGGATGCGATTTCAAGGGTGCCAGGGGTGTCCAAAGGACACCCTGTAGCACCCCTGAAAAGCAAATGTACACAGGTTTTGCGCACACACGTCCAAAGGACATGTGTGTGTGTAACATGCAACTGAGAAAAATGCACTAAAGTGCTTTTTTTCTATTTTATCGCTATTTACCACGAAGTCAGACTTCGTGGTAAATAGCGGCCAAAAATTGCGAATTCGCAATTTAAAAATGGTTAATGAATTGCATTTAAGGAATCTCAAATAGAGCTTCCTTAAATGCTATTCCTCGCAAATTTGCGAATTTGCTATTAGCGATTTTTGCATTTGGGATGATAAATCCCAAATGCAAAAATTGTGCTTGCAAAGAGCCAGATTCTCAGAATCTGGCCCTTTGCGAGCCGTTTTCGGCTTGATGAATCTAGCTGTATGCTTTTAATTCTTCTGGGCGAATGTCCTAAAAACACAAATGGGATAGTGATCACTTAATACAAGCTCTCCTGTATGGCAACTAAGTACGTAGCAAGAGTGACTATTTGAAATCAGAGCGAAGTCAATCACCGTTGTGCAACCCCTTCCAATAAAAGTTGGTAAGAAGGGGACTTGCGGACTACAAAGTTTGTTTCCAAACCCTAAGTCAAAAAGGTGAATCAGGTAATTAAAGACACTCACGGTACTTGAGTGTTCGAAGTGAGTGCAGGAATCGCCGTTCAGATTTACCATCCCACAAACACCTAGATTGCTTTGGGTGCATAAATGACAATTTAAATCCCCCATTAAAATCACACATTCATCACCGTGAGAGTTTTCCCCTAGGTGTAGCAGGCTTTGTACGAGACTCTCCAGTGTCTTATTTAAGTCGTCCCTAGGAATATTGTTATATAAATTGATCAAGGTGATGGTTTGTTTGCCACCCAAAGATAATATCAAAATTTGGTTGCAATCTAATCCTAAGAGACTCTTTTTGACCGCAATATTGGCAGTATTGGCTATATAAATACAAAGACCCCCCGCATTTCTACCCCTCTTTGACAGCTTGGCAGGTGAAAAGATGGTGCTGAAACCATTTAAATGGGTCTCCTCCATATCCCAACATTCTTGGAAGCAAATAATAATGAATTGTTCTATATAGGGTACAAACACTGGTTCCTCTATTTTACTAGATAGACCTGCTATGTTCCAGGACATAAAGGTAATAGGGTCGTTTTTGGCCAACGATTTTTTATTTGAGGCCTCTACCTTGTTTGTATATCCGGGAATAGTTGCTATGATTGTGTCCGCTCCCCCAAGATATACCCTACTACCTTGTTCCTGTACATATGCTATTTGTCTGGGCAAAGAGTTTATCTGGCCCTCCAAGGGGCAGTTTCCCCAGAGGGATGTATTTCCGTCTAATACTAATGCATCCTCTCTCACCAGTCCAATTTCTCTCTTCTGATTTAATGGGCATGATCTATTTGTTGGATTTTGGCGGGATTCTTTCGTGTTAGCCTGTCTGGTCCCCAGAGATTTCTTTTTTAGACTCTAACGTCAATCCACCATTTCTAGGCAGCTAAAGCGATTATCTATGTGGGCACCTCTCCACATCTCCTCAGGTTTATATACATGGTTTTGCACCCTGCCCCTTGTATGATGTGTGACCCTTGTCCATTCATTAATGGTTGAGTGTGCTACTGGGGTGTGAGCACATCCCTGCGGTGGGCACACTGTTGTGGTTCAAGGTGCAAAAAGCAACAATGAATTCCAAGAAGTTCAGTGTAGTTCCATAAGTTCAAAGTTTTCAAAATTCATTCAATTTTTTAGCGTTGAGGCGTATCACATATTTCAATCATATGAGTCATCAATCGATTAAAGTGAACAACTGGCTCCGATGCATTTCGGACGAGGGTCCTTTGTCAAGGAGCACTACAACACAAGAATATACAATGAAAATGAATCAATGAGGATGTTGAAATAATCATGTGGAAACGTGACAACAGTAATGCGATAAGGTGAGGATTAGTGAGCCTCATGCACCCTTAATGTGATATAAAAAGCAATAAAGTGACGCTGAAGTGACAAAGGTTGGTTTTGAATAAAGTTCTTCAAGATTATAAGGTGGTGAGTGACTGACTAAAAACCGTGCTTTACCTAAGGAAACGATAAAAAAATAGTGAAAATGTGCAGCTGAGTCGTGAGGCAAAGTGAAAACAAACGGCTCGAAAAAACGAGACTAACGTAATCAAGGGCAGAAGAGCTATCATGCGTGCGGTTTGCACCCGAAGGGTGACGGGGTGAAGACTTACTTGGTCAGGAGAATTAACCGGTGGCTTAGAAGAAAGCCGGTGTTAGTACTGCACGAAGAGCGTGCGAAGTGCTAAGAAACGTTAGAAGAGAGCGTGAAAATAGAAGACGGCTGGAAAGAGTGAGTTGAATGAGTGAACCGCGAGCGGCCATCTTGGAAAGGGGACTGAGTGGTAGGGTGAATAGACGGATAGTGCCAAAACAGGGTAAAAAACATACAGTAGAACGAAATATAATGCATCAATGGAAAGTCAATATCATAGGTAACAGCTTAGTTCGGTGCGATCGTTAAGCCCGAATGGTTTCTGCGACTGCAGTCTGTAGACCCAGGATGTTTCTCTTTGTAGGAGGGTTTTGTTGTTATCCCTCCCTTCGGTTTTAGTGACAACTTCAAGGACCAAAAATTTGAGCTGGGCCACATTATGGTTGGCTTCATTAAAATGTATGGCTACATTGGATTTGGGATTGTTAGTACGAATATTGGACTTATGTTCGTTCAGCCTGATCTTTATTTTTCTGCTAGTCTTACCTACGTAAATTTTGCCGCACGGGCATTTTAGAAGGTAAATCAAGTTAGGTGAATCGCAAGAAGCGTCCACATTGAGTTTGATAGAGAACCCTCTCATGGGGTGGTTGACAGTGTTGCCTCTGATTATGTTATTGCAATTGTTGCAGTGATAGCATGGGCGAGTTCCGGTATGTTGAACTGGTGAAGTGGTAATTGAATTTTTGGAAAGAATTTCTTTAAAGTTCATCGGACGAGTGTAGGCAAAAATGGGGGGTTCCTTGAAGAGGTCCCCGAAATCAGGTTCCGAAGACAGAATGCGCCAATGTTTTAGTATGATGCTTTTGTACTGTTTACTCGAAGTGGAGATTTTTAGTAATGCCCCAAATTTTGTTATTAATGGATCAGGGGTTTCATCTCCTGTTTCTGTAATTTCTATCGTTAAGTCAGGGGCTGAAGCATTACCCTGTGTTGCTGATAACAGAGGGACAACCCTTACCTCAGTATCTTTCTGGTGTTGGGGTTCAACCATACCATTCACACCCTTAGCTACTTTCGCTTTTCTTCCTCCCCCTACTGTTGTATTTGCCCTTTTTCTTTTAGGTTTCGCTCCCTCTTTCCTTTCACGTATTTGCATTTTTACTATTTCTGTATCCGGTGGGATCTATATTATCCTCAGTTGTATGTGAGAGATTTAAATCAGTAATTGACCGAATATCAGACTGATCTATTGTGGTGGGTAAACAATGTACAAGTGCCTGGATTTCTACTGTGTTGTTTCTTAGGGGGTTTTCAGGGGTGCGAGCATTCGCAAGATGGCCCATGGAAGATCTTTTCGCCATGGCCAAATCCTGAGAAACCCGCCGTTCCATCAATGTAATCCCCTGATCTATTACGGAATTTGCCCTTGTTATAAAATTATCTAAAGTTCCAGGTAGAAGGCATCCCGCTACCGCACTTTTATTCTTGCCCCCGCGTGTAGACATATTAAGCAAAACGTCGTAAATAAAATTTTACTAGTTAATCAGTGAGTGCAAGCAAATGTTCGATAGACAACTCATGAGGGTGGGCCCAGTCCAGTCTCTTTCGAGCTCGAACAGGCTATAACGGGCCCGCCCTTGGCCCGGGCTTCGCCCGGCGCGCGCCCGCGCGCGTTTTGCGAATGCGGAAGTGGGCGTAACTAAATAGGGAGGTGGAGCGGGAAGAGGACCCAGGTGCGGCCGGTCACTCGCCGCAAAGAGCCCTGGTCCTCGCAGTGCCGCGGTCCGGTGATAGTCCCAAATCGGCGTCCTTCCCAAGGTGAGAGGCGAGCAAAGATTGTGGCAGGCAAAAGTCTCAGACTCCGAGCGGCACAAGATTTCTATTATAAAAGCTACAAAGTCTGTCTTGTTTTATCAAATATCCATCTTTATGTCTTTAATAATATAGTACAGAATGCAAGGAATGCACTGCTGAAGTTTAGTGCCTGCAACTTCAAAATGGATTAGAATTTATAGTTAATTTGCCGAAATATTACGCTCAGATGATGCACTTTCTTGTATCAATTTACACATAGAAAACAAATGAGTCCTCAAACGAACTTCTGTCCGAAAATGACATTAGAATTTTGAGTCATTCCTATTTTTAATACAGGAAACGTCATTCAATTTAGAGCGATTCCAATCGGGAGCCTTCAGTCCTCAATAAAGGCAGCTTGAAAACCAGGAATCAAAGTTTATATGTGGGAGACTGGGAGTTACATAGGAATGTTTAAGATTATGATTGCAGCCTGCAAAATCATACACTGTAAACACATTGTTTGTATTCATTTTGCAATAAATTTACCTAAAACCTATGGTGAGAGTCCTTCATAGACTGTCAAGGGGAGCCTTCCCTATAGATTTGAGGAACTCCCAGCCTATATTCAATTTATAGAATTATTTGAAACCCACTCCTGCAGGTACATTGTTTTGGCAAGCTGTGTGTCAAAGGTGGGTAAATGCCTTACCTAGGAACTTTCTCTGTTCAAATAAAAGGTAAATGATCATTATTTCCGCTCTGAGCCTAAAAAGCAAACAGCGATAAAGCCAAGAGGTCTAACTTTTACCAGGTACATGGAGAACTTTATTTAAATGCTTAAGGGAGAAGGGAGCAACATATATGGGCTTATGCATGTTGACATTGTTATAACTGAAGCACTGGGTTCATCGTTAAGTACGTTTTTATTGTAACCTGTAATGTGATACCTGTGAAAATGTACAGACATACATATAAACTGAGTAAAACTAAAACATAAATATGTACAAATACGTAAGAAGGATATTCAGGTATTGTCATGTTGGACATTAAAGGCTGTTTGCTTACTTATGCTAATGCTCAATTCACACACATACAAGGGATCTGGTACTGTTGCTGAACATTTTGCACCAGTTCTGAGGGCTTGAAAAAGCAGGCTTGTGGAGTGGCCCACTGTCATTGACATGTGGACACAGTCCTCTCAGGCTCCGCTCTCCACTGCACTTCTCTGTCACATGCAGGCATGTAGGAGGCCCAAAATGAGTCAAAACCAAGAGGACTAGCGGCGGGGGCATTGGTGGCGCCCCGATGACTGGGACTACCCGTCCGAATTAATAGCGGCCTCAACAAAGAGGAGACTTGGACGATATCTGTGACCCGTCGATGATCGGCGCGGTCGAGGTGCTGGGGGGACTGAAGCCACCCACGGTGCCTGTAGAGCACTGCATACGTGACTGCCTGACCCCAACATGGCATGGCATCAACCATGAGACTGATCTACGGGCTCCTGAGGAGGTGAGACACAGGAGCCCGGACCTTTCTAGGCTTGCGCTGTGACATTTGCAGCGCAGTCTTTGCCAGACTCCAACCCTCAGTAATAGTAAGAGGCCACAAACCCTTCGGGCTTCATTTAATCATCGGATTCCTTGCTTGGGGAAAAATATCCTGGTTTCCACTGAGTTGGACCCGATGGAAGTTGTCTCAAGATGGAACGGCAGGGGTGCCAATAGGGGTGCCACTTCGCACTCCTCCTTCCACCCTTGATTGGGGGTAAATTTCCTCCAGAGATTAAAATGTCCTGACCCTTAATCCTTACCCCAGTACCTTTAAAAAGGTCTCTGTGGATTTTAGGAGCTTTGTGACCCCCAGCCCAACCTTCTGTTCACTCCACCAAAAGCGGTGTAATTTAAACAACGAAGAAGACTCCCCGGCCTTCTTTCATTCGATATGGCAGCGTTATTGACGATCCTGAATCATTACTATTCTTGTCTACGAACTCGCACATTGGCCGGTACCCATGGTTATGTGCGGCGATTTTAATCTTAACCTCCCAACAAATTGGTCCTCTGGTCATAATTTTAAATACCAAAGTCGGAAACCGAGAACTTTTAAAGCCCTGGAATCACTGTGTCATACTCATGGGCTAACAGATTGCTGGGAGAATAAACACCCCAATAACTCTGACTATACTTTTTATTCCCATCCTCATCAAAAACTGGCCAGACTGGATTATTTTTTTGTCTCACACACCATTGTATCTGGCTGCTCAATAGACCGGCTACCTAGGGTTCTCTCTGACCACAATCCTTTAATAATTAGCATCAATATAGGGACGATACAATCCGATCGTAGTTTATGGACTTTCGAAAGAGCTTTATTGCGTAACGAAAAATATTGTATTCATATGGAGAAGTGGATTCCAGAATTTTTAAAGTTTAATATGGGTAGTGCCCCCCTGGAGGTGGTCTGGGACGTATTGAAAGCAGGTATAAGGGGTGAAACTCTTAGATGTTCCATTAACAACAATAAAGAAGAAAAACAAAAGCTAACAAACCTACAGGAAAGCCTAATTAGAAGGGAAGAAAACCTAGCTCGAGCAGTGCAAGATGGAGACAACGTAGAAAGGGCACTAAGAGAGGTAGCTATTGGAAGGAACTTAATATCTGAAATATTTACCACCAAAGCAATCTGTAAAGCTACAGTGTATAGGGAAAAACATCTACGAACTAAGTGAGTGGGTGGGCCGTCAATTAGCTATCCATATTAGACAGCAGAACTCAGATAATACGATTAAAGCAATTAGAGACCCAATTCATGGACTAACCCATGACCCCAAAGAAATCAGGGAAGCTTTTAAGAGGTACTACTGAGATCTATATACGGAGATGGGTAATTGTCAGGATAATATCGAGGAATATCTAGAATTAGTCACACAGCCCCGCTTACCTCAATCTGATCAAGATATTCTCTCAAATATTCCAGATTGGATAGAAATTTTGCTCTCAATTAATAGTCTTCCGTCGGGTAAAACAACAGGGCTAGATGGAATCCCCGCTGAATTCTATGCCAGATTTAGCAATACATTGAAAGATATTCTAACCAACTTAATGATTCATATCTTTCAAGGTGGACGCCCTCCAGCATCTTGGGCCCGGGCGAAAATTATCGTTTTTGCCAAAAAAAATAAAGACCCGACGGAACTTGGGGCATATAGACCAATCACATTGATTAACAACGATTCCAAAATATATTCTAAATTATTAGCCAGTAGATTGTCGCCACTAATCCATAAAATTGTATCTGTTAGGCAACATGTATTTGTCCCAGGGAGATCAACCACAGACCATATCCAGAGGATGATCACGCTTTTTGACATGGCAGAAGTAGCAGGAGACCCTATGGCCCTGATACTATTAGATGCAGAAAAAGCATTCGATAGGGTCTCCTGGCAGTATCTATGGACGGCCATGTCAAAAAGTGGGATCGGTGACCAGTTTATCAAAGCTGTTCATGCGATGTACACCACCCCTGAAGCAGTGGTAATGGTAAATGGGGACATTTCAGATACCTTCAATGTGACTAGAGGTACAAGGCAGAGTTGGCCTTGCTCCCCACTATTATTTGCTATTTTTATTGATCCTTTGATCTCAAGACTAGAAACAAACCAATATATACAACCCATGAAAATATCCAATGGTGAAACGAAGACATTGGCTTTTGCCGACGATATCGCAATAGTCACAGCCGATCCTAAGGCAGCAGTTAAACAAATGGAAAAAGAAGCGAAAAAGTTGGGTGCTATTTCAGGGTATAAATTGAATCAAACCAAAACTCAGATTATAATCAATAGCCAAATTAATTATTTGGATGATAGGGTGGTAGATAATGCAGTATATCTCAGTGCCAATATCACCTCCAATCTAAATAATCTAGTAAGCCTTAATTTAAACCCACTTCTAAAAAAGACTGAAAAAAGCCTAATTAGCCTGCATAATCTGCATCAAACAATCATAGGAAGATGTAATCTTAAAATGCTATTCTTTCCAAAATGTCTGTATTTTTTTCGTACCATCTGTTTCAATTTCGACTTATCAATATTTAAAGATATTGATAATATTTTCACTCGCTTCATCTGGGGATATGGAAGAACGCGTAGAGCCCAAAGATTTATTATATTACCAAGGGAAAGAGGTGGTCTGGCGCTTCCCAACTTTAAAATCTATTGGTGGGCTACTATTCTTAAAAACAGTCGAGCTCTCTTAACCCCCAGGCAAGAGTCCAATTTAGATAGGTTAGTCCCAACCCCACAGGAACTCATCCTTGGTAAAGAGACAAGCGATCATTTGTGGAGGCTAACTTATGACTGTCATTTCAAAAAAGTGCGCTTTAAAACACTTAAAGGTATTTATATCGAGTGTAACCACGTGCGAAAACTGTTGGGACTGGGTAGGTTCTTGTACTATACCCCTCTAGATAGTAATACAAATCTCCCAGAGATTTTTTCCGATCAATGTATGACACGATGGGTCAGATCGGTAATCACACAATTCGGCTCGCTATTTGACTGTATGGGTTTCTGCTCTTTCGATTCCCTAAAAACAAAATTTGGGTTACAAACGCGTTATTTCTATATATATATACAAGTTAGGGATTACATTGTTAAAAAGGGGGGTGGCAGTATGGCCATGAATAAAATTCCAGCACGGAAAGGGTTAAAATTGGTGTAATCTATAAAGATCTGGTTATAAGTCTTCCAGACGACTTAGATAAACATAACCTATATTGGCAAAACAAATTAGATATAACAGAAACCCTTATGCAAAAAGCACTAGAAAACTCAAATTGTTTATTAATGTCAACTAAACTACAAGCCCAATTTTACAAGACGTTCTTCCAACTCTATTATACACCAGAGAGAATATCTAAATGGAGCACAGGTAAAGGCACTCTATGTCCTCGATGTACAAAGCCCGAAGCAGATCTGGTACATATGCTGGCCACATGTCAAACCCTAAGTACTATCAGACATGATATATCTACGTTTTTATCAGGAATTTTTGAGAGTGCAATTGAGATCACTACAGCTGAAATAATACTAGGGTAGATAGGAACGCCAGACCCGCCAACATGCAGGGATTGCTGTTTATCTCAATGGCGGTACTTAGAATCTGCTTAACTTCTGCATCGTTGGACTCGTACCCGCCTACATTTCAGCAATGGAGGGCACGACTCTTGGCCACCTATACCCTGGAAATAGCCATATACAAGCATAAGGGCCTAAAAAAGAAAAGAAAAGGTTTAGAATTATGGTATCCGGTTACACAGTGGATCGAGAGATCGGATGTTTAATGCTGATTAACTGCAATAACAGAAGGGTTTATTTTTCTTTGTATGTATTTTTGCTCTTCCAGTGCGTTTCTTGCTTACTGTTTTTTTTTTGGTTTTGCTTATATATATAATATTCTTGATTATATATTATTGCCTGTATGGTGGGGTGGGGTTGTTTTAGTGTTGGGTTGGGTGGGCGGGATTATACTGTAAAAAAATCTTCAATAAAGAATTGTAAAAAAAAAAAAAAAATCATAAAAGCAATTACAAAAGACAATAATAAATGCATTACAATTGTTTTCGCCTCAGTTTACCGAAAAGGGTACAAAAAGGGGGCAATTTATAGTTAAATAAGTAAGTGGTCAATTCATGGATTTCCTAAATCTAATCACATTTTTGAGAAAATTGGACATAAGATACATTGACATTTCATTTTCCAATATCTGAAGTTTCAGAAAAGCCGGTCTGCACTCTCAGACCCCATTTTTTCAATAAAATCATTAAATATTTGTTCCGGGCGAGAGAGTACAATTTACAGAATAACACACAATGGATGGTAGATTGCTGTGAAAAATCGTCGCATGGGCACGGTGGTAAGTCTTTTGACCATGAATTTATTTCTGGGAAGGTTACCAGTATATGAAAACTTTCCCCTCTGAAACGCGCTAAGAGCATCCTAGAGAAGCTGCTCTGCACCAGGATTAAATACCTTTGTAAACCACATCCCTGCACCATTAAATAATTCCGAATTACTGACCTCTTTTTTCCGTCTTTCTGCCACCGTTTGGACTCTAATAGTTCCAAACACAGTTCTTTAAGCTTTTTTCTATAAATGGAGTTTAAAGTACTGGGAGTAGCAAAATATTCAGGATGTCCAATCTCTTCTAAAAAGGACTTTACATAAACAAACCATTGAATTTGTTTCCCCCTGGAGGTCTAAGCAATCCTGTATGATCTCTCTATTAAGACCAGTTTCTTGTGAGTTCCAGACTTTATGCCAGAGTAAAACCGGGCTTACTTTAATTAGGTCAGTTACATAGGTCAGACCTAATTCTTTATGCCATACATAGCTTGATGTCGAATTTGGGAGTGCTAGGAATCTCAGGAAAGGATTTTTACAGATTTGGATGTCTCTAGTGTCAGCGATTCCCCATATCCCTGCACTGTACATTACGGTGGAGACACATTTTGATTTATATATGTCAATTAGAATGTGCACCGGGCGGCCCCCCTATTTTTTAGCACATTTTTTAACTGCTCCGATAGCGCGAGAGAAGGCTAGTTTCCTCGTGTCGGCTGCCGATGCCCATGTTCCCTTTTTATTAAAAACTATTCATAAATAGGAACATTTATCGGTTGACGCTATCTTAGATTTTTTTTTAAAAGTGTTGCATGAGACATTTTTCTTTAAAGTACAACACATATTAAAAGTTGGTCTACAGGCCCATAGGAATGAATGGGGAGTTATTCCTTATTTGCGATTAGCAATTTGCTAATCGCAAATAAGGATGCGATTTCAAGGGTGCCAGGGGTGTCCAAAGGACACCCTGTAGCACCCCTGAAAAGCAAATGTACACAGGTTTTGCGCACACACGTCCAAAGGACATGTGTGTGTGTAACATGCAACTGAGAAAAATGCACTAAAGTGCTTTTTTTCTATTTTTTCGCTATTTACCACGAAGTCAGACTTCGTGGTAAATAGCGGCCAAAAATTGCGAATTCGCAATTTAAAAATGGTTAATGAATTGCATTTAAGGAATCTCAAATAGAGATTCCTTAAATGCTATTCCTCGCAAATTTGCGAATTTGCTATTAGCGATTTTTGCATTTGGGATGATGAATCCCAAATGCAAAAATTGTGCTTGCAAAGAGCCAGATTCTCAGAATCTGGCCCTTTGCGAGCCGTTTTCGGCTTGATGAATCTAGCTGTATGCTTTTAATTCTTCTGGGCGAATGTCGTAGAAACACAAATGGGATAGTGATCACTTAATACAAGCTCTCCTGTATGGCAACTAAGTACGTAGCAAGAGTGACTATTTGAAATCAGAGCGAAGTCAATCACCGTTGTGCAACCCCTTCCAATAAAAGTTGGTAAGAAGGGGACTTGCGGACTACAAAGTTTGTTTCCAAACCCTAAGTCAAAAAGGTGAATCAGGTAATTAAAGACACTCACGGTACTTGAGTGTTCGAAGTGAGTGCAGGAATCGCCGTTCTGATTTACCATCCCACAAACACCTAGATTGCTTTGGGTGCATAAATGACAATTTAAATCCCCCATTAAAATCACACATTCATCACCGTGAGAGTTTTCCCCTAGGTGTAGCAGGCTTTGTACGAGACTCTCCAGTGTCTTATTTAAGTCGTCCCTAGGAATATTGTTATATAAATTGATCAAGGTGATGGTTTGTTTGCCACCCAAAGATAATATCAAAATTTGGTAGCAATCTAATCCTAAGAGACTCTTTTTGACCGCAATATTTGCAGTATTGGCTATATAAATACAAAGACCCCCCGCATTTCTACCGCTCTTTGACAGCTTGGCAGGTGAAAAGATGGTGCGGAAACCATTTAAATGGGTCTCCTCCATATCCCAACATTCTTGGAAGCAAATAATAATGAATTGTTCTATATAGGGTACAAACACTGGTTCCTCTATTTTACTAGATAGCCCTGCTATGTTCCAGGACATAAAGGTAATAGGGTCGTTTTTGGCCAACGATTTTTTATTTGAGGCCTCTACCTTGTTTGTATATCCGGGAATAGTTGCTATGATTGTGTCCGCTCCCCCAAAATATACCCTACTACCTTGTTTCTGTACATATGGTATTTGTCTGGGCAAAGAGTTTATCTGGCCCTCCAAGGGGCAGTTTCCCCAGAGGGATGTATTTCCGTCTAATACTAATGCATCCTCTCTCACCAGTCCAATTTCTCTCTTCTGATTTAATGGGCATGATCTATTTGTTGGATTTTGGCGGGATTCTTTCGTGTCAGCCTGTCTGGTCCCCAGAGATTTCTTTTTTAGACTCTAACGTCAATCCACCATTTCTAGGCAGCTAAAGCGATTATCTATGTGGGCACCTCTCCACATCTCCTCAGGTTTATATACATGGTTTTGCACCCTGCCCCTTGTATGATGTGTGACCCTTGTCCATTCATTCTCATATCTTGGTAAAATATTTTGTGGGTAAAAGTATCATAAGGGTCAGGCTTCTATGGGTGTCCGGACGCTATGATCGCTCCAGCTGTTCCAGTTACAGATATGCTCTGCCGTGTGGGTGTCACTAAAACTAACCAATACACAGTCACCTGGGATTGTTTTAGTGGTGCTACCCACCCAGGCTGCTCTACGCACCATTAGTATTCTACTAGTTAAAAGGGGCGGCATGGGCCGGTCAGTATTTAACCAATGCAGCGCTTTGATCTTTAAAGTCGTAAAGGATTCCTCATTGGGTGCTCTGAGCTCTGGTACACCTGTTAATACAATCATATAAGGGCTAGCTTCAGGGGGTACATTTATAGTGTGCCTTTTTGGCGGTACTCCCAGCGGTAAAACCCCTTTAACTGGGTTAATCTCTGCTTTATCGACTCCCTCTACAGGTTTACCTTCAGTTGTTGGTTTAACTAGGAGATTCTGTGTTGCTGGGTTTATGGTATTTTGATTCGGGGATTGTACAGAAGTCGTTGTGTTGTTGGTCTTATGTACCACAGGTTTAATGGTTTTAAATGTTGTAGATTGTTGTACTGTTTTTCCTTTCATCGACTCAGTCCAACCCCTGGAATTTACTTCCAAGCAGGAGAGTTGTTGTTCAATCCTCTTGAGCCTATTTTCCAACGGGGCAAGCAAGATTTTTAGTAATGCCCCAAATTTTGTTAATAATGGATCAGGGGCCTCATCTCCTGTTTCTGTAATTTCTATCGTTAAGTCAGGGGCTGAAGCATCACCCTGTGTTGCTGATAACAGAGGGACAACCCTTACCTCAGTATTTTTCTGGTGTTGGGGTTCAACCATACCATTCACACCCTTAGCTACTTTCGCTTTTCTTCCTCCCCCTACTGTTGTATTTGCCCTTTTTCTTTTAGGTTTCGATCCCTCTTTCCTTTCACGTATTTGCATTTTTACTATTTCTGTATCGTCCCCCCCGGTGGGATCTATATTATCCTCAGTTGTATGTGAGAGATTTAAATCAGTAATTGACCGAACATCAGACTGATCTATTGTGGTGGGTAAACAATGTACAAGTGCCTGGATTTCTACTGTGTTGTTTCTTAGGGGGTTTTCAGGGGTGCGAGCATTCGCAAGATGGCCCATGGAAGATCTTTTCGCCATGGCCAAATCCTGAGAAACCCGCCGTTCCATCAATGTAATCCCCTGATCTATTACGGGATTTGCCCTTGTTATAAAATTATCTAAAGTTCCAGTTAGAAGGCATCCCGCTACCGCACTTTTATTCTTGCCCCCGCGTGTAGACATATTAAGCAAAACGTTGTAAATAAAATTTTACTAGTTAATCAGTGGGTGCAAGCAAATGTTCGATAAACAACTCAAGAGGGTGGGCCCAGTCCAGTCTCTTTTCGGCTCGAACGGGCTATAACGGGCCCGCCCTTGGCCCGGGCTTCGCCTGCGCGCGCCCGCGCGCGTCCTGCGAATGCGGAAGTGGGCGTAACTAAATAGGGAGGTGGAGCGGGAAGAGGACCCAGGTGTGGCCGGTCACTCGCCGCAAAGAGCCCTGGTCCTCGCAGTCCCGCGGTCCGGTGATAGTCCCAAATCGGCGTCCTTCCCAAGGTGACAAGCGATCAAAGATTGTGGCAGGCAAAAGTCCCAGACTCTGAGCGGCTCCCGCGAAGCGTGGACCGCGAGTCGCTTTGAAGTGCAGGGAGGCGGGGCGGGAAGAGGACCCAGGTGCGGCCGGTCACTCGCCGCAAAGAGCCCTGGTCCTCGCAGTCCCGCGGTCCGGTGATAGTCCCAAATCGGCGTCCTTCCCAAGGTGAGAGGCGAGCAAAGATTGTGGCAGGCAAAAGTCTCAGACTCCGAGCGGCACAAGATTTCTATTATAAAAGCTACAAAGTCTGTCTTGTTTTATCAAATATCCATCTTTATGTCTTTAATAATATAGTACAGAATGCAAGGAATGCACTGCTGAAGTTTAGTGCCTGCAACTTCAAAATGGATTAGAATTTATAGTTAATTTGCCGAAATATTACGCTCAGATGATGCGCTTTCTTGTATCAATTTACACATAGAAAACAAATGAGTCCTCAAACGAACTTCTGTCCGAAAAGGACATTAGAATTTTGAGTCATTCCTATTTTTAATACAGGAAACGTCATTCAATTTAGAGCGATTCCAATCTGGAGCCTTCAGTCCTCAATAAAGGCAGCTTGAAAACCAGGAATCAAAGTTTATATGTGGGAGACTGGGAGTTACATAGGAATGTTTAAGATTATGATTACAGCCTGCAAAATCATACACTGTAAACACATTGTTTGCATTCATTTTGCAATAAATTTACCTAAAACCTATGGTGAGAGTCCTTCATAGACTGTCAAGGGGAGCCTTCCCTATAGATTAGAGGAACTCCCAGCCTATATTCAATTTATAGAATTATTTGAAACCCACTCCTGCAGGTACATTGTTTTGGCAAGCTGTGTGTCAAAGGTGGGTAAATGCCTTACCTAGGAACTTTCTGTGTTCAAATAAAAGGTAAATGATTATTATTTCCGCTCTGAGCCTAAAAAGCAAACAGCGATAAAGCCAAGAGGTCTAACTTTTACCAGGTACATGGAGAACTTTATTTAAATGCTTAAGGGAGAAGGGAGCAACATATATGGGCTTATGCATGTTGACATTGTTATAACTGAAGCACTGGGTTCATCATTAAGTACGTTTTTATTGTAACCTGTAATGTGATACCTGTGAAAATGTACAGACATACATATAAACTGAGTAAAACTAAAACATAAATATGTACAAATACGTAAGAAGGATATTCAGGTATTGTCATGTTGGACATTAAAAGTTGTTTGCTTACTTATGCTAATGCTCAATTCACACACATACAAGGGATCTGGTACTGTTGCTGAACATTTTGCACCAGTTCTGAGGGCTTGAAAAAGCAGGCTTGTGGAGTGGCCCACTGTCATTGACATGTGGACACAGTCCTCTCAGGCTCCGCTCTCCACTGCACTTCTCTGTCACATGCAGGCATGTACGAGGCCCAAAATGAGTCAATACCAAGAGGACTAGCGGCGGGGGAATTGGTGGCGCCCCGATGACTGGGACTACCCGTCCGAATTAATAGCGGCCTCAACAAAGAGGAGACTTGGACGATATCTGTGACCCGTCGATGATCGCCGCGGTCGAGGTGCTGGGGGGACTGAAGCCACCCACGGAGCCTGTAGAGCACTGCATACGTGACTGCCTGACCCCAACATGGCATGGCATCAACCATGAGACTGATCTACGGGCTCCTGAGGAGGTGAGACACAGGAGCCCGGACTTTTCTAGGCTTGCGCTGTGACATTTGCAGCGCAGTCTTTGCCAGACTCCTACCCTCAGTAATAGTAAGAGGCCACAAACCCTTCGGGCTTCATTTAATCATCGGATTCCTTGCTTGGGGAAAAATATCCTGGTTTCCACTGAGTTGGACCCGATGGAAGTTGTCTCAAGATGGAACGGCAGGGGTGCCAATAGGGGTGCCACTTCGCACTCCTCCTACCACCCTTGATTGGGGGTAAATTTCCTCCAGAGATTAAAATGTCCTGACCCTTAATCCTTACCCCAGTACCTTTAAAAAGGTCTCTGTGGATTTTAGGAGCTTTGGGACCCCCAGCCCAACCTTCTGTTCACTCCACCAAAAGCGGTGTAATTAAAACAACGAAGCAGACTCCCCGGCCTTCTTTCATTCGATGGAGGATCAGTGACAAGGGCAGCATCTTGCCCCAGGGGTCACAGTTGGACCTGAGCCCAGATTCATGTATTGGATTGGATGCTGCTCCTCAGCAGAAGCCTCCTGAAGTCATGAGAGGATTCAGGCACAGCGCTTGGCTTCAACATCAAACGACTCAAAGCGCTAGCTAGTGGCTGACCTGTATTACTCCTTCTAGGACAGTAGGCGGCTCGTGCTTGCATTTCAAGGGCAGGTGTGAGCGGAGGCGATGAGCCAGTCTGACCATTCGTCTGGGTCAGTCTTGAACAGTGGTCGAAGTGGGCGGGATTGGAAGGGCTTTATTTATTTATTTATTTATTTATTTTATTTTTAAAAAATCCATTCCCCTACTTTTTCTTTTCAAAACTGTGTCCCAATATGGCAGAAATAGCAAAGGCATTCAGAAAAGGCTCTGCTTGCTTTCGTGGACGTTCAGGGATGGGTAGAGAAGGAAAAAGACTCTGTCTCTTCCTTACTGCCCAGAGAAGACACGGACAATGCCCTCTTCTTTTCTGTGCTGGCAGCTGCCCCCACCCCCTCTCTCTTCCTATCATTCCCTCTCTTTCTGTCATTCCCCTCACTTACTGAAAACCGTGACTTGAAGAAATGGTTCACAACCTATCTTTCCTTCTTTCATTTAGTTGCTTCCCTGGGAAATGGATCCAAAAAAGACAAGCACGTACACCTCGCGCTGGCTGCATGGGGGGCGGAGAGAGGAGGGGGCCTGCACCTGTTTCCCTTGCAGGAGCGAGCAGAAACTATATGGTTTCAAGGCTCGCTCCCGCTAGGGAATCGCCAAAATGTGCACGTGTTGCCATTGAAAGCAATACAACATGTGCACGTTTTTGGGGCCAAAACAGAATCGATCACTAAAGGTGTTGTATGCAGGTCATACGCGCTGCGTAGACAAGACCTAAAAAGGAAAGCTAAACTTTTTTTTTTTTAAAAGCATACTGTTTTCCTTTAAAGATAAGCATTCATAAACATGGTGGTCTGCTCACAGCAGCAGGCCACCATCCCTGTGATTTCAAATTACAACAAACCTCACTAATATTCATGAAGAGGATCAATTGGCAACCCACTAGGAATTGGTAATTTAAATATACAATCTTCATACACAGAAGAATAATAGTGCTTATCAAATAGAGATTAGGAAAAAAACGCTATTTGGAAAACGCTATTTTAAATGTAGCTACATCTGACCCATAGTTCAGCATGTTAAGATCATGTGATTCAATTATTTTGCGATGCTTCCCAAATTCCAGCTGGTAAAATACGGATTTCACTCTGAGAATATATTCTAGCAGTTCACTTCCTGCAATTTCAGTAAATTGAATACATATCATCTGGGATTTGCAAGTGGGGTTAAAAATGTTTTGAAGTTTGGGAATTTAAGGCAGTGAACATTCAATGGATTTAATTTTCTCTTCAATGAACTAAGCAAAATCTTTACATTTGTCTGCTGGCTGTTCAGTTGTGAACACAGTGATGGAGCATTGACCAATTTTACAATTTCAAAGTGTAGTTTAGTGTGCTTGTCAATCACAGTGTCAATGAGTGTCTAATATGAGAGACCTTCACATTAAATGTGTTATTGTACACTCTTATGGCTACCCGCAGTTTATCTAGGTCAGACGATGTGGGTAGCATCTCCAGTTATTCTCCATCCCCCTGAGGGATTTTCTTTCTTGAACTAGTTCCCCAAATCACAGTGGATAGTTTGGATGTATTTTACTTTTAGGAGGTAAAAGTATGTGTTAGAGTTAGGAGTGGAGACATAAACATATTGATTATGGCTGACAGGAAGAAGACTGCACATGCTGCCAATATCAACATTTTGATGCCAATCGTGTTTGTACAATGCAACCTAGTTATGCCCACCAGGTTTGTTTTCACAGAAGTATCATTGTGGGTAGGTTTAAGACAGTGATGAAGAAACATATTATTGTGTAGGAGTAGGGCGAACATGTAAACAGTTGTCTTGGTGGGACCAAGCCAGTGCAGCTTGAAGTTCCATAATATGATATTAGAATATGACAGAATTAGTTAATTTGTGAAGTGATTGATGCATTGCTCAGTTAAAGTAGATTAACATCAGGAGGGTCGTAGATAATGTTTAAACTGTATGCAGGGGCATTTAATACTTTAATCTCAAGCAGCATACTTTGGAAGAATATGAATTACTCAAGTTACCCATCTGCAGAGAACAGAATTCTTAAGATTGCCACCCTTTCACCTGACCTACCTTACCAATCATAATGAAGAATAGAATAGTCAGGGGAAGAAAGTAAGTAGAAGGATATTGAGATTAAAAATGGTATCAGCAAATTCCACTTTTGTGTTAAGCAGCTTATCTACAGTTATGAAGAAGACTATGCCTTGTGGAGGTGGTAATTTGGTAAACACTGTATATATTAGTTCTAAGGGGCTATGAATAAAGTTTTTGTGTTCAACCTTCTTACATATATGCAGTGGGGTGAGGAGGTCTAGATTCAGGACAGTGGGTAAAGGTACTGTGTGATCCAGACACATGCGATCTGTATACAGTTTTAGTGTTAAACCTTTCTTATGTAGGTCCATTGTGTAATATGGTCTATTTTCTTTCAACAGTGGGGGTAGATAATGTGAATAAGGTTGCTGAGTTCAACCTTCTTTCCTAGATGTATTGTGTGAGGTGATGTATGACCTAGGGCAATGGGTACTGGTAATGTGATTATTGTTGTTGTGTCAACCTTCTTTCATAGATGAATCATGTGAGGTGGTCTATGATCCAAGACAGTGGCTATGGTTAATGTGCATTCCAAACGCAAGTGACATTAATAGGCTATGAGGAGGTGACGTACATATTCATCTGAGAGGTAAGAACTCGATCTGTGGCGAAAGGGTTCACGGTTGCTCCTCGCAACAAGTTGGAGAAGTTTACAGGTAATCACTAGAGAGGAAGTTGGGGTTCGGATGAAATGTAAGAAAATAATGATATTGGTAATTGTACAGGAGAATATTCATTATTTTAGCTAAGTAATCAATGCTATTTGATAGATGCCTCACAGTCACTGCATTGACCCTGTCCAAATTTAAGCTGCGCTCCAAAGAGGAAACAGTTGTCTACTTAGGACAGGATGAAGTGGGAACATCTGAGCAAATCGAGTCACTGGGGCTAGTCCCCAACAGTGTACTATGCACAAAGTGCTTCAGCCTGTGTCTAATTTATTTGACTCTTAAAGTCCTTTCCAATCTTAGGTTACTTTCCTGGCAATTGTTTAGAGGAAGACACTTGGTTACTAGTAAAATGCATTCCCAGCAAACTTTGAAAAGATTGTGAGACCAGATATGTAGAGTTACTAGATAGATGGTTATAGGAAGGAGAAAGAAATGATAAGTGGAATGAAAAGATGGAAACAGAACAGCACTCAGGAGATTGCACTGGAAGGCAAGGTGCCAGGGCAGGACAAAGGAGAGAGATTCGAGAAAGAAGTAGGTGGAAACAGTTTAGCTATGGATAGAGTGATGATCAATAACAGGGGACAAAGTGAGGTGAGATTAAACAAGTAACCCACCTGTGGCTGTTGTAACCACAACAGAGGTCTGGGAACATGATCAGGACTTTTGAGCTGCTTGAAGAGAAGATCCTCTTTTGCAAAAATCCTAGAAAAAGGCTAAACACGAGGGGGTAGGGTGAGAAAGTGCCCTCTTTCTTGCATGGTATGCCCCCACTTTTTGCTGAATTGATGATGTTCTTTGACTGAGTGTGCCCTGGGCTCCTGCTAATCAGGTACCCAGGGCCTATGTTCCTTCCCTAAAACTGCATTGAAGCCTATACTCAATTTGCATCTCTGGCCACATGTCAGCCCCTGGTAAGTGGTAACACAGGTACCCAGGGCACTGTGACCAGAGAAGGCTTCCAAAGGCTGCATCACTTATTGTGCCACCCTTAGAGGCACTGTACCCTAACACTCACACACTGCCTTTGCAGGCTGCATGTCTTGGTGCAGAACAAAGTGCAGAGTCGACATGGCATACATCCCTGTGTGCCTTGCCCACAAACCACTGCCCTGGCATACACCAGTCACCCCTCTAGCTGGGTACCTTATGCCAGTAGTGAGGGTACACATGCATGAGCCCTGTACCCCTACAGTACCCAGGTCCATTCCTGGGCACTTTAAGTGCAGTGCTTCCATTAAGAGTATATGGTGCTGGGAGTTTGTCATTATGAACTCCACAGCACCATAATGGCTACACTGAAGACTGGGAAGTTTGGTATCAAACTTCTCAACACATTAAACCCACACTGGTGCCAGTGTGGGATTTAATGTAAAATGCACCATAGAGGGTAGCTTAGAGATGCCCCCTGAAACTCGACTAACTTCTAGTGACCTGAATGAGTTGGTGCCAAGGGGCTGCCACCACCAGACATGTTTCTGGACCCCTGGGTCGAGAGCTGCTGTTCTCGGGGGCCTGGAACAATGCACATCCTGGTACAAGGTGCCAAGCCTCTTCCACCAGGATGGGCAAGGTTCACGAAGGAGAAGCTTCAAAGGCTTCTATATTTAGCTTGATAACAGCCGATTGCACTATCAAGAACTATTTGTTGTTCAGACTGTTTTTAAAAATGATTTGATCTGAAAGTATATAAAATGTCTAAGCATTTATTAACCGTGGGCACAGTCTTCTTGTATGATTTATATATCTAGAAGAGCCTCCCCAGACCATTTGCTGCTTTCAGCAACCGGTCCCCACTGGTTCTACCCCCACTTTGGGAGGGAGACCCAGAGGAAAAACAAGTGAGGAAGAGAGGTGTGCCCACCTCTGCCAACTCCACCCCTCAGATGGGGGAGGCGAGGTGAAGCACAACCTCGAGTCCCCGCCATCTTGAGGATGGGGGACCCAGCCAACCAGGGAGAGGCTCCTGCCCCCCTCCCACTGGAGAGTGGCAGAATAGGGGGTGTACCCACCCCACGGAGGGGACCCATTGGTCCCTGACTTTACCTACCTGGAACGCCCCTTAATTTAGTATTTAGGGGGCACCCTGAACCTTCCTTCCTCAGATCCAGAAACCACATGAAAAGAAGATAAGAAGAAGGACAAAGAGCCGTGAAGAGCTAAGAGGACTACGCCCACTGACTTGGCCCCAGCCCTACAGCCCTGTCTCCCCTCGAACTTGCTCCTGCGAAATCCCGGTGTCCTGCAGCCAGCAACCTCAAAAACCCAGAAGGACCTGCCTGCCTTCACTACAAAGACTGAATCTCCCATGAACACCGGACTTGTTCAAACTGCAGCTTCTGGTGCCAGCCAGAGATCGCGAATCCAGCCCACTCTGCACCTGCCAAACCCGGCCAGAGCTCGAGTGGAAAAACACCACAAGGAGGTCCTCCCGGTGATCCTAACCCGAGATCTGGTGACCCCTGACCTGCCATAAGCCTCCAGATGACGCCTGCAGCCTCAATCCAGAGGACCCCCCCCACCACAACCAGAGCCGGTAGGAAAATCCAACGTCCCAATGCACCCCTGCACCCGAAGCCCCACTGCCTTGTGTGCCCAAACCAACAGTGCCTAACCAACCCATGACATCCCAACTTACCCCTCGAAGTGGTGGTCGCACCCAGAAGATCCTCATCCCCGAGCCTGCAGTTTTTCTTTGTCCTGGAGGTTCTCCATTGGAAACAACAGAGCACCCGACCTCAAAACAGCATCCTGCCCCGGCCGCCCTAGTGCCACTGAGGGTGCACCTTTGGTGCTACTTTGGTCCCCAACTTGCCCTAAGCTAAACCCTAGGAGCTTTGCTCCCACAACCCAGTGGCGTGCTTGCCAGCAGCCAAAAACCGGAGGCCACCTATCCCCCATTGGATAACATTAGGCCTCAACACTCTGCACCCGGCTGCGCTTGTGCCGCTGAGAGTGCAAAAACAGTGCATCACTGACCCTGGGGGACCCCTGAGTCTAACCCCAGAACCTTAACTCCGACAGTCGATTACTTACCTGAGAACCGTTAACCTGTTTTCCCTCCATAGGATAACATTGACACTTTTTCTCCAAAAAGTTTCTAAGTGTGGAGTTTAGAAATCTAAAAATATTCCTTAAAAATCGCACAAATAACCAAAACGTTTTTACTCACCTGTTTGCGGGAAATGTCTCAGTGCTGCATCTAGGTATCCAGCACTGAGTTAGAAAAGTAACGTGATAAATAACTTACCTGCAATTTTTTTATTTTTAAAACAGATTTTTATTGATGGATTGCACACATATCGCAGCACCCCGCATTCCGGAGTCAACTGCTAATCAAGTACTTAGCATCAAAATATTAGCAATCACTACATCATTTGTGTCCATAGCAAATATTAAACTGGATAACACTGCACCCCCACCCCTTCCCAACCCTCAATTCCCCCCTCCCGGATCCCTCCCCTCCCAGTCGCACGACATCGTCTCCCTTCTCCAACCAATTCGTGTTCGTTCTAAAAACTTACATACACCTTCCAGTGTGGCCCTTTCACACAATTTCCAATGTAGCCTCCTGCTCCACCGGCGGTTCCAACCACAGGCCCCGGTAGTCAGCCCATCTTTTCCATATCCTGTAGTGCTTACGTGGGCAACCACTGGCCATGAAAATTGGCTGCTCCATACCCATACAAAAATCTAATCCCTTCTTCCATACTGGAACGGAGGGGGCCCGGGGGTCTTTCCATACTTTGGCTATATCTCTTTTGGCCAAGGTCAGGCCCAATAACAGCAGATGTTGCTTGTACCTGTTTCCCCCCCACCCCATCCATCACATGTAACAGACCTAATTGTGATGTGCGGGGAAGCTCCCACCCCAAGACCTCAGACAAACAGTCCCACACCCCTCTCTAGAATCGAGCTAATGTGCTACAACTCCACACCGTGTGGATCAACGTCCCCACTTCCCTCCAACAGCGCAAGCAATCCGGGGATGCAATGTGTCCCGCCTTCCACAGCCTCTCTCTAGTATAGTAGACCCTATGCAAATATTTTAATTGGAGGAGCCGCAAACGCATCGCTATGGCCGCCCCTCTAGGGGCCTCCAGTGCCTACCGCCAATCCTAGTCCTCCAGTACCCCCACATCTCCCTCCCATGACTAACTTACCTGCAATTTACTGTAAGAGCCTATTCATTTCAACGTACTGCTCTAAAAAGTTTCTAAGTGTGGAGTTTGGAAATCTGAAAATATTCTTTAAAAATCGCACGGATAACCAAAACATAATTTCTTACCTGTTTGTAGGAAATGTCCCAGTGCTGAATCTAGGTATCCAGAACAGAGTTAGAAAAGTAACGTAAAAAGTAACTTATCTGTAATTTACTGAAAAAGGCTATTCATTTCAATGTACTCTATTTCCTAAGTGTTGCATACTACTGCTTCCCTGTAAATCAAACAAAGTACAATTTCTATTGCATGTTTAAACTGTTCTATATCCAGTAACTTATTACTGAAAATTATTTAATGCTTACCTGTACCAGGCATGCTTGGTTCTAAAAATAAACAACAGTATATTTTATACACAAACAATTGGCCTAGAGTTCAGTTCTTGAGTGTGTGAATTAATTTGCTCACTGAGTGGGTACATCAAATGATTAACACTGTCCTCAGATACTGACTTACTGCTCGACCATGCTACCAGTATTAGAGATTAAGGTTCTATCTAACTTTAACCTCTGCCTACCTCTGGGGACACTTGGACTCTATACACACTATACCTAATTTTGGTGTAGAATATATAGAGCCAGTTTCTTACAGGTGGATAAAGAGGTAGGCCCGTATTTTCTGAAAATAAATAGTTTGTTATATAGAAAAGGTGTTAACTATTAGTACCTCACCCCTTTGGGAAGAAATAACTGTTTCAGGCCTACAGACACCTATTAGCTAGACATTTCGGGCAAAGAAAAACAGAGAAGCCCATTCTTAAGATTTTGTATTGGCTGAGAATATTTGCCTAGGTTAAACAATATTGCAGACATTGCAAGATATGCCAAAACATAGTTGTTACAAGCCTTGTAGGGGTCCTCTTTATCCCTTGCCTCTTATTGATGTGCCGTTCAAAAGGGGGGGGCGGGATATTATAGGACCCCTATTTCTAGCTAAAAGGGGACATTGATTTGTGTTATTCATGGTAGATTACACAACATGATATCCTGAGGCTGTTCTGTTAAAACAACCCTTCACCTGGAACATGCGAGAATGTAGAGGGGACGTAGGAGCTCCTTTCTGCAGTGGAATGCTTTCCTGGAAACTGGCCAGTTCCTGTAAGATTCCTTTGGAGCAGGGGGGAAGACTCTCAAACCTTCTAGTGTGTATTTTGAGACTATAAAGCTGAGGTTTGTTGACAGCTGAGTTGTGAGCTCACTTACAGAGTAGATGTACTGCTGTAAGACAAAAGGAACCTGAGTCCCGGTCGAGAGTCCAAGCCAGTTGTGAACACCCCCCCCCTGACCCCAGCGTGAAGTGGCAAGGATGTTGAGTGAACGATCGGGTGAGGTGACTTGTTTCTGACTAATGCCATTGTGATGGTTGTTTCCAGTTGCTGTGGTCATTTGAGGTGTTTGAGTTTTGATTATTGCCATTGTGATGTGTGGCCAGTTGCTTTGATCATTTGAGGTGCTTTCTTTGTGATTCACTCTGTATATCTTTCTGATCTCTTGCAGGACGTCCCATGTTTTTTGTTTGAGTGTTATCTCATATTATTTGCTGCCTGTTTATTCATTAGTATTATTCATGCATTAGACTGTTATATTTACCAAGTGTGTTATTTTTGCTTACATATAAATATATATATCTCTATGTGTATTTGAATGTGATTCATTTCGGCATCTGGGAAAGTCTTTCTGTTAGAGAGCATTGCATAAATAAAAACCTTAAGCCTTATTCTAAAAAGAGAGTCTTTGCATTTTGTAAAATAAAACCCTTTTCTAAAGGTGTTGTTGTGTTTTATGTCTCCTTCTTCGCCGTGTTTGAGCCACTGTGTGACAGATTCTGTATTATCTGAAAGGTGCAGCAAGACACACCCTTAACAGATCTCTTGAAAACAAAGGGTTAATATTAATCAGTGGTTAAAAGGCTGAGGTGCAATGGCCCATCTAAACCCTAAAACTAATTATTATTATTATTTTTTTTTTTTTTGGGGGTTCAAATCTGCTTTATTGCATAAGACGAAGTGCAGTACACAGCTTGTTTTGCCCACAACCCGGAGGCCGGCAGCAGGATGGAATGGTCAATACACAGCCTTGTAGCCGGCATCCCGGGGGCCCGGCGGCGTGTCATACATGCATGGTAAACTTGTTCGGCAGCTGGTGGTGTAGGATGAGCAAGGATGAGCAGCAGTTGAACAGAGTTTTTTGCGAGAGAAGATTCTCTCCTTTTTGTCGAAGGTCAAAAACAGTAACAGAAACACCCAAACTAGGTAACAACGAAGAGGCAGTTCTCGACTGTGTGGTAGGATAGTTGATAATGTTCTGGCGTGGCGATCCAGGCAGGCAGAGGTGTGTATGAAATCTCATGTCCAGGATGCCTGACCTAACATAAAGTAGACCAATATTGGCCGGTTGTAGGAGGGTGTAGGAAGCCCTGGAGTGCCGCCCGCTAAAGATGTAAGTGCGTGAAGTGAGTATGGGATAGAGTAGGTATGTACAGAGAGAGGGGAGTGATGTGCAGGCCAAAGCAGGACAGTCTGTAATGTCAGTGACTGCCCAGGGGTACAGGGGAGCACGGACGAGGGAATCCGGTTAGCCCAGTCGTAATTTCAGGCTAGGACCAGAACAGAGCTTGGGGTCCTAAGTTATGACAAGCTGACTTTCCGACTGAGCGCTGTCGTCCGGGCGTGTGAGCAGATAGTGCACAAGCGGTTCCCAGACGTCACTGGGACGACACGAGGGAGGCAGCAATTCAGCAAAAGTAGTATGCTGATCTTGGCAGTATATCAAGTCTGTGAGCCAGTCCTTGAATTTGGGCGCCCTTCCTCTGCCCCACCGGCACGCGACACGCCGCTTGGCCAAGAGCAAGGCAGTGTCAATGAATTTCCTGCAACCCCTAGGCATCTGCATCGTATACCCGAGGAGGGCCATCAAGGGGTCCGCAGGGACCACCTCCCCCACCATCTCAGCAAGAGCCTCCGTCACTTGCCGCCAGTAGCAAGCAATCTGGGGACATTCCCACGCCAGATGAAGAAAGTCGGCATGGGCAGCACGACAGCGCTCACATCGGTCATCATCCGCCAGCCCAAATCTACGTTTCCGCACCGGCGTGTAGTACACTCGTTGAAGGAATTTATAGTGGATAATTTTCAACCTGCTACTGGCAGAGATGCGGGCAGTGAGCGCGCAGCAGTAGTGCCATTGGTCGTCCGACACATCAGTCGCAAGTTCAGCAGACCAACGCAGTCGAGCAGTGGAGTCTGGGTCTGGAGCAGCACTGCGGATCTGACGGTAGAGTCCAGAGACCAGGTGTGCCCCGTCCTGTGATCCTAATAGGAAGTGTAGTGGAGGCAGGGCCTCGGGCTCATCAGGATAATCGGGTAAGATGTCTTTCATCCCTGCACGCAAACGAATATAATAAAAGAGCTCAAGGGGAGTACGCTCGTGTGTTTTAAAAAACAGGTCCGCCGATTTGAAGTGACCCTCATGAAACAAATCGCCCCAACAGGTGACATGTAATGTATCACAGAGATGTCGGAAACCTGTTTCCGATAACAATGTAAGCTCTGGGTGATAGACAAGCGGTAATCTGGGTGAGTAGAGCAATGGGCACGACAATCTTTTAGCTATGCGGCGCCACGCATCCAAAGTGCAGGAGACTGAGGTATTCGGCGTGGTTATGCACGCCTCTGGACAGTGCAACAGCCCATTGAGCGGGACCGGGTGCGCGATCCAGTCTTCGACCGCTATGTGCGGCATAAAAGGGGTAGGAGATATCCAGTGGTAGGCGAAGTGCGCCTGTGCGCACTGGTAGTATGCCTCAAAGTCAGGGACATCGAAACCTCCCCTGTCATAGGGAAGGGTCAGCGTCGACCATTTTAGCCGGGGGTTTTTGCCTCCCCAGAAAAGCCTGCGTAACTCCGTTCGGAGCGTTTTGAAGAAGAAAGCGCCAGGGAAATAGGGAATATTGAGGAAAAGGTACAGAAAGCGGGGTAGTACCACCATTTTTATAAGCGAGGCCCTCCCGGCCATGGAAAGTGGCAGCGTGATCCATCTGTCGACGGAGGCAGTTAATTTGGTCATGGCCACTCCATAATTGGATCGCAGCGTCTCGTCTTTGTCGCGAGAGATGCGGATACCCAAGTAACGGAGATCCGCACTACACCACTCCAATGGGTAATCGAGGGGGAAGTCGCGCACCGCGTCTGTCAGTGGGAAAAATTGCGACTTGGCCCAGTTGATGTGGACTCCTGACACCCCGCCAAATAAAATAAATTCCCGAAGTAGGGGATTCAGATGTGTCTCAGGATATTTTACGTACAGCGTGATGTCATCCGCATAAAGGGATACGTCAATTTGTCGCTGCAGGCATTGCACAGCACCAGTACGATGCAGCTGTCGTAAGCGACAAGCAAGAGGCTCGACCGCGATGGCGAATAACAGGGGAGAGAGTGGGCATCCCTGACGGGTGCCTCTCGTGAGCGCGATAGGTTGTGACAGTCGTCCGTTAATTAGTACCCTAGCCGTGGGATCCGTGTATAGAAGGCGGACCCAAGACAGGAACAATTTAGGGAACCCCATGCTGGCAAGTACCGAAAAGAGGTAAGGCCATTCAATCGAGTCGAACGCCTTGGTGGCATCGAGGAATACAGCTGCCACAGGGATGTCAGGGTGAACCGTGCGGAGCAGGGAGAAGAGGGTGCGAAGGTTGTGGGACGTAGATCTGCCCGCCACAAAGCCAGACTGATCAGGCAATACAAGTCTGGTCATCAATAGCGATAGCCGGGTGGCCAGTACCTTAGCAAGTATTTTGACGTCGCAGTTTAAGAGGGAGAGTGGGCGGTAAGAATCGCAGGATGTGGGATCCTTATCTGGCTTTAAGAGAGAGGTGATCACCACCTCGCGCATAGAGCTGGGAAGTATCCCGTCAGCAAGAGATTCCGTAAACACTTCACGGAGCACTGGCGCCATAACATCGATGTAGGCTTTGTAAAACTCGGCAGGTATGCCATCGAGGCCCGGAGCCTTGCCGTTTCTGAGGGACATGATGGCCTCGCGCACCTCATCGAGCTCAAAAGGCGCCGCAAGAAATTCCCTGTCCCCATCGCTGAGCCAGCATAACGCAACATCGCTGAGGTATGAAGCATATGGCGCGTCTACTTCCGCCGTGGAAGTGTACAGTGAGGAGTAATGTGCTGTGAATGTGTGCAGTATCGCTTCTGAGTCACTGATAGTGGTACCGGAGGTATCAGTGAGTTCCAATATGGTATGGTGTACCCGTGAGGGTTGCGTGAGTGTAGCCAGTACCTTCCCGGGCCTATCCCCTTCACAGTATTTACGGGCTATCCAGTGTTTGCCTCGGTATTTCGCCTCCCTGGCAGCCTCCTCCTCATACCTTGACAGTGTCTCCCTAAAGGTAGCATGCAGTTCTGGGTCAGTGTCTGATACCATGCGGAGTTCCAGAGCCCGCAGTTCCTTTTCAAGTGTGGGGATGGAATGTAAGATATCACGAAGTACCCCGTGGCTCTTAGATATGCAGTACCCCCTGACAGTGACCTTGAACGCCTCCCATATGTGCTCGACTGATTCAACCGACCCCTTGTTTCTAGGAAAGAACTCCGCTATCTCCTCCCCCAGCTCAGTGCGAAACAGGTTATCCAGAAGCACGTCAGGGCGTAGTCTCCACTGCGGTCGCGGACTGTCCCACCCAGGAGTACGAAACCGCAAAAGCACAGGGCCGTGGTCAGAGTAGGTTCTCGGTAGGTGAGTCACTCCCACCAGCTCCGCAGCAACCCCCCTAGTGACTAAGAAGTAATCCAAGCGTGCCCATGTCCCGGTATGAGAAGTGAAGTGGGTACCCTCCCTTTCATGAGGATGTAAGTGTCTCCAGGCATCTAAAAGACCACCCTCCTCCACAACTCCCTCCAGTGCCTCCCTGGCCCTAGGCTTATAGGAGCCAACACCATCCGCCCTGTCTAAGGTGGGTACCAGCGCTAGGTTGAAATCCCCACCCCATACTATGTGTCGTGCCCCAACCGCCACAATCCTACCCCATAGAGTGGTGAAAAAGGCAGGTGAGTCAACATTCGGCGCATATATGGACACAAACAGGTACAGATCACGGCCCACTCTACCCCACAACAGAGCATAACGACCCTCCCTGTCTGCCACTTCCCCACATTTGTGAAAAGGCACAGTGCGGGCAACGAGAATTGCCACTCCTCTGGCATAAGTCGAATAAGAGGAAAAGATACGGTGTCCGGCCCATCGTTTCGCAAAAGTGGCGCTACCCTGTGCGGGCAGATGAGTTTCTTGCAACATGGCCACCCGTATACAATGTCTATCAAGGTAGGCAATAACATTTCGGCATTTCTTAGCATTGTTCAATCCGCGGACATTCCAAGATAAGCATGTCAGTTGCGCATTCGCAGTCAAAGCAGCCATGGACAGAGCAACAATGAATAAGGTAGTGCCCGAGAGGGCCGCAAAATGTAACCACCCCGCCTTGCCAGTGCCAACGTTTACACCAGGTTATTGCAGATATACACAGTTCAGTCAATGAAAGCCTCTCAGAGTCCATCCTCCCCCCACCCACCCTAGCATCCCAATCATGCCAGTGGCCGCGGAACCCCCCCCAGAAGCCCCCCCTCCTCCCACCTCCCCCCAACTGTAGTGGTATGAACAACAATAACAGCAACAAGACTGTGGGGATCGCCCAGTAGGGGTAAAACATAGAGTGCGCACAGCCACTTCCCGGTCCGTAGCTCCAGAACTGTAACCGCCCTCGGTGGAGACTAGGGACGAGAAAGTGGTCCTTGGTGTACGTTACCACAGGGGTGCAGAGTCCATGCAGGTCCATCGATCATGAATCGCCCCAAAGTCTGAAGTCCGAGCCGCTGGATGACCGCCAGCTGCCGTGGAGAAGACTCGATCCGTAGTGCACATGGACAGCTATTCATCATGTGGCGCTGGTGACAGGTCGGCATCGTCCTGTTCATCAGCAGCAGCGCCGTCTGCTCTGCGCTCCCTACGTATCGATTTTAGGTAGTCCTCTGCCTTTTGCGGGTTGGTGAAAAACCTCTGCCTACCCTGGTGGGTCACTCGAAGCTTCGCAGGGTATAAGAGAGCATAGTCTATCTGAGCCTCTCGTAGCTTTTTCTTCACCGGCAGAAACTTTCGCCGTTCATCCTGAACCATCGGCGTGAAGTCCGGGTAGACAGAGAAGGTAATTCCATTAAATTGCAGTGATTTTTGAGTGCGGGCCGCCCTGAGAGCAGTGTCACGATCACGGTAATTCAAAAGCCGCGCAATGATGGGCCTTGGTGGAAGGCCAGGCTTGGGCACAGGCGCCAGGGAGCGGTGGGCCCTCTCCACAATGAATTGAGGCGAGAAAGCATCCTCTCCCATCGAGCCTCTGAGCAATCTTTCAACGTATAGTTCCATCCTACCCGTATCTGTAGATTCCGGCACATTCGTGATGCGTATGTTGTTCCGGCGGCTTCGCGCTTCCAGGTCCTCGTTCTTTGCCGCTATAATCCGGAGTAAGATATCCATCCTGGCCAGTTGCGTCGTATGGGTCGTGGCGACATCGGCGTTATCGGATATCCGCTGCTCCGCAGTCGTGATCCGCTCCTCATGGCGGTCGACCTTGTGTACCAAAGCATCCAGCCGGGCCGTGACGCCGTCCACTTTCTCCACGACAGTGGCGAAACCCTGCCTCATCTCCTGAATCAGGCTGGTAAGATCTACATCATTAGTAGGAGGCGGAGTAGGCAGCGAAGAAGATGCGCTGGACCCAGGATTCATCTGCACCGATTTGGCGCCTTTTTTCACACTGTTGAAGCTCAGTTTTGGCTGACGATTCTCAGTCCGTCCCATAGCGGTGTCCGGGGGATGGCTTCCGGGCCGTGGAGCAGAGTGGTGGTAGAATCTGCGGCCGTGGGATAGATGAGTGCAGTCCACCCAGAGAATGCACAGCCGTCAGTGGACAGGAGAGAGCAAACGCAGGGCCGCCAAAGGGGCTGCGAGGGGGGCCCAATCTGCAAGCGGCGCTACGTGGCAACCAAGCGCTGTGATGGTGAGGGGGTCCAGCAGCCAACAGTAGTGGATCGTGGTAATAGATGCTCCCCGCCCAGTGCCAGCAGGGAAGCGGCCCGGGTATATATTGCTGCTGCAGGCAGTGTGATCCAATCAAGCAGGGCAAAGGATGGCAGGACCCCACTGTGTAGTGCGCAGTGAAGGGTTGCAGCACTCAGGGGGGCAGTCCAGGGCCTCTCCACGTGACAGCCACGCACCCGCCAAGCAGGCGACAGCCCCCCCCCCACTCGTCCGCTAGTGCAGAAGCTTGATGGCAGCAGGAGTGGCGCGTGATGGTAGCACCGAGTGCGAGGGGGCCAGTCCCGACCCTGGATCAGCGGTTCCGATTGCTCGCGCTGCTTAGCATAGGAGCTGCAGCGGGCAGAGAGTCGGAGCGATGGTTCGTGGGGGCCGCCCGGCCCAGCAGGCTCCTCCGCCGAGTGGGAAGGAGATCCTTTCCTAGCGCCGATAACGGGAGCCAGCAGGAGGGGGTCTCGCGGCAGAAAGGACAGCAGCCGCTTACCTCCGTTGAAGCCCCCCCGCGATGTCTCCGCAGGAGATCGGTGTCCGCGGCGATCTGCGGCCCAAAGCCTCGTGACAGTCCCCGGGGTCGCGCAGCAGCAGCGGCCGGCCACACGCTCACAGCAGCTCCAGAGCGAGCACCGGATAGAACTCCAGCAGCCTGTAACTCCGGCCCTGGAGCACGTAGGGACCTCAGAGTTTGGTCGAGTGTCTATGGCGATGACCTGAAGCAGGGTCCAAAAGGTGGAGGCAATACAGCACTCCGTGGCACAGGATATGTTAAGGATTATTTACCAAGGAGCGGGAGCTACGCACCTAGGCAGCCATTCCGCAAGTGCGCCCTCTAGCGCCCCCCAACCCTAAAACTAATTATTACCTTTGAACCAGTGCTACCGACCCCAAACTTTGAAAACCCCTTTTTGCTACAACCAGAAGTGTCCAGAGTTAGGTTGGGAGCTGTCCTCTCACAAGAAGACTCAAATGGAAATAAATGATCTATCCTATATACAAGCAGGAATATTTTTCTCAGAGAGCAGAATTACTCAGAAGTGGAAAAGGAATGCATGGCTGTAAATTGCTCTATTGGGTCTTTAGGATACTATCTGAAGTGTAGGGAAATCCAATAATTCACACACCACGCACTTATGGAATGGATGGCTAAAGACAAAACTAAAAACGGCAGAAGAATGAGGTGCTTTTTGAGTCCGCAACCTTTTAGGTTCATCAATCATCATCGAAATAGAAAACATCAGGGCAATGCAAACTTTTGTTCAAGATAGCCACAGGTCATAGTTCTATGTCAGGACAGGAGGCTCCGATTATGCTTTCTCATTGCTTTTATTAGAAATGCTCAGCAGCCAATTAGAAAGCAGTAAGCAAAAAACAAACTACAATACCCATGAACACCAGGGTATCACATGACCAACCATAGAGACAGTAGTATAAAAGGTCATCCAGAGAATATCACATCCTCTTTCTTTGCTGCTCCGCAGCCAGTTAAGTGCACTTTTACATTCTTATTGCCTTACCTTTTGTTTATGTTGCCTTACTGGGCATTTTGAGCTTGTAATTGTAGTGCTACTGCTTGCGCTTCGTGCGCGCCTTGTTCCGTAATTCAGCTGCTCTTGTGCTGATTTCCGACATTGCCGTTTTGCTACTTTGTTGCTTTGGCAACGCTCGCCGCTTACGTTGTGTTTCTCAATGTCGCGGGGAGCATGTGGACACCTCCCCGGTTCGGGCGCTTTGTGCCCGCACCTTTTTCTTTTTGTGGAGTGGGAGACAGGGGCTGGAGGGCTCGCGCGCGGTGCGCGAGAGCTCCTCTGTGTATTATTACAGGCGGCAGTTACCGCGCATGCGCGGCGGCCATTTTTTTTTGTTTTGATTGTTTTACGCCGCAAATTATCGGCGTATGACAGAAAGATAGACGTCTTTGGCGTCCTAAGCCCACTGCCTGTATTCTCTTAGCCCCATTTTACGCCCATTTGTCTCATAATACCTTTGGGCTGGAAAACCTTCATAGGCTTTGCCTAGAGTGAATATTTTGTGCAGCAAGCCATCCCTCCACTTTTGATTTATTGCAATGTGTTTTACAGGTTCTGCCTGTACTACTGGCTTGCTGTGGGGTTTGTTCACTCCCCCTGCATTGTGCCTTTGGCCGCATTGAATTTTTGTCATCTCTGTAGGCATTATTTTCACACTTTGTGTGCTATGGCTGATTATTATGAAGATGATGATTATTATTATGACGATGACGCCTCTGGCTCAATGGAGCATGATTTGGTTGAGGCTTTGGATCAGGGAGTACAACATTATGTGAACAAGGCACTTGTTTGTGCAATTACTCCATTGAAACGCTATTTATCTCACTATGCATAGCAGCAAGGCTGGTTGCCGTCTTCCCGTCCTTCCTCTAAGTCTCCTAATAACCCTCATAAGTCGGATTTTCAAAGGCTCGCAAAAGCTTTGTCCTCTGAGCAGCCTTCTACAAAGTCGTCGGTAGGGGCTTCTACTTCAAAAGTTCATCTTACGGATACAGATTACACTCATTCCTCTTCTTCCTCTGATCAAGATGGTCCTCCTCCACAGAAGAAAGCTCGTAAGGAGCATTTTGTTGATGCTCCGACGCATCCACCTCTTCTCACTTTTGAGCCTTCCGATATAGTTCACCCGAACTCGTCTTCCTGGCTTCCGTCCCCTGCGGTGACTGAATAAGTTCAGGCACATATTCGCCAGCCCTTTGAGGAGGATGTTAGTGCCCGACTTCGGTCGGAATGTCCGCGTCCAGATTTAGCTGACAATCTGGCTGACACTTCGGAGGTGGACCCTACGATGGTCACCTACCTTAAGAAATATGCCAAAGATCCCAAGAAGGGTATCGACAGGGCTTGGCGTTCCTGCCAGGATAAAATGCTCGACCTGCTGGGCCCTCTTACTAAGATCTTGGACCTCGGTTATCAGGCCAAGGAATCTTCTGCTCTTGTTGATCCGGGCGATTTGATTGAATGGTCCCAACGGGCTATTTGTCAATTGGGTAATGCCAATTGCGCAATTTCATGTGAGCGACGCCGATCCATTCTTCTCAAGCTAGATCCTGTCTTCCTCTGAATCCGGCCCTTTGGCCCATGGCCTGCTCTTTGGCCAGCCTTTTCTGATGGAACTGATAACATTTGTGGCCACTTTCAGTGGTCTGGATAAGGCTCAGGCCTCCCTGCGAATGGCATTTCATCTGGTTTTTGCCAGGGCCGGACGACACAGGGGGCGATCGTTTGGCCGCGGCTACAATCAGAATTCCAAGCTGGGATTCCATTCCCAAAGAGGTGGAGGACAGGATTCCGGTTACAATAACCGCTTTACTTTCTATCCCTCTCAGAAAGGAAGAGGTCAATATAAGAAAGGAAGGTTCGGCGGAAATCAAGGAGGACATCCGGATTCCAACACTTCAGGTGAGGTTGATTCCAGCTTCGGAAGTGGTTTTGGGGGGAAGGATTCAGTATTTTCTACAAAATTGGCATCTGATCTCCAACGATGCATGGGTGTTGGAGACTGTTCAGGGTTACAAAATAGAATTCTACCATCCTCAGTCTCAGTCCCTCCCTCCTTCGCCCCTAGTTTTCTCCCTTCAAGATCAAGAGTTAATTTCAGCAGAGATCGCTTCCCTTCTGGAAAATGGGGCGATTCTTCCGACTTCACGTCATCCCAACGGTTTTGTGAGTACAGTTTTTCTGGTCCAGAAAAAATGGGGCGGGTCCCGGTTGGTCCTGAATCTCAAAGACTTCAACGAAGGGGTGGTTTATCGCCACTTCAAAATGGAGGGCATTCATCTCTTGTGGGATCTCCTTCGGGAAGGAGATTGGATGGTCCGTCTCGACCTGAAAGATGCGTATCTGTCCATCCTGATTTTCGGTCCACATCAACGGTTCCTGCAGTTCCTTTGGAAGGGGACTTGGTTCGAGTACGCTGTTCTCCCGTTCGGCCTCTCGTCAGCACCTTGGTGCTTCACAAAACTTCTGAGGCTCGTCGTGGAATCCTTGCGTGCTCGGGGAGTTTGTTTAATTATATATCTGGACGACATCCTAATTATGGAGGATTGTCCTTAAAAGCTGATGACGCATTTGGAATGGTCCATCACTCTCTTACAATCTCTGTGTTTTCTGGTGAATCCTCAGAAATCGATTTTTCTACCTTCTCAGGTGATCGACATCCTGGTCTTCCAGATCAATTGCCTCTCTTGCCAACTCCTCTTGCCCAATCAGAAGATTCGTTCTATCAAGAGGGAGTTGAATTTGGTTTTATCCAAACAGAATGTGTCAATGAGGTCTATAGCACTGGTTGTTGGCCTATTGGCCTCCTCGATTCAAGTGATTTTTCCGGACCCCCTCCATTACCGGGCACTTCAACGTTTGAAGATTCGGCATCTCCAGAAAGGCCTTCACTATTCAGATCGGGTTCCTCTTTCGGAGGAGGCGAGGTGGGAGATGCGCTGGTGGGTAGACCACATGGAAGCCTGGAATGGGAGAGCACTGTTCGGATCACCCCGGAGGTGGTGATAGAATCCGATGCCAGCCTATGGGGCTGGGGAGCCCATTGCGGCCCGTTGTCGATGGGAGGTCATTGGTCTCGGGAGGAGTCACATCTCCACATAAATTGCCTAGAGTTGCTTGCGGGATCCTTTGCGATCCGTTGTTTATCTCCACGTCAGACCAATTGTTGCATACTTCTCTGCATGGACAATGTTTCAGCGGTTCGGTATGTCAACAAATTGGGCGGGACGAAATGCAAGCTTTTAGCGGAAATAGCTAAGGACTTTTGGCATTTTTGCCTTCAGAGGAAGATCACTGTTATTGCAGAGTATCTCCCTGGCCGCAACAATCAGATTGCGGATTGGAACTCGCGGCATCTTCAGGATTTCAGCGATCCCCGCGTGTTCCGCTCTCTCTCCCGTCTTTGGGGCTATTGTCAGATCGACCTGTTTGCGTCTTGCCTCAACTCCCAGCTCCCCATGTTTTACAGCTGGAAACCAGACCCGGAAGCCCTGGCCACGGATGCGTTTCTGCAGACCTGGCCATCGCTCCTGTGTTATGCGTTTTCCCCATTCATGATGATTCCCAGGGTCCTGGCTCGCACAAAGCTTTATCAGTCGGAGCTGATTCTGATCACTCCTCTGTGGAGGGCTCAAGCCTGGTTTCCAGTTCTCCTTGAAATGTGTTATGCAGTGCCGCTCCTTCTTCCCCAGCATTGGAACCTCTTGCTGGACCCTCTAGGATATCCACATCCCCTGATCGAGTCCGACCATCTTCTCCTCGTAGCTTGGCACATTTCAGCGAACGCTGGCAAGTCCTGGGCCTTTTGCGAGACGCTTCAAGATTTATCAGCGAGGCTTGGTCACCCAACACCCACAAACGTTATGCAGGGTCTTGGAAATGATGGTGTGATTGGTGTGCTCAACGGGAGGTGGATCCCGCTTCAGCAGATGTCTCTCTGATCGTTAATTTTCTGGCTTCCATTGCCTCCTCTGGCCTGGCTTATCGCACGATGAATAATTTCTGTTCAGCAATTTCGGCGGGTCATTTCCATATTGATGGCAAGCCTGCGGGTGAACATCCTTTGATTTCCAAATTGCTTAAGGGTATTCGTCTAGTGTAACCACCATGTCCAAAATACGTGGCCCTGTGGGATGTTTCCATTGTTTTGCAATTCCTGAAGGCCTGGCCTTCCAATTCTTTGTTATCCCGCAAACAACTTTCGGCTAAACTGACTATGCTGTTATGTCTTGTTTCGTGCAAACGCGTGTCTGATGTTCGCGCATTGGACCTGGCAGGTCGCAGTTTCACGCCTGAAGATGTTACTTTTGTTATTTCCAAACGCACAAAATGTAACACTGCTTCTGTTACCTATCCGTCTTTTCCCAACAATCCCAAACTTTGTGTTGTACAATGTGTCAAGGATTATGAGCTGAGTACTGCTACTTTTCGTCAAGATCCCAAGGTCATTTGTTAATTGCTCTACAGAAGCCCTTTCGTCCTGTCACCCCAGCTACGCTGGCCCGTTGGGTCAGATGACTCATGACTGAGGCGGGTATTGATGTCTCTATCTTTGGTGCCCATTCTGCACGAGGGGCTATGGCTTCAAAAGCTTTTTCCATGGGGGTGTCTCTAATGGACATCATGAAGGCCGCTGGTTGATCGTCTGATTCTGTGTTTAAGACCTTTTACTATAAACCAATTGTACATATTGCTTCTGTTGTGGTGGATCAGCTTTGAACAAGCATAATCTGAGCCTCCTGTCCTGACATAGAATTCAAAATTTGCGAACATACATGACAAGAATTTTCAATTCTATTTAGGACAAGGAGACGAGGATTATCCCACCCGTCTTTATTGCTTTTTTGCATGTATTCACTTGTTATGGACTATTGCTATTTGCATATGGAATTTGTTTATTACTATTCCTTCTTTTTCATCCCCACCCTATTTCTTGTTTCATATTTGCACTGGATGTGTATTACGGCTCTATGTCTCTTTTCAGGATCTGACCCGAAGTAGCGGTTTATGTTCTACCTGGCTTATCCTGCCTGTCGCTTGTCTTCTGTTTCCGGTTGCCTACGGCTGCAAACATCCTTTTTCTTCTTCAGCGTGGACTTCTGATGTCGCTGGTGGCTTCCTGTCCTTATGTTCAACATTTTGGACTTCCAGTTTTCAATCTGACCTGTTTTCATCGCCAAAGAAAGAGGATGTGATATTCTCTGGATGACCTTTTATACTACAGTCTCTATGGTTGGTCATGTGATACCCTGGTGTTCATGGGTATTGTAGTTTGTTTTTTGCTTACTGTTTTCTAATTGGCTGCTGAGCATTTCTAATAAAATAAATGAGAAAGCATAATCCTCGCCTTCTTGTCCTTAATAGAATTGAAAATTCTTGTCACGTATGTTCGCAAACTTTGAATTCTTCCTGAGTGGAAAAATGTAATGGAAGGGAGATGTCAGAGGAATGGGAAAGAAAACAAAGCCTTACCATGGCCAGACGATCCTTACCTGAAAAACAATTCTCCTCTCTCCCCATCACTGATTCTAGAACATAAAAAATAACATTGTTATGTAAAAGAGAGAGGAGAAATAAAAAAAGATACAAGACAGAGGGGGCATCGAAAGAAGAGGAAGGATCTAATGAAACAACATTAAAAACAGACTTAACTTCTGAGCAGGTTGTCCTGGGAAAGGAAGAGCATACAGGAAGGAGGACACAGAATTATATGTTAAGACCGGAGGCTTCAGATTATGCTGACTCTTTCTTCACTGTTTATTACCAATATTACACAGCAGCCAATGAAATTTAACATTAACATAGAAAAAACTGAATTTGTCATAACTGCTCATGACGTAATCTCCAGACCTCCAATGAGGCCCTACTCTCGGTGATATAATCCTTGGATGCCATATTATATCCTCTTTCTCTGCTGCTTCGCCAACAGATAAGTGCCTTTCCACTATTCTTCACTAACGTTGTGTTTAATTGTATGTATTGGCACCACAAGTGCTTGTCAGCAGTATTTTAATTTGATACCAGGCACCGTGGGCACCTCACTGCTTATCTAGCACCCAACGGGGTGCGTGGGAGGCAGGAAGTGGAGCGTTTTAACGCTCGTACCTTGGTCCTCTTTTTAGCTTGTTGCTCCTGGTGCATGCCTCACACGCACCATGAGAAGCCCTTGTGCATATTGGGACTAACAAGCCACGCTGTCTCATAGTTTGCGAGCCGGCACTCCTGCGTGTAGCCGTGCACAGCAAACGCTTCTCACACCCTTAGGAGCAAGTGTAAACACTATACAGGCTTCGTCTGAGGGGCCCGTGTCTTCTTGGTTTGCCTCTCTGCAGTCTGCTTTCTCTTCATTTGGGGTTGTTCCCCCCACCCCCCGGGATTTCTGCCAGTAGTCTCTCTATTGTGCCCTCATCTAATATTAGCCTAAGATGGCAGGGCGCCAATTTTGTGATAACAGCTATCAGGACATGCAAGAAGAGTTACCTCTATTTGAGGAAAACTTGGTTGAGGCCCTTGACGCCTGGGTGACACATTCAGTTTATAGAGCCCTGGCAGTTGCTCTCCCGCCCTTCACTAGTCACCTACAGAATTATGCCATTAACACAGCACCTTCCACCCAGGTTCCAGACAATGATGCATTGTCCTCTGAATGGCCAGATATTGTGATCATGTCCAGTATTTCTTGCACCTTCACATTGGATCATGCCTACGCAACAGGTGACAGGTCTCCTGAGGCCTCCTTACTTTCCCTTCCCATGCCTTATGATCAGGATTCTGACCCTTCCTCTGCCTGACATTGCAGCTAGGGTGACTGACCAGAAATAGACCCAAACCTGACTGCCTTCCTCAAAGGCTCTTGTAAAGATCACAAAAAAGGAATTGAACGGTCTTGGAAGGCTGGTCAAAATAAGGTTCTTGACTTCAAGGTCCCTTTTGCAACATTCTAGAGATGGCGGTCCCTGCCAAAGATTCTGGTGCCCCCATTGATCCTGACACCTTAGCTGAGCATTAAGTATGGTGGGAAATGCGAATTGTGTCTTATCAGCAGAATGCCGTAGGTCTGTTTTAATCCGCATTGATCTTAAGCTAGCAGAACAAGTGAATGCCTTGTTTGGAGATCGTTTCATGAAGGACATCGTGAAATTTGTACAAACCTTCACAGCGCTTGATAAAGCGCAATCATTACTCAACAAGGGTTTTCGCAACTGGCACCTTTTTGGGCGGGCTGGGCGATAAAGAGGGTGATCGACCGACTGTTTATACGCTCCAAGCCCTTCCAGAAGCTTCCAGGGCATCAACCGCAACTCCAACTCTTAGGCACACCCCAACTTCTACCCCACCAGAGCACAAGGGGGCCAATACTGCTAATAAAAAGTCTCTTCCTGAGGGAAAGGGAATTTCACAGCCTTTTCAGGATCCTCCGGTGATCCTAATTTCCCATTCCTCAATTCAACAGAGGGGCAGAACACAATACTTCCTCCACAACTGGGAGTCCATCACACAAGACCAGTGGGTACTGCAGACAGTCTCCAGCTTCAAGAGTTCTTTGGGACTCTTCAGCAACCCTCCCTTATTGGTCCTCTCCCTTTTCCCTACAAAGTCAAACTTTATTTTGACAGGAATCGTCACAGCTTTTGCAGAAAATGGACATCGCTCCTTGCCACATCAAATCAGCAGGGTTTTGTGGTTCCCAAAAATGGAAAGGGGCTTGCCTGGTTATCAACTTCAAAATGGAGGGGATTCATCTCCTCAGAGACCTCCTGCAGGAAGGAGATTGGATAGTCCGTCTTGACCTGAAGGACGTATACCTCTCGATTCCCATTTTCCTTCTTCATCACTCACAAATTTCTACAATTCCGGTGAGAATGTCAATAGTTTCACTTCCAAGTACTGCCTTTCGGCTTGTCCTCGGCACCATGATGTTTCACCAAAGTGATGCACCAAAGGTGTAGGCCTGATCATTTACCTCAACGATCTTCTTCTGAAGGCACAGGACTAAGATGTATCCTAACTCATCTTTCATGGGCCATTATCCTACTTCAGGATCTGGGCTTTCTTATCAATCAAAAGAAATCCAGCCTATCTCCCTCTCAGTGCATGGAGTTTCTTGGTTTCCAAATTCACTCAGTGGAAGCTACACTATCCCTTACCCGTCTGAAACTGAAACAGGTATTGAAGGATATCCGCTCAGCCCTCTCCAAGGACATGATTTATTTGAGAGGCCTCACCAGAATAGTTGAGCTAATAGCCTCCTCTAGTCAGGCGATCTTCTCAGCACCGTTACATTATTGGGCACTACAACGTCTGAAGATCAGGTATCTCCGAGGCCTTTCCTATTACGAGATGATCAGTCTGACTCCAGACACCAGGGCAGAACTACGATGGCGGCTCGATCAATTGGCTGAGTGGAATGGCAGAGCCATATTTGCTCACGTCCGGATGTGGTAATCGAATCTGATGTCAGTTGGTGGGGCTGGAGAGCCAGTGGCAGGAGCATCTCCATAGGAGGATGGTCTCCCAACAAATCTCAACTCATATCAATTGTTTGGAGCTTTTGGCAGTGTAGCGCTCTTAAGAATTATATATTGACCATTGACTTTATTTTGCATCACTGACTCCATTTTCTGTGCTGACTCCATCTTGTGTAACAGACTCCATTTTCTGTGCTTGCACGCAGCTGCAAAGTGGGGAGGGGATGCTCTCGCTCTTCACTTGTTTTCGCTCCTCACGGATGAGAGTGAACTGGAACATGTTGTGTGGGAATGCGTGCTTGGTATCTTTTAGGGCAGAGATTGTTGTTGTAAGGATCTAGCTGGTTGCGCCTGCCGAAGTATGGAAACTACAAATCCCAGGGTACTTTGCGGCGGAGGCGCGGTTAAAACGAAGCAAGGCGCACTTCCGCGCGTGCGCAATTCTGTGTTCCAGCCGCGTTGGTAGCTTCAGGACGCGAGGACTCGAGTGACGGAGAAGCGGTTAACGTAGCAGGGAGAGGACTCACCCTGTTGGAAACCCGCATCCTCGACACACTTCAAGGCCAGGTAGGGAGAGAGGAGTCGAGACTCGGCTCTGTCTCTCTTTGTCATCTGGGCATTTCGAACACGGCGAGGGTGCTTCCGTGAAGGAACGGGACAGCCCTCAGACTTTGCTCGTGTTGCGGCTGAGCTTAGGTCAGCCGGTTCTCTTCTCCGGACGGAGGAGCAACTCTGGACATTACTACAGCGCTTGGCTAAATTTAAGGTGCTGGATTGAGAAGCGTGTTGATCCCCCGTGAGGAGGAGCGCTAGTGTATTTTTTGGGGGGAAATAACGGATTACCGGCTCAGGACAGCGTGTTGATCCCCCCGTGAGGAGGAGCGCTGGGCAGGTTTAAATATAGAGCTTAGGCGCTCTGAGACTTGATTGAAGACGCTCCATGTACTCTATAGCGGTTGTTCCACAAGACTTCCTTGGAGTAGGGAAGTGTTATAGGAATTCATCAAGCATTTCTGTTTGGCTTTGGTTTCTGCATACTTTTAAGAAGTCTGGCTGGTTGTCTCTTGGCAATGAGAGGATCTATGATTTATATTGATGTTCTTTGGTGTAAAGGTTCTGAGTCTTAAGGTAATTACTGTTTAGTGAGACCGTAATGAGAGTAGCAAATACGATGTTTGGAGTGTGTTAACGGTGTCTGTTTATGTATTACAGAGCCTTTGTCGCTGCAGCCCCCTTCTGTCCTTTATCCCCTGCCTGATCTGACTAGAACTCTGTGTATTACAGTCGGAGTTCGGAACGATCTGGAAGCGGAACCCTTATAGCATCTTCCTGACCCTGAGGAGCGTGAGGATCTTGACAGTTGTTGCTAGAGAAATGTATGGAATGGACAGCTCTGTCTCGGAGTCAAAACACAGGGGCCTGGCCAGCTTCTGCCTTTGGTCCAACAAAGGGTTTAGACACACACAGTCACTGGTACACTTATTTTGAATTAAATTGGACTGTTTAAGGGTGCTGATCGGTGAATCCTCCTGAGTATGAGGATTAACATTGGCTAGGATGCGCAATCCCCAGAGTATGGGGGCGTCCCCAAATTGCACTCCAAAGCTACTTGAAATGAAGTTGTTCCAAAGGTGTAAAATTCTTTGCAAATGTTCTTTTATTTATTTCGTATTGCTTTTCATGAATTACATTCTTTTTTTCATTTAATGATATTCATTTAATGATATTCATTTTAAATGCTCCTAATCAAACTCATATATCTGTAACATAAAGCCGCCCAATGCATTTCGCGCTATGCCCGTCGTCAGGGGCTTAATCCTATAAAGACCAAAAGAAACTTAAACTCACAGACAGCTCTGTCTCAGAGTCAAAAAACAAAGGCATGGCCAGCTTCTTTCTTGACCGTGACACAGACCAGTAGGGTCAGCTCGGTTTTTTGTAACAGAAGAAAGGGTACAAGGTTTCGAGAACCTTCGCCTCAGGTTAAGTAAAGGTATTAAAGGTGAGGAATTTTGGCACCCAGACGGGAGCTCACTTGTGCGGCAGATGTGTTGTTACAAGGAAACTGAACTCTTGAGAGTCCCAATTGGAATCCTGCCTGGCTATCATAAGGGCTCCTCCAGCTTGAGTTGGCAAGGAAGTTGAGTGATCAATCGGTGTGGTGTTACTTACTTTGTGTATATAATATTTAAGTTTCTCTACTCCATGTATATATGCTACATGTTATTCTGGTTTTGTGCCTACGTTACTTGATATTTGGGATTCTGCATTAACTGATATTTTCTGCCTTCCTTCTCAAAGTATGGGATTAATAAATATGTGTGTGTTACTTGAAATGCACCTGAATTTGTTTTATTGCCTCATCATAAGAGAGTTCTGGTGGTGTTTTATTGCCTTGTCTTTTGGGAGTGCTGTTTTACGTGTGGTTTTTAAAGGTGCAGCAGTGCATTTGCTTCCTCTCAGGAGGGCTGGGTTTATGTGTGTCCTTTTGTTTCAGATTAGAAACACGACAGGAAGGTTATTTTGCCATCAAAACCCTAACACCCCACACTTCCAGCTGTTGTGTTCTATTAAAGATGGACAACGTCTCCGCCGTTCAGTATATCAACAGTCTAGGCGAGACCAAGTCAAAGGTCTTAGTGGAAATTGCCAAAGAATTTTGGCACTACTGTCTTCAGCATCATATCTCTAATCGCCGAATATCTCCCATGCTGAGAAAATATTGTGGCAGACTGGAACCCTCGCTAACACTGGAACGCCAGTGAATGGAAACTACACCCGCCAGTCTTCAACTACCTCAGATACAATGGGGTCCATGTGACATGGACCTTTTTTCCTCTCGCCTATGCAATCAGCTCCCGAAATTCTTTTCCTGGTATCTGGATCCAATGGCTCTGGCCACAGATGCCTTCCTCCAGGATTGGCAAGCCCCTCTTCATTATGCCTTTCCTCCCTTTCGTCTGATTCCGAGAGTATCCTAACAAACCCGCAGACAGCATGCAAAACTCATTCTGGTTACTCCACTATGGAAATCTCAACCGTGGTTCCCAGTTCTCATGGAGATATCTTGCGCTTACCCGTCTCTGATTGCTTGGTTTCCGGATCTCCTCTGGATCCCTCAGGAGCTTGACATCTCTTGCTAATCCAGGGCAATCTACATCTGATGGGGTGGCGCATTTCAGGGACCATTGGCTCCTGCCTGGCCTTTCGGAACACTCTGAAAAATTCCTTCTCCTCTCCTGGTCTTAGGCCACACACAACCATAGTTCCCTCTAACACTGTGTCGATTGGGCTGCTGATATTAAAGAGTCTGATCATGACGCGGCTTCTGAGATCAGAAGCTGAGGCCAAGTATCTCAGTATTCTCGGACTTTGAAAGAGACAAGCTGCTGTCTCTGCTGCTTGTCGTGTTGCTTCTCTGCACCTCTTGCAGCACCCTTGTGCACTTAGCTGCAGTGGTGCGGAAGATGCCCTTTTCTGAGCCACTTTGCGCTTGGACACTGGCGCCCAGAACTTGAGACACCCTAATTGTTCTCTGGGTGTGCGCGCACTGACCCTCAACTCTGCAACTGCCTCAGAAAAGGTAGGGCCTATAACATTTGGCTGCTGCCTTCAGCAAGCTCCGTTTATATATGTATGGAAGGCTCTTTTCCCCCACTCTGTTACATGCAGGCTGCAGCCACATGAATGTAAGTATTTCCGAGCCCATGGGTGCTGACTGGCAAGATTAAAGCATCGCATGTTGTGTGCTTGCTGATCAATTTGAATGCAACATCATCTGTCCTCTCTCCATTCCTGCACTGATGTCCTTGAAAGCACATGCTGGCTGTATGAAAAGAGCATTTAAAAGTGCTGCCAGAACCTGCAGCTGTGAGGGATCGCCCTAATGGGCAAAGCCAGACAGGTTATGTACGCTGCAATCATCACTGCAGAGCACCGCCTGTCCCCTTAGCCCTTTCCACCCCAAGAAGACCCCCATGGCTCCCATCCTGGCAGTAAGTCACTGGGCAGCGCTTGTCACTGGTGAGTTGTGCTGCGAATGTGTCATGGTGGAGTGGGATAGGCCAGTAGTCTTGCCACCTATCCCTGTAAATTATGTTGTAAAATTCTTCAAAGACCCACACATGATACACTGGAGGTCATACAAGATAGTCTGTATTTATTTTTAACACTGCTCGGCTTTATTTGTTTACTTTATCAGCCACGGACCATTAAAACAGCTGGAACACATTTTACAGTGCTTTACTCATATATTTTAAGTTTTAAATATGCGCTGATATGAGGGAACAATACAGGCTTTATGCTTGGACATTAATATACTGGTCAGGCCAATAAAGGAACAGAACACCCCGTTAGCAACCCTATTGGCTGGTTCTGGTGCATGTACACGTAGCTAGAATGGCTTGATCTGGCTGGGTTGTCTGAATAATTATGGCATTCGAAGAGAACTGCGCAGGGCTGGACTGTTCAAGCTGGGAATGGGGCTGGACAGGACCAGGCTGGTTCTGTTTGGGGTTAATGGGGCTAGAATGAACCTGGCAAGGCCACACTGGTTTTGGTGAATGTGTCTAGAATTGCTTTAAATTGGATGGGCTGGCTCTGAAGGATGTAAAAGGCCACTGTGCATTGAGCAGGGATAGACCTGCGGAATTGTGTAGGGTTTGAACCCGGGGTTGGACTAGCTGTGGACTAGCTGTTTCTGATGCCGAAAGGCCTGATGGAGTTAGGATGTACTGGGTTGGATCGGGCTACTTCGAATGGGTGCTTTTCATTGCTCAAAAGTTGATAATTTGGGATAGTTACCTTTTTATTGGGACTTTATTGCCTAGTTTTACTGGCAGGAAAGTGTCACTTGTGTCATCAGAATGTCATTCATAAGTACACTAAAACCATGAAAATGTCGCACATAAGCAAAATGAAAACTTGACAGCTGTGAGACTCCTGTTAGTGCCCTTCCATTTCTGGTGCTTTGCATCAGTTTTAAGATCTTTCTAGCGTTTCTCGTTGCTCAAATGGGTGTAATTTCTGATATTTATATGTTTCCCTCATTTTCATAGCTAGAATTTTGCTCGCAAGAAAGTGTAGTTGAATGTCACTGTCACTCGTAATTACCCTGAAATCGATCTTATGTGAGGGATAGTAACATCGAGTCCGATTCACGTAATCCTGGGTCAGATAGGGAACGTCAGGAAGGATCCCGAATAAATTTGAACAGTTTTTCAAATGATATTTAAAACTTTTCTATCAAAGATATCTTGGATGGATTACAAAAATTGTCCCATGTTTTGTCGTAAGTACAGTTAATATCAAGAGTGCCGCTGTAATCATCTCTGTAAGCTCGATGAAAAAAGTCCAATAGTGATTACCGAAAGGATGAAGGTGAAAGCTTGGTTGATGGACACCCAAAGATTAGGGGGCCTGTCTAAGATATCTTGGATAGTTAACAAAAATTGTCCCATGCCTTGTCGTAGGTACAGTTAATATCACAAGTGCTGCTGTAATGAGGTTAATATAAGAGGCGAAGGTCACCACATGCGGCCACACAATTGAAATGGTCACTATAACGGTAATATGGCCAGCCTTTTATTAGGATCCCACCTTCAGCATGTGTAAATATCACAGCGTCTTGAGCAGTCGAGCAGCATGGTAGCTTGCAAGGGCATCAGAATAGCGGTTGTCGCCTGTTTGACTTCTATCAAGTGCACCTTCCTTTTGTGTGAACCTTTGTGGTAAATGGGCATCTCTCAACAGCGGATGCTGGAAGTTATTGCTCTTATTGTTGGACTATTTGAAACTAAAGAATTGAAGTGCTTGACCCTGGTCAGCTGTTGAGTTGGTTTTTGTTTCCTGTTTTCGCTCTTGTTATAAACTGAAGTTTCGAGTGGGAATTTCCATAGATTTATATTGCTGAGCGCAGCACTCACTTTCATGTTCATTTGGTTGGCAAACATAGCCTTGGTTGCCGCACACAGGGACCTTGCACCGCCGCACACAGAGGAAATATATTCGAGGGAACATTGCACACAACCATTATGCCTCTGCTTGTTGACGATGGTTGGGCTGGTGCGACCAACGTGAATTAAATCCCCTGGGGGCCCCCATAGTCTTTGTAATACATTTTCTAGCATAGCTAGCATCGACCATCTATCAACAATTATCCATCAGGCATTTCAGCCAGTCATGAATTGATCAACGGGAAACCGATGGAAGATCATCTCTTAGTATCCCGAGTTATGCGTTGTATCTGCCTAAGCCAACCCCCAAGACCCAAATATGATTATTTTTGGGATGTGAATATCGTCCTTTCTTTCTTACGGAGATGACCGTGCAACTCTGACCTTACACGGAAACCGCTATCAGCTAAGTTGACCATGTTGCTTTGTTTGGTTTCTTGTAGAAGGGTGTCCAACATGACACCTTTGGACTGGAGTGACTTTCACCTTATCTAGAAGAACAAAAACAGATTCTAAGCAGATTACTTACCCGCATTTTCCTAATAATCCAAAATCATGCTTTGTACAATGTTTAAAATAATATGAGGACTGGACTCGAGGGTTCCGGCATTCTGGTGGAGGTCAATTGCTAATTGCCCTACAAAAGTCTTTTTACGCAGTCTCCTCTGCCACCTTGGCCAGATAGGTGAAGTGGCTCCTGGGAGAAGCTATAGTAGACACCTTTAAGTTTGGAGCTCATTCCCTCAGAGGAGCTATGGCATCCAAAACCTTCTCCCTAGGTTTCCTACCTCAAAACATTATGAAGGCCACTGATTGGTCATCAGACTCTACTTTTAAAACATTTTATTGTAAGCCTATTGTGGGTGTAGCTTCAGTGGTATTTAATCACCTTTGAATAAGCATAATCCAAAGCCTCCGGTCCTGACATATTTTAAAAACATTTCTAGTTATCACTTCTAGAATTCTCAATTATATTAAGGACTCAAAGGTGAGGATTACCCCACCTTTGTCATCTTCCAAGTTTATTTAAGAGTTTTATTGATGTGATTGCCTTCCCTAATACTAAATGATGTGATATGATGTGTTCATAACAAGGTCTTTAGACTGACAACCTATAGGTATTATTATATTGAAAATGGGTCTATTTCAATATTCTTGGATATTACACATTTTTCCATATTGTTTCCTTGTTTTGATCAGAAGGCAGAATAAACATATTTCAGCTGGATAATCCAGGTTTCCAGTTATTTGTCAACGGTTCCCTTAAGGTCCACAACCTGGTTCTACGAGTGAGTGAACAGTTGGATTTGTTCACTTCAGTCTGTTACAGGTGTTTTAAGTTTCAATACTGTCAGCCATCATTGGTAAAGAAAGAGAATGTAATATGGTATCCTAATTTGAGGTCTGGAGATGACATCATGAGAAGTTATGTCGATGTTAAATATTGTAATATTGGTAATAAACAGTGAAGAAAGAGTCAGCATAATCCTCACCTCCGAGTCATTAATAGAATTTAAAATTCTAAACGTGATAGATAGAAAACAAATTTGTGACCAGGAAGGAGAAGACATGTATGAAAGCAGAAGTAAGCCACAAGCTAAAGGAGAGAAAAGCCAGGAAGACATCTGGTTCGAGGACTGGTTGTCCCCGCCTGCGGATGATTTACACCGTACCATAGTCCTTAAGAACTGAGGCATTCTGGGTGAGTATTCCTAGACTGAATTTAAGAGTAGGAGGTGGGCAGGAGCTGGGGAAGGAAGGGATTCTTCCTCTGCTTCAGCTGAAGATTCTGTATTTGTGATTCTCTATCGAACATAGGAACTCAGGCTTGAGTTTGCTAGAGCTGGGGAATGAGAGAAACTATTTACAGTTCAAAGAGTCTATAGTGTGATAAAAGACACATAAGAAAAGAAAGAATTGATTTTTGTTATGGAAAACTTCTCTGTCTGAAATGCCTATACTAATACCTTCACGATTGATACCTGCGGTGACAGAATTGGCTAAACCGGGGAGTAACATTTTGGTAAGGAAATTAGGAAATGGTACTCATAGAATAACACACAGTTGATTTTCTTTTTTTTTTTTTGGGGTTCACTTACCTGGATTTCTTTGTTTTTCAAAGGTACGTTGGCAGGAATCCTGACGAGGAATTCCTAAGAAAAAGAGAAAGGGAAAAATCAGACCTTATCTGGGGAAATGGATTACCATTTATACTACCAGGACAATCCACTATCATGGTTCCTGGCGGGACAAGAGAACTGCCGTAAATGAGAATTGTTTGTTTGGTTAAGTTTAAACAAATCTCCATTGCCAAGTGACGACTTAAAAAGCCTTCTAAATATTATCATCACACCCTCACACAACCTGGCATTAAAAAAGGAGCTCACCATGACCCAATCTTTTTCAGGGAGTAAAACAAGAATTTCTTACTCACTCCCCAGGTTCTGTACATCATCACAAAGTTTAGAAATGATCTGAAACTTGTAACTCTCCAAAGGCACTTTGAATATGGCGCCAGCTAATGCTAATTCTCAGACCACTGCCTAGCTCTCCAAACTCCCCTGATTGGTCACAGCCTGTTTTTTTCCTGTTCTCTTTCTTACAATTATGTTTATTTATGATATATTCTGGGTGAAATAGGGTATCCTAATTACCCTTTCAGGTTCCCCCCACTCATTTGTTCATTCACTGATCAGGATACCAGTTTTACTGGTATTGTTATATAGTTTGCTTATCTCTAGTGTGCCGTTGCCTAGATGGTCAGCTATTCTATTATCTCATATCCTGTAACTGGACATTGTGATTATAAAGCACTTTAACACCACAAGGCACGTTCTCTCTATATAAACTGCAAAATTAATTATCACAATAATGTGGATTTTCTTTGCGATTCGGAGCCTCCACCTCTCAGGAGCAGGTAGGATATACCATGGGCAGATGAAAACATACAACACTAAATTGTATATTTGCATAAATCAAGCATTACACACGTGGTGAGAAATTAATGTGAAATTACTATATATTTGTAAGACCTGTCATCCTTAGGGTGGTCTTCCTCCAAATGTTTGCCTGCTTAACCCCACGTTTTTCTGTATCTTTTTGTTGGCTTTAGGACTCTGGACACTTTACCACCACTAACCAGTGCTAAAGTGCATGTACTTCTCCCCTAAAACATGTTGACATTCGTATATACCTGTTGGCATATTTAGTTTACTTATAAGTCCCTTATAAAATGGTATACCAGGTACCAAGGGTCTGTCATCAAAATGTTACTGGTGGGCCTGCAGCACTGGTTGTGCCACCACACAAGTAGCCTTTCAAAGCTGTCTCAGGTCTGCCATTGCAATACTTGTGTGTGCAGTTTATGGCCACTTTGACTTGACATTTAAAACCACTTTCCAAGCCTTAAACTCCCCATTTGTTACACAAATACCACCCCTAATATAGGCCATAAGTAGCCCTACGGCCAGGGCGCTGTGTAGGTAAAAAGTGGAACATTTACTTTTAAGTTTAGCATGTCTTGGTAGTGACAAACAGCTAAATGTGTTTTTCACTACTATGAGGCCTACTCCTCTCATAGGCTAGCATTGGGAATTCCTTAAAGCACTTTTAAATTGTAATTCCAGAAAGTATTAGCTAAATCATGTTTCATATCTTTGGAATGGTAATGATAATTTTTTTTGTGGTAACGTTTGATTTGACATTACTATTTTAGAAATGCTACTTTTATAAAGTGGACATTTCTCTGCTCTTAACTTAGCTCTCTGTGGCTGCAGCCCCAGCCACAAACACAGTAAGGGTGGGTGTGACAGAGGACTCATCTGCAATGTGATAATGGGTATTCCATGTAACTTACCTGTCATGGGCCCATATTAAGGCCAGAGCTTCTGCATGGTCCAGTCCTCATTGATCAACTGGGCCTTCTTCGAGTCTTTTTGCTTTCTGTGCACTTGTAGCATATTGTGGGCCTGCAGAAGCCCAGCGGTAAGTACCGCATAGTACAAGACCAGAGGAATATTAATAACATTGTTGTTCTCTGTTGTCCTGTGGTACCTAATCCAGCTGTGATTTTATTTCAGATTCCATGGAAGGCTGAGTGGTTTACTGTGATTGATTTGTGCAGGCATTCTTCTCTATACCCTTGCATGAGGACAGTGTTAGAACCGGGGTCTCTAGTTGGCATGGGTATGCACTCTAGTCCAAGTAGGGACCCCCGCTTCCGACAGGGTAGCTTGGCGCAAAGCAGGTAGGCTAAACACAGGAGGCAATGTGTAAAGTATCTGTGCAACACACTCCAACTGTAACACAGTAAAAGCATTCACAAAAGGAAACTACACCAATGTTATATAAAACCAAAGGTATCTTTATCCCAAAAGGTATGCAACATCCAAAAGAAAATAGTAAGACTCCTCATAAAGATAAGCAGAGGTTTCAGTCATGTGTCCACTGGGATGGCTGGATACAGATATTCCAGCAGGGGCTGTCCGTTAGCTGGAAGACATTAGGGCAAAAACAGTTCCTCAGTCACTTATGGCAGAATCAGCCAGCCCCTGTTATTAGCACCGTTCGTCCTTCAGAGGGAGAACCTCTCAAGCAGATAGTTCCCCCCCCAGTGCGGTGGCTTAGGCCCTGTTCACAGTCTTTATGGGTTTACACCACTTTGGCAGAGCAGAACTTTGCATTCCGGGCAAGCAGTTCCTGACGCAATGTTTCCGTTCCCCATACGAGGTAGAGTAACTAGTGCCCCTAAGCAGAGTCGGTCCGCAAAGGTGCGTTTTTATCTATTTGGGGGCCCAAGAGGTACACGGGAAATAGGCCCGCTAAGGAGATAAGCCAATGCTCCCAGTCCCGCTATTACCAGAAAGATTGAGCCATGGCAGGTGAGGGTTACCGGGAGCAGGACACACGATTAATTCAATGTCTTGCCAGTCCGTGCAGAGCGAGTTCACTGGGCCAGCCCACAATTAAAAGAGATGGTCCACGGTAGGCAGCGTCCCAGCAGACAGTCCCTCAGCAGCCCCGCCCTTGGCAATACGAGCGCCCCGTTCGGGGAGTTACCTGGTTCCTGCGTAAGGATCCTTCGGTCTCCGGGCATCCACACCGCTTCCGTCCCGCAGTCCATGCAGGGCAACCCCAGGTGTAGCAGCTGTTCTCTGGAACGCAGTTTGGTCCCTCACGTTCCCGTTACTCAGCACGGCTTCCTCTTGGTGATGGGCCCCTCGTTGCCAGGCAACCTCCGCAGCAGCACCAATCCCAGCGCGGCCCCTTTTCCACATCAGCAGTGACACGGACAGAGACCCGAGGCTCCCGGGCCCGCAGTGGTGATTCCAGGGGATTTTTAAAAGAGTCTCTGATGCGCTTTCACTCGGGGACAATTCCTCACGTGGCATTTACCTTGTTAAGTCCAATCCTCCGTGAAGTGCAGACATCCGCTCTCAGCGCCCCGGGGGTAATTTAACAAATGCACTCAGTCCGGACGACGGCGGTGACTTTGGGGGTAGTTTCAGCAGCGTCTTGACTCTGGCCCGCGGCGGTGATTCCAGAGCAGTATTTGAAGCACTTTTCCCCACGGGCCAGCGACGGTGATTCCAGAAGGCAGGTCGGATGATAAAACACCCGCGCCAGCGGTGGTGACGATCCTAAAGCCCCTAGGACGGTCGCAGTTCTCATGGCTGCGTTGTAGAGACAATCTTTAGGGCCTTCTTATCCTGGCAAATCCCCAATAGTAAAGGGCCAGTCAGTGAGCTGTGGAGACACTCTGGAGGTGTTTCTTCAGTCTCCCTGGCAGGGCAGGATTAGCAGGCAGTAGGGCAGCTCAGCAAGGAGGGGCAGCAGTTCCTGGGAGCAGTCAGCCTCCTCACAAGTGTCAATGCTCCTGGCAGCAGCAGTCCTTACTCCAGCAGAGATTCTTCCTGTTCCAGCAGTGTAACAGAGATGTGTGGCCAGAACCCTCCCTATTATACACTAAAGTCAGGTCACTGGGAGGGGCGGAACTTTCTGGAAGAATCTAGGGGGTTGGAAATCGTTGGAAAAATCCAGGAGGCTCTGGGGTGTTCCCTTTCTGTCCTACCTGTCTGTCAACAGGGACAAAAGGCTACTGTTGCAAAAAGTCCCAGACCGTGCAGACTACCAGCATGCAAATGAAGGGTAGGCCTCACTGCAGTAGCAGGGCCTATGGCTGATACACTAGTGTCACCATGCTTTAAGGGAGAGCACCTGCACCACAGCACTGTTTAGCAGTGGTAAGGGGCCCAGAGTCCTAAGTTCAACAAAAATATGGGGTCCAGTGGGTGGCACAGAGGGCCAAAAATGTAGGGGAAGACCACCCTTGGGTGACAGGTCTAACATGTGTCCCCCCCAGCCGAATGTGGGGATAACTGCCTACCCTCCAGGGAGTTCTCATCACTAAGGCGGAAGAACCTAGAGAGACCGTCAGCATTGGCGTGGTCTACTCCGGGTCGATGTTCCACACTGAAGTCCATACAATTTAGGATTTTTGCCCCTCATTTGCATGAGCCACTGGAGGAGCCTGTGGTCGGTCTGAATTAGGAAGTGGGAGCCAAATAGGTATGGCCTCAGTTTCTTCAGAGCCCAAACCACTGTGAAAGCTTCTCTTTCTACTGCACTCCACCACTGTTCCCGGGGGAGTAGCCTTCTGGATATGAAAGCCACCAGTTGGTCCAGGCCCTCCTCAGTGAGTTGCGAAAGTACTGCCCCTATGCCATGTTCAGAGGCGTCCGTTTGAACAATGAACTCTTTAGAGAAGTCAGGGGCCCTAAGCACTGGAGCAGTGCACATGGTCTGCTCGAAGAAATCAAAGGCTTTATGGCAAGCTTCGGTCCAAATCACTTTCCTAGGTTGTTTGTTGTAGGTTAGCTCAGTCAAGGGAGCAACAATGGTTCCATAACACTTGACAAATCGGCGGTAGTAACCAGTGAGGCCCAGGAAAGCCATGACCTCAGTCTGGGTTTTGGGGGGCTCCCAGGCTAGGATGGCTTCTATCTTGGCCTGTAGGGGCTGCACCTTATCTCCACATACCAGGTGTCCTAGGTATACTACGGACCCCTGTCCGATCTGGCATTTGCTGGCCTTGATGATCAGGCCCGCCTGCTGCAGAGCCTGAGGCACCTCCCGAAGGTGACACAGATGTTCTTCCCAGCTGCCGCTGAAGACGGCTATGTCGCCCAGGTAGGCAGCGGAAAAGTCCTCTAGACCGGAGAGTACCCGGTTCACCAGCCGCTGAAATGTGGCAGGATGGTTTTCACTCCAAAGGGCACCACCTGAAACTGGTAGTGGCCCTCTGGGGTGGAAAAAGTGGACTTCTCCTTGGCTCCCTCCGTCAGGGCGAACTGCTAGTACCCTGACGCGAGGTCAAAGGTACTCAAATATCGGGCAGCCCCCAGCCTGTCAATGAGCTCATCCGCCCTAGGGATGGGATGAGCATCCGTCTTGGTCACGGAATTAAGTCCCAGTAGTCCACACAGAACCTAAGTTCAGGTGTGGTGCCCAGGAGGGGCCGCCTTGGGTACCAAAACCACCTGACTGGACATGGGGCTGTTGGAGGCCTCTATCACCCCCAACTCCAGCATCTTGGTGACCTCACTCTAGATGCTGGCTTTCACCTTATCCGACAGCCGGTAAGACTTGGTTTTGACAGGGGGCTGTCCCCTGTGTCCACATCATGGGTACACAGGTGGGCAATCCCAGGGATAAGGGAAAACAAAGAGGAGTACTGCTCTAAGACCTGGCGGCAGTCGCTCTGTTGCTCTGGCATCAAGGATGGTGAGAGGACCACACCCTCCATCGATCGGTCCTTTTCTTGGAAAGCAAAGAGGTCAGGGAGAGGAACGCTTTCCTCTTCCTCTACTCCATCAGTCACCATCAGCAAGGTGAGCTCCAACCTTTCATGGTGTGGTTTGAGGCAGTTGGCATGCAACACCCTGAGGGGTTGCCTAGGGGTCTTATGATCCACCACGTAAGTTACCTTACCCTTCTTCTCAAGGACTTTGTAAGGGCCATTCCAACGATCCTGGAGGGTACTAAGCTCTCCGGGTTCCATGACCCACACCCTCTGTCCAGGCTCCAACTCCACAGGGTGGGAATTTTGGTCATACCATTCTTTCATGACCACCTGGCTGGCCTCTAAGTTGTCAGAGGCTGTTTCCACAGTGTAGCCATTTGGCTTCAGAACACCAACATGTAGCTCATTACATCTTGGGGGAGCCTCCTTGGAGTCTTCTCCCACCCCTCTTTCACCAGGCTGAGAGGTCCCCTGACAAGGTGACCGTACAGAAGCTCAAAGGGGCTGAAGCCCACCCCCTTCTGCGGTACCTCCCTGTAGGAGAACAATAGGCAGGGCAAGAGGACGTCCCACTTTTTCCTCAGGTCGACTCCTGATTATGCCTTTCAGGATATTGTTAAATCTTTCATCAAGCCTGTTGGTCTGGGGATGGTAAGGGGTGGAGAATTTGTAAGTCACCCCACACTCCTTCCACATGGCCTGCATATAGGCGGACATAAAGTTGGTGCCCCTGTCTGACACCACTTCCTTGGGGAAGTCAACACAGGTAAATATCCCAATCAGGGCCCGGGCCCCACATGTGCAGTGATGGTCCTCAGAGGGATAGCGTCTGGGTACTGGGTCGTGTGGTCCACCAGGACCAGGATAAACCATTGACCAGAAGAGGTCGACAGATCCATTGGGCCAACAATGTTGGTGCCCACCCTTTCAAAGGGGATACCAACGACTGGTAGTGGTTTCAGGGGGGCTTTCAATTTGGTTCCTGTTTTCCCACTAGCTTGGGAGGACACACAGGTCTTGCAAAATGTATCAGAGAAAATCCTCATCCTGGGCCAATATAAATGTGGGACTAATCTAGCAAAGGTTTTTTCTTGGCCCAAGTGTCCCGCCAAGGGGATCTCATGAGCCAACTTCAACAGGAAGGCCCTGAGGCATTGGGGGACTACTAAGGCCCTAGATGACCCATGCTGTCAGGGTTCACAGGACGTTTCCTCCGCGTGACCCTGAAGTCTCAACTATCTGCGCTGTTTGCCCTGCGAAATTTGATAAGAGAACTCATGGGGCTCCTAGTTGGCGCCGCTGGATTTCCAGCATGGCTGCCGACGCAATCGCGGGTCAGCGTTCTAGTTCTTACTGACTTCTACCGGAGAAGGTGAAGCACGCTCGCCAACATTCTAAGGCGCGCTTCTCCAGAGATTTCAGCCTGACAACACCTACCACATTCTCGTCGTGGAAGTTAGGGTAGACCTCTTCGTTGTTCTGCTCGTGAATTAGCTTCGACAGTACACTGACTTCCTCATTCTTCAGATTAGTGTTGGCTGTAGCGGTAAAGAGAGTAGTGTCTCAGAGAAAGAACGCGCATGGGCACAAGATTAGTTCATTTTCAAAATCTTGTCTCAGACACGGAAGGAGGTCTGAGTTCCTAATCCCTTCAGAGTGATTAGCGTTTTTGGGCACATGCGCATTAAGTAGATAAATAGTGTTCAAAGCGATTTCATAGAATTAAATAGAGATTTCTCCGATAGTTAGAACGAGCGCGTACATTTTCATCGCGCTGTTCTGACTAAAACTTACTCATAAGAATTGTCAGGACAATATTAAAAAACACACAGAAATAAGCTAAATACTTAACAAAGATTATTAACATTATCAAACTATTCCTTACAATTACTAAAAGAAGAACGATACACAGCGGTCAGATACAAATATGGAGTTCACGAAGCACTTAGTTATGATTCTAATTCCAAGACCACTTAGACTACCTTCATTGGCACCTGTAAGAAGAGTGGAAGAGCGTTAGCAAGAGCTAGAGCACATCAGTTGAAACACTACACACAACTGAGAAGATAGAAGAGAGGTTTGGCCCTAGATACATCCTGGTAAGACAAGCTAACCTTTTTTAAGAAATACAGTAAGTTTAAAGGTTTTAAGTAACAGAAAAGTTATTGAATGTTAACTGTTACAGCTTGCATTTAAATAAGACAGAACAGATATCCAGGGCTGTCTCATCTCTTTCTCTCAATCCCCCATTGGTGCTTACCTGCTGAGAGTCAGAAAAATCTTGCAGAGACGTTCTGACAGGGGCATTGGGAATTTGGCAACATTTTGCTCCTTTGTTATTTGAAGACGGACAGAGATAGTTGCTCTGACAGAGTGAAGTGCCCACGTTGTCATTAACACCTGAGCAGAATGGCGGAAGGGTTTGATTTTAAAAATTTGAGCGAAATACTAGGAAATATACAAAGAGACTTAGGAGCAGTTAGAGAAGAGAAACAGATTTTAAGACGACATACTTTACAGGAAGGGAACCCATTTCTGGAACTAGTCTAAAAACTACTGCTTTTGAAACCCAAGGACCAAATGCAAGTTCAAGCTCCCCATCCTTTGGTACCATGCAAGTTGTGCACTCCTTGTCCCCGGTAATTCCCCTTGCCCCTCCGGAGCAATTTAACGGAGACAGTCAAAAGGCCCAACTTTTTCTGAATCAATGCTCCCTTCATTTCATGTGCCGACCTGCGATTTTCCCCGATGCTCAGTCTCGGGTAGCGTTCATTCTATCTTATCTCAGTGGGAATGCTGCCTCCTGGTCGATGCCTTTAGTAACTCAAGATGATCCTATCCTGTACAATCTGGAAGACTTTAAGAAGGAGTTTCTTCGTATTTTTGATAGGAGAAAGGCCTCGCAGGCCACGGATAATGAATTGCTTGAGCTTCGTCAAGCCAATAGATAATTGGTAGCTTACTTGGCCCAATTCAATAAGTTGGTGGTGAGAGGGATTGGCCAGTAAGCAAAAGAGCTGCAGTGTTTTACCGAGGTCTGAGCGATTGACTGAAAGATGCCCTGTCTCAAGTTCCAAATCATCCCACAGAGATCTCGGCGTTAATAGATTTGGTTCTAGAGATTGACTTTCATTTAAACGAATGAAAAGGAGAAAAAAGAAGAGCTGTTTAAATCGAATGTCCCTCGATTCGATCGAATCAAATCAGAATCAACATGAACAGTCGAACATTCCACTGGAGAAGAACCTATGCAAATTGGTGTCATTCGAGGTCCCTTGTCTAAGGAAGAAAAAGAAAAAAGACGTCAGAATAAACTTTGCATGTACTGCGGAGGTAGTGGCAACTTTGTTAGCCTGCCAGAAGAGGCCAAAAATCCAAACCAGGGAGAAGGAAAACTCGCAGCACTTTTCTCAGCACTACCAGAAAGAGAGGTTGGAATGGTGGATGTGAGCAAAAATACAACTCCAACGGATCATCAATTAGCAAACACCTTACAGGTTTCCGCGCCTCACTTGATCTTATCCTTGATCTTTACCTTGAAGTTTCGGGAGGTGGTTTTGAAAGAAATCTCAGTTATGATAGATTCCGGAGCAACAGGCAACTTTTGGGATCAAAAGTTGCTATTCGTATTGGTTTACAGGCAAACAGAAAGGATAGGAGTGAGAAGGTTAGAGCTGTAGACAGCTCTGATTTAACTTCTGGACCAATAACTAGCCACACAGAACCTGTACAAATAATTAACAAAGAAGTTCATCAAGAAACATTGTGGTTTAATTTAATTGACGCCCCCAATTTCAACTGATTTTAGGACTGCCCTGGCTCACAGAACACAATCCGTTTATTGATTTGGGGGCCAGGACTATTGCATTAGATTCTGAATACTGTACTAAACATTGTTTTACTGAACCTGAAACGCAGTTAGAAAAAAGCATGGTGGCAAACCTTTGTGACAATGGAGAAACAATATGCGTTATTCAAACTACTGAAATTCCCGAAAACAAAAATTGACCTCGAGCCAAGAGCGAATTTACCATGCAGTCGAGTTTATGCACTCACTGAAAAGGAGAACCTCCATTGAAAAGAATACTTAAAGAAAAATCTTGAAAATGGTTTCATTAGACCGTCCCAATCACTGTCTCCTCTCCCATCTTCTGTGTGCCAGAGAAGGGAGGAGATCTTCGAACCTGCATAGACTTTCGGGCAATCAACAGGATTACCCCTTATTTCTGTATTGATTGATCAAGTCAAAGAAGCCAAGATTTACACTCGCCTTGATTTTCGAGGAGCTTATCATCTGATCCGTGTACGAGAAGGTGATGAACGGAAGACGGACTTCATGACAAAGTACGGCCTCTATGAATACCAAGTAATGCCGTACGGTCTGTGCAACGCACCAGCGGCGTTCCAGTATTTCATCAACGATGTACTGAGCGACTTCATTGATCAATGCCTGATCGTCTACATAGACGATATTCTAATTTACTCCAAACCAGAAGAGGAACATCATATGCAAGTCCGAGCAGTGTTACAACGTCTCAGAGAAAACTCCTTGTATGTTAAGCTAGAGAAGTGTTTATTCAACACTAACACAGTGGAGTTCCTGGGATTTGTGTTATTGCCTTCTGGAATCACTATGGACGAGCAAAAACTAAAGGCGGTCACTCACTGGAAATCTCCAAGCACCATTAAGGAAGTCCAGAGTTTCATTGGCTTTGCCAATTTTTATAGAAGATTTACACATGGATTTTCTCAAAAGATCCTACCTTTAACCCGACTATTGAGAAAAGGAGTTCCTTTTGATTGGTCGGAGGAGGCAGAACAAGCGTTCTACTTACTATAAAAAAGTTTTACGTCAGCATCTATCTTACTTCATGTGAACCCCTCTGAACCCTTCTATTTAGAGACAGACGCTTCGGTATTTGCCATAGGAGGTATATTGTCCCAGAGGCATAAGAACACTGGGCAGTTGCACCCCGTAGCGTATCGTTCTAGTAAGCTCAACCCAGCGGAATGCAACTACACAATACCGGAAAAAGAACTTCTGGCCATAAAGGATGCTTTTAAAGAATGGAGACATTATTTGATGGGCGCCAAGCATACAGTGACGATATTTACGGATCACAGAAATCTGAAGTTCTTACGGTCAGCAAGAACCCTTACACCACGTCAACTTCGATGGTTGCTCTATTTTGCTGAATTTGACTTTGTCATCACGTACAGACCAGGTTCACAGAATGGGAAAGCAGACGCTTTGTCCAGAATGGATACTGAACACCAGAGCATCAAGGTTGAAAATCATCAGATAATTCTAAAAGACAGAATCATTGGAATCATTTCCTTGGAACCTTTCGAAGATCGAATCCAAGACCACATGACTGTGGACCTCATGAACGACTGGGCTGCACAAGACCCCCTACGAACTGTGCAGAACGGATTACCCTATCAAGGGCAGGCACTATTCTTACCCACTACCGACCTTCAAACTAAGGCCTTACGTGAATGTCACGATCATCCATTAGCGGGTCATAAGGGTGTGCATAAGACTGAAGACCTGGTAAAACGTCGATTTTGGTGGCCCCACATGAGTAAAGATATTCGACAGTATGTTTTGGGTTGTGAGATTTGCACTCGGGGAAAATCGGACATACAGGTACCAAAAGGCCTTTTACAGCCTGTCATGACATGGATATAGGTTAACACTAACCTGGTCAGCCGGACACAGCGGGGGGATGAACAATGCTATTTCTTCTTTTCCCGTTATATGGAACCACCTGCAAGTACTATAGAACTCAGCAGACTATACCACAACAGGGGATGTGGAAAAAATGGACAAACAAAACAATAACGTTGCATCAGCTTGAATGCTCAATGAAGTGCTGGCTTGGAGTTGTGTGGACCTCACTCCTATTATAGCCCGTGATTCCTGTAGGAGAGACACAACATGTCATACCTAAATTCCACACTAACTCTGGTTTCTATCAATAAAATTATGTGATTCTTTACACTTACATTTTAAGCTGCCGCATGCATTCCTCTTAAAAAAGGCACAAAATGTAAAAATAAAGAATAAAAGAAAACAAGCGAAGTTTTATCACTTTCCTCAGTGATAAGGTATACTCTGAATCACAGAGAATATTAGATTCACCGCACACAGATACTCCCTAGTACTTATCTGCAACCAGGTTAAAGGTGCAACACTGCAACACTGGTTAAAGGGGACTGTGTCTTTAAATACTCAAAAGAAGAAGTCTTTGTGTTCCCGTAATAGATTGCAGAAGAACACCACAAACTGTAATTGTAATCCAAAAGAGCTCGAGCCTCTGTTGTAATTCTATCTAGGACCCTAATTCAATATTCCTGATTTATGCTCTTATGTGGTTATAATAAATAATATCCTTATAAAGGCATAAGAATCATATCCATATTTAGCCATAGCCCATGCTGTCCAAATTAAGCAAGGCTACTTCCCCAGGCTCCTAGAAAGTACAACGAGTTCTGTAAACAAACCAAACCTCCAGCAACCTGGGAATTCCCCATTGCTTTTGTTTTGATTTCGTCCTAGAACTCCTGTGAGCACTGTAAGAACGGCCAGTTCTTAGTGACAGCTTTATTGACGTCTTATGTCCAACCTTACGTCAAACCCGGCACCTTTCAGGTATAAATATACCAACGTTGCCTTAAGCAAACACACAGTGGTTTTTGTAACAGAGCGGCTATCTACTTGCCCGAGAGCCCAGCTGATGCGAGAGCCCACGGACGCCGCCCCTCCCCTTTGACGCACTGAGAGAGACGCTGTCTTTTCTCCTGCCGAGAAATCCAGCTCTGGTGTTTCCAGATACCCTCGCGGGTTACTGGGATATCGAGTCCTGAGAGAGAGATACCAGACCTCCTGCTTTCTATTACCCAGGTGCGGAGCTGACTAAACCCTTAAAGAGAATTCTTGATTCAGATTCCTTGGCAAAACCAACTTAACTTAAACTGCTACTTACTCCTTCCCACGTATTAGGCTTAGGTCAGGTACACCGGGGTAGGCGTATTTCGAAGCACCAGTTGAGTACGTTAGTCAATGTATATATGTATGTATATATTTTATCTATTTTAAAGTAACATTTGGCTAAGAAACCATATCAATGCTTTTACAGTATTATTTCATAGTACTCCTTTTACTGTACGCACTTTACTTTACTCTAAGTATTGCAATTGTGGCAATTCATTTCTCTTGCATGAGAAAGAAGACTGCTCAATAAATAACACCTTTTATTGAAAAGGCCCGTCTCTCTTTTCTCTGCACTCTGGTGAAACTAAGTATGCACACTTGACTGAGTGAAATAGCTGTCTATTGTTTTCACACAACTCTAGAGATACACTCTTATTCTGAGGGAGCAAAGTTGTCATGTTTTATGGTTGACAGAAGCTAATCCCTTCTTGTCTATCCAGGGAAGTTAAACTCCTCCTTGTTTATTCGAGAAAGTTTCTAGTGACCTCTGAGCTAGCTGGCAAACCTTAAGTCTAATATAACCAGTAGAGACCTAGTCGACCTCAGTCCTACGTCTACACTGCTGTTTATATTATTCCAATGCGCAGAGCCTATTGGGAATATAGGAACTACACTACATGGTGCCCAACGTTTGGTAAGGCGATAAATCTAACGCAAGACGTTAGAGTAACTCAGTCGTGCTTTTTCACACAGACCCTTTTTCCCGTAAATACTCCAAAAGACGTCTGGAGTGGGTAAAAGGTCAAAATCCGCCGGAACTTAGTAGGAAGAGATTCCTGTGTATAGTTTTTGGTTTAGTCAACGTTGAAGGATACAGTGTTCCAAAATATTGTGCACCTAATCTTTGTTACCTTGAAACTTGATCTGCAACAAAAACCTTTCTGTTATAAAAATGACGGAAAGTGAAGACGAAAGGGAGACAGCTAGAATAGCAGCTCAACTCCTAGCGGATGACACAAGTCTCCGAGAAAACGACCCGAATGTTATAATCATTCCGGTAAATGTAAGAAAAACTATAACTATCAAACTTATAGAAAATGGACTGACATCAAGAGGTGGTACAGTCATATTCGTGGTAGAGGCCCATGAATATCGGCAGACAGAGGTATTCTATTCATGGATAAACTTTCCAGCAGCAAACGCTGTAACACACGAATTCCACTATTACAAAATAGAGGAACCTCCGGATGTATACACTCCTATCGAGGATGTTGAAATCCCATTAAACTACCAAGCACCTGCTCTGGTTTAAAGGCGCCCTAAAACATCACAGTCACATCACCAGGCTCGGTCCACTAGGTAGACCAGGAGCAACGTGGCCGGTTCTAGCCAGCTACACACCACACCCCGACATTGATACAATGACAGACCGGGAACTTTTAGCTCAGCTAAAACAGCTAATTAAAATACATGGACAATTAGTCCAATATGTAATGCGGACGTCAACAGTCCAACCAGCAATTAACATTCCACAGCTGACCCCTCATCAGGGGAACACAAACAAAATAACACCACAGAACATACAATCTTGTCTTGGTAAAACACCCACAAAACGGGAACAAATTCCATTCTGGTTAGCACAAAAAAATCACTCAAATAGAGGCAGTATTTCCTGATACTACACCTACTGAGAAACACAGAATTCTGACTATCTGTCTTCCAATGGGGACCGCACCACATGTGGAGGACTGTGACACTTGGGGCACAGTCTTTGCTTCCATTTACACAAAAACACATGGTGTTCCGTCCATGGCGGTAATACCAGATGTGGTAAGACAGATTCAAAATGAATACGGTCCAGAACCTGCTTTAACTCTGGGTATGAAATTACTGAAAGACTTCAAGCAGGTCTCGGCTATATTATTAGCCAACATAAAAGGAGAAGCAGCATCTGTGGCGATCCGCCAGAAATTGAAAGAAACAGATATAACAGAACAGCCATTTGAACTTGCCAGAATCATAGAAAAGTCCTATGAAGAACTAGGTAGAGATAGTTTGGGTGGGAAACCAGTAAAACCCCAACTAACTGAAAATCCTGAAAAAATCTTTATTAAAAATAATCTAAATACTCCAAAAAAGAGTTGGGATGGAAATAAACAATCCACTCCCAAAGAAAAAAGATTCCAGTCCAGAAGAAGGTCTCCTCAACGAAGAGAAAGAACTCCTGACCGAGGAAACAAGTCTCCTCACAGGGAGCCCTCTGAGAAAAGATACAACCTTAGAAATATGGATAATTTGAAAAAACCTGATAGATATCAAGATATTGATACACGTCCCTCTCGATCTTTTCAGACTTCCTCGCAGAAATCGGAAAGAAGAGGACGGTCAGAACACAGGGAAGAGCACGTCAAGTCCAAAGACAAGGAACCTGCTCATCAAAGTACAAAATTACAATTTCCAAGAAAGAAGGTAGCCAGTATTAAAATAATTAAACATGCCGAGGATACTGAGGACACAGCTGAAAAACTGAGAGTGGGCCCAGACAATGCTAGACAGCGCAGCAGAAGTGACCATAGCTCGCAAGATCCTGATGAATCTTCTGGAGACAGTGGTCATGAATGAATACATTCAGGTGGAAACTGCGGATACCAGGGTTAGCGAACCTCATAAAATATACGAGATAACTTTACGTATAGAGGGAGATAAGACCAGGAAAGTTAGAGGTCTCTTTTGGGATAATCTTTCGAAAGGCTATGACATCCTTTTAGCTGAGAAAGACTTGCCACCAGAGTTTGTCAGGGAGTGCCCTCATGGCGAAGAAATGATTATTCCTGCCTTCTCAAATCATATTCCAATTCATAGAAAATATACATATGCAAGAAAATGGGCAGTAGCCCAAGCTCCTGCATTATACAAAAATCATGTAGGATGGGATGAGGACTCTCCTCCTCATAAAATCCAGTTAAAATGTCAACCGACTGCACAAAGGCAGTACCCAATTAAGCAAGAAGCTAAAAAGCAAGTCAGGGAGATCTTAGATCAACTTGAATACCAGGGGGTGATTGAAACATGCACCTCACAAATTAACAATCCTTTGTTTCCTGTCTCCAAGCCAGACGATTCATGTCGTCTAGTTTTGGACTACAGACACCTTAACTCATGTTGCAAAACATTTGCAGTACAAAATTCACACAGTGCGGCACTATTGAATAACATTGTGCGCAAAAAATACAAAACGACATTAGACATCTCTAATGGATTCTTTTGTCAAAACATTGCACCTGAAAGTAGGTATTTGACCGCTTTCTCAATAATGGGGTCACAGAAAATTTCTGTCGACTCCCACAGGGATTCAAGAATAGCCCAGGATTATTCTCAGCAACAGAGTTACTACAAATATATGATGATGAAGCATTATCTTATGTCGATGACATCTACCTAACAGATGATGACCTGGATACTCACTTGAAAAGAGTGAACACCATAATACTTGGGTTCGCAGCTGAGGGTTACAAATTCAACTTTAAAAAGTCACGAATTGCCCATCTAACTGTCCTGTTTTTAGGATATGAATTATCAAGTGAAGGCAAAATTATAAACTCGCGAAAACATACGCAACCTTGTAATCCGAGTCATCCCAGGAAGATGCGGATTCACGTACCTAACCTCTAACGAGGGAGAAACGGTACCAATAGCATACAAATCACACTTGTACACACAAGATGAAATGAAATTCAGTTCTACTGAAAAAATTTGAACTGCGGTTCGGACTGCTGTAGCAAGAGAAAGAGCCCTAGCACAAGGTAAACGAATAATAATCGTTACACCAGTACCTGCTCTAGAGACAGTAACAAAAGCAAGCATTCCAAATGCCAAAGCACTACATCCAAGATGGATACAATGGGTTAATTCTCTTGCTGCAACAGACGGAGTAAACGAATTTGATCCTAATTTAAAAACACAAGAATTTCTACAATATGAATATGAATGTCCTCTGCCAACCGAAATCCTGCCTCTGGAACATTACGGCTGTATAATATCTACAGACGGATCAGCACAACCCGCAGTTGGGGGTAAACAAGCTTATAGTGCTGCGTGCGCGATTGTTAAAGGTTGTTGGCACGAAGGAAAATTCAGACCATTGGTAACTAAAACGCAATCTCTAGGAGATTGTACAGCTCAGCGAGCTGAACTACTAGCATTTAAGATGGCCCTTGAAAATACCGATCGCGAATTCCCCACACTAATAGTGTGCGATTCATATTACTGCGTTCAGTCTTACAATGAATACTTGCAGAACTGGGTTCAAAACGGCTTCAAAGATGCAAAAGGTGGCACAATCAAGCATAAAACGCTTTGGGAACAAGTAGTTCTTTTACAGAAAGAACTACAAAAGACTCACGTGATCCATACACTGAGTCATCAACGTGATGGCGTTCACGTTGCGGGGAATTCATTGGCTGATGAAGCCGCAAAGGCAGCTGTGCAAACGGCTTCCGTAGCTGCTATCACCCGGTCAAAAACAAAAATAGACAGCGATATAATGCAAGCTCTCAGTGCTACGGTAAAAGATGATATAAAATCACTCCCGAAAGGCTTTCCAGTAAAGTACTCATACATAACTGATGCGAATAATGTTCCATTTGCTCGAATCCCTGGAGTGGGGGATAGGGCAATTCCAAACATGGAACACAGGTTAGGACTAATTACAGCGGCACACGAAGGGCTGGCTTCTGCACATGCTGGTGTTTCCGCCACAATATCATTATTAAAACAGAGTTATTGGTGGCCGCGCATGAGAAAACAAACTAGGAACTATGTTCTAGAATGTGAAATATGCCAAAGAATGAAAGTATCAACAGTGAAACGACCAGCACAGACGCCCCTTCTAATCTCAGATAAACCATTAGCATGTGTTTACCTAGACCACTGTGGTCCCTTACAAAGGGATGGCAACTATAAATATATCATGGTCGCAGTGGATTCCTGCACGAGATTCATTTGGATGTGGCCCCAGTGTTCGGCTGACGCCAGAACTGTTATAAAAGATTTGCGAGTCTTTATCGGCACATACGCAATTGGCATGCTACATTCTGACCAGGGTCCTGCTTTTAACTCTCGAGCTTATAAGGAGGCCATGACCAGCATGGGCATTGCATTGCGGTACTCTTGTCCCTTCCATCCTGAGGGAAATGCGGTAGTGGAAAGAAAAAAACGGGACATAAAGCAATCTATAACGGCGAGGGTATTAGGTTCGGGTGATGGGTGGGTCCAACATTTAACAAGTGTCCAACGTAGTCTTAATAATCTGCCAAAAAATTCTCTAAAAGGTTTCAGTCCATACGAACTATTGTTCGGGACTCGAATGCATATTCAGGACCTTGATAGTCAGACTTCAGTGGTAGAAGAAAAATGCTTTGATATCAAAGATCGTTTGGCTATTTTACAGGACTTAAATGAAACAAGAAAAGGCCTGAGCAACGTAAAGTTAAAGCAACAGCCAACAGCCACTGAAGAAAAACCACCTTCCCAGCAAGACCTGTCTGGATTCCAAAGATTAGGGATCTGGTCAGAGAGAAGATCACGGTGAAGAAGGAATTTGGGCCTTCTTACAGAAAAGCAGTACCTGTCTTAGCTGTCAGCAGAACAAGATCAAGATCAGTTGTACTACCGCCCCTTGCTGGTAAAAAGGAGAACCGAGTTGTATCCATCGACCTGGTAAAACCACAATCATGTGGCCAATAATAAGTAGTAGGCCCAGTGGACTCCCAAGAAATAGCAGAGTCCCAAAATTTGCTACAATACAAGAGGTTCAAACTGAGAGACTAATCACATTCGATAAACCTGCAGTGAATAAAAAAGGACTATGCAACAATGCCATGGAACTTGTGCCTCTTGAAACCCAAATTGCAACAGTTCGTCAAGAAACACCAGTCTACCACGATGTAGCCTCAGACTATGCTAGTGAAACAAAGAAAAATCCAAAAGCAAATGAAAATTTGGAAGCAATTCCAACAATTGACAGAACTGCATCTGGCTACTTCATCAATTTCGATAACTTTTCTGAAGATCCAAGTGAATCTGAAGAAACGCCAGCAACAAAAACGTTCAACGATAAAGTAACAGAACTCTTTCATCAACTCAAAGAAACCTACCTGATTTCTCCATGGATTGAATTTTGGATTGTGTTAGGTGTACTTTTCCTCCTGCTTTGGCTCATCATGATTCTTTGTTTGGGAAAAATCATTGAAGGAAAATACAGTACAATGGACACATCAAGTCAGAACATCAACTTGGTCCTAAAGCCACACAAGTCATCTCACATCGAGAAAAGAGAATTATCATCAGTGAATGTCACAGCCAATCTAATACCCGGTGGGGTAGCATGGGACCAAACGGATTATGAAATCTATGGCCCGGTTGAGCTCTTGAAATATCCACATCAGTTCAAGGTTTCAGTGACTTTGTAAAACAGAGTACATTCTCTGATGATTGGGACTTTGAAAGTATTAATGATATGATGTCAGATTTAGTAATATCAGCAAAATTTACAGAACATGATTACCTACAGGGTTCATCAAATTATGAAGAAATGTATTGTTATAATCACTTTGCACATCACTATTTGCATAAATCTGCTCAACCTAGAAATGTTTTTAATTATAATCAATGGGAACATTGTGCAACTCCGCCTAAAAGCAGCTCGAAAACATTTGTGGGACACCCCCGCGCCGCACGGCCACCAGCTGCTGCGTGTGCCCCCAGCCGCCTCTGCCTCGCTGCCGCCTCGTTGCCGGCTCCCGCCGCTGCGAGTGGTTTTTTGTACTATTTTTTACAGTGATTTGTGCTTGTCTTTTGTAACTTGTTTTCCCTTGTTTTTCCCCGCTTTTTCGTGCATTTGTGCCTGTTTTCTACTTTGTTTTCTCCTCCGTGTTGCCCTCCTTCCTTGTTGTCCGCCTACCGCCTTCCTCGACGCCCCCCGCCCTCCCTTCCCGCCACCGCCGCTTAGCCACGCCCCTTTTTGCCTTCTGTAACCCTCCCCGCTCCCGCCTCCCAGCTGCTCCGCCCACCCGCGCACTTCGCCTTAAATGGCGACCGTGCGAACGCGCAGCGGGCGCGCCGATTGTGCGCCGAAGGCGCGCCAAAGGTAAGCCCGTCTGCGCCCGTCCGCGACCGGAACGCGACCAGCGCCAGGACCCCTGGCCCCCACCGACGGAAGCCGACCCGACGAACCTACAGCGCCGCCGACCTCACCGCACTCAACACCGGCCACATCCCAGGATGTCACCGAGCCGCCCCGAAGCACACCCACGGACCCTTCAGCTGCCTCGCCTGCAAGTTCACCTGCATCCGGACCTTCCCTGCACCCGACAAGCCGAACTCCAGCAGCACCCACCTCAAGTGCATCCTACTCAACACCCGCTCCGTCCACAGACACGCCGTAGAACTCTGGAACCTGCTCGACACCACCGCCCCCGACGTTGCCTTCATCACCGAGACCTGGATGAACGCCTCCTCAGCCCCAGACATCGCCATCGCCATCCCAGAGGGATACAAGATCACCCGGAGGGACCGCGACAACCAGACCGGAGGAGGCATCGCCATCATCCACAGAGACACCATCCGCATCACGACCAACACCGACGACACCCTCACCACCGCTGAACACCTGCACTTCCAGATCCACACCAACCCGAAGACCACCCTCAGAGGCACCCTGATCTACCGACCCCCGGGACCGCGCACACGATTCAGCGAGGACATCGCCGACTTCGTCAGCCCGCACGCTCTCCCCTCCGCCGACTACATCCTCCTGGGGGACCTCAACTTCCACCTGGAGAACAACAACGACCGCAACACCATCACCCTGCTCGACAACCTCGACAACCTCGGACTCAAGCAACTGGTGACCACCCCCACCCACCTCGCCGGACACACACTCGACGCCGTCTTCTCATCCAGCAAAGACGTCACCTTCAGCCACGCAACAGGACTCCACTGGACGGACCACAGCTGCGTCCACTTCACCTTCAGAAGAACGACGATCCACCACCGCCAGCAACAGGTTGCCCGAAGAAGCTGGAACAAGATCACAGCCGACCAGCTCACCGCCTCCCTGAGCCAGCACCCTCCCGCCAACTCAGCGAACCCCAGCCAGGCCGCCGACAACCTCACGAAGTGGATCAGCAACTGCGCGGACGAACTCGCCCCTCTAAGGACCCCGCCCAGCAGATCCTGCAGCAGAAAAACACCATGGTTCACCGACGAACTCAAGAGCTCCAAGAAGAACTGTCGAGCCCTCGAGAAAGCCTGGAGAAGGGAACCAACGACGGACAACATGACCACCCTCAAGCTCGCCACCCGGAAACACCACCAACTGATCCGCGCCACCAAGAAAAATGCATACAAGGACCGGCTGGACAACAACGCACACAACTGCAAGGAACTCTTCAACATCGTGAAAGAGCTCTCCAACCCCAACGCCGGAAACAACGACATCACACCGTCGCAAGACCTCTGCAACTCCCTCGCGTCCTACTTCCACAACAAGATCACGGACATACACAACAGCTTCAACAACCAACCAACGCAAGCCACAACCGCAACGACGCCACCCACCACCACCCTCCGCACCTGGACTCCGATCAGCACCGAAGACACCATCCGCACCATGAACTCCATCCATTCCGGATCTCCGACTGACCCCTGCCCTCACCACGTCTTCAACAAGGCCGACGCTGTCCTCGCACCCCACCTGCGGGACATCATCAACACCTCCTTCGACTCCGCCACCTTCCCTGAGAGCTGGAAGCACGCCGAACTCAGCGCTCTCCTCAAGAAACCCACAGCAGACCCCACCGACCTCAAGAACTACCGTCCCATCTCGCTCCTCCCGTTCCCGGCCAAAGTCATCGAGAAGACCGTCAACAAACAGCTGGCCGCCTTCCTCGAGACGAATGGATCCCTCGACCCCTCACAGTCCGGCTTCCGAGCGAACCACAGCACCGAGACCGCCCTCATCGCCGCCACCGACGACCTTCGAACTCTGATGGACAACGGAGAAACAGCGGCCCTCATCCTCCTGGACCTCTCCGCGGCTTTCGACACTGTCTGCCACCGCACCCTAGTACAGCGCCTCAGCAACATCGGAATCCAGGAGAAGGCACTGGAATGGATCACCTCCTTCCTCGACGGAAGAACACAAAGAGTCCGCCTACCACCGTACAAGTCAGAGGCCACCAAAGTCATCTGCGGCGTACCCCAAGGATCCTCGCTGAGCCCAACCCTCTTCAACGTCTACATGAGCCCCCTCGCGGCCATCGCACGCCAACACAACCTGAACATCATCTCCTACGCCGACGACACCCAGCTGATCCTCTCCCTGACCAACGACCCCGCCACCGCCAGAGCCAACCTGCACGAAGGGATGAGAGACGTAGCCGAATGGATGACGACCAGCCGCCTGAAACTGAACTCAGACAAGACGGAGGTCCTCATCCTGGGCTCCACGCCCTCCGCCTGGGACGACTCCTGGTGGCCCCCCGCCCTGGGCACCGCACCCAAACCGACGGACCACGCACGCAACCTGGGCTTCATCCTGGACTCCTCCCTCTCCATGACCAGACAAGTCAACGCCGTCTCCTCGTCATGCTTCAACATCCTGCGCATGCTACGTAAGATCTTCCGGTGGATCCCCACCGAGACGAGGAAGACGGTCACCCAAGCCCTCGTCACCAGCCGACTGGACTACGGCAACGCCCTCTACGCCGGAACCACTGCCAAACTCCAGAAGAGACTCCAGCGGATCCAGAACGCCTCGGCGAGACTCATCCTCGACATCCCCCGACGCAGCCACATCTCCGGACACCTGAGAGATCTGCACTGGCTCCCGGTCAACAAGAGAATCACCTTCCGGCTCATCACCCACGCGCACAAAGCCCTACACGACCAAGGCCCGAGCTACCTCAACAACCGGATCAACTTCTACACTCCCAAGCGCCTCCTCAGATCAACCAACCACGCCCTCGCCGCCGTCCCCCGCATCCGAAGAGCGACAACAGGAGGAAGATCCTTTTCCTACCTGGCCGCCAAGACCTGGAACTCACTTCCGACCAATCTGCGCCTGACCCAAGACCACCTCTCCTTCAGGAGGAAGCTCAAGACCTGGCTGTTCGAGCAGTAGCGGCACCCCCCCCCTCCCAGCGCCTTGAGACCCTACGGGTGAGTAGTGCGCTCTACAAATGACCTGATTGATTGATTGATTGAGGAGAAATTCCCATACTTCTCAGGGTTTAACACAAGTGATGCAGAAAAGTTTTATTTTAAAATATTAAATAAGACAGGAATGAAAACAATGTTGACAAATACTAAATTGATTTATTCTGAAACATTTTATGAAAAAATGAATACATTCGGTTTTGATTTCTGGAAGAACAACATTGAAACAAAAACCATCTGGGGTACAAAAGATTGGCAGGTACAAGGTTTAGAAGCATTATTTCGAGCCTGCATGATCCCAGAACAAATAATATTCTTGAATGACACCATTCAACAGACAACCTGTCTTGGCCTAGCCAAAATTAAAGACTTAAACAAACCGTCTATTCCAAAGCCCATACCTGATAATAATAGCACTACAGACATGGAGATAGACGTACCTAAAATTTTAAAACAAAACAGAACACATCCGGATTGGAAAAAATGGTGATCTGGCCCACAGACACAAATAACTGTCAAGATAGATTCCTGAACAAAATACAGGGGTTCAAAATGACCAGGCCAGACCCAAGATACTCCCAGAGACAACATCCAGGGATAGTTACAACATACAGTGTAGGGAAACTCTGCCTTGAGTGGCTACAAAAATCCACACTGGCTGAAATTAAGCAACACTTGACTTTACTTAAAGACGGTGCTGACTTGCGTTATTTCATAATGGGACCACGCAAACAGCGTCAAAAATGTTTCATAGCAGCCGGTATATACGCTGCGTACAACGAAGCTTGGAAAGTAATGCAAATTGAAACAGCAGAAAAAATACGAGAAATTGATCGTATTAATTTGGAAAAATCACTTTCTGTTGTGGACAATGGGTTAATGACTCTGTCCTCCGGAATATATTCACTGGACAGTATCGTATCATCTGCTATTGATATAATAGAGCAGGACTTACTAATGTTACAACATGGTCAGTCCCAATTGCGTTCTATTGTACAGCTTGGCTGGACGTTGCAAAATCTGCGTTCAGGCTACGTACCATGGCGTTTAATCAACACAACGTCATTATTCTCTATCTTTAACCTTACTGATAAACAAATCAGTTTGGCACAAAAAGGAGCAGACTATACGATTCTGAGCATTGAAAAACTTGAGAGATTACCATGGACAAAATCAGAAAGACCTGTCATTGAATGGAAAATACACAGGATAATTACAATTCCGATAACAACTTTCCAATTTAAATACTGCCAAGAGTATATACCAGGGGGCCAGTATGAAAGGTTAGGTAAAGGGTACATCAAGTCAACATGGAAATGACCTTATACACATACATGCTACAGTGAAAAGAAAAAGAATGTATTTCTTAGTGGTAACAAATGTAAAAGATCACTGAGCGGTACACTCCTTTGTAAAGGCATTAACTTGAACGGGGCCTGCGATGGGTATTCAAATAACCTTTCATGTCACCTGCACGGCACTCCTGCAACACATATAGAGCCATTCTTTAGACAACTTTCTAACGGGATTTATATTCTAATAAATTACCACAGCTGTTGTGGCATGGTGCCAGGAAAAGCCTATCTCGTCAGCGTGAGTTCCATGGTCACTTGCTGTATGCAAGTATTGTATCCAAACAGCACTCCAGATACGGAGGCAACAATTTGGCCTTCTTTGAATATTTCTTCTATTCGAATTGATACTTTAAGCAGAATAAAGTCTGTTCTTTTACATACAACTGTACCCTTAACGTCATCAAAAGAAACGTATGATCTGCAAGTCGCAAGGACAACAGCAGAGATACATACCCTTTTATCAACAAATTGCCCCGTGCATTTCATAGAAATGCTAAGCCAAATCCTAAATATGTCAGATACCAGTGGTATCCCACATGTATTTAAGACAATTTTTTCGGGACTGTTAACACCCTTCGAAACAGTTCTGGGCATTTTTCCTAATTTTGTCCATTCTGTCTTTGGCGGCCTACCACTTCTTTTGGGACTCATAGCAGGAATCCTATTTTTGATCCTTCTGCTCCGATATGGCAAGCCGAGTCACAGACATGACTCCAGCAACGATGGAAGAAACGATCCTAGCTATACGCTATCGGGACCGCATAACTAAAGTCCTTGAATTAGCCCGGCTAAGAGATCTGAATATGACCTGGTTTCTTTCATTCAGACCCATCTGGCAGAATTGCATCTTACCTGTGCTTCGATGTATGCTATGCGGAGAAGAATGCGTGTTGGACGTCTGTCTTACACTACCATCAGCAGTACCATTGGATACAGATACTTTGCTAAGTCCTGTAACGGCTCATGCATCGTGTTGTCCCCAGCGGCTACCCATTCTGATGACGGCATTCGTTGAGACTTCACCACTACGATTAGGTGGCAGTGAAGTACGAGGTGAGAGCAGCATCACCCAGATACGACCTTCTGTGAGCATTGCTGATCCTGACATCGATGATAGCAATCATTCTCACGACTGTACTGTTGCGGCATTTTCAAACTTGGTCGAACTTTCACCTGAAGCCGTAGACCAATTTTTTGAGAGTCTGTCTGAAATGATGTTCTCCCCTGAACAGAAAGAATAACTTTTTTAAGCAACGAGCACACAGTGTTCCCTGAACTCTGAATTCGGCCTTCAGCTTTGATAAACAAAAGCTACTGAAAATATTTGGAACTGTTTTTCGCCTGAATGCAAAAAAAAAATTCCAAATACAAAATATTTACCTTTTTCTGGCATATGTACTCTGCTTAAAGTAGAACTATTCTTAGAGAACAGAGCTTCTATTTTAGGAACTCTAGAGACAATATATTACCTCAGCCTCTAGCATATGTACAGAATTTGTATTATTATGTGATGGAATGGTCTCGACCTTCTTTTCTGTATTAAGAGCCATTTCATGTGTAAATTCTCGCAATTCATTCAGCTGATATATATATGGATTTTTTAACTGAATGATACCACTGCTTGAAAACGTACAGTACCAATACTCATTTTTGTGTATTTACCATATATCATTTCAAATGCAAATTTATGTATTTTGGGGTGGGTTGGAAAACACATGCATCATTATATGTTTACTATTGCTTAGGTTTAAGTAATGAGGGACATTAGATCATGGAGTGGGTGTTGTAATTCTATCTAGGACCCTAATTCAATATTCCTGATTTATGCCCTTATGTGGTTATAATAAATAATATCCTTATAAAGGCATAAGAATTATATCCATATTTAGCCATAGCCCATGCTGTCCAAATTAAGCAAGGCTACTTCCCCAGGCTCCTAGAAAGTACAACGAGTTCTGTAAACAAACCAAACCTCCAGCAACCTGGGAATTCCCCATTGCTTTTGTTTTGATTTCGTCCTAGAACTCCTGTGAGCACTGTAAGAACGGTCAGTTCTTAGTGATATCTTTATTGACGTCTTATGTCCAACCTTACGTCAAACCCGGCACCTTTCAGGTATAAATATACCAACGTTGCCTTAAGCAAACACACGGTGGTTTTTAGAGCAGAGCGGCTATCTACTTGCCCGAAAGCCCAGCTGATGCGAGAGCCCACGGACGCCGCCCCTCCCCTTTGACTCACTGAGAGAGACGCTGTCTTTTCTCCTGCCGAGAAATCCAGCTCCGGTGTTTCCAGATACCCTCGCGGGTTACTGGGATATCGAGTCCTGAGAGAGAGATACCAGACCTCCTGCTTTCTATTACCCAGGTACGGAGCTGACTAAACCCTTAAAGAGAATTCTTGATTCAGATTCCTTGGCAAAACCAACTTAACTTAAACTGCTACTTACTTACTCCTTCCCACGTATTAGGCTTAGGTCAGGTACACCGGGGTAGGCGTATTTAGAAGCACCAGTTGAGTATGTTAGTCAATGTATATATGTATGTATATATTTTACCTATTTTAAAGTAACATATGGCTAAGAAACCATATCAATGCTTTAACAGTATTATTTCATAGTACTCCTTTTACTGTACGCACTTTACTTTACTCTAAGTATTGCAATTGTGGCAATTCATTTCTCTTGCATGAGAAAGAAGACTGCTCAATAAATAACACCTTTTATTGAAAACGCCCGTCTCTCTTTTCTCTGCACTCTGGTGAAACTAAGTATGCACACTTGACTGAGTGAAATAGCTGTCTATTGTTTTCACACGACTCTAGAGATACACTCTTATTCTGAGGGAGCAAAGTTGTCATGTTTTATGGTTGTCAGAAGCTAATCCCTTCTTGTCTATCCAGGGAAGTTAAACTCCTCCTTGTTTATTCGAGAAAGTTTCTAGTGACCTCTGAGCTAGCTGGCAAACCTTAAGTCTAATATAATCACTAGAGACCTAGTCGACCTCAGTCCTACGTCTACACTGCTGTTTATATTATTCCAATGCGCAGAGCCTATTGGGAATATAGGAACTACACTACACCTCTCAACAGCTCTGATTTTAATCACAGAAACCACGTCTGTATTATTTCTCCATACAGCGCATTCATGCGCTGTTATTGCACGAGATCACTCACAGCGTGAAGGACTTAAATAAAGAACAGCGCTGCCATGCTCTTGCTTTAAACATGGGGTTCTCCCGGAATTTCCTTGAGAAACGCATACATGCGCTATAGAGACAGATGTCACGCTCCAAGTGCGAAAGGGATTGAATAACAAATTAAAGTGCTTCCTCGCGCTTACTCAGTCATCAAGGTAGCGTTTTAGCGTGAAGGGTAGAAATGATCCCAGCGCGGCAGGGCGCGATCGGGAAGGGCGTCTCCTTACAAGGTCCAGCGCAACATTGCACTATCAGGAATGGGGATTACTGCTGGGGAGGGCGGACAGAAGGTTAATTCCTCGAGGCGTGAAACAGAGTCTCAGCGTGTAGGCAAATGAGCCAGGATCAGAAACTCCGATATCAGGTGACAAGCATGTGAGAGCAATTAAGGAAGAGCTTAAGTAAGACAGGGAAAGGAAAGAAAGAGGAGACACTAATTCCTCAGCATTCTGGGCAATGTAGTTGTGATCATTCATTCCTCATTCACCCTTCATGTAGCTATCGGGCCCAGGGTGAAATGTGACACAGCCTCTACCAACTCCTCCATACCCCTGGTACACTGTGTCTTTAGACTTAATTGCAGACCTACCATCCTCTCATGGTTTTAACACCATCCTAGTTTGTGTTGACACTTTTAGTAAAATGGCACATTTTGTACCAATTAAAGGCGCACCTACATCACAACAATTGCCTCAGCTTTTAAACCAACACGTAACCCGCCTTCATGGCATTCCTAAGGTGTTAATTACTGACAGAGGTTCCCAATTCGTATCTCGATTCTGGAAAGCCTACATTAAAAGTTTAGGCATTGACCATCGATATTCCGCTAACTTCCATCCAGAGACGGATAGACAAACCGAACGCACTAATCGAGAACTGGAACAGTACCTTCGGCTCTACTTACTAGACGAGTAAGGTGATTGGCCTGACTATTTATGGTCTGCTGAGTATGCCCATAATAATGCTCCGAATGTATCCACCAGGTACTCCCCTTTTTTCATAACCTCAGGCAGACATCCTAACTCTCACATTCACTAGACTGACATTGAGGTCCCCGCAGTTCAGGATTTTGCCCAACGTTGCATGGGCACAAGATTAGTTCATTTTCAAAATCTCATCTCAGACAATGAAGGGGGAGGTAGGAGTTCCTAATCCCTTCAGAGCAATTAGTGTTTTTGATGCACATGCACATTCAGTAGATAAATAGTGTTCAAAGCAATTTCATAGAATTAAATAGAGATGTATCCGATAGTTAGAACGAGCGCGTACATTTTCCTCGCGCTAATCTGACTAAAATTTACTCATAGGAATTGTCAGGAAAATATTAGAAAACACATAGAAATAAGCTAAAAAATTAATAAAGATTATTAACATTACCAAACTATTCCTTACAATTACTAAAAGAAGAACGATACGCAGCGTTCAGGCCCTAGAACTCAGTAAGTTTCTAGCAAAATATTTATCTTAGCTAACATAAATACGAAGTTCACGAAGCACTTACATTATGATTCTAATTCCAAGACCACTTAGACTACCTTCATTGGCACCTGTAAAGAGAGTGGAAGAGCATTAGCAAGAGCTAGAGCATATCAGTTGAAACACTACACACAACTGAGAAGATTGAAGAGAGGTTTGGCCCTAGATACATCCTGGTAAGACAAGCTAACCTTTTTTAAGAAATACAGTAAGTTTAAATGTTTTAAGTAACAGAAAAGGTATTGAATGTTAATTGTTACAGCTTGCATTTAAATAAGATGACAACGCAGATGTCCAGGGCTGTCTCTTCTCTTTCTCCCAATCCCCTTTCCCCCATTGGTACTTACCTGCTGAGAGTCAGAAAAATCTCACAGAGACATACTGACAGGGGCATTGGGAATTTGGCAACATTCTGCTCCTGTGTTATTTGAAGACGGACAGAGATAGTCGCTCTGACACATGCACAGGAGCCTGTAAAGGAGGCCGTCCTCCCAGTAAATGTGGTAGTTTCCAGAGACGCTTCCTGCTGCCTGGGCTTCGGCCTGACACCGCATGCCCTCAAGGGTGGGGCACTCCTTCTGTGCCCAACAAAACTCCTCCCGGGTAGGCCCTCCTTCCGCCTGCCACTCTGCAGGGGTCGGCAAGTCTCCCAAGGGAGCAACGTCACCCTCAGTGGACTCCGGTGCGACCTCACCGGGTGCCCCATCCATCTCACGGGATGTGCTCTCCGGGGCGGGTTCCCCATACCCTCTGGCATTTCCCTTGTTAGCAGCTGGCTGGGCCATTCTTCCAGGCTCCAGCCCTGGTAGACTCCCTCCCCCAGCATCTCCCTATGTGCTTTGAGATCTACCTCCCTCCAGGCAGTATGCTCCAGATCATTCCTCAGTAGTCAGTCGACGGGCATGGCAGGGCTTACAGCTACTCTCAGAAGGCCTGAAACCCCTCCCCACTCAAGGGGAACCTGAGCCACCGGATACTGGCCCTCCCTGTTGTCAGCCATCACAACTGGGTGGAATGCATTGGGCACCACTTGCTCTGGGGACACCAGCTGACTCCTTACCATAGTCATGCTGGCACCTGTGTCCCTCAGAGCCTCCACCCCCTGGCCATTGATGGTGACCCACTGCCTATACTTGGTGGTATTTGAGGGCACATGGGTCTTTGGGACCATCTCACTGTCTCCCAGGGATACTAAGGTCAACCCTCCCACTTACCCCGATTATCTAGGGACAGCTCCTCCCCCAGGGCAACACTAGCCACCCCGGGGTTTTTGCCTTCCGTGGGAGGTGGTGCTCTCTTCCAACACTGGGGATCCCTCTTATCGTGTCCACTTTCACCACACTCATAGCACCGGACAGTTTTGGGCTACTGACCTTTGTCAGGATAGGTGGGCTCCTGGTGGCCAGATTGGGGCTGGGATCCAAACCCTCTCCCCTGCCATCTGTTTTGGAGGCCTTTGGAGAACTCCTTCTTTTTATCTCTTCCCTCTTTCTTCTGGTGGAAACCCTGTCCACCCTTTTGGGGGTCCCCCCAGATCCGTGTTGGACAACTTGGTACTGGCCCAGGTGCCTGCCTCCTCCGCAAGCTCCCTAGGATCAGTCAACTTGCGGTCAACCAGGTGTTGGCGCAGCTCTGGAAAACATTTCTCTAGAAGGTGCTCTCTCAAGAACAGATTATACAGCCCTTCATAATCAGTTACCTCGCTGCCCCTCACCCAACCCTCCAATGCTTTACTAGCAATCCAGGAAATCTTCCTAGTTCTGTGTGGGAAGTTTGTGGCTATTCCTAAACTTCTGCCTATACTTTTCAGGAGTAAGACCAAACTTTTTGACTAATGCTTCCCTCATAACAGGATAGTTGGTCTGGTCTGCCTTGTCTAATGTAAGGAGTGTGTCCCTCCCCACCAGAGGCATGTGCCTGTATAGGCTACCCCCCCCCCCAATAACTCTCGGGGACCCCATGGGATCTTAAAGATACCTCATAGGCTGCTAACCACTTGTCAATATCATCCCCCACATTAAAACTGGCCACAACATCTTTAGGCATATAGAACCTGGACTCAAGTGAAGCTTTAGGAGGTACGCTGCCACCTTTTTGTGTCGCCGTTAGCCTCCATTTATAGGGCTTTGATCTTCAGCTCCTTCAGGCTGAGCTCATGGGCCAGTTTCCTTTCCTCCATGGCCAGCCTATTTTCTTCACGCTCCTTCTCTAACCTGGCAAGCTCTAACTTAAGCTGTCTCTCCTCCCTCCTGTCCGCCAATTCCTCTGAGAACAGGCTCCTTGCTTAGGCACTACTGCCTGCCCTGGAGCGTATTCCTGGCCCTAGTAATAAATTGTTGCTATTATCTGTAGGCAGTAGGTCCAGATCTCCTGTGGCGTCATGCTCTGATCCCTGCCCATCCCCTTCTCCTTCTGGGTGGGCCGTTACCCATGCTCTCAAGGCTTTCTGAAGCTCTGCCCTCTTAGTGCTTCGCTTAAGGGCACCCCATAGTCCTCGCAGAATTCCTTGAGCTGCGCCACAGTGTAAGCTTCCAGGTTGGCCAGCTCAAATTCCTTCTTGCTAGGTAGGACCTCAGACATTTATAGAGAAAACCAATGGGACTTGGCAAAAAGGACTTTAAAAAAGAGCAGCCACTCAGGGAGACTTTGAAAATAAAAATGCCAATTGGAAAGGGTAGACAGTTGTAGGGTTGTGGTGTACACTGAGTCACTGCGTGGTGTTACACAACCACAAGTCCTAATCCCACCGCTGCCACAAATGTTAGAACCAGGGTCTCTAGTTGGCAGGGGTATGCACCGTAGTGCAAGTAGGGACCACTGCTTCCGACAGGGTAGCTTGGCGCAAAGCAGGTAGGCTAAACGCAGGAGGCAATGTGTAAAGTATCTGTGTAACACACTCCCAATAGTAACACAGTAAAAGCACTCACAAAAGGACACTACACCAATTTTATATAAAACCAGAGGTATCTTTATCCAAAAATTATGCAAGATCCAAAAGAAAATAGTAAGGCTCCTCATATAGATAACAAAAGGTTTCAGTCAAGTATCCACTGGGATGGCTGTTACAGATATTCCAGCAGGGGCTGTCCGTTAGCTGGAAGACATTAGGGTTAAAACAGTTTCTCAGTCACTTATGGCAGAATCAGCCAGCCCCTATTATTAGCACCGTTCATCCTTCAGAGGGAGACCCTCTCAAGCAGACCGTTCCCCCCCCCCAGTGCGGTGGCTTAGGCCCTGTTCATAGTCTTTATGGGTTTGCACCACTTCGGCAGAGCAGAACTTTGCATTCCGGGTAAGCAGTTCCTAACGTGATGTTTCCCCTCCCCATACGAGGTAGAGTAACTAGGTTCCCGCAGGTCCACTCTCTGGAGTGCCCCCCAAGCAGAGTCGGTTCCCAAAGGTGCGTTTTGATCTATTTGGGGGCCCAAGAGGTACAGGGGAAATAGGACCAGTACAGAGATAAGACGATGCTCCCAGTCCTGCTATTGCCAGAAAGATTGAACCACGGTAGGTGAGGGTTACCGGGAGCGGGCACGCGATTAATTCGATAACTTGCCAGTCCGTGCAGAGCGAGTTCAACTGGGCCAGCCCACAATTAAAAGAGATGGTCCCCGGTAGGCAGCGTTCCAGCAGACAGTCCCTCAGCAGCCCCTCCCTTGGCAATGCGAGCGCCCCGTTCAGGGAGTTACCTAGTTCCTGCATAAGGATCCTCCGGTCCCGCAGTCCGTGCAGGGCAACCCCAGGTGTAGCAGCTGCTCTCTGGATCGCGGTTGGGTCCCTTGCGTTCCCGTTACAGGGCACGGCTTCCTCGTGGTGACGAGCCCCTCGTTGCCAGACAACCCCCGCTGCAGCATCAATCCCAGGGCTGCCCCTTATCCACGTCAGCAGTGATGCGGACAGAGTTCCTGAGGCTCCCGGGCCAGCGGTGGTGATTCCCGGAGATTTTTAAAAGCGCCTCTGAGGCGCTTTCACTCAGGGACAATTCCTCAGGGTGGCAGTTTCTTGTTAAGTCCAATCCTCCGTGGAGTGCAGACACCCGCTCTCAGCGCCCAAGGTGTAATTTAACTAATGCACTCAGTCCAGGCCGGCGGCGGTGACTTCAGGGGTAATTTCAGCAGCATCTTGACTCTGGCCCGCGGCTGTGATTCCAGGCAAGTTGGATGATATATCATCCGCGCCAGCGGTGGTGACGATCCTGAAGCCCCTGGGACAGTCGCAGTTCTCAGGGCTTTGTTGTAGAGGCAGTCTTTAGGGCCTTCATATCCTGGTAATTCCCCACTAGTAAGGGGCCAGTCAGTGTGCTGTGGAGACACTCTGGAGATGTTTCTTCAGTCTCCCTGGCAGGGCAGGATCAACAGGCAGTAGGGCAGCTCAGCAAGGCGGGGCAGCAGGTCCTGGGAGCAGTCAGCCTCCTCACAAGTGGCAATCCTCCTGGCAGCAGCAGTCCTTACTCCAGCAGAGATTCTTCCTGGTCCAGCAGTGAAACAGAGATTTGTGGCCGGAACCCTCCCTATTATACCCTAAAGTCAGGTGACCGGGAGGGGCGGCACTTTCTGGAAGAATCTAGGGGGTTGGAAATCTCTGGAAATATCCAGGAGGCTCTGGGGTGTTCTCTTTCTTTCCTACCTGTCTGTCAACAGGGACAAAAGGCTACAGTTGCAAAAAGTCCCAGACCGTGCAGACTACCAGCATTCAAATGAAGGGTAAGCCTCACTGCAGTAGCAGGGCCTATGGCTGATACACTAGTGTCACCATGCTTTTAAGGGAGAGCACCTGCACCTCAGCACTGTTTAGCAGTTATAAGGGGCCCAGAGTCCTAAGTCCAACATATGGGGTCCAGTGGTAGGCAAAGAGTGCAAACAAATGTAGGGGAAGACCACCCTAGGGATGACAGGTCTAACAGACAGCCATTACCTTATTGCCGTGTGGTTCCAGAACCGGGTTTTAGCATGGTACTGAGTCACACAGGGATATACAGAGGCCCTTAATCTTTAATCAGGTCCTTAAAAAAAATCTTGAGTCCCAAATAATGCTCTTTACCTCGGTTTTAGTCCAGTATATCAATGATCTGTTAGTTACATCAGATAACCAGGAAGCTTGTAGATTAGACACTGTTGCTCTGCTAAACCACTTGGCTGAGAATGGATATAAAGTTTCCCGAAGTAAGTTGCAGTATTGGCAAAGAGATGTTCTTTTTCCCAGACACCACATTGATAGGGGAGTGAGGAAGGTGTCACAAGAAAGAATCTTGGTGAGTCTGAAAATTAATATGCTAACCACTCAAAGAGAAGTCAGGATGTTTTGGGGAATGGTGGGCTGCTGTTGACAGTGGAGACCCAACTTTTCCCTAGGGGCCAAGCCTTCACAGATGCTGACACACAAGGATGTGTTCGATCCGGTACCATGGGATAACAATTTCCCTCCTAGTGCTTAGAGAAAGTTTCTGTTGTGCCCACCACTGGAATTTCCTGATTATAACAAAGCTTTTACACTTTTGATCAGTAAGAGAGAGGGCTGTGCTCTTTCAGTGATTACACAGATGCATGGAAATGCAGGGAGACCTGTGGCTTATTTTTCTGCTGCTCTTGATCCTGTAGCCGCAGGACTGCTTGGATGCCTCAAAGCTGTAGTAGGAGTCAGCATTGAAAGGTGTGAAAGTATTGTTATAGGACATCCTCTTACTGTTTTAGTTCTGCATTCTGTGGAAATCTTGTTGGCGTGTACACGCACTCAACACTTTACAAGCAGTCAATTGACGAAATATGAAAAAGTTATACTGGCCGCAGAAAATATTACCCTAAAAACGTGTGCTTCTCTGCATCCTGCTATACTGTTACCTTTACATGAAAATGATGATGATGGGGAAGTAGAGCATGCCTGTCTTGAAGTCACAGAACTATGCACTAAGCCAAAACCATATATAGAAGATGAGCCACTGGCAGAGTACAATTTAAAACTGTTTGTCAGTGGGTCCTGCCAAGGGATCTCTGAAAGCTGCTTATGCAGTCTGTACAGTCAAAGGGGTAGTGGAAGCATCCTGGCTTGGGGGGTTGTGCTCTGAACAAGTGGCTGAATTGATCATTCTTACCAGAGCTTGCTGTGTTTCTGAACAGCTGAGAGTGGCGATTTGTACTGACATTTAGTATGGCTGTGGTGGCATTTATAACTTTGGTTAGTTATTGTCACAGAGGAGATTCATGATGTCATCAGGATCCCCTATTCCATAATGGAGAACATCTCATGAGGCATTGTAGTTGCCTACCAAAATTGCTGTTGTAAAGTGTCAAGCCCACAGAAGCGGATACGGCTATGTAACAGTTGGCAACCAATATGCTGATGAGGTTGCGCAATATTGTGCTCATGGTTTCCGAACATTTAATGGAGAATATGTAAATAAATCTGAAGATGAGACCAATTACAAGCCTTTGGTAACAACAGCTGATACTTGAGAAGAAGTAAAAATGTTGCAGGAGGAAGTACCAAAGGCAGAACAGCAGGTTTGGGTCAGAGCAGGTTGCGTTAAAAAAGAGCATGACATGGATGATATTTGGGTTTTGGCAGATGGAAGATCTGTATTACCAGACAGTTTGCTGTCCCCAATGGCTAGACATTTTCATGCTCCTGCACACACTGGGAAGGATGCCATGGTCAGATTGTTTCGACAAAACTGGTTTAACCCCTAATTCCGACTGATAGCTGAAGGATTATGTCACAGATGTGTTGTGTGCCAGCAGTTGAATGTAGGGAAAAGAACCACAGTAACATTAAACCATATATGAAGATCAGGAGGACTATTCAACAGGATGCAAGTGGACTTCATCAAGATGCCTGTGTGCAACAGGCTGAGATATGTCCTGGTGATTGTGTATATCTTCCCGTGTTCAGTTGAAGCATACCCAACCAGGAGAAATGATAGACTCACATTAGCTAAGTTGGTGCAAGGGAACTGATCCCCAGATTTAGTTTCCTGCCTTCTCAATGAGGTCCTGAAAATGTTGCATACAGCATTACAAGTAGAGCAAAGACTACATTGCAGTTATCGGTGTGAGGCTTCAGGCATTATTGAGCAGGTGAACAGAACGTTGAAGTCCAGGCTGACCAAGGTGTGTGCATCAAGACCTCTGAAGTGGCCTGATGCTTTGCCCCTTTTGTTAATGAGTCTTCGCAGCATTTCTGCCACTGATAAACATTTTAAATCCTGGGTGGGCGGGGGGAATCTTCCTCTGAGGCTCGCAAGCCTCGAAACTGCAAATGTTTTTTTACTCAGTTGTGTACGTGCCATCAGTGGTTTTGGATTAACATAATTGCCGTTGGTTGATGGGAATGTAATTGTAGCAAATGAGAATGAACGTGAGGTAGCTTTTACGTATGAGGATGTTGTGTTGAGTAAAGGAGACGTGTATGGGCAGGAGTTATCTGAAGTGGCGTGGATTCTAAAGGCAATAAAAGGCAATAAAAGAGTATTTATTTGGAGGTTGGCCTGGGATTTCCAATTACGAGGAGAATATAGTGCATTTTGGAAGGTAAAAGTTGAGCTATCAATATGCAATAATATTGTGTTGCGAGGAGACAAGATCGTACCCACGTGTGGAGTGCATGGTAGTATTATCAAAATAGGTCATGAGGTACATGGAGGAATGTCAAGCAGGAGGAGAAAAATAAAAGAGAATTTTTGGTGGCCAGGATTTGATGCCATGGCTGACCGTTGGGTAAGGAACTGTAAGGCATGCAAAGCAAGTGATAAGGTTGTTACACCTTTGTGTTTACCTTTAATAACGGTGGAGCTGCCATATGGACCATGGTGTAAGGTAGCCATAGACTTTATGGGGCCTTTCTCAACTTTGTCTTCCAGATAAACATATGCCATAGTACTTATTGATTTTTATTCAAGATGGCCAGATCTGGGCATGGTAAGCAATGTTACGACTGACGTTGTAGTTGAATTTCTTGAGGACGTTTTTTCAAGGGAAGGTATTCCGGAGGTGCTGGTATCCAACGGGGTGCGATTTATGTCAGAGAAGATGGAATCATTTTTAAAGAGTTCTAGAATTGAACATGTGAGAGTATCCTTGTACCACCCAGAGGGGAATTGTCAGGTAGAACGCTTTAACAGGGTTATAAAAAGAGCAGTTCAATTGGCCTTACAATCTGGTTTGTAATGGAAGAAGTCTCTTAAGGACATGTTTTTGTCTTACAGGATTACTCCCCATGTTTTCAAAGTAAATTGTATTTGCATAGTTAGTTAAAACCACTGCATACCAATCAAACCATACTAATACATTTATTTAACACCATCGCTGCTGGTGCTATTCTTCTCCTGTGCTGGACAGCAATAAAAACGGGTGTGGTCATGACGAGCTGAGCTCGTCATGAGCATGGAAGGGGTTAAAATACAAATTTGCGATTCTAAAAACCATTTGCTCTAGCATCTGGAATGGATTTTTGTTTTAATCTATGCAGTTTATCCTGCTATTAAAATTAATTTGTGAGTAATGGTACAACATGAGTTAAATATAGAGGAATGTCCGTTATTGACCGGTATTGCTCCTAAAAGCATACCTTCTTGAATAAACCACTAGACAACCCAATATTTTCTCCTTATTTAGCCTTTTTCACCTTAACTGTGGATAAGTTATCCCTGTCTGCTTTCTTTTAAGTGCGGGTGCCTTGCACATTCTTGTTTAAATAACAAATAACTGTAAATATTAAGTATGTCCTCTGTCAACCTACATTAACCCTCTAAACATATGATCTTGAATAAGTGAGTAAACACACCCCTTCATTTTGACCTTCAAGATAATTTTTCCCTTTGGCAGCAGATAATTTACCCCATCTTTTGTTTACTTTACAGTGTTGGTGCCTTGTGCAAACCTAGAGAGTAATGATTCTCCCCATTCTGTGACAGGCAGCGTGCACCTTTTGAGTTGTTAAGAGGGAGGAAAACATCTATCAAGTTGGTTCTGTGGTGGTTAAAAAAAGAATGAGGCGGAGTCTTGAAGACAAATGGATCTACAAATAAGGAGGAATGTGCAATTGTTCCAGGAACAGCCCAAATGTAGACAGAATGTTCATATGGGGAGGCCCAAAAAAAAGGTAGTACAGTAGGGATGGGTGAAAAAAATAGGTTAGTGGAGAAGGCTGCGTCACATTGGTCAGAACCTTTAAGAGTTCTCAAGGTTTTAGGAACTGAACTCGAATTTGAGGATGGAAGAATATACATGTAAATCCTTATAATATGAGAAAATCTGATTGTGTGTCTATTAGTGGTGAGGATGGTGATGGATGTGGTTACATGATGGGAGATGGTATGGGTCTGATAGATCAAGAGGTTGTGATTGTGTGTGAGAAAAGAGAGAATGTAAAGGAGAGTGGTGAGGAAGTAGTGTGAGGAGGTAGTCAGGGAAGACAAGCGCTAGAGGTGCATCGGCGTACGTGTGTGAAGAAACTACAAAATAATTTTGATGGCTATATGCTGGGTTAGTACCATAGGTGGTCCTTCTGGGTCAATTGATCGTAGGATAAATAGTTTATGTGTTGTAATTTTTGTATTAATATTTTTCCTTTTAAAGCATGTTTTGTACTTTTGTTGAGTTGTATTATTGGGCGGAAGGTATCTTGGACACATACTTGGCATGGGTGGAATGGGTGGAATGTTGGTGATGTGGAATGGAATGGAAGGTAGGATTCTGTGTGTGGCAGTTGGCGAGGACAGTAGATCCATGGGTTGCTGAGCAAGGGACCTGTGCAGCTCCTTCCTTGTATACATTATTTTTAAATAAAGAATCATATGTATCCCTACCTGAGTGGACTTTGCCTTCTTAACACTGGGTCAAGCAATGAGACTGCCAGCAGTGCCTGCAAACGTGCTTGTGAGCACTACAGATGATATAATTCTATGTCAGGACACGGAGGCGAGGATTACGCTTTTCTTTCGTCGTTTATTTCAACAGCAGCCATCTTAAATATAAACAGAACAATACTGTAGACTACATATCCCATGAGTCTTCAGAAAAGCAACACATTCCAACATAGAGTCTTTAGCCAATCAGGCGTCTCTTGGCTCCATAACTGACAACGAGTCCTGCAGCGCTTCTACTTTCTTCGCTGCTGTAGCCTCGGTGCCAGTTAAGTGCTTCACTTCCTCAAGGGTTTTGGGGGATTGTATGAGGCCGTGCTATTGTGGCACCTTTTGTACTGCTGTGCTGTTTTCTTGGTATTTTTAAGGTTCTGCTTCTTCCGCAGCCGCGGGAACAGTTTTTCTGCTCCTATGTGGCAGCATTCGTCAATTTCATTGCCGGTGTGGCGCTCCGCCGCCGCCAGAGGGCGTGCTCCTCTTCGTCAGGTTTCCAATGCTCTTTGTTTGGCTGGCGCAGGATGGAGGTCGCGTCAGTTTCAGGCTTTTTACAGAATGCCTTCGTCCACGTCTGTTAGGCTCCCCAGCTGCCTGGTGTGTGAACACCCCTCGTGGGGTACAATCAGCAGGTTTGTATAGCCTGTTCTTAGAGTCTAACCCAGGCATAGTTCTGCCTTTCTCTGCCCATGTGAATATAAGGGTGTTTAGCATTCTCTGTGGAGCAGTGTCTCCTGTCAGCTCAGCCTATTACTGACAGCCTATTACTGTTGTGCCTCAGTGGGTGGCCCCAACCCCCTTCCCACCCTTATTGTCATTACACACTCCCCACTCAGGGTCCCTTAACCCGGGTGCTCCCACCCATTATAATTAGCCCTCTGACCTGGTGGGTGTCCACCTTACTTACCTGATACTCACCCCTCATCCTCCATTTCTTCAGGACCGCGTTGGTCAAGAGGAATTTGACGACTATTACGAGGAGGCTCAGTATTTCCCCATCACAGATGATTTTTTGTGATGCAGTGGACGCCTCCATAGTCAGGTTGTCTCAGAGGCGGTGGCCCCTCTGGAGAGGAAATTATTGGATCTGGCGCAGAAGTGTCTTGAACCCCTCCCCGCGAGGGAAGAACTTTCAGGGTCCTTGGACACTCAACCCCCAGAGCAGGTCACTGCACTCCACTCTGAGAAACTGCGCAAGCGCCCTCATCCAGAATGGGTACATTTGGATGCGTTTGCCTGGTTAAAGCAGGTGTTCTTGGACACCAAGTTGCCGCCTACGCCTCTGGCCTCAGCCCCTCAGGAGGTCCCTCCCCCAGAGGGGGGTAGCAGTGGCATCAGTAAAGCCCTCAGATGACTCTCAGGGTGGTTCGAACGGTGAGCCCGGCCATAGCAGGCGCAGGTTCACTAGCAGGCCTATGAGGCAGTCGTGGATCCTCAAGCGGATCTTTTGGAGCCAGAGGGGCTCCTCCATCCCAGATCATCAGAATGGGCCCCTTTTGAAAAAGTAGCTAAATACGTGGCGAGTCGGCTGCGGAAGCCTCTGAACTAGGAGGTCTGCTCCCGCCTCAGGGCGGACTGTCCTCGGCCGTCCCTCGAAGGTAAGGTAGCCCTTACTTCCGAAATAGACGCCAGGATAGCAATGTTCCTTACCACGGTTATCAAGGACCCCAAAAAAGGCATTGACAGGTCCTGATGGGCATGCCAAGACAAGCTTGGTAAAAATATTTGACATGGCTGAGGACGCCAAGGCATTGGGAGCCGTCATTCCCCCAGAGGTCTTGTCTAGTTGGGCTCAGCGACCATTATTTTTCTCGGTAACGCGAACTGCGCCTTCTCCACTGAGAGCCGTAGATCGCTGCTTATCAAACTGGCCCCGAAGCTGGACGATATAGCCACTTCCAAAGCAGGTCAGGTGGCCCAAGGGGGTCTCTTTGGAGACCCTTTTGGGTAGGAGTTCCGCAAGTTTTTCTCCATCTTCACCTCACTGGACAAGGCCCTGTCCACGCTCAAGCCTATTTTCAACACTTGGGTTTTCGGCGGAGCCGGACGTGGTAGGGGGCGCTCGGCTGGACACTCATTGCAGACACCCTCCGGCAGAAGACAGCAGTCGCAGAGAGGACAGTGGCAGGACTCCTCCCGCTTCGGAGGTTTCTACCCCACCAGGGGCCGCTACCGGCTCAGAGGCCAGCACAACGGAGCCCAGGGTGTCGGGGCTCTCCCAGCTCACGGTAAGTTCTGGTTTTATCTCTTGTTGAGCTTTGGGTGGCCGGCTGGCACTGTTTCTAGACAATTGGCGTTCCCTTATGACAGACGCCTGGGTGTTGCATTCGGTGGAAGGTTTCCATGTGGAGTTCTACTGCTCCCTGGTCCAAGTCTCTCCCCCGTTCCTGATTGGGTTCTCTGGCAAGGAGGGGGCCTTGGTTCAGCAGGAAATTCATGACCTTCTGGACAAACGGGCGATCCGCCGTTCTTCCCCTCATCCCAGGGGTTTCCTAAGCAATCTGTTCCTGGTTCAGAAACAGGACGGAGGTCAGCGGCCTGTTATAAATCTCAGGGAGTTCAACGAGTGGTTGGTGTACCTCCTTTCAAGATGGAGGGCATCCACCTACTCCGCGACCTTCTGCGCCATATCAATTTGATGGTCCACATAGACCTCAAAGATGCTTACCTGACGGTGCCTATTTTTCCGCCTCACCTGTTGTTTCCTCCAGTTCCAGTAGCAAGGCCAACCTTTCGAGTTCACCTCTCTTCCTTTTGGCCTGTCATCCGCGCTGTGGTGCTTCACCAAGATCCTGCACCCGGTAGTGGAGAGGTTGAGGTCGCAAGGGATCAGGATAATCATATATCTGGATGATATGCTTTTCATGGCCCAATGTCCCCAGAATCTATCCCAGCAGTTGCGATCGGCAATATACCTCCTCCAATCTTTGGGATTCCTTATCAATCAGGCGCAGCCTTGCCTTCTTCCCACGCAATCAATCACGTTCCTGGGGTTTGTGATAAATTCTGTGGAGGTGACCTTGAGCCTCCCGTCCAGAAAAATGGTGAAGATCTGCCATGAGATCCGACAGATCCTACGGAGACCTCAGACATCTCTGCGCAGCATTGCCAGGGGGGTGGGGTTGCTCTTGACCTCCATTCAGGCCATTTCTCTGGGCCCTCTGCATTTTCGGGCCCTCCAGAGACTAAAAGATTCTCATTTATGCCATACACCCAAGAGGTCCCTCTTTCCGAGGAGGCGAAAGAGGAGCTAACTAGGTGGCTCTCTCCCATGGAGGCGTCATCTTCGGAGCCCTTCCGGGCCTGATGTTCTAGTCAGACGCCAGCGGTTCCAGTTGGGGGCGCGATGTGGAGAGTTCACCACTGCGGAGGGTGGTCCACAGAGGAGCACGCGAGCATTGCACATCAACTGCCTCAAGTTGATGGCAGGGTCCTTTGCAATTCATTGCTGGACCAAGGACCGGGCTCAATCCTGCGTACTCCTGAAAATGGACATTGTGGCGGCAGTCCGTTACATAAATCACCTGAACGGCACTCGCTCCAAAGCCCTAGTGGACTTAGCAAGGAGTTCTGGGAGTATTGTCTGTCACACCAGATCTCAGTGACAGCGAAGCATCTTCTGGGAGTGTCCAACCAGGTAGCAGATTGGCAGTCATGCCATCTCTGGGACTCTAGCCTATGGAACCTTTTTCCTCTGATGTTTCAGGCCCTACAGGATCTGTAGAGATCGTTCTCAATCAACCTTTTTGCATCCCTTCAGGACCAACAGCTTCCCTGGTACTTCAGTTGGAGACCGGACCCGGGGGTGACGGTCACGGATGCGTTTCTTCAGAATTGGGAGTCGGAACAGGGCTACGCCTTTCCCCCCTTTACCATGATCATGCCGCTCACAACGCAGGTCCAGCGCCAGAAGGCGGAGCTGTTAGTGATCACCCTGATTTGGAGAGCCCAATCTTGGTTTCCAGTTCTGATGGAACTTTCTTGGGATTCTCCAATCCGTCTTTGCCCGCTCCCTCATCTCCTGAGTGATCCTGCAGACAGTCTTCACCCTCTGAACATGAATGACTCCCTCCTGCTGATGGCATGGCAGATTACTGGGATAGATGGACGGTCCTGGGAGTTTCAAGAGAAGCTGCGGCTCTCCTCTCAAGTTCCTGGTCCGACAGCACTATTAAACTGTATAGGTCGGTGTAACAAATTGAAATCTTTAAGTCCAGTATATGAAACAGAATAGGTTTATTGAAGATAAGATTCAGGTCATGTAGATAAAATAGAATAAAGTAGATCCAATAATAGAAACCCCACCAGGAGCAGATGGACTCCAGCTCAGCCTCAGATGTAACTGTCCCTGCTTTCAAGCAAAGAAAAACCAAAGGTGGTGATGGACGGAGCGTTGACAATACAAACACTCACCCCCAGTCAACTGATCTGGGTTTAATCCATCACCGTTCTTTAGCTCACTCCGCCACCCCAGTTCAGACATGGCCATATGCAAATCAGTCTGACCCTGTGCCTCATGGGAACAGTCCAGCCCGAACTGCCAAGCCATGTCTTCCCTGGACCGGAATCAAGCTTCCCAGGACCGGTTTCTGGCATTACAGCCGTCTTCAGCCGGGCTTGCTTGACTCCAGTGGCAAAGTGAGCAAGGGACTTACGTCTGAGCATACCCTGCCAACTTAGGGCGAACAAAGAAAAACCAAAGGTGGTGATGGACGGAGCGTGGACAATACAAACACTCACCCCCAGTCAACTGATCTGGGTTTAATCCATCACCGTTCTTTAGCTCACTCCGCCACCCCAGTTCAGACATGGCCATATGCAAATCAGTCTGACCCTGTGCCTCATGGGAACAGTCCAGCCCGAACTGCCAAGCCATGTCTTCCCTGGACCGGAATCAAGCTTCCCAGGACCGGTTTCTGGCATTACAGCCGTCTTCAGCCGGGCTTGCTTGACTCCAGTGGCAAAGTGAGCAAGGGACTCACGTCTGAGCATACCCTGCCAACTTAGGGCGAACAAAGAAAAACCAAATGTGGTGATGGACGGAGCGTTGACAATACAAACACTCACCCCCAGTCAACTGATCTGGGTTTAATCCATCACCGTTCTTTAGCTCACTCCGCCACCCCAGTTCAGACATGGCCATATGCAAATCAGTCTGACCCTGTGCCTCATGGGAACAGTCCAGCCCGAACTGCCAAGCCATGTCTTCCCTGGACCGGAATCAAGCTTCCCAGGACCGGTTTCTGGCATTACAGCCGTCTTCAGCCGGGCTTGCTTGACTCCACTGGCAAAGTGAGCAAGGGACTCACGTCTGAGCATACCCTGCCAACTTAGGGCGAACAAAGAAAAACCAAAGGTGGTGATGGATGGAGCGTTGACAATACAAACACTCACCCCCAGTCAACTGATCTGGGTTTAATCCATCAACGTTCTTTAGCTCACTCCGCCACCCCAGTTCAGACATGGCCATATGCAAATCAGTCTGACCCTGTGCCTCATGGGAACAGTCCAGCCCGAACTGCCAAGCCATGTCTTCCCTGGACCGGAATCAAGCTTCCCAGGCCCGTGCAATGGAAAGGGAGGTGATATGCCCCAGCATGGTAGCCTTGAAGGCGTCCCAGACCACCGGGAAGGGCGTTTCAGGAAGATCATTATTCTCAAAATAAGAGACAATGGCCCCCCTAATGTCCTCAACATCCGCCGCGTCCCGAAGAATACTCGGCGGGAGGCACCATCTCCGTTCCCGGGCAGGGCATGCAGCCGGGTCCTCCAGCAGTAATTTAACGTGGGCGTGGTCAGAAAGAGAGATGTCAGACATATCGACCCCTAGAGTGTCGCGGAGGAGATCACTAGAAGCAAATAAATAATCTGTGCGAGAGTAGGATCGGTGAACATGCGAGTAGTACGAGTACTCCCTCTTATCCGGAGTAACGCCAGGCATCAAACAGCCCGAAGTCTGCCAACTGCTTGCGCAGAGCCGCCAACATTGCCCCCGCACCACTGGAGGAGTTCTCACTCCGGTCCATCACCGGGTTCCATACCAAGTTAAAGTCCCCCCCCACAATGAGCGACGAGCCGTCCTGTGGCACCTGCCCCTCTAGAAGGTCTCAAAGGTAGCGGTCCTGCGCTTGATTAGGGGCATATACATTGCACAACGTGATGCGACGATGCCCAATTTCTACACCCACTCGAAGAAAGCGTCCGTCACCACCCCGGAAGGGCCTGTCGTCTCCCCGCCTGATGCCAGCCCTGCACAAGATCGCCACTCCCGCTGTCTTGGTGTCAGCTGCAGCCCAAAACTGAAGCGGATAGCGGATAGCTAGGGTGTGCCATGCGCGCAGTGTCAGCCTGTAAAAGGTGCGTCTCTTGGAGAAATATGATGTCAGGATGCTGCCGAAGAAGATAGTGCCATACCTGCTTACGTTTGTTGGCGAGTTAAGGCCCTTCACGTTAAGCGTCAGGATCTTCAAAGGGCTAGGTGTGTTTACTGCCATATCAGGATCTTGTCGCTAACCAGCCACACTCTCGCAACACACACCTCGCATACCCCATTTGCACCACACTCACTCAGTCGCTCAATCTCACTCAAGCCCTCAACCGACGCCCCCGCCCCGCACCCTCCGGGAAGGAAAGAAGAGGGAGAGTAGAAAATAGCAGGAAACAAGAAAAGTAGGAAAAGAGAAGAGAGAGAAGGAGCAGCCAGAAGGGCCACTCATCGGTAAACAACAACTGCGGCCAACAGGGCCTCGTTACACTGTCCCCGTTACAGAGCATCCTACACCCGCAGGTTTGGACGTGCTCTGGGATGTAACTCCCTGAGGGACAGACTAAGAGGGGTTGTGACGGTCTTAGAAAGTCAATGCACAAGGAGCTCCCGCAACCACTCTACCCTGCACATCAGGAGCCAGGGTGACGTGAGAGGAGCCGTTGATCCTAGTTGTGGGGCCCCCTATTTCAAGAAAAGAAGGGGGGGAGTGCAATGTTCCGTAGATCAGGAAGTCGGGGAGCGCCCGTCGCGGCCTCCTTTATCCCCCTCGAGGGATCGAATATGGGCTATGATGTCCTGCTTGGCCTGTGAAGGTGATCATTCAGCATCAGACGGTGTACGACGTTGCCGGCGCACTGTAGTCCATGATGGCGCGGCCGCTTTCCTTTCCCGCCTATGCGACGGAGTTGGGCTCGCCGGCGGGGTTGTCGACAGTCGGATGAGTTGCACCACTTCCGTATATGTCCGTATGACTCTACGCTTGGATTCCCACTGGAATATGAGTGCAAACGGGTGACCCCATTGGTATGCGATGCCCATATTGCGCAATTTTTCGGTTACCGGCCAGAATGCCCGTCTCCTCTTCAGGGTGTTGGGCGCTAAGTCTTGAAAAATCTGAATGCTGTGGCCTTTGTAGCGGAGGTCCGGTTTGTCCCGCGCAGCTTTCCAGATCGCCTCTTTTTCGGTAAAGAAATGGACCCACGTCAGGATGTCTGGCAGAAGTCCTGATCGGCCTGCCGGGCCGGTCACGCGGTGCGCCCGATCCAAAGCCGGTGGTGAAGCGTTCTCGTCCCCCCAGATTTCATGAAGGAGCTGCGTCACGTATCCCATGATGTCCTCCCCCTCTTCTCTAAGAGGAATTCCCCGGATTCGGAGGTTGTTGCGACGGCTTCTGTTCTCTAAATCCTTCTGCTTTACTTGGAGCTCAATATTCTGTTCCTCGAGTGCCGCCAGGCGCTGCCATAGGTGTTCCTGGTCCTCCGTACGCACATCCATCGTCCGCTACAGCCCGTCAACACGGTCCCCGAGTTCCGTGACCTCCCTCCGCAGTTCCTTCACGCACGTGTGCACTTCAGTCCGCAGCGATCCTATCTCCATTTTCAATTCCAACATGAAGGTGGACATGAATGCCTGAGTGACCGTCGGGGACTCCTCAGCAGTCCGCGATGAGCCTTCCCCGGCAGCCGTCGCCCCCGTCTTCCCCCACATTGCCACGACAGTGATGTCCTTGTGGGCTGCAGACGACTCAGCTTTGTTCCCTTTATTGGAGCCTGTCAGTGCTAGATTCAGCCGCTCTCAGCCAAGAAACACAATTGGTCCCCACTGCGTCGCAGAGGTCAGAGGAGGGCACAGAGGGCTATTGAAAGGTTTAAGCAAGGGTCTGCAACCGCACCCACGCCCCCTATTACACACCAGCCCAATAAATCCTCCCCTCAACCCGCAATGCACAAGCCTACAACACACAGTCCCCAGTGCCGCTCCCCAGGGTCCAGGGGGTGCAAGATCAGAGGAGGGGGTCCGGCCAATTACCACTCCAGAAGAAAAAGTCACCAGCAATATCCCTTACAAGGGCGTCCAGGCAGTGGTCATCTCCCACCTATGTCTATATCAGAGGCCCTGCCGCTATGTCTCCAGGCGCCCCACTGGCAAGCGCTCCAGGCACCCCACTGACCAGCCACCCACCTATAGGGCCAGGAGTCTGCAAGCGGTGGGTGGGATACAGTCTAGATCCACTCCACCCCAAGGTACGCGCTCCAAGCCACCGGGCTCACGGGGCAATCCCACAGTCTCAGAGAAAGAAGGCGGGCTGCGCTGTCCACCTCCACTCAGCTCCACCCTGGGTCCGCACTGCTCACCTTGTTGGTTGACACCATCCCAGATCGCGCCCAGAGTTAATGGCGCCCCGAGGGTCCAGACCTCTCCGCAGCTGTCGCTCGCCGCTCCAGGCCCCTCCACCACCGATCAGGGCCCCAGGGAGCCTCACACTCTGCAGGCCTCACAGGCACCTGTAGATTGCTGGGTAACTGCCACACTAGATTCACCAGGCCCGAGTCCGGGCCACCACTGGCAAAGGCCCAGACCACAAGATAACAGGACTGTTCTCTCACCGGCTCCGCTGCAGTCGGCTCTCCGTTCCGCACACTAGAGCTGCCTCTGGACTTCACCACATTGCAGGGAGGAGCGCCGTCTTCACCACAGGAGCCCGCAAGCGCCCAGGCTCGCACCACGGGGTCTCAGGCTCGCAAAATGGTGGACCGCAACTCCCGCTCCCCCTGGAGGGAGATGCTCTCAGCCACCAGGGTAACAGGGCAGACCCACAAGTTCAAAGTTTCAAAGACAGATGGCGGACCGCACTTCCGCCGCCATCCCGCTCGCTGGGTCCGCGCCGCTCACCTTGAGGATCGACGCCTTCTCGAATGGCGGCCAGCGGCGCAGCAGGGGTCCAGGCCTCTTCACCACCGGGCAGGGGCCCAGAGAGCCGTACGCACCACAGGCCTTGTAACACCCTACTGGCAGGACCCCAACTGCCCAGTCACCACAAAAGCATCCGCTGCTCAGGAGAGGACCTCAACAGGAGACCGTAGATGGACAGGTGGCGGCCGCCAAGAACTCGCCAGGCCCTGGGACCGGGTCACTGCCGGCAAGGGCCCAAATCGCCAGGCACCACGCCGGCTCCCTCATCGGCTCCGCTACAGGCAGTTCGCAGCCCCACACTCCAACGCCACCTCCGATCTACTCCGCTGCACAGAGGAGAGCCCCTCTCCCTCCACAGGGGCCCCCAAGCACCCGGGCCTCTGCTGCCAGGCCCGCACCTGGCTCGCAAAATGGCGGACCACGGCTCCTTCGGCTCCCTCGCCAGCCGGCCTCTCAGATCCAGGTCAGAGGAGTCACTGCGCAGATGTGTCGCCCGGGTCTGACCCACTATCACCGCCTCTGCGCTACCACGTCCAGCAGAGAGGGGGGGGGGAAACCGGTCGGCCAGTCGCTCCACCCTAGGCCGACAGGGGAGAGTCTCAGGCCGAATCACCCGCAGCCTCGGCTCCAGTCGCCGCTCCGCACCGTCTCTCAGGGCGAATGTCGGCAAAAACCTAGTAGGTGCTCAAGCAGGAGCCCCACCTCCACGAGTAGCCCCGGGCACATTACCCGCGAAGGGCCGTGGTCCTCTCAAATCGCCACAGCAGTCAGGGGTCAGTGCGAACTGGAGGCGGGAGAAAATGGCGGTCTCCGTCCGAAGCCTCCGGACAGCCCCAGCCAGGCAGCCACAGTACCGTGTGGAGGGCTAGCTCATCTCGTTTTTTCCGCCGTAGGATCTCCACACCGGGCATACACCTCCGGGATCGTACACAGTGCCCGGCGGGCCAGCCACTCGTCTCCCACGCACTAGATGGAGCCTCGGGGCACAGGGCTCAAGATTGCGGCCGCACTGTTCGGGCCGCTCCACCGTCTCCGTCTGGCGACCGCTGTCGCTTCTCAGAGGCCTGGGCACTTCGTCGCTCGCAGCCCAGGTATCAGCAGGGCACCGGCACCTCCCAGATGGCAGGTAAGAGCCCCAGCTCCAAAATAATGGCCTATGTAAGCGGTGGGGCAGCGGGAGCTCCTCCGGAGCACGTCTCACCACATCGCTGTCCACTCCACCGTTTGTTTATTTTTAAGATGACTGCTGTTGAAAAAAAGAGGGAAAAAAAAGCCTAATCATTGACTCTGTGTCCTTAATAGAACTGAAACTTTCCGTTACGAAAGCTAGGAAATTTGTAATTCCTGAATACTATAAGGGAGCAGCTGATGTGGTGCATTCTGTGTCTCACCAAGTTGGAGCTGCTACTGCCCCACCACATCAGGAGCATTGCCATGCCCTCTGTCTTGGTGACTGAGTCTTGGTGAAAAATCACGTTTGGAAGACGTGTCTGGAATAGTGATAAAAGAGACAGGTTCAAGTAATCCTTGAGACAAGCACTGGCTTTGTTGTTCACTGTGTTTTCCTTTTTTGAACGGTTTTCCTTTTCATTATTGAAAAAGCCCTAAGCTTATGATGACGCTGGGATTCCCACCTAAATTTTCACCTTACCACTCCAAGGGAACCACAGGTCGACGGGTCTCTTTAGTCTGCATGGAAGTGTGAAGGAAGTTCTTTAAATTCAATACCCATTTTGACAAATTCTCGAAATCAATGCATTTTAAGGCATTATTCTCTCTACTAAGCACTACATTAATCAATGAATGACATTAGCATAATTCTATATATTGCAATACTCTCGAATAGTCCTACAATTCTCAAACCAAACATTAGTAGGGTCCTCTAAATGTGCGGGTGCTGACTACAAACGGTTATGGTGCACCCCTACAATTTTCCAAACAACATGGCGCTCTTTCACTTTCTAGCCATCATAGGCTGAAACACGTGTTGGCTGAACCTCTGCAGTTTCAAAAATACTTGTACTTACGGACTAAGAGACTAGCATCTGTGTGATATGCTTAGTATAATTGTCACATATCAATAAATGCATATATTAAACGGCAGACGCCTGCCCAGCCGGGCACCGCTCCCCTCTCATCTCCCCCGCCTCTTTCTGGGTTCCTCTGGTGACGGGCGTTCGGCGGGTCCTGTCGCGACATTGCCGATGCCTCTGTGCTTTCTCTGGATGGCCGCGAATGAGCCGGGCTGGGGCTCTCTCCTCCTGACCCTCCTGATTCTACGGCCGCTGCTTTTCGCTACCGCTGGCCCGCCTGCCTCGCTGGAGGCTTTGGCGGGGGTGGGAACTGCAGCGCTGCTCTCCGGGATTTTCTGAGCCTGTCTGTTTCCATCCCTGCCAGTGAGGCGCTCCCTCTAGCTGGGACTCTGTGGCGTCCCGTTCTCTAGATTGCTGCTCTGGAGCCTGTGTCGATCTCCCTACAACCTGGGAGAATGTATTGAACACTGTTGCCACCGCTGCCGGGAACCTGTGCACATGGACGGCACAGCTGTGCTTCGGAGACCGCCTGCCCCCCTTTTGTCTGTCTGGCTCCTTTCCCCTTCTTGTTCTTCCTTAGTTGGTTCGGCTCCCTGGTTTTCGTTGGATTTTACCCCGTAACTTTTGGACTGGAAACACGTGTGCGCCCCACCATTTCGGGACCGTCTCCTGTTGTCGCTCTTGTCCTTGGTCCCCCATCTTGCGAAACAGCAGACATTCTACTGCCCTCCCTTGGTGCTGTGACTGCGTCCCCCTTCAACCCCACTTAATGGAACTCTGCTCTCCTGCTTTTTTGGGTCTTGACTTGTGAAAATCTACTATTTGTATATATATGTATATATAGAGATAACTCTAACCACACCTATGTGACTCTTAGAGTTTATCCATTTGTATCTCTTCCTTGAGTGACTTTACAACTTGTACATTTGCAAAAAAAATTCTGCTTGTATCTCATCATTGTGTGACTCTACAACTTGTACATTTGCAATTTTTTTTTGTTTGTATCTTTTATGTAACTCATGTAATCCTTAGTCCTTATGTATCGCAACTGGTTCTTATGTAAAGCGCTCTGACACCTTCGGGTAATGTTCGCGCTATATAAAATCGCATTAAATAAAAAAACAAATTAAAAAAAAACGCATACAACATGAAACTCAAAATTAACTTTCGTCATCAAAAGTTGTTTCATCTGTTATGCACATGCATTTTACCAATACACAGTTAGTATTTATTTAGGTTTATGTGCTTCGACCAAGTTAAATGCACGCAAAATTATCATAACTGGATAGGGTATTTTTAAAACGCATGCCAACATTTCAGAAGAGCAAAGAGGGAGATTTTTTTTAAAAGATCCGGAGAATGGGGCCTTGAATCGGGTTAATGTCATGTGTGGGCTTTGGAAGTGTGCTGCTGCAGGATCGGACAGTTGAAACGCAAATGCACGTTCTTTTTCTTACCTTTCAGAAGCATGGAGCGCAATGGCAGGCAGAGAAAAGGTGATGCAAGTGTTGAACACTGCCTGGCCTGGCACGTTGCTGGCAGTGCATTCACCCCCCCTCCCCCCAGCCCGCCCCTGAAACAGAGCACACACACACACAGCTGCCCGTAGTACTTCACAGGTCTTTAAAAGACCATGCGCTTGTTAATGAGGCTTAATTGGTTTTTCACCCCTCCTAGCCCCTGCATCGCCCCTCTGACTTTTTCTGGAAGAATTAGCACGTTACACAATACCAAGGCCTGTCAGCTGAAAACCTTGAGGAATCGGGTTTTTGCTTGCAGGAATCGGGAGGCGGGAGATTAGCCCTCAAATCGGTAGTCTCACGCCTGAATCGGGAGGGTTGGCATGTCATTTACAGAACTTTGGAAAGAAGTGAACACCTCATGCACTTTAACCTACAAGGACTAACACAACTATATGAATTACACTTTCTTCAAACAATGCTGAAATGAAAAGTGTTGAGACAAATGAACCAATAGGCGAATGGTAATAACCAAGTGAAAGACTAAGTGAGGGTGTGTGTGTGTTTTTTCGGGGTGTTGATGAGCCAAGAAAACTTTAATCTAACTCTATAACAAGACCTAACAGGGAGCGGCACTAAATGAGCCAGGCTGCATCAAGGGAAAACAACGAAGCCCTTTAATACCACGGTGCAGTCATTTCAAAGACGCACTCGTTTGTAGAAATTCTATTACCTGGTGACTGTACTGCGAATGTAATAAGTTTAGGTAAATAATTTTTTGCAAAATCTCTGCAACTGTTGTCGCCGTCATACACTCGTACATTTTCCCATTCACTTTATATTAATTTATAAAATACAAAATATGCAAAGAATAAAATAATATTTTTGTTAAATGATAATAGAGATGTGTACACAGTTTGAATAAATCACTATTTTAACTACTTTAGTTAGAATGCATCTAATTTCAACCATTATAAGATGGCCGCCATCTGCGCTCATAGGGCTCATGAGAACTTGCGCTTCAAACATACTGGGTGGTTCGGCAAGGGCTGCTAGTAAACTTTTCAACAGCCTCGCGCTTCTCGCCTCTCCGGACGCGGAAGTTTTATAGAAAAGGGAAGGGCCAAATTAGTTTGCGCTCCTCAGTTCTGTAGTTTGCTGAGAGCCTGCGGGGAGGATTCTCGAGACCCAGTTAAGGTCCCGCAGGAGCATGCTCCAGACCACCCTGTACAACACGCAGAGGAGGACCACGAGGTAAGTACATACCTGCGACTTGAATAGAGTCTTTTACATGCATATTTCAGTCTCATGGCCATTTGACTTGTAACACCAGGATTGGGTTTTCAGCCAATAGCAGGAGTGATTTTTGTTTGCTACTAGTAAAACACCAAATCTCATCCCGCACCTTGCTCTTGGTTTAAAAATCCAGAACTGGTTAAAGGTGTTGTGTCTTGTATATACCACTTGACAGGCTTTCATGCCAACACTGCGCCCACTCTTATGGAAGTCTACGCTCTCTGACTGCCTGAAATGCAGACAGCTTTGCAAAAAATGTTAAGCTGGATCAGGAAAAATATGTAGCCGCTACCCTCGCTTCCTGCTTTGAAACTTGCACATATTTCTTGTTCGCGCTCTCCCCTAGCATTTCACGCTCTGGCTTCCTGTTGTTGATTCCTTGATTAGCAGCCACTAAACGCTCTCACTAGATGTCACGGCTATCCATATTACCTCTTATGGCCAGTGCTTTAAATAGAAAAAAATAAGTGCAGGCACTCATCAAATGGAGTTAGAGGTGCGGCTAATGAGCGGGGCTGTGGGCGGGGCTAGAGGTAGGACATGATACAATGGTACTACTTCCATCTGTTGTGTATTCATACTGTTAACTTATATGCAGTGGTGAATCCTTTTTTTTATTTAAATTAATTTTTGCATGCTTAGGCTCTCCACATATAGGAGGTATTTTTTGTTGTTGTGACATATTAGTGCAATATTCTTTTTTTAATTAATGATTGCAACAGTGTTACCAAGGCTACACCTAATGGCTTTGCCAATACTAGTTTATCTAGTGCAGCTTCTTGATGCCACACTATTATTGTCAGGGAAGTGGAATTATGTGATTCCATTTCATATAAATAATGGATCTGCCACATTTGCCACACCATCTGCTGCATATTCTGAAGATTTTAACAAAAAACAATTGTTTCTACCCCAAACAGTAAAATAGTAGTAACACATGCTACTGTGTAGTGAAGGTCCTTTACAAAGGTTCACTGCTCACCTTTCTGTTGCTTATTGCTATGTTTTGGTGTTAAACTGAAATGCAACTTATGCCTGGACAGAATTAACAAGTATAAAAATGACAAAATAATTAAAACAGTCAGTAAATGTTCTGCATTACACCGCATACTTTGCCTTTTGTTGCTGCATACTTTTATCAAACCTGCCTCATAATTACAATGGCCCTGATTTTCATCTTTGATTTACATTGGGCTCAAGTCACTCACACAGGCCCGAGCACACATACAAAGCAGTCTGCACACTTTTTTTTAAAAACACCTTTGTAAAGTATCCACGTTCTCTTTTTTCCTCTTTCCTTTACACGTAAACGCTCACACAAGTCGTTAAACACTTGCAATTAGTCAAACACTCACACAAAATGCTCACGCAGGATAAAGGACACTTTCAACTCCTTACCTCCCATGGCTTCCTTCATTGCCGCTCTGTGGGTCGCCTGGATTCTGGGATGTGCACCAATGCACACCATAGTGTAAATGTGATTGACAGAACAGTGTCTGAATGGTACAGACACTGCTCTGTCAAGCGCAGCGTGAAGATGGCATTTTCAGCATCCACACGCTGTTGAACGGTTCAGCAGGGGATCAGCACAGGGCTTCTCAGAATTAGCAATTAACAGTATATCAGACATGAGTACCAGTACTCTCCTTGGCGGAGGGAGAAGTGCCGTTACTTAAAGGGATAAAAATAAGAAGTGCCGGTACTCAGTACCGGCCCATTTAAAGCACTGCTTATGGCTACATGCCAGCTAACTGAGAACACGCTAGTGCACGCCGAACCCTCTGAAGATCAGTGGCGGCTTTATGGCGGTTCCACCGGTGCAGCCGCACCTGGCGCTGAGCTGGGGGGAGTGGGGGGCGTGCTGGTTTGGGCGTTATGTTTAGCAATAACTTGTGGGTTTAAAAGCACCTGCTGCAGGGTTCCTTGAATGTCCAGCAGTTTTCAGGCAGGCAACATTATCAATGTCAAGATAACTCTGGTGGTTAATGTTTCTGCCGGAGAGCGATCTGAGTTTAGTGGCAGTTGTGACTCATCATAAGGTAGCGCAGAGGGTTAATATGCTTGCCGCAAAGAACGCACATAGTACAGATCTACATTTCATGTAGATAACTCGGTGAGTTACTTTGTCACAGAGATCCTTTTTAGGTCTCGCCAGCGAGACCTATTGTCAGCGTTATGCCTCCAAAGGGAGACAGACCGGGACACCGCATATTGTGGTCTGTGGACGCACTTCTAAAGAGTTGCGCTTGCGCAGATGCGCTTCCACATATACACACGAGAGAGAGAGAGAGAGAGAGAGAGAGAGAGAAAAAAAAAAACAAACACACAAAACAAAACACACACACACACACACACGAAAACACGAACCGGCGGCGGCAGCCATCGCGGGGCTCTCCCTCGGGCATGGGAGCCCCGCGTCAGTACTGCTTCTCTGGGCCAATCACTCCGTGGGCTTCCCATAGAAAACGGGAGTCGCGCCCCACGACAGTCATAACGCACCCGAACCTCCGGCTGCACATCCCGACATCACTAGTGCCCGTGCGTAGCTCACAGCATGACTCAGGAGTTGGTCGCCATGGTAATACGAACACACTTATCCTACTTCTGCTTCGCCTGCGGCGTACGCCCCCATCCGGTCGGGAACAATGACTGCCGCATATATGTTGGGAACTTGCCGCCCTATGAATGACCCCTCTGCCAGACTGTCACTTTTCACACCCCTCCCCCCCAAGCAAAGTACCCAATCCCGGCGCATTCCGTCCTTGGAATGACCAATTGTCCGAAAAACTCAGGGTGGACAGAAGTCATTAACTACGGTCCTCTACTCCTGCCCCCCTCCTACAATGTAAGAAAACAACCCGAATCTCCCTTCCGACACCCGAGTAAATAAGGCTCAAACTGTGAGTAGCCTCGCCTCGTTAAGAGTTGTAACGAGGGTCCGGTTAACTAAAAATATGCATTTGTAATGCAGGTTTCCCATTGAATTGCAGTGAGATGGATAACTGTTAGATGGTTGGAGCAGGGAAATGCCCGTCTGCTGGTCAGCGGAGCCTTGAACCATTCCTTATTTGGAAGCCAGATAACTGACTTGGAATTTGTCAGAGGGAAGCTTGCCATTCCGTGTTTACCTTGACCCGGTGATCGACTGGTCTGCAGGACAACCTGCCACAGGATCCAGCAGTGTGCCTGGGTCTACTTACTACAACAGGGCACACTACACCTGACCTACCAATGACCCTGACTGACTCCCCATACAGCATCACTACTTATACCAACACTGCACAACCTGATTGGTCCCCAGCTTAACCTTTCTCTTGCTCATTTATTTACGTTTTGAAGTTGTCCTATTAGAGTTGAAAAAACAACCAATGTTGCTTTGTCTTTGGATTGGTGGTAAAAAGGAAAAAATAAAGGGAGGTATTTGACCAGATGGCGTGTTCGTTCAGAAGAAGGAAGTCTGTATTACCTTGAGTGGCAAATAGCCAAATTGGAACAACCCCAATATCTGCTCTCAATATTTCTTGGAATGCCGTCTGTCTTAAAACTCATCTGTCCAGGAGTACCTCTGAAGGAAGTCTGTTCCATAACATTGTGTGTCGACTGCATGTCGATCATTCCCTAAACTGAGGATTGAGCCTTCTTTCCATACAGAATTTGTCTGTGGCTGGATTGGTTGTTTGCTTACTTGGGTTTGGCTTGCTACTACATAGGGCACTTGGGTTCCATTTCGGCGGCCTTCTCTAGAGGGCTGTGCAGAGGGCATTAAAAAAACCCACCTCCAAATGGTTGATTTTCCTCGTGTCTCGAATTTCCCCGCCTTCTTTTCTGAGTGGCGTGGCAGGGTACTCTTACCAGTTCCTCAATATCATTTTTTCATATGTAGGACCATGTACGCTGGTAAAATGACTATGCTAGGCACAATTGTATGACACCTTTATTACAAGACCTAACACTCACTGTTTCTAACTGGAGCAATGCATTGTGCGTTCACCTTTAGCTCATCCACGAACATGCCCAGGGCCTTTAATCAGCTGATTTTTGTATGCTCAGTACATGCTGCTGATGCATGTTAAACTTGGAGCATGATGGCTTAAGCATGTACATGGAGATCAAGAAGTCCAGGGTGAAAGAAGCTGTTTATGCAATTATACATGAATGGCTTACATGAGAGCAATTTCCGCCGGATGGAGTGATGCCTATAAGACTGGTTTGGACAGGAAGCACCCCAAGAAGTGATCCCTGATAGGCCTGCCTAGATAAGCACCCCTAGGTAGAGATGATGGATGCCTTTGGGAAGAGCCTTCTCCCCGGCAGGGGATGATACTGAATTGGCTGAGCCAGATCTGCAGCGGGCGTTGGTACTGCAGAGGCCTTCTCTGAGAGCCACCTGAGGGGAGGGGATGGTACCTGAAAAGCTTACCCTGCCAAAGCTCTCCCTATGGGCACGATGCAGCTATGGCCTCTCAGGAGAGATTCCTTTTTTTAAGTGCCCGAACAGACAGTCTGCTTCCCGGAAGGGATTGATACCTGAAAATCCCACTTGTGGTGCCACCTCCCCAGGACAGGATGAATCCTGAAAAGGCTGGAGAGCGTGAGAGTACCTGGAGTGGAGGATAGCTGGAAAGCATGTCTAGAAAGGGATCCCCAGGAGGGGTGATGCAAGCAGTGCCTTCCTGGGTAGTCACTTCCCCAGGAGGGGAAGGTATCTTGAAGCCACGAAGAGTTAGGCTAGGAGGAGTGGATAATGTAACACCCGATAGCACTGAAGAGCTCGCTGCATAGAAAGGGATTACACCTTGAAAGCCTGCCACGAGGCATTCCGAGAGGGTATGATGCATGCAGTGTCTGCCTCCTGAGGGTGGCACAGTTCTTGAAATGCCTTACTAGGCTCTGCATGCCCAACGGTGGGATGCCACACCAACTTAACAGAGGTACAACAAGTATTGCTTGAGGCGACTGAATCTTACTTTCCTTGCAGTATATTCCTTCAGTCAAATAGAGGGTTCTGGAGGTTAAACTGTTTTTGAGTTTGGGCTCTTGGCATTGTAAATGACTGCCTTTTATTTTTGTTTTCGTTATTAAAACTTAAATAAAAAGCATTGTCATTTACAATGCCAATAGTTTAAACTCTCATAAATGCGAGACCTATTGCATTGCAAATGCTTGTTGTTACTTGCAGTTCATAAGTTACAATCCTTATATAGCACAGTGATGTATGAACCGTCATCAAAGCGCTGCATGCAAACTGCAGTGTTATAGGTTAGAACGTTATGCTTTTCCCCCAGTCTTTTATCACGCTAATATTTTTAAAAACAGTTAGTTTGGGTACAAATACATTCTTATTAGTAAAGCCAACCCCAACCACTGTGGTATGTTTTGAATCCAGGGTTTGTGCTTCTCCAGACTGCCTCTACGCAGATTGCCAACAGGGAGGTTGGGCTACAGTATTTATTGGACCCGATTACACTACGTCCCCTGCTGCTTTAGCACTTTTATATGGGTAAAACACGAGACAAACTTTACTAAATCAATTATTTTAGATTGTTTGTACTTGGACTAAGCTTTGTGCACCCCCTGGCTAGTCTACATTAATTATATCCATAGTAGTAGTGTTAGTATGTTCTATCTAACCCCTTCCAGGTGATCTCTAACTAAATTGTCTATTAAAGATACCGTAATGAATCACAGAAGGGTATCATGAATGAGGTCTGAAGGGAGAAAGCCAACTGTTACATTTTTTATGTCACTTGTGTTGGGAGAGGGTTTCCATAGCTATTTATCCAGGGTCACAACACTCACTGCACTGTTTTGTATTTACTAGATTTAGATTTGGGATTGTCCATAATTTAGTGGCCTTCCCTACTGTAAGAAACTGTCTCTATATATACTGCACCAAACTGAGGTACAGTGTGTATAGAGTCCAAGGATCTCCAGAGATTGGCAGAGGCTAATGTTAGTTAGAACCTTCCTCTCTAAAGTGGTAGCTTGGTCGAGCAGTAAGGTAGTATCAGAGGACAGTGTAAAGTATTTGATGTACACACTCAGTCATCAAATGGTCCTACGCACTCAATAACTGAACTCTAGGCCAATTGTTTTGTATGAAAAACAATACTGTTTTATTTCTAGAACCAAGCAAGCCTGGTGCAGGTAAGCATAAAAATACTTTTCAGTAGGAAATTACTTGTATGAATACAGTTCCAAATAGCAGTGTAACTTGTGCTGGTTGTGGTTACAGTTTTAAGAAAGCAGTTTGCAACACATTGCAGGTATAGTTCATTCAATTGAATGGGCTTTTTAAGTAAAATGCAGTTAATTACAGTTCAGATTACTTTTACTAACACAGGACTGGATCCTGGATTCAGTCCTGGGACATTTCCTGAAAACAGGTGAGTAAATGTGTTTTGGTTAAAGGTATGATTTTTAAGGAATATTGTTTTGGTTAAAGGTATGATTTTTAAGGAATATTGTATTTCAAAAGTTGAAACTTCATAACTTTTTCACATCGCATCACCAATGTTATCCTATGGGAGGAAATTCACTTAGCAGGTAAGTTAGGTTATTGTTACTTTTTCTTACTCGGTGCAGGATCCTGGATTCAGCACTGGGAAATTTCCTGAAAACAGTTGAGAAAATGTGTTTTGGTTATTCGGCGGATTTTTAAGGAATATTTGCAGTTTTCAAAAGTCGACACTTTGACACTTTTTCTCCCAAAAATGTTCTATGTTATCCTATGAGGAAAAGTGAGTTATCGGTTTCAAGGTAAGTAATCAGTCTTTTGAGTTAGGGTTCTGGGGTTAGAGTCCGGGGTCTCCCAGGGTCAGTGATGCACTATTGTTGCACCCTCAGCGGCACTCGGGCAGCTGGGTGCAGAGTGTTTAAGCCCAATGTTATCCAATGGGGGATAGGGGGACTCCGGTTAGTGGCGGCTGGCAAGCAGGCCACAGGGTTGTGGGAGAAAGTTCCTGGGGTTAAGCTCAGGGCACGTTGGGGACCAAGTTGGCACCTAATGGACACCCTCAAGGGCAGCCGGGTGCAGGGTGCTGTTTTGAGGTCGGGTGCCCTGTTGATTTCAATGGGAATTCTCCTGGACAAAGAAACACTGCAGGCTTGGGGATGAAGATCTTCCAGGAGTGACCACCACTTCGAGGGGTAAGTTGGGATGTAGCGGGATGGTTAGGCACTGCTGGGTTGGGCACACAAGGCTGTGGGGCGTCTGGTGCAGGGGTGCCTTTTGGACGGCAGATTTTCTTACCCGGTCTGGTCGCGGTAAGGGGGACCCTCTGGATTGAGGCTGCAGGCGTCGTTTGGAGACCTGAGGCAAGACAGGGGTCGCGGATCTTGGTTAGGATCGCCAGGGAGACCACCTTGTGGTGTTTGTTCACTCAAACACGGGCCGGGCTCGGTGTAGAGTGTGCTGGATTCGCGGTTTTGGACTGGCATCAGAAGCTGAAGTTCACACGTCCGGTGTTCACAGGAGAAACAGCTGGGGAAGTGAATGCATGCAGGTCCTCCGGGGTTTTCGGGGTTGCTGGCCGCTGGACATGATGGGATTTCGCAGTAGGTTCGAGGGGAGACAGGCCTGTAGGGCTGGGGCCAAGTCAGCGGGCGTCGTCTTCCTTGTTAGCTCTGCATGGCTTCTCGTCCTTCTTCTTTTCTTGTCTTTGCTGGATCTAAGGAAGGAAGGTTCAGGGTGCCCCTAAATACCAAATTTAGGGGCATTACAGGTAGGTAAAGGTCGGGGACCAATGGGTCCCTTCCCTGGGGTGGGTACACCCCCGATTCTGCTACTCTCCAGTGGGAGGGGGGCAGGAGCCTGTCCCTGGTTAGCTCGGTCCCCCCATCCTGAAGATGGCGGGGACTCGAGGTTGTGCTTCACCTCGCCTCCCCCACCCTAGGGGTGGAGTTGGCAGAGGTGGGCTCACCTCCCCCTCACTTTGTTTTTCCCGCCAGGTCTCCCACCCAAATTGGGGGGGTAGAACCAGTGGGGAGAAGTTGCTGAGTACAGCAAATGGTCTGGAGAGGCTCCCAAAGGCGGTATGCCTTTGAAGCTTCTCTTTCGTGAACCCTGCCCATCCTGGGGGAGGAGGCTTGGCACCTCGTCCCAGGATGTGCATTGTTTCAGGCCCCCCGAGAACCACAATCTCCCGACCCAGGGGTTCAGAAATATGTCTGATGGTGGCAGCCTAGGCAGCCACTCAGTCAGTTCACTAGGAGTGGGTCGAGTTTCAAGGGGCATCTCTAAGATGCCCTCTGTCGTGCATCTTACATTAAATCCCACACTGGCATCCATGCGGGTTTAATGTGCTGAGAAGTTTGATACCAAACTTCCCAGTCTTCAGTGCAGCCATTATGGTGCTGTGGAGTTCGTAATGACAAACTCCCAGCACCATGTACTCTTAATGGCAGCACTGCACTTACAGTGCCCAGGAATGGACCTGGGTACTGTAGGGGTTCAGGGCTCATGCACTTGTACCCTCACCACCAGCATAGGGCACCCAGGTAGAGGAGGGAACTGATGTATGCCAGGGCAGTGTTTGTGGGCATGGCACACAGGGATGTGTGCCATGTCTAATCTTCACTTTGTTTCGCACCAAGACACACAGCCTGCCAAGGCAGTGTGCGAGTGTAAGGGAACAGGGCCTCTACGGGTGGCACAATAAGCGCTGCAGCCCTTAGAGGTCTTCCCTGGTCACAGTGCCCTGGGTACTCATGGTACCATTAACCAGGGGCTGACCTGTGGTTAGAGATGCCAATTGGGTTAGTTTTTTGGGGAAGAACACAGGCCCTGGGAACCTATTGGCAGGGACCCAGGTCACACCAAGGAAAAGTGCATCAGTAGTCTGGCAAAAAGTGGGGTGGTTACTGCAACAGAAACCCACTATCCTACACCTACTATGAGGTCTTGGCCCCCCAGATGCCATTCCTTGTCCTTGTTATGGGTTGAGCAAGCAAAGTACAATTCACTTAATTGTATTTTGTGATTTTTATTTGAATTCTTGGCGTTATCTAAAACCTCTTCTGGTAGTATAAAATATTAGATCGCATATTGCTGCCCTGAAATCTATGCTTGCCTTGAATGATAGCGGGGTCTGTTTTAATTTTGCACATTTTATTTTAAAAGCAAGCCATGCACGAAAAACTGTTATCCCTTAATGATATGATGTTTATCAGTTGTCTTTTTTGGAATAAGGGTGAAGTTATTTATTTGTTCTTAAGTACTGTTTTGGATCCTTTTCATAGGTTTTAATTGCTTGTATATGTTTTTCTCATTGTATATGTTTTTAGGTCTCGCCTGTCGATGCGCATGCGCATCGAGCTTGCGAGCCTATTGCGGCTTAAACAACTTTTAACTAAGAAGCAAGGAATCGTGGCGATTCCTTGCAGTGCCCGTGACTTTTAAGCTCAATGCGCATGTGCATTGAGCTTAAAAGCGCGTGCACAGCCGCAATCGCCATCTGTTCCTCTCTCCTGCATTCCTCCGACACCTTTTGAAGTGAAGCTTAGCTTCACTTCAAAGGCCCGGCTTCTTAACACCCACATGCCGCTCTCCCCGCTCCGCCCCCTCCCCTGCCCGCCTTGTGCATTTCTCCTACACCCCCTCCCCACAGCAATGCCCTCCGTCTCCTGATCTTCACTCATAAATATATATTTTAGTTCCCTTTTAAATTGCATTACGCCAACAGAGTTACTAATCGTCAGTGTCTTACAGCCTGTTTCCCAAACACAGACCCTTTCATCCTTCTATCCATGCATCGCATCCCACTGCCCAGGGATCAAATTCGTTTTAAGTGACTCATTAAATGCAGCTCTCAACCCTGCCATGATTTCAACGTGAAAGAAAAAAGACTCTCTCTGCCCAGTAATGCGCATGTTATGGGAGAATCGAAATTAACATGGCTCACGGTAAGGACATTTTGTGAAACAAACTGGGCCTTCTGATATTTAGAAACTGACGTTTTTTTCTCCAAGAAAATAAAATGTGCTGGGTGCATTTTTAAAAGGATAACCGTGTTTGCGTTAATGTTTTGCGTGTTGCGTGTGTTTTAGCTACAGTCGTGGCACACAAATGCTTCCACCGTCCCTCTGGAAATGCGTACACCTCATTAAGCAATAAAAGTGTAAATTGGGGGTAGTTACCCCTACGCTTGGGTTACAAAGACAAAGAGGACCCCTCCTGGGCCCTTTCAGAGACGGCAGGGTTAAAATTCAACCTGAGACGACACTGCAACTGTATGCCCCAGCAGGCAGTGATTGCTCATGTGAAGTGAATGGGCTTGGTGTGGGGGGTCACATGGTGATGGGAAGGCTCGGCCCCTCCTCCCTCGGCCACAGGCTGGGGGATTGAGCGCTTGCATCCCCCAACCTTAAATAAATAGCAGAATGATGCTGGCCCACTGGTCTCCTCCCCTCCCGACTTGCGCTCTCTTCTTGACCATGTTAAACCCTGCAGTGCCAACAGTTTACGTCACATGTGCCCCCAGAGACTGCACCCCAAAGGCGGATGCACACACGGGCTTGTGGGGGTTCATCAACACCAACACTCATACACCCCCACGTTGTTTACACTGTCTTACCACCAACATGATCACAATTTCTTAATGGGTCTTTTAGTGCCATTCCTTGTTATTACCTCAACCACGTAGACATTACTGAATGTTAACCGCACAGCGCACAGTACGCTTAATTCACTCTAACATTTAATAATGGCAGTATGGTTTCTCTTTAATCAGTTAGCACGTAGACCCCATACACAGACAGCTATTGCCTGTTGCACGAGCCACACCGGTGCCCTCTAACAACCACTACCTTTTATTTGGCTGTGACAATGCGTTACATTATCTTTTACGCGAAGCGCTGCGTCTGCCTCCTATCCTACACTTGATATCATGTTCTTGCTAATACCTCACCCCATTTCTTCCAGAAAACAACTTCACAACCTTCGCACTCACATCTGGATGATTTTAAAGCCCTGTTCCAAGGCCTAAGGCGGGGGGCTGTGTGGTCACCACATCAGTAGCGAGGGCTTGCAAACATGGCTGTGCGCAGGAGGCGTTACACTTACCACACTGTAAACGCCATGCTGTTGGCTGCCCACCCTGCCCCTTCCACCCGCCCGTACTGTAAGTCTGTACCACTAGTGCTGATATAACACACAGTCTTTTATTGAAGTATTTGTGTTGCATAGGAAAAGTCAGCCGAGGAAGCCCGGTGCAGAAAGGACTTGAAGAGACAGACACAGCCGCAATCGCCATCTGTTCCTCTCTCCCGCATTCCTCCGACACCTTTTGAAGTGAAGCTTAGCTTCACTTCAAAGGCCCGGCTTCTTAACACCCGCATGCCGCTCTCCCCGCTCCGCCCCCTCCCCTGCCCGCCTTGTGCATTTCTCCTACACCCCCTCCCCACAGCAATGCCCTCCGTCTCCTGATCTTCACTCATAAATATATATTTTAGTTTAACAAGGGAAATTCCCTTCAGACAATAGCACAGGAGCTTGGTTTTGTACTTGTAGACGTGCGATTGAATTATTTTATGTATTATGTCAGTTATGTATTTTTATTGCCTTTTTTATCTTCCATTTGGATGTTTTCCGCGTTCATGTAATTAATACACAAGCGTTACATATTTACAAGTTTGATTGCATCCACGATGAAGGCACTGCTGGACAGGAAACAAAAAGCAGCAATACAAAAAAGCTCCAACAAGCTCTGCTCCCTTCCGCTCTTTCTTTCCGTCCACTTTCCCTCTTTTTTCTCCCTCTAGCTCCTCTCCCAGTATATCTTTCTATATCCTTTTTCCTCGCCACCAACTACTCACCCCTTCAATCCCTACTGTGATGAAGTTGGAGACAGTTGTTCCAAACCGACCTCCAATGGTGCCAGCCCCCCGTTGAAAATAAATTCCCATTGGCATAAAAGGCCATTGTTAATATACCTGCATATGGTTGACTCACCGAGCAAAGATGGAATCAGGCACACACGCTTCACTGCTAATCCATACAATTTCAGTTTTCAGTCTTTCTTTTACTCTCCACGTTTCTGCCTCTTTCACTCTCTCTTCCAACTCTCTCCCCCCTCTCCATTTACTTACACAAATCTCGCAGATACCCCAAGCAGCAGTGCCCGCACTACCAATCCTTCTGTTATGCCACATCTCTCAGCTTACATATTCCTTCGCTCTTTCTTTTACTCTCCAAGTTTCTGCCTCTTTCACTCTCTCTTCCAACTCTCTCCCCACTCTCCATTTACTTACACAAATCTCGCAGATACCCCAAGCAGCAGTGCCCGCACTACCAATCCTTCTGTTATGCCACATCTCTCAGCTTACTAATTCCTTCGCTCTTTCTTTTACTCTCCACCTTTCTTCCTCTTTCACTCTCTCTCTTCCAACTCTCTCCCCCCTCTCCATTTACTTACACAAATCTCGCAGATACCCCAAGTAGCAGTGCCCGCACTACCAATCCTTCTGTTATGCCACATCTCTCAGCTTACATATTCCTTCGCTCTTTCTTTTACTCTCCAAGTTTCTGCCTCTTTCACTCTCTCTTCCAACTCTCTCCCCCCTCTCCATTTACTTACACAAATCTCGCCGATACCCCAAGCAGCAGTGCCCGCACTACCAATCCTTCTGTTATGCCACATCTCTCAGCTTACATATTCCTTCGCTCTTTCTTTTACTCTCCACGTTTCTGCCTCTTTCACTCTCTCTTCCAACTCTCTCCCCCCTCTCCATTTACTTACACAAATCTCGCAGATACCCTAAGCAGCAGTGCCCGCACTACCAATCCTTCTGTTATGCCACATCTCTCAGCTTACATATTCCTTCGCTCTTTCTTTTACTCTCCACGTTTCTGCCTCTTTCACTCTCTCTTCCAACTCTCTCCCCCCTCTCCATTTACTTACACATATCTCGCAGATACCCCAAGCAGCAGTGCCCGCACTACCAATCCTTCTGTTATGCCACATCTCTCAGCTTACATATTCCTTCGCTCTTTCTTTTACTCTCCACGTTTCTGCCTCTTTCACTCTCTCTTCCAACTCTCTCCCCCCTCTCCATTTACTTACACAAATCTCGCAGATACCCCAAGCAGCAGTGCCCGCACTACCAATCCTTCTGTTATGCCACATCTCTCAGCTTACTAATTCCTTCGCTCTTTCTTTTACTCTCCACGTTTCTTCCTCTTTCACTCTCTCTTCCAACTCTCTCCCCCCTCTCCATTTACTTACACAAATCTCGCAGATACCCCAAGTAGCAGTGCCCGCACTACCAATCCTTCTGTTATGCCACATCTCTTAGCTTACAGATTCCTTCGCTCTTTCTTTTACTCTCCACGTTTCTGCCTCTTTCACTCTCTCTTCCAACTCTCTCCCCCCTCTCCATTTACTTACACAAATCTCGCAGATACCCCAAGCAGCAGTGCCCGCACTACCAATCCTTCTGTTATGCCACATCTCTCAGCTTACAGATTCGCACTTTCTTTTCCTCTCAACGTTTCTGCCTCTTTCACTCTCTCTTCCAACTCTCTCCCCCCTCTCCATTTACTTACACAAATCTCGCAGATACCACAAGCAGCAGTGCCCGCACTACCAATCCTTCACACACGCAATGCCACTCACACACGCTACGCCACTCACACACGCTACGCCACTCACACACGCAACGCCACTCACACACGCAACGCCACTCACACACGCAACGCCACTCACCCACGCAACGCCACTCATCCACGCAACGCCACTCATCCACGCAACGCCACTCATCCACGCAACGCCACTCATCCACGCAACGCCACTCATCCATTTGCAAAAAAAAAAATGTCTAACTATTCTATTGCGAGACCTATTGCATTTCCAATGCTTGTTCTCATTGTATCTATGTTTATAGCTGTTTATATATGCCAAATAAAGTTCTTTGAGTCGAATGTATTCTACATTTAAAAAAAACCTATAATGAACTCGAAGTGGTGTGAAGGGTGAGTATTTAACTTGTGTGAAAGCAGGGCTTTTAAAATATGTCACAAACATGTATGTTTAGCACAGTAATAGAAGCCAGTTTTGCAATATTATTCTGCTATCTTTCATCTTGTAAAATGACAATATAGATTAACTTTGAAATAAGGGTAATGGGATTAAATACATTAGCTAGCTTGCTCTATGCTCGTTGGGCACAATGTTCATGGCCCATATTTTTCACTTAACAAACCAATGACTTCTAGAAATAGTCTTCATTTGCTCCAATTTAAGCAAATCCTTTAATAACCATGATACTTAATGGGATAGTTAAAGATGGATACCTGCAACGGTATTTGCATGTATATGTTTGGTTTATAAGTGTAAATTATCTTTTTTACGAGTGCAAAACAATTTTTTTTTTAATTTGGGAAAGTTGGTTTTGCACTTGGAAAAGGATTTACTCACACAAAGGTTTCTGTATAAATAAATCTTCTGGGGATGGGTCTGGTCTCCCCTGGCTTCTCTCTAACAACATGCCATTCCCACCGCTTGCTCAGGCTTAGATTTCCCACACTGTATTCCCCCTCTGCTTGCTTATATCCCATACCCTCCTAGCTTATTTTGCCTGCAGCCTGCTTTTCTTTGCTCCTCCCTGTTTCCAGACTCCTAAGGTCGGCTACCAACTACACCCTAGTTTGAAAAGATCCTTCTATTCCCTGGACTCCTTACTCATACCCTATCTTGTTCTCTCTTCTCCACTCTACTGTTGTATCTAGCATTTTGACATGGCTTCAGAGCACGTACCAACATCAAATAATACGTTTCTTGGTCTGTGTCTATGGGTGATCGCATGCCAGGTGTTTTGTCTGTCTTCATGCATGAAGATCTGGCCACATTGGTGTCTTTGTCTTATGAGCTACGTGCATGGATGTCTTTAGGTGCTGCTCTGCGTTTGTGTACACTACTGAAGTTACAGCAGGGAGCAAGAGCAAGGACCTGTAGCTTTCAAATGGTAAGAAAGTTGCTTAGTGCTTAAACCACCTGTTCTTCCTGGTAAGGAGTTTTCCTGTCCACCCCACGTTCCATGCCCCACCACAACCCCACTCTAAGAACTGTTAAACTAACCCCATAATCTCACTCCCAGCTCCTTTGCTATAGACAGCCTCAGTTCCATAAGATGGTATTAGTTTCCTAGAAATAAGTGGACCCAACCCTGCCGACACAATGCGTGCTCCTCCTGCTCCAAATCTACATATTTCAGCACTGCAATGCCCAGCGACTTGCAGAAGGCCCTCATTTTTTTGTTTGAATAATTTTTATTGACATTTTCTTTTTCCCAAACCAATAACTGCCGATACTGTATGATAAATGATGCAATGTAATACAATCTGTGAACAGATCATGTTTCCTTGTGAGTTGCATTGCAAGCCAGCACAGCAATATGCAATGCTATATTCTAAGCATACCGGCCATCTGTGTGCAGGTAACATAAAGAAAAGACAGGGGGTACAATTTATGAGGTAGCAAGGAACATTACACTCTTATGGCTATGCTTGGTTGGCAGAGGGAATAGTGGTTGCCCAGCTACCAGAATATGCCCTGTTAGAGAAGAGACTACTACAGGAGAAGCTAACAAGTTAAGCATGTCCATCTCATATAATACACTAAACAATAATATGTCTTATAATTTGGGTAGACTCCGGGAGATTTGGAGAGGTATACTGGAGACATGGAAGACATTGATTGGGAGGCAGCGTTTATGCACCCCAGAAAGAAGGACATCAAGGCCCGACTGCGTCTCATTTAGTATAAAATTCATATAAAATATTATGATGGAGACAAATTGCATATGATGGGGAGAGCAGAATCTCTGATGTATTCAGTGTCAGAACCAGGATCAGCCCGTGCCGGTAAGAGCGGTGGGGCGGGGTGGGGGGGCAGTCAACAGAGCGGTGGGGCGGGGTGGGGGAACCACTTACTTTGCGCTTGATGCATCTCTGACTCAGCAATGTGGTGAGCGCAAGTTAAGTGGTTTTCTTTTTTGTTCCCTCGTCGTAGTCTGTCGACACCCGCTCCCCACCGCTCTTACCTGTACGGGCCACACCTGGTCAGAACACCAGGGAGGGGGTCGATTACCTACATACATTGTGGGGAGGCCCTGTCATAAAAGCTTACTGGAGGTCAATCCTTGAAGAACTTAGTGCAGTCCTTGTGGTGCCCCTCCTGGTGAATCCTGTATTTGTTCTCCTTGTATCCCTAATGATGTCGATGCTCCTAGATCCCAACTACTTTTTAGTGCCCTGGGCCTAGTTGTATCTAAGCGGGATGTGGCCAGGACATGGTGGGGCAGCCGAGGTTCCCACCATCCAAGAATAGAGAAGGGGTTGGATCTCCTATATGGCTGCAGAAAAGGTCACTCATGAAAGCAGGGGTTGCTGGATGAGCTATCATGGGTTTGACCTATAAGAAGATACTCGAGTCCCTCACTCCCGCCCCCCGTACAGGTAGAGGTAGATGCAGGCTTGAACATATCCTTGAGACATGATAGTCCTTCATTGTGAAGCATTATTGACGTTATTATGATGGTGCTTTGAAATATGAAATAATGTCGCATTTAATTGTGCTACTGACCTTTTGTGTGATCACTGTTACCTTTATAATAATGTATTGTAGGAATGACTTCCAAACAATGGTTATTGTTCCAGTGATACTGGATATGTTATGTAATCTGGAAAGAATAAAGATATTTGGGGGAAATAAAGAAGATGGCTGAGCCTGCTCATGAATTTTCTCTGTGTGCATTGAACCGGGTTGTGAATTGGATCCGTTTCTCCACCTTGAAGTGAAGCTCGCGAAGGAGCGTGGAGGCCAATGCCCTTTTCAGGAGTTTGTAGAGAAATCTGGCAGCCGAGTTTTGAACCACTTGTAGACGTCTCATGGAGGCTATATATACCCCCAAATAAATATTACCATAGTTCAATCTCGATTTAGACGAGTGCCTGGATGACTGTCCTTTGAGCTGAAAATGGGAGTATCCCGATGATTTTCCGCAGCCGTTTCCGGATGGTGCAGCAGGTAGCGGCCACCTTTGCTATCTGAGGCTTCATAACTTTCATCCAGCAGAAAATCGATGTTCTTGACTTTATGAGCCGGGAAAGGAAGAGGGAAGAGCATCCAATGTTTTTGGCCTGTGCGATAGACCCCAAAGGGACGGGTTCCTTCCTTTCACAAGTACCTTAGCCTGGTCTCCATTAAGTTTAAGTGAGTTACTATTCATCCACGATACAGCCAGACCCAAGCCGGTGTTAAGGGCCTCAGAGGTTTGATCCAGAGCGGATGTCAAAGAGAAGATGATTTGTGTATCATCCACGTTGGAGAATAAGGTGAGGCCACCGCTTTCAACCAGTAAGCCAGTGGGCGGACATAGATGTTGAATCGTGCCAGACTCACGGCATAGCCATGGGGAACCCCTGAGGTGAGGGAGTGTCAAGTGGATGAGGCGTTGGCTGAGGAAACCTGGAAAGTTTTATCCTTTAAGAAGGATGCCATCCAGGATAAAGCAGTTTCTTGGAGTCCCAGACTAGCCAGTTTCTCTAAAAGAGTGGCATGTGAAACAGTGTCGAATGCAGCACTGAGGTCGAGTAGGATCAGTGCTGCCATCTCGCCTTCATCCAGGAGTCACCTAAAATGTTCTGACTCCTAGAAGGGTGGATTCAGTACTGTGACCTGCTCTAAACCCTGGCTGAGGGGGATGTAGGGTGTTTGAGACTCCAAATAAACGGAGAGTTGTGTTAACATGCTTCTCCAGGATTCTAGAAGTAATAGGGAGCATAGAAATCAGTCTCAAGTTGGACCAATTGGAAGGATCAAAAATTGGGTTTCTTCAAGCGGGGCAGAACCATGGCATGTTTCCATAGCTATGTAATGTGTCACACCTGCCAGGTCGCGTTTACCACCAAAGAAGGCCACCCCGCATCGCGCATGTGCGAGGAGGTCAGGCAACAGTAAAAAGCCTGACTTCCCCTGAGAGCGGTGCTTCGCGCTCTAGTGTTTTGACCAAGCGTCGCGTCACTTCCGCCTAGCCGCTTGCTCCTTCCGGCAGTAATTAACTCTAGCACAGGAGACGAAGAATCTTCTGGCTATTAAGAAGGTATTTGAGGAGTGGAGGCAATATTTGTTGGGAGCCAACCATACGGTGACAGTACTAACTGATCGTAATCTTCAGTTCTTGAAATCCGCCAGAGCTCTCTCTATGAGACAACTACGGTGGACTCAATTTTTTAGTGAATATGACTTCACTATTAGATAGTTTCCTGACCATTACTAAAATAATTAATGATGAACTATCAAGTAAATCAAAGGGAACTAAGAAATCAAAAAAGGGATGGTTCAATGCTGCTACCAGGAGAGCCTATTGGTGCCTAAAGAAAGCACTCCGATGCAGCATTAGAAACAAATCAGAAATAGTCCGTCTTAGAAGGGAGTATAATCAGTCCCTAAAGTATTGTAAGCTGGAGATTAAGACAACCTTATGGGAGACACTGCACAAAAGCTGTCTTGCAAAAGACTCAACCACATTTTGGCGTACAGTTAAAACTCCCTTCTTAACAAATCCTAATTTGAACCCAAGAATCGAGGTGGCAGTGGATGACGGCGCTTGGGTCACCCATTTTTCAGCTATCTTTGGGGGAACAGCCGCACCCACACAGGTGCCTGTGGTACCCCGAGATGGAAGCAACCTCAGTTTCTCCCACGAGGAGGTAGTGACTGCACTAAAATTATCAAAATGTGGGAAAGCCCCTGGCCCTGACGGGGTTCCTCTTGATATATTCAGACACAATTTGGATTTATGGTCCCCTATCCTGACTAGGGTCTTTGATGCAGTTAATGTAACAGGCCCAATCACCACATGGAAATCCTCAATCCTTCTCCCAATTTTCAAGAAAGGGGATCGAAACGACCCAGCCTGTTATCGACCCATTTCTTTATTAGACGCAACGGGTAAGGTAGCAGGGCGGATAGTCCTCCAAAAACTTCAGAGCTGGGCAGCCGAAAATCAAATACTGTCAGGCCTACAGTACGGATTTCGTGAGGGTATGGGGACGGTAGAACAAGCATTAAATCTGTCCCTACTAGCGGGCAAATATGTGGGGGCGAAAAGGGGCAAACTCCATCTGGCATACGTCGACTTGTCGGCAGCGTTCGACTGTGTGTCTCACTGTAAGCTGTGGAATATCCTCATCAAAATAGGCGTAGACCCCCCGTTAATCCGCTTCCTGCAAGACCTTTACTCAGGAGCATCAGCCAAAGTCCGCTATGGCATGGGGGGGGAGTTAACCAGACCTTTTGACGTGGTGAGGGGAGTCAGACAGGGTTGTGTGCTGGCTCCCTTCCTTTTTAACCTGTACACAAATGGTTTGGAGGTGGCAATGCTAGAGGGCAGTCAGGATCTCCCCATGATTGGCCGTCATCCTATTCCAGCTTTGCTTTATGCAGACGACGCAGTCATAATGGCGCGGACCCCATGTCAACTACAATTGCTGGTCAACAGATATTGCCAATTCATGGAAAGCCTAGATCTAAAGGTTAATAATAAGAAAACCTTCATTATGCATGTTGGGAAAGCCACCAGTCATACAAAGGGTATATATATATATACAACAACACCAAGTTAGATTGCACAAAAACATACCCCTATCTGGGAATCTTGATCGATAACAGCCAAAATTGGCGACCAGCTATCGAAAGTAGAAAACTGTCATTCCTGAGAACAGTAACGGCCCTGTCAACGTTTGCTCGGAATTTAGGCCAGCGTCCGGCACGCGAACTGCTCCAGATTTATCATGCCAAATGCTCCTCTGTAGCTCTATACGGAGCAGGAATATGGGGTTTTACTGCCACTGCATGCATTCAAAAGGTGGAAAACTGTTTTCTAAGGTATCTTTTAGCGGTCCCCAAAAGCTCCCCGATATACGGCTGCCACTTGGAACTAGGTATGGACTTTATATCTGATATCATTGCCATCCAACCGATTCTATTGTGGCAGCGCATATGGCATACAGAGGAATGTAAGCTTACTCGCTATCTGATTATGGATTGCCTTGCCCTAGAAAGATGGAAGAGCATAACATGGCTGGATTATGTCTCAAAATTTCTCATTGATTTAAATTTAGAGTCCTATTTTACTCATCCCGAAACCATCCTGGGCATATCACGAGCCACTCTGAAAAACGCATGTTTATTCCACCTTCGTGAGCTCCGAATGGCAAGAGAGATGTCTAAGCCGACTAATGTCCAACTCTTAGCAGTGCAAAGCTCTTGGGGGATTCAGCCTTATCTATTGTTAACATCTATCTCATATTATGATGATTTTCCATCGCTTAGTGACTTTCCCCAAGATCAACGATTGGTCCAAAAATCTCTCTACTTGTCCTTGTGACGGGCAGTCTGAGCAAACGCTTCTCCATGTAATGTTCTTTTGCAATCTCTATGACCACCCACGGAGAAACTGGATTGTACCTCTAGTAAAATACATGGGATTGCGCCAATGCCGTCCGGCGCTCCAAGCCTTACAATGTCTGGACACAGAATTTTAATTGTCCCTATACTCTGCTTTTTAAAATCATGTATTAAATTCCGAAAAGATTATGATTAATTTTATACCTAAAGTACTGCTTACACCACTGTGTAACAAGTTCCAGAAATTATACTGTGCTTAGTATCCTTTCTTCTTCATGTTTTAAAGATAGATTTTCTTTTTAATGTATTAACTTAGTTTCTATTTCATTTTATTTGTATTAATCGCAGGAATTTGTTGTTTTTATTCTGTATAATTGATGTGATTTGTTTGCACTTTTATGGATAAGTTTTCTTATCCGAATAAAGTTTGATTTGATTTGACTTCACTATTATGTACAGGGCAGGAAAGAAGAACGGTAAAACGGATGCTTTATCACGCTTGGGTTATGACCCCTTAGAAGAGAGGACAGAACCACCTCCTATAATTGCCCTAGACAGATTTGTTGGAGGGGTACTGAAGAAGAGTTCCTAGCCAGAGTAAAGGCCGAACAGGAGTCAGAAAACATTAAACAGATTACACAATCACAAGAAGCAATCGTAGTGGGAGACTATTACTATGTTGAGTGTGGCTTAGTTCTTCCGTCCCCAGATTTACAACGTCAGGCTTTGGAATGGTGCCATTCTCATCCGTTAGCTGGGCATCCTGGATACAAGAAGACGATAGAAGCTCTAAAAAGACATTTCTGGTGGCCAGGGATGGGGAAAGACACCAAACAGTTCATACAGACTTGTTATGTTTGTGCCCAGAGCAAGGTCTCACACCAAAACCCTGTAGGGCTCTTACAATCATTACCCACACCTCCGAGCCCTTGGCATACTGTTTCCTTAGAACTACCTCGCATGGTCAAGGGACATAACACCCTGTTAGTTGTGGTAGACACATTTACCAAGATGGCCCATTTTATCCCATTGACAGGACTTCCCACAGCCAAATCGTTGGCGTTTGTGTTTTTACAACAAGTGGTCAGACTACATGGACTCCCCTCCGTTGTAATCTCAGATAGGTGCGCCCAATTTTTGTCCAAGTTTTGGCAAGGCCTGTGTGCTCTATTATCAGTAGATGTGAGACTTTCATCCAGTCATCACCCGCAAACAGATGGGCAAACTGAGAGGGTCAACCAGTGTTTTGAGCAATACATCAGAAGTCAGGCCATACATTCTCTTACTGAGTGGGACGAAATGGTTTGGATAGCGGAAATAGCTTACAACAACAGTCATCACTCTTCCATTGACTACACTCCTTTCTCTAGCTCCTATGGATACCATCCCAGAATACTACCTAGCCTTTCTTCTTCTCCTTCTTCTTCTAATTGCTCCACGCCTGCTACAGAACTGATACAAGAGATACAAAGGGTACATAAGATTACACAGGATAATCTAGAGCAGGCTAAGACCAGATATAAGAAGAGCGCTGATCTCCACAGACGTCAGGAACCACCTTGCATACAGGGAGACGAGGTCTGGCTATCAACCAGGAACGTTAGTGTGAAGGGAGCCTGTAAATTCAAACCGAAGTATATAGGCCCCTATAAGATTCTAAAGGTCGTGAATTCTGTAGCCATGAAACTCGATCTCCCTGCCTCTTTCAAGATGCATCCTGTGTTCCATGTCTCACTATTAAAACCGGTTGAGCCAGGTACAAGACTACCTGTGTCCCCTCCTCCTGTAGTACTTGATGATGACCTAGAATTCGAAGTCGAAGCTATTATAGACTCCAGAAGAGTCAGACGTAGACTCATACATTGGAGAGGGTATGGAATAGAAGAACGTACTTGGGAACCAGCTAGTCAAGTATGCGCACCCAGGCTAGTGAAGAAGTTCCACAGGCAACACCCCAACAAACCCAAACCCGTGTGGGGGATTGTAGGGGGGGGGTGTACTGTCACGCCTGCCAGGTCGCGTTTACCACCACAGATGGGCGCCCCACATCGCGCATGTGCGAGGAGGTCAGGCAACAGTAAAAAAGCCTGACTTCCCCTGAGAGCGGTGCTTCGCGCTCTAGTGTTTTGACCAAGCGTCGTGTCACTTCCGCCTAGCCGCTTGCACTCTCTGTCACTACAGAGCTCCTTACGTTCTGGTACTTTTCTTCAGTGGATGCGGGACCGGTATTTCTCCCGTTTTGAGCCCCCTTTTTGAGCACCTTGTTTCTCGAGTGTAACCCTGCTCATTATTTGAGCCCTGTTACTCCCACTCTTAGTCTCCATCTTATTGCCTTCAGGGCGGACTCGAAGATTCCCTTCCTCTTGTAGACTCAGTGCCGGCTATCCTCTCCTCTGCTCCCTGGGGTTGACCTGTCTGTTTCTCCCGGTTCCGCCCGCCGACCGGACTCCACGTTCCGTCGGCCGGACTGGGGCTGGACAGGTGGATTAACACTCCAGGGGCATGTTGGTAGTTGTGGTCCGCCTGTAGTCCTTTTTTCCCCTTATTGATTTACACCCTATTTTTTGGACATCCATTTGGTATTGGTTCCTGGCACGCGTCACAGACTGGAAGGCTTGAAGAACTAGTAAAAGTGCCTTGCGCTAATTTCCTATTAAGTCTACATAGAAACAGCGGTATGTTTATTGGTGTTCATATGTTTCAGAACCTGCAGGCTTACAGACCAATTCTAGGATCTTACAACTTCCTCTGACATAGCAGATCAAGATAGGGAAGATCAATACTGTAGTGCTAGTTCAAATAGCATTGATTAGGCACACCTTGTATACATTCTTGTCGTCACCCATATAGGCTGCAAATAGATCGCTATTGTTGTGGTCCAGTCTTTTGCACGCACCTGGGAGTACTCTTAGTTACCAGACTTATAGGAGACTTCAAGAACTTCCTTAGGTAAATACATATAGGAACATATTAGTTTGTTGTGCTTTATCTCTTGTTGCCTTTTGACCAATATCTTTTCTTTTAGCACCTGTGGCCGACCTGCTGGAGTTTCCTGTACAAAGAGTTTTCTCCCTTCTTTTCCTTGTTTTGTTCCCTCCTTATCCCCATTGTGTTCTAGAGTTTGATAGACACAAGGGGTGTAGGGGGGACGGGTTGGGCTTATCTTCTGTTCCTGGCACTCCTGCGGAAACAGCACTTGGATCCTTACAGAATGTACCCCTCCTGTAAGGAAGAATTGAGAAGTCCCATCAGAAGCCGCATTATATCCTGGGCCAAGGCGATGAGCTTAGCTAAAGGGAAAGGGCCTTTCGGGGAGCCAGATCTTATGGTTTTGTGCCAGTGACATGAAAAGAGAAGTCCAACTTGACCCATGAGTTCAGTTTGTGGTGTGCTAGTGTGTTAACTGAGGTTTTTGGGGCCTCGGCGGCAGACTGATGCTAGAGTGAGAGGCATCCCTCCTATCCTCCCTAAGTGAGAGTTGGATGTCCTGCACCTTTTTTGACAAAAAATAGCACCAATTCTTTGCACTATGAATGGGACAGTGCTTGAGCTGGTGCAACGTTATTATGGTCGGAGAGTTCCTTGACTTCTCGAAAGAGTTTTGGGACAGTTTTGAGCTAAAGTGATTTGATCGGAGTAAAAAGTAGCCTCGGTGGCTCTACAGAGACCATGAGTTTCTCAGTGCCATTTTGTATTTGTACTTGGTGTCCTCTTTTGTAAACGACCCTCAAGGCCCTTACATCTGTTATTCTGTACCTGAAGTGCCTCAGTAAGCCATGGGGCATGTGGATAAATCATGGCTAGGCTACTGAATTTAGTTGGCAGGACAGTGCCCACTGAGTCCTGCAACCAGTCATCAATCCTGGTCTGATCTAACTCTGACACTTTGCTAAACTGGGCATCATGCTCCTCAGTTGGTTATTGAGGGCTAGGCTGTCCAGTCTTGACCAAGCCTTGATCTTAGGCTGTGATCTGTCCCTCCTCTAGATGTTGCCACACAGGTCCGGATACGGAAAGGAACTGTGTAGTGGTCCGACCACAGTAGAGGTAGAGCAGTTGCAAGATGTTTAAAGTGTGAGAAGATCGGATCGAAAACGTGAACTGCTTTGCGAGTATATGTGGAATTAATAAGAACCAGATTCAGTGCCCTGAGGTCCTCGATTAAGGTCTGACTGGGGCTACAAAGGCTATCATCCATGTGTATATTCAGGTCCCCATATAATATAAAATTAGAAGATCTGAGGGTGAAGGGTGGGGGCGGGGTAGGAAGATCAGTCAGCAGCGTACACCAGTTGCCTGTGTTTTCTGGTGGGAGTTATATTAATGCGCTGGATGTTGTAAATTTGGGTGCAAGTTCCAGCAAAAAGGACAACGCTTCACAAGCCGGTATAGATAATTCATGTATAATGCATTTTTATAAAAAAAAAATTAACACAATATCCTCCTGGTTTTCTAGGCCTGTGCCACCTCACCATCCTTTTATTTTATTCATCAGACAACCCCGTCCTGGCCATTCCACCTTCCAGTAATTCCCACCATGCTTCTTTGTAGGCCTTCCTAGTAGACAAAACCACTGAGTTTTCAACAAGCTTCAAGGCCCAGTGTCCCCAAATTCCCATAGTTCCAGCTGCATCTTGGTCTTTACCTTCAAAACTCCAGGTTCTAGCCCATTGAACCTCTGTGAATGAGACCTCCGTAATATTATTGTCCGCTCTGGGGACAACCCTTGCGTGAAAAACAGAGTTAAACATCAAGCAACCCAACAAGAAATTGAGCCAAAGCTGTAAAACCATTTAATTCCTAGCTTTCTGATAATTCACTAGTACTACAACAGTCTGGTTAACATAACAAGCATTGGCATAGCCAATATGTCTTGCCTTTAGGACCTTATGTGTTTAGCGATGCAGCATATTATCCTGGGTGCTGTGCCACTAGGGGCTGAAGAGCTATACAATTACTACACACTGGGCCATGCAGTTTGATTCAGGAATACACGCTTGCCTAAGGAAACATTTATGGACACATTCCAAGGCTTTTTAATGCACAGACGGAAAGACAAAGTGTCTTGATGAAAGTCAACAGCACTATAACATTCTGTTGGCGACTGCATCACTCGAGTATTGAACAGCCTATGAAAAAAGCAGTGAAGTACTTTCCAATGGCGAGGTCATCACATCCTTCCTCCCCCAGGACTATATTCAGCAGGCGCCCTTCTCCAGAGTTTTCCATTAAAACATTGCTCACACCATCCGTTTACCGGCAAGCCCCCGGCCCGCCTTTTGTCCCAGCCCCTTGGGTATAGGAGCACTGGACATAGCAGCAACAACAACATGATGCCATTTGTCAGGTAGAGGGGAAATAATTAATAACTAGGTACGGCATCGATATCACTTAATTTTCGTGCACCTAAAAACAAAAAAATTAACCTACCCCAGTGTAATGTAACTGGGTGCTTTTTTTTTTTTTTAAAGCGCTTCAATACCTTCGGGTCATTTGAGTTTGTACTCTATAAAAGTGCCCCCAAAAACTAACCTGACCTTGTGAAATATAACTAGTTATGATGTAAAGCACTCCAACACTTTTGAGTTGCTCGAGTCACATTATATAAACTAGCGTCAAAGAAAATGCGATGGAGGTTGCCCAAGCCTTTCCCTGAACTGTGCTGCACGGTTGGCCTGCTGAAGGTCAGGTGTCCGAGGCTCGCTAAAGCACTAAGCAGGATGGGTTTGGGGGAAATCCTTGCACTTAAAAGTCAGAGAAAATTTAAGACGCCCTTGAAAACTGAGTGACATTTCATATCGGTATTTGAGCAGGATGGAGAGATTAAGTGATTAGCGTCGAACCACTTAAAAAGGGCAAACAGTGACAGGAGCAGGAATTCAAGAAAGAAATAATCCCCAAATGAGCCCATAATCACAAACGTAATGTTTACAGTAATTGGGCGATGTTCTGTAGGAGGAAGCCAAACACTAAAAGAAGGGACACAGAGGAAGGATTAACCACTAGCAAGCAAGCATTTTTGAACGACAATCGAAGGGACAAATAAAAAGGCAATGGGTGGGCTGTAAGCCCACGGAGTGAATACAGCAGGTCTTGTAGAGACCGTACCTCCGCTGCCTAGGCTTGACATAAAACGGCACTCCAATTGGATAGCTTTTTTGCCCCACAGAACCATAGTGACCACCAATAGAAACTAGTCTAGAAAAGCTATGCTCAACTTATTTTTTATTTTCTGGTAATGTTTCTCAGACCATCTGCTGCATTGAAAAAATATGGGCATCCGCTACAACCGTTCATCCTGCAGAAACCAGATTGTCAAACCATTGAACTTTCAAAAAGCAAATCTAAACTCTTCTTAGCTCATCCCCCAGTGTTCAAACGGACACTATGATTAGGTCTGTTGGATTCAACGATGTTTATGAATTTTGATGCATGCAAGTCTACAGATTTCTTGATCCACTGTTTGATGTTGGCAATATCCTTGTCAAGTTTGACAGTGATGTCGGGTTGGTTCTTTTCAAGGGGGTTGTGTCAGTCAGCTTCTCTTATTTTGTTCCAGTTTTTTCTGGGCAGGTTGATGCTGGTGAGTGATGTAGCTTGCTGTGTGGAGATTTCGAAGTGTATGATGGAGTGGTCAAGTGTGCGGTGAGGCGAGATTTATTTGATTTTGTTGCTGAGGCGGAGATAGAATCTAGCGTGTGCCCTGTGATATTTGTGGGGTCTGTAACCAGCTGTGACAGTCCGATGATGTTCAAGCTTTCAAGGAGGTCAGCGGAGGAGGGTTGATGGAGTCTTCCAAGTGGAATATGAAATTCTTGGAGTTGTTGATAAGGAAGAGATGAGGTTGCTGAAGTTTGTTCGACTCCTCCTCTCTAACAGGGCCCTGATCTCGCTTCTCTCCAATTCAGGGTGATACTCACTTCTCTGTGGTACTAACGGTCTAATTTCTCTCCTCAATGGTGATGTTAAAATTCTGCCCAGTATCCTGGCTGTGTGCCTCAAAAAGGTCCTCCATTCCCTCAACCACCACTTTGAAGTGGGGTTCGTCCCAGGCTGCTCATCTTGCAGCCACCCACGGGCCTTCTGGAGGAGGCAATGGCTCTGTTGTCAGACACCGAGAAGGCCTTGGACAGGATAGAGTGGGACTAGCCGTTCGCGTTTCTCCAGAAATTCGGACTCGGCACTGACTTCATCTCCAAGGTGCCCTGGCTCTATGACTCTACCACAGTGCGGGTTAATTGTGGTGGCTTTCTTCCTGACCCCTTCTCTGTTAGCTAGGGAACACGTCTGGGCTGTTCCTTCTTGCCATGAAGCCCTTATCGGCAGCCTAATGCCATTTGGATCGGATCAAGGGCATTTGCACCTCTGGAGGACCCTCAACACTGTACTTGCATGCTGATGATATTCTGCTTACTCGCTTGGCCCGGACCGCTTCCGTCCCTGCGGTTTTGGCGAGCATTGAGGGTTTCGCAGTCATATCAGGCGTTAAATTCATTTGGGGTAAAAAAAAAAAGGCCCTCTCGCTCTGGAGTGTTACCACCTGTGCTGCCATCGCCGGATTCTTGTTTCATTTGAAAGCTGCTCACCTCAAATACTTGGCCATCAATGTCTGCAAGGGCTTGGAGCACATACTAGAGGGCAACCTTGATACGCTCATGGAGGACATGTGGCTAGACTTTGATAAATGCTTGCACCTTAACTGTCTCAATGGAGTCGCACGCAAGCAGTGAAAATTGTGTGTCTCCCACGCTTCACCTATGTACTGGACAGGCTCCCCTTTCAAAACTCTGAAATGTGGACAAGGCAAATAGGGCCTTTGTCTGGGGGTCAGCGAGGCCTTGCTTAGCCATTAGGAGACTTATCGTCCACAGGGTTACAGTTGGTCTGAGCATCCCATATGTCGAGCACTATTACATGGATCTCCACCTGGCGCAGTTGGTATTCATGCACACTAGGGTTTGGGATCTTCCTTAATGAGTAACCACTTAAAATCGGCTTGCTGGGGTTGCTTCCCCTCTACCAGCCAGTACCCGCCGGCACTGGAGCTCTGAACCCTATGACACAGGCAATGTACAGAACCTGGACATGAGCCCACAAGCTATTTTCTGTGGATGTATACCTTCATGACAGAGTTCCAATAAGGCGCAACCATGGCAGGGACATGCTTGACTGGATTTTTTGGCGGGCGGTGGGCATTCTCCAGGGATGGCACTGTATGCGATTCAGCTTCACGCCATGGGCCTGCTGCCCTACTCCTCCTGTTGGAGATGCGACCAGTGACCTGGTTCACTTCTTAGTGGAATGCCCAGTTGTCCTCCCTTTCTGGGCTGCAGTAATGTTCACGTTTGGGTGGACCATGGATATGTCCACTTCTCTATCGACTCGGCTGATTCTTCTGCACGACCTAGCGGACCTCCCCCAGCTAACACACCATGCTTGCTGCCTACTTAGAACTGTCCTCACAGCGGCTAAAATCTGTATCCTACATGATTGGCATGCTCCGCAGGTCCCAACTCACGAGGAATGGCTCGTTGCCATGTGCAATACTGACTCTTATGAAAAGGTGATCTATAACCTGATGAATAGGCCTGACAAGGTCCTCCATATTTTGTCCTACTTTCTAGTGTAAAACTGACTAACTTTGCCTTCTTGTCCGCCTTGTCCCCTTCTTCTTTCTGCCTTTCTCCCTCCCCCCACCTCCTTTCCTTCGGTTTCTTTGATTCCCCATTACATGTCCCCCTTCCCGCCCCCATTTTTTTGTCTATTTCACATATATCTGTATAATTCTCCTGTATTTTAGCTGATTGTATTTGGTTTTGTTCCCCTTTATTTCTGCTGAATAAACATTTGTGAAATGAAAATAATATCATAAAGAAAAGAAGTCTAATACAGATATATGTGCTCGGGAATATCTAATAACGTGAACCTATGTCAACAATACTGGAAATGACTACTGAACCTTATAACAATTGTTATCACTGATATAGGCATCATTAACAATCTGGCATATTATACAGGTAGTGAAAAACAACTGAAGGTGAAAAACACCAATGTTGAAGCATAACCTTGGTAATAAGAGCAGTCGTGAATAATGATACATATTGGTGTTCAAGCTAGCGAAAAACGTATATACCAAGGACCCAGTATGTCTCAATATTTTATTTTAAAAACCTAACAATTTATTTTGTTGTACAGCCCATTGGGTGCTAAACTGTCAAAGCTTAATCGAAATGATGTTTCCCTAAAATGGTAGATACGTTAGTGTTGAGGTTAATATCGATTCTTTCTAGAACAGTAAATTGCTATTGAACTTGAAGCTCGGCGACCTTTACGTTTGTTTCTTCGACCTGTATGTTTTATCAAGCAGTAGCTTCAGTAAGCAATCACCCCTTTATCGCGCGGCGTTTTCGCCATAAAGTAACTCCCTTTCACGGGTGTCCTGATTAGTTTGATTAACTTCATGCTCCTTTTTATTATTCAAGTGCACTGCACTTGTTTTTGAGCGTGCTTCGTACTACACACATGCATGTTTTGTCATAAGCAAGCATTATTACACTGTGAACAGTTTCCCTTGATGTTGGTTCTTTCTAGCTTTCAAATGGTCTTGGTTTCATCTCCTCGTGTACTGCTACTGATGTTTCATTTAGTGTACGATTTGTATAATTTTACAAAAAAGATGACTTGAATATATAGACACATATATACATTCCTTTTTCAGTTACCCCTGATGAAGGGTGCACAACCCCCGAAATGTTTTGGGTTTGATTCAAGAAACCGCTACCATCATAAGTTTTGAATGAACCTTGCTTATAAAAGAGATTGAACATATACATGATTGCTTTTGAATCCACATGAGCCTCTTTTGAAAGTTATTTGTTACTTTTGAGTAAAATGTATTAATGTGATGAAATTTAGCCTACGGGCTTTGTTAGTTTGAGCACTCTGTCTCCAGGCAACCACTGGTTACCTGAGTTTTTGCATATATTTCACGGAGACGGGCAGGCTCTGTCACGTTACAGAGTAGCACACCTAACCTGGGTATTTTGAGTAATTTTTGCAAAATCTCAGTGTAGAGTATTTTTTCTTTCATTTTTAGGTCTCGGCAACGAGAACTATTGTCGCCATGTAAGCTCGCAAGGGAGTACAGAGCGGTGCACGAGCCGACCAGGGTCTGTGGACGCGCACACACGCAGGCAGGCAGGCACACACCAGACAGACACAGACAGACACACGCACGCACACACACACACACACCCTCCCTCTCTGCCCACTCCCTCTCTGCCGCCCCCCCCCCTCCTCTACCCCCCCCCTCCCTCCTCTACCCCCACTCACCGGGCTCTTTCCCTCTGCAGCGGGTCAGTCACGGCAGCAGGCAGGCTCGGTGTCTTCTCCGGCGATCTTCAGCTGATGTGCACGCTCACGCTGCGTCTCCTGCGCGCCCACCACGCTGTTTCGCGCCCGTTGATCCTCAGCTTGTGATTACTACTCCTTCTAACCCGGAATCTAAATTACTATTTCTTGGTTCTCTAACTCCACTCTGTTGATTCGTAACAAACTGATATTCAGCACATTTCACAGTCTCGCTTTTGCTTCTCATAAATACAATAAGATTATTTTAAGCAATGTCTACCCTTCTTTTGGTTCTGTGCCTATTATGCTTCGGACTATAGAGTTTTAGAAAGTGTGGTGGAAGATTCCATGATATCAGCGGCGTGCACAGTGCAGAGTGAGTGTGCAGAGTGCAGAGTGAGTGTGCAGAGTGCAGAGTGAGTGTGCAGAGTGCAGAGTAGTGAGTGCAGAGTAGTGAGTGCAGAGTAGTGAGTGCAGAGTAGTGAGTGCAGAGTAGTGAGTGCAGAGTAGTGAGTGCAGAGTAGTGAGTGCAGAGTAGTGAGTGTGCAGAGTGAGTGTGCAGAGTGAGTGTGCAGAGTGAGTGTGCAGAGTGAGTGTGCAGAGTGAGTGTGCAGAGTGAGTGTGCAGAGTGAGTGTGCAGAGTGAGTGTGCAGAGTGAGTGTGCAGAGTGAGTGTGCAGAGTGAGTGTGCAGAGTGAGTGTGCAGAGTGAGAGTGCAGAGTAGTGAGTGCAGAGTGAGTGTGCAGAGTAGTGAGTGCAGATGAGTGAGTGCGCAGAGTAGTGAGTGCGCAGAGTAGTGAGTGCGCAGAGTAGTGAGTGCGCAGAGTAGTGAGTGCGCAGAGTAGTGAGTGCGCAGAGTAGTGAGTGCGCAGAGTAGTGAGTGCGCAGAGTAGTGAGTGCGCAGAGTAGTGAGTGCGCAGAGTAGTGAGTGCGCAGAGTAGTGAGTGCGCAGAGTAGTGAGTGCGCAGAGTAGTGAGTGCGCAGAGTAGTGAGTGCGCAGAGTAGTGAGTGCAGAGTAGTGAGTGCAGAGTAGTGAGTGCAGAGTAGTGAGTGCAGAGTAGTGAGTGCAGAGTAGTGAGTGCAGAGTAGTGAGTGCGCAGAGTGAGTGCGCAGAGTGAGTGCGCAGAGTGAGTGTGCAGAGGAGTGAGTGCAGAGGAGTGAGTAGTGAGTGCAGAGTGCAGAGTAGTGAGTGCAGAGTGCAGTGCAGGTATGTGCAGTGCAGGTGAGTGCAGTGCAGGTGAGTGCAGTGCAGGTGAGTGCAGTGCCGTGCAGGTGAGTGCAGTGCAGGTGAGTGCAGTGCAGGTGAGTGCAGTGCAGGTGAGTGCAGTGCAGTGCAGGTGAGTGCAGTGCAGTGCAGGTGAGTGCAGTGCAGGTGAGTGCAGTGCAGTGTAGGTGGGTGCAGTGTAGGTGGGTGCAGTGGAGTGCAGGTGAGTGCAGTGCAGGTGAGTGCAGTGCAGGTGAGTGCAGTGCAGGTGAGTGCAGTGCAGGTGAGTGCAGTGCAGGTGAGTGCAGTGCAGGTGAGTGCAGTGCAGGTGAGTGCAGTGCAGGTGAGTGCAGTGCAGTGCAGGTGAGTGCAGTGCAGTGCAGGTGAGTGCAGTGCAATGCAGGTGAGTGCAGTGCAGGTGAGTGCAGTGCAGGTGAGTGCAGTGCGGTGCAGTGCAGGTGAGTGCAGTGCAGGTGAGTGCAGTGCAGGTGAGTGCAGTGCAGGTGAGTGCAGTGCAGGTGAGTGCAGTGCAGGTGAGTGCAGTGCAGGTGAGTGCAGTGCAGGTGAGTGCAGTGCAGTGCAGGTGAGTGCAGTGCAGTGCAGGTGAGTGCAGTGCAGGTGAGTGCAGTGCAGTGCAGGTGAGTGCAGTGCAGGTGAGTGCAGTGCAGGTGAGTGGAGTGCAGGTGAGTGCAGTGCAGTGCAGGTGAGTGCAGTGCAGTGCAGGTGAGTGCAGGTGAGTGCAGTGCAGGTGAGTGCAGTGCAGTGCAGGTGAGTGCAGTGCAGGTGAGTGCAGTGCAGGTGAGTGCAGTGCAGGTGAGTGCAGTGCAGTGCAGGTGAGTGCAGTGGAGTGCAGTGCAGGTGAGTGCAGGTGAGTGCAGTGCAGGTGAGTGCAGTGCAGTGCAGGTGAGTGCAGTGCAGGTGAGTGCAGTGCAGGTGAGTGCAGTGCAGTTCAGGTGAGTGCAGTTCAGGTGAGTGCAGTGCAGGTGAGTGCAGTGCAGGTGAGTGCAGTGCAGTGCAGGTGAGTGCAGTGCAGTGCAGGTGAGTGCAGTGCAGGTGAGTGCAGTGCAGGTGAGTGCAGTGCAGGTGAGTGCAGTGCAGATGAGTGCAGTGCAGGTGAGTGCAGTGCAGTGCAGGTGAGTGCAGTGCAGTGCAGGTGAGTGCAGTGCAGGTGAGTGCAGTGCAGTGCAGTGGAGTGCAGGTGAGTGCCGTGCAGTGCAGGTGAGTGCAGTGCAGTGGCATGCAGGTGAGTGCAGTGCAGGTGAGTGCAGTGCAGTGGCGTGCAGGTGAGTGCAGTGCAGGTGAGTGCAGTGGCGTGCAGGTGAGTGCAGTGCAGGTGAGTGCAGTGCAGTGGCGTGCAGGTAAGTGCAGTGCAGGTGAGTGCAGTGCAGTGGCGTGCAGGTGAGTGCAGTGCAGGTGAGTGCAGTGCAGGTGAGTGCAGTGCAGGTGAGTGCAGTGCAGTGCAGGTGAGTGCAGTGCAGGTGAGTGCAGTGCAGGTGAGTGCAGTGCAGGTGAGTGCAGTGCAGGTGAGTGCAGTGCAGGTGAGTGCAGTGCAGGTGAGTGCAGGTGAGTGCAGTGCAGTGCAGGTGAGTGCAGTGCAGTGCAGGTGAGTGCAGTGCAGTGCAGGTGAGTGCAGTGCAGGTGAGTGCAGTGCAGTGCGAGTGCAGTGCAGTGCAGGTGAGTGCAGTGCAGGTGAGTGCAGTGCAGTGCAGGTGAGTGCAGTGCAGGTGAGTGCAGTGCAGGTGAGTGCAGTTGAGTGCAGTGCAGGTGAGTGCAGTGCAGTGCAGGTGAGTGCAGTTGAGTGCAGAGTGGTGTGTATTGACAATGTAAATGACAATGCCATATATTTATGATTTAAAGAAAAAAAAAGAAATGTCATGAGCAATGCCAATAGCTCTACCTTTAATGATGCAGAGACCATTGCATTGTAAATGCTTGTTAGAAAGTAGTCACTTAGTTGCCCAATGTTTCCCAGAGACCGTTTACGTTTGCTGGCCATAAGACACCTTTCTGCCCTCCTGGGGAGAGGTGTGAACGAATCTTAGGAAGGAACAGAAGGGCCTGTCATGGGGAGAAGTGTGACTTCTACCTGGCAGGAAGGCCAGACAGGGTGGGAGCCCAAAAGGCGAGCCTGAAAGGGAAAGCAGCATTTGAAGGGCATGTGATGAACATGCACGAGAAGGGCTGGTCTTTGATTCTTGCAGACAAGTTTAAGTCGAGGACAGATGCGGCGCAGCTATTTGCAAGCTGTTTCCATGGGCTTGTAGCCTGCAGGTAGCCACACATCTGGGGTGGGCTCAAGAGCTCCACACACCAAGGGAGGGGTTCTACCATCTTGGGAGGGGGCAGAATAGTGCATCCTGGAATAGCCAGGTGCCACTATTCGCAGGATGTTGTCACTAGGGGACCTTATAGCCCATTGGCTAATAGTCGCCATATTCCGAGGGTACTAACTGGGCATAAAAGTGGTATCCCTACCTCATCAGTACTGAGAGTGGACTGAAGAGGGACTGCCCTGCTGTTCCCTGAATCCAGCAAAGAGCGGCTGCACCAAGACAGGACTGCACCTGCAGCTCTTTGGACTAGCAGAGGACTGTGCTTGTGGTGTCTTTCCCTGAGCCTCCGACAAAACAAATGGCTGCAGGAGTCAGCTGACTGACTTCTTCTTCTTACAGCTACAGGACCACAAAAGCTGAAGAAGCCTACCTTGGTGAATTGGTAGCCAAGAACGGTCTGACCACCAATATGCAGCCTGGGAGACTGTGACCCGACCCTCAAAAGTTGCATCAGAGTCTGCTGGACCTGAGAGAGTGGTCGGAGAGCAGTTTGGTCACCCGAGGAGGAAGATACTAATAGTGAAAAAGAACCGCTGGGTTCTCTGAAACTGGAGACTAGTGGACTGAAAGCAGGTGCTTTTTGGCTGGAATTCAGCCTGATAGAAATGATATAAGTGAATTAATGGAAAAACTAAAAGTGAGAAACCACATTGGAGCAAACTAAATTGTGGAAATCAAGTTAAGGAACTACAAATAAATCGATAATTAAAGGAAACCTGATAAAAGAGTTTTTATAGAAAAATGCAAAATTACATTAATCTTTTTTGGAGATTGGGGGTCCGTGAGAAGATTTTGCGTTTAGGGATACATGATTGTGGCAGTGATGTTTATAGGTGATGAGTGGGTTGTAGGGGTCCGGGATGGGTGGAGTTCAGATGTAGGTGTTTTTAGAGTTCAGGGATATGTTAAGTTTAGGGCCGGTGAGGTATTTTAGGGGCTCAGGAATGGGTTGAGTTTAGGTCGGAGAGGGGTGTTTAGGGTATATGGATGAGTGGAATTTAGGGGTGGTGAGGGTTTATAGGGGTCCAGGAATTGGTGGAGCGTAGGGATGTTATGGAGTTTTCAGGGTTCAAGATTGGCAGATTTTTGGGCTTGTATTAGGGGTAAGAAATATAGGGGTTTATGGGCAGACCTATTTTTAGGCTTTAGGAATGGGTTGTCTTTTAGGTTGGTGAGGGGTTTTAAGGATTCAGCAATTGGTTGGTTTTAGGGGTGGGAAGAGGTTTGTAAGGGTCAGGGATGGGTGGTGAGGGATTTTTTTAAGGTTTATGGGTGAAGGCGAGAGTTTTTAAAGGTTCAGGGATTGGTGTAGTTTAAGCATCGAAATCTTTTTTTAGTTTTTTTGTTCTGAATGGATGAAGTCCAAGGGCAAAGGATCTGTGTGGATTGGGTAAGGGAAGGGTGTTTTAGTGTTCATGGATGGGTGGAGTTTAGCGGTAGAAATGGCTTTTAGGGTTCAGGGATATTGTTAAAATAATGAAAGATCCGTAGTCCATAGATGTATCCAGGATCATAGCTTTATTCTTCAGTTTAGATCCATAGTATAAGATGTTATGTAGATACAAGAAACAGACCCCACCAGGAGCAGTTCCACTGCTCAGCCCCACATACCAACTGACATCTCTTTACTGTTCAACCCTCCCAACATTCCGATGACATCATCAAGGGCCAAGCAGTAGAGCAGGGGCAAGCATAGGGAGGATGCACAAGACAAGCTACATTACAACAGATATGCTGAGTTTATTCGTCCGGGATGAATGTAGTTTAGATTTGTTTATGATTTTTTAGGTGGCAGGGATGGCTGGTGTTTAGTGGAGGTGGAGGGTCAACAAATTAAAAGCATGAGAAGTAATTGTTTGAGAATCCTAAAAGTTAGATAAATCCAAAATAATGTCCCGTGAAGAGAAGCACTGAAATAACCACCTCTGCTAAAAATGTTTCTGGAAATACAACCTGGAGCCATTTTTTTACACCTTAAAACTAAGAATGCCAGAGCCAATTTAAAAAAAACTTTCTATGAAATGGTAAATGCCATTCATCCTGCAAATTTCCTTTAAACATTTGAGGTGAAATGGTTTCTCAGTAATGGTATTACACAAAATCGTTTTTCTATGAAATCACATACAGTATTTCAATCTGACTTTACTGTGACCAGTGACTGAGGAGTAACCCCAGGAAGACCACATCACCGGATCAGCATCCTTCGGCATCTTCAGCATCCTGCATTACTTTAATCAAGACCACCCCATTATAGTCAATGGCGGTTCGCCCATAGAACCTGAAACTCGACTGGAGACAGCTGTGACTGCGCGGTAACTGTCCTACAAAGGCTCATTGGCCTCTGTGACCTGCTCCTTGCTTGAACTGGTCGCCCACTGCGGTCCGAATTAATAGTTTCCAAAGTGACTCGGTAGCCACAATAGTTGCCAATGCTTGTTTGCTTTTTGTGAAGAAGAGCAGTGATTATTTATTTGGTTAATAATTTATATCTCCGGAATTCCCCTATGGATTTTTGTCATTGAGGTTTCATTTAAAGATACAAATACAACCTATTTTAAAGGTTTCGCATGGCGATCTGCTGTGCAGCAGCGTTCGCGCAGGCGAAATCTAATGTTAGAACAGTATGGGGGACTTGAACCCGCCCCTTCTTCCATTGGCTAGCTCCATAAATGAAAGCCAGCCATTGGAAGACATCGTTGTCAATCACTCTTCCCCGTCAGAACGCGAATCGTGGGTGTTTCTGACTCTTTAAGTCCCGCCCCCCACACCCTCCCTCTCGCCGTCCCGTTGTCCGTGCCTTCTCGAAGTTCTCCCTCCCGCCCGGCCACTGTCCGTGCCTCCTCCCTCCGCACGCCCACTGTCCGTGTTTGATGCTGTCCAACCTATCTATGAACTCTTAAGTTCATCCGAGCCTACCTCGTCTTGTTTATCCCCCACCCTCCCTCCAGTTGTCCTGCCTTCTCCCTCCCGCCCGCCCACTGTCCGTGCCTCCTCCCTCCCGCCTACTGTCTGTGTTCAATGCTGTGAGGAAGGCCCTGCCAAGCTGCTCAGGAACAGACTCTGCTGTCATAGCCCGGGGTGGTCGGAGACTACTTGGGGCTCTTGGTGGGGGTGACGCAGTGGACAGGCAGGGTGGAGGGGATATCGAGAGAAAGGGAGGGCGGTCGTGATGAAGGCAAGGATGGCGAGGAGTGAATGGAGAGCGGTGTAGGGGGTTCGAATGATACCGGGGCTGGAGGTGGAGTAACGGGGGGCGGAGGCTGATGGTATGGAGAGCTGGAAGCAGATGCAGGCTACAGGGAGAATTAGATCCGTTTTTTTTTTTTTTTACTATTTATGGTGTTAAAATAAGGATGCCTGGCTGTGTTTTTTTTAAGTTGTATAAAATGTTTGTTTTACATGATTTTATGTGCTTTTATGGTGTTTTTTTTATTGCCGATTCAAGATTCTTAGGTGGCCCTGAACATTTCCGGTCACATAATGGAGCCACCTGAGGTTTGTTGACAGGTGTACGTTGACTGAGTCCCCTACATGCTTTTTGTACCCATCCCTTCTAGCTGCGTTTTGTAATTGCGGACTGTACTTTATATTATGAAATGCTTGCACACACAAGTACTGTATACGTAGTGAATTGTATTCTCTTTGTGGTTTTCTTTAGTGCTTTTATGGCCGAATAAAGAATAATTGCGATCTCATACATCCATGTTAATGCAAGGCTTGTAAACCTTGTGGTGTGCTGTAGTGAAGTAGATTCCTAGATGGGAGCTATTTTTCATTCATGCACCTTTTTTTTCCTCCGGACTCCCATTTTACCTCTTCTGTCCGCAGATTGCATGCAGTGATTGCGGACTCATGAAATGCATACTAGTTTGATCTGTGACCTTTTTGTGGTGCTAATCGGGTTCCTGCTATCATTATACCTTGCTCATTAATCATATTTCCTGCCGCCCGTCAGGCTCCAGACGTCCCAGGCCCTGGGTGCGCTGGCAGCGCTCTGCCTGTGCAGATTATTACAGTGCAGCCGCACTTTGGCTTCTCGTCGCCAGAGCCCCATCAAGCTGTGTGCTACAATTAAAGTCAGATGGTCCTCAGGTTGAGCGGGCTCTAGTGCTGCAGCTGTCTGTTTGTCTGTATGAAGCGGACCAGCAGCGGGAACAGATGATGTATAGGGCAAGCCCGTGCCACAGATTGTACAGTACCAGGTCAAGCGCGGGGGCTCCACATATTAATGAACTGACATGCTCATTTTACACTGATGCCCTGCCTACTTTATTTCCCTTTTCCACACCATGCAGGGTGCATTTTAATGAAAGGCAATTGCCTAATTGGGAGATTTTCTTTGCTGGAAGCCTTGAAGATTGCTGGCCGATAATGCTACTGCGTGATGAATGCTGTGTCACACGTGCTCCTAAGCAGTATTTATAATGTAGTATCATTCTGAGCAGATTTAGCTAAGCTTTGAATATGTAAATATATTTTTACATATAAATTAGTTGACTTTTCTGCAGCCTTCCACGATAGATCATGTCTTCAGCGCAGCATAAATCACCGTGTTTGGTACAATGACGTTTATTTGCCCAGAACAGTATGTTTAGGAGCAATAAGCTAGAGAATCTGGCACACCCGATGCCCATAATTTTGTCAAACACTTTACAAAAAGGCATAGTTAAACTTGCATACATTGAAGTTCGGTTTATTTGTGGTCAGGCAAAATACCAGCAATAATCCATTTGAACCACAACATTGTCATGTTTCTTCCCTCTCCCTCGCCCCCACAAAACCTTTTTGCTTGAAAGTTGCAAGAAGCTTTTAGTTTACCCTATCCGTCCAATTATTGCTGAACAGTTTTCACTGAGATGGATTCTGTATTAAACGGGGCTGTAAAGGGTCTTGTTTGCATTAAAATGTTTCTTGTAAGCGATGGGCACCTTTTATCCATAGCTTTGTACCAATATTGGGTATCGAACATCTGCTTGGGCTTGTTGTATATGCAGCTTGGATCCCTCTAGGAGTGACACTGAACTTCATTTTATAGTCTATCGATAGGTGGAATTATGTGTCTTTATTTCTTTTTATACCGCATCTCACATACTAAAGCAACCTAGCATTGTTAACACTGTCACATTTGTGTCGGGTGATAACTGATTGACTGCAGTGTAATGTAATCAAATCGTTTTTATGAGAAAATAATTACAGTATAAACAAAACTAGTTGCTGTTTAAAGAAGCCTTTTTTAATAGATTCCTGGATGCTGTACGTTGAAATGGTGAATAGGGATTTAGCAGCCGACTGTACAGCATATTCCAATCAGCTTCTTGAATGGAGAAAAGAGAATATGCAAAGGGGACACCCAATTAATATAATTTCTCTCTATTATGAGGGATAGTGTTTGCTGGCAACTCCACCAACATCTGTCAGTCTGGATAACCATCGAAACCTATAACATCATCGCCAGTTGGGGCACGCTACCACGTGCTTAGGAACTGCTCATTCTAACGGCTTTCACAACCCTATTGCGCCTAATCTCGGTTATTTGTGTAAAAGCCCATGTTTGAAATTTACCAGTTCTAAATTAAAAGACCGCACAAGACACAATGTTTTTTGGTCAGAGCGTTTGATGCATTTTTTTTCTCTGATTTTCGTTCTTCCATTGAGCTTTTTTCATCAAAATCCCATGTGTGCCTGCTACCTTTTTTAGGTTTCGCCTGGCGATCCGCTGCGCAGCAGTGTTCGCGCAGGCGACATCTAATGTTAGAACAGTATGGGGGACTTGAACCCGCCCCTTCTTCCATTGGCTAGCTCCATAAATGGAGGCTAGCCATTGGAAGACATTGTTGTCAATCACTCTTTCCCCGTCAGAACGCGAATCGTGGGCGTTTCTGACTCTTTTTTTAAGTCCCGCCCCCCACACCCTCCCTCTCGCCGTCCCGTTGTCCGTGCCTTCTCGAAGTTCTCCCTCCCGCCCGCCTACTGTCCGTGCCTCCTCCCTCCCGCCCACTGTCCGTGTTTGATGCTGTCCAACCTATCTATGAACTCTTAAGTTAATCCGAGCCTACCTCGTCTTGTTTATCCCCCGCCCTCCCTCCCGTTGTCCTGCCTTCTCCCTCCTGCCCACCCGCCCACTGTCCGTGCCTCCTCCCTCCCTCCCGCCCGCCCACTATCTGTGTTCGATGCTGTGAGGAAGGCCTTGCCAAGCTGCTCAGGTACAGACTCTGCTGTCATAGCCCGGGGGGGTCGGAGACAACTTGGGGCTCTTGGTGGGGGTGACGCAGTGGACAGGCAGGGTGGAGGGGATATCGAGAGAAAGGGAGGGCGGTCGTAATGAAGGCAAGGATGGCGAGGAGTGAATGGAGAGCGGTGTAGGGGGTTCGAGTGATACCGGGGCTGGAGGGATACCGAGTGATGCCGGGGCCCAGAGTGTGTGGCTCTGTGTGTGTGTGGCTCTGGGTGTGTGGGTGTGTGTGGCTCTGGGTGTGTGGGTGTGTGTGTGGCTCTGGGTGTGTGTGGCTTTGGGTGGGTGTGTGTGGCTTTGGGTGTGGGTGTGTGTGGCTTTGGGTGTGTGTGTGTGTGGCTCTGGGTGTGTGTGTGTGTGTGGCTCTGGGTGTGTGTGTGTGTGTGGCTCTGGGTGTGTGTGTGTGTGTGGCTCTGGGTGTGTGTGTGTGGCTGGCTCTGTGTGTGTGTGTGTGTGTGGTAGTAATTGCTGTCTGCTGAGCTCGTCCAGTAGGGTACAATAGGTCTTACATTTGCGAGAGATTACGCTGTTGGCAATGTAAATGACAATGCCATTTATTTGTCTGTTTTCAAATCCAACTCATAAATAAAAAAGTTGTCATTTACAATGCCAATAGCTCTAACTTTTGCAAAGGCGAAACCGTTGCATTGTAAATGCTTGTTATAAACTGGTGTTCGATTTTATATTTTTTTTATTTTTTTTTATTTATTTTTTTAATTGTATCTCGTTTTTTTGTTTGACTGTTATGATACTTCTAAATGCTCTGCACTTGTTTCTTTGATAAAGCCTGACTGTTCAGAGCTGCAGCTTCCGAGGGTTGAGCTAAGGGTTGTCTAACAAATCTGACTGGACCCAGTGCAGGAAGTGAGTTTCTTATACGCTGTCTCACAACGACACCATATATTAAATTGCTTCCCTCGCACTCGATATTCAATGGCTAATAGAAAAGAGATTTGCGTTCCCTACAAATCTCAAAGCCTTCCCACGGACCGTGAATCAAGTGTGTGCAGACAAAGAGAAGACTTCTGGTCTGAGGTCATTCAGTGTTCATAGATGCTTGTCTCAGACCCCCATCCTTTTACATAAGGGCACTGCACACAGCAAATGTACTTTGCATTAAATGCAAATGAGGGACGATTCATTGGTCTACCTTTATCGGTATCTGCTCCACCCCTAAATTTACCCCCCACTTCCTCCCTAACATGTTGTACTTTCTGGTACCCATCAAATTTTCTGTACTGGTTGCTCCTCTTGCCTTGCACAAGTAAGATGTTACCCCCATCGGTTGCTAGCCAGGTCCACAAACCTTGCCAGCCAGCACTACATATGTGTGTACATGCACATTCACAGCGGAATTGTTTTCTGAATATTCATTTGACCATTTTTCTCAGTAAACATCATTTGACTAAATGCCTCTCCAGCCTTTGACATGAAGTCAAATATTGCATCGTGTAGTTCTATCGCGAGAAATTTCTTTTCTACATATCGTGTTTTCTTTATTATCATCTGTTCAATCGCAGTTGTTTTAAATTCGGAAAACTTGTATTACTTTATTAATTCAAGCATCCATTAACAGAATCCTTATCTGTTCCTCATTATCTAGGCTCTTGCTGGAGTGAAATGACGGAGTACAAATTGGTGGTGGTTGGAGCTGGTGGTGTTGGAAAAAGTGCTTTGACTATTCAGTTAATACAGAATCACTTCGTAGATGAATATGACCCTACAATTGAGGTAATGCTTCCTGAAGAGTTCGGGTTTTTTAGAAAATTATTTTACTGTGTACATTAACATTAATGTCTTACTGGTTGTTGTAGTTTACAACTACCTTTTGGATTCTGTGTTAAACAAAAATAACTAACCAAATGATTCGTTTCGTGATTCTGTGTCAGATTTCAAGCCAGGCAGTCAATTCCGGTCCCGGTACAAAAACCAGTTTGTCCGGGCCTCGCAATTAAGAGGGGTTGTATATCTCTCACAGTTTTCCCCTGCCCATTTGAGTCCTAAGAAAATTGGTGTGTGTGTGTGTGTGTGTAAATATATATATATATATATATATATATATATATATATATATATATATATATATATATATATATATATATATATATATATATATATATATATATATATATATATCCCGGAAAGGGACAAACAAAATAGGATTTTAGTTGTGATAACTATTTTCTCTGCACATTATTCCTCATTCCCATGGCAAGAACTTGTAATATGAGGTAATAAATCTCCCGGTAAATAGTTAACCCTTGAATAGTGTTATCGAAGGCGGTAAATACTCACCGACTACCGGCCAACTTGTAATTGGGCCCTAAAACATGTGTGAAAGCAGCAAACAGACTCATTCCATATGGCTTGCACATGACTTGGGACCCAAATGATAGGGTTGGCACCAGTAGATGGTGCTGCTGTACCTCTGCTAACGAGCACGTCTTTTCTAGTTGATTCTGAACACCAGATTAAGCTGGATTGGTGCATCACGACTGTTTACCTGCAGAAATAGGAATTGTCGAATGAGCATCACAACATCCCCTGTCGCTGTAATTGAAGAATTAATTCCCTGTTGGTCAAGGCAGAAATTGCCGCTAACGAAATGCCACCTTTTTGGTTCAGATTGAAATCTTTCATTTGAAACTATGCTGAAAAAGAGTCTGGAGGTTATCAGCAGTTGAATAAAGTAGACCTTTCGAAAAAATGGATGAGAACCTGGTAGATGGCTGAATCACTAAAGGAGGCCTGTGGGAGAAGGTGCAGAGGGCATGGAGTTGCTCTGAGAAGGAGATTTACCTTTGGTATTAATGAAATTGAGTAATGGGTTTAAAAGCATCTCTACTGCGAAATCTCCCACAGATGTCACTCTGCGACTGTTATCATAAGAAGTGCTCCTCAACACAGTCATGTGGGACTTTGATAATATGGAATGGGCTACACATGTTTGTGCGGTCCTTTCTGTAATAAGCATGATACCGGAGCAGGATTGCCTGGTGGTCTCAAACCACCTGCCTTTCAGTGCTCGTGCGTGCACTGGGGACAGCTCCTGTTTTTAGTTCGAGCCTGGGCAGTGCATGCACTGCTCTGCTAGGCATGCTGTATTGGAGTATGCACTTGAAGCTCCGCCCACTCTCTACCCATATTGTTACTTTAGCTTGTGTCTTTTTCCTTTGCTAAATGCTGTCTTCTGATTCGGTAATCAGCTTGTTAGTCCCTCCTTGGTACCGCCTTGTCTTCATTTGTAACGTTCCATGAGGACTGGCCCTTTTACTTTGATTGTTACACTATCTGTGTTATTTACTGTGTAAGCACTATTTCCTTTAATGGGGTTTGCTTACCAGGAGGCAAGACGTGCTTTCCTTCTATTCAGCGCACCATGTGCGCTTTTACTTTCCAAGCAGGCGGGACAATGGCGGCCGCTTGTTTGCAATGCCATAGGTGTCACATTTAGGAGAGTTTGAGCTATTGGCATTGTAAAGGACAATAGCTTAAACTCTCGTAAATGCGACTCATTGCTTTACCAATATTTTTTTTGTGAGGGTTATTTCCAAATGCTCCATGCCGCGCTTTAATAGAGTTCAGGCCCATTTCTTTTGATGTGGATCGTCTAAAGAAAGGGGCTTGGTCTTCAAGTGCAAGCGCGGCATGGGGAACTTGGTAACAAACAATATTTGCAATTCAATCGGTGTCGCATTTGCAAGAAACTAAGCTAATGACATTTACAGTGCCAATAGCTCAGTCTTGTAAATGCAAGACCTATTGCATTGTAAATGCTTGTTAACATATTGTGCTGTAGTACTCCTTTTTTGTGCTTGACTGTGTACCATATTACATATATAATGTTCTGGAACCAAGGGAAGGTGTGAACTCTCCCTACAAGGACGTAATAAACCTCATTTGCACAAATAGTAAGCATTCCACTCTAAATGTTGAACTCTCTAATCCTGTTATGGAAGTGCAGTTTGTGCTCAAACGGAGACTAATTATTGTACATTTTGCCGGTTTATTGATAGCCTGGATTTGACCCATTGGACTTTAGATACTGCTTTAGTGGTGATCTCTTCTCACAATAATCTTACGGATAGCAGACCGAAAATGGGCTTCAACGCCCTATGACGCATATTACACCTTAGGAAGTGACATGTAGTTTTACATTTTTCAACATTCTCTTTTGAAAACTCGAGGCTCAGTTGATAAAGACAAAAACCATTTCAGGTTATGGACCTACTTAATTTTAAAATCTGAGCTAAAACGACAAATTGCTATCCACTGGGGTTGCAAGTAGTAGTAGCAAGTAGTAGCATATGGGCACAACTTTTACCCTTAAGACCCTCTTAAAAATGAATTTGTGTACAGGCTGCTTAATTGAAATTAAAGTGAATTTGATTTGCCCTTTATACTAAGTAAATTAATGGATAGATGAGTACTGCTTGAATACCTTTTTATGCCATAATTACAGGTATTATGTTCTGTACTGGAACATTAACCCCCAGCTTTAGGTTATGAGCCAGGACCCAAAATTTAGGCCATTGATACCATTCTGGGGGGATGAGTTCTAACATCAATTTTTGGTCTCTCCTAGCGACGCGGCGCATGCGCTGCTCGCCTTGGCGAGATCTATTGTTGCCGGTTTCTTAGCCGAAGGGGGACAGGACATGTGCACGCGCCCAGAAGATAGGAGTTGTGCAAGTGCACGCCTAGCGGCGCCCATATGGATAGCCCTACGCATTTCCACGCGCCCAAAAGACAGGAGATGTGCACGCAGATAGGCAGCAAAGCTGAAGCTTGAAAAGGAATACAGCCGGGAGACGAGATGAACAACAAAAACATTGCAAGAGTATAATCGTCGCCAAAATTGTTAAGTAATTCCTCCCGGATATATTCTTTAATCCAGTACTGAAGTGGGAAGGACCAACATGTCCAACAACCAGAAGGAACCGCTTGTCACAACCGTTATAGAATCCCTGCACGAGATCCATAATGACATATCAACATTCCTGAGAGCATGGATAGGAATTAACTACGCGCCTCCATGCCCACTAAGTATAAACACTCCGCCTTCTGAGCCAAACGTATAGCGATGATATACCTGTACAGCAGACTAATCACGTGCAATAGGTACACAAGACACCACACACCTGTACAAGAGCGGTACATTCAAAATCCAGCATATATGCTGTACCTTGAGCAGAAAGCCACCTAACGTCTCTTTCAACTTCTGCTTGTGCTTCTTGCTGTAGGAGTGTCTGCAAACTGAGCAATAGCGCACCTCATGACGGAACCTAGAGGGCATCTTCTGAAGATTGAATATTTCTGAACTTTGCTCCGGGGTCACAGGTCATACCAGTAGCGACAGTCACCGGTGACTGTAGCTACGCAACCAGAATGTTTTATCGGTTTTTTTTTTCTTCCCCAATTGCTATTTTAAAATGGAACTAATAACCAAGTGTTTTGTTTAAAGTGAACCTTTTCATCCCGTTCGACGATGACCGATATCCGCACCACCAATCACAAATGAGCATTTTCTTCACCCGCCCCTAACACAGCCAATGGACTTAAGACGGAGACGCCCATTACTTAGTGTCACGATTCGTTCACGTAAAGCCCATGTTAGAATCAGAACAGTTCATACTGCCTTTGATTGGATCTAACAAATCCGACCAATAATAAAACATATAATTGTAGTATTAATGAGTATGCCCAGGTTTATGTTTTTACCATCAAAACCCAAAAAATTGTTTTGTGTCTTGTGGCATCAGGCATACATGCCAACATTTCAGAATAGAAAGGTGGGAGATTAAAAAAAAAAATAAGGAAAATTTTATTTCTCCTATTGACTTCTATTGAGTATTTAACTTCACCCCACACCATGACAGGCAGTAACATGATGGTTATTTGAATACTAAAGAGATGGCAAGAAGTGGAAGGGGATGGGGCGCCTGATACTGATGGTAAGATGTTCATTTCCTTTTACGGAGGCGGGCTGGAGCAGCCCTATGCCTCGTTATAGGCCTTCAGTCAGCCAAGCCTGAAAACCAGGCAGGGCTCTTGTTCATTATTGGCTGGGCACGAGCAGGCAGTGTCACTGAGATCAGTGCAATCTGTGGCATAAGAGAGAAGAGATAACTCTGGGCTTCAATGCTCTTTCAAGAAAGATCTGTAAGTTGCTTAATCACAAAACCTAATGGGCTATTGTACCTGCGGCAAAGCACAGCTTGTCGCAGGCGTTACACAGATTTGCATTGTAAGCAGGTAGCTCAGAGGGTTACAGCCTAAGTTGCAGAAACACTACTGTGTTACAAGTTCTGCAAGTAGTACCCTAGCCCACTAAGCTATTAAGGGCACACAGTTTTGATAGAAGGTGACAGTGAAGGAGAAAGCTGAAAAAGCAAGCAACAGAGTAACGTGAACAGACTGTACCTACTGCAATCTGTGTCTAGTGTCGGAGAGAGGACTTCTTATCTGGCACTCTGTCTCCACTTACGCGTTGGTAACTCCTTCCTTCTAAGTCCTATAGGCAGTGCTGAAGCTGTGTTTCTGTTCCCAATGGTAATTCCCCATACTCAGTCCCCTAGGCAGTGCTGCAGCTGCATCTCTTTTCCCACCGATAATTCTTCATTCTTAGTCCTCTGGCCAGTGCTGCTAGCTAGTCGTATGGTGCCAATGGTAAGTCCTCGTTCTTACTCCTCTAGTCAGTGCTGCTTCTCTGGTCCCATTGGTAGTTCCTCATTCTAAGTCCTCTAGATAGTGCTGCAGCTCTGTATCTGTTTATACATCCACTACAGTACAAACCAAAACACATAGATAAGACAGTGTCATTGACAACGGCAATAGATCTAACTCAGACAAATGCGAGACCTATTGCATTGCAAATGCTTGTTTTGCAAGTTATGGATGCCTATAGATGGAAAATATATGATAGCAAGTCACCATTCTTTTCCTTTGTCTGATATTATTGGATTGGCAACCATGGGCGAAAAAAATAATGCTTTTCATATTTTCAATAAATATACAAATTCATCATATGGGCAAAAATCTAATTCCACCAGGTTGGTTACAGTCAATATTTTTGTGTTACATAATTATGATTGTTGTAATAATAATATAATCCTTTAAAATAAAACTTAATTGTATTCCTCCTATATTGATTTATATGCATAGTTTTCCCTTACCATTTCAAATAAAAGTTGTTACATCCTACATAGGCAATGTATGTCATGTCTAAACATAAACACCATTTTATCACTCACTTTCGTCGTCCTCATCATCTTCTTCTGAATAGGTGCCATCATTCTCTGCATCTGTTTGATTTTCACAGGCGGGAATCCTGCACATGTCCGTGCATTTGAGGTCATTTAGAAAGCAGACACATGTTGGCAGTTTGCAGTTCCTCATGCAGTTGCAAGCTAGTATAATTAACACAGCCGGAGGTGCTGACTGCCTCTCCATCCAGTCCACTACCAGTTGCTCTGCTCCCTTGTGTTTTTCCAACGTCCAGCCTCTCACAATTGGACTAGGTGTTGGTGGGTCATTCAGAAGATATTTCTTGCTTATAGCGGCTTGATAAATTGCACGTTCAGCATGTTTCTTCAGACATTCTCTGCAAGGTGGAAGTTGTTGACTGTTTATCTCAGCACCTTTGCACAGAATAGGTGATATCTCAAGTCCTTCTCATGATGAACCGAATACTTTGGTGCATAGAGCAAGCTCGAGAATTGCTCCAATTTGTCAATTAGTTCTTCGGAGGGATCCTGTTCATCTCCGAACTGCGAAAACGTTTCCTGTGTATGTCAGTTGCCAGACAGAATTTAGAATGCACTTACTTATCCTTTTCCCGCAAATGCGCTTACAATGTCATATCCGGTAAGCGTATGGAGCTCGATCATAGCTAGACAAACATTTTCACCAAGAGTTGAAGCAATTTTCCCAATGTAGAGGACTCGCATATTTTGGTACAACACTTCAGAAACAATTTAGCCATGATTCTGTCATGAAATCCCAAACACATAACTAACTCGTTGGTGTCATCTGAGCTTATCATTACTGCCTCATAACCCTCATCAACACTGTGTGGAGCATGCACCAACAAACCTCCATCTGCTTCTTCGTGTATCCTGTTGAGAACGGGCACTTTGTGGCTCCCATCAGATTTGATTTTTAAAGCATTTATCTTTATTTATTTCAAGATGTGCTGTTTAACCCACAATGCCCTCCATGGACATGGGCCCACTTATTTAGCCTCCAAGAGTCTGCCTTCTCCCCTCCCAGAATTAAGATTTCATGACAAGGCGTAGCTTAAAGTTCCTAGGTTCAGAAAGACCAGGCCAGGCTGCAGATCGTTCTCCTCCCTTGCCCCTCATCTTTGAAATAAACTGCCACTGTATGTATGCACCTGTTAAAGCCACTCACAGTTTAGAGAAGTGCATAAGACCTACCTTTTTAGGTCTTGCCTGTCAATGCGCATGCGCATTGAGCTTGCGAGACTATGGGGGGCTTAAACAGACTTTAACCAACTTGCAAGTCGATGGCGATTCCTTGCAGTGCCCGTGAAATTCAAGCTCAATGCGCAAGCGCATTGACATTAAAAGCGCGTGCACATGCCACCAGCCGCCTGCCTTGCATTACACATCAAAGGCAGTCCAGCCTCCCTCCCGCAGCCCCTGCTGCTTCACACCCTCATCGCAGCCTGAAATCGCCACCTGTTCACTCAGCCGCACTCCTCCCACACCCCCGCTCCGCCCCCTCCCCTGCCTGCCGTGTCGCATTTCTCCTCCCCCCTCCCCACAGCAATGCCCTCCGTCTTGGCTCGCTAAACTACTCGCTGCCTCCTCCCGCTCTCCTTAATCCGCTCTCCCTCCTCCCACACCCCCGCTCCGCCCCCTCCCCTGCCCGCCGTGTCGCATTTCTCCTCCCCCCTGCCCTTCTCTGTCTTCCCTCCGTCTTTTTACATAGTTATTCAATCATGCATCAAAGCTGATTTTTACAAAAAAATAACTGAACAAGCATGTGCTCTTGGAGTGTCTGTTCTCTTTCAAATCCCATCTTTTAAGTAAAATTATGCTCCCTGTGATGTTTTAATTTAATGAAGGTGAATATTTTTATGTCATTAATTTGCTGAACTCATTCAGAATTGGCGTGACCACGATGTCCTCGATCCGATACAATTACTTACGTGTCTCCTCCATTGTGACCGGGGTGGCTCTAATAAAATCACCCGTCTGTCTGACCACAGTAACTAGATCAGTGCTGGCCTGCCTTCCCTCCGTCTTGTTTTTTGTTTTTTTTACCCGATCCGCCCCCTCCCCTGCCCTAGGTATGGAAAACCAGTGACAGTCACCCGGTCATAAGTAGGGAAGTGAGGGGCGCAGCAGGGAGAGCAGCTCGTCCATCCCTCTCGGTCTCAAGGGGTCTGTTAAAAACTTTGTAATGAGCCCTTAATGGTACGAATTTTAGCAATAATTAAAAGCTGCGGGGTACAAGACCAATAGCTCCAACTTTTCTAATGCGAGACCTATTGCATTTCCAATGCTTGTTTCAGAGTGCAGTTTCTTTTGCCTGCAACCCATTGCCCTAGCCCCGCGCCGAGATACTCCTTTGGAGAGTGATTCGAGTGCGTAAAAAATTAGCATAACATAACCGTTTGCAAACAGCATAACCGTTTGCAAACAGTGTTTTGAAAAAATGCAGTGAGTTTTATTCCTTACGTGGCTTAGGAATTTCCTCCACTGTTGGCCAATCTGGGAAGAAGAGATGCTCTGTAACTGTTGCCCAAGTTCTTCTCTGAATGTCCTTTGGCTGTTCTTAATAGACGTCCCCTTGCACGTATCAAACACATTGATTCTTTGACTTCTGTTTTCTTCCCGTAAAACCTTGGACAAGTCCAACATAGGCACCTCACCAAAGTTTGATTCCCCTCCTTTCTCTGTCTGAACAAGAACCATACCATTAATCAGCGTAGCTGAATTTCTAGGTATTTCCTCAGCCAGGGTAAGGTTTTTCTGCAAGTATGTTTCTAAAACAGCTTTGTTTGTCTTTTGGCAAGAGACCTTCTGGAGTTGCTAAAGCCCATGGTAAAGGTCCTAAGGGATGAGAGAGTACATCCGCCATTTGAAGGATCTAATTCTATGCTGTTACAATGATTCAACTAAATAGGGCTTTGTCTGCTTATAATTGTCCTGCCATTGCTGTTCACTGCCTTCTTCTTGGACAGGTTAATGAAGGTTTCTAGTTTGTTCATTTTCATTGGGTCATGAAACTTTAGTATGTGCAATATCCTCAAGTCACTCAAGTCTGAATTCGGTATAGCATTTTTCACCCTTTCATGCGCCTTCATTATGTTGGATACTATGTCCTGCAATGCCCTTTTTGGAGTGGCGAGAATGAGATAATGTGGACCAACAAATGGGTTTATCCAGCTTTGATCCAGACTAACCGCTTTCATAACAGTATCTTCGTCTTTTTCAATTTGTGACTTATGAAGGTCTGCATGAGTAAGATCTGATCTGTTGTTATGGACTATTTTCCTCATCTGACACAAAAAAGGTGCTTCTGTGTTCAGCCGCCATATAAAATCTTTTCACAGCACCCACCTTGAGGTTGAACCTTGTCATACCACCCGAAGTCTGTGTGTCTTTGTTTACTGTTACCTCCATTTGCTTGATCGACTGGAATTAATCCAAATGGATTAACATGTGACAGTTGAACAGAAAAGCATCTGTGATGAAGTTGTGGTGCATCTCTGGATGTTTCACTGCAAGTAATGTCATTTCGCATAGTATGCAGGAAGATATCTAGCGTAGTTCATCCAGTCATGTGCAAAACGCCATAGGATCATGGCGGTAAGATGCAAATGCCAATTTCCTTCTCGAGCAGCAAGCAACAGAGCTAGCAAGACATTCAACAAAATCCACATATGACATCCAAAATACAGAGAGAGCTCCATTTTCCTGACTAATGTGTTCCAGGAATACATCCGAAAGCTGCTTTACTTTGGCAAAGGCAGCATTCTGCAAGAAGTGGTCTAATATCTGTTGGCATAGGTCTTTTTCAAAGGCATTAACATCCTCAATGAAGGAGTAGACTACCTGAATGTTCTCTTCGCAATTCTTCTCCATCCAGAGGATGAATTCCAACCAAGCCAGTCTCAACATAGCTTCATACATGCACTTGTGTACTCTAACTGCACAATTGTACATACAACCTTCTAGTACTGATGATATTGATCCTTCTGCTATCATGGCTACTTCAAAGCAAAGGTCGCGAAGGCCAGCATCTTGAAAGCGGTTCCTAAGGATGGACATGACATTGCAAATGGTCTGAAAGGTGCCCATTCGAAGAATGATTCTGTTGTACGTTGCTTTATGCTTCCACACAATCTGTCGGTTTAGTGTAGGAAGCTTGATCCTTGACCACTACAATTTTCACCAAATACAGTGATCCCCTTATTAGCTCTGACTGTTTCAAAATTTCAGAAACAGTTGTCAACTCAGTTGCAGGAACATTAACGGACATCAAGTATAAGATAATGTTCTTATTTTAGGCTAACCTCAATTGGGCAACACATTCAGGCATGACTTCAGTACTTGTCATCATTGGCTGAGGCCCAACTCCTTCATCCGAGACCTACATGAACAATTCTTCAGTATTTGTGGTGGTCAATGTGCTTTGCTTTTGTATCCAATGCTTGGGAGAGGGGCTTTGAAAGGTTGTGGTCCAAGCAATTTAGGCTGCACAGGTATATCGTTGACTCAGTGAGTTGTCTCCTTACCAGTAAGTCTCTTCCGGCCTATCCGTATTCTCCCATGCGAAGTTAGTGAAGACTTGAGGCTGCATGTCCGCTGGAAGACAATTTGCTCATTTAAAGTAGCAGCAATGTTTTGAAGACACAAGGTGTATCCTTTTCTTCCAGTTGTGTGTATGAAATCTCATGGCCAAGTCTGTTTAGAGTGCGAATGATTTCAACATTGCCTGTCAGCATTTTTATGGCATATGGGAGTAAAATTGCTTGGGTGGTTTCTGATGGCCATTTGTCACTGCATATATAATGTCCTGACTGAATGGTTGCATAAGTTAGGTGACCCTTTTGGACGGCTGGGTTTTCTGAATCTCCAGTCAGAAGTCCTAATAGGAAATGTTTACGGTAATCGGGCACTGTAAATTAATTTGTATTAGAGTCTGATGGATGATATGCCATGGTGATGATGTCAAGTTTTTTTATCATTGTTCTTATTTACGATGATGTTTAATCAATGGTCTTGTTCATGTCTGACGTAACCTTTAAAACTGATAATTCTCTTTTCAAACTCTGGTTTTCTCTTACAATTTCTTGAGCATTGACACTATCAGGTTGTCCCAATAATTTTCCTTGATTGTCTGGGAATATGTGGAGGCTCTCACCGAACTCTGAGTCAAATCTTCTTCTAACATGCTTCTTGGTTGATTCCTCTATTCCCTGTATTCCTCTTTATATTTCAGTGAGAGTCGTGACAGGTATTACCTCTTTTTTTTTTTAGGAATAATCACAGTTCTAATGTCTTGGAATAGTTCATCATATGCTTTAAATGCTAGATGCATGAGCTTCCAACTTTGCTTTAACCCTCGTATAGTTCTTATAACAAGAAGCATGATAATGGGCTTCTGCAGTCTCTGTGTCCCTACTACAAACAGCGAATATCTTTGAATCACATTAATAGTTGCACACTCTCGAAGCCTTTTGTCAACTCTAAGCTCAGTGGCCTTGATTAATTTCCACAAAATATACATTCTTCAGCATACACATTTGACTTTAATGATGTTCTTCAGTTTACTCGTGCACTCAGTTGTTCCAGCAACATCACTGACACTTGCTTCAGCTTCTCGCTTAACAGTCTGTAAATCTATCTTCATAGTAAACAGGATCCTGCACCTGCTGTGGTAAAAAACCTGGAGGAACCGTGTTGCTTTCCACATTTCTCGCAATGTCTAACAGTGTTATGTGATTCCCTACTTGAGCTGCATCTAACAAAGTTTTCCATGATGAGTAGTCCTGTGGGCTTGTCAGCGTAACTCCATGTTGGACATTTGACCATGAACACATTTTACGCTGGGGATCAGAGAGACAGGATGTGCTTGTTTCAGTCTTCTTCATCATTCTGCATGGTCATTCACCATCAGCTCTGGAAAAAGAAATTAATTATAACATTTATACATTTACTTGGTGTAATTAATATAATCATAATTACTATTAAAATTATCAAATTATATAATCCCATTTTCTGTAATTGTAATTTTTAATAATCACATTAATAACAATTATGAAAAAATCGAACAATCAAGGTATCTTGGGAGTGGAGTGGTAATACACAAAAGGCAAAGTTATGACTTGCTATCACATATTTTCCATCTCTAGGCGACCATACCTTGTCAATAAATCATATTAGAACTCATCCCCCCCAAGTTGTACCGATAACATCGATGGCTCAAGGCCTACTTGGGGGCAGGCTGGGGAGGAGACCCATTCCAAGTAGCTCATTGTAATTTCAGCTACAGGGACACTGGGCCTGGTTTTACTTGTAGATCCATAATTCCTGAAATCACTTCTGAGGCAGGGTGTGTGAGCAGGAGCACAGACCGTTCCCTGCCCAACTTGTGGGCAAACACAGGAGGAAACATACATTTCCCCTCTGGACTGACCACTCGCTGTTGTGACCTCCTAATGCTCTAAAACGACTGGACCGCTATGATATTTTTTCAGCTGCTCTGAATAGATGGAAAATGTCCGTTTTGTTCCCTGAAATGGGACGAGGGGGCATTAGGAGAGAAACTACCAGAAAAAGAAACCGTATTCCCAGGTCTGTGTGGTTTTTCTTTACTCCGGGTACAAATCTTTTCTTTGGTGAAGGGATACTGGCCAGCATTGGAAATTCCCGCTCCAGCATTTAATGGATAACGAGGAAACCAAAGCAAAAGTGCATGCTTGTAGTTGATATGTATTTTTAGGTCTCACTATAGCCATTGTGTTAGCAATGCTTTGCGAGAGTATAGTAAGGGGCTCTCAAAAATGCTCCCATTTGTCTGCCTGCAGCCTTTGGCAGGACTTTTGCAGCCGCTTTGATGTTCCCAGCCACTTCACGCGCGAGCTCCGCCTCTGCAGCCATATGGACACGCATCCAGATTACCATGCTTCAGCACACCCCCTCACCCCCATCCCGTTTATGCTCTGCCTCCCAGACACACGCACAGCCGCACCCATGTACTTCACAGCTCTTTACAACAGAATTGACTTTGTAACTTTTTTTTTTACTCATTGTTAAAGCACCTACATCGCCACTCGACATGCTCCCTCGCCAATGTCACTCCCACCCTTCCTTTGATCTCCGCTTTTCTTTTAACTTTCGGCGCTAGTTCTCACAGGCTCTTCTCTGCCCCCTTCCTTTAATGGCCCTCCCCCCCCCCCAGCACAAAGCGCGCATCGCTTGTTGTTTGTGTCACCAGCATCCTTTTCCCGTTCTTGTGGACTGCACTCATTTTGGGAGGGCGTGTGGCATGTACCTCTTTACTGAAGAATGCCTCCTGTTCCTCCGCCTGCCGCATGTTGTTTGCACCTCACTATCCTGTAGGTAATGTTCCCCCCCCTTTTCTCTTACATGTGTCCTAGCCCACTCTCCATACTGTAGACAAAGCCATCGTTGCTGCTTATTTATCATATGCAACTAACAACCATTGACAAAGTCAATAGACCCGACTTATTGTCAGTGTGCTGCTACTCGTTGTATCATATATCTAGATGCAATGACAGAAACAGCCAAAATACAAGTGGGGCAGCACAATAAGCTAAGCAATTTTTTTTTTGACACGTTATTTAAGCCACTCCCTTTATTACATTACCGAAGCTGCTGGCGTTATCCTTTCCACTTATCGCTGCTGTACTGTCCCTCACATTTTAGCAAATTAAGGCGTTATGTGGGCCTGTTAGGGCAGGACGATGGGAGGTGGTATTGCAAGTTATTTCACCCTTCACTCCCTCTCAACCCATTGTAACTCTTAGCGCTGTGCCCCCCTTCACACACTCGCACATAGCTGACCTTAGCTGTGTGCTCTCTTCAGAGAGGCCAGGTATTGGATGGGCGTACATCAGCCGTGTGATCTGACTACAGGCCAGGTAATGTCCCCCAAGTGACTTGTGTTCCCACTATCTTTCCGCAGCTTGCGCCTGTTTAGTCCTCCGATGCACCCAAATGTGCTGCATTATACCGCATAATTTGGCCTCTTTTTTATTTATTTTTTTATACCCACCCCTGCCGCATACTATGGTCCAAGCCATCGTTGCTGCTTATTTATCTTATGCAACTAATAACCATTGACAAAGCCAATAGAACCGACTTATTGTCAGTATGCTGCTACCACGCTGCTGGCGTTCTCCTTTCAATCCACTTTTTGCTGCTGTACTTTCCCTCACATTTTAGCAAATTAAGGAGTTATGTGGGGCTGTTAGGTCAGGATGATGGTAGGTGTAATTGCAAGTTATTTCACCCTTCACCCCCTCTCAACCCATTGTAACCTCCTACAGCGCTGTGCACCCCTTCACATAGCTGACCATCGCTGCATGCTCTCTTCAGAGAGGCCAGGTATTGGATGGGCGTGTCTCCTGTTAAGGAGAGTCATTCATTCCAGTTACCTTACACAAGGTCACATTCATTTTTATTGTCCCGGGAATATTAGCTTATTCGTCCAGAACTATAGGATGTCTAGCGACTTCGTGACTCGAACCAGATTCCCAGTTCTAAAGTCAGCAGGTCTGGCAGCAGGTCTGGCCATTACAACGCATCCTGGGGTAAGGGGAGAGGGGCAGGCAATGCCACATGGAGGCTCAGCTCGTCATGGGCTCGAGGTGCCAACAGGACCTCGGGCTGAGTCACAGCCACACACCCACAGCCACACACCCACAGCCACACACACACAGGCGCACACACACAGGCGCACACACACAGGCGCACACACATAGGCGCACACACATAGGCGCACACACATAGGCGCACACACACATAGGCGCACGCACACATAGGCGCACGCACACAGGCGCGCGCACACAGGCGCGCGCACACAGGCGCGCGCACACAGGCGCGCGCACACACAGGCGCGCGCGCACACAGGCGCGCGCGCACACACAGGCGCGCACACACAGGCGCGCGCGCACACACAGGTGCGCGCGCACACACAGGCGCGCGCACACACACACAGGCGCGCGCACACACACATAGGCGCGCGCACACACACATAGGCGCGCGCACACACACATAGGCGCGCGCACACACACATAGGCGCACACACACACATAGGCGCACACACACACATAGGCGCGCACACACACACATAGGCGCGCACACACACACATAGGCACACACACACAGGCGCACACACACACACATAGGCGCACACACACACACATAGGCGCACACACACACACATAGGCGCACACACACACACATAGGCGCACACACACATAGGCGCACACACACACACATAGGCGCACACACACACACATAGGCGCACACACACACATAGGCGCACACACACACATAGGCGCACACACACACATAGGCGCACACACACACATAGGCGCACACACACACATAGGCGCACACACACACAGGCGCACACACACACATAGGCGCACACACACACACATAGGCACACACACACACACACATAGGCGCACACATAGGCGCACACACACTCAGTCACACACACATAGGCGCACACACACTCAGTCACACACACACACAACCACACACACACACACACACACACACACACACAACCACACACACACACAACCACACACACACACAACCACACACACACACAACCACACACACAACCACACACACACACACAACCACACACACACATACAACCACACACACACATACAACCACACACACACACACAACCACACACACACACACAACCACACACACACACACACAACCACACACACACAACCACACACACACACAACCACACACACACACACACAACCACACACACACACAACCACACACAACCACACACAACCACACACAACCACACACAACCACACACAAACACACACAACCACACACAACCACACACAACCACACACAACCACACACAACCACACACAACCACACACAACCACACACACACACACAACCGCACACACACACAGGCGCACACACACAGGCGCACACACACAGGCACGCACACACACAGGCACGCACACACACAGGCACGCACACACACAGGCACGCACACACACAGGCACGCACACACACAGGCACGCACACACACAGGCGCGCACACACAGGCGCGCACACACACACATAGGCGCGCACACACACACACACATAGGCGCACACATAGGCGCACACACATTCAGTCACACACACATAGGCGCACACACACTCAGTCACACACACACACTCAGTCACACACACACACAACCACACACACACACACAACCACACACACACACACAACCACACACACACACACAACCACACACACACACAACCACACACACACACACAACCACACACACACACACAACCACACACACACACACAACCACACACACACACACAACCACACACACACACACAACCACACACACACACACAACCACACACACAACCACACACACACACACACACAACCACACACACACACACAACACACACACACACACAACCACACACACACACACACAACCACACACACATACAACCACACACACACAACCACACACACACACAACCACACACACACACACAACCACACACACACAACCACACACACACACAACCACACACAACCACACACACACACACACAACCACACACACACACACACAACCACACACAACCACACACACACACAACCACACACAACCACACACAACCACACACAAACACACACAACAACACACAACCACACACAACCACACACAACCACACACAACCACACACAACCACACACAACCACACACACACACACAACCGCACACACACACAGGCGCACACACACAGGCACGCACACACACAGGCACGCACACACACAGGCACGCACACACACAGGCACGCACACACACAGGCACGCACACACACAGGCGCGCACACACAGGCGCGCACACACACACATAGGCGCGCACACACACACACACATAGGCGCACACATAGGCGCACACACATTCAGTCACACACACATAGGCGCACACACACTCAGTCACACACACATAGGCGCACACACACTCAGTCACACACACACACAACCACACACACACACACAACCACACACACACACACACAACCACACACACACACACAACCACACACACACACAACCACACACACACACACAAACACACACACACACACACAACCACACACACACACACAACCACACACACACAACCACACACACACACACAACCACACACACACACACAACCACACACACACACACAACCACACACACACACACAACCACACACACAACCACACACACACAACCACACACACACACACAACCACACACAACCACACACACACACACACACACACAACCACACACACACACACAACCACACACAACCACACACACACACACAACCGCACACACACACACAACCGCACACACACACACAGGCGCACACACACAGGCGCACACACACAGGCACGCACACACACAGGCGCGCACACACACAGGCGCGCACACACACAGGCGCGCACACACACAGGCGCGCACACACACAGGCGCGCACGCGCACACACACACACAGGCGCGCACACACACAGGCGCGCACACACACACAGGCGCGCACACACACACACACACACACACACACACACACACACACACACACACACAGGCGCACACACCACACCCCCACACACCACACACCCACACACCACACACCCATAGGCGCACACCCATAGGCGCACACACATAGGCGCATGATTCAGAAAAGGGGGTGGTGATGAACAGAGTGCCTGAATTAAGCAGACCACTCTTACCCAGTCCAAAGATCCGGGCTTGATCCATCACCGTTTTTTAGCTCACTGCACCATCCCAGCTCAGAACCTGGCTACATGCAAATTAGTCTGACCCTGGCCCAGTGCATCATGGGAACAGGGCAGACCAAACTACCAAGCCAATTCTTCACTGGAAAGGAAACAAGCTTCCGGGGACCGGTTTCTGACATTACAGCCGTCTTCGGCCCGGCTTGCTTGTCGATCTATCGTAGCTGAAACAAACTCTTTGAACCAAGCGCGGATTCGGATTACATATAGTTCCCGTGCACGCGCTTCAGACCTGCCACAGCAATGCCGGTTGAGCTTCACACTTCAAAGGTTCCCTCCCACCCTTCCGACTTCAGGCATTCAGGCGTGATTTTTCCCCAGCGCACAATGCCGAGGGCTTGTTTTTTTAACCTTCATTCTCTTTCTTTCGCTGCTTCTGAAAACTTCCGCCTTTAACCACATGATGGCAATATTCCCAAAGAAAAGCAAACCTGGGGAAAGCTTCTAGTAAAAGCTCTCCGTTGATTGGATCATAATTGAAGGGAACAGAACAATAGAACATGTAAAGAGCATTCCTGCGTTTTCAGAGATCTTATAATTGATTTATCAAGCACTGCACAACATGGGAGTCTTAAAAACAAATGTACAGTTTTCCTAGAGTGCATAATTCACTGTTCCAGACAGTCGACAGCATGCAATTCACTGACACATTGATCAAATTCATTTACTGCAAGATACTAGTATCTTTTACTGGTCTGCAGACCCCTGGTGAGTACACATGCCCGGATGACATCATGAATAGTAGGGAGCCCATGCGGCAGAAGCAACGTTTCTACAGCGCTCCAATAGATACGGCCATATACAAATGACATGCGTCAGGGATTCTAGACAGCAGCCGCATCCTCTATAGCACTGCAGTGACCTGGAATTGTGCCCTTTCCATCCAGTTCTAATGTCTGCTAATGGCAGAGGTAGGCACATTAGATCAATTCACTTTGTTCTAATAGATTGTATCAATTCGATCTCAGAGATGTCTGAGCTAAGAATGGGGTGGATGTGGGGAAAAATAGTTTCCCCCGGGACCGATTTGCTCGTTCCTTTATCAAGGTATTCGTGCTATTGTCCTCATTAGTGGAGTAGTGTGGCTCACTGGTTAGAGGCGGCAGGCCTGAGAGCAGAAGTCAGCCTGGGACCAGGGTTCAATTCCCGACACGGCAGGGTCGTGGACCTTGGTCAGCGGACTCGATAATTCTCGCTTCGGTGCTTACTCTAATCAGGGGTTCCACTCGGCAACTCTGGGCATTAGCTTGCCTAATCTCCACAACGGCCCCACCAATTCCGGGGATGCCTGGCTCCACCTTGGGGACTCCCAGCAAGGGACCATCCCACAGTGAAAGCCAGGACGGGTTCCCCAGAGTTATACAGCGCCGGGACGCCCCGTTGCTGGGGCAGCTGTGCGCTTTACAAGTATACTACACACACTACACACATTAGATGGGGGAGCCGTAGGTAACTGCTGAGAGGAACTTTACTCTCAATAACTCCATAATGGAAGTGACCCAGTTGGACCATTTAAACTTGAGTACAGCTGCCCGATTTATCACCGATTGAAAGTGGCTCCTATGTCCCACTTTGCGGTTCTGCCAGGTGCCCAGATACAGACAGGAATCGGGTTGTGAGATGCTTTTTCCTTTAATCCTCCACAAATAGTTGCGGACTGCACAATTCTTGTTTTTTTCAAATCTAGTTTCAGATCGCTGTCGTCACTGTATGCAGCAGTGTTGTGAGTGACTAGATCTTGATCGAAACGCAGTGTTTTGCACCTTAAGTGGGGCAGAAATAAGCAAGTAAAGGTACTTTATTATATAGTTAATAAAAACCATTACAAAACCACTTTTTTAGACTAAAACATAGCATACAGCACATGCCCACCAAAGCAGTACTCGAGTGGCCAATACAGTTTCTCAGTGCATTCTTTAAATGAAATAGACTGGGAGATTAATTATGGTGCCAATTTATCTCAATGCAAAGGTGGATAAAAGTTGATTAAACTGATTACTACTGACAATACAATGTAACTGACATATATAAGCAGTAGCAAAATACTATGTCCCAGGCCAGTAAAGTGACGAGTGCGCGTTCGTGTTTCCGAAGTTCACGTCACTATATACTAGCCAGTCTGCTCTTTTCCAGCTTACACTGTACCGTCATAAACCAGCATTGGCATAGCCAATAGGTCTCGCCTTTGGGACTTTATAAGTATGTTGTTATGCAGCACAATATCCTTGGTGTACCTAACTGCTGCATGGTCAAACACTTATAATGTCCCAAAGGGGAGACCTATTGGCTATGCCAATGCTTGTGTTGATTTGCCATGTGCGCGGAAAGGGGGAAGGTAATGCGCTTGGGTTTTGCCAGTCGCGCAAAGATACTTGCAGGAGGAGCCCTGCAAAGTGCATGGAGTGGGGCCCCCATGCTCAGGACCCGGTCAGCCCCCGTGCACAGTGCCAGTGTGGGTCCCCTGGAGCTCGCCCCCCAGCCTCGCTTTGCGGGGGCTATTGTTACGCCTCCGGATTTGCATGCCATCGATCAGCTTGCCTCACGCACAGCCTGCAATTAGTGCAAATTCTGCAGCGAGGACTGGTTGACCAACAGGCGCGTGAAGTAGCCGATACTGGTGTTCCAGTGGACTGGGGCAGTGGGAACGTAGAGCCTGCCCCAGGCCCTTCATTGTCATTTTGCGGTAGTTGTTTGGTTTGCAGTGTCTCTGTGCGCAAGTCCCCCACATTCAGCTGGAATATCGACGTGCTGTCCGACATTCGCACCCGTGCTTGTAAAGTTTCATGCCGTGTTTGAAACGCGTATCCGGGTTATTGCAAACGCGCTAAATAAAACCAAGGCAACACATATTCAAAATGAACCCTTTGTGCTATTTTGCTTTTTGTATAAATGTGTGTACATAACCAGAGATGTTTTAATAACGAATTTGCCGGTGCGGATTTTTGGTAATAGTCGCTGCATTTTTTCACACCCTATTCCTTCATCCGTTCTATTACTCACCTTGTCATTTTCTTTCACTATGACTTATAGACTGCTAGATGCCTCAAGTGTTTTTTTTGACAGATTTGGCACCAGCAAGCCTAGAGTAGGAACAGCCATCATTCACAAAGGACAACACAGAGGTGATCTTCAAACTTCTTTAGTGTTGCCCCCCCCCCCCCCCCCCCCCCTCTCCACCAAAAAAATATCCTCGGCCTCCCACTCCCCCCTCAGTTTTTCACAATTATTCTGCTAAATTGTCAATGTGTAAATAAATATTTAAACATTTCAGTTAAGCTCTGTTACCCCTTTTCAGGTTGAGCCTAGGAAAAGCATGCTAGGATGTCCAACCATCTGTAAATTTCACGGACTGCCCTGCCCATAATTTGGGCCCTCTTGTCCTTGTCCTTAAGGGTTTCTTCCACGGACATCTTTTGTCTTTAATTTCAGACATTGGCGTGAGCTGCCCCCTGCAAGCAGCCTGTAACTCTCACTGCACGGGGCCAGCTCAAGCTCCTGCTGTGATCTGGGGCCTGCAGCAGCCCCTCCCTGACCTGGCACAGACTGCTATCAGGCCGATTATCATTCTGTATGTTGGCCTAATTATCTCATACAGAATGATAATGGGCCTCTCTGCCCAGTGGCACCATTTCGGATCTGGTGGATTTTTTCAGTGGGGGAGAGGGGCATGTAAGTTCTGAGAAGCCTTCAGCTATGATCTTTTTCTTCACTTTTTTTGAATATGCAAACGCAGGTGTGTTTATTTATCTATTTATTTATTTTGCACATTTGTTAAGCGCACTGTTACCGGAAAGGTGTCCTGGCGCTGAAAGACCGCTAGAGTGCGTGAGGGAGTGGATTAGTGTGTGAATAGCAAAGTTTTCAGGGCCCTTCTGAAGGGCAGCACTCGCATACGCAACAGATGCAGTGAGTGCAAGGTTCTCTCAACCCAACATGAACTTATTTTGACTTGTGCTTGTGTTGGTTGTCTATTTACTTATGCAATATTGCACGACTTCCTCTGATGTGTATGTAAAACATACCTTTTGTCCTGAATTTTCGTCCTGAATTCCGACCTTCTGTCCTAAAATTTTGTTCAGAATTTTGACCCTTTGTCCTGAATTTTTGCACTCACGGTCCTGAATTTGCACCCATGCCAGTTGGTCACCGTAGCGCATGCACGGCTCTGCGAAGCCTGCTTTAGTAGAGTGAGGCATGCTGTATTAGAGTATGGTAATAGAGTCCTGCCCACTATCCGCCCATATTATTCATTGGCTTGTGTCAGAGTCCTTCGTAAATGCTGGCTTCTGATTTGTTAATGGGCTTATTAGTCCCTCCTAAATACTGCCTTGTCTTTATTTGTAACCTCCCATGAGGACTGGCACTTTTACTTCTGTTGTTACAACGTATGTTTATTTAGTCAGAAGCATGATTTTCTTTAATGAGATTCTGGTCCTGCAGACACTACGTGCAGCACGGCATGCACGCTTTCACTTTAAAAGCAGCCCGAACAATCGCGGCCGCTGCCTAACTATGCTTACATTTACAAGCGTTTGAGCAATTGCCATTATAAATGACAATAGCTCAAACTCTAGCAAACACGTGACTCGTCTGAAGAAAGTGGCATGGGGCTCTTTAAAATAAAAAAGCATCTGTTTGTCAACTTGACAAACAGATGCTTTTGTTTGTAAAAGAGTCCCATACCGAGCTTTCACTTTAATGGCGTCCGCGTCCATTTCTTTAGACACGGCTTGTCTAAAGAGAGTGGCGTGGCCAACATTAATGTGAAATCGCTACCTGGGGCGCTTGTACAAAAATTGCATTTGCAATGCAGTAGGTCTCGCATTTGTGAGAGTTTAAGCTATTGGCATTGTCATTCACAATGCCTATAGCTCAAACTCTCGTAAATGGGAGACCTATTGCATTGCAAATGCTTGTTTAGGTCTTGCTTTGCAGCGAGCATGCGCTGCATAGGAGGGGACCTCATGTAATCAACTCGCTTTTTTGGCCAAAAACGTGCACGCGTTGCATTGCTTTGAATGGCAACACATGCACGTTTGGCTATTCCTTTGCGGGAGCGAGCCTGAAACCATCTGTTAGTAATTAACAAATGGTTCCTGGCCGCTCCCGCAAGGCAAACGGGCGCCAGTCCCCTCCTCTCTCCCCTCCCCCTGCTGCCGCCTCCTCTGCGAGGACGAATAAAATGAGCTTCGTTTCATTCACACGGTATGGGCGTTGTTGGCGATTTTGTCTATTAAATGTCGATTTTATATAAGTCGTTCATGCCTTTTACAACTTTAATCTTGGCAAAATGTGCCGGGCCGTTCGTTTGTTATCAATCTCTAGCTCTTCTCGTGCGTGCTTTCCCCCCCCCCCCCCCTCCCCCCCCCCCTCCACTGACCTGCCGATTAAGGGATCCACGGAGCCTGGGCCTACAGCAGTCTGTGTTGTGCTTGAGAGTGCTAACCTCTCTCTGCGCTCTTCCTTCTCTTCTGCCCTCCCTCTCTGCCACCATGAAGCAGCCCCGACGACACGCAAGGTACCGATGGCTGCTGTCTGCCCCTGCGCGCCTCCTGCCTGCTGCATTAGTTCAGGGTGCTGAGCATGAAGCCGCTTTGTGTGCATTGCCTTGTCACCGCGTCATGCTGCCCGTTGCATTGCGTGGCACCCCATGGGTTAGGTTCTGCCATACTGAGTTAATCCGCCTTTCATGTGACGTGGTGTGCTTGTCTCGGTGCCTGCGGCGTCACTGTTTCGGTGCTAGAGGGCGCTCCAAATCTGCCCTGCAGTGTTTTCCAGGCGTGAGGGGGCTGGACAGGATGTGTGCCTCCTCGTCCTTGAACCCTTTCCACGGGTAGCATGACTGTGCAGGATGGTGGCTGTCCCGTGCGCCATGCACCGAGTGCCCCACCAGGGCCCTGGATGCGCTCTGCAGTATCCCAGCCACGCTGCTCTTTCATGAAGCGGTGTAGACCAGGCGGGCCCATAAATGTGTTGAGTAAGAAATCCCAATATTTAGGACATAGTGGTCGGGCTCTGTTAATCAGTCAGTCCATTCATTCCCAGATTGCATTCATGGCACTTCACGGCTGTACGGAATCCGAATGAATCAATCAATCAGTCGGTGCATTAATTTATGAAATGTCTGTTAACTTGCTGCAAGCATTCCTCTCTGTACACAAACCAAGTGGCAGATAGCGGTGACCTCACTCTGTTTCTATGAGTGGGGTTTACGCAGTGCACGTAGGACGGTCCCCGGGCCACGACCACATGTTTCACTCGGGCACTGCGGGCAGCCTTTTGTGTTCTTCAAAGGATGAAAGAAGTAATAGTACTTACTGTTTCTTTAGCCCGAAGCCCTAAAAAAAGATAAAACCTGACACATTTGAGGTTATTATTTGAAAGAAATGTTGGAGACGAAGAGGCAGTAAATTCTTTTTTTTTAAAGAATTTTGAGCAGAGGCTAGGGATTTCGGTGCTAAACTTCTCAGCATTGGATTGGCAGATATGTAGTCAGCAACCTACTTACGTTTTTCATTATTTTCACATCCCTTCCTGTGTGCAAATGAGCGTTTCTACCTTGTAGACTTTTTTTGTAGGTTTAGGTAATTCAAGCGCAGGAACGCGACCTTTCTCGACCACACACAAACATACGAATTGGGTATTTGGGGCGAGAACTGTGCTGACAGGCGGCTGCAAGCTTATTTGTGTTTTGACTTTTCGTAAATGGTCACAACATACGTAATTCATTGGTTTGTGACAGCTCAGACATGCTATTAATTGTTCATGTGTCAGGGCGAGTGTTGAGTTGTCTTCCCTGCGTCTGAGATTTTTACGCTGATTTATTTGCGGAGAGAACTGCGCTGCTGTATGTCACATCCCCCCTTCCCACTATGCAATCCACGGTCAGGAATGTGCCCTACAGATGCTCTCGCTGACGTAACCCAGTTTGTTGATGTATATATAGGGCGAGTGACAACCACACATTTCCTTTCCAGTACCATTAACTGCAGCTCGGTAATCTGGCGCCCGGGGCCAGTAGAGTTTTCAATATACCCGTTACCACATATTTTGAAGTGCCGTATTCCGGATTTGCTAAACGAGAACACAAAAAAGTTTTAAAATATTGTCTAATTATTTATTTATTTGTAGGTATTTTTTAAAGTCAAAATAGGTTTGCCATTTTTTAGGTCGGACCGACAGCAACTTTTGGAAATAATGGTACATTAAAGACCAATGTTTTAACGCCGCACATTTTAAAGAACTCTGCGTTGTTTAGTTGGTTTATTTCTAGAGCCTGTTTTTCCGTGTCTGTTTCACACAGCGCTTTTGAATGACCATCTTTCTAACTCCCTTTTTATTATTTTTTTTAAGTATTTTTTTCTTTTTCGTCAATATAGGTTTGCTATTTTTTTTTTAGGTCGGACTGACACAGTGCAATGTTAAAACAAGCATTGGCATAGCCAATAGGTCTCGACTTTGGGACCTTAGAAGTATTTAATTACGCAGTACAATACCCTTGTTGCAACATCAACTGTTGCATGGCTAAACACTTATAATGTCCCAAAGGCGAGACCTATAGGCTATGCCAATGCTTTTTTCAACTTAAGTATGTTAGGATTTAAAGTGCATTTATCCAGAATCCCAGAAGTCCAACTGATGTAGAACCCATAGTTCAGTATTTAGATATGAAGACTTCTTGTGTTAGTAAGAACTACTTGATGGTTCTTAACATGCATGCAAAGTTTTCTGTATGCGGTTAAAGTATATATGGCGTGTGTACGAAGTAAGTAATAAGTGAAGAATGACCTAACTCTGCCACTTTTTCTTTCCTTTTTACTAGGATTCCTATAGAAAACAAGTAGTTATCGATGGTGAGACATGCTTGCTGGACATTCTAGATACAGCTGGCCAAGAAGAGTACAGTGCCATGCGAGACCAGTATATGAGGACAGGGGAAGGATTCCTTTGTGTGTTTGCAATCAACAACAGCAAATCATTTGCTGATGTTAACCTTTACAGGTATGGTTAATAGGTGTGGTATTTAGTTAGGACTTTTACACACTTGTGGAACCTGCTTCAAATGTATTCTCTTGTATGCAATGACAGCAAAGCGTATTTTTGTCTGAAAAAGTGGGGTGCCAGAGTAATGGGTACACAGTTGATTTATTATTCTCAAAATAAGGCAAAACACAAAATACAAAGGTACCAAAAGGTTTCTACTTTACTATTTTATCTCTGAATTAAAAATTAGACTGAAATGACGGGGAAAATGCACATAAGCATTACACCACGAGGTAAGGCAAACGTGAGAGGGGATTGGAGATACAGGGGCATATACAGGATATTAGAGCAAAAAGGACACACAACAATGGAGAACATGTGTGAGGGAAAATTTAAACCGAAGGTGTCAAATGGGAGGAACAAAGGTAAAGCTGTTATAGGATACTGAGGGTAAGAGCGATTGTCCTCTTTAATGAGAGAACATAGGGAAGGGAATGCCATAAACCTGTCATCAGATGAGTTTTTGTGTTTGTTTTTTAACAGCTTTTATTTGGACTTGTTCCTTTCCTTCGCTCTGCCGCCACTGAACACGCAATACAAGCTTTCAGCTTGATACACTAGTCTATTCAGGATCCGTTACTTGCCTCAACTTGGTCCTGAATGCTCCTTTTCTAGCTAATACCCTAATACAAATCTCAAGTTAGAAATAACATGTTTTCCATGGTGCCAGTAATATGAAGATACTGCTTGACCATTCCCTTGTGCTGCCAATAAAACTAGTGTGCTGATTTCTACTTGAGGAGTAAGATGCTCTAAAATCTCTTCCCTTTTGGGACAGAGAGACCGTTTGTGGCTCACTTGAAATTCTAGATTCTCATAAAGTACCGCTCTTGCATTCCTCTAGGTTTAGCTAAGCAACATATCTACAAATCTATTGCATACAATCTTTTAGTGCCACAAAATACACTATATCGGTTTCCTTAGCTGCAGCTTAGTCTGGTTCACATCCAGCTCTCCTGGCTGGGCTTCACTTGTGAGCAGTTTCTTGTTTGTTTTGGTGTGCTCATCTAGTGATTGAAGTTGACCTTTTAAGCTTGGCTCTTAAACAGGCTCTTTTGCTAGCCTATTCATAATTCAGCACCCTCTCAAGGCTACCTAATTTGCACACCTTTTTAAAGTAAATTTCACTTAAGGTGAGCATTGGATATACAAATTATTCAGAGTGTATGCAACATCTTATGCAGGTTGTGATTCTCTTGTGGATGTGTCAGAGCCCTTTTCAGAGGGTCACTGGGTACACATGGGCTTTTGTGCCCAACTGTGGTAGTTGAGGCATTTTACTCCTAGGTCCCGGGCCCCGACTTACTATGGATCTTGAGCAAATGCGCCAAGTATCCCTTCGTCACTTGACTCTCAGTGGTAGCTGTAAAGGAGCAGTCAAAGTTTTCCTGGGGGGGGGGGGGGGGGCGTTCTAAGGGAATGTAGGTACAGGTAAGTGATCACCACTCCTAAATCAAAATGCAAACCGTATGAACAATAAATCAATTTCCAGTCAAATACTTGCTTTTATAAGAAAAAAAGTGTTTTATTTCTAACTTTACACATGGAAAGTAATCCATGGCGGCTCCCCCGTAATGGAGCGTCTCCCCACTGCGAGCCAGAAAAAATAAGTTCTATTAAAAGACTTTTATCATTTTATTTTACTGACTGAGCCAATGTCAGTCTAGTGTGGGGCAGGGAGGAGGAGTGGCAGGCACTGTAAGTGCCCATGTCGGTTTGGCCACCCATTTTAGGATGGCCAAACTGACATGCACACTTGGGTATCTCCAACTCGGCTGTATTCCACAGATGGGTGGAGAAACTGTACAGACTCCCTGCGCCTGAGTGAGCATCACACCAGCCCAGTACCAGCACCTGAGACGGTTCTCTTGGGCAGCGCTTCTGGGCTCTCAAGTTTTGGAGCAGCTCCCATTTCGTGAAGACGTGCTAAGTCAGCCTTCCCCCGCAGATGGGGGTAGAGGGTGGGTATGGGAATCCTACCGAGTGGAGCCCAGCGGGGGTTTCGGTGTTATCCAAGGGCAGTTCTCTTGCTGTACGGGCTCAATTTGCAAACGCAGCCTTAGTCTTTTTCTCCGGCAAGGGCCCAAACCTATTTGCAATATAGTTAACAGATGCCCCTACTGTCATATGGGTTTGTCGAGGTACTTGGGCACAGATTCCTCCAGCGTAAACTGGTCTCTGCGATCCTTCTGCAGAGAGCTAAGCACACAGCAGTGCAACTTTTAAAACGGTGACTGAGCCTGTAGGTCTCATTACAATAACGCCGAGTAAAAAGGTCCTGTTAACTACTATTGATCATTACACGGTATGCTACCACCACTGCGCTTGTACTGTCACTGTTTAGCATACAGACCTAGCAGCTGCGTCTTTGCTGTTCAGGAAATTGCAGAGGCAATTGGCTCTGCGCTTTCTCTGATTATCTTCAGATTGATGAGATTCCTTTTAGTGTACATCTTTGGGGCCCTCATTTCTCCTTTAAAAGTCTCCTTTAGGAGTCCTAGCTTCTTGCCTAGGCTGCTACATGTGTCATGAGGAATACCCTGACAAATCATTCCTTTTGGGGTTGAAATGTCGACTAATATTTCTCAATCATTTATTCATTAATGAAATGACCTTTTGTAAAACTGATTTGATGGAATTTTCAGTTCCTCTTTATCCAAATCATATCCTGTTGGTTGAGACCATTTTGTGTTACGCGCAATGAATATATATTGTAATGTGTTGGACAGGCCACATGAAGGGCTCGCTCCCTCCCCGCAGGACAGGGCCCGGGCCACCGTCAGCACCATTGCCCGGCCCAGCCGCCATCTTGGACACGGCACCACGCGGCCGCGCGGCCTCAGCCCGACCCCAACCCTGGGCCTGGCCAGGCCCCGACATCCCGGCACCACCCTCCACCCAGGAGGTGAACGGACCACTTGGCAGGTCAATGGGAGTAAGAAGTGTCGATGGCTCTCCCCCGCCAGGTGCCGAGCACCCCCAGCCTCCTCGGGCGCTGGCTCCACCCCCTGCTGGGTGTCTGGACTCCCTCATCCCAGACCTCCCGACCTCCAAGAGCGAGGGTCCGGACATCAAAGGGCGCCAGACCTATAACTGAGGCCGCCCCAGGACAGGAAGGCAGTTGTATCCTGGAGTCGAGAGACACCGCGACGAACTCATCCTTGACGGACTGCTGGCGCTGCCACAGCCCTGCCTTGTGGACTATTAGCCTGCCTGCTGGCGCTGCCGCGGCCCTCTGCAACCTTCATCCTCGTGGGACCTGCTGGCGCTGCCGCGGCCCTCTGCAACCTTCATCCTCGTGGGACCTGCTGGCGCTGCCGCGGCCCTCTGCAACCTTCATCCTCGTGGGACCTGCTGGCGCTGCCGCAGCCCGTTGTAACCTTCATCCTCGTGGGACCTGCTGGCGCTGCCGCGGCCCGTTGCAACCTGCATTCTCGTGGGACCTGCTGGCGCTGCCGCGGCCCGTTGTAACCTTCATCCTCGTTGGGACCTGCTGGCGCTGCCGCGGCCCGTTGCCACCTACGACCTCTTCGGGACCTGCCGGCGCTGCCGCGGTCTGACCCCTCCGAACACCGAGCTCGAGGATTGTGAGCTATCACCGTTACACCTCCGTACCCGTGGGTACCAAGACTGTCCCGCTACCCCCTTCCCTTACTAGAGACTAGAATTGAGAGGATCATCGTGTCCTAATCGCCTTGTATCGTACCACTCTACTACCAGAAGTGCCTATAAAAGGTGTTACCCTGATCTTTGTGTGGTGTCCATCTGTGGGGGGGAAGTTACCTGTCTGTGCGATCACTGTGCTCGGCCGACCCTCCAGGTCCCCGTCTAACATTGGTGGCTAGCGGCGCGATCCGAACCAACGCGTACCGTACAGACAGTAACTCACCCTACGACTAAAACCACAATGACGACCAAAGAGAGCGGATCGGCGGAGAAGTTCCAGATGGAAAAGCTGGAAGAATACAACCACCGAGAGCTCAAACAATTTTGCATGGACTTAGGCATTGCTACCACCGGGCTAAGCACAAAAGAAGACTTCAAAAACGCCCTAGAGGCCTGGACAGAGACAAATACCGCAACCCCCCGGGACCCCGCAGCCCCGGAAGTCAACACCACCCGGACGGAGGAACGGAGAACAGGCCCTTCCCGTGAAGAGATCCAAGAGCGGGAAAAAAATAGATTACACGAGTTAGACTTGGCACGACTCAGATTAGACGGAGAATTGAAACTGGCGGAACAAAAAATAAACTTAGAACACTTACGGCTCAGAGAAGAGCGAGAGGAAAAACAGAGACAGAGAGACCTCGAAGAAAAAAGACTGGCATACGAGCACGAGTGCAAACTAGCGGAGATAGAAATACGCAAACTGAACAAAAACCTAGGGGTGCCCGAGCAACCGCACTCCCCGGGTCCTACCGAGCAGAAGGTCCACATCCCCAAGGATGTGGTCCGAGAATATCACCGGAACGACGACATACAGCAGTGGTTCAAGGCCTATGAGATTGCCATGACCGCCCACCGGGTCGCTCGAAGTGACTGGGGAGCCGGTCTATGGGGGAGATTCGTCAACGAGGGTCGTGATGCCCTGCTGCAGCTTCCGGACCATCAAATGACGTCCTATGACCACATGAAGGCCGCCCTCCTCAGTCGATATGGGCTTACACCCGAAATGTACCGCCAGAGGTTCCGCAACTGCACCCGGATCCCAGGTACAACGTGGTTGGAATACGTGAACTATTTCAGCCGAGCCTTCGAGGGGTGGATCAAGGGTAACAACGTAACCACTTACGAACAACTCTTCAATCTCATTGTGTGGGAGCACCTCTCCAACAACTGCTTCGTCGAGCTCAGGCAGCACCTCCTCGACAGTAAATTGACTGAACCCCGGCAGCTCGCCACCGAGGCTGACCGGTGGGAGAGCACCCGAGTGGCCCGGAGTGGGCCGAACGAACAGAACCGAACCAACCAAGGTCATCATCGTCCCCGAGGAGGAGGAGGAGGAGGAGGCCCGGGCCGGGGCAGAGACGCCGTCCCGGCCGCGCCCACTAACGCCACCCCGGCCCCAGCAGGCCGGGGAAACCCCCCGATGCGCCCGGGGTTCCGAGCTAACGTGACGTGTCATCGATGCCAGCGAGTCGGCCACTATGCCAGTGACCCGACCTGCCCGAAGAACCAGGTCCCCGGGCCCCGCCAGATGGCGGCCGCCGCCCTGGGAGAAGAACAAGTCTCCGAAGACACGGAGACCTATGAGTCGGAGCAGTTCGAGTGGGAACCCGCCGCCATGACCCTGGCATGCCTGGGAGGAAGAGACATGGTCCCGCGGACTCCCCTGCCCGCCAACACTCGGAAGTACAGCCAATGGGTGAGCATCAATGGGCGCCAGGCCGAGGCCCTGCGTGACACCGGGGCCAGTGTGACGGCCGTCCGTTGTCACCTGGTGACCCCAGAACAAATCCTACCAAACGTACTTTGCCCCGTCCGATCGGCAGATAACTCGGAGAGCCTGTGTCGGATGGCCTGCGTCCCCTTCGAATGGGGAGGAGTGTCCGGCATGCTGAGAGTAACTGTCCGCGACGATGCCCCCGTGGACTGCCTCCTGGGGAACGATCTCGAGAGCTCCCCGTGGGCCGCTGTGGAAAGAAGAGAGCATCTGGGGATGTTGGGTCTCCCGGACTGGGCGTGCGTAACCACCCGGTCCATGGCCACCCGCACCATCCCTAGACCAGAAGAACCAGAATGGGCAGCACCTCCGCCCTTGATCACTCCAAAAGAAGACTTCCTCCAGACCGACCACCCGGACCCCACCACAGAGGGGTCCACACAGCCCCCCGAGCTTCCCGACCTGGCTCAGTGGCGTCAAGAAGGGGGACCCACCCAGGAACAATTCCGGCAGGAGCAAAAGACCGGCCCCTCCCTCGAGGGATTGCGACAGCAAGCGCTCGCCCAGAGCCAAGGAGACACCACCGGGGCCCACTGGGTTTATTGGGACAATGATCTCTTGTACAGCGAGCAGAAAATCGCAGAACTGGGGGCCGGGCGAGTGCTGGTGGTGCCCCTCCACTTCAGAGACTTCCTGTTGAACCTAGCCCATGATGTCCCCCTGGCCGGGCACCTGGGCCAAGACAAGACCTACCACCGCCTGGTGACTCACTTTTTTTGGCCCAAAATGAGAAATGACGTCTCCAACCATTGCCGGTCCTGCCCGACCTGCCAGGCCAGCGGGAAGAGCGGCCGCAAACTCAAGGCACCCCTACAACCATTCCCCGTGGTGACCACCCCGTTCGAAAGGGTGGGAATAGACATTGTGGGGCCCCTGGACCCCCGAACAGCACAGGGGCATCGCTTCATCCTGGTCCTGGTGGACCACGCCACCCGCTATCCTGAGGCGGTCCCCCTTCGTACTATAACAGCCCCAGTAGTGGGTCGAGCCTTGATGGGGATCTTCTCTCGAGTGGGCTTCCCCCGGGAAGTCGTCAGCGACAGGGGTACGAACTTCATTTCAAAGTATATGAAATCCCTCTGGCAGCAGTGCGGAGTCACTTACCGCTTCACCACCCCCTATCACCCCCAGGGGAACGGACTGGTCGAGCGGTTCAACCGCACCCTCAAGGGGATGATCATGGGGCTGGAAGAACCCCTACGCCGCCAGTGGGACGTGCTACTACCGTGCCTCCTCTTCGCCTACCGAGAAGTCCCCCAGAAGTCCCTCGGCTTCAGCCCCTTCGAACTCCTGTACGGACACCCCGTTCGCGGGCCTCTCAGCCTAGTGAAGGAGGAATGGGAAATGGCCCCCCTAAAGACCCCTCCGGACGTCTACAAATACCTCCTGACCCTCCGAAATCAGACCCGGAAATTCAGGGAGATCGCTAAAGCCAATCTGGAGGCCAGTCAAGAGGACATGAAGAAGTGGTACGACCAACATGCCTCCTCCATCGAGTTTGAACCGGGTCAGCAGGTAGGGGTGATGTCCCCCATCGAACCGTGTGCCTTACAAGACAAATGGACGGGGCCCTTCAAGGTGATCGAGCGCAGGAGTCCCGTCACCTATCTCATCGACCTGGAGTCCCCCCGGAACCCCCTCCGGGTCCTCCACGCCAACAGGCTCAAACCCCACTTCATGCGCTCAGAGCTCAGCCTGCTGATGGCGACCGACAGTGGCACAGAAGGAGACTCCGAGCCCCTCCCTGACCTACTGAGGACTCGGGAAAGAGATGGCCCGGTGGACGGGGTCCGACTCTCCGAGGCCCTGACCCCAGAGCAGCGTCAAGATTGCCGGGCCCTCCTGCTGCCGTTTGCAAACCTGTTCTCCCTTGCACCCGGAGTCACCTCCTGGTGCTTGCACGACGTGGACATGGGGGACAGTCCTCCTGTCCGACACCGGGCGTACCGAGTACCGGATCGGGTACGTACATGCATCCAAGAAGAAGTCTCCAAGATGCTCGCCCTCGGGGTCATCGAGCCTTCGGACAGTCCCTGGGCCAGCCCGGTCGTCCTGGTCCCCAAGGCCGCGGCACCGGGCACCACGCCGGAGCTCCGATTCTGCATCGACTATCGGGGGCTGAACGCGATCACCCGAACCGACGCTCACCCTATCCCCCGAGCAGATGAACTAGTCGACCGCATGGGGGCAGCCCGCTACCTAAGCATCTTTGACCTGACAGCGGGCTACTGGCAGATCGGCCTCACCCCCAGGGCCCAAGAACGTTCCGCTTTCTCCACCCCGGACGGGCACTACCATTTCAGAGTGATGCCCTTCGGCATGAAGAACGCTCCAGCCACCTTTCAAAGACTGGTGAACCAGGTATTGGCGGGCCTCGAAGAATTCAGCGCCGCCTACCTGGACGACATCGCGGTATACAGCCGCCACTGGGCAGACCACCTCCACCACCTCAGAGCGGTCCTGCAGGCCCTCCAACAGGCCGGCCTCACCATAAAGGCCAGCAAGTGCCAAATCGGCCAGGGGTCCGTGACCTACCTCGGACACCAAGTGGGGAGCGGTCTGGTGGCCCCCCTCCAACTCAAGGTAGCTGCCATCCAGTCCTGGCAACCCCCCGAAACACAAACAGAGGTCCGAGCCTTCCTGGGGCTCACCGGATACTACCGGCGGTTTGTGAGGGACTATGGCAGCATTGTGGGGCCCCTCACGGAACTCACGTCTAAGAACAACCCAAAACGAGTCAACTGGACTCCCGACTGTCACGCGGCCTTCGAGACGCTGAAGGCCGCCATGTGCACCGCTCCGGTGCTCCAGGCCCCCGACTACAGCCGCGAGTTCATCGTGCAGACCGATGCCTCCGACCATGGTATTGGGGCCGTCCTCTCCCAACTGAACCCCGAAGGAGTGGACCAACCCGTGGCCTTCATCAGCAGACGCCTACTGCCCTGAGAACAGCACTGGAGCACCATTGAGCGAGAGGCCTTCGCAGTGGTATGGGCCCTCAAGAAGCTCCGGCCGTACCTCTTCGGAACCCATTTCCGGGTACAGACAGATCATCGGCCCCTGCAATGGCTCATGCAGATGCGGGGGGAGAACCCCAAACTATTGCGATGGTCCATCTCCCTGCAGGGGATGGACTTCACTGTGGAGCATCGCCCTGGCCAAGATCACGCCAACGCGGATGGCCTGTCCCGCTTTTTCCGCCTCGACGAGGAAAGTCCCCAAGAAGATGGGTGACTCTCCCCGCCTTCAGCTGGGGGGGACGCATGTTGGACAGGCCACATGAAGGGCTCGCTCCCTCCCCGCAGGACAGGGCCCAGGCCACCGTCAGCACCATTGCCCGGCCCAGCCGCCATCTTGGACACGGCACCACGCGGCCGCGCGGCCTCAGCCCGACCCCAACCCTGGGCCTGGCCAGGCCCCGACATCCCGGCACCACCCTCCACCCAGGAGGTGAACGGACCACTTGGCAGGTCAATGGGAGTAAGAAGTGTCGATGGCTCTCCCCCGCCAGGTGCCGAGTACCCCCAGCCTCCTCGGGCGCTGGCTCCACCCCCCTGCTGGGTGTCTGGACTCCCTCATCCCAGACCTCCCGACCTCCAAGAGCGAGGGTCCGGACATCAAAGGGCGCCAGACCTATAACTGAGGCCGCCCCAGGACAGGAAGGCAGTTGTATCCTGGAGTCGAGAGACACCGCGACGAACTCATCCTTGACGGACTGCTGGCGCTGCCACAGCCCTGCCTTGTGGACTATTAGCCTGCCTGCTGGCGCTGCCGCGGCCCTCTGCAACCTTCATCCTCGTGGGACCTGCTGGCGCTGCCGCGGCCCTCTGCAACCTTTATCCTCGTGGGACCTGCTGGCGCTGCCGCGGCCCTCTGCAACCTTCATCCTCGTGGGACCTGCTGGCGCTGCCGCGGCCCGTTGTAACCTTCATCCTCGTGGGACCTGCTGGCGCTGCCGCGGCCCGTTGCAACCTGCATTCTCGTGGGACCTGCTGGCGCTGCCGCGGCCCGTTGTAACCTTCATCCTCGTTGGGACCTGCTGGCGCTGCCGCGGCCCGTTGCCACCTACGACCTCTTCGGGACCTGCCGGCGCTGCCGCGGTCTGACCCCTCCGAACACCGAGCTCGAGGATTGTGAGCTATCACCGTTACACCTCCGTACCCGTGGGTACCAAGACTGTCCCGCTACCCCCTTCCCTTACTAGAGACTAGAATTGAGAGGATCATCGTGTCCTAATCGCCTTGTATCGTACCACTCTACTACCAGAAGTGCCTATAAAAGGTGTTACCCTGATCTTTGCGTGGTGTCCATCTGTGGGGGGGAAGTTACCTGTCTGTGCGATCACTGTGCTCGGCCGACCCTCCAGGTCCCCGTCTAACATAATGTATATGAATATATATATTGCATTTTGTTAACTCAATTTCATTTGCACTGCGCCGTCACATGTAACACCTTACCTTTTTGTTGGAATTGTTATATGATGAATATAAGTAATCGACTCATTAGAATTGACTTTTTCCATATTTGTTATCTAGACCACAGGAGTGTTTTGGTTCAGCTGCCTATTCATTAAATCTTTCTTGAATGATTTCCTTTGGATCATCTGTTGTATTAATAACTCCTAGTGAAGCATCCGTCCAACAAGTCCACAATCCGGAAGATCGATCTATGTTCTGGGGCACATGCTTGATCCGTATTTACCTGTGACATTAATTCAGCATTAGGGATACAGGTAAGAGTACAGGTGGGGAGGGGTACACGTCTTTTACCATGCAGTGGACTTTTCCATCTGAACCGCAGACATTCTTTTCACCTGAATACAAGTGAATCCGATGGAAGACTTGAAACAGACGCAACCCACCACGAGTTTGTTATGAAGTTGGTATAACTCCCTGTGTGTCCTGTAGCCAGCAGCCACAAAAGCCCGAAGGACCTTCCCTGCCTTCCAAACCCAAGACTTTGTCCCCCGTGAGCACCGGATTTATTCACAAACAGACTCTGGCCTCAGCCAAAACCCAGAGTCTGCAGCACTCTGCACCCGACGCCTACGGCCCGAGTTTGAGTGGCCCAATACCACGAGGAGGTCTCCCCGGCGATCCTGACCTGAGATCTGGTGCTCTCTGACCTGTCTCAACTCTTCAAACGATGCCTGCAACGCCTTTCTGGAGGACCCGCAAGATTGCGACTGAAGCTGGTAAGAAGACCTGACGCCTAAAGACACCCCTGCACCCCACGGCCTAAGGTGCCCCAACTGACAGTGTCCCGGCATCCCAACTTAACTCTCCAACCGGTGGTCACCTCCAGAAGATCTTAATTCCCAAGCTTGCAGTCTTTGTTGCAACCGGAGAATCCCTATTGAAAACAACAGGGCACCCAATGCCAAAACAGCACCCTGCACCCAGCTGCCGCTGCAGGTGTCCTTTCGGTGGTAACTCTGATCCCCCTTTTCCCTGAGCCTAACACCAGGAGCTTTGCTTTTACGACCCTGTGGCCTGCTCGTGGGCAGCCACCAACCAGAGGCCCCCATCCCCCATTGGATAGCATTGGGCCTCAGCACTCTGTACCCAACCATCCTAGTTCTGCTGAGGGTGTTTCAAGACTGCATCTCCGACCCTGGGGGAACCCTGGTTCTAACCCCAGAATACCAAATCTCACAAACTTGTACTTTCCTGCAAACCGTTAACTTCATTTTTCTCCATAGGAATACATTGACTGTTTTTTAGGTCTCACTGATCCAGTGTGCATGCACTGTCAGCGAGACATTTAGTAAGCCGCTTTTGGAAGTGCTTCCAAAGCGGTGACCAGCTTACCTGCATGCGCACAGCACTCGCGCGTGCTCCTGCGCACAACTCACGTTTTTCTTTTTTTAAATTATTTTATTTCGCGGCGCGGCCAATGCTTTTTAACAAAAAAAAATTCTTTGCGGCCCGGCTGCGTGGCCAATGCTTCTTTTAGCATGGCAGGCGTCGATTATGAGATCTCCAACGTCACTTCTGCAGGTGAGGTAATAACTTTTTTGCTCTGCGCGTTGGTGTCTCAGACTATCCAGCATTGTTTATTCAGTTGAGCTTGGTTTACACGCCCAGCCAGGCTGTTTGATGTTTAATCAGCTCGGACACACCTTCTCCCAGCCGTCAGAAATGTGCAGTTTAATTCATGACTAATTGGCCCGTTCCTGAGTTGTTTTGTCTTCTCTTCTAAGCAGCAGCCTTCTCTTTTTCTACCGGTTCCACCTAAGGGATGTTGGCTTTCCATGGAAGAGGCTTTTTCCTCCCGGTTCTTTCCAGAGCTGAGATTTTCTTTTTTTTTTTTTTTTTTTTTTTTTTACTTTAAATTCTTTTTTTAGGGCCTGCTACTTTTCTTTCGCAGGGCATGTTGCTTTCTGTTAGGGCTTTTCTTCTTGGGGACAGTGTCTTTGCTTTGGTGGTGGACCTTATGGCTTTTCTTTCTGTGACTCATATTTTGTTTGTTTTTGATACGCATGGACTTTACTTTCTACGGGGGCATGACCATTATTTCTGGAGCCCTTTGCTTTTTAAAAAATCTTTTTCCTGCGATTTTTGCTCTCCTGGGTCAGAAGGTTTTGTTTCCCGGGGTGGGTGACCTTTTCTTTCTGAGCCCCAGGCTCCCCTAAACCCTCGCCTGGGTTTTAAAAAAAAATTTATCAAGCTCTGAAATTCTTGTTTGTTTTTGACCCGGAGTGGTATCCTTAGGGCCAGTGTCTTATTTCAAGGGGACCCGAGGTTTGTGTGTTTTTTTTATCGATTCCTGCTTGCTACCCTTGGTTTCTCCTAGCAGGCAAGTGACTCCAGTTCGGGCCTACTGCTTTCTGTTGCTTTGTTTTGTTTGTGATAGCACTCGGATGTCCTGTCTCTACAAGTTTCCACCATGAAAGAGAGCACGTTATTAACCGGAACCGCCATCCCTCTTTTAAAGCATCTCCAACACATTTCTAATTTAACAAAAAAGATGTCTGAAGGTGTACTAAGTGAAGTGGGAGTAGATCTAGGCAGTTGTATTTCTTTTGCATTTGGGGGTCTTGCTTTTTTCTGGTTTTCTTTAGAAGCCCAAGATTGAAGATCTAAGAATGCCAGGGAAAATATCCTAGCAGGTTGAGCTGGCAGGCTTTACAATTTCTATTTTGATTCCTCATCCTTTGCAAATACATGCTACTTCCGGTGGTTTACTGGACTGACAGACAGTCTCCCATATCTGTCAGACTTAAAGGGTTAGGTCTTGTGCATTTATAAAATAAGTTTGATCCGAATAGGTCAATATAAATGGAACAAAACTTTTCCATGAATTTTCACATTGCTCCCACTCTATATCTTTGAGGCTAAATGGGGAGCCCTGATTATACTTTCCACACGTTTTGCATATACCATTATTTTTGAATGGTAATTATTTCAGTGTGTCATACATTCTAGTGCAATTGTTACCAAACATTTTAGAACCACAACCCACTTTTTAGAACGACAAACTTTCGCGACCCACCTGACTGCAATTGACATGAGGAAGGAGGATTATTTAATGTCACCACAGCATCATGTGGTAGCTCACTGTTATTTACAGACAGGACATTTAGTGGCCGCTAACTGTGCACAAACAGTTTTACTGATAAAACTATATAGTGCACAAATAATGTGTGGAAATTGGATGCCTGTGAATATTTGTCATTTGTGCATCACCAAGTACAGTGGTTTTATTTGTTTTGTTCGTATTAAAATCTGTTTCCAGCATGCTTCAAAATTTGAAAAAAACTCATTTAGTTTTTGCTTTCCTAACTGCTGAATGAATATACTTTATTTTTGGTTATGCAAGCAAAGACATAAACATTCCCCCCCAATTGTGGCATCATACAGAACTGTTGCATACAGTACGACAACCTCATTAAGGCACATTAGGAACCAAATCGCCGCTGATCATCAGTTGGGCTTGTAAAAGCGTCCTTACAGTACGATCCTTTCGTGGCAACTGTGAGTTTAAGGCAGCGGCGAGCGCACCGAGACAGTTCAAGACCAATCAACCCCATTTCCCTCCCCCTCCCCGTCAGTCCACGATCCCTCCGAGGTGAACAGTTCTGAGCTATTCCCCTCAGAGTCACTCAAGGTCAAACCAGCTGTGCACATCACTCTCCATGCCAACAGGTCTCCCTGCAACTTCTCGTCTCTACGTGTACATTGCATATGAGTCTCTTCCGCCAACGACCACTCCCGGACATCCCCCAGCCATGCAGAAAACTCAGGGGCCCTCCGGCCCATCCAGGTAATGCCACCCTGCGCCGTGCCAGTACCAACATAAGCTGTAATAGTTTATAGGGGACCTTCCTCCTCCGAGGCACCAGTGCTAGCAAGCAGTGGAGCGGTGTCCAGGTTATGCTAAGGCCAGTAGCGGCGGCTATCCGTCCCACCACCTCCGTCCAAAAGTCCCGCACCACGGCGCACTCCCAGTCCAAGTGGAGAAACCCCGCTCCCGCAGCACCGCACCTAGGGCAAGTGTCCTCCCTGTCTGGCGCAATGCGCTGTAGAGCTACCGGTGTCAAGTATGTGCGATGCATAAAATTGAAGTGTGTAAGCTTAAACCGTGTGTTACAAGAGACCTTACGTGTGAGACCCCCTACACGCCTACGCTGCCCGGCATTCAGTGTCTCCCCCAGGCCGTCTCCCAGGCACTCCACGCGGGCTGGGCAGGTGGCTCCGAGTCCTGACGGAGGGCGGAGTAAAGCAAGGAAATCAACCTGCGACCTCTACCACAGGTGAGGATGATGTTCAAGGTGTAAGAGGTCTTAGGCGCCTCTGGACATTGGGGCCACATCTCTTTCACCACCTCCTGCAGGCCAAGGTAATGTAAATATTGTGCACCCCCTAGGGCAAAGGCCTCCACAGCCTCCTCGTAGGAGACCAACTAATTGCCCGGATACAGGTCCGCCATGGTATCGCAGCCTCCCGCCCTCCACTCTCGAAAAGACATATGCTCCTCCGTGGCTACAATAGGCGCCAGTATCCAGACTGACAACTCCCTGTGGAAGGGGGCCCGCCGCAGAACCCGCTCCACACATCTCTGCCAGAGTACAGCCGCATGCTGCACCACACAAGGAAGAGTCGCGTCCGCTCCTCTCCCCTTCATCAATGCCACTTGTAGCGTCTGTCCGGTGGCTCTCCCGGCCAGCAGCTGCATCTCCCACCCCTCCGCATCCGCTAACCACCTCGCTGCTGGCGACAATTGTGTTGCATAATAGTATAAATCAAACCTCTGAGCATCCAGACCACCTTCCTCCCAGCTCCGGACCAGGGTGTGTAACGCCACCCGGCTGCGACGGCCTGCCCAAAGCAGCGAAGTCAATAAGGTGTTAAGGGTGCCCAACATTCGCGGTGGGATAGGGCAGAGTGAATTTTGAAGGACATAAAGTGTCCTGGGAAGCATCACCATTTTTGCAACAGCGAGCCGACCCATAAGAGAGCGGTAACGTATTCCAGAAAGTTATCGAACTCTGCAGGGAGGTAAGTATCCGGCCCATGTTCCGTTCCAGCAGCTGCGAGTCTGTCCGGGCCACCTGAATACCCAGATACCGAAAAGCCTCCTGTTCCCATCGCAGTCCAAGGTCTGGAGCGCCCGTCGTCAGGCCATCCCCATATCCCGCCAGCGGGAAGATCAAGGATTTGGCACGATTAATCCGCAAACCCGATGCCTCTCAAGCGGTCGAGGTGCTGCAGCCACACGGGTAGCGATTCATCCGGCGCGCTCAGGTAAAAAAGAGCATCATCCGCGTGCAGGGAGACCACATTACACGTGTCCCCCACCAGGATTCCCCATTGTGCCATCCTGACAGCCAATGGCTCTATTGCCAGTGCAAAGAGGAGCGGCGAGAGGGGACACCCTGCCGCGTCCCCCGCCCGAGCCGCCATTCCGCGGAACGCCCCGCGCCCAACCTCACTCTGGCGCAGGGAGCCGTGTACAACAGTCGAACCCAGCGACAAAAATTGGGCCCCATTCCCACCGCCTTTAGGACCTCCAGGGGGTAACCCCAGTCAAAACGCTTTGGCAATATCAATCGACACGACTACCAGTTTGTCATCCCGATCGCGAACCTCATGTAGGATGTGCGTCAGCCGTCGCAAATTCATGGCCGTGTTGCGCCCTGGTATAAATCCGCACTGATCCGAATGTATCAGGTGCGTCATTTGCGGTGCTAAGCGGTTCGCTAATAGTTTAGTCAGGATCTTGACGTCCGTGTTAATCATCGTAATGGGTCTGTATGCCGCCGGGTCGCATTTGTCGCCCCCTGGTTTCAGAATCATGCAGATCACGCCTTGATTCATGGTGGGCGGTAGAACACCTTTCTCAAACGCCTCGAGGAACACCCGCAACAAGCCTGGGGTAACAGTATCAATGAAGGTCTGATAAAATTCCGGGGGAAACCCGTCACTCCCTGGAGCCTTGGCCCTCGGGAGTCCAGCTACGGCAACCCGCACCTCCCCCATCGTCATTGCTGCGTCCAACTCCGCCGCTGCTTCCCGAGAGAGGGTCCGCAGGGTTACATCTTGCAAGTACGGCAGGTACGAGTCTGCTGAGACTGTATGGTTGGCCGTATACACAGTTCGCAAGTGGGACTGTAAAACCCGGAGTAAGGCCTCCTCAGAGTGCACCACTCGGCCGGTTGCATCGCGCAGCGCGACAATCCTCTCCGGGGCAGATTCCCTCCGCAATATCCAGGCCAGCATCCCCTTCCCTATGAAGCCGCTGTCTGTATTGGCCCAAGGTGTACTTATCGAGCCGGTCCAGGATATCATGCATCCCGGCTCGGGCCACCCGCTCCGCCTCCTGTTGCGCCTCATCTGGGTCCCGCACTGTTTGCTGGTGCAATAGGGCATCCTCAGCATCCCGCAGCTCCCGGAGAAGCTGCTTTCTGGCCCCATAAGTGAGGCCCATACACTGACCCCTTATAACCGCCTTTAGGGCATCCCACTTAGTGGAGTAGGGCATGGACCCCCCCTGCCAGTTCAACTCCAGGTAGCTATCAAGTGCACTCTGAACCGATTCCCTCACAACCGGGTCCTGCAACAGATCCCCCGGCATCCGCCAGGTCCGAGGGCGGGCCGGCCGTCCCTCCCATGTCACCGCACACGCCACCGGGGAGTGGTCCAACAAGAATCTAGCCTGATGCGTGATTGCCAACTCGATGGTAGCATCGGTATTTGCAACTAGGATCCTATCCAGCCTGCTATGTGTGTTGTGTGTTGGGGAGAAACATGTATAGAGCTTCAGGGCCAGGTGTCGCTGGCGCCACAGATCCACTACCCCCAGGTTCCTCATCACTGCGCCTAGCTGTTTAGTCATGCGCGGTTTCATGCCCTCTCGGGGGGGATGACGGTCCAACACTGGATCCAGTACGCAGTTAAAATCCCCCAACCAAAATAGAGGGGCCTCTAAGTCCGGGACCACTACCTCCTGCAGTGCTAGGAAGAAACCAGGGTCGTCCACGTTAGGGGCATAAGAATTCAAGACCTCCCATCCAATTTCGCCCTCAAAAGCAAATATCTACCCTGGACATCTGCCTCCATGTATTGGAGAGCAAAGGGGACCCCGGGCGCCACACAAATAAGTACCCCCCTAGTATATGAGGAAAAGGAAGAATGGAACAATTGGCCCCGCCACTTTCTCCCCAATTTACGTGCACCTTCGTCCTCCAAGTGGGTCTCCTGAAGGCATGCAATGGAGACATTGTGTCTGCGGAGGAAGGAAAGGACCCTATGCCTCTTAGCACACGTGCTAAGCCCCCCCACACTCCACGTCAAAAACGTATAATACTTACTTATAAACTTAAAAGCAAAAGAAAATCCCCTCCCCCAACTACCCACCCAATCAACCCCCCACCCGACTGCCCAGCAGGACCCACCCACAACTCCCCACCCCAGCGCCAGCTCCACAATAAGCAACACTCATCCAGATCGGTCCTCCCAACTAGACACCCCAGTCCCCTCTCCGACTCATACCACAACCCCACCCACTCCCCCGAACCCCCTTACTGTCCGGCAAGTGTCCAGCCTCATGATTAGCGTCCAAGAGCGGTATGGGGCTCAGCTCCACCATGCGAGAGTCAGCCTGTGTCGAGCCCAGTTGCCCCGGCCGTCTCCGGGACTGTTGCACCCGTAAGGTCGTCCCCCTCTTCAGTAGGCAGGAGGGTGTCCGGCACCAGGATTTGTCCCGGGGAACCTGGTTGAGACGCACCCCGGGCCAGGGGCAACTCCGGCAAATCCATGCGGAGGGAACCATCCTCTCCTACAGTGACCCGATCGCCCTCCGCGCTGCCATCCGTGCGGGATCCCTGTCGCCTTCTCCGGCTACGCCGCCTCCGTGGTCTGGTCCCCCACTTGCTCCGGTCCCTTGCCCGTTCCTCGGGGGGCAGGTCATCTCCTTGAATCTCGAGTCACTCCCATACTTCCGCAGGATTTTCGAAGAAGTGGGCTTTCCCCTGAGAGAGGACCTTAAGCTTTGCCGGGTAGAGCAGCATGTATTGGAGCTTCATCTCCCGAAGCTTTTGCTTGACTGCCAGGAAGGACTTGCGTTGTTCCTGGACCAACTGCGTATAGTCCGGATAAATGGAGATCTTTGAATTCTCGATCATGAGGTCTTTAGACTCCCGTGCAGCTTTCAGGATGCAGTCTCTATCCCGGTAATTTAGGATCTTAGCAATGAGTGCTCTCGGTGGGGCTCCATGCCTGGGAGGGGGAACCTGCGCCCTCTCGATCACAAAAACGTCCGACAGGCCCGTAAGACAGAGCACCGTACGAATCCAATGTTCCAGAAAACGTTCCGGGTTACCCGCCTCTGCTCTTTCCGGGACGCCCAGCACCCGTACGTTACTGCGACGCGCCCTCCCTTCCGTGTCTTCGGCCCTCCATTCTAGAGCCTCCGCCGTGGCCGACAACTGCGAAACCGTTTTCTTGAGGGACGCGACCTCCCCCTGCAGCTGGGCGATATTACTTTCCGTGACTTTGTTGGCCACCTTGCGCAGGTCCGTCCGCAGGAGGTTCACATCAATGGAGACCGTTTCTATCTGCCTCTCCAGCGCCGAGTGCGACCCCTGTATGGCCTTCAGCAATTCCGCACACGACGGCTCCCCCGTGTCCGGTCCCCCCTCCTCCTGTCCGGACTGACGCGTGAGCCTCTGCGATGGAAGTCTCTGCGTGGTATATTGGGTGATAGTATTGGGCTGAGAGGCCCGAGGCGTTCTATCCTTCCGCATCATGGGTCTCAACAGCAGCACCACAGGGGTCCACCTCTCCGGCTAGTCCAGCACAACCGCGCGTCCAGGCGCTACTCCCAGGCCCTGTGTCAGCCCTTACAGTAGCCGGCCGCAGGGCTCGGGGACCGTTCGTCTGGCCGCCTTCCAGGCAGAGCTGCACCACCGCTCACGTGAGGGCAGGAAGCCCAACCCGATACCCAGCAGCCGGGCAGGCCAAGGCCCACAGGAACCTGCTCCAAGGATATCCACTCCGATCCGGGCCGGTCGCAACTCCGTCGCCCACGTCCAGCTCCTCCCCCGCCGGCAAGACCCCGGTGGTCAAGGGGTCACTCAGCAGGGGACAGCCCCTCACACTCTGGCGTCCGTTCAATGGGTTGCCGGACCGATAGACCAGTGGAGGGCCTGCGCACTCACCACGCCCTCACCTGTCCCACTCCAGCGCGTCACAGGATGTATCCTCCGGCCGGGGGCTCCCTCGAGACCCCCCAGGAGAAGCGTGGCCCGGCCCGGCCGCAATGCAGTCCAGAAACCGTGTCCCCAAAGGCTGGCACGTCCTGGTAGGGAGATCCCTCAGGCACCACTCCACCATTCAGGGCAAGCGCAAGTCCCAGGCCCCGGAGTCAGTCACTCACTGCGGGATTCAGCTACTAGTCATCAGCCCCACTCTGGGCTCAGCTCCGCCTCTGGTGCGGCACCGCGTTGTGGCTCTCTCACCCGCTGGGGGGGGTCCCGATGGCAGTGGACCCCCCAGGACCGATCCCCGGCCTTGATTTCTCGCGGTCCGCCTCTCGGAGGCCAGCCCCTCCCCCCGCCGCCGATGTACTGGTGGCCAGGAACACAGGGGGGCCCTCCGTCCTCAGATCCACGGCTCGCTCAAGTCCCGGTGGCACAGGGACCCCACCGGCGCCCCAGGAGGGCCAGGAAATCAGCCCACGGACAGCGCGCACTCCCGGACCAGGCCTCGATCCCCGGCCTCAATTAGCGCCAGATCCGGCGCGACAGCTCCAGGTCAATGGCGGCCTCTGATCGTCCTCCTCCTACCACGTAATGGCCGCAAATAGAGCTCCACACCTTCCGGTGTCGCTGGGCAGTGGAACAAGCGCCGAGGTGGGCAGGCAGGATCACATCAACAGGATTTTTGCGGCGGCCGGCAGGGAGCCGAAGGAGCTCACGTCCTGTCGGCCATGCTGCTTGGCCACGCCCCCCCTGAATGAATATAGTTAATCTACATTTAGTTGTGTGTTGCAAAAAATCCTTCCTGTACTTCAGCAAGATTGTCGCATAATTCACGTTAAAAACTCCTCTCGCTTTGCAGTGGTAGAAGGAAAAGTAAACGCCAATCCCATAAACTGAAATTTGGCAGAAGACAAGTAGCCTGTCTCTAGACCTCTGTCTTTAAAGCACCAAACGTGAGAGAGAGAGAGCAACACAGAATTTAAAGGCATCTTTGTATATTGCTCATATTTTTGTGACCTACCAAAAATCGCTCCCGAACCACCTGTGGGTGTTTACCCACAGTTTCGGAAACTCTGTTCTAGTGCAGGTACGACCACACATTCTAGCATCATGTTTCCCTGAGAGAGCTGCCTGCCATTCAATTATAGCGCCACTGTTCTCCGTTTTTGTGACAGCACTGTCGGTGAAATTAATGTTTTCCTCAGAGTGAAGCGAGATTGGAGATTTTAATCCAAATAGGTGGGTCAGATAAGCCATGCCTTCCACGGAATATCCCAGTGAAGCCCCGTCTATGTGAATCCCTACGATCTGCAGGCACCAGGGTCACTCCTCACTCCATGGGGACCTCTCGGGTGGGCGTTCGGCGGGGAGACCATTTCTCACGGATAAGTGTAAACCGTACCTCTCTGCATGTTCTTAAGGCCTGAACTGTTACTTTACATGTTTCTTTAATATACCTTGTAGATTATGTTCATGTCTCTTGATCTCTTCATTCTGTTATCTGAAGCTCTACTATACCTGCTGGTCTGGTTGGCGCTATAAAAGTACACACATGTTTTCCGACTGAGCTGTCGAGGGACACTGCAGACAGCCGCCTCGTACTGTTTATACTTTACTCGTCCTTGAAAATTGTTTAATGTGTGGAGTTGGTTTGTATGGAACATTGAAAAACTGCCTAGGTACTAAACGTGAATTACTTACCTTTTGTCTAGGAGATGTCTCGGTGTGATATCTAGGCATATCACACTGGTTAGCAAAAGTAATCTAAAAAGTAATCCAAAAAGTAACGTACATAGTAATCTATAAAGTAACTGTAAAGTAATTCTGAAATATTAACTAACCTGTAATTCAACCAACTGCATTTGAACCTGTATTCAACTCTTCAGGATTGTTAACTCTGTTAGCCAGGGAGTGGATGGATAAATTTGCCAGCAAAGAGCCATCCACCCTAGATTCAGAGTGTGGCACATCCCTAGACCAAGATCTCCAATTTTGGGCGGTACGTTAGTAGGTTCTACTGGAGATGATTTTCCCAGGTCTACTTTAACCTCTACATGAGTTTCCCGATTAGCCTCCAACTTCCCTGCTGCGTTTAAGCTAGTCTCTTTTTATAGGAAAAAAGGAGGTGATGGTGTTAAAACCTTTCAAAGTGTTTATTTGTATTAGGTTGTTCCTTAAAGGATTAGCTTTAGTTTTTTTGCACGCTCTTCTATATTATAATCTTCCACAGAGCAATTTCTTTGCAGTCATATCTTAGTCTTATAGATTCTCCTGCGAGTAGGCGCTAGTGTAATCCTTAAGGGGGATGAGGGATAGAGGATAAAGGTTGTCTGGGAAAGGTGGGGGTGATAAAGAGTCTGCCCCCACTAGCTCTCCCACTGACTCACTGTGCCGCCACCAATCCTCTATTGTCCCTGCTCCTCTTGCCTGATAAGCAGTTTCAGCTCCTTCGTCCCCCCCCCCCCCCCCCCAGCACCCCTCCAAAACCTGTACGTCTGTTGGTCCATCAGTAGGCAGGACAATAGGCTCCCCAGGTGCGATAATACTGGGACTGTAGTGGAACAGCAAGCGTGCCCAGCACACATGCTGGACAGGCTAGAGTAGATAAATGGGGTCAGACTCCACACACAGCCATTGCCAACTCTTACTTCATCATCTACTCATCCTCAGCATTATTGCTTAGTGCAACCCCCTGTTGCAACACCTCCTGTGAGGCAGATGAGTGGGGCACATCAGGTGGGCTGCAGCCTGCACCCAAACCTAGCCGGGTCGCCGTTGTGGGACACCCGGGTCTCGCTCTCAGCGGGAGCCACCTACGGCTCCTGCACTTAAAACTGCAAGGAAGGATGCAAGGAGGGAGGGGGCTGGCCAGTGGCTGATTGCCCCGGAATGGGGATTGATGCTCTCGGTGAGCGGGGCACAGACCAGCCGACCCAGGTCTCAAAACTAGTATGGCCTGGCTATACTTATTACCCCCGGGGGGGATTAGCCTGGTGGATGCAGCGCATGCAGCTCCAACCACTCTGCACCGCATACTTGCTGGCCCCCGTCCTGTTGTCACTCTTGCTGCACCACTCTGTACAAACAACACTGAAAGCCTGATTTTGCTGGGACTAGCCAACCGGGGATGAGGGCCAGATGCAAAAGGCAGAGGAGCAGCTACAGGTTGTAACAGGTTGTAAACGTTTGTAATAGTCTTTCTCCTCAGCAGACCCCTCTGTGCACGCCTTCCGAAACATGCAAGCGGCCTCAGCAATTCCGGTGGTCACTGCCTTCCGACCCACGGATCGATTTCCCGGTATTTCGGTATCGCGCACACTCAGTCCTGCGATCACTCGTACAGCGGGACAGGACCCCAGTCCGCCTGGCAGACTTGGGGGCGCAAGACTCGACTTGGCTCCGCACTACTCCGTTCTCCTTCCTCCTCCCACTGAAACTAGCATCTGACTACGGGAGGCAAGATGGCGGTCGCTTGAGACCGCGGTGCGCACTGACCAGTGCTAGTTTAGAAAGAAATGCGGAGTTGATGGGGCAACTGAAAGAAACTTGCTAGAAAATATGTATTAAAAAAAAAAAAAAAACAATGGAATGCGAGGCTTCTGCAAACTTTAGAGCGGCTGTGAGAAGTCAAGTGCTGACGCTTGGGTCTCTGATTGGCCTCTCCATTATTCGATAGTTTTGCACTCGTAACAACAACTACAGGAGCTCCTGCCTGACCTACCTCGTAGGAGCACGGGAGCAGAGTGGTGCTCCGATCCACAGTGAAAGCAGCAACGAAGGCAGCATGGCTCCGAAGAACGCTGCGGTTGCGGCGGCGGCCGCGAAGGCAAAGGCGAGAGCGGCGAGAGTGGCTGCGCGGGACACGGCAGACCCGGCCGGACGGACAGTTCCTGAGCCTCCCCTGGGGGTCCGGGTTCCTGAGAGGACTCCGGCAAAAGTTCCAAGCAAGGCAGGGGCAATTCGGAAGGGGGGCCAGACTACTCCCTCCGTCGTTGATCTCCTCCGGCAAACACCGGCAAAACTCCTTCCGGGTCAGAGCGGGAGGAGTCAGCCGATAGCTCCTCACACACCAGTGCTGGCTCTCACTGAGGGGGGTGAGGACGTGAGTGAGGCTGCGGACAGGGAGACGAGTGGTGATACGGCGAGTGCTCGAACAGATGCTGTCTTGGCAAACGGTAACAGGATGACACAGGAGCAGACAGTTACCCCTTCACAAGCGGTACAGGTTGGTGGGGGTGATGGCAATAAAAACGATGTTGGGGTGGAAGAAGTGCAAGATCAATCAGGAGATACTACTACCACCGCCTCTATAACTCTTGATGCCACTACCCATGAGGGCAATCAGTCGCTAACTGATACTCGTGCTCCTGGCAACCCGCTTGTCAAGATAAATCAGATGGCTCCCCCTGCAACAGAGGTAATAGAGTTAACAGGGGCAGTTGGATCTCTGACTATTCAACCAGACAAGGATCCTAGTGATTTTTACTCGTTCTCGGATGAGCTAGGGTGGTCTGACGATTCAGGTTCCCCCCTAAGCGACTCCAGCGATGATGAGACAAGTGCTAAAGAGAACAGAACAACACAAAAAACGGTGCTAAAACATAGAAAGAGTCACCGGGATTCAGCAGAGCTGATTTGTGACTACAGGCCCTCAAGTAACCTTTTAATAACAGCGACCCCAGCCCTGCAAGCGGATCTTACTGCATCCCAAAATTTGGGGGCACCTACAATTGAAACTGTACTCTTAGCCATAGAGGCACACAGGGAGGAGACATCCCATGATGGTCGTAAGGCCCAAGCAGAGCTTCGCAAGGTCCAGGGTGTGGTCCGCAAACTCTCAAGAAAGGTGGGGTCCTTCGGTGATCGAATAACCGAGATCGAGGCCAGAGTGGTTACAAATGAATCAGAGATAGCCACAAATCAAGAACGAATTAATCTCCATGAGACTGAGCTATCAGATGTCAGGTGGAAGCTCGAGGACATGGAAAATCGGCTATGCCGAAATAACCTTCGTGTTTTAGGGGTTCCGGAAGGAATGGAGGGGGGGGATGCGCGATCTTTTTTGATCCAGCTCTCTCGTGACTCTCTCCCTGAACTCTCCAGCTGGAACTGGGAGTTAGAGGTGCAGCGCGCACACCGTATCCCCCTCACGATCAGACACAAACCGGGAGCATATCCGAGGGCCCTCTTAGTGTACTTTGGCAATTTTTTATGTAGACGGGCAATTTCTGATAAAGCCAGGCCAGAGGCTAAGAGAACCAGAGGGATAATATCATATTTTGTACGACCTGACGACAGTGGAGAGGAGGTGGCGGCTACGCCAACTTATAAAACCCTTTCAGGATAAAAAACTACAGGCGTACCTGAATAACCCTGCTCGGTTGAAAGTCATTAATGGAGAACAAATGAAGTTCTTTACCTCTGAAATCAAGGCAAAAGAATATTTGGACAGTTTAAAATGATGGTAGGTCTTGTTTTTTCTTAATGTTTGAGGTCACTTCAGTACAAAGGAAGTCCTTGTGGTATAACACAACTTGTTTCTCTCCTAAAATTAAAAAAAAAAGAGGGGGGGAGAATTAAGATTAGACTCAGATACTAGACACAGATTCAGACTGGTATATGGTGATGTCACATGGGCTATAAGGTTTCCAAAATTACATGTTCCGCAGGGTGTTGTGTGAAGCCTAGTCATTTTTATAGCACTGGTCAGGAGTGCACTTCCGTCACAACAGACTCTTATGGAGTCTGCATGCCTCACTTTTGGGAGGGTGGGGGGAGGGGATGGGGGTGGGGATGGGGGGGAAGGGAAAGAGTGGCTAAGGAGGGGGAAAATGCTTAAAAAAGGCAACCATAATGGTATGTACAGAGACTCTAGGCTTAAGATGAAAGTGTCACATGAAGCAGAGCTAACAGTTAAAACAAATCAGAAAAATACACAACAATATGGATAAGCTGAAAATATGTTCTTGGAATGTGGCGGGTCTTAATGATAGGGAGAAAAGGGATCGGATGTGTGCGGTATTTAGGCAAAATGCATTTGATATAATTTGTCTACAAGAGACCCATATCCCTTGGGCAGAAAGAGATGTTTTAAGGGTCCCTGGATTTAATTTGATAGTAAATACAACTCAAACTATGAGAACCAGAGGGGTTGCTGTACTAGCAAACCGTTTTTGGGGCCTGCTGTACGTAAGGCAGCTGATCCTCTGGGAAGGTGGGTTATTGTTGAGTTTAAGATGGGTATCACAATTTGTTCAATCTATGCCTCTAACAAGGATGATCCTTCTGTTCTTACCGAACTTGAATTAGAGCTGGCTTCTTGGTCTCAGACACTGATATTTTGCGGGGACTTTAATATTTCCTTGACGCAAAGGGAGGGGGGACATAACCAAGGTCAATATCTATATTCAGGTCGTAAACCTAAGGTATATAGAGCCATTTCACACCTAAAAGAGAGTTTAGGCTTAATTGATGTATGGGAAATGAAAAAACAACCTGACCCAGGATATACGTATTTTTCGCATCCACATAGCAAATACGTTCGTATTGACTATATTTGGGTAGCAAGAAACTGCTCTGATAAGGTACCAATCAGCAAGCTTCCAAAGACTATCTCGGACCATAACCCCTTAGTACTTACATTAGAGATCACTAACTCAATTAGACCTCGATCAGTATGGACATTTGATGGGAAATTACTTGTCCATAATGAATATATTGATTACATTAAAGCATGGACTGAGAGGTTTTTTGAATGCAATTGTTATAGTGCATCTAGGGGTATGGTTTGGGATTGTTTCAAGGCCGCAATCCGCGGAGAAACAATAAGCTATGTAGCTAAGCAGAGGAAGGAAGCAGACAAGGCTAATAGAAAGCAACTCCAAGATCTAGCTAAAATAGAAGAGAAACATACAGCTTTACTAATGCAGGGGCAAGATGGAGGCTCAACCTTAAGAGAACTGCTGATTCTTAAAACTGAAATAAATGGTGGGCTCTCAAAGAGGGCGGCTGAGATTTATCAATCTAATCGCAATAAGATCTATGAAGATGGAGAGAAAGTCGGGAGGCAACTAGCCCTTCGTACCCGCCAGAAACAGTCTCTTAACCTAATAACAAGTATAGAATTGGAGGGCCAGGAGTTTACATCACCAGTGGACATATTAGATACATTCAGAAAATATTACCAAAAACTATATCAAAACGAAGACCTCTTAGATTCAGAAGCTACCAAAGAAGCTCTCACTAATTGGCTGACGGAACTTGAAGGAAATATAGGTATAGACGAAGTTACTAGGAGAGATCTTGAAAGAGATATAACATATTGTAGTAAGGGTTTCAGAAGGAATAAAATCCAAGCAATTCCAGGTTAGTTGAGAAGTGGTATTTATTGGAGCATCCACCTTCTTGAAGATCAGCAGAGCAACTGCTCGTAACTGATCTTTCAAGATGTAACATAATAAACAACACTTTCAAAAATACACAGTCCAAGCATAGAACATAGTGCAGAATACATTCTACAGGGAATGAGCCATGAGAATTCCAGGAGGAATTCTCAAATAGAAAACATTCTAAAATAAACACAATACTACACATCCCCTCCCTTTATACAGAAAATGAAAAGAGAAAATAAAAATGAAAATTATTTGTATAAAATAAATTTATCAAACTTCTTGGTAACAAATTTCTGCCTTTTAGAGATACGTTGAACATTACTTTCTTGAAAAGAAGAATGTGACCAGGAAGAAGAAACATTAGTATTAACACTATTATGATCCAGAATTTCAGAACTCGAACTTTTTCCTGCAACAGTATCACTTGAAAAATCAGGATCCATAGATATGCAATTTCTAAAAATAGAAGGATCAACCTTTGCAATTTTTGAAATATTCCACCAGGATCCATTATCTAACAAAACTGAGGTTTTCCCAATTTTACAAATCTCAAAAATATCCGAAAATTTAGACTGACACTTTTTTTTTTGGGAAATTATTTTTAATGGCATTTTTAAAACAGTGCGATACATTGTCATGTAGAAACACAAAGCAATTTAGGCACAGTAGTTCGTCAACAGAAACCAGCATTATTACATCATAAACACAGGAGCATCTCTGTCTATCAATCAGAACACGGGTTGGCAACAAAGATCGTGGTTCCAAAGCACTATTCCGAATCAGAGCTAGAGCTGTCAGTATCAGAAGATGGGTCGCAAATGTTTCCCCTGTACTTATTCCACGCCCCCCAAATCCTATTCCATTTCTTGGGACAACCTCTATTGCGGAACACTGCCTGTTCTGCAATCATCGCAGCGTCCATATCTTGCTTCCAGGCCGATAATGTTGGCGACAGCCCCCCACCCCACTTCTGCGCTATATTTCTTTTTGCTACCATCATACCTAGTATCATCCAGCTCTGCCCATATCGTGTGAGGTCATTGGGTTCCCATATGTTTAAGAGGCAACGCTTGGGGTCAGGCAGTATGGAGAGTTCCTCTGATGAGACATGGTGCGCATCACCTGAACCCAGTAGTGTGCAATTCGGGGGCAATCCCATATCGTGTGGTAGAAGCTCCCTATTTCCCCGCATCCCCGCAGGCAGAATGGGTGTGAAATCCTTTTCATCTTATGTAGTGCATCCCTAGTGTAGTACGATCTGTGTAGTATGCGTAGTTGCACCAGGCGGAGACGTGATGGGACGCCCACTTCTTTCGAAGACGCAGTCGCCTCCTGTCACTCTGAGTCATCAATGTCTCCACAGTCGTGTACCCACTTCTCCCGCAGGGCCTCCAGAGGGTCAGGTAAATTGTTTACGAGTTTTCGGTACGTCAGAGATGTTGCCTTTGATGGCATAAAGTCAGTCAGTAGCCTGTCCTCGAGTGGGGACGCTTTCGGGATAGTTGTTCCGGACGTTAATGCATGACGTACCTGCATGTATCTGAAACGTTCTGTTAGCGCCAGATCATATTGCTGTTGCAGCGTCTCAAAAGGCAGCATCTGCCCCTTCTGCCATAGATCGCCAATGGTCGAGATGCCGATAGCATCCCAGCGGTCGAAGCCTTTGGAGTGTCTGAGTTTCCCCAGCTGTTTTATGTCCCACAACGGAGTTAACTGTGTCAGTACTCCCTGCCATTTCAACCTGCTCAGCGCCGCGTGCCATACGGTGAGCGTGTGATGTAGTGGGCCAAACTTCGTGGCGACTAATGATTTATCATACAGGGGGGCCAGCATTCCAGCGAACCCCAACTGTGCCCTGTCTGCCTTTAGAGCTGGTTCAGGCTGGGGGAGATGAAGCCATTGGTTAATAATCTTCAACTGTGACGCCCAGTAGTAAAGGTTGATGTGTGGTAAATAAATAAATAATACCTCTATTTTTGAATGAATATATGAATAACAGATAGCTCAATAAATAAGAGTCAAGATTCGAGGTAGTAGGAGTTTGCAGGTTTAATACAGCATAAAGGACAGGAACAGGACAACCTGCACGGACAAGATCTGGGATGGCTAGCTAGCACGGGACAGGATTGGACTGGCGTAACATTTAATAACAGTACACAAGCATATATATACTAAAACAATTGCATTACAGTGAATTACAGTAGGCGGAGCAGTGGGTGTGGTCAATAGCAGTCGCGAAAGATAAGGGTGAAAGTGGGTGTAACAAGAGGCGTATACATAGACATGTGATGTAAACGTAACAGAATATGTCATAAATGGGGCGGAAACATGGAGGGGGCTACCTAAGGAGCCGGGACCTCTAACCTAATGGTGCGCGCAAACTGACAATGACGTGTTACTAGGTGAAGCTGGGGACTATGAACTCTGTGCTAGGAGTAGAGACTGAAGTCTGGAGAGTCAGGGCGACATGTACCTAAACCCTATCTAGTATCTGATGTTTTAGAGAACATGTTGATATAAACTAAAAGTCAGGAGGGGAGAGGCTAACAGACTCTAAGACTGGAGCATGCATTATTCTACATGTAGTGCGTTGAAGAACATTAAATGACCATTAAATGCAGTATTTCTCTTACATGGAGACGTAAAGGCTAGACAATGACGGAAACTATTGATGCGATTCAGTAGCTTAGGAATGCAGAGAAGGAGGGCTGGACTGATAACTAGAATCATAACATACTCTTGGCAGACTCGTAGGCAGAGCCAGGCTGAACCGGGCACTGCGAAGCAGGAAGTAAGTGAAGGGTCGAGGATACAGGTGGGGGCTGTATCGCTCCTCAGCGAGGGTTCAGGAGACAGGAGCTGAATCTGGTGTCCGGGCCCTTTTGAGGCCTAGAAACGGGGACTTGTCAATGAAATAACGTGTACACTGAGAAACGTGGCAACGTAACTTTACATAGGCCTAATACTCGTAGCTTTCACGAGAACTGGAAACTGGCATACTAGAGATGGACACAACTGTAATTGCGTCTTTAATCGAACATGGGGGATACATATGCATATTTAATCATGCACACATAGCATAAGATGGGGAACACGTAGGAACACAGAACATGGCAAAATTTACTTTTCCACATTCCCTCCTTGTCACTACGTTTCCATCAGGAAACATCAATATTCATGATACCATCTATCATTTCATACAGTATCATTTGCTCGTCTCGAATTTTCTTGGAACTGGATTTGGAACGGGACTTGGGACTAGGAATACAAGAGGTAGCACAAATGCCACAAATCGCAGGGCCACATTGTAAACAGAGGCAGCAACTGAATATGATCGCTACTGCAATACCCAGAAATGACAATACTTTCCATCCCCAGGCGGAAATTATATTCCAGAACCAACCGGACCATGTCCAGGTGCCTGGATCTTGGTGTAACATATGGGCAATATTATGGAGTCTGGTAATAGCTGAATAAACAGACGGTGCGTTATTAGGAATGAAAATGCAGCAACTAGATCCGATGACTCTACATGCCCCGCCCCTATCGGCCAGTATGACGTCAAGGACGAGACGATTCTGGAGCACGACAATTCTCATAAAGGATTGTTCTTCGGTTAAGTTACTTAGAGCAGAAGTAGTCTCAATCACTACTGCTTCAAGGGTTCTCGTTAATCTACGTATCAGTTTACTATTCACGACAGTACCTAAGTAGGGGAAGACACCTTTATTGATATCTATGTATTGTTCTAGAGCAGTTTCAGTATAATCGACAATCGGGAGGTCTCTCTTGTGTCTAGTATGTACTAGGTGGGAATTCCTATGATAGTCAGGTGGGGCTAGAAAAACTGGTGGCAGTAGGAAGGCAATGTAACAGGTTCCCTCCCAATCGAGGGGCAGACGGACATATGCGGTCTGACCACAAACAAAATAAGAATGACGTGAAGCTTCGAAAATAGATTTCCCACTGTCACTATACTTGACAACAGTAGTACAATCACTATGGCCTACATGTACGGAACCATTATTTCGGACACATAATTCACCTTTGACTGGTAATACTGATATAGCAGGTAAGTCTGGAGTAGAATCAGACTGAACATTCAGGACCATGAAATTCGAAGAATAATTACCCAAATTATAAACTTCATTTTCTAGATCTAACCCTGTTCTGTGGGGAAGACCTTGCTTGTCTGGAAAACATGTACTGTTAAGAAGAGACATATCTGTTGAGGATGACGTTAACGTGGACCATGCTCCACACGAACCATTATGTGAAAATGGATAAGGAAAGAGTGGCAGAACTCCCTTCGGTGTCTGGAAAGGGGGGAGTCGACCACACACCCAACAATTAGTGGCATTGCTGGTCTGGTGTGAATAATGTAACATGCGGATAAAGGAATTATTATGCATAGCAAGACGATATGAGAGTTCATGAGGAGGTAGATCACTAAACGTGTGCTCTACCGTAACATTAGCAGACTTATTTACATGAGAAACTGGAAAATACAAATAAAATGCATAACATGTGCAGGTAAACATAAGGCTGAAAAACAATATGAAGCTTAGAAAAACGATACATCGGATTGAGTTTTGACTAACTCTCTCACTATGGGGGTCTATTTTATACATGTCAGAAACCGGTCTAACCGTTTCACCTAGGGGAGGACTTAGACAATCAAACTGGCTGACTTATTTTACTAGACCTTAATTTAAGCTTATACTCCTGCTGCGGAGTTTTCTCTAACAGGGAGGGATTCGTATCATAGTCTTTTGCGTGACAGTCCTTAAGAATAGTACTTTGGCAATCCTTAAAATCCTCGGAAATGTTCTTGGTAACAGGTTTTAGTCCAGAAAATCTTTTCACATGTGACAGGTGGACCCAGCCCTTCCTGCCTTCCAACTTGACGGCAGTACGGGTGGCCAGGAGGACCTGTTTGGGTTCTTTCCAGCGGGGCTCCAGTGGACTTGAACGATCAAAGTTCCTCACAAGAACCATGCATCCGGGAACGATTTCATGCGGTGCCACCTCGGTATTGTCTGGAAATGCGGCGGCAACCTGTGAACGACAAGAGTGTAGGGCAGACATCAAGGAAGCTAGGTAATCTGTCAGCATATTACTTGAAACATCGGTAATACTTCGGGGTCTAGGTGTACCCCACATATTAGGGGGGCGGCCGAATACGACCTCGTACGGGGACAGACCTGATCTGGAATGTGCGACCATGCGCATATAAAACAGAGCAACTGGCAGAGCTACTAGCCAGTCCACACCTTTCTCTTTACATACTTTGGCGATGCGGATTTTCAGGGTCTGATTATGTCTCTCTACGAGACCGGCTGCTTCAGGATGGCGTACACAATGAAACTTCCACTGGTACCCTAACAGAAGGGAAACATGTTTCATAAGCTCAGATGAGAATGGCTGGCCGTTGTCAGAATATACGACTCTTGGGAGTCCGTAGCGGGGGAAAAATTCACGAACCAACTGCTTGGCAGTGGTCGCGGCTGTGTAATCTGGGACTGGATATGCCTCTGTCCATCTGGACAAAGCGCATACAACTACAAGGACATACTTGAAACCTCGACATCGCTCCATCTGAATATAATCCATTTGGAGGACTTCAAAAGGGTGGTCAGGAGGCTGGAATCCACCTTGTTCCACCGGGACACTTTTACCTGGGTTAAACTGGCAACATATCATACAGGTACGGACCTTCTGCTTGGCTGCAGCTCGTAAATGCTTGTTGGACCAAATGTTCTGGATACTGTCTAACATAGCTTTTTCTCCTAAATGTGCTGGACTATGTGCGGTATTGATAATGACTTGAACCATAGAGTCGGGGAGAAACCATGTGGCTTTACCCTTCGTTACCCATCCCTGATCTGTCTGGACCCCTCCTTGTTCGGACCATTTCTTGATTTCATCGGGAGTAGCATGTAACTGGATATCTATGACATCTTGAGTGGGGTCCTTAACTGTCATACAAGTAGTCGGATCTGGAGTATGTGTCTGTGTCGGATTAACTGGAATGTCTGGAGTCTGTGCTGTAAGCTTGGCTGTGCGATCTGCTAGATCGTTACCTTGAGAAATAATATCAGTAACTTTCGTATGTGCTTTGCACTTCATGATAGCAATAGATGTCGGTAAGTGTATGGCATCTAACAGAGCTTGAATAAGGAGACCATGCTGAATCTTGGTTCCATGAGAAGTCATGAAACCTCTCTCCTGCCAGAGCACTCCAAAGTCGTGTACGACTCCAAATGCGTAGCGTGAATCTGTGTAAACATTAACTTTCAGGTTCTTGGCGTGTATGCAGGCTTGGGTCAGAGCAACTAGCTCTGCTGCTTGAGCGGACAGGGTGTCAATACGATGTGTCTCTATAACTTCAGTGTCTGTAGTCACTGCATACGCGGCTACTAGTTCTCCTGTACTTGTTCTCATACATGAACCATCCACATAAAGTGTCAGGTCGGGATCTGGTAATGGAATATCTGTCAGATCTTGTCTTGGCTTTGTCATAGTGTTAACTACTTCCACACAGTCGTGTGTGGCAGGATTCGAATTAACTGACGGTAACAGTGTAGCAGGATTTAGAACGTTGCAGCGTCTGATTTCTATGTGTGGCTGGAACAGTGTCAGTTCATAACCTGTTAAACGTGCAATTGTCAAGTGCTGAGTCTGTGTTCGGTTTAAAAGAACTTCCACGGAGTGTGGAACTTGTACTGTCAAGGAATGTCCTAATACTATGGAATCACTTTGTCTGATAGCTAGTGCTGTGGCTGCAACTGACTTGAGGCACGCAGGCAGAGCCTGGGCTACAGGATCTAGTGTGCTCGAAAAATAAGCACAGGGCTTGTATTGTCCTGCTTGATCTTGTGTGAGAACAGATAATGCTGTACCTTCACGTTCTGTGATGAAAAGTGTAAAAGGCTTACTGTAGTTCGGTGTAGCTAGAACTGGAGCTTGGCATAGAGCTTTCTTTAACTCATTAAAACTAAGTGTATGTTCAGATGTCCAAGGGAGGACAGTCGATACGGCTGCCTCCTGTGTCGTTAACTGTATCAGTGGTTTAGCTAGAAATGCATACTGAGGAATCCATTGTCTGCAACAAGAAGTGAGGCCGATAAAAGCACGTACCTCCTTCTGGGTCTTGGGCTGAGGAAGACTCGCTATTAACTGGATACGGTCAGGTGTCAACTGCCTACCCCTCTTGGACAGTAAGTGGCCTAAATAGATCACTTGCTGGACACAGAATTGAAGCTTCGAAGGGGACACCTTGTGCCCCATCTCGGCAAGGAAATACAAGACTGTAAGTGATGCTCGCTCGCAAGCACGTTCAGAACGGGCTGTGATCAGTAGATCATCGACATACTGGAGCAGGGCAGTGTCAGTTGGCATGTGAATATTGTCTAGTTGTCTCTTAAGTGCTTGACTGTAAATACTTGGACTTTCTGTGAAACCTTGAGGAGCTCGTGTGAACATATAGCTCCTTCCATTTAAACAAAATCCGAAAAGAAACTGGCTGTCTGGATGAATGGGGACACTGAAAAACGCGTTCTTGAGGTCTATGACTGTAAAAAATGAGGCTTCGGAATCAATGGCTGTCAATAGGGAAGAGATATCTGGGACAACTGGGTACTGGGGAATAATACATTTATTAAGTTCTCGAAGATCAATCACTAATCGATATACTGGGGGTGCATTTGGATCAGTACGTTTCATGACTGGAATGATCGGAGAATTACATACATTGGAGTCAGTTTCTACAACTACTCCTTGAGCAATGAGCTCGTCAATAATTTTGGATAAGGCTGCTACAGCCTCAGGTCGCAGTCTGTACTGTCTGATTCGTGGTAACACTACACCTGGTTTGAGAGTCACACGATGGGGTGTGATTTGCATATAACCAACATCAGTTGGACCTTGCGCCCATAGATGCTGCGAAACATTGGACAATCTCGGTTCAAAATCGCGTAATACATAGTGACCCTTGAAGTCACGTATAAACAGTCGTATTCCTTCTGGGGAGCAGCATATGACTGCACCTAATTCTTTCAGTGTTTTAATACCTAACAGATTTTCTGGACATGACTTCGTAAGTAACAGATCAGTAGTGCGGGACAATGGACCTACTTCTAGAGTAACTGGCTTGGATATCTCGTTTACAATAGGCTTTCCTGAAAATCCAAGGGAAACATTTCTAGAGCCTGAGAGCGGAGCCCCTGGAACCTCGGCGTGACTGATGGTCGTCCTACTTGCCCCTGTATCAATCAGAAACTTTCTGTCTTTCCCTAGTACTTGACTGTGAACATAGGGACCCTCTTGATCTACAGGTATCTCGATGAGAGGCAAGCCTACCTCCCTCTCTAGGCTGTTTCATGAATATGGCTGATACTCTGGATACTCGGACTGTGCATACTGGTACATCTGCTGTGTAACATGCTGTGTTGCAGCAATAGGCTGCGGTGCTGGAACTGTCTGTTGTGCATTCTGTGGCTGAGAAGTCTGTGAAACTTGTTCTTGTCTAGGCGGACGTGGTCTTTCTTTAGTCTTACCGGTAGCTATATTATGTTTCAGAACTGCACACTCGTTTATAAAATGACCTGGCTGTTTACAATAATTGCAGGTCCCTTTAACGGGAACTGCAGGATGACTGGCTTGATTCGTACCCCTCTTCTGACTGTCTTGAGGAACAGATTGTGCAACTAGTACTTTCATTTTCGTGTCTTTCATACGTTTTCTTTCATGATCTTGCTCTTCTCTGATTCTATTCTGGTGATACTGGAGCATCTGTAACATCTGGGACGGGGTATTAGCTTGCCAGGTACTTTCGACTTTCAAAACTCGGTTCTTAACTTGTGGACTTGAATTCTCGACTAATTTAGTAACAAAAAGATGAGGGTATGACTCGCTGCTTGTCTTGAGGCCACTGTTAATACTAAAGCATTTCTCAAATCTAGAATAAAAATCACTAGTGTCTTCGTCTTGTTTCTGTTTACAGGCTGAGATTGCATCCCAGTCTTCCTTTTTAGTGGCTAATAATCTGGGCAAAACTTGTATTAACAGTTCAGGTAATTCTTTACATTTCTCTCCTAGACCGGTACCTGGTACTCGTATCTTGTCTTCAGCTTCTAGAACTGCCCAATCGATCTTTTTCTCTCCCACCTCCCATTCTTTTTCCTTGAGTTTTTCATATACCCCTGCGGGCAACAGGACCTTTAGCATTTTAATAATATCTGGATACGTGTATTCTCCCATACGGAGCATGTCTTTTAATTCTCGGTGGAACCCTGCTGGATCTTTGTCATGACAGGGAATTAATTTCTTCATCTCTAAGAGTTCCATCTTTGTAATCGGGGTGTAAACAAATACTCTTTGCATTTCACCATCCGTTGTCCTAACTGGGTGTACTTCTCGTAACGGATTCTGTCTGTCTATGTAAAAGGGTTTACTTTCTGGGGGTGAGACATGAACAAAATGCGGGTTCAGGAACGTTCTATATTTGTGGCGCTGTTCTAGAATGACACTAATTAAATCGGTACCTAAACCTTTCCATCTATACTGGAGTAACTCGTTCAGGACATCGTGTAACGGACCTGGATCAGAATGTTGACCCTCATACAGAGTAATGAGGTGCTGGATCATATACATACCCACCAGTCGTTGCTCGGCTGGGGGCAGTTTCAGAAACATTTGTGCCACTATTTCGTCTGGAAAAGTGGTAGAATCAGTAGTCCATCGGACTGCTGATCGGGCTAGTTCTTGTTCATGCATAGTACTTAATTCACTATAACCGATTCGTGATTTCAGAATGTGATCGGTAGCTTGAAATACTTGTTCTAGAGAACCTTGTTCTGGTGCTGGATGAGGAACAGTTTTCTTGTGCTCTAGGCGTAAATGGCGGTCTGGAAATCTAGATTTTCCTACATACGCTATTCTGGCGGGATTCTCGTCCTCTACCTCTTCAGTAGAAGAGTCATTTTCTTTCTCGCTTACTTGTGCTTCTTTGCGTTTCTCGTGTAACCTTATTATTTCTTTACGGATTTTCTTGTACATACTCTCTATACTACTGATGGTTCTGTGCTTACCCTCGGCTATATTATCACTCCACCTTGTCAGGATTCTCATTTCGGCCGGATCTTTAGTCGGGTAATCTTGTTCTCTTATTAAACAATTAATCAGAAATTTTAATAACATGAGCTGGATCTCAGCTTTCCTTTGAGACATGGCTTCACCAATACTTTCTGGATCATCCCCTGTACGGATGAAACGATATATTCTGTCTAGATCTTCTTTCATATTCGGTAGGGTGTCCAAATACCCGGTCACCCGTCTTACACGGATGGAATATATAACTGTACTATCATCACCTGCAACTGGATCATAGCGGCATTCAGTAAGGGCTCGTCGGATATCTGCAACGGACTTATATTTGGGAGTACGCTGTAACGCACATTCATGTAACTCGACTAACGTTACTCGTTGGTGTGGTGGCGGGGTACCAGGAGGACCTCCTCCTGCGGCCCCTAAACTAGAATCGTCGACTGATACTCTTCGTGCTGGCAGAGTGGGAAATTGTAATGTAGGCTGGACCGGGGGTACCGTAGCAGGTACTCCGGTGACTGGAGGAGCAGGATTTACATTATTTACAGGAGCTGGCGGATTTGCATATTCTGGGACTGTGTCGTCCAAATAGGACGAAATAAAAATATCAGCTGCGGTCGGTTTGTGACGCAGCTTGGTCGGAACTAAGGGTGGCGGAAAATTACTGGATGCCTCCGGGGTCGCTTTTGGCAAGCCCTCGGCAAGAAGAGGATACATACCCTTAATGAGGGCATGCCTCTGTCTGTCTGACTGTTCGGTTTTTACTCGTTCACCTATCTCGATTAATTCCCTTTCTTGGGCTCGTTCTAAGGATTCTCTACTTAATTCTGACTTTCTGATTTCTTTTTCGGTTCTTTTATGAGATTCTTTGCGCCATAACTCGATGGCATCTTTCTGTGACTGTCTGGCTTTCTTTTTCCATAATGCTTCTTCTACTCGCATGATGCACTCGGCATCCCATGTGCCTGATACAGGCCATCTATACTTTTCTTCTAACTCTTTGGTGTACTCTACCCATAAATCTAGATATAATATGGCACTTATGCCATGCTTCTGATACATAAAATGACCTGGACTGTCCCTAGGCGGGACAGGAACTGCTGCTTCTAGCAGACCTTTTCTAGTTTTCAACTGACGTAGTTTGGAAAATAGCGGCATGACTGAACTGTAATCTAGACACAATACAATACACAATGAACACGATAACTACACCACTCTCATACCACGACATTGAAATACATGAAGAACATTTAAAATAACAGTTCGAACAGAATACTACCTGGAATACGGAAAACAGAATACATGAATTTCTCGAGAACAGAACTGACTAGAACAGAAACTAGATGTACTGCTAAAACAGTACGAAACTTACCGGTCTCATAAAGAGACACGTCAGGACCCGCATCCACCGAAGTGGACACTTCGTTTTGGGTCTGTGTACCACCAAAACCCACGGACCAGAGTCAATTAGATTGACCCTGTCTAGATACTACCCCAGCAACGGTACTCACCGGGCAGCAAGAACGGAAGGCCTCGGACTGGACTGGACTGCTTCGACGCCGGACGGACGAACTTCGGACTTCTGTTACGGGTGGGCCTCCGGATACCTCGGACCTTGGACTCTCGGCTTGGGCTCTGGTCGGGACTCGCCGCGTTCCTCCACCGCCTCGTCTGGATGCTGGACCGCCACCTCCGTCTCCTCCGTGGGCCTGAGGGATACTTGAAGCAGAAATATCTGCACGTGCACGGTATGGTTCCGTCACGGCTGCAGAGGGTCAGGGGGCCGGCGTGGCTTCACCGGCGCGTGGGGAAAGGGCAAGTCCCTATTCGGGCGCCATTATGTGGTAAATAAATAAATAATACCTCTATTTTTGAATGAATATATGAATAACAGATAGCTCAATAAATAAGAGTCAAGATTCGAGGTAGTAGGAGTTTGCAGGTTTAATACAGCATAAAGGACAGGAACAGGACAACCTGCACGGACAAGATCTGGGATGGCTAGCTAGCACGGGACAGGATTGGACTGGCGTAACATTTAATAACAGTACACAAGCATATATATACTAAAACAATTGCATTACAGTGAATTACAGTAGGCGGAGCAGTGGGTGTGGTCAATAGCAGTCGCGAAAGATAAGGGTGAAAGTGGGTGTAACAAGAGGCGTATACATAGACATGTGATGTAAACGTAACAGAATATGTCATAAATGGGGCGGAAACATGGAGGGGGAGCCGGGACCTCTAACCTAATGGTGCGTGCAAACTGACAATGACGTGTTACTAGGAGAAGCTGGGGGCTATGAACTCTGTGCTAGGAGTAGAGACTGAAGTCTGGAGAGTCAGGGCGACATGTACCTAAACCCTATCTAGTATCTGATGTTTTAGAGAACATGTTGATATAAACTAAAAGTCAGGAGGGGAGAGGCTAACAGACTCTAAGACTGGAGCATGCATTATTCTACATGTAGTGCGTTGAAGAACATTAAATGACCATTAAATGCAGTATTTCTCTTACATGGAGACGTAAAGGCTAGACAATGACGGAAACTATTGATGCGATTCAGTAGCTTAGGAATGCAGAGAAGGAGGGCTGGACTGATAACTAGAATCATAACATACTCTTGGCAGACTCGTAGGCAGAGCCAGGCTGAACCGGGCACTGCGAAGCAGGAAGTAAGTGAAGGGTCGAGGATACAGGTGGGGGCTGTATCGCTCCTCAGCGAGGGTTCAGGAGACAGGAGCTGAATCTGGTGTCCGGGCCCTTTTGAGGCCTAGAAACGGGGACTTGTCAATGAAATAACGTGTACACTGAGAAACGTGGCAACGTAACTTTACATAGGCCTAATACTCGTAGCTTTCACGAGAACTGGAAACTGGCATACTAGAGATGGACACAACTGTAATTGCGTCTTTAATCGAACATGGGGGATACATATGCATATTTAATCATGCACACATAGCATAAGATGGGGAACACGTAGGGACACAGAACATGGCAAAATTTACTTTTCCACAGATGTCAGGGAGCGCTATGCCTCCGTCGTACCAGCTGCGCGTGAGCTTGGCCTGTGCTATACGTGCAGGCTTAGGACCCCATAGCAGCACCGAGACTTGCGCTGCGATGGTTTTGAAGTATGCGGGAGGGACAGGGTAGGGTGTATTTTCTAAAACGTAGAGGAAGCGGGGTAGGGCCATCATTTTGAAAAGAGCCGCCTTTCCTAGCAGCGTCAGCGGTAGTGATTCCCAGTGTCGGATGTCACGTTTGAGGCGATCAAGAGGAGGCTGTAGGTTGTGTGTATAGAAGTCGGCAGGGTCAGCTGTGATGTGTATCCCTAAGTATTTAAACCCGGTAGCAGAAGTCCGCAACGGGCAGGCTTCCGGCAAGCGCGGTGCGGGACCGTGCAGTATGTACATGGTAGATTTGGACCAGTTGATCGAGTAGCCGGAAGCTCGGCCGTATGCCGTGCAGACATCTAGAAGGGTGTTAATCGAACGGTTGGGAGAGGTGAGATAACAGAACATCGTCAGCGTATAGGGATATTTTGTCTTCCCACTCGTCCGTCCAATGGATACCACTGATAGTGGGCTTCCATCTTATCCATTCGGCCAATGGTTCAAGAACCATGGCAAACAGTAATGGGGACAGTGGGCACCCCTGACGAGACTGACCTTTTTTTTAACAAAAACAGGTAGTTTAATTTGAACTTTGTCACCAACACGTAATTTAGATTTAAAAGTTGGATGAACAATATTATTTGAGGCATCAACATTTTGTTTAACCTTTTTATAAATGATACTCATGTCATCTTTTGATTTGGTCTTTTCAATCCAGGAAAGAGAAATTTCTTGTTGGGGACTCCTGCCTTTAAATAAAAGAAAAGGCGAGAATTTTGTAGAGGAATGTGGAGTACAGAGATAAGACCAAACCAAATTTGCTACATGATTTTTAACATCAATGTGAGATTTAATAGCTAATTGTATTCCTTCAACCAAAACTCTATTAAATCTTTCTACAAGACCATTCATGTTAGGTGAATATAAAGCAGTCTTGCAATTCTTAATATTATTTTGTTTTTTAAGGAAATCGTCAAATAAATGTGATGTAAATTGAGTTCCATTATCAGAAACCAAAGTTAATGGTAATCCCTCTCTTTTTAATATTTCCTTAAGAAATTTAATCACAGAAATAGTATCAATTTGTGAAGACCATTTATACTCTACCCATTTTGAGAAATAATCAATGACTATAAAAATATACACTTTTTGTGCCTGAATACCCTCATATGGACCTAAAATATCAATTGCTATTTTCTTCCATGGAGTATCAGGAGTTTGAACATTTACAATATTCGAATGTAAGGGCTTCAAAACTTAATCTGAATCAGCACATAAAGAGCACTTTTTGATAAACTGAATAATTTGATCATCCATATAAGGCCACCAAAAAATTTCTCTAATCTTTTTAATGGTGCTAGACTGTCCTAAATGACCAAGATGAGCAATAGAAATAATCTTTTGCCTAATAGAAACCGGTGGTACAAAGCAATCACCCTTCAAAACCAAATTTCCATTACAAGTCAAGTCATCTCTAACTTTCCAAAATACAGCAAGATCTTTTGAAAGATATTTTTCAACTGGCCAACAATCCATCAAATATTCACATACCAACTTAAGTTGATCATCCAAATTCATAGCTTTGGACCACTCATCTTTAGTAACCAAATCTGACATGGAAAGAACATCATCATCAACAGATGCAACTACGCATTCATCCAAACTCTCTGAATGATTATGAAAACTGACATTAGGTAACAACCTTGAAAAACAGTCAGCTCTGGTATTTTCTGAACCAGGAATATAAACAATGTCAAAATTATACTCATATAATTTTGCCAAAATACGGACCAACCTAGAAGATGCTTTTCCAACGCCATTGTTAGACAATAAAGAAATTAAGGGTTTATGATCAGTCTTAATTTTAAAAGACTTACCCCACAAATAAGTTTTAAAATGTTCAACGGCCCAAGAACACCCTAAAGCCTCTCTCTCAATCGTAGAGTACTTTACTTCAGCAGTTGACAACGGTCTTGACGCAAAAGCAATTGTTACCTCCTTACCATTTTTTACTTGACTCAATACAGCACCACGCCCTGTGGCACTAGCATCAACAGTAATTACACTTGAAGCATTAGCAGAAAAAGGAGAAAGAGGTTTGCAATCAATAATGGCAGATTTAATAGTAGAAAAAGACTTAGAATGCACATCACTCCACTCAAATTTACATCCCTTTTTCAAAAGTAATCTCAAAGGTAAAACAATATCTGAAAATTGCTGAACAAATCTTGAGTAATACTCACACAAACCTAAAAATGATTTAAGTTGATCTTTGTCTTTAGGTTCACACATTTTTCTAATGGAATCAAGAAGATGATTTTTAGGAAAAATACCTTGTGAGTTAATCATATGTCCCAGATATTCAACCTCTGATGCAAAAAATGTGCATTTATCTAACTTAATAGTCATACCTCTTTCATCTAAAATGGACAATACTTTGTCAAGAATGTCTCTGTGTTGTGTAACTGACTCAGAAAATACTAAAATGTCATCCTGAAAGGCCATAACATTATCAATATCCTTAAATAGAGAATTCATCAACTTCTGAAATACAGAGGCTGCAGATGAAAGTCCAAATGGCATCCTAGTATATCTAAACGTGCCATCAGGAGTAATGAATGTTGTAATGTCTCGTGAATCTTCTGTAAGTTCTATCTGATGGTAAGCAGACTTCAAATCTATGCTGCTAAAATTCTTGCCCCATCCAATTTTGTTAATAAATCTTGTATTTTAGGCAACGGATGACACTCCATGACAATTTGTTTATTTACAGACCTCAAATCCGTGCACATTCTAATCTCGCCATTTTTTTTTTTAACTAAAACAATGGGAGAAACCGATTCAGAGGCATTAACAGGTTCAATAACACCCTCCTTACATAGTTTCTTAATCATTTCAGACAGTTCACCTCTAACTGATAAAGGTACATTTCTCAATTTATGTTTTGAAGGAATTGCATTCTTTTTAAGCACAATTTTATGTGAAAAACCTTTAACCTTACCAAGTTCCTTTTTAAAAATATTGCTGTGCTTACTAATAATGTCTGACATGGAACATCCATTACTTTCATTTTCAATACTGTTCACATGCAAATCTTCAAAGAAACACACTTGAATTGGGACACAAAGTACTGTCAAATTTTCTTTGGTGTTTCCACCCGAGTACCTGCAAACCATCTACAGCGACATAAACTTTTCCATCAATAGTTTTATGCCTAAAAATAATGTCAGAAATGAAATAACCCAACATATGAATTTCTTTTCCACCTAAACCAAAAACACGAATATCATTTGGAAGTAAAAGCTTGTTATGCCAAGACCTGTAAAAGAAAGAATCAGAAATGATGGTATAAGGAGACCCAGAGTCTGCCATAACTTCAATATCTCTTCCTTCTACAGAAATGGTACATACAGGAGGTATGTAAGGTTCAGAATCAACATCACTTTCATTGGTAATAACTTGTCCCAATGTATGAACTTCAGTGACAGCAAGAATCTCATTATCACAAAAAACTTCTATAGATATTTCTTCCTGATCCTCAAGCTCAGAAAGAACAGCGACCCTCTTATTAGATAAACAATATGTTCCAAAATGACCAATTTTTTTACATTTAAAACATTCTTTGCCCCTAGCTGGACACTGTTTGAATTGAAAGGTATGTGTTCTTGAACCACAACGATTGCAAAAATTCTTTTTAGAATTAATATGTGACTTATCTTGAACATAAGATTTTTTAAATGCATTCTTATTGTTAGAAACAATTTGAGTTTTAGCCTCTTTCACATTAACCGCAGCGATGCCGGTAGTAATTTTCTCAACATTGATAGTGTTGAAAGAGATAATAGATCGTTCAACACTTTTTGCAATCCTTATCGTTTCCTCTAATGACGGATTGCGTTGTCTAAGTAACTGTTCCTGAATCTTTTTATTTGAACAGCGAATAATTAATTGATCTCTAATATATTTATCAACTTGATCTCCAAAATCAGTCAGCTGCTAAAACTCTGAGACACTCAACATAAGTATCAACAGGTTCATTAAGAAGTTGTTGTCTAGTGTAGAAATTATATCTTTCCATAACTATATGAGGCTGTTCAGTAAACCTTTTTTTTAATCTGTCAATAGCTTCTGTAAAGCAATCATAATCTCCACTCTCCATTCCACTAGGAGTAGTAGAGACTGGTAAATGAATAAATACATCCTCAGCATGACCTCCTAAAGTATTAAGTAATATAGCTAATTTTCTAGAAGCAGTAAAGCTTGCACCATCAATAGCTAATAAGTAATGATCAAATAATCTATACCATTTTTCCCATTTCATGCTAGGCTGATTGGGACCTGAATAAAAAGGAGGTGGAGTGCCACACACAGTACTCCTAATGAAATAAAAACTGAAATTTAGAGCTAAACTAGTAAATAATAATACTTAAATTACCACCAAAAACATAGTGAATTGTATATTTTCTCATTAAAAAGTATAAATAAACAGTACCAATGCTCGTGTAATTCTTCGTTCAGTTGCTAAGGACCAAAGAAAATAAATAAAATGGCCGCCCTAGCGTGATGATAACATCACGCAAATAGAGAATGTTAATGAGTTGGTGTGCGCGTCACAGCGACGCGCCAGGAACGCAGCTTGAGAGTGGAGAGCTCGATGAGAAGAAAAGTTCCAAGATGCGGGCTTCGGAAGAGGAGCGGAGAGTTACAGAGAGTTCGAGCAAGAGACACGTTCCAGGATGCAGGCTTCACGGTACGTTCTCTTTTAAATGTACACAGATTTTAACTGTGCAAGTGAAGAGCGACCGCGGCTAAATACACTTGGATTCTGCAAATGCTCAGAGTGTTTTCAGACTCCCAAATGCTCCGAAAATCTTCCGCTTCCAGGAAACAGGCACTGCAAAACACACTCCAGTGGCAGGAATGAACACAATGTCGTTAGCAGTAGCCAAAGTTCAAATAAATGGCAGTAAGTCAAATCGACTTAACTTCAACTGCGGCAAAAATATAGCTGAGACAAAATATCGGAAACTCAGCTACACTCTTCAACGAAATGCTAAATTTTCTCCAGAAAATAACAGCATATATATATATATATATATTCGTTGAAAAATAAATAAATACTCAAATCTTACTTGAAAATGAGTATAATCTGGAACAATTCCATCAAAAGATTAGTTTTGTGAGTGCACTGCAAGCAAATCTAAAATCCATAGTTAATATCCATTATCCATGACTTGAAAAATTGGATAAAAATGAAATAACAGGTTCCAAATATAGATCAGTAGATGCTCCAAACATAAAAATATCCCAAACGTCGCCAATATGTAGTAAGGGTTTCAGAAGGAATAAAATCCAAGCAATTCCAGGTTAGTTGAGAAGTGGTATTTATTGGAGCATCCACCTTCTTGAAGATCAGCAGAGCAACTGCTCGTAACTGATCTTTCAAGATGTAACATAATAAACAACACTTTTCAAAGAAACACAGTCCAAGCATAGAACATAGTGCAGAATACACTCTACAGGGAATGAGCCATGAGAATTCCAGGAGGAATTCTCAAATAGAAAACATTCTAAAATAAACACAATACTACACATATACTGAAGTACAATTGGCCCTTGCAGAATTAGCCTCAGGAAAAGCTACAGGCCCCGACAGATTGCCACTGGAACTCTATAAAATCCTGGGCAATATTATAATACCTCTTCTTCTTGATTTATTTATGGGAATCCAAGGGAGTGGTATCGCCCCGAAATCATGGAGGGAAACTAATATAGTTATATTCCCGAAAAAAGATAAGCCCCCTAATCTACCCTCATCCTATCGGCCAATATCATTGATAAACTCGGATTCAAAACTCTACTCTAAGATCTTGGCTAATTGGCTCAGGGGGATCATCGAGAGTCTGGTCTCCCCATGGCAACATGGCTTCATTCCGGGTAAGGGCACCACAGATCACACCCGACGGGTAATAACACTATTTGATGTCATGAGTGCGGTGGGGGGCCAGATGTCGATGGTCCTCCTTGATGCCGAGAAGGCCTTTGACCGAGTTTCCTGGGAATTTTTATGGGTCGTGTTAGAACAAAATAATCTGGGACCCGGCTTTATAAAATCCATCAGGGCAATGTATTACTCTCCTAAGGCTAGGGTTCTGTTGATGGGCCAGGAGTCTGGGCTATTTGATATACTTAGAGGTAGGGCTGCCCCTGCTCCCCAATTCTTTTTGCCCTTTATATAAACCCTTTGATCCTTAAACTACTTGCTAGTGATGCAATCAAACCGATCACGTTTGGGCCCTTTGATACTAAGATATTAGCTTACGCCGATGACGTGGCGGTCGTAACATCCGATCCCACAGAGGCAATCGTAGAAATTGAACAGATTAACCAAGCTTTTGGGCAGTTCTCTGGTTACTCACTCAATAGGGGTAAAACAATGGTCATATGCACCGCGAACATTCTCTTTGAAGATTCTAAAAAGGTAGAGAGCGCAGTTTACTTAGGAGTACGTATAACCCCCAAAATAGATAAGATTATTGAGATAAACTATGAGCCCCTTCTCCAAAATATAAAGAAAGACTTGAAAAGGATTGATAGTTTACATCTTTCAATTATTGGGAGAGGTAATTTCCTGAAAATTAACATACTCCCCAGAGTACTGTATTTATTCCGCGCCATTCCCCTAATCGTGGAAGATAAGATCATCAAAGCTCTTGAGTCCCAAATGAGCCAATTTGTATGGAGCTATGGTAAAGTAAGGAGATCTATGCGGTACCTCTCCCTCCCATTTTCAAGAGGGGGTATAGCAATACCTAATATAGTATTATACCTTTGGGCCTCGCTACTTCAGCAAATGACACCACTATGTCTTTTAAAAACATCTGAGCCAATTATAGGGGATAACTATATACCATCAATCTATGAGTTGGCATTCGGAGGTAAGGCTAATGGCCTATTATTGAAACAAGTAGAACCATCATACTACAAGAAAGTCAAATTTAAGATAATAACTAGTGCCTGGAGAATCTGGAGGAAAGTTGCGCGGTATCTCAGTGTTCCTAAATATAACAAGTATACCTCACTATGGCACTCCTCTCTGATACCCGAGCAAGCCAACGATGACATCTCGAGGAGATGGGAACATTTGGGGGTGCTTACTGTAGGTGACTTCCTACAGCCAGGCTATACTAACCGGTTCCAGTATCTGCAAGATAATTTCTTAGTTCCAAACACCGACTCTTTCAAGTTTATTCAAATCAATACGATTCTTAATTTGAGATGTCCTAACATCTCTCTAAGTAGTATCCCCTTATTGAATTGTTTGGGAAAGGCTACAACTAGGATCGGTACCATCTATGACATCCTAATTGAAAATCAAGGGGATGATATGGAAACTACGGAAGTGGGGTGGGCAAGGAAATTAAACAATTCCAATGTGGATATTGATATGTCTCTATACCTTCTAACTAAGCTTTTTGTTTCCTCTAATCTGAAAGCCCAGCTATATAAAACAATATATAACCTTTATTATACCCCCGCTAAATTGCTTTCATGGGGGAAAAGACCGAACTCAGACTGTCCAAGATGTGGAATAAGTCCTGCACATCTGATTCACATGCTGTATGAATGTGACAAATTAACATCTCTTAGACGAATGTTAGCAGGTTTTTGGCAAGAAGTGTTCGGGCATACTCTAGCTGAATCCACCACTCGGTATATTCTGGGATATGATAACACGCTTACGCATACTAACGAAGAGGAAACATGTCTCTTCCTAGGAACAGCTGTGTATAGAATCATACTTACCGCCCGCTGGAAGGACGTGGATCCACCTAACTTACAAATTTGGCTGGCCCGGTTCTTAGGTATTTTTAACCAAGAGAAAGCTATTTTTGCATGTAAAGGAAAGAAGTCCAGAGCTCAGGGAATTAAAATCTGGAAGCCTATTGAAATTTGGAATAACATTAATAGATCTTTATGAATTGATACCTGACGGTCATTTGAAAACTGTTAATATAAATTGTTATATATTGTGTTAAAATCTATCATACTATTTGATTGTAACAATGAATTTTTTTATACAGAATTATGTGACAAAATTTCTTTTTATATAATATGTTGGTCTCTTTTGTACAATATTTATGTGTTGCCAAATAAATAATATTTAAAAAAAGAAACTGGCATCCGACTTCCCTGCACCAGGCTTGGCTTGGTTCTAGAAATAAAATAACTCAATAATATTTTATATACAAACAAATTGGTGTGAGTTCAGTGTTTGAGTGTGTGACATCATTTGCTGAGTGTGTACAACAAATACTTAGCTCTACCCTCTGATAAAGCTTTACTGCTCGCCATCACTTCCACAAATAGAGGGTAAGGCACTATCTACTTTTACCTTTGCCTACCTTTTGGGTTCCATTTTGGTGTTGTATATACAGAGCCTGTTTCCTACAAACGGTGACCACTGTCCGCTCTGGTTTGTGTAACGAGAGGTGCGTGCCACTGACCCAATCGCTGTCCAGTAGCCACCATTGCAGATTTTTCAGTCTCTTCCAAAATCGCAGTACAATTCGACAGATTCACCTGATGTTGTGTCCATTGGAATTTCAGGTACCAATGTATGTGCCATTGGGCGTGTGACACTAGCTGGATGCAGGAGGCCAAGAAATCTAACAGCCCGAAAATCATCCGCACTGAGTTTCAGGGCAGAGGCTGAAACCTTGGTATCGTAACCTAAATATCTTGGACTCTTGCTCCTGGGGAAAGGCACAAAACTATACAGTTTCCAGGTTGGCTCAGATGAAAGGGAGAGTCTTCAAAGTGTCGGAAGTGACTTTTGCTCGTTGATCGTAAACCATATTAAGAGGTGTGCCGTTATCTGGAGATGGTTGAAGACTACTTGGGGAGAACTCCCCTTTAGCAGGCAGTCATCAAGGTTGGTGAAGACTTGTACCCTGACTTCTGTAGATTTGCAGTGATCACGGCTTTTGTGAACACCTGGGGGTGCTGGTGCGCCTACATAGGAGCACTGCAAACAGAAGATGTTTTTGTCACTGCAAACTGCAGGTACTGCCTGTTGGCCTGCAGGATGGGAATTGAAAATAAGCACACATTACGACCATCCAGTCTTCAGGGCAGATTCTCTTCGATTTGTTCTTCTGGAGGAAGGGGTTGAGAGTGTGAAGATCTACATTAGGATGAAGGTCCATCTGCACAAGTAAGGAGCCAGGAGTAACACCAAATTCCCTCTGGCTGGTCTCAAACAACCTGACCACCCGCTTCTCGACATACCGGCTATAGTATTCAACTGCTTGTATCACAATAAAGAGGGCGAGAGAAAATTGAACCAGTTGCATTCTCTCAATTCAAATAGTTAAACACAAAGGGCAACTGGAATATTCAAAGTGTTTTGGGGATAACCACATATTGACAATTTGTCAGAAAAGGGTCAGAAAATAACCTCTTGAATATCCAAAGATATTGGAGTAAATGCCTCACTCTATTATCGTGACATGCTTCATCATTGTTGCCTATCCACACCCTGGTAGGATGATACCACCAGGGCAGACTGAACCAAAAATGAATTAGGAGTTCTTAACTTTAAATCTAACTGGATAAGCAGGGATCCAGGTGAAACTTTTGCTATTAAAAATACTAACCCCAAAACACATTAAACATTTCAGTTGCCATTTGTGATTAACTAATACTATTTAACTGCCCCTGCCAATTGCTTACAATGTGGATTCCAGAAAGCACTAATTCAGAACTAGGTTTGTAATTTATAAATGTGTATGGGTCCGGGAAGGTGGATAAGAACTACTTTTGTCACAACTCTGTCCCTAACCTCCAGCACCATCTATGGCCCATTAAAATCTTTTACTCACACTTTACCGCCAGAGATCCAGCGTTGCATTTCTTTTAGTTAGTCCAGGGGTCATTATTGATATCGACTGAAACAGATAAAACTAGTCTGGGCTGCGCTTTCAATTTCATATTGACCCAGCCTGTCCAGGAAATAAAGCAAGACTTTCTATGTGCCAGTTCGCATTTAACCCGCACTTTAAGGCCAGTCCATTTTGCCACACACCACCCCTGCAGTCTTGCTATTGAATAACTCCAGAGTTATTTATTAGATCTCAATGGGCTTAGAGGCCTGCAGTGCATGCAGAGTTCCAGGCGGTAGCAAACTATTCAAAGCCTCAGACTGGCTTTTATTCACTGAAAAGCCGGAGACCTCTAGGACTTTCAGGGCAGCAGAAATGGAAGTCTCTGTGTAAGTCCGTATCAGTGGGACATGTTCAAAGGGTAGACCTCTTATTCCTTAGGCTGACCTAATCATTGTGTCCTAAGCTTCCATCCAGAGGGACACCCTGCCTTGTTTCCCTCTAGCGGTACAAAAGGGGGTGGTGATGGACGGAGCATCTGACCCAATCAAACACTCACACCCAGTCAAAAGATCTGGGTTTAATCCATCACCGTTCTTTAGCCCACTCTGCCACCCCAGTTCAGACATGGCCATATGCAAATCAGTCGGACCCTGTGCCTCATGGGAACAGTCCAGCCCGAACTGCCAAGCCATGCCTTTCCTGGATCGGAAACAAGCTTCCGAGGACCGGTTTCTGGCATTACAGCAGTTTTCAGCCCGGCTTGCTTGAATCCAGTGGCAAAGTGAGCAAGGGCCTCATGTCTGAGCATACCCTGCCACACTTATGGCGGCCAATAGCGGTACAAAAGGGAGTGGTGATGGACGGAGCATCTGAACCAATTAAACACTCACACCCAGTCAAAAGATCTGGGTTTAATCCATCACCGTTCTTTAGCCCACTCTGCCACCCCAGTTCAGACATGGCCATATGCAACTCAGTTTGACCCTGTGCCTCATGGGAACAGTCCAGCCCGAACTGGCAAGCCATGCCTTCCCTGGACCGGAAACAAGCTTCCGAGGACCGGTTTCTGGCATTACAGCCGTCTTCAGCCCGGCTTGCTTGAATCCAGTGGCAAAGTGAGCAAGGGACTCACGTCTGAGCATACCCTGCCACACTTATGGCGGCCAATAGCGGTACAAAAGGGGGTGGTGATGGACGGAGCATCTGAACCAATCAAACACTCACACCCAGTCAAAAGATCCGGTCCAGGGAAGGCATGGCTTGGCAGTTCGGGCTGGACTGTTCCCATGAGGCACAGTGTCAGACTGATTTGCATATAGCCATGTCTGAACTGGGGTGGCAGAGTGGGCTAAAGAACCGTGATGGATCAAACCCAGATCTTTTGACTGGGTGTGAGTGTTTGATTGGTTCTGATGCTCCGCCCATCACCACCCCCTTTTGTACCGCGTTGTTTCCCTCTAGAGCAACTTCTTAGTAGTCTTATGTTCATTATTTTTAATTCGGACTACAGGAGGTTGGTATTCCACTACTGCCCACCCCTTCATACATGGCCCAAGACTTATGATGGCTAGCACTGCTTTGAAAAGCTTCCGACTGACTGTCGAAAGCCTTTGACAGAGAGCCAGGAGAACAGTGGGGATGGTCTTCTTGTGACCAAGTGTGCTCGTTTTTGAATTTTCATTACACTCAGTCTATTCTTAATAAAACTATTCATCACGTGGAAAGCAATATTACTAGATACCCTCAGTTTCCCAGTCTTAACAAATTCTATCCAATTGAGAGGGCGTTACTGTGTTAAATGTCCCCAGAAGAGCTGGGTGGTGAAGATTAGGTTCCTATAATATTTTAGATTACATAAAAGCATCCTCGTCCAACAGTATCACCAGTGGCATGCTTCATCATCGGATCCTCACCCACTGTACCTCCGCAGCTTTTACTATAGCGAGAGCTCTGGTTAAGTTTGCCTACAGGTTTTTCTGACTTTATGTAGGTAAATAGTTCATTATAGATACCTTTGGTAAGGTCAAAAAAATTACAGAATGATGATGTTGGGGTATATTATGACCCAAACATTGGAGATAGTCACGTTTCAACCCCATCTACTTCCCCTTGGAATCAATGGGTTTTCTTCAGGATCCGATTCTCTTTAGATCCTAGTGATTTTTGTACATTCTACAAGATTGTATGAGGTTGTGAGACTTTCACACACTAAAAAACACGCATATAGATCCAACTCATGCATAGGGAATACTGCCCATAGAAATGTTATGGCTTCATAAGGCCTCTGAGGAGAGTGGACCCTGTAGTCAAACATTCATCAAGAGTTCTCACCTTGCAGGATACCTATTCCTGTCCACTGGGTCCTACTCTTCACCTTCCAGCTCTTCTGATGTCAAATAGCACAGGAGAACCCTCTCACTTTGATAGCATTCTTAATAAAAGTCAGCAAAATGTTGACATCAATGTTGATTAACGTTTTAGGGTGGTATGCAACACAGAGCTCCATTCCCTTTTGCAATTTTGGAATTAGTGGTGCATTTACTTTGGGTGTAGATGGTGTCACACCAGAATCCTGTGCAAACGTATAAAGCACTGAGTAGTGCAGTGAGGCAAACAGTTTTTTAAAATGTTTTATATATTTTTATTGAGAATAATCAGGGCAAGAAATACATTCACTAGATAATCACAAGCAGACGCAATGTACATATGGAAACACACAGGTTTTTAATAAAACCTTTAAGCCCTATGGGCATGTAGCTTTTATTAAGGCACACTGATTTGATTATGTGGAGGACCTCATGGGTTCATCCAGATCAGCCAACCATTCGCCCGGGACATAAGGCATTTGTAAAGGTGCAAAATACTGGACACCTCCCCAGTTTTAGATTCTCCATCATAAATGTTTTTGCAGAAGCATATAAAAAGATAGCATTTTTCTGTCTTAAACTCTCTTCAAATCCTTCATTGGGAGATAAAGCTGAATTGCGTTACTGACAATAATTTATCCGCATTATTAACATTCTCACAGAAGCCTGGCCAGCTTTCATGAGCATCAACTCAACCCTACTGATTCTCAAGATTGTTAGCCTACATAATGTCCAGGCAGTTTCCTGCTCATTCAGCATTTTTTAGCTACCTTGATCTAGTAGTTTTGTCAGTCTGTTTTCCATGTGCTCTGGCCGCCACCGCTAGGACTAGGTCTCTTGCAATGACATTGAGGGCATTCCATATCATGGCTAGTGAGGTGTCTTCACTTCTAATATGCAAAAAATGGTCTGTTATCTTGCAGTTCATTTTAGCCCTATAGGCTGGACTCCCTGATGAGGTTATTTAGTAGAAGCAAACCTATCAATCCTTCAATACCCCGGTTTAGTGTGTGCATGGTCAAAACATGAAATATCCCAGTCCGTGATGGCATGACAACTCACCACCAGGACTTGATTGTGTAGACATAATCAATACATGAGTATCCGTGAAAAAGCAGTCCAAAGCACATTTATGCAAGTGGTGCTCAGATCCCACCAAGCCTTGTCTCCATTTGTTCACAGAGGCTCACCCAATCTAACACTGAGTCCCACACCAAGTGAAAGTCCCCTTTAATGGTTAGGTCTCCCTCCTGCTCCACCAGCACTTCCAAATTACTATATTCAAAGAGCTTTCCTGCACTGTGTTAGAAGCATACACATTAACAATTAACAATTGTAGCTGTACAAAAACCGATTCAGCTGTACCAACATGTAATGGCCCTCAGGATCTCTTTTCACTCAAATTTTAAGTAACGTAAGTGGAATCTTACAAAAATAACAACCCCCTGCTGATTTGGTGGAAGCAGACGCCCAGGCCTGTTGCAGGAACAAACATTTTACATCCTAAATTGGTCAGTCCATACCTGGTGTGTTTCCAGGTATTTCAGAGTCTTGTGTCTGTATGTAGCTCCAGAACCTCAGAAGCATACTGGGGGAGTTGGACTCTTTTCAAGTTTGAGCAGCTTGATTTTGCTTTATCTCCAACTGTGCTTTAAAATCCCTACAGTATAGATTCTCCCCATTTCACCCAAGCCTCCTTGTGTAACTACTCCTTCCTCTAAACACTTCCCAACAAAAAGACCTACCAGGCCTTGCCCAAAGGTAGGGATGTCTCAACCACCTGGACCAGAGCTGTTGTAATGATGCTCACTCCACAGTGCATAGATTTCCAGTGACGACATACACTTTAATCACTTAGACTTTGTGACCTGCACATTATTATTAATATGGATATTTCTCACCGAACATTCCTTTCCTTGTGAATTCTCCCCAGGAGTCCAACTGAAACTGGAAACTTTTCAGCAGTACCTCTGCTCCGGGCCGACATTGTTCCATTCCAGAAGTGACATGTTAAGCCACATATAAGCGCAACCCATGCACACTAACGTAGTTTATTTTATTTTCACACCTTCAGACAGTGACACGGATCGTCTCCTGGTCTTTGACAGATTTCCCTAACAGAATTTTGTTGTTTGCAACAGAAATATCACCCTCCTAAAATAACTGGTTTCCAACCGTGCTGGGACTATCACAAACTAATGTCTGTGACGGACCTGCAGAAAGTCTGTTTGTGATGCCAGAGATCGGACCATGTCTCCACGGGTTGTAGCGACTGCCCAAATGAACCCATAAGCTATAAGGGAATGGGAAGCCAAACTCTACTTTGCCAAACAAAGGAAGACTTTGTGCGTGACCGGTCGCAGTAGAAAGAAAGATTCCATTCCCAAAGTCGTTTCTGTGGCAGATTCTTGGTCTGGTCTCCATCACAAACTGCATATTAGCATATTTTGGCCCTGGTCCCGAGGCACACACAAGCTTCTCAGTTCTGTCAAGGACGCTGCAGTAAGTAGAAACCGTCACAGTTGACTATTCTCCGGGTCTTCAGCACTTTACTAGCTCCCTAGAAGCACCTTTGTGCCTCAAGGGACCGCAGAGCCTCCAGTCAGACTTCTGCCAGCGGGTCCAACCTCTGCACCATCTGTGCCCCTTGGATCCACATCAGGTCCAGTACCAACCTCTCTGCCTGTCTTCAGCTCAGACACTACCAACCGTGTCAGTACTGTTTGAATTGACCCAGACGCCATTGATGCCAGATGACGATGATCAGCATATAGTGATTTATGACTGCAAATAGAATCGGTAACAATCTCGCATGAAGTCCGGCCAGGCACCGACTGGCATCTAACCTCTTGTCAATCTCTTTGACTCAGATTATTTGCCCTTACCAAATATTAGGGCCCAGATGCTACATGACCTATTTGGTACGATTCAGAGGATGACCACTAGGGCGAGGGGGCTGTTTGTTGTATAATGGGAGCAGCGGCTATGAAGAGCTACAGGATGGAAGTGGGCTTGACACTTCACCCGATACTGGCCTGATGTCCTACAATGGAGTAAGTGCCCATTTTGCTGTTGTGCAAAGGGCAGTTGAGGTATTCGACTTAAAACTGCCAACCATGTAAGTTAAAAACCAATGTAGTACCTGAAGTATTGCAACATGGTCAGGCTCTCACTGAACCACTACTACCGTTCAACAAAGCACTTACAGATAGCCTTTTGGGTACATGGACCCAGACCTGTTCAGGACCACCAGTCAATAGACCTGTTGCCCGTCGCCATTGCACTGTCCCACGCAATCTGTCTTCCTTACGCAACATCCCACCCCGAAGAGTCTGGTGATAAAAGCATCCACCAGCCCAGTCAATCCAAATGCATTTCCTACCACTCATCCTGATTTTGAGTCCCCACACAAATTGAGACTTTTAGCAAAAGAATATTCTCCTCGGTGAGCCATCCTCTAGGATCAGTTAATACAAGCTGACTCCTTGGCTGTTATTTTCAGACTATGACCTTCGGGAGTCTCTCACCCATGCTTTTCATGTTGACTACAATGCGGAGAAATTTGTAATATGAATTGGCACAACTGATTGCTTGGGACGTGCCATGGGCACCGGTGTGGCTCTCTGTCACCATGCTTGGATGAGATCCACATTTCCATTGATGGATCCCACCTTTTCAAGGATAAAGCCGACTCAGCCTTGGAGTTCTTTCAAGAGAGCAGAGCCACAGTGCCCTCATTGGACCCTCCTGCTTCTACAAGGCAATTCTACTGGCAAATGTAACCTCTTCAAGGTTTTCCCGTCTGTCAGGGCCAGACCCCTCCTCCATCCATCAGACTTTTCGTCCCTTTCATGGCTGAAGCAACGATTTGCAGAGCCCATGAGGTCTGTAGCGGCAACATGCAGCTCAGTCCCCAGTTCCTCCAAGGACCGCAACCACAACAATATTATAGTGTGCCCTTGTCGGCACATAGCCAGTCTGTCGGAGGCAGATCTGATATTTCTTCTACACATGGAAGCCTTCATGATAGACAAGTGGGTCGAACAAACTGTCCGTAGGGGCTATGCTTTTCCCCTACTTTCTACTCCTGCCACACCTTTTGCTGTCTTTTTATAGTGGCTGACAGAGGAGCAACCATCTGTCTGTCTTATGGCAGAAGTGCAGGCCCTTCTGGCTAAACGAGCCATTGAGACAGTTCCAGCTTAGGAAGTAGGAATTGTTGTTACCCAACATCCTAGATTACACTATTTCCAGCTGCGTCAACGGGTTCTGAGTGCAGCTGCTCCCGACAGCGATGGGAGTTTAAGAACATGGTTAAGCATATTCCGTGGACTCGAGCCTATATCAAATAGTGAAGGAGGAGAGACTGAGGGCAAGATGGAGGTACTAGAATAGTTGCTCTTTTCCTTTGAAGAGAGCCATTGGGGCAAAGAAGTAGGAAGATGTGGAGTGCTGAGCTTCAGAGGTCTAGAAATATGATCCAAAGGGAAAAAAGTGCACAAAGGAATGCTAGTTTGGGAGCTTTAACTTGTGCCAAGAAGAAGAAACACTTGTACATACTTGGTGGGAATGTGTGAAACTGGAAGGAAGAGATGAGCAATTTGAAAAAAGTTATTGGATTCCCTAATATACATGAAGCAGGGGTCATTGTGTTGGGACTGTGGGACAAATATGACACTACTGTGTCAAAATCAGCCGTGCTTTTACTAAAGCTTATGCTAGATGTAAAGAGTTAGCGTATCGTTTAGAGGAGGAAATAAAATGATTCTCTTGCAATAGAGTGCAGGATACGTAAGCTATAGCAAGCACTATAAAATGTTTGGCCCAGTTTTGAGCCCTTTGGTCCAATATGTAAGCATCAGGGAACATTTAAGGCGTTATTATGTATCAAGACTGAGGCCAGCTGTTGAATGTTGCCTGAGAATGAGGACAAGATATTGTGGCAAATAAAGAAGGGGCCAGACCAAAACCTTCTAGTAATTTGTCAAAAAGTGTGCAAGCAATGTTGTCCATGCATCTCTGTATTTGGCTGGCAGAGAATAGCGGTCTGTTGGACTAATCGAGGTTCTCAGTGATCCATCCGTAGTTCTGCGTGTTGTGTCTTAATTTGATTTTTGATGGACTTTATTCAATTGCACTCATCTTGTCCATTAGAGTCGGTTTTGTTTTTTTCTTCCAAAAATGTGAAAAAAGGGAGACTTTTAAAACCATAAACATAGACTTTGTGGCACCTACCATTTCTCTGCTTAACCTACTGATTTGATTATTAGATCAGCTGTAACCTTTGATGGGCAGTTGTTCGTCTTTGAAATGCTTTTTGCCTCCCTCTGAAAAGCTTATCTGACACAGGATAGTGCTCATTTTCTTGTCTTTCTATAAGCATATACAAACTTTCTTTGTGTTTTGATGACTGTAAACTAAAATATTCTTTCCACAGAGAGCAGATCAAGAGAGTTAAAGATGCTGATGATGTCCCTATGGTGCTAGTAGGAAACAAATGTGACTTACCAACGAGGACAGTGGACACAAAGCAAGCCCAAGAACTTGCAAAGAGCTATGGAATTCCATTCATTGAAACCTCAGCAAAAACAAGACAAGTGAGGGTTTTTCTTCTATATGTTTAATTGGTGCTGCTGCTTAATCGTGAGCAGATTGTATATGATGCGAACTACCAGCAAGCAATCATTCTGACATAGATTTATCTTCGGGATCACTCCCAACTCATTTTGTAAATACGGCTCTGGAGTATTCTTATTTGTGATGTGAAGGACTGCAGACCTTACATACCACTACCTACGGTTAATAAAAATGTGTTTTACTCTAGAATTAATCTGCTATAGTTGGCTAAGGGAGACATTGTTTTTTAAATCAACCTTTTATTAAATCTTTTTATCTTGCCTTTAACCAAAATATCAGTATATCTAATGTCTTCATTGTAGCACAATAATTTGCAGCAGTCATTTGCAATCAATCAAGTTAATGCTTGGGGAGAAATCTGAAGCAATTGGTTGTCTTGCACTAATGTAGTAAGGACATATAACAGATTGCCCATCAAATGCGGAGTCCTTTCTTGTGTTCTCTTGCGCCCTTATATCGTCATTTCTGGCCTGCATATCTCCCAGCCCTACGTTCCATGTTCCCTATATTTTCTCAAATTTCTAGGACCCGCCTCAGCAGGTATATACTACTCGTTCAACCACCATACACCACCCCATGTTTCTTCACCATTCCACCACTTAGGGAATCAAGGGACATCCCCTTGTTCTTGCTTAGTCCTTCCCAGTTACCATCAGGCCTGCATTTATAAGCTGCTTGTGGTGCTTTGATATTTCCTGGTCTTCTCAGATTCCCACCAACTCTAAGTCACCTCTAAATATAGCTCCATCACATTGTGTTATTTTCTGCATTTTTGGACTTTCGCCTCCTTCCCGCAGCTACTGCAGCATCCATCATTGACCACTCTTCTGAAGGAAATGAAGACCTGCACTTGTATAGTATATCATGTGTAACACTTTTAATTATTATTGCACCATGTTAAACCCTGACCATATGGACACTTCTTGTGAGTGCCAAAGCATCCCTCACACATGGCATCTGTTCTGCTTGTATAACACTTTCAACTGGATTTTAGATTGTTTAATGTTTACTTGGTATTACTTTGTGTAGTCCATCAGTCATCTTGTCCTTTATTTAATCAATGCTCTGTCAATGAGTCTAAATCTAAGGGGAATACCTCGGGAATGTCAATGACTTCAGGCACATGCTTATCTATTACATGCAATATTCCCTCCATTGTTTTCCTATGTGTGCGGAAATGAAACAACTTTGTGCACTCCATTTAAAGCGAAGTGCTCAGAAGACATGAGAACTCACTATGCAAGTGAGGTGGTGTAGGAAAGTACCCCTTTTTGACATGGTCATCTCCAATTTTGCCTGTTATTTGATGCACTGAGTTCCTTTTAACAAGGTACCTTTTCTTTCCCTTTAAACAAGGTAACTGTTCAGTTGTACCCCAAGTGTGAAGACCTTTAGCACCTCTGTAAGTCCCTGTTAAATGGTACCCCTGGTACATAGGGCATGCGTACTAAAACGGGACCTTATGGGATGTAGCATGTATTGTGCCACCGTGAGGGTTCCACCACCAAACCTATGCAGACTGCCATTGCAGGCTGCATGCAATGGTGCAGATAAGTGCGAAAAACAACATGGAACACACTCAGTGTGCGGTACCCACAGAAACTGCAGGCAAATATATGTAGGTTAACCCTACAGTAGACCTTATAGGTCTAGGCAGGGTGCATCATATTACATGCAAGGGCATGTCTGTATGAGCAGATATATATGCCACTGTGCTGTCTATATCAATTGTTGGGTAGTACAAGTGAACGGGAAAGCCATCTTAAGTAGATGTACTGGGCACTGGTCATTACAAGGTCCCCAGCTACATGATGACCTTTGAGATACCTATGCTGTTTGGCATGAAACACCTTGCGTTAATAAATCCGTACTGATTCCAGTTGTGGATTTATTAAGACATGCACCCAGAGGGCACCTACGAGGTACCTCCTGAAAAACCTACCACGATCTAGTGTGCTGACTGACTATTATCATCCAGCCTGCCTACCCAGACATGTTCTTGACCCCCTGCAGGTGAGAGGCCAGGCTCTCTGAGGCCAGGAACAATGCCTGCTATGGAGGAAGGTGTTCACACCTTCTTCAGCAGGATGGCTAGTGATTTAGCATATCAAAGCCAGGGGCTTCAAAGCACCTGCTGCTTTTGATATGCGACCCTGACTTCCCCCAGATCTAGGAAATGCCACCCCCTGCACTGAGGCCCACTTGGCACCAGGAAAGGGGTAAATTAGCTATGCAGCTAAGCGTGTTGCATCACTGTGCTAGTCACTCCCCTAAGGTAGGCTGCCTGATGTGCTCCACAAAAGAAGGGTTCCATCATCTTGGCTAATTTTAGTGGAATTGGTAAGTCTGTTACAGGGTTATGCCCACTCCCTACCAGAAGTGGTCATATAGGGGGTATAGTGACCACAAAGGTAAGTAGACCATTGGTTACTACCCCTAATGCCCCTAAATTCAGTATTTAGGTGGCCTCCTGACACCAGGAAATCAGATTCCACTGACTCCAAAAGAAAAGGGACAAAGAAGAACTGGAGAATGCAAGAAAATAGGACTAGCTGTGGACATTGGTACCAAACCCTGCCTTCTCCAGTCCAGACCGTCGCCCAGACCCGACTCGTCCTACAGCTGTGCATCTTCCAAAACCTTGGAACACTGCTAGCACTGTCAAACAGCCATCCTCTCCCTTGAAGTGGAGGAGCCACTTGCCTGCAGGCACCGACCTCGATGTATGGTACACTGATTTATTTCAAAGGTTTTATATAGCGCTACTGGACCCAAGAGTATCAGAGCGCTTTACAAGGATGGTGAACATAATGAGATAAAATTAACAATTAAGCGAAAAAGAGTTACAGTATGATAATGCATTCAACAGAGATAAAATTAAGTGGAAAGTGAATATTAAAAGTTAGGAGAGAGAGGGGGGTGAAGAGAGGGGGAGTGAGAAAATAAAGGGATTGAGAGGGGGTGGGAAGAGGAGCGGACAAGGGAAGAGAAAGGAGTGAACATGGTCAGAGTCAGTAACATTAGATTCCCCAGTATTTGTTGAGAAGAAGTACTTTGAGTTCCTTTTTGAAGAGAGGGTAAGAGGGGTTGCAGCGAAGATCCTTAGGGAGAGAGTTCCAAATTGTTTGAGCGTTACCAGAGAACGCACAGGATTGGGCCTTTTGACAATTGAGTCTGGGTGGGATCAAGACAAGGGAGTTTGTGCTCCTCAGGGACCTGGAGCAACCAGCTTTGTGTAGTTTAGTTGTAAGGTAAGAAGGGGTGTTTTGGTGAAGAGCTTTGTGAGTGATGCAGGCAATCTTGTAGGTGGATCTTCCTTCTATTGGGAGCCAATTGAGATTTTTGAGGACAGGGGAGATGTGATCGCATTTTTTACAATCAGAGATGAGTCTCGCCGCTAGATTGAGGACAGATTTAATCGGTGCAAGATGGATTTTAGGGGTGCCAGCCAAAGTGGTGGTGCCATAGTCAATCCTGGGAAGGACAAGCGATTGGACAACAAGTTTGAAATCGAGTGCTGGAATAAATGGTTTAAGTTTCTTGAGGTGGAGAAGGGTGAAAAGCGCAATTTTGGATGCATTTTTAATGTGGGGGATGAGATTTAGATTCTGGTCGATACTGATGCCTAGGGATTTGACAGAATTAGAGGTGGAGAGTGGGCAGTTAAGAGCTTTGATGTCCTTTACCCAGAGTTGAATGGGAAGGGAGTTGTTTTTGGGGGAGAAAAGGATGATTTTCGTTTTATTTGGGTTCAGTTTGAGATGGTTCCGATGGAACCAGGTTTGAATTCTGGTCAAGGTCTCATTGAGGTGGAGAATGTCTTTGTGGGATTTGATCTTGTAATATAATTGGGTGTCATCGGCATAGAGGTGGTAATTGATATTAGCTTGTTTGAGGATGAGGGTGAGTGGTTCCATGAACAGATTGAATAGGGTTGGGGAGAGGATGGATCCTTGAGGGACGCCGAGTGAGACCGGTTGAGGTTTAGAGAGAAAGTGGCTGAGCTTGATTTGCTGTGATCTGTTTTCAAGGAATGAGGAGAACCATTTGAATACATTGCCATCTAATCCCAACCGGTCTTTGAGAGTGTTGAGAAGGGTGTGGTGGTGGACGGTATCAAATGCAGCTGAGAGGTCGAGGAGGATTAGTAATGAGGATTCTCCTTTGTCTAAGGAGCGATGAATGTCGTCTGTGATATTTAGCATAGCAGTTTCTGTACTGCATCCCTTTCTAAAGTTGATTGAAAAACATCAAGGAGGTTAAAGGAGGCGATATGTTTCTCTAATTGCAATAGGACACATTTTTCAAGGGCTTTAGAGAGGAATGGAAGGTTAGAGATAGGGCGAAGGTTGTTAAGGTCATTGGGGTCAGCAGTGGTGTTTTTGAGAATGGGTGAGATTTGACCAAGCTGAAGGGAGGTGGGGACACAGCCAGTGGAGAGAGAGGAGTTGATGATTTTGGTCCATATAGGGGCAATGATAAATTTAAGTTCTTGAACCAAAAGGGCGGGAGGAGGATCTTTGGAGTGGGAGGAGGGTTTTAGTTTGGAAATGATATTAGTGAGCGTAGATTCTGAGACTGGACTAAAATCACTCCATGAGGCATTGTTTTTAGCAGGGGGGCTTATTTTCGGAAAGGTATCTTGTTGGGGGAGAGCAGGGAGCGGATGAGAGGGATCGAGAGGTGTGGAAAAAGTGGACGGAGGAGAGTTAGGAGTGTTGGGGAGGGTGTATAGGGTGTGTGTAGGTTGTAGTGAGAGTGGGAGGGAAGAGAAGGATAGTTCGATCTTGTTGATTTTGTTCGTAAAGAAACTGGCAATTTCTTCACATCTGTCAATAGAGGCTAATATTTTAGGAGGGCCATGGAGGTTTGTTTTTTAACAATGTTAAAGAGTTCTCTAGGGCGGTTTCTGGCTTGATCAATTTGTGATCGTAAAAAGGAGGCTTTCTCATTAAAGATGTTTTTTGTACTAGGCTCTAGCAGTTATAAGGAGAGCCATATTGTCAAAGGTTGGACGATTCCTCCAAACCCATTCAGAATGTCTAAGGGTCCGTCTTTCGTTGTTAAGTTCAGAATTGAACCAAGACTTAGGAGGGTTGCTTTTTTGTTGTTTGAGTTTGATTGGAGCAATTTGGTCGAGGGCATCAAGAATAGAATTGTTATAATGGTTAGTTAGGTCGGTGGTGCGGTCAGAGAGAGGGGGGAGAAGTAAGTGGGCCTTAATTGTGGCTTCCAATTCGCCAGGAGGAATAAGGTGAAGGTTGCGTGTTGATTTCTTAGGTAAAGAGCTGATGGGGGCGGGGTGAGTCATGATCTATTTATGGTGAAGAGGATAAATTAGTGGTCAGACCAGACTACTGGAAGTATATTTGAGAGGGAGGCCAGGTCGTTATTAGTCATAATAGCATCAAGGGTGGCACCTTTGTTATGGGTGGGAGAATGGCAGAGTTGGGTCATATTGGTGATGTCCATGGTATCATTAAATAGGATGACAGTAGGATCATCACTTTTGTTCCAATGGATGTTGTAGTCACAGAGGAAGAGATTTTTAGAATGTGAGAGCGATTATTGTATGATAAGATCAGTCAACTCTTCCGTAAAGGGGATGTTATTTCCAGGGGGATCGGAGATAGTGTGCAACCGGGTGGTGGGGGAGTCGGGTATAATGAGATCAGCGCAGAGGTATTCAAAGGATGAAGGGTCTTGCAGATGAACGAGCGAGATGTTAAGTTCAATTTTAAAAATTATGGCGAGTCCTCCTCCTGTTTGTTCGATTCTATCTTTTCTAATGATAGAGTAACCAGTGGTTATAAGCAAGTCGAGGATGGGAGTGTAGTGGGAGGTGAGCCAGGTTTCAGTTAGGAATGCAATGTCAATATTTTCACTAAGAATGGTTTCAGCAATCTCAGTAGCGTGGCAGGAGGCGGATCTGCAATTAATCAGCATGCAACAGAGGGGAATGGGGTCAGGCGATTTGGAGGGGGGACAGTGGGTGATAGGTCTAAGTTGTTGGGGTGGTCTAGGGGAAGTCGGAGGAAGGGGGAGTCTGCTTAATCCTAAGAGAATTGGGATGGTAGACAGTTGGGTAGGGGGGATAGTGGACGGTGAAGGAGAGGTAGTTAAGATGTGCTAATCACTGGGTCCACCGACTCAGCAGCAACCCAGGAAGAGGTCACTAATCTCCAAGAGGCCAGGGTTGTCTCCCCACCAAGTGTTTGCTCGCATAAATCCTGGCAACAGCTGCATTGTCAAGTTAAACTTAAAACAACCTCTTTGATGTTGTGGTAAAAGAGAGACTGGATATTTACATTAGTTTTTTTCCAGTGCCCAATGGAACTTGATTTATGGCTTGGGGTCGAAGACGTAATAAATATCGTATCCAGAAAACCACAAAGCTTTGCCCATTTCTTTGATTCTGAATGACTTAACATGAATTTATCCTTTAATTGTAGATAAGATATCAGTGGATTTCTAAAGGGTTCTCAATAGCTGAAAAATGTATTTTCAGTAACTTGAAAGCAACAATAACCTATGGATGGAAACCTGGCTACTTGGCATGAGGAGAACTCTGAAAAGATCTGGGTCGACACCCCACAATTTAGTAAACCTCCAACCTTTAAGTGTAAGACCAAAGGTGGCAAATCTCTTGCTGTCTTGGGGACCAGGGCCTGGAATCAACTCCCCAGACTTCTGAGATTTATTGATTCAGAATTGCTTCTTAAGAAACATTTGAAAACTTGGATATGTGCATCCTCTGATTCATTATGCCACTCTCTTATGTAGGGATCCTCGCTCATGTTCTGTCTTGTCGCTATGCACTCTGTGCATCTCCGCTTAGCACCAGGATGCTCACAGATGCAATATTCATTTATTTATTTATCTATATAAATGCATGCCATTTTTCTCCTCTCCTCAACTTTTCATTTTCTTCACCCGGCCTAAATGTTAATGTATGGTTTAAGTGTGGGATTTAAAAAAAAAATGTTCTGTTGTAATGAAATATTAGTAAATAAAAAGATTAGACAACTCCTACTTGTGACAGCTCACTGGCTAATGGTTGGTGCTCAGGACCTCTGACCTGTAATGGTAAAAGTTTTTTTTTTATCACGGATTTTTAGGCACTTTGTGTAGTTCTTACCAGGCCAAGACATTACGTAATAAACAGGCAACCTCTATTGCATTTGTGTGCATCATAACATCATACTATAATGTTGTATCTCGTCTCCTGTTTATTTTGCACAGTTTGCATTATTCCCATTTGCTAACCGAAGATACTGTGTACTTCATCTTCTTTTCCTGGTCATTTTCATGACAGCCTTTATCGTGAATATAGGCCACACCCATTCAGACATGTCATGTAAAAGCAAAGAAAAAAGATACCTTTCAGTAACTGGATACATTCTGGAAACGTCCGTGCTCCCCTACCCAGTCCTACTATATCAAATAACAGAGAATCATTTTAAATTCTATAACTTTTCTATATATTGTGGAATGGAATATAGGGACATAATGACTTCCATTACATTTTGAGTTACTTCTGTAGGGCTCTTTGATCTGCTGTGTAAGGTTAGGAGGTGTCGCCATCTTATCATCGTATTCCAGTCCTGGACTTTCCTTCAGCCATCTAATGCATTATGGATACTAGGCAAGAGAGTACTTATTTCATCAAAGAAATATAAATTACATGTGTTTTTGGCCCACAAACTTGGGGTAAGGTTTTAGGGTACCATTGCAAGATAATTATTTAGTTTTTGAAGAACTGTTTCATGGGTCTATAACTAACACAATATTCACCGTGGTGCAGTGCAATATTTGTGTATGGCCTAATTTTCATGTCCATGTTGTATGAAATAAACATTCTTGTAACTGGAAATATGATTACAGTTTGATGACTTCAGCCAAACTCTAGTAACACAAAGTACCCCGGAACACTGGTGCTTCATCCAAACTAATATGCTCTTAACATTTTACCTTTGATTATTAAAACATGACGATTTATAGCACTTTTTACATTAAATAATCAATCTTGGACATTATTTTGTTTCAGGGTGTTGAAGATGCCTTTTACACATTAGTAAGAGAAATAAGGCAGTACAGAATGAAAAAGCTTGATAGCAGTGAAGATACTAATCAAGGTTGCATCGGCCTGTCCTGTTCAGTGGTGTAATCCTGTGAGGTAAGAGCATATCCATCCTGCACTTTGTGTAAAATAGTTTGTGCATGCATTTGTGCTCTTTTTTTGTTGATTTATTTAAGCCCCAGCGCACACTCAGGAATTCCCTTCGTGTATTTGCTTAGGCTACTTAATACTCTATCCAGGTTTAGGAAGAGGCTGAAAACCATTCTGTTTCCAAGAGCCTAGATTCTGTTCCGCTTTCCCTTTAGTTTTTTTCTTCGCCCCTGATGTTCGGACAATCTAAGCACCAGGATACCCTTTGGGTGACAGTTCAGCGCTATATAAAATTCCCTTACATTACATTTGCTCCGGGCACCATACTGAGGTTTTAGTAACCATGAAGAATCCTAGGGTAATTCCTAATGGTGGTTTGTTAACCTCACCCTTGTAATCTCTACTTCTTCCTCAAAACCACAGATTAGCTGATAACATTTCCAAGTTATTGTTTTTGTGTTGTAAATTTCCCAGGTGACTTTGCTTTAGTCTGATGCATTTGTCATTCAACATTGGTATGAATGGCACTGCAAAGAGATGTGAGAGAATTAGGCGATTATGTTATCTGCATTTGTATAGCGCACATTGTGGCACTCTGTCTGTAAGAATTGGAGGCAGTAGTTTATCGTTGGTTGGACAAGTGAGCAATTCTAGTATGGCGAATGTGGGAAGAGTTGGGTTAGGTGCATGAGATCCTGACGTGGTTCAGTCAGTCGCTGCAGACATGGTACTGCTAGTGTGCATGCAAATGTTTAAAGAGGAATATGAGAGGAAATAGGTGGTGATTTATGCAGCATTTATTCTGTGTACCCAGTCAAAGACCAGTAGTGTGGTGTGTCAATCCCCTTCTCTTTAGGGCAGTAGTGCACCCCCTATGGATTAAATTAACACAATACTACATTTGTTTTTCGATCCACCTAAAAGCACTGAAGTGCAACTCAATAACATTTTGACATCTCAGTATGGGTATTTGGGATCAGAAAGAACAGAAGTTCTGAAGACACTTAATAAAATTCAGACTTCTTAGTGAAATGGTCTACACAGAGCCACTGAACGTGCAACCATAGGACATCCACAAGGCCCCTCAGTAAAGAGTTTATGGTGTCCACCCAGAAGTGAAATCTAAGGAAATACAAAGATTCCTTGGTAGGATCTATCCAGAAGCAATGAAGATGCAATCCAAAAAAAACCTACAGACCTTTCAGGAAAAGGGTTCACTCATAACTGCTGAAGGTGCAACCAGTCTTTGTGGGAAAAATTCTGATGGATATTTCTAAACCCCTATCTTTGTGGGAAAAATTCTGATGGATATTTCTAAACCCCTATTGCTCACCTTTTGAATATCCCGAAGCTGCAGACTGAATTTGGGGAAGTTCAGCAGTAGTGCTCTTGATGTGGCTCTGTGTTGGTGCCATCTCTCCCTGGACATGTGGGAGAATAGCCACACAAGAGCCAGCCCTGCGTGCTGTCATAAGTTCCTTTCTTTCCATGCCATATAACATAGATCTAGAGCTTACCTCCCAACTTTTGTCAGTCTTCCAATGATTTCCAAAAGCTATTACACAGTGTGCAAGGCAACTACGTTCACTCCAAAAACTGCAGGAGAGACTGCAGCAAGCAGGTTTTGGTTACAAACTTGTACATGGTGCCCGGGTTCCAATCACAACACTGTGACCGGGCACAAAGCTTCACCTTGTAGAACACAAGCGGCAGTTGTGGTCGAACTAGAGGTCTCTCTGTGGTACCAGGTCATAGGCTCTCTCTCTTCTCACTGTCCCAGTTATGAGGCTGTTCCCACAAACAGTCCACTACCCACTTGAAAGCTTTGGAGAAGTTAAAGTCGAAGCGTAAACGCAATAAGACAAAGCTTTACTATTCCATCACGCCAGTTCACAGTATCTCAAGAGAAAAGGTGCGGGGTCATCGAGAAAAGTATTGCACCACTTCTTCATCCCCTTTTTCAGAACACGTTTCTCAGTTGGTCATGATGCACCAGATCTTCTCAGACTGCCGTCAACCCCACCGCAGATAGTTGTCTTCAAGGATTCTATGTTGAATATCTTTAGTACTATTCTGACTCATCTGGCGTGCCTTTTGGCCCCATGGAGCCGATGGCGCCTCCGATTCGATTACAACCAGCAGATCAAACCCCGGTGTCATCTGTTCCATTTGAACTTGTAACCGAGCTAGTACCAATTTCCACATACGCCCTAAGATGCATGCTTGTTCTCATTTCACCAGCCTCAATACTGACTCCACCAATGCTGATAGAAGTCCCGATTAAAACATCAGCCCAAGCTTAACTGAAGTCGTAGAACAAGATCAAGAAAGCGCAGCCTGTTGTGCAGCCTGATCATACCTATCACAAGGCAAATATCAACAGAGACTCTATTTTCATTTTGACTCTGACCCTAGAATATAAACACATAGGGTAGCAAAGGGCACGGATAAAGAAGAGGAGGGTAATGGGTTACTCTCCCTCACTAGCCTTTTGAGGCACTGTATTTGAATGTACTGGATAAAAGTGGGCCAGACACCTCCCCCCAGAGACAGAGCTTGGCTTGCAATATGGACCACCAGTGGCAGAAGGTTCCTTGTTTGCAGCGGTGCTCTGAGGCTAGAAGGGGTGCTAGATTTGCAGTTGCCCTCCATTGAGACAAAGACAAATGTTCTAGCAGAATTTTCCAATTGGGACCAATGTGATTGGGGCTCTTGCTACTATTTAATGATGCTCTCACCAAGTCTTTGGTGGCTACATGCCCCAAGCCGCATCCCTGCCCTCCAGTCAGCTGGCCAGTATCCTCGTGAGCTGTACTTCTGAACTAAGGTAGCCTCCATCTGAGAGCCTGATTGTACATGCCTCTAATAGTAAGTTCATTCCTAATTCCTACCTGACCAATCTTCAAGAAATGGAATACAAAAGGATTGACATTTTGTATGAAGCAATGTTTTCTTCTGCAAGCCTTTCCCTTAGGTCCATAAATGCAGTTTGTTTCCTGGGCAGGTACGCAGTACCTGTTGGACATGGCCAGTGAGATCTTGCCAGCGGGCCTGGTTGACCTCCAAGCTTTTCTGGCGTGGACAATTCTTGATGGACAGGATGTAGTGTAAGTGTATAACCCATACAAGTTTGGATACCACTGATTGCCTTGGGAGGGCTGTTGGCACCAGTGTCTGGCTTATAAGGTATGCATGGATGAGTTCCTCTTAAGTTTCTGCTGATATGCAAGTGCCCTAAATGGATATGCCCTTCGATGGGTGAACACTATTTGAAGTGGAAAAATCACCCTTAAAAACAGCTGAGCCATTGTATGCTCTTTAGGATTACTGACTCAAGCAAAACAATTTCCTCCATCGGTTCATAAAATTCAGAGGATATTCAGGGGGACTAGCCTATTGGCGACATCACTCCTACCAACGAGTGTTACAGCAAAACGTACAGTCTTTTTGGGGCCATGGATTTTGTGCCAGCCGACTCTGCACAGGGGCAGCAGTTCTCTAATTCCCCATCCTCTGCTGCAGCAGTTACTAAGCTTCTTTAGCTTCTCAGCGGCTCATGCCAGGCCACGGGGGCAGGATTCAGCATTTTTCCCCTTCATGGAGATCAGTTACGTCAGACAAATCGTTCTTACAGATCCTTCAAAGAGGCTAGGCCCTATTTCACCCCCCCCAACACCAGCATGCATGTTGGAGGAGCACTTGACAATCCTCACTCAGGAGTTGTATCTTTTACTTTCCAAGGCTGCTATCTAACAAGTACCAGGTTTGGAGAAAGGCAGCAGATGCTATTCTTCTACTATCTCATCCTGAAAAATGAGGGTACATTCCGCCATTGAATGCCTTAAATTGGAAGCACAAAGCATAGTGTTAGAGATGCTTATCGGCCCATCTCTCACACAGGCCAGTGCAACATCATCTATGAAAGAAAACTATTTCAGTTTTAGAGGAGCCTTTAGACTCCTATAGCAGGGTATAATAATCAACAAATTGCTTCATAATGTCCATTCTCATTCTGACACAGCTCCCATCTTGGCTACTGAGACTGGTAAATATGGGTGGGTGCTGACACGCATCCGGGGGGTATCCTGGTTAGTGGTTTAGTAGGACCATTCCTCTCACCATGTCTACAGCGCAAGGCATTCTTCCCTAGGTACTTGCACTGTCCATTCTCTGGCAATATACTGCTTTTGGAGCAAAAAGTATAATTATTCCGATCCACTACCTGGATCCAATTTAGCTAATTCATCCTCATACTTAATTATCTGTTGCCTTGTATCCCTCAGAATGTCTGCTCTTTTGGGATAGCCATGCCTCTTAACCAGACCTATCTGAAAAAGGCAATTAGTTATGGATTCCTCACCTTAGGATTACCCCCAGGTGTCAGACTGGATCTGGAGAATTTTTATTCAAAAGTACCCCTGCACGTCGATAGGTGGCATTGGTTGACTCTGTGTTCATCGTTGGCATCGTTGTTGCTGGAATGACGTTGCGGTATCTACTTAGACACCGCCCTCACACGCTGACGTCAGTTCCTTCTTTTTCCTTACCAGCCAGCGCAGATCCGGAGAGAGAGCTACCTCGAGTTACTTTTTGACTCAATTTCTTGCACCTTTTGTCGACACCCCTTTTTGAGTCGATAGACTCCTGGTGCATGGAGGGATTTCACGTCGGACCGGCTTCAAGGCTTGTGACTCCTGTCACAAACTGATGTTTGTCACGGACCCGCACCTCATGTGATTTTGGTGCCTGGAGCGTGACCACGACACAAAGTTGTGCTCCGACTGCCGGGCCATGAATCCGAAGGCCTTGCGGGAGCGATCCTGAAAGCTTCTCGAGGCCCGGCAGTCTCTGCTCTGTGCCATTCGAGGTCCTGGTCGACTGGAAGTTTGTGGGACTGGTAGCAGAGCCGCCACCACCCCTTGTCATCGAAGTCTTTACAATGACTTACATTCTATCTTCGGGCAGCCCGACTCCGCCGGTGCACCCTTGGGACCTGTGGACACGGTTGGGGACTCTTGGTCATCGATGTCGGCGGCTTCGGTTCCGGCACCGCAGGGCCCCCAAGGATCCAGGCCTGGATCCAGATCGGCGCAGGTCGACCTCATGAGATTCTCTTCCGGTGCCGAATCCAGTGACGACACCCCTGCCGCTTCTGACGCCGGTTGTGTCCCCAGCTGGCATCGACCCCAGCCTCCCCGCGATGAGGTCACGGCGCCAGACCGACATCGCCCAACGTCCGGACCGGCGCCAACTAGTACATTTGGACCCTTGTTCTCTCCTGATGTTTCCTACCACCCTGAGTGGCTCACATGAGAGGGCGAGGAGGACTGGGAGGGGTCTGTGGACCCTCTTGCAGACTAGTTGGAGGAACCGGACTGGAGAGGGGAGTTGGGTGAGGCCAGTGGTTTGGACTCCTCCCCAGACCTCGGCATGCTATCTCCCCCCCTACCGTGGCTACAGAGTAGGATGCATCTTATGCATTGGTGTTGCGTAGGGCAACTGAGGCCCTAAATCTCCAGCTTCCTACGGTGCCGGTCAGGACTAACCTCCTGACAGAGGTGCTTCAGCAGGCAGCGGCCTCCTCGGAGCTCCTACTGCCATTCAATGAGGCCCTTACGGACATCCTTTTGGGCACTTGGTCTAAACCTAACACAGGGGCTCCTGTGGACAGGATGATTGCCCAATGCCCATTTTCCTCTCTTCCCATCCTACCCTTGAGAGCTTGTTAGTCCAAGCCTCCACAGCCAAAGGTGCATTCCCTAACGCACCGCCTGATAGGGAATCCAAGAAGCTGGACCACCTTGGGAAGAAGGTGTTTTCTTTATCCAGCTTGGGGCTGCGGTCGGTCAACACTGCATGCATATTGGGCCATTACTCCCACTCGGTGTGGGACACAATTGTGCACATGCTGCCACAGTGCCTGGAGGAGGCCCGAGCCGTTCTCTCCCGTGCTGTTGCCAAAGGGAGAGACGCAGCAAAGTTCACTATCCGGTGTGGGCTGGACACCGCCGACTCACTGGGCAGGACTATTTCCACGTCAGAAGCACTGAGACGCTACAGCTGGTTGAGATCCACTGGTTTGTCTGGGGATGTCCAAGCAACGCTTTTGGACATGCCCTTTGATGGCCGTCGTCTGTTTGGCAACAAGATAGAGAATGGGCTCAAGTACTTTAAGGATTCCCGGGCTACGGCCAGATCCAGTCTGTTTTTCGCCCCTTTCGTGGATACTGAAGGGGTGCCTGCCACATTCCGCCCAGAGCCACCGACCTGCGCAAGCTATCCAACCTCCAAGCTGATGAGGACATGGATCCCACAGCTGTGGGTCGGGGGCCAGCGTGCGGGCCAGTCCACCAGCGCCCCCTCTGCAGAAGCCTCCAAACCCTCCTAGTCTGACCTTTCATGCCCATCATTCGCCAGTGGGAGGCAGGATTACCCATCACCCCCCCCCCCCCCCCCCCTGCCCCCCACTGGCTCAACATCACGTCAGACAGGTGGGTTTTGCAGATAGTCCGAAAGGGCTACTCCCTCCCATTCGAGGCTACCCCTCCATCCATGCCACCTTAATTCCATCGAATGTCAGAGGATCACCTGGCCCTTCTCCAACAGGAAGTTACGGCTCTCTTGGCCAAGGGAGCCATCAAGCACGTTCCTGTCCCAGAAGTAGGTTGTGGATGTTATTCCCACTTCTTTCTGGTGCCCAAGAAGGACGACGGCCTGCATCCTATTTTGGATCTCTGGAACGTCAACCCCTTCCTCCGGAAGAAGGCCAAGATGTTGACAGTGGCTCAGGTCCTGTCTGCTCTCGACCCTGGAGACTGGATGGTAGCATTGGACTTGCAAGATGCTTATTTTTGTATCCCCGTCCTGCCGGCCCACTGGCTTTACCTGAGGTTCACGGTAGGCCACAAGCACTTTCAGTTTACTGTGGTCCACTTGGCCTTACCAGCGCCCCTCGGGTGTTCATGAAAGTGATGGCTGTGGTCGTAGCTCATCTGCGCAGATCAGGGCTTCCAGTCTTCCCCTATCTCGACGACTGGCTTTTGAAGGTGAGCTCGCCCAGGCAGTCTTCTCCCACCTCCAGGCTATGACTGACCTCCTGCTTTCGCTGGGGTTCACTATCAACGTGCCAAAGTCCCACCTGACTCCCTCTCGGAAGCTCCTTTTCATCGGAGCAGTTCCGGACACAACAAAGTTTTGAGTTTATCCTCCCGAGCAGCGAGTCTGGGATATTCGGGCTATGATTCCGATCTTTCAGCCTCTATCCCTTGTTTTGGTCGGAATGACCCTGAAGCTGCTGGTACTCATGTCCTCCTGCATGCCCTTCCTCATCCAAGATGGCAGATGCAGGCTCTGCAGTGGGACCTGGAGTTCCAGTGGGCACAGCTTCAGAGGAATCTGTCAGATTGCGTCCAGATCTTGGAGGGCACTGCTCAACAATTGCAGTGGTGGCTCACTAACCAGGACTGGGTCAATGGCAGATCACTTCCCCAACCAGGTTTTACAGTGGTGACAGATTAATCACTTCTGGGGTGGGTGGCCACATGAGAGAGGCGGAGATCAGAGGCCTCTGGTCTCCGGTGGAATCCGTGCTCCACATCAAGCTTTGGGCGATTCGTCTTGCCTCTGTCCAGGGAAAAGTAGTGCATGTGTTCAGACAACACCACTGCCATGTGGTACTGCACAAACCGGGCGGGTGGGGTCGTAGAACCTATGTCAAGAGGCTCTCTGCCTTTGCACATGGCTGGAACATCAGGCCATATGCCTGGTGGTTCAACACATGGCAGGTTCTCTGAACGCCAGAGCGGACAAACTCAGCTGCAGGTGCATGATTGATTACGAATTGCGTCTTCACTCGAAGGTGGTGCTAGGTATCTTTCAGCAGTGGGGAGAGCCTTTGTTAGCTCTCTTCGCCATCGAATAGAACGTGCAATGCCAGCAGTTCTGCACGTTGGGATTTCCAAGGCGACACTCGCTAAGCGACTCTTTTCGTTGCGTGTGGAGTTGCGGTCTTCTATACTCCTTTCCGCCTATACCACTTCTGCCCGGAGTGCTAAAGCATATCAAGCGCGACCGGGCCCAAATCATTCTTGTGGCTCTGGATTGGGCACGAAAAGTCTGGTATCCTGAGCTGTTGCACATGGCCATCGATCCTCCGATCAGACTGCCTCTACGGGAGGATATTCTGTTGCAGCAGCAGGGGACGGTCCTCCACTCAAACCTGTCTAGCCTCCACCTCTTTGCGTGGAGATTGAGCCGCGGCAGTTGACAGCTTTCGACCTTCCTCCCGAAGTATGTAACATTATCTTGGCAGCCAGGCGTCCCTCCAATAAAATGTTCTACGCCTGCAGATGGAACACATTTGTGGCATGGTGCGCTGCAAAGACTGTGGATCCCCTTTCCGCCCCTCTTTCTGAGGTTCTCTTTTTCCTCCTTTCTTTGGCCCAGCAAGGCTCTGCCCTGGGCATTCTTAAGAGCTATCTCTCAGCCATTCCAGCCTTTCTTAGGCTTCCTGATCCGCCTTCTCTTTTCAAGTCCCCTATTATAAATAGATTCCTTAAGGGCATTACTCATCTCTTCCCACCTATTCCTTTCGTAATGCCTCAGTGGGACTTTAACTTGGTTCTGACTTATCTTATGTGCTCTCCTTTTGAGCCGCTACATAATTCTCTTAGACTTTTAACTTTGAAAACTGCCTTATTGGTTGCCATCACCTCTGCTCGCAGGGTGAGTGGGCTACAAGCCCTTTCTACTAAACCTCCTTTCTTGGCTGTTCATCCGGACAAGGTTGTCCATTGCACGAGACCTTCTTTACTTCCCAAAGTGGTTACCTCTTTCCCCATAGGACAGACCATCACTTTGCCCACCTTCTTTGCCCACCTTCTTTCCGCCTCTGCATCCTTCTGAAGAGGAAGAGCGGCTCCATAGTCTGGATCTAAAACATGCGCTTTCATTCTATCTGGATCTCAGAAGACAATTCCGGGTGGATGACCAACTCTCTTTGGCTACGTCGGCGCCAAGAAAGGTCGGGGCGCCAAGAAAGGTCGGGCCGCACAAAAACGGACCATCTCTCGATGGGTTATTCTTTGTATAAAAATCTGCTATTCCTTGGTGAAAAGAACCTCAAGTAGGGTTGCGTGCCCATTCCACCAGGGTAACGGCAGCTACTACTGCATGGGAAGTGGAGTCCCCCTTCATGGCATCTGCCAGGTATCTACGTGGGCTTCACTACACACGTTTACTAAACACTACTGCCTAGACAGCCAAGTCCAGAGAGGCTGCTTCTTTGGCCATTCAATTCTACAGGACTTTCTGGTGTGAACTTGGTTCGCAGACCAACCACCGGGATTGGCATTGCTTTGGTGTCTAATCTAAGGGGAGGAATCCATAACTAATTGTCTCTTTCAAATGAACAAGTTACTTACTTTTGGTAACGATCTAGCTGTAAGAGACAGATTAGTTATGGATTCCTCACCGCCCCACCCATACTCTTTGTTCTGCGAACTGACTTCTAGAGTAAGGGACTCCCTTTCAGGGCCCTAGTTTTCGTGCACCTGGGTCTTGCATGGCTCTGCGCTTCTGGGGTGGAATGTCGTGTAAAGAACTGACATCAGTGCACGAAGGCGGCGTCTAAGTAGATACCGCGGGGTCATTCCAGCGACCACGACGCCAACGATGAACGCTGTGTCGACCAACGCCACCTATCGACGCGCAGGGGTACTGCAGAAGAAAAATTCTCTTGATGCAGTCTGACGCCTGGGGCTAACTCTAAGTTGAGGAATCCATAACTAATCCATGTCTCTTACAGATATATCTTTACCGAAGGCAAGTAACTAGTTCTACAGCGCATGGAATGTACAGACCTGGAGCCCTGATGCTTTTTCATAGTTTTTTTATCAGTATCCCTTTTTCTTCACAGTCTCTGCAAAGGTGATTTGTCCCCTGCATATATTTCCCCCACGTGTTACATCTTCCCTCCTCCCAGCTCCGCTTTGACATATAATTTGCTGTCTGTTGAAACAGCTGTAATCCGTTTATAGTCACCTCTCCTACAAATAAAGCCCATCCCAAGACTCTCTTGACCATTGTCTCCCACGTGCTCGCTACACTTCTCACAATGTACAGGGTCTCCTTGGTTTGTCGCCCCCTTCATCAAACGGGCGATGAATTATGGTCTATCATTCCCCTCTGACCTCCCCACCCGCATCCTCGTCTCCCAATATTCAGCATTTTCATGCCACATCGCTGCATATTGGAGTTGGCATGCAGATAATATGATTCCATATTCGGTAACCCCTATTCCGCCTTCCCTTTTGTCCCTCTTTAGTTTTGCAAGCTGTAATCGGCTCCTCTTCCCCGTCCACCCCAGGGAGACCAATAATCTGCCATGTTCTAGAAAGCTAGACCTCAGGACCAACCCCAGTGCATTTTGCATGGTATAGAGATATCGCAGGAGAAACACTATAGTCGCCCATCCCATATCATACGTGTGACACCGGTGTTCCATATGTGCCACCCTGATCCCCAAGTAGCAGACACTCTCAATACTCCACCTCAACTCGAGCTCCTCACCTGACCATATCTTTTCAAACAAGTGTGGTTACAAATTTGTTTGAGGTTTCTGCCTGGTCTATAAAATTAGCTAAAATGAGTATATTCTTTCAGTGCAGAAATCGGTGTTGCTAAAAATTCAGTTTTTCGATCATATTGCGATATCCTAGAAGAAAATATATGTAACCAAACCACTGTCTTTTTCATAAATGTTTTAGGTTATCTGTTTTATGTTGACCTAGCCTGTCTTTTTAATTTATTGCTTGTTTGTATTACAGTTAAATCAATGTGTTTTTGCGTGTGTTGTCCTAAAAAAGAGATTTACATTTTAACGAAAAAATAAATGTGTTCTTTTCTATGAAATTGAATAAAGTATTTCTGATAAAAATAGATTCGGGTGACATTGATTCATCTGTGCACCTACTAGTTGTTGTTTAAAGAAAATATCAGTATTGGCAACTTGGGTGTTGTTTGAACTCTAGCTCTGGCGCACAAGCTGCACCAGTGTGGCTAGTGGGAACAACAGGGATTTCTCCTGGCGGATCAGTAGACCAGACATTCTCCTGAAGCTCTACATCTCCACCAGTTATTGAGAAACTGCTGTCTCTGGTTGCATCAGATACACCAGTGTCATTGGCGTACATTGACACCACATAGTTCTTTGTTCCCAGCTGAATACCCCAAGAACCTAGCATGTCTTGCAACTGGGCTGCCAGCACCTTAAATGCCAGTGCAAGTGACAGTAGAGACTACTAAGGACTCTCCTTCCTCGTGGCTCTTTTTACCGCCCAGCTGCTTTGGATCAAGCCCCCAGATCTCATCCTGACTTACCAGGTCGTATACAACAATCCCACACAGCCTCGAAACTGTAGACCAATGCCCATTCTCTCCAGTACTGCTATCATGAAGGCCCAGTCCAAGGTATCAAAAGTCTTTTCGATGTCCAAGGCTACTAACCCTCCATCTCTGCCCTCTATTTCATGCATCGCCTGTCAAAACCGTCGCAGGTCTGTGAGGGTGTTGCGTCTCAGGATAAATCCACACTGGTCCCCATGAACCAACGTCGCCACCACGCAGGCCAGTCAGTTTGCAAAAACATTGACCAGTATTTTAGTGTCCATATTTATCATGGACAGGGAGGTAAGACCCTGAGACCTCTGGGTCCCGGTCATTCTACAGCACCAGTAGGATGGTACATTTTCTCAGAGGCAGGCAGTCTGCGGACCTGCCTGACCTTGCAATAGACCTCCAGCAATCAATTCACCAGTCAGCCCCCAAACAATGACTAAAACCCATCAGTTCTCAGAGTCTTACTCTGGGAAATGCCTTTTATAGCCTTCGATATTCCTTGGTGAAGCTCCCTATCCAAGTCCTGTTCCTGGTTCCGGGAGACCCGCGGCTTTGCGCAACCCCCCAAGAAGGCTTCTATTTCCTCCACTTGTGGCCCGATTTGTCCGCCTGTGCATGCAGGTGCTGTCTGTAATCCGTGTGGACAAATAAATCGCTGGCATTATAAGTCTCGCCCACATTCCTGTTGGACTACTAGGAGGTCCATTGTTTCGCTCTTCACCCTCTGCAAGTCTGTCAGACGTGCCTCCGATCTCATCAGATTCTTTTGTAGTTGCCTGCAGATCCCACAGACCTTTCCTAGGGACTCCCCTCCCCCCCCCCACACAGGCTTCCTTCTTCATCCCGCTTTGTTTGACCCCATTTAGTGTCCATGTAAGAGTCTATAACCTCCCCTGTTTCCTGCCGGAAGTAAGGGTCACCAACTGTCTCTGGAGCCAGACGCCATGTGGGAATTGTTAATGTTAATGGTGCTTGTAAAGCGCTAACAATCATCCTGAGTTAGGATATCACGGCGCTGTAATGGCAGTAGTGAATGTCAGTGATAGACAGATAATAGAATCCATATTTTAATCAGGCTTGGGGAAGAGAAATGTTTTTAGTTGCTTCCTGAAGGACAGGTAGCAATCTGTTAGTCTAAGATTTACGGGCAGCTCATTCCAACTGGTCGCTGCCAGGTGAGAAAAGGCCCTTCCACACATCCTTGTTGTTTTCACACGGGTAGTTCTGGCTCGTGCTGTTGTTTGGGAACGCAGATTCCTGGATGGTGCATAGATTTGACTTTGTTTCTTAAGATGCATGGGCCTGTAGTGTGCAATGCTCTATATGTTATGCACAATAGTTTAAAAGTAGCTCTTTGCCTCATTGGCAACCAGTGGAGCTCTCTTAGGGAACTCTTGGCTGAGTCAAATTTTCTTTTGTTGCAGATTGCTTTTGCCGCAGCATTCTGTACAACCTGTAGTTTATAGAAAAGATAATCAGCCATTCCCGCAAACAGAGAGTTTCCATAGTCCAGCCTGCTCATCAGTAGGGACTGGACTAGGATCTTTTTACACTCAGTAGGAATCCATGGGAAGACTCGTCTGAGCATTTTCAGGACTGCAAAACCTTTACCACAGATTGACAATACATGATTTTTCATGCTCAGTGTTATCTAATGTCGCACCTAGATTTTTTGCCGTTCTTGTCGGGCTGGGGGGAGTGCCTAGAGTTATAGGCCACCAACTGCTATCCCATAGCTGTATGTGTCTGCCGAACAATAGTATTTCAGACTTATCTGCATTTAACTTAAGGCAATGGCTATGCATCCAATTGGCTAATTCAGTGAGGCAGTTTAATAGCCTCTCCTTTGGATCATTTTCCTCATCTAATGTGATCATTAGCTGGGTGTCGTCTGCATATGAGCAGATAACAACACCCCATTTTCTTCCTATTTCAGCCAAAGAGGAGACAAACACATTGAATAATGTTGGACTCAAAGAGGCCCCTTGCGGGACTCCATATTTGATGTTCCGGGGAGGGGATGAGAAATCACCCATCCGTACTGATTGTGTTCTCTCTTGCAGAAAGGATCGCAGCCACCCTAATGCATTTTCCCGGATACCTTTCGCAGCAAGAATTTCCAGTAACCGATTGTGTGGTACGGTATCAAATGCCGCCAAGAGGTCCAATAATATCAGGGCGACTGTCTTTCCCTGATCTACCTGGGTTCTGATGTTATCTGTCATTGCCAGAAGTGTTGTCTCTGTGCAATTATTGGTCCGGAACCCTGTTTGAGAAATATCTAGTAATTCGTTGGTTTCCAGGAAATTGGATAGTTGCCTATTGACCTAGTTTTTCAAGTACTTTTGACAAGTAGGGTAACTGTGAAATAGGCCTGTAGTTTGCCGGATTATTGATATCAGGGCCTGCTTTTTTTAAATTCTACCCTGTCGCACCTCCTGTAAGGAAATGCCTCTTTTTACATGTTCACCCTCACATTTTTGGACTGATGCAGCTTGTTTTTCGACTCTTAGAGTACATTCAGTGCCAGTGTTCCCTCCCTATCTAGAAGACATGTTAAATTGGATACACCCAATTGGCCAGTACTGACTTGCTTATAAGTCCCTAGTGTATGGTACCCAGAAAACCCAGGGCAGGGAAGACCGAGTGTTCACCCAGGGCTAAAGCACTGATTGTGCCACCCTGAACGTGACGAGGACAAAATGGACCCCAGCCTGCCACAGCAGACTGAAAGAGCTGTATTTATACGCCTAGTTTGACTTTGCCATTACAAATAATGTCAAAGCACTAACTTACCTTGATGATTTATGTATGTCTCACATAAGGAAGGCCTGTGGAGTCCTATGGCAGGGAGCTCTATATAGTAATATTTATGACATATATGTTTTGATAAGTCTTAACAGCAACACTTACAAATTGTCATTTTGCTGTGGAAAGATCAGTAGTCCCATTGAATAACACAGGGTTACTGACTGGCATCCCTGTGAACGGGAATATCTAACAGGGTTGAGTAAGTGACCAAATTAGTCGTGGCATTAAACCCGACCTGATGGCCAGGTCGAACTTAAGATAACTATTAAAGTGAGCAACTTTTAGAAAATTGCCCCTCTGCATTCCAACTAGTCAAGTGGCCTCACAAATGCCCTGGTTTCCTACTTCCTGGGGAGATGTATGAACGACTCCCTTGCCCAGGAACAAAGGAAGTTGCTGAAGAGCAATGTGAGAACTCCTCTCCCATAATGGCCAGTCAGGGTGTTAGCCCAAAAGGGAAACTTGAAAGGCTAAGCAGCCATTGAATGGTAGACTGCTGCACCACCCTGAGCAGGATGCATTTTGTTCCAGCAGACAATTGAGAGACAGAGCAGAGGGGTAAAAAAAAAAACAGTCTCCCAAACCGGTTTTCCCATAGACATGTAGCCCACTGGTAGCTACACCTTTAGAGTGGGCTACCGTGCTCCTTACGACCAAGGAAGGTTCCTGCTGTTTTCAAAGGGGCAAGAATGTGGCCTCTGGTATAGCCAGGTTCCACACATTGCAGGAAAAGCGTCAGTAGGAAGGAGGAGACCCAGTAGCCCATTGGCTAGTCACCATGTGGTTCCCTTGGGCTCTTTCCTTGGATATATGTGGCACCCCTGGCACACTGCCCCTCAAATTACACTGGAATTGGAGGGAGGACCGAAGAAAGAGTGCCATGCTGCCTGTCTGAAGGACTGCACTTGCTGCAATGTGGTCAAAGTGAAGTTTGGACTGTGCCTGCAGTTCCTGGTTCGGGAAAAGTGGATTCCCAGCCCTAACCTGCAGCAGTGACTCCAAGGATCAGTTGACTGATCCCCTGGAACCAGCTCCAGGGACCCCAGAACTAAAGAAGCCCAAACTGACTAGTTGGTAGCCACTCCCAAAGTTTTGCCGTTAGCAGTTGCCGGGCGCACAAAAGGACATATCCGATACCCAGGCGTGCTATCAAGGTCCATATTCATCGTATTCAAGGGACAGTAACCCCCACCTCTGGGTTTTGCCCCAACTGTGGTTCAAGGAGACCACTAGCTCAGCATCAGCTGGCCTGTGTCTGCAACACAGGGGACTTCGAGGGACCCCGATCTTTGTGGCCAAAGTCGCCCCATATCACCCTTGGACCGATGAGAAACCACAAAGACACCCCTATCGACAGCACCTCAACCGGAGCATCCTTTGAGCACCTTTTGCCTGTATCCTCCGCATTAGGATCACTCCATTGATGTATATGATGGTCGTCCTGTGAAGTTTAGAACTGGCCTTAAAAACGCTCTGGTCTCCAGGTAACTGTCCAAAGTATCCTCTCTGGTCCTCTAGACCTTTTCCCTGACAGATTTATTTACCCAACCCTGGCTGAAGTACCCGCACTAACTCTTTCAAACTTTTGAAAAGTTTACAAACTGTTTGTGGACCAATGCGTGTTTGCGGTTGCATTTAAAAGTGATAACAACTTCTAAAATCTGTGTCTCCATAACCCTCAGGTGGAGTTTGATGATCAGGGTCTCTAAAAATGTACAAAAATGCACACTGTTTTTTATAAATTGTTGTAGTGTCTTTCTTGTTGTGTGACTATTTAGTTGTTTGGTGCTCTTAAATGCTTTACAAAAGTTCCTATCCCTAGCCTAACTGCTCACTGCCACAGCTATCCAGGGTTGAGATATGTTTAAGTAAACGAGACTGACTCGACCCAAACTGTAGTTGTGAGTGTACTCCAGATAAGACTCCACAGCCAGAACATCTAGTACAGCCAAATCCTTGTACCTCCTAAGTGTAAGTAAGAACAAGATCGATTGGTCCGAGAGGGACCAGCCTAAATATTGTACCTCTCACACATGTACTGTCAGGACCTGGTAGATGAGAATTTGGATGTACTGTGTACTGCTGTATGATAGGAATACTCTTAGGTGTTGGGGTTTACTGCCCTGTTTTGTATCACAACAAAGGGGGCTAGAGGACATTTAGACACCAGAAAAGGTCATCTCCCTTATTCATAAATCAGAAAAAAGGAACCTTTTGATCTCTGGTGTTGCTCAATTAGTTGTACCTGTAACGACAAAGGAGTGTCCTTTTTATAGGACCTTTTCCCTCACCCACCCGTGGGTGACATGCTCAAACATTGGGGAACCTCCTCGTATTGTGATGCCTAGTTATGATACGGGCTACAACCCCCTTCCTAGGAGGGAGGAGGTCCGGGATGTTTTCAAACTAAGTGGTATTTTCTAAATGCCCAAACCAGGAACCAAGAATGTTGAGGGCAGCAGAGCAAGGTAACAAAGATTGATATAAAACTAACTCTAGGGTTCGCAAAAAATGCTTTAATCGAGCGACCCTATGCTAGGGTTAAAAACCGCGTGGCACTGCGGAAAAGATTAGACCTGCCTGTGTGTCGCAAAAGGTCAACCTGTTGCAGCCCAGGACCCGGACGGTGTCTTGGCTTTCTTCAGGACCAAATAGTGCTGCTGCTTGTGGTGCTCGACAAAAAATATAAAGACAAAAATAAATTGACAGGTTATACATAACCATTCAGTGATACCAAGGAACATCAGAAGGTGAAGGATTCACTGGCAATACCTGTTCAAAAGACATTTACGTATATAAATTCAAAACAAATTACGTACGTGCTGTTATGGGTACAGGGCTGGAGTGCATTATGTCAAACATGAAGACCATGTTATCTATCATGGTCATGTGTGTTAATGTTCTATCACCAGTTGTCTCAGAGCTTTAGTTTAGTGTTGGGGTCAGCAGACGATTAAAGTTTACACTGGCACTGAATTAGCTCTGCGTGGATTTTGGCATTGCGCAATGTTCTCTGCACAAGCCTCATTCATGGTCTTTGTCTAAAAAAGATGCAAGTCTTCAAATTCTACTACAAAATCAGTAGACTTAAAAATAAAATAAAAAATAAAATGATGGCATTATCTGCCCTTCAGGTGACCTCTCATGCGCATTCAACCATCTCGCTTGTGGTCAGAAGATGTTCTCCCTAATACCTTGTACCCCGAGGAAGCCAACTTGGCATCTTGTAATGGTTGCCACATAGCCATTTTAAGTTGCTGTTAACCAATTTGATATTCTGGATTTCACAAATGCACCGAGGGTTTGCGTACCGTATTGTACAAAGGAAAACCATTTCCCAACCAATCCGATTCCTTTACCTTTCAAACTTGGATCCCTAAGCTGTCACCAACACATCCATCAAGATATACAGTTCCTTTAACCCCCTTGAGCAGTTACACCATCATTTTGGTTACACAGATATATCCAGATCTAATGAATTGATTTTTACCCAACTACTAAAAAACACATCCTAAGCGAAGTTCTAGTTTCTTGCCAAGATTAGTTGAATTCCGTTCGTTTACCTGAAAGGTTGTCCCTCTGGATACATCCTGAGCCGTAGCCACGTTTGCCTACTCAGTGCAATTTTTTTGTATATTTGTCAAACCGTAGCAAATTATAAGCGAACTAAAAAACGTCTTTTTAACAAACTGAGATTTAGTCCACATATACAAATATATCAAAATAATTGACCTACCATTTCTGGAATCCCTGTGGAAAACCTTTAATTGTAAATATACAGGAAGACTACCGCACGTTTCTAGTCCTGCACTAAAATTGAGGAGGGGAATCCGTTCTTGTATCATCCGTACCTGCAAACCTTTTTTTTTTATTTTGGGTTTTCATATAAATTAGTCCAAGCATTCGATGCTTTGCTTAACTGAACTGCTACCTAAGAATAGGCAATAAACATTTATGGTGTTAATGATCTTCATAATACTTTATGATGGTATATTATGTTGACTCACAGAAGTGTGCTTTGTTTATTTTTCAGCCCATTTTAAGATTTAATGCCGATGGAAGAACTTCTCTGTTGCTGGGATAGTCTCCCGCTGTTTTCTTCCCAGGGCAAGGTGATATTGAGTGATTCACTGTCAGTTCCTCCATCATTCGTGCTGAAGAGACTCGTCCATGAAATCTGATCACCTGGCCTGACTGAAAAGGATGCTTTTGTCAGAATTCTCACATGGAGTATATTTCTTTAATTTCTTTTTTTGATGAGATTATTCAGTTCTATTTTTTTCTATTTCACCATGTAAGAAAGATGTCGTCCCAGTACTCGGTCCCAGTGCTCATATGGTATATTTCTTGGCTGTCATATATTTTTAATTTTATGCACAAATTCATAAGACCAGGTGTATGAAAGATAACCAGTAAAATATCTATTTGTAGAGGCACAACACAATACCAAGCAGACCAACTAAAAGGAACAAATCAAGCTGACTGTGAGTGAATAGAATAAATAAAAGTTCAGAATATAGGCAATATAGCTCTCTGTGAATTTGGATCCCAAATCATTTTCTATGGGTGTTTCCATGTAATTGCTTTCATGCATTCCATATTCAAGGTTACACAAATTATATTTTTTCAACAGGAAAGTATTTTACACAAACCTATGTATACAATGTGACACAAAAGAATGCTTATATGTGATGTGTATATTTGGGCCAATGTTGAAGTTCCTAAAGATGTGCCTAAAATCCCAGGAAGCACATTATTGCCCATGCTCACTTTGGTGTGCCAGTTCTATAAACGGATGTGTTTTTTCTCAAGTTGTAAAGTAGCACAAATAATAAATTTTCTTTTTTAAAAAGCTGCAGTTCCTTCTTTTAAATCTAATTTTAACTAAATGTTCTCAATGTTACAAGTTGAACTATCTGAAAAAGGTTGCTCTTAAATGTTCATTCCAGTGTAGTGGACCCACCCCTGTGGAAATACTACCCAAAATGACTGATTCAGCAGGTTATTTTAATTCAGGCAATAGTATTACAGCAGTATTCCTCATTGCCCTTGAGAACTGCAAAAGAGCTTGGGAATCGATTTTATTTATTTATTTTTGTGCCTCGATTTCGGCATGTTTTCCCACATTTTGGGCACTTCTCCAAACCACATTTCACCAGGTTTTTACAGGCAAAATGTCTTCGACCCAAACTGCTTGGCAGTTGTGGTATTTCTGCCCACTCTGTAATCTCGATTTGACTGTAAACTCGTCCGCATGTTTATGGCTTAATCTGGCTTATAATACCTTTTGAAGTGAGGCTCATAGTTTAGCATGCGTGTGTCACCACCAGTCACGTATGTAGAAACAGTGTTAGTAATGGGACAATCTACTGACTTGGTTGTAGCTGGGGAAGCTTTTGTTGTGTTCATTTGTTGTGGGACCAGCAGAGTGCTTGTGTTTCTGGCTTCGTATTTATCTCCTTCAAAAAGGGGGTGGTGATGGACAGAGTATCTGAGTTAATCAGAACACTCCTACCCAGTCAACAGATCAGGGCTTGATCCATCACCGTTTTTTAGCTCACTGCACCATCCCAGTTCAGAACCTGGCTATATGCAAATTAGTCTGTCCCTGGCCCAGTGCATCATGGGAACAGGGCAGACCAAACTACCAAGCCAATTCTTCACTGGAAAGGAAACAAGCTTCCGGGGACCGGTTTCTGGCATTACAGCCGTCTTCCGCCCGGCTTGCTTGAATCCTGATGGTGCAGTGAGGAAGGGACTCATGTCTGAGCATACCCTTCCACACTTGTGGTGGCCAAAATATTTCAAAAAAGGGGTGGTGATGGACAGAGTATCTGAGTTAATCAGAACACTCCTACACAGTCAACAGATCAAGGCTTGATCCATCACCGTTTTTTAGCTCACTGCACCATCCCAGTTCAGAACCTGGCTATATGCAAATTAGTCTGTCCCTGGCCCAGTGCATCATGGGAACAGGGCAGACCAAACTACCAAACCAATTTTTCACTGGAAAGGAAACAAGCTTCCGGGGACTTTTGACTGGGTAGGAGTGTTCTGCTTAATTCAGATACTCTGTCCATCACCACCCCCTTTATGAATCGTTTTGGCCACCACAAGTGTGGAAGGGTATGCTCAGATGTGAGTCCCTTGCTCACTGCACCATCAGGATTCAAGCCAGCCGGGCCGAAGACGGCTGTAATGCCAGAAACCGGTCCCCGGAAGCTTGTTTCCTTTCCAGTAGAGAATTGGCTTGGTAGTTTGGTCTGCCCTGTTCCCATGATGCACTGGGCCAGGGTCAGACTAATTTGCATGTAGCCAGGTTCTGAGCTGGGATGGTGCAGTGAGCTAAAAAACGGTGATGGATCAAGCCCTGATCTTTTGACTGGGTAGGAGTGTTCTGCTTAATTCAGATACTCTGTCCATCACCACCCCCTTTATGAATCGTTTTGGCCACCACAAGTGTGGAAGGGTATGCTCAGATGTGAGTCCCTTGCTCACTGCACCATCAGGATTCAAGCAAGCCGGACCGAAGGTGGCTGTAATGCCAGAAACCGGTCCCCGGAAGCTTGTTTCCTTTACAGTAAAGAATTGGCTTGGTAGTTTGGTCTGCCCTGTTCCCATGATGCACTGGGCCAGACTAATTTGCATGTAGCCAGGTTCTGAGCTGGGGTGGTGCAGTGAGCTAAAAAACGGTGATGGATCAAGCCCTGATCTTTTGACTGGGTAGGAGTGTTCTGCTTAATTCAGATACTCTGTCCATCACCACCCCCTTTATGAATCGTTTTGGCCACCGCAAGTGTGGAAGGGTATGCTCAGATGTGAGTCCCTTGCTCACTGCACCATCAGGATTCAAGCAAGCCGGGCCGAAGACGGCTGTAATGCCAGAAACCGGTCCCCGGAAGCTTGTTTCCTCTCCAGTAAAGAATTGGCTTGGTAGTTTGGTCTGCCCTGTTCCCATGATGCACTGGGCCAGGGTCAGACTAATTTGCATGTAGCCAGGTTCTGAGCTGGGATGGTGCAGTGAGCTAAAAAGCGGTGATGGATCAAGCCCTGATCTTTTGACTGGGTAGGAGTGTTCTGCTTAATTCAGATACTCTGTCCATCACCACCCCCTTTATGAATCGTTTTGGCCACCACAAGTGTGGAAGGGTATGCTCAGATGTGAGTCCCTTGCTCACTGCACCATCAGGATTCAAGCAAGCCGGGCCGAAGACGGCTGTAATGCCAGAAACCGGTCCCCGGAAGCTTGTTTCCTTTCCAGTAAAGAATTGGCTTGGTAGTTTGGTCTGCCCTGTTCCCATGATGCACTGGGCCAGGTTCAGACTAATTTGCATGTAGCCAGGTTCTGAGCTGGGATGGTGCAGTGAGCTAAAAAACGGTGATGGATCAAGCCCTGATCTTTTGACTGGGTAGGAGTGTTCTGCTTAATTCAGATACTCTGCCCATCACCACCCCCTTTATGAATCGTTTTGGCCACCACAAGTGTGGAAGGGTATGATCAGATGTGAGTCCCTTGCTCACTGCACCATCAGGATTCAAGCAAGCCGGGCCGAAGACGGCTGTAATGCCAGAAACCGGTCCTCGGAAGCTTGTTTCCTTTCCAGTAAAGAATTGGCTTGGTAGTTTGGTCTGCCCTGTTCCCATGATGCACTGGGCCAGGGTCAGACTAATTTGCATGTAGCCAGGTTCTCAGCTGGGATGGTGCAGTGAGCTAAAAAACGGTGATGGATCAAGCCCTGATCTTTTGACTGGGTAGGAGTGTTCTGCTTAATTCAGATACTCTGTCCATCATCACCCCCTTTATGAATCGTATTTATCTACTGCACCTCCTTGCCTTCTGTAGGTGGGGGATACAGCTTTGGGCAACTACAAGTTTTCTGGTTACTTTGAGTCTGGAATTATATCATCCTGAAACTCCCGACTGGTGGACCTCCAAGGAACTGTGAGGGTTGCATGCATCTAACATCGCCAACTCATTTCCTCCTCTTATTTCAACTTGTGGGGAACAGAAAAGGGTCCCCTGTATGTGAAGTGAAAGGATCTCTAGAGTCCTGCTGTCATTTTGTCCCCAGATATTCTCCTCACCTCGATGGCTTTAAAAAAGCCCCTGAAACATTTACCACCTGCTCTTAGAAAATACATGGAATTGGAACAGGTTTTACTGGGTCTGTGTTATTCCTCATTCCCAGCGGAAACTTGTATTCTCAGTTATTTCATGGGATGATACTTGCCAGCTGGCATCTTTAAATCTGGCCCAATATTGCTCTGCAGAGGTAACGGGAGCTCTGGATGAGGCCCCATATGAGCACAGTCTTTTTACTGTCTGCCTTTCTCCACACTCTCCATGTCTGTCTGAGTGAGCCAGTGCTAATCTCTGCAATGCATGTGCCCTAGTGGTCCAGTCCGATGTAGAGCCGCCTCGCCTCTACTTCTGACACAAGTATTTCCCCACCTACCCTCTGTTTCTCAGGAGATCTGCAGCTCCTCACTTGGGTACAAACCCAGTTGTATGCAAGAAATGGAGTTACTGATTGAGGGGGTGGAAACCTTACTCAAGCAATAACCACAATCCTTGTCCTGGTGAACACCAAAAGTCCCTAATTTAACCTATGCTTAACCCTCTGGTAGCTTTGTACAAAAACAGTCCGGCTTAACTTGGAGGCAATGTTTAAAGAATGTATGCAGAACACAAACTATAATAAAAAAGAGTGAAAATGCAACCCAAGAAAATCCCACGCCAATTTAGAAAAAAAAGAACAATGTAATAAATAAAATAACACCAAAGCAAATTCAATCCAGTCAGTAGAACCGGAGTTATGAATTTTTAAAGTTTTTTTGTAAGATTCAAAGCGCAAACTACAGGCAACTAGTCATGTGAGATCATGGAACAGGCAAAAGTTAAGGCTGACTGTGGATCAGAGATACAAGGTGGATTGGTACTGGTCTTGGCTTACCTCTTAACTTTGAGAGATAGCTCTTAAAAAGAACTATTTCAAATTTGATGAACAATTTTTTATGCAGGTGAAGGGCACCGCTATGGGATGTCCTTATGCCCCAGAAATGGCGGTGATCTGTGGCTCAGTACGAGAAAAGATTTGTTAAAAATAGCGCCTTCAGAGACAAAATAAAACAATGGTTACGATACATTGACAACATCTGGCTCCTGTGGCAGGGGAGCCAGGTGGAGTTGATGGCGTTCCATGAATGGCTCCATGCCCGACATGAGGACATCAAGTTCTCCATTCAAAATGGCAAAATCCAAATGACCTTTTTGGACGTTGAGATCACCTGTGCAGGAAATCAGTTAAAAACATCTATGTATAAGAAAAAAACAGATAAGAACACAATTTTGCATCACAGGAGTACCCATCCCAGGAGTTTAAAAGAAAATCTCGCATATGGGCAGCTCCTAAGAATTAGGAGAAATTGCACCGAGACCAAAGAATTTGAAGAGCATGCAACACATTTTTGTAATGAAATGAGTCAAAGGGGCTACCCTAAGAAGTTGCTGAAGCACTCTTTAAAAAGAGCTAGATTTACACCACAAGAAAGACTTCTGCAGGTGAAACAGAAGAAAGAATTTGATCAAGTAGTATGTGTGACAACCTTTGGTCCTGAGACTAACAAATTCAGGCAAATAGTACTGAAAAATTGGCACCTCCTTGAGGATCTTGAATGTCTGTTTCCCAAACCAATATTTACCATGAGAAAGAATCAAAGCATAGGCTAACAGATTGTGCGGGCTAACATTTCATTATCAAAACCTAAAAGTGATTTATCATCACAATGGAATTTAAAACCAGTTAAAGGCCTCCAAATGTTTGGCAGTTGTGTGGCCTGCAACAATACAATTGAGGGCACAGAATTCAACCATCATGGTGTAAAATGGAAACATTCTGTTTTTTCAAATTGTAAGACCAGAAATGTAGTGTACGCCATATTATGTCTCTGTATGAAAGTGTACATAGGGAAGACAAACCAACAGGCTGTTAGGATTACGCAACATAGATCGCGGATTAAAAAGGCCCCGACTGCACCAATGTTAGAACACTTTATTAAGAGAGCACATAGGGAGAATGACTTCAAACGGACAATATTAGCTAATATTAATGCTGCAAAACGTCCACTGGAGATTGAAAAAGCACTGCTCCAGAAGGAGGCATGTTTAATTTTGAAATTCAATAGTGCCCAAACTGGATTGAAAATTATGTCAGAAGTAGCAAGAATATAATGAAACTGCGGAGGTAACCTCCAGAATATATACTTTCGCAAATGATGACTACAATCCCTAGGGAAACAATATGACAGGGCTGGTATGAATTGATTAACCACATGTCCCTTAATGCACCATGTTTGATTGAGCTGTTGTCATGAATCAGACTGTGTCCCAGGATTCATGAATAAGTTATATAAGGGTAAAGCTCCTCCCTAAAGATGTCTGCCATGACATTGAGTAGCTATGAGATGGATACGAAGTGCAGCCAAAAGCACAATAACTCAAGGTGTGCCCTAGATTTAATTTAAATGAACTAAAGCTGCTGCAGGAATAAATGTGACTCGCTTTTAGTAATATTCCTTCGTTTTCGTAGGAACCGCGAGCCAAGAGAAGTCAATCGGAAGTAGCGCGACCCATCATTTAAACATACCGAGGTATGGGCTTTGTTTTTCTGTAACCGCAAGCCCGGTTGAAACAATGTTGCAAGGAGTATTTAGTAAACTGAGTTTCTTTCTCGTTAGATTTAAGAAAGATCGCTGCGACGGAAACGCTCTAGGAGCACAAGTAACACCGCTTGAAAAAGAAAAAAAGACGTGAGGTAGGCGCTCTTCTCATTGATTCTTTTAAAAGGGTGAATTTGAAACACTGCTGTGAAGGGGCTCAAAGTTTTTCCTCTTTATAGAAGAAAACTTGCTGGGATAAAAATTTTAATGGAATAGGACGAACAAAGACACCCGTGTTCCATAGATAAGGCGCCGCATCATGACAATTGAATATATAGCCACACATTGACTTCTACTAAGTTAAAAGGTAGGATACAGTCGAATAATGTGCCCATAGAAATCAATGGCCTGATATGAATATCACTGACATTATTTTCTGTATGACAACAGAGAGTCCTTGAATTTAAAGAAACCACAGAATGCAGTTTGGGATATAACCTATGAGGAAGAAATGAATGCTCCTCAGGTGTAAGAGAGAGTAGTTTGTAGAGATAGTGAAAATGTGCTAAAAAGAATGAAGCCCCCCTCCTAAAAATGTTTCTATTTTTTTACATCTTGTACGGAAAATCAGAAAGCCCTGATGAGAATCCAGGCACTAATTTCCTTTTTTTTTTTTTTTTAAATGTATTTTATAATTTTGTTTTAGATAAAGCAGTACAGTTGTGGCAATCAGTACAATTTTACATCAAATTTCATATACATCAAAAAAAGGAAAAACAGCGAAATTAAATAATACAACAGAATCTACAATGTGATAGGGCAGAAAAATGCATTAATAAAAAAGAGAGCAAACGGAGGAACGTAAAAAGAACAGTACATGGCACTACGGCACCTTACAGTAAACACCTTAAACATAATGGACATCTATACTATTTTATCCATTCCTCAAACAGGGCCCAGATCTTAGAGGCCATCTTCCGCTTCTGCCTACCCTTTAATGTAAATACTGAGAATTCCAAATAATAAATAGCTAGCAACCTAGCTCTCCAATTCATAAATGTAGGTGCTTCAGGGGATAGCCATTGTGAGGTTATTCACAGCCGAAAAATAGACATGGCTATAAACAGAAATGTGAAGACATACCTCGAGTTTATAATTGCCCCATACCCTTCGAAACCCATTATCACCATCTCTGACGTCAATGTGCACGGGATATTAAGCGTAGAATTAATAAAACGCTCCACATCAGATAAAAAGTCAGACAAGCTAGGGCAAGAGTAAAACATATGAATAGCGTCAGCTGCATACAGCCTGCACCTTGCGCAGTGATCACCCTTTCTACCACCCCATTTAGCTATTCTTGCAGGCGTATAATGAGGGTGGAACACTTCCATATAACTTTGGGTCCGAAGGCTACCAGAGACCAGAACCGCACTGGCTAACTCCAATACGGAGCCTCTGCCCGGACAACAGGTTCATTGTGGGTCCAGCGACATCGCGCAAGTGCACATGGTCCTGGCCCCCGGCTGGGCTCCATGCTGAGTTGTTCGCTAAAATCAGGTGTACAACTCGAGAGGAAACACCTCTTGAACATATGAGCACCGTAGCACTGACAAACTCCTACAAACCCCTGTAACACCCTACACATATACGGTCCTGACGAAAGCCAGTAGAAGAAAAGGCCTGGCTGAAACTAGTTTGACCGCACAGGACGTCGGAGGCCATAAGCCTACCATGCACGTCCGAAAGCCTTTGTTTTTAACTGCCTGGGGCCCACCATTGAAACAGTCTTTGGGACACCCTGGACAGTATTTTAAACCTCACTCATAGAACACTCACAGCACCCTCACGAACCAAAAAAACCTGCTCTGCAGTAATCTGGCGTCGAAGCACACCTGAGGTATACTCGGTACCTCGGGTGGGGCTCGATGAAGCATGCCACTAACTAGGTTGGTGGGTGAGGGCCTTCATAAAACCTAATGGTTTTCCTCCACCCGCAGACATACAAACAATTTAAACCAGAGCTAGTTCTCATTGATTGCTAACCTATAAACTGGGGAAACGGACTAGCCTCTCTAGTTCTCCTCTCTCTTTTTGATTACAACATAACTCCAATACAGGCCTTAGATCAACCCCAGTCTTCCCAAATTTCCCTTCCCACTTAAGATTTTGTGCCTCCAAGTCATCCGGAAGGCTGGACAGTAAATGCTGGTAAACCGTCCCTATTCTGGCTTTCTTTTGAATCAATTCAAATATGACTAGTTTATCTAACATTGAGGAAGTTTCACTAAGGCGTTTATAAATAAAACTTCTAACCTGAAGATATTTTTTAAAAAATCATGAATATTCAACTGAAATGTATCCGTCAGGGACACAAAAGAAGATATTTGTCCACCCCCCACTAAATCCCCTATTACATGCAAACCATGTGCCTGCCATCTAAACCTAGTCTGATCCTGAAAAATAGAGGGTAGGAGTCGGGCAGCTTTGAATGGAGTATGTATGTTAACATTGGGAATAGATGGTTTCCGCCGAATTTTCTGCCAAATTAGGAACATAGCTATAATCACCTTAAATCTAGTTCTCTTAAAGTAACTCTGCTCCAAAACCTCCAGCAAAATGCCCTTAGCCGCCGTGCCCAGACCAATCTCAAAAATAGGTCTATTGCATGGCGGCACCTCAAAACTATCCCCCAACAGTGGCACTCCCAGAAATTGCACCATCACAGGCCAGTAATATAGTAACATATTGGGTACCGCCCAGCCACCCCCATCCCGAGGAAGGCACATCCACTTTGCAGCCCTGCGGGAGCGGCGATGCCCCCAAAGAAACCTATGAGAAATCCAATCAACCTTTACCAAACTGCTTTGTGAAAGATCTAAAGTGATTGTCCTGAAAAGATACAAAAACTTTGAGAGCACCAACATTTTAAGGACACTGCAACGACCATAAAGAGAGAGATGTAGATGACCTAGCCGATCTAACTTGGTGTTTACCGCGTCCACTACCGGAAGAATGTTCAAGTCCGGAATAGTTTCTACCGCCGCCGTGATCTTAACTCCCATATAAGTTGCTTTGCTGACAACTGGGGCTTCAGAGTATAACATATTTGATGTTTGTACAACCTGAGTTTTAGCCACATTTAGCTTGTATCCCAATACTGAGCCAAAATATTCAGCAGAAGCCTTGAGTGCCCGGAATGCAGAAGAAACGTCTGCTGTTAACACAACGATGTCATCCGCGTAGGCCATGGCCCGGTACTCTGTATCATCGATCCTTATCGTTAAGATACAAGAGTGCCCCTCGATTTTGGTCAAGAACGGGTCGATGTATAGAGCAAAAAGCAAGGGTGAACAAGGACACCCTTACCTAGTGCACCTACTGATTTTAAAATGCCCAGACTCCAGGCCCGAAATGCGCAGTGCTGCTTCTGAAGAGGTATACAGTGCCTGAATTGCCTGAATATATTCAGTGCTGAAGCCCTTCCACCGGAGCACGGCCCTCAAGAACCCCCAGGAGACCCTGTCAAACGCCTTCTCGGCGTCCAACAGGATCACCCCGAGGGGAGAGGCCGTGACCTGAGCCCAATCCAGTAAAGCAATGACACGCCGGACATGGTCCGCTGAGTCCCTACCCGGGATAAACCCATGTTGACGCAGGGAGACCAATGGAATAATGACCTCTGCCAACCCAGACGCTAAGATTTTTGAGAATATTTCAGAATCGCTGTTAATAAGGGAAATTGGTCTAAAAGATGATGGACTCAACTCAGGCTTTCTCTTTTTTTTTTTAAACAAAACAATTATAGTCTGACGCCATGAATCGGGAACAATACCTCTCTGAGCGGCCCTAAGAACAGTTAGAAGATCCTGTCGAATCTCCCTTAAAAATATCTTGTAAAACTCCAAAGGCACGGCATCTGGGCTAGTGGCCTTCCCATTGGCTAAGTTTTTAACAGCTAGCTCAACCTCCTCCCAAGAGGTGGGGGCCGATAGCAATTCATTCTGCTCAAATGAGACCTTGGAAGTATCCAAACCCAATAAAAAAGCCTCGGTCTCTGACTTCCCTTGAGTACTCCCAAAATCTTCAGTATAAAGCGCGGCATAATATCTTTGAAACACATCATTCGCTCCCTCCTGAGTATCCTGAACCATCCCATTTTCATCCTGAATTTTTGTGATACGAGACTGCACACTTTTCTGTTGGAGCCTCTTCGCCAGTACCCTGCCCGAGGTTTCCCCATATACAAACATCATTGTGCGATATTGAAGGTACTTAATGGCGAGGTCCTGCCCAAAAGACTCCAAGAGTTTAGACTTTATTATAGCAACGACCTGCTGACACTCCTCTATGTTAAAGCCATTCTTAATTTTGGTGGTTAATTCCTCAATACTGCCCTTCACCAGCTCTTTTCCTGCCTTCCAACGAAAGGAGGAAAAGGTCTTGGTCTCTCCACGAACTGCAGCCTTTAGGGCATCTCAGACCATATGATCAGATGCGGTTCCCCTATTAATGTCTAAGAATTCAACAAGCCATTTTTTCATACGAGTTTGATAAGCCTCATCCGATAAAAGCTTCATTTCAAAAGTCCACACCCTAGGAGCTCTGCTTAGACGAGACAAGGGACATTCTACAATCAACGAATTATGATCCGATAGGATCCTAGGAGGAGCAGAAATAGAGGATGTTTCTGCCACCTGATCCGAGACAAAAAAATAATCAAGCCGGACCAATTTGTTGTGGGGACAGAATAGTATGTGTACCCATCATCCTCTTTATTATGCCGATACCACAAATCAATCACTCCATGTTCTTGTACTAAAATCTGAAGTGTCTTAAACACTTTGGGTTTCCTACCACAATAGGTATGATCCCCTGCCAAGTCCAAATTACCGGATAAGTTGATATTCATATCCCCACAAACAAACAGTGGATAAGACCAGGTAGCTAATTCTATATTCAAATATTTAAATACTTCCGGGGCATCTGTATTTGGCCCATAGATAGTAGATATAGTTAGCGGCCTCTTATCAAATAATATTTCTGCTATGATCCATCTGCCCATTCTGTCCTCTCGGACCTTTGTACAGACCTCGACACCTCGCTTCAGTAAGATGGCCACACCGCCAACCATGGAGGTCTGTCTGAAGCTGCCTGGGTATGATCTAATAGCTTGTTCCAAACACTTGCGCTTCCCCCAAGGTATATGTGTCTCCTGTATACATAATCCATCTAATTGCTTAGCGTGTACGACTTTAGAAAATAGTGCCCGCTTTTTAGCGTCGTTGAGACCACAAATGTTCCATGAACTTAAAACAAGTTTACCCTGCCCAATCAGTACCAAGAAAATCCTTTAATCTCTGCTGTACATTTTCCAAATTTTTAGACATGAGAGCCGATATATAACAATATTGATCAAATTTTAAAGCCACAACTGCCACAAATATCCAAAGCCAACATGAACATGAAAAGTCCCCCCCCCTACCCCCTGGGACCCCCCCCTCACCCACCCATCCATTACAACACCCTTATGTGGCAACAGGACCGAGGTCCTTGTGATGGGATGAGCTGGTTACCCATTCCTCCTGGATACCCTCACCCCCTCATAACTAATGGCTGGGGGCTAGAGACAATTGCTTTCATAAAACATCTAACAAAGAAAAAATTTAAAGTTAGGGGTATATACCCCATGCAATCGAATTCGCCCCATCTCTGGCCGTAGGACCCCCTTAGAACTAGTGATAGAGACATATAAGGAAAGGAAAGGAAAGCTACCCCCTCCTTAGCTATATAGTACCCAGATACTCCTTGGCCTGAATTTCAGACAAGAAAAATCTTGTCTGTCCCTGATAAATAATTTTCAGTTTGGAGGGAAAGAGCAATAAAAGCTTGGGCACCCTTTGCGTTTGCGATCGGCTAATGCGGGCTTGGTTTGTACCCCCCGTTTTCTGAGAGCCAGAGCGGGCGGTCGATCATTTAAATTTCAGGCGGCGCGCCTCTGGAACTCTCTTCCAACCCACATTAGAGGACTCCAGAACCATCTGGCTTTTCGTAAGGTGTTAAAGACCTGGCTCTTTCCTGCTTAGGCTCCTCTTTTCCTTTTTCAGCCCTGGCTTAGTTAGCGCTGGGATGCCCCGTCACTGGGGCAGCTATGCGCGTTATAAAACTTTAAATAAATAAATAAAAGAGGATATCAGCTGATGGAGCTGCCACCTCTGCTCAACTGTGGCTGGACAGAAATCCGCCCGGACAAAGAATTCACACTCTTTGCCCCGCGTCTTTTGTCAGGTCTTGCCAAACCATAGATCTTCTCCCTCGCCAAAAAGTTTTTGAGGCATATCAAAATAGCACGAGGTTTGTCCCCTGATGTTCCAGCCTTTTGCCTCTGCTTGAAGGGAAATCGATGCGCTCGCAGCACCTCGAGGTGATTCATCCAGGTGAGCTACGCCAGCTCACTTGACCGAGCGCTCGGCCGCCATCTTGCCAAGCCCCCGAGAGAGCTCCAGGCATTAATTTCCTATGATTCGAAACGCGTCAGCATAATCAGAAGAACAAGGATTTAAATCTTGCATTCTACTAACTTAGAATTAATTTCTATGTGATACATGATGCGATTAATGCTCTTGTGCTCCTATGGATATTTAGATATTCTGTTAGAAAAAGTCTAGGACAATGATTTATTCACTGTAACCTGTGAACAAGGTTATGAGTATTCGTTTATTTAGTTTTTTATGTAAAGTTGTGTACTGTGATGTATGTAGAGTATGCCCTAATGGATATGTGGACCATGCATTTTTTGGAAAGTGTTTATGTATGTATTGTTTAAAAAGTGTGGACCATTTTCCCTTTTCATATCTCAAAAAAATTAATGAAGATATAAATGTATGAAGTAAAATGTATAAATAAAATACCGGTACAAACATAAAGAAATGTGGTTGGCCATGAAGCATCAAGTTTAAAAGCTTATGAATAAATTGAGGTTCAGGCAATCTTTTTTCACATATGTATACGGCCCTGCCTAGTCCTCGTCCCTTAGGGTCCAGCTCCTTAATCTTTTCGAGCTTTCTTAAAGTGGCATTTTTAGAATTGATTATAAATTCAATCCAGCTTTACCGCTAAAGAGTTAACCCTAGTGAAAAGCAAATGTAGGAGTTTTCCACTACCATTACCTGCAAAACCTAAAAACACATAACTTACTTTTGAAATACAATGCACCCAGCATTATGGGCTTTTTAGGGCTTACCTCAGGGGTGACTTCTAAGTATTAAAAGGGAATTTTTAATCCTGGAAAAAGGTTATTCCCTACCATGTTAAATTGCCAGTTTAAAACTGCACTACAGACTGCATCGTCAGTCCTGTGACATATTTTTCTAGCAATATTGTGGTGGGCGGCACAATGAGTGCTGCAGGCACACTAGTAGCATTTAATATACAGGCCCTGGTTATGTGTAGTACCATATACCAGGGACTTATAAGTAAATTAAATTTTCCAATTAGGTGTAAGCCAATTTTATCATGTTTAAGGGAGAGAACACAAGCACTGGTGAGCAGTGGTAAAGTAAATGTACAGAGTGCTGATGCCAACAAAAAACGAATTTCAGGGAACAGGAGTGATGAAGGCAAAAGGTATGGGGGGGTGGAGACCACACCAAGGATGTCGGGTCTAACAGTAGGCATTCAATCTTGTTCCTTTTGTGCTAAAGGTTCTGCTGCTCCTACAATCATCCACTTCTGGCCGCTGCCACAACTGGAGGCTGCTGCTAGGGTGGTGAATGCAACATACAACTCACCTGCCATGAAAGGCTGGCCACATTCTCATTGCTGGTGATCTTACAGTAATTTGTATCCTGCTACTGCACAGGCTCATACTTAGGTGCACGAGGAAAGTTTGTACTGCTGATGCCTTTGCTGTAACGGTTCTATGTACGTGCCTGAACCCTGAAATGCAGCTGCACCTCTTCTATACCTTCTATGTGAAGACGTGACCCTCACAAATGGAGACCATGCTTCAAATGTGGCTGGGTAGCGGGAGTCAGCAGCTGGCTGGCCTCCCTCAGCTTTGTCCTGTTTTCTGCTTAAATACTTGGAATCTTCAACTGTTCAGTCTTCCACTTCTTGGTATTCTCATTAGCCCCCTTTCTCTGCACTCCCTTTGTACTTTGAACCCTTTTGTCCTCTGTGAACCCTGTCCTTGCCCCTGTCTACTGCCCTTTTGGATTTCATGCACTCACTGCTACTCTTCTTGCTTTAAGAGCTTGCACATTGTGTTTCTCCTTGTCATCCTCTGACCCTCTTTGTGCATTCTGAACTGTCCATTCATACAACACATTCACCTTTTGCACCCCAAACTCTGCTTATGCACTCTGTCCTCTCTCACACCTGCACCGTTCGCCCTTGCATCATGAGCTCCTCCATATTCAGTCAGCTTGCAATTTGGGCTTCCTCGCATGTGTACTCTGATCTTCCAAACTTGTATCTTCACGTCCACCCACATACCCTCTTGTCACCCTCCATCCAGCTCTCTCCGTGCCCCATGTGTTGGCTCACTTGGTTTTATAATGGGAAAATGTGGTCAGTCATCACATGCACTAGAAGGCAGCATGCCGCGCAATGCAAGCCCCAAGAACAACCGCTATTTGTGTGAGAAAATAAATGTCAAACCGTATTTAGATGGGAGAATATTAATAAACGTCTGTTCACTTATGTATTACTATAGTGGATCAGTAAATATCTTGCTGTTAGTATAATACAGCCTAACGTGAGAAAATAAGAAAACAATCGCAGTCAATTCAGAGACAACTCACAGAAACCGGGGCTATACTCAAAGACCTGTCTAACGTTTGATTTAATCGCTTGTGCCCTTGTTCTTGTTAATGCCTCTGTTTGCAACATTTCACATACAGAAACATCATGACATATGCAGGTGCCCAATGACAAGTATGCTATTATGCCATTTATTACCATTGTTGAAGGAGTAGAGCAACATCATTACGCAATCAAAGCCATTCAAGATATTAAATAGTGTATTATACTCTGCATAACTGCAAATGCACTAAAGACGAATACACACGCAATAACCAATCACTGCAACAAAAAAGCGGCAGCCATGGAAGATTCCTCGAGTGGGAGAAATAAACCTCCCCTGTTGTACCCTTTTCTGTGCGTTACACTCACCAGTAAAAAAAAATCAATATACCAAATCAAAATTGGGTGGTGAGCGTTTGATTGGTGTAATTGGTGTGTTAGTGGTAACAACAGATATCTGGTTGCTCAGCGTTCATAATAAATGAAGTAGGGGACATTTACGTTTGCCTACCTATAAAAGATTTAAAGCATTCTTTTTTTTAGTAGGAGAAAACATGGGATAAGGTGTGGTGTCATTATTTTGTTGTTTTCACAAAATTAACTGTATTTTGGAATAACCCAAAAATGAAATGTGAAGGTTTGGAATATGTTTTGGTACCCGAAAGGTAGTAAACTGCTTGTGTGCAAGTGGTCGTTGATCGGAAATGTGCTAATTTGCAACTGCTCTTTGGTAGCGGATGTCTGAACCTGACCTTTTGGGAAACATGGCAAAGCATAGATTTACCAATACCAAAGAATATTATCTGTGACAGTAGGTCTCCCTTGCTCTTACTGGCTGACCTGGAGATCACACTGACAATAACAATGTTCAAGCTTCTCCAAAATTTCCTAGAGGATGGGATTTCTCTTCAGCCTTCCTTGCGTTGTAAACGGTCTGTGGCAAAGGTCGCACCCCATAAGAGTTCCCTAGGGTATCCGAGATATTGGGATAGGAAGCGCCTATAGTTTTCCATCCTATATTGATCAAACAACTTCCAGTGTGCCATGCTGCTTCCGATTGAGTGTATGTGCCTCAGCTGAATGTAAAAGAACGTATACTGTGCAGAATGGGTCTGCCATTCAATGTTCTTGGAAACTACTGGACTTAATGTTGAAAGCATACTAAAACTCCCCTTCATTACAAAGGAAGGTAGAGTAATGTCATCTTCTTTGAATTGCAGGCATTAAACATTGGATGCAGGCATTTCTGGTCTGAATGCAGATTCTCCCAGTGTAAACGAAGCAAAAATCCTAATTTAATTAAAGAACTAAAGTCAGTTCTGTGCTGTGTGAGTTGCTTGATTACTAAATAGCAGCCAGTAATAACTAAAACTACATTCCCGGCATGCATTGGACAAACAAGCTTTGTCCAGTCAGTCTGACATAGTCTGATTAATTGGCTGGAGTTTGAAAGTCCTTTTAGTTGGTTTGAAGAGCTCAAAACCAGTTGTCAAGAACCTGAAAAAACTGAAGTCCCAGCTATTGCAGTAGTGACTCCAGGAAGTGGCTTCATTTGAACCCTCCATACGATGGAGGTATTGGTGCAGATAGAACTGTGGAAGTAATGGATCTACCATCATTGTATTTAATGTAAGCAGGTGAATAGAACGTGAGACCAAGGCAGGTTAAAATTTGACTCAATGTCTTAAATCAGGACTTTCTTACCTCTTACACGACGAAAATCTGCACTTTTTGGGGCTTCTAATATAGCGGCTGGTGACATCTGAAAGTGGTGGGGCACAAACTGATTTGCATACTGCACCATAGCGAGCGAGCCCGAACCCCGTTTGGGGGGGTTACCCCCCCACGAAAATTTTGAAAAATGAGAAGAAAAATCGTGCATTTTGAAGCAAATTTGAGAAAGCAGGAAGGTTAATAAAGCAATTGTGAAAGTGCAGTTATTACATTAATAGATGGCATAACATAGGTAGCTGCTTATTCAGTATAACCACAGAGCTTCATACATTCCGTCCTATTACGCTCAGGTAATTTTTTTTTGCAACAGGCACATTAACCTTCTGTGCTGCCGCCTGCTGCTATTTCACTACTGGGACCCCAAATATAGGTTATCTCTGCCGGACTATTCTTCAGATTCCACTAATATTCTGTTTATGCAGAGTCTAAGTACAGGCTGCAGAGCTGTCCCTCAGATTACAAACATTTTACATTACAGACTCCGATATTGGCATTAAAAGTACCCTCCAGCTTATCAGCTTCAGCAAGGTTTCCAACAGCATAGCACCCCTTTGCTACACACAGATTACAGGTTCAGCCACATGATGAAAATAGCAACTCACTCAGTGTGATAATTAAGGGAGCTGCACACTAAGGCGCTACCAGGTAACCAAGACTCAAGTGCCACCACAGCATCAATCTATGCAAGCATTCAACAACTGGTTCAAATATGTTCTCTCAATGTTTCAAGCTATATATATAGTGAAACAGTTCAGTGGGCGCCATTTTGTAATGTTCTTGTAAATGGGCAAAAGTGACGATTTTACCCCCTCTCCTGAGGTCACCTAGTCGCGAGATCCCTATTGTGTCCCACTGTTGAAAACCCTTGCTCTTGCCCAATTTGCCTAGCTTTCTCGTGTTCCATAGTGGGTTGTGCTGTGTTAGTCTTCCCTCCCAGCCCAAATGTCACGTTACTGTGTGCCATATTTGAACAGTATGTGCAGTCTGCCCCATAAGGTCTGGTTTTCGAATGGTGGCCATTATTGAATGTATTGGCCCCTTGTCTTACAGAGATGGTTCAGGAGTTGGCCACCCTTAAGCCGTTTTCTAAGCAAATAGATTTAAGTTGGATAGCTACTGTCCATCTTTTAATTGGAGGTATTTCCAAACATGGGACACCCCACTGAGCATCTTCCTCCCCGCCAGGTCATTTTCCTCACTAACAAGGGGCTCAAAGGTCCAGTTAAAGTCCCTCACTATAACAACAGAGGCGGCCCAAGAGAGACTGTCAATGAGCTTGCCTAAAGCCAGTATGGTTTCGGACCTCTACCCCACCACTATGTCCTCTTGCATATTCATTATAAATGTCAATGTTACCATAGGGGCCAGACACTAACCGAACAGCAAGAATGTCATTACTCTCGGCCGACGGTACCTATATCTTAAGGCCAATGTCCTGTCGCACCAATATTGTTAATCCCCCCGAAGGACGACCCTTACCACTATGAATGGCTGAGATATAATAATTTAAATATCCTGGGTGGAAAAGTGGCTCTACTGATCAAGTTTCCTGGAAAGCACTTATATCGTATCTTTCAACAAAGATGTTCCAATCAGGAGAAGCACCCTTAGAACGGCAATGTTACATGAAAAAAATGCTATTCTACCTGATCTTGTATTTAATTCAGGCATCGTCCTATCCCAAGAATCTAAAGTCCCTGTGTGCAACCCGCCTCACTCTCCACACTATTGGAGCAGCTCTGCTCAGGGGAAGACTTATCTTCTGGGTGGGGATCAATAGCTTTGATGGCTGGTGTCTGAACACTTAATGCAGGCTCACTTGCTGATGACAGACACCCAGGGCTGCAGACACCGTCGGCCTGGGCGCGGAGCTTCCTATTGTGTCACTGGCCTTAAGTACAGGATGGTCCCCCCAATTTTAGGAGTCTGCAGCTACAGAAAAAGGTGGCCGACCGCTGAGGCATCACTGGGAGCCTCCAGTGGTGAAGGGATGGAGGGAGACACGCACCTGATGCAGGTTATCAGGGACATGCGCAGCCAGATCAACAAAAGAGGGAAAACCAGACCCTGAAAGAGGAGCAGGGCTCCGGCTCCCCTCAGAGTGAGCGGCCGGATCCATTCTAGGGAGTGAGCTCACAGGTCCAGGGAGAAGACCGGCCTCGTGTGGGGATCTATCGATGAGCTGACTTCCGAGGGACGGAATACGGGAGTCGATGCACACACAGCTTTAATTGAGATTGATACCGTGGGCCTCAGACTGAGTAGTGTGTGTGACATCAGCTTTATTTGAGATTGATACCGTGGGCCTCAGACTGAGTAGTGTGTGTGACATCAGCTTTAATTGAGATTGATACCGTGGGCCTCAGACTGAGTAGTGTGTGTGACATCAGCTTTAATTGAGATTGATACCGTGGGCCTCAGAGTAGTGTGAAGACACAATCCCAAACCTTCAGTTCCTAGTATTCCAATAAAGGAATGATCCACAAGTGCACTCACAGAAAGTTGACGTCACGTCGGTGACGGTGAGGCGCCTCAGGGCCACTGCAGGGGAGTCGGTCACGGTGACACGGACGGGACATGGTCTCTCCTGTGCACGAGGTGTGGCGAGTGAGTCACCACGCTACACTCACAGCAGCCAGCGCACGCATCCCGACGATAATGGCCAATCTCTGCATGGCTTCACATGAAGTCACACAGTGATTGGCCATAACAGTGCGGCTGAGGCAGTGTGTGTCACCCCCACGCGCGGCATCCAATGATCGATGCTGCGCGGTGGACCAGCCAATCCTGGCGCTGCATGAAGCGCCAGGATTGGCTAGGGGGGCATATTTGCTGCTCGCCCAGTCGCCCTATGTAAACCCCGGGGGCTGCGGCCGGGTAAACCAGCAACCCCCTGGTCACGCTCTGTAAGCTACTTACAACTTTGCGCATGCTCGGGCAAGGTTTTACCACAACTTGCACTTGCGCACTACGGTCTGCTGCAGCCTGAGGGTGTGGTCATGGACTGACTGTCACTCAAGCTGCAGCAGGCTGAGGCCCCCACCCCCCTGCGCACTCCGAAATTGCCGGGTGTGTCCCAGATTCCGGAGGCGGTCAGGCGGATTGCAATTTAATTATTAGGGGATTGCTGCTAATGCGCGATGCAATGGCGACGCAACGCCGACGGTGGGTCCAAGTGGCTGGTGGGGCTACGCCCCTACGCCCCAAAGGACGCACTGCGCGCATGTAGAACTAATTTGAAATAAAAGTCCAGTTTAGCCTAACACCAGAACGTTTCTGAGGCTATATAGCTCTTAGAAGTTGAAAAGAGGATGCTCTTAACGCAGAGGCTGTTGATTATTGTTTTGTAAATAGTGAGCGTCTCAGAATTTGGGGTAGGGGTGGCTTATTAGTTCATCTAGGAATATTTAATAACAAACCAGTACGAGAAAATAATCTAATTGGGTTTTCTAATTCTTACCGTCTGACACTCCTATTGAAACTTATTAATTGTAGAAAAGGTGCGGGTTTAGTGGCTCGAAGGAAATCGTTAGTATCCCAGTCATTAAACATTTGCACATCCCACAATGTAGATTATCCAGGACCTGAAGGCTTATACGTTTTGCTGCCCTGAGTAAATGACATATTAAAATGGCTATCTGACTGGTTTCTAACTGAAGTCGTATGAGTTACCTACAGTTTACAGAAATGTGAATATAATATCCTTTAAGATTATCCACTAGATAAAAGTAAGAGTAGTTACATTAACCTGGGTGACATCTGCTAAAATGGTTTTGACAGACATTCGTGAGCTGAAAGCCCAAGCTGATTTGTATTCTCTTCTGCCCATCCCTTTTCAATAAAAGTGATACATTCTGATGAATGTCCTAGGGCAGATAAAAATGCCAAACCATCAGAAACCAGGATACTTGTTTTTGACTGTATCCCAGTGAGTTTTTGAGGAGATGAGCTGTGAAGAACAGGTAGATCTGTAGCCAGTTCCAGGAGGCTTGGGCGCGAGTTTGATAATGCCGAAAGGAAATTATTATTAAGAAGGAAACTTGCTAGGGTCTGATGCAAGTTTGGCATCTGGCTATTTAAGCAAAAACATTTAAAAAGTCTTTCTGGCTTGGCGTCTAATCTTGTACAGAAGGAGCTCCTTTGGATCTGGACTCCAAATTTAAAAGTGGAGATGTTGTTTATTGAAACACGAGGCAGTGCGGTCTATGAGGGATGACATCCAAAAAGTTTGAATAACATGAAAGCCCAGTCAATAGGGTTGTTAGTAGCTGTAATCAACCTGGTGACAGGTGCCAATCTGCAACCACAGTATGTATCCTGGGAATGTATTCAGCTCTATGCTAGACTCTGGAGTACAGTAGACTCCCAAAACGGTGTGGCTGATGAACCTGTACTCCCAGAGGGTTTATGTATTTGACCACAATGGGATTGTACATTCTTAGAAGAACTGCCTAACATACCTCCTCCCTTACCTTAGCATCCCCCTCTCTCCCACCTCCTATTCTCAGCCCTCACTACCCTCCTGTCTCCCCCACTGTCTTCAGCCTGCACTCACTCTTCTACTCACCGGCACCGTCTCCCACTGAAGTCACTACCTATGCTTCCCACCCACCGCCTGTCTCACCTACATCACCCACACCCCTCGCCCACAAACACGTCCACACCTTGAATACCATCCCACTCTTTAGCACCGCGGAACCCCTCAACAACGCTAGTATACCCCCCCCGATACCCTGCCTGCTCTCCAGCTCACTACTCAATCACTCACCAACGGCTCTCTCCACCAACACCTTCCCCAATGACCCTCCTGACCTGACTTTATCCACCCTCCAACAAGTCAAAGAGGAAATCTTACAAATCAAAAAAGACGTCCACGCAATCAAAGACCTTCTCTCCTCACAGCCCAGTCTACCTCCCACCATCCCACTACCCTACAAACGACGCACCCTCCCTACATACCCTCGCCCCCGACGACACCAGCAATGGCCTACTATCCCCGTTCGCAATAATTCCCACCGCCCCCGTCGTGTTCTCAACCCCTTGTCGGACCGCGACCTATGCTCTCTTCTACGCTCTTATGGCCCAGGTCCGGTAAAAGACTTTTCCAACTCACACATCCCCATACCCACAATTCTTACAAACCCTCTGAGGCTCCCAACACTCAACAACAGAGGCTCCGTCCCTAACAACCTCAGAAAAGTTCCCCTCACACTAGAAAGCTCGACCACCCTACTCTCTCCCAAACTCAAATGCATCCTACTAAACTGCAGATCGGCCCAGAGACATTCCACCGACATCGCGGATCTCGTCTCAGATAGGGATCTGGACCTAGCCATTCTAACGGAAACGTGGCTCACTGAAGCCTCTACCCCGATTATGGACATACTAGTCCCCCCCAACTATCACATCATTAGGCTGGACAGGTCTCCTGGCAAGACGGGCGGGGGAATTGCATGCATCTTTAGGAGCAACCTCTCCGTTACTCAAGTCACCTCCCCTTCCCTTTCCTCCTGTGAACTCCTCTGCCTCGACATCACCAGTGAGGGCAAACAAGTCTGTGCTTTACATCTCATCTATCACCCGCCTGCTGACAATCTCATATTCACCCAACAATTCATGGACCTGATCACTTCCAATGCCGGTCGGCAGACCACTCAAGTCTACCTGGGTGACTTCAATCTCCACTGGAACGATCAGAAAGACACCGTGGTGAATAGTCTCAAAACTTTCCTCAATGCGCTTGACCTCACCCAATTATGCGATAAACCAACACACGACAAAGGCGCGATACTCGATCTCATCATTGCCAAAGAGAACGCTATTCAACTGGAGGCGATTCTACCCTGCGATTGGTCAGATCACCACATTATCACCTTCTTTATCAACGAAAAAGTTAAACCTAACCCTACTCAACCAATCAAATCCAAAACATGGAAAAGGGATTTGAAGAATCTTAACCCCTCTACCCTACCTCCCCACATCGGCAACCTCCTCCTTCCCCCTTCAGGTGCCTCAGATGCTCAATCACTGACTGACCACTACCTTGACTCTATGAATACAATAGTCAATGAAGTCGCCCCTCTGCAACTGAAGAGAGTCTCCACCAAAATTTCTAACCCCTGGTATGAGGACAGACTCAATGATGAAAGGCGTAATATGCGAATGGCAGAGCGCACCTGGAGATCGGACCCTTCAGCACTGCATCTCAAAAAGCTTAAGAACAAGAGAAATGCCTACTTTAGGAAAATAAAGCGCACAAAGTCGGACTTCTTCAGCCGCCAGTTGGACCAAGCGAAGAACAGGCCAAGAAAACTGTTCGAGCTAATCAAGACCCAAACAAAGGCCCAACCCACACAATCAAACAGCACAACAAATGACACCCCACACTGTGAAGCCTTCTCTGCTTTCTTTAAACTAAAGACTGACAACATAAGAAATGACCTCATCATGGATGTAAGCCGATACCCCAACCACACCAGAATGGCAGACACTCAACCTAAAAACAAGGCATCCTGGCAGTACTTCGATACCTATTCGGAAGAAGCAATACACAAACTGCTCTGCACCCTGAAGCCCTCTAATCACCTCACAGACCCTCTACCTGCTAATGCTGTAAAAGACTTTACCCCCTTGCTCCTCCCTCTCTGGACCAAGATCATCACCAGCTCTTTGCAACAAGGCCACATTCCAGACTCCCTTAAGGTGGGGCAAGTCACGCCTATACTCAAGAAACCTACAGCTGATCCGTCTGACCTAAACAACTATCGGCCCATCACCAATATCCCCACCCTGGCCAAACTGCTGGAGAAATGTGTCCAACTCCAACTAACAAAACACATTGATCAATTTGACCTCCTCAACCCTCATCAATCAGGCTTCAGAGCGAAACATAGCACGGAAACAGCTATGACACACATAATTGATGACGCCCTCCAAATTCTGGATCGCAATGAGTCCTGCCTCCTCATCCTTCTTGACCTCTCGTCAGCATTTGACACGGTCAAACATGAGAACTTGCTGGAGCTGCTAAGTACTCGAATGGGGCTATCGGGAACTGTTCTCAAGTGGTTTTCGTCCTTCCTTCACAACCGGTCTCAGAGGTTCAAGATCGACAATGTGCTATCTACACCTGTGCCTGCAGATCTAGGTGTTCCACAAGGATCCACCCTCTCCCCTACACTGTTCAACCTCGTTATGGAACCGCTCGCCACCTTGCTTCAAGCATCCAATGTTCAATTCCATATGTACGCCGATGACACACAACTCTATCTAAAGTTACAATCCCCGGAAGATATCAAACATCTGAATTCCACGCTTATTAACACCCAATCTTGGCTGGCCGATAATCACCTCAAACTAAATGCTCTGAAAACTGAGTTCCTACTCATCTCACCCCCGGCGAAAATCTCCACCACCCAAACCTGGCTCAACAACCTAACAGCACTCAATGTCCAACCTACCATCGTGGACTCGGCGAAATCCCTAGGCATCACACTCGACGCCAAGCTCAACATGCAGCAGCACGTCAGCAAAGCCACAAAAGCAGCTAATTTCCAAATTAACACGCTGAGGAAAATTAAACCCTTCCTCCCGGCCAAAGACTTCCAAACTGCTGTACAAGCTTTAGTCATCCCTCGAATAGACTACGGAATTGCGGCCCTCAGCGGTCTCCCGCTATCCACAACAGCACCCTTAAGAGCCTCCCTGAACGCTGCCGCGAGACTCATTACTGGCTCTAGAAAGCATTCGCACATATCCCCAGACTTAAAGTCTCTAAAATGGCTGCCTTTTGAAGCCAGAATACATCTAAAAATTGCAGTTATGACACACGCGGCCGTGCACCACAAGGCACCCAACTACCTCGCTCAAAAGCTGTCTATATCAGGAGGTTCGAGATCCAATAGGAGTACAAAAAATCTACTCCTGAAACCTCGTAGATTCCGGAAAGCGAAAACCTACAAGCGCTCCTTCTCAGGAATGGCACCCAGGATCTGGAATGCGCTCCCTCCTGAAACCAGGCTGATCTCCTCCACGGCACTCTTCAAGAAAGAGGTGAAAACCATCCTTCTGGCCAAGATCTCCTGATCGTTATAGATGTTGGTTCAGAGACTCTGCATTGCTTTGTATCACTGCTCACCCTATCCCTTGGCACTACACTCTACTTGTTGGGGGCACTCCTACGCTACTCTCTTACTACCGACCAAGATATGATACATGTTGGTTTACTGATCCACCTGAACACCTCTGTAGTGGGATCAATGACTTGTGCTGTCCTATATTACTTCCTTACCTGATTGTATACGGATTGGTTTTATGTATGTTTTTTATTATCCATGTTATTACCATGTTATTGACTTTTATACTGTTCCCATTATCTCTGTTGACTCCTACTGCCCCTACCCTGTCTTTGTGAAGCGCTCTGATATCTGTAAGGATCCTGTTCGCGCTATATAAAACTTTGAATAAATAAATAAATAACTGAACGTTGGGCTCTGTATTTTGTGGAGGTTTGTAGGGAGACTGGGCCTGCAAGGAGATCTAAACAGTTAATCAGCGGATTGGACATCACCAGAGACCATCTTCTTCCATTTGAACACTGGTTAAGGCAACCCACCCCATCAGGCCAAATGTCAGACTCTAATTGTCGATTGTGATACAAACTGAAAATATCTATAATTCCTGGCTTCTAAGCCTTTGAACTACCAATTTCTTACCTCCAGGGTATCTACATGGAGATCATTCCTGTCTACGTAAGAAAGGCCCTTCCTCCTATAGCAAATGTTTATTCTTTGAAGCTTTCTGTAGTAAAAAGACCCTGGAAACACTGCCTGGATGGAGGATGCTATAAGGCCTCCAGTAGTAGATAAAAGTGTGAGAAATACATGTGACTGAGAGGGCTGAGGTCTCAACTTTTTTAAATTTAATTTTGTCCTAGGAAGCTGAAGCATACAGGAAGTGGAATAAGTCACAAACAAATTCTGTTATTTGAGTGGGAGACAAACCAATTGTTTCGGTATTTTCTGATCAGACACAGATTCAAAACGAGTAGTGACCATGTGCATTTCTGTGGTATACCCCTACTATATGGAACTACCATTACATCGCTGCCACTACGTTTATCTGTTCCTACATGACATCGGATGTCACTACATCACCAGGCAAGTAGGAGTTATAGAATAAGATTTGAGGCAGAGAGGGGATACATAAAGGGTAACTGTGTAAAATTCCATTCTTCTGCCAACCGTTTTTGCCATCAAAGAGTGACATTATAAATCGCAATGCTGAACACACAGATAGCAACGTGGGACCATATCACCCACATTTTTTTAAAATTATTATACATTTATTTTGGCGTAGTTAGCTTGAAAAATAGGGAAACGTTTATTAACAACAGTATGTGAAATACTGCGATATACTGTTTTGCATTAAAAGAGAAAAATAATTATGTAGTTTAAAATACAGAATTGTAGGGGGGAAAAAACCCTATAACTTTTTGTAAACAAATACATTCCATCTCCAAAAGGGAAAGATTCTTGAAACATTACAGTCGTTTGGAGACGTAAATAGGATGATGAAACTTCTAATTCAAGGGTACCTATAAATATTTTTTCAGCTGAACCCCTGAAATATTTTCCATATTTCACAGGTAAAATGTCCTTTTTCATTCCTCTGCATCCTGTGCAATAAAAGCAACCAAACATGTAACTGGCGGCAATTGGGTTTTTCAGGTCAGATTCTACATTGAAAAGACATTTTATGTTTTCTTAGTAACGTTCACACTTTGAATCTGTGGGAAACTTTACAATAAAAAAATGTATCCCCAGGTTTTAATGGGAAGCTCTGTGCAGATCTGTAAAGTGGGTGGCCAAGAAAAAGGAAGGGAGTCAAAAAAGTTACTTCCCATTTTTGCTCCAATTTTAACTTGGCTTCTCGATGTAAAACAAAACGGAAGACCAGAGTTGGCATTATTATTATTATTAATAAATTTATAAAGCTCCTGGTTACACTAACTAGTGTGTCCCCGCGCTGTCTAGCCCCTATTGACTTGTTCCGCCAAGATCTTTAACGACAGATCAGATGTCCTTTGGGAACAGAAAGGTTTTTAACTCTTTGCGGAAGGCCTGCTCTGATGTTTCCAGGCGTAGCTTCTGTGGTAGTTGATTCCATTGCTAGGCATGACATTAAAACTTTACTCAAGGAAGTGCCTTGGCTTGGTAATGATATATGTTCAGTAGTTTTCAAGAAATACGTGTTTTTAAAAGGTTTTGGTCTGGGTATGAAGCGATTAGATTCTAGAAGTATCTTGATAATTCAAAAGGTGTACTTTTGTTTTACCTATACCATTAGCATTGCATGATAACGGGCACAAAATTTGGCAAATGTTTAGCTTGTTTATCTTAACCGTGGTATTTTTTATTTTGTGCTGATTTGTGAAGAGGGCACTGTTAAAAGAAGAGGTAAATAAGTGTTAATTTTCTAATAACTCTATCATTTGATGAATCCACTTGTAATTTGACAGACATTTAGCATGTTTATTTTTCTGTGGGTATGGCAGCCTTACAGTGACACTGTTGTGGTGCTTCCGAAGGAAGGAAGGGAAGTGACAGCATGAGGAAATAAGAGGAAGATGCAAAGAAGGAGCTGCAAGCTGGTCCAAGGCCCAGCGAAACAAAAGACAATGCGGCAGCAGGCAAAAGAGTAGTGAGGGCTGGCAGTGCCTGGGGTAGTTCCTCTGTCTCCCTACACCATCTTGGCACTTTGTCTGGAGGCCACTAAAACCACTAAATGCCAAAGAGACTAGGCAGCCCCCTTTGTGAACCTGTTGAGCAAGTACGTGGCGAGTGACTCCCTCTGGGTTACTGAGGCTGGTGGACCAAAGTGACTCACCATCCTATTTCAATAGGTCAGTGCGTCCTGCAGTTAGGCCTGTTGGGGCAGTAGTGAGGGAGGCAGTATAAGGGGAGTGGGCACCGACCCTCCATGTCAACTGGTAAAGGAAAACGTGCCTGGAGGTAACACTGATGCTTGATCAACAAGAGTCATAGCTCCCTGAGACCACAGCCCAGATGGTGGAGTCAGAGAGCCACAGATGGGGCGAACCGCAAAATATAGTTTAGCGAAGGACCCATTTTCATACTGCCATGCACTAGCTACATTAAGGTTAAGGGAGAATAGAGCTGCAGGGGCACCTAGAACAGACCTGAAGAAGCCAGAGAGAAAATGTAAGAAAAAAAGATTCTGAGTGAAAGTAGATATGATATACAAATGACTCATTGTAGGGCCAAGCGGTAAGAGTGAGGCTTACCCTCGGAAAAGTAGGGAAGATGGGTGCTGAGAATTGCACAGGTCCTCTGAGAGCTATGGCAGTGACCTGACGGCTCATGAAGGGAACAAAAAGCAGAACAGTCATGGTACAGAAGGAGGCCCAATGTCCAGGCTTCAAAGTAGATGCAAATAAAGGCAGAAAGTTGGAAATGATTGGAAAGCACAATTCCCCCTCAGAAAGGAAAAATGCAAATTAAAAAATAAGCAACCCAACATTCACCACTGAAAAGATGACTAGTAAATAGTATTAATTATATCACGGGCATGTGGTATTGTGGATATTATTTGATTAGATATTTATGGATGTTTTTAATTTCTCCCAGCCCTGATGAAAGTTCCTTTAAAATAATTTCCTGTAATGAAACATGTTAGCAATTTTTTTTTTTTTTACTTAGAATGGACTTTTGTATACGGAACAGATGCTAACAGACGAAACAAGACCAAAAAAGACTCTGTGATTCATTTTGTACTGCGATAGTACATGACTTGCGTAACAACAGTAATAATCTTGAACAATTGTGGGTATGCTGATACTTTATTGATCCTTTACAATCTTGCATAAAATAGTGAATGTGAAAGGGCAGCTGTGGATGCCAGAGCAAAATTGGAAAGCCCTGAAGTGAAGATACACCAGAAGTATTAGGAAGAAGGAAACAATGTGGAAAGACTAATGGCTGGGAAGTTGCTGAAGAGACTGACCCATTCTTAAATTCTGGCCAACGAGGGGAGGGATGTCACTACGGTGAGTGGGGAAAAAAAGCCTTCCGCCACTTCTACCAAATCCTCAACTCAACAGAACCAGTGTTGACAGTGATGAAATAGCGTGTTACATAGTCAGTGTAAAACGAGAACGGACTGCAAAACAGTCAATAGAGCTAGAGACACCCATCGCATCAGAAGAGGCTACTGAAAGCAAGCAGTTATCTAGAGCATATGGCTACACATTTGAATTTTATAAATCCATTTGACCGCTCAGTGCCAGAATGTCCTCACTTGTGATAATGCGCTTTACAAATGCACAAGCATAACCTAATCGGTATTCTCAAAAACGTTAACAACGAGATAGCAGCAACAGGAGACATTTCCCCTACAAGAACCTAGGCTAAGGTCTTTGTGGTCCTAAAAGTGAGTAAATGGTCGGAGGAATGTAGCTCCTACAAACAATCTCATTAATAAATGGTGATGTTATGACAGTCGATGCCAGATGTAACTGTATGGAATGCCGAATAACAATAAGGTGGCTGTCTCTATGTAACCATGATCTGAAATGTAATAACTACAGTGATCAACTAGAAAAAGCACTGTAAAATGCAAATATGTTGAAATACAATAAAAACAAAGTTAAACCAAAAATAAATGGTGATGTTAAATCTACACAAATATGGTAGAAGGGCGTTTAAGCCAGCTTATTCCCCAGCTGATCCACCAAGACTATTCAAGAGCAATCAATAAAAGAAGGGTGTGGAACAATACAAAGCAGGTGATTGATTTCATAGATGCAGATGACCATTAAGAAGTATGCAAGCCAATAGGTTGGGAAGGAAGCGTTGAGAGGAAGGGGCATAGGAAATAGATTAATCTCCATGATATTGGTGGGCTACTCGAACCCCACCCTAGGATTTGAATCAATGACAGAGATGCTGCAATGATAAGTGACGAGTGGTTGTTGCCTGCTATCACCTCTGCACTTCACATTTTACTTAGAGCCACTGACCCAAAAGATCCAAAACATGGTCACAGTGAGGTGACCGTAAATGGGAAATTCTTAATTCATTTAATTTCATTCATTTTCATCTTTATTTCTACAAGGATGTCATAAAAGAGATCACATAGGTAAAACATTTGAGAATTAATAAAATGCATTTAGATACACAGTAAAAAATTAAAATGACGCACAGTCTAGCAGCTTATCAATACATCAACTTAATAACAAAAAACAGAATAGGTAGATGCCTGAGTAGCCCACCTTGCCCCACTAAAATTTGAGATCAAGCTCCAAAACAATTCTACAGATGTAACTGCTGAGGCCCATTTCAAAGAATGGTCACATACTTCCTTCTTGTGTTCCACATGGCTGCAATAAAATTGGTTACAGCGAACACAGTTACTGGATAAAGATCCGATTCAAGTATTCTGTAGCCTTCTGAGCAATGTATGATACCCAAATTTTTACAAAGAGGAATAATCCATCTCCCTCTATGTTTTTGTAGGCAGGGCAAAAGAACACAACGTGCAATTCAGAATCCAACTCCGAAGTACAACCTGGACAATTTTTAGGAAAAATTGGATGCCACTTGCTCGTGAAGGCTCTAATAGGTAAAGAGCCGTGTCTCCATTGGAGATACAGTTTCCTAAGAACAGCAGGACTAACATCATCTAATACAGGCTCAAAATTGTAAAAATCTTTAGTCATTATAAACCTGGACAACAAAGTACCAATTTGGGGGTTCTCTGTGAGAGCATTTAATTTGATTTAGTGGAATATATTGACCAAATACTTGCGAGAGATTTTAATGCAAGCGTGTTCCGGGTCAGACCACATTGACGGGAGACCGAGTCTCTCAAATTCCTCTCTTACGTACTTCAACCAAGGAAGTTTCCCCACACTTGGGAGCTTTAGATATCCACAAGCTCATGCCTGTAGTCCTTAAGCTCTGGGGTGACCCATTGTCTCCGCCAGAAGATTGGAGGTTTGAGGCCCAATTCCTCATCTATAGGTCTGAGGCCCAAATCAAACCTTAGCGGCACTAATGGAGTACTAGGGGGCAGCATTACCAGCTGTCTTAGGAATTTGTTCTCAATGGTGACGATCCCTGGGCCACACTTGTGACCCCACAGTTCGCCACCATAGATTACTGCCCCCCGTGCCTGAAGTTTATATATATTATGGGGTGGGCCGATTGGTTTGACAGAGGATTTATTTAAGAGCTTGAGGATGCCCCCCGCCGTTTGAGACAACTTGAGTTGGCATTTTAATTGGTGTTGAACCCAAGTCATGTTCTCATTTAAGGTAAGCCCCAGGTACACAAAGGTCTGGACTCTTTCTAACCGGTCTCCGCCTATCACCGGGTTTGGGTCTGTTTTTGCCGGGGGGTTAAAAATCATGAATTTTGTCTTCAGGGTGTTTATTTCTAGCCCCCAGTCCCGGCAAAAAGACACAAAACCATCCACCACTCGCTGGATACCCATTGGAGTCTTTGATAGCAAAACATAATGGCAGAGATCTGACACCCAGCGAGTTTTGGCGCATCACTGTTGGGTACCGCATTCAGGTGTGTGATTACCCCGTTGACATAAAGGCAAAACAGGGTGGGCGCCAGAACGCACCCATGCCTTACCCCTCTGCCAACGGGGAATCTAGCTGACAGAGAGCCATTTTTTCCACACCTGACCTGTGCGAAGTTGTCATTGTGAAGCCGGATTATCATGTTCAGAGGTGGGAAAGGAATGCCCAGTTCCAAAAGCACAGCTCAGAGTTTCCGGCGCGCTACTAGGTCGAAGGCTGCACGCAGGTCCACAAAGCTGGTATAAACGGAGCCGCCCTCTATCTTGACGGTTTCCCAAAAAAGCAGGGTTAAACGAAAAATCTGATCCGTGGTGGATACGTTCTTTCTAAATCCTGCTTGGTAAGGGCTTAGAATGGAGAACTCCTCCATCCATTCTAAAAGGCGATCTAGAATCAGCCTGGCGAAAAGCTTTTGGGTGACATCTATGAGGCTGATTGGCCTGTAGTTGGCTGGGAGCAGAGGTGAGCCCTTCTTGAAGATAGGGACTATATCGGCTCCCAGCCAAGTACTAGGGACCACCATGCCCCTCAGATTTGCATTAAAGATAGCCGTCAAGTAAGGCGCCCAGACCAAAGGTTCATGCTTTAAAAGGTCGCCAGGCAATTTATCCAGCCCTGGCGCTTTGCCCGATGGAAGTTTGAGGATAGCCGCGTAGACCTCCCCCTCAGTGAACTCAATGTCAACAGTTTCAGTAGAGGAGCTAGGAACCAATCCCCCTTGATCCAAGTCATTACTAGGGTTGTCGCCCTGGTACAAAGTGTGAAAGTATTCTTCCCACACGTCCGCGGCGATGTTAGGCGCAACTGCCAATACCGGGTTTGCTGATCCGGTATTGACAATTAGCCAAAACGTCCGGGCATCTCTTATTGCCAGAGCGAATGTTAGATTGTCCCAGTTCTCGTTGCCCCACTCCACCTTAGCATGGTGGATTAGCTGCCTATATGTTTCCCTCCTTTCCTTTATCAATGCTCTGTTATCATTTTGTTTCAGGGCCTGGAGGAGGTCTATTTTCGCCTTCCTACAGGCATTATTAAACCAAGTAGGTTTAATGCCCGATCTGCTCCCTCTCGACCCTGGAGGGTTAATTATCTCCGCTAGACTGGTAATTAGTTCCTTGTTAAGATCCGCTAGCTTTAGATACACTATGGGAGAAGGGTGATGCAAAGTTAGAGCGCCAACGGCTTCCAAACCGGTATTACACGCGCATATAGCTCAGCTACTAGCTTCGGATGGGTAATCAATTTGTCCCATCTGATCCTGCGCCTGTTATTTGATAAACAGTGCAAAAGGGGGGTGGTGATGGACGGAGCATCTGAATCAATCAAACACTCACACCCAGTCAAAAGATCTGGGTTTAATCCATCACCGTTCTTTAGCCCACTCTGCCACCCCAGTTCAGACATGGCTATATGCAAATCAGTCTGACCCTGTGCCTCATGGGAACAGTCCAGCCCGAACTGATTTGCATATAGCCATGTCTGAACTGGGGTGGCATAGTGGGCTAAAGAACGGTGATGGATTAAACCCAGATCTTTTGACTGGGTGTGAGTGTTTGATTGATTCAGATGCTCCGTCCATCACCACCCCCTTTTGTACCGCTTTTGGCCGCCATAAGTGTGGCAGGGTATGCTCAGACGTGAGTCCCTTGCTCACTTTGCCACTGGATTCAAGCAAGCCGGGCTGAAGACGGCTGAAATACCAGAAACCGGTCCTCAGAAGCTTGTTTCCGGTCCAGGGAAGACATGGCTTGGCAGTTCGGGCTTGACTGTTCCCATGAGGCACAGGGTCAGACTGATTTGCATATAGCCATGTCTGAACTGGGGTGGCAGAGTGGGCTAAAGAACGGTGATGGATTAAACCCAGATCCTTTGACTGGGTATGAGTGTTTGATTGATTCAGATGCTCCCAGTCACAGATCTGGGTTAAAACCATCATCGTTCTTTAGCTCACTTCGCCACCCTAGTCCATACCCAGCTATATGTAAATCAGTCATGACCCTGTGCCTAATGGGAACAATCCAGACCGAACTGCCAAGCCAGGTCTTCCCCGGACCAGAAACAAGCATCCTGGGACCAGTTTTGGGGAACCACCCCTCATCAGCCAGGCTAGCTTAAATCCAGCAGCAAAGTGAGCAAGATACCCACGTCTGGGCATACCCTGCCAACTAAGGGCGAACAAAGCAAAAACAAGGATATGATGGACAGAGCGCTGAATCTTTTCAGACACTCACCCCCCAGTCTTGGCAGTTTGGGCTGGGTCTGAACTGGGGTGGTGTATTGCTTTGACCTCCCAAATAATAGCTATACCTCCCTCCCACACGGAGGTAGAAACACGGCGAAGCAATAAAAACACCACCAGGAAAGGGATTTCACTCTTATAAAGTGAGTCACATCAAAAGACTGTTTTCAGACACTCTCTAACAAAAATCGTTTCCCAGATGTCAAATGAGTAACATTCATATGTGTATATAGATATGTATATGTGTAAGCAATAATAACATACATAAGTAAGCAAATGCAACTGTTAAATGCGTGGAATAAAATACATGAAATGAATTGCAAGCAGATAATAATAAGATGGATTTCCACTGCAAGAAATCTGAAAGATATGTACACTAAATACATCAGATGATTACAACCACTGAAGACTAGAAGGTGCATACAGCCAGACTCACACATCACAATGAAAACGCCTCAGATGATTATAACCCCTGGAGACTTGCATGTGGACACAGACACACTCACACATCACAAAGTCAATGACAAAAAATAAAACACCTCACCGGTTGCAAATACTGCATCTTAGTCCACTCCAGACTAGGGGATTCACAGCCCGGGTTAAGAGCCTTGCAAACCGGGTTCTGCAACACTGAAGTAGACGCGCCCATCATTTAGGTCAAAATCCCAGTTTCCAAGACGACAAATCCCAGTTTTATAATCTCAAAGCGCACTAGAAGTTTCTGAGAGGCCCTCCTCTGCTCCAAGGAAACTTACTGGAGTTGGCCACTCTCCATGCAAGCATTCCAAACGCAAAATAATTTCTCACGTTCCTTCTGCGCTCTCACGTGGTTCTGTCCCTTATGTAAATGAAGCTTACAAAAGTCTCCAGGAGTACAGAAAATAATCTCCAAAAACAAAACAACCTTTAACGTGAATAGCCTAAACAGCTTGAGTAATCTGGGGGCCTACGTGTGTGTGCATAAGCTCAAGCTAAACAGAGTCAGAATTCAAGATGGAATGAACGCATGTCAAAGCAAATAGTAAGAACTTCATAATACTACCCAGTGTACAACACAATGCACATTTGTGCCCCACTGCTTATAGCACTGCACACTCTATCTCCCAATGTACAACATAATGCACATTTGAGCACCACTGCTTATAACGCTGCACTCCGAGACCAAGAAGTACTTTCCACACCTCTCTCTCATGCTTTCAAATGTACACCCCGCACATCCTTTTCCTGGCAAGGCTGTTGTACTCTGTGAAAGCGCTGCCACTCTAAAAATACAAAGAGACACAAAAGTAATCTTCAGGGAAAAAGACACAAGCAGGAAACATGATGTCGTACATTCAAGCTAGGATAAGGTAAAACATCAAAAGTCAATTAAAATAATGGTAGTCAAAGGTCATACATGGGAGTGCCTCTGGCACTACATTCCTCCCCATGACCTTTGAATATCATAACATATATATAGAAAATCAACTTTTTAAGTCCAAGCACAAATATAAAATGAAGCAAACATTAAAACAGTGACATTATAAACGCATGTAACATAATACTTCATCTAAAATAGCTCATGCATATCTAATAACTTATTATATCATCATCTAAAATAGCTCTTGTATATCTGATAACTCAGCTGAAGAACTAAATGTGTTCTGACTACACAAAATGAATTCACAAATAGAATCAAACATGTTAACTCATTAATGCTCCTAGTGCTTGGACATAAACTATTTCCCATGGAACTACATTAATCCATAGTTGAAAAAGAGTGTCTAGACACCAAGTAGGCTATGAAAGCACTCTAATATTATTTAATGGGTCAGACTTGTATACTTTTGACAGATCATGCACCCCTTACTTGGTTGGCCGCCAACAATGATTCTAACCCCAAAATACTACACTGTTTCGTAGCCTTACAGCCTTTCTCTTTTAAGAAATCTCATTCTGGGAAAACTACAAAAAGAAATCCAACTTCTTGTCCCGATGTCCCCTGTCAGTATGGCCCAAATGTCTATACATACCAGAAGAGCATTGTGATCCAGCGATTGATGCACCTGTGAATTCCAACATGGCTCCCAAAAATAACAACAGCAAAAAAGAGACAGCTCATCAGCAGCTTCAACTCACGTCATGAACGTGAGCTATGATGTGCCTGAGAAGCAGGAGACCTATTGGACTGGAAAAGGATCAGAGATAAGCTATAGGGGTAAAGACCGAGAAAACTGAAGGAAAAGTGCTTGTGAAACTGTTTAAAGTCGAAGAGTCGAAATAACCAGATTGAGACGCCACCGGGGGTGAGGAAGCGACGCGGAGAGGAACCAAAGAACAAACAAGAGAAAAGCCCAGTTCCAGCGATCTTCACGGTGAGAAGAAAGATGCTGAGACTCCCTTTGCCATGAGCTTGGAAGGCCGTGGCCGCAGGCAAGTGTCGTTCATAAAATACTTATCTTTTAAAAGGTGGGGGGTCGGTTTTTAAGCATTCTTACGGGAACCGTAGCGAAAAGAGCTTGCTGCTATTGACCCACCGAGATGCAAAGAAACAGGTGTAGGCGGGTGTGGTGGTGGTATTTTTTTTTTAAATCTGGCCACTAAATATTCATCCCACTACACAACAATAGGGAAACACAGCAATCCGTAGGACCTGGGTAAGGTAAGTTAGAAGAAATAATTTGGTTCCAAAAGAAACATATTCAATTTTAAAATGATTAGCACCCAAAACGAAAACTTATTCAAACAGAATTGAATTCCACAATTTGTATTGTATTTTTCATTACACAATTAATTTGTACAATATACTATGTAGGACAGTTGCTCCAAGACAGGTGGAAGAAAGCAAGTGCTTAATAGAGTGTTCGTGTAAAGAAAGCAAATGCTTAATACAGCTATATTAAGCACTTGCTTTCTTTCACTTGTCTCGGAGCAACTGTCCTAAACAATATATTGTACACATTAATTGTGTAATGCAAAATACAATACAAATTGTGGAATTCAATTATGTTCTAATACGTTTTTGTCTTGAGTTCTAATGATTTTTCAAATGTAATAACTCCATTGAGACCACATTCTTTCTTGTGATTAAATACTCAAGGCATACTTTTTTTTCTCTATTATTTGGCCTTTTCCCTTGAGGGTCTTGATGAACCTCCTCGTGGAAAGAAGGAAGTGTAAAGAAATACGCAGAATATTAAAAGACAACGAGAAACCAGACCCAGAAAACCTAGACCGGAAAACACAGAGAAGCCCTGGACTGACGGGAAGAACAAATTATAAATGTAGAGAAAATATAATAATCTTTTTTTTTCTTCTTTTGCAAACCAGTTTGTTTGAATGTACTTGTCAAGAATATAATAAAAAGAGAAAATCACTGTCAAGCACCAACAGCTCGTTCAGTCCTCATATGTTTGGGAAGGGCTAAACTGATGACAGTTCACAAAATAAAATTAAAGAATAACGCTATTCCTGTAGTATCCAATGGTACGGAGGTTTTCAGTGAATGTCTAAGAAGCTGTTAAAAGAGAGATCGGAAAACTTGTGTGAACAAGATGTTATTGAACAAGTAGAAGCCATGAGTGGCTAGCACCCACCATGGTAGCACATAAGGCTGATGATAAAGTTAGGCCATGTGTGGATCCCTAGGCTCTAAATAAAGAGGTAGTGGTTGATAGATTTCCATTACCCACCATGTCTGAAATGTTCACAGCTCTAAAGGGGGACCATATTTTCTCAACTCTAGACTCGGCATCGGTCTATTACCAAATATGTCTGCTTCCAGAGTCACAGGACCGTATTGCCTTTATTACACCCCTTTGAGCGTATAAATTCAAAAGCATACCCTTGGGCTAGTGGCTGCTGCCTTGGTGTTCCAAACAGTCATGTCATTGATCCTCACAACGTTCCAGGAGTATTTCATCACCAAGATGATTTCTTGTTATGTGGGGGGCACAAAAACGAAGTACGATGCAACCGTTGCTTCAAGGTCACTACATGGGGGTGGAAACAAACTACTCTGTAGAGAAAGAAGCCCAAGCGGTATTCTGGGCTATTCGGATATGCAATATTTTTTTGGGGGGGAAGTGAATTCAAGGGCAGGTCCGACCATAAACAATTGAAAGAGATCTTTGGGAAAAAAGGCTTGGAGTTCGTCTCCAGCCTTATCAGAAGATGGATCGTCAATCTACAGGAGTTTACGTTTGCGGTGAAATACATCCTGGGAATAAAAAACAGCTGATTGTCTATCTAGGCTAATTTCCAATGCTAAGCACTGGCTTGATGTGGGGGAGGTCAGAGCTGTAACCTACCACACTTGCACTTCAAACGCACAGGTTGTTTTACCAGGTGGAAATGACAATTTTAAACTGCACACACAGGCTACAATGGCAGGCCTAAGACTGGTTTAACAGACTCCTGAAATGGGCAGCACAATAAGTGCTGCATGCCCACAAGTAGCATTTAATTTACAGGCCCTGGGTACAGGTAGTACCAGTTTACCTGGGATTTAAAAGTCAACTAAATGTGCTCATTGGGTGTAAGACAATGTTACCATGTTTTAGGTAGTGAGCACATGCACTTTAGCACTGGTCAGCAGTGATAAAGTACACAGTCATATAGCCAACAAAAAAAGAAATCAGCAAAAATGAAGGTCTAAGGCAAATTGTTTGTGAGAAGACCACTCTAAGGCTGACAGGTCTATCAGGCTTCATCAGGATTCTGATCCTCTTAAATACACTATCCTATTGTATATACTAGAGTGGATTACATTAAATATTACACATTTCTGTTGGTACATGTGATGTACACATCTAGTTTGCATACTGTTCTGTCATCATTATTGTTGTACTGCCCCATCCCCCATGGTATGGGCAACAACCCTCTTTACTTTGGTCTTCATCAGTATTTGGCAACTTTCCTGACTTAACATAATGTATCATGAAGCCAACAGCGTTTTACCGAATGTTTACAATCCTTGGGAAATTCTTGGAGCAATACTCAAATGTACACTAGGGGCTGAGTATTGAGGAGGAGCTAATTTCATTATTACAAATGGTAACAAGGCCGGGTCAAAACTTTAAATACACTGGAGTAATTAGAGTAATTTCAGTAACTAAGCTCTTGTGATGCAAAATTACTGAAATTATGCGATTACGCAAGCTTGAGTAATTAAAAGTAATTTGGGACAGAAGTCATACCACAGAAGCCCAGGAATAATGGACTAGGAGAGAGTGAGCGGCTGCTGGCTACTGGCTACTGCTGTGTCCCGTAGCATTTAGTGCTATTTTCGTAGCACAAAATGAATCCCAATGACCCTTTTGGACTGAAGGGTGTATTTTTCACTAAGAAAGTAGTGCTAGAAGTATGTATTACACTTCTCATGTAATTCACATATTTGTGAGCATTTTTGCAGTAATTATGATAGAGAGATGTTCACCAGTTACGCCCACTCCTAATCTTAAGCAAATGTCTTATAGACCATGAAAGTAGGATGGAAAGCAAGGAGAATTTGTAAAGTGGTATAAAATGCTTCACAGATAATTAATAGGACAAGTAAGATGTACCATAATGCAAATTATCATTCATAATCTTGGCAATTATATTGACAAAAGCAAAATTAGAAATGGTTTTGGTGAGTACTCAAAAACGGGTAGACATTTATACATTTATGTACGAGTCATCATGCCCTGTCTGTAGGATGTCTTCAAGTTCTCTCATCTACATGTAAAGTGGGACTCCCTGTGAAGATGAAAGTTACTGTGCTATACATTTTTTGCTGAGGAAAAACAAAAAGGTGATGGGTGAAAGGCTTGAATTAATTTCAGCGATTGGCACTTTTCAGTCCATCATTTTTAGCCCAATATGCCACTCTAGAGAGAAACTGTCCATAAGCAAATCATCCTTGACCCCCAAGCAACCCAAGACTGGTTTTGGCCCCTTTAGGTGTCATCAGTGAAGTGCAGCTCAATTGCTACGGCACAGTGAGCACTGGGCCCATGTCTGACCATTCCACCAAGGAAAATATTATTGTGACGGATGGAATGCTTGAATAAAACTCAGCTACTTATAATTACTCAGTCAACATTCCAGAATTTCTGACCACTATACCACTCTAGACAGAGACCACGCATATGCAAATCAGCTTAGGTACTGCTCCAATACGAACTGTTCAGATAATGTACTCCTTCCACCACTAGGTTGTTTGCTGTTGTTACACAGAGCAAGACTAGGGGACGGAATTCGCAGTGGCCGTTGCCACTCATTGAAATCGTCTTCATTTGTTATCCATTAAGGAACCAGTCAGTTGATGTTCAAAAAGTCATTGGAAATCCGGCTTTATTCTTTCAAGTAATCAGCAAGGTGTAGCTTTAATTCAAAGCCAACTGTATTAGATACCGCCATGCTTTGAGCAGTGGAAGGTGAAGCACCATATCCTGTAATTTCACGTGCAGCTGGGATTACAGTGGTGACTTGGAAAGACGACTTCGTTATGCCAAAATTAAGATGTACTTTAAATCTTCCCCTCTAAGAGTTATTTGTATCTTGCTTAATGCCACTTGCTCTCGGCATTGGCCAGTGTGCAGCCACTTGTTTGGAGTCAGTGAAAAACATATCCTGTGTCAGATTTTGCAGATTGCTGTAATGCTTGGGTCATTGGCGCATTTCAAATGTCAACTGTGTCTTTACAACCAGGCATACAAAGCAATGCCTGGGTCCTCAAAGGCACTGTTCATTCATTTAAGGCAATATTACACTTCTCATTCACTTTTCAGGCAATCATATAAGCACACAATTACTCTTCATCTGCCGTCAGAATATTGAAATACACTTCCATAATTGATAAGTCATAGTAAATACGCATTGGCAAAAGACAATGGGCCCGATGTAGGGAATCCCAGATTACTGATTCTCAAATACCGAATCGGCAAATGGGATATTGGTAATATTACCGAAAAAATGACCGAATCGGTAAGTTTCGGTAATTACCTGGAGGCCCATAGGAATGAATGCCAGTTACCGAATCGGTATTTACCGATTCGGTGAAAGAGGGAAACATTGAAGGGTGGCAGGGTGTCACTTTGACACCCTGTTGCACCCCTCAAATGTGTATGGGTGCACATGTTGCAGACATACATGCCCTAAGGGCATGTATGTCTGCAACATGTATGTCTGCAACATGGCACCGTTGGAAAAGCAAAAATAATACTTTTTCTAAGGTTTTCATTATTTACCACCAACTTCTAGTTGGTGGTAAATAATGAATCCTAAGATGGGAAAAGCACTCATTTGAGTGCTCCCTACATTTCAGATTCGGTAATTTACCGATTCGGTATTTTTAAGAATCGGTAAATTACCGAATCTGAAATGAAGCCACCTACATATGAAAAGCCTAATTCCGGTCGATAACGGTCGAAATTCGGTAATTTCGGCCGTTACCGACCGGAATTACGCTTCCTCCATCTGGCCCAATATGTCTTGTCATGGCATGCTGCTGCCATGTTTTTTTGATTACACTTTGTATTGCATACTTACTTCATCAAATGAAAAGAAAGCAAATTGTCACAAGTATTTACCATGTAATTGCGCAACAAATTTTACATTAAAAAAACCTTCAATGTTGTGATTGTTTTTACTAGTGATTTTTTACCATTGCTTTTTTATGAAGGTCAAAAAAACATATATTCAATCAATTTGCTAACAGCTACAATGGCATATGGTCACATAAACACTATAGCAGCAACGTTACAAAAAAGAGACAGGAAATAAATCACCATGGAACTGGGCAACTGGCGTGCAAGCACATTTAGTAGCAGTTTTTGAACGATAATATACAAAAATAGTATTTTAAAAAACACATGTTGATAGAGCTTTCGGACTGAGAATATATGGTAAGTGTCTTTAAGCGGATATGAACAATGTGCTCAAGCTTTGTGCAGTCATTTGAAAAGAGCCAATGGGTAAAGTAGGCTGACTCGTTGCCTCATGTCATGTGCTCTGATAGGCAGAAGCAAAATGTGAAAAACAATTAGGCACACCAATAGATGAAGCCTACTTTCCAAAAGTACCTCTATGTATGTGAACTGTCTATGAATTTGGAGAACGATAGTCTGATGATACGACCAAAGCTGCCTCAAAGGATAGGTCTAAAATAGTATTAACTTGCTGTAGGTTCAACACTTTAGCAAATGAGGCCCCATACATATCTTAGGTTTCTCAACAACCACAGCTTCTAGTCTGAATGTTTGAACTTGTTACTGCCAGGCTCTAAGTTAACATTCGTGCTACTATTTTGAAGGTGTAGTAGACAAGTGAGAATGAATACAAGAAAAGCAATAAGTATCCTTCACGCTGGCACGCCTATTTTAGGTTGTATCAAATAACGCAGGAAGTCGATCCCTTGCAGAGTTTAGGAACAGGCTAAATTAAGCAATACACTCACAGGAACGAAATGTCTGGATCCCTGACTGACTATAAGGCCTGGAGGCGACAAGCAAGCTGGACAGCCGCACACCTCTACCTGCCAAATATCACCCACTTGAGTGGGTTCACATACTTCTTCTAAAGGGCATTAAGATATCATGTTCACGTCTTCTAGTTTACAGCAGCTGTATCTACATGTGAGATTACAGGCTATGCATTTTTTTAAATATGGTCTATCAACACATGACGAAAAAATAATCTGTCACCATGTGCTTAATTTGTTCACATCAAATTGTTTTTGACTTGGGGGACAGATTTACCGATATTTGACGCAGCTCAACTCAGCAAGACACCTTTCTGCACTGTGTCAAACAGAGAGGACAGGACTGCGCCATATCTACTAAAATATGGCACATTCCTGTAGCTTTGTGTTCTGGCAGACTAGTTGTTGCTAAGCACCAACACAGGTGCAAGAGTGCCAAATTTTGCTGGCAGGATTGTTTTTGTACAGGAAGGGATACCTTTCTGCACAAAAACAATCCTCTGAGGCGTTTTCCTACATATTTCTCCTCGTTAATCCTCTCTAGGGAAAACGTAGCATTTTGACGCATTTCCAGGTTTTCTATTTAAATCAGGAAATGTGCCAAAAACCATGGGTGGATCCTTGGGAACACCCACACTCCTCCCATGGAATGCCTTCCCGGGCAGAGTAATGCAAGGCAGCAACTTGTGTTACTCCGGATTTAGGATGAAACGCAGAGCCACGCAAGATGGCTCTGTGTCGCATAGTAAAACTCACTTAAGGGTTTGTGCTGCCCTTAGTAAATCTGGGGCTTAACCTTTGTATACTTCACCACAGGATCAACCTCTCATCAGGGGTAGTAAGGGCTACACAAATAGAAATGTTACAATCAGGAATCAAAATGTTTTTGAGGAAATAATGGAAAACTTCAAAACGTCCCAAAGTAATCATGTGCTATTTGTTAATAAAAGGTGCTGTAAATTAAAGGTTCACTAAAACAAATAACTCAATTCACCTAGTTAACGAGGAAACACCAACATGGTCATAAAATACCCAAGAAAAATAAACCTGTATACAAACCAATTTGCAGCCATCCCCCAAAATCACTGGCCTATTATCAATGTAAAGATATCAATTATCGGAATGGAAGGGCCAGTATTATAGTCTTATTCCTTCACTTCGTAGCCCCTTACTGTGAGCAGTATGGAGGGGATGAGAGTGCTGTCTGAATAAACCCTGGATTTCTTCAGCTCGGGCAGTCTGGTGGGCTACCTAGAAATGCTGTCAGAAAAGCCACACAGTTCAGCACCACTCTCTATCATGAACTGGGAAACTGAGTACTTATGCCTGTAAGCTCGCTCCTATGGCACCAGTTTGTCCATCCGAAAAACCAGATATCACCAAATGAACATGCATGAAATAACTGAAGAGATCTGTCACACACTGCTGGGTAATTCAGAGGACTTTAATCTAGTCCACCTCTGCAGTTCCCAAAAATCTATACATTCTGTCCACTTCTTTACATTTCACAATGACACTCGGGTATGGGATGATCGTAAAAATGCTCATCTCAGCAGATCTTTCCACTTCTATCTCCCTCCAGCCATGCCAGCTCAGGACCACAATTATACGCAAAATCTCAGATTGGACTATAATCATCAGCAATAGCATGGTGTCCTGTCCTGTTCAAAGCTGGCAGCATACTGAAAATGTCTGTCTCACACACCTCATCATCCATCACACTGCTCTGCACTGCATCCCATAACATGATAACTGCATGTTTGTGGTCCTTACTCATGACATGGAAAAACTGTTGTCATAGGTTCACAAACCAAAGACAACACCCTTCAACACACACACACCCTACATGGCATAGCTTGCTACACTTGTGGGAAAGTGCTTTAGTGCTTCACATAGGAGTAGAAATCGCTATTTAAATGCTGCAATACAATACAAAAAGAACAAATGATGGACAGATTGCAGAACAATGTCATACATTAACCCCAGTACAGAGATCTGGGCCTAAATCCATCGTTTTTTTGTTTTGCTCACCATGCCATTCCAGTTTGGACCCAGCAATATGCAAATCAGTCTTGACCCATGTAGGAACAGTCCAGCCCGAACTGCCAGGCCACTGATTTGCATATGGCTGGATCCATAAACTGAATTGCATATGGCTGGGTCCAAATAACTGATTTGCATATGGCTGGGTCCAACTGATTTGCATATGGCTGGGTCCAAACTGGGGTGGCGTAGTGGGCAAAAGAACAATGGATTTAACCCAGATCTTTTGACTGGGGGAGAATGTTTGCATTGTCAGCATTCCGCCCATCATTTGTTTGCTGTAACACTTTTCACCCTAAGTGGAATGGGTATGCCCAGACGTGGGTCTTTTGCTCACTGTGCCACTGGCTTCAAGCTAGCCTGGCTGAAGAAGGGTGAAATACCCTGAAACTGGTCCCAGGATACTTGTTGCAGGTCCAGGGAGGACCTGGCCTGGATGTTTGGTCTGGACGGTTCCCATGAGGCACAGGGTCAAGACTGATTTGCATATGGCTGGGTCCAAACTGGGGTGGCTTAGTGGGTAAAAGAACGAGGGATTTAACCCAGATCTTTTGACTGTGGGAGAATGTTTTCATTTTCAGCATTCCGTCCATCACTTGTTTGATGTAACACTTTTCGCCCTAAGTGGGATGGGTATGCCCAGACTTGGGTCCCTTGCTCACTCTGCCACTGGGTTCAAGATAGCCTGGCTGAAGAAGGGTGACATATCCTGAAACCGGTCCCAGGATGCATGTTTCCAGTCCAAGGAGGACCTGGCCTGGCAGATTGGTTTGGACTGTTCCTATGAGGCACAGGGTCAAGACTGATTTGCTTATGGCTGGGTCCAAACTGAGGCGGCGTAGTGGGCAAAAGAACAATGGGTTTAACCCCGATCTTTTGACTGGGGGATAATCTTCGCACTGTCAGCATTCCGTCCATCATTTGTTTGCTGTAACGCAATATAATACAACCACACTAATTGAGCTCCAGACTTCATGGAGGACCCATGTACCTGTCAGTCTCAAGAAGTGTATGATGATGGATGGGCTGGTAAACTCTCTCTCATTGGCTTCAGAGGCGGGTCAGTGAGATCGTGCATGATTTTCCAGAGGCTGTTGAGAATAATAATAATAATAATAAAACATTTGTAAAGCGCCTGGCTGCACGAAACTGTGTATCCCCGCGCTTACTGCTTACAAAATATTCAAGAGGAGTAGGGGCAAAGGGAGGTGCTATCTTGGAATAATTTCGGGAATAAGTGAGTTTTCAGTTTTGCCCTGAATAGTGTTTCGGAAGGTTCCATCCGTAAGTGGAGTGGGAGGGCATTCCAGTATTTAACCGCCAGAAAGCGGAAGGATCTACCTCCCATTTTCGCTCTGGTGATACGGGGTAGTTTAAATTGCATCATGCCAGATGATCTTAAGTCTCTGATCGGGCAATGGATGGTCAAGAGACTTCTGAGGTAGATGGGTCCTTTATGGTGGGCTATCCGATGGGCATAGCAGAGGCTTTTAAATCTGACTCTTTCCCTGACGGGAAGCCAGTGCAGCTTGGCTAGGGCTGCTTTGGAGGAAGTTCTTCTAGGAAGATCCAGCACCATTCGGGCGGCTGCATTTTGAACGCATTGCAGCTGGTGTAGGCCTTTCTGGTTAAGGCCTATCAGGAGAGCATTTCCATAATCTAAATGGGGTGTTATTAGCGCATGTACTATTGTTTTTCTGGCTCCGATGGGAATAAGGTCAATGATTTTACGAAGGACTTTTAATGTGCCGAAGCACTTTCCTGGTATTTTGCTAACTTGGGATTTGCCCGAGAGGTCAGAATCTAACATGACCCCTAGGTTTCTGACCGTTTCTACAGGGCTGGGTAGTTCACCCAGTGCAGAGGGCCACCAAGCATGGGACCATATCGAGGTTTCTTTCCCCACCACCAGCACCTCAGTCTTGTCTCCATTTAAACGGAGACAATTATTGTCCATCCAAGTAGCTACAGCTGCCATGCAGCTTGAGAAATTGGTGGCATATTCCTTGCTGTCCGGTGTTAGTTTGAACATTAATTGAGTGTCGTCAGCATAGCTGACAATGCCCACCCCGAAATCCTCTACAACGTGAGCCAGGGGTTCCATATAGATGTTAAATAAAGTAGGGCTCAGACTGGAGCCCTGTGGAACCCCATGGCTCACGCTTCGAGGAGATGATCTGAAGGGTGGGCAGTGTAGCTGGAACGATCTTTTGGTAAGGAAAGATTCAAGCCATGCCAGCGCCTGGTCCTTTACTCCTATATCCGAGAGACGAGACAGCAGCGTTGAGTGCAGCACGGTGTCAAATGCTGCGCTTAGGTCAAGCATGACCAACGCTGCCGTCTCGCCCTCGTCCACCATCTTGCGGATGCATTCCGTAGAGTACAGGACCGCTGATTCGGTTGAATAGCCTGGTCTAAAACCGGATTGGGAGGAATGGAGTAGGGTTTCTTTTTCCAAGAATGCCATAAGGTGTTTGTTAACTATTTTTTCTATATTTTTGGCACAATATGGAAGAAGAGAGATAGGCCTAAGGTTTTGAAACTGTGTGATAGGAATATTAGTTTTTTTTTTTAAGGGAATGACTTGAGCTATTTTCCAAGCCTCTGGGACATTACACTCATAAAAGGATAGAATAATCATGTTTCTGATGTGATCTATAAGGGTGTTTTCCATGATGTCCTTACTTTTTACCAGTGGGCACACATCACTGGGAGATCCTGAATGAATACCATTGATGATACTGAGTAGGTCTTTTTTGTCAGGTATAGTGAATGTGGTAAGTATTGGATTTTGAGTAGGGGAGGCTTTAGTAACTACATTGTTTACTGAATTAATGGGTTTGGGGAAGGTAGCATGAATTTTCTCTACTTTTTCAATGGAGAAATCTGCTATTTGTTCACATATATCGTTGGAATATGTGTCTTGGGTGTCTAGGCGTATGGTATTCGTTAATTCTTTATAAATACAGAACAGTTCCTTCGTGGGGTTGTCCGCCTTCTCAATTCTATTTTTGAAAAAGACACTTTTTTCCTCTCTTACCATTTTTTGGTATTTTTTTAGTTCCGTTCTGTAAATTTTCTTGAGTTCAGGAGTGTAACTTTTTCTCCATTTGCGCTCTGTCGATTTACATTGGGCTTTTGCGAGTTTAAGTTTCTCAGTAAACCATGGCTCTGATTTGGTTCTTCTAACTGGGGGTTTATTGGTCCAAGGGGCGATTTTATCTAATGCCTTTCCTAGCCATGTTTCATAATTGTTCCACACCTCTTGTAAGGATTGACCTGTGGCGGGCGGTTGTTCATCTAATGCGTTGATAAACCAGTCTGGGGTGTAATTCTTCCAGTTGCGACGCTTATGCGAGAATGTTTTATTAGGAGCGTTTTTAAGATTACTTGGTATTTCAAAAGCAATCATGTAGTGATCAGACCAAATTAGCGGGGTGGGGGAAAAAATTTCAATTCCCTCCCAACTGGCAAAAATCGGGTCTAGGAGGTGTCCTAGTTGGTGGGTCGAATTAGTGAATAGCAGTTTTAAACCTAATGAGTTAAGCGCTGTCTTAAGTATTTGTGCATCCTTAACGTTGCTATCTTCAAAATGAAGATTCAGATCGCCTAAGATCAAAAGGTTTTTATGTCTTATAGCTAGCTGGGTCGATACTTCTATGAGTTGGTTGCAAAACGGACCTGGAGTACCAGGCGGACGATATATCAGGAGGCCTGTAATAGTAGTAAGAGATGTCAGTTTTATGGAGAATATGCCACATTCACTATTAATGATGGCCTTATTAGTTAGGGTACATTCTAACTCCTTTTTACATATGAGTGCGAGTCCTCCACCGCGTTGTTTTTGCCTGTCTATTCTTAGAAGACTGTAGTTCGCTGGTATGGCTTCTAGGATGTCAGGGGAGGATGAATCCTCCAGCCATGTTTCTGTGAGAAACATTACATCGAAATCATTGTTTTTTAATAGGTCCTGTATTTCTGTTTTATGCTTTATCATTGATCTGCAGTTTAGCAGCATCATCTTTAATTTTGCTGTAGAGGCATCGTTATTATTTACTGTGGGAAGTGGCACATAACATATCTTGCATTGCGCGGGTATCAAATCCGGGTCTATGGTGTGGAGGCAGGGTTTGATAGAGTTCTTACCAAGTGCGAGTAGTTCCGTTCTAGAATAGTAGATTCTATGATGATCTACCTCCGAGACTGTCTCAGTTGTATGTTCTGTGGGGGCATGGAGTCCTGCCCCGCGCCCCGGTCGTTCGCGGACGGGCGCAGACGGGCAGGACTCAGGCTTGACTCCGGCGCGCGATCGGCGCGCCCGCAATGCGCGTCCGCTGCGCGGAGCCATTGATGTATGGTTTTATGCAGTCGGCCGAGCGACGTGCAGTGCGAGCCCTCACAAAGATGGCCGCTGTCCTTCCTTCAGTTACTTAGTTAGTCCCCGCAGATGACGGCCCGTAATTCGGCCACACCCACAAGGGCAAAGCAAGTATTCTGCCGCCTAACTAAGGGAATATTAAAGTATAGCACAATCACCTTTGCCTTGTCTGCCGCTCAGGTAGTATTCAGCGCGAGTGCAGATCAGGTGCCAGGGGGAAGGGGAGAGGACACACGGGGAAAAAGCAACACAGTTTTAAAATCAGTAGCAAGAATTTTTAAAAGAACCTCCCGGCTCAAGCCTCAGGAGTAAAGTGCAGAGCAGTAGAAATTGCTCACGTGCCTTCTCTGGTTTTATGCAGTCGGCCGAGCGACGTGCAGTGCGAGCCCTCACAAAGATGGCCGCTGTCCTTCCTTCAGTTACTTAGTTAGTCCCCGCAGATGACGGCCCGTAATTCGGCCACACCCACAAGGGCAAAGCAAGTATTCTGCCGCCTAACTAAGGGAATATTAAAGTATAGCACAATCACCTTTGCCTTGTCTGCCGCTCAGGTAGTATTCAGCGCGAGTGCAGATCAGGTGCCAGGGGGAAGGGGAGAGGACACACGGGGAAAAAGCAACACAGTTTTAAAATCAGTAGCAAGAATTTTTAAAAGAACCTCCCGGCTCAAGCCTCAGGAGTAAAGTGCAGAGCAGTAGAAATTGCTCACGTGCCTTCTCTGGTTTTATGCAGTCGGCCGAGCGACGTGCAGTGCGAGCCCTCACAAAGATGGCCGCTGTCCTTCCTTCAGTTACTTAGTTAGTCCCCGCAGATGACGGCCCGTAATTCGGCCACACCCACAAGGGCAAAGCAAGTATTCTGCCGCCTAACTAAGGGAATATTAAAGTATAGCACAATCACCTTTGCCTTGTCTGCCGCTCAGGTAGTATTCAGCGCGAGTGCAGATCAGGTGCCAGGGGGAAGGGGAGAGGACACACGGGGAAAAAGCAACACAGTTTTAAAATCAGTAGCAAGAATTTTTAAAAGAACCTCCCGGCTCAAGCCTCAGGAGTAAAGTGCAGAGCAGTGAAGATTCCAGCGATTAGAAAATGTTTTTTCTCGTATTTCTTGTTAACTTTGTGCAGCCCTATCAGCTCTGGTCAAAAGCAAGACAGTTTATTGCGCTTGGGGCATCACTAAAAGTGTACTCATTGTCATGTGAATAATAAAGACAACCATTGGCATAGCCAATAGGTCTCGTCATTGGGACCTTATAAGTATTAAGCCATGCTGCACGTTATCCTGAGTGCTGCAACATGTACTGTTATTTCACTTCCTGGAGCAGGGCAGTGAGTTCAGAGTTGTTGAGAAGATGTTTAACTTGATTATATCACCTGAGGTTTAGAAAAGTATTTATTTTTAAATCCATCTCCCATTTGAGTCTACATGACACTCGCATGCAACCATATAAAGTAGCTTGAAGTAACTCAGCGAGTAAAACTCTGCTTTCTAAAAAAAGTATTTAGATTTTGTTAGCAATATGGAGTGCATCCCCTGCCTGTAGAACCAGGCAGATGCACCAATTGAGGAACCGTAGCCCCAAAGTGAATCAGGCTCGTACTATACCAGTTTTTAATGTGAAAATTCAACTATTGCACCCATTAGTCCACAAGCTCTGCAGTAGATGTCCTAAAGGCATATTTCAGAAACACCCTGATGATAGACCTCCAAATTAGCAACATGCCAAAGGCTTAGGGTGACCAGAAATTTAGTCAAAAAACGGGACATTTTAAAAAAATAGAAAAGGGACTGTAATTTTGAATCCGTGGAATGGCGCAGATTAATGACCGTTCTCATCAACATAAGATCACAGAAGATGCATTAAGAAAATAAATAAAATGTAAATTCTACAACCAACATCATACCTATTAAATTTCTTACTTATAGCTGCGGCTAACCAGCACAAGTTCAGAACACCCAAAAACGTGCCTCTCACTGTTTTCAGTGGACCCCGTCTAAAAACCGGGACATGAGCCAAAATTGCCGAAATCTGCCGGGACAGCTGGTGAAAAACCGGGACTTTCTGGCCAAATCCGGGACATCAGGTCACCCTACAAAGACTGCAAAGAAGCCAGTTGTGCTTAATCCGATTCCGACTTCGGTGTGGTAGCCACAAAAGTAATGCTACCGCCCCACTCTCGTGCAGCCGGGCAGTTAGACGAAATATTCCAACTGCAAAGAAACCTAGCCAAAATCGAACCCTTAACCTTCTAAAGAGGCCAGCAAAGCGCCCATTAACAGAGACATACCTAAGGGCCCGAAGACCAATCACACTTGGGTGTTTTCAGGCTCTCTGTAGCACGTGTAGAACTATTTCCAGTAGTAGCCAGGTCTCAGTCAGAAGAGAAAAGGGGTATAGCTACAGGCTTTTGTTTAAACTCTGCAATCTTCGAGAATACACTATCAGCTAGATTCATGAAAGGAAATTGCGCTCGCAATAGCTGCGAATTCGCAATTCCGCTCGCAATTTGAAGGGAAGGAATTCAAGAAACCCAAACAATCAAAATAGCGAATTCGCAATTTAAAAATAGCGAATTCGCTATTAAATTCGCAGAATCCTGGAGGATGGGCATTTGCGAATTGGAAATTGCGAGGAACCATGGATTCTGCGAATTCGCAAAAAAGGCATTCATGAAAAATCGCTAAAAGCGAAAAACGTGAAAATCGCTATTTGCGACGCGCAATTTAAGAAGAACTCAAATCAGGTGGTAACCAGTACTGAAAAAAAAAATATTCAAAAAACAGTTAGGTCACTCCCAACAGGTGCAGGGCTGATCAAACACATTTAAGGACATGCAGCTGGAGCCTGGTGATTCCCACAATGCCTGGACTTTACATGCTGGTGAGGCGGCGTAGGCTGCAGCGAGCTGCACGCAACAGACGGAGGATACAGGAGCGGATATTCCGCCAGCGGGTCACCCTTCTGGGCCAAACCAGGGAGCAAATCTATGCCAAGTGGGGCCATGATAATCAAGCTCATCCGGGACCTAGACCCCCTGATGCAGCACCCTACAAGGAGGACCAATGCCGTGCAGGTATTGTGCTGCCTGCACCTCCTGGCCTCCGGGAGCTTCCAGGGGATGGTCGCAGTTGCAGGGGGGTTTCCCAGCCCACCATGTCCCGCTGCCTAAGCAGTTTCCTGGAGGCAATGCTGACCTGGCTACACCACTATATATCATTCCCCACCAGCCAACAGGACCTCAATGACACAAAGCTGCAATTTTACAATGCAGCTCAATTCCCACACGTCATTGGATTTATTGACTGTACGCACGTCCATATTTGCCCACCTGCTGAGACGGAGTACATGTACCGCAACCGGAAATGCTACCACTCCCTCAACATCCAGATGGTGTGCAATGCCAAAACAATAATCACGGACATTGTGGCACAGTACCCAGGGAGCACACATGACTCCTTCCTCTTCAGGCACAGCGGCATCCACACACGACTGGCCAGGGGAGACTTTGGGGAAGGACACCTACTGGGTAAGTACACATGCCCCAAATGTGTACGTTGTGATCATGTAGCTGCGCAGAACAGGCACTCACTCTCTGCTCCTTACATACAGGTGACAGCGGCTATGCTCTCCGTGAGTACCTCCTCACCCCATACCTCAACCCTGCAACTCCACAACAACGGCGATTTAATGCATCACACATTCGCACAAGGAACTGTATTGAGAGGACATTTGGCCTGTTGAAAAGCAGGTTCCGCATACTGCACAAGACAGGTGGGGCCATGAAATACGATCCTGAGGTCTGCTGCTGCATCGTGGCTGTGTGTGCCATCCTTCACAACATTGCTACCAAGCGCAGGATCCCTGTTGACATCTCTGGCAGTGAGTCAGAAGGGGACAATCGGCCACCTGCACATGTGCGTCACGCACGCGGGGAGAATCCAGCAGAAGGACACAGGTGCCGCAACCAAATCTGCATGAACTATTTCTAGGGCACCCACTCCCCACACCCATTACTCAACTCATGCATGACAACATTAATAATGACATGAGGCACTTTACGTTATTCAGAATTTTAGTTACTGTTACTGCACAATAAACATGGCATTCTGAAAAGTGTGAAAAGATTGACATATTGCGTCATATGTCCAGGTTAGTCTGTATGGCATGCTTGTTGCGTCAGCATGTGGCCTCATTGTAATGCACAACAGTTCAGTGGCGTCTCCGGGTAGTTGCCCCTGACCTCCTCTCAACATCCTCCTCCAGATTCTGCCGTGCGGCAGCAGAGAGCCTGCTGCTGCGGCGGGGTGCTACGACCAGTGGTATGGACTGGCTGCTGTGGCTTGATGTTGCCTCACTGTTGTCGTCTGCCCCCCCCCCCCCCGCCTGGCCATGGCCAGTGGCCTGCATGCCCTGCATGGCTGTTGCTATGTTCTCCAGGGCTGTTTCGACGTCCTGGCAGCACTGCACCATTTGGCCCTGCATGGCCAGGGAGCGTCGAGAGAGCTGGGAGGTGGCGTTCCCAATAATGTGATTTGACCGCGTGTACGCCGACAGGCGGGTCAATAGTTGGCGGTGTCTGCGGCTATTGACATTCCGCTGCCTGGACATTGCCTGAGTGTTGGCCTCCACAGCTGCTGTCATGTGTGCCACATTACGTGCCGTCTTGTCCAGTTGGAGGTGGATGGCGCCTAGGTGTCGGGCCTGGGTCTGGTGCACACTCAGCATCCTGCACTCAATAGAGAGCCCACCTGCTTGCACAATTCTGCCCCTGCCAGGGCGGGATGTGTTGGTGTGCGGCTCCCTGACCAGAACGCTCGTCTGGCTCCGCACAGCCGCAGGGCGGCGGGTTTGTTGACGACCTGCTGCTGGTGTTGCAGGCCCCACTGGTGGCTGTCTGCTGCGTGGTGCTACAGCAGCGCCTGTTGTCACGGGGGTGGCACGGGCCACAGGGGCGGGTGGTGGGATGACCGCTGTTGTGGCAGCTTTCCCTGATGGTCCGGGCTGTGGGGTATGATGTGTATCCCCCTCCGTGTCCTCTGTGTTTTCCTCAATCACCAGGGCCTCGCTGTCTGTGCTGGGGACATCAGCGCCACCTGTGATGTGAAGTGGACGTTGATTAGTGACATGTTCCGTACACAGTTAGGCTTGCTACATGCATGCAGTCTACCATTCCCTGTCTCGCTGCAGGATTGAATCTCACTGGACATGTCAGCCTCTATGGTACAGGATGGTAATTGTGGGCAGACTACATGTCCCACAATGCAATTGCCCTATGGAGCTGTACTTTGGCTGCATGATTGGGGTTTGTTATGGGATGCACTGGAGTCATGGACGATGTTAGGGGACAGGGGGTTGCAGTCGCATGGCACTTACCTGGTGTGTCTTGGGTGGGTCGGGAGGAGTCAAGCTGGGTCACACCCACGCAGGCCTGTGGGTTGATGGTCACCTCCACTTGGTCCTCCAGCGGGGTGTTTGGTGGGACAGTGGGCTCCCCTCCACCTGTCGCTAATTGCTCCCCCAGCCTCTCAGCAATCTTTTCTTTTGCTCGCCCTCTTAAGTCATACCAGCGCTTTTTCAGCTCGTCCACCGAGCGCTGGGTCACCCCCACGGCGTTCACTTTGGCGCGGATGCGCAGCCATATGCGCCTTTTGTCCGCCTCTGGTACCCTTCGGGAGTTACTGCCAAATAGGCGGTTGTGATCCTTGGAAACTCCTTCAATTAGGTGTTCGAACTCCTGCTCAGAAAACTTTATTTTGCGCTTTCTCCCACTGGTGGAAGCTCCTGCTGCATCCTGTGCCATGCTTGCCACTGTGGTGTCTCCTGCTGTAGTCCTGTGGGAATGCTGGAGGGGAGCTCTGCAACTGCTGCCTGTACTTCAGCCTCTCACTGCTGAATGAGGGTGGGAGCTGCCTACTTCCTGGTTGTGATGTCATCACTGTGCTCAGGATGCGACTTCCCGTTTTTGCGATCTCCCAGTTAGCGAGATCGCTATTTGCCATATCGGTAATTGCGAATTCTCAATTTCAACAGGGGTATCGGAGGTATCTGCGATTTTTTACCGATTTCTGGCTTCTCGCAATCGGCGATTGCGAATCGCATTTTTAAATCGCAAAACTTAATGAATGCCGTTCTGCGATTTCTAAATTGTGATTCGCATTTTCTCGCAATTTAAAAATCGCAGATTTGGACATTGATGAATCTGGCTGTATATGCAGAGAATCTCACACTAGAGTGAAACTTTTGAGGGTGTCATATTTTGAAAGTATTTTCAGTGGCTGTGTAAAGAGGTTGTAAAATGCAAGACCATCCATGTTAAAACAAACTTTCAGAATATAAAACACTGCTTTATATTATTTGTGCAGTGAAATAGGATTTCTGCAGATGCCAACGGAGAGAGAGATTGACAACAAAAAAATTAATTTCCATGTTGATTTACACCTAAGTGAAGGGAGGTTTAGCGGGTGAAAGCTAAAATGAAGCCCCCCAACCCCGCTTAAAAAGGGACCATAATCCCCAAATCAGGAATGTGCGCAATTATAACATTGATTTTCCTTTTACATTACATGTCCGTGTAAGGCAACCATATAAATCAGTGTTTGTGAACACTGGGGGAAGTCAGCACGAGATTATGTATGTCAAGAAAGTGACATCACTGCGGTGCTCAGTCACAGGAGACACGACAATCTGCTGAGGAAGACTAACTAAGGACTTAGGGTAACCATGCCAGGCGCTGTGTGTACATCCCGCAGGGGGAGAATAATCCACCCTTCAGTAACACGTCCATCTGACTCACATGGTGGCACCTAACAACGAGGTTGAGACACACGGACGGAAGGGGTGACATCACACCCTCAGCATTGAGCCGATGCTGTGAAGTCTGCGCCCATGCCACAAAGAGCCAGCCCTTCAGAGAGACCAATGCTTGAACAAGAGCTGGCATTGTTTGGGTTACTGAATAACCAGCTTGCTCAGTACAAGTGATAATAGTGCCAACAAACATAGCGCTTCTGACTGGCAAATGGCGCCTGCCCACCTGTACTGAGCCAGCCACCAGGGGCTTCCTAGTTTACTCAATGATCACAATAAATATGTCCTTAGTGTGCCGTGTTTATTAGAACTCTTGTAGGTATCTTGGTTTGTGTGACTCACTGTATGGGAAGTCCTCAAGTACATTAAGTGATCCTTACAGGATCGTGAACCAAGATATTGTGCTGTCATGAACCTGAATGGAAAACAAACAAGTACAAACTCGCGCACGTTGTAAAAAAACGGAACAAATAGAAAAAAAACACCTCTCTCTGCGTAGCCCATGGGTTAACAAGTGGGAGGGGTGGGGGGAGTGCGGCCGAGAGCACACAAAGCGTTTCCCTTGCGGGAGCGAGCAAGGGCCCCATCTGTTTGAAAGTTAATTACAAACAGATGTTGCCAAAGCTCGCTCCCGCAAGGGAATCGCCAAACGTGCACACGTTGCCATTGAAAGCAATGCAAAGCATGCACGTTTTTGGCTGAAAAAGCAACTCGATTCCTAAAGGTCTCCTCCTAAGCAGTGCATGCACGCTGCGTAGGCAAGACCTAAAAATGAGCCCCCTGTATCAAGTGTACCTGAATTGCTGTCATCACAGCTGGGCCTCTCTCGTTAAAAGTGCCTCCTCTCTGCTGCTTCTCACCAGCTCCAGTAACACTTCTAGCTTTGCTGGGAGAGACAGAAAGGCCCAAAACAACTTAATGTGTTGGAGAGAATGGCTGCCAGTGCAGTGTTTAAGCGTTTATGTGGTCCATGCTTGAGTTGTTTATCCATTCCAGGATATTTTTCCTTGCTTTCTTAGATTTGTAGTGCTTTTTATCCTTTTATTAAAACAGAACCCCGACTTTCAGGACTCAATGAAAAATCCTGAAATAAATTAACTACTCACCGTGGACCTGGGGAATTTAAGCCTCGGCCAGCGAGCCACCAAGCTTTCCCTGTGGGGTGGGGAGCCCAGATGAGAACGAGTAGGTTCCAAACTAACGCAACGTGCTACATTCGTTTATTGTTAATCTGCCCCTAGGTGTTTGGGAGGGGGGGAGGTGCCTGGAGCTTTTGTTCTCGGTGCCACAGCACCTGCTGCACTTTTGAAATCATCACCCTAGCGCTTGCTAGATAATTGCACTGATGACTGCCTGTTTAGTTGTAAAATATATCTATATTAGGTGTTTGGAGGAGTTCTTACAGCTTTTGGCCCCTGTACCACTGCACCTGCTGCACCATTGAAATCATGTCCCTGTTGTCTACAAGAAAATTTCACTTGTGACTGCCTGTGTAGTAGTAAAATATAGAAATTTTGTGTGTTTAGTGGGGTGCCTAGAGCTTTTGGGGGCCGGTGCCACTGCACCTGCTGCACAATTCAAATCATGTCCCTATTGTCCGCAAGGTAACTGCACTTGCGATTGCCTTATTAGTAGTAAAATATAGCAGTTTTATGTGTTTAGAGGGGTGCCTAGAGCTTTATGTCCTTGTGTCACTGCACCTGCCTCACGATTGAAATCATGATCCCTTTGTCTGCAAGATAACTGCACTTGTGACTGCCTGTTTAGTTGTCAAAATATAGTAGTATTATGTGTTTAGAGGAGTTCTGGAAACTGTTGGGCCTGGTGCTACTGCACCTGCTGCACCATTCAAATCATGACCCTGTTGTCTGCAAGGTAACTGCACTTGTGGCTACCTGTTTAGTAGTAAAACAAAGCAATTTTGTGTGTTTAGTGGGATGCCTAGAGTTTTTGTGCCCAGTGCCACTGCACCTGCAGCACGATTCAAATCATGTTCCTGTTGTCCGCAAGGTAACTGCACTTGCGACTGCTTGTTTAGTAGTAAAATATAGCAATTTTATGTGTTTAATGGGGTGCGTAGAGCTTTTGGTCCTGGTGTCACTGCACCTGCTACACAATTGAAATCGTGACCCTTTTTGTCTGGTAGGTAACTGCACTTGGATTGCCTGTTTAGTAGTCAAATATAGCAGCAATATGTGTTTAGAGGAGTTCTGAAAACTTTTGGGCCTGGTGCTACTGCACCTTCTGCACCATTCAAATTGTGACGATTGAAATCATGATCCCTTTGTCTGCAAGATAACTGCACTTGTGACTGCCTGTTTAGTTTAACATTTTAGCAATAGTCTGGATTTAGTGTGGTTCCTAGAGCTCTTTGCCCCAGTGCCACTGCACCTGCTGCACCATTCAAATCATGTCCCTCTGAACTACAAGGTAACTGCAATTGTGCCTGTTTAGTTGTCAAATATAGCAGTATTATGTGTTCAGATGAGTTCTGGCAACTTTTGGGCCTGTTGTCTGCAAAGTAACTGCACTTGTGGCTACCCGTTTAGTAGTAAAATATAGCATAGCTCTTGTATATTAACTTTATTTTTAATGCACAATATTTATTACAACAGTTACAATTTGATCATGACCAAATAGTTGAAAAAATGAATCCAATAATGCCTACAAAGTGCAATCTAAGGTACTGAAGCATGAATAGGAAATGCCAAAAAACGTTCTAAGGCTAAGGCATCTGCTTTACATAACTAAGGGCCAGATGTAGGTAGCTTAATACCGGTCGGTAACGGCCGAAAATCAGTGAATTTCCCGTTACCGACCGGTATTTAGCTCTTCGCAATGTAGGAGGCTGTAAATAAGGATTCGGTAATTTACCGATTCCTTATTTTAAGGAATCGGTAAATTACCGAATCCTCAAAACCTATGTAGGTAGCACTTAAGTGACTGCATTTTTGCTTTAAGGATTCGTTATTTACCACCAACTACAAGATGGTGGTAAATAATGAATACCTTTAAAAAAGCTATTATTTGTTTTTTTCAAAGTGACCTTTGTGGCAGACATACATGCCCTTAGGGCATGCATGTGCGCCACATGTGCACACATGCACGATTCAGGGGTGCAGCAGGGTGTCAATGTGACACCCTGCCACCCTTGAATATGCCCCGCTATTACCGATTCGGTAATACCGAATCGGTAATAGTGAATGGCTTCCCGTTCATTCCATTGGGCCTCCAGGCCCATAGGAATGAATGGGAAGATATTCCTTATTACTGAATCGGTATTACCGATTCGGTAATAAGGAATATTACAGAATCAGTAAATGTTACCGCTTTTTTTACCTACATCATATTTACCGATTCCTAAATACCGAATCGGTAAAATTCGGTATTTAAGAATCGGTAAATTGAGATTACCTACATCGGGCCCTAACTAACAAAAATATGTGGGAAGAGATCTTATCTTGACACTGAAAGGGGCTTAAACAGTGTGAACAGCTGGAAGAGATCTTATCTTGAGAGTGAATGGGGCTTAAACAGTGTGAACTGCTTTAGTAGAAGTATCGTAATTGCTTGCAGCCAGGTGAAGTTAACAAAAAAAAGCTCCACACAAAAGCGATGTGTTGGACCCGGCCTCGTGGCGGGCCCCGGACGACATCGGCCCTCCATCCAGCCCGGGTCGGCCTCGGGCACACCTCTGCACGCCCTCCAAACCACCAGATCCGCCACCCGGCGGCCCACAACCACTGACACGGCACACTCGGGCCGCCCCAGCATTACCGGTCCGGTGCCCACCCTGGACCCTCATTCCAGGCCCGACGCCATCTTGGGCCCATCACGTCACAGACACGTGGTCCCGGACCAGCCGCGGCCACGGCCCCAGCGAGCCCGCCATCGAGGCACCAAGAACCCTCCGGGTGGTAGAGTGGCGACTCAACCAGAGACAAGGAGAGGGGAGTTTCGATGGCTCTCCAACCGTCCCCGGATGCCTGGTTTCGATCGGCCTCCGGCCTCCCTGAGCGCTGGCCCCACCCCCTGCTGGGTGTCTGGACACCATCATCCCGGCCCCTCTGACCCCCCCTGGTGAGAGGGTCCGGACATCAAAGGACTCCAGACCTATATCTGGGCCAGCCCCGGAGTAGGACGGCAGTTGTATCCCGGAGTCGAGAAGCCCTGCTGACGCTGTCGCGGCTGACCCTGAGACGAACTCCCCTTGCTGCTCTACCTGGAACCTGCTGGCGCTGCCGCGGTCCATCTTCGCTGTAACCACCTTGGAGCCTGCTGGCGCTGCCGCGGTCCACACTCGCTGAACCATCTTGGAACCTGCTGGCGCTGCCGCGGTCCACACTCGCTGAGCCATCTTGGAACCTGCTGGCGCTGCCGCGGTCCACACTCACTGAACCATCTTGGAGCCTGCTGGCGCTGCCGCGGTCCATCTTTGCTGTAACCATCTTGGAACCTGCTGGCGCTGCCGCGGTCCACACTCGCTGAACCATCTTGGAACCTGCTGGCGCTGCCGCGGTCCACACTCGCTGAACCATCTTGGAACCTGCCGGCGCTGCCGCGGTCCACACTCGCTGAACCATCTTGGAGCCTGCTGGCGCTGCCGCGGCCCAACCTTCCGGAACCCCCCAGCTCGAGGATTGAGAGCTGTGCGTAGAGTCTTCTTGCAACCGACCATCTATAAGACTGTCCTGCTACCTTGCCCCTTGCCACGAGACTTTCCAGATCTCGGGATCTGCTGTATATATTGAAACGATACTTATTGCCCGATAAAGATTGAAAACTCTATCTACGTGTGGTGTATATTTGTAGTGGTGTGGTTACTCTTGTCATGTATTCCTATAGGTTCTGAATCGATCCCCCTATTCCTGACCCTATTCTGGTTAAACTAACTATCAAGTTAACTAACAGTCAGCCCATGAGGCAAGAAAAGCCCCCATGATGCAGATACCGTTATCTGACGCAGTCACACTACGGCACAGGAACGTGTTATCTGATTAGGTCATAACGCTTGAGATCTAATTAGACAAGCGACATTCCTCCAGCCCCTGATAAGGCATACGACGTTCTCATAACAAATCAAACCTATGACAACCTGGAGAATCCGTGCGGCCATTGTTTTGATTTCACAGAGAACTTCAGTAAAAGAATGTGCTAACGAGCAAGTCGTATGACATCTTTATTGACGTATCTATGTCCATCCTTACGTCAATCTCGGCACCTTTAAGGTATAAATATTGCTGATCTTGCCCTATGCAAACACACGCGTGGTGACGAGACGGAGCAGCCATACTTGCCGAAGCCGGGAGCAGAAGCAGACCCCGCTGGCATCAGCCCCGCCTTCCTGACGCGCTGAGAGACGCGCTGCTATCTCAAGCCGAGAGACCCAGCACCGGCGCTTCTGGGCAGCCCTTGCAGGCAGCCTGGAATATCGAGAGCAGAGAAAGAGATACCATTCCTCATTCATCCTAACTTCCAGGTACAGAACTGAATAACCCCTCACAGAGAATTCTTTAGTTATTCACTTGGCAAAAACAAACTTAACTTAAACTGTAACTTTCTATTCCCGCCCACGCATTAGACTTAGGTCAGGTACACGGGGTAGGCGTATTTAGAAACACCAGTTGAGTACGTTTAGTCAAATGTATATGTGTATGTAAATATATTTTAATCATTTTAAACATCATATGGCTCAGAAACCATATCAATGTTTTTACAGTATTATTTTATACTATTGCTTTTAATGTATGCACTTTACTTAACTGTGGAAAAGTTAATTTTGCCATGTTCTGTGTCCCTACGTGTTCCCCATCTTATGCTATATGTGCATGACTAATATGCATATGTATTCCCTTATGATCGATTAAAGACGCAATTACAGTTGTGTCCAACTCTAGTATGCCAGTTTCCAGTTCTCGTGAAAGCTACGAGTATTAAGCCTATGTAAAGCTATGTTGCCACGTTTCACAGTGTACACGTTAATTCAGTAAAGGTCCCCGTTTCTAGGCCTCAAAAGGGCCCGGACACCAGATTCAGCTCCTGTCTCCTGAACCCTCGCTGAGAAGCGATACAGCCCCCACCTGTATCCCTGACCCTTCACTTACTTCCTGCCTCACAGTGCCCGGCTCGGCCTGGCTCTGCCTGCCAGTCTGCCAAGAGTATGTTATGATTCCAGTTATCAGTCCAGCTCTCCTTCTCTGCATTCCTAAGCTACTGAATCGCATCAATAGTTTCCGTCATGGTCTAGCCTTTACGTCTCCATGTAAGAGAAATACTGTATTAATGGTCATTTAATATTCCTCAACACGCACTACATGTAAAATTATGTATGCACCAGTCTTAGAGTCTGTTAGCCTTTACCCTGATAACTTTTGGATTCTATCAACATGTTCTCTAAACATCAGATACTAGATAGTGTTTAGGTACATGTCGCTGTGACTCTCCAGACTGTAGTCTCCCCTTCTAGCACAGAAGTCATAGCCCCAGTTCCTCCTAGTAACACGTCATTGCCAGCTTGCGCGCACCACTAGGTCAGAGGTCCCGGCTCCTTAGGTAGCCCCCTCCATGTTTCCGCCCCTTTTATGACATATTCTGTTACGTTTACATCACATGTCTATGTACACGCCTCTTGTTACACCCACTTCAGCCTTATCTTTCGCGACTGCTACGAACTCCGCCCACTGCTACGCCTACTGTATGAACTCTAATGCAATCGTTTAACTATAAATATTGTGCACTGTTATTAAAAGTTGTCCTTATGCTCCCAGATCCTGCCCCCGGCAGCTGCCATCCTATTCCCGTGCAGGTTGTCCTGTTGCTGTCCTTTATGCTGTATTAAAACCTGCAAAACTCAAGATACCTCGAATCCTGACTCTTATTTATTGAGCTATCTGTTAATTAATTATTCCGAAAAATAGAACAGGTATTTAATTATTTATTTACCACATAATGGCGCCCGAATAGGGACTTGCCCTTTCCCCACGCGCCGGAGAAGCCACGCAGGCCCCCTGATCCTCTGCAGCCGTGACGGAACCATACCGTGTACGTGCAGATATTTCTGCTTCAAGTATCCCTCAGGCCCACGGAGGAGACGGAGGTTGCGGTCCAGCATCCAGACGAGGCGGTGGAGGAACGCGGCGAGTCCCGACCAGAGCCCAAGCCAAGAGTCCAAGGTCCGAGGTATCCGGAGGCCCACCCATAACAGAAGTCCGAGGTTCGTCCGTTCGTCGTCGTAGCAGTCCAGTCCAGTCCGAGGCCTTCCGTTCTTGCTGCCCGGTGAGTACCGTTGCTGGGGTAGTATCTAGACAGGGTCAATTAATTTGTCTCTGGTCCGTGGGTTTGGGTACACAGATCCAACACGAAGTGTCCACCTAGGTGGATGCGGGTCCTGACGTGTCTCTTTATGAGACCGGTATGTTTCGTGCTGTTTTAGCAGTACATCTAGTCATTCTAGTTTCTGTTCTAGTCAGTCCTGTTCTCGAGAAATTCATGTATTCTGTTTTCAGTATTCCAGGTAGTATTTTGTCCGAACTGTTATTGTAAATGTTCTTCAATGTGTTTTCAATGTCGTGGTATGAATGTGGTGTTTTCCAGTAATCATCGTGTTCATTGTGTATTGTATTGTATCTAGACTCCAGTTCAGCCATGCCTCTGTTCTCCAAGTTACGTCAGTTAAAAACTAGAAAAGGTCTGTTAGAAGAGGCAGTTCCTGTCCCGCCTAGGGACAGTCCAGGTCATTTTATGTATCAAAAGCATGGCATAAGTGCCATATTGTATCTAGATTTATGGGTGGAGTACACCAAACAGTTAGAGGAAAAGTATAGATGGCCTGTATCAGGTACGTGGGATGCCGAGTGCATCATGCGAGTAGAAGAAGCATTATGGAAAAAGAAAGCCAGACAGTCACAGAAAGATGCCATCGAGTTATGGCGCAAAGAATCTCACAAGAGAACAGAAAAAGAAATCAGAAAGTCAGAATTAAGTAGAGAATCCTTAGAAAGAGCCCAAGAAAGGGAATTAATCGAAATAGGTGAACGAGTTAAAACCGAACAGTCAGACAGGCAGAGGAATGCCCTTATTAAGGGTATGTACCCTCTTCTTGCCGAGGGTTTGCCAAAAGCAACCCCGGAGGCATCCAGTAATTTCCCGCCACCCTTAGTTCCGACCAAGCTACGTCACAAACCGACCGCAGCTGATATTTTTCTCTCGTCCTATTTGGACGATACAGTCCCAGAATATGCAAATCCTGTTCCGCCAGCTCCTGTAAATAATGTAAATCCTGCTCCTCCAGTCACCGGGGCACCTGTTGCAGTACCTGTTACGGTACCCCCGGTCCAGCCCACATTACAAGTACCCACTACATCAGTCACTCTGCCAGCACGAAGAGTATCAGTCGACGATTCCAGTTTAGGGGCCGCGGGAGGAGGTCCTCCTGGTACCCCGCCGCCAAATAAACGTTTAGCGTTAGTCGAGTTACATGAACGTGCGTTACAGCGTACGCCCAAATATCAGTCCGTCGCAGAAATCAGGCAAGCTCTTACTGAATGCTGTTATGATCCAGTTCCAGGCGAGAATAATATGGTTATATATTCCTTGCGTGTAAGACGGGTGACCGAGTATTTGGCCACCCTACCGAATATGAAAGAAGATCTAGACAGAATGTATCGTTTCATCCGTACAGGAGAAGATCCAGAAAGTATCGGTGAAGTCATGTCTCTCAGGAAATCTGAAACCCAGCTTATGTTATTAAAGTTTCTGATCAATTGTTTAATAAGGGAACAAGATTCCCCGACTAAAGATCCGACAGAAATGAGAATTCTGACAAGGTGGAGTGATAATATAGCCGAGGGTAAACACAGGACAATCAGTAGTATAGAAAGTATGTACAAGAAAATTCGTAAAGAAATAATAAGGTTACACGAACAACGAAAAACAGCACAAGTAAGCGAGAAAGAAGACGACTCTTCTACTGAAGAGGTAGACGACGAGAATCCTTCCAGAATAGCGTATGTAGGTAGAACTAGACTTTCCGACCGACATTCACGTCTAGACTACAAGAAAACTGTTCCTCCTCCAGCACCAGAACAAGGTTCTCTAGAGCAAGTATTTCAAGCTACCGATCACATTCTGAAATCACGAATCGGTTATAGTGAACTTAGTACCATGCATGAACAAGAACTAGCCCGATCAGCAGTCCGATGGGCTACTGATTCTACCACTTTTCCAGACGAAATAGTGGCACAAATGTTTCTGAAATTGCCCCCAGCCGAGCAGCGACTGGTGGGTATGTATATGATCCAGCACCTCATTACATTGTATGAGGGTCAACATTCTGACCCAGGCCCGTTACATGATATCCTGAACGAGTTACTCCAGTATAAATGGAAAGGTTTAGGTACCGATTTAATTAGTGTCATTCTAGAACAGCGCCACAAATATAGAACGTTTCTGAACCCGCATTTTGTTCACGTCTCACCTCCAGAAAGTAAACCGTTTTACATAGATAGACAGCATCCGTTACGAGAAGTACACCCAGTTAGGACACCAGATGGTGAAATGCAACGAGTATTTGTTTACACCCCGATTACAAAGATGGAACTCTTAGAGATGAAGAAATTAATTCCCTGTCACGATAAAGATCCAGCAGGGTTCCACCGTGAATTAAAGGACATGCTCCGTATGGGAGAATACACGTATCCAGATATAATTAAAATGTTAAAGGTCCTATTGTTGAACTCAAAGGGATATGCCAGCAGTGCATTTTCAGGGAGTTACTTATGGTAAGATGCAACCTTGGGCCATGCTTTCAATATGCTTGTCTTTCCTACATGTTCCAGTGCATGGCAATTTTAATCACTGATAGGTGCTGACGCTCGATCTGTTAAGTTCCTTTCATTAGTTGACAATTGATATTGATGTACAATTGTGCTTAACGAATGCAAATGTCATTGTCTCCTTTTGTTTTCGTGCAAAATAAAGATTTAAAAAAAAAAAAATGTTAAAGGTCCTGTTGCCCGCAGGGGTATATGAGAAACTCAAGGAAAAATAATGGGAGGTGGGAGAGAAAAAGATCGATTGGGCAGTTCTAGAAGCTGAAGATAAGATACGAGTACCAGGTACCGGTCTTGGAGATAAATGTAAAGAATTACCAGAGTTATTGATTCAGGTTTTGCCTAGGTTATTAGCCACGAAAAAGGAAGACTGGGATGCAATCTCAGCATGCAAACAGAAACAGGATGAAGATACTAGTGATTTTTATTCTAGATTCGAGAAATGTTTTAGTATTAACAGTGGTTTGAAGACGAGTAGCGAGTCATACCCTCATCTTTTTGTTACTAAACTAGTCGAGAATTCAAGTCCACAAGTTAAAAATCGAGTTTTGAAAGTCGAAAGTACCTGGCAAGCTAATACTCCGTCCCAAATGCTTCAGATGCTCCAGTATCACCAGAATAGAATCAGAGAAGAGCAAGATCATGAAAGGAAACGTATGAAAGACACGAAAATGAAAGTATTAGTTGCACAATCTGTTCCTCAAGACAGTCAGAAGAGGGGTACAAGTCAAGCCAGTCATCCTGCAGTTCCTGTTAAAGGGACCTGCAATTATTGTAAACAGCCGGGTCATTTTATAAACGAGTGTGCAGTTCTGAAACACAACATAGCTACCGGTAAGACTAAAGAAAGACCACGTCCGCCTAGACAAGAACAAGTTTCACAGACTTCTCAGCCACAGAATGCACCACAGACAGCTCCAGTACCGCAGCCTACAGCTGCAACACAGCATGTTACACAGCAGATGTACCAGTATGCTCAGTCAGAGTATCCAGAGTATCAAGCGTACTCATGAAACAGCCTAGAGAGGGAGGTAGGCTTGCCTCTCATCGAGATTTCTGTAGATCAAGAGGGTCCTTATGTACATAGTCAAGTATTAGGGAAAGACAGAAAGTTTTTGATTGATACAGGGGCAAGTAGGACTACTATCAGTTATGACGAGGTTCCAGGGGCTCCGCTCTCACGCTCTAGAAATGTTTCCCTTGGATTTTCAGGAAAGCCAATAGTTAACGAGATTTCCAAACCAGTTACTCTAGAAGTAGGTCCATTGTCCCGAACTACTGATTTATTACTTACGAAATCATGTCCAGAAAATTTGTTAGGCATTAAGACACTGAAAGAATTAGGTGCAGTTATTTGCTGCTCCCCAGAAGGAATACGTTTGTTTTTACGTGACTTTAAGGGTCACTATGTATTACGTGATTTTGATCCAAGATTACTGAATGTTCCCCAGCATCTATGGGCGCAAGGTCCAACTGATGTTGGTTTTATGCAAATCACACCCCATCGTGTGACTCTCAAACCAGGTGTAGTGTTACCACGAATCCGACAGTACAGATTGCCACCTGAGGCTGTAGCAGCCTTATCCAAAATTATTGACGAGCTCATTGCTCAAGGAGTGGTTGTAGAAACTGACTCCAATGTATGTAATTCTCCTATCATTCCAGTCATGAAACGTACTGATCCAAATGCACCTCCAGTATATCGATTAGTGATTGACCTTCGAGAACTTAATAAATGTATCATTCCCCAGTACCCAGTTGTTCCAGATATCTCATCCCTATTGACAGCCATTGATTCTGAAGCCACATTTTTCACTGTCATAGACCTCAAAAACGCATTTTTCAGTGTCCCCATTCATCCAGACAGCCAGTTCCTTTTCGGATTCTGTTTAAATGGAAGGAGCTATAAATTCACACGAGCTCCTCAAGGTTTCACAGAGAGTCCTAGTATTTACAGTCAAGCACTTAAGAGACAACTAGACAATATTCACATGCCAACTGACACTGCCCTGCTCCAGTATGTCGATGATCTACTGATCACAGCCCGTTCTGAACGTGACTGCGAGCGTGCGTCACTTACAGTTCTGTATTTCCTAACCGAGATGGGGCACAAGGTGTCCCCTTCGAAGCTTCAATTCTGTGTCCAGCAAGTGATCTATTTAGGCCACTTACTGTCCAAGTGGGGTAGGCAGTTGACACCTGACCGTATCCAGTTAATAGCGAGTCTTCCTCAGCCCAAGACCCAGAAGGAGGTACGAGCTTTTATCGGCCTCACTTCTTATTGCAGACAATGGATTCCTCAGTATGCATTCCTAGCCAAGCCACTGATACAGTTAACGACACAGGAGGCAGCCGTATCGACTGTTCTCCCTTGGACATCTGAACATACACTTAGTTTTAATGAATTAAAGAAAGCCTTATGCCAAGCTCCTGTTCTAGCAACACCGAACTACAGTAAGCCTTTTACACTTTTTGTCACAGAACGTGAAGGAACAGCATTATCTGTTCTCACACAAGATCAAGCAGGACAATACAAGCCTTGTGCTTATTTTTCGAGCACACTAGATCCAGTAGCCCAGGCTCTGCCTGCGTGCCTCAAGTCAGTTGCAGCCACAGCACTAGCTATCAGACAAAGTGATTCCATAGTGTTAGGACATTCCCTGACAGTACAAGTTCCACACTCCGTGGAAGTTCTTTTAAACCGAACACAGACTCAGCACTTGACAATTGCACGTTTAACAGGTTATGAATTGACACTGTTCCAGCCACAAATAGAAATCAGACGCTGCAACGTTCTAAATCCTGCTACACTGTTACCGTCAGTTACTTCAAATCCTGCCACACATGACTGTGTGGAAGTAGTTAACACCATGACAAAGCCAAGACAAGACCTGATAGATATTCCACTACCAGATCCCGACCTGACACTTTATGTGGATGGTTCATGTATGAGAACAAGTACAGGAGAACTAGTAGCCGCGTATGCAGTGACTACTGACACCGAAGTTATAGAGACACACCGTATTGACACCCTGTCCGCTCAAGCAGCAGAGCTAGTCGCTCTGACACAAGCCTGCATACGTGCCAAGAACCTGAAAGTTAACATATACACAGATTCACGATATGCATTCGGAGTCGTACACGACTTTGGAGTGCTCTGGCAAGAAAGAGGTTTTATGACTTCACATGGAACCAAGATTCAGCATGGTCTCCTCATTCAAGCTCTGTTAGAAGCAATACATTTACCGACGGCTATCGCTATCATGAAGTGCAAGGCACATACGAAAGTCACTGACATTATTTCCCAAGGTAATGATCTAGCAGATCAAACAGCCAAGCTCACAGCTCAGACTCCAGACATTTCAGTTAACAAAACACAGATATCCACTCCAGATCCGACTACATGTATGACAGTTAAGGATCCTACACAAGATGTCATAGACATACAGTTACATGCTACTCCTGAAGAAATCAAGAAATGGTCCGAACAAGGAGGGGTCCAGACAGATCAGGGATGGTTGACGAAGGGAAAAGCCACATGATTTCTCCCCGACTCAATGGTTCAAGTCATTATTAATACCGCACATAGTCCTGTACATTTAGGAGAAAAAGCTATGTTAGACAGTATCCAGAACCTTTGGTTCAACAAGCATTTACGAGCTGCAGCCAAGCAGAAAGTCCGTACCTGTATGATATGTTGTCAGTTTAATCCAGGTAAAAGTGTCCCGGTGGAACAAGGTGGATTCCAGCCCCCTGACCACCCTTTTGAAGTCCTCCAGATGGATTATATTCAGATGGAGCGATGTCGAGGTTTCAAGTATGTCCTTGTAGTTGTATGCGCTTTGTCCAGGTGGACAGAGGCATATCCAGTTCCAGATTACACAGCTGCGACCACTGCCAAGCAGCTGGTTCGTGAATTTTTCCCTCGTTATGGACTCCCTAGGGTCGTGTATTCAGACAACGGCCAGCCATTCTCGTCTGAACTCATGAAGCATGTGTCCCTTCTGTTAGGGTACCAGTGGAAGTTCCATTGTGTACGCCATCCAGAAGCAGCCGGTCTCGTAGAGAGACATAATCAGACTCTAAAAATCCGCATCGCCAAAGTTTGTAAAGAGAAAGGTGTAGACTGGCTAGTAGCTCTGCCAGTCGCCCTATTCTATATGCGCATGGTCGCACATTCCAGATCAGGTCTGTCCCGTTATGAGGTCGTATTCGGCCGCCCTCCAAACATGTGGGGTACACCTAGACCCCGAAGTATTACAGATGTTTCCAGTAATATGCTGACAGATTACCTAGCTTCCTTGATGTCTGCCCTACACTCTTGTCGTTCACAGGTTGCCGCTGCATTCCCAGACAATACTGAAGTCAAACCGCACGAGGTCCTTCCCGGAGACCTGGTCTTAATCAGGAATTTCGATCGTTCAAGTCCGCTGGAGCCTCGCTGGAAGGAGCCGAAGTTAGTCCTTCTGACCACCCGTACGGCCGTGAAATTGGAAGGCCGCAAAGGCTGGGTGCACCTGTCCCACGTCAAGAAATTCCATGGATATCGAATAAAAACATTGGACTGTTCCATTTTCAAGGACTGCCAGAATTCTAAAAACTGCCCTATTCTCAAGGACTGTTCCGCTACAAACTTTGATTCCAAGCCTCCCCTGTTAGAGGAAACTCCGCAGCAGGAGTATAAAAAGAAGCTCCGGTCTAGTAAAATAAGTCAGCCAGTTTAATTGTCTAAGTCCCCCTCGGGTGAAACGGTTAGACAGGTTTCTGACATGTATGAGATAGACCCCCATAGTGAGAGAGTTAGTCAAAACTCTATCAGATGTATCGTTATTCTATGTTTTCTTCTATTTTTGAGTTTGATGGTTACCTGCACAAGTTATGCATTGCATTTATGTTTTCCAATTTCTCCTGTAAATAAGTTTCCTAATACTACAGTAGAGCACACATTTAGTGATCTGCCTCCTCACGAGCTATCCTATCGTCTTGCTATGAGAAATAATACATTTATAAGAATGTTACACTATTCACACCAGACCAGCAATGCCACTAATTGTTGGGTGTGTGGTCGACTCCCCCCTTTCCAGACACCGAAGGGAGTTCTACCACTGTTTCCTTATCCGTTTTCACATAATGGTTCGTGTGGAGCATGGTCCACGTTAACGTCATCCTCAACTGATATGTCCCTTCTGAATAGTACATGTTTTCCAGACAAGCAAGGTCTCACCCATAGAACAGGGTTAGATCTAGAAAATGAAGTTTATAATTTAGGTAATTATTCTTCGAATTTTATGGTCCTGAATGTTCAGTCTGATACTACTCCAGATTTACCTGCTATTTCAGTACTACCAGTCAAAGGCGAATTATGTGTCCGAAAGAATGGTTCCACCCATGTAGGACATAGTGATTGTACTACTATTGTCGAGTATAGTGACAGTGGGAAATCTATTTTTAAAGCTTCACGTCATTCTTATTTTATTTGTGGTCAGACCGCATATGTTCGTCTGCCCCTCGATTGGGATGGAACATGTTACATTGCCTTCCTACTGCCACCAGTTTTCCTAGCCCCATCCGATTATCATAGAAACACACATCTAGTACACATTAGACATAGACGAGAGATTGAGTCCCCAATTGTCGATCAAACTGAAACTGCTCTAGAACAGTATACAGACTTCAATAAAGGTTTCTTCTTCTTTATAGGCCCTATCCAGAATAGTAAACTAATACGTAGGTTAACCAGAACCCTTGAAGCAGTTGTGAATGAGACTGCCTCCGCTCTAGGTAACTTAACCGAAGAACAATCTGCTATGAGATTTGTCGTGCTCCAAAATCGTCTCGTTCTTGACGTCATACTGGCCGATAGAGGAGGAGCATGTAGAGTCATCGGATCTAGTTGCTGCATTTTCATTCCTAATAACGCGCCGTCTGTTTATTCAGCTATAACCAGACTACATAAGATTGCCCATCAGTTACACCAAAATCCAGGCACCTGGACATGGTCCGGTTGGCTCTGGAGTATAATTTCTGCCTGGGGATGGAAGGTATTGTCATTCCTAGGTATAGCAGTAATGATCATTTTCAGTTGCTGCCTCTGTATACAATGTGGCCCTGCGATTTGCGGCATTTGTGCTACATCCTGTATTCCAAGTCCTAGTCCTAAGTCCCGTTCCAAGTCAATTCGAGACGAGCAAATGGTACTGTATGAAATGATAGATGGTATCATGAATATTGATGTTTCCTGATGGAAACGTAGTGACACGGAGGGAATGTGGAAAAGTAAATTTTGCCATGTTCTGTGTCCCTACGTGTTCCCCATCTTATGCTATATGTGCATGACTAATATGCATATGTATTCCCTTATGATCGATTAAAGACGCAATTACAGTTGTGTCCAACTCTAGTATGCCAGTTTCCAGTTCTCATGAAAGCTACGAGTATTAAGCCTATGTAAAGCTATGTTGCCACGTTTCACAGTGTACACGTTAATTCAGTAAAGGTCCCCGTTTCTAGGCCTCAAAAGGGCCCGGACACCAGATTCAGCTCCTGTCTCCTGAACCCTCGCTGAGAAGCGATACAGCCCCCACCTGTATCCCTGACCCTTCACTTACTTCCTGCCTCACAGTGCCCGGCTCGGCCTGGCTCTGCCTGCCAGTCTGCCAAGAGTATGTTATGATTCCAGTTATCAGTCCAGCTCTCCTTCTCTGCATTCCTAAGCTACTGAATCGCATCAATAGTTTCCGTCATGGTCTAGCCTTTACGTCTCCATGTAAGAGAAATACTGTATTAATGGTCATTTAATATTCCTCAACACGCACTACATGTAAAATTATGTATGCACCAGTCTTAGAGTCTGTTAGCCTTTACCCTGATAACTTTTGGATTCTATCAACATGTTCTCTAAACATCAGATACTAGATAGTGTTTAGGTACATGTCGCTGTGACTCTCCAGACTGTAGTCTCCCCTTCTAGCACAGAAGTCATAGCCCCAGTTCCTCCTAGTAACACGTCATTGCCAGCTTGCGCGCACCACTAGGTCAGAGGTCCCGGCTCCTTAGGTAGCCCCCTCCATGTTTCCGCCCCTTTTATGACATATTCTGTTACGTTTACATCACATGTCTATGTACACGCCTCTTGTTACACCCACTTCAGCCTTATCTTTCGCGACTGCTACGAACTCCGCCCAGTGCTACGCCTACTGTATGAACTCTAATGCAATTGTTTAACTATAAATATTGTGCACTGTTATTAAAAGTTGTCCTTATGCTCCCAGATCCTGCCCCCGGCAGCTGCCATCCTATTCCCGTGCAGGTTGTCCTGTTGCTGTCCTTTATGCTGTATTAAAACCTGCAAAACTCAAGATACCTCGAATCCTGACTCTTATTTATTGAGCTATCTGTTAATTAATTATTCCGAAAAATAGAACAGGTATTTAATTATTTATTTACCACATAACTATAAGTATTGCAATAATATCGATCCATTTCTCTTGTACGAAAAAAGAGACTGATCAATAAATAACACCTTTTTATTGAACACGCCCGTCTCTTCCTTTTCTCTACAATCTGATGAGACTAAGAATGCACGTACTGACTGAGTAAAATAATTGCCTTGTGCTCACACGACTCTCGAGATTGACTCTTGATTAGGGGAGAGCAAAGTTGTCATGTTCTATGGTTGTCAGAAACTAAATCCCTTCTTGTCTAATCAGGGGAGTTAATTCTTTCCTGAACATTAGAGAAAGTTTCTAGCGAACTCTGAGCTACGCTGGCAAACCCAAAACTTAAGTCTAGTATCGACAGTAGTAGACCTAGTTAACGTCTGGCCTAGGCCTTTACTGCTGTAGGTATTATTCCAATGCGCAGAGCCTATTGGGAAGATAGGAACTACACTACACTCTGCTGTACGATTCTAGGAGAGGGCCCTCCCGTCGGAGGCCTCTCGACATCGCTCGGTCCCTTCTCTGAAGGAGGGGTAGACCTAGGGGTGGTCAGTCAGACACCTTCTGCCTCCCCCGGGTTCGCCTTTCTAACACGAATGAACACAGTCATTTGGAAAAGGGAACTGATAAGAACCCCTTTTTGAGATATATTAAATACAAGAGATTTCGCAAGCACAGTGCAAGCTCTTTGCAGGCGAAACCTAAAAAAGAGGAAGAAAAGTTTCTTTAAAAAAAAAAAATAATAATTGCAGACCTATTTCCCTATTACCGGCGCTGGCAAAAATTCTTGAAAAAATAGTTCAGGAACAACTTTCTAACCACCTGGAATCCTGTAATTATTTCCATGACTCTCAGTCCGGCTTTAGATCTAGCTACAGTACTGAGACCGCCCTTATCGAAGTCTCTGAGAGTATAAGTGAGAGCGTCGATTCAGGCAAAGCAGCCATGCTAGTGCTGCTTGACCTGTTCGTCGCGTTTGATATGGTTTTCCGTTATATCCTTTTAGAGAGATTAAACAACATGGGTATTCAGGGCACGCTCCTGTCCTGGATCCGGTCCTACATGGGAAACCAGACTCAACAAGTTTTCCTCCATCCTTTCGTCTCAGACGAGAAAATCCTGCTCTGCGGGGTCCCCCTCTCCTTTTTAACGTCTATCTATCAACCCTTGTAGCATTGGTCGAATCCTGTCGGGTGAGGGTGATTTCCTACGCTAATAACACCCAACTGGTGTTTTCTTTTGAAGAGCATTCCAAAGCTGCATCCTCTAACTTCAGACATTGCCTGTGCAACTCGGCGTGGATGTCACTTAACACTCCTAAGCTTAATTCGGATAAAACCGAGGTACTCTTCTTCAATCAAAAAATCCCGCCTTCCCGACGCTGTAGTGGCCGCCTGAATTGAATACCCCCTCCCCCCAAGCCTGTAGACTCGGTGAAGAACCTCAGCTTCCGGTTTGAAAATGAACTGTCCTGCAAAACTCAAATCAGACAGGTGTCCTCCGTTTTGGTAAGCTCTGCATGCTTCGTAAATGCCTTCATTCCTTCCTCTGGAGTCCTGTAAGACGGTAATCCATGCCTTAATCACATCCCATCTGGACTATGCCAATAGTCTCTATCTTGGGGCGCCTGCCCATCTGATCAGGCATCTACAGATGGTACAAATCGCTGCGGCCAGAGTGAACTGTAAAATCCCTTTCTGCCACTCGATCACCACACACCTGAGGAAGCTCCACTGGTTACCAGTGATTAAACATGTTGAATTCAAGGCTCTCATTATGGCTTTCAGAGCTTTTCGGGGACAAGGCCCTGTTTACCTGGGAGCCAGACTTAAACACTATCAACAAAGTTGGACCCTCAAACCCAACCATCTTCGTCTCCTTGCTATTCCCCGCTTTCGTAGGACCAGATTAGGTGGCAGAGCCTTTGCGGTCATTACCTCCAGAATCTGGAACGCCCTGCCACTCTCTCTTTGATCTTCTGAGTCAGAACCCATTTTTTGACATGCCTTAAAGACCAGGGGAAGATTTACAAGCCCCTTGCGACACATTTACACCACTGTTGCGTCACTTCTGTGAAGCAGTGGCGGTGTAAACCATGTGCCATGTTGCGCCTTATTTACAACATGACGCATCTAGGGAGATACGTCACATTGTAAAGCCCTGCGCCACATTAAACCTCCGTCAGGTTTAATGTATGCAGGGTGGGCGTTCCGTCAGAGAAAGCCTCGGAAAAGTGACGCAGTAAAATCTACAAGATTTCACTGAGTCTCTTTTCCGACACCGCTGTGCCAAACCCTGCGCCTGCTTGAATCAGGCATAAGGCGTAACGCAGCATGTTAGGTATGGGCAGCCCCATAGCATTGCTGGAGTTGAGTCGCGCTTGCGACACAACTCCAGCAATGTGCCGTCCTTACGCCATCAGATGCGTCACGCATCTGTTATCCTTGCGCCACGATGAACCGCACTGTAAATGCGGCGCATCTGTGGTGGCGCAAGGGAAAACATGCAAGATTCATCTTACCTGGTGCATCCCTGCTGATATGCAGGGATGTGCCAGTCCTTGTAAGTCTGCGCCTTGGTTGTTTACCAACCCCTAGCACTCCACTCTGCACCTTTCATCTGCCGTCTGCATTAGCGCCGGGACACCCCTGTTGGGGGTAGCTGTGTGCTTTATTAACTAAATAAGTAAGTAAATAAATAAATACAATGGGGTGGAGTACGTGCCGGTGCCTGGCTGCCTGACCCAAACTTTGCTAGGGTGAAGATTTCACAGCCCAGAGAGCATTATCTCCTCAGCCTGGCAAAGCACCCTGGGGTCCCTCCCAACATATTGAAGGAGCAAGTCACCAATAGACTTAGACCAGGGTGTTTCAGTTTTAAGCCCTGAATGCCGAGGGCAGACTGTCCATCAGTGATGCCATGTCACAGAGTGTGGTGAAGTCAGCAAGTCTCACTGACCCCATCCTACTCTGTGACGAGGGAGGAAAGGTCGAGAAAATGTCCTCCTTTAATTGATTGACCCATGGCAGAGGTGGCGCGATCTTCCGGCAATCCCTTCCCCAAAGCCTCCAGGAACAGGAGAAATCCCAACCACCACCTGATATCACCGCTGCGGCCTGCTACGTTTTTTCTTAGTGTTGAGTGTGCTTATGTATGAATGTAGGTGTATTTGTGCATGTGTGTGTGATTGTGTAGGTGCTTGTGAATGTGGCCATTTCTGTGTGTGCTTGTGAATGGATGTGTGTGAGTGATTTTGAAAGCGGATGGATGAGTCTGGCCCGCCTTACTGATCAGGCACATTACAGGCCGCCAGTGTGTATATATGTTCTTGATTAATAGCTGGCAGAGTGCCCAGTGAGTTAAATGGGCACTGCTAATGTGCTGTGATTTGAATTTCACCGGTTCAAATCCTAGCAAAATTGACTCAACCTTCCATCATTTTTAGTTCAACAATTGAGTACTCACTAATTGGATAATAGTAACATTTGTCATTTACAGTGCTCAAAATAGCAGAAGTATGAAAAGACGCATCAATCAATCAATCAGGGGAATTATAAGCGCACTACTCACCCGTGAGGGTTTCAAGGCACTGGTGGGAGAGGGGGATTAGAAGATCCACTCAGTCGAAGAGCCAGGTCTTCAGAGCCTTCCTGAAGGTGTTCAGGGAAGGGGCGCGTCTGATGTCGGTGGGAAGCCCGTTCCAGGTCTTGGCCGTGATGTAGGAGAAGGATCTTCCCCCTGCTCTTGCTCTGTGGATGCGTGGGGTCTCAGCGAGGAGGAGGTTGGCGGAACAGAGGTTTCTTTTGGGTACGTGGAGGGTGATTCTGTCATTGAGGTATTGGGGTCCAGTGTTGTACAGGCATTTGTAGGCGTGGATGAGTATTTTAAAGGTGACTCTTTTCTCTATGGGGAGCAAGTGGAGCTTGCATAGGTGTCGGCTGATGTGTTTGTGTCGAGGGATACCAAGGACGAATCTGGCGGCGGTGTTCTGTATCATCTGAAGCTTGCGGAGTAGAGACTTGTTGATGCCGGCGTAGAGGGCGTTTCTGTAATCCAGCTTGCTGGTAATGAGTGCGTGTCTTCCTTGCCTCGGGGGAAGCCATTTGAAAGTCTTACGGACGATGCAAAGGGTGTTGTAGCTGTTGGAGGCTACAGCGTTGACCTTTCGGTTCATGGAGAGGGAGGAGTCGAGTACGATGCTGAGGCTTTTAGTGTGGTCTGTGGGGGTTGGGGCTGGTGAGGGTGGTGGGCCACCAGATGTTGTTCCATGCCGATGGATTGGTTTCTGAGGATGAGGACTTCTGTCTTACTCCAAGTTGAGTTTCAGGCAGCTGTTGCTCATCCAGGCTGCGATGTCCTGCATTTCATCCTAGAAGTGGAGTCTGGTGGTGGTGGGGTCCTTGGTGAGGGAGAGGATGAGCTGGGTGTCGTCAGCGTAGGAGACCATGCTGAGGCCATGCAGTCGGACGATGGCAGCGAGGGGGCATTGTAGATGTTGAAGAGGGTTGCGCTGAGTGATGATCCCTGTGGGACTCCGCAGTTGATTTCCGTGGATCCGAGAGGAAAGGTGGCAGTCTGATCCTTTGGCTTCTGCTGGTGAGGAACAATCGGATCCAGTCGAGGGTGGTGCCTTGTATGCCGGCATTGTATAGTCTGGCCGCGAGAGTATGGTGGGAGACGGTGTCGAAAGCTGCTGACAGGTTGAGTAGAATCAGGGCTGCGATGTGGCCCTTGTCAAGGAGGACGGATGTCGTCAGTGGCGGCGAGTAGGGCGGTCTTGGTGCTGTGGTTGCTGCAGAATCAGGATTGAAAAGGGTTGAGGATGGCGTTGTCTTTGATGAACCTGGTCAGTTCTGCGTTGACCGTCTTCTCTGCGACTTTCACCGCAAAGGGAAGGAGTGAGATGGGTCGGTAGTTCTTGAGGTCCCTCCGGTCTGCTGAGAGCTTCTTGAGCAGGTGCCTGACTTCTGCAGGTTTCCAGTCATCGAGGAAGGAGCCGGTCTCGAAGGTGGTGTTGATGGTCTGCCGTAATACCGGTGTGATGGAGGCTCTGTGGTAGGTGTATGGTGGGCAGGGGTCTGTGGGGGCCCCGGAGTGGATGCCTTTCAGGGCCACGTCAGTTTTTTCGGTTGTGATTGGTGTCCAGGTGGAGATGGTGGGCAGGATGGCGTGGAAGGAGGGCGGGCTGACTGCGGGGGCAGGCGTGTGGTCATTGAAATTGTCGTAGAGGTTCTTTATCTTCAGGTAGAATTAGGATCGGAGTTTGTCGCAGAGGTCCTGGGGGGGGGGGGGGTTATGTCAGTGGCTTCGCTGCGGGGCTTGTTGATTTCCTGGATGACGCTGAACAGTTTCTTGGAGATGCTGGAGTTGCCGAGGATTTAGCTGTGGATGGAGGTTCTTTTGGTGGTTCTGATGCGTAGATGGTATTCCTACTTCGCGTCTTTATAGGTGGTGTAGTTTTCCGGACTCTTGCTGTTTCTCCAGTTCTTCTCCAGGCGTCTGAAGGTGCATCTGGCTTCTTGGACGTCAGTGTTGAACCAGGCAACTTTTCTGGGGCGCTGCTTGTTGGGATTGTGTACCGGGGTGAACTTATCTGTGCCGTTGGCGACCCAAGTGTGGAATTCCATGGCAACGCGGTTAATGTCGGTTGCAGCGGTGGGGGTGCTGCAACCGACACTAACCGCGTTTTTAGGCTGGTGTTGAGTTGTTCTTCAGTGACTCTGCTCCAGTTCATTTGCAGGAGGCATTGAGCAGGCTTGGGTGGCTTAGGTTTGTTGACGAGAAAGTGTCCGCATTGGTGGTCAGTCCAGCGTGGTGTGTTACCCCCAGCGAAGATGGGGTCGAGAATGTGTCCTGCCTTGTGGGTCGGTGTGGTGACGAGTTGCTTTAGTCCAATGTTGGCGAGGTTGTCATGGAGGTTGGCGGAGTTGGGGTCACTGGGGTTGTCGAGATGGAAGTTCAGGTCTCCGATGAGTATGTAGTATAAAAAAGGTATATAAATTCTTGGCTTTTTAACTTGTTATACGCTGACAGAAATTTCATGCTGGAGCCTTCCTGACAATCTTTCAGGACCATAATAAGAAGGATAATAATGTGCTTCTTGTAAGTTGTATATGAATACCAAAGAGTGTTTTGTCAAATTTTCGAACAGTGTTGTATTTTAAAGTCTAATGGTGTGCAACACTAGTCAAAAGTAAGCCACGTTTAACTTAAAGACCAATTTACAGAGGGGTTACCCACCACAAACATTCTGGAAAAAATTTATTTTAAAGCACATTAATCCAACAAAGGTCAGAACTAGACATAGTGCACAGGCAACCCTATAAGGAGTATGAAACGTAATTTGGTGTCCTGAAGATTTCCAGGATGGTCATGTTAGAAAAGGGAAGTAGGTGAGTAACCTTGCATGAGCCCTTTAGGTATGATGCAGCTTACATAAGGCTGTTTTTTAGTCCACTACAGCCACAATATGGAGTAATTTAGCTCATGCCTTTCATTATGTGGATTTATCACTATAAAGTGTCACTCAGAGGATCTTTTATAAGGAACTGAAAGTTTACACATGCACAACACATTGAAAACATGGACATAAAGAAAGAAAATCGGCAACTATGAGAAGAAGAGGTTTTGGAGCATCCTGCAGGGAGTGTCAGTGCCAAAACAATTGCACAGATTTAGGGGAAGGATGCAGAGAGACGTTAAGGATCTATCCCGCCTCCAGTGCCTCAAAGAGCATATGTGCATGTACACTGGACACAACACGACTTGTGGACCTTTACAAAGAATTTTCCAAAGCTTAGAGAGGTGCCAGAAAAGTGGTATACTGAGGTAGAGAGGACTGTGACTGTGTGGAAGATTTAAAAGTGTTGTTTTTGATTGTGGTACGTCCAGATATGAAGGGCTAGTGTAAGGCAATAGTACAAGGGCACTATCGAAAATCTCCAAGAGATCCCCTTTTTTAAGCCATTCCTGATTGTGTTACAGAAATATACTCAACTAACTGAGTATTTCAAAGGAAAGATTTTGCAGAAACAAGTTAATTGCTCGAAAATTATGAGACCAACACAAAATGAAGATGAGTCAATACATGCCTATTAATTATTGATGCAGATATACACACAGAACAGTAGATTCAATGTTCTGCCAAAGGAAGCAGTGTTGGAATTTGTTTCAGCTTTTGTATTAGAATTGTGCACAGAGATCAGTGCACATGTTCAACAGAGTGTAATTTGCTGGCAAGCAAAATTGTTAGACGAGATGCTTGCCTATGCAAGGTATTGTGGAGATTGTTCTGCTTTAAAAAAGAAACAACAAGGCAGACGTTGCTGGTGGCTCAAGGAAGTTTGTTAAAAAGGATGTCAATGAGCTTTTCAAGCACCTAATGATGGTGTGTAATTTGTGCATGCTGGAAATGGTGTTCCTCCAAAGGTAGCTGTTAGACCCGGGATCCCTGGTTGGCTGAGGTAGGTACCTTAGACCAAGTAGGGACCCGCGTTCCAACATCAGGGAAAGGAAGGTCACCTTCTTAGATAGCCCCGCTCACCCCCTCGGTAGCTTGGCACGAGCAGCCAGGCTTATCTTCAAGGCAAATGTGGAAAGTATTTCCAACCATGCTCACAACAACCCACTGATGACAGCACAAATAGACTCCACACAGGTTTTCCCACTGAGGGACACCTCCCTCCCATAACCTTCTATTTAGATTTCTGTGCCTGCCATTTAGGAATGGCACCCACAAACTTTAGTACTGGGGAGCTCTGATGACAGATGCCCCATGTCCTCCTGATACTAGGTGTTCTTTCTCATACAGCTGGCAAGTAGGCGCTAGGCCTCCCGCCGGGTTCTCCTGTAAGGAACCCTCCAGTCTCTGGGGTAGGGTGGTGAACCGCTGGGGATGCTGCTCACACTCCCTCCCTCTCCGCTGCCACCATTGAAATTGGACTCTGCCTTTTTAACCTTGATGTCCAGTTCCCTCAAGCTTAACTCATGAGCTAAGAAAATCTTTTTCTCTTCCAGCACGAGAGCGTTCCTGCTCTCCTCTGCTCGCTTTTCACTTTCAATGAGCAGCTTCTTCACCTTTGCTTGAGCTTTAAGTTTTAAAACCTCCAACTCATGCTCTCTGACCCTTTGGTTTTCCTCCAGCTCCTCTGGTGGAAACCTCCTCCCTGAATGCCTACTACCAGCCCCTGAAGCTGGTTCCTCCACTGGCAAATCCTGTTGACCAAATCCATTCCTTGGGTCATCCTCATCCACCTCAACATAACCCACCTCCTAAGTCCCTTTGACTTCCCACCAGGCCCTCAAGGCCACTTGCAGCTCCTCCTTCTTGGCGCTACTTTTCATGGGACATCCCAAAGCCCTGCAGAATTGCCTCAATTGATCAACTTTGTAGGTAAGCAATGGCTCAATGTTGACCTCTAATTCTGCAGCATCACTGGCTCCTTGACTCCTCTGAGACATAATGTGTGGCTTAAAAGTTGCTAAAAAATAAAACCAGATACAACCAACAAATCAAGAACACTATATGTGGTTGCGTCGGGGTCTACGCTACTTATGATGTGCACAAATCACTGAGTGAACTTGCAAATACACATTCAAATCCCACACCGCTGACCACCAAATGTTAGACCCGGGATCCCTGGTTGGCTGAGGTAGGTACCTTAGGCCAAGTAGGGACCCGCGTTCCAACATCAGGGAAAGGAAGGTCACCTTCTTAGATAGCCCAGCTCACCCCCACGGTAGCTTGGCACGAGCAGCCAGGCTTATCTTCAAGGCAAATGTTGAAAGTATTTCCAAGCATGCTCACAACAACCCAATGATGACACCACAAATAGACTCCACACGAGTTTTATAAAAACAAGTATAAACTTTATATAAAAAGATATACGATAAGACAAGACAATATAAATCCAACATATGAGGTTGTGTACTATTTCTCCTGGCTGGTTGTTAGGCCAGCCAGCCCTTGTAATGTCTGGCGGTATTAATGAGCACTTCTAAACATTCTCCTGTAATCCTAATATCATGTTATACGGTTCGTAATGCTAGAATCAGGCGCCTTTGCAATGTAAAAATACTGTGAAGTGTAACGCAGCAATCAGACACTCTGCAATGTAAAAAGAATGCAACGCGTAACGCAACAATCAGGCACTTTGCAAGGTAGAATAATGCAATGCATAATACAACCACCATGTATGTCATTATGCAGAAATAAGGCAATGCTTAATACACTAATCAGGTAATTCGTTATGCAGGAATAATGCAATGCACAATACGCTAATCAGGTAGGTCGTTATGTAGAAACAATGCAATGCGTCACACGACAATCAGGAAGGTTGTTATGCAGATAAAATGCCATGCGTTATACACTAATCAGGTAGTTTGTTATGCAGGAATAATGCAATGCGTAATACTCTAATCAGGTCCTCCGTTATGCAGAATTGATGCAATGTGTAATACGACAATCAGGTACTCAGTTGTGCAGAAATGGAATAATGCATAATACACTCAGGCACCGATCATTGTGCCATAGCCGGTCTCTCCGCCTCTCCTTCCGACTTACAGTCAGCATTTCAACAGTTGCCCCAATCAAAAAGCACAGCTCCGCACTCCGGCCCCTGTAATGCCAGTCCCTTGGCAATACGGGCCGCGATCCGAGCCGAAGTAGAGGCTCACGCTGCTGACACGAGAGAGAGGCAGAGAGCGTCTCCCTCTGAGCCCGCGCACCGCCTCAGGAGTCGACCACGTTACCTGAGGAGTGCAAACCCACTCTCCTCTCCTCGTCTAGTGGCTGCGCCTCCAATGCAACTTTGTGAATTGGCAACAGCAGGCTCGGGCCGGCCACTCAGCTTCTCTGGGACTGCCGGTCCGGGCCTCTACAGTTATGAAGATCTAAGGCTGCCACAGAGCACATGTACACAGCGTCGCTGAGTCTTCCTTAACATTCGGGTGCACGATCACTGGGCACTCCACACACAGGCCTCAAGCTTCACGAAGATTACGCGCACAGCGTCGCTGAGACTCACTTTAACTCTGGTGCACACGATAATAAGGCAGATCCTCACGAAGGTCTCACGGTGCACAACGCACACAAACACAACGTCGATGAGACTCACTTGGATTCCGGTGCACACGATAACAAGGCAAATCCTCATAAAGGCCTCATGATGCCCAGCGCACATGCACACAGCGTTGATGAGACTCACTTGGATTCCGGTGCACACGATCACTGGACAATCCTCACAAAGGGGTTCAGGCTGCACAAAGCACACGCACACAGCATCGCTGATCCTTGCTTGGACTGCAGGTGCATACGATCACAGGCCGATCTGCATGAAGGTATCAGGGTGCACAAAGCACATGCACGCAGCGTTGCTGAGACTCACTTGGACTCCAGGCACCCACAATCACAGGGCAGTTCTTACGAGGGTCTCAGGCTGCAACAAGCAAGCCCACACAGCGCCGCTGAGACTCTCATGGAAACTTTTGTATTCCTGTGTTTCCGCAACAGGGAGCCAGCTCACCTGGGGCCATTGGGGATAAGTTACTTCAGAACACAGCACACGGCAAAGTTTTTTCAAGCAGGGGGACACAGCACACAGTAAAGTCCCTTTAGCCTTTTCTTGGTTAAAACAGCAAACTGCAGGCCAGCCCCAGAACACACAGCAAGGGTGAGTCCTATCCTTCAGTCTTCTCAGTTGTTTCTTCCTTGGCAAAGGTCCTTTCGACCATGAAGTAGCTCCAGTCTTGTTCACACTTGATCAAGCAATTCTCCAAAGTTCAAGGGCTTCAGCTCTCATAGTTATACCCCTCAATGGCTTCGAAGTCTTTGTGTTTCAGGAGGCACTGACCCCTGTGCAAACCAGTTCTGCGTGCCTCCCTTCCAGTGACACCTTCTTCCTTTGATTAGTGGGGGTCTGGATTCTCAATCACTCAGCAGGAGCTGGGACAATTGTTTTACAGCAGCAACCCAAGCCTCTTTACCTCTAGGGGCTTCTCCTCCCCCTAAACTCCAGATGTAGGCCAGCCTGTTGCTGTCTCCCCTCCTCCCCTGGGTGAAGACATTCCCCAGATCCTATCGCTTTCAAATCCAGACAGTCAATCCACAGCCAGGCAGAGATACACAGAAATGTTAGAGCACAAAAACTCAGACACTTCTAAAAGAATGGCTTCTGAACACACAATGCAAAAACAACCTTCATTAAAAGATGTGTTATTACATTGTGAGTTCAGACATACTAAACTTCACCTTTCCATCTTAAGCCTTCGAGAAGATAGGCTGGAAAACATATTACACAGCCTTCTCATTCTATCCTATGGGCAAGATGGCCTTTCCACAGTGAAAAATGAAATGGAGATTATTTCACTGTTAGGACATAGTACACACCTTAGTCAATCAATCAATCAATCAATCAAAAGCATTTGTATAGCGCACTACTCACCCGGAGGGTCTCAAGGCGCTGGGGGAGGGGGGGTCCGCTACTGCTCTTACAGCCAGGTCTTGAGCTGCTTCCTGAAGGCGAGGTGGTCCTGGGTCAGGCGGAGGTGGGTTGGGAGGGAGTTCCAGGTCTTGGCGGCGATGTAGGAGAAGGACCTTCCCCCTGTGGTGGCTCTTCGGATGCGGGGGACGGCGGCGATGGCGTGGCCGGTCGATCGAAGCTGGCGATTGGGAGCGTAGAAGTTGAGGCGGCTGTTGAGGTATCCTGGGCCTTGGTTGTGCAGGGCTTTGTGTGCGTGGGTGAGGAGGCGGAAGGTGATTCTCTTGTTGACCGGGAGCCAGTGCAGGTCTTTCAGGTGCCCGGAGATGTGGCTGCGACGGGGGATGTCCAGGATGAGTCGAGCTGAGGCGTTCTGGATCCGCTGGAGTCTCTTCTGGAGTTTGGCGGTGGTTCCGGCGTAGAGGGAGTTGCCGTAGTCCAGTCGGCTGGTGACGAGGGCCTGGGTGACCGTCTTCCTGGTCTCAGTGGGGATCCACCGGAAGATCTTGCGCAGCATGCGAAGGATGTTGAAGCACGACGAGGAGACGGCGTTGACTTGTCTGGTCATGGAGAGGGAGGAGTCCAGGATGAAGCCCAGGTTGCGTGCATGGTCTGTTGGTTTGGGTGCGCTGCCTAGGGTGGGGGGCCACCAGGAGTCGTCCCAGGCGGAGGGTGAGGATCCCAGGATGAGGACTTCCGTCTTATCCGAGTTCAGTTTCAGGCGGCTGTTCTTCATCCATTCGGCTACCTCTTTCATCCCTTCGTGTAGGTTGGCTCTGGCGGTGGCGGGGTCGTTGGTGAGGGAGAGGATCAGCTGGGTGTCGTCGGCGTAGGAGATGATGTTGAGGTTGTGCTGGCGTGCGATGGCTGCGAGGGGACTCATGTAGACGTTGAAGAGGGTTGGGCTCAGCGAGGAGCCTTGAGGAACGCCGCAGATGACTTCGGTGGCTTCTGATCTGAAGGGGGGGAGGCGGACTCTCTGTGTCCTTCCGGCGAGGAAGGAGGTGATCCATTCCAGTGCCTTCTCCTGGATTCCGACGTTGCTGAGGCGCTGTACTAGGGTACGGTGGCAGACAGTGTCGAAGGCCGCGGAGAGGTCTAGGAGGATGAGGGCCGCTGTTTCTCCGTTGTCGAGCAGGGCTCGGATGTCATCTGTTGCTGCGATCAGGGCGGTCTCGGTGCTGTGGTTGGCCCGGAAGCCAGACTGCGAGAGGTCGAGGGATCCGTTCGTCTCGAGGAAGGCGGCCAGCTGCTTGTTGACGGACTTCTCGATGACTTTTGCGGGAAACGGGAGCAGCGAGATGGGACGGTAGTTCTTGAGGTCGGTGGGGTCGGCTGATGGTTTAGTACATATCCTACCTTTCATATGCACTGCACCCTGCCCAGGGGGTTCCCTGGACCTACCAAAGGGGTGCCTGATTGTGGTGTAGCATTCTAGTGTTCCGGGCACGTGTTGTGACCGTGAATGCTGGGAGCGCTGGGAGGCCACCTTAGAGAGCAGCGAGGGAAGTAGCGAAAGGTTGTCCCCGGTACTTTCTGTGAATAAAGTATCCTGTTTCCCCAACCTACCGTGGTGTCCTCCTCTTCTTTTCCCCCATCGCCTCACTACAAATTGGCGACGAGGCGGGGGGATGCCCTTGCTGTCCCGTAATTACCGCGCATGTGAATGCGCTGCACGCCCTAGGACACCGAGGCTGCCGGCACCACCCGGAGAGCGTGGCAGCGGTACACAGAGCTGCCTCCCGCTGAAAATATTACAGGCTCACCAGCTCATCTGCAGAGGTAGCAGAAGGGAGGCAGCGCAGACCAGCACCAGCCACTCCACTGGTGCAGCAAAGCCAGCCAGCAGAACTGTGAGTGTGGCAGTGCCCAGCATAGGTGACGGTTTCAGGGCTTGTACAGAGATTGCACAGGGCATCAAGGGAAGAGCCAGTTATTCCCTAAGGTGGCCAATACAGCCAGCTGCATATGTGAAGGACACTGTGCCCAACACCCTCTGGCACACAGTCCCCCGCTGCCACCAGCTCCACAGCAACCCTCCAGAGATGCCTGGTCACCCAGCTACAGCTACCTACAGAGCTCCCACACTCCAGCCCCTTCCCGCAGGCCCACACTCGCCCCTGGCACCTGATCCTGGTGCACCACAGCCAAGACCACGTGGGCAAAGACCTCACGTCCCAGATGGAGCCCGCAGTCCTGCGCAACCAGGTCGGGCCTGAAAGCCTTCCGCCCACAACAGAAGGCTCTCCACCGCGAAGACCAGCCAGCATGTGTGCACAAACATTCTCCCTTACGAACCCGGTCCCCTTTCTGCCCAAACCAGGGGAGCCGGCCATGAATTTATCTGTGTTGGAAGACGAAGGTGAAGATGTTTTTCTGAGTAAACTCAGAAAGAAGATCCTATTGCATCATTTGGGCTCCGGAAGGCCTCAGAGTGTACCTGAACATGGTAAAAAAAGACTAGACCCGCTGATGATGACGATGTGTTTTAACATGCGTTAGAAGACTTGGACAGTCACTACCAGCCGATTGTATGCACTGCCATAGACCGTTTTAACTTCTTTCAATGGAAGCAGACCGTAGGGGAGTCAGTTGATGACTATGTAGCGGCACTTAAGAGGTTGGCGATCACATGCAAATTTGGCGTGCTTCACGATGACTTCATACGTGATCAAATATTCATGCACACAGTGAATACGTCCATACAAGAGAAGCTGTGGGTCAGTGGTGAAGCCCCCCTCAAAGAGATAGTAGCCTTGGTCAAAAAGGCTGAACTCTCAAAACGGTGCGCAGAAGCAGCGTAAAAGGACAGCGCAAGTAAAGCTACGGTGTGCAAAGTAACGGACGCAACCTCCCAAGAGCACAAACCGCCATCTACAGCCGGCATACGGCAGCACAAGAAATTCACACCCAAGGCATCCGCATCCCAAAAAGTCCCTGGGGATAACAAGAAAAGTTGCTCAGGTGCGGCAGCCGAGCACATGCAGCCAATGACAGACGATGCCCGGCCTTCAGAACAAAATGTTTGTATTGGGGGGTGATGGGGCATTTCGCAAACGTGTGTAGAGGCAAGCCACGCAGACCCTCCATGAAATGTGTCATGCAGGACTCTGACACAGAGGAGGGAGAGGGTGAGGAAGAGGACTGTGTTTTGTGCGTTGATGACCAGATTTTGGGCATAGACTGTTCAAGTACAAAAAAGCCTTCATGTGTATTATCTATTGGGGGGTACAGGTATCCATGGTTGCAGACTCCGGGTCCCCATACACCATCATTCAGCGCAACATCTGGGACCAAGATTTCGCATACACCATAGGCACTCACCTGCTCCCCACAGACGTCTACCCAGTCACCTTCACTGGGGAACCTATCCCTATGGTCGAGTTCAAGGGTCAAACCGCGAAGGGCAAGTTGTACGTAGCTGAAAAAGGGCCCGCATTGTTGGGGTGGGTTGAACAGGGAGCTCTAGGGATTGAACTAAACCCTGGTGGCACGATGTAAGTACTTATGACAGATTACTCACAAACGTATGAGAACAACACATGGAAGGCAGACTTTCCAGCCGTCTTTGGAGGCACCATAGGGAAACTCACAAAGATCACACACAAAATATGCCTCAAAGAGGGCGCCAAGCCAGTAAGTCACAAGGTCAGGAACATTCCATTCAATTGTTGGGTTGCAGTACAACAGGAGTTACAACGCCTAGAGGACAACGGAATAATAAAACCAATCGAGAGCACGAAATGGCTAGCGCCATTAGTAGTAGCCCGAAAACCTAACAGAAATGTGCGCCTCTGCATAGACGTGCGAGAACTAAATAAAAACATAATAATAGACAAATTCCCGTTGCCAAAAATAAATGAAATGTTGGCCCAGACAAAAACATTAAATGGTTCTCCACAATAGACCTCACCTCGGCGTGCCACAAGATTTCGCTACACCCCGCCTGCAAGCAACTCACATCCTTTATCACGCCATTTGGGTGCTACAGGTTCCGGCAAATGCCCTTCGGATTGGCATCCACCGCAGCAGTGTTTCAGAAGTTGATGCACAAGCTATTCAAAGACACCACAGGTGTGCAATATTCCAGGATGACATCCTAATAATGGGAAAGATTAAATCAGACCATGACGCCAGGCTGGCCACAGTGTGATGCATATTGGCACAGAACGGTCTCACAGCGGAATGGGACAAGTGCAAATTTGGCCTACACTCGGTCACATACCTGGGCCATGAAATAAGCGACAAAGGAATTGCGCCCAAACGGGCCAATGTAGAAGCTATCAAGAACGCACCCACACCCCAAACCAAAGATGAAGTGCGCACCTTCCTGGGAATGGTGGAATTTTATAGCAAGTTCGTGCCACATTTCGCCACCAAGATACACCACCTACGCCAGATATCAAGGACAAGAATGCCTTCGCATGGCCGGAGAAGGCCGACGAGGAATTCCAACAAATAAAAGACGACATTTGCCCGGCGGTGCCTCTACATGGTTTTGACCAAACGGCATTATCCATTCTCACCACCGACACGAGTGACAGAGGACTGGGAGCAGTTCTGATGCAGAGATCCAAGGAGGGGGAGGTAACAACAGTTAGCTTCGTGTATCGCTCCCTCGCCCCCAGCAAGGAAAAGTTTAGTGTGATTGAAAAAGAGATGGTAGTAGCGATCTGGGCGATTTAAAAATTCTGTCAGTTCCTCTGGGGTTCCAGATTTCCCCTCAGAACAGACCACAAGCCATTGGTCAAAGTGCTAACTTCCAGCGGACACGCCAGTGCCACTGCATGCATCGTGAAACTTACGCTCCGACTGCTAGATTTCGTGTATGACGTAGAATACCTACCAGGCACAAAATACAAAGTAGCAGACTACCTCAGCAGAGCAGCAGGGATGGAAGAGGCACCGGAGTGCACAGACTGGGATGAGTACATGATAGCCTTTGCGGAAGACCAGGAGGCAGCAATAAGTGCACAAGACTGGGAAGCGGCATATAAAAAGGACAAGTGTCTCACAACCGTCAAACGATTTGTCATGATGGGGTGGTCGGAGAAGAAGCACCTGGACACAGAACTCCAGAAATTCTGGGATGTCCGAGAAGAACTATCTGTGGGGGACGAAGCCACATTCCTGTTACAGGGAGAAAAGTAGTCCCTCCACGGCAACTAGTGGACCGCCTGCTTGCGATCTTACACGAAGGTCATCTTGGGATCGTCAAAACAAAGCAGAGTGTCAAACAGGTGTATTGGTGGCCAGCAATGGACAACCAGGTGGAGAAGCACATCCGGGCTTCTGAGCAGTGTAATAACGCGGACAAAGTTCAAACAATGCTACGACCTCTGTTAGGGAAGTTCATCAACCCAATCAACCCATGGGAAGAATTGTCAGTGTCTTGATGTGCAGAGCATTCCCAAGTATGCATCGTCCTCATAGATCGGTTTTCCAAGTGGACAGAGGTTGACCTATGTGAAACTGCAAACACCGACACAGTTTTAGCCTTTCTCACAGCCACCTTCCTAAGAGAATTTCTTCAAAAATAGGGGAAAACCCGGTAAACCTTTGGCATCTGGGTAAATAAAGTTATATATCAAAAAACAAATGATGCCTAGGGCACCAATAGAACACTTTTAGTATTAGGTGAGATAGTTAAATTGTCCCATCCTATGACCAATATATTGTCTTTAGCAGAATGATTTCTTATATTTCTTTTTGTAAGGCTTCCCACCTCCACACAGAGCACACAATATATTCCTTTTTTCTTATTTGTTTTTCAATTTAATTGCAGAAGAATTAGATGTAGGCTAATCTTATTTTTAAGCGCATTTCGTATGTGTAAACAAACAGACACATGTATATGTACACCACACTTTTTACATAAATATATACAAACAAATATTCAGACATTGATCCATTGGCATTTCCTTTTCAAATGTTGTAGCCTAATTTCTTTCTAAAGGATGCTTGCTACATGTAAAAACTCAGCATTCCTTCTCAATTAAGATCAACCAGACCTAGCAACAAGGAGTATAACAAGTCTATATCTTTTTTTAGACCTATCTTAAGTCCTTTGCTCCTTGCAAAAAAATGTTTTCTTCATAACTTAATATACTTTGGCTGGAGTCTTCTTTGAGCAAAATGTCGATGCGTTTCAGCCCTCACAGTATGGGCCTCATCAGGACTCGGGCTAATAGGATATTCCGTCTACGGGATCAAAAAATCATATATAACTATATACATCCTATAATAAGCATGTTAAGAGATCAGGGTTTTAAGTTAAATATTTACATATATACATATTCGAATACCAAAGTAGCCTCAAAGTGGTCAGACTAGGTAAGGAATCACACCCTTAGTGCCTTTATATAAAACGTGTGTGCACCCCGTGCATTTCAACTTTCAACAGACCTTCCAAGTCTAGTATTGCCGTGAATGAATAAACCACCCTGTGTCGTGTTTCAATAAAAAAGTCACAAGTAACAAGCCACCTTCATGCACCTATAGTCGTCCTTGCAAAAACCTATTTACCGTTGTATTTGCCTTCAATAATGTATGTGTCCTCTTGAAATGGACTTTCAAGGAAACGCTTTAGTTCCATCATGGAGAACTAGAAAAAACAGCAACCAACACCTTTTAGATACTGCTCGTGTCGTTTTTTAATACCACATTGACCATGACTCTTAGTTACTGCTCACCTATTGTGTCCGTGGGAATCACTGGATATTACTCCGTAGCTGATTCTCTTAATTTGTGCGTATGGGCCCCCTTGCAATGTGGTACCCTTTTAACAATTTCCAAGCTTTTGTTCTCGAAGTACACTAGCAAAACATGGAAGAGCGGGAGAAATAACTGACATGCCGAGGCGTACAACGTTTTTCTTATATAAAAAGCCTGCTGCTAGAAAATGCCACTTACCTAATACCATCCGAGGGAATCCAGCTACTTAAAGTGCACACTGCCATACGAGGGTGAGCTTGATCATCCTGCATATAAATCGTATCCCGGCTTTTCCTCTCTCCGAAGCCGAATAGTACAAGTGAAGCGTGATTAGTTCTGGTCACACTATAACATTTAAAACCACTTTCAGTTACTGGGCCCAACAACCAATGCCACTTACTTTATTTTGTTTCGGAGCAATCCATAGTTTGCACACCTTCACTCCAACGCGAGCTGGTTCTTACTGCCGATCACGTGACACGGACCACTACAACAAACGACACAAAGTCAAGGAAGTGTAACTGGAGAAAGGGTAATGGGTCAGAGTGAAGCTAGCACAGCTAAGGAAAAAAAGTGACAGCAAATTCAGCGCTCCACTGCAAGTTAGAGAAATCTATGCCAGATCTGTTCTATTAAGCGACAGAAAGGTATGGTCCCAGGACAGAATGGCCAGGTGTAACAGAATAATGAGATGGGACAAGACAGGCTCGGAGCCACCAGAGAAGAACAACAGTTGGAGCCTGGACGAGGAAGAACAGGTGCCAGAAATAGAAGAGCAGAGACGCAGGACCAAAAGCACCAGGGAACATGAGATGGACAACACCAGTTCACAGAGGGGTCCCGAGGATGCAGACCTACACATGCAGCAAGAGGACCAAAGTACTGGAAGGTCAGATACTGGGCATCAGACATCCTCGATGCCAAGCAGTGACCATCACGACAACACTAGTGAAAACAGAACAGGCACTACCACAACACGCACATGCACAGGCAGGGTTGTGGTATTACCGGGGAGGTACAAGGAGTATGAAATGAAAGTATAACACCCATCTTACACCCCCCATGCCTAAGCCGTGCACCCTCACATGCCAACACTACAGTCCATTCATCCCTTAGCAGTCACCCACGTTGTTATGGTTCTTTGTATTGTGTTGTTTTAAAGGGGGGGGGGATATATGTTGTGTAGCGCTCTAGTGTTCCAGTCAAGTGTTGTGACCAAGAATGCTGGGAGTGCTGGGCGGCCATCTTAGAGAGCCGCGAGTGAAGTAACGAAAGGTTGTCCCCGGCGGTCTCCGGGAATAAAGTATCCTGTTTCCCCAACCTACCACGGTGTCCGCCTCTTCTTTTCCCCCATCGTCTCACTACACTGATGTGCATAGAAAGGGAAGGGTAAGGTCAGGCAAGTGAGTGCACTTGACAGAACAACATGGCAAATTAACAAACTGCGTTCAGGCCCTGCAATGGCCCGGCCTGTGTTCCCTTTTTAAGGCTACTAGTGTGGGTGGTACAAATAGTGCTGCAGGCCCACTAGTAGCATTTGCATTACCAGCCCTGACACACATAGTGCCCTTTACTAGGGACTTTACTAGTAGGACAAACATACCAATCATGGACAACCAATTACCATTACACGTTGTACAGGGAGCACTTGCACGTTGACACTGTTTAGCAGTGGCAAAGTGTCCAAACCATCTAAGTTGGCAACACCATGTCAGAAAAAAGGTCTAGGGGGAAAGGTAAATGTTTAGGGACTTTAGCCATAAAGGGCCAAGTCCTACGGTAGCGGTAGAGGTTTTACTAACATGGCTTTTAGCACCAATAATAACTTGCAAATGAAAACTGGAGTGTGTCACAATTGAGTTTAAGAATGCAACTGGAACCAAATGTGTAGATTTAATATGAATAGATTTCAAGATGAGCCATAAATGGTTCCTCACATGCAGCATATTATGAATCAGATGGCACAGAATGGGATAATACAGTCAATGGTCCCAGGCCTACTGACCTCTGTGCAGAAGATGTGAAATGCACCGCAGTACAACAGGAATATGCCTTGAGCACCAGTCATAACACATCCTATGCAGAATATGTATGGATTTCAACCAATTTCGGCAAAACCACTCAGTAATTAATGACAATTTTCTACAATTTGTAGTTACACTCAGAGGGGCATATTACCAACAACTAGCGATAATTATCGCTATGTTGGCTTAGTGGCAATAATTTTATCGCCGTGTTGCGGCGATTTTTATCGCTTAGGAGCCTTGCTATTATCAAGGTTTATCTCCTAAGCGATAAAAATCGGCCGAAATGCATGAATGTCGCTGTAAAGTCAGCGATATTCATGCATTACCGAGCTAATGCTCTTAGCCATGTTATCCACCTCCCATTGGATAACATGGCTAAGAACTGCTCAGGGCAAGTGTTAGCTTTTGGAGATATTCGTGCTTAGCGCGAATATCTCCAAAAGTTGGTAATAGGAGATAGCGATGTTAGCGACTGTTTCCAGTCGCTAACATCTTGGCACGCCCACTTTGCATGTCATTAGTGATAAATATCTCTGACATGCAAAGCGGGGCCCAAGATGGTCGCTATCTCCTACTAGCTGTCGCTAACTGGTGTTAGCGACAGCTAGATAATAGGGAGATAATTTTATCTCCGCTTTCTTGGCTTTTAAAGCCAAAATAGAGGAGATAAATCCCTTGATAATATGCCCCGGAGTTCCTAGAGCACCGAGTCAAGCTCAAACACGTTGCCTGAGAGAGGAGGAGGAGGATTGCATGTTTGGCGCAGTCGCAATAGTAGACCAGAACATCCCTCTTCTAGAAGGAATGGCTAATGCCATCCGTATAATTTTTAATGAATACAGGTGCTACCAGATACATGGTTAGACTAGTGGAAGTTCCCAACCTACACCTCTTGGTAAAAGAAGTCGAAGTCAAAGCATTTCGAATAAACAAGTGACTAAAATGTTGTCAGCAAATGTCCTAGTTACAATTGGTTCAAGTAATATTAATCATGAGTTTATAATTAGTGAGACAAGTCCAGTGAATTTGTTGGGTTGTGATCTTTTGTGCAAATTAAAGGGTACAATTGATGGCACACAGAATGGTATTTGCATTCAGACAAAGCATGACAATGCGAGTTCAAATTAAAATCATGCAGATGAACAAAAGCGAGAATGTTCTGTTCTAACAACAGAGGACTTAACTCTAGGTTTATGGCACACTGTGAAAAAGGAGCTTTGGAATTTTTCAGGAAAATAAATTGGTCTGATTAAAAGTGCAGAACCAGTACTGATTACTGTAAAACTCAATGCTGTGTATCCCCGCACTCCTCAATGCAGGTTTACTTGTGGCGCAGAGGAGGGGATTGCACCTGTCATTAGTAAAATGATTGAACAGGGCATTTTGAAGGAAATGCTGGAAAGCCCTAATATATCACTTATAGTGGGTTCAAAAAAGGCAAACGGCAAATGAAGTATAGTTCAAGACATGGGTAACATAAATGATATAGTGATTCTATGCTGACCCATGGTGCTGAATCCAGCAGTGATTTTATTTCAAATTCCAGCAAGTGCAGTATGGTTTACAGTGATTGATTTGTGTTCAGCATTTTTCTCTATTCCTCTTCCTGGGGAGAAACAGAATAGTTTTGCTTTGTTTTGTGTAGGATCCCGCGGGGCTGTACAGAGAGTCGCTCAATACTTTCATTAATGCACAAGAAAGATTTAGAAAGTTTAAATTTGCCTTGTGATTCAGTGCTCATGCAGTATATCAATGATTTTTATGATTGCAGCTAAAACAAAAGAGGGTTCTAAGTTGGACACAATTTATTAATACAGTACCTCCTTATTAAATGTTGTACTGTTAAAAGAAAGTAATTGATTTGGGACACAAAATTGAGAAAGAATTCACTTCTGCAGTTCTGAGAATTAACCCACTAACTACACAGAGAGAAGTGAGGGTGTTTCTAGGAATGGTTGGCTACTGTCATCATTGAATTCCAAACCTTTCCTTGATTGCAATGAATATATCAAGCCTTCCTAGATCACAGACACAAATTGTGTAACATACCCGCTCTAGGAATAGAATAGTTTTTGTTTTTTTCGCTATGATAAAAGAGGGAGCACATTTCTGTTCTCAACCAACAGCATGAGTCTGTGAAGAGACCAATTGCATATTTTTCTGCCACACTAGATTTGATAGTTGCAGGTTTGCGTAAAAAACATTTGGTGCTCCAGCTTTGGCAATTGTTCAGAGCAAGGCAATAGTGATGTGTTACACACTTATTCTTTTGGTTTCAGATTTAGTTGCAACATTATTGATTTATATATGCACTCGGCACCTTACAAATAGTCGCTTAATAAAGTATGAACAAATTATCTTGATAGCTGAGCACATGCTAAAAAACAATATAATACTCTGAATTGTGCCAGACTTTCCTTTGCCAAAGAAAGATGCTGAGGAAACCAATGATGGAATTGAACATTGTGGCTATGATTGTATTGTTTATAGAATTATGTACCAAGCCCACACATGGCTTTCCAAGATGTAACACCCGAGTTCACTGATTTAATTTGTTTTGTGGATGGTTTTTGTCTGAGGCACCATCATGTAATTCTTCAAGCAACATATGTAGTTTGCACGTTAGCATACTTTATGAAAGCATCATACATGTGTAATGGAACTTCAGCACAAGTCGCAAAATTGATTACATCACAAGAGCATGCTATGTGGCCATTGAATTATTGAAAACTACACTGATTGTCTGTATGGTTTTGGAGTGGTTCATGACTGACCAATTTTGGTCCCAACGGAGGTTTCATGATATGTATGAATAAAGAATGGTCCAAGATTTTTTTGATTTGCAATCTGCATTACAATTGCCAAAGAAATTTGTTGGTGTACACTGCACTGCACATAAGAAAATAGATGATGGTGTCATTTGGCAGAACTTAGCAGACTAAGTTGCAAGATGCTGTGCTCTGATGTCTACTACAATGCCATAAAATGAGAATTCTGAAACAGAAGTTGAAAATGTACAACATTTTCTGTCAATGTCAGCTCAACCTTTCGGAGAATTTAGGAATTTGCAAAATGAAACATCACAGGATGAAAAGAAAAGTTAAGGAAAAATGTGGTGAACTCAACATAAACATGATTTGTAAAGATTACTGATGGGAGGTATGTGTTGCTAGACTAAATGCTATTGCAAATGGCATGATAAATGCGCGTACCTACACACATGGGACATGGCAGTATGATAAATGCATTTAAGAAATATATGTTTTTTTTAAAACTTCTTTTTATTAGTTTTCATTTTCCACAAAAACAACAAAACAAATAACGTGACACAATTTCTCATATATTAATGACCAGTCTGTTTGAGTAGTCTTTTACCATATGAAATATATGTTTAATTCTAATTTTCGAAATGTTCTAGAACATTTGTGTTAAAGGTGTTGTACTGCATTTTCCATTTTACACGTGCTAAATTACATGTTGACCTCAATTCCATGCAATGCTCTGATCTTCCATTTTGTTGCATCGCACTTCCATTTTGTGCTGCCTTGCCCTGCAGTTACACTTCAGCAGTAACATAAACATGTTTTTCACGTAAACCAGTAGAAGCTGGTGCAAGGCATCTCGTGAGGTTATGTTGTACCTTCAGCTTGTTTTCGTGCATTCTATGCTTATCTCTAGGACAGAGGGAGGATGAGCCGTGCAAAGCTCCAAAGCTGGAGATAGGGAAAGGAATGTCTATTGCCTCGGCACACCCAAACAGAATCTGGCCAGGTCTGTGCGGGTGGATCGTGCAGAGATGGGGCCAGCCCCTATGAATAGATGGGCGAGAGCGCCTGCTAGAGGCTTCTCGAACATGTTGATTTAAACTATAAAAAACGCTGTCTGTGGGGTGGAGCTCAGGAACTCAGTCTTGGATTGGCGCACTCGCAGGACAACTTTGGTGCCCGGAGAGATTACTTCCTGTAACCCGGTCTCTACAGGGTTCCCGACTTGGTGTTTTCAGTGCTTGGCCAGGGATGTTGAAGCCTCCGGTGCAGACGTATTTGGTGAGGTGCTTTGTACAATAACTGTTTATATACCTGTATTCACAGTTTCATATATATATATATATATATATATATATATATATATATATATATATATATATATATATATATATATATATATATATATATATATATATTATATATATATATATATTGTGGTGTATTCACTGTTTATTGCCTTTCACTTAATGCCTAAGAATTTACTAGCTTCAGTGACTTATTGCCTTTGCCTACGATATTAATAAAGCCCATTCTTTACCTCCAGAGGAGCGTTGGAGTTTCTGTGTGAGTAAGTGGTGTGCGTAAATTCAGTTTACGCAAATGGGCAAAGCAATACAATACATTTTGGCGTAGTCCGCAGGATTCGTAAATTACGTGGGGAGGAACATGTTTAAAAAGATGAAAGGTGGTTTTGGTTCTTTGGCACCAATTGAAATCCCTTTAGCCCCATGCAAATTCCTGGATGGGAGGCGACGCCGTACGCCGTGCTGGCGCGGGAGTATTCTAAAAACTCAGGATTAAGTGAGAGCTGGTTTGACTGTTTGGGTGAAGCAAAGCCAGAAGATGTTTTAAATTGCTTACGGAAGGTTCCTGTGGAGAAAGGTAAAGAATTATGTTCAGTGGGTCGCAGAGGTTGGGCAAGTTTTTGACAAATGATTATCTCTGCAGCGGGAACAGTTGAGTTTAGAAAAACAACTTATTGAAGATAAGAATATTTCTACAATGCTTTCCTGTCAGAATAAGTTATTACAAGATAAGTTAGAAACATATCAAACTATAGCAGAACAGGCTGCAGTCCTGCAGGCTGCGAATGCCAAAGCAGGCTTAGATTTCGATCCATCTACTTGGGACTCCAACATCTGGGAATTATCAGAGTTCTCCTCAGAAGGAGAGCAGCCTTCACAGGGAGAGAGACAGGACGAGGAGGGAAAAAATGCTAAGAGAGTGGAAGCGCAGCCCATTCTAAGACGGAAACTTCAAATCGCTCCAGGGAACCCGGATGGAGTAATGCTAAATAGCCTGGAGGATTTTACCCAGCAGGAAATCAGTGATCTTTTAGTGTGGTTTAGACAGAAGCCTGGGTAGACGCTATTAGCTTGGATGGTGCGACTCTATGATCACGGCGCTTCTGAGGTCATGTTAAACGAAGGGGATGCTGTCAAATTTTGTACTCTCAGTACTGATCCCATTGTGCAGGGATACTTCAGGACTTTCCATGGTGATGACCAAACTACCCTGTTGCAGCTTGCTGCGTGGGGGTGTGGTCACAGGTACCCCACAGATTCAGACTGGCCTGGGAATGAAAAACCATGGTTCACCCTACGAGATGCCTCGCAGAGAATTAAGGAGGAGGGGATGAAGCTGGCTGTTCTTGTAGGTGAGGCGCATAATTTGATGGGTCAGTTAATGACTGTGTTGATGAGGACCAAAATCATTCATTTGGCACCCCCTGCATACAAAGCGGTGATAATGACTTTAATTAATCAAACTGGTAATACCATCGGAGAAGCAGTCGAGGCGGTCCGTGAGCTGGGAGAGCTTGGGGAATGGGCCAAGCCAGACAGGGCTTCATGCCCAGAGTCCCGCCCTGATAATAATCGAGTGACCCAACGTGATATGTTTTTGGTGCTGTTAAAGGATGGGGTGTCAAGGAGTGAGATTGATGGTATTGAGACCAAAAGCATGTGGGAAATGTACCTTAAGCGAGGACTGGATAGGAAGGAGGGGAGTAGGCATGTGAATAGAAAAGATAACCAGAAAGTGAGTCGCAGGGAAGTGGAGCCTGAGGAAAAGCACGAAAAAGCAGGTCAGGAGAGAGAGAGAGAGAGAGAGAGAGAGAGGGGGAATCTCATGTGAGAGTGACAAAAGAGAAAGGTTGGGACCGAGATTGCACAGATTCAGATGGGGACCGGGAAGAGAAGGAGTTGTTCCCTGAGGGTTACCCAACATTGTATTCAGATCTGTGCCGGACCTGCGCCGGGCAGATGCAGAGCTGCGCAGGCGAAAATTAGATTAGTAAATGGGCCAAGTTCCTGTGCAGGGATGGGCTTGCAAAGATAATAGACCACATGTGAGGGTTGAGATCGATTGGAAAAATAGAAATGTTCAGGAGGTGCGGGCTTTAGTAGAAACCGGAGCGGCGGCCACGTTGATACAGCATGATTCAAACAACATCAACAACAACCGTGATTCACCAAGATTAGACAAAACGTCCAACTCAGAAATTAAGAGCCGAGGAGAAAACCGATCAAAGGAAAGAAAAATAAAGTCAAGGAGACATGGGTCCGAACAGAAACTCAGGAACAGAAAACGTGTAGATCGAAACAGACGGATGAATAATCGCACTACATCACCTAAGGTCATGAGAAAAATCCTCGAGATCCAAACACAAATCAATATACTGTCGCAGAATCTACTAAACACGTTGAAAGGGATAGAAAAACTTCAGGATATCTCAGAAAACACCAACACGGAAGTAGAACACATCAAACAGATATTAAATTCATCAAAAGACAATAACGAGAAAAGAACGATGCCATTGTCAAATAGACAAAACAGACCAGATAGGAATCAAAATTCTTTATCGGAAGTAGAGATCCTAGCACTACTCAGAGAATACGGGCAAACGGACTCCACTAGGGTTCAGGTTATTAAAAGAGTACCGATAGATGCAAACAGAACATCCACGAGAAATGGAAGGAAACCAAATCTCAACAACCTACAACAAATCCAACTAAACGACGATTTGTCAAACAAGATCACAGATAGACCGGAAAAATCATTAAAATGCCTATTGCTCAACTGCCGATCAGCAGCAAAACATGCTTCTGACATAGCCGATATCATTATCAATCAGGAAATAGACGTCACAATCCTCACCGAAACGTGGCTATCTGATTCCTCGTCCCCAGTCTTAGACCTGTTGGTGCCACCACACTATAACATAATGAGACTTGACAGACAAAAAAAGACAGGAGGTGGTATTTCCTGTATCCACGGATCAAACCTAGAAATTGGCCAGTTTCAGTCAGACCCTCTAGAAACATGCGAATACCTAGGACTCCATATAAGATCAGAGAACAAACAGATTTGCAACTTACATGCCTTATATCACCCACCAGGAAATAACATGGACTTCATTAACCAACTAATGGAGATCATCACTGCCAACTCTAGCAAAGACATTAATAATATATTTCTAGGTGATTTTAATCTACACTGGAACGACAACAAAGACAAACAGATCAACGCATTTAAAGACTTTCTAACTGAGCTAGAATTATCACAAGCTTGTCTACAACCTATACATGAGAAAGGAGCAACATTAGACTGGATTATCTCAAAGATTAATGACATCACAAACCTCTCAATAGAACCGTGCGATTGGTCAGATCACCACGCCATAACCTTCCTAATACCATCACGGGAGAAGCTAAAAACCACCCAATCCAGGAAAATGAAAAGATGGATACGAGATACCAGAGACTCAAATATGGATCTTCTAAGGGAAAGCTGTAAAAGAGACCTAATCTTACCTGACAACACACAGAACGTGACTGATCTTACGAACCATTACACGACCACAATAACGCAAATAGTCGAATCCACACTACCACTCAAATTAAAAAGAGTCACAGAAAAGATCAAAAACCCATGGTTCAATGGAATATTGAATGAAGATAGGCAAAAATTGAGACGTGCCGAAAGAAAATGGAGACAACACCCGTCGTCCCCTGAGCTGAAATCCCTCAGAAAGATCAGGAAGGAATATCATAAAAAGATCCTCAATTCTAAAAAGGAATATATTAGATCTGACCTGGACAATGCTAAAAATAGACCACGAAAACTATTCGAAATTATAAAACTACAGTCTAATAAGATGGCAAAATCTGCCCAAGAAATCTCTAAAACACAACCTAGTTGCGAAGAATTCTCAAGCTTTTTCAATAACAAAGCCAACGAACTGGAAAAAGAACTTAGGATTGCTGCAGATAACCCTATCTACAAAATACCATCACCGCATTCTACACCGAACGAAGAGAAAAAAGCCACAAAAAACAAGGCACACTTTCAAATTACTAGACCAGGCGGAGGTTACTAAGACGCTAGCGGCCACTAAACCAAACAATCACTTTAACGACCCGCTACCATCGAAATGCCTGAAAGAAATAAGCCAGATTATGATTCCAATATAGACTGAAATTATAAACGCCTCACTTTCCCAGGGGGTCTTCCCAGAATGCCTCAAGACAGGACAAGTAGTCCCGATGATCAAAAAACCCACAGCAGACCCGGCAGACCCAACTAATTATCGCCCAGGGACCAACATCCCTCTTCTTGCCAAACTAATAGAGAGATGTGTACAAAATCAGTTAAGCCAACACATCGATAACTTCTCACTATTGGATGATTGCCAATCGGGATTCAGAACTGGACATAGCACGGAAACGGCAATCCTTCACATAGTCGATGATGCACTTCAAGCTATAGATCAAAACCAATCTTGTCTACTCATCCTCCTAGACCTGTCTTCAGCGTTCGACACGGTTAACCACGAAAAACTTCTAAACAGACTTCACGACAGGATGGGAATTTCCGGCACGGTATTGGATTGGTTCAAATCATTCTTACAGAACAGAACTCAGAGATTCCTAGTAAACCAATCTCTTTCTCCCTCTCACACAATTGGAGTGCCCCAAGGATCGACTCTATCTCCTTCACTGTTTAATTTATACATCGAACCACTTACAGAAATCCTGCGAGAGTCTAAAATATCTTACCATATGTACGCAGACGATACGCAACTTTACATCAAGATTGCATCACTGGAAGACACAACCATTATGAACAAGGCCCTCAAAATGACTCTGAAATGGCTAACTAACAATCACCTCAAGCTAAATGCAAATAAAACCGAATTCTTACTCATCGCACCACAAAAGAATCATACAGAAGTGAAAGAATGGTCGAAGATGATCACAGCACTAAACTGCACCCTGACTCTAGTTGAGTCTGCAAAATCTCTCGGAATCACTCTGGATGAACACCTCGATATGAAAACCCACATTAGAGTAATGGCAAAAAATGCACGCTTTCATCTGAACTATTTAAGAAAATTGAAGCCATTTTTATCGGAGAAGGACCTAAAACTAGCTGTGCAATCACTGGTTATCTCAAGAATTGAATATGGATGTACAACTCTAGCAGGCCTTCCTAAAATTTCCATAGCCCCCCTCAAAGCTTGTCTCAATGCAGCGGCAAGACTTATCACAGGAACGAGGAAATTTGACCACATCACCCCTCACCTGAAGGCGCTAAACTGGCTACCCTTTGAAGCTAGAATACAACTAAAAATGGCATGTATCGCCCACAAAGCGATTTATCACAACACACCCAGATATCTTTCCCAGAAAATAGAAATTTCAGGAAGAAACAGACCAGCCCGGAGTGCCAATTTGCTACTGCTGAGACCACCTATCTTCAGGAAGAAAAAAACTTATGAGAGAGTGTTCTCGGGCGCAGCCCCTAGAATCTGGAACTCTCTGCCTGTGAACATCAGAAAAATTTCGAACATTGCATCATTTAAGAAGGAAGCTAAGACCTTCCTCATGAGCAAATTCCTCCCATAGGCAGGCAATTCGCCTTTTATGACATAGCTGTGAGGGTCTTAAGATAACAAAATGAGAAATATGAAGACTAGTGGAAGTCAAAAGACAAACCAGGAGAGAACAGTAAACAATCAGCTCCACCTCAGAACAATACTATTCGTGTTTTGTAATTTAGTAGCGGTCTTTTCTTTATTACTATCTTCCTACAGACTATGCTGGAAATATTACCAACTATTGTGCGCAATCTCATTGCTTGTTATATACATTGCTGTTTTATCCTATGCCATTATTGTAAAGCGCTCTGATACCCATGGGTCTAGTTCGTGCTATAGAAAACTGTTTATAAATAAATAAATAAATACATGGCAATCCACGAAAATTTAAAGGACAGTATTTTACTATCACAGGTTTGGGTGGACAGGAAACACCAGCAGTGCAAACTGTAATTCAGATGAAAACAGGCAGACTTCCCAAGAGAGCATACACTGTTTTGAATGTGCCTATTCCCGAGTAAATCATTGGTATTGACATTCTGAAAGGTATGACCCTATATTTAGATGATGGATGCGATCAGTTTGGGTCAAAGCAGTACTTCTCGATGGCTGCTATGGGGGTGGGGCGCTTGAAGATTCCCCCAGTGAGGGTGCCCCAAGCAACAAAAGTAGTTCACTTAAAGCAGTACAGGATTCCAGGGGGACATGATGAGATTACCGCAACCATACGGGACTTGGTGGAGGCAGGGGTGGTGAGGCCGGTTACCATGGCGTGGAATAACCCTGTGTGGCCCTTGTGTAAACCGGACGGAAGCTGGCGCATGACAGTTGATTACCGCAAGCTTAATAAGCATACGCCCCCGTTGACAGCTGCGGTCCCAGACACCATCACTTTGATTGAGAAAATTCAGAAACACAATGTGACAAGGTATGCGGCACTTGATATTGCCAATGCTTTTTTCACGATTCCAATTGCCCCCGAGTCCCAGGAGCAATTCTCGTTTTCATGGGGTGGTAGGCAGTTCACGTTTACATCCCTGCCAATGGGGTATTTACATAGTCCCACGATCTGTCACCTGCTGGTGGCAGAGCATTTGGACGAGGTGTCAGTCATTCCTGGAGTACAACTTTGCCATTACATCGATGATGTGTTTATTCAAGGAGAGACCCAAGAACAGGTGCAGGCTCAACTAGACAGAGTTGTAGAGCACTTGCAAAGCAAAGGGTGCGTGATTAATCCAGAGAAGGTGCAGGGACCCTCCCAGAGTGTGACGTTTTTAGGCATTCAGTGGCATCAGGGACACATGGAAGTGCTACCACAAGTGAGGCAAAATATCAAAGAGTTTTCAGTGCCAAAAAACAGGAAGGAGGCGCAGCGTTTCATTGGATTGTTTGGTTTTTAGAGGCAGCACATTCCCCATTTTTGTCAGATTTTGGCCCCTCTGTACAAGCTTACGCGGAAGAAGTTTGGCTGGGTGAGGCCCAGCAACAGGCGTTTGAGTCAGCGAAGGAGGCTATACAGCGTGCCTTGGATTTATGGCCCTTACCTGAGGGAAGCATTAATTTAAATGTAACTGTCCAGGATCAATATGCAACCCAGAGCCTGTGGCAAAAGCAGGGCAGACAGAAGGTGCCCCAAGGGTTTTGGACAAAGAAATTACCTGATGCTGGAGAGCGGTACACTCCTTTTGAGAAGCAGTTGTTGGCATGTTGGGCTCTGGTGGATACCGAGCAGTTGACCCTAGGGCACAATGTATTTTTGAGACCTGAGATACCTATCATGCAATGGGTGATGAGCTCACCCAAGACACACAGAATTGGGCATGCACAGGAGGCTAGCGTCATAAATTGGAAGTGGTACATACAAGACAGAGCACGAGTTGGTCCTAAAGGTACCGCAGTGCTGCATGAGCAAGTGGCACAGACTCCCGTAGCAGATGCAGAAATGTTTCAAGATGTACCCAAAGTACGAGAGTCCCTGGTGAAATGGGGTGGGCCTTTTTCAGAATTGTCAGCGGAGGACAAAAAGCTTGTGTGGATTACAGATGTCTCAGCCAGATATGTGGGGACCAAGAGACATTGGAAGGCAGTATCACACAATCCGGTGACCAAAAGGTTGTTGTCGACTACCAGAGAGGGAAGAAGTAGTCAGCATTAAAGCAAGAGCTCCCTGGTATATGTCACATTTATACAGATTCATGGTCTACGGCCAATGGGCTAGCCAGTTGGCTTCCCACATGGCATGCTCACAATTGGATGATCCACAATGCGGAGGTTTATGGAAAGGAGTTGTGACAGGAAATTTGGGAATTGTTGTCCCAGAGTACAGTTACAGTTTATCATGTCGATGCTCATTGCCCGACTGACTCATTAGAGCGTTGGTGCAATTCCTTTGCAGACCAAGAAACGAAGATTCGTGAAGCTGAGGTGGAGACACAGGATTCTGACTTGGCGGGCATGGCTAAATAGGCACATCAGAAAAGCGGATATTTGGGCGAGCGAGCCACTAGCAGGTGGGCTGAAAGTAGAAGGATGTTTATTCCCCTAGATTTGATAAAGACTGCAATCATTCACTGTCCTGTTTGTCAGCATACTCAGCACAGACCTGTTCCACAGGTAGTGAGAGGCCAGCTAGGCAGAGGGAAGTTGCCAGGGCAAATATGGCAAATTGATTTCATCGGGCCGATGCCAATGAGTCGAGGATGTCAGTATGCATGCACAGTGGTGGATACCTATTCTGGCTGTCTCATCGCCTTTCCATGCAAGAGAGCAACCCAGTCTAACACTCTAAAAACGTTGAATCTGCTGATCTTGTATTACGGAAATCCATTGCAGGTTCAAAGTGACAATGGGTCACACTTCAAAGGAAAGATGGTGCAAGATTTTTGTGTGCAGCATAACATTGAGTGGATCTATCACATACCCTATTACTCACAGGCAGCAGGTTTGATTGAGAGAATGAATGGTTTGCCGAAAGAGCAGTTGAAAAAGTTGTCTAATGGGTCATTTAAGGGGTGGAGGGCTCACCCCTTGCTAATGCAGAGACTCCTTTGATGCGCATGTTGACCCCAGCTTTGCAGATTAAGCCCCATGTGGCCACAAACACGATTCTGTATTGGGAGACAGCTCCCAGAGCTTTGGCTCCATATAGTGCCACACCAGTGGCTGCCGGTCTTGATTTACATGCCTTGAAACTCTATCGATTGCAACCACTAGAAATTACCTTGATTGAGACAGGAATTGGAGTTCAAATTCCCTCAGAGCATTTCGGGCTGATCGCTCCTGTGGGGAGGAGGGCACCAATGACTACGAGGCATGTGCTTTCACAAGGCTGCAAGTACATTTCACAGAGATTCCACCGTGCACTGATCTCAAGAATATCGTAGTGCTCGTTGATTTGTTTTCAAAGTAGAATGAAGCATATCCAAATAGGAGATGTAATACTTTGGGTGTAACCAAGCTATTACTGAGGGAGTTAATCTCATGATTCAGTTTGCCAACTTCAATGGAAACAAATACTGGAACTCATTTTAGGAATAGGATAACGAGGGGCCTATGTGTAACACTGAAGATTGAGAACACATTCCATTTTAATTACCATCTTGAAGCATCAGGTGTAGTGGAAAAGGCTAAGGGTATAATGAAAGCAAAATTAGCTTCAGTGCATTCTTTAACATCATTAAAACGGCCAGATGCTCTTCCTTTAGTTCTAGGCAGCAAGATAAGCACCTCAAGTAGAACAACAGCACGCAAAGCACACAAATTATTAATGGGGAAAACATGGGCATTCTTTGTATTCCATCAGCTGCATTTCTGAATATTACTGATGATCTGTTTCTGGATTTCTTAAATAAGGTATGTCTCTCACCAGGTGAACCTTGTTACACCCTCAGCAAGCAATGATCCCAAATCCCGACCCATAACCTGATGACTGCGTCGTAGCGCGGAGGCACGTTCGAATGTCATGTTGAGTCCAGGTGGAATATGCCTTACCAAGTCATACTGGTGACGAATACTGCTCTGAAGAGAGGAAGTTTGCCATACTGGACCTACTCATTTCACAACAAAGCAGTGTGGACTGCGGATGAAGAAACAGTAATACAAGCTACTGATTCACAGAGCCAAGCTTGAGTTTGTTACATGGATCCAAAGGGGGGAGAACAAAGAGTTCGAGATGGACAACAACAAAATCAAGAAAATTAAACTTTTAAGAATCATACTCTGAAAACCCCAGGACCAAATCAAAATGTTCCAGTTGCCAGAATTGCAAATCAAGACACAGTGAAGAAGACAATGGGAAAGGTAAATAAAATAAACCAAAAAATAAAAGCTTCATTCAAGATGAATGGTATCAATGTTTGAAAAAAAGAAGGAAAGCGTTATAAAGATTCAACAATCTAAAGAGAAATTAAGAAAAATCAGCTGACACAGTAAATAATGGCAAAGAGGCTGATACATCACTAATCAGAAAATCAACAAGAATAACAGTGCCAAACAAGAAGTGCGCAGCTTCTGAATGGACCTATTTGGCAGAATGTTTTCCAGAAGAAAGAGACATTGATTTGAAATATTTTTTATTGTGGCATGAAGAACCTTTTTGAATTGCAACATGAACTGAGCCTGAATTTGAACAACATTTAATAATTGTCTGATGAAGAACTGGAACTGATGTTTGAAACTTTGAGAATAATGTTTTTATTTAACATTTTTGAAAACTTAAAGTATGCCCACACAACTCTCTTAGGTTAAGAATTGTTATTTTGCATGCATGTTTAGAAATGTACTCACATCCTAAGAAGACTTAAACCTTTCTGTCATCATAGATTGTAGTTGAGGATAGTTTTTTTATGCCCATAAAGTTGAATGACTTCCTGCATGCATTGCTTTGACAGACGTCTCTGCCCACATATGTTTCTTGAACTGTTGATGAAGAATATTTGTTTGCATTATTTCAAGATTTGCTCATATCTGTTGCTCAAAGGATTATTGTTATTAATGCTCACACAATATTAAGTCTAACATTTAAAAAAATGTTTGCATTTTGTCTTTTGAGACTTAGCGCCTCATTCGTGGGGTTTTGGCATAGGGCAGCACAGCAAGTCACCTTGCAGCGCGGCCCTACATCAAAGTGAAAGGGCCAGATTGCACCGTATTTATACAATACAGTGCATTCCTGTCCTTTACCCCAGGGCTGCCTAGCGCCAATGCAGGCACTTTTGCACTACGGTTGTAGGCAGGATTGTTTTTGTGCAGGAAGGAGTGCCATACCACATTAAAACAATCCATAGAGGCATTTAACTCATTCTATGTGTGCTGTATGTGTGCTGCAGAATGCAGCACACACAGAAAGAGGAAAAACTAGGAGAGATAAAGATATTTCTCCACGTTACGCCTGCCTTGGGAAGGCGTAAGGTTTTGACGCTTTCCCAGGTTTACAAGTCCTTGTAAACCTGCAAATGCGTCAAAACCCATGAGAGTTGCATGTGAACACCCAACGTAATGCCCATGGAGCGCATAGTAAGAAGACTATGAATGTTTAGGGGAGAGGAGTTGGCCTAATGGCTAGGGCGGTCGACCTCGAATCTGAGGAACAGTGTTCGAGTCTTTGCAATGACGCTGAACATCCTGTAATTCTGGGAAAATCACTTAATCTCCCCATGCCTAACAAAACATGAATGTGTCCTTATGTGATGCAACTGGTGCTTTGTAAAGCGCTCTGATACCCGATTCGGGTCAAGTTCGCGCTGTATAAAACTGTAAGAAAACCACATTTTTTTCTAATTATTATGTTTGAACGCATCTACCAACTTCTGTTTCAGAAAGTGTCTCACATACATACAGCTTCCTCAGTCATATGAGTTATTATGTTCTGTTTATTTTAGTACATTGATAAATCAAAAATGTGTACAAAAATATGAAATAAATAATATTTTTCTATAGATAACAAATCTAAGAAATTAGAATATAAATTGAGTGGGGTGATAACCCACCACAAATTATTATTACAATCCTTGTTACGGTGAAGCACAAAAGTCACTAAATATATTTGTGCTTAAAATTCTGGTAGCTTTGCACAAAGCAGTCAAGCTTAACTTTGAGGCAATGTGCACATTATTTATGTAGCAATCAAATAGTAATAAAGTGAAGTAAAGTGAAAACAAAACACAAGAAAAGTCCCAAACTAATTTAGAAAAATTGAGAATATTTTAATAAATGAAATGATAACAAAATCAACAAAAATCAAATGAGTAGAACCGGAGATATGGATTTTTAAGGCTTATGGTTTAAAATAGCACCAAAGGCATGAAGCGCCAACTGTGGGTCTCTGGCAAACCGGTACAAAGTCACAAGTTTAGGCGGACCACATTGAAGTGCAAGCCGGATGCAGGATCAGGTGTGTCCCACTGGAATTTTTACCTTCTGACTTTGATGCGAGGACTGCACGACTCTGCTGGGCTACACGTCGCTTTGTATTAGATCTGGTGAGGCTTTCAGTTGTCTCTGTAGGGCTCTGTTTCAATGGCCATTGGATCCGGTAAAACCTTTGGTGTGAGGCTGCAGGTCCCGCTCCACTTAAATGTCAAAGGGCTGCCTCCCAGCATACACACACAGGAACCTGACACTAGACTGGCAGGGGAAGGGAACATCTTTCCAGAACCAAATGTGGGGGGTAGCCTAGAAGATTCCCCCACTTCAAAGGCTGGAACCAGGTATAAATATTGGACCCTCGAAACAACTCCTCCGTATGCTCCTTGACCTGTGAAAGGCTTCAGAATGACTGCCTTCTTCTACTTGAGGCCTGCATTGTTCTCCGAGGACTGCCCTCTGCTGCTTGAGGTCTGCCTTGCTCCCCAGAGGACTGCCCTGCTGCTCGAAGCCTTCCTTGCTGCTTGAACCCAGGACTAACAGAGTGACTCCAAGGGCTAGTTGGCTGACCTCCTGTGTGAGCTACAGAGACATAACAAGCTCCAGATACCTTGAACCCTGCAACTGGCCTCAACTGAAGTGAGTCCTAACCCCCAAGTGATGCCCCCCAGGACAAGGACCATTGGAAGTGGTGTTAGAGGTACTGCTCCAGCCTAACCCTAAAAGTTGGGACATTTTCATCAACCAGTGACAGAAGTGCAGCCAGAAGACCGTTACTTACATGCCAGCTTATCTGCCCAAGGTGTATTGCTGGTTGGCCTGACTTTGGGGTAGCTCTCGCTATGTTTTCTGTGCATCAGCAAATCCTGTTCAGCTGGACCTCCGAGCCATGGTGTACTGCAATGTGGAGCCCTCTACAGCTTTGACTTGCAGCTTCATCCCACCAGACTAAGTCCAAAGGTAAAACTCTTCACTGGGATCGATGGCGACAGGCTCCCCATCAATGACAACAACCTCTTTGGCCTTGAGATCCAGCTTTTTCCTGCCATCATCGACTGCTACACTGAGACTTCGCCTATCGGTTCCTCAATGACACCTCCTCAGACACAGCCTGCTACCTTACCCACTGAACTCCACCTTCTCCTGAACTTGTCTTCAAGAAATTTCCCAAGTCCGAAGGTAAGCCAATGCCAGGTCCAATCCACCATGTGTCAGTTCAGTCACAGTGGTCTTACCTTTTGACTTTTCCCCTGTCTCGCACAACCAGATACTTCAGTTCTTCTGATTGGATTTAATTCATTTTGTTGTTTATTTATTGAATTATTTTCCTATTACTCTAAATTGGTGTGGGATTTGTCTTGTTTGTTGACGTTATCACTGTTAAGAGTGCTGCATAAATACTTAACACAGTGCCTCTAAGTTAAGCCTGAGTGCTTTTGTGCCAAGCTGCCACAGGGTTAAGCACAAGTTAATTTAGTGGCTTTGTGATTCAACCTGACAAGTATAGTGGTTGTTGCTTGAGTAGGGTTTTCACACCCCACAATCATAAATACTTAACACAGTGCCTCTAAGCTAAGCCTGAGTGCTGTTGTGCCAAGCTACCACAGGGTTAAGCACAAGTTAATGTAGTGGCTTTGTGATTCAACCTGACAAGGATAGTGGTTGTTGCTTGAGTAGGGTTTTCACAACCCACAATCAAAATCCCAATTTCTAATTTAGTGTGATAATTTCAGGAATTTTCAGAGGGGAAATGTTAAAGTGTTTTCATTTATTAGAAAAATAATAACTATTTTAGATAAGTTTAGGTTAGCATGACTAGGCTGCAGTCAGCTTGGGTTGACATATGTTCATATTTGCATAAAGAAATGTGGACTTTTATTTTATGTGAACAAGCTTTTCTATGTGTATGTGTTTCTCGCTTTCAGAAAATCTGCAAAATAGAAGCCCAATCCATGGAGTCTGTATTAATAAATTGTATTAATTTGCCATGTCCAGGATGTTCCTATCTTGTTACTTTCATGGCCCTTTGCACAAACCTATCTTATGGACCCTTTATTACTTGAACTGTGTACTATATTTCTGTATTACGTAGACGTCATGTCATTTCCTTTATTTGCTATGTACGTTCATTCATTAATATGCAGCAGCAGTAGGTCATCTAGATGTATCTTTCTTATGTAGTACAATATTTATTGGTTTACTAGAATGATACCTTGCTAATCCAACCCTATTATGTCACATGTAACAACTGACTCCGGGTGGCTTTTTTCTTTACCAAAACCCTATTAGAGATGATGTTTTTGGGATATATGACCTTCTTTGCCTTTCTTTCTGTCAGGCTCTACGTTATTCTGCCATTTGATTTATACTTACAGCCAGATTCATCATTCTCCCGTTTTGCGAGCCCCTAATAGCGATTCATAAGGAATCGCTATTAAGGACTTGCAAAACGGGATTCATGTAGGAATTGCAAAAAATATTGCGATTCCTACATGTTCCTTGTTTGCGATTAGCAAATTAGCTAATCGCAAATAAGGATGCGATTTCAAGGGTGCAGGGGTGTCCAAAGGACACCCTGTAGCACCCCTGAAATGTAATCTACATTGGTGTTGCTCACACACATGTCCAAAGGACATGTGTGTGTGTAACATGCAACTTAGAAAAATGCATTTAAATGCATTTTTCTAAGTTTTTGCTATTTACCACGAGGTCTGACCTCTCGGTAAATAGCGGCCCAAAATTGCAATTTCGCAATTTTAAAATGATTCATAAATTGCATTTAAGGAATCTCAAATAGAGATTCCTTAAATGCAATTCTTCGCAAATGTGCGAATTCTTTAATAGCGAATTTTGCATTTGGGATGATGAATCCCAAATGCAAAAATTGCACTCGCAAAAGGCAAGATTCTGAGAATCTTACCCTTTGCAAGTGCAATTTAGCTTGATGAATCAGGCTGCTAGTGTTTTCCGGCTCTCTTTAAAAGACAACCACTACGTTGGTTGTCTTTTGAACTATACTTTGGTCTAGGTTCTTGCCTTCTTAGGAGGTAGACCTTATGTTGATCCTCTCACATTTTATTTTGATGTAATATTGAGACATTTATTGCTATTGATTAAATAACAACTTTTTGTTTTTGTAATGCACTTAATTTTGAATAAACCTATAAGTTTTACCTTGGAATTCTGTCTTGCATAAGTTAATTGACTTGCACTAAGTCTTATGAAGACTCAGTTAGTCTTGAGCCTATGCATCGACCCTTTTAACTATTTTAATTAAAACGCTGACACTGTTGTATCACGCATTCAGTGCGTCATTCCGAAATAAGAAATGAGCTACTGTCGAAGCTGTAATGGAAAAGGTATTCTTTACTCTTGTTCATTACAGATTCTAGTCTTCAAAACTCCTCCATTGTGAATAATCACATTTCTCCAAAAATCAGCCCTCTCAGACTAACTAAGCAATGTTTTGCGAAAGGTTGTTATTAGTGAATGTGTGTCACTTTTCTTGCAATGCCTGTTGTTCCTAACCCAAACCTGATAAACAGTGCTTAATTAGAGGATATCAGTACATTCACTCGGGGATAGGCTGTTATTCACCCCTAGAGAAAAATGCAATAAAACTCTTTGAGGAAGCACTGGCTTACTTTAGTTCCTGGGCGGCGAAGAAGAAAAACCAGGGAGCTGCTGTTGTGCAAACGTAGTGAGGACTAGAAGAGACCTAGGGCCACATCCATCAACATGAGGAATTGCGATTACTAAATAGCAAATTTTATGGAATTGCTATTTACGAATAGCAATTCTTTATGCATGTAGAAACAAAAAACATTGCGATTCCTAAACATTACCTAATAGCAATTCGCAAATTACGACTCGCTATTAGGTAATGCCCCTACATTCATTCCTATGGGCCTATAGGGATAAATGGGAATTGCATTTGCAATTGCGAATGGAATTCTAAGGGTGCACCCCCCAAAAAGGTATGCACACCACTTTGAAAAATTCACTTTTGTGCATTTTTCCAAAAATGTGCAAATTACCATCAACTTGAAGTTGAAGGTAATTAGCGTTTCCTAAATGCACAGTTTGCACTTAGGAAAGGCTTGCTGCATCGCCTTTAGGGAATTGATGGAGCGAGGTGGTAAACGCAAAATTTTGTGTACCCCTCTCAAAGTCAATGTTCCACAACGTTAACATTTATTAATGGTATGTTGTGTGAATTAATCAACCATAGTATATGAAGCATACACTTTCTACACACGGAAGTACTAATTTTGCTTGCATGTTGCAATAAAATTTACTAATATGTATTGTTGTCGTGTTGTGAATTAATACACAGCTTAGATATAAACAAACACAGCTTAAATGAGCTTATTGTATAGGTTTTGTGCTACAAAGTGATTGGAAATGTAAGTATAAAATGCATAAATGTGGCTTATTTGCTAGGTAACAACTAATGGGGAAATAGTAGTATGGTGGGAGGTAAACAGAAGGGTTTTATTTCCAAAGTGAACATGAATTTGTGTTTGTTTTTATGATAGTTCCAAAAGTGCCCTCTGAGGCCTGTATAAAAGATGGGCGCTCTGGTAAATTGTGAGCAAGAGCTGGACAGCGCAGGCGCGCCAAAAGCCTGCAATTCAGAGTGAACTGCCTGTGCTCGGGGAGGTTCAAGCCTACCTTGCCCGGAACCTAGGATGGGTGCCAAACATGGACGCTTGAATGTTGTGATCATGGGAAAAGGTTCCGATGTTTCAACTCGAAGAAATGGCTAAGCTATGGACTGACCTAAAACAAAGACCCTTTATTTTTCTGCTGAATCTTCGACAAATTGATGTTGTAATGGTGAGGAGATGCTCACCCACCCCGAATTTGTCCAATCAGAGTTCGAATAAGTAGTAGTAGTTACTTTTTAGATAGATTAAATTAGAAATTAGTGTATAAAAACCCCTGGTTTCGTCTAGATGGGGGTCGCTTTTTCGATTTCTACACGAAGTGCTGCCAGACTGAAGATCCCTTCCTGGATGTAAGAACTTTATCTTTGTGAATTTTGTTTGCGTTGCAGGACTGAAGGATAAGATGAGGGTGTTAGTTAGGGATGTTAGGAGAGAATGAATTTGGAACTATCTGTTCTTTGCTAAACTTTTAACTAATTTCTAAAAGCGATTTTTCTGAGCTCTAAATAAAATGATAATTTTTTAAATAAAGTTTAAGATTTTACTGAATAAAGAATTAATTAATGCATAAATGTCAGACATAAAATTTTGCTTTTAATAAAATTGGGAAAAATGGAATTTTAAAAGCTGGTCTTGTGATTTTCCTACGCCTAATTTTCTTTCTAGCAGATCCATTGCCACTATGGTGGTGCGTCTGAATAATTAAATGTTTGTATAAAACCATGGTAAAGTGTAATAATCCGTAGGTGTGAATAATAACTGATTTAAATAGGTTTTAGACACTCCACCAAATTTTGCAGCATTTCTCCAGTGAGATTCACAAAATCCTTGAAGCGAAGTATAAGTGAACAGAGTAAACGTGCAGTGTTATGGGCCCCACTGACGAATGGTTGTGTGTTTAAAGGTTTCAGGGAAATGGTGAGTATTGATTAGAAATGATTTTGTGGAGCCGCGCTGTAGCAGTTATTTCTTGGTAGCAGAGTAGTGGTTGCTAAGGAAATTAGCTAGGGTTATGTATAAAGTACTATATACAATTTGATGTATAGATTTATGACTAAATCTGTTGAGTTCGTGTTAAGTTATACGTAGTTTTGAAAAGGCTTCCAAGTGTTGTGTGAAGCCAGTACCTCTGTCTGCAGGCAGAGGAAGTGTGGCAAGTAAAGTCGCACAGTGCATTTGGTCTGTTTCAAAAGAGGAGTATCGTCGAATACTGCGGTGATATCGTCGTATATCATTGTCTAGGGACCTTAGGTGTGAGAGGATAAATGTATAGTGTGGACAGTCTATGAAATCTTAGCCTTCAAGCACAGGGATCATTGCGTATCCTGATTAAAATTTACTGCTGGGAGAGTAATAGAGCTGAACCCGAGCTTGATTGAAGGGTAAAGGGAGTGGCGTCTCTCTTTTGCTAACAATAGAGGAATTCTGTGGTGGGTTAGACAGAAGGCGCTGCCTACTGGTAAAGCATAGTTCATGTATATATGAATAAGGTTTTCCGTATGAACGTGTGGAAATGAAATTGCAATACGCGTTCTGGTGAAACTCTGGGATTGTCTCTAAGGAGGTGGAAAAGATCTCTGTATGTGCTTTCCTAGAGAAACGAGTTCGTTATTGCCTGGGAGAAGGGTAAAATAGGGTAGTGCTATTTTATCAACGAGTCTAAAAAATTCTGAGGAGATAAGCGCTGTCTACTCCTGTTACAGAATACTTTTGTGATTGAGAAATCTATCACTTTATCAGCGAAACAGGCAAATGGTATTGTTTTGCGTAAGTTACTAACGGATTTTGAAAAATACCTTGTAAATACGGCTTCTTGAAAAACCCTATAAAGGAGGGGTCAGTCTGCGCTGCAGAAGCCGGAGCACTGGTGACGTCAAAGGTGTCGCGCTGGGATTGGTCCACGTGACCGAGACAGAGTAGGAGCTGATTGGTTCATCACAAAAAGCAGCAAAAGCTATTGGTTAAGCACTATAGTGACGTATCGTGTTCTAATTGGTACATTAGTGCGAACCGCGCTGTGATAGGTTGGTGTTACGGAAGCAGCAATAGAGTAGTGCGCGATCTTTTGAAAGCAGGAAATGTACTGAAAAATTTCGTATTACTATTATGATGATGACAAGAAGAAACCTTCATGGTTTAAAAGGCTGAAGAACATGTTTGTAAAAGACAAAGAGGTAGTCACGAGAGAGGGAAAAATACTTCCTACACCGAAGACACCTGCTTCTTATATGATAACAAAATATGGTTACCATACGTGTGTCTGGTTGGAGAATTGGGTACAGTATACCAAGGATGATGGTGTGTTAGCCTTTCCAGAAGGAGGTTCATTTGATCTGGCAATTTTGAGAAATTTGAGAGACAAAATGATAAAACTTGAACTGAGACCTAGACCAACTCAATTTGAAGCACTAGTTGAGTGGGAAGATGAGATGCATCAAATGGAGAGTGAGAGGTTGAGTAGGCATATCAGGCCAAGAAATAGAGGTCGAGATTTATGGGGAGAAACACCTGAGACTAGAATGCGGAGATGGAGGAATGGAAGTATGTGTGATGGCATGTATCCAGTCAGATTGGTAGAGGAATATGAGGGACGGAAATGCACAGAAAAGAAAAAGAATGTTGAGTCAAGGAATCAAGGTTATGGTGACAGCGAATCAGAGGATGCTGTATTAGAAGAATTATTAAATGGGAGACCGCCACCATAGCAACCAAGTTGTTTATGGACTACGTGAATGCTCCAATAACAGAAGAAAGAGTTAATGAAACGCCAAGACAACCATCAAATTTTGGAGATTTCCCTGAGAGAGTAGAAACAAGATATGTCGCGAGTACACCGATAGGAGAAGCTAGAATTACAGGTACTCCTATACAGAGTAACGACTCACAAAAAATTGTGCTAAGTGCTGAAAGACGAAATGATGTGCAGCCAAATATGTCAGATTATGAACGTTCTGCACATGAACTGATTCAAAACCTTACTAAAAATATGGAAGCTGTAACTGTCCCAGTAATGATAGGACCTGTAATACCAGTGTTTGAGAATCAAAGAATAAAAGAGCCAAGTTTAACAATTCCATTACAACAAGGTTTGCAGAAAGAAAAAGGGAACAATTATCCTGATTTGTCAGATATACGGCAGAATACAATTGTAAATCCACCAGAATTGACCTTTAATCAAAGTTTGTCATGCAGATATCCGACAGGAGCAGAATCTGACTCTGCAACCCCAGAGAGCAGAGTAGACAAAATAGATGTAACGCAAACACCTGTAGGACCATCAGGTAAAGAATTGAGTGAATGGATTAAAACTTTAAAGTTAAAAGAGCAGGAATCAAAACTGCTGGATGTGGCAAAATTAAAAGTAGATATGGAAGAATTAATAATTGGAACGATTGGGACAGACAGATTAAAAACATACCAGGATGATGAGCTCATGTTTTTATGTAAAAGCATAACATGGAGAGCTAAGACAATGCATGATCAGCTAGAAGAGGTGGCAAGTGATTGCGGAATAGAATTTTCAAAAATAAAATCATTGCAAAAGACTTATCGAGTAGATTTTGTAGAAAGAGACATTGAAAACATGAATACTGCTGGAAGACTAGTTCAGATAAAAGATCTGATTGTGCTGTTGCGCAAATGGGGTGATGTAGGTAAATGGAGAGTCAAGTGGGCAAAGAAGAAAGAAGAAATTAGTGACAAATCCACCTTAGCTTTTCCTATGAGAGAAATTCCTGGAGGAGGATATGTACATGTTCCTTGGAGTAGGCAAGATATATTGTCATTTACAAATGAATTCCCCAGATTGAGAGAGAAACCAGTAGAATGGTATCGACAAGTAGACAGATTTGTAAAAGTGTCAAAAGTATTATGGGTTGATTTGGATGGATTGTTTGACATAGTGGTGCCAACAGATTTATGGACAGAATGTAAAATATCTGTGGATTGGCCCAGGGAGGAGTATCCTAGAGACAAGATAACAGGAGCTCCATCACCAGATGTGATGAGGAAATATGAGCAAGTGATAGTGTGGTTGAAAAATAAAATACCTCCAAAAGAAACTGATTGGGTAAAAATAGACAGGACCACACAAGAGCCAAAAGAAACTGTGCATTTATTTTATGAAAGATTGTTGCTAGTTTTCAAACAGTATAGTGGTTATGAGGAACTAAATAAAAAGGATATGAGCCACTTTGTGTATAGGTTTGTAAATGGATTAAGACCGGAAATGTCAGATATGATTAGACACAGCATGATGGATTGGCAGTCAAGCTCAGTAGATAAGGTACTGAGACAGGCAAAATACTGCAGTGAAGAAATTGAAGCAAAACAGAAAAAGTTGAAAGAAAAAGCCATGTGGGCACAAGTAAAAGTAGCAGAACAGCAGGTAGCACAGACGGAGAGTAAGAATGTAGGGGTTAAAGGTGGTTTTAAAGGCAAACCTAAATTAGTAGGGAATATTGGCAAATTGAAAAAGAAAATGCCATGTTTCAATTGCGGCAAGTTAGGGCATTGGAAATGTCCGCCTAGACTTAATGGGGAACATACGTCATTGAATCCGCAGGTGCAGTTTGAGGTAAATCAGGAAACAACAGCAGATAGCAAATCAGCAAAGTCAGGTGCCGCAACCGCCACTGCCATACAGTGGGAATCAGCAGAGATACAGTGCAGAGACAGGATTCAGCGGAGGTGAGCAGGTAAAAAGACCGCAAAGAGTAAATGCTTGTCCACAATATTGGTTGCAAGAGGAGAACGGCAGTGAGCCGGATGAAAGTTTCTGACGGTGCCTGAGGGAGGAAGAAGAGTGTATGCTTGGAGCCTCTCTTGAGGTAGATCAGTCAGGTCCATTTGTGAGCGGAAAGGTGAATGATGTGGAAATAACTTTCCTAGTGGACACTGGTGCTACCCGTTCTACTGTTAGATCAGTGGAAATTCAAAATCCTCCTCTCTCGGGTGAGACAATCTAGGTTGTAGGTGTAGCTAATAGACAAATAAATACTCCTTTTGTAGTGTGTTTATCTAAGGACCTGTATCGATACTCCAATTTCTGACCCTTGTCCGGTTATAAATCACTAATATCCATACAACGGCACAGAAACCCGTTTCATAAATTAGTCATAGCGCATGCTGTCACATTAAGCAAGCACTATTCCTCCAGCCCCCTAGAAAGCACACCGAGTTCTCTAAACAAGCCAAGCCTCCAGCAAACCTGGGAAAACCCCGCTGCTATTGTTTTGATTTCGTTCGAGAACTCCTGTAAAGAATGTAAGAACGACCAGTTCTTAATGACATCCTTATTGACGTCTTATGTCCATCCTTACGTCAAACCCGGCACCTCTCAGGTATAAATATACCGACGCTGCCCTAAGTAAAGACACGGTGGTGATGAGCTTGGAGCAGTGACTACTTGCCGGAGAGCCCAGCTGATGCGAGAGCCCACGGACGCTGCCCCTCCCCTTTTGACGCGCTGAGGAAGACGCTGCCTTTCCTCTTGCCGAGGAATCCAGCCTCCAGCGTTTCCAGCTTGCCCTCGCGGGTAACTGGGATACCGAGTCCTGAGAAAGAGATACCAGCCCTCCTGCCTTCTAAATCCCAGGTACTGAACTGACTAACCCCTTACAGAGAATTCTTGAGTCAGACTCTTGGCAAAGCAAACTTAACTTAAACTGCTACTTACTTACTCCCTCCCATGTATTAGGCTTAGGTCAGGTACACCGGGGTAGGCGTAGTTAGAAGCACTAGTTGAGTACGATTAGTCAATGTATATATGTATGTATATCTTCTATCCATTTTAAAGTATCATATGGCTAAGAAACCATATCAATGCTTTTACAGTATTATTTTATGATCCTGCTTTTACTGTATGCACTTTACTTAACTATAAGTATTACAATTGTAGCGATTCATTTCTCCTGTATGAGAAAAGAGACTGATCAATAAATAACACCTTTTATTGAAAACACCCGTCTCTCCTTTTCTCTGCAATCTGGTGAAACTAAGTATGCCCGTATTGACTGAGTAAAATAGCTGTCTTTTGTTTTCACACGACTCTAGAGATATACTCTTGATCAGGGAGAGCAAAGTTGTCATGTTCTATGGTTGTCAGAAACTAAATCCCTTCTTGTCTATCCAGGGAGGTTAAACTCCTCCTCGCCTATTCGAGAAAGTTTCTAGTGAACTCTGAGATAGCTGGCACACAAAACTTAAGTCTAATATCGTCAGTAGAAGACCTAGTTAACCTCTGTCCTACGTCTATACTATTGAAGATATTATTCCAATGCGCAGAGCCTATTGGGATAATAGGAACTACACTACATGGCGCCCAACGTTTGGTAAGGCGATAAATCTAACGCAAGGCATTAGAGTAACTCAGTCGTGCTTTTTCACACAGACCCTTTCTACCATAAAATACTCCAAAGACGTCTGGAGTGGGTCAAAGGTTAAAAATCCGCCAAACTTAGTAGGAGGAGACTCCTATGTATGGTTTTTGGTTTATTCAACGTTGAAGGATACAGTGTTCCAAAATATTGTGCACCTAATCTTTGTTTCCTTGAAAACCTGATCTGCAACAAAAACCTTTCAGTCAGTAAAAATGTCAGAAACTGAAGAAGAGAGGGAGACAGCTAGAATAGCATCTCAACTCCTAGCGGATGACACAAGTCTCCTACAGCAGGACCCGGATGCATTACTCATCCCGGTTAGCATAAAAAAAAAACGTAAACTTATAGAAAATGGACTAACACCAAGAGGTGGTACAGTCATATTCGTAATTGAGGCACACGAATATCGGCAGACAGAGGTATTCTATTCATGGATAAACTTTCCAGCAGCAAACGCTGTCACAAAAGAGTTCCACTATTATAAAATAGAGGAGCCTCCGGATGAGTACACTCCTTTCGAGGAGGTGGAAATACCACTAAAATACCAAGAGCACCTGCTCTGGTTTAAAGGCGCCCTAAAACATAATGATCACATCACCAGGCTCGGTCCACTAGGTAGACCAGGAGCAACGTGGCCGGTTCTAGCCGGATACACACCACATCCAGACATTGAAAAAATGTCAATACCAGAACTTTTAGCACAGCTAAAACAACTGATTAAAATACACAGACAATTAGTCCAATATGTAATGCGGACTTCAACAGTCCAACCAGCTATTAAAATTCCACAGCTGACCCCTCATCAGGGGAACACAAATAAAATCACACCACAGAACATACAGTCCTGTCTAGGCAAAGTACCCATTAAACGGGAACAAATTCCATTCTGGTTAGCACAAAAAATCACTCAAATAGAGGCAGTATTTCCTGATACTACCCCTGTTGAGAAACACAGATTTTGACTATCTGTCTTCCAATGGGGATCGCACCACATGTGGAGGACTGTGACACTTGGGGCACAGTCTTTGCTTCCATTTACACAAAAACACATGGTGTTCCGTCCATGGCGGTAATACCAGATGTGCTAAAACAGATTCAAAATGAATACGGTCCAGAGCCTGCTTTAACTCTGGGTATGAAATTACTGAAAGACTTCAAGCAGGTCTCAGCTTTATTGTTATCCAACATAAAAGGAGAAGCAGCATCTGTGGCGATCCGCCAGAAGTTGAAAGAAACAGATATAGCAGAACAACCATTTGAACTTGCCAGAATCATAGAAAAATCCTATGAAGAACTAGGAAGAGATAGTTTGGGTGGGAAAGTGGTGAAACCCCAACTAACTGAAAATCCTGAAAAGGTATTTATTAAAAATAATGTGAACACTCCAAAAAAGAGCTGGGATGGAAATAAACAATCCACTCCCAAAGAAAAAAGATTCCAGTCCAGAGGAAGGTCTCCTCGGCGGAGAGAAAGATCTCCGGACCAAGGACACAAGTCTTCCCAGAGGGAGCCCTCTGAGAAAAAATACAACCTTAGAAATAGGGATAATTTGAAGAAACCTGATAGATATCAAGATATTGATACACGTCCCTCCCGATCTTTTCAGACTTCCTCGCAGAAATCGGAAAGAAGAGGACGGTCAGAACAAAGGGAAAAGCACTTCAAGTCAAAGACAAGGAACCTGCTCATCAAAGTAAAAAATTACAATTTCCAAAAAAGAAGGTAGCCAGTATTAAAGTAATCAAACATGCCGAGGATCCTGAGGACACAGTTGAAAAACGGAGAGTGGGCTCAGACAATGCTAGACAGCGCAGCAGAAGTAAGCATAGCTCGCAAGATCCTGATGAATCATCTGGAGACAGTGGACACGAATGAATACATTCAGGTGGAAACTGCAGATACCAGAGTTAGCAAACCTCATAAAATATACGAAATAACATTACGTATAGAGGGAGATAAGACTAGGAAAATAAGGGGTCTATTTTGGGATAATCTCTCCAAAGGCTATGACATCCTTTTAGCTGAAAAAGACTGGCCACCGGAGTTTGTCAGGGAGTGCCCTCATGGCGAAGAAATGATTATGCCTGCCTTCTCAAATCACATTCCAATTCATAAAAAATAGACACTTGCAAGAAAGTGGGCAGTAGCCCAAGCTCCTGCATTATATAAAATCCATGTGGGATGGGATGAGGACTCTTTTCCTCACAAAATCCAGTTAAAATCTCAACCAACTGCACAGAGGCAGCACCCAATTAAGCAAGAAGCTAAAAAACAGGTCAGGGAGATCATAGATCAACTTGAATACCAGGGGGTGATTGAAACTTGCACCTCACAAATGAACAATCCTTTGTTTCCTGTCTCCAAACCAGATGATTCATATAGTCTAGTTTTGGACTACAGACACCTAAACTCATGTTGCAAAACTTTTGCAGTACAAAACTCACACAGTGCAGCACTAATGAATAGCATAGTGCGCAAAAAATACAAAACAACATTAGACATCTCTAATGGATTCTTTTGTCAAAATATAGCACCTGAAAGCAGATATTTGACCGCTTTCTCAATAAATGGCTCGCAGAAAAATTTCTGTCATTTGCCACAGGGGTTCAAGAACAGCCCAGTATTATTCTCAGCGAGAGTAACAGAGTTACTACAACTGTATGATGATGAGGCATTATCTTATGTCGATGACATCTATCTAACAGATGATGACTTGGATACTCACTTGAAAAGAGTGAACACCATAATACTTGGGTTCGCAGCAGAGGGTTACAAATTCAACTTCAAGAAGTCAAGAATTGCCCATCTGACTGTCCTGTTTTTAGGATATGAATTATCAAGTGAAGGCAAAAGCCTGGCTGACAATTTCTTAGAAAAATGCGCTGTAATCCAAGCACCAAGAACGCTGAAAAACTTACAATCAATTCTAGGTTTCCTGAATTTCGGAAGAACTTACATTCTAAATTATGCAGAGAGAGTTAAACCTCTCTATGACCTAATAAAACCAGATTTTAAAACAATCAATTGGACTCAAAAACACACAGAAATTTTGAGATCATTGCAAACAGACATGTTAGCTAAAACAAAATTGCAAACACGCAATAACACACGCAACCTTGTGATTCGGGTCATCCCAGGAAGATGCGGATTCACATACCTAACCTCTAATGAGGGAGAAACAGTACCAATAGCATACAAATCTCACTTGTACACAGAAGCTGAAAAAACATTCAGCATTAAGAAAAACATTGTTCATGCGGTTCAAACAGCTGTAGCAAGAGAAAGAGACCAAGCTGACGGCAGACGGATTACAGTCAGAACAGTAGAATCAGCCTTTGAGGCATTAACAAGCCCATGTAATTTACCTACTGTGGCATTAAATCCAAAATGGATACAATGGGAAAATTCTATTGCTACAGACAGAGTGAAATACTATTTTGACCCGGAAATGAAAAAATTAAAAAATCTAGAATATGAAAAAGAATATCCTCTGCCTAGCGACATTCTGCCCATACAACTTTACGCATGCGTAATATACACAAACAGTTATGCAGAACCCTCAGTTTGGGGAAAACAAGCCTACAACGCTACATGCGAGGTTGTCAAATGCCGGTGGCGCGGACGTAAATTAATGCCACTAGTAACAATGTCACAATCTGTAAAAGACAATTCAGGTCATCAAACTGAAGTAATAGCTTTAAAAATGGCGCTCGATATTGCCGATCGCGAATTCCCGACACTAATAGTGTGCGATTCGCATTCCTGCGTCAAATCATACAACGAAAACTTGCAGAAATGGGTTGAAAACGGTTACAAAGATGACACAGGTGCCACAATAAAACAAAAAACGCTTTGGGAACAAGTAGTTCGTTTAAAAAAGGAACTACAAAAGACTCACGTGATACATACACTGAGTCATCAGCGTGATGGCGTTCACGTTTCAGGGAATTCATTGGCTGAGACAGCCACAGCGGAAGCAACTAAATCGGCTTCCGTAGCTACAAAAAAGCGTTCAGGAAAATACATAGACGGGGAAACAATGCTGGCGGTAAAAATGTCATCAAAAGGCGACTGTTCAGCGTTACCTGTCAACTATCCACTCAATTATACATACATAATCGATGCAAACTCCGTTCCTTTTGCTCGAATCCCTGGAGTGGGGGATAGGGTAATTCCAAACAGGAACAGGAGAGGCTTCTTAATACAAGAAGCAAATATGGGATTAGGTTTGAGGCATCAGATGATCAAAGAATCTTTGACAGGATTAAAATCAGAATACTGGTGGCCGGGGATGAGCGTGGATAATCCCAAATTTGCAAAAAAATTTGAAAACTGCAACAGAGATCGCAGTGGCGAACCGGCCGAGGTAGTGCCAGAACACATAATAGAAAGCATAAAGCGATCTATTCGCATGATTACACAAGAAACATGCGTCCCAATGTATATTATTTAAGACTATCATCACTTAAAATGTAGACCCCAGCTCTCGGCTTAAGTCTGAACTGTTATAAAAAGATTTGCAAGTCTATAATTGCATATACGCAAGGGGCATGCTACATTCTGACCATTGGCCTGCTTTTAGCTCTCGGGCTTATAGGGGGGCATGGCCAGCATGGGCATTGCATTGCGGGACTCTTATCACTTCCTTCCTGAGGGAAACGGGATGGTGTAAAGAAAAACCAAGGCATAGAGCAATCTATAACGGCAAAGGTATTAGGTTTGGGGGCTGGGTGGGTCAAACATTTAATAAGTGTCCAACGTAGTCTTAATAATCTGCCAAGAAATTCTCTGAGAGGTCTCAGTCCGTACGAACTATTGTTTGGGACTAGAATGTTAATCCAGGACCTCGATAGTCAAACTTCAGTGGTTAAAGAAAAATGCTTTGATATCAAAGATCTTTGGCTATTTTACAGGACTTAAACGAAAAAAGAAAAGACCTGAGCAACATAAAATTGAAACAACAGGCAACAACCACTGAAGAAAAACCACCTGTCCCAGCAAGGCCTGTCTGGATTCCAAAAATTGGGGATCTGGTCAGAGAGAAAATAGCGGTGAAGAAGGAATTTGGGCCTTCTTACAGAAAAGCAGTAACTGTCTTGGCTATCAACGGAACAAGATCAGTTGTACTACCGCCCCTTGCTGGTAAAAAGGAGAACCGAGTTGTTAAACCACAATCATGTGGCCGATAATAAGTAGTAGGCCAAGTGGACTCCCAAGAAATAGCAGAACACCAAAGTTTGCTACAAACACAGAGGTTCAAACTGAAAGACTAATCACTTTTGATAAACCTAGAGTAAATCAACAAGGACTATGCAACAAAGCCATGGATCTTAAACCTCTTGAAACCCAAATCCAAATCTTACATCAAGAAACACCAGTCTACAATGATGTAACCACAGACTATGCTAATGAAACAAAGAGAATTCCAAAAACAAAAAGGAATCCAGAAGCAATTGAAACAATTGACAGAACAGCATCAGGCTACTTCATCAACTTCGATGATTTTTCTGAGGATCCGAGCGAACCTGAGGAACAGCCGACACCATCAAAGACTTTTAAAGACAAAGCAAAAGAACTCTTTCATCAACTACAACAAAACCTATCTGAATTCTCCATGGATTGAATTTTGGGTGGCACAAGGTGTATTTGTCCTCATACTCTGGCTCATCATAGTACTATACTTGGGACATTTTATTGAGGGAAAATATGTTACAATGGACACAGCAAGTCAGAAAATCAACTTGGTCCTAAAACCACACAAGTCTTCACACATCGAGAAAAGAGAACTTTCTTCAGTAAACTTCACAGCCAATCCTATACCCGGTGGGGTAGCATGGGACAAAACTGATTACGAAATCTATGGCCCTGTCGAGCTCCTGAAGTATCCTCATCAATTCAAGATTTCATTAAGTGACTTTGTAAAATCAAGCACATTCGCTGATGATTGGGACTTTGAAAGTATTAATGATATGATGTCAGATCTAGTGATGTCAGCTAAATTTACAGAACATGATTATTTACAGGGTTCATCTAATTATGACCAGATGTACTGTTACAACCACTATGGTAACCATTATTTGCATAAATCTGCTCAACCTAGAAATGTTTTTAATGATAACCAATGGGAACATTGTGCAACTCCACCTAAAGGCAGTTCGAAAACATTTTTTGAAAAATTTCCATATTTCTCAGGGTTTAACACAAGTAATGCAGAAACGTTTTATTTCAAATTGTTAAATAAGACAGGAATGAAAACCATGCTTACAAATACAAAATTAATCTATTCAGAGACATTTTTTGACAGAATGAATACATTCGGTTTTGATTTCTGGAACATTAACATTGAAACGAAAACAATCTGGGGTACAAGAGATTGGCAGGTCAAAAGTATAGAATCATTGTTTAGAGCCTGCATGATCCCAGAACAAATTATATTCTTGAATGACACAATTCAACAGACAATCTGTCTTGGCCTAGCCAAAATTAAAGACTTAAACAAACCGTCTATTCCAAAGCCAACACCTGACAGTAATAGCACTACAGATGTTGAGATAGACGTATCCCATATTTTAAACCAAAACAGAACACATCCTGATTGGAAAAAATGGTTGATCTGGCCCACAGACACAAATAACTGTCAAGATAGATTCCTGAACAAAATACAGGGGTTCACATTAACAAGGCCAGACCCTAGATACTCCCAGCGACACATCCAGGGATTGTAACTACATACAGTGTAGGAAAACTCTGCCTCGAATGGCTACGAACATCCACACTGGCAGAAATTAAGCAACACTTGACTTTACTTAAAGAAGGTGCTGACTTGCGTGATTTCATTATGGGACCACGCAAACAGCGTCAAAAACGTTTCATAGCGGCCTCTATATATGCAGCTTACAACGAAGCTTGGAAAGTAACTCAAATTGAAACAGCAGAGAAAATACGGGAAATTGACCGTTTTAATTTGGAAAAAACACTTTCTGTTGTGGACAATGGGTTAATGACTCTGTCTTCCAGAATATATTCACTGGACAGTATTGTATCATCTGCAATCGATAGACTTACTGATGTTACAACACGGTCAGTCCCAATTACGTTCTATTGTACAGATTGGCTGGACGTTACAAAATCTGCGTTCAGGCTACGTGCCTTGGCGTTTAATCAACACAACGTCATTATTCAGTATCTTTAACCTTACTGATACACAAATCAGCTTGGCACAAAAGGGTGCAGAGTATACAATTCTGAGCATTGAAAAACTTGAGCGATTACCATTGACAATGTCAGAACGACCTGTCATTGAATGGATAATACATGGAATCATAACTATTCCGATAACGACTTTCCAATTTTGATACTGCCAAAAATATATACAGGCAGGCCAGTATGAAAGGTTGGGTAAAGGATACATTAAGTCAACATGGAAGTTACCTTATACACACACATGTTATAGTAATACAGGACAGAGTGTATTTCTTAGTGGTAATAATTGTGAAAAATCACTAAGTGGTATACTTCTATGTTAGGGTATAAGTTTACATGGGGCCTGTGAAGGGACTTCAAATAACCTTTCATGTCACCAGCTCGGCACACCTGCAAGGAAAATAGAACCATTCTTTAGAAGACTTTCATTCTAATTGTAGATCACAGATGTTGTGGCTTACTGCCAGGAAAACCTTATCTAGTAAGCGTGAGCTCCATGGTCACTTGCTGTGAGCGAGTATTGTTCCCGAATGACACTCCAGACAGGGAGGGAAAAATTTGGCCCAGTTTGAAAATCTCTTCTATTCGAATTGATACTTTCAGCAGAATGAAGACTGTGCTCCTACAGACGCCAGTTCACTTGACGTCATCAAAAGAAACGTATGATCTCCAAGTTGCAAGGACAAGGGGAGAGATACATGCATTGTTATCAACAAATTGCCCCCTACACTTCGCAGAAATGCTAAGCGAAATCTTAAATATTTCTAATACAAATGGTATCGCGAGTGTATTTAAGACCGTTCTTTCGGGACTGTTAACTCCATTCAAAGCAGTCCTGGGAATATTTCCCAATTTCATCCATTCTGTCTTTGGCGGACTTCCACTCCTGTTGGGACTCGTAGCAGGCATCCTATTTTTGCTACTCCTGCTTCGTTATGGCAAATCATGTCACAGACAAGACTCCAGCAACAATGGAAGAGACGATCCTAGCTATACGCTATCGGGACCGCATAACTAAAGTCCTTGCATTAGCCGGGCTACGAGATCTGAATATGACCTGGTTTCTTTCGTTCAGACCCATATGGCAGAATTGTGTCTTACCTGTATTAAGATGCATGCTATGCGGCGAGGAATGCGTGTTGGACACATGTCTTACACTACAATCAAAAGTACCATTGGATGCAGATACTTTGTTGGGTCCAGTAAAGGCTCATGCATTGTGCTGTCCCCAGCGGCTACCTATCCTGGTGACGGCATTCATGGAGACTTCACCACTACGATTGAAGGGTAGTGAAGTACAGGATGAAAGCAGCATCAAACAGGTACGGCCTTCTGTAAGCAATGCTGATCAAAACATCACTGAAAGCGAACATGCGCACGATTGCATGGTAGCGACATTTTCCAACTTGGTCGAACTTTCACCTGAAGCAGTAAACTGTTTTTTTGAAAGTCTGTCTGAAATGATGTTTTCACCAGAACAGAGAGAGTGACTTTAAGCAAACGTGCACACAGCGTTCCCTGAACTCTGAATTTGGCCTTCGGCTTTAAAAACAAAGCTACTGAGAGGTTTTTTTTTCCTTCTTCCCCTGAAGACGAAAACTTTTTTCCCAAAATCCAAAATATTTACTTTTTGGCACTTATCTTCTGCTTAAAGTAGAACTATTCTTAGAGAACAGAGCTTCTATTTTTAGGAACTCTAGAGACAAAACATTATCTCAGCCTCTAGCGTATTTACAAGTAACTGTGTTCATATGTGATGGAGTGGTCTCGCACTTTTTCTTCTGTATTAAGAGCCATTTCATGTGTTATTTTCGCAAATCATTCATGCTGATATAAATTGTGCATCCTTTTTTGAATGATTACACTGCTTGAATGCATACAGTACCTATACTCATTTTTGTTTATTTCGAATATGCCTATTTTTCAAATTCAAAAAAATTAATTTTGGGTTGGTTCGGTATACAATTGCACTATTAGTTATGTTTACTATTGATTAGGTTAGTAAATATGGACATGAATTCGTGGAATGGGTGTAGTGTGTTTATCTAAGGACCTGTATCGATACTCCAATTTCTGACCTTTGTCCGGTTATAAATCACTAATATCCATACAACGGCACAGAAACCCGTTTCATAAATTAGTCATAGCGCATGCTGTCACATTAAGCAAGCACTATTCCTCCAGCCCCCTAGAAAGCACACCGAGTTCTCTACACAAACCAAGCCTCCAGCAAACCTGGGAAATCCCCGCTGCTATTGTTTTGATTTCGTTCGAGAACTCCTGTAAAGAATGTAAGAACGACCAGTTCTTAATGACATCCTTATTGATGTCTTATGTCCATCCTTACGTCAAACCCGGCACCTCTCAGGTATAAATATACCGACGCTGCCCTAAGTAAAGACACGGTGGTGATGAGCTTGGAGCAGCGACTACTTGCCGGAGAGCCCAGCTGATGCGAGAGCCCACGGACGCTGCCCCTCCCCTTTTGACGCGCTGAGGAAGACGCTGCCTTTCCTCTGCCGAGGAATCCAGCCTACAGCGTTTCCAGCTTGCCCTCGCGGGTAACTGGGATACCGAGTCCTGAGAAAGAGATACCAGCCCTCCTGCCTTCTAAATCCCAGGTACTGAACTGACTAACTCCTTACAGAGAATTCTTGAGTCAGACTCTTGGCAAAGCAAACTTAACTTAAACTGCTACTTACTTACTCCCTCCCATGTATTAGGCTTAGGTCAGGTACACCGGGGTAGGCGTAGTTAGAAGCACCAGTTGAGTACGATTAGTCAATGTATATATGTATGTATATCTTCTATCCATTTTAAAGTATCATATGGCTAAGAAACCATATCAATGCTTTTATAGTATTATTTTATGATCCTGCTTTTACTGTAGGCACTTTAATTAACTATAGGTATTACAATTGTAGCGATTCATTTCTCTTGTATGAGAAAAGAGACTGATCAATAAATAACACCTTTTATTGAAAACGCCCGTCTCTCCTTTTCTCTGCAATCAGGTGAAACTAAGTATGCACGTATTGACTGAGTAAAATAGCTGTCTTTTGTTTTCACACGACTCTAGAGATATACTCTTGATCAGGGAGAGCAAAGTTGTCATGTTCTATGGTTGTCAGAAACTAAATCCCTTCTTGTCTATCCAGTAAGGTTAAACTCCTCCTCGCCTATTCGAGAAAGTTTCAAGTGAACTCTGAGCTAGCTGGCACACAAAACTTAAGTCTAATATCGTCAGTGGAAGACCTAGTTAACCTCTGTCCTACGTCTATACTATTAAAGATATTATTCCAATGCGCAGAGCCTATTGGGATAATAGGAACTACACTACACTTTGACAAAACCAGTTGAAATAGAGATTTGGACATACAAAGATATGCATCGATTTGTGGTGTGCAATAGCAGTCCAGTTAATTTGTTAGGCAGAGATATATTGTGTAAGATGAACTGTGCCATTGTAGTGTGTTTATCTAGGTACCTGAATCGATATTCCTATTCTTTGCCCATGTCCGGTTATAAATCAATAATATCCCTACAACGGCATAGAAACCCTTTTCATAATTCAGTCATAGCGCATGCTGTCACATTAAGCAACCCTACTCCTCCAGCCCCCTAGAAAGCACACCGAGTTCTTAAACAAATCCAAGCCTCCAGCAACCTGGGAAATCCCCGCTGCTTTGTTTTGATTCAGTCCAAGAACTCCTGTAAAGCACTGTAAGAACGACCAGTTCTTAGTGACATCTTTATTGACGTCTTATGTCCAGCCTTACGTCAAACCCGGCACCTTTCAGGTATAAATATACCAACGTTGCCTTAAGCAAACACACGGTGGTAATCCTGGAGCAAAGCAGCTATCTACTTTCGAAGAGCCTAGCTGATGCGAAAGCCCACGGACGCTGCCCCTTCTCCCTGACGCGCTGAGAAAGACGCTGTCTTTTCTCCTGCCGAGAAATCCAGCTCCGGCGTTTCCAACCTACCTTTGCGGGTGACTGGGATACCGAGTCCTGAGAGAGAGATACCAGCCCTCCTGCCTTCTAATACCCAGGTACTGAACTGACTAAACCCTTACAGAGAATTCTTGAGTCAGATTCTTGGCAAAACAAACTTAACTTAAACTGCTACTTACTTACTCCCTCCCACGTATTAGGCTTAGGTCAGGTACATCGGGGTAGGCGTAGTTAGAAGCACCAGTTGAGTACGATTAGTCAATGTATATATGTATGTATCTATTTTATCCATTTTAAAGTATCATATGGCTAAGAAACCATATCAATGCTTGTACAGTATTATTTCATAATCCTGCTTTTACTGTATGCACTTTACTTAACTATAAGTATTGCAATTGTAGCAATTAATTTCTCTTGTATGAGGAAAGAGACTGGTCAATAAATAACACCTTTTATTGAAAACGCCCATCTCTCTTTTTCTCTGCAATCTGGTGAAACTAAGTACGCACCTTTGACTGAGTGAAATAGCTGTCTTTGTTTTCACACGACTCTAGAGATATACTCTTATTCAGGGAGAGCAAAGTTGTCATGTTTTATGGTTGTCATAAACTAAATCCCTTCTTGTCTATCCAGGGAGGTTAAACTCCTCCTCGCTTATTCGAGAAAGTTTCTAGTGAACTCTGAGCTAGCTGGCAAAAAACTTAAGTCTAATATAGTCAGTAGAGACCTAGATAACCTCAGTCCTACGTCTACACTACTGAAGATATTATTCCAATGCGCAGAGCCTATTGGGACTATAGGAACTACACTACACCATATATTGTTCACCAGATGGCATAGAATTGCAAAACTCCAGATGAAGACAGTTTGTATAAATTGACAATGCTCATGATTGAAGCAGAGCAGGATAAGCTGTTTCCTGTTTTTGACAAAGAGAAAATTCCTGCTGAGTTGAAAGAGGCAGTGAAAGAGAAAGTATGGGATTTTACTGGTAAAGATATAGGGTTGATGAAAGGGGTAGATCCTGTGAAAGTGACAGTAAAAGAAGGTGCAAGTTACCCAAATATACCTCAGTATAAAATGCCGAAGTAATTGAAGGAATAACTCCAGTGATTGATAAAATGATTGAGCAGGGAATTTTTAGAGAAATTGAGAGCAGTCCTTGAAATTCACCAATTATGGGATTGAAAAAGCCAAACGGAACATTTAGAATTGTGTAGGACCTGAGAAAGGTTAATAAAATTGTTGTCCCATGTTGTCCAATTGTTCCGAATCAGCAGTGATTTTGTATCAAATACCTCATGAAGCAGAATGGTACACTCTGATTGATCTGTGCAATGCATTCTTCACTGTTCCGTTGCATCCAGAAAGCCAACCAATTTTTGCATTCCGTTTCCAAAATCGTATCCTGGCATGATGTAGAATTCTGCAAGGGCACACTGAAAGTCCATCGATTTTTAATCAGTTGCTAAAGAAATCATTAGAGAATTTGGACATGCCTGGAGAGTCTGTGTTAGTACAGTACATTGATGATCTTTTGGTTGCATCAAAAACAAAGGATGCATGTGTAACTGATACTGTGGCATTGTTAAATCATTTGACTGAGGAGGGACATAAAGTGTCTCCATCAAAAATTACAGTTTTGTCAAAAAGAAGAACAATACTTAGGCCACAAGATTGCTAAAGGAATCAGACAGGTCACAATTGAAAGAATCAAAATGATACAAGGAATGCAGCCACCTAAAACCCAATGACAGGTAAGAATGTTCCTGGGAATGGTAGGTTATTGCAGACAGTGGATAAGTGGATTTTCATTGATTGCAAAACCATTGCAGAGATTGACAAAAGCAGATATCAGAGACCCCATTGTTCTGACCAAAACAGAGATTGAAGCGTTTGAACAAAATTGTGTGAAGCACCAGCTTTGGGAATGCCTGATTATGAGAAAGAATTTGAACTGTACTGTAGAGAGCGAGAAGGATGTGCTTTGTCAGTATTGATTCAAAGACATGGAAGAATGAGAAAACCAATTGCGTATTTCTCAGCTGTTTTGGACCCTGATGCAAAGGCTTTGCCAGATTGTCTGAAAGCAGTAGCAGCAACCAGTGTAAGTCTGGAACAAAGTGAAGGAATTGTGATGGGATTTCCTGTGAGAGTGTATGTACCCCACTCTGTGGAGATTCTCCTCACTGGGGCAAAGACACAGTACATGACTAACAGCAGAATGACTCGTTATGAGAAAATAATGTTGGGAGCTGAGAATGTGACTGTTGCCAGATGTGTGAATGTCAACCCATCGACTTTGCTACCTGATACCATTGAGGCAGAAGTGAAAGGTGAGCTTGATCACAAGTGTTTGGATGTTTTGGAGTATTGTACAAAGCCTCGTCCAGACATAAAAGATGGACCTTAACTTGAATCAGATTTTGTAATGTTCGTGGATGGATCATGCTTGAGAACAGAGAGTGGTGTTCTAAGTGCTGCATATGCTGTCCGTACAGTAGCAGAAGTGTTGGAAGCATCTTGTCTGAAAGGAATTCATTCTGCTCAAATAGCGGAGTTGATTGCTTTGATAGAAGCATGTGAATTGGGAAAAGAGGTGAAAGTAACCATAGTGACTGATAGTCAATATGGTTATGGAGTTGTTCATGATTTTGGACAGCTCTGGTCCCAAAGAGGCTATTTGACCTCTGCAGGAACACCTATTCGGAATGCAGAATTTGTGAAGACTCTGATAGATATGATTCAGTTACCTGAAAAATTGGCTGTGGTAAAATGTTCTGCACATAGAAAGGGTGAAGATTATATCACTCGTGAAAATGGATATGCAGATGCAATTGCGAAACACTGTGCAAAGAATCAAATTTCAATCAATCGAGAAAAATTTGAAGAACATGTTCTGAGTCCTTTAATGCTAACCACTGTAGTTGAGACTTGGCAGGAAGTGAAACAGATGCAGGAAGAGACAGAAGCAGAGGAAAAAGATATCTGATTAAAATCAGGATGCAGACAAAGGGAGGAAGACGAAATTTTGGTTTACAAAGATGAAAGACCAGTAATGCCCGATAGCATGATCTCAGATATTGCCCGAATGTACCATGGTCAGGCCCACATTGGTAGAGATTCTATGATTCGTCTCTTTAGACAGACTTGGTATAATCCTAAATTCAGAATGATTGCTGAAAGCCTGTGTCAAAGATGCTTAGTCTGCCAACAATTGAATCCAAACAGAAGAACTGTTGTAAGTTTGGGAACCATAGGACGGGAGGATGGTCCATTTACAAGAGTTCAAATGGATTTTGTTGAGCTGCCTCCATGCAACAGACTCAGATATGTTCTTGTGATAATCTGTTTGTTCTCTCGATGGGTGGAAGCTTTCCCCACGCGAAGAAACGATGGATTAACTGTTGCTAAACTGTTCTTGTGTGAGATAATACCACGGTTCGGGTTTCCGGTGACGATTGACGATTGAGTCGGACCGAGGCCCACATTTTCAAAATGAGCTTATGCAGATGATCTGTGAAGCTCTGGACATTCACCAGAAGCTGCGTTGTGCTTACAGACCTGAGGCTTCAGGGGTGGTAGAGCAGGTGAATGGAACAATTAAAAACAGAATTGCAAAAATGTGTTTAACAACAGGAATGAAGTGGCCTGATGCCTTTCCACTTGTCTTAATGACACTAAGAAGCATACCTGACAGGAAAACTGGATTAAGTCCACATGAGATTTTGATGGGCAGGGTGATGAGACAGGCCTATGTACCAGTTGATAAATTTTGACAATTAATGATGACATCATACTGGATTACTGCAAAAATCTGTCTGATGTGGTATCTTCTGTGCTCCACCAGGTAGGAACTGAATCAAATTCCAAAGAGAAAAATCCAGCTCATGATCTAGTCCCTGGGGACTGGGTACGAGTGAAAGTCCACCGCAGAAGGAATTGCTTGGTACCAAGGTGGCAAAGACCACGTCAAGTTATCTTGGTCAGTACTACTGCAGTTAAGTGTGCTGGACTGAAAAGGCGGGTTCATGCTAGTCACACCATCTGTGTACCTGAACCTGAATACCCATTCAACGGTGAAAGTACAACTGACTCTGATTCTGAAGCTGAACTGGAAAAGAATCCAGATACTGACGATCGACTAGAACGTCGACATCTGGAAGTATCAAAAGCCAGTTCTGCGTCTGAAGGTGAAGGTGAAAGGGAGATTGTGGAAATACCAGATTCAGAAGATCAACTTGAAGATCGAGAATCGGTAGAGACAGACACCAGTAAAGACGCAAAAGTGAAGAGAAAGCTGTTGTAAAAGAGAATACTGAAAAGCAAACTGTAAACTCTGAAGGCAGGAACGGAGATCCTGAGACTGGGGAAGATGAAGCAACTCACGATAAGGATGAAATTCCAAGTACCAGTTATGAAGGTGTTCCTAACAGAGTAACAGAAAAGAAAGCTGAATCCGATGAAGACAAAGACATTGTGAAAATCATAATCAATGATACAGTTGAAGATACTGAAAGTGAAACTGATGACAGTGCAGACGAAACTCCATTAAGAAAGAGCCCAAGAAAAAGAGCTTGGAGAGTGGAACATAATACAGTAGAGCCAAAGGCAAAGAAAGTCTGCAAAGGAGATAATTGGCCTAAAGGAGCTGGCGGATTGAGATTCAAAATAGTGAACAAAACAAAAGAACAAGAAGAGCAAGTAAACAAAGTTACTAGCCAGAAAGAAACACTGGGAAAGAAAATAGAGACTATACAAAGGCCAAAAAGAGTAAGACGTCCAAATCAGAGGTACAAATCACCTGAGTGGACATATATTGTTCTACCACCAATTGTATTTGTATTTGTATTGTGTATTTGTAAAGCGAAGCTGTCGCTCAGAAAGGAGCATCCTGGCGCTAGATATACAGTGTGCAAGAGTTATGATTTGAAAAACTAGATAGCAGCCATTACATAATCATCTGGGAGAGTATAAATCCATGTTTTAAGTTGCTTCCAAAACTGGCTTTCCTGGCTTAGAGATCTGAGGTTCTTGGGTATTGCATTCCAGGCTTTAGAAGATAAGAAAGATAAAGTCTTGCCTCCTTTAGTTTTATAGTTGAATTTCGGCAACTTAATCAAATTTTGGCCTGAAGATCTTAGAGTCCTAGAAGGATTATAGTGAGGGTATTGCCTGATAAGGTACTTCGGGCCTGTGCAATTGAATGCACGAAAGGCTATGACTAAGATTTTAAACAGTATGCTCTTATGTAGAGGCAGCCAATGAAGGGTCTTTAGGGCGGCCGAGGCTGACAATCTCCTGGGTAAATTCAGTACAAGTCTGGCAGCTGCATGTTGTACGCCTTGGAGTTTTTTCAGTGTGGCTTTTTTTGCGCCTGCCATCAGTCCGTTGCAATAGTCAAGGCGTGCGAGGATTAAGGCCACTGCCACCGCCTTTCTTGAGTCAGTGGGAAGGAAGTCAAAAAACTTTTTTAAAGGTTTAATGATGTTGAAACAACTTCCTGACCCATTCCTGACATGCTGGTCAAAGGATAATTCGGCGTCAAATAGGACGCCCAAATTTCTGGCTGATACCACAGTTTGTAGGGGCGTAGGGGAATCCTCTGGCCACCATTTGCTAGGACAGAATTGGGGATTTGTTCCCATGGGAAGGATTTCTGTCTTATTGGCGTTGCATTTAAGGTGGTTATGATCCATCCAGCGGAAGACATCCCTAAGGCAATTCTTTAAATTTTGCTCGGCATCGGTGGAATTGTTGTCAAGGGGGACAATGAGTTGAGTATCATCGGCATACGTTGTCCCAAGTATGCCGTATGACTCAATTAACGAAATGAGGGGGACCATATAAATATGAAATAATAATGGGCTCAAAATAGAGCCCAGAGGAACTCCAGACTGCACCTTTTTTTCCTTAGAAAGGAAAGGACCCAAGGAAATGGTTTGGGATCTATCTGTCAAGAAGGAGATTATCCAATCTAGTACTACATCTGCAATTCCGATATCTCTAAGTCTATCTATCAGTATAGACTGGGAGATGGTATCGAACGCCGCCGTGAGATCTAATAGGATCAAGACGGCGTTCTTCCCTTCGTCCTGTAGTAGTTTTATAGAGTCGGTAAGTTCAATCAGGGCCGTTTCCGTAGAATGGTGTGGACGGAAATTTTTTGTTTTTGCTTAGCTTCATTGATGGCGTTAATGTAAAAATCCTTCTTAGCGATTTTAATGGCGTGAAGGTAGAGTTTCCTCTGCTGAATGTAGAGGCTTCTATCTGTAGGATTGTAAGTTTTACGCCAATTACATTCACTTTTTTTTACATAATAGATGGACTTTGGCTAGCTGTGGTGTAAACCACGGGGCATTTATCTTCCCACTTTTCCCCTTTTCCCGTGAACGTTTAGATGGTACCCGATCTTTAATCTCCTGCAGCATCCAGGTGTGAAAACGTTTAGAGTCCTGTACTACATCTCCGGACATGTTGGGGATCTGTGCCTGAGCAATTGGGTTGAGCTTAAAGTTATCCTCTACAATGTCCAGTTGACATGGTTCGCTGGATGTTGACTAGGTTTTGCTGGTAGATGAGGACGTGTTACCTGGATGTAGAAAGGAATTAAGCTATGGTCTGTCCAGATTTGTGGGGCAGGTATCTGGGTCTCCAAAAGGGGAAGGTCAGTGCATATCCCGTCAAGGGTGTGTCCTGCTAGATGTGTGGGCTGTGTTACTCTTTGCTGCAGGTTAAAAATCTCTAAAGTCTGATGAAAATTAAGTGCTAGTGTGTCAAATTTGGACTCAAGCTGTAAATTAAAATCTCCCAATAGTGTAAAGTGTGGGTAGCGAAGAAGGAGCTGCCCTAGAGAGTCACTTAAAAATTCTAAAAACACAGTTGCACTGCCTGGGGGGCGGTAAATCAAGCCTCCTGAAAAGGAGGAGGACTCATTTAGTTTAATGGAAAAACCAAGGGGCATATTATCAAGGGGGTTTATCTCCGCTTTTTTGGCTTTAAAGCCAAGAAAGCGGAGATAAAATTATCTCCCTATTACCTAGCTGTCGCTAACACCAGTTAGCGACAGCTAGTAGGAGATAGCGACCATCTTGGGCCCCACTTTCCATGTCAGTGATATTTATCACTAATGACATGCAAAGTGGGCGTGCCAAGATGTTAGCGACTGGAAACAGTCTCTAACATCGCTATCTCCTATTACCAACTTATGGAGATATTCGCGCTAAGCGCGAATATCTCCAAAAGCTAACACCTGCCCTGAGCAGTTCTTAGCCATGTTATCCAATGGGAGGTGGATAACATGGCTAAGAGCATTAGCTCGGTAATGCATGAATATCGCTGACTTTTCAGCGATATTCATGCATTGCGGCCAATTTTTATCGCATTTGCGATAAACCTTGGTAATACCAAGGTTTATTTGTGTTACAAATCGCCGCAGCGCAGCGGTAAATTTTTGTCTCTAACCAAGCAATAGCGATAATTATCGCTATTGCTTGGTAATATGCCCCCTAGTCCCTCTACTCCTTTGAGGGGATCTAAATTGAAGGTGTGGCATTTTATGTGGTTTCTAAGCACCACCGCCACTCCTCATCCTCTCCCCTTCAATCTGTCCTGCCTGAAAATAGTATAGCCAGATGGAAGAGCTATTGCTAAGTCTGGGTTACTATTCTCAGTCAGCCATGTCTCAGTTATAAATAGGCAATCTAACTCCAGATCCAGGATGAGATCATTTATATCCTGACTATGGCTGCCCATGGACCGTGCATTAATCAATCCCCCTTTAAAAGTTGAAGTGCTGGCCACAGTATTGATTGGGGGAACGTTTGTCTTGACTGGGGACCAGGGCGAGTTCCAATGACAAGACCTGCATGAAAATGGTCCCCTTATTTTATCCAGAACGATCTTGCACGAGCAACCTGTTCCCGTGTTGAGGTTCTTAAGCTCGCTCGCCTGGTATAATAGGGAAGGGTGAGATTGTCCATCCCTTCCTGCGCCTGTCGCGGACTTGGCACGGACGGGCGCAGACGGGCTTTCGTTTGGCGCGGCTCCGTCGCGCCCGCTGCGCCCGCCCGCTGCGCGCACGGGAACTGGTGTTCCTTATATACTGGCGGAGTGTGGTAGGAGGCATCCCGAAGCTGGAGCGCTACCCGACTTCCACCCCCAAGATGGCGGCAATTCCTGTGTCCAATCGTGTCAGCCCTTACTCGGCTGCGCGTGGACCAGGGTTCGAGGTACTGTGAGGGCAAGGGAGCGTGTTGGTTAAAACAGAGGGTAAATCTTCCAAAAACACCCAAAAAAGTATTTAAGATTTTTAAAATATTATCGGCCTAACCCCCGGCTTTCCGCCTCAGGGGAGAACTGTTTGCACACTAAATCAGGGCGCGCGTGGACAAAGCAGGTTTTATACCTGAAGGGCGGGAGGCATCCCGAAGCTGGAGCGCTACCCGACTTCCACCCCCAAGATGGCGGCAATCTCTGTGTCCGATCGCGTCAGCCCTTACTCGGCTGCGCGTGGACCAGGGTTCGAGGTACTGTGAGGGCAAGGGAGCGTGTTGGTAAAAACAGAAAGTAAATCTTCCAAAAACACCCAAAAAAGTATTTAAGATTTTTAAAATATTATCGGCCTAACCCCCGGCTTTCCGCCTCAGGGGAGAACTGTTTGCACACTAAATTGTGGAAGTAAATAGCAGTCAAGAAAATTTGTACAGCCCAAAACCAATGGGAATAAGTGAGTAAAGAAGTCAGCTAAGAAATAGAAGATAGGTGCTCAAAGTATATGATATTAAAGTAAAATTCTGAAGTCCTGTGAGACGGATATTGTAAATATAGAAGAGGTCAGAGTTGACAAAAGGTTGAAGAAAACTTGTTAGAAAATCTAATTATGGTATAATCTAGAATAGAATTGACACAAGGTCGAAGAAAATGTGTTAGTGTACTGAGTGGTGTGCAACCTGTGAGTTTGCATAAGGTCGAAGAAACGGTGTTCGGAAAAAAAAATGACGATGAACAACCATAAAACGAAATGTTCTAATTTTAGAAAATGGTGTAGATGTTTTACTTATGTATGGCATTGCTGATAATATTGTGGGTGATTTTAGCTATTGTAATTCCTTTCCAAAGCAATTTAACAAAATTAAAACCCAATATAAGTTCAAATAAACCAAGTGAGAAAGGGAAAATTCATGAGACTCATGTGTACAAACCAGAGTTGCATCAAGATAGATCTATCAGTGACTTTACTAAAAACACCTTTTCAAAGTTGTTACTTGAGTACATTAAAACTATGAATGTTGATCACTGTTATGTTTGTGTAAAATTGCCAGCATCAGTGTCAGAAGGGGTGACATATCACCACCTTCCTCTTACATATGGAGTAAATTGTAGTGTAATTGCAAGTTTGTTTTATAAGACTGGGAAATTGGAATACCATTATTCCAATGTAGATGAAATATTTGCAAAATTAAAAATTGATGGTACGTTGAATAAAAGGAAACCTGCAAAAGAAATGGGAGAGTATTTCTTAGAATTAGATGAATTGACACATGTATACGCTTTTAATATTAACTTGACATGTAAAATGAGAATTGAAGAGAAGGCATTTTTAAACATGGTTGAGGAAAGAAGAATTGCTTACAAACCTAATGAGAAAATGAAACATGCAAAGTCTAAATATTTTACATTTGATGATGAGAATATTGAGGAAAAGAATGTGAATGTAGCAATTAATATAGATGCTCCAATGTTAGGGAAATTTTGTATTAGAAGAGGCAATACAATGTATGACAATTATTTTGTGGGTGCAAGTCAATGTCAAGACACCTATAGAATTATAGGGGCTTGGGGATTTAAAGGAGGAGATGATCCTGTTTTTCCTGGGATTTATTTTATTTGTGGGAACAGACCTTATTATAGGTTACCAGACCATTGGTATGGGACATGTTATGTGGGTTTGGTCTTTCCTAAAATGTTTCATGTAGATAGAAGCACTAATGGAAAGCATGAGATAGGTAAAGTTCTAAGTCGGAAAAGAAGAGAGGGTGTGTTAGAAATAATAGGTGATGTATTTGGAGCACTGATACCAGCAGTGGGAATTTCATTTAATGCAAATAGAATCAGAAAATTGTCTACAATAGTTGATCGATTATCAACAGACACAGCAGGAGGATTCCTGATGGTCAATACTGAAATGGTTGCTATGAGAGCTATGAATATGCAAAATCGACTTGCCCTTGATATAATTTTAGCAAAAGAAGGAGGAGTCTGTGGGATTTTAAAGGTGCAACATTTTGTACTTATATCCCAGATAAAAGTCAGAATATTGAAAAGTATATTATAAATATTACAGATTTGCATAAAGAAATTGAACCACTGGAGGTTGAAGGTGTCCTTGAAAGGCTAGGTAAAAGTTTCTCAGCAATTAAGCATTGGTTCCAAGAAATAGGTAGTTCAATTATAGGTAAGATACTAATTCCAATAACAATTTTAGTGATAATAATTTTTGTGATAAGATTATGCTGTATATACAAAGGTAGAAGAAATTTTAGAAAGTCAATAAGAAAAATGAATGAAGAGCAGCAAGCAAGAATGAGAGAAAAGAATGAAATAGAAATGGAAGCAATAAGAGAAAAGTTTTTTAAAGACTCAAAGGAGAAAGAAACTAAAGTGTAGATGACTTTAAACAAAAGAATTATTAACATGTTCTGCTAAATTTCCCAAAATTTTGAGAGATATTTGGTGATAAAATCACCAGATGAGGGAATTGATGGAGCGAGGTGGTAAACGCAAAATTTTGTGTACCCCTCTCAAAGTCAATGTTCCATAACGTTAACATTTATTAATGGTATGTTGTGTGAATTATTCAACCATAGTATATGATGCATACACTTTCTACACACGGGAGTACTAATTTTGCTTGCATGTTGCAATAAAATGTACTAATATGTAGTGTTGTCATGTTGTGAATTAATGCACAGCTTAGATGCAAACAAATGCAGCTTAAATGTGCTTATTGTATACGTTTTGTGCTAAAAAGTGGTCGGAAATGTAAGTATAAAATGCATATGTGTGGCTTATTTGCTAGGTAACAACTAATGGGGAAATATTAGTATGGTGGGAGGTAAACAGAAGGGTTTTATTTCCAAAATGAACATGAATTTGTGTTTGTTTTTATGATAGTTCCAAAAGTGGCCTCTGAGGCCTGTATAAAAGATGGACGCTGGGGTAAATTGTGAGCAAGAGCTGGACAGCGCAGGCGCGCCAAAAGCCTGCAAGTCAGAGTGAACTGCCTGTGCTCGGGGAGGTTCAAGGCTACCTTGCCCGGAACCTAGGATGGGTGCCAAACATGGACGCTTGAATGTTGTGTTCATGGGAAAAGGTTCCGATGTTTCAACTCGAGGAAATGGCTAAGCTATGGACTGACCTAAAACAAAGACCCTTTATTTTTCTGCTGAATCGTCGAGAAAATGATGTTGTAATGGTGAGGAGATGCCAACCCACCCCGAATTTGTGCAATCAGAGTTCGAATAAGTAGTAGTAGTTACTTTTTAGAAAGATTAAATTAGAAATTAGTGTATAAAAGCCCCTGGTTTCGTCTAGATGGGGTCGCTTTTTCGATTTCTACACGAAGTGCTGCCAGACTGAAGATCTCATCCTGGATGTAAGAACTTTATCTTTGTGAATTTTGTTTGCTTTGCAGGACTGAAGGATAAGATGAGGGTGTTAGTTACGGATGTTAGGAGAGAATGAATTTGGAACTATCTGTTCTTTGCTAAACTTTTAACTAATTTCTAAAAGCGATTTTTCTAAGCTCTAAATAAAATGATAATTTTTTTAATAAAGTTTAAGATTTTACTGAATAAAGAATTAATTAATGCATAAATGTCAGGCATAATAAAATTTTGCTTTTAATAAAATTGGGAAAATAGAATTTTAAAAGCAGGTCTTGTGATTTTCCTATGCCTAATTTTCCTTCTAACAGATCCATTGCCACTATGGTGGTGTGTCTGAATAATTAAATGTTTGTATAAAACCATGGTAAAGTGTAATAATCTGTAGGTGTAAATAATAACTGATTTAAATAGGTTTTAGACACTCCACCAAATGTTGCAGCATTTCTCCAGTGAGATTCACCAAAATCCTTGAAGCCAAGTATAAGTGAACAGAGTAAACGTGCAGTGTTATGGGCCCCACTGACGAATGGTTGTGTGTTTAAAGGTTTCAGGGAAATGGTGAGTATTGATTAGAAATTATTTCTGGAGCCGCGCTGTAGCAGAATCGCAATTTGTGATTACCTAAATGCATTCACAATTTAGGTAATCGCAATAAATTGTGGTTACCTAATTTGCAAATTCAAAGCCTTTGAGGCATTTGAAGAGGCCTTTTTCCGGTCGCAAACGGGCCGATTCTGCAAATCGGCCCGCTTGCGACCGGAATAGAGCTTGATGCATGTGGCCCCTAGTCCTGTGAGCAGCTTTCCTAGATATCATCTGTTTTTCCACAGCTGACTGTTGGGAGAAGAGCCCTCTCAGAGCAGTGCATATCAATATCCCTTTGCACTCTCACTGCAAAAAACCCTAGGACTGCAGGATTCTCAAACTACTTCTACACCAAAGCACATGGCAACCTCTGAATCTTCTAATTAAGCCTCAATGTTGCAATGCCACAAAGCGAGACAGTACACCAATGCTCTGAGGCTATGGAGGGACTGCGAGTAGTTTCCTTGCAATCCCTCCACATTCAGTCCCGGTCAGGATTCAAAATCCTCAGAAGCAGTACCCTTAAAAGCCCACTTTCCATCAGCACTGACTCTGCAGTTTGGTTAGCAGTTGTTTAGAGCGGCTAGATGAGAGGCAGGGGCACCAAAATAAAAGTAGCCCACAAAAGTGAAGCATATAGTTTAAAAAGTGGTAATATAATGGAAATAAACAGTACAAACTGGCCCACCTGGCCATAAAACCACGCAAAACTGCTAATGAAAATGGCTCACACACTGATCTGTCAGGCCAGCCCACCGGGCAATGCCTGCTTGCGCCTTAGACCAGTCTGACCCTGATGACGGAAGGGAAATTAGGTAGGATACTGCATGAAAGGAAATTTGGAACGACATGAGAAAATTCATAGTACAGATGTATATACTCTGATGTATGTACTAATAGTACCTGTATAGGGAAAAAAGACTACTCTGGTAACAAGTTTCCTCTCATAAATTTTAGGGAACTTAGGGGCATATTAACAAGGAACAGGGAAAATTAACGCTAAGGGCGCTTAGAGTTAATTTTTTTAATGCCCGCTATCGCTGGATAATATCGCCTGGTTATCACGTTATTAACAACGCTAACCGGCTAGGGGATAAAAAATCCAGCGAAAGCGGCATTTTGGGAGATTATCGCTGGTAATGCAGCGATAAAACTACAAGGATAGGGATATCCTTTTTGATAGCCCATGGTGGATTTAGCCATGTAATCCACCTCCCATTGGATTACATGGCTAAGTCTGAAAATTAGCAGACGTAAAAAAGGAGCATTAATCGTGGTTAGCGCTGCTTTTTTTTGTATCTAATAGGGTTAGCGTGAAGCTTGATAATAGGAGAACTGTCACTTAGCCACATTTCTCCTATTGTTTTGCTCTGGAACGCCCACAGGGAAGCGTTGTGAAAAAGGGTGCTAACATCGATTTTGCATGTTATCACCCTGTTGTTGATAGGGCGATATTTTTATCTCCGCTTCTTTGGCTTTTAAAGCCAAAAAAGCAGAGCTAAAGCCCTTGTTAATATGCCCCTAATTTACTGTTGGGTGAAAAGTTTCAAATTGTCTTCTTAATCATACAACATTTAGTTTTTTATAAACATTTTCACAGTCAAGTAAATTTCACACTTCATACTTCTGTGTAATTCAACCAACTCTTTATCTGGGCACTTTGGCTTATTTATAAATCGTGCTTTCATGTCATCATTACATTATGTGCCACAAATCCTTAAGCAGTTTTATTCATAGTAAATATTATCCTTTAGTTCTGTCTGATCAAATTAGCACTATGACAATGTAAAACTAGTTTTTAATTAAAGTTTTACTTTACCTGTACTTCGTTCAATTCTTTATGTTCCTTTCTGTTTTCCTATCAGCAAGAGTTTGGGGCTTTTCGGTTCTGAGATTCTTTCTCCCTTTCTTCTTCTGGGAAAAGGAAAGGTAACCTCATCCCACAAGCACTCCAGCCTCTTGAATAATCAGTGAGTTGTAAGGGGGTTGTCGTCCTTTTATACATGGCTCATTTCAAGGTGGTGGAATCGATTTACACGCTTGCAACCTTGGTCCTAAATATTCCCTCATGCAAAAATACCCCAGACACAAGCCTGCATAGCATAAAAGGCCACTTTATTGGGACAGGTTTGTAGTCATCAAATTCATTATTTTTAAATTCAATACATGATCCCCCTCCCTTAATGAGTCCCAAACTTTGCGAACATTCCGCAGAACAAATTAACTTGCTTTCCCCACAACATTTTTCATTCCCAGACCTTCCCTTGCATTACCGAATCTGTCTCTCACCCAGCCTACCAATCATCTCCATACAAACTCTTTTTCTCCAACAAACTCCTCTTCACCCCCTCTATGTCCCCCTCTAAGGGGTGGTTATGCCCACAACTGATTTCCCATTCCCCCCCAAAAAGCGCTTCTCAATTGCTACAACCTGGCTTATCATGACTTGCCTGTAACATAGTGTTACTATCATGAAAGCTGAATCAAAGAAATTTGGGGAAAATTATCTTGGGTGGGTCGGATCTCACCTAACAATGAGTTGCCCAACAGCTCCCCTTATTCCTGACCCCATTGCCTTTTGGCCTGACCGATTTGCCCGAAGTCGCCCGCAGGCCTCGACATTTGACTGGAATGGTGAAATGCACCTGACTGTGCTCAAAATCTATATTGCAAGTATCTCAGTTTTTAATGCCTTTTAAGAGTGCTTCGAAATAGGTGTTAAACATTCATTTTTAAAAAGGGTATGGTGCATTTTGTTTTTGGTACCTTTTTGTTTCCTGCATGACCGAAATCCATGATTTAAGAATGGATACAACCCCTGCGGCAAACATGATGGACCGGAGTATTTCTAATACTCCCCAGGGAGACGAAGCCTGAGTCACTTACTTTGAGATTCCCCTCAAAAGGTAACTCAGGTTATGGATCTCAGTAGTTTGTGAAAATTGCTGTCAAGGTGAGGGACATCATGGGGGCGTGGCTTAGGAACCGATGTGGATGGTCGCGTGAGCTGAGAGCTCTGCGCCAACTCCGACATTTCTCCTGTTTGGGAGCCAATATCTCCCCTAAAAAGAGGGTCTACTGACGTGCCGTATCGCCCTGGGGGTGTCCGCGGCATTCATTAGTGGAAAAGACATCACTGCTGGTACACGGAGGACGAACTTGAGCGACCCCCAGCTGCTCAAAATTGCGCCGGGTATAGAGGCGAATAGCTGATCTGCTGCGGAGCGTGACGGAAAGCCAACGAGACAGCAAAGCAGAAGATCGGATTGCAGAGCGTCAATAAACCAGCGGAGTGGATCCTGGTGCGTCCCGGGTGCTTTGCTGCAGAGGTGATCCTAGAGCGACGGCGACTGAGGAGGAGCACGGAGCTTCCCACCTTCCCTTCGACCCCCTTCCTCCCGGTGGCTGCAGGGCGATTGGGACGGCCACACTGAAGAAAAAGAGATGGAGCGGGGCTCCGAAGCACTGCGGGGGCGGACCAGGTGATCTGCGGTGGGGATCTCCCCTATCTGGAGCTAGGAGTCGTGGAGGACGCAAGTTGATTGCGATGTGTGTGGGGCGCCATCTTGGGATCTCTAAGGTGCGGCTGACAGCAGACTAAGCGGCTCCTGGTGCAGCCATCATCTGGGCCAGAGGCGAGATTGGTAATGGAGAGGCCCCTGTGAGAACGGACCATAAAGGAGTGGGCCTGTTGTTAGCGGGCCAAGAGGAAGCCCCCACCTGTGGAGCTGTGGAGCTGGCTAGAACAGCTACTAGTGCGGCAAGTGGGGACAGTGGAGAGACGAAAGGGGAGGCAGTAGGGCATTGAGGGGGCTATCTGGATCCGACGCCTGAGCTTCCCTTTAGCAGTGGAGAAGCACAGGCGGATTCCACTCCTGGCGGCCTGATGGTAACAACTTACTCCTGTTGACAAAAGTGTGCAAACAACTAGTATGGTAACAGGAGCAGGAAACGGAGGCTGAACTCCACAAGATAATACCAAAGTCCCTTTGATTGGGGCCCTGGAAGATCGAGTACGACCGGACGGCATACTGTGTGCTGTTAAGACTCTTGGCCGGGAACTTCAGACTTGTGGTGAAGCTGGCAGCGATCATTACTCCAGGGCTCGGCGTATTGGAGAGTGGATTTAGGAAAGCAGCCACCTGGGGAATCGTGGGACTGGTTGGGTCATTACTTCATGGAGCCACGACCAGCAAAGAGAAACCAGGGGAGAGTCCTACGCGCCTCGAAGACTGAGTGGTGGACAACTTCTACTGGGGATAGAGGTGAAGACGCCTCACAACAGAAAACATTGCGCAGAATCTCCGGCGAGAGCAGAGGACAAGAGGGGACACGGTAGAACGCCGGCTGGACCGTTGGACCTGTGGAGAGAACAATCATGGGAAAGCCGCGGCGCAAGCAGGGTGGTGCGCCCCCGGAACATGAAGAGGAAGCGATAGAGCATCTGAAGATGGAGGCGTTGGAGTCACAGCCTGGGCGGATGATCCAGCACAAGTGGAGGTGATACTTAAGGCCTTCATGGACAATAGGGACGCCCTCCAATGAGACATAGCACAGGTGTCAGTGGGGCTGTGCCTGCTCCGGGCAGACCACACAAAATTAGAAGACCGGGTAAAATAAAAAAAACAAAAAAACTTACAGGAGATACTAAGTCAAAACAATTGTGTAATGTACTTATCTTTAAGCTAAACGGAGTAATGGGACACACCAGAAATTACATGTGGCTGAAAAACTCCCATCAGACCACCATGATGGCGGAGTATCGTCACATGGGATACGGATGGTAAATCCAATCTTACCCAACCCATCAGGTGATGGTGTAAAGATGGATTCAAAAGTGACCCTCTAGCCACAATGTATTTCAATGTGGTGGTGATGGTGTACAAAGTGAAAAATGTGAGATAAAATAACTACTGTAACAGAAAATATGTTTAATGAGCACTGTTACAGTGTTAAGATTAAAATGACGCTACATAGTGTGAAAATATGACTATGTAAGGGCGTAGTGCAGAGTGGTCGACATGTTTCAGCTAAGGATAAACTATATCCAGCTTTCTTCAGGACCGTGATGTTGAATACACTGCAAAAAATCAGTGAGAACTAAATACTTAAGAGTGAAACAAGCAAAATATCAAGTCAGGAATAATCCTACCAGAAACTTGGATCCCCAATGTTGTCTGGTGGAAAAACGAGTAGATTATCCTTCCCTGTGGAAGAAGTAGTACACCAAATATGTGATATTAACATGTGTTTCCAATCGTCACAATATAGCAAAGAAGAAAAGTACAAATAACACAAAATACAGATTAGAGCAAATAAGTCTCATTCTCTTGTCAGAGGCCATAGTCCTCCTGAATTTACTAAAAATTAGTTATTATCATATTGCAATTTGTAATTTGGTACTCACCCAGCTGTGTGTGGGAAGTCACCCCACCTCACCCGGCACCCACTCGGGAAAAATGAGGCCCCGCTCTGTTAAAAACATGGAAGAGAAATAGAATATATCCCATCGCAATATAAATTAATTGCGATGTATTTCTTCAACTTCCAGACTATTTCAACAATACCCAGTTGTTCCTGTAATGGAGACCCCTCTCCCTCAGACCAAGTGGCTAGAAAAATCTGCTCCAGAATAGAGATAATACAGCAAACCCAGTTGTTTAAAAAGGTTAAGCTGGCAAGCTCTAACTAAAGAGAGGGCTCAATTTCGAAATTTAAAAAGAGTGGTAACAACGCTGTAGTAGTCAAGAACGACCCATCTTCAGGAAAAAGAACCCTTTAGTGCTTACCTCTCCGTCGGTACCTCTCGCCTGCTTCCAAGTGGGAGTGGAGGTACCGAACGGAAGGAAGCGCGTTTATTTATACAAAAGATAAATGCCTTCACCTGTAAAAAATCAGCGTGGCTGAGCCGGCAAATGCCGATATTCCATTGCGCATCCTCATAGTAGTAATCAGTGGCCCCAGTTGCAAGCGTGCAAGCGCAGAAATAATAATGCTACTATCTCGTGCATTCGCAGTGAGAGTGGTTCTCTGCGCATGCGCGGAAGCTCACCGGAGTTAAGACGTGAGAATGGTGCTGACTCGCGCATGCGCTTATCGGAGAGATCTCTCTGCGCATGCGGGTGGCGTGTCGGAATTCAATCACACCGCATTTGGCCAGTAATTAGGTATACTGCCCCAAAAAAAGCGTTTATAACGATAAATGGAGAAACGGGGAGACCAAGATTAGCCCCGATTTACTTGGATTGTTACAATGTGCAAGAGCAGACAAGAGTTTAGAATGCACCAATTTGTATCACTTTTTTATATATTTCTTTTTTTTGATGATAACACCGTTAGTATAAAGGACACCATCAGAAAAAGACTCAAAGACTGCTGTTGACGATGAAACGTCAGTAGTCACACTGCAAAAAGTGTATAGCACTGCATCTTTTGGTGATATAACAAGGCAAAAAAAAAAAAAAGGGGGGTGGGCGCCTGATGTTAGAAGAACCTATTTGGCTGACAAGCTACACCAATAAGTCTAAGAAGACCTACATGGAAATGTGGTGGAAAGGTTACTTACAACGAGATCCAGGGTATATCATCGTTGAGTCCCTTACTGTCACTTTTGAGTGAGAAAATCCACTTCTGTTCCTTCCTGAATAAGAACCTTGAAATGTCACTAATGTGGGGTGGGATGAACGGCTGTTCTAAAACCACCCATCTCATATCCTCTGCTGTGTGTTTGCGCGTCAGGAAATGATCGGTCAAGCGTGTAGATTGTCTCTGGCCACGAATCGTGCTCTTGTGCTCGCCAATCCTTAATTTAATTTTGCGGGTAGTATACCCAATGTATCTTAAAGAGCACGGACAGGTTACCATGTATATGACTCTTTCCGAATTACAATTCATATGTTTCTTTAAGAGCCAGATCTTGCCTGTGCCTAGATCAACTCTGTCAGTTTTTATGGTCTGTGGACAAACACTACAAGAGCCACATGGGTAGTGACCCTGCACTGGCGGAAGGTCCCATAGTGTGGCTGGTCTGTCTCTCTCTAGGATTCTGGGTCTGGTATGAACCAGACTGTCGCGCAAACTAGGCGCTCTCTTAAAAGAGAACAGCGGTAAAGGTATGGTGGTGTCTGTAATATTCAGAATGTTCCAATGTCTGCGTATTGTCTTCTGGACATTGTTAGAGTGGACATTGAATGTACTTACAAAAGTCAATCTCTCTAGTATGGGTTTGGTAGGTCTCTTTTCCAGGAGCGCCTCCCGGTTATTGTTAGATGCACGTTTCCAAGCCCTTCTGACTGAATGTCTAGGATATTGTCTATCCTGTAATTGCTTGGACAGAGTGCTGGCATGTTTGTCAAAAAGTTCCTTCGAGGAGCAGTTTCTTCTCACTCGGAGGAACTGGCCCACCGGTAAATTGGCTCGTAATGAGCGGGGGTGATGACTATTATATTCAAGGAGGGAATTTCTAGCCATAGGTTTAGTGTAAAGCTCGCTCTGGAGCCTACCTGCTTCTGGAAAGATTGACAAATCCAGAAAAGAGAGCTTCTCACTACTACACTCAACCGTGAATTTAAGGTACTGGTTTTGAGTGTTGAGCCATTGATGGAATAACTGGATCTCTGTTTTTGAGCCTCGCCATATCACCAGGATATCATCAATGTATCTCTCCCATAGCAACACCTGATGTAAAAATGGGTTGCTATGGTTGAGAACATGCTCTTGCTCAAATTGATGAACATAGAGATTGGCGAGGCTCGGGGCAAAAATACTCCCCATAGACGTTCCGGAGATCTGTAAATAGAGCTGTTCCTCAAATTAAAAAAAGTTCTCCATCATGGCAAGTCTGGCACATTCAAGGATGAAGCTCACAGGGGTAATGCTGTCAAGATCTCGTGACGACAGTAATTGTCTGACAGTCTCTAAAGTTTCCTCCTGTGGTATACTAGTGTAGAGGGACTCAACGTCGAAACTGACCAGCAGGTCTGTCTCGACGTTCAACTCTAATTCAGGTAGCAATCTCAGGACATCAGCTGTGTCCTGTAGATAAGTAGGCATTTCTCTTACCAACGGTCTGAGAAAAAAATCCACAAAAGTGGAAAGAGGCTCCAATAGTGACCCGATCCCTGAAATAATAAGGCGCCCTGGCGGTGGTCTAGTGGCTTTCTGGATTTTGGGGAGGCAGTAGAAACCAGGTATCACCGGATGGTCTGCTACCAGGAACCTAGCCTCGTGAGGTGTTATCCACCCTTCCGCACTGCCTTCATCCACCAAGGTCTTGATAATTGTAAGTAGCCGCCTTTCGGGTCTTCAGACAGACGACGGTAATTCTGGATGTTATTCAATTGTCTGAGACACTCCTGTCGATACTGATCCATGTCCATTACAACCGTGGCCCCACCCTTGTCAGCTGGTTTGATTATTATGGACGCGTCCTTAGTCAAGTTCGTGAGGGCAATCTTCTCTTGCTTAGAGAGATTATGAAAACAGTGGGGAACTTCCTCATGTAACCTCATGATGTCATGTGTGACAGCTGTTTCAAAAGTAATCACCTGTGATGAAACTTGGTGAACTAGAGGAGTGAAAGTAGATTTGGGGCGTAGCACCGTATTGACAGATTTGTCATCTGCAGTTGTATCAGGAGCAGTCTTATCTTTAAAGAAGAAGTGAAGGCGTACCTTCCTGAAATTTTTTTCAAGTTCTATCCGCATTTGGAATGGATCGCCTCTATTCGTTGGAACGAAACCAAGGCCCTTCTCCAAGACAAGATGTTCAGTTGGAGTAAGAATACGCGAGCTTAAATTGACCGTTAGGTTCCGCTCGCCTCCGTGCTGGTGCTCTGTAATGCAGCCTTCCTGCTCCGTGTGTTGGGGAACGTGGGGTCTGTCTGCCACTGGACAGTTTGTTGTCCTCTTCTCTTGCCGCGGTTCGGTCCGCGGCCACGCCCTAAAAAAGACGGGTCGGAGAAGAACTGTGGATGTTGTGTGTACGGATTCATGTGCTGTGTAAAAGTAGGAGGTTGGAAACCCCAGGGACCAGAAGGCCACCATGGATTGGGATTGTGAAAATTATCTGGGTATTTACCCTGCATACCTCCTCTCTGTCGGGTAAAATAGACTGAAGCCGCTTTGGGAATTCTGGATCCAGCACACAAGGTGCTTAAGACACAGATGGGGGAAGTGCATCGTCGCTTACAGACTCTGGAGAAGAGAGCTGAGGATGCTGAAGGACGGAACAGAAGGAATAATGTACGGGTGGTAGGGCTGCCTGAAGGAGTGTAAGGAGCCAGCATGGTGGACTATTTGGAGGCCTGGTTGAGGACAGAAGTTTCCCCGGAGGGTTTGTCCCCTTTCTTTACCTTGGAGAGAGCGCATAGGGTGCTGGCACGTCCGTTGAACCCCGGGCGGCCACCCAGGCCAGTGGTGGCACGCTTGCTCCACTACAAAGACAGAGATCTACTTCTGAATAGGGAGCGCACTGTGGGCCCCTTCAAGGTGAATAATGGCAGTGTGACACTGTTTCCTGACTATACCGTCGAAGTGCAACGACAGCGAGCCTCCTTCTTGGAAGTCAAGAAAGCATTCCGTGCAGAAGGACTGTAATACTCTCTGATGTTCCTGGCATGTCTGAGAGTTGTCATGGATGGTAAAACCTTTTTTTCAACACTCCTGAGGAAGCATGGGACTGGCTGGAATCCTACAGAGTGGGACAGGGAGAAGCTGGATGCGGCCAGGAGGCTGCCGGGAGGGAGCCATGCCCTCCCCGGCCACGGTGCTCTTGAAGACAGTGGCTCGGATCTCAGAGGCCAACGATATCTCAGACGGAGAAGGAAAGGATGGCGGCGCTTCAGGCAGTGACCGAGATATCTCAAGAGCAAGGACTGGAATCGAGGGGGGCGACTGACTCTGAGAAGGGATCGGAAGGGATGGCATCTGAGGAATCGGATTCGGTGAGCGTCACTATGCCTCATGTCACACCAGGGACTGCCGATGAGATCACACAGTAAGACTTTTTCATGGACTGGAGGGCTCTTTTGGTTATTGACAATCCTTTTCCGCACTGTGGGGAGTGGTGAGATGGTGTCGGTGGTGCGGGTGGGAGGTTGGGGGAAGGCCTTGGGGTGGGGCTCCCTTAACTCGGGGCGCTACGGCAGGAGCTGTGGCCTTAGTGGGAGTGGGGTATGGCGCGAGATGGTTGAGCTAATCTGATTCTGAGTCACCAGGCCCTTAGACACCTCACCTTTTATGGAATTTAGCGATCCCTGGTAGCTACAGGGGAGGCAACCTAGTTGAGAGTTTGGAAGGGTGCTGTTTTGTTAGGACCTGTCTTGGGGCGGGGTTGTTGGGGAATGTTACATATGTTGTTTGGGGATGTAGGGGCCGCTCATGTGTCCATGGAAAATGTACAGAAGTTCCAAGGGATAGAGAACCAATATGGGGACAATGCTTGACTTTAAATGCCTAACGTGGTATGTGAGAGGGATGCACACAATGGGAAAGCGCCACAGGGTACATGCTTATTTGGTGCAGAGGGGGGGTGCATATAGCCTTTCTGCAGGAGACCCATATTAATTGTGCGGAGGGCAGTGCACTGCAGCGAAGATGGCGGGGACAGGTCTATTGCACAACATATTCATCTTTTACTAGGGGAACATTAATATGGATTAGAGCAGGGGTACCCTTCCAGATGATCCGCCGATTTGCTGACCCAGAAGGGAGGTTTGTAGTGGTGGAGGGGCGACTGAACGGCTTGGATTTAACATTATGTAGCATATACGCCCCTAATGTTGATCAAATGGCCTTTTTTAATCACCTGTCGGGAAAACTGGTGCCTTACCTGACTGGCCCTGTGATATTGGGAGGGAACTTTACCTCAATAACTGTCGTTCCTATGGATAGGTCGCATCCGCCACTGCCGGAGACCTCTGTACATTGAATATCTAAAGCTAGAAGGGACTGGCAGGAAAGGTGGGGGCTTATAGACAAATGGCGAATGCAACATCTAGAAGATCATGACTACTCCTTCCTCCCTGCATTACACGAACTGCATGTGCGCTTGGATGCCATATTGTGCACACCGGACGTACACGCAAAAGTATTCAATAGTGAATATTTGGCGAGAACAATATCAGATCATTATCCGTTATTTTATTTTTTTTAATTCTTTTTTATTAGTTTCAATCGTAATCATGCATACATTTGTAGTCAGTATTTCAGCAAGCACTTAACACAGTAGTACATTTTCATGGGGAAGAAAATCGCTTTTACACATTATCTGTTGCTCGATCTCTAATTCGCCTCATTTCAAGTTCCAACAGATGTTCCATTTGCCCCATTTCCTGTCCCACTACTTCGGGCATTCCCGATTTATAAAGACTTCTTTTTCTGCAATCATACATTTATGAACTTCCTTTAACCATGCCTGCGTAGTTGGAGAACTTGCCGCCCCCACCCCTTAGCTATTTCTCTTTTGACTAGGGTGTATCCCAGTGTGGCTAGTTGTTGTTCCACCTCCGTAAGATCCGTTGCCGCCCACACATTAAGTAGGCCTAGCCCCGGTGTAAGAGTCAGTGTTTTCCCCAGGGCCGTTTGGATATGAGTCATGGCCCCTTCTCATAACTGTAGAAGCTGCGGGCATTCCTATAACGTATGATAAAAGGTAGCTGTGTGACCGCAGCCTCTGAGACAGAGTGGATCGGCCCTGGCCCCTATCTTTGCCAGTGTCACTCCCGTTAAATATGATCTGTGGAGGATTTTGAATTGTATCAGCCTGAGATGGAGGGCGATCATAATCCATTATTGCTAACGATTAGCTGGGTTCAGGGGAGACCTCCAATACCGATGTGGCGCCTACGACCGGAGATGCTGGAGGACACTGTCTTCCGTACGGATATAGAAATGGGAATTGCGCAACATTTTGCTGACAATGAGGAGGCCACGTCTAATGTAGCGATGGAGTGGGACGCTTTTACGGTGGTGATGAGAGGAATGTGCATTGCCAAAATGGCAGGTATACGGAAGACATTGCTGCATGATGTAGAATCGGTGTACACCGTTTGCGAGGGGCGGAGAGAGAGCCGCCTGAGAACCCAGAGGCGCAGTAAGAAATATCAGGGGCCAGGGAGGAGGTGGCGACCCAGATAGAGAGATTACGTTGTTAGGAGCAAAGGGCATATCTGGCACAGGTGCACGCGGAACGAGACAAGGCAAGTACGTAGCTTGCCTGGTTGGCCAATCCGACGCCCCGGGGCACACCTATCCTGGCTTTGAACTCATTGTTGGGAACTCTGGTCCACACCCAGAAAGGGATTACCAGTTTGTTTTTAGAGTATTATGAAGACTTGTATAGGAGTAGGTTGAGGGACACTGGTGATGCCCTAGGGGACTTTTTGTCTGGTATAACGTTGCCACGGCTGGAGGAGGAGCAAGCGGATCTATTGGGGCAGGACATCACGCTGGGGGAAATGCGAGGTGCCAATAAACACAAGGCGCACAGATGGTTTACCAATTGAGTTTTACTCAAATTATATTGATTTACTAGCTCCAAAATTGCTGACGGTTTATAAAGAGGCTTCCAATTTCTATGAGGGAGGCTATCATTATCCCGCTTCCGAAACCTGGAAGGGACCCCTTAGACAGATCGGCGTATCATCCGTTATCTATGGTGATGTCTGACTATAAGATATTAAGCAGAATTTTGGTGACTCGGCCCCCCCCCATACATGGTAAAGCTGGTTCATCGTGACCAGGTGGCTTTTACCCCGACCCGGAATACGGCCTCTAATATATGATGCCTTCTCCGCATATTAGATGCAGATTACGGAGATACCCCCAATGCGGCGGTACTATCGGTGGACATAGAAAAGGCATTTGATAGCCTATAGTGGCTTACCTCTACCGAGTTATGCGCGCATTCGGCCTTGGGGAGGCATTTGTGGGATGGACCGGCTTACTGTACAGCGCAGCGATGGCAAGGGTGCGGACGGGGATGGTGATATCCTCCCCCTGCTCAGTAGGTCGGGGAACACGACAGGGATGTCCACTGTCACCGCTGTTGTTTGCGTTGGCCATTGAACCGTTGGCTGCACATGCTAGAATGGGGCGGCACTACCAGGGATTGGCCTTGCAGGGCAATGAACAGCATATATCCCTATATGCGGATGATCTACTTATTTTCCTGGCCAATACAAGAGAAGCGCTGGAAAGGGCGACAAGCCTGCTGCGGGTGTTCGGAGGGATTTCGGGGCTTGGGGTTAACTGGGGGAAGACATGTCTCCTCCCGGTAATTCCATCAGCGGCGGGCCCAGTTCAGGTAGCGAGAATTCTGGGGGAACCAAATGTCTTGCCTTATCTGTGGACTAATATATATCATGCACCTGCTGATTTGCTAGAAGGGAATGTGAGAAGGGCCTTATGCAGACTGCGAGGAAACCTGGTTTTTTGGAGTGCTCTGCCACGCTCGGTGCTGGCAGGGTGGCACTCCTGAAGATGGTGGCACACCCCCGCTTGCTATATTATTTTAGAACATTGCCACTTTGGATACCGGGAGCAACCTTCAGGCAGCTTAGATCCATAGTTAGTGGTTTCTTATGGGGAAACGGCAGAAGGTGGGTGGCTTTGCCCACAATGACGAGACCGAGAGTGGATGGGGGCCAGGCAGTGCCAGACTTCGAACTCTATTATTTGGCAGCTCAGCTGCAGTGGCTCACTCAGGCGGTGGCTCAAGAGTTTCTGGGCCCAGATGGTCAGAGTGCCGGTGGCTTCCGCGTCACGTTGCGACAGTGCTGGAACAGGAGTCAGAGTAGAGCCAGAATTAGTCGCCCATATGCCCTGGAGATTCCCTTGGGCATGTGTACTGCCCTCCCGCATGGGGGGGTAATGGTCGGCACTGGCGGAATGGGAGGCATTGGGTGTCCAGGTAATGGGTGATTTGTACGAAGATGGGGTATTGCTACCTTTTCATACGCTGCGGGACAGGTATGACTTGCCACGAGGGGATTATTGACTACATGCAGCACTGGTCTCGGTGATACAACGTCATCAGAAGGAAGGCTTTTAGAACCACGAACCTCTATGGTGTGCCAATATGTAGTGATTGTAAATAAAACAGGAGTAGAGTACCCGTCAACCGTGTTGGGATTGGGGCGTAATAGTATGAAAACAACAATGTCCCAACTGGTATTAGTTAAAGACAATTAATAAAGATATGTAAAATACATTATCTGAAAGGAAAACAAGGAGTCTCTATGTAATTCTGACAGGGGCTAAAAGCATCATTTTATGTATAAAAGATTTTTGGAAAAAGGAAACAAAATTATAATTAACAGTTATAGCAGCACTGCAATGTATAAATCACAATGATTGAAGAAACAACCCAAATTGTACGAGGTGCTCTAGGTGTGACAGTGAAAACTAAGATAGCGATGCAGGTGACAATGTGCAACAGCGTGAGTGGCACAAGGTGACTGGTGAATATATATACAGTGTATTCTATAGCATACGGCGGTTCCAGATGGATTAGAAATTCATTTTACAGATATTCAAATATTCAACCGCTTCGTATTTCGCGCCAATATTTGTGCTGAAGGGTCGACGGCGTTTCGATCCAGATAACAATAGGATCTTCATCAGGACTGGGTCGTGGGCAGTGCTGGTGGTCAATTTATTGGTAATCAGTCGCCGGATTGCGTGGACAGCAAGTGCTTGGATCCAAGCTGTACTTGAATTGCTTGGCCCGGGTTTGAGTAATTGGGTCCCGTGGCAATCCCAGGAGCGGGATTGGCAGCAATGTAGCCCAACTCACACGTATTAAAATTAGTGGTGAAGACCAGGGTTGGCACTGGCGGAATGGGAGGCGTTGGGTGTCCAGGTAATGGGTGATGTGTACGAAGATGGGGTATTGCTACCTTTTCATACGCTGCGGGACAGGTATGACTTGCCACAAGGGGATTATTGGCTACATGCAGCCCTGGTCTCGGTGATACAACGTCATCAGAAGGAAGGCTTTTAGAACCACGAACCTCTATGGTGTGCCAATATGTAGTGATTGTAAATAAAACAGGAGTAGAGTACCAGTCAACCGTGTTGGGATTGGGGCGTAATAGTATGAAAACACAAATGTCCCAACTGGTATTAGTTAAAGACAATTAATAAAGATATGTAAAATACATTATCTGAAAGGAAAACAAGGAGTCTCTATGTAATTCTGACAGGTGCTGCATCATTTTATGTATAAAAGGTTTTTGGAAAAAGGAAACAAAATTATAATTAACAGTTATAGCAGCACTGCAATGTATAAATCACAATGATTGAAGAAACAACCCAAATTGTACGAGGTGCTCTAGGTGTGACAGTGAAAACCAAGATAGCGACGCCGGTGACAATGTGCATCAGCGTGAGTGGCGCAAGGTGACTGGTGAATATATATACAGTGTATTCTATAGCATACGGCGGTTCCAGATGGATTAGAAATTCATTTTACAGATATTCAAATATTCAACCGCTTTGTATTTCGCGCCACTATTTGCGCTGAAGGGTCGACGGCGTTTCGATCCAGATAACTATAGGGTCTTCATCAGGACTAGGTCGTGGGCAGTGCTGGTGGTCAATTTATTGGTAATCAGTCGCCGGATTGCGTGGACAGCAAGTGCTTGGATCCAAGCTGTACTTGAATTGCTTGGCCCAGGTTTGAGTAATTGGGTCCCGTGGCAATCCCAGGAGCGGGATTGGCAGCAATGTAGCCCAACTCACACGTATTAAAATTAGTGGTGAAGACCAGGGTCAGAAATGTAGAAGTGACTCCCGATCGTGGGACAAGTTAGACCTCACGGTCTATCCGAGGGAACACGATTCTTGTTCCCCCGGATAGACTGTGAGGCTGTCTTCATTAGAGATTGATTCTCAACTAGCCGTCCACGTCAGGGATCGGCGCCCTGGTAACTAACTTGTCCCACGATCGGGAGGCACTGCCCACGACCCAGTCCTGATGAAGATCCTATAGTTATCTGGATCGAAAGGCCGTCGACCCTTCAGCGCAAATATTGGCGCGAAATACGAAGCGGTTGAATATTTGAATATCTGTCAAATGAATTTCTAATCCATCTGGAACCGCCATATGATATAGAATACACTGTATCTATTTATTTATTTATTTTGGACATTTGTAGAGCGCCTGGTTACGCGCACCGGCGTGTCCCCGCGCTATGGTAAGTGGAAATAGGAGCCCCAACCGCCCTCAAGATGCCTACCTGCTGTATAAGTAAGTTTTTAGCCTTTTTCTGAATGAGGTCTCGGACGGTTCCAGCCGTAGGTCCAGAGGCAAGGCATTCCAATGCTTAGGCGCAAGGTACCTGAAGGACCTCCCTCCCATATGAGCTTTCCTTACTCTCGGAACCTTCAGTAGCCCAGTGCGGGAGGAGCGAAGACTGCGCGTAGGCTCATACCAGGCCACCAGAGTCTGCAGCGGAACAGGGGCTTTACCGCTCAGAATGCGGTGACAAGTAGAGAGAGCTTTGAACTCTACCCTTTTCCCAACCGGGAGCCAGTGTAATGCCTGAAGCGCTGCTTTAGATGGAGATCTCTTGGGGAGCCTCAAAACTAAGCGTGCAGCTGCATTTTGCAGCACCTGGAGGCGGTTTATGACCTTTCTAATCGCCCCCAGATACAGCAAATTGCCGTAATCCAGGCGCGACGTGACAAGGGCATGCACCAGCGTCCTGCGAGCCGCCATAGGGAGGAGATCTAATACCTTCCTTAGAGTTCTCAGAACGCCGAAGCACACCCCTGCCACACGGCCAATCTGAGGGCCAAGGGCCAAATCCGCATCCAGCCACATACCAAGATTTCTTGCCTCCTGACAGGGAACTGGCATTTCTCCCAGGCAGGGTGGCCACCATGCTGACGACCAGGCCGTCAGTCCTCCCCCCACCACGAGCACCTCGGTCTTGTTACCATTCAGTTTCAAGCAGTTGGCGGACATCCAGGTAGCCAGTTCTTGCATGCAATCCCTGAAGATGTCCGCCGCAAGACCGGGCACGCGTGTGAGGGAGATGACCAACTGCGTGTCGTCGGCATAGGACACCAAGCGCAGCCCGAATTTTTCAACAATTGTCGCTAGAGGGGAGACATAGAGATTGAACAAGGTCGGGCTCAGGGATGAGCCCTGAGGCACGCCCTGTCCAAGCCCCATCTCCCTCGAGTAGCAGTCGCCCAGGCAGACCCGAAAGCACCTGTCAGACAAGAACGATCGAATCCAACCAAGCGCTGCACCTGTTACCCCTCCTTCACTCAGACACTGTAGCAAGATGGAATGTGCTACAGTGTCGAATGCAGCGCTCAGGTCCAATAGGATCAAGGCCATAGTTTGGCCTTCATGCACCCCCTGTCGCAAGGCTTCTACCGCCATGAGGAGGGCTGACTCCGTCGAGTGGCGGGGGCGGAAGCCAAACTGAGAGTCGTGGAGCAGGGAGGCCTCCTCCACAAACTTCATAAGTTGGAGGTTTGCAATCTTTTCCGCAACCTTCGCCATGTAAGGCAGGAGAGAGATTGGGCGGAGATTTTCTAGTTTTTTAAAGCTTACATTGGCTTTTTTTTGCAGAGGAAGTACAATTGCTTGTTTCCAAGCAATGGGAACAGTCTGCGTCTCAAAAGAAGCATCTAGTAGATGGCGAATATAAGGTTCCAATACCTGCAAACTGCCCATCAGCCGTTTGGGTGTAGTGGGGTTCTTTGGAGAACCAGATTTTATGGACCCGCAAATGTGGATAAGTTCCTCAGTTGACGGGGTAGAAAAGGTGGTCAGCCGCTGATCTCCTTTTACCTTAGTCGTATCCATAAACTTAGGGCTGTCACCAACCTGCTGAGGGAAGGTAGCGTATATCGTCGCCACCTTGTTTGCAAAAAACTCTGCTATGCGGTCACAGCCCTCCGCCGAGCAGAGCTCCTTGGGCACCACTGCAGGCTTTCCTACCGAAAGTGACTTGTAAATTGAGAATAATTCTTTTGTGGGGTGTTCTGCTCCTTCAATCCTCTTGCCAAAGTATGTGGTCTTGGCCTTCCTGATCAATCTGTGGTAGATGCGCCTGTTCGCTATATACCCTGTCTTAGCGTGAGCAGTAAGTGCTGCTCTCCATTGTCTCTCTGCACGTTTACATGCTACTTTGGCCGCTCGCACCTCCTCATTAAACCACGGTGCTGTTCTCTGAGCACGGCCCCCCACCTTTACCATACCGAGTGGGGCCACCAGATCCAGGGCCTCCGTAATCCGCTGGGTCAGGTTGATGTTAATTTCCTCCACTCCTACTCCCCCTGGGTTACCCTTCATTGTAAGCGCCTGATTAAATTTAGCTTGAGAGAAGGCCGCCCATCTGCGCCTCGGGTGTTTATCTGCAGATGGTTCTGCCGGGCGCATTCCCTGCATATGGATCATAAAGGGTATAAGGTGGTGATCCGACCACGGAATAGGTACGGGGTCCTGGGCTTCCACTTGGTCCCAGTTTGCAAAAATCGGGTCCAGGAGGTGGCCCAGTTGGTGTGCGGGCCTCTTGACTTTTTGCTCAAACTGAAGTCCAGTCATCACTTGACAGAATTCCCTGGCCGCCTTATCACTTGGGTCGTCTATATGTAGATTGAGATCGCCTAATACCAAATATTTATTGGCTCGCAGTGCAGCCTCCGGGATGCCTTCAACTAGACTCTCACTGCATCTCGCTGCTGAGCCAGGAGGCCGGTAGATTAAAAGGCCCTTCAAGGTGCAGTTTCCACTGACCGAGATAGAAAAGGTGCCAGCTTCGCTACCCTCAATTTTAGTTTGTTCCAGGTGACATTGGAGACCCTGTTTGGCTACAATGGCTATTCCACCACCTCTACCTAGTGCTCTATCTAGCCTCAGTATGGAGTAGCCCTCCGGGATAGCCTCAGTAATCTCCGGCATAGAGTCCTGGTCTAGCCACGTTTCCGTGAGGAAGACCAGGTCCCATTGCTTTTCGCTGAGGAGGTCGTGTATGTCAAGGCTGTGTCTGCGTAAAGATCGAACATTCAGCAGTCCACAGACCAAGACATTTTGATCTCTAGTTTCGACACCCCCTCGATGAAAGGCAAATTTACAATGGCTACAGCCCACAGTGTCTTCAGCCGTCATACTGTGTAAGCATGATCCCAGGTGCTTACTGCGAAAGGCAACTAAATCCTCTCGACTCCAGTATAAATGCCTAGAAGAAGGAGCAGGGGGTATGGCCCTGGCCCGCGCCCGGCCGCGGACGGGCGCAGACGGGCTTAACTTAGGCGCAACTTCGGCACGCCTTCGTCGCGCCCCGCTGCGCTCGTCCGCTGCGCTGCCGAGGGAACATCCGCCTTATATCCCCCCCAGCGTCCCAACAACTAGAGCGCTGCAGGTGGAATCCAGGAAGCAGCTGGCTCGGACCCTCCACGCCCTCTGCACAAACGGCGCTAGCCACCGGTGTCAGAACGAGGCGGGAGGGAGGGGCGAGTCCAGTGCTTTCTAATTGGTTGTTGTGGCTGCCTGTCTGCTTCCCGAGTGCCTCAGCAGAGCAGAGTTCTAAATGCGGCCAGTCCTACGGTAAAATCCAGCAATAGCGCGATATAAGCAGCGCGAGTACAGCGACCCGCTCTCCTCCACACCAGTGCTCAATGAATTAAAAAGAGTTTAGTAAAATTATCACAAGCGCTGTAACAGCATACCAGTATTACTCACTAATACGCCGGTAGCGCGGTTAAAAAGCGGTAGGGACACTGCCACTGCCCACTTACCACGAAGAGCTGCAAATTCTGGTGCCTTATATCCCCCCCAGCGTCCCAACAACTAGAGCGCTGCAGGTGGAATCCAGGAAGCAGCTGGCTCGGACCCTCCACGCCCTCTGCACAAACGGCGCTAGCCACCGGCGTCAGAACGAGGCGGGAGGGAGGGGCGAGTCCAGTGCTTTCTAATTGGTTGTTGTGGCTGCCTGTCTGCTTCCTGAGTGCCTCAGCAGAGCAGAGTTCTAAATGCGGCCAGTCCTACGGTAAAATCCAGCAATAGCGCGATATAAGCAGCGCAAGTACAGCGACCCGCTCTCCTCCACACCAGTGCTCAATGAATTAAAAAGAGTTTAGTAAAATTATCACAAGCGCTGTAACAGCATACCAGTATTACTCACTAATACGCCGGTAGCGTGGTTAAAAAGCGGTAGGGACACTGCCACTGCCCACTTACCACGAAGAGCTGCAAATTCTGGTGCCTTATATCCCCCCCAGCGTCCCAACAACTAGAGCGCTGCAGGTGGAATCCAGGAAGCAGCTGGCTCGGACCCTCCACGCCCTCTGCACAAACGGCGCTAGCCACCGGCATCAGAACGAGGCGGGAGGGAGGGGCGAGTCCAGTGCTTTCTAATTGGTTGTTGTGGCTGCCTGTCTGCTTCCCGAGTGCCTCAGCAGAGCAGAGTTCTAAATGCGGCCAGTCCTACGGTAAAATCCAGCAATAGCG